>NC_140585.1:1170235943-1172635943 GCF_964204655.1 Triturus cristatus
GCTCAAATTACAAAACACAGGCTAAAAGTATTCTCTCAATCGAGTTTCTAAAAGCAGTTAAAAAGCTCCTTCTTGGGCAGACTGACTTGCAGAGATGCGATCAGTATATCAGCGTATATATATTCACAGTTGGATCCCAATGCACTTCCTTGAAAATACGGGACACAGTCTCCTGGATTTGTGCTGTGCTTAGATTTCTTTTATTGGAAACATGACGAGATGACACGTTTAGCCCACCGCACTGGGCTTGTTCACATACAATATAAACACTAAGGCTGTTATACAACCGAAACGTGTCCTGACTGGAATGTCCCAATGAAATAAATAGTGGTGATTTCCTTTCATCCCGGAGTGCTGTGTCAAAAGTGGAGTCAGAGATTTTAGATGTGGACGTGTCTTTTTTTTGCCCACTACCGTTGCTCTTGGTCAATTGTGGGCCATTTACTCCATTTTCATGTGAAAAATACCACCTAGCCATGAACAGAGGGGTATATTCACAAGAACGTGTGATAACTACCGAAAGAGTAGCGTAATGCAACTTTCAATATCGTAGCCCATTGCAGGAAAATAACCCTGTGTCAACGTGGAATTCACAACAAGGCGGTACCATGCGATAGTCTGTCGACACCGCGGACGATTTTCGCGATACAACCACCACCACAGAGACAAAACCACAAACCACAACACCAAAAAACACGCGATGGGCCAAAGCGCGATGAGGATATCAGTGATAAGCAGCACCAGGCCTGCATCACACACCTGGCAGGTCGAAAAAATCACCATAAAAGTAGAAATAAACACCCACACACAAACTGACCTACACCCAAGCACCATGGAGGCAGCCGGAGCAGGAACAGAGGAAGAGCGCAACCCCACAAGTACCCCGGACGACCAGCCGGGGACATGGAAGGGCAAGGACCAGAAGATGGGGAAGACTGAGTTCAGTCCGCAGGCGAACAGGATCATAGTCACAGAGGTGATGGAACACCATCAACAACTCTTCGTCACCTCCAACGTGTCATTGGGCACCAAAACTGGAATATAGTAGGACATCGTCGACAAGGTGAATGCCGTCGGAGAGCACAAGCGCACAATGGATGAGGTCAAGAGGCGATGGAATGACATCAAGCGGAAGACCAAGGAGAAACTATCCGCCAACCATAAGGCAGCAACGCAGACCAGAGGTGGGGACCCAGGGCCACAGCTCGTGCTGGATGACATGGAGGAGCTGGTGTCGACAGCCATCAGTGTGGATACTGTGGCCGGAGTTGGGGGACCAGACACTGCTCGACAGGACACAACACAACTGCAACAGGGTGAGTGAACACCAGGTACTGGGGGGCAGGTGGGGATGACCACGATGGCACACATGCACAATCAAGCAGGGCACAGTGCACACCCACAATGACCCCGACTCCTCGCCCATACCCACAGACTGTCACAATGTATAATGCCATGCTGTCTGAATGCAACCTGTACCATGCGGCTACATGCATGTGGACACATTGTAATACACCATCTCCCCTTCACATCGCAGGGGCATTGTCAACACCTCCTGCAGAGCTGTCCCAGCCACTCTTCACTGATGACGAGGAGGACAACTCCAGCATCGACACCCAAACCATCCAAGACATCATTGACCTCATCCGCCACTCACCTTCAGGATCAGGGCAGCCCAGCTACATCAATGAGACCCCACCCACCACCCAATATACCCAGCAGGAGGCACCCACTGCCCCGGCACCCTCCCAAGTCTCCCAGGAACAACAAATGGCCTTCCAATGCTGTGCGCTGGAGGGTCAGAGGGAGACGGCTGAGCAGGTGCAGGTGGAGTTCGAACTCATGGCTGCCAAACTGGACACCATCCTTTTGTGTCTATGTCTGCCCCATGGTCTCCAACGAGTCCTGACTGACATCGCTGGAGTCATGACGCAGAGAGAAGAACAGCTGCCCGCTCAGAGTGGCTCCAGTGATGCCATGTGCCAAAGCTCATGGATGACATGGTGCGGATGGAGGTGGAAAAGATGGCAGCCACCACTGCACATCATCGAAATGTAGCGGGGGATCTATCATGCCCTGCAGACCTCCATCATGGCATTGCCACCACAAGGCGTGGCGCCGATGAATGCTGCTGCCCCCAATAGTAGTAGAAAAACTTCGAGGGACCCTGAGTGATTAAGTAGGAGGGGAAAGGAGTCAGGGAGTAATCAACACCAAAAAACAGAAGCACAATCCCCCCACTAGTAAAATGTAAATAGGCAATAAGTCCATAAATATTAATGTGTCCACATTAATGTGGACACATTAATATTTATGGACTTATTGCCTATTTACATTTTACTAGTGGGGGGATTGTGCTTCTGTTTTTTGGTGCTGCTGCCCCCAAACCATCCACATCCCCGCCCCTGGTGTGTCAGTGCCTCCCATTGCAGCAGGTGTATCCATTCAGGCACCTGATGTGTCAGTGGCACACAGTGCCACAGCCGGTACTGCAAGACCCACAGGTGGGGCAGAGCACACATCCGGGGACGAGGACGTGGATGGGTTTGTGATCAGGAGGCACTAGCATTCATTTCCACCTGGCCTGTTTCTGCTTGGCGCTGCACATGGCCTCATGACCTTCCACTGACCCCCGATACACTCCGATGCACTCACCTTGGACAGCAACATCAACTGCCACATCCTGTTCGAGGACCAATGACACGGCGGACTGACTGCGGGCTGTACCCTTCCTCTTCTGCAGTACATGTCATCCCCGGATGGACTCTGGCTGGCCTCCACAGGCCCATATTGTGTTGTGTGTTGTGTTGTGTGTTGTGTGGTCGGCATTGCCCTGTACCGCTCCAGCTGCATGACTGCACTGGGTGTGCAAATAAACATCCAGTGACGCACTGCTGTGTCATGTCTTGCATCATTCAGGTATGGATGTGTGGATGAATGTAGGGACAGTGCCTTCCCTTGCATCAATGATGTTCATCCTGTGGGATGCGACTCAGAGTGTGCAACATTGCATTTTGTGTACCTGGTCCCGTGAACACTACAACAGGGACACACGCATCAGTCATCAGTCATTTCCTTGTCCGGACATGGACTGGACCATGGCCTGAGCCCACGAGTCATTGTTGCAAGCCCTGCGCTGGTCTGGCGTACGGCAGGCCAGACCACTCCGGTGATGCACCGAGGGGGGCCATCATTGCTAGCCGTTGCAGGCATACGCGCTGGTGGTGTGAAGGTCACTGGTCTAGTCGTCAGCATGTCACAACAACTCCCTGAGGGCAGGTTTGCACACACACCACACCCATCCGGCACAGGCGTCACTGGCCATGTGACTCCGTCAACATAAGGGGCCGACGACGTCACATTCCCCTCTTCCGGTGGTGACTGGATAACTGCCGCTCCACGCTTCTCATTCATAAAGGGCCCATGAGTTGTTGCCCACAGGGTTGGTGGCATCCGAGGCCTGGCAGACTGCACGGGCCTACCGCCACGTGGCGCAGACTGGGGTTGCACAGGGTTAGTGACATCCGAGGCCTGGTGGATGGCACGGGCCTACCACCACGTGGCACAGACTGGGGTTGCACAGGATTAGTGGCATCTGAGGCCTTGCAGATGGCACAGGCACCACACCAAGGGACCGTGACTTTGGGTGCACTGAGTCAGTGGCACCTTAAGCTGCTGTGCAGCCTGTGATGATGCCCCGTCACGGCGGTCTGGACAGCTCAGGTTTTGTGTGCCCTGATGAACCGCATTGTAGGCCAGAGTCAGCGGGCAGCGCTGGCCTAACGCCACATGGCGTCGCTTCCGGGATCCCAGAGTTAGTGGCACCCATTGGGCTGAGTGGGTGCCGGGTGCACTGGTATGTCCTCTGCCATGGAGTAATCAAGACCCAGCACCAAACGGGAGACCTGTTGGCCTGCAGAGCATGGCTGCATGGTGTGGAGGGTGCCATGTCCGCGGACCCCGGGCTTGTGGCTCGCAGCGGCACGTGGTGGGACCTCCTGTCTACGCGCCAGTGGTGGAAGTTGAGCAGTGAGGCCTGGGTGTGCATGGGCGGGCGTGCTCCAAAGGGTGGCGGGAGGGGGTGGGGTACCTCTGCCTTGGTGTGCATGGGCAGGCAGGCGATGTTGTCTTGTTCAGGTGTGTGTACTGTGCCAGTCATGTATCTGGACTCTGTTTCAGCTAACGGCTCTGACTCAGATGTGTAACCTGGTGAACTGCGATACAAACCGGCACGTGATTGGAGACATACCGGTGGCAGCAGGTGAGCAGTGTGGCCTGGGTGCTCAGGATTGGCACTCTCTCTCTCTCCCCCCCTCTCCATCTCTCTCTCTCTCTCTCTCTTCTTCTCTCTCTCTCGCTCCCTCTCGCTCTCTCTCTCCCTCTCTTCTTCTCTCCCTCTCTCTTCTTCTCTCTCTCCTTTGCTCTCTCTGTCCTTTGATGTGCACAGGACACACCTTCTCATCATGTTTTTTGTCTTGCAGGCTTGGACCTACGGATTGTCCCAAGGGGAGCGGCCATGTGTCTTCATTTCATTTCAGTGTTAATTTTAATAAAGTTTCATTTGTTGCTCGAAAGTGAATGCGTGCTGCTCATTTCTGTGTCGACACATGCATGTCACCAGTTGTGATTGTGCGACATCAGGCAGATTATTTTGTACATGATTAGGTGTAGCTGATGTGGCATGTCTTTGGTCGGGGGGTGCCAGGGAGGGGTGGTCCGGGGGGTGGTGGCGGTGGGTGTTGTGGCCCTCTTGGGTGTCTGGGCCACATGATGGGTGGCTCCATGGCATCTGTTGCCCTTCTGATGAGACCCTGGGCTGTGCTCCCTTTTGTTGTGCAGGCTGCTGTCCGACTTTACACCAGGTCAGACCAGGTGTAGATTTCCTGGCGCTAACGCGCCTTTTCGCCTGTTTTGTGTTTTTATCGCAGTTCTGTCTGGAAGTTGAGAATGTTGAGGTGTGATATTGTTGCGACTTTTGGCACAGGAACGCCCACTCTGCATCTCATTAGCGATAGTTTTGAGGGGCCTCTGTGGCGATGTTTTTTGTGGCTGCTATCACGGGTAAACTGGTGCTGTGCGCTGTTAGCACCAGCTTGTAAATGGGGAGGTAAATTTATCATGACTTTGGCTGCGATAAAGTGCCATTAATTCGGCAATAGCTCCTTGTGAGTATGCCCCAAAGTTGAATACTGATGTGTACAACATGCCTTCCTTTCTATTGTCTAGATTACATAACTTCATATTTTCATTACTTCAGATCCATATTCCTCGTCTCATTACTTACTATATGCATTTGTGAGGAAAGTCCTCATTTCAGTCAGTCCTATCAAACACCTCTAAGCAGAGGCTGAAGTGGAAAACTCAAGCATTTTAAATTTGACAAAAGAAGTTCCCCTGCTTTTTCCCGGGTCAGTTAATTTCTACAGTAAAAGCGCCTCAAGTGATGTGGCTAGGAGTGACTCTCCAGTGCTGTGAAGTCGAGGGAGGGACAGACACCTAACAAGAAACAAGCCAGGCTGTCTACTGCTAGAAAGAAATGTAAATGCGTGCAACTGGTTAATCTGCAAATGTAAGGGCTTCTTGAAAGTCAGTATTTGCTTTAATTAATTGCAAATATGTATTCTGTTTGAGTAGTGCTACAACGGTGTTGCCAACTGGCCCTTGCAGAGCATGCTTTCAATAGTTATAAAAATGTTACACTGGGTTCAGTCTATTATTAAAATCTATATTTTGTAAGCACTTTTTAAAAATCTTATAACTAAATCATTTTGCACAATTTGTGAAAGCCTATCTTATATACTGTGTGTAATGCAAGTTTAAAATAATGACTTACATATTTTCAGTTCTTTCTGTCCCAGGCTGACATCTCATAACACTAAAAACACACAAGTCACCATTCCCCTCAGCACTAACCAGAATTCAATTTGGTGTCTCTATATTACACACACAAACATGAGCAGTGATCAAATTAACAAATAAAGCTTTCATAAAAAAATAGTGCATCCCTCACTGATAACTTTAACTTGCATTTCTTTTTAGTTTAAAATGTGTCATTTTATATGCAGTTACCTGAATGTGAAAGATCAACAAAATTGTAATAGAATATTTTGTTCTTTTTAGCCATACCTGTGATCCTGCTCTCATGCTCACTGACTTCACCCCAATTGTGATCAGGATCACAGTTCCCTTACGTTTTTTAATGCACTTCTACTACTACCTATAAGTACGAAAATGAAAGAAAATAAACCCACAACCCTTTTACTATTAAAGGTTAAAGACAAGACTTTCTGTCTTCCTATTCTTTCTTTGAGCACATTCTTCACAGATTTAGGGCCTGTGATACATTCTGGGAAGGTGACTTCTGAAGCCTGATATCCTGACATATTTGTTATTTTTTTCTTAAACACTACTGGCTCACATGTTGGGCCTCATTTACAACGATTTGGGGTTGGGCAGCGCCGCAAGTCTTTTTACCTGCTCTGCCCTATACCAAATTGCAAGGGCAGTAATGCACCGTGTTTACGGTATACAGTGAATTCCTGCCCTTTCAGCCACTGCTGGTGCACAATTTGGTGCCTAGCATCAACTCAGGCACCCTTGCACCATGGTGCAAGGGTGTATGCATTGTAGGCAGAATTGTTTTTGTGCAGAAAGGAACACCTTCCTGCTGAAAAACAATCCATGGAGGTGTTTTACTCTTTCTATGTGTGCTGCAAAGTGGCCTTGCATGGCCTCATAGAAATGGGTCTGCACGCTGCGCCTCCATAGCGCTATAAAAAGTGACATACCAGCAGTGCAGGTGTCTTGTAAATAAGCCCCTTGGTCCTAACGCGATAGGTTTGTGCTCATCTTATTGTTTATTTTTTGTTAATAGGAGCATAACTGGGTCTAATTTAATTTTGTTATTGGAGATCGCATGTGGCTTTGCATCTCCTTTGGTTTGTTTGCCCTTTTGAAATTTTCTGTTGATAACCAGCAGTATATTAAGCATGACCCAGAGCTAAATAGAATTTAACAGAGCATGGTGGGCTTGGGCTTGTCTATTTGTTTTCCTTTGACGGCTGCTGCTAAGCTTTTGATATGAGTTGCCATGGGCCTGCGTTCTTGGCTTCAAGCAAAATATTATTGGCTTCAATTATCTTTCGTTTAAGCAGTGTAAAGGGGTGGTTTTTCTACTGTGAAAGAGAGATGATGTTTGGATCACTTTAAAAGGCTGGGGGCATATTTATGAGAAATGTCACGCAGTGCAGCTCATCAAGTCGTCTTGCTGCACTGAACTGCGTGACAAGGAAAGGGTAGGAATGTGCTGTAAGTAAAAAAATACAGCTCATTCCTCCCTTTTCACCTGCTCTGGTGCCATTTTGGCTGCCTAGCACCAATACAGGCACCCTTGCACCATGGTGAAAAGGTGCCTGTGTTGCATGCAGAATAGTTTTTTTGCAGGAAGGGGTATCTTAGTGCACAAAAACAATCCTAGAGGCATATTCCTCCGAAGTATCGAGGAGAGATAAAGATATTTCTCCCTGTTACACCTCCATGGGAAGGCATGTCTTATTGGCTCATTCCCAGGTTTACCAGTTCTGTTAAATCTGGGATTGAGTAAAAGAAACATGGGAGTTGCGTAGGAAAAGCACTGCAACGCCCATTGAATGCCTCCTTAGCGCACAATAAGGAAATGCAGGGATTTGTGCTGCGCTGCTATAATTGAGATTCATGAAGTCACTCAGGACCATGCAAAGTGGACTTGTGTGGCTTTATAAATCTCATTTTTTGGTTGCATTGTGTATGTATAACATTGTGTGGTGCAAGCACGACACAGCTGGGATCATATATATGGCCCATGGTTCCTTGCCTGCATTAGCGCAGGAGTTTATGGGGGTTATACATTGGGGGGAATATTTATGACCTCCTTGCGCTGCCGGAGCATCACTTTTTGTGACTCATCGGCAGCGCAAACTACAAAATCATATCTATGAGGTCACGCAAAGCCACTTTGCTTGGCTTTGAATAGCCACATTGATATAAAGTAAGGCAAGGCAGTACAAATCGATGCGTTGCCTTACTCTGTGCTCAGAAGGCGTTACATGGAAGTTGCGGTGGGTGATCCCAAACAACACCCATGGATTTTGACACTTCCCCAGATTTACAAGATCATGTAAACGAAAACCTTATGCCTCCCGAGGTGTGGCGTGATGAAGAGAAATTACTTTTTTTCTCCTCGTTTATTCCTCTTTCCATGTGTGATGGATTCTGCAGCACAAATAGAAAGAGGAAAGCACCTCTCAGGGTAAGTTTTTCGCAGTAAGGTGCCCCTTCCTGCACAACACAATCCTGCTGACAACACCATGGTGCAAGGGTGCCTGCGTTGGCTCTAAGCTTCCGAAACAGCACCAGCACTGGGGAAAAGGAAAGGAATGCACCGTATTATATAAATATGGTGCATTCCTGCCCTTTCACTTTGATGTAGGGCAGCGCCGTGCAGCAAAGCGACAAATCCCCATAAATGAGGCCCTGAATTCCTAATTCTAGGATAAATCCTCTTAAATATTGAGGCCTATTTACCAGCTGGTTTACATCGCTTTTGCACCACGCAACATGGTGCAAGAATGATGCAAACTTTAAGTCAGATTTATGAAGCCATGCATCATTATCATCAACTTTATTTCGATCATAAAAGATCATAAAAGTAAACAGAACATTATTGATAAAATACACAATATAAAAGAGTAATCTTGAATAACATTATTACCATAAAAATATAATTAAGATCACAGGGACTTAAAATTGAATGCGTCATAAAGTGCATATTGTGCGCCTAATCCACAGTGCATGCCAGTATTTAGACAGACCAAAGACCACTACTCTGCTTGTATCGGTCATCCACGTTTCTAACACCTCAAGGTAGTGGCCCGTGCTGACTAGTTTACAAAGTGGAATTATCCATTTTTTCCTTGAGCGTTTATAATATGGACAAAAGAATAGCAAATGCACAATAGTTTCTGGACTGGCATTACACGTGGAACAAAGATCATCATTAAGAACATTACACCACTTTATACAAAACTGTTTTGTGTTGAGGGACTTATAACGAAACTGAAGAAATAATTTGCGTGCCAATGGAGGGACAATTTCATCTATTGTGTCCTCAAAACAGGAAACAGATTTAAAATTTAAAAATTCAGAAGTTAAGCGACCCTCGGTTTTTGACAGGGCTTGTCTTGATATAACTTCCAGAACCTTTCTTTCAGCCTTACTCTTGGTATGGTGGCCAGACTTTCCGGGTTTGACAAAAACCCCTCCATCCCAAGCCTCCCCAATAGCTCTCTTAATGATCTTAAACCAGGGGATCGAGGATGTTGTTGGTGACTTCAGGAGCTCAATTAATGGCTCCCGATAAGACACAAGCTCATCCACAGACCACAACCTGTGCCAGAACATTAAAAGTTTATAATTTAATTTATGTGCTATCAGTCTGTGTGCAAGATCCAGATATAGGGGCACCAATGGGGTGCTGGAAGGTAAGTCTACCAAAGCTCTAAGTAATCGATTCTCAATAGTAGACAAGCAGTTGGTAATACCAGTGTCCCACAGCTCAGCTCCATAAAGTGCCCTTCCTAGTACCTTAGTGTTATAAATTTCCAGCGCTGGCGCAAGCTGTCTAGAGACTGTTTTCCTGTGTATTTTGGTGATGTTGGCAGTCGGATGTATTAATGCATTTTGACTTTCTCAATATGTGCAGCCCAATTTATTGATGGTGTCAGGCAGATGCCTAAATAATCAAAAGCATCAACATGCTCCAGCTTGCTATTTCCAATTGACACAGGTCTGTTGGTGGGATTGGCCGCTCCTTTTTTAAAAATCATATATTTTGTTTTAGACTCATTTATCACTAACCCTCGCTCATCACAAAACGTAGTAAAATCATTTAAAAGCTTCTGTAAACCCCGCGGTGATTTTGACATTAAAAGCATGTCATCAGGAAAAAGAGCAGGAACTCTATTTGCACCGACTTTTGGGGCATCACACCCATCTCTGTCTAGAAAATCAACAACACCATTAATGAAAAGAGTAAAAAGTGTGGGGGCTAGAACACATCCCTGCCTTGCTCGACACTGAACTGGGAAGGGATCTGTGACTTTATTGTTCTCCCCCCACCTCACCTGTGCAGTGTTGGATGAATGTAGTCTGATTAAAACGTTGAAAAGATTCCTGGGTATACCCTGTTCCTTTAAAATTCTCCAAAGTATTGCACGCGGGACTAGGTTGAAAGCAGACCATAAGTCAACAAAGCCCACGTAAAGCTTTCCTCCTGTGACTACCACTTCCTTCCAATATATACAAAGAAGACAGAAGGCTTGATCCAAGGTACTTAATTTTGTTCTGAAGCCCGCTTGAAAGTCACTTCAGATACGGGACTCACGGATCCAATCCGTATCCGTCCTAGGATTTGCTTAGAGAAAATCTTCTGTAGGGAATCGATAAGGTTTATAAGCCTATAGCTGGCTGGCTTTGCTCTGTCCCCCTTTTTGTAGATGGGGACAACTTCTGTAATTTTCCAAGAGGGAGGGATGGGAGTTCCAGCTAAAAATGAGTGAGTCAAAAGATTAATGTTGGATCTCCAGAGTGTTAAATCGTTGTGGATTCTGTCGGGACCAGGGGCGCGGGATGGAAAGCAAGAGCGAATTGCGGTTTGCGTTTCTTCTATAGAAAATGAGAGATCTTTACATCTCCCCGCATCCCTGGAAAACTTCCTCAGCTATGGTATTCCTGGATTCAGAAAGGGAGCCAAAATACGCTAACCACTCCTCAGGCTGAACTGGGAATTCTAGTGCTCTCCCACTACCCTAGAGCCAATATGCTTCTTTGCTCCAAAAACTCTTTGAATCTTTGACTAACAATGCATTCCGAAGGGAGGACCTCAAAGAGCCCTCCCACTCCTTCTTTGCAGACTCGATTGCCTGCCTATACTTCACTCTGCAGGACAGTACCTCAGGGCAGGATTTCTGCTTTATGGCCCATATAAGCACCTCCTTAGAGAGCCTACAGTCTTTATTGTACCAAGCACCCTTAAGAGATGACACCTGATCTGTACAGTTACTTCCTTTTTCTGTAGTTTACATGGTTGGGTTAACAGTTCCCTTATCGCAGTGTATAGTACCTCGTGGTTAGGGCCCAGTGTCTCCACAATCTTGTTTATAGTAAAATTTGCTAGCTCCTCCAATAAGAGACTGACTTTACTCTTGGCTGCATCTAATGCCCCCGGGTGTCCCTCCACCCAGACCCATCTAATTTCCCTCTGGTTATTTGCGGTTGACCGAGCACCCATATCTGGACTACCCCTTATATCTGGCTCGGGTAAGCCCTGCTTAGTGAGTATAAGTGCTAAGGCGTTATGGTCACTATCGACCCTTTTGACCACTGTCATATCGTGAACTAAGTGCCAAAGGTTGAGAGATACCAGCCAATAATTAATTCTACTTTCATAGCCTGGTCTATTAAAAGTAGGGTCCCCATTGGGATCAGAATTTGTCCTTCCGTTTGTGGCTCTCAAATCATGCTGCATAGTAAGAGCCAACTCCTGGGCACCTCTCTTAGACCACCTAACTGAGGGGGAATCTAGCTGTGGAATTTGCCATTCTCTATCCCAGTCATCAGTCAAGCCTGAGGGAACCAGGGCAAGAGGTTTCGAACGTACAATTAAATTCACCCGTCTTAGTGTAGGGATGCTATCTGAATAGTGAGACAGAGTGAGATCAAGAGTGCACAATGTATTAGTTTGCCCCTGGCCCTGCAGCACTCTATTGTATACATTAAATATTCTAGTTGGTTCAGTGAATAAATATCGAGGGACAAAATATCGACTACACAAAAAATCGACACCAAAATATAGAGGGACAAAATATCGACTCCCTATCTACAAACAGGTAAGTACTAAAATATCGATTCCAAAATATAGACTGTCAAAATATAGTTAGCCAAAATATCACATTTTTTAAATGTATTAAAAATAATATAAAATTAATTAAATATTAAAAACAATTAAATAAAACATACATAATATAATATAAAAAAGCTTAAAATGTAAACATAATATAAGTAATTTAAAAAAGTCGAGATTTTGTTGGATAGTGAGAGCGTAAAAATTACTATTCCCACTCCAGTGAGTGCAACAGTAGGGAAAGCGTTGGATAGCGTAGAGGTAAAAATTACTATTCCCACTCCAGTGAGTGCAACAGTAGGGAAAACGTTGGATAGCGTAGGGGTAAAAATTACTATTCCAACTCCAAACAGTGCAACAGTAGGGAAAGCGTTGGATAGCGTAGGGGTACAAATTACTATTCCCACTCCAGAGAGTGCAACAGTAGGGAAAGCGTTGGATAGCGGGAGGGTAACAATTACTATTCCCACTCCAGAGAGTGCAACACTAGGGAAAGCGTTGGATAGCGCAGGGGTAAAAATTACTATTCCCACTCCAGTGAGTGCAACAGTAGGGAAAGCGTTGGATAGCGGGAGGGTAACAATTACTATTCCCACTCCAGAGAGTGCAACAGTAGGGAAAGTGTTGGATAGCGGGAGGGTAACAATTACTATTCCCACTCCAGAGAGTGCAACAGTAGGGAAAGCATTGGATAGCGTAGGGGTAAAAAATACTACTCCCACTCCAGTGAGTGCAACAGTAGGGAAAGCGTTGGATAGCGTAGGGGTACAAATTACTAGTCCCACTCCAAAGAGTGCAACAGTATAGAAAGCGTTGGATAGCGGGAGGATAAAATTAACTATTCCCACTCCAGAGAGTGCAACAGTAGGGAAAGCGTTGGATAGCGCAAATGGAAAAATTACTATTCCCACTCCAGAGAGTGCAACAGTAGGGAAAGCGTTGGATAGCGCAAATGGAAAAATTACTATTCCCACTCCAGAGAGTGCAACAGTAGGGAAAGCGTTGGATAGCGCAAATGGAAAAATTACTATTCCCACTCCAGAGAGTGCAACAGTAGGGAAAGCGTTGGATAGCGTAGGGGTAAAAATTACTATTCCCACTCAAGTGAGTGCAACAGTAGGGAAAACATTGGATAGCGTAGGGGTAAAAATTGCTATTCCCACTCCAAAGAGTGCAACAGTAGGGAAAGCATTGGATAGCAGGAGGGTAAAAATGACTATTCCCACTCCAGTGAGTGCAACAGTAGGGAAAGAGTTGGATAGCGGAGGGTAAAAAATATTATTCCCACTCCTGAGAGTGCAAAAGTAGGGAAAGTAATGATTTAAATTTAAAATAAGATTACATTAATTATCAATACCGATAAAAAGTTAATTAAAAATAATTACCAATTAATAACAATTAATTACCATTTAAAAATATTAATTATCAATTGTTAAAAATGTATTACCAATTAATAATAATTAATTACCAATTAAAAATTAATTATCAATTATCAATACACATAAATAAAAAAATTTATATTTACTTTATTACAATTAATTTACTTCCCGCCCAATTCCCCTATAAACCCACAACCCACTCCCAATAATAAAAAATACAATTAACATTATTATCAATTAATCAATTAATAAAAATAATTTTGCAAATAATAAAAATTATTTAGCAATTCATACAAATTATTTACCCATTAATACAAATTAATTACCAAGTATTAATTAATTATCAATTATTATCAATACACATAAATAAAAAAATTAAATATTTACTTTATTACAATTAATTTACTTCCCACCCAATTCCCCCACAAACCCACAACCCGCTCCTAATAATAACAAATACAATTAACATAATTATCAATTAATCAATTAATATAAATTAATTACCAATTAATAAAAATTAATTACCAATTAATAATTAATTATCAATTAATTCATTATCAAAACATATAAATATAATTAACATTTAATTAACCATAATTAAATTACTTCCCACCCTATTCCCCTATAAACCCACAACCCGCTACGGAATTATATTACGCAATAATTAAATTACATAACATTCATTTGTTGAAATAAATTAAACATACATTACAAAAATAATACATCATTTTAACACATATACTACCATACATAACACAACAAAAAAAATTCGATATTATGGTAATCTATATTTTAAAATTCGATATTATGATATTCTATATTTTTAAAGTCTATATTTTGGAAATCAATATTTTGTACCCCAATTTCGATATTTTGACCTATCTATATTTTGATAAGTCGATATTCTGTCCACTCTATATTTTAACTTCGATATTCTGGGCAGTCGATATTTTGGAATCGATATTTTGGGTGTTTACCATTCTAGTTTTCTGTCCACTATAAAAGGTGAGCTCCAACGCTAAAATATCTTGCAAGTCAACATTTAAAAGTGTAACTTTAATCCCTAGTTCAATTTTTTGCCCATACTGCTAGCCCTCCCGAGGGTCTGCCCAGCTCTTTTCTCGTGGCATTAGTAGCGTAAACAGAAAAGTCACTTCTGTATGGACAGTGCAGACTCCAAGTTTCCTGGTAAAAAAATTACATCAAAGGAATCTACAAAAGAACACCATTCCGGATCAACCAGTAGCTTTGAGGTCCCAGCCACGTTCACACAAGAACCCTTAAAGAGTGGTTGGCAGAATCTCCCCCTTCCGCACCCCCAGGAGTTGGGGAAATCCCACCCCTACTTTCATCCACAGAGACGGTCTCACAATTAACCTCTGGGTCAATAACCAGACCAAGTGGTGCAGGGATTTTTGTTAGTAAAAGGCTAGAGGATGGTTTCAGCAAGGAGCTTGGAGGCCCTTTCCTGTTTACTGATTTTGTCTGCTCCTCTCATAGCATTCAGCTATGCCCTTTCCAGTCGCCCTTATGAAATGTGGGCAGTCCTAATAGGGCTGACCAACAGGATGTCAATGGTGGCCTGGTGGAGGTTCCAGCAGAGGATGACAGCAGCGGGGTACCAGCAGGGGGTCTGTATCTAATGGAGATGCAGGAGTTAACTTGGGAGATTGTACGTGAATCGATTGACAACAGTCCAGTGATTATACCATCATCATAAAAGTTAACCTCAATCATATCCCAAGGTGATTTCTGCTTGGGGATTATTTTTACAGATTGTATGTCATCTCTAATGATTGAGTAACAATGTCGAGTAGACCTGAACCAGTAAGTAACCTTATTCTTAAGCGAGTCCTGGTCTTCAAGTATCCCCAGTCGAAGTTTAGGGACTTCTGTGAGGTAGATCACTGCTGTGATCTAGTGGCAAAAATGTAGAATGCTAATCAGCAGTTTTAGTGCTGTTTTCTTTTTTTATTTCTCTAGCTTTCAAATGAATCACACACCAGCTCATGAATCACACACAATCATGTGTACACAATGCAACTGAGGCATTAGGAGAAATAATTTAAACCAACTCCCTTACATGATTATGTCTTTGCTAAATCTGCTATAATGTCTTACATGAATGTCACTTTCAAGTAGGCCTAGGCATTCAATTCACCAGTTTTGTCGAGTCCTATAGTTACTAAGCATCTCTATACATTAAACGAGTTGGGTGCCAATTCCGATCCGGTAAAAAAATTCCCCGTCCGACTCGTATCCGGATTTTTTTCCGTCCGAATCGTCAAAGTAGCGTACAAACTGCCAAGTACGATTCGAACGGAAAAAAGTCCATACGAATCGCATTGGGAAGATTTCCCCACACGTCCTCGGGTCGGGAAAAGTCACCGACACGTCCCCGGGCGAGAAACCCACCGTGCGGAAAAATAAAGTCCGACTGCGCAAGTACGATCCCTCCCGTCCTCCCCATTTCACAACCGTACGCAAAAAACACCGTCCGAACCGAACTCCCATAGCAACCATGGAGACATGTGCCCGCATACGCGCCGAACACCCCACCACCCCCCGCCCGCGTATGTACGCCCCGAACCCCCACCCGTGTATGTACGCACCGAACCACCAGCCGTGTATGTACGCACCAAACCCCCCCCCCAGCCCTGTATGTACGCACCGAACCACCAGCCGTGTATGTACGCCCCCGAACCCCCCCCAGCCGTGTATGTACGGACCGAACCACCAGCCGTGTATGTACGCACCAAACACCCACCCGTGTATGTACGCCCCCGAACCCCCCCCAGCCGTGTATGTACGCACCGAACCACCAGCCGTGTATGTACGCACCAAACACCCACCCGTGTATGTACGCCCCCGAACCCCCCCCCAGCCGTGTATGTACGCACCGAACCACCAGCCGTGTATGTACGCCCCCGAACCCCCCCCCAGCCGTGTATGTACGCACCGAACCACCAGCCGTGTATGTACGCACCAAACCCCCACCCCAGCCGTGTATGTACGCACCGAACCACCAGCCGTGTATGTACGCACCAAACACCCACCCATGTATGTACGCCCCCGAACCCCCCCCCCAGCCGTGTATGTACGCACCGAACCACCAGCCGTGTATGTACGCCCCCGAACCCCCCCCCAGCCGTGTATGTACGCACCGAACCACCAGCCGTGTATGTACGCACCAAACACCCACCCGTGTATGTACGCCCCCGAACCCCCCCCCAGCCGTGTATGTACGCACCGAACCACCAGCCGTGTATGTACGCACCAAACACCCACCCGTGTATGTACGCCCCCGAACCCCCCCCCAGCCGTGTATGTACGCACCGAACCACCAGCCGTGTATGTACGCACCGAACCACCAGCCGTGTATGTACGCCCCCGAACCCCCCCCAGCCGTGTATGTACGCACCGAACCACCAGCCGTGTATGTACGCACCAAACCCCCACCCCAGCCGTGTATGTACGCACCGAACCACCAGCCGTGTATGTACGCACCAAACACCCACCCATGTATGTACGCCCCCGAACCCCCCCCCCAGCCGTGTATGTACGCACCGAACCACCAGCCGTGTATGTACGCCCCCGAACCCCCCCCCAGCCGTGTATGTACGCACCGAACCACCAGCCGTGTATGTACGCACCAAACACCCACCCGTGTATGTACGCCCCCGAACCCCCCCCCAGCCGTGTATGTACGCACCGAACCACCAGCCGTGTATGTACGCCCCCGAACCCCCCCCAGCCGTGTATGTACGCACCGAACCACCAGCCGTGTATGTACGCACCAAACCCCCACCCCAGCCGTGTATGTACGCACCGAACCACCAGCCGTGTATGTACGCACCAAACACCCACCCGTGTATGTACGCCCCCGAACCCCCCCCAGCCGTGTATGTACGCACCGAACCACCAGCCGTGTATGTACGCCCCCGAACCCCCCCCCAGCCGTGTATGTACGCACCAAACACCCACCCATGTATGTACGCCCCCGAACCCCCCCCCCAGCCGTGTATGTACGCACCGAACCACCAGCCGTGTATGTACGCCCCCGAACCCCCCCCCAGCCGTGTATGTACGCACCGAACCACCAGCCGTGTATGTACGCACCAAACACCCACCCGTGTATGTACGCCCCCGAACCCCCCCCCAGCCGTGTATGTACGCACCGAACCACCAGCCGTGTATGTACGCACCAAACACCCACCCGTGTATGTACGCCCCCGAACCCCCCCCCAGCCGTGTATGTACGCACCGAACCACCAGCCGTGTATGTACGCACCGAACCACCAGCCGTGTATGTACGCCCCCGAACCCCCCCCAGCCGTGTATGTACGCACCGAACCACCACCCGTGTATGTACGCCCCCGAACCCCCCCCAGCCGTGTATGTACGCACCGAACCACCAGCCGTGTATGTACGCACCAAACCCCCACCCCAGCCGTGTATGTACGCACCGAACCACCACCCCACCAGGGAATGTACGGACCGCACCCCCACCAGTGCATGTACGGACCGTACTGACGCCAAAAAAACACGTACTGAACCCGGACAAACCATATTTACACAAGGAGAGTCAAGTAGAGTTTCCCCACACCACCAAACAGGCCCAACAACCCCACAAACATCACATACACTCACCTGCAACTGCCAAACTGCCAAACAGAGGCCCAAAACTCAATCACTCCTCATAACACACCCACACAAATTTCAAACACAGCCACACCCACAAATGGACCAATAAAAATGGACCACACACACAAACCATGAGCCTTTGCAACAGACCCACTGCTGCCAGAGCCCACAGACGACCCACACCACCATACTTGAACCTCACACTTGCATACCTTCACACAACCACCTACACAAACACCCCCTCATCACATTCACACACACACCTCCACTACCACACCCACACACCCACAGCCATCCACACCCACACCCCCACAACCACACCCCACGCCATGTCCACCACCAAGAATCCAAAGTTCACAAAGGAGGAGCTGGAGATCCTTGTCGACGAAATCCTCAGAGTCGAGCCACAGCTCTTTGGGACATTGGTCAGACAGACCAGCATATCCGAAAAAACCGCCATGTGGCAGAGGATCGTCGATTCTGTGAATGCTGTTGGGACAACCAGAAGGACCAGGCACGAGTGCCAATCCAGGTGGTACGATCTGCGGAGGACGGTCAAGAGGAAGATGACTGACAATCACAACCAGGGGAACATCACTGGAGGAGGGCCGCCCCCCAGACCGGTACAATACCATCCCTGGGAGGAGAAGGTGATGTCCACGCTGGCGGTGGAGGGACTACACGGACTGCCAGGACTCCCAGACCCTGGTGAGTACACAAACAACTCACCTCACATGGGGGGGATGCCATACACAATCAATCATGCATGCCACCCCCCCCAAGCCACCACCGGACACAACAACACTCCACAAACACACACATGCCACTGGCACCTCCATGCCCCATGCATCAATCAGGGCCATGCCAAGTCACAGGCCACACAATACACCAACACAACACAGGATGTGGTCGATGCTGGGAGTGGGGGCAGCAAAACTAACATTGAGCAACTCACAAGCACACAACAATGCCCTCAGCCCATATGGCCCAGGGCACAGCCATACAAACTGTGTGTACCCACACAGTACTGTCTTGCCTGCAAATGATGGCTGCCATGCAGGATGCCATGGGTCTGAAGGCACAATTTGCACATAACAGCAGACAATGAAGATGCATCGCTCTGATAGAGTCTCAGCACACACCGCCACAGCAGCAGCCTACACTCAGACACACTGCCCAATGGGTGCCCGGAGAACAGGGACTAACTCACATGAACAAGCCAATGGCCATTCAAAGACCGGCTAACTGTGTGTGCCCAGGAAGCTGGCCTGAGGTGACAGAGAGTGACAAAGAGAGGGAGGGAGAGGGGGAATGAGAGGGAAGGAGACAGAGGGGGGACACAGGGAGACAGACAGAGGGAGGGAGTAGGGTGACAGAGGGAGACCGACAGAGGGAGGGAGGAGGGTGACAGAGGGAGGGAGGAAGGGAGACACAGGGAGACTAAATCACCCTTGGGTGGTGTGGCCATGTCCACTCGTCAGCCGGTGGACTGTGTGCATGCAGACCAGGTCTGGCAGTGCCTCAACCCCCCCTTCCGTAGATGAAGACCGGTCCATGTGTCAATCTGTGCACGAGTCCATCCGTGCTGCAGGCACAGACCTAACCACACACCCAGTATACCCACCCACCGTGTCGGTAAGAACCCTGTCACAAATGCTTCAGTCCCCTACCTGCAACATCAAATTGCCTTGCCAAAACACCATTTGGCCACGTACAGTGCAACACGTAAGGCGCCTCTGCATGGCTCGCTACGCCCGCACACCACACTGCTGACTGTGTACCCAAATAGATGCATCAACTAAGATTGTGTCTCACACATGCGTAAAGCCCTGACAGCTGTGGCCAAGGGACATAGCCATGCACAAGTGCACTGTGAGAGGAATGCAGGACAGATCCAACTACCCAGAGGAAGAGTGCCAAATCAGAAATGCATGCAACATGGATGCCACATGTGACACTGTCAACATTGTCTCTCTCACACACAGGTCAACGTCGACGAACACCCCCCAACACTGGGGGGGAAGTCACACAGGACCAGGCTCCGCGGGATGATGACCCCACCGCCAGCGATGACTCTCACCACTCCGTGGATGACCCAGACCAACCTGGCCCCTCTGGTGTCCAACCACCTGCAGCACCTGCGTCAGGTACAACTGTGCCAACCACCACCCCCATTCCTGCCACATCCCAGGAGACGTCCAGGAGCCCTGCCCGCACACGACCACCCAGCCAGTCTGCCCAGGAGGGACACGGTCCTCCGGGCACCCAGGAGGAGGCAGGCGGCAACGCAGATGCCATCCCTCAGGGGTCCCGGAGACCCGATGCACCCACAACGGCAGGCCAGGTGCACGTGGGCAGGGGTGGCGGGAGTGGAGGACGGCGGAGGCGCGAACCTGACCAGGCAGCTCAGGACCCGGTAGTGTCCCAGGTCAGCAACATCCTGGATACATACCGGCGTGACACCAGGGGCATGGACCAGATTGCGTCCACCCTCAATGACATCAAGGGGACCCTCCAGGAGATGAAGACCCTGCAGTCCCAGCAACATGCCTGTCAACTGCAACACCAAGGAAGGATGGAGGATAGACAGGCTGAGCTCGTGGCGGTGCAAACCCAAATGACCGGTGTACTCCGTCGGATTGCCGACAACATGGGCAACCCTCCCTGTGGCACCAGGCGAAGGCCATTACCAGACACAGGGAGGGATCAGGAGGAGGAGGATTCATCCGACGGAGCGTCACAGACATCGTCACGGACTGCTTCCGAGGGTCCCCGCAGGAAGGTGGGTCGTCCACGAAAAAGACTGTGAGAGTCAGCAGAACATCACCATCTCCCAGGTCACCTGGCCTGGCACCTGGCCCTCTGGCCCAATAGCAGCACATGACATTGTCTGCCACATGGACTTGCTGGTCACTGTCTGACCTATGTTGACGAAGACTGTGGCATGGACTCTGACATTTTGCTACGACAAGGATACCAACTCCCCCAGTGAACTTTGGATTCTACACTCCCGCTGTGCACCTCTTGTCATCCCCACAAACCCGTACCCCACCACAAATAAATTAATCACACTTACAAGATGATGCCGTGATTCTACATTATTACAATACATGTGTGTGTCGTACAGTCAAAGCATGCCTGATCTCAGAATTAACTCCAACCATCCAAACCGTGGGGTCGCAGTCTTGCACAGGACACACATGGGTCCCAATGTCTCATCTGATACAGACATGGAGTACCAAACTCACCTGTGCTGGGCCCAACCAGCTGAGTGGTTCCCGCACAACTGTGGCTACAGACACATTCAGGGGAGCAACAGTCATGCGCAGAGGTCAGGGATCATGTGGAGTGACCTGGCTTGCCGCTCCCAGGTATGTCTAGACATGTGTCCCTACAATGTGCAGCATGCTTGCGTCAGGCGGATGTTGAGAATGGTGGCTAGGCCAAGGTTGGATGCATGGAGATGCCAGAATGCAGTTTAGGATCACTGTGCCACATGGTTGTGTTGGGGTTGTGGGCTGCATCATGAGTGTGGGCGTGGATCTAGAAGGTCATCCTGCAGCTGGCTGTGAAACATTCCCCCCATCCCGTTAGGACGTTGATGTGGCCTGGTTGGCCGACGCAGTAGCAGAGCTGTGCAGATGCACTCCGGATATGGACAAGTACCATGGGAGTCGTGAGGCACATGTCCGTAGACTGCAGGGTAGGATTCTACACAGATGTTGTAGTTTCCCTGGGGGATGGTCTCTCTTGCCTTGAGGTGGATGGAACTGTGCATCTTGTGCATAATACAGTTCCCACTCCCTGACAAACCCCTAGCATCTTGTCACTCTACACATAGACACATATGCACCACCTATGAAAACTATGCCAGACCTGCGGCACGCACAGTGGCAACAGGGCACCATTGACAGGGAAGAGGCACCTTGGAGACAGAGGGACAAATTTATTAGTCATGTGTGTTGGAATGACAATGATACTCTGTCAACACATACACAGGTCATGTGGATGTACATGTGGGAGCAACACTGGCACCCCCCATTGCAACACAGATGCTGGCATCCCATTGACCTGGCACACAAGTGACGGATAACAGCTAAACACCCCCTGCTGCCACGGAGAGGCCGCTATACACCATTGAGGCCCTGATGGGGCAATCACACACCATGTCAACCCGGTGCAACCTGTATGTTTCCGAGGCCAGTGTTACACACAATGATGGCCTCATCACAATCCCCAATCCCCTGCCACATGACAGTCACCAAGTCTGAGCATGGCTCCAGGTGAAGCCTGCCCCATGTCATGTTCCCCATGTAGGATCACCATGTATGCAAATGGAACACACATGAACCGGAGAAGTGCACACAGACTACAAACAATTCACACACCCAAAACGACGTGAGGCATCCCTTACCCTGAGGAGATTTCAACACTTGCCCGTGCATGTGACGCTGAATCAGCACATGTCGCTGTGTTCATGAGGAGTAGCAGGAGCACAACAATGCCACCAGCAGACAGCATGCACATGGACCTGTGGAAGAGAGACACACAAGGATTCAGCACAAAGGAGCACATCCGCAAGCATGTACTTAACACGTATCATGTTGTTAACATGACAGGTGACAATGATGACCCTCAGACAACATCCTTCCATTGCGCCATCACTTGAGTGACACTTCAATACACACCACTGACTCACTTGGCAGACATGCAGATGGACACACACATTGCAACACATGCCACACACGGCCCAATGCGTGCACACTCAGACACTGGAACTCACCACTAAGCAAAGAAGTTGCGTATGAGCCGACTCCGCATGTCCTCCACAGCCTCCTCCTCCTCCACATCACTTGCCCCGTCACCAAGCCCTTCATCCTCCACGGGTGGATGGTCCTGGTCATCTTGATCCAGTATGAGTGGAACAGCTTCCTCCACTGCCATGTTGTGCAGCATGCAGCAGACGATGATGATCTTGCACACCTTCACCGGGGCATATGGGAGTGCTCCGCCGGTCTTGTGGAGGCACCGGAATCGGCTCTTCAGAAGTCCAAACGTCCTCTCAATGACTCTCCTGGTCCGCCCATGTGCGTTGTTGTAGAGGTGCTCGGCAGCCGTGCTGGGGTTGCGGACAGGCGTCATCAGCCATGGCATGTTGGGATAGCCAGCGTCCCCTACAAGGAAACATCATGGACAGAAGTGTGTCAGCACAGGCAGTGAGATTGGAAGATGACGCCAAACACAGAACTGCCAGAGTCTACCCACCAACAATACATGCTCGCTCGTTCCGCAGCTGCAGCATCATTTCTGGCACCCTGCTACGCCTCATGATGAAGGCATCGTGTGCTGATCCTGGAAAGCGAACACAGACATGTGAAATCACCATGTTGGACAGACACACCACAAGGGCATTAATGGAGTGATAATGTTTGCGATTCCTATACACCACCTCCTGTGCCTGTGGTGGTACCAACGCAACATGTGTCCCATCTATGGACCCAATGACATGGGGCATCCCTCCCAGGGCATAGAACTCACGCTTGACATCTGTCAACTGCTCACGATTTGGGAATTTAATGTACTCATCCAGGTGAACCAACATGGCCTCTAAGAAATCATGCAGAACACGGCTGAACATCGTCTGGGACATGCCCCCGACATCAGCAATGGTATGTTGGAACGTACCCGTGGCAAGGAAATGTAGGGCTGCCATCACCTTCAACTTGGGTGTCAGTGCACTTGGATACCTGTGGCGCGGGAGGAGTTGTGCTTCCAGCCGGCCAGTCAACTCATCAATCAACCGTTGGCTGAATCTGTAGCGGCGTATACAGTCCCGTTCATGCAGGGCAGCAATGTCTGGCATACGTCGAGGGAGAGGCGGAGCCCTGCAGTGAAATGGAAGGAACACCTAAGAGTGAGCACTGTACAACAACATCGTCAATGCACTGAGCACATGTTACACAGCCAATACACATATGCCACGTTGTGAGTCAGGTCTGTGCCACAGTTCCTGGACACGAACGCCAGTCAGGTTACACTCCTACCAAGGGACAGCCACTAACGGAGGGGGGCAAGATCACGATGACATGGCATGAGACTAGCTGTGGGCCAGTGTAAGTGAACATGCACACGCATCACAGGATTCACAGACATCCACACATGTGCAGAGGTAGTATGCGTATGGTACAGACAGGTAGTTGGATGCGATATGCACTGGTCACATGTCATAGGAATAGGACAGGCCACACACATTGCCTTTGAGGAGTACATGTCGAGACAGAACATACATAGGGAGCATGTGGATATGTACTTGTGTTGATACTCCGTGTAGTTGGATACATACACACCTCATGGCAAATCACATATGTGGGCTGGTGTGCGGAACAGTGTGCCATGCCCATCGACACACAGACACATGTTGGCAGCAGCAACTGCTGACACATTGAATCACACACCTACAGCAAAATCATGGAAAGACATGCCACACACATGACATGGTTGCAGCATGCAACGCAGCCATACACGTGTCATATGTAATATTCCGTGTACCTGGCATCAGGGGACAGGTGCGGGTGTCCGTGACTGGGACATGCAAGTGACTCATGGCTCCACTAGTGTGTACGACATGCACACATGTCAAAGGAGTGCAGGGGATGTGTGGTACAATGCGCACCATCACACACGACATGTGTACACAGCTCATCGTACATGTGCTTTGCCCACACCTCAGGGGTAAAGTGCCACATCACATCCTGACACACCTGTGTCACACACAGGTGGTATTGCACAGACAATGCATTGGTGTCCACCCTTGGCAATACCTGTCCGCTCCATTCCTGTCTGTGTGCCGCCTGTCACCACTGACAGTTGTTATACGCACCGTACATACGCTCGGAGCGCGTGTATAGGGTCCCTGGGCCAATATTGCCGCTGGCGTATGCGTACGCCACAGTAGTACGGACTGTACACGCGCTTGTACGGTCCGGATCACAATATGTGCGCTGGCGTATGCGTACGCCACAGTAGTACGGACTGTACACGCGCTTGTACGGTCCGGATCACAATATGTGCGCTGGCGTATGCGTACGCCACAGTAGTACGGACTGTACACGCGCTTGTACGGTCCGGATCACAATATGTGCGCTGGCGTATGCGTACGCCACAGTAGTACGGACTGTACACGCGCTTGTACGGTCCGGATCACAATATGGGCGCTGGCGTATGCGTACGCCACAGTAGTACGGACTGTACACGCGCTTGTACGGTCCGGATCACAATATGGGCGCTGGCGTATGCGTACGCCACAGTAGTACGGACTGTACACGCGCTTGTACGGTCCGGATCACAATATGGGCGCTGGCGTATGCGTACGCCACAGTAGTACGGACTGTACACGCGCTTGTACGGTCCGTACTACTGTGGCGTACGCATACGCCAGCGCCCATATTGTGATCCGGACCGTACAAGCGCGTGTACAGTCCGTACTACTGTGGCGTACGCATACGCCAGCGCCCATATTGTGATCCGGACCGTACAAGCGCGTGTACAGTCCGTACTACTGTGGCGTACGCATACGCCAGCGCCCATATTGTGATCCGGACCGTACAAGCGCGTGTACAGTCCGTACTACTGTGGCGTACGCATACGCCAGCGCCCATATTGTGATCCGGACCGTACAAGCGCGTGTACAGTCCGTACTACTGTGGCGTACGCATACGCCAGCGCCCATATTGTGATCCGGACCGTACAAGCGCGTGTACAGTCCGTACTACTGTGGCGTACGCATACGCCAGCGCCCATATTGTGATCCGGACCGTACAAGCGCATGTACGGTCGGTATCACTGCTTGTGGGGTGCCCTAGGGCGTGGAACGCACCGTACCTGTGTGTAAATGTATGAAAACACATAGGGGACACATGAGGGACAAGTATAAGGGCCTAAATGCCTGATGGTTGCCATGGAGACTGAGTTAAATTTTTGAATTTGAGCACCAGGTGCACAGCAGAAGTCAGTTTGAAAGAATCTACATTGTTGCAATGTGGATGTTGACTTGACATCATTATCAAAACTGAAACCATGCAAAGCCACACACTGGGGTAGGTTTGAAGGGATTGGATGAAACGTAGGATGCTAATGTGACTGACCAATCAATCTGTACTCCTATACATGAACAGGCCAGCCAGGCATATATAAGGCAGCCAGGTCCCATGAGAGAGCACTTGCCTGCACATCCATTCATCCCTGACCACTGCTGCTGATAGTGATTCCTCTGGCACCATGTCCAGGACTGTGGAGAGGTCACAGCCATTCACCCAGGAGGAGAACCTTGCCCTGATAGATGTGATCCTCCCACAGTTCCAGAGCCTGTATGGTCGACCAGGGGTTCAGGTGAGTGCAGACTCCACTAGCTTAGACTGTGCCCCTTTTGTGTGACAGTGACTTCTGGCATTGTGTCCATGTGTGACAGACATGCACTGTTGTTTGGAGTGGGTCCCAGGGTGTGGAAGGCCTCATGTCACCCATGCAGAGCATGCTGTGTTTCCTGTGTGCACTCCTCACTTGCATAGTGCCTACTGTGACAATGAATGCAAGGTGCATGCCACATTCTGCCTGCATACTCCTCCTGGGGATGTTGTTTCCACAGTCCTGATGTGATCCTGTGTTCCCCCCAGTGTGACAGGTGTCAGTACCCATGGATGTGTGTTTGTTCAGTGTACCTGTGCTGTGAGTGTCCAAAGGCCGTGTTCGTCCCCTGCACATTGGTGTGTGTGTTAGTCCCCTGTCATGTGGGTGAGTGCATATGGGGAGTGTTGCACACAAGCAGCATGAGGGATGGATATGGCCTGGCCATCGGATGTGAGCAGGGAGCAGTGCTGTGTGCATGCCGTGCTGAGCCAGCCCCACACCTGTGACACCCCCGTCTACTGGCACATGGGCAGAGTGAGGTGTGTACCCGCAGTTGGCAATGCCATGTGATTGTCCTGTACCTGTGTGTGTCTGTGTACTCTGCTGAGGTAGCATCAGTGTGCTGGGGCAGGTGACTGCTGTGAGGTGCTGTACATAATCCTGGTGTAGCCTGTGAGGCACAGTGTGATCCCTGGTCAGTGAGTGTGTGGTACCCCTCATGCCACCCGTGTGCTTCCACTGGCACGTAGTGCATTTGGCCTTCCACAGTGGATAATGTCCCTATGACAAAGGTGCAATTAGTTGCATGCATACCATGGCCTGTTCATAATGAGGATTGTTCTATATGTGTGTCTCTGTGTCTTTGCTCATGTGGATTAATGTATTCTCTCTTTTGCATCCTCACAGGTAGGCGCCATTGCCAAGGGGGAGATCTGGAGGGAAGCCGTCAGTGCCGTGAGGGGTACAGAGGGTCGGAGGCGGAGCCTGTCTCAGGTGAGGAAACGCTGGCAGGACATCCGGTGCTGGACGAGGAGGATTGCACGGCTCCTGCTGGGGGACTCACCTGAGAGCCGTAAGAACCGTGGCCGCCGTCGTCTGACCCACATCCAGAAGCGTGTGCTGGCGGTGGTCTTCCCCGATATGGACAGGCGCCTACAGGAGAGGCAGCAGCAGGAAGGGGGTAGGTACATGTGTGTCAGTTGTGTGTCCCCAGCCAATGTAAGTGTGCAGTTGCATGGATACACTGCCAGGGTTTGATTGTGCAGTGCGTCAACTTCTCCACAAAGTAGCACAGTGCTGTTCTCACTCCCTCCCTTCCCCTCCTTGCAATGTGTTCCCTGGTCTGTCGCCACTCTTGCACAAGGTTATTTATGCAGGCAGTTCATGCAGGTGCCCTATGCTATCAGCATCATGTGTGGGGGTGATGTGCCACAGGTATGGGGACCTTGCGTGTGCCATGGCCAATTTCAGTCATTGTGGTGTCCATGTCACTTGGCACTGATTGTGAATCACGACATAGGGGTGTGTCTCCAAAATGTACAGCCTTCCAGCATGCATGTCCAATTGTGTGCCCTCTGACATGATGTGCCTGAGTGGGAGGCCTGCTAAGTGCAGGGACGGTTGCTTAATTTGCAGTCATGTCCATCCTGGACCATGGAGGAGTGTGGGCACTACTGTGCCCTGGGGCACCTCTTCCTAGGTATCATGTGCGTCATCCAACAATATGGCCATTCACTGTGTCTTTGCCATGGGTTGCGTAGGGTGGCATTGTACCCTGGGCTCAACTGTTAGGACCTACAGGTTGCTACATGTGTCCACTGTACAGGGGGACCCATTTTGCTTGTGCATACTCACAGTGGGCATTACCTGTGTGTGTTGTTGAGACAATCTGATGATGTTTGCCTGTCAATGATGTGTGGACATGGCCACCAGGGGCTGTGTGTTTACAGTCATGAATTAGTGGAGGCCATGTGTTTCCATCCCAGAGTAAGAGGTGTACATACTTTCTCCGTCTCAATGAGATTGTCTCAGGTGTGGGTGGTTTGTGCGTACAAGGCCTACATGTCAGAAGCTTCATCCTCCTTGCTGGGTTTAGCCTGTGTGTGATGTTTGACTGGACATACGCTCAAGGTGCAGTGACCCTGTCATGTGTGGCCTGGTTTCATGTATTGCCTTTGCAGCATGCGGCAAGAGTAAATGGATATGATTCATGCTCATCCCTTTTTGACGACGCAGTGTGGTGCAGGTGCTGTGCACATTTGTCCCCAGAGGCTGACTCCTCTCTAAAATTTCAGGTGCAGTGATTTGCTGTTGTGTCATGATCTCCATTGTGTCTCAGTGGCATGGTGGGTAGAAAAACTGTGTGTTCCATGGCCTACATGTGTACATTGTTTTGTAGGTGTTACTCCTGTTGCTTTTCAGGCTATGCAATGTGACCTATGTATATTTGACTCATGTGACATAAGTGTACAGGTGTCTGATTTTCTCCTGTCTCTTCACCTTGCCCACAGCATCGCCGGGGGACACGGAAGGAGACACTAGCACGGACCGGGAGGAGAGATTGAGCACCAGTACCAGCAGTGCTGTCCTGTCTGGCACATGGAGTGGCACGGAGGCCGAAGGGAGTGAGGCGGAGGACCTGTTGACTGCCAACACAGACTATGACGCAGACGGGTCCGAGGCTGAGCTCCCAGAGGTGGCGGAGTCTGCCCCCCCAGCTGATGGCAGCCCTCCACATCCCCCCGCCACCTCAGGTTCCATCACCGGCCTCCCACATGCTCGTGGCCCTTCCCTCCGTGCTCGGTCCCCACATGTCTCCTTCCTGCCAGGCACCGCACCCCCTGCCCCTGTCACCACTGCTGCGGTGAGTGCGGAGTCTGTGGACATCCTGAGGCAGTTGCAGGTTGGTCAGACTGCGATGCTAAATGTCCTCCATGCCCACACCCAGGTGCTGACCCAGATGGAGGCATACATGGAGGGCATGTCGGCTGCGCAGTCTGACCAACGGCAGTTGCTGAGGTCCATAGACTCCACACTGACTGCAGCACTGGATCTCCTGCAGCGCTGCGTAACACCCCCTACCCCTGCCCCATCCACAATTCCCACTCCCGTGCCTGTCCCACGCACATCCAGACGTCAGCGTGCACGCACCCCAACAGACACAGGCACCACACCACCAGGGAAGTCGAAGCGCACACCTCCTGTCACGCACACACAGGGTGAGGAAG
The DNA here is from genome assembly GCF_964204655.1 of Triturus cristatus. NCBI lineage: Eukaryota > Metazoa > Chordata > Amphibia > Caudata > Salamandridae > Triturus > Triturus cristatus. The sequence goes on from NC_140585.1 coordinate 1,170,265,538, forward strand.
GCACACCCACTGGGTCGGGGGGGAAACGTAGAACACGCAGCCACAGTGGGAGTCCGCATTCCACACAACCCACTCCCTCCAAATCCACTCCCCTTAGCTCTCCTGGCCAACAGTCAGTGACAGCATCATCCACTGCGAGTGTGCCCCCCAGCCCCAGGATGACACCACCCCGCAAGCGGTGGAGGCGGGACCCGGCCAGGGGAGTTGAGTCCCCCACCCTGTCCACACCCTCCCCCAGTGGCGCTGCGACCCATCCCTTTGCCCCCCCCCCCTCCTTGGGGCCTGTGGTTGGATTGGGTACGGGGGAGTCGCTGGGGGAACTTGCCGACGTGTGCAGCGCCATTCTGTCCTCCACCTTTGGCGCTGGCACCCCCCCTGTGGCAGATTCATCCCTCCCTGCACCCACAACACCTACCCTTTCCCCTCCTGTCCCTGCGGTGCCTGTTTCCACCCTCCCCCCTGATGCCCCCTCTTCTGTGGATGAAATGGACTTGTGAACTGTGCAGGCAAGCTAGGGGACACACGTCCCGATGTGTACCCCCCCCCCGGACATTGCTGCTGGGCTGGCCCATGGCCCTTGTACATAGTGGACATTTTCTCTGATATATTTTCCTGCTGAATAAAGCCTTTTCTTTTTGTTTTGCACACTGATGCTTTCCTGGACTTGCTGTTGGTGCTGGTGCTCCCTGCGTTGGGGTGGTGATAATGTGTTAGGGGTCTGTGAAATGTTGGAGTGTGCTGCTCATGGGGTGTACCCTGCCATCTGCGTGCCATCACAAAGGTCTCTGCAAATGGTATTTGGTCATGTTTGCTCTCACTGTATGGTGACATTGTCCCAAGGTGTGTTCCGTCCTCTGTGGCCCAGGCCATTTTTCCTGCAGGGTGTCTCCCAAATGCTGTGCTGTGCTGTGTCTACATTTCCTGGATGTGTGAGGGTTGCCTTTCAATATAGCCATGCTGGCTCAGCGATGGCTCCGCCTGCATCTGGGGTATCACCCTTGTAGGTCACTGAACTTGTTGATGGGGTATATTGTCCGATGTCTGGGCACTGCTGGGAGTGATAGGTACACACCCCTCCTGTGTCTGGGCACTGCTGGGAGTGATAGGCACACACCCCTCCTGTGTCTGGGCACTGCTGGGAGGACCCTGCACCCACCCCTCCTGTGTCTGGGCACTGCTGGGAGGACCCTGCACCCACCCCTCCTGTGTCTGGGCACTGCTGGGAGTGATAGGTACACACCCCTCCTGTGTCTGGGCACTGCTGGGAGGACCCTGCACCCACCCCTCCTGTGTCTGGGCACTGCTGGGAGGACCCTGCACCCACCCCTCCTGTGTCTGGGCACTGCTGGGGGTGTTTTGCACACCCCATTCTTATAGCAGGTTCGGTGCGTACATGCACGGGTGGGGGTTTGGTGCGTACATACACGGGTGGGGGTTCGGTCCGTACATACACGGGTGGGGGTTCGGGGCGTACATACTCTGCTGGGGTGGGGGTTCGGTGCGTACATACACGGGTGGTGGTTCGGTGCGTACATACACGGCTGGGGTGGGGGTTTGGTGCGTACATACACGGCTGGTGTGGTGGTTTGGTGCGTACATACACGGGTGGGCGTTTGGTGCGTACATACACGGGTGGTGGTTTGGTGCGTACATACACGGCTGGGGTGGTGGTTTGGTGCGTACATACACGGGTGGTGGTTTGGTGCGTACATACACGGCTGGGGTGGGGGTTCGGTCCGTACATACACGGGTGGGGGTTCGGGGCGTACATACTCTGCTGGGGTGGGGGTTCGGTCCGTACATACACGGGTGGGGGTTCGGGGCGTACATACCAGGGTGGGGTGGGGGTTCGGGGCGTACATACACGGGTGGCGCTTGGGTGCGTACATACACGGGTGGCGGTTCGGGGCGTACATACACGGGTGGGGGTTCGGGGCGTACATACCAGGGTGGGGTGGGGGTTCGGGGCGTACATACACGGGTGGCGCTTGGGTGCGTACATACACGGGTGGCGGTTCGGGGCGTACATACACGGGTGGGGGTTCGGGGCGTACATACACGAGTGGGGTGGGGTTTCGGTCCGTACATACACGGGTGGGGGTTCGGGGCGTACATACTCTGCTGGGGTGGGGGTTCGGTCCGTACATACACGGGTGGTGGTTCGGTGCGTACATACACGGCTGGGGTGGGGGTTTGGTGCGTACATACACGGCTGGTGGTTCGGTGCGTACATACACGGCTGGGGTGGGGGTTTGGTGCGTACATACACGGCTGGTGGTTCGGTGCGTACATACACGGCTGGGGGGGGGTTCGGGGGCGTACATACACGGGTGGTGGTTTGGTGCGTACATACACGGCTGGGGTGGGGGTTCGGTCCGTACATACACGGGTGGGGGTTCGGGGCGTACATACTCTGCTGGGGTGGGGGTTCGGTCCGTACATACACGGGTGGGGGTTCGGGGCGTACATACTCTGCTGGGGTGTGTGTTAGGTGCGTACATACACGGGTGGGGGTTTGGTGCGTACATACACGGCTGGTGGTTCGGTGCGTACATACACGGCTGGGGGGGGTTAGGGGGCGTACATACACGGGTGGTGGTTTGGTGCGTACATACACGGCTGGGGTGGGGGTTCGGTCCGTACATACACGGGTGGGGGTTCGGGGCGTACATACTCTGCTGGGGTGGGGGTTCGGGGGCGTACATACACGGGTGGTGGTTCGGTGCGTACATACACGGGTGGTGGTTCGGTGCGTACATACACGGCTGGGGTGGGGGTTTGGTGCGTACATACACGGCTGGTGTGGTGGTTTGGTGCGTACATACACGGGTGGGGGTTTGGTGCGTACATACACGGCTGGGGGTTCGGGGCGTACATACCAGGGTGGGGTGGGGGTTCGGGGCGTACATGCACGGGTGGGGGTTCGGGGCGTACATACACGAGTGGGGTGGGGTTTCGGTCCGTACATACACGGGTGGGGGTTCGGGGCGTACATACTCTGCTGGGGTGGGGGTTCGGTCCGTACATACACGGGTGGTGGTTCGGTGCGTACATACACGGCTGGGGTGGGGGTTTGGTGCGTACATACACGGCTGGTGGTTCGGTGCGTACATACACGGCTGGGGTGGGGGTTTGGTGCGTACATACACGGCTGGTGGTTCGGTGCGTACATACACGGCTGGGGGGGGGTTCGGGGGCGTACATACACGGGTGGTGGTTTGGTGCGTACATACACGGCTGGGGTGGGGGTTCGGTCCGTACATACACGGGTGGGGGTTCGGGGCGTACATACTCTGCTGGGGTGGGGGTTCGGTCCGTACATACACGGGTGGGGGTTCGGGGCGTACATACTCTGCTGGGGTGTGTGTTAGGTGCGTACATACACGGGTGGGGGTTTGGTGCGTACATACACGGCTGGTGGTTCGGTGCGTACATACACGGCTGGGGGGGGTTAGGGGGCGTACATACACGGGTGGTGGTTTGGTGCGTACATACACGGCTGGGGTGGGGGTTCGGTCCGTACATACACGGGTGGGGGTTCGGGGCGTACATACTCTGCTGGGGTGGGGGTTCGGGGGCGTACATACACGGGTGGTGGTTCGGTGCGTACATACACGGGTGGTGGTTCGGTGCGTACATACACGGCTGGGGTGGGGGTTTGGTGCGTACATACACGGCTGGTGTGGTGGTTTGGTGCGTACATACACGGGTGGGGGTTTGGTGCGTACATACACGGCTGGGGGTTCGGGGCGTACATACCAGGGTGGGGTGGGGGTTCGGGGCGTACATGCACGGGTGGCGCTTGGGTGCGTACATACACGGGTGGGGGTTCGGGGCGTACATACCAGGGTGGGGTGGGGGTTCGGGGCGTACATACACGGGTGGCGCTTGGGTGCGTACATACACGGGTGGCGGTTCGGGGCGTACATACACGGGTGGGGGTTCGGGGCGTACATACACGAGTGGGGGTTCGGGGCGTACATGCACGGGTGGGGGTACGGGCCGTACTTCCACGGGTGGGGGTACGGTCCGTACATACCCCTGCCCACGCTCTGCGTGCCTGGGTACGGGCCGTACCCATGCCTTTGGTGTGTGGGTACGGTGCGTCCCACCATTGTTGCGGGCCGTGGGGTCCGCACCGTACACAGGCCTTGGGGGCGTGGCTACGGGTCGTACCACGCGTACCCCTACATGACCCCAGCAATGCTGGTACGAGCTGTACCAAGGCCTTTCTGACGTGGGTACGGGCCGTACCGCTATTGTTGGAGTGACGTAGGGGGACGCGTGGTACGTTCCGTACCCACGCTCTTGCGGCCTGGGTAGGGTACGTACCGGTTCGCGTGACCATCCACTTCCGTTGTGGCGGACGCTTGCGTTGCTGGCCTTGCCCCCACCCCCTGGAAGTGACCAGGCCCTGATGGTCAGGTATGTCCAGGCCATGTGTGATTTGGTACCATGTGTTGGTGTTGTGTGTCCTGCCCCTGCCCCCCCCTTTGCCCCTGGTTGTTGTGCTGACCTTCTGCGGCGTCTGCGTCGGTTCCTGTACGCCAGGTGGACTGCTAGGAGGGCAGGGATGGCACGTAGGTTCGGGTCCATGTCTGTTCGTCGCGTCCAGCTGCTCCTTGCGTGTGTCGTCCTGATTTCCCGGCAGTTTTTGGCAGCCGGTAAATATTTTCCGTGCGGGATGACGTCGGTTCGAATCGTACTTCCTGGTTCGTGAAACGTAGGCTGGATGCGTACCGACGTCACGTCGGCTCCTTTCAGGATCGGAATTGTGTTTAGTTTCTGTTCGGTCGGTGTTTTGTTCGAATCGTACGGAAATGGTGTTTCCGTATGAATCGTACTTGCATTTTCGGATGGATTTCGCACCGGGTACGAGTCGGACGGAGAAAAGGCTCCGTCCGACGGTTCGTACCCGGTTTTTACCGGATCGGAATTGGCACCATGGTGTACATTTGATAAAACAGTCAAAAAGAAAATAGGTTGTTAACTTCTAGTACAGTCGAACGTGTTCTAAGTACTAATAGTTCACATTTAGAAAGGCTGCCTTCAAGAGGATATCACAGAACCAAATTTAGTATAGAGGATTGATTCATAGCAGACACACTTGTTATAGAAAGTAGAGCTCCATCCAGGAGTTAGATCACTTATGAAACGATCAGGGAGTATCACTCCAGAGAGAAAAGAAGGTCGAGAAAATATCAGTTGGAACTTATAGAGTAAGGTGAGTATGGGCTCTTGTGGATTTAAGGTAGGAATTTGCTCATCAGAAAGGACTTGGCGTACTTTTTGAATACAGTAGGTGATGAGATTCTTCTGATGCTTGGGGGGAGCGAGTTCCAGATTCTAGGTGCAGCTCCAGAGAATGCTCTATCATATGTTTTTTTCTTACTGGAGAGTGAAGGTTTCAGTAGAAGACTACTGGAACTCAAATAAAGTCTGCTTCCTCCCGAAATTATAAGTTTCTGGGCTATGTAAAGTGGAGTTTTGTAGTGTATTGCTTTATGTGTAATACAGGCCATTCTTAGTTGTATACTCGCTCCTTATGGCAGCCAGTTAAGTGCCTTCAGGTGTGGCGTGATGTGATAAAATTTTCTAGATCCTTTTATGAGTCTTGCAGCTGCATTAAGACAGGCTTTTAGAGGGGCTGTTAAGATCTTGGGAAGACCTAATAAAGTATTCTCACCTCGAGATGACTAATGCCTGAAGTGCTGTTTTGAGGTCTGGTATTTTGATGAAAGGTTTAATTTTTCTAAGATAGCTGAGGTGAAAGCAGGTATTTTTAGCCATCATGTTGATGTGTGTTTGCATATTTAGGTTCTTATCTAGAATAATGCCTAGCGATTTGGCATAGTCCACCAGGATTGGGGTACAATTTAGTGCAGTGATAAGTTTGGTCCAGTCCTTTATCACCGTAGAGTTATTTTAGGGAGGGAGATTAGAAAGAATACAGTTTTTTGTGAGTTTAGCTTAAGGTATTTGTTTGTTAGCCATGAAATGTTTTTCTCTAAAGCTAGGTTCATCACCTTATCTCTTCTAGGGATGTAATCTTAATATATAACTGTGTGCCATCCGCATACATGTGGAAGGAGCTACTCGCCTTCTGTAGTATTTCGGTTAGTGGTTCAACGTAGAGATTAAATAGTGATGGGGATAGTGTTGAGCCTTGTGGTACTCCTACTAGATTAGTGGATGGTGGAGATAGATTTTGATTCACCAGAAACTTTGCATTCTGTTTGAACCATTGAAGGACTGTGTCCAATAATTCCATCCTGTTCTCTCGAGTATTTTGCTGTGGTTAACAGTATCGAAAGTAGACGAGAGGCTGAACAGCACCAGAAGACAAGTTTCATTACGGTCGAGTGTGAATAGGTCGTCGTCCAGTATATATAGAATTGCTGTTTCGGTGCTGTGCCCAGGTCTGCATCCTGATAGGCAGTCATCCAGTAGCTTGAATTCTGTGATGTGTTGGCACAGTTGTTGTTGAACACATTTTTCCATAACTTTGGCTAGCATGAGTGTGCTGGTTATCGGTCGGAATTTGTTAGGGTAGGAAGGGTTTTCTGTAGGTTTCTTTAGGATGGGGATGACTTGGCCACTTTTTAGGCAATCTGGGATGGATCATTGCGATAGAGATGCACTGATAATCTTGGTTCAGAAGGGGATGCCAATATGGCTGATCAGTTACAAGCATTTTGAAGGTAGAGGGTTGTTGTAGTGGTTGTTAGATTTGAAAGTTGATAGGGTTTTGGAAATATTTCTATGATCATATAGTTTGAAGGTTGACCATTGAGCTTTAGTTTTGGTCATTTGAGGAGCAGATTGGATTGGACAATCGACTAAAGAGTTCCTTGGGGTTGTTGAGTTGCAATCTTAAGCTCAATCTCTACGGAGTTGGCTTTATCTGTAAAGAGGGCTGAAAATTCTTCACTGTTTAATTGCAATTTAGAAGTCATGAGAGCGGATTTGGCAATTTTGTTTGATTGCTGTTTTAATATTTCAAAGAGTTTCCTTGGTCTATTTTTGGCATTGTCAAGTTCTGATCTAAAAGTCTTTTTTTGATTTTAGAATAATTTTGTTATGGATGTTTCAGGACTTTCTTAGCAGTTTTAGTTGAAGAGATGAGGGATGTTGTCTCCATTTCCATTCAGTTAGTCTCAATTTACGCCTTTCTTCATTAAGAGCTCAATTGAACCACAGGTTTTTATCTTTGTCCGGTATTCTTTTGAGTTTTGTCGGAGCTAAGTGGTCAATTAGTTAAGTCATCATGGAGTTGTAGTGATCAGTTAGTTCATTGATGTATGCCATATTATTAGGAGGAAGAAGTTCCATCTCGCAAAAAGTTGTTAGATTCTCTCCAACTTAAGGTTTTTCATGTCTTTATCTTATTGTATGGGTTTGATTGGTTGTGGGGTTGTTTTTTTTTGTGGCGGGTATTTGAAAGGTAATAATATGATGGTCTGACCAATCGCAGGGAACAATCTAGATAGTTTCAACCACTTTTTCTTTGGAAATGATCCAGTCTAGTATTGCGAGTTAGTAGGGAGCAGGATTGGACCAGGGATTAGTCTGCTAGGAAATCTTTAACAGCATTGACCTGCTTATCGAAAGGGTCTTCCCAGTGAAGTTCAAAGTCCCCTAGGTATATGTCACTGAAGTAAGGGGCAGAGTTTGTTGTAATACATTCCATTAGTTTGTATATAGATAAGGTATTTTTACCAGGGGTATGGTAAAATAGATGTAGTTTGTAGGGTTGATGATCTGTAGATCTTATAGAGAGCCCAAGGTATTCACAAGATTCAAGGGGGTCGGAGTGAAATTTCAAGATTGGGATGTCAGATCGATGTATACAGGCAATGCCTCCGCTCATTTTGTGTGGTCAGTCTAGCTCACAATGTTGTAGTTTGGTGGGACAAGAAGGTCTAAGCATGGAGAAGATGCTTCAGTGAGCCATGATTCTGTTAGGATAGTTACGTCCACCTTTCAGCTCAGGGTGAGGCCTGCGATGTCAGAGGCATGTTTCATTGCTGAGCGTCAGTTGAGTAGAAGGCAGGAAATCGGATTCGAGGAGTTACCCAGAATAAAGTCATGAATTTCAGGGGTTAAGGTTACTCTTTTTAGGTTATTAGGGTTTATCTTTCTGTTATTCGGCTGTAAAATTGTATTTGAATTGATAGGAACAACATGGATTGTGTATATATCCATATAGGTGGGGAGATTGGGAGTCGACTCGTAGGATAGTAATAAGGTTTGCGTTTCAGAGTCAGTTAAGTAACTATGGCGTATGCGGTATTGATGATTTGCCAGAGGCAAGGGAATAGTGGAGACTAATGATTTTTGAAAATGGTTGATTTTTATGAGATAACTTTCAGAGAGGTTTAAAATATTCTTAATTTCTAAGATAGTGTTTTGCAGGTTCCAGTATATCCTATCCGTTGGGTTTTGAGGGTTTCTAGCCCTACTCGGGGAGAGGGAGATAGTTGGAGTAGAGTGCAAGGAAATCTGGGATTGGATTGATAGGCAGTTCGACAGCAGGATCCGAAGTAAGAGAGGTTTGTGTGGTAGTGATATTAGGGGTCCGTGAGAAGTGGGGTTGAGCAGGGTGAGTAGCTTTTTCTGATTTGCCTCTACGAGCTTATTGTTGTGTGAACCATGTGAGGTCAAAAGTGGGTTATGGGGAGAGTGCCAGATCTAGAGATGGGGCTAGCAGCAATGTAGATATTGGAATTGGGTTCTATGTACGGAGAGTTGCTATCACTTCTTTAGGTGGTTCTAGCCGAGGGCAAAGGTTCTTGCGACTGCTGAGAAATTGTGGATTGTATCGTATCATAGTGACATTTGGGTTGTGTATTGGTTTGAGAAAAATCCCAAGTATGGTGTGTATGATGGGAGTACTTGTAGAAAAGATCTTTTAGCATGGCAAAATATTTGATGAATTGTTCTAAATTTTTATTTTCTACTTGGATAAGAACTGTGCCATTTTTTTAGGATGTTATATTCAGATTTGCTCTGAGGTTTTGTGAGGGTACTGTCAGAATCTTGGTGCCATATGTAATGTTTTTCCATTCCTGGATGATTAGTAACCCTGGGCATCGTGCTCAGCTTTGCCCACAGAGTGCACGTAGCGCTGCCTGCTTCGCTGTTTACGAAGTAGGCGTAGCAGGCAGTGCTACGCACACACCGTAGCGAAGCCCGCCACCCGCCTCCGGCCCGTCCTACTTTTAAAATAATTTAAAGAAGGTTAAAGGTAAATAAACCACCTTATCTTCAGCGCGGCGTCCCGGGGCTCCCTCTTCTTGCGGACGGTAACTTCTTCACGCAAATGCGCATGCGCGGGCGTCCGCGCATTTGCGTGAAGAAGTTACCGTCAGCAAGAAGAGGGAGCCCCGGGACGCCGCGCTGAAGGTAAGGAGGTTTATTTACTTTTTTTAACCTTCTTTAAATTATTTTATTAAAATTAGGGTGGGCGGCGCGTAGTGGGGCTACGCGGAGCGCGCGAGTGTGCGTAGATTTTGCCACACTACACGCTGCTCCACGTAGCCCCACTACGCCCAGGCCTGATGATTAGTAACTTAGCAAAGGTAGTGCGCCATTTAGCCATTTTTCTGGTGAAAAATATTAGGTCATTGAGATTCATGCCTTTTTTATGTTGAAGGAGGAGTCAAGGAACAGTCTAGCAGGGTTTTTTGTAAGCAGGCTGTGTTTGAAGGTTTTGGTTGCATTTCTAGAGAGATTGGAGGAATATAGGATAGTGTAGGAGTTACTTAATTCCTGTGAGTTTCATAGTTACTCCTGCTGTGATAGTTGAGCTAACTCTGTATCTACTCTGACCTTAAGTACTTAAGAGATCAGGACATCAGGAGGCAGAGCAATTTTAAGGGTGAGGTAGATTACAAAGGTAGAATGGGTAGGCAGATCGCTTCTTACAAAGACCTTATGGAGTGCTTGAATAATTATCAGTTGGGCCCGTTACAAACAGTCGGTTAGTAGTCATTCCAACATGGCTGCCACTTTGTAGGCAGCAAACAATGGGAGACCTTTTGTTTACCGTTTCCTAGGTGAATAGCCCTCTTTCTATTTATTTTGTATTGGCCATTTTGTTCTCCGGGCAGCTCACGAGGAATAGGAGGAGAAAAATGGCCATCAAAACTGCAGGGTCTAACTTTCCCCTGAGTTGACAGAGATTGCAACCGGCATCCTGTCAGTAGACCCCAGCAGCAACTCCAGCCTCAGTAGCGAGTGAGGCGCTGCTCCCCTTTAGCGGGGCATGGTCCGATCATCCCGGTTGAGAACCACAAATTTCACAGAACCCGGATCTCACGCCACTGCAGGAGGAGGAAGAAGAGCAGTCTCACAATAATCCTCCAAAAGGTGGCCCCACCATTCCAGTGCTGCAGGGGCGGTTGACTGTCCATCCTATGCCTGGAGTCCCTCAAGGGCCTCATCGCAGCAGATCTATCACTGTGCCCTCACCTGAGTCCAATTGGTCAAGCAGAGGTTGTTGGAAACACCACTGAGTTGGGGTGGCGGAGTGAGCTAAAGAATAATGATGGATTAAACCGAGATCAGTTGATTTTGGGGTGAGTGCTTGCATTGTTCAACACTCCGTCCATCATCCCCTTTGGTTTTGCTTTGTTCGCCCTAAGTTGGTAGGGTATGTCCAGACGTGGGTCCCTTGCTTACTTTGCCACTGGATTCAAGCAAGCCTGGCTGATGACGGCTGATTAGCCAGAAACCGGTCCCAGGATGCTTGTTTCCGGTCCAGGGAAGACATGGCTTGGCAGTTCAGGCTGGACTGTTCCCATGAGGCACAGGGGCAGACTGATTTGCATATGGCCATGTCTGAACTGGAGTGGCGGAGTGAGCTAAAGAATTATGATGATTAAACCCAGATCAGTTGACTGGGGGTGAGTGCTTGCAATGTTCAACACTCCGTCCATCATCCCCTTTGGTTTTACTGAATTGATGGTGGGCGTCGTGTCGTGCTTCGAGCGAGGGATTTCAAATACATCTCTGTATCCTTCTCAGAATCTAATATATATTTGTACCTGGTTGCAAACAGATTTGGATCTTGTTTGTCTTTCATGGTAAGTGTGCTCTAATGTCTGCAGTTCATATAAGAGTTTTCTGTGGGATAAGTGGTTGCTTATTATACTGTTATGTTCCATATAGGTACCCTATATAGGCGTAGGTAACATTGTAAACTTTTCCTATATCCTTCCCTACATTACATACATAACGGTTCATAGAGACTGGCCTTAAAGGTTTAAGGCCAGTCTCTATGAACCGATTCAACACTGCAGTCAGAACACCGGTTTTTCCCTAGTTCGACTCTCATACATTATGCAGGAGGCTTCTTGGAGGCACAGCAAGACTAACAGCAGGACTGACGTCTCCTGTATTATATCTCTGTATAAAGTTCAGGCTCAACGTAATTCTTTAGGCCGACACAGTAACACAGCAAGGTAGGACCCCTGGGGAGACCTCTGGGTATAAATACATCACATCTTGCTTTGGAAGATAGAGGAGACTGAGACTTCCTGACTGACACACTGACCATGCATGCAGACGCTCCAGCTTGCAGTGGTCTAACATGATCCCTCGCTGGGTGTCCAACCACGAGAGACCAGGACAGGGTCCCATATTCTCTAATTCTCAGGTAATGGGGTTGACTAGATCCTAGAGGGATTCTTGGCATGACACCTACACAGATGCTACGTACCTTTAGGTACAACTAGTTAGTTAGGCATCGTAGGGGTACGCACTTTATATAATGTGGTTTATATACTTGTATGTATTCATGATCATTGCAAAATGGTAGAGCTATACCATCCATTTACTTTCTTAGTGCTTCTAATCATATATCTCTGCTATTGTCTAACGGTTGTTGCAGCTCATCTATTCTACACCAGAATAAGAACTGTTCAATAAATCCTTATTGACAAACGCCCGGTATGTTTATTCTGTGTATCTCTGAGACAAACTATGTAAGCACGAGTGACTGAGCGAAAAGTAGTATATTGTTTCCATGATCCTGGGGGATCAGGGTTGTCGTGTCCTGAGGTTGCCAAGAACTATTCTCTCCCCAATAAGAGGAGATTCGAGTGGCACTGTGAGCTAGCTGATACAAGACAGGCTAACAGTGGGGGTGCAGAGAATCAGTTTGCCACCAATCCCACAGTTATGATATCCAAACGTGCAGATCCTGTATAGGGTATATAGGAACTACATAACATGGCGCCGCTAACGTTGGTTGGGTAGCTATTTAATAGTAGAATCTGAGTAGTTCAGTCATGCTATTCTCAAAGACCCCTACTCACAAAACACCAGAGACGTCTGGAGTGGGTGGGCACAAACTCCGCCACAGCTGAGTAGGTTAAATGAATCCTACTTATTGGCTGTTAGTTAATCAAGCTTGAAGGACACATTGTTCCTAAAATTGTGCATAAACACCTTATCTTGGTTCCCTTGAAAAGTTATTTAGTGTCCAAAAAAACAGTGACTAATACGGACATAGAGTTAGACCCACTGCAACAAGCACTGTCTCTTTCTGAAGAGAAATATGCAAATGCAATACAAATTGCACCGAATTTGAGGAATATAGTCACCCTGAAACTGCTAGACCATGGTTTATCATCTAGGGGTGGCTTAGTAGTTTTCGTGATTGAGGCATACAAATCAAACAGAACGGAGGTATATTATTCGTGGGTTACATTCCCAGCAGCAAATGCAAGAACAAAAACATTTCACACTTACACAGAAGGAGATGCACCAGCGGAATATTGTCCATTTGAGGAAATTGAGGTTCCGCTCACATACCAGGAACATTTATACTGGTTTAAAGGTGCCCTACCCCACATAAGAAGAAGAGTAAGACTCAGCCCGCTCAGAAGAGAAGGAGCAACATGGCCACTATTAGCAGCCTACACACCACATCCTGACCTTGACACAATGCCACCAGGAGACCTACTCATACAACATATGAACTTAATAAAAATCTATAGAAATTTGACGCAATTCGTCATGAGGACACTTACAGTTCAACCAGCAATAGTTGCAACAAATGGAACTCAAGCTCATGATACAGCAACTAAACTCACACCACAATCATTGCACGCAGTGATGGATAAAATGCCCTCTAAACGTGAAAAAATGCCATTCTGGGTAGCTCAGAAAATAACACAGCTAGAGGCAGTATTCCCGAATACTACCTCTTTTGAAAAACACAGAATGCTAACAATCTGCTTGCCCATTGGGATAACACCACAAGTAACGGACTGTACCACTTGGAGTACAGTCTTTGCTGTCGTTTATACCAGAACACATGGTATCCCATCATTAGCAGTAGTACCAGACGTATTGAGACGAATAAAAAATGAGTACCGAGCAGAGCCTGCCCTGAACTTAGGGATGAAGTTACTAGGTAACTATGCCTAGGTATCAGCCATAATATTAGCTAATAATAAAGGGGAAGCAGCTTCAGGGGCTATCCGCCAATGCCTAAGGTAGTTCAGTCCTTTAGAACAGAAACATGAACTACCGAAATAAATTTAAACTGCATATGCAGAATTAGGCAGAGACAGTTTGGGTGGGAAAGCTTTAGAACTGCAACTAATGGGCAGTCCTCAAAAGGACACTTCCAAGTAGATACCTGCTTCAACCAAGAAGAAGTGGGAAAATGAAAAACAACAAAACTTTAAAGGAAACAGATCTCAATCCAGAGGAAGATCTCCTCCACAGGAGCCTTAAGAAAAGAGGTACAAAATTAGGAATAGGGATAATATTAGGAAACCTGACAGGTGTCAGGATACTGATACATGTTCCTCTAGTTCCTTTCAGGGTTCATCCAAAAACTCAGAGAGAGAAGGGCGGTCAGACAGATAAGAAGAGCGTACACAGTCCAGATACAGGCAGCACGCTCAGGATTACACTTCTAAAAAAGAAGAAAAAAACAAAACAACAGCCACGGTTCAAAAAGAAGGAGGTTACAGGTCTAAAGATCGGACATGCCCAGAATTCTGAGGACTCGACTGCTGAACGGGGAATGGGCTCTGATGATGCTAGACAGTGCAGCAGAAGTAACAATAGCTCGCCAGAACCGGATGGAATTTCTGGTGACAGCGGACTTGAATGATTATATCACGGTGGAAACACCTGATACTAGGGTAAGTATCCCACGTAAGTTATATGAAATAACACTCCAAATAGAGGGAGACAAATGTAGGACAGTTAGAGGTCTCTTTTGGGAGAACCTGACGTTTGGCTATGACATTTTGTTAGCTGAAAGAAATTGGCCGCCAGCATTCGTCATGAATTGTCCTAAAGGAGAAACGGTAATTTAATGGCATTATCATACCATATTCCCAGGCACTTACAACACACATATGCGCAGGAGTGGGCGGTAGCCCAGGCTCCAGAATTATATAAGAACCATGTTGGATGGTATGAGGATTCAACCCACCAAATAATTCCTTTAAAAAATACTCCAACTGCACAAAGACAGTATCCAATAAAGCAAGAAGCTAAAAAACAGGTCAGGAAGATCCAAGATCAACTTGAATACCAAGGGGTGATCGAAAATCGCACCTCGTCAATGAATAATCCTTTGTTTCCCGTATCGAAAGCAGACAACATATATCTTTTAGTTTTAGATTACAGACATTTAAACACTTGCACTAAGACATTTGCAATCCAAAATGCACACAGTGCCGCATTAATTAATAACATTGTGTGAAAAAATATAAAACACTTGATATCTCAAATGGATTTTTCTGCCAGAATATAGCACCTGAAAGCAGGTATCGAACAGCATTCTCGGCGTTAAGGTCCCAGCGTAAATTTTGTTGGCTCCCCCAGAGGTATAAGAACAGCCAGGGGTTGTTTTCGGCCAGAGTAACTGAGTTACATCAAAATTCGGATGAAGAGGCATTGTCCTATGACAGTGGTTCCCAATCTGTGCGCCGCGGCACCCTAGTGCGCCGTCAACACTAGCCTGGGGCGGAGCATACAGATGCGCACCGATGACACTGAAAGCAAGGTAGAGCAATATAAATCACGCTTTAACAGTGCACTTCAGTCCCGAGCTTAACCATACAAAATAGTTCAGAGACGCAAGGTATCTTTTTATCTTTATCGCCATCTACTGGATTAATTTTAGAGCATTCATTTCAATAACAGCCTTAAAGCTTTCAACATCGTCCAACAAGATCAATAACCTTTACAGCAATATTCATTATTCTGTAGCACAGAAACAAAAGGTTTAGTGGCAATAGGTTAAAGAAAACCTTGCTTCTTTTTGTTTTACGGACATTTTTCACCCCCTCCTTATATTTTGTAGTACCCTTACCGATTCCAAAAATATAACACCATCCACTTTATCCTCTTATTTTTCTAAAAAATGTTCTGCTGTAGCACAATTGAGATTTGTATTTTCTGTGGCTCTGTTATGTCACGTAGATTGTATTTTTGACTTTTGGTCATGCTCCCAATGTATTGCTTACTGCAAAGGCATTTTATAATGAACACCAAAAAGATGTTAAACAGTTTAATTAATAAATGAATTTTGTAATTAAATGATTTCCTTTTTCCTCTTTCCAAAATATTTTACATAACTGTGTGCAAGTTTGTGCTTTCTACCGTTGTTGGTATTCCAACATAGAGGGCACACTCTTTTCAACTGGGTATTTGTTTGTATGTTTTTGAACCTGTGCCACCACAAAACAAAGGTGCTAGCAAAGTCAGGCCCACACACCAGACTCACTTCGGCACCGTGACAGCTCAGAGGCATGCGAGGCGGGAAGTAAGCACTCGCTTTTTGGATAAAAGCCTGGTGGTATAATAAACGATAGAAAAGGAAACCACTCTGCCCCTCTGGGACTAGAGGACTCGCTAGAGAGCATGAAGGACATAAAACAAGGCATAGGTCGTTGGGCATGCAAGGAAGATATTAAGGATGCTAAAAGAGCTTCTTAGACTGGCTGAAGGCAGGAAACTGCACTGTGCTTGCGTGGTGTGCTTATTTAGGTCTTCAGATGGTGCGATTGTGCCAGAACATGGCTACCTCTGCCTGAACTGAAAACAAGCTCAGAAGAAGAGCAAAAGGATTTAAAGCGGATGGACAGAATTTAGTAGGTCAGAAATCCTAGAGATTACAGGCCAGAGACCCTCGGACCACCATTCGCAATATGATTCAGTCTCAGTTTCTTCCTAGCTTATTTCAGGGCAGAGACCATCACATGGTATTAGGCTCTGCTTAACTAAAGTAACTAACAGGAAAAACACAATCTAAGAGGTACATCTTCCTCATCAAAGAAAGGAGTGATGACCTGTGTTGCCCTTCACTTGGCCACAGTAATACCAACATAATATAATGACTGGGTGTTTCCTCGTAACATCCAAAATTTGCTCCTTTGAGGTGTGATCTGGTCAGAGGGGTTTAGAGTTAATCACGTCATTTAACAGCTCATCAAACAACAATCTGGCGTTTTCCTTCAGCAGCTCCTCGGACTTTCTTTAACACACACCAGTAGAGTGCACAGATGATTTTAGGGTTGTACAGCAGAATCTGTTACTGATGAAGTTCCATGTCGTCTAAGGAGATCTGTTATACATATATACAACAGTGTATTTCCAAGGACAATAGCCTTAAAGGAGCAGACTTATCTCCCAGATTCCTGTAGTATTGTTTAGTATTTTGTACACCCATTAATCCATATGCAGACCCCAGTGCTGAAGAGTTTCCCTTGTATTGTTTCTGACTTAAGTAATTAAAGTTTTTTATATTAAACAACGGTTATATTTTTCATTTTATTATAACTATGATTGTAATAGCGCCATTGGCTTCATCCCAATTATTTTCAGGGAGAAAAATGGAGTTACTCCAGAGGCTGAGCTTACATCCCCCCACCCGCCCAAAAATAGTAACATAATGGGGAGCCGCAGCCAATTGGCAATACGTCAAGGGAGCCGTGGGTTAAAAAAGTTTGGGAACTACTGTCCTATGAGAATGATATTTATCTGACGGACGATGACCTAGAGCCGTGGTACTCATAGTACAACCCGCGGGCCACCAGCGGCCTGGCAGGCCTTCCTTGGCGGCCCACGGACCTTGCAGGTAATGTACCCATGGCCCCCCAGAGAGAGTGGAAAGAGAAAGAGAGAGAGAGAGAGAGAGAGTGGAGAGAGAGAGAGCAAAAGTGGAGAGAGCGAATGTGGAGAGAGAGAGTGGATAGAGACAGACAGTGGAGAGAGAGTGGAAAGAGAGTAGAGAGCGAGACTGACTGACTGAGAGAAAGACAGAGAGAGAGACAGAGAGAGAGAGACTGACTGACAGAAAGAGAGACTGACTGACAGAGAGAGCGAGAGAGAGACTGACTGACTGACAGAGTGAGGGAGACTGACTGGCAGAGAGAGAGACTGACTGACAGAGAGAGAGACTGACTGACAGAGAGAGAGACTGACTGACTGACTGACTGACAGAAAGAGAGACTGACTGACTGAGAGACTGACTGGCAGAGTGAGAGAGACTGACCGACAGAGAGAGAGAGACTGACAGAGAGACTGACTGACATAGAAAGCGACTGACTGACTGAGAGCGACTGACTGACTAAGAGAGAGAGACTGACTGACTGACAGAGAGAGAATGACTAACAGAGAGAGACTGACTGACTGAGAGACTGACAGAGAGACTGACTGAGGGAAAGAGAGACTGACTGACTGAGAGAGAGAGAGAGAGACTGGCTGACAGAAAGAGAGAGACTGAGAGAGTGAAAGAGAGAGAGACTGACAGAGAGAGAGACTGACTGACTGAGAGAGACTAACTGACTGACAGAGAGAGAGAGACTGACTGAGAGACAGACTGACTGACAGAGACAGACTGACTGAGATAGAAACTGACAAAGAGAGAGAGACTGACTGACAGAGAGAGAGAGAGAGAGAGAGAGAGAGAGAGAGAGAGAGAGACTGTGATGGAATTGGGGTCAAAGTGTGTATGAAGCTATGCAATGCCTCTTAAGATTGCTACTGTCTGCTAATAAAAATGTATTATCAAAATGTGCTATTTGTAGTTACATCTGCTTTTGAAATACAGCATTGTCGCATTGTCTAATGTTTTGAAATAGGTTTGATTTTTTTTTTCATCCCGCCGGATCCCGCCCCACACTGACCCCACCCCTACTAGTGCGGCCTTCGGCCACAAACCACACTGTAATTTTGGCCCCCGACAGAAAGTTTGTGAGTACCCATGACCTAGAGGAACACTTGAACAGAGTGAATACCATCATTTGGGGATTTGCATCTGAGGGCTACAAATTCAACTTTAAAAAAAATCAAAACAATTCCACCTCAGTGTCCTGTTTTTAGGATTTGAGCTTTCAAGTGAAGGAAAAAGCCTGGAAGCCAATTTTTTAGAAAACTGAGCACTGCTCCAACCTCCAAATCATTAAAAAATGTAAATCAACCCTGGGTTTCCTAAATTTTGGTAGAACATACATTTTGGATTACGCATAAAGAGTGAAACCTTTCTACAATTTAATAAAACTTGATTTTTCAGTAAGACACTGGACACAGGAACACACAGATACACTTCATTCCTTACAAGCTGACATGATAGCTTCCAAACACTTACAGACACGCGTAAATGTACGCAAACTGGTGATCCGGATAATTGCAGATCAATCTGGTTATACCTATCTAACATATAATGAAGGCGAAACAGTACCAATTGCATACAAATCACATTTGTACACAAATGCGGAGATGCGTTTCACATCTACAGAAAAGATTCTAACAGCAGTACAGACTGCTGTAGTGAGAGAAAGAGCATTGGCTCAGGGTAAACGAATAATAGTAGTGACTCCGGTTCTTAGAGGCTGTGACAAAGGCAAGCGTTCCCAACGCTAAAGCCTTACATCCGAGATGGATACAATGGGCTAATTCTCTCACTGCAACAGATGTAGAATACAGGTATGACCCAAATCTAAAGACACAAGCAGTTCTGCAATATGAACAAGAATATCCTCTACCAAACTAAATATTGCCTCTAGATCAGTATGAATATATCATTTACACTGACAGATCTGCTCAACGGGCCATGGGATATAAGCAAAAATATAGCACAGCATGCGCAATCGTTAAAGGTCGAATGCGGTATGGAAAGTTCCACCCCAGTTGCACAAAAACACAGTCTCTAGGAGAATGCACGGCACAGCTGGCAGAATTAAAAGCACTGATACTGGCACTAGTAAATACAGATCGAGAATTTCCCACACTAATTGTGTGCGATTCCTTTTACTGTGCGCAGTCATATTTGCAGTACTGGGTCAAAACAGGTTCAAAGATGCAAAAGAAGGCACAAGTAATCACTAAATGCTATGGGAACAGGTAGTGGAGTTGAAATCCGGACTATCGAGGGCTCACGTGATACATACACCGAGTCATCAACATGATGGCGTTCACGTTGAAGGGAATTCATTGGCTGATGAAGCCGCGAAGGGGGCTGCACGCAAGGCTTCCGTAGCTGCAATCACTCGTTCTAAAACGAGAATAGACAGTAAGATTATGGCAGCTGTCATTGCTTCAAGCAAAAACAGCAAAGCATTACCAAAAAAAGTTTCCACTCAAATACTCCTACAAGTTAGATACCAATAGCATTCCATTTGCTCAGATTCCTGGAGTGGGGGATAGAGTAATTTCAAACATGGATCGATCGTAGGTTAGGTTTAATCCTAGCGGCACACAAAGGGATAGGTTCTGCACATCCAGGAGTTATGGCGAATGTTTCTTTGTTGAAACAATGCTCTTGGTGTCCTGGTTTAACAAAGCAGACTAAAGACTATGTCTTGAAATGCGACATCTGCCAACAGATGAAAGGTTCCACCGTAACACGTCCAGCGCAGACACCATTGTTAATAACTGACAAACCACTAGCGTGTGTTTTCTTGGACCACTGCGGCCCCTTACAAAGAGATGGGGCTTACAGGTATATCATGGTTGCAGTAGATTCCTGCTCAAGATTCCTAAAGGGGTGGCCCCAACGCTCGGCTGACGCTCGAACTGTCATCAAAGATTTGCGAGTCTTTTTAGGAACATATGAAATTGGCACATTACATTCTGACCAGGGCCCTGCGTTTAGCTCTCAGGCTTACAAGGAGGCTGTGTGAGGATTGGGTATAGCATTGCAGTACTCCTCGCTATTACCATCCCGAGGGAAATTAGGTAATGAAGAGGAAAACTGACACTTAAAGCAGTCTTTGACAGCTAGAGTATTAGGCACGGGTGAGAGTTGGGTTAAACATCTGTATGGAGTGCAGCGAGCTTTGAACAATATGCAAAGAAGTTCTCTAGGCGGGGTCACTCCATATGAGGTCCTATTTGGGGGTACCTGACCTTGATTGTGAAGGCGCAGTAGCGGATGACATCCGTGATCATTTAGCTGTTTTACAGGATCAAAGTAATGTCCACCTGCAGCAGACCGCCACTGGGGAAGTCAAATCAGTCATGGCAAGACCAGTCTGTGTCCCAAAAGTCAGGTCTCTGGTCAGAGAGAAAATAGCAGACAAGAAAGAATTTGGGCAATCCTACAGAAAGCCTATACAGGTCCTAGCAGTTGAAGGAACAAGAACTGTACTTCTACCGCCTCTTGCCAGTTAAAAGGAGAAAATATTTGTCTCAATTGACCTAATCAAACCACACTATGTGGCCGATACTAAGTATCAGGCCTTGTGGACTCCAAAGTAGCAGACACCCTCCTCTCGCTGCAATTCAAGAAGTTAAAAGGGAAAGCCTCATCACGTTCAAAGAGTCCCCGGTACGAAATGATGAACTTTGCAACAATGCTATGAAACTTGTTCCTCTTGAACCTGAAGTTCAACTCCAAAATCAAATTCAAAATGAAAGACAAATTGCTATTAGGTCAAATACAGATGTCTATGTCAACATGCCTCGACAAGTATGACTTCAGCAAATCCGGATGCAATTCCAACAATTGATCGAACTGCTTCTGGCTACTTCATAAACTTTTATATGTTTTCTTTGGATCCAAGTAAACCTGAAACGGCGTCAGCCCAAAAATCACGCAAACAACAAGTTAAAGACTTTCTGAAGTTTCTTAAAAAGACTTACCTGGTGTCACCTTGGGTAGAACTATGGGTAATCACCGGGATACTTTTCTTTCTTTTCTGGTAAGGGCTTAGTAATAGTTTTTAGCATGCTTATTAATGGACAGTACATTAGACAAAGCTTTACAGCCCAAAAGGTGAATTTAATTTTAAAACCACATCAATCATCTTATTGAGAACAAAGAGACTTGTCATCAGTAAACATTACAGCAGTTCCTAAACCGGATGGTATGGTGTGGGACAAGGTTGATTTCAATATATTTGGTCCAACGGAACTTGTAAAGAATCCACATTTATTTAAAATATCATTAAGTGATATTATTACCTCGAGTACATTTTCGGATGATTGGGATTTTGATACTGTAAATAACATGCTGTCTGATTTAGAAAAATCTGCTGCATTTTCTAATAGTGAAACATTGGAAAGCACATCAGATTTCAAATCAATGTATTGTTATCAACATTATGGGCATCATTTTTAGCATAAACCTGCTAATCCTAGAAATGTGTTCACTTACCACGAGTGGGAACAGTGTCCAACACCGCCGAAAGACAGTTCAAAAACATTTACACAAAAGTTTCCATATTTTTCAGGGTTTAATGTGTCAGACCCAGCCTCATATTATTATGAGGTTGCACCAACATCAGCACAGAAAAATATGTTAACAAACGCCAAACAGATTTACTCTGCACCCTTTATTGCCCAGTTGTCTGAACAAGGTTACGACTTATGGAAAGACACCATAGATTTAAAATCAGTCTGGGGTACTAGGGAAAGGTAAGTTCAGGGAACAAAAGCTTTATTTAGAGCATGCCTTATCCCCCAACAGATCATGTTTTTGAACGAGACAGTACCAAGAACAAATACTTGACACACCTCGGCTGCCAACTCCATCGCTCACCGAGGGTAACAAAGGTAACATCACAGAAAGGGATTACAATAGATTACATGTATCTTTAATACGGTTTGAATGAAATGAACTGAAAAGTGCTTTTATATAGCGCATGGCTACCTGGAGGCATCCCAGCGCTGCAGGGACGGCCAAGAGGAGGAGACCCTTATGTGAAAAGCCAGGTCTTTAGCTGTTTCCGCAGAATGCAAGGTGGTTAGGTTCCCTATGAAGGGAGAGCGGGAAGGAGTTCCGGAGCTTGGCACCCGTTTTTGCCCTCTTGATTCTGCGCACCTCTGCCAGGTGGAGGTCATCGGAGCGGAGTCTTCTGGTGGCCTTGTAAGGCTTTGATAATGGGTGGCCCATTTCCTTCTAAAGACTTATGAGCAGTGCAGAGGGCCTTAAAGTGAATTCTCTCCTGTACCAGAAGCCAGTGAAGGGAGCGTAGGGTGGGCTTTGCTGAGCAGCGTTTGTTTGTACCCGTAAGCAATCAAGCTGCCGAATTTAGAACGATCTGCAATTTTGCGACTACTGAGTTGGGGGCCCCTAGGTAGAGAGCGTTGCCATAGTCTAACCTAGACAGAATTAGGGCCTGATTCAGCAGCTTTTTAGCTTGATAGTCTAAGTAGAATGAAAGCCATGCTTCTACAGAAGTCTGTGCCCTTAACATCTGCTTGAGAGACCTTTGATCTCCAGATCACAAGGTCTTCAGCAGAGATACAGGCGCTTATTCATACGAACTGCCCTTACCATTTTGCAGAAATGATAAACCGTATCTTTAATATGTCTGATACGAGTGGCATTGCTCACCTATATAAAAACATAGGTTCTGGACTTATAAGCACCTTTCAGATGGTATTTGGAGTTATACCAAACTTCATTCACGCCGTATTCGGAAGCATCTTTGGAGGACTTCCGCTAATCCTGTTCCTAATAGCGGAAATCCTGATTCTTATTTTCCTGATACTCAATGGACGTCCCAGTTACCAAGGAGATGTAAAAAGCACTCCTGGAGAGTAAATACCATGACCGCATTGTACAACATCTAGGCATGCCTCGCCCAAGAGAACTAAGTGCATCTTGGTTCTTGTCATTTCGACCAGTCTGGATGGACTGCATCTTACCTGTCCTCCGATAACTGTTTTGCGGAGAAGAATGCGTGTTAGACCTTTGTTTTAAACTCCCATCATGTGCGCATCCGGACGTGAATGCGTTACTGGACCCGATAATGGCCCATGTTCTGCAGTGTACCCAGCATATTCCAATGCTGATGGCGGCATTCCTTGAGCCACCGTAGGTAGTAACTGCACCTGTTGATATGGACACCGTCTCCTCCTCTGACACCCAGGCTTTGGACGGCACACAGGCTGCCCCAGCACTGGCTGCGGACAGCGTGGAAGATCATCTGTGCTCAGTTGACGTACTCTGCGGGGTGCTACAGGGGCCGTCTACTGCAGAAACAAGCAACAAAAATGTTGCGTCTACCAGCCAGGACACAAACATTTGACTCATTTGGCTCGTCGTGTGCTGGAAGAAATTTGCCCTTTTTTAAACAAACTCGTTTTGGAACTCAAAAACAAAATTGAAATTCCTTTCATTATTGGGCATACATGGCTTTCAAATGCTTATAGTAGTTCGAACTATAACATTTTAAAGTTTTTTTGAAATTTTAAACATTTTAGCAAAATATTTTTTTTTAAACTTTGTGCATACCAATATCTAGTTAGGATGGTACTACAATAATAGGCTACATATGTCGTCCATTCGGAAGAGGAGTGGGTATTATATTCCACATAGGTACCCTATATAGGCGTAGGTAACATTGCAACCTTTCACCTATTTCCTTACCTACATTACATACATAACAGTTCATAGGGACTGACCTTTTACCTAGATACAACACTGCAGTCAGAACACGGGTTGTTCCCTAGTTCGAATCTCATACATTATACATGAGGCTTATTGGAAGCACAGCAGGGCTAACAGCAGGACTGACATCTCCTGTATAATGTCTCTGTATAAAGTTCAGGCCCAACGTCATCCTTTAGGCCGACACAGTAACAGAGCAAAGTAGGACCCCTGGAGAGAACATATGGGTATAAATACATCACATCTTGCTTAGGAAGATAGAGGAGAGCGAGACTTCCTGGCTGACACACTGACCAGAGACGCTGAGGTTCCAGATGCTCCAGCTCGCAGTGGTCTAACATCCCTTGTGGGGTGTCCAACTCAAGACCAGGATGGGGTCCCATATTCTCTAATTTTCAGGTAATGTGGTTGACTAGATCCTAGAGGGATTCTTGGCATAACACCTACACATATGCTAGGTATATTTAGGTGCAACTAGTTAGGGAGGCATCGTAGGAGTACGTACTATATGTCATGTGTTTTATATACTTATATGTATTCATGATCAATACAAAATGATAGAGCTACACCATCCATTTACTTTCTTAGTGCTTCTAATCATTTATCTCTGCTACTGTCTAATGGTTGTTGCATCTCATCTATTCTACACTAGAATAAGAACTGTTCAATAAATCCTTATTGACAAACGCCCGGTATGTTTATTCTGTGTATCTCTGAGACAAACTAAGTAAGCACGAGTGACTGAGCAAAAAGTAGTATACTGTTTCCATGATCCTGGGGGATCAGGCTTGTCATGTTCCGAGGTTGCCAAGAACTATTCTTTCCCTGATAAGAGGAGATTCTATTGGCACTGTGAGCTAGCTAACTTATACGGTGGAGGTGCACAGAATCAGTCTGCCACCAGTCCCACAGTTAATGTTATCCAAGCATGCAGATCCTGTATAGGGTATATAGGAACAACATGACAATACTGAAATATACTTTTGTATTTCTTTGTACTGGGCAGCTTCTCTATTAGTTGTTCCTTGCGGCAGAATATGCCTGGGCCTCTTGTAGTCCCCATTCTTCACCACTGGTTTAGACATCTAACAATGTAAAGCTCATTATTCTATTGAAACAGTACCCATGAGCTCAACTGCAGTGGTGGTTGGAACCTGCCACTCTGGAGGGGGAGTTTCTCTTTCTCCACAAAAGCAAACAGTAGTAAAAACAGACACCAACAGCAGGAGCGAATGAGCTATTCTGGGTTCAGACTTAGCGCAGGAAGCTTGAAAGTCACAAGAGAAACCATTCTTTCAACTGGAAAGATCTCAGAGCAGTTTGAACTATTCTATGGAGGTTTCAGTCCAAGGTCCTTCAGCAGACTGTAGCTGTGAGAAAGGACAATGCAGTAGCAATGTCATTTTTGAACAGACAGTTTGGAACATGCTTCAGCTCCCTGAATCCTTTAGTGCTAAAGATAATAAACTGTGTAGAAAAAAAACTATTATCTCTGAGACCAATTCATATTGAGGGCAGGGACAACACCATGGCAGACACTTTGAGAAGGGTGTTTCTTTCTCCCAAGAAATTTGAGAGCACAAGGGAGATGCTCCAAATGATTTGTCAAAGATTCTACAGTCCCATTCAAGATATTTGTGCAGACTGGTCCAATGTCCTTATTCCCATAATCTTGTCCAGGCTCAGAGATCCTCCAGCTGTAGGGGTGGATGCATTAACTTGGCTGGCTAATCTGTTAATTGGATTTCCTCCAATCCACCTTATTTCTCGCCTTCTGTTGAGAGCTCAGACGACAGGAGTGGAGGGGGTTTTTGTGTGTACATTATGGCTGCAGAGGCCATGGTCTCTCCTGCTAATGGAACTGTTGATTTCTAAGGTCTGGGTTCTTCCTCTCTCTCTAAATCTGATTTTTGCCCCTCCTCTGTTACATCTTCCATGCCAGCAGACGTTGAGACTAGCAGTTTGGAGAATGGAGGGAAGGGCTTAAGAAACCAGGTACATATCTTGCTGTTAGGAATCCATATAGGCTTCCAGGAGATTAACTGCCAGAAAGTCTTATGTTCAGCAATATGATTCTTTCTTGAAATGATGTCATGATAATGGAATTTCTCCTGTCCTCTGCTCTCCAGAGAAGATATTATAGTACTCACAGGATGCGTCTGGCATTTGTTGGTCCTCGGCTACTCTGAAAGTTCAGTGGGGAGCGATTATGGCTTCCCCATGATGTACTCTTTTCTACTTTGAAAATTGGGTTATTAGACTGCTTCTGGGTTTTCATTTGTTGAGACATAAACTTAGAAATCATTCCAAGCATAGGACCTTTGCCATGTAGTTCCCATTAATCCGTAGGACCTGCAGGTTTGTTTGGACAACAAACGTTGTGTGAGGTGCCTAGACTGATTCCGTGCAGCAAAGCAGGATATGTTGGCTTAGAGACCAGCAAGCTCACATTGCCACCTTAAGCCCCCCTAACCTTACCAGGGAGCAAATGGTTTCTGGCAACCACTGAATATGACAACTCTGACCCGTCAGGGATCATGGAAACAGATCAGAACCTTTCGCTCAGTCACTCATGCTTACTTGTGCTCAGAGAAATATACAGAATAACCTGTGGGGTGTTTTCAATATATATTTATTGAACAAATGTTATTCTTGTATAGAATACATGTGCTGCAATAATCTGTAGACAGAACCAGATTAAAGTGATTATGAGCACCAGGAGAGTAAATAGCAGGTATATATGCATGCAAATAAACAAGGCAGTAATCGGGTAGCCCCCTACTATGCAAAACCCTACTCTAAGTGTACCTAGAGGGTGTGTAGGTGAGGAGCCAAGAATCTCCCCAAGGTACGATCCAACCCCATTACCAGGTGGGAAAGAATGAAGGACCCTGTAGGAAATTGTTAGAATCCGGGTTCTCTGGTTGGCACAGGTAGGTACTTGTGACAAGCAGGGAACCTTTCCTCTAGTCACGGTAAGGGATTACACTCCTAAAATAACCCCTACTCACCATCTAGGTAGCTTGGCGCGAGCAGACAAGGCTTATCTCAGAGCGTTATAGGTTAAGCATTTGTGAACACATACAGTAACCAAGTGACAACACTGCAAATGGACACCACACAGGTTTTTATATCAAAAATAAGGATTCTTTATATAGAGTTATCACAAGACCATTAAACGACAAGAATACACAATACTGTTACTTTAGATGGTAGAAGTTTGCTTAGTTCTCTTAAGTTCTTAAATGCGACACTTTAAGTCAATGTACCTTAGATGCGACACGCAGGGCAACGAAAGTGTTGCAACGATGCTGATGCGATGAAGTTTCTGGTGTAAAGAAATAAAGACGTGAAGATCTTCCAGATGCATTACGCTTCTCCGATGTTGCGAGAAGGCTCGACTCGATGCGTCAGCTACAGCGGCGTCACCCCTTTACGTGATGCGACGACAGCGGCCTTGGCAGCGGCACTCTTCTTCGACGTTTGCGAGACGCTTCCGCTCGATGCAATGCTGCAGCGGCGTCACCCCTTTACGCGATGCGACGACAGCAGCTCAGACGGTGGCACGCTTCTCCGTGGATGCGAGGCGCTTTTCTTGATGCAGTGCAATGCGACAGCTACGATGGCGACATGCTTCTTCCTCGATGCGAGACACTTCCGGAATGATGCGAGACGCTTCTGCTCGATGCGATGCTGCAGAGGCGACACCCTTTACGAGATGCGACGACAACAGCTCCGACGGCGGCACGCTTCTCCTTCCTGAGTCGCGCTTCCAGCTCCTTGCGACACGCAGTCCCTCAGAAGGCCCAACAACAGCAGCAGGCACTTCCAAAAGACTTTGGGGAGCTGGGAGTGAAGTCCACTGGTCCTGGGACTTCGTTCAGGGGGCAAGCTCAGCACAAGCCCTTGGAGATCTTTTAAGCACAAGTTGAATTAAAGTCTTTGTAGTCTTTTCTCCTCTCCTTTCAGCAGCAAGGCAACCACTGCAGGTCAATCCCCCAGGTCAGGGACAGTACTCCTCCTTACAGCTTTCCCAGTTCCTTCTCCTCAGGCAGAGGTTCTTCTTGTCAAGCAGGATCTAATTTCTTGGGAGCAGGGTCCCAATACTTATACCCCTAATTCCTTTGTTCCTCTGGGGTAGAGGGGCCTTTGCCCAGTCCAAACCAGTTCTTGAGCACTTTGTTGACATGACTCTGCCTTTCTATTCAGGGTACAGGGCAGAGACATCAGCCGCTCCACAGGAGGTGGCGCCAGCATTGTGGTGGCAGAGCACAGCCCTATTCAGAGTCCAGGTGCACTCCTCCCACCCATCTGGATGTCAATCTCTCTATTCACCACCAGGCTACCTGGCCCTGCCCCTCTGGGATTCCCCAGCCCTGTCACTCACACAAACCAGACAGGCAGATACACATCATAGCAGAGGCGGGCTGAAATGGTTAGGCAAGCAAATACCAACTTTCTAAAAGTGGTATTTGCAAACACAGAATATACTTTACTAAAAGATGTATTTTATTATTCTGAGTTCAGGCATACTAAACTCAATTTTCTACCATGTTCCCTGGGTCTGTTAGGATCATAGGATGTAACAATTCTAACAGCCCATTCTGGCCTAGTGGAGCAGGTAGCCTTACAATAGTGAAAAACGAAAATGGCTGTAATTCACTATTAGGACATGCCACACACATCAGGGCTTGTCCCACCTTATGCTTACAATGCACCCTGCCCTTGGGCCTACCATAGGGGTGACTAATATGAAGTTAAGGGAAGGTTTAGGGACTGGGAAGTGGGTGCACTTGCCCAGTCAGCATGACAGTACCACACTGCACGCAGGTTCTGCAATGGCAGACCTTAGATACATTTTACTAGGCCGCTTCTGTGGGTGGCACAACCAGTGCTGCAAGTCTACCAGCAGCATTTGTAGTTACAAGCCCTGGGCAGTCCTGGTGCACTTTACTGGGGTCTGACAGTAAACCAAATAAGCCAATCATGGAATCCAACCAGCATATACATGTTAAATAGGGAGCACTTGCACTGTGGCACTGGTTCGCAGTGGCACAGTGCTCTGAGCGGCCAACACCATAAAAATACATGAGGCACAGCGACAAAAAGTGGAAGGGAGACTCACGCCAAGGTGCCAGGTCTAACACGTGTCCCCTCCAGCTGAAAAGTGGGGGGAACTACCCTACCCCAGGGAGTTCCTCATCACTAAGGCGGAAAAAGCTGGACAGACTGTCAGCATTGGCGTGATCTGTACCAGGGCGATGTTCCACCGTGAAATCCATACCCTGTAGGGAAATGGACCGCCTCAATAGCTTTGGATTCTCACCCCTCATATGCATCAACCATCTGAGGGGCCTGTGGTCTGTCTGAACCCGGAAGTGAGACCCAAACAGGTAGGGTCTTAGCTTCTTCAGTGCCCAGACCACAGCAAATGCCTCACGCTCAATAGCACTCCATCTCTGTTCCCGTGGTAGTAACCTCCTGCTAATAAAGGCTACAGGTTGATCTAGGCCCTCTTCATTAATCTGTGAAAGAACAGCCCCCACACCATGCTCTGAAGCGTCTGTCTGAACGATAAACTCTTTGGAGAAGTTGGGAGCCAAAAGCACGGGCGCCGTGCACATAGCAGCTTTCAGGGCCTTAAAAGATTTCTGACAGGTGTCAGTCCAAATCACATTCCTGGGCTGCTTCCTTGAAGTCAGCGCTGTCAAGGGGGTAACAATGTTGCCATACCCCTTGACAAACCTCCTGTAGTACCCGGTGAGACCTAGGAAGGCTCTCACCTCTGTCTGGGTTTTGGGCGACTCCCAATTCAGGATGGTTTCTATCTTGGGTTGAAGGGGTGCCACCTGGCCACTCCCAACTTGGTGCCCCAAGTACACCACTGAACGCTGCCCGATCTGGCACTTACTCGCCTTGATCGTGAGGCCTGCCCTCCGCAGCGCCATCAACACTTCCCAGAGGTGGCGCAGGTGTTCCTCCCACGTGGAGCTGAACACTGCGATGTCATCCAGGTAGGCTGCACTGAACGAATCCAGACCAACCAACACCTGGTTGACCAACCTCTGGAAGGTGGCAGGGGCATTCTTCATCCCAAAGGGCATAACCCGGAACTGATAATGCCCATCTGGTGTGGAAAATGCTGACCTCTCTTTGGCCCCATCTGTCAAGGCGATCTGCCAATACCCAGACGTTAAATCAAACGTGCTGAGGTAGTTGGCAGCCCCTAGCCGATCTCTGAGCTCATCAGCTCTGGGGATGGGGTGTGCGTCAGTCCTGGTGACCGAATTGAGTCCTCTGTAGCCCACACAGAACCGGAGTTCGGGTGTGGCTCCCGGCGCTGCAGCCTTTGGGACCAAGACCACTGGGCTGGCCCAAGGACTGCTTGAGGACTCAATTACCCCGAGGGCAAACATCTTGGAGACCTCCTCCTTGATGCAGGCCCTCACCCTGTCAGTCACCCTGTAGGCCTTGTGCCTCACGGGGGACTATCCCCAGTGTCCACATCATGGACGCACCAACCAGTGACACCGGGAACCAGGGAAAACAGATCAGAAAATTGCCCCAGCAATTGGCGACAATCATTCTGTTGCTCAGGGGTCAGGGCGGAAGAGAGGATGACACCATCCACTGACCCATCTTGCTCCTGGACCGACAGGAGGTCAGGAAGAGGCTCGGTCTCCTCTTCCATCCTAGCATCTGTTGCCAAGAGCATGCCCACTTGGGACATCTCCAAGTGGGGCTTGAGGCGGTTGACATGAAGGACCCTTAAGGGGTTCCTTGTAGACCGCAAGTCCAGCAAATAGGTAACAGGTCTCTTGCGCTCCACCACCTCAAAGGGACCGGTCCACTTATCCTAGAGCGCACATGGCTCCACGGGGGCCAAGACCCATACCTTTTGTCCAGGCTGAAGCTCTACCAGAGTGGCATTCTGGTCGTACCACCGCTTCATCTCCTCCTGGCTGGCTTCCAGATTTGCCTCAGCAAGTTGCCTGAATCGCCTAGTCTGATTCCTGAAGGCCAGCATGTAACTATGTAGGTTCTGGGGAGGTTTCCTGGGAGATTGCTCCCAGCCTTCCTTGACCAGACTTAGAGGTCCTTGCACTGGGTGGCCATACAGGAGCTCAAAGGGGCTGAACCCTAGAGACTTCTGTGGCACCTCAGGTAAGCAAAGAGAAGGCATGGTAAGAGGACGTCCCACTTACGCCTCATGGGTCCTTCTAGGCCCATTATCATGCCTTTGAGGGTTCGGTTGAATCTCTCAACCAGCCCGTTTCCTTGGGGGTGGTAAGGTGTGGTGAGCTTGTAGGTTACACCACACTCTTGCCAGAGATTTCATGTATTTGGACATGAAATTGGTACCCCGGTCAGACACCACCTCTAGAGGGAATCCCACTCAGGAAAAAATTCCCATCAGTGCACGTCCCACCACGGGGGCCGTCACTGTCCTCAGAGGGATGGTTTCCGGGTACCGGGTGGCATGGTCCACCAGGACCAGGATGAACCTATTGCCCATCGCTGTCCTGGGGTCCAGTGGCCCTACAATGTCAATCCCCACTCGCTGGAATGGGGTACCGACCACAGGGAATGGTTGGAGTGGAGCCTTCTGCTTCCTTCCACTCTTCCCACTTGCCTGGCAAGTCTGGCATGTCCTGCAGTGAGTGTCTGAACTCCTGCGCATTTGAGGCCAATAAAAGTGGGTGACAAGACTTTCAAAGGTCTTGTCCTGCCCCAAATGCCCTGCCAATGGCACATCGTGAGCCAGCCCCAGTAGGAAGGCACTGAAGTCCTGGGGTACCACCAGCGCACGGGCTGACCCAGGCTCAGCAACCTTAGGCTCTGTATACAGGAGGTCGTTCTCCCAGTAAATGAAATGTGACCCAGACTGATCACCTGCGGCCTGGTCTGCAGCCTGCTGCCGCATACCCACGAGAGAAGGGCATTCTTTCTGCGCCTTACAAAAGTCTTCTCTGGAGGGACCCCCTTCCTGCTGCCAATGGGTCAGCTCAGGCAGGTCTCCCAGTTCAGCTTTCTGTTCCCCTGTAGGTTCCAGGGCATCGCCCGCAAGGTCTGCTTCCTTCTGGACAGTGGGAACTTTAGGGGCCGGTTTCCCACGCCTCCTGCTCCTTCTCTCTAAGGCCGGTCCCTGGGCCTCCCTCTCAGGCTCCAGGACCTCTTGAGCACCTCTACTTGCTGCCATGGACCGTGTGGTGACACACGCCCAATCCGGCATACCCAACATCTCCAGATGAGCACTCCGCTCCACCTTAGCCCAAAGTGAGCTCTCCAAATCGTTCCCTAACAGACAGTCTACAGGCATGGCGGGCCTCACAGCTCCCTGAAGAGTACCAGAGACCCCCCCCCCCCACTCAAAGGGAACCCGAGCCACCTTGCAGTGACTCTCTGTGTTGTCAGCGGCAACAACTGGATAGAATGCTCCCGGGACAACCTGCTCTTGAGACACCAGGTGACACTTGACAGCTGTCACACTGGCTCCTGTATCTCTAAGAGCTTCCACCCTATGGCCATTTATGGTCACCCACTGCCTGTACTTCTTAGTGTTATCAGGCAGCTGGGTTTGGAGGACCACTTCACAGTCTCCTAATGAGACAAGGGACATCTCTGTGGGACCCCACCCACCTTGGACACCCATCTCCGCCCCCAAGGCTACACTAATCACCTGCCGGGGTGGAACACCAGTGGGTGCTGGTTTACCAAACAAAGGACATTTGAAATCAGAGGCATAATGCCCTATGTTACCACACTTGTAACATTTGATGGGCCCCTTCTGAACAGGAGGACCTGTCGGGGCCCCGGTCGGTTTCTGGGGTGGGCGAGGCTGAGAACTTTTCCCTTGGTTCCCCTTGGGGATTGCTTTGGGGCCTTTTTGGGAACTCCCTCTAGTTACCCCTGTCCCCCCCCCACTCTTCTGCTGGGGACCCTGCCCACCTTTAGCGGAATCTCCCACGTGACCCTTGTGGACCCTGGTATTGATCCAGCGGTCCGCCTCCTCAGCAAGCTTCCTAGGGTTACTATCAATCAGGTGTTGGCATAGCTCAGGAAAACAACTACTGGACAAGTGCTCCCAAGCAATTAAATCAAGAAGCCCTTGAAAATCATCAACCTTGCTACCCTTCACCCAACCATCCAGTGCCCTGCAAAAAAAAGTCACATACTCCACATACGTACTGTTAGGAATCTTAGTGCAACCCCTGAACCTTTGTCTATACAACTCAGGGGTCAACCCATACCTAGATATCAATGCTGCCTTCATATGGGGATAAGAATTATAAACATCTGAAGGTAAGTCTAGCAGTGTGTCCCGCCCCACACTAAGGAACCGTCCCCACAACCCCGCTCCCGAATCTTTCTCAGGGACCCGGTGGGAAGACATGGCTACCTCATAGGCCTTGAACCACTGCCCTATGTCATCATTCTTAAAAGATTCCTTAACCACATCCTTGGGTATGTCCACCCTTGAGTCTGCCTGCACTGACGGTGTGCTGCCACCAGAGGGAGTGAACTCTAAACTTTTAGCTTTCAGACCCAATTCCCTCAACTTCATTTCATGCTCCATTTGGATTCTTCTCTCTTCCAGAGGCAGCTTTTTGCTTTCTAGCTCCAGTTGCCCACACAATTTAAGTTTTGCCATCTCCATTTCATGCATCCTGGTTTCTTTCCTGTCTGCCAATTCTCCTAGCGACAGGCCTCTTCCAAAACTCCGGACGCTTTCTGCTGGTTCCACAACTACCACATCTCCAGGTGCCCTAGACTCAATCCAGGCACTCAGCGCCTTGAGTAGATCTGCCTTGAGCTTACATCCAACAGTGGGGACTTTGAACTTTTTACAGAAGCCCTTCAGCTGGGCCTTGGTGTAGCTCTCTAGTCTCTCCTCTTCCCAGTCAACATCCTCAATTTCAGAGACGACAGATGCTGCTCTCTCCACAATGACTGAATCAGGCATGGTTTCTTCCAACAATGGCGATTTCCAGCAAAACGAAAGTTACAAAAGTATGTGGCTACGTTATGGGTCTGAACTCACTATGTGGTGTCTCACAAAAAATTGCTGTACATAAATCACAAATGCAAATTCAGAATCCTCACCGCTGACCACCAAAGTTAGAATCCAGATTCCCTGGTTGGCACAGGTAGGTACTTGTACCAAGCAGGGGACCTTTCCTCCAGTCAGGGTAAGGGGTTGCACTCTATCAATAACCCCTGCTCACCCTTTAGGTAGCTTGGCGCGAGCAGACAAGGCGTTATCTCAGGCGTAATGGTTAAGCATTTGTGACTACATACAACAATTCAATGACACCCCCCACAAATGAACTCCACACTGGGTTATCAAAAATATACTTCTTTATGTAAGCAGACTTATCACAAGACCCAATAACGTGTAAAACAGGCCCACAATACTCTTTAGATCAAGCGTTCTTAGTTAAAGCTTAGTTCAGGTGGTCTGAGTGCTTCGTGCGCGTCAGCTGGTTCGTGTGGTGATAAGAGGCTGTGAGCAGGGCTCACAAGCGTCGGCAGACACTCCGGGCGACGCGTGCACCTTACGGTGTGAAGGGGGCACAGTACCTTGGTCTTTATAGAAGTTCGTCAGGGACGGCGCAGTAAATCCTCAGTGCGCGTGTACGGCGCGATGTCCTTTCAATCGCGGTGCGAGCTCCGGCTCGAAGGGGGCCTCAGTCGTGGTGATCAGGGGGACGGTGCAGACGTACTGTGTGCTGTCTCTTTAGTTGCGGCGTTCGAGCCGTACCCTTGAGGACGGCGCCTTTGTTCTCGGCGTGATGCAAAGCCGGTCACACGCTCCGGTGGGGAGCCACGAACCAACCACTCTATGAGCCACAGCCTGCCCTCAGCAAGGGTAGGGGGCACGCAAAGTGACACGATGCAGAGGCAAATCAGGTGTCACGAAGTCCTTCCTTTGCGTTGTGAGCTACGGCTCGGGGGCCTTAGTCACGGTGCTTGGGCCAGACAGGGGGCACAGGCTTGCGAAAGTACGCGCCGGGTTGGGAGGCGCACACTTCTCTCGGCGTCAGCTCAGCACAAGCCCTTGGAGACCTTAAACAGCACAAGTTGAAGCAAAGTTTATCAGCAATCTTTCTCCTCTCCTTCAGCAGCAAGGCAACCACTGCAGGCCAATCCCCCAGGTCAGGGACAGTACTCCTCCTACAGCTTTCCCGGTTCCTTCTCCTCAGGCAGAGGTTCGTCTTGTAGCAGGATCTGATTTCTTAGGAGCAGGGCTCCTTCATTTATACCACATTTCTTTTGTTCTCCCAGGCCAGGGGGGCCCTTGCCTAGTTCTGTCCAGTTCTGGAGCACTTTGTTTACGCGATGCAGGCTTCTTCATTCAGGGTGCAGGGCAGAGTCATCAGATGCTCCACAGGGGGCGGAGCCGGCATTGTGGTGGCAGAGCACAGTCCTATTCAGAGCCCAGGTGCGCTCCTCTTACCCATCTACCTGCCAATCGTCCTATTCTCCACCAGGCTACCTAGCCCTGGCCATCTGGGTTTCCCCAGCCCTGTCACTCACGCAAGCCAGACAGAAGATACACATCGCGCAGAGGTGGGCTGAAATGGTTAGGCAAGCAAAGGCCAGCTTTCTAAAAGCAGCATTTGCAAACGCAGAATATTAAAATAAACCTTACTAAAAGGTGTACCTTATTATTCTGAGTTCAGGCATACTAAACTCGATCTTCTACCATGTTCCGTGGGCCTGTTAGGATCATAGGATGTAACAATCTTAACAGCCCATTCTGGCCTATGAGAACAGGGTAGCCTTACAATAGTGAAAAATTAAAATGGCTGGAATTCACTATTAGGACACGCCACACACATCAGGGCTTGTCCTACCTTATGCTTACAATGCACCCTGCCCTGGGGCCTACCATAGGGGTGACTAATATGAAGTTAAGGGAAGGTTTTAGGGACTGGCAAGTGTGTGCACTTGCCCAGTCAGCATGTCAGTACCAGATTGCACGCAGGTTCTGCAATGGCAGACCTTAGATACATTTTACCAGGCCGCTTCTGTTGGTGGCACAACCAGTGCTGCGAGCCCACCAGCGGTATTTGTATTTACACGCCCTGGCACTCCTGGTGCACTCTACTGGGGTCTGATAGTAAACCAAATAAGCCAATCATGAAATCCAACCAACATATACATTTTACATAGGGAGCACTTGCACTGTGGCACTGGTTGGCAGTGGCACAGCACTCTGAAAGGCCAACACCAGGTTGGATGTGCATCATTTAAGGTGTTGTCTGCTCCTAGTACAGCACCCGCTGTGCCTCCAAAAAAATCAGTCAGCGCAGTGTGGCCTCAAGCACCCCTGGGAGCCCGAAGCCAATGCCACAATGTTACGTTCATCTGGGAGTGGGACTATGAATATATTTTTGGAGGGTGGATGAGTGTACTTAGAGCCAGAGGCATGAATCTATGTCCATTAAGGAGATGAATGAAACCCACATTGCTGCTCCCTCTGTTGCACTTATCTTGGTTGTGTGTGGGGGGAACATCTATTGCTGCTAGTATTGCTTGGCTGGTGTAGCGCCAGATTATCGTAGTCATCATATCTTCTGACATAAATACAAAATATTAAATATGGCTTGCAAGACTATCACCCATTGGAGTTAATAACAGATAATCTCTGCGCATTTTGATAATAATTTTGTAAACAATATTTTGGACAGGTCCCTTCCATTTTCTGTGTATAAGTAAATCTAGCACTGATGCTGCATGTGCCGCACATGTTCTGAGTGTGGATGGAGCTCACCATTCACTGCTGCTGACCATAATGTCCATTTGTTCTTTGTGTAAGATGATTATGCCAGTGCCTTTCGGTGCTGCACCTCTTCTCTGTTTGAGAGCGATGTCAGAATTGCATTTGTTCTGTAACTTTATAACGGTGCTGGTGCGGTCTGCAATGCTAATGCTGGTCACTGTCTGTCTGTGCCTTGTTGATTCTCAGTGCCCAACCAATCATGTGGGTCTGAGGGAAGCCTACACAGCCCAGCCTCTTTGTAGGACTCATTCCATCAATTTCAGGGAACATTCAAGTGGTGCTGTAAGTGCTGCATTTAGGCGAGCTGGCACAAATTCAGCTCACTCCTCTCCCTGTGCTGTGTACTCTGCTATCTGTGATGCATGATTGCTCTAGCTACTTTCACTGAAAGATGTGTCTCATGTCACTATGTGATAGGAATAAACAAAAAAAGCAATTTAAGCTGGTAACCTGACTTTAAAATAATTTGATAATGAACAGATTAGAATAAATGCCTGTATACTAGCTCAATGGTAAAACCAGTATGAGAAAAAACGCAATGACCAGACATGTTGCATTAATAATGATCTACTTCTATGTAGTACTTTTCCCCATTATTGTTACAGTTGCTAATATTAATAGTACATCTTTTATAGTCCATGGAAGGCTGTACCAACTCTCCTGGTGGTGCGACAAAATTTGCACTTAATACTTTTTCCCACTGAGTTGTCTTTCTAGTTGGCTTTGAGACAATTATCCAGAAACAATAAAAAAGGTAAATAGCCCCAGCTGTGAATGATAAGTAATGTGGGTATGCCAATTGTGCTTCTACTTTGTTCAGAGTTCAAAAAGGCTTGCCCAACGAATTGCCAAAGTGTATAGTTTAATCAATCAACATTACTTTATTCAGTTAAAATACATACTAACCATAAAAGGCACGATTGAATGCAGATAAAAATACATAATTTAAAATATACTCCTACTGTCAGTCTCCCTGAGCATGCATCACTCTCAGAACAACATTCAAAAAGCTAGCAACGTTATAGGTAACAAATTCATCAGACAATAATTGTAAAAACAATAACGCAGACGAACTTGGGTAAAACTGTGACCCTTCAACAGTAGAATAATATAGACTTTCCTTGGTTTATCATAAAAGCTACAAAATAGTGTAAAGTGCAGTGTATCTTACGGAGACACCTGGTCACAACCAAGGACCCAACCACTGAAAATCGGTCCATTCTCTGGGAACCACTAGCAATGAATGGAACTGGTTAAACCTGAATCTAGTAAGTAAAAAACGATGGGGGCTATTAGTCATAAATGTGAGATAGGGTTCCAGCTCCCAAACTGTTTTTAACAGGATAAACCCTCGTAGATTTCTGTATTCCCTGACTTTCCCTGTCCCGGTTCCTATGCATTAACAAATGTTCTTTAACCTATTTCCTATCAGACCTGGCCAATCCCCCAGGGGTGGAATTTTAACCTGCCCTCCCCAAGTTCTAGAAAGTCTCATTGATATACTTAAGTCACGGTTTGCGGTGGGCATTATCAAGGGAGATAGAGTCCCAGAAATGTCCCTATTTTTTTTTTTTATGTTTGAAAAGCTTTATTGAATAACCTAATCAATACATATGGAGATTAGCAAATACATAAGAAATAGTGGATATAAACGTATACAGTAATGTAGGCTAAAGTCCGTATAGAAAAATTAAAAGCATTTTATAAGATTTAAAAAAGTAAAGGAAGGGACAAGAGAAGAAAGAAAAGGGAAAAAAAAAAAAGGGGGGGAAGAAGCAAGAACCGCATGGAATCATGAAATAGAAAGAAAAGCTAAGGAACCAAGAATTATGAATAAATCATACAAAATGTACGGTATACATGATATATAAAAGATAAAGGCAGTAAAGTCATATAACAAAATATACAATATAATATAAAAAGAACAGAGAGAATACTCATTTCAAGGAGGTTTAAAGTTTTCTGCAGTGGTGTGTGAGAGATTCTTTAAAGCCATACGGTCCAAGTAAGTAGAGAGTGGTAACCAAAAAAGGTCCCTGTTAAGGGCCGGCTTACAGGATGAAGCAAAAGCAACATCAAGTCGATGAAAGTGACAAAGCGAATTCCTCCAACACTTTATGGAGACGTTAGTGAGGGATTTCCAATTAAATGAGATGTGTTGAAATACAAGAGCAAGCATAAGATCAAGTAAGCGAAGGGAGTGAAGGGGAAAGTCGGAGGAGTCAGATAGAGAATCAGATAGAGATTCAGATAAGCTACCCAGGAAGAGAAGGGACAGAGAATAAGGTATATTTATATTAAATATTTGAGAAATGTAGAGCTAAATCTCATCCCAGAGTTTAGAAACTGTAGGGCAGAAAAAAAAGAGGTGAATAATATCAGCATCAGGAAAGCCACAAGTCCAGCATTTAGAGTCAGAAGAAGCAGAAAAACGTGACAAGGAAAGCGGAGAAAGAAACAACCTGTGGTATAGAAAATATAAAGTTTGAGTAAGAGAGGCAGAGCGGGAAATTTTTAAGGATCTGGACCAAATTTTATCCCAGAGAGCAACAGACCAGACACAACCCAAATCCGCTTCCCAGGAAAGTTCAACTTTCGATTTAGACCGGTTAGGATTGGGAGATAAGAAGAATTTATAAATGAGAGAAGCCTTGGGAAGGGAGAGAAGTAAGGTAAGAAGGGGATTTTGGACAGGAGGTGATGACAAAGACGGAAGGGAATAATAGGCGTCTAGAATTATGGCCATAAGCGTGGAGAATTGTCGGAAAAAAGATCGGGGACATTGAAATAAGAGCTGAAATTGAGGAAAGGAACAGGGATTAGTTCCATCAAAGAACTGGTTGACCCACATGATACCAAGACGTCTCCATGAACTCCAAAAAATGGGCCTATTATTTAAGAGGACGAGTGAATTATACCAAATAGGGGAGGCGAGAAAAGATTCACGGGTAACAAGAGAGGAATGAACTAAGGATGACAAAAGGGAAGAGGTATGTCTAAATAAAAGGAGAAATGTACTAGAGTGTTTAGAAGTGAAACGGATTACCTCTTTAAAGGAAAAGGGCAGCAGCAATATTTGTTCAATGGAAAGCCAAAGAGGAGTAAAAGGGGAAGGTTCGGGAGAGAGCCACCTAGAAGCTTGACGCAAAGAGAAAGATTTATGATAAAGACGAAAATCTGGGAAATGAACTCCACCATTAAGTTTGGATTTTCGGAGAGATGATAGGGCTATTCTAGATTTTTTACCCATCCAAAGAAATCTTGATAAGGAGGAATCAATACGCTTAAAGTGAGTAGCAGGAATATGAACAGGAAGCATGGAAAAAATATATAGAAGGATAGGGGCAATCATCATCTTTATCGAGTCAAGGCGGCCCCACCAAGAAAGAAAAAGTGGATTCCAAGAAGAGAATATCTTGTCAATGCGAGAAAGGACTGCGGAGATATTTAACTGAATTGAGGAGGAAATAGAATTCGAAAACCATATACCTAGATATTTAATCTTTGAACTGTTCCAAGCAAACCCAGTAGAGGAGAAAAGATGAGGAAGACAGAATTTAGTAAGGGGAAGAATTTCAGTCTTATCTGAATTGATTTTGTATCCGGATACTTGCGAAAAAGAGTGAAAGGCCAATAACAAAGGAGGAATAGAAAGTTCCGGGTTAGAAATAAATAAGAGAATATCATCTGCATAAGCAGAAAGTTTTAATTGATGGTCCCCATAGGGAAAGCCACAAATAGAAGTATTATTACGAATCGAGACCAAGAAAGGTTCAAGGGCCAAAAAAAAAAGAAGAGGAGATAAGGGACAACCCGGACGAACCCCTCACTGAAGGGGAAAGTAAGAAGAGACCTGACCATTAACTCGGACCGAAGCTTTAGGGGCAGAATACAGTAGGGAAATAAGGGAAATGAAGTTAGGACCAAAACCATGCCAACGTATCGAAGCAAATAAAAAAGACCAGTCTAGTCTGTCAAAAGCTTTCTCTGCATCAACAGAAATAGCAGCCAGAGGAATGGAAAGAGATGAGGCTTTATTGAGGACATTAAGAAAAAGACGAGAATTATCCGAAGTGAGTCTGCCCTTAACGAAACCACATTGTTCCTTACCAATTAGATGGGGTAAAAAGGGATCCAGACGTAAAGCAAGAAGTTTAGCAAAGAGCTTATAGTCGACATTGACTAAAGAGATCGGGCGATAATTTTTACAAAATTGGGGATCACGGCCTTCCTTAGGAATGAGGCAGATGGTAGCCTCCTGGAAGGTGCCATCAGTCTTACCAGATAGATAAAATGACTGAAAAAGCAATAAGAGTTTGGGAAGCAAAAGATCAGAAAAATGCAAATAAAATTCAACTGAGAGACCATCAGGTCCAGGTGATTTCCCTTTAGTAAGAGCATTCAGTGCTAGGGAGAGTTCGTCCAGTGAGAGGGTGTTTTCAAGAGTGAGATGTAGAAGGAGTAGGAAGTTTCTCCAAATAAGACTGAATAAGAGAAGCAGAGGGAGGGGATTCAGGAGTATAAAGGTTTTGGTAGAAAAGTTGAAACTGCTCAAGGATTTCCTGATCTTTATGAAGAAGAATATTATCAGAGGAGAAAACAGAGTCAATAAAAGAGTGCTCTTTGCGCGACTTAAGATAATTGGCCAAGAGTTTCCCTGCTTTGTTGCGGCCCCCATAATAACGAGCACTGCTGCGGAGAAGTATTGAAGAGGCATTGTCAGTGGTAGATTTATTAAACTCAAGTTTCGCTTTTATTAGCTCTGGTAAAATGGATTTAGAAGAAGTATAGAAGTTATACTCCAAAAATTTAATATGAGTCAAAATGTCCTTCCGTTTCTGAAGGTATAATTTCTTTTTCTTAGAGACAAAATCAATAATAAAGCCTCTAGCAGAAGCTTTAAAGGAATCCCAAAGAATTTGGGGAGAGATATTGGGGGTATTATTAAGTGAAAATAATTCATCGGCAAAAGAACGGAAGGAGAGAATTATTAAAACGCCAACGAGAAGATTTAGGATGTGGGGGAAGCAAGTCCAGGTCTGTTACAATTGGGGCATGATCCGAAATAACAATGGGCTCAATAGAGGAGGAAAGTAAATTTTGAGATAAAGACTGAGAGAGAAAAATGTAGTCCAGACGAGAGAGAGAAGCATGAGGAGGGGAGAAAGATGAGTAATCAAGAGTATCAGGGTGAGCAAGCCTCCAAGAGTCAATGAGGTGTGCCTGAGAAATAGTATCGAGGAATTGTTTGTGGGTTTTTATGAGGAGTGAAACGAACAGTAGATTTGCGGTCCAGAAACGGATCCATAATCTGATTACAATCACCCCCCAATATGAACAAGGCATTTCGATATTGAATACACATTTTTGTAATTG
Organism: Triturus cristatus; assembly: GCF_964204655.1. Classification (NCBI taxonomy): domain Eukaryota; kingdom Metazoa; phylum Chordata; class Amphibia; order Caudata; family Salamandridae; genus Triturus; species Triturus cristatus. The sequence goes on from NC_140585.1 coordinate 1,170,307,576, forward strand.
AAAGCCAAAAGGAACAATCCGCAGCTGTAGGACCATAGACGTTAAAAACAGTTAAAGGTACCGAATTAATTAACAACTTAGCAATAATCCATCTGCCATCAGAATCATGCTCTTGACACACAACATTACACTTTAATTTTTTATGACATAAGATAGCAACACCGTTTTTTTTATTAGTTGAAGGAGAAAATAAAACCGTACCCACCCAGCTTCTTTTAAGTTTAAGAGACTCAGCCTCTGTAAGGTGAGTCTCCTGCAGGAGAACTAAATCAGGATTGTACGAAGCCAGGTGGGAGAAGACTCTCTGATGTTTGATAGGACTAATAAAACCTTTTACATTCCAGGAAATTACTTTGAATTAAGAAACAACAAAAATTTGATAAAGACAAAGACTATAAAGAGAAATGAGGAAAAAGAGAAGAGTCAAGAAGAGGAAGAAAAGTGAGATAAAAGAAAAAGAGATGTTCAGTGAGGAAACAAAAAGAACATCAAGAAAAGAATAATACCGCACCTACATAGAGAGAAAGGAAAAATATAGAAAGAGGAAGTCGGAGTTGAGTAGGCAAATAAAAGAAAAACAAGAAGGTAGGAAGTGGAGGGAAAAGAGAGGAAATAGAAGAGGTGACAGTACATATCCAAAAAGCATAACTGATAATAAAATACCTGAGGGGGATTTAAAAAGGGACAGCGGGACGATGGCGGCACTCAACAAGACAAGCCGCAGAAAGGGGAAGACCATACCACACCAGGACGAGGGACAGTAGTAAGGAGCCACATGGATAAAGGAGAAGAGCACCAACCATTCTATGTAAAACAAAGAAGGGAGAGGAAAACATCAGGAGAATGAGCATATAAGAGAAAACAACAATGAACAATACTGAAAACATCGTAAGAAACATAGAAAAGCGAAAAATGCAACATGACTTATAAGAATGCAAATGAACAGTTCACTGACAATTTAAAAAAAAATAAGAGAACAGTGCATAGCACAGAATAGGAGAAAACTGTAAAATATTAACGAAAACCTGTGAGGGAAAAAGAGAGGATTAAATAATCAACCATTAGCAGAGTTAGTAGTGTCCATGCCGCTGGTAGTATGAATAAGGATAAAGTTCTTGAGTTCTGCAGGATCCTGGAAAGACCAAGTTTGGTTTTGATACGTCACTTTGAACAAACATGGGTGGAATAAACCATATCTGGCACCAAGAGTACGGAGAGGAGCACGGAGATTGAGGAATTCTTTTCTTCTAGAAGCAGTAGTATTGGAGACATCCTGAGAAAGGAAAACTCTCTGACCCATCCAGGAGAGTTGACGTTTGCATCTGGCCGCTGTAAGAACTGAAAGAAGGTCTGTGAACTTCAAGAAGAGAATGATGACACCTCTGGGCCTCGCTGGAGCTGTGGAAGAGGATAGGCGAGGACCCAATCTATGAGCCCGTTGAATGCTGAGAGAGGTTGACGCAGGCATGTCCAAGAGTTTCAGGAGAAAAGTGGAGAAGAAGGACACTGGATCATTACACTCAAGGGATTCTGGCAAACCGTAAACACGAAGGTTATTCCGTCTATTTTGATTTTCCAAATCCTCAGTATGTTGTTGGAGACTGAGAACAGTCTTCTCTAAAGAGGAAATCCGTTGAGAGATAACGTGTATTTCTGATGTTTGTTGTTCCAATGCGGCCACTCTGTTATCCATAGTAGACCATTTCTCCTCCAGAAATTGCATTTTATTATTAGTCTCTTCCACAAAAGGGCGCAACGCACGTATCTCCTCTAAAAGCAGTTCCAAAGAGACAGAAGGAGGCGATTTTTCTGGTGAAGGAGGATCCTGTTTTAGGCGTTTAGTTGAAGTAGAGGGAGAAGATTTACCTGGAGCGGATTGTGAGGAGGAGGAGGAGGAGGAAGAGCGACCAGTAGTTACTCCAGCCATTTGAGAAGAAGTTGAAGCAGATAATACAGAAGTTGAAGACGTAGACTTTGAAGGAACAAAAAAAAACTTTGTCTTACGCAACCTTCCCATAGGTAACCACCAGAATTACAGAGAAAAGGAACTCGATTGTGGTGGCAGCAACAGAATAAAACCACAGGTTGTAGCCTTCAAGGAAACATAGCTGAGTACAGTACGTGGAAGTCGCAATCAAAGACAGCAGCGAAGCACCACATGAACAGATGAAATTCAACTGAGGAGAAATAAGGGGAGCTCCAAAGCAACAGAGCGAGGGCAAAAATCTCCTTGATAGGTGAATGAAGTATGCAATGAAGAAGAGACAGAAATCCTGTAGTAGTGACTCTGAGAGGCGTCAGCGCCTAGCTTACTCCTTATGTCAACCACAGCTGTCGCAGATTACACCTCAACGCACACCATCAAAGACAGCCACAATTGATGAGATGACAGAAGCATGAGTAAACGACTATCTTAAGGAAGCAATGAGCATTTGTGCAGGGAAGGAAGCCAAAACTCCAGCGCTGACAGGAAGCATGACAAGTGGTGCATTGAAAATCCAGTGACAGGGACAAAAGCACACATTCCAAAAAATAAAAATTAGTGTGAAATTGCCATTTAGTTAAAAGGCCATTAGAACAGGCAAGAATTGCTTCATGACGCAATTAGAGGCTCTCACAGAGCTGTGGAATGCGACGCGTTAGCGTTAATGACAGCAATAACGCGCGCGCATCAAAAGGCTGCATTCTGAGGAGAGGAGCAAAATGCTAAAAAGTCAACGAAGCGCGTCGCGCTCGTGAAAAAAAACCAGCTCACCCGGTAGCGAAGGTGTTCCGACACGGCTCGGAGTTCATTGCAGCATTAAAAGACGGCAAAAGAGGCAGCTAAAGGCTCCTGACAGGTCCCGGAGCGGCGGAGTGAATTCCCTACGCAGCCATCTTTGACGGCGCCGAGACCACGCCCCCCCGTCCCTATTTTATTTTAATTACAGCATTTCTCTAAATGTTTACCCAGCACAAAAGGGGGCTGTGGGCTGCTATATCTGAATGAGAGCTCGCACCAAGTTCCTTATAAACAATAAATGAAGGAGTGCTTTGAGAAACTCTTAGCAAGCACCTAAGGAATTAATTTTCAATAATCTGTAGCTGGTCAATTTTCAGATACCCCCATATATCACTACCATATGAAACTTTAGGAAGACATTTTGCCTGATATACCTGCAATGAAGCTTTCAAACTTTGCAAAACCAAAAACTGCTCCATAGGCCCTTATAAACTCACCATGTTTGGCTTGTAACAAGGGTTTCCAGCTCAATTCAGAGTCTAGCATCACTCCCAAAAGGAGAATGCACTGACCTTTGATAAGGTATGTGCCCCCACCCGGAAAGTTTGAGACTGATTGATCATGGCCCTACCTCCATAACAATGGGTTTATTTTTAATTTATCACTAAGTCCAACTCCTCCATAACAACCACAAAAGCTAAAAAAGGATTTGCAGACCCTTCGATGTTCTAGCCATCGGTATGGTATCGTCCACGTAAAGCAGTACTGGCAAAGAACGTGTCCCTATTGGGCGAAATCTGTTCTTGCTGCCTATAACCCCTGTTCTACCCTATTTACATACAACCTGAATAAAAAAGGAGCTAGGATGCACCCATGTAACAATGACGATCAATGCCCTCAGGATGAGTTTGATGCACAATAGGGACCACCTTGCAAGTGCCTCAATTCTGTCTGCTAATATAGCACATAAGTTTTAGGTGATCAAGTTAGGGAAGGGAAGGAGACCTGGCATAAGCACAACAGACATTAATCACTCCACACATTGTTTAACATAATAAATATGTTCCCTATACCTTAAGCTTTACCTGTAACACAAAAAAAATACTTCTGCTCTTATAATTTCAAGATGTGGAAGAGGCTGTTTCAAAAGTAACATGTGTGTCCTTATGCTTGTCTAATGACCAAGCTAAAAAAAGTAAGAAGAACTGTGCCTCACAGGGGAAGAACCAAACTTCCTGGACTCTACTGGACCCTCTGTTGTTTTAAATAAAACAACAAAACAAAAGAAACCAAATGTCAAAATCTTCACGAGAGAACACTTTTTCCAAGCACAGCTCTTCTACCTAAAAGAATAATTACTTCTGGTAAACAATCCATGTATATTTCATCATACATCAATGAACATGAGAAATAGTTATTTCTCCATTATTGTTCCAATAATATGACCTCTTTATACAGAAAAATAGACAAATCAATGTTACTTCAAGATGGAATTTGTAGAAAGCAAAGTACCCCTCCAAGATTTACTACTTCTTATGGTGACCTTCACACCAATTCTAGCTTTATCTGATTTCACACTGAGGAACTTGGAAATGTAAAAGAAAACACTCTGTCAAACTGAATATAATTAAATACAGCTTTTCAGAAAATCAGTAATGTAGCTGAAAGCACTCCCTAGATAACTTTCTACTCAAACATCATGGAGAGAACACATACTTAGACTTTTAGAATTTATGAACAGGAATCGGTGCAAGCACCCTTACCACCTCACAAGTGGGGGTTTTCAGTAAATCAGGAAAACAGCAAAATAACCTGCACCGTTCCGCGACCAGAAGCTCATTTTTAATAGCGCTTCTGGATTATTGTGAGTTATTAATTACAAAAGGTTATAGAGCAACTGACCTCTACAATGATTTATGGGACATCTAGTTCTAACCTTCTCCATCCGAAATTCTGCTTCTGTGATTCCCTATGAATTCTCTCATAAACTCCACCATTTTGTGAGCTTATGAAATTATGTCTGTAACTTCCTTTCTCCAGTAATATATACTGGTAAATCTGTTATTATGGAGATGTTTTGCTTTGTGTCAGCGTTCATGTACTTTTTACCCCAGACGCTTGTTTTAGTTGTAACAACCCATGCCGGACCCCGCTGTTAGTTTGAAAGGATCGATTACAGAGAGAATCATTTGTGAAACGAACTACTGCCAAAGTATTAGCATGAAGTTCCCTTAGGAAGTAAACCATATAAGGATTAACCATTGTAGACAAAAGGATTTTCCATAATTTAACATGGTTGGCTCTATCAAAAGCCGATGTGAGCTCCATGAATGCCATGTGAATAGAGCCTGATCATGCCTCAACATACTTGTTTATGACCATGTACAAATTCAGACATTGGTCGATATTGGACCTACCGGGCCTAATTCCGCACTGCAGTTCAGACAAAATATTGTTTTAGTCTGCCCAAGTAATACGTCAGTCTAAAAAAAAACACCCCAAGACCTTCACGACTGAATCAATTAGAGAAATTGGTCTGTAGCACTGAGGATTATCCTTGCTACCGATATAAACAAGCATTTGCAATGCAATAGGTCTCGCATTTGCTTGAATTTGAGCTATTGGCATTGTAAATGACTGTTACTTTTATTTATGTCTTCTGAAAACCTGCAGGCATATAAGTACAAAGTGCACATGATAAAAAGCATTGTTATTTTAATGCCAATAGGTCAAAGTCTGCAAAATGTGAGACCTATTGCATTGCAAATGCTTGTATGAATGTGGATATGGGCAAGGCTAATAGTAGAACTGGTAACGCCAGCCAGTACATGAGACATTAACGGAAGCAGCGCTGTGCATAATGATGACTTGAGGCGCTGTGGAGTGGTGCTGTGCGGCACTCTGCCCATAGCAGTCCAAAGCAGCAGAAGGAGCCGCGGGCTGTAGTAGTGGGCCTCAGTTACGGGCCCCGGTTACAGGCCCGTGTTTGGCGAAGTGAAAGTCACCATGCGAGTTGCTTGAACGAATGTTCAGATGGGCGCCGTGCTGAAACCTAAAGCTCGCCATTGTTTTGTGCACCTGGGTTGTTAATTTAAATAGGGTGCCGTGCTGAAACCTAAAGCACAGAGGCCGGAGGCGGGAGGGGGCTGCAGGAGGCAGATGGCATTGTTGTGTGCATCTGTGTTGTTAATGTAAATACAAAAACTGTTTAGGAATAGAAATTGCCGGGTCTGTGTTCATAAGATGGATTCTGTAACTCCTTTTTAAAGACGGGCAGGTGGGAAGATTTCAGAAGAAAACGTGTTGCATTAAGGTACCACCAGTAGTATATGTCCAGGCACAATCAAATAAGAGAAAATGACATTCTACGTTGCATATAAAGACCTCGCCTCCGCTGACGTAAAAACGGGTAAGACAACAGTAACGTGAAATGTATGTATAATACAAAGCGCTGAAAGAATGTGGCAGCGCTTAATGAAAACATGGATTTGTGCTATTTATAGCCGACCAATTTAGAATGCTGCCTAAGGATTTCCAGGTCCAGATCTCGTATTGTGGGTGGAATAGGAGAAATCATTCAAGAAAACAGTGCTCACAGACTAAATAAAAGATACTGAGTAACAACACAAGACAAGCATTGAAAATGGAATAAGCCTCGCCTTTTATTAAGTTAAAGCCATTTCCTTTGCTATTAGCAAAGCAAATGGCTTTAACTTAATAAAAGGCGAGGCCTATTGCATTTTAAATAACAAAAGCATTAACATACACAAGCTTTGGCAACGTGGCCGCGAAAGTGAAAGTGATCGCGATTACGATGCTACGGAGGAAAGACACATGGCGCTGCGCGCGTGCACGTTCACGTGCACTGAAGCTTTAGGCCACGGCAGCACTTTGAAAAGCCTGTATACAAAATGTCTCGGCCAGATCCGCGCAAGTGCTGGATCAGGCGAGACCTAAAAAGATGGCACAATAATAGAGATAAACCAGTAATGAGGAGGACCATCCCTTACGGAAGAATTTAGGGAATGCTGGTGTATATTTAAATACATGTATTCTATACTTTTAGTGAAGTTACCTGCACTTTCATAGTTTACTTATTTTATGTTATACATTTCGTGCGTCTGTGTGTGTGGGGCATGGGTGCGTATATGTCTATGAAGTGGCAGGGAGACAGGAATACATTATTGTGAAACTTGTGGCATGATGGGCAGTTGAGGTATTTGTACATTAACACTGAGGGGCCCATTTACCTTACTTGAATTGGAGCACTTTGAGCCCTTGTCAAACTTGCTGTAGTGAGCCATCCGGGCACTACAATAATATTTAGCAATGTACACTCTCGGGCCAGGCTCGGTCCTGAGGTATTAAATAAAGGTGCAGCCACGGTGCGTGGTCACTGCACGTAATGAGCAAAGTGTGTGTGTTCCATCATTGGTAAGTAACTAGTGAGGCCTTAACCCCAGTGTCACTTACCTGCTGGGGGACCCCACAACATTGGCGATGAGGGGGGAAACCATGCTGTGTGAAGCAACCCAGTGGCTGGCATTCATAAAGGTTCACCGCTGTTAGCTGTGTCGCAGTGCACCCGCTTCCAGATTGGCTGACGGTGCGGGTCGTTGCTGCCCGTATCGGCCTGGTACACATCGACTGTGCGACGTGAAGTGAGGTGGAGGCACCGCCTGTGGCCAGCAAGGTGAGGCAGCTTGGGCAGATCCATCGGCACAGGCTGAGGCCCTACCATGGAGGCGGATGCGTGTTTCAGCCAAGTGGACACTGAGCTCCAACTGGGTCATGAAGGCATGGCTGATCACTGGCAGGTGCAAGGGAGTCGATTGAAGGAAGTAGTAGTGATTCATCCCGAAGCATGCTGCAGGCAGGAGGCCTAGTGGGGAGTGCAGTTGTGCTGCCACCTGGAGGGCTGTAGCGGGAAAGGGCCAATCCTTGCACATAAAATAAAAATAAACAATAAAAATTACAGAAAGATATTCAACAGCACAATAAAGACGCTGACCCTTACTGCTGAAAACAAAAAAAACACTTTGAAGGTACCTGCCCCACTACTTCCTCAGTCAATTGACCTGGGGATACGGTGAAGAGTGGCAGACAATAGGCCCATGGGTGATGCGCATGCAAGTGCGTGGGGAGCATATGGTGGAGGCGGTAGGAGTGTGAAAGTCTTGGGTGTAGCTGCCTGTCAGGCGGGGAAGATCAAGGCGAAAGGTAGTTTCCACTAAGGAGCTAGTCATGCTTCTCGTTATGTCGGAGCAAGCGCAGGATGAGGTGGCAGGACCACCTAAACACTGCTCGCACTCTATACCCGCAGCCCTACCCCCATTCAGTCAACTTGCAAACCCAGCCACAGCGGCGCTAAAATGGCGGAAATGGATTGGGCGGCTGGAAAACTACTTTTGCATGTCACATGAAACAGATTGTGCTGTCAAGAGATCCACAATGCTACACATGGGGGAGATGAGCTATATGAGCTTTTTTAGGACTTATCAAATACAGGAGATGTAAGATGCAGCAGTAAGGGCTCTCAACAGACATTTTGATCCCCAATTAAATCCTGATTACAAACACTTCAAGTTATGACAAGCACGCCAGCAAGAAAGAGAAACTATAGACATGTTTTTTGCTAGATTGTACTAGTTTGTAAACTCCTGTACGGGAACCGACAAACAATTTGATTCTGCATTAGCCCATCGAACCTCTTTGTCAGCCCTGGGAAGCCAGTCCAAAGTCAAGGAAGAAAGAGAGGGGAAGAAATCAGGAGGTGGACATGAAGGGGGTGAGGAAACGTGAGCACACGTCCGGGAGAGAAGACGTGGTAACTGCGGAATGGACAGTCAGCCGCCAAGGGGCTGTCCAGCAATCGAAAAACTTTGCCTGAAGTGCAGAAAAATAGGGCACTTTGCAAAAGTGTGTGAGAGTGCTGCACGTCCAGTCAATACAGGAGGAAAACCCAAGAGGTTTGGTCACGTTAAGCAAGTTTCCGCGGAAGAGGACAAGACACCAGAGAACCGACAGGTGGTGTGCCAACAAATGCGATTACTAGAAGAAGAGGAGGAAGAAGAAGCATTCACAATCTCTTTTACAGGACAAACAAATAAAAAAAAGGCCTGCACCCATGTGCATAATCAACATTGAGGGAGTTAAGTAACCACTCTCATAGACACAGGGGCATCAGTGAATATCCGTAATGCAGAACACTATTGTCAATTTGAGCCCCGTTCAAATCAATTGGCCACCAATGCTGAAATATTTACATACAGGGGCAACACACCCATTCCCTTGCAAGGAGTTATTGAAGTAGTAGTCATACATGGCAAAGTCACATCTCAATCCAGGTTTCTTGTCACCCAGGACAGGTCCAGTACACTGCTTGGCTGTCACACAACTAAGCACTTGGGTCTGCTGCTGTTTGCACGACAGGTTCACCAATCGCATGCGGAATAGATCATGTTGGAATTCCCTGAGCTGTTCAAGGGGCTTGGCTGTTTGAAGGACGTCAAGGTGAAACTGTACATCGACAGGTGGGTTAAACCGGTGGCCCTTTGACATAGACGGATACCTTTTCATCTGCGGCCCCTTGTGGAAGACGAGCTAGAGAAGCTGGAGAAAGCCGGAGTAATTGAAAAGGTGTCAGGACCTTCCCCATGGCTATCTCTGGTGGTGATCGCTCCCAAACCAAAGTAGCCCGGAGCGATTAGGTTGTGTGTTGACATGAGGTTACTGAATAAAGCGATACACAGAGAAAAACACATTACACCCACGGTTGATGAAATTGTCACTGACATCAGTGGGGCAAAATGTTTTTCAAAAGTAGATCTTAACTCTGGCTACCACCTGCTCATGCTCGATGAATCAAGTCGATACATAACAACCTTCTCAACCCACGTTGGATTGAGACGTTTGAAGCGACTTAGCTTTGGATGTCCTCAGCCACAGAGGTATTCCAGGATGCGATTCGAGAGGCTCTATCTGGATTCGTAGGAGTCATAAATGTCAGCGATGATCTACTAATATTCTCACATACGATGGAGGAGCACCATGTGAGATTAAAAGCGACCACGCAAAGACTTGGACTGACCTTACATAAAGACAAGTGTGCTTTCTATACTAATGAGGTGAAATTCTTTGGAAACAAGTTCTCCCAGGAAGGTCTGCAGGTGGATCTGGCAAAAGTAGAGGCCTTCAGAGCGGCGGCTATCCCCCAAAACCCCACACAGAGATACACAGCTTCTTGGGAATGGCAAACTATTGCGGTAGGTTCATCCCGCACCTGGCAACCACATCTGAACCACTGACGGCACGCACAAAAAAAATACCACATGGCAATGGTCAAGTACCGCATCTCAGGCATTTCAGGAGGTGAAAAGTGCACTGCTGAAAGGTGCAACGGTCACCTATTTCAGTCCAGGAAGTCCCACAGAACTCATAGTGGATGCCAGCCCCATAGGGTTAAAAGCAGTGCTGCTACAGCAACACTTTCAATAAAAATGGGTACCGATTGCTTATGCTAGCGGGTCTCTATCAAAGGTGGAAACCAGATACGTACAAATAGAACGAGAGGCCCTTGTCATCGGGTGAGCCTGCAACATTTCAACATATACCTGTGTGGGCACAATTCCAAGTGATCACAGATCTCAAGCCACTGGTGTCGCTGTTCGGAGGGACGGCAATAAATGCCCCCCCGCATTGAACGGTGGGCAGGTCAGCTTCAGCAATATGACTTCGAAGTAGTATACTGGCCGGGGATTAACAACCCGGCGGACTATTTGTTGCATCACCCGCTGGCTGCAGTCCTCTGGACACAGCAGGAAATTGACAATGGTGTTGAAGGCTTCATGAAGTTAATTACTGAACTATCGTGCTCACGAGCACTGTCGCTTAAAGAACTAGTTGAAGCAAACACAGATGATGAGTTTCTGTGTGCAGTCAAAGAAGCTCTGAAGGGGGCATCGCTGGAAACATTTTCTGGAAGGAATTAGGCGCATGACAGATAAAGACATGAAGAACAGAACAAACATGTGGAGGTGCAGGGATGAACTCAGTGAAAGCGTGGAAGGGCTGGCACTACAAGGCCAACAAATTGTGATACCAAAGAGTCTTTGGAGGAGGACTGTTGAGCTCACCCATCAAGAACATCACGGCCTAGCCAAAACGAAAGCGAGGTTAAGGGCCAAGGTGTGGTTCCCCGTCATGAACCACATGATTTAAGACATGGTGCAGGGTTGCCATTCCTGTTTCATCACAGGGGGAGAGCCCCCAACAATGCCGGAAATCAAGGAAAATCCCAGTACCAAACCCTGGTTGTCCATCAGTATGGATTTCGAGAGTTTCCCGCATGGCCGCCTGACATTAGTAACAATTGACAGCTACTCCAAGTTCCCGGCAGTGGAATTAGTCCGTTCCACCACATTCAAGTGTTTCAAATCTGCTCCGGACAAGATTTTTTCCATGTTGGGATTACCGGATGAGATCAAGATGGATAATGGTCCGCCCTTTCATGGCCAGGACTTTAATAATGACCTTCATCATCTAAACATCCGACACAGGAGAGTGACCCCCATTGGCCTCAAGCCAATGGGGAGGTCGAAATATTATTGAGAACCCTCAATAAAGCACTGCGAATTGGAGTAGATCAAAGGGTGGAGGTGGAGGGGTGTCTTCATCAATTCTTGAGAGCATACAGGCAAATGCCGCATAGTACCACTGGTTGTTCACGGTGTGAGTTGATCATGAGAAGACCTGTACATGATTTGGTTCCGGTGAGTGCCAAGTGGGTATCAGGAGAAATGGATAGTGCGGCTGTACAGGCCAAGGGAAAAATAAATAATGACATGACTAGCAGGAAAAGGCATGCTTGTGATGTGGGAAACTGCCCAGGAGACTAGGTAGTAATCAAGGATATGCGTCCTGGTTGGAAATTTAGGACACAGTTTGAACGTGAACCATTTGAAGTAGTCATGATGAAAGGAACTATGATTACTGTCAAAAGAGGTGAGCATTTGATATCGAGAAATGCCTGCTGGTTCAAAAAACTGACATTGAATCAAGATCATGGTGAATTCACAGAGACTCTGACATTGCCCATGGAGCCAAGTCTGGAGGAGGAAGAGCTGGAGATGCCCAGCCCAGGCATAGAAGAAGTGAATGAGAAGTACACAGAGGAAGCTGAACCAAACCCCTTCAGTCTCCCACTCAAGACTCCCCAAACTGAAGGAATACCTGCAATCTAGCGAGGATATTCATATTGGTTGAGAGACCCAGCCAGAGGCTGAAAGACTTTATGTGCTGAGAGCCATGGGCGTTATTGGGACTGTGTCAGGATCACCCTGTGTTCTATACTTGTGGTAGTCATTTCCACTGTTTTCATTTTTGTTGATAGTAAAGGTTATGAGGGATGTAGTGAGCCACCGGCTACTATATTAAGAAGTACCAATGTACACTCTCAGTGCCGGGCTCAGTCCAGAGGTATTAAATAAAGGTGAAACCACGGTGCGTGGTCACTGCATGTAACGAGCACAGTGTGTGTGTGCCATCATTGGTAAGCACCTAGTGAGGCATTAACCCCAGTGTCACTTTGCCAGCTAGGGGACCCTACAACATTTACCATGCCCGAGCATCGAAGCACAGATGGATCATTTAACAATAAATGCTTAAACAAAGGGTGCTCAATGGTGGCCTGTGAAAGACAGAGGCCAGGTGTTCAAGATAGGGCATATCCTCTTTTCTCGTACAAAATGTTGCTCAAACTGTTGGCATATGCTCAAAGTTCTCCAACATCATGTCCATATGTCCACAGCCCCTCACACTCAGTATTTGTGTTTCCAAGGCCCCTTAATCTCAGTCTATGTGTCTCAGGCTCCTCACACTTGGTGCATGACAATATTTTTATACTTTTCCGACAGTGTGAGAGGGAATAAGAAACTGCGAGGAGAATAGATGGCTACTCCGATTTTTTAACATGAGGTGATTTCACAGTGGAAACACGTGAGGAAAGAACGTTTTTGGTGGTTGATGAAGATGTAGTGGATTTTAACTCTGATCATTGTGATTTTGGGTTGGAATTCAAGGCTTTTTCCCTTGTTTTCATTTTTAGAACATGATATCTGACATAGGCCCCGTGTGAAGAACGCAATACCTATGCTGTTTTTGACATTAGGATCAGCTCAGTTAAAAATTTTGGTAGGTTGTCAATCTTACGTTTGAGGAGTAATGGAACTCGACTTAAGAATTTGGTGCACCTATGATTACATAATAAACCAGTGGTTGAGTTTGTTTACTTTCCTACTTGATCATATGAGATACAGGTAAGAGTATAATGCCCTTTATGAACATCGGAATAGAGCCAGCATAACAATAGATAGGCGGGACACAAATGAATTCAATTTCTAGAATGGAGTTTAGTACACAAGAACTAATAGGATTAATATGGCAATCTTGAGTAAGTATACTTGAGAATACTGTGATAGAAGTATATCATACTTGTGTAGAAGTGGGTGCTAGGACAAATGGTCCATTGAAAGAAAGAATTACATGAATTTGCTGTTTGTACTTTTGAATAAGTGTTTGTTGTATAATGTTTGTAGATTTTTATTGCTTGTATAAAATCCATTCCTGCCTATTTAGATTTTAATATGAACAATGAATTAAACCAATTTATGGTGTATAAATCATGTGAGAAATAACATGTACATTTGTGTATGTTAAATGTAGTCTGTTTGGTTGGTGTTCTAATGTTTTGTCCAAATGCAAGTTTTTTTCTTTTTGACAGCCTTGAAGAAGTCCCGTGTGAATAGGGACGAAACGCGTAGGCTGTTTGCTTGGACATGTCACTCTTTTTTGTCTAATCACTTGAAGACTTTTTCAATAAAGACAACAAAGAATTAATCAGATGTGAAAGTCTTCATTTTAAACAAAATGTCGTGGTTTTGCTGTCTCATGAATATAAACAGTATAAAACATGTTTTGAATATTATATAACGCTCGGAATTTGAATTCTGATGCTTCTAAACATTGTGCTCCTCAACTTGTGTAGTTACACTTTGTGCATGTGTTTCAGGCTCCTCCAATTATGTCTGCATGCGCCTCAGGCTCCTCACACTCTGCGCTCATGTGTCAAGGACTCTTACACTGTGTCCGTGCTAAGGGCCATTACCGTATGTACATGTGCCTCAGTACCCTCAACCTAACTTCATGTATGTGTGCTACCGGCTCCTCACACTCTGTATGTGTCCTAAGTCCCCCTGATTCTCTGTCTAAGAACCTCAGGCTCACTTTGCATGTATGTGTACTAATCTCTTCTCACTGTGTGCACGCACCAGAGGCTTCTCATACTATATGTGCATGCACCAACAGTTGAGACTCTGAGGGGATATGTACAATTAAGTGGCAGAGTGAGGCGTTAGCCATCATGACTTAACACCCACTTTTGAAACGCAAGGTTGCACCTTAGTTATAACGATATGGTGCAGCCTTGCGTTTCCCCCTGCGATGGCGCTACACTTACCAGTGTAGCGACAATGCAGCCACGCTTGCACCATAGTGCAAGGGTGTCTGCGTGCAGGGGAGGATTGTTTATGTGTAGGAAGGTGTCTCTTCCTGCACATAAATAATCCTGAAATACCATTTTGTTACTTTCACGTGTGCTGCTTCATGCAGCACACATGAAAGTCACAAAATTTCCTTTTTATTGCAGATTGTTCACGTACAGGAAGAGGGACCTTCCTGTACATAAACAATTCATGGCATTTTGCTTTTTCCATTTGTGCTGCAGAAGGCAGCACACATGGAATAAGCAAAAACGAGGAGAAAGAATGCAAATCTACTCATTTTGCCAACTTAAGACCAGGTAAAACCTGGTCTTAATTATGGTGCTGCCTCCTCTGTACGCTGCCCTTGTACATAGGGAGCAGCATCAAAATCAATGGGTGTTTCAGTGGAACACCCACCGCAACACCCACTGCCCACCCCTTTCACGCTTACCATGGCGTGAAAAGGGGCCTTATTGGCTTAACGCTGCCTTGTAAATAAGACTAGCCTCTATAGCCACCACAACGTCGATAAAAGTGACGTTGTGGGGGCGAAAGGGGATTGCACATATGCCTCCGAGTTCCCACCCTGAGGCGCTTCACAATATGTGCATTGGTCCCATGCTCCCGGCGATCTGTGTACACGTGCCCCACTGCCCCAGGTCTCCCTACACTCAGTGTGTCAGTGCCCCACACTGTGTTCAAGTACCCCATGATGTTCACAGTCTACGAGCATGCTGCTCAGGCTTCCCCCATTTCATATTCATATGTCCAATGTTTCTTACACACACTGTGCATGTTTTCAAGGTTCCTCACAATCAATGTGCAAGTGCCCTGAGCTGTTTAAACTCTGTACACGTATAAAGGCTTCTTAAAGTCTGAGAGCACGTACCTGAGGCTTTTCAAATCCACATGTCACAGACTCCTCACATTCTGTATTTCTGTGTCCCAGGCTTCCTTAAGTCTATTTTTCAATGTGCCCTGGGATCAATACACCCCTTGCCCATGCACCCCATTCTCCTTACCCTCTGTACGCATGTGTCCCAAGCTCCTCCGACCCTTTGTCCCTAGTGTCTTCGCACAGGGCTCATGTGTCCCTTGCTTCTTACAATATGTGCACCTGAGTCTTTAAGCATATACACGCTGTGTGAACATGGGACCAAATTATAATTACTTCTATTGGAAGGTGACGCAAATGCTGTGTGACATCTTCAAAGTAGGACTGATGCGTATTGTTTGATCGTGTCGCTCCTTCCATTAATGTGCACCTCTTTCAAACCGGTGCACTTCTTGAACATCATGTAGGCAAGTCTTAGCAAACACTTACGAGTTTTTTAAAAGAAATATCTTGAACGAGCAGTCTTCTATTCAATCAAAAATAATTTTTGGAACTAGGAGGACTGCACTCACGTTCCCCCAGTGCCAAGCAGGCCACAGGTGGTATCTCTTCTTTCGCAGAAAAAAACACAAGGTACTTTTAAGGATTCTGTGGGTACCCCACAATCATAGATGTTTCAAAGTCTGAGGAGGCTGTGGGAATACCCGAGATCTAAGGCCTCAGTAATGCTGATCCGTCACAGCAGTCAGCTTTGGTTCGCCTTGTCTGGGCACCTTGCAGCCCTTACCTATTAGGCAGCATCTTCCACATGCAATTGCACCTTCAGCGTCTCCCTCCCCAAATAGTCAGCTATCTCTTTTTTAAGACAGGCCCAAGGCAACAACTACTGGCGGTCTGAGGGTTTCTGGTCCCAAACCTGGTGAAGGGTATTTGGTGATGATAACCCCAACCCTAGAGTACAACGCTTTCTGGTCAAGAAATCCTGGCACACTGGTGGTAGTTTCTGTCCCTTACTTTTACTCAGTCTGCAGACAGAGTATGTTTATTCTGCAAGTCCATCTCTCTGGCTGGTTTCAGCCAGTTCCTGTCTTTTGTATATTCCTCAAATACTGGTCCAACCATGGTCTTCGCCTTACAGTTCAGAAGGAAGGTGATGTGGAGCTGGGAGTCTCATGATAGGGAAGACCCAAAACAACAGAACAAAAAAGACCAGGGTTCCCTGCTTAACCATGTAATCTGGTTTGGGTAGCTGTCAGAACCCCGTTCAGCAGGCCGTGGGGCAAACAGGAGTTGTTGGACCCAACCGAGGTAGTTGAGGCCAATTACTCTTTATGTCCCGGTGCTCTCCCTACTATGGATCCCGCTAAATTTGGTCAAACACCTCTTTCTGCATCTGACTCTCAATTGGTAACATGGCGCAAGCAGTCAAGGCTCCCTCAGAGGGAATTGTAGGCACAGATCAGTGAGCACGACTCATAACTTAATGTGCACGCAGCACACACAATAAATCAATGTCCAATCAAATACACATGTTGTATAAAAAAGTATTTTAATTCTAACTCTACACATGCAAAATTAAATGACCTTCAATATGCAATAACACAGTCCACCCGAGGTAGGCACCCTAGTAGTTGTCAAACCACCCCCAGGCTACTAAGTTTCCATTCAACGGGTGTGTTGTCATTCCCCACTCACATGTCGAAACATCCAAGGAGTCTAAACTATCAGGCCCTGTTGACAGGGTTTCTCCTGCTTGGACTCAGACAATAAGGTATAGCCACTTAGATTCAAGTAGGGTTGCAAAAATCAAATGCGATATATCCCCGGGCCTGGTAGGCCCAGTTCTCAGCTCCTGCGGTACGAACCCTGGCAGCGGTACAGTGTGGTCCAGGCCTCCTCGGGTTCAAAGCCTATCTCATCTTGGTTGTAGCAGCAATTTGGCTCACAGGAGATGACCTGGATCTCTGGCCTCAGTGCTTTGAGTGCACCCTCCTAGCATACAGGGTCACTCCGACGCACCTTACTGTCCGGTCACTCTGGCATTAGATTGCCTGTCCCATGACCCTTCCTGGCATACAGGGTCATGGCAACTTCCCCCACATGGGCGACGGCCTGAACGATACGATACAATTCCTCGGTACACAACGGCCTGTCCTGCTATACAGCGCCACCAGCTTTCACAAAGCTGAACATGGATAACGGCCGGATCGATGCAGCATTGTCCTTTGTGGACGGGGCCCCTCATGGCTTATGGGGTTGTCAATCTTTACAATGCCACCCACCAGCAATAGCCCAATCTATGCAGCAATGTCCTTGGTGTATGGCGGCCCCTCCTGGCATAAAAGGGAGCCGAACTTCACAGCGGCACAGCTCCCCACACCTCACTCAGGTGCCCCCCACATCTGGACTTCTCTCTGCACTTTGCACCCTCCAATACGGTCCTCTCCCTTACGGGCACACCGGTCTTGGGGAGTAGGCAGGTTCTGGGGCTCAAGACTCTGGTACAGGCTGTGGCCATCTGGATGGTAAAAAAAAGACCTCATACTCAATGGTTATAAAACAGAGGTTCTGATCTTTGGTAGCCCACCATCCATCTGGACCCAATCTTGGTGGCTGGAAATGCTGGATCAACTTCCCAACTCTGTTGGCTCTGCAAAAAATCTTCAAGTTCTGGTGGACAACAACTTGTCCTTTAATCTTCAGGTAAACAGGATGGTATCATCCTGTTTTTGGTTGATAAAGATTCTTTGGAAAGTGTTTCCTTTCCTTTTTTTCTCTGCATGTAAACAAGCAGCCTTGGCAATGATTTTGTCCAAGATGGATCGCTGCAATGCGCGCTACCTGGACATTAAGAAAATGGCTATAGCCACGCTGAATCTTATCCAGAATGCAGAGGCAAGACTCATTCCCGATCTTCCTAAATCCCCTTCAATCTCTGCTGTGATTTGTAAATTGCATTTACTTCCAGTTAACAAATGAATTACCAGGGACGGACTGGGAACCAAAACCGGCCCTGGCAAAGAGCTCGGCCGCCCCCCCAGGAGGTTGGGGGTGCCGCCGAGCTGTTTGCCAGGGCAGGTTTTCGGCCGTTTTTGTTACAAGGCCGATTTTGCAGCTATGCTGCAAAAACGGCCTTGTAACAAAAACGGCCCCCAGGGGCCCAAAACTGGCCCCCACCCGTGCGGCGCACCGGGGGATTGCCCGGTGCCCGCTACGGCCAGTCCAGCCCTGTGAATTACTTTAAAAGCCTTATGCATTGTCCCACAAGGCACTACACAATACAGGCCCTGTTGGAATCAAGAACCTGTTCCAATGATACATGTCATCTAGACAGCTGCTTTCTGCGGGGAAAGATTTGCTGGTCATTCCTAAATTCCAAAAAGGCAAGATGGGGAGGGAAAGCTTTTTCTGTGGCTGCATCCAAGCTCTGTAATACTCTTCTTTAGTCCATTTCCTGTCTGCAAGCCCACCTTCCTTTTTCATTAGGAGTTGAAGACCTGACTGTTTTCCTTGTAATACCGCCTTTAGGGCTGGGACCATGCAATTCTCCTTCCACAATGGATTAACCGTATTAGCATCTTCGGGCATTTGTTTGTGCACTATACATTGCCAAACGAAACCAAATCAAATCAGGATATATTTGTTTCCCTGGGTGATGTCCCCTCACTGAGCAGGGAGACTAGCAGGCTAGGCCCCTAATTCTGGTCACAGGCAGAAGTCTTCCAGAACTTCCCCTCCTCATGCAGCCCAGCTGGCTGCACTGTAGATGACAAAGTATGGGGTCCCAGATTCCTCTACTTATAGCTTTATTCCAGATACCAAATGAGATTCAGGGTCTTGACCTTTGGCGTTTTATGTTGGAGTTCTGCCTCTTTGATATGGACATCTCTTCCCTTCATTCTTCCTTCTGAAAGATGCCTGTCACAGCAAACAGGACTCCAAAGCTGATTAGCCCACAACAAGATTCATGAGAGTGACCACAGTTCACAACTGGATGTCAGCCAAAGTGATCTGTGCATCAAAGGTTAGTCCCGAGCCCTTAGCCATAGCCTTTATGATTTTCTTACCTTCCCCATCTCCTTCTTTCTGAGATGTGTCCAGGCACTTTTCTTGTGGCCTGCCACTAACTCAAAGAGCTCTTTGAAATGCACAGGGAGAACCTGGCTACCTCTCACCCAGTGCTTGTCCCACCCAGCTTACAGGAATTCATTAATATTCAATTTTGTCTAGGAGAGAGTTCTTTACTGCTCAGGAGTTTGTCAGGCAGGCGTGGGCTTCCCAAAATTAAACTCAAGGTCCTCCCTGTAATGCACCACTGCATGCACTTCTGTACTCAGCATGCATTCACAGCACATTCCACTGTCTAGTAATGTTGTGCCCATGTATCCTGCGACCAGCAGCATTTCCATATGAAGCACACACTCAGTCTGTGCCAGAGGGTGTCACTCTAAACACCCTCTGCCAGAGCACACACATTTACCAAGTGCACACTGTTCCACACTGCACCTTGTTTGTAGTGTATGTCTTGCTTGCTCACATGCACATATTTTCACTGCTCATACACTTCTACATCAACCTGATGTAGGCCAAGAGTGAGCTAAACACACAGCAGATGAACTTTTAAAGAGGCAAGTGAGCCTGTAGGCCTCACTCCAATGACAAGGGGTAAAAAGGACCTTGTCACTACTTGTAATCATCACATGGAATACTGTCACCACTGTGCTTCTGCTGTTTAACTCCTGGGGAAGGCAACCGCCTTCTACCACTATGAGGGTAGTGCTTTGGGCACCCCTCCCAGTCCAACAAAACCACAGTCTGTGAGACAGGCATATGTCTTTGGGCACATGCATGATCCGTGTTCGCCTATGACACAAAATCATCGTTAGGGAGCCAGACAACAACACATTTGGGCACTCAGTGCACGGGTACATGTCTTTACCAAGCAGAGGACTTTTCTATCCCAACAGTGTCACTTTTACGAAAGAATAGAACATGAAGGGAAGAAGGGCTTATCCTGTACTACAAAGTGACCTTCAGTTCCTGTTCTCTACACCCTCAAGTCCAAACAATTTCAAAAGGTCCTCATGGACGTTGATTCGCCAAAATTACAGGGATTGCAGCAAGTGACATCACACACACGTTGACCTTACTGACACCAAAGGAAGTGACATGATATTACCTTTCACCCCGAATCTTCCCAGGGAGGGATGGGACTTGGCCTTCACCCAGATGACATCACAATATTTGACATTACTGAAGTTCAATTATATCTGTGTTGCTAATATAAAAATACAACACAAATATCTCTATTGGATCCGCTTATGTTAGGGTGCTGATATAACCTTTGAAAGTGATGAGGTGTTTGTAATACAATACTTGCCCTAAATTGTACTGAGCAAATTGAATGAACCAGATCTCTTTTGAATTGGTTCGAGTGTAAGGGAGTCTCCCCACAAGATTTTTTTTTTAAATGGTTCAATTAGTGATTTTGTTAAAGCAAATGAGTCACATAAATCTGCTATAAAGCCATGGTCTATGAAAGGGTACTCATTAAATATGGCGTGCAAAGCCATTGAAAGCTGATTCACCGCAGGAGTTGAGACCCTTTATTTGAAACTTTGCTATGGATGACACAGTATGCCAAAAATAAAGTCTCCTGTGTCAGGACCAGCATTTTCCATGGGTGGCCTCTTGTGCCAACAATTACATATCATATGCTAGTCTCAGAATTTTGCTATTAATGCTAATTAATTATATGTATAACAGGGCCAGCATGTTGTTATATTTGTCCCCCTTTGTCCCAAGAATCGCCTCCCGCGTGCTAGTACAAGCATTCATGGGTGTACCATATGAATTATTATTTCCCGCATGCCTGTGTCAGCTTTTTACCATGAATTTACAATATATCAAGTATTATCTCTAGTATGCTAGGTCCCTGTCTGTTAATAATTGCCCAGAGTATGCCAACACCAGTATTTTGCAAGGACTCTTAAGCATACCACAGTCTCACTAAGGCTAATTTGCATTCACTAACTCATGCTCATTCTCAACCTCACGCATACTCACTGTTACTCAACCAATGTCACCACTTGCACTGATTCATCATCACTTTCTTGCAATCAATCTTACACGCCCTCACACATTATCGCTCCTTCTTACACTGAATAACTCACAGCTACTCATTCTCACTGACTTCCACTCACTCTTACCCCCAATGCATCATTCTCACTCACCCTGACTCACTCATACTAACTGACATTTATTCAAATGTATTATCAGCCCTATCGTTCACTGCCACTTTCACACACACAAAGGTGCTCACATACACACACGCTGGGACATAAACACTTCCTCTCCCTCACAATCACACTGTCACCCACAACCTTGCACACAACATACATTTAAAAACATATTTTACTTACCTGATGCTTCAGTTTTTGTTACATCAATAGTGAATAAACTAAAGTTATTCAATGTTAGAGTAATTGAAATGAGATATAAACATGGAGGGCAAAGGAGTCCCTGTCTTCTAGGCACTTATTTTTGCCACCTCTGAGGCCAGGGATCAGAAAGGTAGTGTCAGGGGTTGCAGTGAGCAAGTCAGGGGTAGCAGCTGGAGCCCTGCCGACTGCTAAGTGACATCCATGGGCCTCAAGTGTCGAGGAGATGCACTTCATTTCACATTGCTCTCTTTGACTCTATACAGCACTCCATACTTGGTTCTACTTTAGTGCAGAGTGTCAATATGAATTCGTATGTGGCCACAGCAATAGGCAACATCCACAGAGCCTACAATGCACGTATAGTTTAACCATGTAATACATGGATGGAGCAAAGGACCTGGTTGCAGGGGACTGACAGACCAATTAATAAAAACACTAGATGCTGGCAGGCAATTATTCTGATTTGGCAAGAGATAAATAGACATCTTGGGATGGTGGGGAAACATCCATTCAGAGCTAGGGTAGTGCTTCTCCCCACAGAAAGTGGTCACTAGAGGGTGTGGACAACCTAAAGGCAGGTAGCCCATTGGCTACTACCTGTTTCACCATGTAACACCCCTAAATTCAGTATTTAGGTGGCACCCCGAGACCTGAACATTTGATTCAACTGACAAGATAAGACCAGGACAAAAAAGGCCTGCTGCCCTTGAAGTGAAGCCCTGTTGCATAAGAAAAAGGCGCCAAACCCTGCCTGCTGCTCCCAGGACTTGATAATTGCTGCTGCTGTGTTTTCCTGGAAACTGAAAGGACTCCAAGAACCTTGGAGAACATCCAGCCTTCAAGAAATCACAGAGACGCTCCCATGGAGGGAAGGTATCTTCCCCCTGACACCGCAGGCACTGTTCCAGTGAAGTCCGGTTTGTCGACATGCTGCTCCCTGATGACTTTGACGGTGAACCAAAACAAGAGAAGGCACAACAGTTTCGGAGGATCAGATCTGTCTACCCACTAACACAAGTTTCTACCGAAGCCGTGGTGTACAACTACCTGGGGTACTGGACCCCCAACGCAAACACCAGCAAGAAGAAGCCCCTCTGGATTCCCAAAGCACCAGAAGCAAGCACCTGTCAAGGGACCAAAGAGTACCTATGGGTCCGAACAATATCACACCTGATTTTAGCAGACACATATCAGCACCCAGTAAACCCATTAGTGAATAAGGGCTCTGGGCCCAAGTGCAGCCCCGTCTCCTCTAGCACTGCAGAGTAAGCAGAGAACATTCACCTCAAAGAGACCACAGCCTCCATCACCTTAGAATCAATGCTCCTCAACCTATTTAGGTCCACCCAATGATATTTATCACCTTGTCAGTGCAGTGGCAGATATCAGCAAAATAGTCCCCATAATCGGGGACAAAATACAGATTTCCACTTGCTTTTTCCAGATGCAGATAGTTGTTCCCCGTTCTGGGGACAAAAACTTGCAGTGTGTGGATGCCAATGTTGGCACACCAACCAGAAGCAGAGATTCAGGGACCCTGGTACCCCCGCTCCTAAATTTGGTCAACTCGTAATAAGGAACTTAATGTGAAAATATACTGATATTGTAGAAGGATTTTATACAGCAGAAAAATCCAATAAAGCATTATTATTACTAAAATCATTGTTTTTGTTGTTGATGGGTTCTTCTCCAGGCCAGTCCTGTGCACGGTCCAGGGTGGGGTCAAACAGTGAGAACCATTCTTATTATATTGCCATATATGTTTGGTCAATTTCGTCTCGGCGTATATGGTTACACGATTCGATGGTCTGGAGCACTCGAACTCCAGGAATGTCATAGAAAACACATCAGGGAGTTATTACAACATTGTCAGTGCCAAGTACAAAGTGGTCCCTATTGAAACTCATTTGCATCACAAGATTTAATAGATCGGTTCTTTCACAGAAATTGACCAAACATATATGACTACTGTTTCCAATAAGAACGGTTGCCAAACAAGAGCCCTGAAGAAATCCATCATGATGAATTGTGTTGGCTACTGTGGTTGTCAATTTTAAAAAGAAGAAGAACATTAACATGAATAAAGAATTATCTTCAAAACGTATTAATTGGAGAATATGAATTATTGGAGTTGTGCATGAAATATCATAAGTTCAGGTTGAACTAATTTTGATGAGAAGTAATACTGTTTCACAAAGGGTGCTGAGCCATTGTATTTGTTTTGTATTGAAAGGCTTTTCCATTGAAAGTTGAAAGAGGTTGCACCTTCGGTTCTGGGCACCTTTTTCACATCTAAAACAGTTCTCCCATAGTAAGGGTCGGTGAGGTAGTAGATTGCCTCAACCTCTTCTGAATATTTGTTTCTGGGGTCAAACAGTGTTTTGTTTTATGGGTGATGTAATGAAATGGATTCTGATTCAGTAGTCGAGGTGGAGTTGGGAGACATTGATGGAGAAGGTAAAGCAGCAGCAGGGCACAGCAGCAGAAGTTGTGCTCCCAGATGTTTCAGCATTCCAAGTTGCAGCTGGGGCAAAATCACAGAAGCAGACTGGTTCAGCGCCCTCACCATGGATCAACCTAGCCCCACAGATAATCTTGACAAGGACATTAACAACTTCAATAACTGGATCAAGAACTGCGCATACTCCCTCAGACCCATTAAACCAAGCATATTAGATCAAACAAGAATGCCAGCTGGTACAAAAAAGACCTCACGGACACCAAGCATCACTGTAAACAGCTAGAAAGTAAATGGAGAGCCAACCACGGCACCACAAACAGAACGACCTATAAGGCTGCACTCAGACGCTATCACCAGCAAATAATACTCCAAGAAAAAAACACAAGTGGACCACATCGAAGGATGCTTCAAAAGCTGCAAGGAACAGCTCTTGCGGATCCCGCTGGAATCCGAGGGTGATGACCGGCCTTCACCCCGGGGGTGCTGGGGAGGACCCTTACATTCAGAATGGTCTACTGTCATGTTGCCTAACTACAAGCGACATCTCCAAGAGCGGGAATCCTCACAGGCCAAACAGGAGATTATCAGCCACATCCGATCCTTGAATGAATCCTCTCCACAAGCTCGATCACCCAACAATAAAGACTAACGAGGCCTTGGTACATATAAACTCCTATACTTTTCACACACAACTCTGCGATGAGACATCAAGTCAATCTGACACAACTTATCTACACAACCGTTCCTGCTTTTTTTCTGTCTGGACAGGAGCAGATCCTCTGTGTGGACGTAAGCCCAGTCTCAAAAACTCAATCACTATGGGAATATCCCCTTGGTCACTGCGGTTGCTTGATCTTGCTTTGGCTTACTTGGCAGCAACAGGGTAAGGATTAACACTTCGCTTACCTATTATTGCCACAGACCGCTGGAAGTGGAGACCCACAAACTTTCTTGCGCCTGCCACCCCCCCTTTATCAGGGTCCATTTGGAGAGTGACTTCTCCAGAATGTCCTGTCTTATAGATGTTGGGCCGTTCTTAGTAGACTCTGACACCGTTAGGCCTTTTTGGCCGCCTATTGTTGTGTTAATTGTCTTCTTTTCTTTTCTGCCCCTTTGTCCCCCTTTCCTAGATGCGCTGCTGCTGGAGGGAGGGGCCCAGGGAGGATACAACTTTGAATCTGGGGGCAATTCTATAAGGTACCCTGCTTGTTCAATAGTTTTAGATGAGCGTCCGGCTATGCTGGTTTTTCCTGAGACCCTGGGATGGGAGGAGGTATACCCACTGTGTTGGTTTAATGCTCACTGCTGGGTGAAGCAGTCTTTTAGACTTAACATGACCAACGCCATTAGATTTCTCTCGCTAAATGTTAAGGGTCTTAATTCTCCACACCAAGTGTGGCACTACCTTATTTGACAGGACCCTGACATTATCTTTCTCCAGGAGACTCATTTGCTTTCCTCTGACACTCGCCTAATGCCCCACCCCAAATATACTACTCAATTTTTGGCCTGCTCTTCCTCTAAAACTGGAGGGGTGGCCATTCTCCTCTAAGCTGGCCGGACTGTGACGCCTTCTAAAGCTACAACTGATAAAGACGGTTGGGGTAGGTTGCCTCTGACCCTTGTAAACATACACGCTCCTAATCAAAATCAGGATGCCTTTTTATGCTTACACCTTAATGATCTCTTACACTCAGTTACAACTCCAATCATTCTTGGGGGCGATGTTAATATTGTCTGGAATCTGGAATGGGACTGCACAGCGCAAGCGTATCAAAGCGCCGGGGCCATGTCCGCTACTCTAAAAAACCTAATTACAGACTTCGGATTAGTAGATGCATGGAGACATTTACACCCCGATTCTAAGGACTACTTCTTCTTTTCTCATGCACATCGCTCATATTCTAGCATTGATTATTACTTTCTTTCCTTACTTTTATTACAAGCTGTAGCTGACACGGAGATATCTGACATTTCTTTATCAGATCATGCACACGTTTCGACATCCTTACAATCCCCCAAACTCCACGCAGAGGCTCACCCTAGATGGAGACTACCACCTCCGTCTGTTGATGTGGCAGATATCCGAAAAAAGATAGAGGCTTTTTCGTAGTAAATGTCCTTACTGATACCTCCGAAACTGTCCGGTGGGACGCCTTTAAGGCCACCATATGTGGAGTTATTTCATCTAAATCGATAGCCAGAATCCGTGAATCTCATTTATTAGAGACATCCCTTTCCACGGACATTAAGGGGTCTATTAGGATGGCGGGCAGACTCCAGTCCGCCCGCCACCGTAGTGGTGCTGGGACCGGCCGCCAGTGGTGCGGCGGTCCCGCTGTGCCAAGTAGGATGCGACCGCCTCTATGGCGGTCGCATCCTGTATATTTAACATTGTGGCAGGCGATGCTGTATTCAGCACCCGCCACAGTGTTAAAAGGGCATGTTGTGCATTTGCATGCACAATGTGACAGGCACCTTGTGGTGCCTGCCACCTTGTGCATGGAAATGTTGGGGGGTACCATGGGTACCCCCCAAGGGCAGCCACCTGCCCCCCCCAGCCCCCTGGGGGCCAGCAATGGGCCCCCAAAGGCATTCTCCACATGCCTTTCCATGGCGGAGTCTCCGCCAGGGAAAGGCATGAGACTGCCATCATCGTAATATGGATGGCGGTGCCTGGAAGGCACCACCACCATATTGCAGGTCTTTTCCGCCCAGTAGGCAATCGGGCGGATTGCCTACCGGCAGAAAACTGCCAGACGGTCTTTCCGTCCGCCTGGGTCCCCACCGCCATCGTAATATGGTGGGGGGAAATGTTAGGCGGGCGGACGGATCGCCACCGCCATACGGGCGGTGGCGATCCGCCCGCCATCCTAATAGACCCCTAAGACTCTAGAACAAAAAGAC
Source organism: Triturus cristatus (assembly GCF_964204655.1). NCBI lineage: Eukaryota > Metazoa > Chordata > Amphibia > Caudata > Salamandridae > Triturus > Triturus cristatus. The sequence continues at coordinate 1,170,334,484 of NC_140585.1, forward strand.
CACGTACAACTATTTCTTCATAATAAACGACTACTCGCGGAATTGCGGAGTCAGCTATGACTGCATTGCACTATTAAGGCAGAGAGGCTCCTGCTTGCCCTAAAACAGAAATTCTACACGGGGACCTGGCGCGACATCTTCAAGCTAAACATCGTGAGCACATTTTGCCAAACTCAAATGTCCAGATGGTACATGGGCTATTTCGGAGCCTGATAAGTGCTTGACTCTGTTGAATTTTTATAAGGAACTTTATGCAGATACACCTTGCTCCCATGAGGCAGTTACGGGTTTTCTCGACTCCTGTTCTTGGGACTCGATTGATTCTCATCATACGAGACTGATGGAGGAACCCATTTCGCATGAAGAATTAGCTAAGGCCCTGAAATACCTCCCAATAGGGAAGGCGCCGGGTCCCGATGGTCTTCCAGTAACGTTCTATCGGATTTTTTACACACAGCTTCGCGATCATCTGCTGCAGCTTTTCAGTAGTTTCACAGATGTCTAAGGCCTTACCCCAACCATGTCTGAGGCAGAGTTAGTCCTCGTTCCAAAGACAGAAAAGGATCACTCCCTGCCTACTTCGTATCGCCCCATCGCTCTTTTAACCACTGATGCTAAGATCTTCACCAAGAACTTAGCGAACCGCCTGGAGCTTCATCTTGCGGGCCTTATTGACTCTGACCAGGTTGGGTTTATCCACCATTGCCAAGGGGCGGATAACATTCGCCGGATTGCCCACATCGTGGAAAAAGCACAGTATAGGAGTATACCTACCTGCTTGGTGTCCCTTGACACCGAGAAAGCTTTTGATCGGGTGGATTAGGGCTCTCCAAGGGAAGTCCTACGGAGGGTAGGCTTGGGCCCTGTGATGGTTTCCAAATTGATGGCCTCCTATACGCAACCCACTACTCGCACTCACCTTAATGGGCATCTCACTGCCCCATCCCGATTTATCGCAGCACTAGACAGGGGTGCCCACTATCCGTGCTGGTATCCGCCCTAATAGTGGAACCTTTGGCTATCGCCATTCGAAGTAATCCTGCAATTCAGGGCATTCCTATGGTGGGTATGACCATAAAATCTCCCACTTTTCAGACGACCTTCTTCTCTCTTTTTCCTCCCTGTCCACTTCTCTCCCTGTGTTAGCTACGCTCTTATGATCTTTTGAGGGAGCATCGGGTTTCCGAATCAATCTTGCTAAATCTCATTCCCTTAATCTTACACTTCTGGCCTCAGGGGTCCGGGAATTGCAAAATCTTATCCAGCTGAATTGGTCCAACAAGTCGATGCGATACTTAGGTTTAGGCTTGACTCTCTCGCTTTCATCTTGGACTTCAGCCAACTGGCCTAGGTATAGAGGCGCCATCCGGGAGGAATTGTGTAGATGGAGAGGCCTTCCTCTTGCATGGTTAGGACGTATTAACACTATAAAAATGATGCTTCTCCCAAAGATATTATATTTATTTCAATCCCTCCCCACTCCTATACCGCAAACTGACATCCTGTCTCTACTAATTTTATATGAGGAAAGTCCCGTCCACGCTTTTCTAATAAGATTCTGATGCTACCGCGTGACCGAGGAGGACTTGCATGCCCTAATCTTTTGGAGTACTACTGGGCCTGTCATATTGGAATGGGTTGTTTGAGAGAGCGAAAAGCATCGGTTCCACATGGATCGGGTTGTTTCATGCAGACCCTTGTGGAATCTTGCTTGGCTCCCTCATGGGGTCCGCCCCCTTAGTGCACACATAGCTACCCCCACAAAAACGGTCCTAGAGATAAATGTGATAAATTGTTTCCTTCTCCAAACACACCTATAGTCCGTAATCCCATGTTCCCCCCTGCGCTGCAGTCTCGAGCATTTAATGGAGGGTCTGATGGCGAATGTCGCATCATACAAGATCTGTTTCAGGGCGGCAAACTCCTTACTTTCGATCAATGCAAAAAAGCTTTTCATCTTACGGAGGGGGCTCGGATGCAATACTATCAGATTCGTCACTGGCTACTTTCTCAGGAATATGTCCAAAGTGCAACTAGAAAACTCGCTGCCTTTGAATCCTTAGTTCAAAGTTATGAGGGTTTGAAGGGCCTGATCTCTCACACTTACACCGTTTTGCAACACTTGCAAGAGCCCTCGTCCCACACATATCAAATGCAATGGAACTTGTACGTGGGTGAACAAATCTCCCCAGAGGACTGAGATCGAAAGTGGCAGGATGTCCCGAAAGTATATCATAACACTCCGCAACACGAATCAGCATATAAACTCATGATGCGATGGTACTATACCCCAGCCCGCTTACAACAAATGCTACCAAACTTTCCCCCGACATGTTGGAGATGTCAGGGCAACAAAGGTGATTTTATTCATATTTGGTGGTCTTGCCCGAGCCTCACAGTCTTTTGGAAAGAGATCCTTAGCCACATTAAGGGCACGGTGGGGTTCCCTATTCCTTCCTCTCCGACGGTTACGCCAGTAGGCATTAGACCCCCGACATTAACTGCTATGACACATACAGATTGGCGTCTGATTTTACAAATGTTGGGAGCTGCCCAGCAGTCTATAGCCCTATTTTGGAAGAAGCCACAACCTCCCCCTGTAGCCACGTGGGTTCTTCGCCTATGGCATATTTTAGCCCTTGAACTTCTTACTGCCCATATCAACCACACGGACGCTAAGTTCACCCGCAATCGGCAGGCACTAATACAATACTTTTCAAGGATCGAACACTCTAGGCTGGTTCCCCTTCGACTGCGAGCTTTTCAACTATTCGACGATCCTATTTAACCTTATTTTAGGGGTCGACAGCCGGAATCCCCAGGGTCACTGACCTAGCAGAAGAGACTCTCTCTTTCGCCCTGACGAAGCCCCGTATCTTCCTTCACACCTAGGCATTTGCAACGCATCTTCCCTCTCCTCCCCCCCTTCCCCTATGAGAATTTGATTTTTTCTTTTTCTACCTAAAGTTGTTGATATACCCCTGTTGATACCAGGTCTAGAACAAGGTGAACGTTTAGAAGAAAGTACATGTTTATAGGACCATATAAACACAGCCGGACACTTACTACTCAATCTCTGTGATAAGGACAGCTCTCCAAATAACTCTTGTATTACTGGATATTTCACTCTGGCTCTTCCTGACAAGAAAAGTGTTCCACAATAGCTTTGGTAAGGATTATTCCATATTGCTTTTATTCTCAGTCCAGTTTTCCTTGCATTTGTAGTTTTAGATTTGCGATGTAAGGTACTGACTGTCTCACAGGTTATTGTTGATGTACTGTGCTATCTATAATGGATCGTGGATTTAACTTTATGTGCTTTGACAAGAATGTATATCTTCAACCTGGTTGATTTTCTTTGGTTGTCATATTTTCAATAAACAGATTTGAAACAAAAGCTGAAAGGAGAGCTTCATGATTATTATGGATTTCACCTCACCCTTAGCAACCGTCAACAACATTGATGCTTCCCAACAACACTGTGACAACCTGCTTAACTTCTTCCATGGCAAAATCACAAACATCTACAGTAAATTCTCACACCAACCCAACCCCAGAGAACTCGTTGCTAACCTACCAACCAAAGCGGCCACCTGACCAAATCGAAAACCCTCACCAGAAACGACACAGTGAAGTCATGCGGTCCATCCACTCAGGGGTCTCAATGGACCCATGCTCCCACTGCAACTACAACTGGGGAACATCACCAATCAGCACCACCCTGTCCCAGAACCATCAACACCTTCATCAAGTCCGCCACTTTTTTGGGAGAATGGAAACTTGTACAAATCAATGCCATTCTGAAAAAGCCCACAGAGGACCTGAATCAACTGAGAAACGTCTGTCCCATCTCCCTGGTACCCCATCCAGCCAAATGTGAATGAGAAGGCCATCAACAAGCAACTCACAACCCACCTCGAACTTCACCATCTTCTAAACACCACTCAATCAAGATTTAGAAAGAACCACAGCACCGAAACAGCACTTATCGGAGCCATTAACGACATTTGAATCATCCTGGACTGAAGAGAATTAGTAACCCTAATCCTGCTTGACCCCTCCGCGACCTTTGAAACTGTCTCCCATAATGCGCTCATCGTCAGACTTCACAAGTTTGGCATACATGGAACGGCTCTCAAATGGATCTGTTCCTTCCTCAAGGGAAGAACCCAAAAGGTCAGGCTGTCACCCTTCACATCAGAGACCAAGAGATTGATATGCCGAGCCCCACCCTTTTCAATATATACATGACATCATGCTCTAACATCATGTGATTGAAAGAAATCACAGTCATCTCCTATGCCAATGACACCCAACTCATTCTCTCCTTGACTGGCAAAACTCTCTATACCAGAATCTCCAAACAACTACTACACAGACTCCAAACCATCCGGAACACTGCTACAAAACTCATACTCACCTTCCCATGCTGCATCCACATTACACCACACCTCAAGAAGCTTTACTGGCTCCCCATTCACAAGTGCAGGCAATTCAAAATTCTCACTTACACATACAAAGTCCTGCACAGCACAGGACCAGAATACCTGAACAGCCACATACACTCCAGCAGACACATATGCTCTGTCTCACTCTCACTTACACAAATTGCCTGCATTTGCAAAAGCAAAACTGGAGGCCGATCATTTTTCTATATCACACCCAAGACATGGAACGATCTCCCCTAAACACATCAGAGCCTCCTCCTCACTTCCTGACTACCACAAGAAGCTGGAGATCTGGCTTTTTGTATAAGCACCTTGGGTACCTCACACCCACACACCTGCCCCAGTGCCTGGATTCCCTCTAGGATAATTACAGTGCTACACAAATCAACATAACATAATGTACTTGAATGAAGCCTTCTAACTCGATGCATCAGCCTTGTTTGTGAAATAAAACCACTAAAATGTTGACGACCGGCGAACAAACTTGGGAGAGATCTTCGACCTACCTAAGGATGTCAAGTGTTATGCTTTAGAACAGTGGATTCTTTACTTGAGACTATAAATGAACTTTCCATGAACCTCTTTGGAATTGGAACAACTATTGGTGGTGCTCTTTGCTCACATAGCCTCCATAAGTATTAAGACTTTTTTGAATCAGTAGAAGTAACTGTATGGAACTGAACTGTTGGTTACCTGCATGAACGGTTGGAGATTTCCTGGAAGATAGAGACTGTCGCAGCCAGCTGGAGATGTTCACACCAGAAATGCGTGAATGTGTGAGGTCACATGGCGTGAACTTATGTGTCTGCCATTTTAGGTTGATTGTGCTGGTCGGACAGACTCTTCTGGGATCCTTGTGATGATGCGTTTTTAATCCCGATACATTCTGGGATAGAAATCGAGCGCCAAACTTCGTCTTGAGGAAGAGCTTGTATGCTTGAAGGTTGTATTATCTCCAAGGAGTTAAATTGAAGGTTTTACAACAGTTCATGCTGCCATTTATGTTTGTTTGTACACCTTGGGGGAACATAGGAAAAGTTAATCTGCCTCAAGCTAGTGATGTTTGTTGCTGAGAGCATTGTAGCTCTGCGATATTCTGTGCTGCATTCCATGCTAATACGTTTTGTAAATAGTTGCCAACTTTTCCAGGTCCATTAGAAACTAAGTCAGTCCAGTCCAATTTCTTTCTAAATTCCAGGTATTTTCTTTTTCTCATGTTATACTAAGCTAAATGTGACTGCAAGCACCAGAACCCTAATCAAATACAGGTTGGCATAACTAGTCCTGCATGGATCTGAAACTTGGTAGGTATGTTCATACACCTGCTTTAAAAAAAATAATATCTACCTTGGACTTAACTGGAGGACATAGGCAATTATTGTGCAAACCTATATTTCTTACATATATTGTGTAATCAATTTGGAGAAGAAAGGAGTGCTGACTAGTCCTTCTACGATGAAGTGGGGACACTAAACAATTGCACAGAGGGAAAAAAATATAATACAAACTTCATCATTACCCCTCCTCAAGTATTCTGGCCATGAAGTGGTGAACCTTCTATGAAATGGCTAGAATGGAAGGAATAATGTTTTCATTTAATTTCTGTCATAAATAAAGGAATGTCAGAGCAATAAAAAAGGTTCATATTGCAAACTGTGAGGCCCCAGGGGATACACGTTTATAATTAGATAACCAGCTGAGGAGCTGTGGCTGATAATGCTAATGTAATCAACTGAATTTGTTGATTATGATAATTATTATGATCCTAAATTGCTTATCGGCATCATTAGGCATATGTTTTTTCAGAGAAAGCTGAAGAGGTATGGTCCGTACCACCATTGTAGTGGTGACGTAGGGTGACGCGTGGTACGGACCGTACACACGCTCTGAGGCCGTGGGTACGGTCCGTACCACCATTGTAGTGGTGCCGTAGGGGTACGCGTGATACGGACTGTACCCACGCCCTCAGAGCGTGGGTACGGTCTGTACCACCATTGTAGTGGTGATGTAGGGGTACGCGTGGTACAGACCATACCCACGCCCTCAGAGCTTGGGTACGGTCCGTACCACCATTGTAGTGGTGACATAGGGGTATGCGTGGTACGGACCGTACCCATGCCCTCAGAGTGTGAGTACGGTCTGTACCACCATTGTAGTGGTGATGTAGGGGTACGCGTGGTACGGACCGTACCCACGCTCTGAGGGCGTGGGTACTGTCCGTACCACGCGTACCGCTACGTCACCACTAAAATGGTGGTACGGACCGTACCCATGCTCTGAGGGCGTGGGTAAGGTCCGTACCACGCACACCCCTACGTCACCACTACAATGGTGGTACGGACCGTACCCACACCCTCAGAGCGTGTGTATGGTCCGTACCACGCGTACCCCTACGTCAACACTACAATGGTGGTACGGACCAAACCCACGCTCTGAGGGCGTGGGTACGGTCCGTACCATGCGTACCGCTATGGCACCACTACAATGGTGGTACGGACCGTACCCACGACCTCAGAGCGTGGGTACGGTCCGTACCACCATTGTAGTGGTGACGTAGGGGTACGCGTGGTACGGACCGTACCCACCCTATGAATGCGGGGGTACGGACCGCATCACCCGTACCCCTAGGGCACCAGTACATTTGTGATACAAGGCGTACACACGCCACGAATGTTGGCTTAGGGCCTGGTGCAGCATATAACCAGTATATTGGGGTGTGTGTATGCCCAGGACAGCAGTGTACTGCACCAAGGGTGAGGGTGGGTGGGTGGGTGGCTGCCTAGGATTCCCAGCAGTGGACAAAGACATGTGAGGTGTGGGTGCCTATCACTCCCAGCAGTGGACAGAGGCATGGGGGTGGGTGCTTATCACTCCCAGCAGTGGACAGAGACATGTGAGGGGTGGGCGCAGAGGAATACCAGCAGTGGACAGAGACATGTATGTGGTGGGTGCCTATCACTCCCATCAGTGGACAGATACATGGTGGGTGCCTATCACTCCCAGCAGTGGACAGAGACATGTGAGGGGTGGGTGCCTATCACTCCCAGCAGTGGACAGAGACATGTGAGGGGTGGGTGCAGAGGAATACCTGCAGTGGACCGAGACATGTGAGGGGTGGGTGCCTATCACTCCCATCAGTGGACAGAGACATGTGAGGGGTGGGTGCCTATCACTCCCATCAGTGGACAGAGACATGTGAGAGGTGGGTGCAGAGGAATACCAGCAGTGGATAGAGACATGTGAGGGGTGGGTGCCTATCACTCCCATCAGTGGACAGAGACATGTGAGGGCTGGGTGCAGAGTAATACCAGCAGTGGATAGAGACATGTAAGTGGTGGGTGCCTATCACTCCCATCAGTGGACAGAGACATGGGGGTGGGTGCCTATCACTCCCAGCAGTGGACAGAGACATGTGAGGGGAGGGTGCAGAGGAATACCAGCAGTGGACAGAGACATGTGAGAGGTGGGTGCCTATCACTCCCAGCAGTGGACAGAGACATGTGAGGGGTGGCTGCCTAGGATTCCCAGCAGTGGACAAAGACATGTGAGGGGTGGGTGCCTATCACTCCCAGCAGTGGACAGAGATATGTGAGGGGTGGGTGCATAGGAATACCAGCAGTGGACAGAGACATGTAAGTGGTGGGTGCCTATCACTCCCATCAGTGGACAGAGACATGGGGGTGGGTGCCTATCACTCCCATCAGTGGACAGAGACATGTGAGGGGTGGGTGCAGAGGAATACCAGCAGTGGACAAAGACATCTGAGGGGTGGGTGCCTATCACTCCCAGCAGTGGACAGAGACATGTGAGGGGTGGGTGCAGAGGAATACCACCAGTGGATAGAGACATGTGAGGGGTGGGTGCAGAGGAATACCAGCAGTGGACAGAGACATGGGGGTGTGTACACCATTATCAGATGACCACAACTCCATGGGTGTATGTACGCATCCCTAATTTTCGACTATGTTGATAGTGCCATAACAACACATCACTGACAGCAGTGTCCCACTCCCATGAGGATGGATGTCTTTCCCCCACTGCATGACACACCACATGTGGGTGTGAGGACAAATGACACATGCATACCCACCCCTGGCGGATGCAGCACAATACACACACAGAGATCATGCCACAAGACTGTATAGTCATGTCAATGCCTACTAAACTAAGAAAGCCAAAGGGAGCACACACTGTCCCACACATCCCAGGACTGATAGGAATGTACAGGTGCTGGGACAGCCACCAAGATGTTGTCTCTCATGTAAGGAATAGGGTGGAGTTCCCACAGATACAATGCCCACACTTGTGAGTCAGGTGCCCAAATACCCTGCAGAACAAGTACCATATGTGTGCTAGACTGGGATTACACACATGCATAGTTCGGAAAAGGAAGAATTTCTCCATGAAGGCATGGCAACATACTCAATACACAAGTACAGTGACTAGCAAGGATGGCACAGACGATGCAGCCGGAGACATTGCTGAGCAGGCATGGCCATAGTTGAGGGGATCCGTCACCAACAAAGGGAATGTATACACAGGTCAGCACAACAATTGTGCAACTCTCTGCAGGGAAGATGTCAGGTGCCACGGAGGAAGGGACACTCCTTGGTACAATGTATCAAAAAACAAATAACACACACGACCAAAGATCCTTTGCAGAGACCTTGTGATGGCACGCAGATCCCATGGTCCACCTCATGACCATCAGACTCGAACCTTTGCCAGAAACATAACACATTACCACAACCCCAACTCCTGGAGCATCAGCACCAACATCAATACCTGAGATGCAATAGTGTTCAAAGTAAAAAGAAAATGCTTTAATCACCATAATTTTTTTTTTTTCAAGAACACTATATAAAAGGCCAATGGCCAGTCCAGAATAGAAGTCATTGGGGGGACACATGGGCACACGTCTCCCCTAGCTTGCCTGCACATTTGAACCCTCAGGTTCGTTGACTGGGGGGGGGGGGGTGATCATGTGGGGAAGGACCAGGCACCGCAGGGACAGGAGGTGTAAGGGTAGGTGTGGTGGGTGCAGGGCCAGACGCCTCCACCACAGGGGGAGGGGCAGTGCCAAAGGTAGAGGTGAGCTTGGCGCTGCACACTTCTGCCAGGGCGTCCAGAGTATCCCCTGCACCGGAAGAAACCACAGGCACAAAGGAGGGGGGGGGGGTCGGAGGGATGGGGTGCAGCGCTACTGGGGGAGGGGGTGGACATGGTGGGGGGATTCAACTCCCCTACCCGGGGAGTGCCTTGCCCGTTTGCGGGCTGGTGACCCAGTGGGGCTGAGGCCCAGCACAGACATGTAGCTCTCCTTGTATGACTGTGTGGCAGGGGAGCCAAGGGGAGTGCCTTTGGAGGGACTGGGTAGTGAGGCATGTGGACTCAGACTGTGGCTGCGTGTATGTCTGTGTGCCCCAGACCCAGTGGGTGTGCCTTTATCCCCCTGAGTGTGCGTGCCAGGAGGTGTGTGCTTGCCCTTACGTGTTGGTGTGCTGCCTGTGTCTGGTGGGGTGCGTGCTTGGGAATGTCTGGGTGTGCATGGGACAGGCATGGGAGTGGGAAGTGTGGATGAGGCTGGGGTAGGGGGGGATGAAGCGCTGCAGGAGACTCACTGCAGCCGTCAGTGAAGAGTCCATGGACCTCAGCAACATACGTTGGTCAGACATCGCTGCTGACATGCCCTCCATGAACGACACCATCTGTGTCAGCAGTCTGGTGTGGCCATGGAGGACATTCAGCATCGATGTCTGGCCAACCTGCAACTGCCGCTGAATGTCCACAGACTCTGCAGTGAGGGCAGCAGGGGTGACAGGGGCAGGGGGTGCGGTGCCTGGCACGAAGGAGACATGGTGGTGCCCTGCACAGACAGAAGGGACCAGAGCAACTGGGAGGGTGGTGATGGGAATGGAGGAGGCGGGGACAGATGTTGTGCTGCTGCCAGGTGTTGTAGCAGCCTCCGCCCCCTCGATGAGTTCAGCCTCGGACCTGTCAGCATCGTAGTCGGTGTCGCCACCAGACAGGTCCTCCGCCTGACTCCCCTCGACCTCCGTGCCATTTGCTCCTGCAGACTCACCAGCACTGGTGGCACCGGTGCTGGATCCGTCCTCCAGGTCCGTGCAGGTGTCTCCCTCGGTTTCCTCCGATGATGCTGTGGGCAAGGTGAAGATACAGAAAATAATCAGTCACCTGTATAAATCTGACACATGAGTCCAAACAAAATAGGTCACAGTGCATATCAGGCAATGCATCATGAGTAACATCTAGATTACTCCGCAGATATGTAAGCCCTGTACTCCCCAGTTGGTTGACCCACCATGCCACTTGGAAACAAGGAAAAATAGGACACAACACCAAAAACTTGATTTAGTAATATACTGAGAAGCTAGTGTCTGGGAACAGTTGAGCACAGCAATACTATGAAGGCATGCCACCTCTTGTTTACTGTGAAAGAAACAGTATTGGTGCACCCAAGGCTAAATAACAGACCTCAATGCTGAAGGTGTCCCCACACTCAGAGACCTGTATGCACTTTGGAAACCCAAACGAAATACATTGTGATCCCTTGGGAATCACACCACTTTACACAATCTACATGTTTAGAATGTTTGAATGTGCCACTTTGTGAACAGAACACACATGTGCCTGTATAAAAGAAGTCACACAAGTAGGTGCACACAAAACTACATTTACACAGTCATTGTATGATCGGCCAACCTTATTCAAAGAAGCCACTGTTAGAAAGAAATGGGGTTTCAATAAGTACATATACATGGCACCATGGCGGTCTGGATGACTTGACACTCGTAAGTTGGTATCAGCAACAACCAAGGACTTACCCAAATGCCACCACACTGTGGGAACATGGATATGTATAATCTTAAAAACAGTCTTATTCGAACTGTGCCTTTCTTTAAAATGTGCCAGCGTGTCCCCTGAAAGTGTAAAGGTGGTTTTTTGTGCACTTCCTTGGGAGACATCTGTCATGCAGGCACATTATTGTCCTTCACAACAAAACATCAAAGTCAAGCATTGAAAACATGAAGACATGTTGACAAGTGTAGTGAATGCCAAGGTACAAGACTTCTTGACTAACAACTTGAATCATGCCACCTGTCACATGGCCATCCGTACCATGATGACACAGTTGGCAACACATCTGACCCACTGCCTGTCATGTGGAGTGGCACACATGTCCAAACACAGGACAATGCATAAGCTAATGAGCCTGCAATTGTGTCGGAATAAGGCACACCTGCACTGAGGAGACACCCTCATGGCAAGCAAGAATGTCCACACAGATGTCAGCACACAAAGACCAAACTACGTAGCATCTGGACCACACATTGGTGCCAAAAATGGATGAGCATGAATCATGTATTTAAACTTTTGACACATGCTGCAAAGCACAAACATTAAAGCCTGCACAACATCACTGGGTCACTGCATGTTGAGTGTCTGTCCAGACAATGGTCAGACCTGGCTAGGAGACATAAGGTTTGGACATGTAAGCCTCGCCCGCACAACCCCCCATACCTGAGACAATGTGATTGAGACAGATCAAGAAGTGACACCTCTTAATCAGGGTTTACAAAAATGTGTATCAAGAATTCCAAAATGTACTCCACATCACCTCGTGAGGCTGCCAACACATATTTGTGACAAACAACCATCAACAGATAGTTGTAAATAGACACACAGGCACTGCCCAGTGTGAGTATGCACAAGCCAAATGGGGTCACCCTGTCCAGTGGACACATGTAGCACACTTTAGATAAATACAAATGAGGCCAGGGAACAATGCCACAGAGGCCAACCTATGCTGAACACACAGAGAATGGGCACAGTGTTGGATGACACACATGATTCCGAGGCAAGGGTGTTTCAGGGGACTGTAGTGGGCACACTGCTCCATGGTCCTGAAATTATCTGACTGTAACATGAACAACCGTCCCGACACTATGCATATCTCCCACTCATGCACATCATGTCTGAGGCCACAACATCGGTCATGCATGCTGCAAGTCTATTAATTTGAAACCTCACACTCCTATGTTGAGACTCAGCATCAGTGCCAACAAATATGGACCCCCAAATGACTGAACAGGACAGGGCACAGGCAAGGTACCAACACATGTCACAGACCACCCCCACACATGATGCAGAAAACACTGTGCACTTGGATTAACTGGCAGCCTAGATGACCATGTGCAATAGTGATTACACACAGACCAGGGAACACATGTTAAGGAGGGGGGAGGAAGAACAGCACCGGTTGACTTGGGGGAACAGGATATGCACTGCACATATAAACCCTGGAAGTGTATCCAGGTGACTGAGCACTTCCAAAAGCTGGTGACACACAACAAACACACATGTACCTACCCCCTCCTTGCTGCTGTCTCTCCTGTAACCGCCTATCCATGTCAGGGAAGACCACCACCAGGACACGCCTCTTCTGGTGGGTCAGGCGTCGGCGCCCACTGTGGGGGCGTGGATGTGAGTCCCCCAGCAGGACCCGGGCGATCCTCCGGGTCCAGCATCGGATGTCCTGCCACCTTTTTCTGACTTGGGCTAGGCGCCGACTGCGACCATCCACCGATCTCACGGCCCTGACGGCCCGCTTCCAGATCTCCCCCTTCTCGTAGGCAGTTAACTGTGAGGATGACAAAGTGAGACAACATCACTACACCTGCTCCATGTCAGAGAGACACACATTTGAACATCTTTGATATGTTGAACAGGGCATAGGATGCTGCCAAGGAATAGCATCTTTGTCATATAAACATTGGCCTCTGTGGAATCCCCAATGCACTACATGGCATTGAAAGTACACAGGTGGCATGAGGGGTGCGACACACTCCATGATCATGGCACACACTGTGCATCACAAGCAACACCAGGCTGATGGACAGCACCTCCAAGCAGTTACATGCCCCAGGCCACTGACGCAACCTCAGCAGGGTACACAGACATACACAGATCAATCACCTGGCATTGGCAACAGCAGTTACAAACATCACTCTGCACATGTGCCACTTGCCTGTGGGGTGTCATAGGTGTGGGGCGAGCTCAGCAAGTCAGACACACAGCACGGCTTACTTCTCACATCAGATGGGTAGAGCTGTTGCCTCCTCCATGCAGCTGTGGTGCAACACTTCACATAGACACTCACCCACATGACAAGGAACATTCACACACATCAATGTCCAGGGGGCGTACACATCATATGGACACTCTCACCACAGCTCCACTCAACTCACACACATCTGTGGGTACAGTCACCTGTCACACCGGGGGGACCACTGAATCACCTCAGGACTATAGACAAAAAATGCCACAAAGGATTAGCCAGGCTGAATGTGTCATGCACTATGCAGTGAATGTCACAGTAAGCACAATGCAAGTGAGGAGTACACACATGAACTATATCATGCTCTGCATGGGAGACATAAGCCATTCCCCCCCCGGGACCCACTCTAAACAACATTACATGTCTGTCACACCTGGACACAATGCCAGAAGTGACAGTCACAAAAAAGGTGCACAGTCAAAGCTAGTGGAGTCAGCACTCACCTGCTCCCCTGGTCTCCCATACAGGCTGGGGTACTGTGGGAGGATGACATCCAGCAATGCTTCATTCTCCTCCTGGGTGAATGGCTGGGCCCTCTCCACAGACCTTGACATGGTGCCAGAGGAAGCACAGACAGCAGCAGTGTTGTCAACAGGAAAGTTGTGCAGGCAAGTGCCCTCTCATGGGTTCTGGCTGACTTTTATCTGTCTTGCTGAGGGGCATTCATTTGGAGGAGTACATAGTGATTGGTCTGATTCATTCGCATCTTACGTTTACTCCAATCCCATTCCACATACATCAGTGACAGCATTTGCATCGTTCAAATTTTGAGCATCATGTTAAGTCAACAACCACTTTGCAACATTGTATTTTGTGGCCAACTGACTTTTCCAGGACACCTGATGGAAAAATTTAAACTGAAAACTCTGTATCCATGACAACCAGCATGCATTTAGTGCCTAATAATTGTGCCTTATGTGTCCCCTATGTAATTTTCAAATCCCCACACAGGTACGGTGCGTTTCACACGTACCCCTACGGCACCAGTTGTACAGTGCGTTTGACATGTACGTGTACGCACTGGTAGTACACATACCCGTACGTGTACTACCAGTGCCTACCTGTACATGTACTACCAGTGCTTACACGTACATGTACTACCAGTGCCTACACGTACGTGTACGCACTGGTAGTACACGTACGGGTACGTGTACTACCAGTGCCTACACGTACGTGTACTACCAGTGCCTACACGTACGTGTAGGCACTGGTAGTACACGTACTCGTACGTGTACTACCAGTGCCTACCCGTACGTGTACTACCAGTGCCTAAAACGTACGTGTAGGCACTGGTAGTACACGTACCCCTACGTGTACTACCAGTGCCTACACGTACGTGTACTACCAGTGCCTACACGTGTAGGCACTGGTAGTACACGTAAGTGTAGGCACTGGTATTACACATACCCGTACGTGTACTACCATACGTGTACTACCAGTGCCTACACGTACGTGTACGCACTGGTAGTACACGTACCTGTACATGTACTACCAGTGCCTACACGTACGTGTACTACCAGTGCCTACACGTAAGTGTACTACCAGTGCCTACACGTATGTGTACGCACTGGTAGTACACGTACCCGTACGTGTATTACCAGTGCCTACACGTACGTGTACTACCAGTGCGTACACGTACGTGTAGGCACTGGTAGTACACATATGTGTAGGCACTGGTAGTACACGTACCCGTACGTGTACTACCAGTGCCTACATGTACGTGTACTACCAGTGCCTACACGTACGTGTAGGCACTGGTAGTACACGTACGTGTGTACGGTCCGTACCACGCGTGCTCCTACGGCACCACAACTCTAGTGATACGGGCCGTATACACGCCTCAGAGCATGTGTGCGGTGCGTTTTACACGCTTACACTGTTGATAGGATGCGCACACGAAAGGAATGGAGGTCTCAGACTCGCACAAGGATGTACATCAAGTCATTGTCATTGCTGTCCTACATGTGCAGGGCCTAGGTGTGTCAGGCAGTGATAGTGCACATGTCTCCTCATGTATTTGCACAATTGATGTGTGATGACCTGTGTACACATGTCATGTGTGATGGGGCACTATGTGGCACACTTCCCCTTCACACTTTGCACATGTGTGCATGTAGTACAAACGTGTCAAGCACAGCATCACTGGTATGGCACAGTCACCACCACCCGCAACTGTCCCCTGATGCCAGGGACAGGGACACTAACAACTGACATTTAACGACCAGCATGCACCGATGTGACTATGTCATGTGTGTGTCATGTGTTCCCATGAGCTTGCTGTTGGTGTTCTGTCAACTGCATCTGCTGTGGCTGCATCCAACATGTGTCTGTGTGTAGATGGGCATGGCACACATCTACGCACACCAAGCCACATGTGGATTTCCACGTAACGTGTGTCTGTATGCATTAAACATGATATTTTGACATAAGGACATATCTGCGTCGTCTCAATGTCTGTGTTTTCTGTTTTCACGTGTACCCCTTCATCGCAATGTGTGTGATCTGTACATTTGACATTCCATGTGATCTGTGCATCTAGCTTGCCGTCAGCTGCCAGTATGAGATGACATACCTCAAATGTTGATATGTGGATGTATGTCACTCTTGTGATGTCTCTGGCTGTTCACTGACACTGGCCCACAGCTCGTTTCAGGGAATGTCATGTAGACTTGACAATCAACGGGTGCAGCTGGCTTTTCGTAGGAGTATCACCTGGCTGGTATACGTGTCCTGGATGCATTGCACAGACCAGACTCTGTATTTAGGAGATGTGTATTAGCAGTTGAGCATGTGCTCAGTTCATTGACATTGATGTTGTTATGTTCTCACTGTTCGTTATTCATTCCAATTTTCTGCAGGGCAGCGCCTGTCCCCAGACCAATGCCAGACTTGGGTGCCATGAGGGAACATGACTGCATACGCCATTACAGATTCACCCAACAGTTGATTGAGATCTTGACCGCCAAGCTGGCACCACACCTCCAACCACAACACAGGTATCCTACTGCGCTGACCCCCAAGATGAAGGTGATAGCAGCCCTACATTATTTTGCCACAGGTACGTTTCAATTCACTATAGCTGATGTTGGTGGCATGTCACAGACGATGTTCAGCCGTGTCCTGCATGATGTTTTGGCAGCCATGTTGGAGCACCTGGATGAATTCATCCATTTTCCGACTCCTGAGGAGTTGACAGGAGTGATTTCTATGCCCTGGGAGGGATGCCCCATGTCATTGGGTCCATTGATGGGACACATGTGGCTTAGGTACCACCACAGGCACAGGAGGTCGCCTATCGCAACCTTAAACATTACCACTCTATAAATGCCCTTGTGGTGTGTCTTGCTAACATGCTGATTTCCCATTTTCTGTGCACGGTTTCCAGGGTCAGCACACGATGCCTACATCATGAGGCGTAGCAGGGTGCCACAAATGATGCTGCGGCTGCACAACGAACGAGCATGTCTTGTTGGTGGGTATACTCTGTTTGTCCTGTGTTTTGCGGTATCTTTGTATCTTACGGCATCTCCTGACCCACTTATTTACATGATGTTTCCATGTAGGGGACTCTGGCTATCCCAACATGCCATGGCTGATGACGCCTCTCCGCAACCCAAGATCAGCTGCAGATCACCGTTACAACAATGCACACGGGCAGACCAGGCGAGTGATTGAGAGGACGTTTGGCCTCCTGAAGAGCCGATTCCGGTGCCTTCACAAGACAGGCGGGTCCCTCCCATATGCACCGGCAAAGGTCTGCAAAATCTTCCTCGTGTGCTGCATGCTGCACAACATGGCAGTGGAGAAGGCAGTGCCACTCATCCTGGAGCAGCATGAGCAGGAACATCCACCCGTGGAGGATGAAGGGCTTGGTCACGAGGCAAGTGAGGAGGAGGATATCCGGAGTCAGCTCATACGCAACTTCTTCTCATAATGGTGAGTCACTGGGTCTGAGTGTGCACGCTTGGAGCCTTGTGTGGCATGTGTTGCAATGTGTTTGTCCAGCTGACTGTATGCTAAGTGACTTAGATGCTTGTTCTCTGATGTGTCACTCGAGTGATGATGTCATTCCACTAATTTTAGCTGAGACACTAAATTTTCAAATCGCATGGTGACAACATTATTCCTGTAGAATAAATGACCATGTATGCGGATAACAATCTTTTAGCTGATTTCTTGTGTGTCTGTCATCCACAGGTTCTTGCGCATGTTGTCTGGTCGTGTCATCGTTGGCCTCCTGCTTTTCCTCATGAGTATTGCAACGTGTGCTGAATCAGCGTTCCATGCACAGACATGGGGAAAAGTCATTTTGGGTGAGGATTTCAGCAAGGCATTTTGGGGGTGTTACGTGTTTGGAATGTGTGGGGACTGCTCCTGTGCATGTTGGGTTACCATGCATACATGTCGACTCACCATGGGGCACATGACATGTAGCATGACTCCCATGAATTGATAGTCAACCTTCGTGACAGTCATCTGTAGTGGTTTGTGGATTCTGATGAAGGCATCAATGTGTGTAAAACTTCCCTCAGAAACATACGGGATGCTAGAGGTGGACATAGTGTGGGACATCCCCATAAGAGGCTCAATGGGGAATTGCAGCCTCTCCGTGTGCAGCAGGGGGTGTTTGGTTCATCCCCTTAACTTGTGTGCCAGGCCATTTGGATTTACTACATCTGTGTTGTGAAGGGGGTGTCCAGTGTAGGTCCCACATGTTCAGCCAAATGACCTGTGAGTCTGTTCATATTGATGCATTTCCCATAGTGTGAGCCTGAGTAATAAAGGGGTTCCTCACCCTCCAAGGTGCCTCATCTCTGTCAATTCCGGTCTCTTGCCACTTTGCATGCGGCATCTCTGGCATAGTTGTCAACGATTATGCATATGAGTCTATGTGTAGTTTGGCTACATGCATGCAGTTCTTCATGGGTTAGAATCTCGATTGTGCATGAATTCCATGGTTGTGTATGTATTTGGGCATGTTGGTCCGCACGACGGGCCATCAACGCCTGCTGAGGGTGTGTCTACTGTGCGCGGCTCGGCCTTCTGTTTCCTGACCCTGTGTCAGTCATCTTTGGTGATTGTGCATCCATTTTCTCTGGGTGTGCCATGGGTAACCGGACACTCCTTCCTTTACATACGCCTGTTGCAGTTGTCCTTTCTGACTTCCTTGTCTTTGTGTGCTACTTTTGGCATAGTTCCCAGGACATGCCGCCTGCTGCTGCGGCCCCTGCAACAAGGGCACACAAAGTAGCGGGATTCGGCAACACACACGCCTCCAAGATGCTCCTCCCTGCCTCCCTCCACCCATTCATTTGGCTGTCATCATCTTGTATGTGCCACTGTTGCGGCCACGCGGTGCCAAAGGCAGGACCGTCAGCACATGCAACGTGCACATTGCACAACCCTCATGTCCTTGCATGACCCACATCACACTACAGTCTGATGTTGCAGCCACCCTCCAAGCATTGTCTATCCGAAAATCAACCGCCTGCTCTCAGGCACACCCTAAGCGCACACACAACACCTTTGCATGCTGAGTGTGCAACTCCAACTGCCTACACAGCGCTGCTCCGCCTTCCAGGCCCTGTCACACCAACCATATCATGTCCCTCCTGCTCCACACCGGCTCCGTCCACCAGCAAGGCCATGTGAGTGGGACTCAAGCCTTCAGCATGTAGTATAGTGGCGTCATCTGGCACATGGCCATGGGATCATCTCTCAACGTGTCAATCTTCAATGTGTCCAGGACCCCCCTCTCCACCATCACATGCGCACACAACCTCATCATCATGTCGTATGCCATTGACACCCAGGTGCTCCTCACCCTCACCAAAGACGCAGCCATTGCCAGTTCAAACATTCAAGAAGGCATGAGGTCCGTGGATGAATGACTGAACATCAGCCACCTGAGGCTGGACTTGTACAGGAGTGAGGTAATCATCTGAGGATTGTCCCCTTACAGCTGGCTCTACTCCTTGTGACCCACCCGCAGGGGCCCTACACAAGCACCCAGTGGCCACGCACACAAGATGGTGTGCATCATGGATTTGTCACTCAAATTTGCCATGCAAATCACCAGCATCTGTACCTCATGCTGCAACACCCTCTGCATGATGCACATGATCCACAGATAGATCCACTCCAAGGAAAGACAGATCATCCCCCAGGTCCACAACACCAGCCGTGTCAACTACTGCCCCGCCCTCTACGGAGCAAGTACATCCAAACTCACGGGAAACTTGTCCACATCCAGGATGCATCTGCACAACTCAGCTTCAACATCCCGCACCCCATCCACATCACCATCCACCTGAGATAGCTGCAAGGGATCACTGTGTGCTGCAGGATGACCTTCACACTCCTCACACACACTCAGGAGGCAGTCAACAACCCCAGACCCCAAAATCAACCTTGTACGTCTGTCATCCAAGACCCCGTTGGCCCAACTCTATGCATCCGAACTTGGCCTGGCCACCATTCTTCACATCCACAACACTCCAGCATAAAGGAGATGGTTCTCCCACCTGGACAAACATACCTGGGACTCCCTCCCCGGGAACCTCCACATGAGCCATGACCTCTAGGCCTTCATCATCCTCTTCCTGATTGGTGTGTCCGCACAGTATTTCAAGCCCCCCCCCTCAGCAGCTTGAGGCCATCACGGGTGAGTATTGGGCTCCCAGACTGTATCGGATGACACATTGTGACCCATGTGTGTCCTGTGCCGGACTCAGATCCCAGGGTATGGATGGCTGGAGTTAGTTCAACACTCAGGCATAGTTTGACATTTACCCACACGTATGTTGTGGACTAATGCAAAATGACTGCAACATCTAATGACAAATAAATAGTTTTATTCTCGGTGGGGTGCGTGTTTTGGTAGATAACATAAGGTGCTCTAACGGGTGCATAGAATCCAAAGTTCAAAAGGGGAGATGCTATCCTTGGCATTTGAAGTCATCAGAGTTCAGACCACAGTGTTGGTCATCATTGGTCAGACTGTGACCAGCAAGTCCATGTGGCAGAGAATGTCAGTGAACGATGTGCTGCTGTTGCGCATGAAGGCCAAGTGCCAGGCCAGGTGGCCTGGGAGATGTGGATGGTCCGCTGCCTCTCACGGTCTTTTCCGTGGATGACCCACCTTCCTCCAGGGATCCTCATATGCAGGCCTTGACGATGCTTGGGACATTCCGTCGGACAAATCCTCCTCCTCCTCCTCCTCCCTCCCTGTGGCTGGTGCTGGTCTGCGCCTGGTCTCACAGGGAGGGTTGCCCATGTTGTCGGCGATCCGACGGAGTGAATGGCTTATGTCCCTTTGCACCGCCAGGAGCTCAGCCAGTCTTGCCTCCATCCGTCCTTGGTGTTGTTGTTGACTGGCGTGTTGCTCGGCCTGCTGATTCTTAATGTCTGTGAGGGTCGCCACTACCTGACTGATGGCCCTGGTGTCACGCCGGTATGTTGCGTACGTGTGACATACCGGTCCCTTCAGCTGTCTGGTCAGGTTCTCGCCTCCGCCTTCCTCTACTCCCACCACCCCTGCCCACACGAGCCTGGCCTGCCGTTGTGGGCACATCGGGTCTATGGGACCCCTGAGGGATGGCAGTGTCGCTGTTGGCTGCCTCCTCTTGGGTGCCCGGCGAACCTTGTCCCTCCATGTCAAACTGGCTCAGTTGTTCAGTGTGGGCAGGTCTCCTGGGTGTCTCCTGGGATGTGGCAGTAATGGGGATGGTGGTTGGCCCAGATGTACCTGAAGCATGTGCTGCAGGGGCTTGGACACCAGAGGGGCCAGGTGGGTTGGGGTCATCCGCGGAGTGTTGTGAGGTGTCGCTGCCGGTGGGATCAGGTTCCTCCCGAGCCTGGGACTGTGGTACTTCCCCCCCATTGTTGGGGGGAGATCCATGACATTGCCCTGTGTGTGAGAGAGAGACAATGTTAATGCTGTTTAATGCGACATCCATGTTTCATACATATTCTATTTGCCACAGTTCCTCCAGGTAGTTGTATGTACCTAGCATTCACATCAATGTTCACTTGTGGATGGGTATGTTGCAGGGGACTGATTGAAATGTTCTCCACAGTGTTTGACATGTCAAATTTGGGCTTGGATGCTTCTTTGGCTGTGGCTTGATCTTGTTGTGTCACATGTCCATTGTGAGAGTGAGTAACTCCATTGGCTGCCCCGAGGGTGTGTGCTTGTGTAAGGGGTGAGTGATCATCCCTCAGCCCGATGCTGTTCAACATCCACATGGCCCCCCTCACACAAGTGGTCCGCCACCACAACCTCAAAAACATCTCCTACGCCGATGACACCCAGCTCATCCTCTCCCTCACCAAGGACCCTCACACCGCCAAAACAAACATCCACGAGGGTCTGAGGGACATCGCCGACTGGACGAGGAGCGGCCATCTGAAACTGAACTCGGACAAGACGGAGGTCCTCATCCTTGGACCCACACCCTCAGTCTGGGACGACTCCTGGTGGCCGATCGCTCTGGGGAGAGCACCGACACCCACCGACCATGCACGCAACCTAGGATTGATCCTCGCATCCTCACTCTCCATGTCCAAGCAGGTCAACGCCTTCTCCTGCTACGACACCCTACGCACGCCCCGCCGGATCTACAGGTGGATCCCGACCGAAACAAGTAGAACAGTGACACAGGCCCTCGTCAGCAGCAGACTTGACAACGGCAACGCACTCTACGCAGGACTCCCATCCAACCACCAACGGCAGCTACAACGCTTCCAAAACGCCTCCGCACGACTGATTGTCAATGCCCCCCGCCACAGCCACATCACCCCCCTCCTGAGTGACCTGCACTGGCTCCACATCGACAAGAGGATCACCTTCAAGCTCCTCACCCACGCACACAAGGCACTCCACAACGCCAGACAAGCCTACCTGAACATCAGACTCAGCTTTTACACCCCCACCCGCCAGGTCCGCTCCGGCAGCCTCGCCCTCGCAGCTGTCCCCCGCATCCAACGTACGACTGCCTGCAGCAGATCCTTCTCCTACCTCGCCGCCAAGACCTGGAACACCCTCCCAACCCACCTACGACTGACCCAAGACCTACTTGCTTTCAGAAGACTCCTCAAGACCTGGCTCTTCGAGCAGTAGTGGAACCCGCCCCCCTCAGCGCCTTGAGACCCTCACAGGTAAGTAGCGTGCCTTGCAAGTACCCTGATCGATTGTTGATTGATTGACGGTGCCTGCTGGTGGGTGTAGTGTGATTTGGCAATGGGTCTCCCAAGTGATGTATCTGTCCCCCCATGGAGCATGCTGCCATGTCAGTGAGTGTGAGTTCCTGTCCTAGATATCTGAGCTTGTTGTGTTTGTGTTCGAGTTTGCAGTGGTCACAGGAGGGCCTTGTGCTGCCTACAGCAGGGCCAAGTGTCAGCTACCTTGTCAGTACTTTGCCAGTCCCTGTGCATTGAGCATGGTGCATGGGTATGTACCTGGGCCATATGGTGGAGGGAAATGGTGTCTGTTTCTGAGTTGTGCAATATGTTTAGTGATCCCCACCCTCCCAGCATCCCGGACATCCAGTCTTGGGTTTGTGGTTTGTGGAGGCTGGGACATGGCATGGCCTTGCTTTGTGAATGGGGCATACACATGTTAGTGGCATGAGCGTTGTTTTTGAGTGTGGTTGTGTCCGGTGAGGGCTTGGGAGTAGGGGAGTGCATTTGTTGTAGTTGGGGTGTGGATGCCATTTCCCCCATGTTACGTAAGTTGTTTGTGTACTCACCAGGCTCGGCAACTCCTTCGACTCCATGTACTCCCACCGGCGGAAGCAGGGCCATCACCTTCTCCTCCCAGGGATGTTAATGTGCCGGTCTGCGGGGAAGCCCACCTCCAGTGATGTTACTCTGGGAGTAGTCCTCGTTCATGTTGTGCTTGACTGCCCTGTGCAGATCGTACCACCTGGCTTGGCATTCATTCCTGGTCCTTCTGATGGGCGCAACAGCATTCACCCGATCGACGATCCTCTGCCACAGGCGTGATATTTCAGCTATGCTGGTCTGTCTGACCAATGTTCCAAAAAGCTGTGGCTCGACTCTGATGACTTCGTTGACAAGGATGTCCAGCTCCTCCCTTGTGAACTTTGGATTCTTGTCTGTGGGCATGGTGTGGGGTGTGGGTGTGGATGGTTGTGGGTGTGTGGGTGTGAAAGTGTAGGTGTGTGTGTGTGAATGTGTAGAGGGGGTATGTGTGAAGGAGGTTGTGTGAAGGTGTGTAAGTTGGATCTCTGACAAAATTTCGAAGGTCAGAAAATCGACCTACAAAAATATCGCAACAAAAATATCGATGTCAAGAATATCGACATCCTATCTACAACATGGTAAGTACAAAAATATCGAAAATAAAATATAGAATGACAAAAATATTGTTTTTAAAAATATATGTTATTTTTTAGTTTAAAAAGGAATATGTTAAATTAACCAAATAATACTTATAAATAAAATAAACATAATCAAATATATTTTATAATGTTTAAAATTAATAATAAATATATATTATTTATTAAAACATTAATTAAACATATACATATAATATATAATATATATATACTTACTTAATCAGTTTTAACAATTGTTTTAATAACTTATAAATTATTAAACATTATTATAAATGACAAATACATCATACACATAAAACAATATCATGAATAAAAATTAAATAATTATATATAACACATTTAAAAAATTACATTTAATTTGAATAATATTAAAATTAATTATATATTACATTAGCTAAAATAATACAAAAAATATTAAATTGCATAGACAATAAAACTACTACTCCAGCTCCAAAAAAAACAACAGTAAGGAAAATGTTGGATAGCGTACGGGGAAAAATTACTATTCCAACTCCAGAGAGCGCAAGAGTAGAGAAAGTGTTGGATAGCGTAGGAGTAAAAATTACTATTCCCACTCCACAGAGTGCAACATTAGGGAAATTGTTGGATAGTGTAGGGGTAAAAATTACTATTCCCACTCGAGAGAGTGCAACAGTAGGGAAAGTGTTGGACAGTGTAGGGGTAAAAATTACAATTCCCACTCTAGACAGTGCAACAGTAGGGAAAGTGTTGGATAGCTTAGGGGTAAAAATTACTATTCCAACTCCAGAGAGTGCAACATTAGGGAAAGTGTTGGATAGCGTAGGGGTCAAAATTACTATTCCAACTCCAGAGAGTGCAACAGTAGGGAAAGTGTTGGATAGCGTAGGGGTAAAAATTACTATTCCAACTCCAGAGAGTGCAACAGTAGGGAAAGTGTTGGATAGCGAAGGGGTAAAAATTACTATTCCCACTCCAGAGAGTGCAACAGTAAGGAAAGTGTTGGATAGCGTAGGGGTAAAAATTACTATTCCAACTCCACAGAGTGCAACAGTAGAGAAAGTGTTGGATAGCGTAGGGGTAAAAATTACTATTCCCACTCCAGAGAGTGCAACATTAGGGAAAGTGTTGGATAGCGTAGGGGTCAAAATTACTATTCCAACTCCCGAGAGTGCAACAGTAGGGAAAGTGTTGGACAGCGTAGGGGTAAAAATTACTATTCCAACTCCAGAGAGTGCAACAGTAGGGAAAGTGTTGGATAGCGAAGGGGTAAAAATTACTATTCCCACTCCAGAGAGTGCAACAGTAGGGAAAGTGTTGGATAGCGTAGGGGTAAAAATTACTATTCCAACTCCACAGAGTGCAACAGTAGGGAAAGTGTTAGATAGCGTAAGGGTCAAAATTACTATTCCAACTCCAGAGAGTGCAACAGTACAGAAAGTGCTGGATAGCGTAGGGATTAAAATTACTATTCCCACTCCAGAGAGTGCAACAGTAGGGAAAGTGTTGGATAGCGTAGGGGTAAAAATTACTATTCCAACTCCAGAGAGTGCAACAGTAGGGAAAGTGTGGGATAGCAAAGCGGTAAAAATTACTATTCCCACTCCAGAGAGTGCAACAGTAGGGAAAGTGTTGCATAGCGTAGGGGTGAAAATTACTATTCCAACTCCACAGAGTGCAACAGTAGGGAAAGTGTTGGATAGGGTAAGGGTCAAAATTACTATTCCAACTCCAGAGAGCGCAACAGTACAGAAAGTGCTGGATAGCGTAGGGATAAAAATTACTATTCCAACTCCAGAGAGTGCAACTGTAGGGAAAGTGTTGGATAGCGTAGAAGTTAAAACTAACATACTTATAAATAAAATAATTATTTAAAATAATTAGTGATTTAATTACTAAACAACTCAAAATTATTTACAAATACCAATAAATTATGATTACAAACATAACTAACAATTAATAATTAATTAACAATAAATTAATAATACCAATAAAATAATTAAAAAATATTAATTACCAAATAATAAATATTAAACAATAAAATATTTTTCATAACCAAAACCATATGAATTATTAAAAAGTAATTACCAATAAAAAATATTGAACAATTAACAAAAATGATACCACAAAATAATAATGAAACATTAATTACCAATTAATAATTACATATTAATATATTAATTAGAAATATCAATACATAATATTTAATCATATTTAATTCACAATTAATGATTGATCAACAACAAATTATTTTTCATAACCAAATTTTTATAATTTGAAATATTTACCAATTAATAATAAATATCCAATTAATTATTTATCAACACCCAACAACAAATTTAATAATTACTTAATAAGATTTCAATTACTTCCAAGACTATTCCCCTATAAACGCACAACACACTCCAATAATAAAATAATACACTTAATATAATTATCAATTAATCAATTAATAAAAACTAATTACCAATTAATAAAAATTAATTACCAATTAATACTTATTTAACAATAATATAATTATCAATACCAATAAATGAAAATAATGTATTACTTAATTACAATTAAATTACTTCCCACCCTATTCCCCTATAAACCCACAACCCGCTACAGAACTTAAACGCAAAAATTAATTAAAATTAATTTATAATTCCTAAAAATGTATAATTAATTTCATATAATTAAATTACTTCCCACCCTATTCCCCTATAAACCCACAACCCGCTACAGTACTAAAACACAAAATTCTCTTAAAAAACAATTATTAACATATAAAAATTGTATACATATATTTTCAAACCAGTAAAACACTTAACAAAAAACATATAACACATGCATATTAAATACATAATAAAATACATAACAATAATATAAATATCGATATTGGTAACATCAATATTAGTAACATCGATATATTTGATATCGATATTACTAACTTCGATATTACTAACATCGATATAAAAATACTTACCTTGAGATCGATATTCTGTCCATAGATATTATTGACATCGATATTCTGTCCCTTCGATATTTAGATCTCGATATTAGTGTAGGTCAAAATAAAATTTTCGATATTTTGGCTGCTCACTGTGTAAGTTAAGGTGTATGGGTGCAGTTGTTTGTGTGTGGTGTCTCAGCAGTGGGTCTGTTGCAAAGGCTCATGGTTTTTGAGTGTGGGCCCTTTTTATTGGTATATTTGTGGGTGTGGCTGGGTTTGAAATTTTGGTGGGTGTGTTATAAGAGGTGGTTGTGAGTTTGGGCCTCTGTTTGCCTGTTTGGATGTGCCAGGTCAGTCTTTTAGATGTTTTTTCTACTGTAGACGTGTTTTATGGTGTTGTGCGAGTCAAATTGACCCTTCTTGTGCTGTTTTACAGTGTCCTGGTTCTTTACAAGTCGTTTTAGCGTATGTAAGGTGCGTACATACGCGATGTTGTTGTACAGTGCTCACATGTGCAATGTTGTACGGTTCATACATACGCGATGCTGGAGTACGGTGGTAGGGTACGGTGCGTCCAAGTACGGGGCGGGGGTATGGTGGTGGGGTACGGTGCGTACAAGTATGGTGCTGGGGTACGGTGTTGGGGTATGGTGCGTACATGTACGGGGCTGGGGTACGGTGCTGGGGTACGGTGCGTCCAAGTATGGGCATGGGGTAGGGTGCTGGGGTATGGTGCATCCAAGTACAGTGCTGGGGTACGGTGGTGGGGTACGTTGCGTACAAGTAGGGGTCTGGGGTACTGTGGTGGGGTACAGTGCATACATGTACGGGGCTGGGGTATGGCGCTGGGGTATGGGGCTGGGGTATGGCACTGGGGTACGGTGCGTCCAAGTCCGGGCCTGGGGCACGGCGCTGGGGTACAGTGTGTACAAGTAAGGGGCTGGGGTACGGTGGTGGGGTACGGTGCATACATGTACGTGGCTGGGGTACGGCGCTGGGGTATGGGGCTGCGGTACGGTGCGTCCAAGGCTGGGCCTGGGGTATGGTGCTGGGGTATGGTGCATCCAAGTATAGGGCTGGGGTACGGTGGTGGGGTACGGTGCGTACAAGTAAGGCGCTGGGGTACGGTGGTGGGGTACGGTGCATACACGTACAGGGCTGGGGTAGAGTGCGGACATTGGGGGGTACGGTGCTGACATATGGAGGGCAGGAGGGGGCTGTACGACTTGTATCCCGGGCACAAGTTTACCCGGATAGGAGTGGTACGGCGTTCGCTCCGTACGGGGCCTTTTCCATGCGCTTGTGTTTTCGGAAGGGCGGTACGGATCGTACTTGCGCGCTCGGACTTCAGTTTCACGATTTGTATGTAAAACTGTCCGGGGATGTCTCGTAGACTTTTCCCGAAGCGATTCGTATATATTTTTCACGTACGAATCGTACTTCACTGTTGGGACGGCCATTGTACGATTCGTATGTAAAAGTATACGGATACGAGTCGTATGGTAATTTTTTTGAACGGATCAGAATCGG
Source organism: Triturus cristatus (assembly GCF_964204655.1). Classification (NCBI taxonomy): domain Eukaryota; kingdom Metazoa; phylum Chordata; class Amphibia; order Caudata; family Salamandridae; genus Triturus; species Triturus cristatus. Next base: position 1,170,362,876 of record NC_140585.1, read on the forward strand.
CACCTTAATATCAAGTAACAAATAATAAATAAACTTAATTATAAAAAGTTAAACACACATACATATAAATTCATATATAACAAACAATTAATAAACTATTAATTTTAAACTATTTTATAATTTAAAAATTACATAAAAATGTACAAATATATATATATAGATATGTACCAATAACATAAAATCTAATTTAAAAAAAACAATATATTATAAATTAAAACATTAAACTACTTAAAAATTTTCAAACTCAAATTTCCCACTCCAGTGAGTGCAACAGCAGAGGGGTAAAAATGTCTATTCCCACTCCAATAATTGTAAAAAGTATGGAACGTGTTTGATAGCAGAGGGGTAAAAATGTATATTCCCACTCCAGTGAGTGCAACAGTAGGGAAAGTGTTGGATAGCGTAGGGGTAAAAATTACAATTTCCACTCAAGTGAGTGCAACAGTAGGGAATGTGTTGGATAGCAAAGGGTTAAAAATTACTATTCCCACACCAGTCATTGCAACAGTATGGAAAGTGTTGGATAGCGGAGGGGTAAAAAATAACTATTCTACTCCAGTCAGTGCAACAGCAGGGAAAGTGTTGGCTAGCAGAGGGGTAAAAATTACTATTCCCACTCCAATAATTGTAAAAGTAGGGAAAGTGTTTGATAGCGGATGAGTAAAAATGATTATTCCCACTTCAGTGTGTGCAACAGTAGAGAACCTGTTGGATAGCTGAGGGGTAAAAATTACTATTCCCACTCCAGTGAGTGCAACAGTAGGGAAAGTGTTGGATAGCGGAGGGGTAAAAATTAATATTCCCACTCCAACAAGTGCAACAGTAGAGAAAGTGTTGGATAGTACAGGGGTAAAAATTACTATTCCTACACCAGTTTGTGCAACAGTAGGGAAAGTGTTGGATAGCGGAGGGGAAAAATTACTATTCCCACTCCAGTGAGTGCAACAGTAGGGAAAGTGTTGGATTGCAGAGGAGTAACAATTAATATTGTCACTCCAATCAGTTCAAAATTAAAAACAAACAACATTTTAACAACAAAAATATTTCAAAAACTAATTAAATTAAAAAATATATAAATATGTTAAAAATCCAAATATATTTCATATGAATTTTTTTTTAAAAACATATAGGTGCCGATTCCGATCCTGTAAAACCCTGGTACGAATGGTCGTACGGAGCGTATTCTCCATACGACTCGTACCCGGGAAATCCAATTACAAAGCAGCAAGTACGATTCGTACAGAAATGCCATTTCCGTACGAATCGTAAAAAACTACGTACGGCGAAAAAATACCCACAATTCCGATCCGGGACATCGCGTACGTGATGTCCGGACGGAGTCAGGCAGCATTTTACGGACCAGTAAGTACGATTCGTGCCTACGTCACTCCGCACGGCTAATATTTTACGGCAGCCAAAAAACCCCGGGAAATTGAGGACGACGCGAAGAAGGAGCACCGGTACGTGACAGACAGCCATGGACCCCATCCTATGTGTCATCCCGGCCCTCCTAGCCTACGACCTGGTGCACCGAAACCGCCGCGCACGCCGCAGAAGGTCAGAACAACACCCAGGGGCAAAGGGGGGGCGAGGGGCAAGAAACATAACCCCTACCCAAGTTACAAAAAATATATCCTGTACATACATTACCTCCAGGGTCAGGTCACTTCGGGGGCTTGTCCAACAATCCCTCTGTAGCGCCACAACGGAAGTGGACATCTACGCATACCCGTCACCACTACAATGGTGGGACGGACCGTACCCACGCTATGAGGGCGTGGGTACGGCCCGTACCACGCGTACCCCTACATCACCACTGCAATGGTGGTATGGACTGTACCCACGCTCTGAGGGCGTGGGTACGGTCTGTACCTCGTGTACCCCTACATCACCACTACAATGGTGGTACGGACCGTACCCACGCTCTGAGGGTGGGCACGGTCTGTACCACCATTGTAGTGGTGATGTAGGGGTACGCGTGGTACGGACCGTACCCACGCCCTAAGTGCGTGGGTACGGTCTGTACCACCATTGCAGTGGTGATGTAGGGGTATGCATGGTACGGGCTGGCTCACCAGCCCGTTTGCAGGCTGGTGAGCCAGTGGGGCTGAGGCCCAGCACAGCCAAGTAGCTCTCCTTGTCTGACTGTGTGGCAGGGGAGCCAAGGGGAGTGTCTTTGGAGGGACTGGGTAGTGAGGCATGCGGACTCAGACTGTGGCTGCGTGTATGCCTGTGTGCCCCAGACCCAGTGGGTGTGCCTTTATCCCCCTGAGTGTGCGTGCCCGGGGGTGTGTGCTTGCCCTTACGTGTTTGTGTGCTGCCTGTGTCTGGTGGGGTGAGTGCTTGGGAATGTCTGGGTGTGCATGGGACAGGCATGGGAGTGGGAAGAGTGGATGGTGCAGGGGTGGGGGGGACGAAGCGCTGCAGGAGACTCACTGCTGCCGTCAGTGAAGAGTCCATGGACCTCAGCAACATCCGTTGGTCAGACATCGCTGCTGACATGCCCTCCATGAACGACACCATCTGTGTCAGCAGTCTGGCGTGGCCATGGAGGACATTCAGCATCGATGTCTGGCCAACCTGCAACTGCCGCTGAATGTCCACAGACTCTGCAGTGAGGGCAGCAGGGTGGGACAGGGGCAGGGGGTGCGGTGCCTGGCACGAAGGAGACACGGTGGTGCCCTGCATGGACAGAAGGGACCGGAGCAACTGGGAGGGTGGTGATGGGAATGGAGGAGGCTGCGACAGATGTTGTGCTGCTGCCAAGTGTTGTAGCAGCCTCCGCCCACTCGAGGAGTTCAGCCTCAGACCCGTCAGCGTCGTAGTCGATGTCGCCACAAGACAGGTCCTCCGCCTGACTCCCCTCGCCCTCCGTGCCACTTGCTCCCGCAGACTCGCCAGCAGTGGTGGCATTGGTGCTGGATCCCTCCTCAAGGTCCGTGCAGGTGTCCCCCTCGGTGTCCTCCGATGATGCTGTGGGCAAGGTGAAGATTCAGAAAATAATCAGTCACCTGTATAAATCTGACACATGAGTCCAAACAAAACAGGTCACAGTGCATATCAGGAAAAGCATCATGAGTAACATCTGCATTACTCCGCACATATGTAAGCCCTGCACTCCCCAGTTGGTTGACCCACCATGCCACTTGAAAACAAGGAAAATTAGGACACAACAGCAAATTACTTGATATCGAATTATACTGAGAAGTTAGTGTCTGGGAACAGTTGAGCACAGCAATACTATGAAGGCATGCCACTTCTTGTTTACTGTGAACGAAACAGTATTGGTGCACCCAAGGCTAAATAACAGACCGCAATGCTGAAGGTGTCCCCACAATCAGTGACCTGTGAGTACTTTGGAAACCCAAACGAAATACATTGTGATCCCTTGGGAATCACAACACTTTACACAATCTACATGTTTAGAATGTGTGAATGTGCCACTTTGTGAACAGAACACACATGTGCCTGTATAAAAGAAGTCACACAAGGAGGTGCACACAAAACTACATTTACACAGTCATTGTATGAGCTGCCAGCCTTATTCAAACATGCCACTGTTAGAAAGAAATGGGGTTTCAGTAAGTACATATACATGGCCCCACTGCGGTCTGGTTGACTGGACACTCGTAAGGTGAGGAGTGCACACATGAACTACATCATGCTCTGCATGGGAGACATAAGCCATTCCCCCCTGGGACCCATTCTAAACAACATTACATGTCTGTCACACCTGGACAGAATGCCAGAAGTGACAGTCACAAAAAAGGTGCACAGTCAAAGCTAGTGGAGTCAGCACTCACCTGCTCCCCTGGTCTCCCATACAGGCTGGGGTACTGTGGGAGGATGACATCCAGCAATGCTTCATTCTCCTTCTGGGTGAATGGCTGGGCCCTCTCCACAGACCTTGACATGGTGCCAGAGGAAGCACAGACAGCAGCAGTGTTGTCGACAGGAAACTTGTGCAGGCAAGTGCCTTCTCATGGGTTCTGGCTGACTTATATTTGTCTTGCTGAGGGGCATTCATTTGGAGGAGTACATAGTGATTGGTCAGATTCATTCGCATCTTATGTTTACACCAATCCCTTTCCACATACACCAGTGACAGCATTTGCATCGTTCAAAATTTCAGAATCATGTCAAGTCAACAACCACTTTGAAACATTGTATTTTGTGGTCAACTGACTTTTCCAGGCCACCTGATGGAAAATTTGAACGGAAAACTCTGTATCCATGACAACCAGCATGCATTTAGTGCCTAATACTTGTCCCTTATGTGTCCCCTATGTAATTTTCAAATCCACACACAGGTACAGTGCGTTTCACACGTACCCCTACGGCACCAGTTGCACAGTGCCTTTGACACGTACGTGTAGGCACTGGTAGTACACGTACGTGTCCCCAATGGTAGTACACGTACGGGTACGTGTACTACCAGTGCCTACACGTACGTGTACTCACAGTGCCTACACGTACGTGTCTGCAATGGTAGTACACGTACCCGTACGTGTACTACCAGTGCCTACAAGTACGTGTCCGCAATGATAGTACACGTACGGGTACGTGTACTACCAGTGCCTACACGTACGTGTACTCACAGTGCCTACACGTACGTGTCCGCAATGGTAGTACATGTACGGGTACGTGTACTACCAGTGCCTACACGTACGTGTCCGCAATGGTAGTACACGTACGGCTACGTGTTCTACCAGTGCCGAAACGTACGTGTACTCTCAGTGCCTACACGTACGTGTCTGCAATGGTAGTACATGTACCTGTACATGTACTACCAGTGCCTACACGTACATGTACTCCCAGTGCCATTACGTACGTGTCCGCAATGGTAGTACACGTACCCGTACGTGTACTCAAAGTGCCTACATGTACGTGTCCGCAATGGTAGTACACGTACCCGTACGTTTACTCACAGTGCCTACATGTACGTGTCCACAATGGTAGTACACGTGCCAGTACGTGTACTCCCAGTGCCTACACGTACGTGTCCGCAATGGTAGTACACGTACGGGTACGTGTAGGCACTGTGAGTACATGTACGTGTAGGCAGTGGTAGTACACGTACGTGTAGGCACTGGTAGTACACGTACCCGTACGTGTACTACCAGTGCCTACACGTACGTGTACTCACAGTGCCTACACGTACGTGTAGGCACTGGTAGTACATGTACGTGTGTACAGTCCGTAACACAAGTGCTCCTACGGGCACACAACTCTAGTGATACGGACTGTACACACACACTCAGAGCGTGTGTATGGTGCGTTTCACACGCTTACACCGTTGATAGGATGCCCACACGAAAGGAACGGAGGTCTCAGACCCGCAGAAGGATGTACATCAAGTCATTGTCATTGCTGTCCTACATGTGCAGGGCCTAGGTGTGTCAGGTAGTGATATTGTACATGTCTCCTCATGTATTTGAACAATTGATGTGTGATGACCTGTGTACACATGTCATGTGTGATGGGGCACTATGTGGCACATTTCCCCTTCACACTTTGCACATGTGTGCATGTAGTACAAACATGTCAAGCACAGCATCACTGGTATGGCACAGTCACCACCACCCGCAACTATCCCCTGATGCCAGGGACAGGGACACTAACAACTTACATTTAACGACCAGTGTGCACCGATGTGACTATGTCATGTGTGTGTCATGTGTTCCCATGAGCTTGCTGTTGGTGTCCCGTCCACTGCATCTGCTGTTCCTGCATCCATGTGTCTGTGTCTAGATGGGCATGGCACACATCTACGCACACCATGCCACATGTGGATTTCCACATAACGTGTGTCTGTATGCATCGAACTTGATATTTTGACATGAGGACATATCTATGTCGTCTCAATGTCTGCGTTTTCTGTTTTCACGTGTACCCCTTCATCGCAATGTGTGTGATCTGTACATTTGACCTTCCATGTGAACTGTGCATCTAGCTTGCCATCAGCTGTCTGTATGAGATGACATCCTTAAAATGCAGAAATGTGGATGTATGTCACTCTTGTGATTTTTCTGGCTATTCACTGACACTGGCCCACAGCTCGTTTCAGGGCATGTCATGTACACTTGCCAATCAACGGGTGTAGCTGGCTTTTCGTAGGAGTATCACCTGGCTGGCATACGTGTCCTGGATGTATTGCACAGACCAGACTGTGGTGCCAATTACAATCCGGTAAAAAATTCCCCCATGCGACTCGTATCCGGTCTTTACCGTACGAATCGTACAAGTGCCGTACGAACTGGCAATCACGATTCGCATGGGTAAAAGTCCATACGAACCGCATTGGGAATCATTCCCCACACGTCCTCGGGTCAGAAAATGTGTCCGACACGTCCTCGGACGATTTACCGTACATACGTGAAAAGTCAAGTCCGACCGAGGAATCACGATCCATCCCGTGCGTCCGAGGTTACAACCGTATGGAAAAAACACCGTCCGCACCGAACTCCTATAGCAACCATGGAGACATGTGCCCGCATACGCGCCCAACACTCCCCCCAGCCCCCGTACATCCGACACGTACCCCCCGTCCATGTACACCCCAGTACGTTCGAGTCCTACCCCCCACCCCTGTACGTGTCACACCCCCGTGTACCCACACCCCAGTACGTTCGAGTCCTACCCCCACCTCTGTACGAGCCGTACCACCGTCTATGTACACCCCAGTACGTTCGAGTCGTACCCCCATCCCTGTACGTGTCGTACCACCGTGTACCCACACCCCAGTACGTTCGAGTCGTACCCCCACCCCTGTACGTGTCATACCCCCGTGTACCTACACCCCAGTACGTTCGAGTCGTACCCCCACCCCTGTACGTGTCGTACTTACACTGGTGGGGGTGGGGGTACGGTCCGTACGTCCGTGGGTGAGGGTACGAGTCGTACTTACACTGTTGGGGTGGGGGTACGCTCCATACGTACGCGGGTGGGGGTAGGGTCCGTACATATCCGTCCCCACGCTATGTGATGCTTGTGCGGGCCGTACCCAGGCCTTTGCCACGTGGGTACGATCCGTCCCGCCATTGTTGGGGGGACGTGGGTGTGGGCGTGGTACGTCTCGTACCCACGCTCTTCAGGCGTGGGTACGGGACGTACCGGTCTGGTTGTGTTGCCGGTTCGCGTGGTGACGGACTTCCGTTGTGGCGGTCGCTGGCTTAGCTGGACACGCCCCCACCCCCTCGTAGTGACCAGGGCATGGGTGTCAGGTATGTCCTGGGGATGTGTGGTGTGTGACTTTGGTGGGGGTTTTGTGGCCTGCCCTGGTCCTGCCACCCCCACCCCACCCCACTTTCCCCCCTCCCTTAGTTATTCTGACCTTCTGCGGCGTCTGCGTCGTAACCTGTAGAGGAGGTGGACTGCTATGAGGGCCGGGATGACACGTAGGTTCGGGTCCATGTCTGTCCGTCGTGTACGGGTCCTCCTTGTTTGCGTCGTCCTGTGTGTCCGTCGCGTACTGGTCCTCCTTGATCGCGTCGTCCTGTTTGTCCGTCGCGTACTGGTACTCCTTGATCGCGTCGTCCTGTCGCGTACTGGTCCTCCTTGTTCGCGTCGTCCTGTCTGTCCGTCGCGTACTGGTGGTCCTTGTTCGCGTCGTCCTGATTTCCCGGCAGTTTTTGGCAGCCGGAAAATATTCACCGTGCGGGATGACGTCGGTGCGAATCGTGATTCCTGGTTCGTGAATGGCAGGCTGCGAGCGTCCCGACGTCAGGTCGGCGCTTTCCCGGATCGCATTGGTAGGTTTTTTTTGTTCGGTCGGGCTTTTTTACGAATCGTACGGAAATGGTGTTCCGTGCGAATCGTAATTCCTTGTTTGTAAATTTTGACGACCGGGTACGCGTCGGACGGAGAATATGCTCCGTCCGACAGTTCGTACCCGGTTTTTGCCGGATCGTGATCGGCACCTCTGTATTTAGCAGATGTGTATTAGCAGTTGAGCATGTGCTCAGTTCATTGACATTGATTAATTGCTGCTCTTCTTAATGAGGTTATGTTGGGGGGGTCTTTCCCTGACTCTTGGAGGGGCGCTGAAGTAGTCCCCATTTTCAAGAAGGGTAGCAGGGAAGACCCAGCCAATTACCGCCCCATCAGTTTGCTGGATTCGACGCAAAAGGTAGCGGGGAAAGTGGTATTGGGCAGGATTCTGGAGTGGGTGGATGAAAATCAGATATTGTCTGATTTCCAAGCGGGTTTTAGATCAGGGACAGGCACCGTCGAGCAGACATTCCGCCTTTTAATGCTCTATTGGAAGGTAGTGGTGCTAGGAGGGGGCAGCTTATACTTAGTCTTCATAGACTTAAAAACAGCCTTCGACCTGGTTCCAAGAGCATTATTGTGGAAGGTCCTTGACGAGTTAGGTCTACCTCCCTATATGTTGGCCTTGCTGATAAAATTCCATGAAAACAACTTTGCCCAAATCAGATGGGGTGCCCAGGGAGAAAAAACCCCGTGTATTCCAGTAGACAGGGGCGTCCGCCAGGGGTGTGTGCTTGCCCCCACTCTGTTTTCGCTTTACGTCAATGGAGTGGTGGAGCACCTTCTTCAACATCCTGCAGATGCACCATCCCTGGCTGGAAGGAAAATCCCGACGCTCCTGTTTGCGGACGACACCCTCCTGATTTCGAAATCACCTGCAGGCATACAGTTACTACTTTCCAGCTTCAAGGCCTTCTGTGACACCAAGGGACTGGCCATAAATATTGGCAAGACTAAATTTCTTGTCCTCAACCCCCCTAAGAAATCTGTTAAACCCCCCACTCTAGACTCTGTCACATTAGAACGGGTCAAAGAATTTGACTATCTAGGCATACGTCTTTGTGATAGTATGAGCTGGAAGGCCCATCACCAAAAAGTGTTTCTAACCCATAAGAGGGTTGTTGGTGCTTTACTTAAAGAGCAGCGTGCTTCCTCCATAAAACCTATTGGGGCACTTCTTGATATTTATAGGGGTAGGGTTGTGAGTGCAGCACTGTATGGCGCAGAACTTTGGGGTACCCAGAGAGTGGATACTTTGGCCCACCTAGAAAATAAATTTCACAAAGATCTGATGAGGCTACCCCAGAGCACCCCCACAATCCCCCTCTTGCTGGACGCAGGTACTCGTCCAATCTGCGAGCAAGCTAAATTACACCCCTTACTACTATGGTCTAGAATTTGGAACGTCCCCGAACTCCACAGCTATGCAGACGCCCTAAAAGATGTACTGTCCTTACCTGGCTGGCATAAGATCGCCTGGCTCAGAGAGGTCAAGAGGGCATTATACAAGCTCGGTCTGGGAGCTGCGTGGGAAAATAAAACAGCACCTCCTAAACAAGAACTGAAGAAGGCTTACTGGTCTTGGGTGGATAACGAGAGACTTGGTAAATCAAATCACCCAAGATCTGTTGCCAACTTCTTAATGGTTAAAGATATCCCCTCCAGAGAACCATATTTGGACTTGATTCACAGTTCACATGATAGGGCATTATATTTTAAATTCAGGGTGGGGGTCTTACCTTTATGTCAGTTTACCTCTACCTGGAAACCACAACTGCAAACTGTACCCTATTGCCCATTCTGCGAGCTAAAAATCGAATCTGTCGCACACTTTCTATTTGAGTGTCGAGTCTATATGGCCCCTAGACGGAGGTGGTTGAAGCCTCTTTGTAGGAGCCTGGGAACTCGCTCACATCTGGAAGCTATAAGAATACTGCTCTCAGATACAAGACCCTTTTTTGCCATTTGTTTGGCTAAATTCCTAGGCTGGGCTTGGCGCATAAGATCTGCTAAACAACTGACGATACAGTAAAGTGTCCCTTTTTCATTTTTCATAAATTTTAAGATTATCTCGTGTAAATATGAAATGTTTTTAATGGTAATACAAATTGTAAATTGCTTTGTTTCGACCATTGTTTTTATGCTGTCATGTTTTGCTTTTATGATATGTTTCTATATCGAAATAAAGCTTTACTACTACATTGACATTGATGTTGTTATGTTCTCACTCTTCGTTATTTATTCCCAATTTCTGCAGGGCACCTCCTGTCCCCAGACCAATGCCAGACTTGGGTGCCATGAGGGAACGTGACTGCATACGCCGTTACAGATTCACCCAACAGTTGATTGAGGACCTGACAAACAGGCTGGCACCACACCTCCAACCACAACACAGGTATCCTACTGCGCTGACCCCCAAGATGAAGGTGATGGCAGCCCTACATTTTTTTGCCACAGGCACGTTTCAATTCACCATAGCTGATGTTGGTGGCATGTCCCAGACGATGTTCAGCCGTGTCCAGCATGATGTTTTGGCAGCCATGTTGGAACACCTGGATGAATTCATCCATTTTCCGGCTCCTGAGGAGTTGACAGGTGTCAAGAGTGATTTCTATGCCCTGTGAGGGTCCATTGATGGGACACATGTGGCTTAGGTACCACCACAGGCACAGGAGGTCGCCTATCCCAACCGTAAACATTACCACTCTATAAATGCCCTTGTGGTGTGTCTTGCTAACATGCTGATTTCCCATGTCTGTGCACGTTTTCCAGGGTCAGCTCAGCACACGAAGCCTACATCATGAGGTGTATCAGGGTGCCAGAAATTATGCTGCGGCTGCACAATGAACGAGCATGTCTTGTTGGTGGGTATACTCTGTTTGTCCTGTGGTTTGCGGTATCTTTGTATCTTACGGCATCTCCTGACCCACTTTTTTACATGATTTTATCATGTAGGGGACTTTGGCTATCCCAACATGCCATGTCCGATGACTCCTCTCTGCAACCCAAGATCAGCTGCCGATCACCGTTACAACGATGCACACGGGTAGACCAGGCGAGTGATTGAGAGGACGTTTGGTCTCCTGAAGAGCCGATTCCGGTGCCTTCACAAGACAGGCGGGTCCCTCCCATATGCACCGGTGAAGGTCTGCAAAATCTTCCTCGTGTGCTGCATGCTGCACAACATGGCAGTGTAGAAGGCAGTGGCACTCATCCTGGAGCAGCATGAGCAGGAACATCCACCCGTGGAGGATGAAGGGCTTGGTCACAAGGCAAGTGAGGAGGAGGAGGATATACGGAGTCAGCTCATATGCAACTTCTTCTCATAATGGTGAGTCACTGGGTCTGAGTTTGCACGCTTGGAGCCTTGTGTGGCATGTGTTGCAATGTGTGTGTCCAGCTGACTGTATGCTAAGTGACTTAGATGTGTGTTCTGATGTGTCACTCGAGTGATGATGTCATTCCACTCATTTTAGCTGTGACCCTAATTTTTGTAATCGCATGGTGACAACATTATTTCTGTAGAGTAAATGACCATGTATGCAGATAAAAATCTTTTAGCTGACTGCTTGTGTGTCTGTCATCCACAGGTTCTTGCGCATGTTGTCTGGTCGTGTCATCATTGGCCTCCTGCTATTCCTCATGAGTATTGCAACGTGTGCTGAATCAGCGTTCCATGCACGGACATGTGGAAAAGTCATTTTGGGTGAGGATTGCAGCAAGGCATTTTAGGGTTGCTAGGTGTTTGGAATATGTGGGGACTGCTCCTGTGCATGTTGGGTTACCATGCATACATGTCGATTCACCATGGGGCACATGACATGTAGCATGACTCCCATGAATTGATAGTCTACCTTCGTGACAGTCATCTCAAATGGTTTGTGGATTCTGATGAAGGCATCAATGTGTGTATAACTTCCCTCAGAAACATATGGGATGCTACGGGTGGACATGGTGTGGGACATCCCCATAACAGGCTCAATGGGGAATTGCAGCCTCTCCGTGTGCAGAAGGGGGTGTTTGGCTCATCCCCTTAACTTGTGTGCCAGGCCATTAGGATTTACTACATCTGTGTTGTGAAGGGGGTGTCCAGTGTAGGTCCCACATGTTCAGCCAAATGACCTGTGTGTCTGTTCATATTGATGCTTTTCCCTTAGTGTGAGCCTGAGTAATAAAGGGGTTCCTCACCCTCCAAGGTGCTTCATCTCTGTCAATGCAGGTCTCTTGCTACTTTGCATGCGGCATCTCTGGCATAGTTGTCAAAGATTGTTCATATGAATCTATGTGTAGTTTGGCTATATGCATGCAGGTCTTCATGGGTCAGAATCTCTATTGTGCATGAAGTCCATGGTTGTGTATGTATTTGGGCATGTTGGTCCCCACGAGGGGCGTCAATGCCTGCTGAGGGTGTGTCTCCTGTGCGCGGCTCAGCCTTCTGTTTCCTGATCCTGTGTCAGTCATCTTTGGTGATTGTGCATCCATTTTATCTGGGTGTTCCATGGGTAACCGGACACTCCTTCCTTTACTTACGCCTGTTGCATTTGTCCTTTCTGACATCCTTTTCTTTGTGTGCTACTTTTGGCATAGTTTCAAGGACATGCCACCTGCTGCTGCGGCCCCTGCAGCAAGGGCCCACAAAGTGGCGGGATTCAGCAACACACACGCCTCAAAGATGCTCCTCCCTGCATACCTCCACCCATTCATTTGGCTGTCATCACCTTGTCTGTGCCACTGTTGGGTACACGCGGTGCCAAAGGCAGGACCGTCAGCACATGCAACGTGCACATTGCACGACCCTCATGTCCTTGCATGACCCACATCACACTGCAGTCTGAGGTTGTAGCCACCCTCCAAGCAATGTCTATCCGAAAATCAACTGCCTGCTCTCAGGCATACCCTAAGCGCACACACAACACCTTTGCATGCTGAGTGTGCGACTCCAACTGCCTACACCACGCTGCCTCACCTTCCAGGCCCTGTCACACCAACCAGATCATGTCCCTCCTGCTCCACACTGGCTCCGTACACCAGCAAGGCCATGGGAGTGGGACTCAGGCCTTCAGCATGTGGTATAGTGGCATCATCTGGCACATGCCCCAGGGCTCATCTCTCAGCGTGTCAATCTTCAATGTGTCCAGGACACCCCTCTCCACCATCACATGCGCACACAACCTCATCATCATGTCGTATGCCATTGACACCCAGGTGCTCCTCACCCTCACCAAAGACCCAGCCATTGCCAGTTCCAACATTCAAGAAGGCATGAGGTCCGTGGATGAATGGCTGAACATCAGCCACCTGAGGCTGGACTTGTACAGGACTGAGGTAAGCATCGGAGGATTGTCCCCTTACAGCTGGCTCAACTCCTTGTGTCCCACCCGCAGGGGCCCTACACAAGCACCCAGCGGCCAGGCACACAAGATGTTGTGCATCATGGATTTGTCACTCGCATTTGCCATGCAAATCACCATCATCTGTACCTCATGCTGCAGCACCCTCTGCATGATGCACATGATCCTCTGATAGATCCACTCCAAGGAGAGAAAGACCATCCCCCAGGTCCACGACACCAGCCGTGTCAACTACGGCCCCGCCCTCTACGGAGCAAGTACATCCTAACTCATGGGAAACTTGTCCACATCCAGGGTGCATATGCACAACTCAGCTTCAACATCCCACACCCCATCAACATCACCATCCACCTGAGATAGCTGCAAGGGATCACTGTGTGCTGCAGGATGACCTCCACACTCCTCACACACACTCAGGAGGCAGTCAACAACCCCAGACCCCAAAACCAACCTTGTACATCTGTCATCCAAGACCCCGTAGGCCCAACTCAATGCATCCGAACTTGGCCTGGCCACCATTCTTCACATCCACAACACTCCAGCATGAAGGAGATGGTTCTCCCACCTGGCCAAACATACCTGGGACTCACTCCCCGGGAACCTCCACATGAGCCATGAGCTGTAGGCATTCATCATCGTCTTCCTGATTGGTGTGTGCGCGCAGTACTTCAAGCCCCCCCTCAGCAGCTTGAGGCCATCACAGGTGAGTATTGGGCTCCCAGGCTGCATTGAATGACACATTGTGACCCATGTGTGTCCTGTACCGGACTCAGATCCCAGGGTATGTATGGCTGGAGTTAGTTCAACACTCAGGCATAGTTTGACATTAACACACACGTATGTTGTGGACTAATGCAAAATGACGGCAACATCTCATGACAAAAAAATAATTTTATTCTCGGTGGGGTGCGTGTTTTGGTAGATAACATAAGGTGCTCTAACGGGTGCATAGAATCCAAAGTTCAAAAGGGGAGATGCTATCCTTGGCATTTGAAGACATCAGAGTCCAGACCACAGTGTTGGTCATCATTGGTCAGACTGTGACCAGCAAGTCCATGTGGCAGAGAATGTCAGTGAATGATGTGCTGCTGTTGCACATGAAGGCCAGGTGCCAGGCCAGGTGACCTGGGAGATGTGGATGGTCCGCTGCCTCTCATGGTCTTTTCCATGGACGACCCACCTTCCTCCGGGGACCCTCAGATGCAGGCCTTGACGATGTTTGGGATGCTCTGTCGGACGAATCCTCCTCCTCCCTCCCTGTGGCTGGTGCTGGTCTGCACCTGGTGTCACAGGGAGGGTTGCCCATGTTGTCAGCGATCCGACGGACTGAATGGCTTTTGTCCCTTTGCACCGCCACAAGCTCAACCAGTCTTGCCTCCATCCGTCCTTGGTGTTGTTGACTGGAGTGTTGCTCGGCCTGCTCGGTATGCCTCCATGATGTTGCGTACGTGTGACATACCGGTCCCTTCAGCTGGCTGGTCAGGTTCTTGCCTCTGCCTGCCTCCACTTCCACCACCTCTGCCCACACGGGCTTGGCCTGCCGTTGTGGGCACATCGGGTCTACGGGACCCCTGAGGGATGGCAGTGTCGGTGTTGGCTGCCTACTCCTGGGAACCATGTCCCTCCAGGTCAGACTGGCTCAGTTTTTCAGTGTGGGCAGGGCTCCTGGGTGTCTCCTAGGATGTGGCAGGAATGGTGGTGGTGGTTGGCACAGATGTACCTGAAGCAGGTGCTGCAGGGGCTTGGACACCAGGGTTGGGGTCATCCGCGGAGTGTTGGGAGGTGTCGCTGCCAGTGCGATCAAGTTCCTCCCGAGCCTGGGACTGTGGTTCTTCTCCCCCATTGTTGGGGGGAGATCCATGACGTTGCCCTGTGTGTGAGAGAGAGAGACAATGTTAATGCTGTTTAATGCGACATCCATGTTTCACACATATTCTATTTGCCACAGTTCCTCAAGGTAGTTGTATGTGCCTAGCATTCACATCAATGTTCACTTGTGGATGGGTATGTTGCAGGGGACTGTTTGAAATGTTCTCCACGGTGTTTGACATGTCGAATTTGGCCTTGGATGCTTCTTTGGCTGTGGCTTGATCTTGTTGTGTCACATGTCCATTGTGAGAGTGGGTAACTCCATTGGCTTCCCCGGGGGTGTGTGCCTGTGTAAGGGGTGAGTGATCATCCCTCAGCCTGACGCTGTTCAACATCCACATGGCCCCCCTCACACAAGTGGCCTGCCCCCACCAACTCAAAACCATCTCCTACGCCAACGACACCCAGCTTATCCTCTCCCTCACCAAGGACCCTCACACCGCCAAAACAAACATCCACAAGGGCTGAGGTCCATCGCCGACTGGATGCGGAGTGGCCATCTGAAACCGAACTCGGACAAGACGGAGGTCCTCATCCTGGGACACACACCCTTAGCCTGAAACGACTCCTGGTGGCCGATCGCTCTGGGGACAGCACCGACACCCACCCACCACAGATTGATCCTCGCATCCTCCCTCTCCATGTCCAAGCAGGTCAACGCGTCTCCTCCTCCTGCTACGACACCCTACGCACGCTCCGCCGGATCTACGGGTGGATCCCGACCGAAACAAGTAGAACAGTGACACAGGCCCTCGTCAGCAGCTGACTGGACTACGGCAATGCACTCTACGCAGGACTCCCATCCAAACACCAATGGCGGATACAACGCATCCAAAAAGCCTCCGCACAACTGATCGACAACGCCCCCCTCCACAGCCACATCACCCCCCTCCTGAGTGACCTGTACTGGCTCCACATCAACAAGAGGATCACCTTCAAGCTCCTCACCCACTCCACAATGCCAGACAAGCCTACCTGAACATCAGACTCAGCTTCTACAACCCCACCCGCCAGCTCCGTTCCGGCAGCCTCACCCTCGCAGCTATCCCCTGCATCCAACGTACGACCGCCTGCGGGAGATCCTTCTCCTACCTCGGCGCCAGGACCTGGAACACCCTCCCAACCCATCTACGATCGACCCAAGACCTACTTGCCTTCAGATGACTCCTCAAGACCCGGCTCTTCGAGCAGTAGTGGAACCCCCCCCCCCTCAGCACCTTGAGACCCTCACAGGTAATTAGCGAGCCTTTCAAGTACCCTGATTGATTGTTGATTGATTGACGGTGCCTGCTGGTGGGTGTAGTGTGATTTGGCAGTGGGTCTCCCAGGTGATGTATCTGTCCCCCCATGGAGCATGCTGCCATGTCAGTGAGTGTGAGTTCCTGTCCTCGATATCTGAGCTGGTTGTGTTTGTGTTAGATTTTGCAGTTGTCACAGGAGGGCCTTGTGCTGCCTACAGCAGGGCCAAGTGTCAGCTACCTTGTCAGTACTTTGCCAGTTCCTGTACATTGTGCATGGTGCATGGGTACGCACCTGGGCCATATGGGCTGAGGGCAATGGTGTCTGTTTCTAAGTTGTACAATTTGTTTAGTGATCCCCACCCTCCCAGCATCCCGGACATCCAGTCTTGGGTTTGTGGTTGTGTAGGCTGGGACATGGAATGGCCTTGCCTTGTGAATGGGGCATACACATGTTAGTGGCATGAGCGTTGTTTTTGAGTGTGGTTGTGTCCGGTGAGGGCTTGGGGGTAGGTGTGTGCATTTGTTGTAGTTGCGGTGTGGATGCCATTCCCCCCATGTTACGTAAGTTATTTGTGTACTCACCAGGCTCGGCACCTCCTTCGACTCCGTGTACTCCCACCGGCGGAAGCAGGGCCATCACCTTCTCCTCCCAGAGATGGTAATGTACCGGTCTGCAGGGCAGCCCACCTCCTGTGATGTTACTCTGGGCGTAGTCCTCGTTCATTTTGCGCTTGACTGCCCTGAACAGATCGTACCACCTGGCTTGGCATTCATTCCTGGTCCTTCTGATGGGCGCAACAGCATTCACCCGATCGACGATCCTCTGCCACAGGCGTGATTTTTCAGCTATGCTGGTCTGTCTGACCAATGTTCCAAAGAGCTGTGGCTCGACTCTGATGACTTCGTTGACAAGGATGTCCAGCTCCTCCCTTGTGAACTTTGGATTCTTGTCTGTGGGCATGGTGTGGGGTGTGGGTGTGGATGGTTGTGGGTGTGTGGGTGTGAATGTGTAGGTGTGTGTGTGAATGTGTAGAGGGGGTATGTGTGAAGGAGGTTGTGTGAAGGTGTGTAAGTTAAGGTGTATGGTTTCAGAAGACTCCTCAAGACCTGGCTCTTCGAGCAGTAGTGGAACCCGCCCCCCTCAGCGCCTTGAGACCCTCACAGGTAAGTAGCGCGCCTTACAAGTACCCTGATCGATTGTTGATTGATTGACGGTGCCTGCTGGTGGGTGTAGTGTGATTTGGCAATGGGTCTCCCAAGTGATGTATCTGTCCCCCCATGGAGCATGCTGCCATGTCAGTGAGTGTGAGTTCCTGTCCTAGATATCTGAGCTTGTTGTGTTTGTGTTCGAGTTTGCAGTGGTCACAGGAGGGCCTTGTGCTGCCTACAGCAGGGCCAAGTGTCAGCTACCTTGTCAGTACTTTGCCAGTCCCTGTGCATTGAGCATGGTGCATGGGTATGTACCTGGGCCATATGGGCGGAGGGAAATGGTGTCTGTTTCTGAGTTGTACAATATGTTTAGTGATCCCCACCCTCCCAGCATCCCGGACATCCAGTCTTGGGTTTGTGGTTTGTGGAGGCTGGGACATGGCATGGCCTTGCTTTGTGAATGGGGCATACACATGTTAGTGGCATGAGCGTTGTTTTTGAGTGTGGTTGTGTCCGGTGAGGGCTTGGGGGTAGGGGAGTGCATTTGTTGTAGTTGTGGTGTGGATGTCATTCCCCCCATGTTACGTAAGTTGTTTGTGTACTCACCAGGCTCGGCAACTCCTTCGACTCCGTGTACTCCCACCGGCGGAAGCAGGGCCATCACCTTCTCCTCCCAGGGATGTTAATGTACCGGTCTGCGCGGAAGCCCACCTCCAGTGATGTTACTCTGGGAGTAGTCCTCGTTCATGTTGTGCTTGACTGCCCTGTGCAGATCGTACCACCTGGCTTGGCATTCATTCCTGGTCCTTCTGATGGGCGCAACAGCATTCACCCAATCGACGATCCTCTGCCACAGGCGTGATATTTCAGCTATGCTGGTCTGTCTGACCAATGTTCCAAAGAGCTGTGGCTTGACTCTGATGACTTTGTTGACAAGGATGTCCAGCTCCTCCCTTGTGAACTTTGGATTCTTGTCTGTGGGCATGGTGTGGGGTGTGGGTGTGGATGGTTGTGGGTGTGTGGGTGTGAATGTGTAGGTGTGTGAGTGAATGTGTAGAGGGGGTATGTGTGAAGGAGGTTGTGTGATGGTGTGTAAGGTAAGGTGTATGGGTGCAGTTGTTTGTGTGTGGTGTCTGTCAGCTGTGGGTCTGTTGCAAAGGCTCATGGTTTGTGAGTGTGGGCCCTTTTTATTGGTCCATTTGTGGGTGTGGCTGGGTTTGAAATTTTCGTGGGTGTGTTATAAGAGGTGGTTGTGATTGTGGGCCTCTGTTTGCCTGTTTGGATGTGCCAGATCAGTCTTTTAGATGTTTTTAGTACTGTAGATGTGCTTTGTGGTGTTGTGCGATTCGAATAGACCCTCCTTGTGCTGTTTTGCAGTGTCCTGGTTCTGTACGAGTCGTTTTAGCGTGTGTAATGTGCGTACATACGCGATGTTGTTGTACAGTGCTCACATATGCAATGTTGTTGTACCGTTCGTACATACGGGATGCTGGGTTACGGTGGTGGGGTACGGTGCTTCCAAGTACGCGTTTGGGGTACGGTGAGGGGTACGGTGCGTCCAAGTACGTGGCTGGGGTACGGTGGCGGGGTACGGTGCGTACAAGTATGGGGTTGGAGGACGGTGTTGGTGTACGGTGCGTACAAGTAAGGGGCTGGGGTAGGGTGGTGGGGTATGGTGCGTACAAGTACGCGGCTGGGGTACGGTGGCGGGGTATGGTGCGAACAAGTATGGGGCTAGGGGACGGTGTTGGGGTACGGTGTGTACAAGTAAGGGGCTGGGGGAGGGTGGTGGGGTACGGTGCGTACAAGTACGGGGCTGGCGTATGGTGGTGGGGTACGGTGGTGGTGTATGGTGCGTCCAAGTACGCGGCTGGGGTACAGTGGCAGGGTACGGTGCGTACAAGTATGGGACTGGGGGACGGTGTTGGGGAATGGTGCGTACAAGTAAGGGGCTGGGGTAGGGTGGTGGGGTACGGTGCGTACATGTAAGGGGCTGGGGGACGGTGGTGAGGTACGGTGCGTACACGTACGGGGCTGGGGTACAGTGTGGACATGGGGGGTGGTACGAGGCAGACATGTGGGGGGGAGGGGGGGCTGTACGACTCGTATCCCGGGCACAAGTTTACCCGGATACGAGTGGTATGGCGTTCGATCTGTACGGAGCCTTTCCCGTGCACTTGTGTTTTCGGATGGCCGGTACGGATCGTACTTGCGCGCTCGGACTTCACTTTTACAATTTGTATGTAAAAATGACCGGGGACGTCTCGTAGACTTTTCCCGAAGTCATTCATATGGATTTTTCACGTACGAATCGTACTTCGCCGTTTGTACGGGACTTGTACAATTCGTACGTAAAAAAAATACGGATGCGAGTCGGACGGTAATTTTTTTGGTTGGATCGGAATCGGCACCATAATGTTATGTACATATGGCAAATACCCACAAATATTAGATTAAATAAAATAAAGAATAATTTCCAAACAAATAAATATTGTTAATTCAAAATAATTTAGAAACAAAAACATTAATTATTACATAAATTCACTTTTTTTATTTCCTACCCTATAACACCACATAATTCACAACCCACATCTAAAAAGAAAATGTGCTTCCTGAATTAACATAATTTATTACCAATTAAAGAAATACTATTAATTAAAAAACAAATTAAAACTCATAACAATTATTTTACTTCCCACACCTCACCCATATTATTCCCACAACCCACAGCTAAAATTAAACTGTAAAAAATGTTATTACACAATTAAAACATATTTCCAATCAAAAATACTAATAGTATTTAAGAATTATAAAGTAGGTAATATTAATTTACTCCCACACTGAACCCCTATAACAATAAAACCCACACACAATTTGTTTTAAACAAATACCCTAATTAAATATAAACTAATTAACATTAATGATTAACTAATTTTCAATTAAACATAAATTACTTCCCACCCTTCACCCCTATAAACCCCACAACCCACACCTAAAATTAATCACACAAATTCTATATTTATTTTTCAATTAAATAATTCATAGTAATTAACAACTAATTAATTAAACATAAATTACTTTCCATCATTTGCCACATGAAGTCCACAACCCACACCTAAAACAAATCACACAATTACTATAATTAATTATCAATTCATTAGTTAATATAAAAATAACAAATATTTATTAATTATTTAAACATAAATTACTCCCCATCCTTTACCCCTATAAACCCCTAAACCTGCACCTAAAATTAATTACACAATGTCCATAATTAATTTTCAATAAATTAATTATTAATTAACAGCTAATTAATAACAATTAAACATAAATTACTTCCCACCCTATACCCCTATAAACCCCACAACCAGCACCTAAAATTAGACATTTTCCATAATTAATTTTCAATCAATTCATTTATATTAATTAAGAACTAATTATTATTTAATTGATAATAAATTACTTCCAGCCCTCTACCCCATTAACCCCACAATCCATACTTAAAACAAATCACACAATTACCATAATTCATTATCCATTAATTAGTTATTATAAATTAATAACTAATTATTAATCAATTAAACATAAATTACTTCCCACCTTTGCCCCTATAAATCCCACAACCCACCCCTAAAATTATTTACACAATTTCCATATTTAATTTTCAATAAATTAATTAATATTAATAAACAACTAATTAATAATCAATTCAACATAAATGACTTCCCACCCTTTACCCCTAGAAACCCCACAGCCCACACCTAAAATGTATTACACAGTTCCCATAATTAATTTACAATTAATTAATAGTAATTAAGAACTAATTATTAATTATTAAAAATTTGATTACTTTCCACTCTTTACCCCATAAACCCCACAAACCACACCTAAAACAAATCACACAATTACCATAGTTAATTATCAATTAATGAGTTAACATACATTAACAACTAATTATTATTTAATTAAACACAAATTACTTCCGATCCTTTACCCCAATAAACCCCACAACCCGCACCTAAAATTATTTACACAATTTCCATGATTAATTTTAAATAAATTAATTAATATAAATTAACAACTAATTAATAATCAAACATAAATTACTTCCCACCCTTTAACCTATAAACCCCACACCTGCACCTAAAATTCTTTTACACAATTACCATACTTAATTGTCAATTAATTTATTTAATTACTATTTGTTAACATCCAATTAATAATTCATTACAAATAAATTACTTCCCACAGTCAACACTATGAAATCTAAATTAAATGAATGAAAAATAATCATTAAGTTTTTTATAATTAAATTACTTCCCAACCTATTCCCCTATAAACCCACAACCCGCTACAGAACAAAAAAATCCCAAAATTAATTAAAATAAAATTCATAACTACTAAAAATGTAACACATATATTAAAAAACAAACAATACTTATACAAAATAATACATCACATATATTTAACCCCTTCGATGCTCATGACGGAGCGGTTCCGTCATGAGCATCGGTTGGGCTGTGCTTATGACGGAACCGCTCAGTCATGAGCACAGCCCCTGGGGGAAGCACTGGCGCTCCCCCCCTGGGGGCTCGATTTTTATTCCAATTGGGGGGTTGGCAGCGGAAGAGTTTCTGCTGCCATCCCCGAGCCCCCCCACGCTTCCCCATGACGTCAGCGCACACAGCACGCACCGACGTCATCAGGAAGCGCTGGACGCGCTGGAAATCATTTCTTTCAAGCACGTCCAGCAAGGAGGTAGGTGTTTTGCCTCTGGTGGGGCAGGGGGGCTATTTTAGGATGCCTTGAAGCATCGGGGGAGAGGAAAGAGTATTTCCTCTCCCCTGATGTCTCAATGCAGGGCATTCCTGCTTCACGATCGCGCACAGTGTCGCGATCGTGAAGCAGGAATGCCCCACTAGACACCAGGGATGTTTTTGTAAAAGGAAGCGACCCCTTAGGCAAGGGTCGCTTCCTAGGGGGCCAATTTAAGATTAAGACTTTTCTGCCCCCCATGGGGGCAGATCGGGCATTTCTTTGGCCGTTTCTGGTCCCAGGGGGGCAGAAAAGCCCACTAGACCCAGGGATATATAGTGAATTGTAAGGGAAGTGACCCCTTGGGCAAGGGTCGCTTCCCGGGGGGCAATTTTGTTCATTTTGATATTCTGCCTTCCCTGGGGGCAGATCGCCTCATTTGTTTGGCTTTTCTGCCCCCAGGGGGGGGCAGAAACACCCACTAGACACCAGGGTATATTTTAAAAATATGATGGAAGTGACCCCTTGGGCAAGGGTCACTTCCGGGGGCCATTTTGTTTAGTAATGGGAATTCTGCCCCCCCGGGGGAGGATCGGCCCTTTTTTTTTGCCCTTTCTGCCCCGGGGGGGGGGAGGGGGGAAGAAAGCCCCACTAGACACCAGGGAATTAGTTTAAATAAAAATGGAAGTGACCCCTTGGGCAAGGGTCGCTTCCAGGCGGAATTGTTTTTTTTAATATGTATTCTGCCCCCCCTGGGGGCAGGTCAGCATTTTTATTGGGCCTTCTGCCACCAGGGGGGGACAGAAAACCCCACTAGACACCAGGGACTCATTCATAAAAATGAAATGGGAGTGACCCCTTGGGCAACGGTCGCTGCTAGGGGGCATATTGTTTTTGTATGCGTTTTCTGCCCCCCCCCACGGGTACAGATTAGCCTGTTTATTTTTTGCCTGTCTGCCGGGGGGGGGGGCTGAAAACCCCACTAGACACCAGGGACTTCTTTTAAATTAAAATGGAAGCAACCCCTTGGCCAAGGGTCACTTCCAGGGGGCAGATTTTTTTTATATGTGTATTCTGGCCCCTCTGGCAGATAGGTGGCAGATCAGCCTATTTTTGTGCCATTTCTGTCCCCGGGAGGGGCAGAAAACCCCACTAGGCTCCAGGGATTTTCTTTTGTGAGTAATGGAAGCAACGTGTTCCTGGGGACAGATCTGCCCCTTTTTTGGCCTTTCTGCCCGAGGCGGGAGAGGGGAGGCAGAAAACGCTACTAGGCACTAGGGATTTATTACTTTTGCAAGGGGGCAAATTTCTGTCTGCTGTTTTCTGCCCCACCTGGCAGACAACCCGATTGACCATTTGGGTAGTAACATAGCGTGTTATAATGTTAATTGTTTTATTTTTTGTGAATTGCAATTGTAATGCTTTTTTTTTTCTTTTTTGTTCTAGGTGAAGGCTTTTGCTCTTTTGACTCTTCCAGTTTGCGGTTTCGTTACTGGTGGTTCTGCTGTTAGTTGCATGTGTTTGGTAAGAGACTTTTTTTGTACAATGTAAATGAGTTTCATTTCTCTACATGAATTGTTTTTTGCAAATTGTGTAATAATAGCAGTATGTTTGGTTTTTGAGTGTCAAAAACTTTTTGCATTTGTGCTCGATGTGTATTTTGTTGTCTTGTGAGTAATTTGTTTTGTTTTTTTCTTTCTAATGGGATATGGTTGGTTTTTGCTGTGTCTCTGCAGAGTAGGTGCTGGTGAGTGTAGCTGTCTCTTGTAAGTGAATTGTATAGTTTTTGAGTATATAGATCTTTGTGATAAAGGTACACATTTCTTTACTTACTTGTTTTGCACAGTGTTGGTTGTTGTTGACTTGTTTGTGCAGTCTCCTTTCTTAGTAAGGATAATGGCTAGCCGCAGGATTACTGCTCAGCAGGTTGTTGGTTGGGGGGGCGCTAGAGGGCGCACAGCGGAATGGCTGCCTGGTGAGACAGCTCCGCCGGATGGACAAGAATAACGGCGTAAAAGAGCATGTAAGGGGCCAGGAGAGCGCTGAAAATTGCTGCACTGACTGTCGGACACGGGCGTCGACGCATGGATGAGGTGTGGAGCGGATTCCGGGTGATGTGAGAGCGGGGGCGAGCTACTGAACTCTGGGCCCGGGACGCGACTCGGAGTGCACAAGATGGCGCCGCTCGGAGTCTCCGGGAGCCAAGGTGGCAAAGAACCGGCGAGATCGACGATGCAACATGCCCGGGAGTGTGGAGACATGTGTGTGTGCCATGGACTCTGAGGACTGGGGCTGCGCTGGTGTCTCTGGCTGCCGACAGGAGAGGCTGGCGTGCATCGGAGGAGAGACGCGAAATGGTGGCGGAGCCTGCTTTCGGATCCCGCTATGGCGGGCAATAACGTGTGACGAGGACAGATGCGTGGAAGCCCGGTGAGCACTGCCTGGTCTGCGCGTGGGGTCCTGCCTGCCTGGGTGCGCCGAATCACTGCGCTGTCGGGGACCGGAGGGCTGCCTGGAAAGACTGCGAAGGGGCGCGACTGTCGAGAGGGCGACCCATGGACTGCTAGCTCCGGCGGCCGCTGAAGCCGAGGCGACGAGGAGGGTGCAGATCTGTTGCGCGCGCCTGTAGCGATACCGCCTGGGGACCGGGCCTGCGCTGAGGAGGCTGCTGTGTTGGGTCGCCGGATCTGGAGCGAGCGTGGCGCTGGAGGATATTAGCGCCTGCTGTGGGCCCCCTGGGATCGTGGCTGTGACTGAAGAGAGCTGGGTGCCTGTCTTGGCCCTGAGGCACGAGGGGCGAGTGGAGGCTGAAGGTGCGTGCAATGGGCGAGGAGCGTTGCGGCTGAATACCCGCCCGAACCTCCAGTGCGGACTGCTTTGGGACATTCAGTGACTGTGAGAAGCCGCCTGTGGCCCCTTCACTGGGGGGACCTGCTGCGTGTCGATCACGTCTCTGGTGGCCGCTGTGTGCAGACAAGATCATGGGGAAACCTGACAAGAATCAGCCTAAACTCCAGTTCGAGTCCAAACGGCAGGCGAAGGGTGCCACGTCGCAAACGGAAACTGCCCTAGGCGCGGGGGAGGCGCTGCCCACGGGTATGGAGGGGGTGTTGCAGGCTATCCAGCAGAGCCTGCAGGACATCAATGGCAAGCTGGACATCATTACGATCCGAGTGGATAACATGCGGCGAAGCTGGATGGCCACGGGGAGCGACTGACGGAGGCGGAAACTCGCATTGGGGTGGTGGAGGATGTCACCCAGGCCACGACCAAAAAATGTGCAGAAGTGGAACAGCTGCTGGAGGTGTTAAAAAACAAGGCGGAGGATTTGGAAGCGCGGTCCCGACGCAACAATGTAAGGATCACGGGGGTTCCGGAGTCCACCAACGTTGGGTGTATGGAAACATATGTGGAGGAGCTGATCCGTAATGTCATTGGTGCCGGCCACCTCTCCCCAATGTTCCTAATTGAGCGAGCGCACCGATCGTTGGAGCCTAGACCGAAGCCTGGGGCCCCTCCACGTCCCATAGTTGCTCGGGTCCTAAATTACAGAGACCGGGATGTCATTTTGAGGCTGGCGAGAGAGAAACGGCAAATAACGCATCAGGGCAACACGCTGGAATTTTACCCGGACTTCACCGTCGCGGTCCAACTGGCGCGGAGGGAATTCAACCCCGTTAAGAAAACGTTGCGCGACTTTGGGATTGATTATGCAATGCTCTACCCAGCCAGGCTCCGAGTGACGCACGAGGGCCGAGCGACGATTTGTCATACACCTAAGGCGGCGCAGGATCTCGTCAAGCGCATTGGCATTCAGCGTAAGGAACGACAGCGAACGGATCTGAATCCGGATGCGGACTAGAGGGCAGCTGACGTGCGGACTTCGGAGAGCGGCAAAGCAGGTGGTGTACAGCTGCCGCGCTGTCAGCATGTGGTAAGGTGGTGGAACTGCACCGGGTCCCTGGGCCTCGAGGGGAGTACATTGTTGACCTACATTGCCAGTGGGACTCTTCTGAACTGCTGTGAGCCGTGAGTACAAGTGGGGCGAACTAGGTTGTCTTCATGAACATCCTGCACAGTCTGACTGGCCCTACTGCCTCATGCTCAGGTGGAGGATTGATCAGGGGACACTGCACCACACACTCGAGACTGATGTTCTGATGGGCGCTGCTGACTGGCATGTGGCTCTACGGGGCCGGAGGGCATGGGAAATGTTGGCCCAAATTTGGGAGGTCCTGGGTGGCCCATTGGTTGGGGACTGATGTCATATGGGGGGGTCCTGAAATTGACTATGGGAAACTTAGTGGGATGCTGCCCACCGCCGGGCGGGTTTTGTATTGCCCTGGAGTGACTGACCCCATTCGGTTCCCCGATAATTGTGCGCTATGTCCGGCGACAGTCAGGTGCCTGTGTAGACATGCTGAGTTTCGGTCCCAACTCCTAATGTAACTCCGTCCACATCCATTTAGATGGATGGAGATGTGTGCTCTGGGCGATCCCCCAAAGCGGGTGATCCCCAATCCAAGTTATTTTATGTTGATTTACTGTAAAGGGGTGTGTCTTTGGCATGGTTGGGGTGCTGAAGTGGGTGGGGGGAGGGGGAATGGAGTTGAAAAGTTGGTTTGTTGGTCATGGTGCATAAGACGCATCGCTGAAATCCGGAAAATTGCGCTAGGGAATCATGAGGTCTGTGGGTGCCCGGATCCCCGTAGTATTGCACGACTAGACTGCTGGTGTTGGACCTGCCTGCACAATGCTGTTGATGGGGGGCGCAAGGGTAGAGGCTGGATGCCTCAAATTACTGACCTGGAATGTACGGGGGCTTAATAACCCCGAAAAAATAAGACAGACCTTTGCGTACTTGGATAGACTGCACATCGATATTGCACTCATACAGGAGACACACTGTGCGCCAACGCGTGGGCTTGGCATGGGGCGACGGTGGGCTGAGTCAGTACATCACTCGGTGTACTCATCCTATGCTAGAGGCGTGCTCGTGTTGGTTAGACGGGGACTGCATTTCAAGATAGACACCACGGTGACAGATGATATGGGGCGCTTTGTTATTGTCACTGGATTACTGCGTGGACAACGACTGGCAATTGTGAGCACATATGGGCCGAATGTAGACGACCCGCAATTCTACAACTCTTTATGGGGTAGGCTGAGGGATCTGCAGGCTGAACATGTGATATGGGGTGGAGACTTCAATGTAGCACTCTCTGACGACCTGGATAGATCGGGGGTAACGATTGAGCCTCATAGACGAGCGCTACATGTCCTGCAGGATCTGATGGTGGAAAGGGGACTTAGTGATATCTGGAGGTGTAGGAATCCTGAGGGGAGGGAGGCCACACACGCATCGACAGCACACAATAGCTGGTCCCGCATCGACTATTGGTTAGTGTCTAATGACGTTGCTTTATGGACTAGGGAAGTTAAACACTTGCCGCGGACGCTGTCGGATCACAATCCAGTGCTCCTGTCCCTCGACCGCAGACCATTCATGTGATACGCAATACACGGGGGGAGCAAAAATATGGCGCGCAAGAAATTTTGAGCGAGTTTGTGACTGCATATGGTGCAACGTACGCCTCTAGGCCGACGGCAGAGCCAGCCGCAATAATGGAGTATCTGGAAGACGTGGCGATAGCGTGGCTGTCAGACACGCATAGGAAATATCTGTCTCTGCCAATCACGGTAGAGGGGGTCACAGAAGTGATCAAAACACTGCCCAATGGTAAGGCGCCAGGCCCCGATGGGTTTACCTGCGAATTTTACAAGGCTTTTGTGGAGCAACTGGCGCCCCGTCTGGTGGAGATGTATGGGAATGCCCATAAACAACAGAGCCTGCCTCCGACTTTACGTGAGGCGATCTTGCTGGCACTACTCAAACCGCAGAAGGACCCAGAGCTCTGTGACTCCTATAGGCCTTTGTCTCTAATAAATGTTGACAATAAGATACTGGCCAAATTGCTCGCTGCTCGACTTAACCCTTTAATGTCTAAGCTAATTCTGCCCGACCAATCAGGGTTCATCCCCTCACGCTCCACCGCACACAATACACGGACTCTCTTTGCGCTGTCGCACTACCTGACACCTACGACTAAGGCCGCGGCGGTCTTCCTGGACGCAGCCAAGGCTTTTGATTCGCTGGAATGGCCGTATTTAAATACTGTGCTACGGAGGATGGGCTTCCTGCCCATGTTTCTCCGGTGGATACAGCTGCTGTATGACGCGCCGGTGGCGCGAGTCCGGGTGAATAAATACATTTCAGAGCCCATCGACATCTGCAGGGGCACTAGACAGGGGTGCCCTCTGTCCCCATTGATGTTTGCTCTAGCGCTGGAGCTGCTGGCATGCAAAATTAGACAGGGGCATCACTACTCAGCGTTGCAGTTTCCACAACGGCCTTTGCACATATCATTGTATGCTGACGATATGCTATTGTATGTGAGGACCCAGAGGACAATCTGAATCCTTTGTTGCGAGAATATATTAAGTTCGCTCATCACTCGGGTGTAACTATAAACTGGGATAAATCTCTGATTATCCCCTAGACGGACAGCACACAACCGCACCCCATGGAGTACCCCTTGGAGTGGCAGACCGAGCCGGTGAAGTATCTGGGTGTGTGGTATCACCGTGACCCAGAGATTGTCATCCGGGCAAACTATGGGAGGGCGATCGATGCCCTGGAAGGGAAAGTGCGAAGGTGGATACGGCTGCCGCTGTCCTTGGCCGATCGCATTGCCATTGTCAAAATGGTGATACTGCCTAAACTGCTATACCTTTTGAACAACATACCCATCCAGCCTCCTCAGGAGGTTCTTCGTCGCATCGCCACGTTGGTACTCCAGCTAGTTTGGGCGGGGAAAACTGCAAGGGTTGACTTACAGACGCTGACATTACCATACTCCCGGGGAGGATTCGGAGTTCCTGACTTTTTGCTATACGACCTTTGTGCGCAGGCGCAATATGCGCACTTCTGGTATCACAAAGTTCCATACCTCACACATGTGGCAATTGAAGAAGGGGACGCGCTGCCGATCCCACTAGATACGATCATCACGCACCGGAGACCTTCCTCTGCATAGGAATGACATCAACACGATTGATGCCACTAATAGAGCATGGCACTTAATGGCTAGGAAGGCAAATAAACTGCCATTATACGCCCCGGCGCTCCGGCTCCACTGGCACCCAGAGATCTCGGTAACCCAAGAAGAGGTGGGGGTGGGATTGCTGAGACAGGTCGGTATAGATACCTTGGGAGACCTTTTTGAGGACGGTAAATTAAAAACGCTTGACAAGCTGACATTCATTAGTAATAAGACACTACTGTTCCAATTTAACTACCACAGACTACAGAATGCTATTAAAACACTGTTCCCGACATACCCGGAAGAACCCCCGGTGATGTCCGTCCTGCAGTGGATAATCACCACACCGAAGGCCAAAAGCCTGGTCTCCACGCTCTATGCTAAACTACAAAGTGACATTGCGGCAAACACACATAAAGCCATGGAGAGGTGGAATAACTGCCTCGATGTTCCTCTGACGGAGGAGGACTGGACGGTTGCTTGCACACTGACTGGTATGCTGACGCCTAATGGCAACCTACGCATACTCCACTTCAAGTATCTACACCAGACTTATTACACACCCGCCAGATTGCACAGATATGGGTTACGCTTGGATTCTAGGTGTGGGCGATGCAATCAAGAAGGGGCGGATTTTATTCATCTGGCATGGTCCTGTGGGGCGATAATGGAGTACTGGGTGCAGGTAATGCAATTGCTGGGAGAAATGGTGGGAGGTGAGTTGGGCTGCACGGCTCGTATTTGTTTGCTGGGTCTGCTGCCTGGGGTAAAGGCCCAAAAGCGCAAATTTTGTATGATTACCCTACTGTTGGCAAAGCGGAGAATATCGCTCATCTGGAATGGCAGGAGTGCACCAAAAGTTAAAGACTGGCTCGCTGATTTAACGTATTGTAAGAATACACTAAAAACGTACGAAGAGGAACTGCCTACCGGGTCGAAACCTCGAGATTACTGGCAGTATCTAACTCAATACCTGTTGCAGTCTCAGGTGAATTGAAATGTGTGTTGTTAATGGAAGTGCTCTACGGAGGGTGCGAAGGGCCTTAGATCACAAATGCACACCGGATGATGGATGTTGTTGTACTGTGACCACAATGTTCTGGTTGTATTCATTGTAAAAACCAATAAAAAAAAATAAAAAAAATAAAAAGCAGGTTGTTGGTTTGCTTTTTGAGTCTTCCTCTGAACATGGTTCAGAGACTGACTCTGCATCTGAGGCAGAGGCGGCAGGGGGCGATTCTGGCAGTGAGTTTTCTCTCCATATGGAATCATCGGATGATGAAGATACTCTTAGTGGGGATGAAGTGCCTGTGTAAGAGGAGGAGATTGATGTGCCGATAGTGTGGCAAGAGGCATCTGGGCTGCAGCCTGGGGCTGTAAGGCTTCCCTTTGGTGTAGTGTGGCAAGCGGCATCTGGGCTGCAGCCTGCGGCTGCAAGGCTTCCCGTTGGTGTAGTGCAGCAAGAGGCATCTGGGGCTGCAAGGCTTCCCGTTGGTGTAGTGCGGCAAGAGGCATCTGGGCTGGAGGCTGGGGCTGCAAGGCTTCCCTTTGAAAGTGATGACCTCTGGGTTGCCCCAAGCATGGTGCAGCCGGCATTGCCAGACTTTACTGGTGTTCCAGGGTGTAGAGTGAAATACTGAAAACTTTTTACTGATTCATTTTTTTCAGTTGTTTATGGACTATGTGTTTTTGGCAGAGATTGTTGAGCAGACTAATTTGTATGCCGAACAGTTTTTGAGGGACAACAGTGCCAGTCTTAAGCCACACTCTAGAGCTACCCGGTGGACTCCCACAAATCTTGAAGAGATGAAGAAGTTCTTGGGTTTAACTTTTTTGATGGGCTTGCTAAGGAAGCCATCAATGTCTTCATATTGGTCTACCAGTCCCTTGATGTCAACTGCTATTTTTCCGGCAGTAATGAGCCGTGACAGGTATTTGCTTCTGCTTCGGATGATGCATTTTGTCGATAATGGTTTAGCGTTGCCATGAGATCACCCTGAGTGTGACCGTCTTTTTAAGATTCGGCCTGTCATTGATCACTTTGTTGATCGATTTTCTGAGATCTATTCTCCTGGAAAGAAATTGCAGTGGATGAGTCTTTGGTGTTGTTCAAGGGCCGCTTGGTTTTTAGACAATACATTCCTAGTAAGAGGGCACGCTATGGAATTAAGCTGTATATGCTGTGTGACAGTAGGACTGGATATTTCAGGGTGTACACCGGTAAGGAATCCAGGATTAACCCCCTGGTTGTCCGTCCACTTTTGGAGTGACTGAGAAAATTGTTTGGTAGAGGATTTTTTAACAAAGGCCACCATTTATATGTAGATAACTTCTACACTGGTGTGCGGTTGTTCAGGGAATTGGCCAAAGTGGACACTGTTGCTTCTGGAACAATCCGCTCTATCCGTAAAGGTTTCCCAAAAGAACTTGTTTGTCAAAAGCTTGTGCGGGGACAGTGCAGTGCGTTGCGTTGCGAGGAGCTTCTAGCTGTGAAGTTTTCAGACAGGAGAGATGTCTACATGCTGACTACCATCCATGATAAAAGTACTGCACCTGTGACTGTTTGGGGTCAGGTTGCTGAAGCGCGCAAACCTGTGTGCATTTTAGACTATAATAGGCACATGGGTGGTGTTGACAGAGTAGATCAGAGGTTGGAACCTTACGCTGCTCTTCGCAAGGCTTACATTTGGTACAAGAAGTTGGCTATCCATCTTTTCCACTTGGCAACCTTTAATGCTTTTGTTGTGTTCCAGGATTATTGTCCTGAGTCAAAGATTACTTTTGCTAAGTTTCAGGAGTCTGTAATAGGCAGCCTTGTTTTAGTGGAACAGTCAAGTGTTCCTAGAGTTGGAGTGGTGGAGGATGTTGCTAGATTGAAAGATCGCCACTTTCCTGATCACATTTCTCCCACACCCTCAAAGGACTTTCCCAGTAGGAGATGTGGAGTCTGTTGGCGAAGAGGTACGCTGGAGGAAGACTCGTATGTACTGCCCCGAGCGTCCTTCTAACCTTGGGCTGTGTGTCCCTGCTTGTTTTAGAGCGTACCACACGCAAAATAATTTTTGGGAGCATCCATGAGTGGTAAAGTAAACTGCTTGGTCTGTATTCTTTAAAAAGTTTGATTCTGTTTAAAGGTTGGCATTAGTGCAATGTATTTAGTTGCTGATTTTGTGTTAGTAGATTTGTATCTATTTGCAATTTGTTTGTATTTTTATTTTTGTCTAAAAAAAATCCTAAATGTGATGGCGGTGTGTGTAGGCTGGCGCTTGGCTGTTGGTGTGTGTGGACTGGCGCTTGGCTGGCGGTGTGCGTGGACTGGCGCTTGACTGGCGGTGTGCCTGGACTGGCGCTTGACTGGTGTTGTGCGTGGACTGGCTCTTGGCTGGCGGTGTGCGTGGACTGGCGCTTGGCTGGCGATGTGCGTGGATTGGTGATTGGCTGGCGGTGTGCGTGGATTGGCGATTGGCTGGCAGTGTGCTTGGACTGGCGATTGACTGGCGGTGTGCGTGGACTGGCGCTTGGCTAGCGGTGTGCGTGGACTGGTGTTTGGCTAGCGGTGTGCGTGGAGTGGCACTCTGCTAGCGGTGTGTGTGGACTGGCGCTCGGCTGGCTGTGTGTGACTAGTGACTTGCTGCTGGTCACTACACACACTGCTAGCTGAGTGCCACTCCACGCAATCCATCAGCTTGTGTGGTTGCTGTTTCAGGAATGTGGGCGTGTGAAAGTGATGGGCCCTTGAATGGCGCTGTCTGCTGGTGTGAGTGTTGTAATGTGATGGGCCCGTGGCTGGCGGTGTGAATGGTTTTGTATGTGTCACACGTATGAAAGGTGTATGAATGGCCTTTAAAGAGGTTGGTGCCTTGTTGTGGCTTTACAGCTCACGAGCTGTGAGTCAATGGTTCAGTTTCTTGCCCTTTCAATTATTAACAGCGCATTTCATTTTTGTGAAATCACTTGCTTATACAATTGTATATACTGAACCATCACTCACCCTCGTGCCAAATCCAACCAGTATGTGTGTGTGCTTGAGGATAAGATGGCTGTGCAGTAATATTTGTCTTTCTGAAGCAGGGTGTACCTTGTCCCATTTTGTGAATGTTGTAATGCGCTGTTTATGTTCCTGGTGGTGTGAATGGTCTTGTGTGTATCACGTATGAAAGGTGTGTGAATGGCCTGTAAAACGGTTGGTGCCTTGCCGTGGCTTTACAGTTCACGAGGTGCGAGTCATTGGTTCGGTTTTTTGTCCATTTAATTATTGACAATGCATTTCATTTTTGTGAAATCTCGTTAATAAAATTGAATATACTGAACCATCACTCGACCTCGTGCCAAATCCAACCAGTATGTGTGTGTGTTTGAGGAACAGATGGCTGTGCAGGAATCTTTGTCTTTTTAGTTTCTCTGCCAAGGTGTACTTTCCATGTAAGAATAACCCACCAACTGTAGATATTGTCGTAAACCCATGGGAGTTCATGGTGATGTCTCTCTTGTGAATTCCAAAAAGTTATTTTATCCACAATGTCCTGCAAACCTCAAAATGTCTGTCACATTTTCCTTGCAATATTGTGCTGAAATTCTCACGCTGTAGAAACAAACAACTAATTATGTCAAAACGATCCTATTTAGCAAGGGGGGTCATCTGGGTTTTTGGCCCCGTGCCACAACTTTCCCACACCAAAATGTGTGAAAAAAGTGATTTTTTCAGCTAAAATTGATGTTTGCAGGGGTTTCTGGGTAAGGAAACGTTGGGTGATCCAGGCAAGCCATACCTCCCTGGAAGACCCCGGGTGTCTAGTTTTCAGAAATGTGTGGGTTTGGTAGGTTTCCCTATATGGCCGCCAAGCACGGTGCCAAAAACCCAGGTGACCCCCCTTGCAAAACCAGGTGGTTTTGAGATAGGCAATTTTGATGTTGCATCACTACGTTTTGGGCCTTTGCCTGTCGCGGGTACTTGGGCCTCCCACACAGCAGCGAAGGAGTTAAAATAGAATCTAAAATACATAACACTAATGAAACAAGCATTTGCGATGCAAACGGTCTCGCCTTTGTGACCTTATATGTATTTAGCTATGCAGCACAGTAGCTCGGGTGCTGGAACATCTACTTTTCTTTAACATGGAGGGAAAGTAAGCACCAAACTGCGTGACACGCCAGGTATGGGAACACATGGAGAGAAATATTGCCTTTCAGCGTGAAATGGTATAGTCCCAAGCTCTGTGTGTTTAATATAAAATCAGGGCCTTCGGTGGTCATTTCTATAAAAATACAAGATTTGAAAAGAATGTTGTCTACGGGTGCTCGTGGAAGACAATTTCTATGGACTGGAATCTAGAGAATACTAAAGTGATTATGGTATTTTACTGACGTCTACTGGTCGTTTTCTATCAAGACAGTTAAATAGAGGCAGATGAACAGAAAAAAAAGTCCCTAAGCGGAAGCAGACAAGTTCTAGGGCTGATCTCCAGAGCCCACAAAGTATATTCACATATAAGTATATACTAAAGTAAATAAGTATGCACTAAAGTATATACAAGAGTTCTCGAATGCTGATCTAAAAAGCCCCAATTGCACCATCTTCGTGGCCAGGAGCCAGACACCTTCACTTGAATCCACTTTTACCTTGTGATGAGCACTGTATTGAGTGGTCCCGGTCCCAGCAGAGTGAGGGGTAGGTCCACCGTCATTTAACGGAGAAGACACAACACTGCACTATTCAGTGTCTACACCTGCTGGAACACATTGCTACGAATGGTTGACCCTAGAGGGGTTGATGGTCTAGATCGACAGGTAACACTTGTTAGGGTGCTGTATGGGTGGTCGCTTACTTTCAATACATTGGACCACCACCAAAAAGTGTAGATAGATCTTACATCGGCCCTGAAGAATTGCCGTCCATATGACATAATGGCAAGAAACATGTTGACCTGACCTCAGAGCGCAGTACCCTGTAACCTAACAGCAGGGGTGCACCACATCTTGTTTTAATCAGGAGAGTGGCCAAATTCATTAAATTAGTTCCGAGTGGACCACTACTTTCTGTTTTAATTCACAATTTTTACATCTTTACTCACTAGGGCCCTCACACGCACTGCACCCAACGGCCAGGAAAAAAGATCTCCATCAAAAGGCCCCACCATGGGTGCCGATGGGGTATTGCAGCGCTGACCCGACGAGGAGCAGACCCAATGATGAAGCAAGACACCTAGCTCACTGGGTGTGTGAGGGTCTTTTTCCGAAAGGAGGACATTTTCTCCTGCTTCTAGCGAGTAGTGTGGTTCTTCACACGCACACAAACCTGGACTGTCTTGTAGGAACAACATACCATTCTGTTTTGTACTATCATTGGGCCTGTATGCTGGACCTGGTGAAAAAGCCCTCGGTTCCTCCCTTCTTTTAGACATTGTGGGGCATATTCACAAGGAACTATGGCCGACTTAACGGCACTTTATCGCAGCCAAAGTCGTGATAAAATTAACTCCCCATTCACAAGCTGGTGTAAACAGCCCACAGCACCAGTTTACCCGCAATAGCAGCCGCAATAAACATTGCCACAGAGGCCCCTCGCAACTATCGCTAATGAGATGCAGAGTGGGCGATCCCGTGCCAAAATCCGCGACAACATCACACCACAACATTCTCAACGACCAGCCACATCAGTATTAAAAACACAAAACAGGCGATAAGGCGCATTAGCACCAGGAAATCTACACCTCCTCTGACCTGGTGAAAATCGGACTGCAGCCTGTACCACAAAGGGAGCACAGCCCAGGGCCACATCGGAAGGGCAACAGTTGCCATGGAGCCACCCATCATGCAGCCCGGACACCCAAGAGGGCCGCAACACCCACCGACACCACCCCAGGACCACAACCCGCACCCGGACCCCCCCTGGACCACCACAGACAAAGCGCACACAAAGACAGCGGACCCCCAAGAAAGCGTACCAGCCGCACAGACCCAAACTCTGACAATGGCACCCTCCGCCGCAGACTGAAAGGGAGAACCATCCCAGGCATCGCGACCATCATCACCTGACAGGCCTACGGCACCAACACAGCTGACAACCAACATCCCACCCCACACCAAGCTGATGGCTTGGCTGCACGTGTTAGCCCCTGGCACCCCCCCAACCAACACCCACCAGAGTTTCACAGCCAGCCACTTCCAAGTCCCCCACACCTGTCCTGGACAGCACCATCACCCTGGTACCCCAGTTCCCATGCATCCTGCACAATGCGCAGGTCACACTGGAGACCAAGCAAGGACCATACCCCATAGCAGGATGCACACACGTGTTGGGGGCAACCCACAGCACACATGTCCTACCTGTGCCGCCTGGTGACCCAGCACACAATAACCGCAACAAAAAGCACAAGTCCCAACCCAATGTGCAGGCAACAACATAAAACAGTGGAACCTCCAACAATGTTGCCTTCATTTACACAGCCAGTGTGCATGATCCCTTCCTCCTCCGACCATCCATTATCAACCAGCGTACCCAGGATGGCAACAAGGGAAATGCAGAGCCCCTTGTTAAGTTCCAAATGAACACCCCACTCACCTCAACTCCACAACCATGCAAATCACAATTCTGGCAATGCACACATCACAAAATCACAACCAACGTACAACAACATGTCCACCCACCAGATACAACAGAACAACTCACAATGGTTACCTGGCCAAGCCGTGAACATGAGCCATCAACGGCATGGCACCTCAGCCACACAACAGCCGAATGTGGGGAGAGGTGGCAAACAGGCATGTGTGAAGGATGCATTAGTACCATGATTGGGAAAGTACACAATGCCAAGAGTGGCGGAGATGTGCTGGACAAACCGCAGTATGCAGCACACCCATATCCATGGTGACATACACCTCTGGTGTATGGAGTGTAGTGGACAGTGGACACAACCATGTCACCACAGCCAGTGGGGGACCTCACAGAAATCTTGCCTGTTACGCCCACCCCAAGCGTGACCAGAGTGGGATGGCCTGGCGTACGCCATGCTAGCGTAGGGGTGTGAATAAGAAGCACGTAGCCCTGGGCGTGGTCCTCTTCTGGAAAGTCCAACGTCTCTGTCAGGGTGGCGCCTCTCACCCCACCACAAGGTCGATGCCGCCCTCTAGAGTGGAGTCGCCTGCGATGCTGTGTACCTGCCGGACCCCGGCACGTTGGACTACGAACCCAACAGGCCCGCCCCTGCGCAGCCAGGCCTCACTGATCCCCTGCCGACACCAGCGTGTGTCAAGGAGGGCCCACCACGTTCCAGCGCAAGCTCCAGGCCCGAGTCTCGTGACCTTGGCAGCCTCCTCAGACCATCATCGCCTCCACGACACAGGCCCGCTTTACTTCTTTTTCGTTGACGTACTCCACTGCCGCCTCAGGCCTACTCTTCAGCCCAGTCGGTCCCATATGTGAAACTGTGTCTTGAGTCATGAATGGCAGTGAGCCCAAATCTGGGCTAGTGGCAACAGCGCCAGGCCCCACCTGATCAGTGAGACATAGTTCCATATGGGCTTCTTGCAACACGTGGTACCACTAACCCTGTTCAATGACAGCCGGCGACACGTGGTGCCACTAACTCTGTTCAACACCAGCCGGCGACACGTGGTGCCACTAACCCTGTTCAACGCCAGCCAGTCGACATGTGGTGCCACTAACCCTGTTCAACGCCAGCCAGCGATATGTGGATGAGGGACCAGGACTACCCTACGGACCAGTAGGTCCCACATCCAGCACCTGGGCGCAAATCACGAATGGCAGAGTCCACACTAGTGGTCGCACGGAGAGGAGTAAGATGCAGCTCATTCCGGACGAAACCCGAGTCACATACACAGAGGTGCCCAAACACGTGGTGCCACTGAACCTGAACTACGCAGGCCGGTGGGGCCATCCAACCTATGCCGGCGACACTCGGTGAATCGGCCATGCTGACTGTTGCCTCAGGACTACACCATGGACAGGTAGGTCACACATTTGGAACTGAGTCTTGATTACACCATGGCAGTGAACACCATTTAACGCATAGGACAAGTCACAAACCCCCTTCGATGTGGTGCCAACAAGTCTGTGCATGGCATCACAACCACACGTGTCTGTGGGCCTACGCGGACTACTGCCCTCGGCCTACGCTGCGCACGAGTGGCTCACAGATTTGGAACTGAACATCGGTTATTCAAAAGGCAGAATACATGCCAACACATGCACAGAGAGGCGTAAGAGGATGACGCGTTGCAGTCCGGAGGGAACAGGATCATCATTACAGAGGTGATCGAACACTACCGACAACAACCCTTGTGTCACTAACTCTGTGCCTCGCCAGCCAACGACAGGTGGCTGTGGGCCACTGCTGACCGCTGCCTCCGGCCTACATTGCGGTCCAGTGGGTCACAGTCTTGATTTGGCAATGGTGGAGTTCATGTCAGTGTACCGGCATCATCGCAGACTGCATCCCCGCTCAGCACCTGTGCCACTAAGTCGGTTCCCCGACATTCATGGACACTCCCTGATCGTACATTTGTGGCGTTTGAGTCTATGGACGAGGGGCTAGTTTTCATCCTCATGTAGCTGATACCGAATTGGTGGTGAAAACGAGCTTTCGCTTTCCAGTCCTCCATTTGCTGCTGCCTGATAACATCAGACCTTCCACATCATGCCCTGGAGGACACCTTCCACTGTCCCCCGCAACCCTCCGCAACACACACCTCAGACATTGATGGGGACCCGCCCAGGTCACATGGCTCATCTGACTGCACCGCAAGTCACCGTCCCGTGGCTGGGTGCCAGTGCTGGCCGCAGTGCATCCGGGGCCACTAACTGTGCTGCTCAGGTCTGGAACCCCTGCTTCTGATATATTGGATGACCTCTGTGATGGTGGTCTTGGGGTCATCAACGCCATGTGTCTGTGGCCCTGCGCAGACGCAGCCTCAGGCCTCAACTGCGGGCCACCAGGGCCCACACATAGATTCGGGTCCAGACCGGCCCGGATGTCGCATCACCGCAGGAGGCACAAGCCACCACCACAAGGACCACCTCCAACCGCCATCTGTCAGAGTTGTTACGGTGGTCCTAACAGACCTACGGACTTGCTCAGACCTGTCATGGATGCCATCATCGGCCTGATACACTGCTCAGCACTCCAGGTGCCAGTGACTCGGTGCACCGCAAGCCATTGTCCATTAGTGATTGAGGTTTGTGCTGTGGAGATGTTGGGCGGCTATGTCACCTCATGCAGTGGGGAAGAGCTGGGACTATGATGGGGAAGATGTGTCAAGTGTGCGTACGGGAGATGGCACAGACAATGGGAAGGCAGAAGGCAACATCCCCAAGGCAGGAATGCAGACTGGAGGTGGTAGGCAAGCTATACACCTGGAATCATTACCGGGTATTGCGCTGTGGACTGCGGATGCAACTGCCACCTCAGGCAGTGTGGGAGACCTGGGACGTTGATGAGGAAGTTGATGCAGGTGTAACAAACCCCACTGCATCTGCATTAGGACTAACC
This sequence comes from Triturus cristatus, assembly GCF_964204655.1. Classification (NCBI taxonomy): domain Eukaryota; kingdom Metazoa; phylum Chordata; class Amphibia; order Caudata; family Salamandridae; genus Triturus; species Triturus cristatus. The sequence goes on from NC_140585.1 coordinate 1,170,402,622, forward strand.
CGAAGGAACACAATTCTAGCAATTCCTTCACATGAGCGCGCTCATCTCTACTGCCCCTACCTCAGTGCACTGCAACTCACGGAACCTCCTGACTGAATATTGGGTGACCTCTGTCCTAGCTCCGGCTCCATCCATTTTGCTGTGCAGTTGGCTCTGTTATGCATGTGTTTTCTGTTTCTGTTGCACTGGTGTCCAATGTTCAAGTTGTTGCCAGCACCAAGAATTCCGTGCGGACTGGCTTACACTCACCCCACACACATCCAGCACATGCGTCACTGTACATGTGGCCCTGCCAAAAAAGGGGCTGGGCGCATGTGCCCGTAGCCAGTTCGACATGATATCTACATGTGTCTCTGTGGTCTTGTATGCATGAGGGCCCTGAGCCCTAGGACATTACAGTGTGCTGTGTACATCGGATGCAGACATGTCACCGCAGGCAGCGGGTTGGAGCTTAGACATGTAGCTTTGTCGTCACCCACTCAATTCATAAGGGGAGTGGCCAGGGCCATCGTACACCGTGCCAAAGTTGGTTTGTGACTGCTATTTGCATGCCCCTGGGCGTGGTTCTGTACTGTGAATGTGCATCTGCATATGTCTCTATGGCAGTGTGGGTCTCCTTTGTGGGGTTTGGGTGGTCCCTGAGGGTGATAGACACCAACGTATGTGTCCTAGCTCGCCTTCCATGGGTTCAGCACCCACCCCTACCTGTTGGGCCACCTCCTTTTGGCGTGTTGACACATGGCATTGGGGTGCCATGTGTGGGTGGGTGAAGTGTCGTGTGTCAGCTGTGCTTGCGTGCGCTTCCTGCTGTGTGGTCTGTTGCAGGGGCTGTGTTCTCCTCTGAGTAGCTGGTCTGCCCTGGTCCTGGTGGAGGTTTGTGTGGGATATCCATGAGCTGCTGTAGGGTGTCGGTGTCAACGGTGTGGTGGTCCTCTCAGACATCACAGATGTGTTGTCTTCTTTGCTCTGCTGGAGGCGTTGTGTGCCCCTCTGCAATGTGAAGGGGAGATGCATGTTGACATTGTGTTGACATGTATGTTGGCGCATTGTTCTGGTTTACATGCAGACTGTTTAGCAATGTACATTGTTTTTTTATTTCCATTTGTTTTATTTATTTTTATACAAGAATACATTAGCAATTCTGATACAGGATTAGCATAGGTGTTACCAAGCGCAGTTTATACATCAGTGTACTGAGACATTATGTCACGTCTGTTTAGCTAACCCGACATGACGATAGTTAGAGAAAAAGAGAGAGAGGTAGGCAGAAAAAGGCAGAAAACAAAGGGGGAAAGAAGAGATAGGAGACAGGCAAGGAGAGTTACATTTCTTATCAATTACATCTGACATTCTGTGGCACACATGTAGGCCGGTGTTGGTAGGGCTCCCCCCTTGCGGCAGGCCCGAGATGGCGACATTGGTTGGCACCAGTTAAGTACAATTGTCTGGCTGGTGCATTATGGGGGGTACCAGGTTGTGCATCGCCGGCATATCTTATTTTAATGGAGGTTCATAGGAGTCAAGGTACGTGTCCAGAGATTTCCACATCTTTCGCGATGCCGGTTTCCAGGGTGAGTTCTGTAGTGCAATGTTGTCCGCTCCTCTGAGATGGGTGATCCAGTTGATCCAGCCTTTATAAGATGTCTTACTTGTGTCTTTCCAATTGGCGTGGACCATTTTCACTGCTGCTGTCAGTAGCAGGTCTAGTAGGTCCTTATTGGGTTCAGATCTCAAGTCTGTGCTCATAAATGCCATAGGTATGGATGGAAAATTCTTTTGTTAGCGTACAGTCAAACAAACTATTTATAAAAACAGAGATTTTCTCCTAGAATGTTTTGAGAACTGGGCAATGAAAGATAATGTGTGCTAAATCCCCCGTTTCCTTGTTACAGTTCCAACATAACGCGTCATCCCTGAGGCGTAATGAGAATAAGCGGGCAGGGGTCCAAAAAGCCTTGTGTAGCAGCCAACATTTTGTTTGTGAGAGCACCGGGGAGATCATATTACGTGAGGCTGAGCTCCATAGTGTGGACCATTCTCGTTCGTTCGTTTGTTTATCCCAATAGGCAACAGTCTTATGATTAAATTTAGAGGATTTTGGGAGGAGGAGTTTGTAGAGCTGTGAGACCTGGTGCCCCAATTTATTAATGTTTGACACAAACCGGGAGATTGATGGTTGTGAGGCGGATAATTTGGCTTTTGACAGACCCGTTCTAATTTTCAAAAAGTTATAGAATTCAATGTCAGCTAGGTTATATCTTGACTTGAGGTCTGTGAATGTAATAGGGAATGTTTTTGTTTTCTAGTTGGTATGGGTAGTAGATACCTTTCCCAATCCATGTATCGAAGGCCTGGCTTTTCCCTTTATACAGAATCTTGCTATTGGCCCAAAGTGACTCCATTTTAGAACCTTTGATGCTATTCTCCTCGATATATACCTTGAAAGATTCGGGTTACCGCAGCTAAGCACCGAGGATACACTTAGGCTAGGTCAAGAAATTAACTATATCGAAATTGAAATGGCAGTCAAATCACTGAAAGAAACTAAAGCCCCCCGGGCCAGACGGGTTTACAGCCGCTTTCTACAAGACCTTCTTAAATCAGCTGAAACCAACCATGAAACAGGCTTTTAACCACTCAGCATCTAGGGGGGCAGTATCGCAAACCATGTCAGAAGCTAACATAATAGTCATTCCAAAGGAGGGGAAAGACCAACTGTCACCCAAAAACTACAGACCCATATCCCTTATTAACGTGAACTACAAAATATATGCTAAGATATTGAAAGTCAGACTCAACTCTTTTCTCCCTAAACTAATAAGCAACTCCCAGGTTGGATTCCTATGTACTCGAATGTCTAATGACAACACCCGACTTCTCTGCCACATATTAGAGCATGCGGCCACTAAATCAGAACCGGCAGTAGCTATCACATTAGATGCTGAGAAGGCCTTTGATAGAGTCTCCTGGGCTTTCCTGGAACGCGGCATGCAATCATTCAACTTAGGGGAGGGATATATATGGATGATTATGGCCCTGTACGGGGAACCTTCAGCCCGTATAGTCGTTAATGGGTCACTCTCTGACCCCTTTACACTGCAACAAGGTACTAGACAGGGATGTTTACTATCCCCTTCATTATTCTTACTTGCACTGGAATCCTTTATCCAAGATATCAAGTTAAATACGAACATAAAAGGGATCGATATCAATGGCATTGAAAAAAAATTAGCCGCCTATGCAGATGACATACTAATAGTAACGGAACATCCAAAGACATCAATTGAGGCCCTGATGGAGACGATAGCAAAATATTCTGGGTTCTCATGGTATAAGCTGGCAATGTACATTGTGACTGTTTATGAGGTGCTGGATTCTTCTGCGGGACAGTGTACATTTGGACTACATGACGGATGTGAGGTGGTATGCGTACATTTCCATTTTGCAGTTTCATGCTCTGTCAGATGTGGTAGGCATCTTTCTGTACATGTGCAGAGCCGGTTGTGTCCTCTGTTCTGCAGTGCGCATTGTACCATGTTGTCATCAATGTGGGTGTGCTTTTCTTGCTACGTGTGTGTGCTGCAGTGTGCCAAAGGGATGTGTGACATGATCCTGGGTAATTGTGGGTGTGCAGTGTGCTACGCCTCGTTGTGCATGTGTGTCATTGTGCCCATCTCCCTCCGTCTTAACCAGTTGATGTTGTCAGGTCCTCTCGAGCTGTGTTCGTACTTCCTACTCCATGCACCGTCTCCACACTGATGACTGTGGCCTGGGTTTCCTCCAGCTCCTCCTGTGGCGCTGGACTGCCACCTCCTGTCGCCGTTGCTGCCTTCTTGTTGGCAGCGGATTTGTACCTGGTTTAGGTTGTCACGTCCCGCCGCCGCCTCATGGCCTCCTCCGTTGGCCTCCTTGACACTCCGGCTGCATTCACAGTAGTCTGCTTGTTGGCCAGTTTCTGGTAGTGTTCTGTCACCTCCGTGACGTTGGTTTTGTTTGCCTGCGGTCTGCACCCCGTCTTCCTCTCCCTTTTCTCCATGGCCTTCCCCGTGCCCTTTGTTCCTTGCTGGTGGTCTGTGTGGGTTGTGGGGTTCGTGTTGTCCTCTGTGCTGGGTCAGGGTGCATCCGTGTTGCTCCGTGCTTAGGCTTGTTTCTGGTGTGTTGTTTCAGTGGAATTTATGGTGCATTTTCCGGCACGACGCGTGGGATTTGCAGGCCTGTGGCTGTTTTTCGCTACTTTTAGTACCGCGATTGGCCTCATCGCATGAATTTTCGCATTGTGGCGGCGTGCCGTTGATTTTGGCGCTGACATTTGTCGCGTTATCTGGTGTCTATTGCATGCTACCGCCTTGTTGTGAATTCAATGTTGACGCAGGGTTATTTTCCCGCAGTGGGCTGTGATATTGAAAGTTGGGTTATGCTACTCTTGCGTTAGTTATCACACGTTCTTGTGAATATACCCTGTATTGAGTGCCAAGCACGAGAGCACAAGAAATCAAGCATCATGGTTGTTTTTCAGAATATTGTTGTCAAAGATACTGTCTTCCAAAGATCATGCCCTAAGTATTGTTTACACAAATTTGGTGCTATTGGATGTAGATATTCTATTGTTAACACCAATACTGAATGGGGAGATAGTTTTGTAAACATTATTTAGGACACAATATTTATGTCAGACCATCTCTGCTTGTGAAATTCTGATCTGATGTCTGCATGGCTGGCCAGTAAATGATTTTAATTAACTGAAACTTTTAACCAAGGACAAGAAGAAATGCACGTATTTAGATCTGTGAGCTGAAATGAAGTAACTATTTGATTTATGGTAACACCTCATTTGGAGGCAAGTATGAATTTAAAGTGGGTTATTGAATATTTTTATAGCATGGCTGTATTTGTGTTTTTCATTTCTGTGCATTCTGCTACGTGTAATAAGATTCATCTTCATACATGATGTGAATAAGCCTATTTAGGCAGTCTGTGTTTTGAAGTAAACTGTCGCTATAAAACAAGTAATTGAACGGATGAACTGTAAGTCTTGTTCTTATTTAAAATCTGGAGTCTTTTACAGAGTGCGGCATCTTTCAACTCAGGACTAGACGCTATCCTGTAATCGTAAAATGCCTGAGGAATATACTTCTTTGTAAGAAGGTGTAAAGATGTCAAAGTAGTACCATGGCATCTTTTTGAGACGTGCATGACAAGTTACCTTATCTATTGGAGCCTTGTGCACTTTTACTAGGAGCGGTGCTCATGAATTTCATGTACTTGCAACGGGTGGTAGTGACAAACCATGATTGAGGGAATAGTGCATGGCCAGGGATTTAAGACTTGGAAACTGTCGGGGGATATTCAAATGGGAGGAGGTGGTTCTCGGAGGACTCTTTGAAGGCAGCAGAGTGAGAGAGGCTATTACGGCAATCTGAAGAGGACAAGAAGCTTTATGGGCAACAGACAGTGGGGCTTTATGACAGTGAAAGGTGCTGGCTTTGGAGTCATGGTGCCTCTGCGGGGTGTACTATGAGACAGTTTGGGGTACATGTGGGATGAGTGAAGATGGGTCGATTAGTAAACAAGAAAGGGAAGTTTCTTCGGAACCTTGCTGTACACTGAGCAGAAGTTAGACTGGTATCTAATGGGGGGTGGGAGGGGGGGGGGGGGGCTAAGGTGATTACATTGGGTCCCCGTGTTGAATCTGAATATTTGCTCAGGGTAACAATTTGTGGGGAAGGCGGATTAAAAAGATGTTGCAGTGGTCCTTCTTGTGCAGATGAAGCGGGGTGGTAAAGTCTGTTGAAAAGATGAAGCGCGCTGGACACATTTGACTGCCACACTATACCCAAACCTTCTAGACAAGGAGGATGGAAGGATGCTGTCAAAGGGGAATGTGATAGAGGGGTCTTTCCAGCAGCAGGGGGGGAACAGACCTGTATTATTTACATTTTAGGGAAACAACAAAAGGCACCGCGGTGCCGTTTAGGACCGAGAGGTAGAAAGGAAATCAGCTACTTACTGTTGGAAAGATGTGTTCGAGGAGGGAAGGAGAATAGTTGCTTTTCATCATTAAACGTTAGCACAACTACAAAGATTTGTGGTTGTTTTTCTAAGGGCTCTGGCTTAGAGAGAGAAAAGGGACAAGTATGCAGCCAGGGCAGGTGGACATGAACATCAACAGTAGAACGTGGCTGGACAGCAGGTGAACCAGGAAAACGCCATGCCTGTGATTGCACGAGTAGGCATGATTATAAAACACACTGTTGGCGCAACTGTATTGGAGGCTACAGCGACATAAAAGGGATCCAGTTTGTGAAAAGATCAAGTTAGGCGTTTTGGTATAACTTGTTTCATCGATTGGTGGCCGTGAAACAAGCACACCAATCATATACTGAATGAACATCTATCAGTAATTTAAAGGTATCTCTGGTTTGACTTTAGATTGAAACTCGGTTGGCAAGCAAGCGGCGGCTTTAAATAAATAAATAAATAATCATGCCTCATGCTGTCAGCATTACTTGAACCCTTAGCAACATCCTTTCAGAATAAAATTGATAAATGGGTTTCTCAGCACAGTGTTTTTCTGAAATATGGTATGATTATTGTGAAGATCATTTGAATGGTATTTGGAATCAATCCATCCAGTCGCATCTCATGAAAAGCAGACAATACAATTGAACTGAAAAAGGACCCAGGATGTGCTTAAAAACTGCAAGTACTTTGGATTAGAAGCCTTAAATGTGGCACTCACAGTAAACTTTTGCATATCGAGGTGACATCATTTTAATTTGTTATGTGCCACAAGGTAAACACCTAGCTTTGAAACTTAAAATAGAGCATAGCAGAGACATCTTTGATCAACTGGTGTCCAAATGAATATAACAGTAGGAATGGATTTCTGTTTAGTGCAAAGTATTATATGGCAGGCACAGAGTGGAGTACAGTGGAGTGTCCTGACGCAGAGTGGAATAGATTGTTCTAGAGTGGTGTAGAAAAGCAGGCACCGTTTTGTAGGGATAAATAAAAATAAAAAAAGTACTTTTAGATATGTTTTCTTTTAATTCTATCACCGTAGAGGGAATATAAAATAAACTTTAGGGGCGAGGTGGTGTAGATAACGTTTTACTCATGCGAACTTACAAGTTATGAGTCAATGCGATGCCTTTGAGCTGTCAGTTTGGTAGAACAGTATGAATCAGAAACAGCCCAATGCCTATAAGACATGTTAACTGTAGTTAACCCTTGATGTTCCAAAACCTCACCCAGAAAAAATCAATGAATACGACACATGGAGGAAGGACAACAGGAGGGAGGGGCACCTATACCGTCCTTCTCTACGATTATTTATCAAAAGGAATCTTTTTTGCAAACAATGAAATGAAACTCGGATAGGCTCACTGGGTGAATGAGACATACATGAGGCAACAGACATTATCAAGTGTGCCTATTGCAAAGCTGTAAATGTCCTTGTAATTCTTTTCTCTTCACTGCCATGTGTCATACGACCTTCAGTTGTCGAAAAGCATCCTGAAGTTGGAAGAAATGACAACATCAACCTGATGTTTTGAATCCTTCTAGTAATGAGGGTGGAGGGAGGTGTGAGGATGGGCAGGTGAGGTGAAGGCTGTGACGTGTAACATTTGATGGGAGTCACGCTCCTGGGGTGGGTTTGTCCTCACAAGCAGCTGCTGCGCTGGGAGAGCACGGTGTGCACCTGGGCAGTGCCTGTGTGTCAGGACGGATTCAGTTCAACATTTGAGATTCTAACGTGAGGCATTACAAACAGCTGGAATGAGAAATGGCGAAGAACAGCAGCAGGTGAAAGAAGGGGCAGAGATCTATGGTGAGCTGCATCCCTGGTTCACAGCCGGCATCTTCTAAATAGGGAACTTAAACTAAGGGGCATATTATCAAGAACGGCGTTACAATTATCGCCGCTTTAGCGGCAGGAAACCGCTGCTAAAGCGGCGATAATGGGCTTGATAATATGCCGCAGAGAATTCCAATAGAAGCCCATGTTCTGGTGTGAACCTGGGCTTCTATTGGGATGCTCGAGGGCATATTATCAAGCCCGTTATCGCCGCTTAATTTTAACGCCGTTCTTTATAATATGCCCCTTAGTGAGCAGGAGGGCAAAATCAACACACACTCTACCTGCTCGGTGCAAGCTTACAGCTAAACGTAATCGTTCTCACAGGATGCTCTTAAGTTGAAACAAACAACCTGGAAAACATTTCCGTCTTTTTGTAGTTTTACATTCTAGCCTGCCGGATATGGGGTAGATGTTAGATGGGAGAGGCAAAGACCGTGTTGGGACCATCTCTAGATATCAGGTTATCAGTGACTGATATGCTGCTGTGCTGATTCTCATTGGCAATTGTTCCTATACCAGAACCGTATTTTTAGCGGGAATGCATCGCGGCGACCCCACTAAAAGCGGTGGAATCCTGTTCATATCAAAGTATAATTTAGCAAGACGGATCAATGGGACCCAGGATAGATGACCAGTTGAAATCAGGAGGGTTGGATTTTCTGTATTGTACTGCACTCTAACCACAGGGACAACAAGCTAACCTCGTTTGGAAATGGTGAAATAAAAGTGATACCATCAGACAATCTGCTGATTCCGCTCATCAGACAAAATGCCACTTTGTTCTCACAAAAAGGATGAGTTTAATGTGACTCTGCACGAATGGAGCGATTGTATAAAACAAAGCTGGAAATCTACAGGAGTTAAACTGGTTTTAGGAGTTTCACCAGCTTTGAATCCAGGTCACACCATGTCACTGTCTACATTTTGGAACGACTGGACTTGGAGGCTGGCAGCTGGTTATATTAAATGCCTAGTCTCCCTGGTTAATTAAGAGGCGTGGCATTCATTTTCAGCTAGTAATGGGTTTGCACATGTCCTAAAATGACTGTGTTTGCTACTAAGAGAACCAGCTGTGCACTATACTGCACCTACCCAGTGGTTTTGTGTTATGTGAAATCATTTTTCGTTTTTCGTGTTCATGTGGGAAACGCTAAAGATACATGTGCTAAACTTCCACTGACAGCACTTTAAGGGCTGAGCTATTCCACTGGTAACAGACGTATTTTACACTTCAGTTGACTGTTGCTGGTAGTGGTCGAGGTGAAGCGAGGTTTTATCGGCAATGGTTTTTGATGGCAGAAAATGGCAACTTTACAAAGAGTTATGTTGGCAGCACAAAGGTGTTCTTTAAAGTCTGTGAAATTACCTTGTTGTCAGGATTTTTCACCGACTCCCGCTTTGAAAATGTGTGTTACAAACATGTCTCATGATACCCCTAGGGTGTTCGTTGTCCCTGCACACAGTAAATGCAAAAAGCAAGTGAAGTGAGAAAATAAATGTACTAGTGCGAAAGAGAAACTGTTCATGTGCACATCATATGGCAAGAACACAAATCGCATCACACCTTGGATTACTGAACACTGTGGGAATTTTGCTGAGACTGCCTGCCCCCCCCCCCCCACCCTCCGTGCTGATTTTGTGATCGTTGAGTCATGTTCCAAGTGTCCCTATGAGCAACTTGCATACACTTTAGTGTGAAAATTTCCTTTTTAGTGTTTGTTGCAGCTGTATTTCTTTATCAGTGAGATCAAAAAGAATGGTATACTTCAAAAACATGGACTTAAATTCTATCACCACCACCAACATTGCTGGAAACAGTGACAAATAACAGCAATTGTTAAAAGCAAATGCCTGATAGAAAAAAATAATCACTTTTCTTTTGCAACTACCCCACAAGATTATCGATGATCAAACAAGTTTTTTGAGAGGAGATACAAAACTTTGCTACTAAATCGGAAAAATATTATGGTTGAGATGAGTGTGTATTCAAATTCTATAAAACTTTATTGTATGGAGGATTCTGCAGCAAATACAAAATATATTTCTGTTTATATTTTAAGTGAGTCTTGTAGAATATTTGTTTAGGTAAATGTCATTCCCCCTGAATTCCTTATTTATCATTTCTCTCCAAATTAGGCAGTTTTCTGCCCACGATGCATCTACGAAAAAAATTTACCATGAAGAAACGCCCTGTTTATATGTGCATGTGTTAAATGATTCCTAAGTGAAACAGGAAGTAGTTGTTTTGAGGCATAATTAACTGAAGTTGCATTTCAGCTCAGAGGCTTGCATGGCAAAAAGTGAAAAACAAACAGTACAACCAAAATAGGTAGCAGCAGGTCAGAATGTTTATCAAATAGGATTGCTGTAGACAGCACTACATTCTCATCAGAGACCTGAATTTCCACCTCGACAACCACAGCGATCCCTACCCACAGGGCCAGACACACCTTGGCCCCATTTTCGCAGGAGGAACTAACATCCACTTCAGCCACACCACGCAGCCCCTCTGGACAGACCACTACTGCGTACACTTCACCTTCATCACCATCACCACCACCGCACCCAAACCCTCCCCGGGCCCGCCAAGAAGAAACTGGAGCAAGATCACAGAGGAATACCTCAACACCACCCTCCTCCACGACCCCCCTCCGCCACAACCAACGCCAACTCCACAAGCCAAAGAACTACACCGCTGGATCACCGACAAGCTCGCACCCCTCCGTCACTCCGTCAAACAACGTCCCCGAAGGCCGCCTGGGTCACCACCGACCTCCAAGAAGCCAGACGCTCCTGCAGATGCCTCGAGAAACTCTGGCGCAACAAGAAAACCACCGAAGACCATAACAACTACGCAACGCCATGAACGAATACCACCAGCGCATAAGAACCACCAAGCAGGCCTTTATCAAGAACAAAATCCACACCAACGCAAGCAACGCAAAAGAACTCTTCAATGTCATTCAGCATTAACCAAACCCCCCAGCGAAGCCACTGACATCACACCTTCTGAGGACCTCTACAACAAGCTCAGCTCCTACTTCCACCTTAAAACCAAGGCGCTCTACGACAACTTCAGTGAACAGACTCCGGACACCGCGCCCCTCCCCACCACCGGCAACCTGCCGACCATCACCAACTGGAAACCTGCCACCACTGAGGACACCACCACGACCATGAATATCACGAACTCAGGAGCCCCCATTGTTATGTTGTTATTGTTGTCATTTGAAGTTGGCACGAGTGCTGCCGCACTCGTGTCTACTTCAAATGTGACTGCGTGTGGGAAGGCATCTTTTAAAATGTGCGCGGAGCATATAGGCATGGCGGGTGGTGGTTGTGAGGATTCTGAACTGTACCTGGACTTGAAGGGATGTATTGAAAGACGTTCTGCAATCTTTGGAGTTCCTGTTTCCTTTCTTTAGTATTACTGTGCAACAAGAACTTATTTTATTACACTGGCGACGATCCGGAAATGTTTCCACGTTCAAGGTCAAGATTTCTACAATTTCTTCCGGTTTTCCTGCGCTGCCTTGAGATTCCTGTTCGGCTCCTCCCTCACTTGCACCACTGTTGTTGGCCATTGGTGTTTCGAGGCTGAGTCCATCTCAACAACGTCAGCTGCTTACTATCGGAAGATTTAAGCCTCTGTTTACTTCTTCCCACACGCACCTTGGCTATTCGTCACATGGTGTGATTAGGCAGAGTTACAGATCCTACTCTGTTTCTCAATATTGAAGGATTTATTTCACCGCTGTGTTATCGTTGGGAGAGTACAGCATCAGGTTTCTTTTTTCTTCTGTGACACGCACACATATCAACACGCATGTCCAACAGACATTAGTAATTAGCATATTCAAGTCTGTTCTTCTGTGACACGCACACATTGTTTTATTTGTATTTCTATCTGATATTAACAGCTCAGTGTTTAATTTTTGTGCATCTACCATTATATTATTGTTTTCTGTGCAGCAATGTCTGGCATTAAGCCTCCTCCCTCTTTTCTTTCAATACCTGGTGAACCCCAGATTGAATGGGACATATGGGAAGCAATGTTTCTAGCATATGTTGATGTTTTAGAGGGGGAGGAATGTTAAGCTGACAGGAAATTAGCTTTACTAAAACATTGCCTTGGAGGGATAGGTCTTAAGGAATTTAAAAACTTACCTCCTTTAACTAACACGACTGATTAGAATGTGTATCAAATTGCGTCAAAACAGCTGTCTATTCGCTATGGAAAAAAACCTCAATGTGGTTATGGAAAGATTTAAATTTTATTCAAGAAAGCAAAAACCGGATGAGTCCATTGAGACTTATGTATCGGCTTTGAGATCTTTAGCAGTTATGTGTGACTTTGAACATATTAACTATGAACAGGTTTTGAGAGATCAAATTCTCATGCGTACTAACAACAAGAAAATACAAGAAAGATTGTGGACAAGTTCAGACATGTCTCTTAATGCAGCAATTGAAATAGCAAAAGCTATTGAGCATTAGGAAAAGTTTGTCCAGGAAATCAGATCCTGTGATAAGAGTGATGTACAAGTTGTCCACAAGGAAAATGACAAACCAAAGAAATGTTTAACTCAAAGGAATGAAAACTTTCAAAAACCTGAAACCAGAAGCAGATGGCAAACACCTGATACCAGGGGGAACAATGTTTACTGCTTTAGATGTGGTAGTAGTTATCACCTAGGGAATTCAAAGTCATGTCCTGCCATAGATAAAGTGTGTGCCAGGTGTAACAAAAATGGGGCCTTTTCCCAAAGTATGTAGATCAGCTCCCAGAAGAGTCAACGTTATACAAGAACATGAGGAGTCTTGTGATAATGATTACGATGTAAATACCATACTTTGTGTGAGTAAAAATATGAGTGCTACTAAATTTCCTTTATGTGAATTCACCATCAATGGAATTTCTACCCAAGTATTAGTAGATTCATGCTCCTGGTACACTATTCTTCCTCACGCCCTTGTTTGTTCTAATTGGCCTGATATAGAACTTACACATCCTGATATTTCTCCAAGTGGTTATACTGGTCACAAATTACAACTCCTAGGGTATTTCATTGATGAATTAGTTTTTCATGAACGGAGCACGCTTGGTAAAATTTATGTTACAGAAGTTGGTCAATCGCTTTTAGGCTGGCCACATCATGAAAAACTGGGAATCAGATTAGATCCTAATGCCAATCCTCCTGTTTATTCGGTTGATACAAATCCTACAAAATATGATCCAATAAGAAACCCAATGACTCTGAACTAGTTGCTAAAATAAAAAGTGATTTTCTTACATTATTTAATGACAAATTAGGTGAATACAAAGGTTTTAGACATTGCATAAAAGTACATGCTAATGACATTCCTGTACGTCATAAGGTAAAGAATGTTCCTCTGTCCTGTAGGAAAAAATTGAAAGAAATGCTCCATGACATGTGTGTGAAGAAGATAATTGAACCGATAGAGTCATCTCCATGGGTTTCTCCAGTCGTTATTTCAATTAAATCTGGTGGGGAACTTCGTTTATGCATAGATTTACGCAGTCTTAACAATGCCATTTGTGTGGATGCCCATCCTCTTCCTAATCTACATGAAATGGTTTCCACATTAGCTGAGGCACCTGTGTTTTCTTGTCTTGATCTAGCTAGCACTTATCATCAGGTTGTTCTCCATGAAGAATCTAAAGACTTAACTTCTTTTATAACACCAGAAGGTCTTTAAAGATTCTGCAGGATGTCTTTTGGTTTAGCCAGTGCGGCTTCCATCTTCCAAAGACAGATGAAGGAAACCCTGGATGGTCTTACTGGGGCCATAGCATTTCAGGATGGCATTTTAGTCTTTGGTAAAAATGAGGAGGAACATGACCATAACTTAGTCAAAGTTCTAAATGCATTTGCAAACAAAGGGTTAACGCTCCATGCAGACAAGTGCAGATTCAAAAGCAATGATTTAGAATACTTATGACACCGTATCAGCGGAGAGGGAATTAAACCTAAAATGTCACATTTGGAAAACATCAGTAAGGCTCCTATTCCTGAAAACAAAGAACAGTTAGTTGCTTTTTTGGGTTTAGTGGAGTTCTACGCAAAATTCATCCCTAATTATGCAACACTGATTGAACCATTTAGAAACCTGTTAAAGAAAAATGTGAAATTTACTTGGACTGATGTTATGACTTCCACGTTTTCTACTGTTAAAAAAATGATTCTTGAGGCTCCATGTCTCAAACCTTTTGTCATTGGTAAACATTGTGTTGTAATGGTAGACGCAAGCAATTGTGGATTTGGTGCGGTATTGATTCAAGAAGAACGGGGTATAGAATGGATAGTAGCATATGCTTCAAGAACATTATGAGAATCTGAACGACATTACTCAGTAATTGAAAGAGAACTACTAGCATGTGTGTGGGTTGCAGAACATTTTAGACCATTCTTATGGGGAACAAAATTCACCATTAAGTCTGATCACAAGCCTTTGGTTCATATATTGTCACCTGGTGGTGAGCGCACATTGTCATCAAGGTTGGCCAGACTTTCTTCTAGACTACAAAACTTCCAATATACTCTAGAGTATGTCCCTGGTAAAGCTAATGTTCATGCTGACTGCGTGTCAAGATTGCCTCTTCCGTGTCTGGAATCTGCTAGCGTTGATACTGATGAATGTGAGGTTGCACATGTTGTGCGTGACGTGAATTTGTTGTCTAATGACGATCCCATTATTCAAGAGCAATTGTGGAATGAAGAAATGAGAAAGGATCAAGAACTTAAAAGAGTGAAAGAATTCATACTAGAAGGTTGGCCAGAAGAAATAGAGCTCATAGGGAGTCTAGTAAGTTACTTTAGGGTTCATGATCAATTGGCTATAGAGAATGATATAATTCTGAGGGGGGATACATTTATTGCACCTTTTGGTCTCAGGAAAGTGTTTGTTGATATTGCTCATGAAGGGCATTCTGGTATCTCTATCACCAAGAGATGGTTGAAGGATAGTTTCTGGTGGCCAGGCATTGATTCGTATGTTGAGCATCATGTAAGATTCTGTGATTTATGCACCAACAGTGACAAGTCAGACAAAGTTTTAACCGCTGCCTCACAACCGGTGGATTTACCTGCTTCGCCCTGGTGCAAATCAGGCATTGATATAATTGGTCCGTTTAGTGTTTTACCGCATCAACACTCTTTTGGGATTGTGCTAATGGATTATTTCTCAAAATGGCCTGAGATTAAGATGGTTAGAGAAGTTACTTCAGAAGCCATTATACAATTTTTAGATGATATTTTCTGTAGGTAAGGCATCCCTCAAGAGTTGGTTACAGACAATGGGCCACAGTTTGTTAGCAAACAGATGGAAAATTATTTGACTAGATGTGGTATTATTCACAAAAGGATTGCTGTCTCCCATACAGAAGCTAATGGTCAAATTGAGAGATTTAATAGGGTTGTTAAAGAGGCTATCCAGTTAGCAGTCAAGGGTGGACTGTGTTGGAACAAAGCTTTACAATCCATGTTGTTATCTTACAGGGCATCACCCAATGCTGTAACTTTGATTAGTCCATTTGAATTATTGAGAGGCCGTAAACCCAGCACAAAACTGGTTCCATGGTGGTTAAATAACAAGAACAAAGCACAAGCGGAAATTGCTGAGATAGATTTCAAAGAAATTCATCATAAAATGGATGCTTACAAAAGCAAAATGAAAGATAACTTGCTGAAAACTAAAATTGTTAGAAATGTTTCTGTCCAGGTTGGAGATTTAGCACGGTTGAAGAAAGGTGGTTCTATATGTAAGGGTTTGTCTAACTGGTCGGATCCTGTGCCAGTAGTGGAAGTGTTTAGGAATGCTGTACGGGTGGAGGATGAGAGTGTTTGGAATTTTAATAGAGTTTCAGTTTATAATGGTAAGGTGGCTCTTAGTGATATCATTGCCTCTAATGTATTTTTGGATGTGAATGAAAATCCTGTGAGCAACTCGTGCACAGAATTACCTGTTGAAGAACAATATGTACCTGCTCCACCATGTTCGACTAGGAATCCAAGAATTCGCAGATTACCTACTAAATTCAAAAATGTTGTTCTTTCTTAATATTCTTGTTAATAAAAGGGGGAGGTGTGTTATGTTGTTATTGTTGTCCTTTGAAGTTGGCACGATTGCTGCCACGCTTGTATCTATTTCAAATGTCACTTCATGTGGGAAGGCATCTTTTAAAATGTGCGCGGAGCATATAGGCAAGGCGGGTGGCGGTTGTGATGATTCTGAACTGTACCTGGACTTGAATGGATGTATTGAAAGATGTTCTGCAATCTTTGGAGTTCCTGTTTCCTTTCTTTTGGATTACTGTGCAACAAGAATTTATTTCACTACACCCATGGACTCCTGCCCACCGGACATCTACCACAGAGCTGCCGCCGCCATAGCACCCGAACTAGGCCAGAACATCAACGCTTCCCTCGACTCCGGCATCTTCCCTGATGACTGGAAGCGGGCAGAGGTCAAGCCCCTCCTCAAGAAACCCTTGGCTGACCCGACGGATCTGAAAAACTACCGGACCATCTCTCTCCTTCCCTTTGCAACCAAAGTCACAGAGAGATTTATCAACACCTAACTGACCACCTTCATTGAAGAAAACTGCATCATTGACCCCTCTCAGTTGGGATTTCGCAGCAACCACAGCACCGAGACCGTCCTCCTTGCCGCCACCGATGATATCCGCATGCTACTCGACCAGGGCCACACTGCAGCCCTCATCCTATTAGACCTGTCCGGAGCCTTTGACACCGTCTCCCACCGGACCCTTGCAGCCAGACTCCACAACGCCAGTGTACAGGGAAATGCCCTTGACTGGATCTACTCCTTTCTCTCCGACAGAACCCAAAGGATCAGACTCCCTCCCTTCTTCTCCAAACCTACTGAGATCAACTGTGTAGTACCCCTAGGATCCTCGCTCAGCCACACTCTCTTCAACAGCTACATGGCCCCCCTTGCCGCCATTGTCAGACAGCATGGGCTCAGCATCGTATCCTACACCGATGACACCCAGCTCATCCTCTCTCTCTCATGAAGAACCCCGAAGACACCAGAGTCAACATCCAAGAAGGAATGAAAGATGTCGCAGCTGGATGAGCAACAGCTGCCTAAAACTGAATTATGAGAACGAGCTCCCAGTCAACATCAGATGCTCCCCCACTCTGCACACCTTCAAGAAGTGCCTCAAGACCTGGCTATTCGACTGTTCCCGAGATGCACTCCTCCCCCCCTCCCCGAGCACCCTGAGACCCTCACGGGTGAGTAGCACGCTTTATAAGCCACCTGGTTGATTGATTGACATGGATACCTCCTGGAGTGGGAAGAATCTACAGAATTCAGATTCATCAATTAAAGTGGTTTAGTTTTACTTTTTGTTTCGTTTTATTTTGTTGAATTGAAATTAGATCTCATAGCTTCATTAAATCAACACACACGGTGAAACTATGTTTTCTCAGCTTTAGAAAAATACACGTCTGTGGGGAGAGCATGAACAAACTGGGATTGTGTATTATTTGTTACGAATCAATAAATTACTTTATCATATGCACTGCTTGAGGCACTTTAGAACTTGTCTGAGAAATTGGAAACCACAGATTTTCACCATCCCTTGAACTGTAATTGACTGAAGAAGAAATACGGAATACGGACATCAACAAAGAATAATGAAAGGGGCAAGCTAAGGACTCAAATACAATGAAATGATTCACAATTCTAACCTAATTTTCATTCTGAAAAACACCCACATCAAAGATTTGGAAATAATAAAATTTCAACTACAGTGAACGAGATACGTGAGAACCAGCAGGAGTTTGTGCGAGGAATTAGAAACTTTGTATATAAAACAAAGATAGTTGCAGCTATGGAAGGGTGAGAGGGGTGTCCCTGCCATTATTAAAAACAACTTAAAGCTGACGTTCAGGTCTACAACATCAGCATAAATATCACTCACCTATCCGATACCTGACAAATGCTCCAGAACTTTTACAACAAAATTGTAGAACTCTACGCGTACAAGCGTATGCACGCACCCCTCGTGACGGGCTAGGTCCGAGGGTATAAAATAAAAGGGCCAAGGTCGCACGTGACCTTACGGCCGGAGCAGAGTTGAGTGTAGTTGTGTACCTTATTATACAGCTCCAGAGTGGTAGGCCGCATGTCCCGTCCCAGCACCCTTACACTGGCGATGAAAGTGCTTTACGAACCCTTGTTGCTGTGTCCCACTTCGCTGCCGGCGTTCGCGCATCCGCTCCAGGCAGTGCTCGTCGAGTGGCGTGGCCGGTCTTGTTCCGCTGCGGAGCCGCCCCAGCGTGTGCCGGTGACCCCCGCTGTGCAGCGCGACTCCAGCGAGAGTGCGTGCAGAAGAGGAGCAGCGTTGTTCCCTGCCCGGAGGCGAAATCAGGCGGTGAGGTTGCACGCATGCACATAGGCGAGCGGCATCGGCCCAGCGCGTAGGAGCACGTAGGCCTCACCGGAGGAGTCATCTCGCACCAGACAGTGTGTGAGCACGTGGTGGGGCAGAAAACAGCCCACATAAGGATGGATTCAAGGGCATTCCTGCTGGAATGAAGGATTTTGGGTGCTGAAGCGACCCCAGCTCTGAACTGTGTGCCCTGCTCCCTGGCAAAAGGGGTGTTCCTCCCCCATTGGTGGGTGCAGGCTGTCCATGGCCCAAGAAAAAAAGAAAAAAAAGAACACAAAAGAGGGGACATATTGCCACCTCACATACCTGGTCTATAGAGGTACCACCTGGCAAGGACAAAAGGGTCAGCATTGGCACAGCATCCTAAAGAGACCTTCTGTGAGCGCTAGTGTTCGTCTGGCGGTGATCCACATCACCAGATTTCATCGGTCAGCGGTACACAGTGCGACGACATGGCTGATGACCAAGCGGCCCCGGCTCCAGTCCCACTGGCCCCTCACTCACATACCTCCGTGACGTCCCTACCGCCATTCAGCCAGTTGGCCGACTTGGCCACTGCAGCGCCAAGATGGAAGCAATGGGTGGGCCGCCTCAACCACTATTTCACTGGGATTCGAGAGCACAACGGTAAGGTGAAGCGATCTCTCCTCATGCACTTTGGAGGCGATGAGCGCTACGAGCTGTTCGAGTCACTACCCAACACCGGACCGGATGACGATTATGACGCCGCCATTGCCGCATTAAACAAGTACTTTGATCCCCAAATGAACCCGGATTACGAATGGTTCAAACTGTGACAGGCTCGTCAAGGGGAAACGGAAACAATGGACATGTACAATGCGAGGCTTAGAAAGCTGGCGGCCACCTGCATGGGCATAGACCACAACAACGAAATCAGGGCGCAGTTGATCGCCAGATGCAAGGCAGTATCCTTGCGACGCCTCATCCTGCGTCAGCCAGGCATCTCCCTAGACAATATTTTGATCCTAGCCCACTCGCACGAGCTCTCCGATAAGCGCGTGGAAGAAATGGAGACGTGAGACTGCGAAACACGTCAGGGGCGGCGACACCCAAGCCAGTGCAGATAAAGGAAGAGGTAGTGGAAGCCATCCAAAGACGTCCAGGAGGAGCACAACGACGAGGTACAGGACCAAGGCCCAGCAGCAGGTGCGGATACTGCAGTTTCGACCACGGGGACCAGAAAAGATGCCCCGTGAAAGGGCAGGCATGTTCGAAGCGCGGGAAAGCCAACCACTATGCCAGCGTGTGTCATGGGCTAGGAGGAAGAGCACGTGGCGGTGCTCCAAGAGGACGCCCGGGGAGTCTGAAGCACCTCACACTGGAAGACCGGGAGTCCGGAGTAGCACCAGACATGGCCGCGGACGCGGCGTACTATGAGGACGATGATGACGCATTCGTCATTTCATTCACTGGACGGGCGGGCAAGAAAAGATGACCACCTACTATGTGCCAAGTCTGTGTCAATGGATCTCCCATACAGGCCCCGATAGACACCGGAGCGTCAGTAAATGTCATGGACTCCTACCAGTTTGACCGGTTACAGCCCAAGCCAGCGCTCGTCCCAAGCTGAACCAGGATCTTCACGTACGGGGGCACTGAGCCACTCCCACTGAGGGGTATGATCGAGGTAGAAGTATAAAGCGAGGCCCACACGCTGACAGCGACATTCCATGTCACGGAAGGTGGAACAGGCATGCTAATAGGATGCCATACGGCGGAGGATCTGGAGTTGGTGTTCTTTGCGAGACAGGTGCACGAAAACCACGCGGAGGACATCATGAAAAAATTCCCTCAACTCTTCACAAGGCTAGGCAAGCTCAAAAACTTCCAGGTGAAACTACATATCGATGGTAGTGTCCAGCCGAGAGCACTCCGACTCCGACGGATACCGCTGCACATCCGCCCGCTGATGGTGCAAGAGCTGCAGACCCTGGAAGACATGGGAGTCATAGAGAAAGTATCGGGTCCCATGCCGTGGGTGTCACCCCTGGTGGTGGCACCCAAGCCCAAACAACCGGGTGCCATTCGTTTGTGTGTGGATATGCGGCTCCCCAACCAAGCCATCAGAAGGGAGCGGCACGTGACCCAGACGATGGACGACATCATCGTGGATTTAAACGGAGCCCAGTGGTTTTCCAAACTAGACCTTAACTCGGGATACCACCAGTTAGAGTTAGCGCCGGTGAGCAGGTATATCACCACCTTCTCAACGTAAGTGGGGTTGAGGAGGTATACCAGACTCAGATATGGGGTGTCGTCCGCGGCAGAGGTTTTTCAGAACGTGATCCAAGAAACCCTGTACGGCCACGTCGGAGTGATCAACCTGAGCGACGATATTCTCATATACTCCAAAAGCCTTGAAGAACACCACGCCCGGCTACGAGCGACCCTACAGCAATTTGGGGACTGTGGCCTTACTCTACATCGGAAGAAGTGTGCGTTCTACCAAAGCTCCATCGACTTCTTCTGGTACGTGTTCTTCAGGGATGGGCTCAGAGTGGACCCTCGAAAGGCGGCGGCAATCCAAAATGCTCCAGTGCCGCAGAATCCAATGGCGATTAGAAGTTTCCTTGGCATGGCAACATACTGTGGCCGTTTCCTCCCGAATCTCGCCATGCTGTCGGAGCCCCTTAGGCAGCTAACGAAGACCGGTACGCCATGGGCATGGATGCCACGAGAGGAAGCCGCGTTTCAAGGGGTCAAGAAGGTGCTGTTGAACCAAACAACAATGGCATATTTCCATCCTGGACGGAACACAGAGCTAGTGGTAGACACCAGCCCGGTAGGGCTTGGCGCGGTACTTCTGCAAGAAGCACGGCAAGGAGTCTACGCGCCAGTAGCGTACGCCAGTCGGGCATTGTCACCAACAGAGACACGATACGCGCAGATCGAGCACGAGGCCCTGGTCATCCGTTGGGCCTGCCAGCACTTTCACCTGTACCTGTTTGGTCATCCATTCAGAGTCGTAACCGACCACAAGCCTCTACTGCCGCTATTCAGCGTATCAAACAGGTTGGCACCACCCAAGATCGGGCAGTGGGTGGTCTAGTTGCAAGAATACTCATTCCAACTGGTTTTCTGCCCGGAGGCCAACACCCCGGCAGATTTCCTATCAAGGCACCTGTCGCAAGGGGAAGTGGGAACACCTTCGGGCGACAGTCTGAGGACGGAAGTGTTCGTACAGATGATCGAAGATGATGCTTGCCCATTGGCAATCACCAAGGAGGATCTGTGTGAAGCCACGGAGTTGGACGCCAGGCTGCAGCGGGTCAAAGAAGCTCTCGCCACAGGGCGCTGGCACAGGTTTCTGGACAGAGTGGCCAGCCTCATCGAAGAAGAGCAAAACGCTAGGAGGCAGCTATGGAAAGTGCGTCACGAGCTCAGCACTGGAGAGTCAGGCCTGGTGCTTCGGGGACAGAACATCGTGGTCCCACAGAGCATCCAGAGGAGTCTCGTGTCCATAGCCCATCAGGGTCACCAGGGAGCTGGGAAAACGAAGGCGAGGCTCAGGTCCAAAGTATGGTTTCCGGGCATGGACCGGTTGGTCGAAGAGGAGGTGCGAACCTGCCACTCATGTGCCATAACCGGAGCGGACCCGGTGCCCGCACCCATAATTACGGAGGAGCCGTGTAACACGCCCTGGACCAAGGTGAGCATCGATTTCGGCAGTTTTCCGGACGGGCAGCACACGATGGTCGTCATAGACTCATGCACAAAATTGACGGTGGTCAAACTAATGTCATCCACTGCGTTCACGTAGGTACAACCGGCTCTTGAGAAGGTATTCGCAACCTTTGGGCTACCGGAGGAGATCAAATCAGACAACGGCCCACCCTTCCAAGGGCAGGAGTTTCAGGACTTCCTACAGCGGAGGGCGATCAAACACCGAAGAATTACACCTCAATGGCCCCAGACCAACGGGGAAGTTGAGCGATTCATGAGAACCCTCAATAGGGCGATGCGCATAGGGTTGGACCGACATCTGAAACCTGCCTCCATCAGTTCCTGTTTGCATACAGGCAGATGCTGCACGCAACGACCGGGTGCGCTCCGGATACCCTCCTTCTGAAGCAGCATCTGCGGGACCTCATTGCTGAAGCGACCAACTGGCCGCTGCCGGACTTGGACCCAATACGAACACAGCTAAGGCGCCAACAGACCAACGACAAGGCCACCCTACGCCGAGGGGCCAGAGTCCCGAACATCCAGGTGGGGTCTAGGGTGATTCTGAAAGATAGGCACCCCGGCTGGAAGTTCCGCACGCCCTATGAGCCGGAAGAATGGGTCGTCACCCAGGTAAACGGGACAATGATCACAGCCCAGAGGGGGCGACACACAGTCGTGAGGAATGTGTTGTGGTTTAAGGTGGCACAAAGCAATCAGCAGAGGGTGCCGAGCGACCCCGAGGACGAGGAGGAAGATCAAGTGCCCAGTCTTCCCGGCAGTCAGGAGGAGGGCATCCCGAGTCCAGGGGCCAACGCAGCGCCGCGGCCAGTCCACGAGGCCGAGACTCCAGAGAACCCCAGCCACGATGTAGCCGCGGAAGAGCCTAGCCCGGCCGGGCCTCTCAGCGGCGCCTCACCAACCCACCGGGAGCCAGTGTCCCGAAGTCAACGGTACCAGCTAAGGCCAAATCCTGCCCCCAGTCAAAAGCTGAAGGACTATGCCTGTCAAGTGGAGGGCACCGTGGGAATGCCCGTGAAGCATGGGCAGGCGGCACCATGAGAACTTTGGACATTAGTATCTCTCTCTCTCTTTTTCCATCTCTCTCTCTGTCTCTCTCTCTCTCTCTCTTTCTTTTCCCCTCTGTTTCATTCTTCGCTGGTTGCTTGTCAGCTAAAGGTTTGGCGGGATATAGAGGGCCACCCGGCCTCGACGCGTACGAGCGTATGCACGCACCCCTCGTGACTGGGCTCGGTCTGAGGGTATAAAATAAAAGGGCCAAGGTCGAACGTGACCTTTCGGCCGGAGCAGAGTTGAGTGTGGTTGTGTACCTTAGTATACAGCTCCAGAGTGGTAGGCCACATGCCCCGTCACAGCACCCTTACAAAAATGAAGGTTTTCAGTTTTTTCCCAAGTGTCCGCTTAGTTTGTGAAGAAAGTCCCAAGTGAGCCTCCCTAATAAAGGTTTTTTCTCAGTTGTTTATTTCCTCGGTGGGGGGTCCCCTTAACAAGGATGGGAATCACAGTAAAACAACAATAAAATATTAAAGAAATCCTGTTTCCACCGCTGGCGTTAGCAGGAGCCAGCTCCATCCTGTACACTGCACCATGTTGTGGTGCTTATTTTGATCTAATTTTTATGGCACACAGACAAGTCCGACCTATTGATTTTGTTCGGTAACATGAAAGGTTTTTTACAGGCCTTCCCTAAGGAAGGGGGGGTTGTAAAAGGTGGTACCACCCACCCAGAAGGAATGCCATGTGCGCAATTAGGGCCAAACTCCCAGCTAGGGGGGGAGGATTCAAAGGTGGAGGAGAGAGGCAGAAACCCTCCACCTCGCACGGGCCAGAAATCCATTTAAAGCTCGGAGGCCATCGTGACTTATCAATGCTGCCGGGGACCATTAGCTCTTTCAGGGCTTTAGATAGAGCAGGCCGTGGCACCCGTCTTGTGAGTGGAGCTGGAAAGGGCCTTTAAAAACTGTAGATTTGCTCTCCCAGTCACGGCGTGGACGTGCTTTTCAGCTCAATTCACGCCTGGATCTTGGGTATCGATTGGAAGGGAAATCTGTCACTGTCTCGCCCACTGTCATTCAATCAGGCAGGCCTAGTTTGTCATTTCAACATCTGATGTGCTCTGCTTTGCGAGGGGTGTTAGAAGTTTACACCCCAAGACAGGCCTGTGTGTCTGGGAGTGGGCACTTGAGCACAACAACAATGCCCCTTTCTTTCCTCTCAGATGGCAAACTTAGCCTTTTGGAAAAGGAGAAACCCAACCTTTAGCACTGAAAGCGTTAATCAATACTATGGCAGGCCCTTCAGCAGCGTGTGAGGTGGGGGAGGGGGCGTGGGCGGTGGAGGTACTGAATGTAAAGTTTAGGAAGGAAATGGGGGTAGGAGATATTACACTCGGTGTAAAATATCCTGATTACCAAAAGCTAAACACACAGAAACAGGTGAAGGGGGAAAAGGGGCCCGGGGTGGGATGTTGACTTTCAGGCGCCATTTATAAATGCCTCTAGAAAGAAAGGGGGGAACCCATAATAACCCTTTGGCATCTGGGTACTTAAACAAGTGTAAAGAAAAAATCAAACGCCTAGGGATTAATGATATTTCTACGTTCTGGTGACGAGAAAGATTAATTATCTCCTCCCTTGAGTTATTTTATCCTCAATGTGAACTATGTTATCATTATTTTTAGTAGTCATACATGGTAAATCCGACCCAACAATGAGTATATCTTTCCTTAGATCTGTGTCTAAGTATATTTATTGTTTTGTATTTCAGCATCAATATATAAAGAGATTAATCTTTCAGACATATATACAAAAACATTTATAATATTTACAATCTTTACTTACAAGAAATCAGAAATCAATGAACATATACATCTATGAAACCCTATATTTCAATTAGGATGCTTATAAGATTAATCTACTCAAGCATTCCTTTCTAATGAAGATCAAACCTACTCGAGAACTTTTGAGATCTTTTTTTTCATTATGATCTCTACTTTCATAAAAGTACTCTGTTAAAGTGAATCCAAAATAATCAATAATTCAACTGAATGTCTTCCAAATCGTTGTCGACGCGTTTCAGCCAAAAAACTCTTAAGGCCTCATCAGGACTAGGGCACATGTATATATAATTTCTTCAAATTTCACCTATAGATACAAATTCAATATTTCTGTATTACTAATTTTATATGTACAATATAATACAAACATATATCATTATTTACACTATATATACACATCGGAGCATAAGACCGGGTCATATGACCCCAACATTACAGACAAAGATACATTCCAAGAGAATCACTGAAGTGGCGGGCCAAACATACCAAAATTAAGTGATATAAACATAAACCTAATAGTGCACTAACACCACTGTGTACCGGTTCTATCTGTTACTACAAGTGATAGAGGTATATTGTACATATGCTCAAATCAATATGTATATGCATATCAGGCCTCTCTATCAACTAAATGGAGTATGGCCTTAAGATGTATAATATCTCTTACCAAGGCGGGTATTATGGAGCGTACGGCTATTTCATATAGTCCCGTAGGGTCCCAGATCATCAATTCCATTAACTGGGAATGCTATGGTCATCTAAATATCCAATACATGGGAACTTACTAAAGCAATCCTGACCATGATACTTCAATATTCAAAACTTACTAGTAGAAGTCGTTCTGCCGAGGTATCTTGTAAAGTTTTCGTAAATTATTTCTCCAAATCTCCATCCAATGTTATTTTTAACTGCAAAACAAACCAACCAATGCCTAAACGTAAAACTGCCTCAATCCATTCCTGCTACCTACATCAAGGAAACATGGATGAAAAACGGTAAATCCTACCTTGAAAAATCTTCAGTTTTTCGCCCGTGAATGCCTTAATTCATTGCACGAGAACCGTGAGAAAAAACGGAAAACCGTAGACGTCGCCTCTGTCGGGATAACGAGACGGAGAATTACACTAAGGACCCACTCTTATAACTGAAAACCCTAATAATATTAAGGGCGATTTCTCTAGTGACTCTCACCTTAATGTGCACGTACTTGTCGTCTAGATACCTCGCGCTTCCGGCATCAGGAAACACGTGATGCGGAAGCAAGAATATATCCGGAATGAAAGGTAATAGAGCTAAACAACGGACTCTGTTCCTAAATAAATGAAACTCGAAGGCAGACTAATCACTACATCGGAGTGGCCTGTAGTCGTCATAAATGACCAATTATTTCTACAAACAAAACCATAAATGGTAATGCCTAATGCCAAATAAAATTAGAAATAGAGGATAAAAATAAAAATAAAAAAGGAGTGAATCATAATGACACCACCTTATAGCCCAGTGTATACCCACCACTCCTTACAGTCTTTGTAACTCATAACATTTCTTTATCAGACATTTTTTATCAGAAATTTTTAGAAACCTGTATTTGCGAGGTAACACCGAACAACTCACATACTTAATGCCTTTTAATCATTAAATTTGTTCTAATGTAGTAAAGACCATATTTCATCTCTGTCGTTCAGTCCCAAAACTGTAGTGTGGTATTTTTCAATTAATCTGGCTTCCAATCTATTCAATCTTGTCTGAAGTTGTGTTTTTTCCAAGTTGCCAGCTAAACAAAGTACTGACCATTTCAGATCATTTTCCGAGTGATTTAAAGTCTGGAAGTGTTGTACTAACGGGGCTCCTTGGACCTTGCATTTTATTCTCGATTTGTGTTGTAATATTCGTTTTTTCATTGGTTGTATAGTCTGTCCAATGTAATATTTGTTACACGGGCATTTAATGCAATAAATTGCATTTTTGGAATTACAATTAGAAAAAACTTTTTGGTAGTGTATTTGGTCGTTGATAGTCAATTGTTTGGAATCCTCTGTTAAACTGCATGCCAAACAATTCTGGCATCTGAAATGGCCCACTATAGGTGGTAAATTCAAGAGATTTCTGAGATCTTTTTTAGGGGGTACAGTTTGTCTACCTCCAAATATCTGGAGTAGCTATGGGTTGCAGTTTTTCGCCAGAAATAGCCAATCTGGTGATGGCGGAATTTGAAAAAAGATGGATATATAGCGACACCAATCCCTTTAAACATCATATTGGGTTTTGGTGTCGCTATATAGATGATATTTTTATGATTTGGGCAGGAAATGACTCTCAATTAAACAAATTCCACAATTGGTTGAACTTTAGAACAGCAGAATTCAAGTTCACAATGAGCTCTGACCATATGAAGATCAACTTTCTGGATGTATTCATCCAACAAGAAATTGATAAGCTAGGAGTGTGTTTGTACACAAAGCCCACAGATCGTAACACCCTACTACACTTTGCAAGCTGTCATCCGCGGACATTAAAGGAGAATCTGCCATATGGGCAATTTCTCCGTGTAAGGAGAAACTGCACCAATAAATCAGATTATTTTATGAATGCGGAGATCTTAAAAGACAAACTGATATTACGAGGATATCCGAAAAAACTTGTGAAAGGTGCACTAAAAAGAGCGTGGTACACCGCAAGGGAGGAATTACTAATACCAAAAGTAAAAGATACAAATACTCCTTTGACTTGTGTGTTGACGTATGACCCCAAAGCAAATAAAATAAAAAAGATTGTCCAAAAGAATTGGAAACTGATTGAAACCTTGGGAATCCCCAAACCTCTTTTTGCTTTTAAAAAAGGTAAAAACATTCGGCAACAACTGGTTAAGGCAACTAGACAAACTGTACCCCCTAAAAAAGATCTCAGAAATCTCTTGAATTTACCACCTATAGTGGGCCATTTCAGATGCCAGAATTGTTTGGCATGCAGTTTAACAGAGGATTCCAAACAATTGACTATCAACGACCAAATACACTACCAAAAAGTTTTTTCTAATTGTAATTCCAAAAATGCAATTTATTGCATTAAATGCCCGTGTAACAAATATTACATTGGACAGACTATACAACCAATGAAAAAACGAATATTACAGCACAAATCGAGAATAAAATGCAAGGTCCAAGGAGCCCCGTTAGTACAACACTTCCAGACTTTAAATCACTCGGAAAATGATCTGAAATGGTCAGTACTTTGTTTAGTTGGCAACTTGGAAAAAACACAACTTCAGACAAGATTGAATAGATTGGAAGCCAGATTAATTGAAAAATACCACACTACAGTTTTGGGACTGAACGACAGAGATGAAATATGGTCTTTACTACATTAGAACAAATTTAATGATTAAAAGGCATTAAGTATGTGAGTTGTTCGGTGTTACCTCGCAAATACAGGTTTCTAAAAATTTCTGATAAAAAATGTCTGATAAAGAAATGTTATGAGTTACAAAGACTGTAAGGAGTGGCGGGTATACACTGGGCTATAAGGTGGTGTCATTATGATTCACTCCTTTTTTATTTTTATTTTTATTTTTATCCTCTATTTCTAATTTTATTTGGCATTAGGCATTACCATTTATGGTTTTGTTTGTAGAAATAATTGGTCATTTATGACGACTACAGGCCACTCCGATGTAGTGATTAGTCTGCCTTCGAATTTCATTTATTTAGGAACAGAGTCCGTTGTTTAGCTCTATTACCTTTCATTCCGGATATATTCTCGCTTCCGCATCACGTGTTTCCTGATGCCGGAAGCGCGAGGTATCTAGACGACAAGTACGTGCACATTAAGGTGAGAGTCACTAGAGAAATCGCCCTTAATATTATTAGGGTTTTCAGTTATAAGAGTGGGTCCTTAGTGTAATTCTCCGTCTCGTTATCCCGACAGAGGCGACGTCTACGGTTTTCCGTTTTTTCTCACGGTTCTCGTGCAATGAATTAAGGCATTCACGGGCGAAAAACTGAAGATTTTTCAAGGTAGGATTTACCGTTTTTCATCCATGTTTCCTTGATGTAGGTAGCAGGAATGGATTGAGGCAGTTTTACGTTTAGGCATTGGTTGGTTTGTTTTGCAGTTAAAAATAACATTGGATGGAGATTTGGAGAAATAATTTACGAAAACTTTACAAGATACCTCGGCAGAACGACTTCTACTAGTAAGTTTTGAATATTGAAGTATCATGGTCAGGATTGCTTTAGTAAGTTCCCGTGTATTGGATATTTAGATGACCATAGCATTCCCAGTTAATGGAATTGATGATCTGGGACCCTACGGGACTATATGAAATAGCCGTACGCTCCATGATACCCGCCTTGGTAAGAGATATTATACATCTTAAGGCCATACTCCATTTAGTTGATAGAGAGGCCTGATATGCATATACATATTGATTTGAGCATATGTACAATATACCTCTATCACTTGTAGTAACAGATAGAACCGGTACACAGTGGTGTTAGTGCACTATTAGGTTTATGTTTATATCACTTAATTTTGGTATGTTTGGCCCGCCACTTCAGTGATTCTCTTGGAATGTATCTTTGTCTGTAATGTTGGGGTCATATGACCCGGTCTTATGCTCCGATGTGTATATATAGTGTAAATAATGATATATGTTTGTATTATATTGTACATATAAAATTAGTAATACAGAAATATTGAATTTGTATCTATAGGTGAAATTTGAAGAAATTATATATACATGTGCCCTAGTCCTGATGAGGCCTTAAGAGTTTTTTGGCTGAAACGCGTCGACAACGATTTGGAAGACATTCAGTTGAATTATTGATTATTTTGGATTCACTTTAACAGAGTACTTTTATGAAAGTAGAGATCATAATGAAAAAAAAGATCTCAAAAGTTCTCGAGTAGGTTTGATCTTCATTAGAAAGGAATGCTTGAGTAGATTAATCTTATAAGCATCCTAATTGAAATATAGGGTTTCATAGATGTATATGTTCATTGATTTCTGATTTCTTGTAAGTAAAGATTGTAAATATTATAAATGTTTTTGTATATATGTCTGAAAGATTAATCTCTTTATATATTGATGCTGAAATACAAAACAATAAATATACTTAGACACAGATCTAAGGAAAGATATACTCATTGTTGGGTCGGATTTACCATGTATGACTACTAAAAATAATGATAACATAGTTCACATTGAGGATAAAATAACTCAAGGGAGGAGATAATTAATCTTTCTCGTCACCAGAACGTAGAAATATCATTAATCCCTAGGCGTTAGTTTTTTCTTTACACTTATTTATAAATGCCTCAGCTTCACTAAACTACAGGCTTTCTCGTTTCTTTCAAAATTCTGCTTTGCTGAGTCTCAAACAAATGGACTTTGCTGTGTTTTTATTTGAATATTTCTGTCCAAAAAGACCCACTTCTACAGAGCGTCTTAAGAAAGTGATTGCTCTATGTCTTTTTAAGGTTTTTGCTGCGTACTAGGAAAGAAGCAGATTAATTGTAAATTATAAGAAAACATGGTAAAAAATTAGCAATACTGCATGGCCCCTAGCCTTACAACACTAGGCCCTTCTGTCTGCCATAACTGTGAAAATAATAAACATCTGAGAGCTCTTCTCACTCTCACCACGTGAAATTTATTTCAGAAATTTGGGAAGAATAGCTGATTTCTTAAAACGCGCTGGGCTTATTTCAGTTTCCCTGGCACTATTTACGCTGTAAAAGCAACTTAGTTGGGTTTGCTTGTGTACAACTTATATTTTTCTCTTCTTTATAGCATTGTTCCTTATTTGTAATACAGTTGGCTTTAAAAAAAAAGTTCAGGTGACAAAATGCTCCTAGTAAAAGTGTAATTCCCAAGATATTCAGACATCATTAGTTTGCTGCTCCTGGCATTAATGTTCAATTGGTGGAGTTGGACAATAGTTAAGACACACTTGGATGCGTATAGATGTGATTTATTGAAGTAGTTTGAAATATTAGATTATGGGATTTTTTTATACAGCCTCTGAAAAATGTAATGGTGTGTAAAACAAAAAATGCTTTAGACGGTAATGTTTATAAATGATCAAACAATAACGGTATCAATTTCACGCAGAATGCTTATAAAATGCGAGTGTGTAAATATACAGCTATATAGAAACATAAAAAGTAAATTTTGCCGTTTTGACTTTTGTATGTCCGAGGTTGAAGGCAATGCAACAAGGGCGTATTAAATATATGAACCCTGGTAGGAATGTGCTACATTATTCAATCTGGCTCGGCATTTGTAAAGTTTTAAGTGGGTGATCTACACTTTAAGAGCGGTGGTAAAAGTTTACCAAAAGATTATACCACTCGTGTGACCCCCGTGGATACTTGTGTGTGTGCCTGACCGAATACAGTATATAATTAGACGTGGCATTAAAAGATTGCACGGTTATAATGTGTTTTAAAAAAAACTCTTGAGATAAGGGTCTCGTTCATGAATCATCACGTGTTAACATTAAAAATGCCAATAAAATGAATTTCAAAAAAAAGTAGTTACATATGGACCCTCCAAACAACTAATGGTTGCTGTGCAGCAGCTTCCCAGGATCGTAAGCCCAGAAGGTCCTGGACTGTGGTCGAGATGTTGTTTAAGTTAAAACATTGAAGCCATGCCTCCAATGACATCAGACGAACAGTTACACCAAAAAAACAAGGCCTCTGAGGCTGCCCGCGGCCCACGCAGGGGGCCCCCATAAGAGGGCGGCCACCCTAGTGGCACATAATGGCACACAACAGGGCTGGTGTTTGGACCTCCCGGATGTCCAAGCACTACTCTATCATTTCCAGCGCGCCAGTGGGTGGGGAGAAGGTATATCTACCACTCCCCCCCAGCTGGCAATCCTTTTTCGTGCCGAGGGCACGCCGGGTGGTCTTGCGGCGTGCTGGTTTCATCCCCTGTCTCGCGTTCGGTGGCCGGCCTCGTTGTTGTGAATAAAAGCTCCGTGAATTGTTGAAATATGAAGATTTATTCCAATAATATAAATGAAGCCAGCACAGCAACGCAGCTCCGCACAGCTGCACTTCACCGGTCAAATCTCTCTAACTGATCACTGATGACACTCGGGGATTCCGAGCGTCATCAATAATGCAATAAGGTACATTCTATATTACACATAACAATTCCAAGTAAGACACAACACATCTTCTCCCCTTAACATTAATACAGTTAATTAATGTAACTAATTCGATTCTAACTTAGACATAGCACATCCCAACTAACGTAACTAAATTGATTACAACTTAAACAAAATACATAACACATCTTCCCCCATTAATAATCACTCGAGATAAATAATATTAACATTGTGATAGAAGTAAAATCTACCACATATTCTCTAATACAATTAAATTCCTATTTAAAAAAAAAAAAAAAAACAAGCATTAACAGTATTAAGGGTAAAACCCTATAATGAAAAAAAAAATTAATCTAATCTGTAACAAAATCTTTAAAATAATCAGGTGGTTTCCCAATTCTCACAAATTTATTGATGACTTGTTCATTTCCTATTGATGAACAACCAGGAACAGAGTCAATTCCACATTCATCTGCTTCTACCAACTTTGAGTGATCAGCTTTTAAGGGAGTCACACCATCATTGATCTCATAATTGTTAACACCTTCACTAGATTCAGAATCAAGAGAAGATGAAACTTCCTCTTCAACCTGAACTGGATTAAGAAGACTCTCCTTCTGAGTGAAAACTAAAGGAACTTCATCCATTACTGAACTACCTTCAATAATAGAATTGGACAGGATGTCCGATTTTTCACTGTCACAATCAAGCCAATGAAAACTTCTCATCTCCTGTCTGACATCATGAGTATCTATACACTTGTCTGACTTTGCATTGCATTTCACAATTCTGCTAATATGCCAAACTTTCCCATCTGACAATTTAACCGAATTCTTAAATATTTCAACTACACTAAAATGTTTTGAAAATTTGCTTTGCCCCTTCCTCACTCTGAAAGGTAACTTAACTCGTACTAAATCTCCAACAGCTAAATTAACTTCTTTAGTGTTATACTTAGAGTCATAATATAGTTTATATTTTTCTTGATGAGACTTAATGTTGCACTTGACATGTTCCGGAGACCAATCAAGTAACCTGGAGTGTTTCAACCAACACTGGTTGTCTTTAGTGAATGGTACACGTCCTTTCATGATGGTGAAAGGACTATACCCAGTAACGGTAGGTGTAATTCGATACATCCAGACCATTTTCTTGATTCCTATCACCCAGTCTTGATTCCTTAGATTAGCTAACTGAATAGATTCTTTGATAACTCTATTGAACCTTTCTACCTCACCATTCCCACTGGGATGATAAATGGAAGTGACTTTATGTAATATGCCATTGCGTTCAAGAAACTCCTCAACAAGACTACTCTTAAATTTTACACCATTATCAGTTATTATTACTTTTGGGAGTCCTTCTCTTTGAAATAAATCATCCAAAAACTCTAGCACACTAGCAGAATCCACCCTCTTTACAACTTTGATCTTAGGCCATTTCGAAAAATAATCTACTGCAACCAAAATATATAGATTACTATCCTGTTTTATGATCGGCCCAGTAATATCCAACCCAAGAGTTTCCCAAGGCATCTCAGGACACAAAACTGGACACAAAGGAAGAACGGTAACTCTATGAGATTTATCAGAATTCATACATAATGAACAATCTCTCACATCTCTTTCCACCTCAATGTCTACTCCTGGCCACCAGTATAGTTCTCTAACACATTTTTTTGTTTTAACAATGCCAAGATGGCCTTCATGACATAGCTGAATCACTTTCCTCCTTAACACTTTAGGTGGAATTATTTTTTCACAACGAAGTATGTTGCACTGTTTAATTGATAGCTCATCATGAACTTCCCAGTACTGTCTTAACTCCTAAGACAATGATTTCTTTATAGGCCAACCCTTAACAATGTTTTCTCTTACTTTAGAAAGAAGCTCATCTTCCATCATAGATTCATCACATTCCTTGGGACTTAACGTAACATTGTCCTTACTCACATCTATTCCAGCAACTTTAAAATCATCCATGTTTTCCGTGGAAGACTCTAAATGGTAACCTACTCAGACAGTCAGCTACTTGGTTCTTGACACCAGGAATATAACCTATAGAGTATCTGTAATCCAACAGACGAACAGACATTCTTGCTATTCTAGGTGTAGCATTGAGTAACCCTTCTGATGAAAGAACTTTCACTAGTGGTTTGTGATCACACCTGACCTCAACATGATAACCCCAAATGAAATTCCTAAAATGCTCAAATGCCCAAACAACTGCTAGCGCTTCTCTTTCAATAACTGAGTATCCATCTTCCGCTGGAGAGAGCGCCCTGGATGCATATGCAAGAGCCTTTTCCTCCCCGCGAACTTCTTTTTGTGATAACACGGCTCCCAATCCTTTTTGGCTAGCATCAGTAGTAATGATGCAAGGCAAAGAAGGATCAAAACCCACCAATTTCTTCGCATCACACAATTCATTCTTGAGCTGTACAAAATCATGTTGAAGTACTTCAGACCAAACAAAGATAGATTTGCTCTTTAGCAATTGACGCATATTAAATGTTTTCTGTGAAATTTTTTTAACAAACTTGCTATAGAACTCTATGAGCCCTAAGAAGGACCTAAGTTCGTCTTTATTACCAGGAGATGGTGCATTCTTGATGGCATTCATTAGTTTAGATTTAGGTTTTATACCTTGTACAGAAATTTCATGACCCAGATAGTCTAATGATTCTACTCCAAATTTGCACTTAGATAATTCTGCGGTGAGACCTTTTTCCTTTAGCACATTAAGAACAGAATTAATTCTCTAATCATGAATGTTTTTATTCTCACCCATGATGAGAATATCATCCTGAAAAAATAAAATACCTGGTAATTCATGAAACAACTTAAACATGAGCTTCTGAAACACTGCAGCCGCTGACGCAAGGCCAAACGGCATACGTGTGAAACGAAAACATCCTTGGGGAGTCATAAATGTAGTCAAGCTCTTACTTTCATCATGTAGTTGAATTTGATGATAAGCTGTCGTTAAATCGATAACAGAAAACCATTGCATGCCTTTGGTAAGTGAGATTAGTTCATTAATTTTAGGCAGGGGAAACCTTTCAACTACAATATTTTTATTTAGAGACCTCAAATCAATGCATAGGCGGACCTTGCCGTTAGCTTTTCGGGCCACGACTAAAGGCGCAACCCAATTTGAAGCTTCTACTTCTTCAATGATGCCCTCGTCTAAAAGACGTTTCAATTCATTTGTAACTTCATCCCTAACAGACCATGGAATAATCCTAGATTTTTGGACTGTAGGTACTGCGTCATTTTTTAAAACAATTTTATGGACATAACCTTTTAATTGTCCTACTTTGTTAGAGAACCCCTCAGTAAATTTATTTTTAAGATCACTGTGATAATCCTTGTTCGTATCTAAAATCATCACTTGTTCAGTACCATTAGGATTAAGGATGATATTCAAACTCCTTTGATCCATCCAACCTAACACAGGGGGACCATCTACAGCCACATATAATTTGCCACTGCAAGACCTCCCCTTAAATTAAAAAATAAGTTCTCTGTAGCCTAATAGATCTATTTTTTCTCCTGTAAAGCTCTCAGGTGAAATATCAGGAGGTGACAGGGTGGACCCTAATACCTCAACAAAATCCTTTTCGCATAACGTTTTATCAATAATAGTATAGGGAGAACCTGAGTCTGCCACAATAACTATTGCTACACCACCAATAGACATCTCACATACAGGTTTGAATTTGCAATTAACATTCAGTGAGTTAACAGTATCTATTACACCTAAAACACAATCAACATTCTTTGGTGAAATATCATCACACGATGATGTTGAAGAAGAGTCAAAGCAATCATCCTTAAGTAAATTAATCTTTTTCTTCTTATTCAAGTTTCGTCAACACGCCTTTGTGAAATGGCCAATAACTCCACATTGAAGGCATCTCTGTTTCCTTGCTGGACAATTTTTAAAGTTGGCTAAATTACTTTTACTGCCACATCTGTAACACCTTAAAGTAGATGAACTATGTTTAATTTTCGTATTGTCTTTGTTAGTTGTAGGAAAATTTACAGACTTGTTCTTTGATTTTTAATTAAATTTGTTGACAGTAAGTTTCTCAACTCGTTTTGGTGACTCAGAGATGGCTTTAGCACATTTGTTTGTGATTTCCGCCTTTTTTACTAAGGCAACTACATCAGACAATGAAGCTTCACCGTGAATCCAGAGACGTTCTTGAACATGTTCATTATTGACATACATTATAATTTGATCTCTGATTAGTTCTTCCTCTAATGTACCAAATCTGCATGTCAAGGCTAATTTTTTTTAAATCTGAAAGGAAGTCTTCTACAGGTTCTTGCTTCCCTTGTTTTATGCCAAAAAATTTGTGTCGGTCAATGGCTATACAAACTGATGTTGAATAATATGTATCGAGGTCTTCTAATGCATGAAGAAAAACATTTGAATAATCATCGGGATGACTTTTCTTATTCAATGAATTGTAAACTTTTAATCCTTGAGGACCAAGTGAATGAAGTAAAATCTTTTTCTTTCTAACTTGCGTTAAATCATCATCACCATCTTCTAAAGCGTCAATATAGTTTAAAAAATATTCCCTCCATTCAAGCCATTTAATCGGAGGATCTCCCTTTGTAGCGAGAAAGGATTGTGGAGGGGTTAAGGAAAAGGTCTGAGTTGCACACATTTCCAAATAATGTTTACTAATAGCAGTTAAAACTGTGTAAAAGACACACTAGAGGTGAGCTAGTGATAACAATTTTACATCAGTAGCAAGAACGTAGTTAGCAAGGACGTACGTGAAATAATGTACTTTATACTGTAACTAAACTGTTTGTTGACACTCAGTATACACGTGGTGAATATTAATAGAAGTGGTGACACTTCCTTATAAAATGCTAGATATTGAACGAACCAAAACTTAACTTGCTTTCTGTAAACCCTTTGTTGTTCTTGAAGCAAAAAAAAATAAAAAAAACAGCTTGATACCTTGTATATTCCGTTTTGTTCTCTGCGCTTTTTTTTTTTTAAATTAAATTTGCCTCAAGAATGAGAACAAATAGACTTGCTGCTAAAGATCGGTGTGCGTGTCACTGGAGTGCACACACTTTATTTCCGACTCAATTAAATATTCAAAATGGCCGCACGCACTACGTGGAGCGTAGCGTGGTGCGTAGGTTCAACTCGTCACAACTCCGATGACAGCACTCGTGAGAGATGGATGCTTGGAACGTACAGAACCTGCCGGTAAGAATGTCTACTACGTTGTAAGGAATGCCAAGCGATTTTTAAGCGTAAACTTGTAATCCAAATCAACGTCTTCTGTAGATGTGCTGGCTTCTATTAATCGAGTAAAATTAAACTCACCGGACTTCAATGACTCGCATTTTCACAAATTACTTCCCTTTTTCCGAAGAAGATCACCGAGCTTCTGTTCCCTTCCGATCGGTTTCTTCGTTAAAGGAAATCTTTTCGTGAACTGAGTTCTCCTTTCCTCCTCAAGTCGTCGCCAAATTTGTTGTGAATAAACGCTCCGTGAATTGTTGAAATATGAAGATTTATTCCAATAATATAAATGAAGCCAGCAAAGCAACGCAGCTCCGCACAGCTGCACTCCACCGGTCAAATCTCTCTAACTGATCACTGATGACACTCGGGGATTCCGAGCGTCATCAATGATGCAATAAAGTACATTCTATATTACATATAACAATTCCAAGTAAGACACAACACTCGTGGCCCAGTCGGCGTTGTTGTGGTGAGTCAACCCCCCCACACCTCTGCACAAACTCCTGTTGTCTCCGTGTGCCCCCCCACTCCAGTGTAGTGGAGTTGGACACGTGGGGCTTTTGTTTGGGCCACCAGCCTCCTTGTTGTAGGTGGTCCAGGTGTTGAGGCTGCCGGGGTTCCCTGGCTCGTTACGAGGTTACAGCACATACAGCAGCAGGTGCAACAGCACCAGAGTTTTTTCAGGGCCCTATCCAACCAGTGGACGAACGGGCGGCGGAAAGGGGGAGGAGGGTTGTCATTTTGTACATACACCAGAGCCCGTGGTACCTATGCTACACCTATGTGCAGTAGTAGCACTGATTGGAAGTTGGTATAACTTTGTGCCCGTCACAGCAGTTGCACGCCAGTGTGATTTTTCCGCTTCTCAGAAGTGGTTTGCACCTGCAGGTTATAAATGTACAGCGCGTGCGGGTGTCAGTCAGTGCTGCCGGCTAGATTACCTGGCCAGCTTCCACTTGAATGTAACAATGCTCTTACCTGGTGCAATCTCTCCTCAATAGCAGCATGTTAGGGCCTACTCTGTGCCAGTCCTCCACGCTGGGGTTCACTTGCCCGATGACGCCTCATGCCCCCCCTGCTAGCGCCTCGATCCACAGGTGTTGAATGCAGCGGCGGTATGCTAGCACTGTGCGCATTTCCGGGTTGGTGTCACCTCTGATGCGTTTTCCCTTACTGTCTGCTGCTAGCTATTTTATTTTCACTGTAGTAGTATAGATAAGGATATTAGGTACAATACAAATATCCTAAAAATAAATATATGCTGTCCCTACATAACACCAGCTTAAAATGCTCTATCGTGGGGACAACAATAAAGAATTCTTTACAATGTTTACACCAAAAAGGTCTATTGTGACAAGATTTTTGCTCAATTTAAGGGGTTGTCAAAACTCCAGAGCTTCTCATTCACGTGGATGTCCGTACAAATGTGTGTAGTGAAGAAAAACACTAAGGAAAGACTCAAAAATCATAGGAATATAAAGGTCTAAAATACAACCTCGGTCGCCTGTCCCTTAAATGGATTGACATTGTGATGTACAATGATGACTATTATATTCATTCAACTACAGATTTTTCTATTTGATATACAATTGGGAATTGAATACTGCAGAGGGAGGGACACAAACATATGTTACCCCTGCCAGAAAAAGTCACAGTGATACACACTTTACATATATGAACCAGGCATTACATTTAGAGCCTTTTTTTGTTTAAAACCACAATATGAGAAAGTCACCCCTGGACTTTCAAAAGTGCTGCAATGGCCTACTAATGCTAAAATACAGCATCCAGTTTACCTGTGCTTAATTTGACCAGGTGTTTTCTGGTGCTCGGCACCATCACTTAATTGTCAACACCCGCGCTTGTGACAGTTCGCCACAAGTTGGCACTGTCTGTCTATTTTAGAGATGACCACAACAACAGGCATTGATTAATTCAATATACATTAAAACTACTATTGCCTGCTGCCCAAGCCATTCCTATAGCTTTGGGGGCCTGGAATAGTCTGAAGTGTCACACTTGCACAAGTGTCAGGGTTAGTAGTTGTGATGTTACTATGATTGGCAGCATGGCATGAGCAAAGTGTGGTGCAACCTGAAGTGGCAGCCTGTCGTGAGTACCGACATATAGTTGCTCAAGCGTCAGGGTTAGTAGTTGTGATGTTACTATGATTGGCAGCTCGGCAGGGGAAATGTGTAGTGCAAACTGAAGTGGCCGCCTGACTACAGTCCTGGCATATAGTTTTCTACAAATTAAGCACTTAACGTTTGAACTCTGTGAGGTCTGTGGGCACAGCTGGGCCGCTGTTAGGTCAACAATATTTGGGCGTGTTGCGCATCTTTTCCTGCTTGAGTTTCAAAATAGGTGGGCAGTTACATGGGCAGAGCTCCTTGCTATAATCAGCCCATGAATCTAAGGCATGGAGAGGTGTGGTGCAGCAGTCAAGCCAGCTGACTTTGGAGCACAGGGTTCATGGTTCAATCCCCGGTGGAAGCTCCGCACCATGTGACTCTGGGCAATAGCTCACTTAATTTCCATGACGGCCCCCAGGGCCTTGAGACCCGTAATGGTGAGTAGTTTGTGCTTTACAAATACGTATTTACAATTAACCCTGGGTGTAGTTCGCGTAGTAGCGATACGCGTAGCTACACGAAGTGCACTTTGCACTATGTGAGCCACACGTAGCACTATGTGAAGTGCGTAGGGGAATGCTGTATGCAATGATTGCACAGGCCGGATGCTTGTCCGCACTGTGCAATCATTGCAAACGGCATCTTGCACAGTGCAAGCAGTCATTTTCTGCCGCGCGAGTAGATTTTTACTCGATCAGCAGCTTTCTCAACACGGACTGGTAGTTTCTAATCGCGAGCGGTCGTGAGCATACGCGACCACTCGCAATGAGAAACCTGACCCACCTGCGTTGA
The DNA here is from genome assembly GCF_964204655.1 of Triturus cristatus. NCBI lineage: Eukaryota > Metazoa > Chordata > Amphibia > Caudata > Salamandridae > Triturus > Triturus cristatus. Next base: position 1,170,442,793 of record NC_140585.1, read on the forward strand.
GAATCTCACTGGGAGGTTTATTTTCCACGCTCGTGATCGGCAACTTGATGTTGCTGATCGCGAACGAGGAAAAAGTGTAGCCGGGATGTCATTTTGCTCGCTCGCGGTCGCCAACTTGACGTTGAGGACCACGAGCGAGCAAAAAATGCCAACTACGCTATGCTACGCGTTTTTGCACTGTGCTACGTGCAATTCGCGTAGCGCTTAGTTGCGCAAACTACGCAAGCGTTGCGTAGTTTTTGCCCAGGCCTATTTACAATGCATGTTTAATGAAGGCACGGCATAGCACAAGACCTGCAAAATTACATACATCCTCCAGTTACCTTCAATATACCTGCATTCCCATTTCACACACTTCCACCACCTCCCCTAGGTGCTGCACCACAAGATGAGTGCTAACCTTCCTTATGGCTCGGGTCCTATTTTTAAGATGGGGATGAATTTGGTGCGGGCTATATGGGGGAAAACGTTTTTCATGAAGCAAACAATTAAGCTGGCGTGTGAGCTTGTTCTTTATGGCAATTGGGGAGTGCACTGATCATCTGTGTCTTTATTTATCTTGCATGGTATCTGTTTGCGTAACTGGGAGTTGAACCGTGCTACGATGGTGGCATCTTGGTCACAGGAAAATGGACCAGACAATCCAGATGGAGTATGGACGGCAGCGACGCCAAGTATGGGGAGAGCGCTAGGAGGAAGACTAAGGTGCCAGCATACATGGGTGAAAGACTACCGGGTCACGCATTCTTCGGTTGGTATTGGTAAGGCAACTGGAATTTTATGTTAGCAGGAAGGTATTTAGCAAGCCCCGCACTCAAGGATACATTTCTCGCACACATGACCAAATGCATGGGGGCCTCGCACAGCTACGGCTCCTGGCGGCCGTTAACTGTTGGTTGTTAGGCAGCTGTATCTGGCATTTTAGTACACGCAGTTGCTGTCTTGGGGAAGCTGCATGGACATGGGGTTGCTCAGGGGAATGGGTTCTCCCGCGGTCAGGATTCGGAAGCAGGCAGGGAGACACAGCTCATAGGTCGACACAGAACCTACCATTGTTTAACTTGGCTAGCCTCCCCTCCCCCTTCCAAATAGCGGAGGGGCACACAGTTATCCATTTGTTGGCTATGCCTATGGAAGATCTTATGGGACACCCTTCCTAGGCTCCCGATTTGTAATTTTGTATGATTGGCCGTCAACTACGTTATGTCACCAAAATCTATTAATTTGGTGCAGCTACATTGGCACCGAGCTTTTGGTCAGGCGCAAATTGACTCCATCAACCAAAGCCGTTTAATGACTCCTAGGTAGTCTGTAGATCTCCTGCGTATTCACCCCAAGGCTAGATGAAGGGATTATACAGTTGGTACGGGATTCCCATAAGGGAGCTGGCCACCAGCTGTGCCCCGCCAAATGCTTGCAGTATGCTAGAAACCAGTAATTGATAGTGGTACCATTAACAAGTTCCAGGAACAGCGTTTTACAGGATTACCATCTGACTGAGAAAAGTGTTTTGGATGCTGTGTGAGAAGATATCACCCCTTTGGGGTTATGCTTCTACTACTAATTGTTTTATGCATGGTGAAGGTCAGGAGGTGTGTCAGAAGTATCTGATAGATCTTCGGTAGAGCGTGGTATGTGTCAGCCAATATTTGGTACCAGCCAGTAAAAGGAAAGACCACAGGGGGCTCCAAAGTATTCCGAAGATTCAGACGGCAGCAAATTCATTGACCTTGTCATGTAAACGATCCCCTACTAACCTCCGTGAGGTAAATGTCTTATCAAGGGGCAGGCTCAGTAGGGGCAATGCAGCACTCACCTCAGCACCAGGTTGGTATGTTTTCATATGCAATATTAGCTCCACTTCTCTAACGTCATTTCACCCAGCCCCGTATAATGTAATACAATTGTACTTGCATCAGGCCTGGGTAAATGATTGTAATGCTTTTAGTCGCAGCTTTAGCCGGCGGATCTCACTGTGATTTTGGGGGTTGCTACCTCCACCACCTACCCTTTCAGCCCCCTGAGGTCGATAATGACTACCATTAAGTCAAGTATCAACAGACATCTGTTAATTCGGAGCCAACATACCTTTCAGGTTGTCGGCGCGCTCAAATATGTGTTATGTTTGGCACATATGTACAGGCCTTAAGGCAAAAGCCACAGGTCCATGCTTCAATGGGATAGTCAGAGATCTGAAGGGCCAGTTTCAGCAGCATGGGTACCATAAATCAGTCAAAACAATAACTCTGGTGCTGCATAAGCAGATAGCAGTCCCCCCACCAACCTCAAGTTCACCCAGACTCCGAGGGAGAAGCAGATTCTGGGGCAGGTTAAAAAACCTCAAAGGTGTATCTGTGGACTTAATGCATGTGTATCTCTGGGCGTATGGCTGGGTAGAGCCATTCTCACTAAGAGGCATGTCCATGTTAAAACTCTGGCTGACAAAGTGTAATAAAGCTACCTACATTTTCCTCTCCTGCATTCCAGCAATACTTCCAATCTGGGTGCTGGGTAATCCACACCAAGGTGGGTGCACTGGTACGGCTACACAACGTCCGTAGTTAGACTGGGATTGGATTCTGTTCAGACTGTCCTCCCGTTCTCCCCATCCACTTGTCTGCTTCGCTAGTATACATTAACAGAAGTTTGGCACAGGGCTACTCACGCCAGGGTGGAGACAGCAGCAGGGTGACTCAGCATCTATGGATCGCTTTCAGACGGTGATGGACTTGCAGGCAATGAAAAATTAAGGGACAGGGAATTTGTGCATATGATTTACTCCAGGGTCCCTCTAGCCAAAAGAATGGGCCCTGTTTGACACACTGGTATATCACTAGCAAACGCTGGCTCGTGGGCTACATACGCTAGATCCACCAGTCAGCCTGGTGGGTTGCATTAGTTTGTCATGCCAAAATAGGTGCTGTTACCGTAGCACATTTGCAGTCATATTTAGAAGGTGCAGGTAAATTTGCTCATATGTTACTCTGCGTCCTCAAATCCACAGCATTGACTAACCTTTCCGGCACTCTGGTAAACAAGGGGTAAATGCATAAAAAGGTTTCAATGTATTAAGAATACTCGACATGTCCATTATTCAGGAAAATTCAAATTGGGAAGGAGCAGGTAAACCTCCACTGCTGGTGCAGTACACGGTTATTCGGGGCGAAACCCCAAAGTTTGGAAATAAGCAAGTACTGGGGTGAAACAAGGGCTCAGTCTTCAGGGCTAAGGTGAGTTGGAGCACCAGGTGTGAATGTGTGCAGTACCACTTCTGAGAAAACTAAGTACAATCTAGCGTAGCACCATGGGCCAACTTGTGTACAGTGTTTGTTCTGGGCAAACTAGGTGCAATCTTGCGTAGAACCTATGAAATTATGTGCAGGGTTGTGGGCTACTGCCCTGGTGGGGGACACTAGCATGGCTGATCAGCATCGGTCACAAGACTCCCCCTGTCCCTGCCCAATGACCCTGTCTAGGGAGTCTATATTTCTCTTGGTACAACACACGGTCATCAGTGAACCCCATGTGTGGACTCGCAAAGCATGGGGGCGTAACCAAGGGCTTAGTCAAGCCCCATAGGGAACTGCACATAATGGTACACAGCGTACAAGGGAGTATACCACACAGAGGCCTGGTCAAGAGAAGAGCAGTGGTTGAATTTTATTATAATATCTTTGGACGGCGCTGTACTCCCATACAATGGAGGTCAGCCGGTAGAGAGAAGGGTATTGTGCGGCCACAATTAATAACTGTTAACAATTATACCAATGGGCTTGGAGGCAAAATCCACCATGATTACCAGCCAAGCCTTACACCAGGTACCGGGTGGTAAAGAGTAAACACATGACGCGGCAACACCTAACAAGTAGGCCCCCAGTGGAGCACAGGGCACCATAGGGGTTTCTGCCTGAAAAGTGGTTAAAGTAGTGATCAATTGCTGTAACCCCGGGGAGGCCATTGAACGTGCCCATGGGGGTAAATAAAGCTGTGGCTAAAACAGAGAATAGCAGTTCCCAAGTTAAGTGGAGGCCAGCGAATTTGCCCATAGAAGAGTACATAAGGCATGCGCAAGGACACCAAGCAGGAGGGCTTGGTTCAACTCTATTCCAAAATCATATATAATCTGAAGGGCTCAGTGAATTAGGCATGGTCTCTTTAGTGCTACATCGCAAGATTTCCCCAATAGGGCCGGGAAACACCTGCAGAGGTAGATGTGAATTGTCCAGCTAGAAGGACTGGTGTCCATGTCAGAGGTAAATGGGGATTGTCCGGGTCTGGGGAGGCCATTGAAATTGCTTGCAGGACGGTAAACAGCGCCATGCTTAAAAGTCATGGACCAGAGGGGTTTCTGGATTTATCAGACTCGGCTCTTGCATGCCATGACCACGAGATGTTTTGATGTGGATGGGGGTCCATTTGTATAGATTGGGCATGAACATGTTTCTGTTGGACCTGGGTGATGCCCTAGTAACATCAAGGTGTAGGTAAGGATGCCTGTCTTGGTGGGGGGCCTTGGGTATGACGGGTGCCACACCCAGAGCTGTGGCAGATTTACAGGGTGATCCAGAGGCTTAATGTACATAGGGGTACCCTCTTCAGTACCAGAAGAAGGGTGCAAATGCCAAATAGCTCTAGGAAGTCCTTACGGTAGGACCTTGGAGGAACAACGGCAACCCGTTAGTCCTTCGGGTAGTTGTAAACCTGAGCAAATGGGTGGACTGGTGGTCCACAGGATGTAAGGGGTAATCCCCCAAAATGGTTAGCACCGATTGGTTATGCCACGTGAATTTGGCTCATTAGGTGGGCAGGCAGCAGAGGGGCTGCCTGCCCTTGGGTTCCCGTAAGTTGACCCACCATGTTGGCATGTTTCTTATACAAAATAAATATGCAGCAATGTTTTCTCCAACAACCAATGTGTCTTGCGTATTCTTTATTCTGGTATTGCTCTGTTTGCGGGTCAGGTGTGTTGCCGATACTGGCACTAATAAAATCAACTCTGAAACTACTTGGCATTTTGTGCACGATTTCCTAAACATCGAGCTGTTCCACCTGGATTATATACTTAAAAATAAAACTGTGGAGATGTTCGTCTAAATAAAGGTGGATGGGGTTGTGGTGGGTGTGTTGAGCAAAGGGAAAAGGAGAGGTGAGGGAGGGAGGGAAGGAAGGAGGTGATAGGGAGAGCAACAGGGGAAGGAGCGCAGATTATTAAAGAGAAGGGCTTTGGGAAGATAGGGAGCACAGAGGAGGGACGAGGGGGCCAAGGGGAGAAGTTTAGTATCAAAACAAGTCCTTGGAAGCAGAGACGCCTACTCGGTGCTCCAAGACTTCCGGGGACCTCAGGAAATGTTTGGGCTGCAATGCAGATGTGCAGATCAAGAGTGGGCTTTGGAACCCCGGAAGCCGAGTTGGTGACGTTTCTAATGATGGGCACCCTCGTGTATCCCTCCAGAGGCAGCCCCTGGACGTGCAGTGCACATGTGCCTTGAAGGTAAGCCCTGGGTACCATCTGGAGCAGTGCGTGCACTGCGAGGGGCTCTTGCAGGATCTCCGGGGGCTGGCTTCAGCTCACAGAAGCCCTCTTAAAGTGGGGAGAATATATATATATATGCATTTATTGCCAGCTAAGAGCAAGGGATGAACTTGGGCCAGAGTCTAGTTTGAGGGGGGTCCTGGCTACACAGAGGCTTGGGCATGCAATATTATTGACGGAGGTTACAAAGGCAATGCCTTTATCCTGCGGAATGCCGCATCCTTCACTTGGTGTACTGTGTGATCTTGGCTACTGGCAAGAGTGTGAGTGCGGGCGGGTGAGGGGGGTCCTGGATACACGGAGGCTTGGGCATGCAATATTGTTGACAGAGGTTACAAAAGCATTGTCTCTGTATCCTGGGAATGCCGTCGTCCTTCGCTCGGTGTACTGTGTGATCTTGGCTTCTGGCAAGAGTGCGGGTGCGGGCGGGTGAGGGGGTCCTGGATACACAGAGGCTTGGGCATGCAATATTGTTGGCAGAGGTTACAAAACCAACACCACCGTGTCCTGGGGAACGCCGCATCCTTCGCTCGGTGTACCTTGTGATCTTGGCTACTAGCAAGGATGCGAGTGCGGGCAGGCGGGGGCCATGGAGGTGGGAAGAAAATAGTGCTCATGCATCACGAAGTAAAGGGGCCAGTAGCCATGTAAGGCTAAAAATTATGACACGGCCGTCATTGGAAGGGACTAACAGGCCTATAAACCAATGGAAGCAGCATTTAGTAAGGGACAAAGACACAAGCTAATGAAAAAGATGGGCGCGGGAGTGGGCGTGGCTTCTCTCCCGGACTCAACTACCCCAGATCAACCCCAGAGCAGCGCTTGCTCACTGGCTCAGGGCCCAACTTAAAAATCGATATTTTAAACACCTATATTTTTACAAACAATATTAATGACTTCTATATTTTTAAAAATGATATTCTTGACCACAATATTCTTGCTGTTGACATGTCTGAATCACGATATTTCCAACTCGATATTTGGTTGAGTTGACATTTCCAAAGCAATATTCTGTCTCAACGCCGGTTAGATAGATTATGAAGCAGAGTAAGAGAAAAAACTGAATCTGGTATAGACAATTACAAGGAAGCACCTAGATGTTATAAGTGTGATAGTGAGAATCATTTTACATATAGGAAAATATGCTTGGCATACATGTGCAATGCTTGTGGTGGTATTGGCCTTTATACAAAGGTGTGGAGGAAGAAAAAAACAAAATTAAATGTGTTAAAGATGAGAGAGTAGAAACCAGTGATAAGGATGAAAATTCAAGAGAAATGTTATAACCACTTTGAGACAACTTGGCAAAGCTGCGGCCACCTGATCAAGAATAGCTGAGAAGTATTCAATGGGGCGATTAGTCTTCCCATGGGCTTGTGTTAGTAAAGACAAAGTACACCCATCTCTTTCGTACAAAAGGAGCACATATTCTATCATATAGTCTGGTCCAAGAGCAAATGCGCTACAAAGCAGGTTTTCGACCTCCCGGAAGGCTTCTATGCGTTCATCATCCTTTGGTACTGGGTCAGTGAAATCAGTGTGCGTTAGCCTTATCAAAGGCTTTGCCACAAAAGATAAGTTTGCGATCCATTGTTCAAGATTTCTTGTTCTATCATGCTCTTGATGATTTTGTGATTCCTGCAATAGCTTTTGGGGTCATTTTATAAGGGTGAGACTGTGGGAGAACAGCATAAGGTCATAGAGTGATCTTAAGGGGCTTGGCATCTTTTATCAGCCCAATCTCTCTTCCTGTAAAATCCCAGAGTCGGTTCTCACCCATGTCTCTTACATGTACTGCCAAACCTATGTTGCAATGATTCAGTATAACCAAACAATAGGCTCTGGGGACTGCACCTTAAAATCAGCGTCAGCTGCCTGTGTCTCAATCCCGACCCCATCCTTGGTGCAATAAATGACACAGTTGAGTTTACAGAGGAGAGCTCATCGTAGTAGGTTTACAGGACCAGACTCACAAATTATAAACTGATGCTGCTAATAAATACCTCCTATTTTTACTGGTACAAGGGCAGAGTTTTGGTTGGAGTGCTGCTGATTTGTAATGCCTATAACTTGTACTTCTTTTCCCGAGAAGGGTAGGTTAGGGATCTCAACTGTTCTAACTATTAAACAAGTATAATATCCCTGTAATATTCTAGGAAATCCATTCCCACATTTCCCCTCACCATTACTTGAAACTCAGTTCTCAGCTGTGCAAGATTTGATCACTGTGAGGTCTGCCATGCACCTGAAGAAGTACCTATCAAGTCTTTGCAAGTAGTTTGGCTTCCTATCCCACCACTGACTAGGTTATCTCCTTGTAAAGAATCTAATGTCATCCTTCGGTGCTGACACCTGAAGTCTACTTGGGATTAGTTGATTTGGAATGATACTAACAGATGCCTCGGCGGGGGAATGATCAGAGCACTTTGCGAAGGCAAGGTACTCATTGCAGTGGACACAGGGGTCTGACCAATAGGCAAAATGCCGGTTTCTGAATAATTTGGGGGGGGGGGGGGGTGCATGCCTCTGTTGAAGCTTCCTCAACTGTCCCCATTTCAGTCGACACTGGGGCAGTAGCAATTGCGTAGCAGCTGATGCATTATACAGGGACAGTGTTATAGTAAGAAGCTCATCTATGGAGGCTTTTTCCACCTTGCTCTCTGTTTCCCTCTCCTTCTTTGGTTTCTCCCTTTCCTTCTTTTCACTTTCTAGCAGGGGTTCGGCCCCAATAGTCTCCTTAACTTCCTCTCTCCATTTAGTCTGCTTTTTCTCATCCTGCACGCTTCTCCAGGAATTAACCCTACGGTGGATTTTAAGATAAATTACTTTTTGCTTGCCATCTTCTCCCAAAGGTTTATGACTTCAAATAATGTGGTTTAAATTGTTCATTCTTCTCCTCAAGTTCTCCATTCAAAGGAAGTGGAAAGTACCACTCAATGGGAATTGGAGTTCCCCATCTTCAGATGTATAATCCTGCCGTTGGTTATGCCACGTGTGCATGAGTAATACTTTCTTCGCTGCTATTTTCCTGGCTGGGACACCTTCTGGAGGAGACTTTTCCCCCCTATTTTTGTCCTTCTCCTTCTTTGACAAGGGGATCTCCATTCTCACAATTTCTCACTCACTCATTGATTCAGTTTCCCACCTCTTCTACACCAACAAGCTACCATTCTGTCAACCAATACCAGCGCACCACTATCAAATGTCTCCCTATCACTGCACAACTACAGTGTCCGCTAGCCAATCTCTGCACAGCGTCTTAGTGACGCAATGCTCCAATACCGCCAGATTACTTTTGAAACACATTTAATATCTTTTTCACATTTTTCCTGCTTCAAGTACACGAGGTTGTACAACAATAAGAATGCTGCCTACTTCCATGCAATAGTGAACCCACAAAAGTCATTATACTCGGCGGGTCCGCTCCCTGTACACTAAAGAATGAGCCACCACCAAGCTCGGTTGGTGCACCCATGCAAAAAAGATTGCGGGGCTCATTTATGAGCCCTTGCGAACACTTTTGCGCTACCGGTGTATCACTTTTTGTGACACACCAGCGGCTTTAAAAATGCACCATGTTGCTCTCTATTTACAAAGTGACACATTCAGGCAGAAGCGTCACCTTGTAAACCCCTGCGCTACATTATACATGTGTCAGGTATAATGTATGCAGGGTGGGCGTTCCCCCCGCATCCAAGCCATGTAGAAGTGGCGCATTGAAATCTATAAGATTTCAGTGTGCCACTTCTAGGACGCCACCATTGTGTCAAATCCTTATGCCTCCCTTAAAGTAGGCATGAGGATGAGGCAGTGCTACAGTAATAGGCCTCCCCCCTGCATTGCTGAAGTTGCATAACGCTTCCGACACAACTCCAGAAATGCATCAGTTTTGCACAGACAGATACATCATTTATACTGATGTATCTGTCATTCCTTGCGTCATGATGTGTCATACAGTAAATATGACGCAATCATCATGTCGCAAGGAGGGCACACTGAGAAGTGACGCATCGCTCTTTTCACGCAGCGATGCGTCACTTCTCATAAATAAGGCCCTACTTCTCTAATTTTGTATATTAACGCTTCACTGTACAACTTGCCCAGCAGGCAAGTTTAACAGTTTAATGTTTTAACTTGAGGTCTATCTTCAAAGTCCAAAATTATCATCAGAAACACAATTCCTACTGTTTCAATGTGCCCAACAATCAAAGCCACACAAGAATTGCTCTCCACTTCTTCCACCATTATGCACCTACTACAACTCCCAACATATGCTGTTCCAAAACTATTTCATTTTCGCATTTTGCGTGCAATCCCTATTGATACTCATGTTGTTGCTCTTTCTTAATCACCTTTTCTCTCCGGAACTAGGATCGGGTTGGGACTTGGTTCATTTAGATCTTGGAAAAACCTGTCTGAACCACAAATGTTCAGTACCCAGTTCTATGGGCAATTAATTTGCCATTTTGGGGCAGCTTCAATCTGAACCCTCACCTCTGCTACCAGATCTGTCAGCGCTGAACACTCTACCCTAAATCCCAATCAAGGGTGCACCAACAACTAGGACCGGGGGCGGTGTAGTACTGATGGAATTTGGTGCTCCCCAACTAGAGCCGTCTCTCATTTAAATTCAGTAGCATGTGATAAACATTCTAGTAAGAATCACAGAGAAGGGTTGTAGGTTCAAAACTTTATATAAAGAATTATGCAAGATCAAAGAAAATATGCCTTTAGTGAATTAAGCTAGAAAGCATATAAATCATCAATGCAAAGATCTCAGTATAGTTCTAAATGAAATTCAGCATAGGTTTGCCTTCAAAGAGTGGGAAAAGGGATCTCCACCACATAGACATCTACGTTGCCTTTTATAGGACTTTAGACAAAGACAGCCCTACATTCTTCATGGGTACACATATCTCAGGACATGCACCAATAGGGAACAAGTAATAAGAAACATTTTACTACAGAAGGCATTTCAGTATTCGCTCAAGGCAGCACAACATTGAATGTGTGGAAATTCTCACAGTGAGTTCAGCAGTCCAATGTATATTCTGTATGCCCATAGCCTGAGACGGTTGAAGTGTCCTTGGTGCATAGCAGAGAGGTTTCTGGGAAAGGTTTTCAGTTTATTAGTGCGAGTCTTACAATTCTTTATTTGAAACACATGCTCTTGGTGATGTCAGTACAAGATGGAGGACATCATAAACACAATTTGAGTTAGAATACGCTCAGTTTGTGATCCATCTAAGATGAAAAGAGATCAGCTGTCTCAAATGTGAGTGATAATTGTCTTAAAGAAAACAAACCAAAAGTGGTGTGCGAATTCTGGGTCTTCGTACATTATTGTGAATTAAGTGGTGTGGAAGGAGAGGTTTTGTTAACAATATTAGAGAAAACTGTGGATACCTGTCATTCAGCCTGAGGATTATATCTGGAGGACCATTGAGAACTTAGGATACAGAAACCTGGGTTTTAGGTTTTTAGAATCGGAAAACTATTGGTAATTCTTTGTGGCCCGGACGTGGCCTTCTGTTTTGGGATGATACGATCAAGGCAATCTCCACATTATTTTGGATCCCAGTAGAACAATAAAGGTATTCATTAGGGATGAGGATAAGCATAGTGGAAAGGCTATGTTGAAGAAATTCCCTGAACTTCTTGATGCAAATATAAGAAAACTGAGGGGTTTTGAGCAGAGAATCTAGGTAAGGAAATATGCGTGGCATAAGGCGCATAGAGTTAGGCATATTCCATTGGTATTGAGTGAGGATACATCTAAGGAGTAGTATAAATTGATGCCAGCAGACGTCATTGTGCCTGTGGATGCTTCCGATTGGAATTCCCTTGTCTTTATCACAAGACGTAGCAAACAAAGTGTTGATTTACGTTTAGACCTTGGACTTCTGAATAATATTGTTTCCAAAGGTTTCCTTTACCTGGGATTGTGGAATTGTTCCTTCTGGGTAAGGGTGGCAAATGGTTCTAGAATACTGAGTTATCTTACGCATGCCATCATATTCCCTTGGAAGATAACAGTAGGAGGTATGCAGCTTTTACACCAACAGATGGCAGCTTACAGTTCAATTGGATGCCCTTTGGGCTTGCATCAGCTGCTGTTTTTGCCAGCATTCAAAGTTTCAGTTGTTTGAGAAAGAGTAGGAAATCAAAATTTTTCAGCAGGACATTCTTATATTTGGTAAAGATAAGACGGAACATGGTTGCAGGTTGGAGAACGTTTTACACATTCCTAAATGTAGGGGCTCAGGGTGGAGTATTCAAAGTGTTCATTTGAAGAAAGGAGTGTGACATATTTGAGGTATGTTATTTGTGAAGATGAAGTGAAGTCAAACCATAACTGGTGATGCCATTTTAAATGCCAGTGCCCAAAAGTACAAGGATGCAGGTAAATTCTTTTTGGGCCTGGCTCATTTTACACAAGCATGTTTAAAGGTTTGCAGAACTAACATATAATATTAAACAGTTGCTCAAGAACAAAGAGGTGTTTTCATGGACAGGTGAATGGCAGAGGGTGTTTGGCTTTCTCAAGAATTGTGCCATTGTGCAGTATTGCAACTGCAGATTGTTGCAGCAAGGAGTTGGGCACAGTATTTTCACAGATTGATGGAATTGGCAAAGAGGTGATTATTGCTTATGCTTCATGGCCCTTATCTCCGACTGAGGAAAAATACTCCATCATTGAGCATGAAACATTAGCTTTTTTGAAAAATGTTATAGCAGAAGGATCTGTGAATATGTCTGCTAGAATTACAAGACTGTCTATACAGTTCCATTATTTTGTTTAAAAGGTTGCCTTTGTATGTGGGAAAGAAAATGTCATTGCTGACTTTCTCTCAGGAATGGCAACACCCTTTAAAGAATGCATGGATGCTGTTTAGAATAAGTTCCAGGTGGCATTTGTGCAGGAAAGTGGGTGATGGAATGCTAGTCAAAGGCCTTGTTAAAAAGGGTCAAGACGTATATGAGAAGCAGCTGGTCATGTAGAAATGTGTTGAATGAGACCCTGAAGCCATATTGAAGGTGCTTCAAGAGTTGTCAGTGGACAGTAATTTTGTGATGAGAGATAATACAGGGATTTCAGTGAACATCTTGCAGGAGAGGATAGTTAAATTCGCATATGAGTGCATTTTGGTGTTTCAAGATCCGTGCTGGCTATTGAACAGTTAGAGTAGTGGCCCAACCAGGACACCATGGTGGAAAGAGTGGTAATAGAGTACATTTTTTTATGGCAGAGAAGTCGGATAAAACTCAAGTCTACAGTGTGTGAAATTACTATTCCACAGAATTTTGTGGCCTATTGGTATTTCACTGAAGTGTGTCATCGCCTTAAATATGTATTTTTGTGCTGGGTTTTATCAAGGAAGTCAACAAAGCGGTCACTGATGCCTTTTTGGGTTTCTCAGACCGTGTTTCATGAGATGATGTTTAGCAACAGACTAGTTGGGGCCAGTTTACATCAAATAAAGCACAGCAGTACTTTGAAAGAGTTGAAATTTGACACAGGACAACTTCGCTCTATAATCCTAGTGAAAACAGAATGATTGAAAGGTTCAATTTGTTCTGATTGGAGTGAATAAGTATGCAGTTAAAGGAAATGTGGATTGGAAGTTGCTGTTTAAAAAGTGTGTGTGGAAACTCATAGTTCTACTGGTGTTCTCCATATCTCTTTCGAGAGTGCTAAAACTCCTACCAAAGAGGTATTCATTATTCTTAAAAGTTTCGGCTCTCCATCAGTATGCTCTAGCACAATTAATCATCTCATGGCTTATGTAAAGATTGGGCAATGTTTTTCAGAAATAAAGTTCTAAAAAAATGGCCCAGTTTTTAATTGACTGCCTTTGCCACTGACACATTTTCTGTTGTTCAGTCTATTTCCTCTCAACCGAGAACAGGATTGTCGGCATTTTCTCCAATGACTGTTGAAGTGCTAGGCTGCCCAATGACTACTATCAAGTCAGGCTCGTCATCCAACTCTTGTCCTCAATGGATTTAAGGGCTAGCCAAAGACCTTTAAGGCACTACACTCCTCGAAATTTGAAATACGTCTCTTGCTGAAGCAGGAGATCCTCCCAGCTGGAAACACTCCTTTATGGTTCCCCTTCCTAAAAAACTCTCCATGGATAGGTATATGCTTTTCTATTTCAGGTCAATTTCATTACTACCGTTCCAGATTAAATTAATTGAGAGTTATCTGAACTCCCAGTGACATCCTATCTGGAAGAGAACTAGCTTCTTGGCGAGACGTAGTCCAGGTTTAAATAGCACTCTAGTACTGAGACAATTCTTTTAGCTGTAGTTGAGGATCTACAAGCCTGATTCACAAAGGTAAACTCACAAGTTTGGGTAAGTTTGCTGTTTTTTGGTATTCACAAACTCCAAGTTTAATTTTATAACTGCAGAGACCACGCACATGAAAAGATCGGCATGTCTTGTCAAAGTTTGATATAAAGCACTCAATATCTGTATTGAGGCTGTTTCTAAGCTTTTTCAAATATTTTCATGTAAAAGGAAAAATATTAGAATAGGCTGGAGTCTTGGTGTAATGCAAAATGGTCATATCAGCACACAAAACAGTAGAAGAGGGTCCAAGGGAGAGAGTTTAAAGACCTGCAAGGAAAATATCCCCTATTCAAATACACTAGTAAAACAAAAAAATCCTTTGGTCTGTGCTAGCATGAAGAAGGCTGAAGAAAGTCAAGCTAATGTCTCAAGATAATCTCCACATGGGAGAGATCCCTTTTAGGACGAATACCCTCACCCACCATAGGTGGCATGCTTCATCATATGGGTTTCTCCTCCCAATGGGAAAACCTAGTCCCACTGAGGGCTACAACTTCCTCAATGTGAGGAAAGAGTTCAGGGATGTTTTCAATGTAATTTAGGACACTATCAAGGATGCTAAAATCCCATAGATGAATAGAAGTGTGGTGAGGATGCAGCGCACAAGAGATGTGAATCAAAAAATAAGTGAAATTAAAACTACCTAGTGGGGGCAAAACAATAATATGAAGCATGCCACCTATGGTGGATGAGGGTATTCATCCTAAAAGGGATCTCTCCCATGTGGAGAATATCTTGAGATATTAGCTTGACTTTCTTCAGCCTTCTTCGTGCTAGCACAGACCCAAGGATTTTTTTGTGTTACTAGTAATGCAAATTGGTACATCCCTACTTTTAAGATGATACAATGTGCTATACGTAATATTGTTGGCTCATAGAAGAGACAATCCATAATCTCTGGAAACCAACACCCTAACCAAGTATGTATACTCAGGGCCAGATTTATCTATCCTTCATGCAGTGTAGCAAGACAACTTCTTCTGCTGCGTGAACGGACAGGAGTGCACAATATTTACAAATATATGATGCATTCCTAGTCTCTTTGTTCCCTCTGACGCACAATCTGCTGCCCAGCACCAACACAGGCCCTTCTGTACCATGACGCTAGGGTGCCTGCGTTGTAAGAAGGATTGTTTTTGGCAGTAAGGTACACCTTCCTGTATAAAAACAATCCTCTGTGGCTATTTCCTTTTTCTAAATGTGCTGCAAATTGTAGCACACTTAGAAAGAAGAAACAACAAGAAGAAATCATGATATTTCTCCTTGTTGTGCCTCTTTTGGGAAGGCATAGTATTTTGATGCATTTCCACGTTTACCAGTCTTGGTAAATCTGGAAATGCACCAAAATCCATGGGTGGACGCTTGGGAACATCCATGCCCCGCCCATAGATCAACTTCACAGGGCAGACGTGCGCTGTCTTGCCTTACTCCAGATTTACCAAGCAACGCAGGGCAAGGTGGCTTTCGGTTCCTGGGAAAATCTAACTTTTGTACTGTGTTGTCCTTGCAACACCAAGCTTGAGGCAAGAGCAGCCCAAAACGTAAATCTGGCCCTCAGTATCTACATATTAGATGTGGAGTGTGCATAACAAATCTTATAAAAATGATTTATCAACCCCACTTCCAGTCATTGTTCTATTGAATAAAATGGCAATCTTTAGACTCAAAGAAGGAAAATGTAGTGTTTGTCTCTTTAACCCCTCTATTCTTTTCTGGAAGACTGCTGTCTTCGTGTTCCAGAGAGTGGCGGTTTGAATTTATTTGTCACCTTAAGCCGCCGGGGGTAAGCTTATTTCTTGTCTTCTGCCACTTATTTCACGTGGCGACGAGTTGGACTTGTGTACCCCCGGCACGAACTTGCCGTGCAAGCACAGTCACGACACAGTAAACTCACCGGAGTCAGCTGTTGGGTACAAACATCCTTGTTGCTCTATGGATCCTGGTTGGCTCTGCCTGCTACTGGTGGTATTTCGGTGGGCCGACCGATGCCTCTCTTACCCGAGCCCAGCTGTTAATTTCGCACAGCGCGGTGCACGGTGGAAGCCTGCGACTCCCGTCTGGTCTCAGCTGTTCTCAGCTGCAAAGGAGGAAGCGGAGTCAGGCTGCGTTGGCAACTTTCTGCAGTGAGCACATTGCGGCTGCAGTACAATCATAGGCACTCTCACTGGCCTTGAGGGTGTTACCAGACTGATGTGAGAGGCGTACATTATTCCTTTGGCCAAGGTAAGCCCATCTGCGCATGTGTCGTGGACGCGTACCTTTTTAGGCAAGCCCAAATTCTAGCAAAAAGAATGGAAAATGCACAGGCCATTTTGACTCATTGGGAAGGAAAGTCTAGCATCGAAGCATTAGTGGAAGTGCTTTGAACCCTTAGAAATAAAGGGAAAATCCGGCGGCCATCTTATGCAATTGGTTTAGGTTGGGAACAATTGCATTGAAGTGCTGTTTTCAATTAATCAACGCTTCAGGCATTCTCAAAGTTTTTTTTTGGTGGCAATATGTTTCAAGGGGGTTCGTTATGGTGTCTCAGTGGCATTGCCCTTACACTAATGCAAGTTTTGGTTTACATATAAAGGAGTTACTTAAATTTTTTTAGTAGCTTTCTTTGTTTTTTTTTTCAAGAAAGGAAATTGTGCATTTCTGTTGGAGCTGACTTACAACGAGGGGTGCATCAAAATACATAATGCAGTCTGTGAATCCTCCACCACCATTTTTGGAGACACCAGGGGACCCACTTATTAAATGGAGGCAGTTGCATGATGCCTTTGATACCTACTTGGGGGTGATTGGGGCTTCAAAATACAGACCCGAAAGAAAAAGATATTTAGTGTTGCATTCTTTGGGTTTTGAGGGCAGATCTACGTTTAAACATCCGCCTGATGTTCAAATCACTGAAGGGGAGGTTGAACTTGACATATATGAAGAAGCCGTGAAGAAGCTGGTTCAAAGATTTGATGTCGCTCCCAGTCTGGTGGTGTTGAGACACAAGTTTTTCAAAAGAAAACAAAAACCTACAGAAGATGTTGATACATACATCTCTGCCCTGCACAAGCTTGCAGCGGAATGCCAATTTGAGAACTTTGCAGAGCAGTTAATTTGTGATCAATTTATCTGCCGTTGTGCTGACAAGTCCATCAAGCAGAAGTTGATTTCTTTAGGCAGCCCTTCATTAACTGAAACCATCAGGATTGCAAAGAGCATAGAGTTGTAGGTCAAATCCACGGTACAGGTCAATGCTGTCCTCTCCAAAGCTGACAAGGAGAGGGTGTTTAAAGCTTCTGCTTCCTCAATCAAATCACCGGCCAACCAGTCACAACAGTCTCCTTTTTTTAAACAGTCTAACATATATTTTAGGTGCGGATACTACTCTCACCAAAGGGAGGGGTCGGGCTTGACCGGCTAAACATTTACTATGTAGACTCTGTGGGAAATCTGAGCACTTTGCTAAGGTATGTCAAAGTGCCAGACGCAAGGAAACCAGAGTATCAGCTGTGGTTGAGGATTGTGAAACTGACGTGGAGAATTTATTGAGTGAGGTCCATGATATGATTGTGGTTGTGGGCGATGACAATCTGTCCAGGGTTGAGCAAGAAGGGTGCATTGACCCATATGTTCACATTGAGGTTGGTGATAGACAGCTGTATCTTTTGGTTGATTCAGGGGCCAGAATCACTATGATCACCCAAGACTTGTTCCAACAGAATTGGCCTGGATGAAAATTGTTCCCACCTGACAGATCTCCAATTTCCTATGAGGGCCGGAAGATTGACCTCAAGGGATTCTTTGAAGATACCATGGTTTTTAAAGGAAGACGCATCTGTGGTAAAATGTATGTTGCAGTTAAAGTATTGAACATCTTGGGGTGGTTCCACCAAGAGCTGTTTGGGATGATTCCACGCCCTGGTACGAAAGAACAGGTCTCTGTGATTATATATTTGAATGACATTGAGCATTTGTTGAATGAGTTTTCCAGGATGTTCTCAGGTGAGCTTGGGAAGATTGTGGGTTTTCAACACAAAATAAAGACGAAGGCCAATGCCATTCCTATGAAGCATAAGTTAAGGAGGGGTCCCTTTCAGGGTGCGCAGTGATTTGGAAAAGGAGTTGGAAGGGTTACGGATGAAAGGTATAATTGAGCCCATGGAGTCCTCATTGTGGCTTTCTACCCCGGTTGTTGCCAAGAAAAGGAATTTCGAGTTGAGAGTTTGTGTTGATCTCAGCGCCCTCAACAAAGAGATATGGGTGGATTCTCATCCTCTCCCGAGGATTAGCGAAATGCTGTCTGCTATCTCAAGAGCCAAGTTTTTCACTAAGCATGACCTAGCATCTGCCTACCATCAGGTAGGAGAATTGGCCCAGGAGCCACATCATCCCGCAGCATTTGTGTCCCCTTTAGGGACATTCCAGTAGTGCCATATGCCATTTGGCCTGGCATCTGCGGCTACTGTCTTCCAGATACTGATGTCTGAATTGCTAAAGGGAATCTTGAATGTCTCCGTTTTTAGGATGACGTGTTAATTCATGCCAATTCTCGTTTGGAACATGATCTGATCTTAAAGCAAGTACTGTTGGCTTTTGACAAGGCTGGAATGGTCCTCAAGAGGGAAAAATATGAGTTCATGAAATCCTCTGCAGAATATCTGGGCCATGTTGTGTCTGAGGAGAGTGTTTGTCCCAAGCCTGGGTTAATTGAAGCCATTTTAGATGCTCCTCCCCCAGTAGATAAAGAAGGGGTAAAATCATTTTTGTTCCTCTGTGAATTCTATTCACGGTTCATAGCGGATTTTGCATCCAGGATGAGGGCTATTTCTCTTCTGTTGAAATACAGGTCCGATTTTGTGCGGGATGATGGGTGTTCTGTCACATTCTCCAACATCAAACAGCAGTTAGCCGGTGTGTGTCCACTTAAACCTTTTGATCAAAATATCAAATGTTGTTTGACTATGAATGCGAGTAAGTTTGGTGTTGGTGCAATTTTGACACAGAAGGATACTGAGACAGAGAATACCATTGGGTTTGCGTCCAGAGTCCTAAGGGATTCTGAGTTACACTATTCAGTGATAGAAAAAGAACTTTTAGCGTGTTGGTGGGCCATAGAAAAGTTTAAGTGCTATCTCTGGGGAAGAAATTTAATTCTACAAACCGATCACAGACCTTTAGTTTCTATTTTTAATGGCACCAACTGTAAGAGAAGTACTCCTAGGATTGCAAGATTTGCAGCAAGATTGCTCCAGTTCAATTTAGAAGTTGTGCATATTTCTGGAGGGGAAAATGTGAGAGCTTATTATTTGTCCAGAAATCCTATTGTCGACAAAGGATGAATTGTCGGGTGAGTTCGAAGATGAGTGAAGTAATCACACTGGGGCAGGTAAGAGAAGAGACTTCATGTTTATTGACCGTTTGCCTCCACAGCTCCCAAGAACTGACAAGTTCCTAACATTCAAACAGATACATTCTATAGCCATGGCAATGACCTCACAAATGCCACTAAGAAGATGGATGAGGCTACTACAACATCTCCCTTCTTCCCAATGTCAAGATAAGTGAGTAGAAAAGGAAAGAAAACATAGAGGAAGAAGAAAACAATTGGAACAGGAATCAAAAGAGAATGCACTTGAAAAGAAGAAAGAAAAGAAAACACAGAATAACAGAAGAAAATATCAGTGCATTAATACCAGCAATATAAGCGATAATCAAAAACAATGGAAATACAAAAAAAAAAATCCTTTCGATGAAAAATACAGTTTACAAATTTATTAAAATGATGTAAATAACTGTACATTAGTACCTGCAATATAAACGATTCTCATAAGTATTGGAACTGAAATGAAATACAGACATCTATGCAAAAATGAAGAGTTTACAAATCCATCTGATTAGGCGGAAAACTAACCCTGCCACTCCTCCGTGGTGGCCCATATTTCAGAGACGACTCACAAAAACCAGAAGTCGGATCTCCAGACTCGAGGTCTAACTGGGAAACAGACCTCTTAGGAATCTTGTAAATCCTAGATAGGTTCCACCATTTCTTCTTATTGACCCGTACAGCAAAAGGCGAAACAGAATCTACTTTAACAGGAGGACCAAACTTTGATAGCCCTTTAGGGACATTGAGAGGGGACAATGCCAGACTGGCTCAAAAAATCAGGCATATCTTTGGAGGTAAATTGTACTCAATTGTCAGAGACAATTTCTTTGGGAAAGCCCTCTCTAGCAAAGAGACTTTGAAGAAACTTAATGACTTCTTAAGAGTTGGGATCGGTCATGAATTGCACCTCCTACCATTTGCTGAAATAGTCAGCCACAACCAAAGCAAATTTGTACTTTCTAGGCAAACTATTGAAGAGTCCCACAAAATCAATAGCTAGCTTCAACCAGGGACCATTGGGAACCGTGACCTCTTGCACAGGAGGAGATACAATTTTTATGACTTTGTCACTAGTACAACATGTCATACAACCTTCCACAACATCATTAATTTCTCAGTCCATGGGGGTCCACCAATAGACAGCACAGATCCATGTTTTTGTGTTAGTTTGACCGAGATGCGCCTCATGGCCATACTCAATAATGCGATTTCTCAAGACTCAGGAGGAACAGATTTTTCCCCCGCATGATCATTTCGCCATCCTCCAAAGTGAGCTCATCGGCAATTTTGGCAAAAGGATGAAGATGACAATCTAGGTGTTTTTCCTTCGGCCACCCAGACTCAATGAACTCTTTAACACTCTTGAGCACATTATCTGACTCCATACCCTGAAATCACTCCTGTTCTGAAAAAGAACCTAAACAGCAAGCATCAACTGCAGCAATAAGACACTCCTCCTCAGAATGATCATCAAGTTCTTGTTTTGACAGTGGCAAAGGGAACCTTGAGAGAAAATCCGCCCTGATGTTTTTTCCCCAGATATGTGCGCAACCTCAAAATTATATTGTAGCTACTTGGAACTTAATCTGGCAATCCTTGGAGCATGATCTCTTACAATTTTACCCTCAAGAATGGGAATGAGAGGTTTGTGGTCAGTCAGTAAGCTAAAAGTCTTACCCCACAAGAAACATTTAAATCTCTCCACCGCCCAACACGCCAACAGCTCAAGCTCAATGACAGAATGGTTCTTTTCACTAGGGCGTAAAGCTCGAAGGCAAAGCCTGCAGTGTATTCTTTGCCCTGCTTGACTTGAGAAATCATCCCTCCTAGACCATACAGACTGGCGTTAACAGACATGGTACACTGATAGCAAGGATCAAAAGGTGTCAGGATCTTGCAAGACCCTAATTCTTTCTTAATCTGTGAAAACTCATTCTGACAGACATCGTTTCAAACAAACATGACCTTCTTCTTTAGTAATTCACTCAAGTGTACAGTTTTAGCCACAAAATTAGGAATAAATTTAGTGTAGCATTCACATATTCCCAAAAATGAAGACACAAGTTCCTTTGAAGTGGGACAAGGAGCATTCACAATGGCCTGAATAAGACCTGCTCTAGGAACGATACCTTCTCCAGAAATGCGATGCCCCAAATACTCAATAGATTCCACACCGAAAACACACTTGAGTTTACTAGCCACAGTGCCTTTAGCTTCCAACTTCTCCAAAACCAAAGAAAGATTTTTGTCGTGAGGTTCTTTGCACTTACCAGCAACCAAAATGTCATCTTGGAACACTACCGTGTCAGTGACACCTTCCAACACCTTTTCCATGATTCGTTGAAAAACAGACGGTGCTGAGGCTAATCCGAAAGGCATCCTCCTAAACTGAAATGTCCCTATGGGTGATACAAAAGCGGTCAAGTGTTTAATGGTCGGATCTAGTTCAACTTGATGATATGCCGATGCAAGGTCGATTTTTGAAAAACATTTCGTGCCAGCAAACTTGGACAGAATATAATCGATACGAGGAAGGGGATGTGAGTCTACCCAAATCTCCTTGTTCAAACTGCGCAAGCCTATGCAGACCCTGAGATTCCCATTTTGTTTCGCGCAACGACCAAAGGGGACAACCAAAGGGAGGATTCATTAGGTTCAATAACTCCTGACTCACACATTCTTTTAAGTTCTCCTGACAGATCATCCCTGACACTGAACGGTAAATTGCGCAACTTGTGCTTAATTGGAATAGCACCATCTTTGACTTTAATAAAATGCTTAAAACCTTCAATGCATCCCAATCTGTCTCCAAAAACCTTCAAAAATGTGTTAGACCAAGAGACAAGAGTCTCACCTTGAGAATGTTCATCAACCACTGAAACTTGCTCAGAAGTACCAGGCCTAAGTGTCATGCCGAACAAGCCCTGATGGTACCATCCGAGAATATCGAGGCCTTTCTTTGCTACATAGACCTTCCCTTGAATATGTCAGTCCTTAAAAACAAGAGAGGTTTAAAATAGAAAAAAAAGGTAACTCAATTTTACTCCCTTCATAAGAAACAGGACTTCTTTCCGGTGGATTGAGAGATCTGTCCTCCCAGGTCTTCTCAAATAACTCCTCAGTGATCATAGTCATACGTGAACCTGAGTCCACCAGCAGATTAAGAGGTTTACTATCGACCACAACCACAACCACAGGATCAACACAATCCTCAGAATCATCCTTGACGACAACTAAATCTGTTAACGAACTTACTACCTTACACACCGTACCAGATTTATCTTCTTCAGCGTACACCACATTAACACTGCCCCGAAAACCACACATATTTGCAAAATGCCCCTGTTTCCCACATTTGCGGCACGTTCCATTCCTAGCAGGACATATCTTAGAATATGGAAATTGAGAAGGATACCCACATTTTGTTCACATATTCTTTGAGTACACACCTTTCTTCTCGGTTTTGGTAGGGATGTACCTAACTCCTTTTTGTTCAATTTGAGGTTTGTCTTTTTCAGACTGCGCTTTGTCAATTTTATCTTTATTGTCCTTCACAACACCTACAGCATTCTTCTCTGGCTTGAGTTCTCTCAATGCTTTTTGAGAGAGCTCAAAACTTTTAACTATGGAAATTGTTTCTTGTAAAGAAGGATTCTTTAGTGTAAGTAACTTTTCCTGAACTTTATCACTACAGTGAACAACAATTTGATCACGAATGAGTTGTGTGGTGAAATGCTCAAACTCACACTCAGACACCAGTATGCATAAAGCTGCTACATAGGACACAATGCTCTCTTCATTGTCTTGTTCCCTTACAAAAAATTAATGTCTGGCTATGACAAGACTACTTTCTACATCAAACTGCTTCTGCAGCATGCTAACTGCTTGGTCACATTCATTTAACTCTTCTCCTCCTACAACTATGTCCAAAGGAGGAAGATGTTCTAACACAGCTTGTCCCTCAAACCACAGATTATGCTCCAAAATGAAACGTTTTCTCTGTGCACTGAATATACTACCCCCCATGGTGCCTAAATATTTCTCAAACGCTCTGTACCAAACCTTCCACCTTACAGGTGGATCGCCTGGAAGCTGTATAAAAAGGGGGAGGACGTTGTACATTTTGCATGTTGAAAAACTAGTTGGAAACTAATACAGACTGTGAGACACGATGCTGATAGTTCACCTGCAAAGCAAAGATTAATTGTCACAAATGTAAACTGTAAAGCGTTTCTTTTGCAAATAGCCTAAAAGTCCACCTGCAAAACAAAAATTCAAGTGTCACAAACTTGCTTTTTACCTCTAAAACAGACTGCAGAGCGTCCACTTATAGACAGAGAGTCCACCTGCAGAGCACAACTGAGTAGACATAAAATAAGAACAAACTGCAGCAAAACTACATAGACATAAAATAAGAACAAACTGCAGAGCGTCCGCTTTAAGGCAGTATCCTGAATGAAGAAAGTACTCCCTTACAAGTAATACAAGAAGAATAAGTAAGGATGAAATGCTTCCTGAACCACACCGCTTCCGCTTTCCTTCTGTACACAGAAATGAACTCCAGGAAAACGCCGCTTCCAGAAATGTGGCTTCACTGCTTCCGGACACAAAAATGGAGCTTCACTGCTTCCTGACACACTGCTTCAGTTTCTTCTCCGTTCACTTGCAGAAATATGGCTTTACTGCTGCCTGATTACTACTTCCGCTTCCCTCCGTTCACGAGCGCTGCTTCGAAAAATGTTGCTTCACTGCTGAATCGCATGCGTGTCCTTGGAACGCAATGTTGTAATGCTTGGAACGCAGCACTGCAAGAAACTGACGTACGTTGTCAAGAAACTCCAGACTGATGTGCGATGACAAAGGCATAGATGCGCAACTCGCCCTCACTGACAAATTGACATAGGATCGTCTTCGCTAACTCTGCTTGTGGGTTCTACCACGTCATCACAAAGTGGTAGCAGTGAGAGTGTGCAGATCTCCGTGCTTCCAAGCACCTGTGCACACCAGCAGAATAAACGGAGCCCACAGAGGCTCTGGGATTTCACGCACTAGCGATTACTGACCAGGAAAATGGTCAACATTCACCCAAATGTGCCGTAGAAAGTATGAGACTCACGATAGTTTAGAGTCCTCCACAGCAGTGTCTGTGAACTGTTTGGTTGCTGCAGAAACACCAGCACTCCTCAATGATAGTCAAATTACACCGAGACCCGACATCCCATCGGTGTGAAACGCACAGGGGTGAGACTGTTTGAGCGAAAAGATGAAGGCATAAAACTTCAGATAATATCTCAACGTCGAGATGAACACTGGAATGCAGGATGCAGAGTTAGCCAAACACGGAGAAAGCAGATTGAGCTGCACATGTGGATGGAGGCATTAAACGGTCAGCCAACTCATCGTCAAATTGAAGTAATCATACTGGGGCAGGTAAGAGAAGAGACTTTATGTTTATTGAAGTTTGCCTCCACAGCTCCCAGGAACTGACAAGTTCCTAACATTCAAACAGATACATTCTATAGCCATGGCAATGACATCAAAAATGCCACTAAGAAGATGGATGAGACTACTACAATGAGTGTTGTTTCATTGCTGCCATGGAAGTTGAGAATTCCACTCAATTCACAAAAGATGTGTGGAGGAAAAGCTTGGGTGATGACTTTATGAAAAGTGTTATGGAGAATGTTAGGTCAGGCTGGCACAGGGAAAAATCACTTGAGTTGAATTTACAACCCTATTTCAAGGTGTCTGAGGAGTTAACTATTGAGGATGGTCTACCTTTGAGAGGTGACAAACGTATTCCTCCCATAGACCTTAGGTGCAGTATTTTGTCCAAGGCTCATGAAGGCCGTTTGGGGTCCACATTGACCAAACGCAGGGTGCGCGAGTCATTTTGGTGGCCTCAGATGGATACTGAAATTGATTACTTGGTCAAGAGTTGTGTTGGATGCTCCACGTCCGATAAATCTTTTAAGACATCCACCCCACCTATGATGCCTATTGACTGTCCCTCTGGACCGTGGAAGAAACTAGGCATTGATTTGGTAAGACTATTTAATGTTTTATCACAAAATTTTCACTTTGTATTAGTCCTCATGGACTACTATTTTAAATGGCCCTTTGTCAGATTTATTGGTGTACCCGACTCCAAAGCTGTGATTCTTTTCCTCAAAGATTTTCTTGAGTAAAGGTCTACCTGAAGAGATCATCTCAGACAATGGGGTGCAATTTGTCTCTGGTGAGGTGGAGAAATTTCTGAGAGCTCCGTTTGCCATCTTCAGAGTTCGCTTTACCAACCACAAACCAATGGCCACGTGGAGCGTTTCAAGGTTGTCAGGGTCCAAGGTCATAATTGGTGGAACACTGCCAAGCTTGTCAAAGTGCTTGTGCATTTTGAGTCACTGTCGGATTCTGTAACTTTTTATAATTTAGTCAGGCTTGGATTGAATATGTCTCCTTCGTTTTCATTCTCTAACAAGTCTCGTGGGTTTGCGTCTGGCAATGCTCAAGATGTTTTGGCTCCTACTAAGTCTCTACGGAGGAGCCTCAGGCCTCGGAGTGTTCCCAGCATGTACCGTTAGTACCACTATTTCGGTGGTGATATTAAGAAGTTTTTATTCTGTGATGATAAATAAGAGTGATGCTGTTCTCCGTTTTCTGTATTGTTTCCCCTTTCTTATACCCACCCACCCTGTTCTTTCTGCTTTTTCCGTGTGGTCCTTTTCTTTCTTTCACTCGCCTTCCTCTTTTTGTTATGTGTATCTCAGTTTTTGTGCCTAAACAAAAAGGGAAAACTCATTGTAGTATTTTTGTTTTATTGCATTAGACTTAAGTGTATTTAGTGCATGCTAGACAATGTTCATTCATATTAAGCTATGTTGCTTTCTTCCTCTTTATAGGTTGCGTTAGATATTTGTGTTTTTTGAGTCTATGAGACAAATGTAAAAAAGAAGGAAAACTAAATGTAGTGTTTATCTCTTTAACCCCTCTATTCTCTACTGGAACACCACTGCCTTCGTGTTCCAGAGAGTGGCGGATTGAATTTACTTCTCGCCTGAAGCCGCTGGGTGTACTTGTATTCTCTCTACATTAAAGTGTTTAAGCTTCTTACTCGTCTTCTGCCACTTATTTCAGAAAAGCAGATACTTTACTTCTGAACCAAGAAGCTCCAAAGACTATCAACCTATACGACCAAGATTCAACAACCAATGAATTTACAGAAAGTGAAGCACACAGCTCTATGTAGAACAGACTGTATCTCACATCGAGAGGTCAACAATCGTCTAGTGAAGTCCTGCTGACACAAAGAAGTATTGTGACAGGATGTTTTCATATTCTGTACTCCTCCAGTATAAGATTACGATGAGAATCTCATTTTTCATGAGAGAAAAGCTGTACATCATTAAATAATGATAATTTCATCAGTCATTAAAGAGATCTTAGAAAAAACCTTGTGAAATGGGCCAGACATTCAAACAAAACCCTGTACAAGTCAAGCACATCTCCTCTTCTAAGCAGCATAAGTATTAGATCTTGTTGAATTTCAAATATGAATTTAGAATATCAATGAACCTAGACCCGTAAACACCATCATGATTAAGGAAATGTAAAGTCAACATCAGTGCAATTGGTTGCTTCTGGACCTACAAACTAGAATTACCTATAAAACTGGAGGCACATAGAGCTGCCACCTGCTGCAGCTTTTACCTCACAGTTCATATATTAACTCTTGTAGTGACCTAGCATTAGAGAGTTCACTTACTTTGGATATGCAATGACATTTGAACCCTTAATCCTTTGAAACTTCTGAGAACAAAAGACAAAGAAGAACTCAGACACAGAATTTCCTCTCCCCTGCATGCAACCCACACCGACCAATAAGGCAATTTTCAATGCCTCAGTAAGAATATGAAACAAACAACAAATGACAGAAACTCCACCCTAAAAGGGGCTTATTTGATTTCGATCTCAGAAGGATAAAAAGTTGTGTACTCACTTGAATTTGAATCTAAGGACATGAAATCTACACAGGCTCTTGGAGTGTACACATTAGCTCACTGAACCACCAGTCAGATATAGTATACAGAAATGATTAGCCCAAGCACCACCTGAATTAAGCCTCAGAATGATGAAAGGCTGAGTGAGCCCATCTGGATTCAAACTTCACCCATGAGAACAACACAAGTTTACAGAGTGGATGCATACGCTTGCTGAGCCACCAGCCAGATTAAGGGGTATATTTATAAGAGTTGCGTCACCCTTGCGACACGCAGTGGGGGATAAGAATGAAGCAACTCTTATGTAAAATGTATGAAGCCATGCAAGGCCACCTTGCGTGGCATGATAAATCTAGATTAAAGCAATGCAGAGCAAATTGCTGTGTTGTGTGACTCTGCCCCATCCACCTATGAATTGTGGCACATTCCCTGGTTTGCCATTACTGGTAGCCCTGGGAATGCGTTAAAATGCTACGCCTGAGGCGTAACGAGGAGAAATATTTTATTCCTCTCTGTTAAAATGTCTCAGAGGATTGTTTTTGTGAAGGAAGGTGTTCCTTTCTGCACAAAATATAGGCAACCATGGTGCAGATATGCCTGCGTTGGCGCTAGGCAGTACATTGCGCCAGTGCAGAGAAAAGATAGCAATGATCCATATTATGTTAAATACAGCGCATTTCTGCCCTTTCCTCATCAGGAGCGCCTCAAGGGCGCTGCGTGTTGTTTCTTAAATATGCCCCGAGTGCTCTGGCAGTGAATGTGCCATGGAGAATATGCAGCCTGTCTAACTTGTTTACTCTTAATAATCAATGTTTGATGCCACACAATTGACTAAAATCATCCGCATTAAGGCATAGATGGCCTGAGCATAAACTACATTTTCAGTCAGCTTGTGGCCATAAACAAAAAACAAAATAAAGTTGGGTGAATAAAGTTAGCTCTGCACATGGGTACGTGGGGCAGCGCCTTCACTGCTGTTGTTTTCAGGCAAGGAGCCGGACTATGGCTTGGTCTGTGACGGCAGCGAACTAGGTACAGGATGCTTTCGACCTTGGGGTTGCTGGGGAATCACCACTGGTTCATCTCTGCAGTGGTACCCATCCCCCTAGATGTTACTGTGCGCCAAATAAACCCACCTTCCCCTCCCCTGCTCACTACACCTCTGGGATTCTGGAGTTCGGGGTGTGTGACTCTTTAAGTATGGGCTTCCTGCTTTTAATTGGTTGCTTTTAGATTCTTGGTTTCTCGTTAAACAAAATCAGGCCACATTATTTTTTTGTTCCGTGTGTACACGTGCACGCCTTTTTTTATTTATTCTACTTTATTGCTTTATGTTAGTTTATTGGTTCGAAGTTGATTCTATAAGCTCATTTAATTTCTTTGTAATTTTCCTATTCTAATTTCACAATCGCTATGCCCCTGGAATTTTGGAGTTATGGCCATTTAGGCAAAGTGCTGTTGTTGTGCACCCATACAGTCCAGGCAAGGCAGCTGCATAGCAGTGGCGCAAGACCTCACCCTCCCCCCCCCCCCCCCCCCAAGTACATGGAGTCTCTCTCTCTCACACACACAGGACACACTCAGTCAGGCTCGCTCTCAGCCCAGGGAGACAGCCTTTCTGTGCAACACTGAACAACACTGACAGCTGCACCAAAAAGGAGCATCGTCCAAAACCAGCCCTGGAAGTCTCTGCCTGAAATATAATTATCAGCACTCCCAGCCCCTTTTGGCTCAGCCTGGCGTGCTGCTGATACTCCAACTACTGCCTGCATTTTAACAGCAGCAAGCACAGTGCAGCGCAGAGCCCGTGACAGGCTCTGATTGGACTCAGAGGACAAGAGTTCAGCAGCCAGCAGCCTTCCCCGCACGAGGCAGTCCCTCGCTAGCTGCCTGCTAGTACCACGGCAAGCCCAGCCTCGGGTGACGAGAGCAAGCAGCGAGTGCAGTGAGGCTGACGCAGAGAGACTGAGTGGCAAGTCACAGGGCACTTTTTGCCAGTCAGGTGAGTCCAGCATTGGGGGACTGTAGTAGTTTTGTATTTGTGACTGGAGGGAAGAAGGTCATGAGAATCTCAGGGTCAAGGACTGGCAGACAGGGCCCCATGGGTGCAGCATTGTAAGCCTCCAGGGTTTGCCTGTTCTATACTAAGCCCAAAGAGCGCAGCAGTGAATTGCAGTGAGGCTAGTAGGCGGACTGATCAGCAGTCAGTGGGCAGTATGTGCAGACAGATCTGTCTTCAACGCTGCGGGAAGAAGGGGTTAGCACTGCCATGGTGACTGGTAATAGATGAATCGCAGTAAGTTAGCAACCTTCCATTTCGGTGGTTGTTCAGCCGTTTTAAGACTTTTTTGGAGCTTCACATTGACAAAAAGTGGGACATTCAAATATGTCCAGGGCCGGCTGAAGGGCTGTGTGAGATGTGAGGCCGCAATGGCTCCGACCTGGAGGGGCCACTGAGCACGGGAGGGGAGTCTGTGTTTAGTAACAACATACAATTCTAAATATCTTGCTGCAGAGTTCCTTTTGCGTGAACTTTCAAGAAGCAATACAACTCTTGTTATTAATGTTCCTGTTAGAGAGAGAGATCAGAGTTTTGTCTAGTGCAGTCTTGGCTTGCCATAAGGTAATGCTGAAGGTTAATGTGCCTGCTGCAAAGAACAGATCTGAATTTTGTGTGAATTTTATGTGGACAGCTAAATGGAATCATAAAGGCAGCCTTTTCCAGCGCTTTAAAACAAATTAGATGTATTTGAGAGAGGGGCTATGGAGAGATGGGGGCCCTTTTGCCCAAGTGGTAGTGAGGGAATCCGAGGTGGATGTCATATGGCAGGAATATGAGGGGGGGGGGGGCACCAAGCAAGATTGTCGCACAGGGTGCGACCAGCACTAGAGCCGGTTCTGGATATTGTCAAACATACGCAATGTGAAACCTTAAGGCCGTGTTAAGGGAGTATGAGTAAATTCCCTTTTCAAGGGAATATGTCGCAAACCGAGCCTCTGGGTGGTTTTTAGCGTGGCCCCTTTGCCGGTTTTCTATCCTCACCACTGGTATTTTAATGTCCCATCCCACAGAATTATTCAAAATCACCAAAAGCCAATATTTTTTAGCCCTTACCTGTACCTACCTCAAACAGCAACCATAAGCAGAAAATACTTTAAAATATGTTCTAGAGTACCTGTGTTAACTATCCATGAGTAATAATTAAACTAAACCACAGGCAGAAAATGTTAAATGAACAAATTCGATTTTATTTAAAGTCCTATTTGATTTGATTTGATGATTTGATTTGATTTGTATATTTGTAGAGCGCACGCATGCCCGAAGGCGTCTTGGCGCTGAAATTGGATGCGAGGAGATTCTGCGAGGATGATTAGCAGGGGTATAGCCATGTCTTGATGGCCTTTCTGAAGGCGAAGAGAGTAGGGCTGTTTTTAATGTTGAAAGGTAGAAGGTTCCACAGCTTGGTTGTCCTTAGCAGAAAACGTCTTCCTCCCCATCTACTCTGCCTGAATTTGGGGACTTGGACAAGTTTGGTATCATGTCCAGGCTATTGCTGACAAGTAAAACAACAACAAATGGCAGGTACTTCTCTTGAAAAGGTGGCAGTCCTCGTGATGTACAGGTTAAGGAGAGACATGCATCTCCTCATCATGCAAGTATGGGACGGGCAAAGAGATGAGTGAGTAATGGAAGATGTAAACACCAAAAGGCATCGTCCCAATACAGTACATAAGCATTGTTTTAATGCACTCGCAGGAGTGGGCAGGTGAGGGGGTCACGCGGGGCTTGCGCGGGGGGAATTCAATAATAAAAAAACACTAACCTTCCCGGGTCCCGAGCCGTCTCAGCTCCTGGCCGGGTTCTGTAGACCAGGAAGCAGGCAGCCTCCCTGCTCTTTCCTAAGCCAATCACAACGCTGCAATGGTAGCGTTGTGATCGGTGGGGACGGCGCCCAGACAGGCGCCTTTGGAAGGCCATTTTCTCCATGTAGGCTAAATGGAGAAAAGTGAGGGTGCGCATGACCGGTGTGGTCGGCCCCGGCAGGCCGACCATAGAGTCAGGGCCCGCAGCTTTGGGCTAGCCATTCCTCCCCTGCCCTCTAGCAGACTCGCCCACCAATCCTCCCCCAAACAAACCTTTCTGCTTTCTCGCAGTGCTAGAAGCAGAAACATAAAATGGTCGATTTCCCATTTTATGTTACTGTTCCTCGCACTGCGAGAAAGCAGTGGGGCAACGCTCCTCCACCCTAATGAAGAAGCCGCCCCTGCTCTGTAGCTGAACATACCTATGAATTTTCTTCATGCCAGACACTTCCTGTGCTGCAGCTCCTTCCTCTCAGCCTCAGGAACCACTTTTACACCCATAATGGGCTGAAGTGTAAGAATGTACGTCTCACAATGCTCTGTGGGCCATGAAGATTTCAGAGATGGGTTGAAACAGGGCCCCTAGTAGGACTGCCACCCGACCAGTTTTCTACCGGCAACAGTGATAATTTAATGTCCCGGTCAGTATAAAAATAAGCAAAAAAACTTCAAGGCAGTGTTTTTAATCCTTATATGTACATACTTTGAACAGCAAATATAAACAGAAAACACTTTTAAATGTGTTCTAGAGCTGCATAAACGATCCCTGACTAATAATTAAAGTGAACAAATGCAGAAAAGTGATGTTAGAAATAAATTCATATGATTTTGTTTAAAGTCCTATTCAGTATATCACACAACGAGGGTCAATAAGGAAGTCTGTAAATACCCTAACAGGGCTAACCTACACTCTTCCAACTTGATATAACTCACACTATGTGTAGGACAGCTTAACTATATGTGAAGAAATTGAAAAAAAATTAATCAATGAATGAATAGGTGGGTATGACCATTATATGGACATAAACCCTCACTCACCCGAGGGTGACATGCTTCATCATAGAGTTCCTCCAACACAAAGGGACCGCAAGGTACCCAAAGTGAGCTAAAACTTCCCAGCCAGGAAGGAGCGGGAGCGTTCTCAAAACAAGCACGTTATTGCAAGAACCTCAAGAGGTGTCAGTGAGGGGAGAGTGCAAAAAACAAGAAAACATGTGCAGGAATTAAAACTCCCTCAGTAGGAATAACCAATCTTTAATTTTTGCTCCCTACCGGGAAGATTAACAAGCATTTGCAACGCAATAGGTCTTGCATTTACGCGAGTTTGAGCGATTGACATTGCAAATAACAATGCCTTTTATTTTTGTTTTCGTTTTTAAAACAAAAATAAAAGGCAATTGTCATTTACAATGCCAATAGCTTACACTTGCGTAAATGCGAGACCGATTGCATTGCAAATGCTTGTGTTAAAATGCGACTGCAGCACTCAATAGATGTTGAAAAGCGGGTCAGAAAACATACTGATGAAAAGGTATGTTAATCTTTGAAACATGCACGTGCAATTGCACAGCAGTTAGCCTACATAACGAATTTTGGAACATCAGTGGGAAAACGTTTTACAAGGGAACAACCTCTCATTCTGCTGATTCAGATTGACAGCATTTTGTCTCGTGATCACGACGAGACACTGAAAATGCGAAATCTTAGAGCGTCTTGCGTAATCTTAGAGCGTCTTACCTGTTGCACACATCTCAGTTCCTTTCGCTGTTAATATTTCAATTTTTTTTAACTGTGGGCTCTCTTGAAATAAACTCAGCCGGTTGCCATGGTGACTAAAAGCAGGTCAGCACATCTACTGTCATGGGAAATACATTTTGCGAGTTCGAATATTATTAGAGCACTTCCAGCAAAGTCTCCTTCGCACAGGGCGAAAGGCAACCTGCTATATGTCATTTTCAAAATCCATGACAGTGTTTTCACGACCATTTGAACCAGTCAATGTTTTACTGTCTAAATAGTCCACGGGGGTGCAAATATACACTTATAGGTTCATGAATAAGCCATTTTCCGCAGGCTGAAAACATCTGTCGCGCCCGGTGGTAAAACGCGGTGTCAACCCCCTCCACCCCCCCGGGCGTCTCTATGGTCCATTCGAGTGCTCCTGTGGCTAGAGTGTCAAACAATGACTCATTCCCCCCTTCAGCTAAGTGCCACACCATTTTCCTTACTTAGACAAATGCACGTCATATTTACCAAGATTATTTAGCTACAGCTGCTGCTTCGACTGAGTTAGAAGAAAGGGGAGCGGGGAACTGCTCATTTCATTCCCTGACAGAACAGCGCGATTTCTTAGTTCTCAACTAATTATTGGTTTTGCGCTATTGAGGAATGTATGGATGTGTTAATTCTTTTTTCCTTGAGAGGGCCTATTGTTTTTTATGCACACGCTATACTTGCGAGGAGATCCGTTGGAATAATTTCCAGTGAACAGCTGTCGAGGTTGTTTTTAATGCCTTCCTAGAGGTATGTTCTTCGCCGACTTTTTTCTGTTGAAGAATGTTGGGCGTCCTCTACCTTGGTGGCTTTCGTCCCCATACTTACGCCATCACATGGTGACGGCGTTGAACCTTATCTTTATTAAGCGTGTGCTCGAGAATGCTGAATACGCTTTTTACACAGAGCACCTGGTGTACAGAAAAAAAAGTCTCTGAAACATCCAGGCCGTGGATGGGTCTTCTTTCTGTGTGATCAGAGGCGTAGCTATAAATAGTGCAGCAGGTGCAGTGGCACCAGGAGCCAGAGGGTAGCTATTTTCAACTACCAAATTAGAGGCTAACATTATTGTCCATTTACTTGGCCACTAGCCCTTGGATTCATCAGCGGAGCCCCTGTATGGAAGTCATTTCATGTGGCACAAGGCTCCAAAGAGAGCCTACAGGGTGTCTCCCAGAAGACAACCATTTAAGAACAACAATACTCCCCAGAAAATAAAATACTATTTTGTCCGGCCGAACCTAAAGCCATCATTGGTTGTGCAGTACAGAATTAACATGAATGCTGTGCTACTTGGTCTATAGGCAACAACATCCGGTGAGAATCAGAGTTTCGGTGTTTGTGTGAACCAAGTGTGCTGGTGAAATCTCACACTCTCAAAGTAGCATAGCCTGTGCAGGAATTGTTTTTGTATTATGCAGCCCAAATCTAATTCGACAGAACCATAAACAACAGGGTTTAAAATTTGTATTTTTTACACCATTAACCAGTATGTAAACATGTATTTTTATTTACTTACAATCGGTTTAGCTCCACTACCCCTCTTGTCCTCGTAAAGGCTTACTTGTATTTCCAGTTATGTAAGACTTAACTTCTCTGAGATATACCTTGTCAATGTACAAAGATATGATAACTTCAAGGATACAAAATATAGCAGCCACAAAAGAGAAGCAGAATTACTAACACATTTATTGTGCATTTGTTATGCTATCTCTTGTGAAATATCTAACAGATCATTGCCGAGTGTGAGCCATGAATTTGCGGGTATATTACCCAGAATCCTGGCAGCACTGCTGGTGGGAGCCAGTTCAGTGATTCTCTAGCACACTGCTGACAAAATAACATTCTAGATATCCCTAAGCAAAACACAAATCTTTTTTTTGGCAAGACAAAGTTCAAATTTCATTGACAGATAGATAATGCACAGCTTGAAGTAGCACAAACATGTCGATACCTTAGGAGGCTCTTTGATAATAAACTTAGTTGGAAACACCCTACCAAATCAAAGGACAAGAAACAAAAGCGAAAACCGTGTCTGGAAAAACAAGAGAGAGTATAAAGGGAGTGGTGCGCGCGCGGCCGTCGCGTGACGTGAAAGTGATCACGATCAAGCGTGCGGCGAGCGATGTGCTTAATGAGCATGAGGAATGCCATATGGCTTCTCTGCTCAAGCGCGCGCCCGCGCACATGCACTGCAAGCTGTAGCCGGCGGTAGCATTTTTTGAAGCCCTTACTTAAAGTCTCGCCAGACCAGCGCAAGCGCTGGGTCAGGCGAGACCTAAAAATGGCAACGTGAGACAGGGTTATGGATATCTACCCTGTGGGTCAACATGTTTCTGCCCTAGTTGACAATTCAATGTTCGGGGCATTTATCAGGACCAAATCTCTAGTCACTCTGCTTTGTTAAACGTGTAAAACAAAAAATCTGTAAATATTCTTGACCAACCATACGTTTTAGTCGTACTTCAGTTCGGAAGGTCAGAAATCCTAAAATAAAAGAAAACAGAAATACAATCAATGTGATATAAATGGCCACCACCACCAACATCGTGTTCCACACCGTAAAAAGTGTAATTTCTTACATAATGATTCTGTTTGTGTTTTGACTCTACCTAAATCCAGAGTCTCATCATATGTGGATCTTATAATAAAAGTAAAACATATGTAATTGATGACTTATAAGGCGTAACAGACCATCTGTTTACCAATTTCATAGCCCTGAAACGATATCAAACAACCCCATCTAAGCGTCTAATAACTCAACACTTTTACTTAGGGTTAAGAATTTTTTTGATGTTTAATATAAACTAATCATCATAGGGTAGCTCGAAATTCATCAGACGTGAATCGTTACTTCCAATCACAAAGGTATACACATAAAACACTGGTCGGTCAATTTATCAGACCGCATTCAAAGCCAAAAGTTGTAGACTAACTTAAAAATCGAGAGAGAGACTCCGTATTCGTGTTCGCAATACCTCACCTGCATATTTGCAGCCCACATCCTACTCCGACTGTAGACGGGAGCAGTATGCGTGTCTTCATGCCGAAACTTTATTTACAAAGACAGAATGGCGTTTCTATTGAGGACACTGCGCATGCGCTAGAACGTATGAACACAGCGCACGTGTCGTCATCAATATGGGTCAAGTATGTAGTCATGGTGATTCTAAACATTTCCCTGGAATCGAATCTCGAGGGGGGAAAAAAAAGGGGCTTTCGGACAAAGGAAACGGAGGATCTTGTAAAAGCAAAAAAGAAGCTTAAAAATAAAGTTGACAATATTAAGCAACAATATTGAGCATATATTCAGATCATAATTTTATGACTATTATAATGCCAAATAATTGCAATCTCTCTAAATAGTCTACGATATCCTCACGGATATCCTGAATCCTCCTATAATATACAATAGATATGTGAAGTATATATTAAGGTAATATACTAGGTACCACCCAGATTACCCGATGTTCTATCACAAGGCCATTGTTATATGGGTGAAAGTCCATTGCATTTATTCAGCCAGTGTTAATAATCGTCATAACAGAATTAGATAGATTTTATGGGATTCTGTATTAAAAAGATAGAAGATGGTCAGAAATACATATATGTATATATCCTACTCATTACACATATTACCTACTGGCGGTCGCCAGTAGGTAGTTATAGTTAGGACCACGTTTCCATAGGAAATCCGCAACATTCTATTTTGAATAACTTTGGCGCCGGTCCACGAATCCTCGCGAATTTTTCAAAATAGGTGGGGCGCTACGCTCCGCTCCTACCCTGAAAGTCTCGGGGGGATTCGTCAAGCGGGGGCTGAGATAAAAGGGGGGTCCCAAAACGCGTTTTTCCCATGCATTTTTCCATAGGACCTTTAGACAGGGCTACAGCCCGAACGGCTGAACAGAATTACTAGAAATTTGGCAGAGAGGTAGTCCTCAGGTCAAGGAAGTGCCTTTTGTAGGTTTGGTGTAAATCTGTTCAGTAGATTCTGAGAAAATAGCCTTTAAATCAATATATATATCTGAGCCAGCTTACGGTGCGCTTACGGTACGCTTACCGTACGCGTACGGTGGCGTGCGCGAGCGCAATTCTGATTGGCTCTTAGATCTAAGTAAACATTCGAATCGGCCGAAACCAGGAAGCGGCGGCCGCCATTTTCTCTCTCGCACCGAGAGTGATTTTTAAAATATAAAGCCCAAAAACATGTAAAGGGGCTGTTTAGACAGCTCCCACACACATAGCCATGTTGAGGGAGTCCCCAAAGATCCCCCAAGGCCAAAAACGGAATTTTTATTTTTTCGGTAATTTCGCCGATTACGCTTACCGTACGCGTACGGTAAAAAATTAAAAAAAAAAAAAAAAAATTATCCACACTATCTTCACCCCGTGTGCAATTGGGGCCCGAAGGGCACCAATTGTGCATGGCTTATTACACCTGAGATAAACTAAAATATTTAAAAAAAAATAATAAAAAAAAAAATTATCCACACTCTCTCCACCCCGTGTGCAAATGGTGCCCGAAGGGCACCATTTGTGCATGGCTTATAAAATATCCGAAAA
This sequence comes from Triturus cristatus, assembly GCF_964204655.1. NCBI lineage: Eukaryota > Metazoa > Chordata > Amphibia > Caudata > Salamandridae > Triturus > Triturus cristatus. Next base: position 1,170,480,252 of record NC_140585.1, read on the forward strand.
ATTAAAATATTACCTTTCAAAACGAAGTGCATCATATGTCCTCCATGTGCGCACGGTGCCCATCTAGCGTAACGTGGGCACGGGCGGCACTAACTGCGTAAAGTGGGCGCGCGGTGCGCGAAGCGCACCGCGTGCTCACCGTGCGCGCACGGAACGAACTGCGTTAAGTGGGCGCGCACGCCACGAATGGCGTAAAGTAACTTAGCATTTAAAAAACCGTACAAATTCACTGAAAAAACCATAGGTTTCACACACGTTATAGTTAGGAATTAGCATTTAAAAAACCTTGCAAATTCACTGAAAAAACCATAGGTTTCACACATGTTATAGTTAGCGGAAATTTTACTGATAAAAAACCAATGAAATTCCCCCGTTATAGTTAGTGCAGGCAACTATAACTCACGCGACCGCAATCTTCTGCTGATGACATATGTGTCTTTATGAAAAAAAAATATTTGTAATATATGTATAGCTAAAAATGTATGGAAGAAGACATGGGCAAATAAGTGTCTAAATACAGTATTAGCATCAGCAGAGGATTGCGGTCGCGTGAGTTATAGTTGCCTGCACTAACTATAACGGGGGAATTTCATTGGTTTTTTATCAGTAAAATTTCCGCTAACTATAACATGTGTGAAACCTATGGTTTTTTCAGTGAATTTGCAAGGTTTTTTAAATGCTAATTCCTAACTATAACGTGTGTGAAACCTATGGTTTTTTCAGTGAATATATACACACGTCTTATAGATTAATGAATCTATTATAAACCTCACCAAGGAATCTCGTCGTTCAACCCAGTATGATGATTAGCCAGTCTAAATACCCAGCGTTGTTCACGACAAAATAAAATAGTCTCTAAAGGTCCCATGTCTCTATGGTAGTATGGTTTGACCTTCTGAACTGAAGTACGACTAAAACGTATGGTTGGTCAAGAATATTTCCTGATTTTTTGTTTTACACGTTTAACTAAGCAGAGTGACTAGAGATTTGGTCCTGATGAATGCCCCGAACATTGAATTGTCAACTAGGGCAGAAACATGTTGACCAACAGGGTAGATATCTATAACTCTGTCTCACGTTGCACTTTTTAATCTTCCCAGTAGGGAGCAAAAATTAAAGATTGTTTATCCCTACTGAGGGAGTTTTAATTCCTGCACATTTTTTCTTGTTTTTTGCACTCTGCCCCTCACTGACACCTCTTGAGGTTATTACAATAACATGCTTGTTTTGAGAACACACCCGCTCCTTCCCGGCTGGGAAGTTGTAGGCCACATTGGGTACCTTGTGGTCCCTTTGTGCTGGAGGAACCCTATGATGAAGCATGTCACCCTCGGGTGAGTGAGGGTTTACGTCCATGTAATGGTCATGCCCACCTATTCATTCATTGATTCATTTTTTTCAATTTCTTCACATATAGTTAAGTCCCATTTAGTGCCAAGCCTGGGCCCTTGCAAACTCCTAAAACAAGAACAAATGGCCGATATTTTCTCTTGGAAAGGTGGCAACCCTAAAACATAGCCAAAACCTAAGCCCAACACTAAAGGCAGAGAGATACAAGATAGGTGTCTTGTCCAACTTTATATTTACGGACAAACCACATGTCTTTGGTTTGGTTTATATGTGGTCACCCATTAATTAGCCATGGTATCTGTACCACTGTCTGCCAGGTGGAAGTGCCTATGTTCCCAGTTGCTGGTCAAATAGTCCATAATCTCTCCTATTTGTCCGCTTTCGCTGCTGCTGTTTAGCTAGCTAGCCAAAGGCCATAGTAGAGACGATGCACTATCTGATGAGCACCCGGATAAATGGTGTGAAGGAGGTCATTATTTAGACGGCTATGAATTAAAAAGGGACTCAATGCAATCATAGAATGGTGGCCATCTTGTAATGAGGATGCAACATATGTGAATCATTTGAAAGTAAAGCATAAACAAATGTACAATAGTCTGAACAAAGGTAACTGCATAAAAAAATGAAAGCTGTTTAGATTAAAAAACGGTAAAATCAGTTTTGCATAAAAACATTTGTGTTATCTTAATTTTCAAAGGAAAATATGTAGGAATCAAACAAAAGCTTCAGGATATGGCATGCAGGTATTTTGTACTGCAGTTTAGGAGTATTTGGATATCTGTAAAGAATAATTAATGTGGTTTATGTTACATAAATGGTTTATTCATTCATGAGAATACATAGATTTTTTTAATGTTCATGATCCTTCTTTTGATGATTTTGGGGGGCTGGGCTCTATTTTATGCAAACATTTTGTGCTAGCTTTAGGCTTCTTTTGCAAGGAGGATTGTACTTGCTTAGTATTTCAGGATGAAATACTAAGCAAGTACAATTTCAGATCTGACAACACAGGTGAGTGGTTGAAATATTTTGGCACTCAATCCTTCATCTTGTTGTGTTTGCTATGTTTGCTCTAAATGGCCAAAGATATGCCCAGACGTGGGTCCCTTGCTCACTGTGCCACTGGATTCAAGCGAGCCTGGCTGATGAGGGGTGAAACACCGGAACCGGTCCCAGGATGCTTCTTTCCAGTCCAGGGAGGACCTGGCCGAGCAGTTGGGCTGGACTGTTCCCACGAGGAGCAGGGTCTAGACTGATTTACATGTAGCTGGGTCCAATGTGGGGTGGCATAGTGAGCAAAATAACAATGGATTCAACGTAGATCCCTCAACTGGAGGTGAGTGGTTGAAAAGTATCAGCACTTCTTCCATCATCTTGTTGTATTTGCTATGTTTGCCCTAAGTGGCCATGGGTATGCCCAGACGTGGGTCCCTTTCTCACTGTGCCCCTGGATTAAAGATAGCCTGGCTGATGTCGGGTGATACTCTGAAATCTGCCCCTGGATGCTTATTAATTAAATAAGGTTTAATGGGAGCAGATTTTCAACAGTATTGCTGGGCATTTCAATTTAAGAACTGTAGAATTCTGACATCCGAGCCAGTCTAATCAACAAGTAGGTGTCTTCTTCAAGCAATGGTGAAAGATTTTGTGTGTGAGTTTCGTTTTCTACAATTTTGGAGCACCAAAATATTTTAATAAGGTATATTAAGAGGCAGCTAAACTTTGATATGATATTAGGACTACAGTAGGCATCCTCTATTTTAGTAGGATAGCCCCGATGTAGGACACCTCAGACACACCAGAATGCATGGGAAATTGGTTAATCTTACAGTTAAGGGAAGTAGGAATCAATAAGTGGGAGTAATTAACGGAATGAGATGAAGTGCTAACTTGGGACCACCAGAAGGTAAAAACAGGTGGTACTTTATCAAGATATAAATATCAATTGGTCAATTGAAGTGAATCAATCACTAGAGAGGGTTTGGAAGGAGACATGCCAAACTTATTGAGACCTTCAAAACACTTGATGGCTGCTAAGCAACGGAAGCTTCTCCTTCTGGAATCCGGGTTGTGGAGTCCAGCAGAAGAGGGCGGACGTTGCGGAAGGGCTCCTGCTGGAGGTTCGTTGTCTACACTACTCAATAAACTTCTATATATCGAATTGCTCGAGTACTGTGATACTCAAAATATGGCGACGAGGATGGGATTCGAACCCACGCGAAGGATATTTGCTAACAAGTGATCTAAAAATGTATGGCAAGTATGTTTGAACACTCTATGTCTAACAAAGACTGCTCCCCTCAGGAAGTACCACTATTCCATTTTCCACAGGATATACAGGACTCCTCTGAAGCTGGTAAGAATCAAGAAACAGAAAGGCAGCAGAAGTCAAAATGTGGAGGCTGGGAAGCAGACAATCTACATATGTTCGCCAATTGTGCCAAGCTACAACTACATTGGCAAATGGTGGGTAAGACAGTAAAAGCAATTTCTGCTCAGAAAATAGAAGGAAGCACCACTCTTATTATTTTCGGATTGTTAGAAGAAGAAAGCAATTACTGTCAAACCAAAATAAACTGTTTTTCTATAAGATATTATTGGCAAGAAAGGAATTATATTAAAAAAATGGATCCAGCCAGTGGCTCCAGTACATGCAGAATGGTAACTCTATTTAAAATATATCTGTACTTTAGATGTGCTATGTTCAAATGTGAAGAAGACAGTAAAAATAAACATTGTATACCTGGTTGACAGTGCAATATTATTTTGATGACGTCCAGTGATAATACCAAATTGAATTTCGGAAGTGAAATGGCCGACTGTTTGCAAGAGGCATCTGCGAAAGTTCCTAGACAAGACTCTTTTACGCATTACATTTTTGAGGTGATATGAGGACAAACAAAATATGTATATCTCATAGATCACCTCTTCTCTCTTCTTCACTTTCCTTTTACTTGGCCCTTCTGCTTGTACTTCCTTGTTCTATCTCCCTTTCACCAAGTCATCCATCTCTCTCTCACACACACATCCACTCTTTTTCGCCTCACCCCAAAATACAGCAATTTCTTTTCATTTGGTAGTGTCCATATTTCAACAGCTCTATATCCATTTTTTCACACACTTTCACGAAAAATTGGAATTACAACTGGCATATATATAATGTGCACTCTGCTGAGAGGCCAAGGGTTGGATGAGCATGAAGTCTGAACACATTTATGGATCACTGACACCCTCAACTTCAGAGTTCCCAATCTTTCTTCATCCTGAACACTCGCCCACAACCTGATATCTCCCAGTCACCTAAAGATGACTCGACTCATGCCATGCACTAAACAACAATTATAGGTTACATAAATAACTATAGAAAAACAGCATCTGGTTAAAGCAAATAATCTGAGGGAATGCATGATGAAGTCTAATATGAAATGTAATAGACAGGGATTACCCTAAGGGTTTGTACAATCATTGTTGAGAAATAGATCAATGTTTTTGTCTCAAAATTAAGGACCTGAATATGGGGCCCCGTAGAGATCTGATTCAAAGTCATTTTTTAATTACTGCTGGGTCTGAGATCTGGCAGGGCCCGCCCCACTTAAAGCCCTGCCTGCTCATCTGATCACTGTTCTAATTAAATTATTGATATATGTAAATTTTATAGATTATTTTGCAAACATTAAGATTCCTACAGAAGACGTAATAAAACCACAAGGGATCAAAATGTACACTAAAGATAAAAAGAGTGAAAGATGGGGTTTTAAGGTGCAATTGTTTGTGTTCTGCAGGGACAGGTCCTGCTAAAGTAGAGCAGAGGACGCTGAAGATATTGAACACCAAGAGCCAAACTCCACAAAGTCAAGAGATGGAGAGCACGAGAGCCAACAAAGACAGGAGCAGCATCCACAACCAAAAAGTAGCCATCGTCACTGCCTCCACCAGCGGGTAAATGAAAGGCTTACATTCTAGGACTTTTTCCAAACTATATATATATATATATATATATATATATATATATATATATATATATATATATATATTATATATATATATATATATATATATATATATATATAAGTTAATGGAACTGTTTATTCTAAGTTATATTAGATTTTACTAATGTTATATTTTGCATAAATTACTTATTGGAAGAAGATAGGTTATTAGTTGAGGGGAATAGGTACCCACCTCAAGTAATAATCACAATGCTTGTCAGCATGAACCTTCAAACTCACAACATTAACCTGAGCTCAACCCCTGGTAGCTATGGCACAGAGCAGACAGGCTTAACGTAAAGGCAATGTGTAAAATATTTCTGCTGTATCAAAACAGTAATATAGCTAAAATGCAAAACAATAAAAAAAATCAAAAGTAATTAGAAAAGTATAGTAAAATGTAATAAATGAAATGACTCCAAAATGACAAAATTGTGAAAAGAAGCACAAAGTACCAATGATAGTCAAACACAGGACATAGGCACAATTTGAAGTTAATTGCGATGGAGCATGGGTCCAATACATTAATAGCTTCGTGCTGGTCAAAGATTTTACCTTCTGAATTTAGTCCTTTAAATCTCAATCCATCACAAGAGTACACTTCTAGAACCCCCCAGGACCTCAGGGGAACAACAGGATGATTCTATAATATCATAAAATTGCTTAGCGCTATCATTTTTGTGGCAGCTACCCCAAGTCAATTGTCAAGAGTGCACAGCTGACACACCGCCTTTTATTCATGTGTAACACTAACCACTAGTTTAGGGTGAACCGTAGAGCATAAAAGGTGTCATGGCCTGCCCTCTTATCCAGGGAGTACGAAGCGCACACGGTGAACATTGCAGTGTTTATAGATTTTGATGGCAGAGGGAGAGGCAAGCTGAGCATTAACTTGAGTGGCAACACTATCCAGCTCGACTAAGACATGTGAAGCATATGGGGATGATCGGTAGCAATAATGAGCACAGTGGGCTTTTGTGCAAAGATACCAAAAGTCACAGTCAGGGCCTCTAAACCTCCAAGGTGCTAAGTACTTGTCAATACCTCCCACTTAATCCTTGGTTGTGCCCATGTCAATTTGATCATCTTAGATCGAAGTGTATGGAAAAGGGCTTACCAAGCTGGATGGGAATATTGATGAAGCGGTATAATAGCTAAGTGAGGACTACCATTTTCATAATGGCGAGCCGACCTGCCAGCAATAATGGGAGGGCCTTCCATCTAGTCACCTGATCAGAAAGTTTATCCAAGACCAATCCATTATTTTCTCTGATAACCACATTTGCGTCCCTATTAATTGGGGCCCTCACACCAATGTAAAAAGAATTCTGGGACGAATCTGACTGTGCCATCTGTACGGAAGAAAATGCAAGATTCTCCCCCCCCCCCCCCCCCCCAATTATTAATCAAACGAATGCGGGAGCGGAAACAAAAGAATATTCTCGTTATTAAATTAAGAAGGGCCCCCGGGATATCTCTAATATTGCGCAATGACATCCACATACATGGGGATGAGGAGGTGGATGCTTGCATACCTGAGTGTGTGTTCTGTGTAGTGGTGTTGTAGCCAGGCAGCTAGGGGCTTTAAGGCAATTGAAAATAGGAGGGGAGAGAGAAGGCAGCTCTGTCTAGTACTTTTCGAGACAGAGATTTGCTCAGAGGTGTTGCCATTGATTCTGATTCAAGCAGTCAGCGAAATGTACAAAACATGCAGGCATACCCAGTCTCCCTATTATGGGGAAGATGAACCCCTACTTCAGGATGTCAAACGCATCTAAAGTATTGAGAGCAAGCATTGGCATAGCCAATAGGTCTCGTCTTTGGGACCTTATAATTGTTTAGCCAGAGCGATTTGCCAATGTCTTTAAGCTATGTTGTAGAGCATTGTGGCTGCTGTGCAGCATGTTAAAAAGTTAGAATAAAAAAGTATTATAAGCATTTTGGTTACCTTATATATAACCAAGAAGACAACAGGAGAGTGGAGTTTGGGAAATAGTACCCGAATTACAACACGAGCAGAGGACGGACACTAGGGGGGATTCAACAGATGCTAGATTCTGAGTGCAGACTGAGGTGGTGCTGAGTGATGCCGAGGTGGTGGTGTGCTGGTGCGGAGGTGATGCTCAGGTGATGCTGAGTGATACTGAAGTGGTACTGAGTGATGCTGAGGTGGTGCTGAGTCATGCAGAGGAGTTGGTGCTGCACTGGTGCTTAGGTGGTGCTGAGCTTGTGCTCAGGTGGTGGTGAGTGATGCTGAATTGGTGTGCTGAGGTGATGGTGCGCTGATGCTGAAATGGTGCTGCACTGATGCTGAAGTGGTGCTGAGTTGGTGCTGCACTGATGCTGAGGTAGGGCTGAGCTGGTGCCAAGGTAGAGCTGCGCTGGTGCCGAGACTGAGCCGGGAACCAGGGCCTGTTGTTGCCTCACTCGATGCCAGCGGAAAGACAAGCAGATAAATGGGCACAGCGTTGAGTGAAAATATGTTAATGTTTCTTCAGAATTAATCAAAATATAGGTGGGCATGCCATGCAAAATGGAAGAAAGGCGCGGCCACCATACTTAAAGATAAAGTGCGTGAGTCGTGAGGCACAAGAAAGGAGAGTGAAGAGGAGAAGAGTAGCATGAGGTATAAAAAAAGGGGAGTGAGGAGGAGAAGAGCAGCATGAGACAGAAGAAAGGAGAGTGAGAAGAGCAGTGTGAGGCAAAAGGAAGGAGAGTGAGGAGAAGAGCAGTGTGAGGCACAAGGAAGGAGAGTGAGGAGAAGAGCAGTGTGAGGCACAAGGAAGGAGAGTGAAGAGGTGATGAGCAGCTTGAGGCAAAAGGAAAGAGAGTGAGGAGGAGATGAGCAGCGTGATGCACAAGGAAGGGGAGTGAGAAGAACAGCTTGAGGCACAAGGAAGGAGAGTGAGGAGCAAAAGAGCAGCATGAGGCAGAAGAAAGGAGAATGAGAAGAGCAACATGAGGTACAAGGAAGGAGATTGAGGAGGAAAAGAGCTGCATGAGGCAGAAGAAAGGAGAGTGTGGAGAAGAGCAGTGTAAGCACAATGGAGAGTGAGAAGAAGAGCAGCATGAAGCACAAGGATGGAGAGTGAAGAGAAGCATGAGACATAAGGAAGAAGAGTGAGGAAGAGAAGGGATGCATGATGTACAAGTAAGGAGAGTGAGAAGAGCAGCATGAGGCACAAGAAAGGAGAGTTAGGAGAAGATCAGGAAGAGGCACAAGGATGGAGAGTGAGTAGAAGAGCAGCAGGAGGCACAAGGATGGAGAGTGAGGAGAAGAGCAGCAGGAGACACAAGGAAACAGATTGAGGAGGAAAACAGCAGCTTGAGGCAAAAGAAAGGAGAGTGAAGAGAACAGAAGAATGAGGCACAAGGAAGGAGAGTGAGAAGAAGAGCAGCATGAGGCACAAGGATGGAGAGTGAAGAGAAGCATGAGACATAAGGAAGAAGAGTGAGGAAGAGAAGGGAAGCGTGATGTACAAGTAAGGAGAGTGAGAAGAGCAGCATGAGGCACAAGAAAGGAGAGTTAGGAGAAGTTCAGCAAGAGGCACAAGGATGGAGAGTGAGTAGAAGAGCAGCAGGAGGCACAAGAATGGAGATTGAGGAGAAGAGCAGCAGGAGGCACAAGAAAGGAGAGTGAGGAGAAGATCAGCAAGAGGCACAAGGATGGAGAGTGAGTAGAAGAGCAGCAGGAGGCACAAGAATGGAGAGTGAGGAGAAGAGCAGCAGGAGACACAAGGAAACAGATTGAGGAGGAAAACAGCAGCTTGAGGCAAAAGAAAGGAGAGTGAAGAGAAGAGAAGAATGAGGCACAAGGAAGGAGAGTTAGAAGAAGAGCAGCATGAGGCACATGGAAGGAGAGTGAGGAGTGTGTGAGAGAGGTGTAAGAGATGGTCCGACAGGGAAAAAAATTCCATGCAAAAAAATAAATATTAAACCAATAAAAACTGGACACATTCTACAGATACATTTTCAAAATGTTATAATAATTTGTACCCTAGAGTATTCTACCCCAAAACAAAGTCACTAGGCTCCCAGCAACTTTTCACCACCAGTAATAAGCTCTCCAACGTGTTGCAAATGGGAGCTCTGTGAAGACACTTTTGATGGAATATCACTTTATATCTCATTGTCACTGATCAGCCTCGGCCTGGTTCAAATCAACCCATGCCTCATGAGACACAATAAAAGATGCCACACTGGCATCAGAAGTACAATGCACAAGCAACATGAAATCAATTTTAAAGTTTACGACCGTGAAAGTATGGTCACTTTCCCCTGGCCAAACCCAAGTGTGCTCCACTGCAAAGAGTGTTGTTTTGCAGGCTGTGAAACTGGGGTAATTTTTGTTTCTGGTCAGATTCGAGTCTAACTTGGGAAAGGCTGCCTGTTTGTCTGGCAAAATGAGCGTCCTAGCTTCCTGCTCCCTGAGAGATGTAAATCTCTTCTGTGCAGGTTATTCTGAGCATCAGTCTTGAGACACTCTTGCCTCAGCTATGCACTATCAGCCTTTTGCACATTATGCCGTGAACAGTGACATCATTTTTTCCATAGTTATCGCCCCAGTCAGAGGTAATTATCCTGCTGAAAACAATACAGCGAGTTCCGTGAGCTATAATATTAAGTTATTTTAGAATAACCATTAACTGTCAAGGAAGGTTCATGATATGATTTGTAAATCTTTAAATATTTATTTTACCTGTTGGCAGCAGAGTTTTTGTCTAAGTACCCCAGTACACAGTTCACCAGGCAGGTTGGGGCCCGCACAGATCAATAAGGGAGCCATAGGGGAGGGTGGAGGAGGAGGGGGTCACGGTGCCCGGGGCACCACTGCTGTTGAAACCATAGTAGATAGGGCACAGCAGCGTTGATGGGGTTTGGGCGCTACAGGGGCTGCAACACCTAATGTTAGAAATTCTATGAAATGACAGAGTCGTACTGAAATAGCAGCCTTGAATGAGGTTGACTGAATGAGCCATTTTTATAGCCGATGTCAACCGGCTACTGATAGGCACAAAATGCAATCTTACAATACAATGGACCTCAGCGATCCCTCATACCTAACCCGCGATAAACGTAGCTGTGGGAAAAATGGGAACATTTACAGAAATGCTTACTCAAACAAATTCCAAAGGGAACATGACATTGTTATTCTTGAATTTCCTCCCTGTTTTACAATTTTATAAATATAAATCCTTAGACTATTTTCACTTACTAAGGGTTCATCATAGAAGCAGATCGAGTGCTGACTGTTGCTTAATGCTAATTTGGATAATGTTCCTAATTCAAATCATGAATGCCAAAGCACTTGTTTGATTACAACCTTTTCTGTACAGAAAAAAACTGCATTTAAATGACCCATTCACAAATTACCTTGAGCTGTCTTCTCCAGCATGCATACATGTAAATATGCGTCTGTGTTGATGGGGGGGTGGGGGGGGGGGGGGAGAAATGGCAACGTGAGGCTCATGAAATTAATGTTGAATATGTTTATTGTCATGCTGGACTTCAGGCTCTACTGTTCTTGGCAGATAGTCAATTTGCCAGTTACTAACTAAGATTGTGACCATGATTTCCATGCAACTCTTTCCAAATAACATGGAAGTACATGTATGCTTTGTATAATAGTGTGATGTGTTTGACTGAACTTGACATGAAGTTAACATGAGCACTTTAAACGTTCTGCCTTCAATTTTCATTTACACCAATCATCAAACTCCATATGATTTGCTTGTCATGGCTTTATGCTTGCAGCTTCAAAGAGCACCATCGGAGGCGCGGGTCAGTTGAAGCATTATTGTCAATTTATGATATATGCATTTATCTGCAAATTCTAGGAGTCAACAAACACATATATAGGGATGAAAATGATTACTTTTTCAAAACGATTGCAATCCTGAGCACCACTACTGATCACAATACTCACAAATACCAGTTCTGTGTGGTTAAATTTCAAGTATCTCCAATCCCTCCATAGAACAATGTGAACATTCTTGCGTTTATTAGGCCAACTATCAATCCATGGCATGCCATTTCCCGTAAATAATTGAACAAGTGAATTTATGCAGCTCACAAACAGGGAAATAAAGCACCACAAAAAAGTTGTACTTACCTTGGCTTCTTCCTCTTTTTCTTGTTCCCTGTTTCTCTTCATACTACTGTCTCCACTCCCCGATATGTGGCTGTCTCACACACGAGGAACGCCGGCTCATGGAGTCTGGTAAAAGCTACAGAAGTCAAACCAGATCTTAGTAAACAAAATGCATTGAAACTACACATGCATTTCACGTTATAGGTCAGACCGGAGCTAAAGCGATAGTATGCAGCAGCCTTAGACAAAGGCAAATGACTAAATTGAGAAGCCACATTAGTTATGGAATGTATGAATTTGAGGCAGCCACCTCTTTTTACCAGAAGCGGTGAAAGACATTGATCACAAAAGGTTTGTTTGAAAGCTAAATAACAACTTTGGTGCTACAAGATGAATCGCTATAAAAAAAGCATTATAAAAATAAAACATAAACACCGTGTTAAATGTCTCCACATTGATCATCCAATTGTCGCAACAAGTAAGCTTTTGTAGTTGCTATTCCTATTTTATCTCGGCTGTTGTATTTTACGGTGGCGGCGCTGTAGGTAAGCTTGTTCTAAGGGGTCTTAATGTCTTGGGACCTTCGGCTGTGGAAGTGACATCAGTGGTTACCAACCTTCGCTCGGAAACTAGAAGACGAGAAATTCCGAGCGAGGTGAGGGTCGGGGTACAGTGGGGTTACTGGGCTTTCTTGTGGAAAAGCTTTGCTGGCGTGTGAGTGAGGGACTCATTTCGCTTCATTTTCAGTGGTATATGAGGTGTGTAATCTTTTACTCTTCCCTTGGATGTCTTTTGCAGTTGACATGTCTGAGATCGGTAATGTGGAAATGTTGAAAACAACAAGATAAAGGCATGAAGCGGCATGCTTATCGCTGCGTGTTCCTTGGTTACTTAATCCATGGGCGGGGGTAGACGCTGTGCATTTGAAGTGGAGTTGATGGGTGTCAGAGCATCACATGTGCATTCAGGCTGAAAAAAAGAGGAAGGTATTGGCATGCAAGCAGCATGTGCGGCACTGCACGTTCCCAAGGTAATACTCCATAGGAGTTACCTTGCAAGAAATAAGGTGGGCATGCACCAACCATTAGCCATTTGCAGGCTATGATTTTGGAATAATAAACACTAGTAAAAGTCCACGGGTCTCTCAGGTCCAGGTAACCTTACAAAGTTGCAATGATTTCACAGACAAAAAAAGTTGTTAAAAAGGAGGAAAAATATTTCTTCTGTTCAACGAAAACCAAAACTAACACAAACCGCCTAAAGGAAAATCCTTAAAGGCGGACGGATTCCCATCACTCACTTAGGTGGCATGCTTCATCATCTGGGATCTCCTCCTGGTTACACCCTAAGGGAACCACGGGCAACAACCTTCCGTCTACCAGAAGGGAGCTCGCGGATGTTTTCAAATGAGCTCTTTCAAGTGTAGTACTGTAGTATCTATCCAGTATGATGAACAAAACGTATCAGAGTGACAGGCGCAGTGCAAGATCAAAAAGTGTGAAAAGTGCAATTTAAAATTGAATACCAAGAGAAAAGTTGTTTTAATAGGTATCTCTTGCTACCCAAACTAAAAACAGTGCAAGAGCAGTTTTGACAAAATAAGTGCCGAAAAACGGGTCTACATCTTTCAGCCAACTGGACACGCAATTGTCCTAGGCCTTCCTCGGGACCACTGCATAAACTTTTGCTACTGCGTATGTGAAAAAACTAATAGTGTCACAAATCAAATTATCAACATTTAGAAACGAGGTTGGAATGAATACAACCAATAAACCTGAATTCCAGGTGTACTAATCCTCCACAAATCACTGGATGCTGATGGCACCCGTAATTCACGAGGACAGGACCTCACCTCACCTCACCTCACCTGCGTCACTTTTCACAGACGCAGTAGCAAAAGTTTATGCAGTGCTCCTGAGGAAGGCCTAGGACAATTGTGTGTCCAGTTGGCTGAAACATATAGACCCGTTTTTCGGCAGTTATTTTGTCAAAACTGCTCTTGCACTGTTTTTAGTTTGGGTAGCAAGAGATACCTATTAAAATAACTTTTCTCTTGGTATTCAATTTTAAATTGCACTTTTCACACTTTTTGATCTTGCACTGCGTCCGTCACTCTGATACTTTTTGTTCATCATACTGGATAGATACTACAGTACTCCACTTGAAAGAGCTAATTTGAAAACATCCGCGAGCTCCCTTCTGGTAGACGGAAGGTTGTAGACCTTGGTTACCTTAGGGTGTAACCAGGAGGAGATCCCAGATGATGAAACATGTTCGCTAGGTGAGTGATGGGAACCCGTCCTCCTTTAAGGATTTTCCTTTAGGCGGTTTGTGTTAGTTTTGGTTTTCGTTGAACAGACAAAATATTTTTCCTCCTTTTTAACAACTTTTTTTGTCTGAGAGATCATTGTGACTTTGTAAGGTTACTTGGACCTGATAGGCCCGTGGACTTTTACTAGTGTTTATTATGCTTTATATGGGGAATTGGTCCATTCTAGGTCTCTAAATGTCCCCTTAGAATAGAGGTCTTCAAACATTTTGATGCCGAAACCCCCCCTGTCAAAACTTTTTAGGCATAAGGACCCCCCCTGACAAAAATTTCTAGAACTTGGTACTCCTCATCATTGACAACTATTGACAACAATAAACATCCCCAATTCCCATAGCAAATAATTTTTACAGAGGGGAAATAACATTAAACAGTGTTTATCAAACCAAAGGTTAGTTAACGTGGGGGTGTGATCAAAGCTGTGGCTAAAAACAAAGGGCCTAATTTATGAGGTATTGGCAAAGGGCAGCACCGCAAGTCTTCTTGCTGCTTAACTCTATGCCAATGTAAAAGGGCAGGAATGCACCATATTTATGAAATATGGTGCATTCGTGTTCTTTCCCCCTGCGTAGGCGCACAAATTGTTGCCTGCACAAAAACAATCCCAAGAGGGGTTTTCCTCTTTTTATGTGAGCTGCAGAATGCAGCACACATGGAAAGAGGAAAAAACGAGGAGAAATGAAAACATTTCTCCTCGTTACGCCTGCTGCGAGGAGGCGTAAGGTTTTGGCACTGCCCCAGGTTTACATGGTTTTGTAAATCTGGGGCAGCATCAAAATCCATAGGATTGAATGGAAACCCCCACCACAATGTCCATGAAACGCCTACTGAGTAGGACAACGCAGTGACTTGCGCTGCTTTGTCTTACTCCGTATCTAGGAGGCCATGCAAAGCCACTCAGGGTGACTTTGCGTTACCTCATAGATATGATTCAGATGCCTATGCCATTGGAGGTTAAAAAAAAGGGACACTCCAGCGACGCAAGCCTCTCATAAATCAGCCCCAAAATATTTTGTCCGTTTTTTTAGGTCTTTCACCATCCGGTAGCTATTTATAAAATAATGGGTAGCTTAAATGAAAAATAATTTTTTTAAATTTGTTACTCAGTGAGAAATGCACTGTAGTACATTAGGATAACCACTGTTAGTTAATGCACTGCAGAGTTCTGTGTGTAACCAGAGAGCTACAGAATTAAATTTGGTTGGTGCAGTGGAGAATTGTGACTAGTGTATTTTTACTGCTACGAGATCACAACCTGTGACAGAAAGCACTGAGAATGTGTAAGTCATTATTTTATACTTACGCTACACGCATTATAAGAGAGACTGCTACAAACTGCAAATAGTTTTAGAATAAATTAGAGCTTCTAAAATGTAGATTTTATTAATCCGTTCCGTGCTCATGACGGAACCACTCCGTCATGAGCCACGGGCGCCGTGTGCTCATGACGGAGTAGTTCCGTCATGCTGCGGCCGTTGGCGGCCACTCCGCCCACGCGGCGCTAATTCCCCGCCTGTGCGGGCGATTAGCGCAGTGGGCGGAGTCGTGACGGAACCACTCCGTCATGAGCACAGCTCAACCGTGACTCATGACGGAGTGGTTCCGTCATGAGCACAGCGCCACCGCACTGCCCCCAAACACCCCCCAGCGCTGCGGCGGAATTCCTGCCGCAGCCAAGGGGTTAATACCAAACCATAAGTAATGCAATATTTGTTTTTTTTGCATAACTGTCCCTTCAACACCTCCTCAGGGGTGATAAGTGCGGTGTAAATGCAATTACAATTAAACATGCACTTCACAGCCCAGTTGTTAACTCTTCCTACTACCACAAAAAAAAAAAATCTTTGCCATCACAATGCCTTGAGTGATTCCAGCAATTAAAGCCAGAACCGCTCCCAAGCACCCTTTACATTTGCAGAATAACTCCCACATTTACATTTCATTCAGGCTGGCATGAAGGAATGTTTTCCCTGTCTGCCGGCCTTTTGCTTTCAGAGCGCAGGAGACTCCATTAACTTTGGCTGAAGCATTGAAGTGTCCCGGAGGTTTTTTTCTCTTCCTTTTCTTCAATTCAATTTCAATTTCAATTTCAATTTCAATTTCAATTTATTGCATAATTAACAAAAATTATTACAATCCACATTTAGTATAAAAACAATTGTAAAACTTGCATACATAAATTATTTATTTAGTCTTGTCTTTGTTTTAATTTTAGTATATATATATGTGTATATATATATATATATATTCACTGAAAAAACCATAGGTTTCACACATGTTATAGTTAGCTGGACATTTTATTGATAAAAAACCAATGAAATTCCCCCGTTATAGTTAGTGCAGGCAACTATAACTCACGCGACCGCAATCCTCTGCTGATGCTAATACTGTATTTAGACACTTATTTGCCCATGTCTTCTTCCATTAAATTTTAGCTATACATATATTACAAATATTTTTTTTTCATAAAGACACATATGTCATCAGCAGAAGATTGCGGTCGCGTGAGTTATAGTTGCCTGCACTAACTATAACGGGGGAATTTCATTGGTTTTTTATCAATAAAATGTCCAGCTAACTATAACATGTGTGAAACCTATGGTTTTTTCAGTGAATTTGTACGGTTTTTTAAATGCTAAGTTACTTTACGCCATTCGTGGCGTGCGCGCCCAGTTAACGCAGTTCGTTCCGTGCGCGCACGGTGCGCTTCGCGCACCGCGCGCCCACTTTACGCAGTTAGTGCCGTGCACGCACGGTGGTCACGCGGTGCGCTGCGCGCACCGCGTGCCCACGTTATGCGGCATGGGCCATGTACGCACGATACGCTTCGCGCACCGTGCGCACATGGGGGACATATTATGCGCATCTTTGTGAAATTTATTCTTTGTTTATTTCTTACCTCTAATAAGCCATGCACAAATGGTGCCCTTCGGGCACCATTTGCACACGGGGAGGGGAGGGTGTGGATAATTTAAAAAAAAAAATTTTTTTACCGTACGCGTACGGTAAGCGTAATCGGCGATTTTCCGAAAAAAATAAATTTTGGGGCTTGGGGGTTGTTTGGGGACCCTTATATCAATGCTGGGTGGTTAGGATCTCAAGAAACTGCCTCTTTAGACATTTTTTGGCATCGTTTTTGCTGCCCAACTCAGAGAGCGAGATAGAAAATGGCGGCCGCCGCTTCCTGGTTTCGGCCGATTCGAATGTTTACTAAGATCTAACAGCCAATCAAAATCGCGCTCGCGCACGCCACCGTACGCGTACGGTAAGCGCACCGTAAGCTGGCTCAGATATATATATTGATTTAAAGGCTATTTTCTCTGAATCTACTGAACAGATTTACACCAAACCTACAAAAGGCACTTCCTTGACCTGAGGACTACCTCTCTGCCAAATTTCAAGTAATTCTGTTCAGCCGTTCGGGCTGTAGCTGTGTCTAAAGGTCCTATGGAAAAATGCATGGGAAAAACGCGTTTTGGGACCCCCCTTTTATCTCAGCCCCCGCTTGACAAATCCCCCCGAGACTTTCAGGGTAGGAGCGGAGCGTAGCGCCCCACCTATTTTGAAAACTTCGCGAGGATTCGTCGACCGGCGCCAAAGTTATTCAAAATAGAATGTTGCGGATTTCCTATGGAAACGTGGTCCTAACTATAACTACCTACTGGCGACCGCCAGTAGGTAATATATATATATATATGTATTTTTTTTTTTTTAAACCGTTTCACAAAGTCCCCGAAAGAATATACTTGTTGTTTTTGAGTCCTTGGTCTAACACGTTTTAAGTTGTAATCACGTGGTAGAACATCCAGCCTTATCACTGAAATCCTCTTTGGTTGTGGTGTAGGGCTGCTCATTTGCCCAGGAATAGTTTTTTAGCTTCTGTCATAAATTTGAGTCCCCGGCAAGCAAGGTTGGGAGAAGAGCCACTCAACCAAGTTATTATCGCTTGCCAGCATGTTTTTATGTTCAAATTGAGGCAAATAGCGCGTAGGTATTTCCTTCTCAGTGTCATTAGCGCTGGGCACACACAAAACAAGTGAGTTAGAGTTTCGTTGTGATATCCACATAGTCTGCATTGGAGACTTTCGTTCTGATGTTTCCACGACGGTCTTAGATCTTTTGAAAAATGCAGGCCCAGTCTGTAGTCAATTAATTTTTTTTTTAAATGTTGACTAAAGTGAGTTGCTAAATAGGTCTGCCTTTTCTGATAAGAGTAGCAGGAGATGACAGTCCAAGCATGGCGTCGAGTAGCCAAAGTAGTTTTATCCTCTAGTAGAGATTTCCTTTTTGCCTCTCTGTTGGCTATTTTACAGAAAGAAGTATGTTCAATTTCTTTGTTCCATGTTTCTAGGAGATCTAGTTCGTGCAAGCAGGTGTTCAAGTAGGTTGCCCAAGAGTTTCCAGTAGACACTCTGTCTTGGGAGCTTATCTCTTGCCAACAAACATAGTCCATGGACTTGGATTGAGCTAGCCGAAGTTTGTGACACCATTTTGCAAACCTTGACATTGAACGAAGGTGTTGATTTTGTAAGCCAAATTCGAGACGGATTTGAGCCGCAGATGCTGATTTAGGTAGATTGAACACAGATTTGTAGATTTTGTTCTGTAGTTCGTTTAAGATTTTGGCCTCGCCTCCGAGCCAAGTGACTAGTCCATATGATAGTGTAGGTTGAATTTGGGCAGACATTACCCTAACGAGGTGTCTATAGTCTGGACCCCCCATTTTTTTTTAAGCTGTCTATATGCGTAAATTAATGTTTGGGACTTTGCTCTAATAGTCCGAGTGTGTTCTTTTTTTGAATTGCCTTTCCCAATCGTCACGCCTAGGTACCGGTAGTAGTTCTCTTCTTCCAGTACTGACTTATCAATCGTCCATACGAATTTAATCTTCTTGTGCTCAACTAGACGAAGGATTTTTGTTTTTTCCCTGTTTAACTCCAATTTTTCTTGTGTTAGATAGGAATGAAGGTTGGTTATTAGGCGTTGTAGACCTATTGGGGTTTTGCTTAATAGAACAATGTCGTCGGCAAACTGTAGGATTGGAATGAATTCGTTCCCTAGTTTGGGTGCATGGCTGTTTATTTGTCCTAGGTTACTACCTAAGTCTGCCAAAAACAGATTGAATAGGCACGGGGCCAGGACACAGCCTTGTTTTAAGCCGTCCTGAGTTTTGATTTTTGATGTTAAGCTCGATCCCTGGCTTAATTTAACCCTTGCCCATGTGTCTGTGTATAGGCTGATTATTGCGTTTAGCAACATCCTAGGCATCCCCCAGACTTTGAGCTTTTCCCATAGTCTTGACCGGCTCACTCGATCGAAGGCTGCTCTTATGTCTATAAAACACCCGTACAATCGTTGGTTCTTTTTCTCCGCTCTCTCCATTAGCAGTGCCAGTGTCGTCAGGTTTGTTGTTGTCCCCATCCCCTGTCTGAAGCCGATTTGGAAAAAGGGAAGCAAATTGTTATTGTCTACCCATTCTTGAACCTGCTCTAAAAGACATGAAGCATACAGTTTTCCTTCTACATCTATAAGAGAGATCAGCCTGTAGTTAGCTGGGTTTCTTCTGTTCCCCTTTTTATAGATGGGGTGGATGATGTTTCCTTTCCACGATGTTGGCATACGGCGAGAGGTAAAGATTTGGTTGAACAAAGCTGTTAGGTGGTTGGACCAAAAGTCCTTGTTTAATTTAAATACGGCAGTCGGCAGTCCATTTGGACCCGGTGCACCCTCGGGTTTTAGTTTCTGTAAAAGTTTAGTTACACTTTTGCAGGATGTCAATGCGGCTGGTCGCAATCCTATTTTTCCTTGTCCTGGTCAATTATTTTATTTAAACTATCCTGGGGGCCCACTTGATTGCCTGGATCCTCTGCATTAGTTGCCCGTAGCATTTTGTTAAATGGGGCAGTGTCCTTTGTT
This sequence comes from Triturus cristatus, assembly GCF_964204655.1. Classification (NCBI taxonomy): domain Eukaryota; kingdom Metazoa; phylum Chordata; class Amphibia; order Caudata; family Salamandridae; genus Triturus; species Triturus cristatus. The sequence continues at coordinate 1,170,499,927 of NC_140585.1, forward strand.
GCGTAGAGATTCCTTACGTGGGCTTCCCAGACGTCGGCATTGATGCCAGGATCATAAGACATCTCTTCACCTTTGTTCAGTTTATTAATAATCCCCCAGAACTCCCGAGAGTTTTGCTGCTTGCTGGCTGCTAGGAGTTTTAGCCATATTGATTCTTTATATTTGGCCTTTGCAGCCCACAGCATTTTACGGTAATTCTTCCTCAAGCTCCTTAACAGACTGTGGTTTAAGTTGCTTCCATAGTTTTTGGAAGGTTGAACGTTCCGTTGCTCCCTGGATATGTTTTTTTTTTTCCAGTCTTAATTCATCAGTGAACCAGGGTTCTTTTAAGATTTTCAAGTTGTTTTGTATGGCTGGGGGAGCAGAGTGCTTTTGAATTAAAGTCTCAACCAGGTTTTCCCAGCGTTTTACAAGGTCTCCGTCCTCTAGTTGTTCATCTTCTAACATAAATTTGTTTGCTGTTACTTGGATTTCTTCGATTTTTCCCCCTCTCCATCTGATTTTTCGCAAGTTAAATTTCTCCGGCAAGTCAGACAGGGTGATTAACTTGTTAAGCCTGGTGACTGCTGTTTTCAACCTGATGATTTGGGGAAAGTGATCACTTTCTGTACGGTGGGCTATGTCGTAGTCTACGATACTGTCTATTATGCTCTTGCTTATAATTGTTTTGTTCTGTAGTTCGTTTAAGATTTTGGCCTCGCCTCCGAGCCAAGTGACTAGTCCATATGATAGTGTAGGTTGAATTTGGGCAGACATTACCCTAACGAGGTGTCTATAGTCTGGACCCCCCATTTTTTTTTTAAGCTGTCTATATGCGTAAATTAATGTTTGGGACTTTGCTCTAATAGTCCGAGTGTGTTCTTTTTTTGAATTGCCTTTCCCAATCGTCACGCCTAGGTACCGGTAGTAGTTCTCTTCTTCCAGTACTGACTTATCAATCGTCCATACGAATTTAATCTTCTTGTGCTCAACTAGACGAAGGATTTTTGTTTTTTCCCTGTTTAACTCCAATTTTTCTTGTGTTAGATAGGAATGAAGGTTGGTTATTAGGCGTTGTAGACCTATTGGGGTTTTGCTTAATAGAACAATGTCGTCGGCAAACTGTAGGATTGGAATGAATTCGTTCCCTAGTTTGGGTGCATGGCTGTTTATTTGTCCTAGGTTACTACCTAAGTCTGCCAAAAACAGATTGAATAGGCACGGGGCCAGGACACAGCCTTGTTTTAAGCCGTCCTGAGTTTTGATTTTTGATGTTAAGCTCGATCCCTGGCTTAATTTAACCCTTGCCCATGTGTCTGTGTATAGGCTGATTATTGCGTTTAGCAACATCCTAGGCATCCCCCAGACTTTGAGCTTTTCCCATAGTCTTGACCGGCTCACTCGATCGAAGGCTGCTCTTATGTCTATAAAACACCCGTACAATCGTTGGTTCTTTTTCTCCGCTCTCTCCATTAGCAGTGCCAGTGTCGTCAGGTTTGTTGTTGTCCCCATCCCCTGTCTGAAGCCGATTTGGAAAAAGGGAAGCAAATTGTTATTGTCTACCCATTCTTGAACCTGCTCTAAAAGACATGAAGCATACAGTTTTCCTTCTACATCTATAAGAGAGATCAGCCTGTAGTTAGCTGGGTTTCTTTTGTTCCCCTTTTTATAGATGGGGTGGATGATGTTTCCTTTCCACGATGTTGGCATACGGCGAGAGGTAAAGATTTGGTTGAACAAAGCTGTTAGGTGGTTGGACCAAAAGTCCTTGTTTAATTTAAATACGGCAGTCGGCAGTCCATTTGGACCCGGTGCACCCTCGGGTTTTAGTTTCTGTAAAAGTTTAGTTACACTTTTGCAGGATGTCAATGCTGGCTGGTCGCAATCCTATTTTTCCTTGTCCTGGTCAATTAGTTTATTTAAACTATCCTGGGGGCCCACTTGATTGCCTGGATCCTCTGCATTAGTTGCCCGTAGCATTTTGTTAAATGGGGCAGTGTCCTTTGTTGCGTAGAGATTCCTTACGTGGGCTTCCCAGACGTCGGCATTGATGCCAGGATCATAAGACATCTCTTCACCTTTGTTCAGTTTATTAATAATCCCCCAGAACTCCCGAGAGTTTTGCTGCTTGCTGGCTGCTAGGAGTTTTAGCCATATTGATTCTTTATATTTGGCCTTTGCAGCCCACAGCATTTTACGGTAATTCTTCCTCAAGCTCCTTAACAGACTGTGGTTTAAGTTGCTTCCATAGTTTTTGGAAGGTTGAACGTTCCGTTGCTCCCTGGATATGTTTTTTTTTTCCAGTCTTAATTCATCAGTGAACCAGGGTTCTTTTAAGATTTTCAAGTTGTTTTGTATGGCTGGGGGAGCAGAGTGCTTTTGAATTAAAGTCTCAACCAGGTTTTCCCAGCGTTTTACAAGGTCTCCGTCCTCTAGTTGTTCATCTTCTAACATAAATTTGTTTGCTGTTACTTGGATTTCTTCGATTTTTCCCCCTCTCCATCTGATTTTTCGCAAGTTAAATTTCTCCGGCAAGTCAGACAGGGTGATTAACTTGTTAAGCCTGGTGACTGCTGTTTTCAACCTGATGATTTGGGGAAAGTGATCACTTTCTGTACGGTGGGCTATGTCGTAGTCTACGATACTGTCTATTATGCTCTTGCTTATAATTGTTTTGTTCTGTAGTTCGTTTAAGATTTTGGCCTCGCCTCCGAGCCAAGTGACTAGTCCATATGATAGTGTAGGTTGAATTTGGGCAGACATTACCCTAACGAGGTGTCTATAGTCTGGACCCCCCATTTTTTTTTTAAGCTGTCTATATGCGTAAATTAATGTTTGGGACTTTGCTCTAATAGTCCGAGTGTGTTCTTTTTTTGAATTGCCTTTCCCAATCGTCACGCCTAGGTACCGGTAGTAGTTCTCTTCTTCCAGTACTGACTTATCAATCGTCCATACGAATTTAATCTTCTTGTGCTCAACTAGACGAAGGATTTTTGTTTTTTCCCTGTTTAACTCCAATTTTTCTTGTGTTAGATAGGAATGAAGGTTGGTTATTAGGCGTTGTAGACCTATTGGGGTTTTGCTTAATAGAACAATGTCGTCGGCAAACTGTAGGATTGGAATGAATTCGTTCCCTAGTTTGGGTGCATGTCTGTTTATTTGTCCTAGGTTACTACCTAAGTCTGCCAAAAACAGATTGAATAGGCACGGGGCCAGGACACAGCCTTGTTTTAAGCCGTCCTGAGTTTTGATTTTTGATGTTAAGCTCGATCCCTGGCTTAATTTAACCCTTGCCCATGTGTCTGTGTATAGGCTGATTATTGCGTTTAGCAACATCCTAGGCATCCCCCAGACTTTGAGCTTTTCCCATAGTCTTGACCGGCTCACTCGATCGAAGGCTGCTCTTATGTCTATAAAACACCCGTACAATCGTTGGTTCTTTTTCTCCGCTCTCTCCATTAGCAGTGCCAGTGTCGTCAAGTTTGTTGTTGTCCCCATCCCCTGTCTGAAGCCGATTTGGAAAAAGGGAAGCAAATTGTTATTGTCTACCCATTCTTGAACCTGCTCTAAAAGACATGAAGCATACAGTTTTCCTTCTACATCTATAAGAGAGATCAGCCTGTAGTTAGCTGGGTTTCTTTTGTTCCCCTTTTTATAGATGGGGTGGATGATGTTTCCTTTCCACGATGTTGGCATACGGCGAGAGGTAAAGATTTGGTTGAACAAAGCTGTTAGGTGGTTGGACCAAAAGTCCTTGTTTAATTTAAATACGGCAGTCGGCAGTCCATTTGGACCCGGTGCACCCTCGGGTTTTAGTTTCTGTAAAAGTTTAGTTACACTTTTGCAGGATGTCAATGCTGGCTGGTCGCAATCCTATTTTTCCTTGTCCTGGTCAATTAGTTTATTTAAACTATCCTGGGGGCCCACTTGATTGCCTGGATCCTCTGCATTAGTTGCCCGTAGCATTTTGTTAAATGGGGCAGTGTCCTTTGTTGCGTAGAGATTCCTTACGTGGGCTTCCCAGACGTCGGCATTGATGCCAGGATCATAAGACATCTCTTCACCTTTGTTCAGTTTATTAATAATCCCCCAGAACTCCCGAGAGTTTTGCTGCTTGCTGGCTGCTAGGAGTTTTAGCCATATTGATTCTTTATATTTGGCCTTTGCAGCCCACAGCATTTTACGGTAATTCTTCCTCAAGCTCCTTAACAGACTGTGGTTTAAGTTGCTTCCATAGTTTTTGGAAGGTTGAACGTTCCGTTGCTCCCTGGATATATTTTTTTTTTTCCAGTCTTAATTCATCAGTGAACCAGGGTTCTTTTAAGATTTTCAAGTTGTTTTGTATGGCTGGGGGAGCAGAGTGCTTTTGAATTAAAGTCTCAACCAGGTTTTCCCAGCGTTTTACAAGGTCTCCGTCCTCTAGTTGTTCATCTTCTAACATAAATTTGTTTGCTGTTACTTGGATTTCTTCGATTTTTCCCCCTCTCCATCTGATTTTTCGCAAGTTAAATTTCTCCGGCAAGTCAGACAGGGTGATTAACTTGTTAAGCCTGGTGACTGCTGTTTTCAACCTGATGATTTGGGGAAAGTGATCACTTTCTGTACGGTGGGCTATGTCGTAGTCTACGATACTGTCTATTATGCTCTTGCTTATAATTGTAAAGTCTATGGTGGACTTGACTTTCCCACTCTTGTAAGTTGGTCCTGTTGTTGAGTTTCCCCTTTTTTCACTTCTGAGGATTATCAGGCCCTGTGATTCTAGGGTATTCAAGAAGGTTGCTAAGTAACCTGATCCGAATTTTGTGGTCTGGTTACGACTAGATGTTCCGTCTCCCGTTAGATTAGAATTAAAGTCCCCTGAAATTATCAGTGGACATTGCTCGTTTGATTTCTGTAGGACTTTGATTAGTTTAGCCAGTGTTTCCATTTTTTCTTCCTTGCTTGACCGTTCAGGGTGAATGTAGATGTTTATTATTAAAAATTGTTGTAACAGCTTTCTGGTTATTTTTACTACTTGTACCCAGCTTAACCCCACGTCCAACATCTCAGTTTCCCAGTTAAATTTCTGGGATACGTATATCGACAGCCCTCCACGTGGATGACCAAATTTGGACAGCTTCTTTGCCAGGATGTGGTGTTCTGCGAAGCCTGGGATTGCAGGATATATCAGATTCCAGGTCTCTTGGAGGAGGATTATGTCGTGTTTTTGGAAAAAGTGTTGGGTCTCGTGATCCTGGTCCATACTACTAAAACCATGTGTGTTCCATGAACACAAATTAATTATTTCCGGATAAGCTATGTCGGAATATTGGTTTAGTGTGTGTTTATTATAAAACTGTGTTGCAACAGTTTTAGGAACTCTGTTGGTTTAGAATCAAAGGGATCCACGACCAGTCCTGGACTGAACTAGGGGGTCCTTTATTGGAAGGCAGGGTTGGGTAAGTGTACGTTGTTCCAGGGGTTTTCGCCTGGGTAGTAGAGCAGACACCGCGGAGACATGATTTATGCTTGTGACCGATTGATTCTTTCCCTTTTGGTGGAGAGGTGCCTCCGGTTAGGGGATGTGGGTATCTGGGGTGTTTATGTTGGATCAAGGTTATACCCCAGCACTCGAATGATCTTTTGTTGGCAAAGATTTTAGCAGCTGTGTCCTTTGTGGCCCAGGTGGTAACTGAGACTTCTATGTCTGGAGAGTGTTTGTTTTGCCGAAATTCAACTGCCAGCAAGTCTTGGGAAACTATCCCCCTGAGCTCTGGAATAGTGTTGATTAATTTTATTATGTTTCCTCTGTTGAGTGTGTTGTGCCTGCCTCTTGTAACGTATTCTGGTATAAGTGATAAAATTGGTTCCATATCCTCCTTACAGGGTGTTTCGCTTACTCGGGAATCCGGCTTGAGGGATTCACCATTGCTTGTAGGCCTAGTTGAGGCCTGACTTGAGCTTTCCTCCTTTTTCTTGTCACTGGGAGATATCTGTTCTCCATTTAAGCTTTGAATAATTTTTGCTTTATCTTGATTTTTGCTACGAATTATACATTGGCGTACGTGTTCAGTTTTTGTGATCTTAATTGGGGTCTTGTCCCTAATGAGTCCCCACGCTCCTGTTTGATATGTTTTTGATTCGACTAGCGCTCGGGGGGAGCTATGAACCGAACAGTGCCTAGAGGAACCCTTCGTCGTGATCTTCAATGGGGTCCGGTCAAACTCTTGATTATCAAGCCTAGGTTTGTGTCGTGAATGCTTGGAGATTGTGTCGTATGCTTCGCCACCCCTTTCTTGTATTGTCTCTTTGCTCTGAACTTTTAGAGGCGGACTGGCCTCGGTGGAAGTGATTGAGTCAATTGAGAGTGAGTGGTGGTTTACTAAGTGCTTGTTTCGAGCATCCTCAACTAATGTGGCCATTGTCAGTCCTTGTTTGCTAGGCCTTTCAGTAATAATTCCAGATGTTAGTGGAGACAAATGCTGGTTTGGGCTCCCAGTTGGTGTTAGTCCTAGTTCGTGAGGTGGCACTAGTGTCGTGGGTTTCTTGTTCGGAAGGCTTAACCGACCGTGCTCTGGGTCCTCTGTGCTACTAGTCAAAGTGTTAGGAGGTTTATGTAACTTTACTGGTTCTCCTCTTGAGTTGTTTCTGAATATCGGAAAGAGGGGGTCTAAGGCGGTTGGTTGGTTGCTTTTTGCCTTCGGTCTTCCCTTCCTAACTCGTTTCCTTTGCCTTTTTGTTAAATTGACTTGGGGTTGAGGGTGGGAAGTGGCCGGAGGCATAGTTGAGTGAAGTTCTAGGGTATCAGGTTCTTTTGGCTGGAGCTCTGAACAAGCTGTTTGGTTGTGTAACCTGTCCTCCCCTTTACTGGACTTTGTGGTGTGAGAACTTGAAACACTACTTTTTTCTTTTCTAGGATTGTTTTTTGTATTGACTGGTATGTCTTGGTTGGTTTTGTGATTGTTTGATAATTTTACAACTCCCAGGATGTCTTTTAGGATTTCAGGAAGAGATGCTAGTTTCTCAATAATGCTGCCACATTCACAAACGGTTGGTGAAGGGACAATGTGTCCTTTGTTGGGTACAAATTTGTTTGAATTGTTGTTTGGGGAACCCTCCATCCTTGGTCTCTTTGCCAATGTAGATATTAATGTGTCAATCTTGGAACTAATGAGTGCAATGTGCTCTGCAATTACATTTATGAGGTCAATTTGGACCTCCATTTTGTCAGACTGATAATTGAGCGCGTTTATAGCCTGGTCCAGTGTACTTATTAGTGCGTTCCCCCAGTGTAGGTTGGGCTCTTGACTACCTGTACGCCCATCCTGTTTGGCTGTAGGTGAGATCTTGCTTCCTGATGAAATGGAAATAGGCAGCTGCGTGTTTTCATTACTTGTTGTACCTCCATAACTAGTGCTGTCTTCTATCCAGATTCTTTGATTGTCGGGGTTTTCTGCCAAATTGGATGGTGTGGAGGCAACAGGGCCCAGTGTAGTCTCCTTAAAGGGCGGGCCTTTTGATGGAATGGACCCTGGCACCGGTATTTTTAGTGTACTTGACCTTGTTGTTTTTTGTCGATTTGAACCATTTGATACAAGGTGGGACTGTAACCGGACGTCCTCCCCTCCTGTCCTCTGCTTTGGTGATCCGTTAATTTCACCCTGCAGTGACTCCGTTGGCAAGTCTCCGTTGTTTCTGTGGCCGTTTAGGTTCGTTTTTTCCAGACTATTGAAGATGTTCTCTAGAGATTCGTTTCCTAAGCTTGTTAAAAAAATCGGTGATGGCTGTTGGACACTCATCGCATCTCTTTTACTTGATTGAGGATTTAGTTGAGTCTGGTCCTCTTGCCGCGGAGATGTCAACATGGTTTTAGGCATAAGTTGGTTTGGTTTATGGACCTGGGCCTGGGCCTGCACAGTTACCGGGCGGAGTCCTGGCGGTTGGTTACCCAAGTGTTCCGAGGATAAAAATGGGAGAGGTCGTACAGTTTCGCTAGATGTTGGGTCGAGTGGCCAGTTGCCCGGAAGAGGGCTTGCCAAAGATTTAAAAGATTTAGGCTTGGCTGGTTGGATGGGGCTCGGCAGGTATTGCGCCTCCTTTGTTGTCGCAAAAAGTGCGGAAACCGGGTCCTTTAGAAAGAAGAATTTGTCGATTTTGAGCTGGCTTCCTGAATTGTGTCCAGTTTTGACAGGTGACCCAACTGGTCCAGCCGTTGATGTCCTCAAGACAGCTTTCCCTCCCGTTTGTACTGCTACTAGGATGTGATTATCGTGAGGGGTTGTGTCAGAGGTTGGATTTTTTTTTTTTGCCTTTTTACCCCGTGAAGGTTTATTCGGTGGAGCTTGCCTGGTTGTTCCTGATCTCATGTCTTAGTTGCCTGGTTGCCTGCTTTTTGGCTAGATGTAGGTTCGGAGATTAGTGCTGGCTACTGGCTCTCGGAAACACCTGCACTCACCTAGACACTGCACTCGCCAATTTCCGGCAGCTCAGGGCCAGTGCAGGGTTGATTGAGCGATGGAGAGACAGCAAGTTGGCGGTGAAGGCGTGAAAGAGGCCGTGTGAGGCCGTAAGAGGTCGTGGGAGAGAGGAACCTCCTCAATCAGTCACTCACACGGTGTCAACTTCTGGCCTCCGACAATCGCAAACCTGGCCTGGCCTGGCCTAAGGCTAGGGCCACTCAATCATCAGTTTAGGTGGGAGCCTGCAGGAACATTTTCTGCTGTACCGTGTCCAACAGGTTCTGCTGGCACTGATAATTAACAAGGGCAAGATGAGACAGGGTGCAGTGGATGCAGTTGTTATCAAAGTTAAAGGAGAACTCCACCATTCACCCCTCACCTCTGTTTATCTTGTGCTCTCCTCGATGCAATCTTCCGTTGCTTCGGCTGATGCACTGAAGCTACTGCTGCTGATTGCTGGTGGCACTGGTTCCGAGTCCGGCTCTTAAGGCTCTCTTGGATCACTCACCGCCGCTCGAACAGGAAGGGACCCACTCACACTTCCCGCTGCCGCCACCGGACTCAAGCCCTGTTTCGCCCTGTCAGCAAGGGCCAAGGTCAGCTCGGTGTCAAGTAGCGGGCTCCGCTCCGCTAGCGTGCGTGAAATCGCGCAAAGCCTGCAGCCTGCACCCGGTCGAGGGGCCCCCAGCCTAAGCGGTGCTCGGCACTAGATGGATCCTCGAGCAACGGCTAGGCGGCCGGGCGGTGGGTGTACGGCGAGCGGCTGGAAGCTGGAAGCGCTGCGATCACCCGCACGGCTCAGCTCTGCTCTGTTCTGCTCAGCTCGGCGTCCCAGCAATCCGCAAAACCTGGAGCCTGGATTCCAGTCGACACTCCTCAATCGCTCCTAGTCTCTGGCAGTCTGAGTGATCCCGGCTGCAGAGTATTCCTTTTCATGTTTTAGATTCCAGACAGAAGTAAAGGCTGGAAATGCGCGACCCCCTTCCCAGGGCTCCACGACCCCCCCTGGGGGTCGCGCCCCACAGATTGAAGACCAGTGCCTTAGACCTTCCTCTCCCGTTAGTTTGTTCCTATGATTTTAGAATGACACAGCCATAAGCCAATCCAAACTGGTGGGATGGGTCAGACTGTGTCTGTGACAGATTTTTTGCCATCAATGTGATTTTTTTCAGAATGCGCGCACCAAGATAAAGCAGCACGCTTCTAGATCGTACAAATTAAAGATTTCACCTTGGCAACATCACAGATGCACTGTTGGGAGTTTGTCAAATGGCTACTCACTCAGTGCGCTTCTGTTTTCTCTGTAAACGTACACGTGCAGTCTACGAGTTTAATGAGATTCCTTTAGGGATCACAGAAAGTCAATATCCTAAAAAAGAGATAAACTAAGAAATAAAGTCTTAATACCCAGAGTTGTGCTCTAGTAACACCACTGAGACTTGACAAAGTGTTAATCTGCCAGATCTTTTGCAGCATAGGAAATCAGTGGTAGGACATCCAGTGGTAGTGATGTTGAGGTGCTCCTATCCAGTCGTCCCCACTGTAAAGATAACGGCATCCAGGATTAGGTAAGTTAGGTTCTTTATTAGGAGCAACTCATATCCAACTGCTTCAAGATCCGAATCAACTGCCAGATTAGAACCTTACGTAGATCATCTCACTGGACCAGGCAACTGAACTCACATTCTATTTCAGCATTCCAGGAATCAACTAGATACCATACACACCACTACCATTGGCTTTATTGGTGTGAGGAAAAACCCGATGATGAAGCATGGCACATAAGGGTGGGTGCTTTTTTTTTGTTCTTAAAGATTTTTTCTTCAAAGAGACCTGCACAATGTGAGCGCTACTAATCAGTCCTACTATACCCCCACATCTATTTTGTATAGTATTAATGCTTGATAGTGATGTAGGTTGGGTCTTCCAATGCTCCTCTTTGGTCCCCATGGCCAGCTGTGTTTGTTAGAGCTGATGCTTGGTATTGGAACTCAGGAAAATAACTGCTTTTCATCTTTTTCACCTTGACAGATCGGGCAGGTTAGACAATGTTCGAGCTGAGTAGATTCTTTCCTGCATCCATATAGAATTCTCAACTGCTTCAGTTTTGCGCATTGTCTCTGTAGTGGCTGTCTGGTCTCTTGGATGCCTTTGGTCTTTTCTACTTTTCTGAGTCGGTGCTGGTAGCTCATTTCTGGCATTGGCAAGGGTGATATATCCTTCTACAACACCTCAATGTGTTGACCATAAGACTGTGTTCCCTTCCACTTGCGGTGCAGCGGAGCAGTCATGGGGCAGGTCAATAACTGCCTAGGGAACTAATGGTATGAGAAACTAGCCAGATGGGCCTATGGTGCAAGAGCTTATCCAAAAGGTTAGAATGGATTCTGCATCATTTGCACTTTCTTCAAAGCTTCAACCTTACGTTTGGCATTGCAATAGCAATGTTAAGGTTGTGTTCAATGAAGGAATTTGATTCTTTTTCCCGTTCGATCCCCATATTACTCCATTTCTTAAAGGAGAGAATTGCTGTATGTATATCAGTGCCTGCTCTCAGGAGTTATCATGCTGCTTTTAGGGCTATTACAGACATGCAGGGAAGTCTCATGCACAATGAACCTTTTGTAGCTATCAGTTGTGTTGCTTTTTGATTACCACACTATCAGAAAAGCCTTCAGTTCCTACCCGAGATCTTCTCTTCACCTTCAGTGCTTTTCCAGTCTCCCCAATCTGATCTTCTGGGTTCAAGTGGTAAAATATTTTTGACCTGGGAGGAGATATATTTGGCAGGCATTCCTTCGGCAGAGTAACATCGTGACAAATGTACTTTTTTATGAAAGATTATTACTTACGAATATGTGAGGATTCTTTTATCTTGTAGCCAGATCACACATTTCTGCTTAATTGTAAATCTAAATGACATTGCAGTCAGGAGGTGGAGCGTTCAGGCAATCTTTTCTATTCTGTTCTTACAGAAGGAATCCATTCTACATTGATTGGTTGTTCAGAGGATGGTACTATTGCATCAAGTAAAATCAGATTAATTTAGGAAAGCTGAAATGCCGTCCTTCCTGGGTCAGCGAGCATCTGGAAGAAAGCATCCATTGCATCCGTAGGTGAATTTGATCTATCACTTTCACAGCTTATTATGGTGCAGTTTGCCCTCTCTCTGGGAGTATATGGGCGATTTTCTAGAAAGAATTGCAGAAATTAATTTATTTATTTACTTATAAGTTTCATATAGCGCTAGCTAGACCCGGGGGTATCAGAGCGCTTTACAGAATCAAGAGCCAGGCAATAATCCAGTCACTTCATGAATGACACACAACAAATGATGGATGTATAAACAAACTGTAAATACACATGGAAATATTTGGCAAAGTAGATGGAATACAATATGTACACGGACAGCAGCTAGGCCTGAGGGCAGGTCGTCAATTTGAGTCCTGTGAGAGAACTACCCTCAAGGTAGACGGAGGCAAAAACAGAAATAAACAGCCTGCTGTTTAACTGGTTAAAGGGAGACTAAAATAACTGAGGTCAAGAAATTGCTCAAGTGTTCCAGTATTTGTTGAGGAGATGGTGTTTTAGGGCTCTTTTGAAGCCAGTGAAGGAGGGGTTGCATCGTAAGGCCCTCGGGAGAGAATTCCATCTGCTGGTGGCGTTACCCGAGAATGAGCGACACTGGGTAGATTTCTTTTTTAGTTTGGAAGGGACGAGTAGAAGAATGTTGGAGCTTCTCAGTGATCTGATACTTTCTGCTTTAATGAGTTTGTTATCTAAATATTCCCGGGTGTGTGAGTGAATGGGTTTGTCGGTGATTCAGGCAGTCTTGAAATTGCATCTTCCTTCTATAGGAAGCCATTTGAGGGTCTTGAGTGCAGGCGTGATGTGCTCATACCGTTTGATATCTGTAATGAGCCTGGCTACCCTGTTTAGAACTGATCTTAGGGGAGCAAGGTGTGATTTTGGGGTCCATGTGAGAATGGCATTCCTGTAGTCAAGTTTGGAGAGGAACAGAGATTGAACAACCCCTTGTAAATCATCTGAGGGAGTGAATGGTTTGATTTTTTTTAGGTGTTTTAGTGTGTAAATCACGCCTTTGGCTGAGTTTTTGATGTGCTCCTTCATTGACAAGTTTTTATCCAGGGTGAATCCTAGGGATTTAGCCGAATTGAATTTGAGAGAGTGAGAGTACAGCTTAGAGCCTTCAGGTCTATGATCTAGTCTTTGATAGGGAGGTAATATACACAACACTCGTGGGTCTGCTCTATGATCAACACATCCATTCATAGTCGCATTCTCAAAATTGATAGATATATTATATTGTGGGTGCTCCCATGGTGTTACACTACCCACCCACCAGGGTGTGTTTACACTAGAGCTGGAAACCAGCCTAGAACAATGTATTTGACTCATACACCAGAGCACACCTTATTATGACTATTATCAAACACGTAAACAACCAGAAAAAGTTTTTTATAAATTTGTCCTTTAATGTATCCCCTCTTTCTTTCAGTATACGGACTCTTGAATCAGATTCTTCTTGATAACTTTATTCCATTTCACACTCAATAGTGAACAGCAGCAGCCGACGTACGTTTCGCCCCCTCTGGGCTTTCTCAAGGCTGCAGAAAGACATATATACATTCTTTTTTACACACTGTGACCTAATATGGTCATACTAAAATCCATAATAAACATAGATGCCCTTTTGATACATTATTTATACCTTTCCAAGAAAGGTTTTGTTGTATAACATATGAAAGCATTTATATATAAAATCCCTGTTGCCTTCATAGATGTCTGCCTACTGTGATATCTTATTTGTTTGCGTTTTCAATTGATGATTTTCAACCTTTTTATTCTTTTAAGTGAGTTAATATTTAAACAGAAGTGTGCCACTTGTGCCCAAAAATGCGTGACACATTACAAGATTAGAGCACCGTGCAAGGGGTGAGCAAATTAGAGGAAAAAAAATGCACCAACATGAAGTGACAGATCGCTATCATAATCTCCTAGTGACGTGCCAAGAATTACATAGAAAGTAGTTTAGTTAGTATGAACAGTAAGAGTCCTCAGATGCTAAACAGCAACCTGACTCATTCGTATATCATAAGCCTCACCCTTGAAGTAATAGGTGTCAAATATTCTTTAAATTTCAGATTATAGTTGCTTCACTTCCATGATCAGAATTTCTATGAAGAGTAATTGATGCACCCAATGAATAAATCAATCTTTGACACTCCTATAACAATGAAAGTAAAGCTCCAAAACTGAATTTGGATTGGATCAAGACCACGAATGCACAAAAATAAAAAGCAGATGTGGTTACTTTTTGGAGAGAACAAGATAAATTCTGTTTTGGTGGGGTTTAATTTTAGAAGGTTAGAGTTAAATCGCAATTGAATATTACACAGCGTGACATTGAGATGTCGAATGTCACTAGAAGATATAATTTTGCAGTATAGTTGCGTGTCATCTGCATAGAGGTGGTATTTGATTCCACCTTGCTTCAGGATGATGAAGTGACAGATCGCTATCATAATCTCCTAGTGACGTGCCAAGAATTACATAGAAAGTAGTTTAGTTAGTATGAACAGTAAGAGTCCTCAGATGCTAAACAGCAACCTGACTCATTCGTATATCATAAGCCTCACCCTTGAAGTAATAGGTGTCAAATATTCTTTAAATTTCAGATTATAGTTGCTTCACTTCCATGATCAGAATTTCTATGAAGAGTAATTGATGCACCCAATGAATAAATCAATCTTTGACACTCCTATAACAATGAAAGTAAAGCTCCAAAACTGAATTTGGATTGGATCAAGACCACGAATGCACAAAAATAAAAAGCAGATGTGGTTACTTTTTGGAGAGAACAAGATAAATTCTGTTTTGGTGGGGTTTAATTTTAGAAGGTTAGAGTTAAATCGCAATTGAATATTACACAGCGTGACATTGAGATGTCGAATGTCACTAGAAGATATAATTTTGCAGTATAGTTGCGTGTCATCTGCATAGAGGTGGTATTTGATTCCACCTTGCTTCAGGATGATAGAAAGGGGTTTTGAGAGGCAAGACTTGATTTTGATTTGTTGTGATCGGTGTTGAAGGTAAGAAGTGACACTATTAACACAATTTTAAAGAGGGTCCGCAGGGTTTATATTTATAGACCTACATATCACCTAAAACCCGCAATGAACTAATCAAAAAACAACTTAAGTTGAGCAGGTCTAATCTGACACTCACTCAGAGATAACTAGTGGACAAATAGAATTGTGACTATGAAAAATGCTTCTTTTTACTGCAGTAGTTCAACAGACTTGTGAAAGCATCCCATCAACGACTACATTGGCCAGACTCATCATTTGAGATGGTAACAACTTATATCGTCCCCACAGGTTTATGAGGAAGATTCCTCTACCGTGATGTTGACAAAGCTGTATGTATTCACAGTCAGAGTATACAAAAATGGAAGATGGGATGAGAAAAAGTGCGTTAAAAATGCCTACCATATAGCCATCATTATTTTATTGGAGCTATACTAGTGACAAGGCTAAAATGGTGTAATTGGCCTTTAACATAATAGGCCAAGATATTACTGTATGTTGTTAAAGCAAGGTCAACATGTTTCTGCCCCTCTCGACCCACTAGGTCGGGCATTCGTCAGGACCATAAAGAACATCTGTACACTCAAGAAAAACGTGAAAAATCCTAATAGAAATGTGATACAACCGTAGTCATACTATGCCCGTGCGTCCATTTTGACGGCCACAGGAAGGTTGTCACCTACAAATAAACACAATAATTTATATAATGTAACAGTTGAAATATCACAGTTATTTTTAAGTCACATTCATTATTTTCTTGTGGTGGTGTATCTTAATCCATTAGCATAGCCACCACCATCAAATGCTTCATGATCATGAATAATTCACAAACTTACCCTGCTTGACTAGGGTATGTGCTTCACCTCACCTATTGTATCACAAGGCGTGGAGCACCGCTCTAGAAAATAGGAACAGGGGTTGATAAGACAATGTTTTAATCTTTATCCCCCTCCTTATTGCAACAACAAAACTCTAAAAACTTTGCATCATGTGCTCCCACAGCGTTCCCCATTTATAACCCTCTACGCTTGAAACAGAAATCAAGAATCAAAAATCAGGACCTTCTTTGGACCAAAAGGGGATTAGAGGTCCTGATACCATCGAGGCTGGTTAGATAATTTGTACAACCGACCTCGTAAATCAGGATTCGACGTGGTTAGCGCTTACACAGATAGAGGCCAGGCGCTGTATCAGATAATTCATTCTTTCGGGAGGCTTACCTCTCCGTCGGTTACTCCCGGCATCCAGGGATACAATCGGAGGCAAAAGCCGCCGAGTTCCCGCTGTATTTGTTTGTAACGACGCGTCGTACTTCTGACGTTGCACGGCGTGCGTCATAACTAGAACGAGTGGAACACGCTCTCTGTGCTGGGAGTTGTAGTCCGTCAGTTTGATAAAGTGAAAGTCAATATTTAGACGCTCCTCTTAGTCAATTACTTTGCGGAAAGCGTATAGTTTATATAGTTGGTTGTAGTCATTCATAAACACCAATGAAACATCAGTCCGAGAAAGGGAGGAAAGGTGAGAAATGCTCTAGAATCGCCAGTCCTCACGTCTGTTCAGACAAGGAAAATGTCGTGTATGTTGTTGTGCTAAAGACCACCGATAGTAACAGGGGTTTATATTCATATACAAGAATATACAAATATGCACGTACAGTTTAAATGGTTGGTTGAAGTTATTCCAAGATACAACTGAAACATCCGCCCGACAAAGGGAGAGGAAAAGAGGTGAGAAAAGCTCATAACTCGCCACTCCTCATGTGTGTTCGGACAAGGAAAATGCCATACATGTAATTGTGCTAACGACCACAGATATTACCAAGGGTTTATGTTTGTATATAAATATTAATATAAATATAAATATGCACGTAACGATGCATATGACATATCTGTCTGGCAGGGAAAAAAAGGTTTACTCCCTATTACTCCTTCTACATAGTATACTGCTTTTCAATTTACAATGGTTTATCACAATAGGGAGCACTTTATTCTAGATGGCAGTCCAGGGTATGTCATCATTCAGTCCCTGTTCATTACTTCCCATTCTAAAAATCCAACGTTGCTCCTTTCTAAACAGTAATGTTTTCACATCTGTGACATGCGGGGGTATGAACGCTTTTTCCACCACCACCCATTTAATGTCTTCCACCTTATGTTTCATATTTAGGAAATGTGATGTGAGTTTCGTTGCCTGTTTATTGCATCGTATTGTGCTCTTATTTTCAGCAATGCGGGTCTTAACCTTTCTCAGGGTCATTCCAATATACCTCAAGCCACAAGGGCATGTGATCTGGTATATCACCCGCTCACTATTGCAGTTTGTGTGACATGTCAATTTCCATTGTCTAGATGTTCCTATATCTATTTGTGTAGTTTGTTCAGTTTGTGGACAAGCCACACAAGACCCACACGGAAAATGGCCCACAACTGGTGGCATGTCCCAAAGCCTTTGTGTGTATGAGTCTTGTTTATTCTGTGGTCTAGTGTGTACTAGAGTGTCTCTCAGGGACCTGTTTCTTTTAAAAGAGAACAGTGGTTTAGGAATGTTGTTATTTCCTATGTTCAAGATTTTCCAGTGTTTTAGCACTGTTTGTTGAATTCTGTTAGAAAGAGTGCTAAACGTACTGACAAAGGTCATCCTGTCCAGTGGTGGTTTCTGAACTGGTGCTTCTAAATAGAGCGTCCCGATTGTTATTCGCGGCTCTTTTACGAGCTTGTCTTATCAGATGTTTAGGATAGTTTCTGGCTTCCAAATCTTTAGACAAGTTTTGTGCATGCTCCTCGTACTTAGTAATATCAGAGCAATTGCGTCGGATCCTCAGGAATTGTCCCACAGGCAAATTCTGGCGCAATGCTCGTGGGTGGTAACTGTCAAATCTCAAAAGGGAATTCCTTGACATTGTTTTTTTATAAAGCTCACACTCCAAACCCCCATCCTTGGGAGATATCTTAAGGTCTAGGAAAGCAAGATGTTCTTTGCTGTGTTCCACCGTGAAATCAATGAAGGTGTTTCTCGAATTTAACCAGTTCTTGAAGTCAAGAAGACTGGAAAGGCTTCCCCGCCACTGCACAAACACATCATCGATGTATCTTTTCCAAACTATAACCTGTTGTCGGAAAGGATTAGTGTCTGCAAAGACATAGGTTTGTTCGAACCAGTGCATGTACAAATTAGCCAGGCTCGGTGCACATACACTTCCCATGGATGTTCCAGAGATTTGAAGATATAAATTGTCACCGAATTGGAATTTTTTTTCTTTCATCACCAGTCTCGCACATTCAAGAATAAAATGTACTGGTGTGATCGAATTGGGAACAGAATTCTCAAGGAGTGCACGTATAGTTTCAAGAGTCTCATCCTGTGGAATAGAGGTGTAAAGAGAGACAACATCGAAACTCACCAGATAGTCACTGTCTACTTCAAAAGAAATTTCTGGAAGCAGAGAAAGGATGTCTCTCATATCTTTTAGATACGTAGGCATGGCCATTACAAGTGGTCTTAAAAAGAAATCCACAAAGGTGGATAATGGCTCTAAAAGGGATCCAATACCTGAAATAATCGGGCGTCCCGGTGGCGGTCTTGTGGGCTTGTGGATTTTAGGTAAAACGTAGAAGTAGTGGGTCACGGGGCTTTTGGCTACTAGATAATTAGCCTCCTTCTGCGTTATCCAACCCTCTGCCTCAGCCTCTAGGACCAAAGATTGAATCTCCCTCATGATTCTCTCAGTGGGATCCCTAACTAGAGGACGATACACCTCTCTATTCCCGAGTTGTCTCAAACATTCCGTTTGATAGTCGGTTGAGTTCATGAGCACAATCGCACCGCCCTTATCTGCTGGTTTTATGACTAGCGAAGGGTTGCTAGCTAGATCTTGTGCAGCTTTCCGTTCATTAGCTGGTAGGTTCCAAAATGTTTCATGTCGAGTAGTGCATAATTTGGTGATATCGTGTACCACTGCCTTCTCAAAAGTGTTAACTTCATCCGGTATCATATGAGAAGGTGGGTTAAATGTTGATTTGTTCCTTAATCCACTATTCTCATCCGGCTCATCATTGCAAGAACCTACAAGTGTCATCTCAGGTTTATTTCTAAAAAAGAAGTGTAATCTGATTTTACGAAAAAAATGGGCTAATTCCTGTCTTGTCTGAAAGGGATCAGCTTTAGATGTTGGTACGTATCCCAAACCCCGATTTAATACCTTGATCTCATCGGCGGTTGGAACATGTGAACTCAGATTCACAACTAGGTCTCTATGCTGGTCGTTGCCTGTTGACCCTTCCTCGTACTCCGTGTGTTGGCTGGAGACGTTGGCCTGCTCCATTGTACCTGTTGGCCCTGACGTCTTATTTCTAAGTACGAGGAGCATGCACAAAACTTGTCTAAAGATTTGGAAGCCAGAAACTATCCTAAACATCTGATAAGAAAAGCTCGTAAAAGAGCCGCGAATGACAATCGGGACGCTCTATTAGAAGCACCAGTTCAGAAACCAACACTGGACAGGATGACCTTTGTCAGTACGTTTAGCACTCTTTCTAACAGAATTCAACAAACAGTGCTAAAACACTAGAAAATCTTGAACATAGGAAATAACAACATTCCTAAACCACTGTTCTCTTTTAAAAGAAACAGGTCCCTGAGAGACACTCTAGTACACACTAGACCACAGAATAAACAAGTCTCATACACACAAAGGCTTTGGGACATGCCACCAGTTGTGGGCCATTTTCTGTGTGGGTCTTGTGTGGCTTGTCCACAAACTGAACAAACTACACAAATAGATATAGGAACATCTAAACCATGGAAATTGACATGTCACACAAACTGCAATAGTGAGCGGGTGATATACCAGATCACATGCCCTTGTGGCTTGAGGTATATTGGAATGACCCTGAGAAAGGTTAAGACCCGCATTGCTGAACATAAGAGCACAATACGATGCAATAAACAGGCAACGAAACTCACATCACATTTCCTAAATATGAAACATAAGGTGGAAGACATTAAATGGGTGGTGGTGGAAAAACCGTTCATACCCCCGCATGTCACAGATGTGAAAACATTCTTGTTTAGAAAGGAGCAGCGTTGGATTTTTAGAATGGGAAGTAATCAACAGGGACTGAATGTTGACATACCCTGGACTGCCATCTAGAATAAAGTGTTCCCTATTGTGATAAACCATTGTAAATCGAAAAGCAGTATACTTGTCCTATGTAGAAGGAGTAATAGGGAGTAAACCTTTTTTTCCCTGCCAGACAGATATGTCATATGCATCGTTACGTGCATATTTATATTTATATTAATATTTATATACAAACATAAACCCTTGGTAATATCTGTGGTCGTTAGCACAATTACATGTATGGCATTTTCCTTGTCCAAACACACATGAGGACTGGCGAGTTATGAGCTTTTCTCACCTTTCCTCCCTTTCTCGGACTGATGTTTCATTGGTGTTTATGAATGACTACAACCAACTATATAAACTATATGCTTTCCGCAAAGTAATTGACTAAGAGGAGCGACTAAATATTGACTTTCACTTTATCAAACTGACGGACTACAACTCCCAGCACCTAGAGCGTGTTCCACGCGTTCTAGTTATGACGCGCGCCGTGCAACGTCAGAAGTACGACGCGTCGTTACAGACAAATACAGCGGGAACTCGGCGGCTTTTGCCTCCGATTGTATCCCTGGATGCCGGGAGTAACTGACGGAGAGGTAAGCCTCCCGAAAGAATGAATTATCTGATACAGCGCCTGGCCTCTATCTGTGTAAGCGCTAACCAGGTCGAATCCTGATTTACGAGGTCGGTTGTACAAATTATCTAACCAGCCTCGATGGTATCAGGACCTCTAATCCCCTTTTGGTCCAAAGAAGGTCCTGATTTTTGATTCCTGTTTCAAGCGTAGAGTGTTATAAACGGGGAACGCTGTGGGAGCACATGATGCAAAGTTTTTAGAGTTTTGTTGTTGCAATAAGGAGGGGGATAAAGATTAAAACATTGTCTTATCAACCCCTGTTCCTATTTTCTAGAGCGGTGCTCCACACCTTGTGATACAATAGGTGAGGTGAAGCACATACCCTAGTCAAGCAGGGTAAGTTTGTGAATTATTCATGATCATGAAGTATTTGATGGTGGTGGCTATGCTAATGGATTAAGATACACCACCACAAGAAAATAATGAATGTGACTTAAAAATAACTGTGATATTTCAACTGTTACATTATATAAATTATTGTGTTTATTTGTAGGTGACAACCTTCCTGTGGCCGTCAAAATGGACGCACGGGCATAGTATGACTACGGTTGTATCACATTTCTATTATGATTTTTCACGTTTTTCTTGATTGTACAGATGTTCTTTATGGTCCTGACAGATGCCCGACCTAGTGGGTCGAGAGGGGCAGAAACATGTTGACCTTGCTTTAACAACATACAGTAATATCTTGGCCTATTAATTTAAAGGCCAATTACACCATTTTAGCCTTGTCACTAGTATAGCTCCAATAAAATAATGATGGCTACATGGTAGGCATTTTTAACGCACTTTTTCTCATCCTATCTTCCATTTTTGTATACTCTGACTGTGAATACATACAGCTTTGTCAACATCACGGTAGAGGAATCTTCCTCATGAACCTGTGGGGACAATATAAGTTGTTACCATCTCAAATGATGAGTCTGGCCAATGTGGTCGTTGATGGGATGCTTTCACAAGTCTGTTGAACTACTGCAGTAAAAAGAAGCATTTTTCATAGTCACACTTCTATTTGTCCACTAGTTATCTCTGAGTGAGTGAAGGTAAGAAGTGAACCATTTAAAAAGAGTGCCATTAATACTGGAACGGATCTTCAAGGATTCCAGCAAGGCTGTGTGGTTTACAGTGTCGAAGGCTGCTGATAAGATAAGTAGGATAAGTATACACGTATCACCATAATCTAAGGATCTATGGATGTCATCTATGATATTAAGCATGGCAGTTTCTGTGCTACAGCCTTTTCTGATCCCTGATTGGAAGAAGGTAAGTTGGAGTCCTCAATATGTCGGTTGAGTTGTTGTAATATGCATTTTTCCATGGTTTTGGCTAGGAACAGGAAGTTGGAGATAGGTCTGAGGTTGCTGAGATCCTTCGTGTCAGCCCTGGGATTACTGGGAATGGATATGAATTGTCCTAGTTGAAGGGACTCTGGAACATAACCCAAGGTGGGAGAGGAATTGATTTTTTTTGTCCAATACGGGGCAATAATGTGGTTAAGGTTATGTGCCATTTTGTCAGGGAGGGGATCTTTGGTGTGGGAAGTGAGCTTTAGTTTCATAATAATATTGAAAACCTCAAGTTCCTTCATGGGCTTGAAGATCGACCAATTAGCGTTGTTTTTCAATTGGATGTTGAAAAGGTTGCTGTTAGTTCCACTAGAAGCCATTTTGCCTTTGAAGAGGTCCAGAGGGGTGATTGAGGTAGTGTAGGGAGTGTCAGAGCAGGTTGGTCGTAAGGGAGATGAGGTTGTGACTTGAAGGATAGATTGATCAATTTTCGCTATTTTGTCTGTGAAGAAACTGACAATTTCTTCATAGAGTTCATAAGAGGCTATAAGTTCATGTGTGGAGGAGGAAGTGGTTTGTTATTTGACAATGTTGAAGAGTTCTCTGGGCCTTTTTTCATTGAACCGTCAAGTTGATTGCGGAAAAAGGTTGCTTTTCCTCTGAAGATATGCTTCTTGTATGTCATCCTTGCCGTTCAGAGTAGAGTAAGATGTTCTGACGATGGGTTTTGTTTTCAGGTCCTTTCAGCTTGCCTAAGAAGTCGTCTGTTGTTGAGATCAGAGGTAAACAAAGATTTTGATTGAATTGATCTTAGTTGTTTTAGTTTGAGAGGTGCGACTAGGTCAAGAGCTTCGGTTATAGCAGTGTTGAAGTGGGTTGTCAGGTAATTTACTTTGTGCAAGGAAGGGGGATGTTGTAGTTGTTTACAGATCTTGGCTTCCAGGTCTGTGAAGGGAACTTGTTTGAGGTTTCTGGTCCAATGCTTGGGTTTATTTGATGAGTCTAAGTGTGGTTTGATGGAGGTCTCTATGTTGAAAAGTATGAGATGGTGGTCTGACCAGTCTATAGGTAGGATGTAGTTAAGGAAGACCAATTCATTGTTGGTGATAATCATACCATGCGTAGCGCCTTTGATATGTGTTGGTTTACTGCAGAGTTGCTTTAGGTCGTTCACTTCTAGAAGGTTCATGAGGCGCCTGATTGTGGGGTGTGCCTACGTCTAACATCTGCCATGTGACCAATTCCCTCTCACCTTTGTTCAGCACAACCGATTACTGATGGAAAGGGAGTGAGGCTCTTTATGTAAGATGGTGTTTTTCTCTTTAGCACAGTGCACAGTGCTTAATTCATAAAATAATAAGTGCCAGGGCTCTTACTAGAAAGCCACTGCACTTTGCAACACACATTTTCCCTGTCATCGATGCTAATGGTTGTACCTAAACAACTACTAACCACCTCTCTCGCCTGCAAGTGTGACAGTGCAAATTATTCCAGGTCCCCAAATCTAAAGGAATGGCTGGAGAGGCAGGTATTAGTAATTTTTAAAGAATATTATTCTATTAGTAAACAACCGTTGTTCTGATCATCTCTAAATTAGATGAGTAGTGCCTCAATGTGACAAACTGGCATAAGTGCGATGTTGACAATTTAGTGCCGGTGCAGAGTATCGGGAAATTTGCTAAGTGCCGGTGCCCAGAAGGAAACCACCTGCACAAATTAAGCACTGCTCTGGCATGTAATGATTACTCAAGCTAAAAATAAAACTCAAAGCTAAAATGTAAAGGCACAGCATAGGATTTCAGACCACCTGGTGAATTCAATCTAAGAAATAAGAACTGCAATAAGAAGCGATAAGGCTTGGGGCACTAAACAGCAGTAAGTAATGTGGACATTACATATGATTTTATATTTATGAGAAAATTATAGCAAAGTACACCCTAACTTACACAGTCCATCCCTAACTAATCAGACTTCACCTTTGGTGCACTGTTCCTCATTTGAGGATGCAAATTTGTACCTGGTGACTCCAGGCACAGAGGGGGTCAGTGAAAAGGGGCTCTTGAATAGCTCCTATCTCTGGCGGGACAGCTTTTTTCAGGATTTCATCATTCTCCTCATCACTTTGCATCCATGTAAGGACAGCATCGCTGAATGGAACAAAATGAGGAACCTGTTCACACTCCTGGCCAGGTACCCCCTCCTTCACCCATTGACCATAGGGTAACGGTAGGGGCACCTTTTTGCAATGCACGCCATGCACCCAATTCTTCCAGCCAGCGACCTTGACAGCCGTGCGGGTAGCCAAAAGGACCTGCTCGGGCCCCTTCCAATGCAGCTCTAAACTCTTTTTCTGCTGAAAATTCCTCATGAGGACATAGTCCCCAGGTTGAATGTCATCTCCGGGGCCCTCTGGCATAGCTGACAGGGACTCACAGACCTGTTGGTGAATAGAGCGCACATTTTCAGTTAACTGACAAAGGTAATCGATCAACAATGGGTACTCAATATCAGTAATCCGCCGAGGACGTGGGACGCCCTAGACATTTGTCGGGCATCCAAACACGACCTCATATGGTGACAATTCTGTTCTAGAATGTGCTGTTGTTCTTATCGACAAAAGAGCTAATGGTAGAGCATCTGGCTACTGTAACCCTGTGATCTCCTGAATCTTTGCCAATTTTAGCTTGAGAGTACCAATGTGCTTCTCAACCAAACTTGCTGACTGAGGGTGGTTTGCAGCATGAAACTTCTGTTTTATGTGCAGACCATCACAAATTAACTGAATAATCTTGTCATTGAAATGACTTCCCTTATCACTTCAAATCAAATGGGCAAGCAGAAACAAGGAAAGAACTCCTATAGGAGAACCTTTGTAGTAGTAATGGCTGTATTATCTTTAGTGGGATAGGCTTCAACCCATTTACTAAATGCACAGACAACCACCAGGACAAACTTCAAAGTGTTTGATCGTTCCAATTCAATATAGTCCATTTGTAGGACTTCGAAAGGGAAGGTGGGTGGTGCAAAATTACCAGGGGGTGTAGGAGTACCCTTCACAGGATTGTGCATCATGCACACCATGCTGTACTTCACTAAATGTGCAGCTGTCCTAGGAATGTTGTCATTCTGCCATACAGGGTCTAACAACTTGCAAATACCCTTAGCACTCTTATGCGCTGGGCCTTGAGCAATGGTGACTACAGTAAGAACATATGCATCTGGTAACATCCATCTCTGCTTCCCTGACTTATCAATCCATCATCCCTCAACATTCAATTGTGCTGTACTTTCTTCCTACACTGCTAATTCCTCTATTGTAGCTTCTGTTTGTATCTGTTTCACATTTTCAAGTGTATCGTCAAACATAGTAACCTCAGGCACCCACCTAGCGGGACCTGCTGCAAACATTCTTTTCATTTCAGTCCAGGCTCTTTCCATAGTTGTCTGGTCTGCGAAAATATTTGCCCTACCTACATCATCAGTGACCTTCCGATATGCACTGCACTTTAC
Source organism: Triturus cristatus (assembly GCF_964204655.1). Classification (NCBI taxonomy): domain Eukaryota; kingdom Metazoa; phylum Chordata; class Amphibia; order Caudata; family Salamandridae; genus Triturus; species Triturus cristatus. The sequence continues at coordinate 1,170,525,015 of NC_140585.1, forward strand.
TATAGCCAATTTCTTAGGGAGTGTCAAAGCAGACAAAAGCCTCAGTATGAGGTGTCCGTGCTGTATTTTGGTGCCATGGGAAGTAAGGAACCCTCTCTCAGCCCAGAGTTGCCCAAAATTATGAGTGACTCCAAAGGCATACTGACTGTCAGTATCAATATTGATAACCAGTCCTTCACTTAATTCACAAGCTCAGCAGCCTGGGCCGATTCATAGGGAACTCGTTATGTCTCACCTATTGTGTGCAGTGTAGTAATAGCATACACAGCAGTTATAATGCCATCTGGTAATTTAAAACAAGAGCCATCGACATATAGTTCCCCCTGGGGGTCACATAAGGGAACATCAGTCAGATGTACCCATCCTTCCGTCTCTTCTTCCGTTCGGAAGATACAATTATGTTTATCAAGCTCATCATTCTTAGAAGGGAGGGTCAGTGACGTGGCTGGATTCATAGTGGCACATCTTTTGATTGTGATGTGTTTGGCGAACAAGGTGCATTCATATCCAGTTAGATGTGCACTGCTGTGTCTTACTCTTGTTCAAACGTGTACCATGGCTGTGAGGTCAGTATGAAGTGTGAGTCCAGCCGATTGTCTGATAGATATAGCTACAGCCGTGACAGCTCTTACACAGCTCAGGAGGGCTTGTGCGACTGGTTCAAGGACGGTAGAGAAATAAGAACTCGGCCGTTGCTTATCTCCAAAATTTTGGGTTAAAACAGAAAGCGCACAACCAGCCATCTCATGAACATACAAAACAAACAGTTTAGTATAGTTGGGAGTGCCAAGTACTGGAGCCGAACAAAGCACAATTTTCAATTGCTCAGAAGACTGCTGACCATCAGGAGTCCAAGGCAGGGGCTCATGCATATCTTTTAGCATTAGTGCAAGCAAGGGTTTAATTAATAGCAAATAGCTAGGTATCCACTGCCGACTGTAGGAAGTGATACCTATGAAAGCGCGCACATCTTTCTGAGTCTGTGGGATGGGCATTTTAACAATGGTACTGATGCACTCCAGGGTCAATCTCCTACCCTCCTTTGACGTTAGGTGACCTACATGGGTAACCTTCTGTCGACAATATTGGAATTTAGAAAGGGACACCTTATGTCCATGTTGGACAAAATGCAAGAACAATTTAACTGTACTGTCTTTGCAACCTTGTTCCATGTCAGAAGCGATGAGCAAATCATCAACATATTGCACCAATACATTACCTGATGGAAGCGATAGAGAATCCAACTGACTTTTTAAAGCTTGACTATAAATACTTGGACTTTCTGTATAGCCCTGAGGAGCTCGGCAGAATCTAAAGCTCCTACCAGCTAGGGTAAAACCAAACAAGTACCTGCTATCTGGATGAATAGGAATACTAAAGAAAGCATTTTTCAGATCAATGACAGAGAAACATTGAGCAGTAGAGGGGATCATGGTCAGAGTCATGGTCAGAGCGGTAATATCAGGAACTACTGGAAACTGTGGGACCACTATTTTATTAACCTCGCACAAATCAATCACGAAACGATAAACGTTTTCATGGTCATCAGAAGAACTTGAGGGCGTTTTTTTTAAGAATCAGAAGAATAGGGCTATTACAAATGTTAGCAGTGGTCTCCTCAACCACTCCCTTTTTAATCAAATCCTGTATAATTTGCAATAAGACTCGCTCACCAGCCTGCGGTATTTTATACTGAGGGATACGAGGCAAAATACACCATCTTTAACCTCTATCGAAACCGGCGATATCTTCAACAATCCCACATCTGTGTCGCCTGTCGCCCACAGAGTGGGGGGTACATATTTAAATTCAACAGGAAGGGGTACATCTTTAGACAAACACTGCTTAGCGGGTGCAATATCTGGACCCATTGTCATATATACAGCCACCTGAGAACAATAGATAGTAGCATGTCATTTCTTCAACAAGTCCAAACCCATAAAATTATCACCGCAATTAGATGTCAACAAGAATGGCGAATCCACAGCGAAATGATCTATAGACAACGCAAGAGGTTTTGAAATGGGGCTTACAACCAGTACACCAGAAAAACCAACCAACACATTATTTTGGCTAGACAGAGCCACCCCAGGGACCACATTTTGAGAAACAGAACTTTCCATCGCACCTGTGTCCACCAAAAATTCCTTAGTCGAACCTTGCAGTTCTGCTGTTACATACGGACCACGTTGGTCTACAGGTATCGGAACTGGAAATAGCCCGATTCGGGTCACTCAGGTCATCAATGGCCACCTTTATGCCTTCTACGAAATGAAGAGTCGGTCAGACAGTAGAGAGTACAAACCAATAACAGTTTATTCGAAGTTCGCTCAGAGAGGAACCCTGTCTGCCCAGTCGCTAAGAGTGCGGCAGAGAGAGTCTGACTTCAGCAAGCATAACGATACATTATGTACATTTCAGAATCAATGAAAACCCGTCCACCATGGAATTTTCCAGAGGGACACAGCTGGGTAGTAAATTACAAGGAGTAAGTTTCGGTTCTGAGGCTGGGCACACACTATCTATCTCTCAAGGTTACTCTGCCTGTGCTCGCCACTAGACAAGTGGGAGAAGGCCTACATCTTAGAAGAAAGGTATAAGAGCAATGCATGCATTAGTGTGTCAAAACCCAACACCCGAGAAACATAACCTAGAGAAGGCAGTTTCTCAGAAATAGAGAAGAATTAGCTTCAATCGTGATACGAAATGGCGCCTGTACACAAAATGGCGCCACAAATGCTAACTTATGTAAAGGCAATACAAAAGCATAATTTTTATTCTAACACTGGTTGTTTTCTATCAAGAAAGTTAAATAGAGGCAGTTGCCAGAAAAGTTTAAAAAAAGAAAGTCCCTCAGCAGAAAGCAATTCTGGTATTTTACTGACTTCTACTGGTCGTTTTCTATCAAGACAGTTAAATAGAGGCAGTTGAACAAGCAAAAAGCAATTCTGGTATTTTACTGACTTCTACTGGTTGTTTTCTATCACAACAGTTAAATAGAGGCAGTTGAACAGAAAAAAAAAGTCTCTAAGCGGAAGCAGACAAGTCCTAGGGCTAATCTCCAGAGCCCAGAAAGTACATATACTTACAAGCATATACTAAAGTATATACACAAGAGGACTCGAATGTTCGACCTAAAAACAGAGATCAGTGGGGGGAGAACAGAAGGAATAACAGGAAAAAGGAATAATCAAACCAAGATGCATTGGCATATCAGCACATGAGTGTCTTTGTCTCTGGCATTGAGCGGGGTAGGGCCGCAACAGGTAGCGCTGACTCCGTGGCTCCCCCACTGAACTAGCACCAGGTGTGCTCCCCAAGGGTTTCACCGGTGCCGCTGGATGTGATCCTTTTCACCTGGTGTCTTCTGGCACAGATCCAGCTGTTGACTGGGAAGAGGGTGCTGAGCTCTGGCTACCAGCCATGGTTGGCACATCATCGTCACTCTTGGGCCCACGCCCCTCTTCTCAGGGGTGGTCCACGGGGAGGCATCGCCATGTAGAGCCTTGAACCTGGACACATTCCTCACTACGGTGGGCTGGCCACTCTGAGCGGTGAACACCCTAAATATCGATTCCAAAATATAGAATGGACAGAATATCGACTCCAAAATATAGAATGGACAGAATATCGAAAATCAAAATATAGATAGGTCAGAATATCGAAATTGGGGTACAAAATATCGATTTCCATAATATAGAATGTAAAAATATAGAATTCCATAATATCGACTTTAAAAATATAGAATCCCATAATATCGAATTTATTTTAGTGTTATGCATGGTAGTATATGTGTTAAAATTATGTATTATGTTTGTAATGTATTTTTAAATTTTTTAAACTAATGAATGTTATGTAATTTAATTTTTGCGTGATTTAATTCCGTAGCGGGTTGTGGGTTTATAGGGGAATAGGGTGGGAAGTAATTTAATTATGGTAAATTAAATATTAATTATATTTAAATATTTAAATTAATTATTAATTGGTCATTAATTTTTATTAATTGATAATTAATTTATATTAATTGATTAATTGATCATTATGTTAATTTTAATTTTGATTATTAGCAGCGGGTTGTGGGTTTATAGGGGAATTGGGTGGGAAGTAATTTAATTGTAATAAAGTAAATATTAATTATTTAATTTATGTGTATTGATAATTAATTGATAATTAATTATTAATTGGTAATTAATTTGTGTTAATGGGTAATTAATTTGTATAAATTGCTAATGAATTTTTATTAATTGCTAAATTATTTTTATTAATTGATTAATTGATAATAATGTTAATTGTATTTTTTATTATTGGGAGTGGGTTGTGGGTTTATAGGGGAATTGGGTGGGAAGTAAATTAATTGTAATAAAGTAAATATTAATATTTTATTTATGTGTATTGATAATTGATAATTAATTTTTAATTGGGAATTAATTATTATTAATTGGTAATACATTTTTATCAATTGATACTTAATATTTTTAAATGGTAATGAATTGTTATTAATTGGTAATTATTTTTAATTAACTTTTTATCGGTATTGATAATTAATGTAATCTTATTTTAAATTTAAATCATTACTTTCCATACTTTTGCACTCTCAGGAGTGGGAATAGTATGTTTTACCCTCTGCTATCCAACTCTTTCCCTACTGGTGCACTCATTGGAGTGGGAATAGTAATTTTTACCCTCCTGCTATCCAACGCTTTCCCTACTGTTGCACTCTTTGGAGTGGGAATAGCAATTTTTACCCTCCCGCTATCCAACGCTTTCCCTACTGTTGCACTCACTGGAGTGGGAATAGTAATTTTTACCCCTGCGCAATCCAACGCTTTCCCTAGTGTTGCACTCTCTGGAGTGGGAATAGTAATTGTTACCCTCCCGCTTTCCAACGCTTTCCCTACTGTTGCACTCTCTGGAGTGGGAATAGTAATTTTTACCTCTACGCTATCCAACACTTTCCCTACTGGTGCACTCTCTGGAGTGGGAATAGTAATTTTTACCCCTACGCTATCCAACCCTTTCCCTGCTGTTGCACTCTCTGCAGTGGGAATAGTAATTTTTACCCTCCCGCTATCCAACACTTTCCCTACTGTTGCACTCTCTGGAGTGGGAATAGTAATTGTTACCCTCCTGCTATCCAACGCTTTCCCTACTGTTGCACTCACTGGAGTGGGAATAGTAATTTTTACCCCTGCGCTATCCAACGCTTTCCTTAGTGTTGCACTCTCTGGAGTGGGAATAGTAATTGTTACCCTCCCGCTATCCAACGCTTTCCCTACTGTTGCACTCTCTGGAGTGGGAATAGTAATTTTTACCTCTACGCTATCCAACGCTTTCCCTACTGTTGCACTCTCTGGAGTGGGAATAGTAATTTTTACCTCTACGCTATCCAACTCTTTCCCTACTGTTGCACTCACTGGAGTGGGAATAGTAATTTTTACCTCTACGCTATCCAACGCTTTCCCTACTGTTGCACTCACTGGAGTGGGAATAGTAATTTTTACCCCTACGCTATCCCACCCTTTCCCTGCTGTTGCACTTTCTGGAGTGGGAATAGTAATTTTTACCTCTACGCTATCCGACGCTTTCTCTACTGTTGCACTCACTGGAGTGGGAATAGTAACTTTTACCTCTACGCTATCCAACGCTTTCCCTGCTGTTGCACTCTCTGCAGTGGGAATAGTAATTGTTACCCTCCCGCTATCCAACGCTTTCCCTACTGTTGCACTCTCTGGAGTGGGAATAGTAATTTTTACCCTCTACGCTATCCAACACTTTCCCTACTGTTGCACTCTCTGGAGTGGGAATAGTAATTTTTACCCCTACGCTATCCAACCCTTTCCCTGCTGTTGCACTCTCTGCAGTGGGAATAGTAAATGTTACCCTCCCGCTATCCAACACTTTCCCTACTGTTGCACTCTCTGGAGTGGGAATAGTAATTGTTACCCTCCCGCTATCCAACGCTTTACCTACTGTTGCACTCACTGGAGTGGGAATAGTAATTTTTACCCCTGCGCTATCCAACGCTTTCCCTAGTGTTGCACTCTGTGGAGTGAGAATTGTAATTGTTACCCTCCCGCTATCCAACGCTTTCTCTACTGTTGCACTCTCTGGAGTGGGAATAGTAATTTTTACCTCTACGCTATCCAACGCTTTCCCTACTGTTGCACTGTTTGGAGTTGGAATAGTAATTTTTACCCCTACGCTATCCAACGTTTTCCCTACTGTTGCACTCACTGGAGTGGGAATAGTAATTTTTACCCCTACGCTATCCAACGCTTTCCCTACTGTTGCACTCACTGGAGTGGGAATAGTAATTTTTACCTCTACGCTATCCAACGCTTTCCCTACTGTTGCACTCACTGGAGTGGGAATAGTAATTTTTACGCTCTCACTATCCAACAAAATCTCGACTTTTTAAAATTACATATATTATGTTTACATTTTAAGCATTTTTATATTATATTATGTATGTTTTATTGAATTGTTTTTAAAATTTAATTAAATTTATATTAATTTTAATACATTTAAAAAATTCGATATTTTGGCTAACTATATTCTGACAGTCTATATTTTGGAATCGATATTTTAGTACTTACCTGTTTGTAGATAGGGAGTCGATATTCTGTCCCTCTATATTTTGGTGTCGATTTTTTGTGTACTCGATATTTTGCCCCTCGATATTTAGTCACTGAACCCTCTGAGCTATATTCATGGTGCCATCCACTTAAGTCATTGTCCACACTTTGGGCTCATATGGAGTGCGAACCTTCCATCCTGGATGCCGATCCTTGAGCACCTCCTGGGCTCCTACATGCAGTGTCAGATTCTTTGCTCTCCAATCCTTGTTCGCCTTTTCGTTGGTTGTTTGCCAATTCTGTTGGGCCCTCTCCATGTCCAGACAGGGCGGTGTCCACTCTGGTTCTTCTGGGATGATGTCCAGTGGTGACTGCTTGAGCATTAGGGAGGCGGGGGTGTATCCGGTAATTGAGTGAGGTGTTTATCGGTATGAGAACAGGAACTGGTGCAAACACACTTCGGGGCCTTGTTGTTGATCCATGCCGATCGTGAGGGCTCTGTTCAGCGTCCTCATGAACCACTCCACCTCCCAGTTAGCTTGGGGCCATTTTGGGGTGATCCAACAGTGATTGATGGTCCTTTGTGCCAGGAAATTGTGGAAGTCTTGCCCCTGGAATGGCGGCCCATTGTCTGACTTGACCTCTTCTGGGAGCCCAAACAGTGCAAAAGTCTTTTCCAGTACTTTCTGGATGTGGACTAATGCCGTGGTCGGCACGAGCTCCACTATGGAGAACTTTGAGAATGAGTTCATGATCACCACTGTGTGCCGCCCATCTGGGAAACTCCCAAAATCGATGTTGATTTTTGTCTAAGTATTCAGGCAGAGTTCTTCCATCAGTACGGGCACTGGAGCCGGTTTGTTGCCGGTTATTGCACAGGGGTCACAGCGTATGACTTCCTCGTCCACCATTTCTTCCATGCTGGGGAACCACACTTTGTCTTCGCGGCCCCCTTGTGCCCTTGATGGGCAAGTGCGACCACTTGACTGCGGAGACTTCTTGGAATGACAATCATCTGCCCTCATACCACCAAATCAGACCCGCTTAGCTCACTCCGCACCCTCCAGAGCCAATGTCTGACATTCTGTTCCTCTGCCATGGGTGACTTGGAGCCATCGAGGAATCTATGCCTCTGTCCGCTCGCCAGAGTCTCCTTGATGTTTTCAAGGGTTTCATCAGCGTCTGTGGCACTACGGAGGTCTTCTTGCGTTATGCCGATTGGGCAGGCATTGGCCTTTAGCCTGTTCATGAAACATTTTGTATGCTTGTCCTCTGCCATGGGTTCCCCTATGCAGTCAGGCGGTGGGTGTCTTGACAGAAAGTCCGCTGGGTTGTCCGCCCCTGGTCTGTAGATAAGCTGGAAGGACTAGGCTTGGAGCTGAATGGCCCATCTCTCCATCCTTGGTGGTGCTAGACGTGACAAACCATTAAACAGGGGTAGTAGAGGCTTGTGGTCTGTCACCATACAGAACGGATGGCCGCAGAGGTTTAGGTGGAAATGTTTGCACACCCACCGGATGGCCAGGGCCTTCCGCTCTATTTGAGCGTAGCGAGTTTGTCTGCGACAGTGCCCAACTGGCATACACGACTGGGACACAGGTCCCTTTGTAGTTTTCTTGCAGGAGGACTACCCCTTTGTTTTCTTGCAGGATGACTGCCCCGAGCCCTACGGGGCTGGCGTCCACGACTAGCTCCGTTTTCTTCTTGGGATGGAAGTACGCCATGGTCATCTGGTCAGTAGTGCCTCCTTGATGTTGTTGAATGCCATCGCTTTTCTGGGGCCCCATGTCACGCTGGACTTCGTAAGTTGGTGCAGGGGTTCAGACAAAGTGGCCCGGTCGGGGATGAACCTCTCTCAGTATATCACCATGCCAAGGAAGCTTCTTAATTCCGTTCAGTTCTGGGAAACTGTGGCATTTTGGATGGCATCTGCCTTGCGTGGATCTTCACGGAGCCCCTCAATGGTGTGTTGTTGGGGCAGCACTGCGGGAGGTGGGCAAGGTGCTGTTGTGGCACTGTTATCTCCGCAGCCTGTGACTGACCTTTTGTGCTCAGGCTTGGCTCTTCTTGCCCCCTTGAGTAGTCCTGGGCGTGCTTGCCTCCATGGGGTGCTGTGGGCCTTAGCGTGCTGGAGCAAACTGCAGCACGATACTGGTGGCCAGTTGCAGGCTTGTATGATGCTACTGTTGGGCACCAGCGGCAGAATCGAGTCTCCAGTCTGTGGCGTGAGGGAGGGGAAGTGTACCCTCATAGGCCTTTCTTCAGGCTCCCGGTGCGGTACTTTACCCCTTAGGATCCCTGCAGGGTGGGGCACTCGCTCCTCAGCCTGCGTATCAGGCCTGGAAGCGACATGATGAGGAGGAGGGCAGGAAACCATGCCCCCGCTACACTGCTATTGCAGGCTTCCTGGGCCAGAGTAGGCCGCAGTTAGATGTTGGAAGGAGTCTGTTCTCCAAACTCACCGCCGATCACCACAGCAGGCAGGGGCTGGATCCACATGCCCATGCTGCACTGCCACAGCGGGACATGGGCAGCAGCGCACAGAGCCAGCACAGGTTGCAGGCGGCAGCACACCTGCCGGGTGTCCCCACACTTGTCTGGCAGTGCGGATGGCAGGCTCGCCGCTCAGCGGACTGGGTGAGTAGAACTGCCGGAGGGAGGGCATGAGTTTGTGACCCTTCATCGCCAATGTGACAAGCGGGGCTGGGCAGTGAAGGCCTGTGTTGCGCAGTATGCAAGAGACTCACATAGGAGACTTCAGTCTTTCTCAGCCAGTGGTCGCGTGCGACCCTGGTCCATTTATTTATACCCTCGGACCGAGCCCGGTCAAGAGGGGTGCCTTGGGTGCAACAAAGTAAAGAAGAGGCCAGGTGGCTCTCTACATCATTCAGCATGCAATCTGCGAACATTGGGTGATGGAGTAAAAAACGTAGTCATGCCGTCAATGAGCCCTTTGGTTTTCTTTTTAACTTTCAGTGTAGCGGCAGGTACGAAGGTGGAGCCTGTGTAGCACCCGTGTTCCTAGAAGCAATAACAGGCAGACAGTGAAGAAGTGAAAGAGCCAATGAAGGTTTGGAGGGTGGGGCCAGCGGCAAAATGAAAATAGGGAAAACAACAAGCTAAACACACGCAAGCAACGTGCGCGCAGCTGCTCGCTCCCAAAAGCAATACTCCATGGGAGTTAACTTTAAAAAAAAGGTGGGACATGCGACACCCATCAGCCATTACCACACTTGCATTTTTAAATGACACAGAGATAAGCCAATCCTAAGAAAAGGAGGAGTCAGATTCCAGAAAGTAGATACAACAGATCGCCTACAATCGCAAGCGCTGTTTAGGCTCAACCTAAAAATGGCAGCAGCATCCAAGAGAGGCTGCAGGTCATGAATCAATGTGAAGATGCTGAACAGATTGTGGGGTAGTAGATCTGCCTGAGATAAACCTATATTGATAAGGTCACACAAAGTCTGGGAGGGGGAGAATCAGGGGATTTGCTGTAAGTGTAGAAAGAATGTTAGCATAAAAGTTGAGGAGGGACAATAGTCTGTACATTCCACAACCGTTGGCTGACCCATTGTGTTTCAGCAGGGTTATGAGGATGGCCTCACAGAGGTTTGGCTGGAGGGATCTATCTCACCCTAGCTTCCTCAAACACTACCAGGAGATTGGGAGCCAGTTTTTCAACAACCTCATGTAGAACTCTGCCAGAAAGGAACTGGTGACTTTTCTGATCTCTTCTAATGTGAATGGTTGGGATATAAAATGGTAAAGAGCATCATCAATCCAGGCTAAATCCAAGTATTCTGAGGAACTCTCAGTGGATCTGGCACCTGTGTATGAGTACAGCTCTTTCAAGTACCCAGAGAATATAAATAGAATATGTGGCATGGTGAAATGTGTCTCTCTCTGTTGGTCGGTGATTTCAGTGATGTTATTAGCTGCCCATGGGTTTTAATCATGGTTGCTAGAGATTTTGCTGGCATGTTCACCCTTGCCATAAGCACATGCATATTCATATTTCCCCCTGAAGATACATTCTCTATTTGCAAATTCAGAATATTAGGTGATCTTGTCTCAAATGTGATATACCTGAGCTCACTTTCCAAATGTGATAGGTGTGACCTTGGGGATTATAACACCCGACTTTGTCTAGGTATGCTATTAACCCTAACACACACCATAAAGTCATCCCTGGGGAATCCCACCTGTTCCACTAATAACTGGTTCACTTGAAGTATTCCACTGTATTGTGTCTGGGCTCTTCAAGAATTGTTTGTCTAGCAGGGCCTTTGACCCAGTTCTCCATATTCTATGTCCTTGGGGAAGCCCCGGAATGTGCAGTTTCAGCAAAAGCCCAGACAAGGTTCAAGTTAAATGATGAACTTCACTAACTCAAAGGCCGACATCCAAAAATAATCAAGGCAAGACCAAATATTGTGGACTGCAGATAAGAAGGTGTCCTCCTGAGCAACAAGATGTCTTTATGTCTTTGTTGCCAAGAATCCAGTATGTTGTGCTGAGATATTATGAGCCTTGGAGATGCTGCAGCAGACAAGTCTGTGCCAGACAACACAGACCATTTGTCCAGAGAACTGTGAAGTAAGCAATTAAAGTTCCTCCCCCCCCAGACAATGGAACAAGGTTCAGTAATGAGCACTCTGGCCCAAAGTGAACTGAAGAAGGCTGGGTCATCAATGCTCAGGCCAAACAATTTGCAATCTATAAACATGGTCTGGATGTTTCCTGGCCTACCCATACTATCAAAACACCAAAATCAATGCCAATACTGACACTTAGTCTTCACTTCACTCCTACCAATCACACGTGTCACTCATAGTGATTGTAGAAAATATATATTTATTTAATTCTTGTTTTCTTGTATTGCTTTTTCGATTTTTTTTTTTTAAAAGGACAGCAAATTATTCATGTTATTATTTACATGAACATCACAGAACTTTTTTTGACCACAATAACATTACAAACATATAACATCAAGTATGGCTATGCCAAGTCATCCTTTACACCACATCTCATACTCAAAAATATTTACACTGTATGAGCACGCTCAAGATCCATGAAACATTAGAGAAAAAGAAAAGAAAAAATAGTAAAGAAACCCAAGGGAAAGGCCTGAAAATAAGAAAAATCATAAATTAAAACGACACAGACCCAAGAAGGGATTAGACCAAACAGTTGTTTATTCAGGTCATATGAAACTTAAATTCATAGTTAACACACTGCTGTCTAGACCTGATACTCACAATTTTACAAAATACTTGTTTGGACGTAATAAATGGTCTACGCGTTTCAAACCCACTGATACTTTGGGGTTATCCTCAGGACCTGGAAATTGAGCTGCAAATAAAAGAAAAGAAAAAAGTGCTTGTGTTATCATTACCGAATCACTCTACAGCCATTCCCATTTGCTTCATATTTCCAACAACTGCCAAAATACCTTAAGCTCTTTCTTTAGGTGACCAATAAAACTCTTTGCGCATTCGCCATATCGCGTTTCAAGCCGGATGATTCTATTTTGTCTGGAGAAGCATTTACAACGAGAAGACAAAAATAAAAGCGAAAGGTGGAATAAAAACAAACTTATAATTACTAAGCCTTTAGCTTGGCACTGCATTCGCAACCAAGGTTTATGGTGGTTATACCTTAAAGTAGATGTTTATGGGCATGAATCAACATCTTCAACCTCACGACGGGAATGGCTTGAACTGTAAACAATCTGAAGTAGAAACAATAAATGAAGTGATGGCCTGAAACGTCTCTGCGTTTAATTTGTTTAATACTTATTTGTGTGTTGTAAGTCAAAAGCGACATACCTCATAGTTGTGCTATAGGGGCACACAGTGTCCGGACTCCACTTTTTGTTTTAATGCTTTGTCTGAAACAAAATAATACATAACGCGAGTGTCAGTGCACAAGCCGCGAGAGGAAGGAATGTCCAATACAAGAGTGTATCGAGCACTGCAATGCACGATGATAATGGAGCATTCTGCTGGAATACTTATCAGCGCACCTGTCTGTGTTATTTAGCAGAATACATTTACCTTGTACTTGATCTGTGAACTCAGCGTCCGGTCGTCCGTCTGTTACTCAACGCTCCGCTTTTGTTTCTCGAGGCCGGCGCATGTGAGCGTCGTCATCAGTAATAGCTGTCACGTGTTTTACACTTTTACATAGCTTTATTGATATGCCATTTTTGGCAAACGGCAAATTCAAAGAAGCAAATTGAAAAGGAAAGAATCTCGGGGTCATCATATAACCACACGCTTTCTTTTTGGTGGGCAGATTGTTCCAAAAAGACCACATTTTGAACATTGGTGCAACCTGCACCTGTGTTGCATTATGGGTGTTGTATGCATGGCGCTGTGCCAAAAAAGAAACTTCAGTGGAGGAGAGATTTTTTACCAGGAAATCCATAAGTTAACCTATTCCAAAGGCAGACTCTGTCCAAGGACCACCCAGGTCCTGGTTATAAATTATAAATTTCCAAAAGCTCATTAAGCCCATCAACTGCAGTGTTATATTTAACGATGAGCATTGCTTCTCTCTGTAATAGTATTCTCTCCAAATTTCCTCCTCAAGAATTTTGGATAGAACAGTCCATTTTAAATCATTTACATCATGATTCTTAGATATCCAGTGGTTTACCAATGGGGCATTAGCCACCTTTTTTCATATCCTGGACATATGTTGAGTTATACTTTGGCGAATTTCCTGGTTGGTTTTGCCAATGTATAATTTAGGGCACGGGCATAAGATGGCGTATACTACATTTTTACTTTTACAATTAGTGAAGAGCTCAGGTTTCCAATTGATGTTCTTAAAAGTGAAAAGGGGTCCTTCAATTTTTGGGGACAGTATATGCATGTCCCACACTTATGATGCCCATTAATTGGTGGTAGACTCAGTAATGACCTCAAGGTGTTTTTTTGCGCAGGTTCTTGTGTAGCTGCACGGATAAATGAACTTCCAACACTTTGACCTTTTTTTTAGAGCAAATCAAGGTTTTTTCTATGTGGTATGTACTTTTTGTACCAGATGCCAATTTTGGTTGATCACACGTTTAAGAAAGTTTGTATGTGAACAAAACGTGGTTACACAGACCATCCGATCTGAAGGTGCTTTGTCTTTTTTCTGCAGCAGCGCTTCTCTCGGTGTCCACCAAGCTCGTTTGAGTGCTTGTTTTAAGAGTTTTTTAGGATACCCTCGTGATTTTAACTTTTCGAGCAAGTTGTTTGCATGAAACATATATTCATCTCTGGTTGAACAATTGCGTTTTACTCGGAGAAATTGACCTACTGGCAGGTTGTCACGCAAACTACGCGGATGGTGTCTTGTGTATAAAAGGGCTTTGTTTCTGTCCGTCGGTTTAGTGTGTAATGAAGTCAACAGGTTGCCATGGGAGCTATATACTTCTACATCCAAAAAAGTTATCAAATTTGAACTAGATTTCAAACTGAATTGGATATCTGGTGTCCTTTGGTTTAACCAGTTATGAAATTCCACAAGATCTGAAAAATTGCCATACCAAATTAGGAGGATATCATCTATATATCGAACATATGTCGATATCTGACTCCAAAAGGGGTTGTTGTTGTAAATAAACCGTTCTTCGTATTGTGCCATAAACAGAACTGTCAATTCCGGCGCAAAGGAACAACCCATAGCAGTAGCCTTAGTCTGAAAATAGTAGCACTGTTCAAATTTAAAATAGTTCTTTTTTAAGGCAAACCTTGCCAACTCCATTATGAACTCACTGGGAACTCGCACAGGTCTTGGTCTCTGTTCCAGGAAAATTTCGATTGCATTAAGTCCTTCTTCTTGTGGTATCTGGGTGCATAAGAACACCACATCCAAAGTCACCAATAATTGGTTGTCAGAAGAAAAATCTACAATTTGAATTCTATTCAGAAAATCAGTCGTGTCTTGTAGATAGGATGGCACTTCTGCTAAAAATGGTTTTAGAAAAAAATCCACATATTTTGCTATTTGTTCCAATATTGATCCACAGCCGGACACTATTGGGCGTCCTGGAGGATGTGTTTCATTTTTGTGTATTTTTGGGAGGACATATAGCAAGGGCATTCTTGGATCTTTTTTATTAAGGAAACTAAATTCCTTTTTATCAATAATCCCTGAATCCAGTGCTTTCTGTAAAATGCACATTAGCTCTCCTTGGGTGTCTGGAGTGGGGTCTTTTGCTATTTTTCGGTAGCAGTGTGGATCTTGAAGTTGTCTTAACACCTCTGCCTGGTAACTGGTGGTACTCATAATAACTATTGAGCCACCTTTATCCGCTGGTTTTATAGTTATCGTGTTGTCGGCTTTCAACACAGTTATGGCTTCTTTTTCTGCTTTTGAGATGTTATATTTTACAAAATCCTTTTTGTTTTCAATATGTGCAATAGTGGACAAAACAGTCAGTTCGAAAGTTAATATCTCTTTTGGTACTTGAGTTGCTGATGGACAGAAGGTAGATTTTTCACAAAAGCCAGTGGCTTCTGTGTTAGCGGGGCAGTCATTTTCAACAAAAAAGGACTTGAGCCGTATTTTTCTACAAAACTCTATGATTTCCATTTTCATTTTAACCAGATCAGTGCTTCTGGTAGGGACAAAAGAAAGACCCTTTTTCAGGATTGATTGTTCAGCATCAGAGAGGACACGATTGGATAAATTGAAGATTGGCGACAGTATTACGTTTTGTAGTATTGTCTCCTTGTTGACATTTACCATGACTGGTTTTGATATCTGTTCCGTCCTCGAGATTGTTGTTGGCCTCTGCCTAAAAAAGTTTGTTGTTTTTGATTGTTACGTCTAATCTGCTGCTGATTTTCGTCAGAAGTTTCGGTCTCACCCCCTGAAGACGAGGATGTATCTGAAAAGGTGATACATTTATTTTGTGATAGGCCTTGAAAATCGTTAAGGAATCTCTGTGAGTCAGGTCGTGAATAGAAATCTGTTTGCAAGTAAGGATAAGTTGTTTCAAGAGAAAAAATATTTTTATCCTTCGCAAATTTACTTGACTTCTGGTTAATGGTAAAGTCTTTGAATTCAGCTAGTTCTTTTTCGACTTTAGCTAATAAAGTTTTTGCGTCTGTAACTGATTGATTATCTTTTATTATAAGAAAGCACATTTTGGTTACTGTTGTAGGCAGAGGCTATATTTAAATTGTAATGTTTTCTAGCAATTCATTCAGATGCAATCAGTTAGCATGTATTATGATGAAAGAGACATCTGCAGTAGAGCAGGTGTACATTGAGATCAGTAGTGAAGGAGACAATCAATCGGTGTCACTGAGCCTTGAAGCTGGGGATGTGCATCTCACCAAATCTCTGTGGGTCGGGCTTGACTTGGGAAAACCTTCAGGACAAGATTTCTATGATCCCTCTCCACCATCAAAAGGTACAAAATGGCCTCTGAACCAAACACAGCCAGCAGTAGTCGCTGCACGAAGTCTTTGAAGTTACCTGCGATGGCTGATTTTGGGATTCCCAGGATACGAATGATATTCTTTCTGGAGGGGTCCTCAAGGTCCTCATTTTTGGCAACAGTTACTTTTAGAACATTTTCCATGTTGAGAAGGGTTTTGCCTCTAGCAGTAATGTTGTTTATGACGTCCAATATTCGCTATTCTACAGTTCCCAGTCTCCTGCCATGTTCTTACAATCTATTAGAAATGGAATCCGTTTTATGGGTTAAGGAGTCAGTCTTCGAGTCAATCAATTGACTGGTGCCAGCAGCTTCACAGTGCAGCCATTTCATGTGCTGCCTCACTGGTGACTGCCTCTGCCTATAATGTATGCATTAACTCTGAGAAATGTTTTCTTATTTGAATAAACTTTAAATACTTCAAGCCAATGAACACAGGTGCTCGGTTCTCCGCTGAGTCAGCAAAACTCTTTATAATACGGCCCCTAAAGCCATAACATAATGAGACTGTGCTAGCTCAGTGCAAGTCGATGCCCTGTTTCCCTGTTTTATTTGCCTACATGATGTAAAGTAAATACATTTAATACAATATTTCTCTTAGTTAGGGCCTTATTTTGGACAGCTTAGCTCGGAAACAGGAAGAGGCAAATATTGTTCATGGTTTTCGAACCATATTGACTAAAAATGAAGCAGTAAGAAGGAAAAATATTGGGTAAAAGGGAATCATGTTACATACTGCAGGTGCAGAGAAACACGTGCTCAGCCAGTGCCGTGTAGTTCTCAGAAAACCTATACAGGATCTGCACGTTTAGACAACATACACTGTAGGATTGGTGTCAGACTGATTCTAAACACCCTCACAGGGTATGTTTTTCTGTATACCAGCTAGGTCAAAGTGCCACTAGAAACTCCTCTTACAAAGGAGAGAATAGTTCTTGGCAACTATCAAACATGACAACCCTGATTCCTCAGGAACGTGGAAACAGTGTACTGCCTTTCTCTCAGTCACTCGTACTCACTTAGTCTCATAGAGATACACAGTATAAAAGGTATGGACGTGTTTCAATAAGCATTTTTTTTGTTGTAATAATAGTTTTATTAAACATAAAGCACAGAAACATCATTGCATTATCACAGTGCAGATCAATTGTTACACAATACATCATGTTGACATTTGTTACTACAATTACTAAGGATGTTAAGGGTCACCACATTCTGTCCGTCTCATCGCCATATCTCCTGTGGGAGGGGTACAAATTTCACCTCTGTAGACATTCCAACCATCCCATTTTTATCTCACTTTTTAGGGCAGCCTCTGTGTTTATAAACCTCCTTCTCTGCGATCATACATCTGTCCATCTCCGCCACCAACCTGATTATTAGCGGTGGTCTATTGGAACCCCAATGCATCGCTATAGTCCTTTTCACCAATAAGTGTCCTAGTGCCACCCATTGCTGCTCCACTTCCGTCAAGTCGGTAGGTTCCCATATATTTAAAATCCCCATTTGCGGTGTTAGCTGAATGTGTTTACCCAGTGTGTCGGTCATTTTCTTAGTCGTTCTGTCCCATATAGGGCGTATAAGGGGACAGTCCCACAGGATATGATAGAAGGTACTGTCTTGGCTGCATCCCCTGAGCCACAGTGCATCACCCTATTTTGGCCAGGAGTACTCCCGAGAGGTAGGACCTATGGAGTATCATTAGTTGTATAAGGCGGAAGCGGTGGTGTATAGCCGTCTCCCTAGGGGACAGTAGTGCTGTCTGCCAGTCCTCATCATACATTAACCCTAGGTCTGTCTGCCAGCGGTCCCGAAGAGCCTGAAAGGAGTCAGGTAGGTTATTGCAGAGTTTACGATAGGTACAGGTGATTTCTTTGGTCAGTAGTGGTTCGGTGAGCAAGGATATTCCAAGGGGGAAGCGGCAGGCAAGGAGGGGAGGTCAGGGATGTTTGTGAGGATGGCATGTCAGACCTGTAGGTATCGGAAAACCTCTCCCTGTGCAAGAGCATATTTAGTTTGTAACTCCTTAAAGGTGAGAATCCTCCCTTTGTTGACCAAGTCTCCTATGTTAGAGATCCCAATAGTGTCCCATCTGTCAAACCCCATGTGGAAGCAGAGAGACCCCAGTTTTTGCGATGACCACAACAGTGTAGCTGTAGCTTTAGTGAGCTTATTCAACCTACCCAGGCATTTGTTGGCCTTATACCATATGGCGACATTTTGTGACATGGGTCCCAGATATCGGTCCTTACTAGCTTTACTATAGAGGGCCCCAAAATATCCCTCCCTTCCAGTTTGGTACTTTTCTAGTTGGAATGCCGGGTTCGTCGGGGATCCATAGATCCATTGGTTGACGGCTACTAGGTGTGAGGCCCAGTAGTAGAGGCGTAAGTCCGATAGGGCAATACCTCTGTCATACCACCCCTTGGTAAGCTTCTGTAGAGCAATACGGGGTGTCTTCCCATCCCATAGCAAGGTGCAAAGTTCCCCTTCAATGGTGGTAAAATAGTTGTCGGCAATAGCAAATGGGCAGTTCTGAAGCGCGTATGAAAATCGGGGTAATGCTAGCATTTTAAATAGAGCCTCCCTACCCAGAAGGGATGGGGCAGCGACCTCCAATGTCTGACATCTTCCTGGAGCTGCTTGAGGGGATTACGTTCATAGAACACTTAGGGAACAGTGGTAACGAAAATGCCCAGATATTGAAAACCTGCTGTAGCCAGTTTTATCGTGTACTCACGAGGAAAACGAGTCGGGGGCTGTGTAGGACATATAGTACCGATTTGGACCAATTAATCGTATATCCTGCATATTTGCCAAAATTAGTGACAACGTTCAGTAATCTGTTGATGGAGGCCTGAGGGGACGCTAGCTATACGAGGACGTCATCTGCGTAGAGTGATATTTTGTCTTCTACGTCTTGGCTTCATTTCAGTCTCGTCTGATCCAGTGGGCTAGTGGTTCAAGGGTCAACGCAACTAATAAGGGAGACAGGGGACAACCTAATCTTGTTCCTCTTTGCAAGGCAAATGTACGGGAAGTGTGATTGTTCACCCTGACTTGACATAACAAATCCTTATATAGCAGTGCCACCCATTGTCGAAAGCGTGGGCCAAAGCCAAACCTCGCTAAGACTTAAAAAAGATATGACCACTCTATCGAGTCAAATGCCATAGTGGCGTCTAAGGACAGAATAACTGCATCTTCTCGCAGATAGGGCTGCCTACCCAGGACATTGTGGACTCGGTGAACATTGACGGCGGTATTCCGCCTTGGTATAAATCCCGATTGGTCGTCATGTACCAAAGATGGGAGTATCTTTGTGAGCCGGGATGCAAGAAGTTTGGCCAACACCTTGGCTTCTGAACTAATCAAAGAGATAGGTGTGTATGAGCCATGATTCGCTGCTGGTTAACCCGGTTTGCGAATAATGACAATGGAGGCCAATCGTTGGTTTAAGGGAAGAATGCCCTTCTCTCTACTTTCATCATACATGTTTTTTAGATGGGGGGCTACTTTAAGGGCCATCCCTTTAAGGAATTCAATGGGGATCTCGTTGGGCCCCATTGCCTTCCCGGAGTTGATAGCAGAAATAGCCTTGCAGACCTCTTCTGCAGAGATGTCTGCATCTAGGGCATCTCTGTCCGTGTCGGAGAGCGTGGGTAGATTCATTTCTTCCAAGAGCTGACTAGAGTCTTCGGAGGTGTAAGCTGTTCTAGAGGTATACACAGCCTCCAGGTGATCTGCAAACGCCTCTGCTCCATCCTGGGGATCTGTTACCTGCCTCCCATCATCCAGTAGGATTTCAGGAACCCATCTCGCCTCTTGGTTTTGTCTTTCTAACCAGGCTAGCATCTTGCCGGCTCGTTCACCAAGTTCGTAGACTCTATAGCGTGACTGTAGTAGTCGGGCTTGGGCTTTTTCACGTGCGAGTGCTTTGTATTCCAATTGTTTGATTCGGAGGTTGCGGGCAGTGGCTTCAGTGGGAGAGGTGTTATATTCCATCTCAAGAAGGAGAAATTCGCTCTCCATCTGGGTCAGCTGTTCGCTGTGTTTTGAAGATATCCAATTTTCAAAGCTAGGGCACGACCCTTAATTACTGCCTTATAGGCCTCCCAAATGGTATTTGCCGAGTCCACGGAGCCAATATTCTCAGTAAAATAATGTTCTGTTTGTTCAAGAAGGTGTTCCTTGACATCAGGAACTGTGAGGAGCCACGGGCTAATAATTATGGGGCCTCGGGCAAGACGCTGGTGAAATGTGAGTCCAACCTTTATGGGAGAGGGGTCGGAGATGCCCCTCGGGAGTCCCTGGGGATGTCGGAAATGTCCAACGTCCGTGGAGAAAGTAAAAAAATAGTCAATGCGGGACATGCTGCTGTGAGCATTGAAATAGTGTGTGTAATGGGATTTGCTGGGATTCAGCGATCACCATATATCTGTGAGTCCCAGGGCCTGGGTGAAATCGGCCATGGAGGTGTTACGTCTGGTAGATGGTTTCGGGGGGTGTCTATCAAGTGTATCGTCCATAGTCATTTTAAAGTCTCCACCTAGAATAAGAGTGCCCAGGGGAAGATCAATGATTATTCTGCCTAGGTCTTGTAATGCTGTTTTCCCTAGCGCCGGCTGGAGATAGGCCGAGATGAAGTTCAGTTGCTTGCCCTCCCATGTTGCCTCTAGAACAGCGAACCGCCCCTGGGGTTCAGCCCAGACACGGGTCGGCATCAGGGCCAGGTTTTTGCGAATAAGGATACCTGCGCCTCTGGATCCAGAAGTAAACCTGGCATGGGCCACCAGTTTGCATCCCCATCTATGCAGAGCTTCACAGCTATTACCCACCAAGTGAGTTTCTTGCAGTAAGAGCAAGTCTGGTGAATGTCGTTTGAGATATTGCAAGACAATCCCTCTCCTAATTTTGCCACCCAATCCATTGACGTTCCAGGTTAAAATTGACAATTTAATATATGTAGAATTCGCCATGGCAAGTGGTTAGAGGAAACAAGTGTGAAGCCCTGTGTCGGTAATGGTGGCAAAGACAGTGAATTGGATGGTGAGAAATAGTGCGCGACCAGAGTAATGGCGGGAGCCTCTCTGCTTCAACCCTCCTTTCTGTCGTCCTGCGGTGTTGTGTGTCTGTGTGGACTAGTGGTGATTGATCTACTTGCATGTTCTGTGCAAAGAAAACATACCACACCAACTCCAAACTACCCCACCCCTCCTGAACCCCCCTCCCCGCCCCCTGCCAGTGGAATCTGAACTATCCACTCCCCAACAAAGCAGAGTGCCTGTCACCTTCCCTCCCATTTGTGAGGTGCCTGGCTTGCCACCTCCCTCCCCCGCCCTTCAGCATAGTATTGTATAGTTTTAATTACACATTATTCAATACAGTCCAATCCTTCAGTGTAGTACACGCTGGTTGTAGAACATTGAGGCGTGTGTTCGATTCTGGTCGTCTACCTCAATTATATAGTCTGCATGAGCTCAGGGAGTTGTCCCCTGGGCGATGTAAGTGATCAATCCGATAGGTGTAGATCTGACTACTGAGCGTGTGTGAACGCAACCGGGCCCCATAATCTGAGTCAACTCGCGTCATCTGGGTCCTCCTCTGGATGTCTCTCACCGACCACGGGAGGCGGGCCTGCCGGCCATCACCAGGGCCGTCTTTGTGTCTTCCATCCGATTGCTTCCCAACAAGGCGCCACCCCTCCACCCAGTCCCAGGCCTCCTCCGGGGACAGGAAAAAACAAGTCTTGCCATCTGACTCAACCCGCAGTTTGGCCAGGAACAGCATGGAGTACTTGACGTTTTTGTCATGGAGCGCTTTTGTAACTGCTGTAAAGCTTTGTCTTTGCGCTTGAACTTTAACTGTGAAGTCCGGGAAGAATGTGACGTTTGCATTGTCGATTTTCACTGGAGGTAGGGCCCTAGCTGCCTGCAAGATGACATCTCTATCTCGAAAATTACACCCTGGTGATTATGGGGCGTGGAGGAGCTCCAGGTTTAGGGCGTCCCCCAGGAACTCTGTGAGCCCTCTCGATGGAGAAGTAACTTGATAGCCTTTTAGGTTGGAGTTTGTTGAGGATTAAGTCTTCCACAAAGAGGTCCACTGCCGGTCCCTCCATTCGCTCCGGCACGCCAAGAATACGGATGTTATTTCTTCTAGCCCTCCCTTCGTAGTCATCCAGGAGCTCTTCCATTCATTTTTGCTGGGTTTGTAGTTGGGCGACGTGGTCCTGAAGGGTAGAGTTGTTGGACATTTTAATTTTGACTTCTTTAACTCTAGAATCTATTTTCTTCAAGATAGCTCTTATGAGGGTAACTTTGATGTTTACCGAGTCAATGCGTGTTTCCAAAGACATCCACACTCCTGCTATGGCCTCCATCACGTCTTCCAGGGTAGGGGTTTTAGCCGGGGGGCGAAGCTTTTGAATCATCGCCAGATCCCATTTCGTTGTCCGCCCCTTGTTTAGTCCAGGCAAACTTCACCAGCTGTTTCTGAGCTTGAGTCTTCAAATCTCTGTTGTTAGCCATGAGCGCTATACTTGAGGCAAATGGCACCGCCAGCTGGAGAAGCGCACCTCTAATGGCCGCTGTCTGCGTGGAGGAGAGGGTTGTCCACCACCGGCCTGTCGGTTTTCCAGGTGGCTCCTAGTGGTCAAGAAAAGGTGAGGTCTACAATCTGGAGGGCCGGGGTTGTCAACGATCAGCACTCTTTCCACAGCACGGTTGGGAAATCTCCTTTTCAAGCACCAGGGCCCCTAAAGGCCAGGCGGGCCCCCCTGATCCGTCATGCAGTGGTCGGTGTAGCAGCTCGCAGAGGGCTGAGCAGAAGGCCACAGGACACCCAGCAGCGGTCCAATGAGCAGGGCCTCCCAATGAACCAGTGGCCTCGGCCTCCCCAGAGGCGATGCTGCCTGGCAATTCGCCCCGCGCCCGTGAGTGCGCCGGTCAGCGGGGTGTGTCGTAGGGGTTCCGCGTTTACCAGCTGTATGCCCGGTGTGATTTAGGGCTTTTAGAAAGAAGCAGGCCTGGAGAACGTTTCTTGCGCAGGTGAGGACATGAGTTCAGCAGTCTCTCCAGGGGCTAGTGACGGTGGAGCGTCCGGCAGTCTCTGGGGGGTAGGCCGCACAGCCGGGGACTCAAGTGGGCCAAAGCCAATCCCTCTGCTCTCCACACCGCCAGAGCGATAGAGATGGCATCGCGCATTCTTCCTCCCCCGGCAATTACCAGTTGGCACCTCCTCACCTTGGACTTTCGGAAAACTTGGTGGGGTCCGGTCCACTTCGCGGGCCCACCAGGGGGCCTCAGAATCCGGGGCTGCACCGCGGCTGGCTGCGCAGTGTGGGAGCAGCCTCCGGCGGGGTCCAGTCTCAGGCCCTCCCGGTCACTCTTCGTCACCTCTCCCCAGCGGAAGTCGATCCGGGCCGGTCCGTAAGGGACCCCCGGGGGTGATGAGATTAACTGTGGTGACTGGGTTGGCGCCCACGGTGATGCGGTCTCGCTTCCTAGCTCGCGGTCGGGGCCGTTATTACTGCTAGTCCCCGGCCTCCATTTTAGGTCATCTCGGAGGCTCCGATCCGGGCGTCTTCACTCGCTCTGCAGCGATCTGTTATTGTCCTCCAGCAGCGACTTCAAGTGGGATTAGTACAGGGAGAGTTCCCTGGTGTTTGGGGGAGGTCACCAGAGCAGCACGCGGAGAAATTTACGGATTTTCGGGTGAGGGCTGCGGAGCCACCTTAGCAAGCGACCATGTCTGTCGGCTGCTAGCCACACCCCCCTCATTAAGCATTTATTGAACAGTTGTTATTCTAGTGTAAAATAAGTGTGCTGAAACAACCACTATACAGTAACAGATATTAATGATTAGAAGCACTAAGAAAGTAAAAGGATGGTAGATTTCTACCATTTTGCTATAACCATGAATACAGGCAAGTATATAAAATACATGATAATAAAATGTGTACTCCTACGATGCAACCCTAACTAGATGTACCTAAGTGTACCTAGCATGTGTTTAAGTGTTAAGCCAAGAATCTCTAGGATAAAGTCAACCCCATTACCCGACGTGAGAGACTATGGGACCACACCTTGGTCTCGAGTTAGACACCCTGCAAGGGATGTTAGACCACTTCAGGCTGGAGTATCTGCATGCAGGAGCCTCGGCGTCTCACGTCAGTGTGTTGGCAGGGAATTCCTGATCTCCTCTGTTTGTCTCAGCAAGATGTGATGTTTATGTACCCAAATGTCTCCCCAGGGGCTCCACCTTGCTATGCTACTTGTCAGACTTAGGATGATGTTGGGAATGAACTTTATAGATAGTTATTATACAGGAGATGGTATTCCTGCGGAGTGTCCGAGAATCCTCATGCATAATGTATGAGGCCTTTACCAGGGAACATCCTGCATTCTGTGTGCAGTGTCGTATCTAGGTAAAAGGTCAGTCCCTAAGAACCATTATGTATGTAATGTAGGGAAGAATATAGGTGAAGGGTAAGGATGTTACTGGAGCCTCTTTTAGGGTAGTACTGCGGAATATAACACCCACTCCTCATCCAACTGGACGACATATTTAAATTCTAACGTACAACTAGGCGTTCTAGGCATTGGTATGCAAACAATTATAGTAAAACAATAGTTCTGCTAAAAAATGTTAAACATTCTAAAATATGTAAAAAGGAAAAAAATGTCACTCAAACAATAGCTCTAATGTGTCCGTATATATAGCTCCAACAACTCCAAACATCGGAAAGCCACGCAGGTCATAAAAAGTGTCAATGGTTTTGGAGTTCCAATTTGACTTTGTTTACAAAATCAAATTTTCCCCCAGCACACGGCGAGTCAAATGTTTATGTGTCCTGGCTGTTAGACGCAATTTTGCTGTTGCCTGCCTTCACAGATGACGATCCCTGTAACACCTTGCAGATTTTGTCAATTGAGCTCAGATGATCTTCCGTGCTGCCAACAGAAGATGCTGGGGCAGCTTGTGCGCCATCCGAGGCCTTGGTGTCAGTGGAGGAGACGGTATCCATTCCAACAGGAGCAGAGACTTCCTGTGGATGCTCTAAGAAGGCTGCCATCAACATAGGAATACGCTGGGGACACTGCAGACCAACGGCCATTATCAGGTCCAGTAAAGCATCAACGTCCGGTTGCACAACTGACAGAGATCCAACACGCATTCTTCTCCGCAGAACAGGCATCAGAGAACAGGTAGGATGCAGTCTATCCCGACTGGTCTAAATGACAGGAACCAAGAGGCGCTTAGTTCCCGTAGGTGAGGTGTGTCCAGATGTTGTACCATGCGATCACAGTATTTACGCTCCAGGGGTACTGTTTCCATCTCCTTGGTGACTGGGACGTCCATTCTCTAGCAGAAAAATGACAATCAGGATACCTGCTATTAGAAGCAGGATCAGCAGAAGTCCTCCAAAGATGCTTCCGAATACGGAGTGTATAAAGTTTGGTAGAACTCCAAGGACCGTCTGAAAGTTGCTTAACAGTCCCAAACCTATGGTCTTAAATAGGTGGACAATACCCGTCGTATCAGACATTATAAAGATACGATTTCCCATTTCTGTGAGATTGAAGGGGCAGTTTGTACGTATGATTGCCTGTGTCTCAGCAGAGGACCTTGCGATCTGGAGATCAAAAGTCTCCTGGGCGGAGGTTAAGGGCACGATTTTCTGTAGAAGCATGGCTTTCATTCTGCTCAGAGTATCAAACCGTATAAAGGAACCATTCAACAAAGGCCATAGCGGCACATCCCTGACTGTGTCTGCCAGTGGAAACAATACTTGCATACAGCAAGTAACCCTGGAGCTCACGGTGACTAGATATGCGATGCCCAGAAGCATCCCACAACAACCTTGATCGTTCAGCATCAAGTAACACCCATTTGAAAGTAGCCTGAATACTTGAGTAATCATGGCTGCTGGGGTATCCCTTCAAGTGACAGGATATGTTCACTACTGAACCATTGCAGGCCCCGTGCAGCATAATATCCTGGCATATGAGAGATCCACTTAAAGTGTTCTCGCAGTTTGTACTGCTTAGAAGCACTTTTAGATCCCCACTCCTGCATCGAAATCTGTACAGTAATTCCCAAGATTCCTTGATGAATTCCCTACCAATTTCTTCATATCTGCCTGCCTGTTGTTGTTCCATACAGTACTAAAACTGGAAAGTTGTGACCGGTAAGGTTACATGGCCATGGATGAACCACTCTGTGGACGGTGATTCTGCCACAGTGAAAGGTAATCTGTCCAGTTTTGGAATGCGCAGCATTGTATATTTTGCGCCCCTCTGTGCCATTTTCATCTGTTTTTCCGTTAGATTCTATGCAGAAAACAGGTACATACTATTGATAAAACGCTAAAGCACATAACATGTGTGCAATTATTGCAGCGTCAAGCTTAATAACATAATAGAATGTAATTGTGATTGTCCCTGCTGTAGTATGGACAAATCTTGTTCTCGTACATCAATTGCAGAAGATAAAATGTTGACCAATGAATAAATCATGGAAGTAAACATAGTGATGCCATTGTCAACTACGGCTAATGCCTTTTCTAAATTAATCATATCTATTTCACGTAATCTCTCCGCTGCTTCTTGTAGGGAGATTCTCAAAATGTATATTATAGACAGCATATTAGAAACGTTTTTGACGTGGCTTTCTGGGACCTATTAAAAAATCCCGTAGGTCCACATCCTCTGTAAATAAGGATGAGTGTTGTTTCACCTGTGTTAGTGTTGAGATTTTTTAGCCAATTGAGACATAACTTCCCAACACTGTATGATGTCACCACTCCTGGATGTTCTCTTTGTACATAGTGTTGGTCTGGCTTATGGATACCGAACCCTTTGATTGTACCCCTGAATCTTTCCTGACATCTATTATTGTCTGTGGGCCAAACCAACCTTCCCTTCCAATTGGGGTCTGATCTATTGTATTGTAGAATGTTATCTAATGTAGCCCCTTTTAGTGATGTAAAATTACTCTCGGCCTGTGATGGTGTTGGAATCCGAGGTGTGTTCAAATCCTTGTTCTTGGAAATTCCAAGGCAGGAGATCTGTTGTACAGTATCATTCAGAAATATCATCTGCTGGGGAATGAGGCATGCTCTAAATAGCGCTTCTGTTCCCTGGACTTGCCAGTCTCTAGAACCCAAGACTGATTTTAAGTCCATAGTGTCTTTCCATAAGTCGAAACCCTGTTCAGACAGTTGGGTAATGAAGGAAGCAGAACAAATCCGTTTGGTGTTAGTCAGCATATTATTCTGTGCGGATGTCGGTGCAACCTTATAGTAATATGAGGTTGGGTCAGAAATGTTAAACCCTGAAAAATATGAAAATCTGTGTGCAAACAGTCTTGAACTACTTTTCGGTGGTGTGGGGCATGTACCCATTGATGATATGTGAAAACATTCCTAGGGGTACTGGATATGTGTAGGAAATGATGACCATAATGTTGATAACAATACATTGTGTTACAGTCAGATGTGTCTTCCAACATTTCATTGCTAGAAAATGCGCCAGATTGTTCTAAATCAGACAACATAAGGTTCACAGTTTCAAATTTCCAATCATTGGAAAATGAGGTGTTTTTAAAAGTTCGGTCGGACCAAATATATCGTTATCAACCTTGTCCCATACTATACCATCATGTAAAGGGACTGCTGAAATGTTCACTGATGACAATTCTCTTTGTTCACGATGTGATGAAACATGAGGTTTCAGGATTAGGTTCACTTTCAATGCTGGAGAGCTTTGGCGAAGCTAAGTTCCATTAACAAGTAAGCTGAATACAGTTACTAAGCCTATCCAGAAAAGAAAGAAAAGTGTCCCGGTGATTATCCAAAGTTCTAGCCACGATGACAGCAGGTAAGTCTTTTTAAGGAAAACAAAAAAGTCTTTGATTTGTTGTGGAAAGGATATTGGGGCTGGCGTTGTTTCAGGTTCACTTGGATCCAAAGAAAAGGTATTGAAGTCGATGAAATAGCCAGATGCAGTTCGATCTATTTTTGGTAACTCAGCAGGTTTTGTTGAACTTTTAGATAGCTCTTGTTGAGGCATGTTTATGTAGACATCAGTGTTAGGTCAAATTGAAATTTGTCTTTCATTTTGATTTTGAATCTCAGGGGCATATTCTCAAGGATCTCTTTCCGATTTATCGGCACTTTATCGCAGCCAAAGTCGCGATAAATTTATCTCCCCATTCACAAGCTGGTCCAAACAGCCGATACAACCAGTTTACCTGCGATAGCATCCGCAAAACACATCGCCACAGATGACCCTGGCAACTATCGATAAGGAGATGCAGAGTAGGCGTTCCCGAGCAAAAATCCACGACAACACCAAACCTCAACATTCTCAACGACCAGCCAGATCAGTTAAAAGACCACAGAACAGGCGATAAGGCATGTTAGCAGCAGAAAATTAACACCTGCTCTGACCTGGTGTAAAGTCGGACGACAACCTGCACCAGAAAAGGGAGCCCAGGGCACAGCCACACCTGAATAACAACAGATACCATGGAGCTACTCATCATGCAGCTCGGAGCCCCAACAGGGCCAGAACACCCACCCCACCACCCCCAGGCCCGTCACCCTCCCTTGATCCCCTCTGCCCCCCCCCCGGACCACCACAGAGGCAGCATAGACAAAGACAGCGGACCTTCGGGAAATGCCTCACAGACTTAACAGAGAATGTCATTGCCCACTACAGACTCAAAAGGACAACCACCCTCCGCATCCTGAACATCATTGCCCACAGGCTGATGGCATCAACACAGCAGACAACCAACATCTCACCTCAGACAAATCTGCTGGCTGTGCAGCACCTGCTGGCCTCTGGGACATTCCAACCAACAACCGCCAGAGTCGAAGGAGTCTCGTAGTCAGCCCTATCCAAGTTCCTCACACCTGTCCTGGATGCCATCATCAGCTTGGTAAGGTAACCCAGTACCTATACTTCCCCTACACTGCTGGAGACCAAGCAAGGCTTCTATGCCATAGCTGGATTTCCACACGTGGTGGGGGTAATTGACTGCACACATGTCCTACTTGTGCCCCTGCCAACACTGCACACACTTACCGCAACAGAAAGCACACGCATTCCATCAATGTGCAGGCAATTGTGGACCACCGGGGACTCTTCGCCAATGTCGTCGCCAACGACCCAGGCAGTGTGCATGACTCATACATCTTCCGACAGTCCATCATCAACCGGCTCTTCCAGGATGGCACCTACGGAAATGCAGTGCTTGTTGGTAAGTACCGAATGAACATACCACACACATAAACTCCACAATCATATGGGAATGCACACGTTACAACCTCACATACAACATGCCAAACAATATGCACACCCACCATACACGACAGCACAACGTACTGCGATAAACTGGGCCAGCCATGTACATGAGCCATCAACGGCATGGCACCTCAGCCACACAATAGCAGAATGTGGGGAGAGGTGGGAACCAGGCATGTGCGAAGGAGGCAAGTGACCCATGAATGAGAATGCACACAATGCCAAGTGCGGCGTGGATGTGCTGGACAGACTGCAGTATGCAGACCACAGACAAATCCATGCGACAAATACTGCTGGTGGTGGTAATGTTTGTAGGAGAGTAGGATCTGCTTCACATGTTTACCTCACTTTTTGCTGGTGTTTCACTGTTTTTCAACTTAAGTCTGGCTGGGACCCTGCTATTCAGGGCCCCAGCCTAGCTGCTTCCTCTCTAAAATGATTCCATGTACTTTAGGTACAGTTCAGATTGGATATGAGGTGCCCTTATAAGTCCCTAGTATATGGTATACTATGGGCATAGGTACCCCAGAGGCCTACCAGGGGCCGAAGCATGTATTATGCCACCCTTGGAAAGCCACCCAAAATGACACCACAGGTCTGCTACTGCAGCCTGGGTAAGGTGGTGCATGCAGCCCTTACTGAGATATAGGTTCACTATATCTCACCATATACTGCACATACAAACCTATCAGTCACCCCTATGGCAGACCTTATTAATCCTGAAGGCAGGGTGCTTGGTTATATGTGAGGGGGTGCCTAGGCATGAGCTGAGCCCATCTGCAGCCTTCTGAATCTCTTCTCCGGGGTTGTCAATAGTGCAGCCTGAGCATATACTCTTAAGTGCATTATAACCAAACAGTAAATGCTAACTTTGGACTGGCTGCACAGAAACATTTTGTGTTTGGCGTCAAACACCTTGGAATCATACCTCACACCAGTAACTGGTGTGGGAGTATGATCCCACCCTTCTAGAGGGAGAGACATGACAGCACTGGTATACCCGGAAGAAACTTAATAGAGCCCTAGCA
This sequence comes from Triturus cristatus, assembly GCF_964204655.1. NCBI lineage: Eukaryota > Metazoa > Chordata > Amphibia > Caudata > Salamandridae > Triturus > Triturus cristatus. The sequence goes on from NC_140585.1 coordinate 1,170,555,376, forward strand.
TCACAAAATGGATGCTGCAGCCACAGACACGGTTTTGGCCTCCTGCTGCTGACTGAAACTCCGGCAGGGGAGGCCTGGACAATAGGTTTCCTGTCACAGGGAGGTGTAACCACCTCCCAGACAGGCTTATGTGTATTGGGGCTGGGTGGGAGCACTCTCTGAGTGCTTTGAAGTACTGCACTGGGGGCACATTTGGTGTCCGTGTGCATAGTTCAGCTCAAACCGGTTCTGGGGCTTCTAGCCTCTGCTCTGGCATGAAACTGGAAAAAGGAAATGGGTGTAGCCACCCGTCTTTCCAAGCCCTCCCATAGGTGGGTCCCCAGAGCATGTCCAACCGCCTACCTTAGTATAAGTATGGGACCCCAGTCCTTAGGACTTTAGATTACCCTGGACGAAACTCTGAAGCTTAATTCTGGACCTTCAACGCTCTGCTCAAGACCAGAGGACTGAAGAAATCTCCCTTGGGGTCAAGGAGTGACTCCCCTGCTTGGCAGGCACCCACAAAGCAATTTGCCGGTCTGCATCATCGAAGCTCCCGCCGGACTCTGAAGTATTTGCAGCCCAGAAAGAGAATTTCCAGACATCTCAGAGGCCGACTCAAGTCCCCAGCAAAGCTGAGACCTGCAGCCCTCGTGAGTAGTGTGGAACCGGAACTCCTGGTCATCGTGCATTTCTGCAAGTGCATTGACTTCTCGACGTCTCTTGAAGTCATGCTTGGGCTGACCTCCACCTCGAGCACTGAATCCACTGAAGATTGTCAGCCTGGTCATTCCAAGTGATCCGAGGGCTGCTATTTTGTGTTTCGTCTTGAGGTCCCTTCGCGATCGCTGGTCCGTTGACTGGTGGGTCCCTGAGGGGGTAACTTTGTATTTCCTTGGGCTTTCCTGGGTGCTCCTGACTCTCTACTAAGTGGTGAGTCCCACAGACCTTGCTGGTCTGCACCAAAGCATCTTTCTTGTTTCTGCATGGGTTGCTGTTGCCAAGGCTTGTTGTGTCCAATCTGGGCACCGATGCTGCAGCACTCAACATCCTTCATGGGACAGCTCGAATCCAGCTCCTGGTTGTCCTCGACACCTCCTGGTCCTCGTGGCTGAAGAGTCAAGCTTCACCTCTTTCACCTGAAATCACCGGACATCGGTGGGCATCTGCTCATCGCCTTCCTGGTCACTGGCTAGTGACCCAGACTCTGTCCCCTCTGCTTTCAGGTTCTTCTCATCCTTGATCCAGGCTTGGATCTCTTCGGACACTTTGCATCTTCACGGCAGTAGCACTTCTTCGCCAGCTCCCATTGAAATCGACGATGTGACCCAACACCAAAAGACACCTATGCACCCGTCTTCCCTGGGTGAGGTAACACGAGTACTCCGGTGCTCCCATGGGTGCTAACCCTAGAACTTCCTAAGTCCAAAAGGGTTTGGTCCTGACTCATTTCTAAGTGTCCCCAATCTTTAAAAATCTAACCGCGACTTTTCCCATAGAAGCTATCGGGAGCTCGCGGCTGTGTTCACACACTGCACACGGCCCCCGTGGGTCCCCTGTGTCACTACCGTGGGTGGTTCCTTGGGGTCCCAGTGATTCTACAGGCTCTAGGCCTTGTGTCTAGTTAAGTCATGGTGCTTATACCACTATTTTAGTATATGGTTTGGCTCGCCCCTAGGGCCTGACGTGTATTTGTGCTATTTTACTGTGATTATGGAAGTGTAACTTATGTGTTTTGACCTCTAGTCTCATAAAGAGACTAAAAGGGTGTGTTTAGTAATAAATACATATATTTTATATATATTCCTGGTGTGGATATCTTTCATTTAGTGACTCAAGAGATTATAGACTGGTAAAACAAGCTGATTTACATTCCTTCAAGACTTAGCCTGAAGGCTGATCTCCAAAGCTACCACTAGGATAGCTTTCAATAAAGGTTGTCTTTAGCCTATAACCAATATGGGGTTGTTTGGACTGATACAAGATGCCGACTATAACAGCATATATCAGGCCAACTTCTCACAGTGTTGTGGAAAGTGAACGCAACCATGTCACAGATCATGGAAATGTAACTTGTTATGTCCCCCCTGTAAGCGTGTGCGGAGTGGGCTGGCCCAGAGTACGCCAGGCTAGCGTACGGGTGTGAATAAAAAACACGTAGCCCTGGGCATGGTTCTCTTCCGGAATGGCCAAAGTGTCTGCCAGTGCGGCGCCTCTCACACTGCCAGGAGGCCGACGCCATGAGCGGTGTTGCCTACGATCCTGTGTGCCTGCTGCACCACAGGCCGCTGGTCCCCAGGCCTCGTCTTGCCTGCCCCTGCGCATCCAGGCCTCACTGCTCACCTTCCGACACCGGAGTGTCTCCAAGAGGGCCCACCACGTGCCAGTGCAAGCTCCAAGCCTGAGGCCCGCGTCCTTGGTAACCTTCTCAGACCATCACAGCCTCCGCGACACAGGCCCGCAGTACTCCTTTCTTGTTGATGTACTCCACCGGCATACACAGCAGACAAGTAGGTCACACATTTGGAACTGAGTCTTGTTTACACAATGGCAACGTTCATATCATTGTACGCAAGGAGAGGAGTAAGAGGAAGACGTGGTTCAGTCCTGAGGAAAAAAGTAAGCCTGGGCAAAGCACTACGCTTCGCTCGCGTAATTTGCGAAGTTAGCGCTACTTCGCACTACGCGAATTGCACGTAGCACAGTGCGAACACGCGTAGCGTAGTGTTGCGTAGTGCTGCGGTCATTTTTTGCTTGCTCGCGGTTCTCAACGTCAAGTTGGCGACCGCGAGCAAGCAAAATGACATCCCGGCGAGACTTTTTCCTTGTTCGCGATCAGCAACATCAAGTTGGCGATCGCGAGCATGGAAAATAAACCTCCCAGCGAGATTCCCACCACGAGGAGGTCAGGTTTCTCATTGCGAGTGGTCGCGTATGCTCGTGACCGCTCGCGATGAGAAACTACCAGTTCGCGTTGAGAAAGCTGCCGCTCGAGTAAAAATCTACTCGAGCAGCAGAAAACTACAGCTCGTACTGTGCAAGATGCCATTTTCAATGATTGCACAGTGCCGGTTGCTTGTCCGCACTGTGCAATCATTGAAAACGACATCTGGCACAGTGCGAATAAGGTACTACGCAGTTCGCGAAGTGCTACGCGTAGCTCGCGTAGTGCGAAGTGCACTTTGCGTAGCTTCGCGAAGTGCTACTTCGCGAACTACGCCCAGGGTTAGAAAAAAGGATCCTCGTTACAGAGGTGATCGAACACTACCAACAACTGCTCTGGTGCCACTAACTCTGTGCATCGCAAGCCAACAACACGCAGCTGTGGGCCCATGCTGACCGCTGCTTCCGGCCCACACTGCTTTCCTGTAGGTCACACATTTGGAACTGAGCCTTGATTTTTTTATGGCAGAGTTGATATCATTGTACAGGCCTCATCACAGACTGCATCCCCTTCCAGCTCTGGTGCCACTGACTCTGTGCCACGGGATTCGAGGACACTCTCTGGTTGGACTTTGGTGGCGTCTGAGTCTATGGCCTGGGGGTTGTCTTCATCATCATGTAGCTGATACTGAGATGGTGGGAAAAAGGAGACTGTCGCATTCATCTCCTCCATATTGCCTGTTTCTGCTTGCTTCTTCCCTCTGCATCATGCCCTGGATGGACACCTTCCACTGTCCCCCATAAAGCTCCGCGACATTCTCCTTGGACATCAACGAGGATCTGCTCAGCTCTCGTGGCCCTTCGTCAGTGCATTGCAAGTCACCGTCCCATGGCGGTGTGCCTGTGCCGGCCACAGAGCATCCGGGGCCACTAGCTCTGTGCAGCTCAAGTCATGGACCCTTGCTGTTTCTACTTTGAACTTCTGATTGTCTGATCACTGTTGTAGTTCTTGCCAGCAGCAACCTGAGGGGTGGCTTACACTACCCAACACCCATCCAGCATAATCGTCACTGGACGCACTTGCCTGTAGCCAGTTCCACAAATTATCTCAGTGTGTCCGTGTTGTCATTATGTATGCACGAGGGCCCGGGCCATACCACATTACATTGTGCTGTGTACAGCGGGCGCACCCTCGTCACCTCAGGCAGTGGGGTAGACCTGGGACATGTAGCTATGTCGGATTCCCCTGTGAGCGTAAGGAAGTGTACCGGCGTACGACAGTATGGCGTAAGGGTGTGGTCATTCAACACGTGGCTCTGGGTGTGGTTTAGTTTAGGCCTTGCCACGGAAGTTACTAATGCGTGTCTCTTTGGTGTAGTGTTGGCGCCACCCGTCACGCAATATACAATGTTTCTATGTAGCATGCCCTCGGAGTGCGGGCTCGGGGTACATGAGAGTGCGCAAGCCTGCTCGTGGTCAGGGATCAGACATGCCAACTGTTGTGTGTGTCGCTATTTTCCACAGCATAAGCCAAAGGTCTACCCTCAACCGCATGGCGAGTTCAGCCAGGCATGAACTCTACATCTGTGTCTGCCCTGTCCTTACCAGAGGCCTACACACACGTGGCCGCTCCCACCTTCAGAGCACAACATCACTGTGTCGTTGTCAGGCTTGTGGACATGCGCAGACAGGCATGACAATGGTGTGCCGTAGGGGTGCAAGTAATGCAACCGCGCTGCGCACACTAGTGAATAGGCTCGGGGGAGGGAGGAGCAGCAGTGAGGCTACGTAATACACATTGATGTCGCTCATTTGCAACAAGCAGTACATGTCATACAGGAATCACAAAGTCACACATATCACACACCAATGAACCAGTGAGCCTGCCAACACAACATGCAGAACCAACTATTGACTCATGTCTCTCTGCACTGTCTCAGGTGACCAAGGATATGCACTCTGCATTTGGATGATGACACCCCTCCGAGCCCCGAACACACAGGCCCAGAGACAGTACAATGCGGCCCACAAACGCACCAGGGGCATCGTGGAATGCACATTTGGCGTGTTGAAATCACGTTTCAGGTGCCTGGACATCACAGGTGGAAGACTCCTGTACAGCTCAGACATCATGTGAAGATGAACGTTGCATGTTGTGTGTTGCACAACATATGTGTACGCAGCAATGCCCCATGGATACAAGTGCCAGATGCATCGGTCGATGAAGATGAGTCAGGTGGACCACACCCCACTGCAGCTGCAGCAGGAATAGCCCATAGGAACATCATCATTGACAGTTTCTTCACATGAGCACGCCACATTGTGACAGTCCTTAGTAATCATGGGACAGTACAAGATGACCACAGCATGTGCAAATAAATGCATTCCAATAACACATTCCCTGAGTGCATGTCACTCATCTGTACAGGCACATTACTCAGACAAGTGTGAGTGCGACGTGTAGTGCTGACAATTTTATGATTTGTTCATGAATGGTGGGTGTGTCACCTCATACATCTTCCGACAGTGCATCATCAACCGGCGCTTCCAGGATGGCACCTATGGAAATGCAGTGCTCATTGGTAAGTATCAAATGAACACACCACACACCTCAACTCCGCAATCATGCAACTCACAACTCTAGGAATGCACACGTTACAAACTCACATACAACATGCCAAACAACATGCCCACCCACCATACACGACAGCACAACGTACTGCGGTAACCTGGGCTAGCCATGTACATGAGCCATCAATGGCATGGCACCTCAGCCACACAATAGCAGAATGTGAGGAGAGGTGGGAACCAGGCATGTGCAAAGGAGGCAAGTGACCCATGAATGAGAATGCACACAATGCCAAGTGTGGCATGGATGTGCTGGACAGACTGCAGTATGCAGACCACAGACATATCCATGGCGTGCCTTATTTTCTTTGCATGACGCAATGACAGCTAACATTATCTATCCATCTATTCTCATCTTTAAATGAGTGATTGCAGCTACGGACGCAGCTCATACTGCCCCCTTCGCTGCTTCATCAGCCAATTAATTCCCTTCAACGTGAACACCATCACGTTGATGACTCAGCGTGTGTATCACGTGAGCTCTTGGTAGTTTGTTTTTCAACTCAACTGCCTGTTCCCATAGCATTTTATACTTAATTGTGTCACCTTTTGAGTCTTTAAACCCATTTTGAACCCGATGGTGAAGATATTCATTGTATGATTGGACACAGTAAAAAGAATTTCACACAATTAGTGTGGGGAATTCTTGATCCGTATTTATCAGTGCCAGTAATAGAGTTTTTAATTCTGCGAGCTGAGCAGTGCAGTCTCCTAGAGACTGTGTTTTTTTACAGCTTGGATGGAACTTTCCATCCTGCATACGACCTTTTACAATTGCACATGCAGTGCTGCATTGTTGTTTACTTCCAATGGCCAGCTGAGCAGATCCGTCAATGTAAATTATTTATTCATACTGATCTAGAGGCATTATTTCATTTGGGAGAGGATATTCTTGTTCATATTGCAGAAATGCTTGTGTTTTCAGGCTTTGATCACATTTGTATTCTATGTCAAATGTAGTGACAGAATTAGCCCACTGTATCCATCTCAGGTGTAAGGTTTTAGCATTTGGAACGCTCACCTTTGTAGCAGCCTTTAAGGCTGGTACTGGGGCTACGAAAATATATATTTTTTCCCCTGAGCCAGTGCTTCTTCTCCCACTACAACAGTCTGTACTGCAGTCAGAATTTTCTCTGTGGATGCAAAAAGCATCTCAGCGTTTGTGATTTTTATGCTATTGCTACAGTTTCACCTTCATTGTATGTTAAGTAGGTGTACCCAGATTGACCCGCAACTATTAGGATTACTAGATTGCGAACATTTATGCGTCTGTAAGTGTTTGGACGCTATCATGTCAGCTTGTAGGGAACAAAGAATATCTGTGTGTCTCTGTGTCCATTGCCTAACCCAAAAATCGGATCTTATGAGGACGTAGAAAGGTTTAACCCCTTCTGCATAATCCAAAATGTGTGTTCTACAGAAATTCAGGAATCCCAGTATGGATTGTAAATTTGTACATGATTTTGGAGGTTGGAGTTTATCTCAAAAGTTAGCTGCCATGCTCTTGCCTTCACTTGAAAGCTCATAGAAGAATTGCACGTTTCAATCACCCTCTGGTATTCAAGTTGGTCCAAGATCTCCCTGACCTGTTTTTAGCTTATCCCTTTATTTGATATTGTCTTTGTGGCGTTGGAGTAGATTTTTTTGGTATCACATGGTGGGTTGAATCTTCATCCCACCCAACATGGTTGCGATATAGTGCAGGAGCAAGGGCCACTGCCCACTCTAGAGCGTATGTGTGTTTTAGATATTGAGGAACAAGGTCGGAAAAAGCTGACATAATTACTGTTTCTCCCTTTGGGCAATCCATAACAATAGTAAGCGGCTAATCTCTTTCAGCTAAAAGAATGACATAGCCAAAAGTCAGGTTCTCCCAAAAGAGACCTTTAATTTTTCTGGGCTTGTCCCCTTCCATTTAGAGTATTATTTCAAGTAACGTATGTGGGACGCTTACCCTAGTATCAGGTGTTTCCACAGTGATGTGTTCACTCAACTCCGCAGTCACCAGAAATTCCATCAGCTTCTGGCGAGCTATTTTTACTTATGCTATGCTGTCTAGCATTGTCAGAGCCCATTTTCCGTTCAGTAGTTGAGTCCATTTCTGACTTTGAGACCTGCTACATTATTCTTTTTGAATTAAGGTTTTCCTTGAGGTTTTTCTTCTTTTCTGGAAGCGTAGTTTGAAGTGTGTTGTGAGTCTCTGGACTTTGTACATTCATCTTGTCTGTGTTCTCACTGTCCTTCCCGCTCCGAGTTTTTCGATGAACCCTGAAAGGAAAGAGAGGAACGTGTATCAGTGTCCTGATACTTGTCAGGTTTTCTAATGTTGTCCCTATTCCTAAGGTTATACCTCCTTTCGGAGGGCTCCAGTTAAGAAGACCTACCTCTGGATTGAGATCTGTTCTCTTTATTCTTTTGTTTTTTGTTATATTCCCATTTCTTCTTTGAAGAAGCAGGTGTTTGCTTAAAAGTGTCCTTTTCGGGACTAGCCATCAGTTGAGGTTTTATTGCTCTAGCCCCCAAACTGTCTCTGCCTAATTCTGCATAAGCAGTTTCAATTATTTTAGGTAATTCATGTTCCTGTTGTAGAGGAGTGAACTCCCTTAGGCCTTAGCGTATTGCCACCACTGCTGCCTCCCCTTTAATATTTGCTAATAATATAGCTGAGACCTGGGCAAAATTACCTAGTAATTTCATCCCTAAATTCAGAGCAGGTTCTGCTCCATAGTTGTTCTGTATTTGTCTTAATACATCTAGTATTACTGTTAATGACGGGATACCATGAGTCCTGTTATATATGGCAGTGAGGACTGTACCCCAAGAAGTACAATCCTCTATCTGGGGTGTTATCTCCATGGGCAATGAAATTGTTAACATTCTGTGTTTTTCATGTGGGCTGGTGTTTGGAAATACCGCCCCTCGCTGTGATATTTTTTGAGCTACCCAGAATGACATTATTTCACGTTTAGTGGGCATTTTACCCATCACTGCGTGTAATGTTTCTAGCGTAATTTTAGATGTTGATGTTTGAGTCTGACCTGTCAGTGTAGCCGTTGCTGACTGAACTGCGAGTGTTCTCATCATGAACTGTGTCATGTTTCTGTAAAGTCTTATTAGTTCTTTATGAAGTCTAAGTAAGTCTCCTGCTGGCATTGTTTCAATGTCAGGATGTGGTGTGTAGGCTGCTAATAGTGGCCATGTTTGCTCTGTCTCTTCCGAGCTAACCGAGACCTACTTTATTTCTTGTATGGGGTAGGGCGCCGTTAAACCAGTATAAATGCTCCTGGTAAGTGAGCCGAACTTTAATGTCCTCGGACGGACAATATTCGTTCAGTATTTCATCTTCTGTGTAGCAATAAAATGTTTTTGTGCATTTGCCCGTGGGAATGTAACCCATGAATAGAATACCTCAGTTCTAAATGATTTGTGTGCCTCAATCACGAAGGTTACGGGCCCACCCCTAGCTGTTAAACCATATTAAGCTAGTTTTAGGGTGATAGCATTTCTAAAATTTTCTGTAATCTGTATTGCATCTGCATCTTCTTCTTAGGCTCAGAGATGTAGCTCATTTACAGCGTTATGTACTTGCTCAGTCATTATTTTAGTAAGAAGAGGTTTTCAAGGGAAGATGTTATGCACAATAGGAACAATGTGTCCTTCAAGTTAGATTAACCAACAGCCAATACATTGGATTTTGCCTACTCATCTGAGGCGGGTTTTTGTTCCCTCCCACTCCAGACGTCTCTGGGTAAATGTGAGTAGGGTTCTCTGAGAATAGCACAACTGAACTAATCAGTTTTGATTGTTAAATAAGTACCCAACCAACGTTGGCGGCGCCATGTTGTGTAGTTCCTATAAAACCTATACAGGATCTGCACGTTTAGACAACATGCACTGTAGGATTGGTGTCAGACTAATTCCAGACACCCCCACCGGGTATGTTGGTCTGTATACCAGTTGGCTCACAGTGCTACTAGAAACTCCTCTTACCAAGGAGAGAATAGTTCTTGGCAACTATAGAACATGACAACCCTGATCTCTCAGGACCATGGAAACAGTGTACTACTTTTCGCAAAGTCACTCATATTCACAGTCTCAGAGAGATAAACATAATAAACAATATGGAAGTTTTTCAATAAGCATTTATTGAACAGTTGTTATTCTAGTGTAAAATAAGTGTGCTGAAACAACCACTATAGAGTAACAGATTCAAGTGATTAGAAGCACTAAGAAAGTAGATTTCTACCATTTTGCTCTAACCATGAGTACAGGCAAGTATAAAAAATGCATGATAATAAAATGTGTACTCCTATGATGCAATCCTCTCTAGATGTACCTAAATGTACCTAACTTTGGAAGGGTGCAAATTGTAAAGCAGCATATTTCAATCACTGTAACATCAAAACACTACAGTCCACAGCAGAGACAGAGCGTATTAGCTTGTATCTTGTGCTTTTCTACATTAAAGGAGCAATTAGGAGACCACTTTGCTCACCAAAAGAAACTTTCTATATCATTACTATGATTTGATATGTACACTGTTACTTTATTTCAGACTTTACCAAAGGCTTATTACATATACCTATTTTAGTCTGGTTCTTCCTGATACTTTAAAACCGTTACATTTCACTTCTGCAGTCACTTCTCTACTAAATTTAACATGAACAACCTAGCACAGTTAGTACATTTAAAGCCTTTTTTTACAACTTTCTGGAAAGCCATCAATGGCCTGGAAACAATGGATCAAAGTTCTTGAGAGCTATTTGGTTGCTCTAGAAGCAGAAACATTTTCAGAAAAAAGGAAACAGCGATTCTCTTCAATATTTTGGGTACGGAAGGGCAACAAGTTTTGGAAAGTTTTCCAAAAATAATTCGCAACCCTGAACCAGAAAATTGGGATGAATACAAGGAAAATATAGCAAGATTGGAGAAAAAAATGACAGAATAGCCCAGTGTACTCCTAGAATGATTTAATTTCTTTAAAATAAATTAATCTCAGGATGAAACGGTAAAGGACTATATCTCTACACTTCTGCATGCCCCAGCAAACTGTAATTTTGGCTGTACATTATGACACAGACACTGTAAATTGTGTTTCCTTTACAGAACACTAAACCCCCACTGAAGAGAATGTCAGGGCTTTGTTTTAGATGTGGCTCTAAATCTCATTTGAGTAATTACCCAGGTTGTCCAGCTTCAAGCAAACGATGCAATAAGTTGGACATTTGCAGACAGTTTGTAGAAGCAAAAACAATGTTTGCATGCATACAGTAGATACTGATGTTTTAACCTGATCGAAGTACTCCTGATTTTTCAAATCTTGTACTTACACTTGACACCAACATTGATACGACTAAATAAGTCAATGGTCCACTTTGTGAAGCACATGCTGAGGGTGTCAAATCTCACATGATGGCGGATTCTGGAGCCCCCTATTACATTCATCTCTAATATTCTTTTCTCACAACATTGGGGCACTTCAAAAGGTTTGTCAATGAGGAATGTAAATCTCAAAGCATACGGAGGACAAGATATTACCTTGTAGGGATTGTGTTATGATTCCTTAGAATGCCTTGGGAGAAAAACATTTATACAAATGTATGTTTCATTAAAAGGTAAATTGATAATAGGTTGGCAGGATTTAGCAAAATTAGGCTTGATGTTGGTTCCTGGTTAAGACATTCCAATTTTTATAAACCCTAGTTTTGTAGCATCTATTACAGATTAAATACAAGAGATTGAAGTTCTTACTCAAAGCATATCCTGAGGTTTTTTAATCTAGAATTGGTGTCATTCATAGTTCTGAACACAAGATAAAATGGAAAAACATGCCATACCAATTGCACATAATCTAAGACCTGTCCCTTTATCAATTAGGAGAGAACTGAAAATCCTTGTTAGATAAATTGGTCATGGAGAAAATCATCATTCCCTCAGACTTATGTGAATGGGTAGGTCCCATTGTTATTGTACGCAAAAGGGAAGGGGACATAGGCTTGTGTGCTGACTTGCACACCGTTAATAATAAAATAATGGTGGATTGTTACCCCCTCCCTAAAGTTCACAATTGATTAGCAAACCTTTCTGATGTGAAATTGTTCTCATTATTGGATCTACACTCAGCATACCACTCCGTTCCACACGCTGTAGACTCCCATGATTTGTCAACTTTTGTCACTCCTTTTGAGGCCTATACATTTTTAAGACTTCCTTTTGGTTTGGTATCTGCAGCAAATGTCTTTCAAAAACTCATGGACACAATACTTTCAGGTATAGAAGGCACACAAGCGTATCAAGGTATTGTGTTTATTTTTGCGGCGTCTTCTGAAAAACACAATCTGATTTTAATAAAAGTTTTAAATGCTTTCAAGTAAGTTGACATCACATTAAAAATTCAAGAAATAGCTTACTTAGGTCATCATATTTCGAAGGATGGAATAAAACCAAAATGTTTTCTAAGTAAAACAATCTCTGAGGTACCTCCACCCATGACAAAGAAGAGCTGAAGTAATTTCTTGGTAAGGCTGAGTACAATTCTTATTTCATCCAAGGTTATGCTTTCATCGTGCAACCATTACGAAGTTTACTTAAAAACGGTCAAAAGAATCTTTGGGATCAGGAATCAACTCAAGCTTTTAACTTGGGCAAAAATTTTATTGTACAGGCCCCTGCTCTAGGACCCAACAAATCTGGAGTTGATTGCACCTTGATGGTTGAAGCGAGTCAATTGGGCTTGGGTGCAGTTCTAACGCAGATGATTTAAGGGAGTGAAGGAAAAATTGTGTTTGCATCAAGGTTACTGATAAAATTTGAAAAGGCCTATAGCACCATAGAGAGAGAGGCACTGACATACTCATGGGCCATAGAAAAATTCAAAACATTTTTGTGCGGCACCCACTTTATGCTTTTCACAGATCATAAACCACTATTACAAATGCTCAATGGTAAGGGTTCAGGGAGGGTTTCAGCCAGACTAGTGAGACTTCTATCCAGACTTCAGGAGTATAACTTTACAATTGCTTATATTTCTGTGAGCATTCATGTGAGAGCTAATTGCCTCTCTATGCTACCAACAAACATTCCCGATATGGATGACCTAAAAAATTATGTTGAGTGTGTTATGGCAACACTAGATGATGCATTGGAATTTTTAAGCACAGTCATTCTAAATATGAATGGTTATATGCTTTGAACAAAGATGAGGTCTTATTGAAAGCCAAAGTATACAAGCTGAAAGGGTGGCCTAAAGATAAATCTTTCATTTCCCCCCTTAAACCTTTTGGTCAAATTCAGGAAGAATTAACAATATTCAAAGAGATTCTCATGAGAAATGATGTCTGTATTCCACAAGCTATCCTCAGAAATAAATTTATTGAAGCAGCTCACTCCGGACATTTAGGTGAAGGCAGCACATGCAAAATGTTAAAACAATTTTCTTTGGTGGCCCTCATTAGATAATCAAGTGTCCAATTGGCCACAAAATGTTCTACTTGTTTACTTTCTGATAAACATTGGTTAACTCACAATACACCACTGCATACTGTCGCACTCTCAGCTGAGGTTTGTTCTAAGGTTTCATTAGATTTTGCAGGACCATTTGAAATTCTTCCTACATGACAAATATTTTTAATTGTTCTTATAGACTACTGCTCAAAATGGGTCTATTTTGATTTTGTCCCATCTGCCTCAACAACATATATAATTGAAATGTTAAAGAAAGTTTTTTAAATTGAGGGAGCACCAAGTGAATTGGTAACAGACAATGTCAAAAGAGATTCTGGTACAGATAATCCAATGGGTGTGCATTTGCACAACTAAGGGAGAACATTAACTAAGTATCTGGAAAGTGCCTGCAAAATGTCCTCACAATGGGAAGGTCAAAAGATCTCTCTAAGGTGAAAGCTTCACATATGGAGGCTTCCCTTCATAGATCTGTCAAAACAAAACCAGTGAACTTGGTCCAGCCAAAGAAACCATGCATTTTTGTATGAATAACGCCAATCCCCACACTCCACTAAAGGACAGGCACCAGGACATGCTATCATGAGTCAGGTGGTTGCAGACACCATTCCCTACCACCCATTGTGAAAACCGCCTCCCATCAACATTGACAAGGTGATGCAGAAGTGGATAACCACCAACAACCAAGCGAGCAGGAGTCAGGGAGCCGAGGTAAAAACAATATTTAGGAGGGGGACCATGTGTTCATCAACAAGTACCTGGGAATCAAATTTCAATTGTCGTTTGAGCAACACCCATGGGTGGCATTCTGACCTGGGACATGTTTTAGGGGGCTACTTAAGTGGGTGGCACAATAAGAGCTTCGGGTCCACTAGTAGCTTTTAATTTACAGGCCCTGGGTATGTCGTGTGGCACTTTCCAGGAGAACATATAATTAAATTGAATATTCCAATCAGGTATAAACGAATTATAGCATGTTTTAGGGAGTGAACACAAGCACTTTTGCGCTGGTTAGCACTGATAAAGTCCTAAGCTCAACAAAAACAAATTCAGATAAAATGGGAGGGTAAAGGGAAAATATTTTGGGGTGACACTGCCTAGAGGACCAAGTCCAACACATACCTAACTACAAGGTCACTTTAAACTTTGTTTTTGTCAGTGAATTTCTATAATTATTTTTAGCATAAAGTAATATTACCATGCATGACACCAACCAAACTCCTTCCATGCCCAACGTGGGGTTGGACACTAACAGCTAGCTCCATGCTGGGCACATCCTTTGGCCTGATGCTGCATCCAACCCCTCATGGATAGCCAGCCCCACAATGTGAATTGCCTTCAGCCATGTGTGCTGTGGGGTTGGCAACAGGGCCTGGCTGCATCCAACCATGCATGGGCAGCAAACTTCATGCTACACTCAGCCTCTAGCCATGCAAGTCGTGGGGTTGGCTGCCTAGCACCCCCTGGTACCCCACAAACCCCTGTGGGGGCACCCACAAGCTTGACTTTGTTGGGGGCTGTGGGGGAGCCCCAGGGCTCCTGTAGCCCCAGCCGGCTCCCCGACCAGCACCCATGCACGCCACATCCCCTTTTTTGCAAATTACCGGCCCCGGGGGATGGGGTCCTCAAGGCCTGTTTAAGGCTTGAAGAGGGGGGCCCGCGGGCGTCCCTCCACCATAAAAATTAATGTGGGCCCAGGGAATGAGGTCCTTAGGGTCTGAAGAGTCTTGAGTAGGGCAGGCACACGCCCCCTCCCTTATTATTAACAAAATGGCTCTGGGAGATGAAGTCCCTGGGGTCTATGTAGGGATCGGGGGGACACATTCCCCGCTCGCCTTTTTCACATTACCAGTCCTGGGTGATGGGGTCCCCAGAGCCTGTTTAAGACTCAGGAAGGGAGGCCACTTTCAAGACCAAGATCTAGTTTTCTGCCAAATCTGGGGAATCCTTTCAGCTATTTGGGCTGTAGCTGTTCCTAAATTTGCTCTGTAATAACAAATGGGAAAAATGTGTTTTGGGATCCCCCTTTTTCTCGGCCCCCATTTGATGGATCACCCTGAAGTTTGCTGAGTCTTCACAAAACTTTCCCAAAAAAGTTTATCCACCTTAGCTCCTTCCTGGAAAGTTTTGGGGTCATTCGTTAAGTGGCGGCTGAGAAAAAAGTGGTCCTAAAAAAACTTTTCTCCCCATGTATTGTCAATAGAAACAATATACAATGATACAGAGAAAATAGCTGAACCAAATTACACCAAATTTAGTAGATTTTGTTAAAGGTTGGATCTTTACCTGGCGGCAATGTGCACACCAAATGACCTGTAAGGGGTGGGAAGGGGACCCCATATAGTTTGTGTAGCAAGGGCAGCGGGACCTGTGAAAAGAGGGAGAACATAAAACTAGTAAGCAAACCAATTATATCTGTGCAGGCTGGGATATTCTGCTGGGTGGTAGGTGTGAAAGCGCAAAGGTAAAAAAACAGCTAGCCCTCTGATCAATTGGATAGCTTAACCCATGGGGGAGCAAGCCACAGAGAGGGGCTGATGAAGGGGTGAGGGGGAACATGTAGTCCACAATATTTGTGGTGGAGTGGAGGCAGAGGAGGACACGCTGAGCATAAGTCCTGTATGTTGATTCGTGGGACCGGGGAGGCAATGCTATCACCCTGGAGACAGATCATCTAGCCTCCCTCTAGTACTTGTGTAGGTATGAACAGCATAAAAGTAAAGAGCAGTAAAGAGATCTAAGACATCGTCACCTTGGTATAACCCTGAGCTCAAATGCCTAAAAGTAAACTGCAGGAGAGTTGAACATCTTTGGAGACAAGACTATAGCAATGAAAAGAAAGCAATCTATAATCTTGCCCTCCAACAGTATAAGGAAGCAATTATTGCTGCCAAAAAGCTATTTTTTACAACCAAGATTGAGGAAGCTAGAAATTCCACCAAGGAACTTTTTTAATCCGTTAAACTGCTGGCTAAACCACAGCAGGAAAACACATTCAAACCAGATCAAGCCTTGTGTAATAAACTGGCTCTATACTTCCAGAACAAGGTGCAAGTGATCTACAACGACCTCTTGAACACTCGGGTGTTTCCAGACAATCAATACCAACTACTTGGTGATGTTGTACCAACCCACTGCTGACTATCCTGCTTCCAGACAATTACAAATGATGAGGTACATAAACTTTTCCTTTCTATAAAATCTGGTTCAACTAAAGACCCCTGTCCTCCTACTATTATGCACCTGGCTGCTAGGAAAATCTGTGACAAGCTCACCCCTCTTGTCAACCAAGTTTTGGAATCGGGTAGCTATCCGGTATGCTGGAAAAGAGTAGCTATCATGCCAATTCTCAAAAAGCCGACCCTGGACCCTACTGAACCAAAGAACTATCGTCCAATTGCTGGCCTACTGATAGTAGCTAAAATTCTGGAGAAGTCAGCAACAAGATGCTGACTGACTATCTAGATGCAAACAATCTGCTGGACTCTACACAGCATGGTTTTCGGTCTTGTCACTCTACCGAATCAGCCCTGATCACTGCAACGGAAGAGATCCGGAGAATAGTGGACGGAGGGGGCAGAGCAGTCCTCGTACTTCTAGACCTGTCAGCAGCATTTGACACCGTGAATCACACGGTGTTAGCGCAGCGGCTGAAGGATGTGGGGGTCGAGGATACTGCCCTGGCCCTCCTTTTTGGAGGCGAGGGAGCAGAGTCTGTATTGGGATGGTCTGCAATCGGATAGTTTCCATCTTCCATGTGGGGTCCCACAGGGATCGGCTTTATTCCCGACAATGTTTAACATCTATGTTACTCCTCTCGCCAGACTCATTAGGAGGCATGGATTTGTCATGGTTTCTTATGCTGACGACTCTCAGCTTGTGATCTCGATATCCAAGCAACCTGAGGCCACAGCCGCCAGGTTTCATGTATGCCTCACCGAGATCATGACCTGGATGAACCATAGCTTCCTGTAAATCAACACAGATAAAACAGAGGTGCTAGAGTTTGGCCTGGGCCGACCCCTGTGCAATGATTCCTGGTGGCTGGTTGGAGCGGGGGAATGCTCGTGCCCGGTACCTAAGGTTAGGAACCTCGGAGTCATTTTCGATGACCAGTTGATTTTTAATGCCCAGGTAAATAGCCTCACCTCCTCTTGCTTCTTTTTATTAAAATCTTCCCTTTTATCTTGCCTTATCCAGACTTCTAGGATTAGGCGGGCAAGATGGGGTGGCAGAACGTTATCAAACTGTGTGGCAAAGCTATGGAATGAACCGGCAGCTCTTTAGGAAGGAATTCTCCTCTATCCAGTCCTCCTGGTAACACAGGCCATACCTCCTTTCACATACACCAACGCCAAGTCGCCATGGCAATCGAGCGCTCTATAAACATATATCCTATCCTATCCTATCCTAGCCTAGCCTATCCTATCCTAGCATTGATTCCTCGGGGACATTGACCAGTCTTAGCCGAATACTCCATCAAATAGGCAGACCATGTGGCCTAAGGGTGGTGCCTACGTTGTAAGGAAAGTTCTCCATGTCGTTACTTCAGCTGTGGCCTATTTAAGTAGATCGTTCAACTGTAGAGATAATGATGATGCAGTAGTCAATTACTATTACATGGCTATGCAGCACTTCACAAGCATAAGGACTAAGGGCCTGATTTAGATGTTGGCGGGACCACGATAGAGTGGGCTTTTTTGGCAGTCTTCCCACTTGCCTACCTGGATTTCCGCCTGCCTGATTTTGAGACTGGAGTTTAATGGGCGAGAAGATCGCTGCCAGGATTCCTGCTGTCAGTATTTGGTTCTGGCTTGTTTCAAAGGGAATTCTGGTGGAAATCTCTCCTACTTCGAGTCAGCAGAAAGGGCCAAAAATGGATGAAACCCCCCTTTTTTCAGGGTACAGGCTGCGGTTTCCTCCTCTTCACCTTTGTCTAGGTGCCCCCCTGTCCTGGCGCACCTTGACCGTGATGGACCGGAAGTTCCGGAATCCCATTTTTATGTACTCGATGGTAAGTGTACTTCGTGTGTACGGTTACACAGTGCATGGTGTGTGTATGTTGGCGGGGTACAGTACTTAATGCACAAAACGGGGTCACTACACATAACCTACATACATAGATGGACTCATATACAACATACATGTGTTATACATAAAAAATAAAATGTCACTTACCTGTCTCCCTACCACCACGGTCGCCCCCATCTTCACTCAGCCAACAGAACACCACCAGTCCAACAAGAACGTCCAAATTGACTCTGTGGGACCCTGCTGTCAGGACGTTTATGGAGGGCCAGTCTCCAGCACAGAAGACCTCCGCCGCTGTGGATTGGGCGAATCGCATATACATCTAAATACAACGCGCGGTACACTGTCAACCTGACAAACTACTGGAGCCCGCTGTCACAGTTACTGGTGGTCAGACCACCAAGATCTAAATCAGGCTCTGAGTCAAGAAAATTTGCAAAATGCTTAGTCTTACACATCTGCGGGGATAGGCCTAGTAGGCTGAGGCACGGATCGCACTGCAAGGCACAGTTGGTAATCTTGGACAACATTTGAGTAGCCTCGCCCAGAACTGTGAAATCTCTGCACAGGCCCAAACCATATAATAAAATTCTGCCTTGTCACATAGAAAGCCTGGGCACTTTGAGGAGACTCCCAGAAAAAAGTGACTTAGGTGAAGGTGGGTCCAGTATGTCTGGTGAACATAATTAAATTGTGTATATTTCAGGTGTGAGTTCCTGGATACGCCCTGCATTTGTGTCATTGCCTGATCCTAATGGTTATCTGTCAGCTCACAGTCAGTCAATAGCCCCCATTTGTACCACAATCCCTGTAGGGTGGGTATTCAGGAATCAAGCAAATCATCACAAGCAAAGATGTCTCAGTGCGGCCCAGTCCCCAAGTCACCCATATGGCTGCCACTAGTGCATTATGAGTCAAGAATTGACTTTTTGGCAGTTTGTACCGGTCTGGAAAGTCTGAAAAGGGTATCAATAGTTTGTGATTGTAACTATCCCTCACCTTGGTGACACCTGCCTCGGTCCACACGCTTGAATCGTGATCATCGTCTATATTGAAATACCAGTAGCACCCATATGGACATGGCGGGAGCATATGCGACGGAGACGGAGACGCGATGTGGGGACATGCATCAATCTCAAAAATGCTTGGCTGTCTGGAGCAGGCAGCCTAATTACTTGGTACCACCTCCCAGGTTCATTAGTCAGCCCAATAGATCTTGGTTGTCCAGAGAACGTCATAAACACATCTACTCAGGGTTGGGGTCTCCTTGATATACAGTGTGGGCCACTACAGCTGGGCAGTAGCATAATGTAATTAGTAATTAGGCACTCCCATGCACCCTCCCTCCAGAGAAGCAAACAACTTCTGCTCTGTGACTCACTTCCTTCCAGTGCCCTAAAATAGGGCTGTAAGAAGCACATTAAATCCTTTAAAATCCTTCAAAAAGTGCTGAGGCAGGGAGACCGGTAACACCAAAACATTGTACAGCAACCTAGGCAATAACAGCAACTTTGCTATAGACACTCTACCCAGTGGGGAGAGGGACAGCGAGCATCATGTCCTGGCTAGAGCTCATCAAAGATACCAGTCCACCAGGTCTTGCTCCTTGAGATAAATGTTTACTCCAAGGTAACAGAAGTGCTAAACAATACTATGGAGTGATGCGGCTCTCTGCGTAGTTCCTCGGGGATACCCTGAAGGTGGAACAGTCAGGCCACACCGAAGCCATCCAGGGCCTCTATTACCCCCCTGCAACTCATGATCTAGGTCCCGAAGGAATATCACTGTGTGATGTGTGTACAGCAAGATGATTTCTCATGTGATGCTTCTGTGCATACTCATTTGCTGGCCCCTCCACTAAAAGAGACATACGAGTGACTCTGAGCCCAGGGCAAAAGGGAGAGGGGGAGCATACAACCTTGCAGGGTGCCAACATGGACCCCGAAGAGTGGCGAGATGTCCCTGCCAGTTCGCACTCTAGCGATCGGGTCCTTGTATAATAAGTTGATCCAACACAGTAAGTTCGGCCCCAATTCCATACGCCTCTAGACACCCCTTAGAAAGGACTAGCTCAGGGAGTCGAAGACCTTCTTGAGGTTTAACAAAAGAGCCACTCCAGCTTAGGGCTCAAGGTCTTGCTCTTCTATGATGCGAAACAACCGACAAAGATTGAGGAATGTGTTCCTCCCTGGTATGTAAAAGGAAAGCGTGGGAAAACCCACCTGGTCCCTAGCACTGTTCACAAACCTGTCTCCCTACCACCACGGTCGCCCCCATCTTCACTCAGCCAACAGAACACCACCAGTCCAACAAGAACGTCCAAATTGACTCTGTGGGACCCTGCTGTCAGGACGTTTATGGAGGGCCAGTCTCCAGCACAGAAGACCTCCGCCGCTCTGGTTTGGGCGAATCGCATATACATCTAAATACAACGCGCGGTACACTGTCAACCTGACAAACTACCGGAGCCCGCTGTCACAGTTACTGGTGGTCAGACCACCAAGATCTAAATCAGGCTCTGAGTCAAGAAAATTTGCAAAATGCTTAGTCTTACACATCTGCGGGGATAGGCCTAGTAGGCTGAGGCACGGATCGCACTGCAAGGCACAGTTGGTAATCTTGGACAACATTTGAGTAGCCTCGCCCAGAACTGTGAAATCTCTGCACAGGCCCAAACCATATAATAAAATTCTGCCTTGTCACATAGAAAGCCTGGGCACTTTGAGCAGAAAGTCTTAAAAACTTGCTGATTAATCTCATTACAGTGTTTATTGGAGGGTGTGCTCCTTTCCCTCATTACTCTATTACTTCATATGTCACATTAAGGAAGCACCCCATCTACATAATTTCGTTTGACTCCATTACCAATCTCACAGACAATAGAGCCACTACAAAGACTTACACTACGGATGAAGCCACTGAAATCTATTCATTAATTCAGGACGTTAAATTTTCGGATGCTCATGGAGGCTCAATCACTCAACAACTTAGACAACTAGAGTTTGTCACCAGGAGACAACTCAATCAAAAACTACATGCTTCCACCCTTGTGCAGTATCACAAAGCCATACGTATACCTAGAGGACTCAGATTATCAATAAAACCCATGTTATTTAGATTTCATCTTAATCCATCATTCATGGAAAAATGGTATTCAATACTAAACAAATGTTCGCTGGACTTAATTTTACTAATCATTGAGGAATTATCAAAGACCATTAGAGAACTAGAAGACGAGATCCATAATCTAAAATGTGAATTACAACCCTGCATGGAA
Source organism: Triturus cristatus (assembly GCF_964204655.1). Classification (NCBI taxonomy): domain Eukaryota; kingdom Metazoa; phylum Chordata; class Amphibia; order Caudata; family Salamandridae; genus Triturus; species Triturus cristatus. The sequence goes on from NC_140585.1 coordinate 1,170,576,635, forward strand.
ACCGAAGCATGGAAACTTCAATTAGAAGTCATCAACCAAAAACTTGAACAATATGAAAAGGAACTTCAAGAAGGTAAACTTCGAAAATTTAAAAGAGACACAATAGACTCCAAATTGAATGAGGTATATACTTGGGCCGATATTTATTCACGAAGGCGTTTTGATAAAAAAGGAACAACGTCATCAGATGAAAGCACAGTTTCAGATCAAGAATTAACTACCAAAAGAACACCATTATCATCGCAACCATCAATATCAGGAGCAGGAACCTCAACTAAGGAATCTTCTTCAACCACGGCACAACCACCTTTTTTACCACAGGCCACGGATCTAACCCGCTCCCCAGAAAAACAAGGCGAAGAAAGACAAAAATCAGGGAAATCACTCCGGAGCGGAAAGACAGTAACATAGTGATTAACATTTCATCACACACTCTGAACAAAAATCAAATGGACACCCTTTCTAAAGGATTGTCATTTGTACCAACTAATAAAACTACGTTACTAGATGCCGAAGTAGATGTACACAGATTTATGCGCCAACTACGACTGAAACATTTTTTCACTAACATTGTTCCACCAGGTGATCAAGTAACATCAAACGTTGCAAATCCATTCAAAACCCGCAGCAAATTCATACCACTGGTGTCTCACAAAATGTTGGATACCTTCGAGCGATTGGTACTCAAGGACATTTCTCACATCCATTTTCAAACCTCAAAGCACAACAATTTCAAACAACGAGCACGATCTTTTATCACCAACATCGCCAATAATCCAGATCTAACTGTAAAACCAGCTGACAAAGGAGGCGCAATAGTCCTCATGCATACCTCATACTACAAGGCTAAAGTCAACAATCATGTCATGGATACTAACACCTACATGCCATTACCCCAAGATCCTACCACACAACTGGAAATCATACTTTCTCAAATTCTCCAGGAAGCAGTTGAACAGGATTGGATTACAGATCAAACAAAAAACTTTCTCACCATCAAAAATGCCAGATGGCCTAGATTGTACATGATCCCAAAAATTCACAAAAACCCTTCTGATCCTCCATTTCGGCCTATCGTCTCAGCCTGCGGATCTATATTTGAACCACTAGGAACATTTGTTGACTACTATTTACAACAATTTGTTCAAAAATGGCCCTCGTACATTAAAGATACCACACATTTCCTACAACAGTTGAATACACTTCAAGACACCGATTTCTCCAACATCACACTATGCACAATCGACGTTACAGCATTGTACACGTCTATTCCACACCAAGCTGGATTAGAAGCCACCGAGTGGGCACTCCTTCGAACACCAGATATAGGAGTAGAAAAACTGTTTATCCTTAAAGTTCTACACTTCTGCTTGAACCACAGCTATTTTGAATGGGATGGACAGTTCTATGCTCAACTCACGGTAACTTCGATGGGCTTTTCAGGAGCACCGGCATACGCCAATACTTTTATGGCACTCTTTGAACATACGAACATCATGTCTAACCCAGAGTGGTGGAACAATATACTGATGTATTGTCGCTACATTGACGATATATTTATTCTTTGGAAAAGCACCACAAATCAACTAGAAACCATGATAACAGACTTGAACACCATTGATCCAACACACCATCCATTTTCTAGATGTCCTCATTTCCAAAACAGAAGGCAACCGGAATTTTGACACCTCGGTGTTCTTGAAACCTACAGACCGAAATAGCACCTTGCATTATACCAGTTTCCACCGGAACAGTCTTCTTAGAAACCTGCCATTTTCACAATTTCTAAGAATAAGACGAATCTGTTCTAATCCGGAAGTCACCAAAAACAAAGAATTGGAATACATGTCTCGTTTCCAAAATCGGGGATATCCAAATAATGTACTACAAGAATGTTTACAACGCGCACAGCTACAGGACAGAACCACGTTGCTTAAACAACAGACAAAATCAACAACTGATCGTTCAGTTTTCGTGTCAAAATTCTCTACAGCAGCAAGAGAAATAAAATGCATTATTCACAACAGATGGGAAAGCTATCATCAGAAGAAGACTTTAACAACATTTTCTCCACCAAACCTCTATTTGCGTATACCCGCGGGAGAAATTTGAAATCACTATTGTCCACGCCATCCACTGGACAACACACAATTTCACATAAAGGAATGTCCAAATGCAATAACTGCGTACATTGTAATAATGTGATTACTGGAAATACCCTAACACATCCATCTTCAGGTAAACCCATCACATTGAAACACTCAGGAAACTGTAATTTCATGAATTTAATATATTGTATTAAATGCCCTGTGGCAAAGCTTACATTGGCAAAACGGAACGTAAAATCAAGGTGAGAATCACAGAACACAAAAGCAAAATCAGATTACGTAGCACCTCTTCTCCACTTGCCACTCACTGGAATGAACAACACCACACTATTTCTCAATTAAGATTCCAGATAGTTGAATTTATCAGCATTACCCCAGGTATTGATACAACGCAAAAACTTCTGCAAAGGGAGATCTACTGGATTAAACATCTTCAAACCTTGACTCCATCCGGCCTCAATGACCGGATTGACATGAATTGCTTCCTGTGAGCATCACTAGCATCCCCTTTGTATATTATTCATTTTCGATTACATTAATATCTTCACCTCATTCCTTTCTTCACCCAAATTATGTGAATATAATTTTGTAAGGATACCAGTATTATGTCAAACAAGTACGTGTATTCAATTGTACCAGATGCATGGAGTTATAATCACAATGTTCCATATAGCGCATCATTTATGCACTGTATATAGAGCACCTTATTAACCCACAAACATCCATGTCTAACATGCCATGTCATTCACCTACAGTTTCTCTCTTTTTGGCTACAGGGCATTACGACCACTTCAGACGGTTTTTAGTTTTATTTCCATGGCAACTCTCTCCACTTTGTTTACCGACTCTGAGTGACCACGGTCATCACTTTCATAGTACTTTTTCTTTGTTTACTGTTGCACGTGACGCGTCCTCGGGTTTCGATTGCCATTAAACGACCGGGTCTCTTTAACCTATCACTGCGCTTGTTAGAGCACGTCCCGTTTAGAAGAGATTTTTGCTGCCACGCATCCGGTCTTCAACTTCAAGGTACCTAATAATTCGCAATGAGTGTTATTTTCACTGCCTAGAGTCGCTGCTAGTTGGGTCCACATTTGTATTTATTTTTCTCCTTTCAGACATCTGCCCGCCACACAGTTGTTAGGTGCATTGAACATAAGGAGGCAAACTCGGGTGCCACGCTATTGATTCTACAAACGCTGCCATTTCACTTTTGTGAACACGGTAAGCGTCTCAACGCCATACGCGTCCATTATTGAAGTTATTTCTCACCCATTTTGCATTATATTAATAGTCTGACACCTTACGCATTTATGTACTTCTAGATTTCTCGAAACTCCTTTTTCGAAACCTCTTTCCGATTGGGGCATCTTTTGGAAAAACATTGTTTATTTTTTTCAGGTGAGCGCTATTTGCAACGTAATATCCTGCATTCTCATTTCTTTACGCCTTCCTTTAGGGACCCCAAACTATGGGACTTTTCATACTACTCTTTATACTCCTCTTTCTATCCATTTAGTTCACCAGGCCAGCACAACGTTCTATTTTCAAACGCACAGTTTTCACATACTGACAAAATCACTTAATATGAGACTCTCCATTTCAACTGTCCACAAGGTTTTGAGCGTGAAGCACGTTGTCTGTTACCACTAACCTCCACCTGAGCACCAATGAATTAAGATCATTTTATGTAACTTTCAACAAAAAATGTATAATGCTTACATTTGTTTTAGGTTGGCCCCTGAAGAAGGGACTCTTTTGATCCCGAAATGCATTGGGCACTTTCTATCGACAACTTGAAATATTCTTTCATCATGTATAATGAATTTACGTTTGTCAGACAATGAATATATTAGTTTGTACATGCAGTTAAGATATCATTAACTTGTTGTACTATTGTGTATTTCCTCAAGTTTTATTTTCGAAACATATGGTCTAAAACTAAAAATGTTCATGTTCACTAAAACACGTGTACTGATTCTCGTTGACTGAATTACCATTTCAAATATATTTGTTAACATTGTTTATTTGGGGGGATCCCCAAGTTTGTGAACAGTGCTAGGGACCAGGTGGGTTTTCCCACGCTTTCCTTTTTCGACATTCCTTTTCCGCAGTGACAGCGGAATAGTCCCTTAGCACCCATAAGCAGAAAGTCTTAAAAACTTGCTGATTAATCTCATTACAGTATTTATTGGAGGGTGTGCTCCTTTCCCTCATTACCCTCCCTGGTATGTAGCCATTCTGGTCCAGATGGACCAGAAAGGACATGCAAGGTAGCAAGCAATTAGCAATTATCTTCTTCAACATGTTACAGTCAGTATTATGTAATGGGAGTGACCTATAGGAGCGCAATTTCAACGGGTCCTTTTCGGTCTTCGGCAGACTACAATGATCACCTCTCTCTTTGATTGAGGAAGAGTGCCAGTGGTGTTGACTAATTGTAATAAACATAAGAGCTGGGGAGCAAGCGTAGCATTGTAAGTCGAATAGCACTCTACTAGAAGCTCATCCGTCCCTGGTGTTTTGTTGTTTGCCATTTGGTCTAATGCCAGTCGTACCTTTCCAATTGTTATCAGGAGTCCTAATGTCCAGCAATGGAGAGAATCCAATCAGGGGGTCGGTAGTGCATCCAAGTAATCCAAGAGCTCAAGTTCCAAGTTCACTCAGCCCACCATCTCGTCTGTAGAGGATAATATAGTGTTCAAAGAAGACCTCATTAACGGCTATCTGTGATGTGAGTATCTTTCCTGTAAGTGAGCAAATGACCGTCAGTCTAGGTCACCCATTCTCGTAGCACAGCAAACATGCCAGAATCCCCATGCCCTGCCACCCTCCGCATGCTGTTTAGCAACATAGTCCACATAGCCGAGCCTACCTAGTCTGGCCATCTAGGTTCTTTAGTCTGTACAGAGACCCAAAAGATTTACTCTCAAACATATCTCCACTGCACGTCTCTTTATCTCTAGGGCCGTCAACTCATGTTGCAATGGCAGTTTTAATAAATAGGCCTTGCATGACCACTTTAAAGGTGTCCCATTCCATCGCCTGTTGGACACCGAGTCCTCATTCAGCTCAAAATTCTCCAGTTTCTCTGTGCATATTGTTTCTCAAAAACTGTGTCCTTTAGTGCATGTGCAGGCAACCACCATGTGGATAGGAGTCCACTGCCAACCCCAACTCAAGCTGACCAGGAGGGGGAAGTGATCTGACAGCATTCTGTGCAAATATTCCACTGTTTGAAATAACCTAGGATTACCCAAGAAAAGGTCAATTCTCGTGTGAAGATGGTGAATTGAGGAGAAATGAGAATATTCACACTCCATGGGATGTAAGGTGCGCCAAATGTCCCGCAGTCTACTATAAGCCAATCAGGCCGCTAAAGATTGGGCAATTCTACACACCTGTGCGTAGTGGGGGTATAGACCGGTGTAGGTTGATGTCATGCACAATCAAGTCTTCCCCATAGAGACTCAGTGCTTCGAAGTCAAGAAGTAATGTGGGGGGATGGGAATCCGAGAATTGAGGTTGGCTGGAGTTGGCCACATACAGCGCCACCAGTGAGAGAGGTTCACCATCTGGGTGGCCCTCAATTAACATGTATCACTCTTTTGGAGCCACTCTCTGGCGCACAGTCTGAAGAGGGACTGCAGGTGCCACCCAAATTAGTACCCCTCTAGCAAAGTCAAATAAGCAGCATCCATTATCTGACCCCTCCAACGATGCTGCAAGCACTGAAACTCCAATTATGTCATGTGTGTTCCCTGAAGATAAGCAATGTGGGCATGTCTACACCACAGGTAGGAATATAGGAGTGCCCAACCCCTGCACATTCCAGGATAGAAATGTATAGACGGGGCTAGTCGGCAAGTCCCTTTATCATCTACTATGCAGTGAGGCGCTCCCCATTCCAAGCCCCCACCTCACCCACAGCCTACAGCCTCACCTCCCCATGCAGCCCACCTGCGATCCACCACAGACAAAAGAGAGGGATAGAAAAATGCAACACAATGTGAACTGTAACCTCAACTCCCACCCCAGGTCAAGAAAAAACAGGCCCCAGACCAAGTACAACACAGCAAACAACATGAGCCGAACCAAGTCCACCAAAGTTCTGGGGGTAGTAGGTCCAGATAGAATGAGGACAGCTGTCACTTCACCCACTAGCCTTATGCAGTGTACGGGAGACCCCCTTGATCATGGAGCACAAAAATACTATCCAAGCAATTACAACAAAAGGATATGGAGCCCTTGGTCAGATCACCAGTTTAGCAGTCATCAGAGTCAAGGCCAGGCCCGCTTGCAGCTCAGGTTAAATGTCCATCAGGGCACATTCTCAGTCCCCTTCTAGCAAGGACATGGATCTTGTAGGAGAAACAGTCATATGACTGTGGTGAGATTCCAGTTCTGCCAACACCAGAGCCTGCTCCTTTGCTGCCTACTCGTCCATTGGATGGACTTGGGGGAGGAGCTAGTGTGTCATCGACTCTTCCTGCCAGTGTGTACTGCATCACACGATGGTTGGAATACCCCTTTCATCTCCAACCATTCCCAAACATTGGCCGGGGATGTGAAGAAGCAGGTAATATCAGAGTCCAGAACCAGCAGTTTGGCTAGGAACATAAGAGAATAACATGAGCCCATCTGGTGGAGTTGGCACTTAACACGCATAAAGGAGCCGTGCTGAGGCTGCAGCTCTGCTGTTTAGTCTGGACAGATATATACTTGGTAGTTCTCCACTAGCCAATTTCCCTTGGTGCGAGTAAATCATAGTATATGATCTCGATCCCGGTAGTGTTGCCACTACCAATCTCAAGGGTGACCCGGAGGAATGGGGCGGCCTGCACAGAACTCCATGTGCCTGCTCCACTGAGAAGAAGGTGGATCGTCGGCCATCAACAACAGTGTGAAGCAGCCAATCCTCTAGAAAGAGATCCATATTAGGGTCCTTCACTCCCTCTGGAAGCCTCATTTTATGAATATCATTGTGCCTTGATCTGCGCTCAACATCATTCACAATGTTACTTCAGTCTGTAGTTGATCTTGGATAACTGACACAGAGGGGCACAGGCATGCCAAGGAGGACTCATTAGGTTTCACTTGTTCTTTCTATTTGGCTTGATCTGTCCTAAGTAAGCACATTTGGTTCATGAGGGCTAGTGTGGCCTTAAAATCCCTATGTCCCCAGGAGCTCATCAAATCTGCTCATGGTTGCAGCTCCCGCAGTTACTTTGTGGGCATTGTCTGCCTCTGAGGATCCTTCAGCTTGTGATGAGAACAACAACCCCCCTTGCCCAGGTCCCATTGTTTCACCATGTGCACAACAGCATAGTTAGAGGAAGTCCCCCCTGGGTGCAGATGTGGGGCTAGGTGCAGGTAAGAGGATGAGGGCAAAATCCACGGCCACTCAGTAAAGGGCTGGAGGCAATTATCAATTAGAAGCTGAGGAAGGGGAACAGGTTTTGTAGGAAGTCCACCACATCAGCAAGCATGCACTATATATGTAGGGGTGGTGCCCTGCCCCAGAACCAGCAGTGTCAATGGTGCAGGCCCACAGCGCAATCAGATCACCCTCTACCCAACAAGATTCCTGTGTCCTCTAGTGAGTAGAGGGCTGTTCCCACTCACCCCTGTGGTGCCCCCTGTATCAACGGCCAAACATAATGTGTATATTTCAAGCAATGATGAATAAGGTAAACCAAGCTACTTTTATGCAGCGTTGGTGATCTTTACTCAACGACACATGCTAATCCCCATTGAGCCGACAAGCAGATGGTAAATAATAGTTATGTCCTGAATTTGAGGCACCAGCTTGCACAATGCCATTAGTGAGCAAAGCAGTGAGACCCTCATCAGTGGGATGTGTGGCAATGCGCCCCCCTCCATAAGCTTTGTTAGGCTCTGGGTATCCCATACCCCAGGTCACTTCTTTAAATAAAGGGGAGAGGGTGTGCGTGACCCACCTCTCCAGGCTGATTTCATCCTGAGGATCCCATCTGCCGGGCCAGGTGTGATTTTCAAGAGGAGATGGGCACACGGAGCCCCTCCCTGTGCTGATATTGGCCCCAATTACCCCATCACCTGGGGCCCAGCATCATTTACAAGGAGAGGGGTGGCGCAAAGTGCCCTTCCTGGGCTGATATTAGGGACGGGGTCCCTGGGGCCTGGCATCAATTGCACTGGAAGGGCAGCATGTGACCCCCAGAATGATTTTGGCCCTAGGGACCGCATCCTCCGGAGCTCAAACCTGTTAAAGTTAGGTGCCCTGGTGCCCACCCAGAGCACACACCATACTCTTGTTGGGGGCCGCAGGAGGAGCCCCAAGGCCCCTGCAACACCTTTTGGCTCCCCACATATAGTGGGAGCTGACATTGCTCCTGCCTGAAGGGAGCAGCTCCTAATACTGCTCTATCCAGGTGGGACAAATATTTTGACATGTGAAGCGGGCAGAGAAACATATCAAAATTCTCCACCCAGTGGATGGGAGCATTTTCAAAGCTCCCACTCACTAGGAAGGGAGTTGGTGCTTGCTCCCGCGTTTTTCATGAGATTATAAAATAATCCCGACAAGTGAGAGCAAGCACAGGTTTCCTTGAATGCACTGCTGTGGGCAGGGAAACCGCTATGTTCCTGGTTGGGCTCCTTGAGTCAAAGATTGTGAGCCGGCCCCGGTCGAAGTGGTCCCCTTGGCCTTTACTGGCCTTTAATCAGTGATATAATTTGAGATGCCATCAGTGACGTCATCAGGGATGCCAGTGACCATGTCATGAGTGAGGTAATATATAAGGTCAAAAGCAATGCATTGTGAGGGCATAAGTTATATTTAGCTCAGGTAACTATAACTGCTGAATTTCTATGGTTTGTGTGTTTAACTATAACATTCCTGTAACCTTTTTTCTTCTGTGAATTTGTAAGATTTTTTTAAATTCTATTTCCTAACTATAGCATCACTTTACTCTTGTTTTTTCTAGTGAATTTCTATAGTTTTTAATAACCCTGGGCGTAGTTTGCATAGTAGCGCTACGCGTAGCTACGCGAAGTGCACTTCGCACTACGCGAGCCACGCGTAGCTACGCGAACTGCGTAGTGCACTGTGCAAAATGCTGTTCGCACTGATTGCACAGTGCCGGATGCATGTCGGCACTGTGCAATCATTGCAAACCGCATCTTGCACAGTGCAAGCAGTCGTTTTCTGCCACTCGAGTAGATTTGTACTCGAGCGGCAGCTTTCTCAACTCAGACTGGTAGTTTCTCATCACGAGCGGTCGTGAGCATACACGACCACTAGCAATGAGAAACCTGATCTCCCCGTGTTGAGAATCTCGCCGGGAGGTTTATTTTCCACGCTCGTGATCGGCAACTTGATGTTGCTGATCGCGAGCGAGGAAAAAGTCTCGCCGGGATGTTATTCTGCTCGCTCGCGGTTGCCAACTTGAGGTTGAGGACCGCGAGCAACCAAAAAATGCCCGTACGCTACGCGTTTTCGCACTGTGCTACGTGCAATTTGCATAGCGCGTAGTTAAACAAACTACGCAAACTACGCGAGCGTAGCTTAGTCCTATGCCCAGGGTTAGTTTTTAATGCTATTTCCTAATTATAACATCCCTGTAACCTTTGGTTTATTAATGAATGTCACTTTAAAAAATATATAAATTGTACTACAATTTCACCTATATGTTCAATTTAGTAATATACATTTTTACAACTTTATAAACACATTTTATTCACACAGTTAACCTTATACATTTTAAAAGGTACAGCAAACAAATGAAGATAAGGTAACTTATGTAATCTTTCTGTAAATGCAACTCACTAACCTTTTGGTTTTTTATGGATCCGCAGACACACTGTGAATTGTAGAAAGTACTTCATGGTTACTAGTTCCTGTGAGGCAATCGTGTTGGATCCGCAGATTAGCTAAAAAAAATGTTTTTCAAATATCATAAACAGGCCTTACAAATTGTAATATTGGAATCAGACATTAAAATTTGGAAGCCTATTTGTGTTTCACAACAATTCAATTCAAATAATCTTTAATCGGATACTTAATATTCATAAAAGCACAGATCACGTTAAAAAACATTTTCAATAAAAATTAATAAATGACAATAAATAACAAGGATTGTATATATAGCATAATCGGAATTATAAATATTCATATTATAACAGAGCGGCAAATATATAAGGCGACCACTCCTTTAGGTGGCTCAGTTATTCTTGACAATAGCAGCATAGAGTGATAAGGACAAATAACAAATTAGATTAATATGCGGACAATCGGAAACAAACAAATAACCGCACAACGCAATATATTAAAATACAGTAAGAAAATAGCAGCATGAATATAATATATTAAAGTGTGTACAGGTATTAGCTATATTTGATAAACCATAATTTGCAGGGCAAAGATTTCTACAGGGTGCCACCAAACGTTAGAAATTATGGTTCACAACAAGTAACAGCTAAACGTAATCATGTAAAATCTGATGTTTTTAAGGGGTGCTCATTGAAACGCGTGAGTGAACTGCCGCCTTCAGAAAAGAGATTACTCTAAAGGTTAAGTCTACACTTTTAAGGTTAAGAATTTCCATGTAGGCTATTCTGAAGTCAGCAATGGTAGTTGCCTTAAAAAAAGGGATCAAAAATTGTTTAGTATGTAACAAATAAAAATCATAAAAAAATACAAAGTGTAGCATTGATTGGTTGCTCTGATTGCCACAGGGGCAGGGCATTTGCCCAAGGTTGAGATTTAAAGCCTATAGGGAAGCACAATAGATATTTTAAGGTGCCTGCCCTAAGGCAGAACAACAAGCTTCTCTCCCAGCGACTTAAGTTCAGTAGGAGATAGCTGGATGGCAAATGAGATGGAGGGCAGTTGGTGGGTGCCAGAGACATATACCTTGTAACTGTTGGCTTAACACGTTCTATATTGTATATTAAATTACTATATTGGTTGAATAGGGCCTTTTATAGAGTCTTTTTAGCTATGCCCTCCATATTGTTTGGGTTCAGGAAAATGTGATCAAGGTTTACGCTGATCAAGCCATTTCTGACAGCGGCCAGCCACGATATGTCTCCATCCTTGCTGCATTTACGGCAATCCGTTATAATTTCTCTAGTCAGTGACGCTGCAGAATTTTGCCATACTTTTACCAAAATATGGCCGGACGGGACCTGATATAATCCTCAATATAAGGCAGCTGTAATTTCTGGTGGCAAATAAAATTTGGAGAAGAAATCCCCAAAAGTTTTCTACAGAGTCGATTTTCTTCTCCCTGGATAATGCTACTTTTTGCATAGCTACAAACTTCAGCACCATAGGTAGCCTTGGCTATGCACTTTGCTTTATACATTTTAATTATTAATAACACTACCTCAGTCTTTTTTGGTTGCGGGAGACATACAATTGAGTTAATCACCCTTAGAAATGTATTCCTACTATGGGCCAGATGAGCTGCCCAAGAACCAATGTCTGAAAACATTAGTCCTAAGTATGGAAAAGTGCGAGTGCATAATAGGCATTCAGGTCCTGAGGTAATTGAGTGAATTAGGTGCTTTTTGGGACCACACACATTATAAACGATTTCTTAAAATTAGTGCAAAGTTCTAGACCAGCCATAAAATCAACAAAGCCTCTAACTAAAGTGCGAAGAACGTTTGGGGTGAGGCCCAATAGGACCGCATTGTTTGGATATAGTAAAACAGGGAGTATATTGCCATTGAGTTTTCGAACATTGGGAGTAATTTCCGATAAAACATTGTGTAAATCATTAATATACAGACTGAACAGGAGAGGGGCCGGTACGCACCCCTGCCTGACCCCTCTACCGATATTAATGTCCCCTGAGACCTCCCCATCCTTGCTAATCGTCACCCGTGCTTTCAAGTCCCTGTGCAAAAAAGCTAAAAAATGAACTAAAACCTCATCCAACCCATACTTGAAAAGCACTGACCATAGACGTGACCTATTTACAAAGTCAAAGGCTGAAGAGAGATCCATTAAAGCCAGATATGTTGGAGAATGCCGGGCTATGGTATATTTACTGAAAATCAGGTTGAGATTTAAACATTGTTCAACTGTTCCCAGTTTACTTCTGAACCCTAGATGGCATGTATTAAAAATCTGTCCCTCCTCACCCCAAGATCTAATTTTATTAAACAGGATCCTCCCAAGTATCTTAAGTGTATTGTCAATCAGGGAGATCGGTCCATAGCAGCTAGGGTTGGATGGGTCCCCTTTTTAAAAAATAGGGACAATAATACTGGTAGACCATGTGCTTGGTATAAAAGTATTTACTAAGTTATTAAAAACATTAATTAGAAGAGGCGCCCAGAACTCAGGTTTATACTTAAGGAGGTCAATGGGAAGCCCATCGGGGCCAGGTGCCTTATTACTCAAGCTTTGGTTAATTGCATCCTCGACCTCTGTTATTGATATCTGGATGCATGCTACATTATAAGAATCAAAGGGCTCCTCGCTCTGGGAGGGGCGGGATACATTTTAGAGAAATGAGCTTCCCAGGCCTCACTTGTTATATTGCAACTTAAAGGCGTAAATGAAAGGCCCATGGATCTCATATCTTTAACTGCTGCCCAAAAACTATTTCCATTATTGAGACTGGCAGCACAGGCAAGCTTGTCCCAGCGTTCTTTTAAGATCACCTCTTTCCGCTGGCTTATCACTTGTTTAAAATGCTGTCTTAGGGTTCCAACAAGAGTTGCATCCCTGGGCACAGCTGCTAGTGCTACACGGAGCTCTCTATTTGCTCAGGAACAGGCGTTATTAAACCATCTAGGATTCAAGTTAGTGTTAGATACAGGCCTCGAAAATAATCGTTTGATACCAGTACATAGGTGGAAAAAAGCGTTGGCCATCTCTGAGTTTGAATCATTAGACGACAGACAGATCTCAATAGAGGGTAAGTATGCTGTTATCATTTTGGAAAACAGTTTGCCATTAACGATGCCCTTCCAGACTATCCTCGAGTTGTCCGTTGAGTGTGTTAAATTTCTTGCACCCGGCTCTTTGATGAAAGCAGATCTGGGGGCAAACCTAATTGTTGTTAAAATAGGGTTGTGGTCGCCAGACACAGTCGGTAAAACCTCGGCTTGTACTTCGACATCTTCTAACGAGGCAGAAATAAAGATGTAATCTTTCATTGAGGCACAGCCACGACCCACTATAAGTCAGAATGGGACTATCATTATGATTTAAGTTGTCAATATCCATCAAATTCAGTAGATTGTGATTTAACAGATGATCCAGCAATTCTTTCCCTCTTTTACATGCGTATGAGTCTGAAATTGGTGCAGTGACTACATCATTTGCCCTCACCATCTTAGCATTAAAATCACCACCCAGGCAAATTCCTGCAAGCTTACCAGTCTCAATTTGATTTTGTAAGACAGAAACAAAATAAAACAAATTCACATAATTCCTATTTGGTACATTTGTAAAATCATTATTATAAAAATCAATAAAACAAATTGAGATCCCTCGTGTATAGATAACAGCTTGATAATTGTTGTCATTTGTAGCAAGGATTTTGACACTACCACCTGAGGATATGTTGACCCATATAGAGAGACCGCCAGAATGTGGGATTTGTTTGGGAGTGGGTACAATAATGTTAAAACTTTCAAACCCCTCTAGATGTAAGTCCATTGTTGCCCAAGTTTCCTGAAGGATGAGAATGTCGTATTTTCTAAATAAATTTGCCCAATCTTAGAAACTTATTTTGGAAGCTAAGCCGGCGATGTTCCAGCTTAGAACATTCAAATTTGGATCATGTAATTATATTGTGTCATGTTCTATAATGTTGGGCTTTGGGTCATGTAGTTCTAATGTAGCATGTTCTAGAGAATTCGACATAGGTCTCGGAGGAATGTGTTCAGATGGTGTTCGAGTAGGCGATAGTCAATCTAAGCTATCCAAACCAGACAGAGCAAAGAATCTGTTAAAATCTGTGGGCAAGACAATGGCAGCTATGATTGGCCCCGGGGTAGGTTTATAAAAGAAACCCAAGGGTAGTGACCAAACAAGGGTGAGAATGATGCTATTAAGTTCTTGTGTCATTAGTATTGATCTCACTAAAGCTGGACGGTGGAAATTAATAACAACTCAATCTCACTCTATATTCTTTGCCGAAGAGCCAACCCACCCTACCCTGCGCACCATTATGATGTCACTTACATTTGCCACCCTAAAACCTTTATGTTTAATTAGCCAATCGGCACTTTTATTACGCAGTTGTTCCCATGTCTCGGTCAGATTTTTCCTTAAGAGTGGGACGCCTGCTAAGACTAAGACATAAGGACAGGCAGCTGGAGGTAGGCAAAGGTTTTCTTTATTGGCCACCAGAGACTCACTGACATTATTTACAGTGCAGGATTTCGCTCTCTGGGTGTTGCAAGCAAGAGTGGTGTTGTCTGCACAGTTCGTGGTGGCAACATGGGTGACTAAGTGAACTGGTTGGTGGTGTTATTAATAGCACTAGACGTTAATGGTTCGTTCTGTGCGCCGATGGGCTTAGGTGTTAAACATTCCCATGTTTTGCAACAAGTGACACAAGCACTAGGGGTACTAGTATAGGGGGGCTGTGTGAGCGTCAACATTTGCTGTTGGTTATTAGAGCTAGTTATACTAAGTGCACTAGAGACCTGTGACTTGAGAGTCTCCCCCTGTTGTGAGGCCTGCTTGTGAATGTTGTTATTCAGGCCTGATTTGTTCACTAATGACTCCAAACGATCTAGGCGTTTCCAAAGATCTGTAAAACTCTTATCAACAAGTGTTTAAATGCGGTCATACACAGACTCTGCTATAATGTCAATTGCAGTATCGCCGAGTTTGAAGCAAATTAAGGGGCCTATCACGGGCTCAGTCTGGGTGTAGGAAGATTGATTTGATACCACAGGTGCTGTTAAGTCAACAGTGACAGTGGCATTAGTTGAGCGCAGAGCCGCAGGCACCACTGTGCCTTGGATCCATGAACTCAGGGCAGTACATTGTTTATTTGAACAAAGGTGTTTGTTTTCTTTTTGAGCTCACAGGTTTAGTCAACTCCCTTTTTCTTTTTGCCCCGGTGACTACTGAATTTGGGGAGACATTCATATCTGGTACAATGGCATTATTGTTTATCACTCCAAGGAGATCCCCGTTAGCGACAGCCCTGGTAGCCTCGCTGACCCCATTCCTTTCATTATTGTGAGCAGATTCCAAAGTTTGTATGTCCCTGATAGAGGTAGATGGCAAGCTTAGTGCCTGGGGAGGGCTGATAGGATCACTGTCCGCAATAAAGGGACCAATCCGAGGAGTTGTGAGTCCCAGTGACAGACACCTCTCAGTTAGCTCTATCTCAGTGGCAACAATATTCACAGCCCTTTCCAGCATACTGTCTATGGCAGTAGAGGTACAAGAGCTTGGTAAGGTGGTGCGTTTCCCCATAGCGCCTTGCTCCTTTGCACGTAGTAATAAAAAATGGATGACTCACCATGATTGAATTTAAGGGATGGTGCTTGTCAGAGGGGTCGCCCTGTCTGGCCTCCTATGGGCTCTGACACGCGCGGACGGGCCCGCCCTTGGCCCGCGCGGGATCCCTCCCCAGTTCTTATGTGCCTTCTAGCACGTGAGATGTCGTCAGCTGCAGGCGCGCCGCTCAGGATGCTGGGAAATTAAGTTTCCCGCAGCTCGTCCAACTCGCGGTGACCTGCGGTCAGCGACCAGCAACAGCAGCGTAACCCCGGTTGTGGCAAGGCTTGTGGCAGGTACCAAGAGTTTCACAACATAATTACTTATTTTACAAGCTTGGCGAATCCGCAGATCCACTGTAATGACTCACAGATCCACCTCGATGTCAGGAACACACCCAAACCTCAACTTCTCATTGGATACAGTAAGTCTCCACCTATGCGCGTTACAAACCACAACCTAAATCAGTTATTTGGGTATCACATCTCTCTGGAAACAGACTCAAAAGCACAGGTCCATCTTTTTGGATTACCCCCAAAAGAGGTCAATTTCAACACCAAGATCACTTCTGCAGAAGAAAGAAGACAAGGGGAAGAAGAAGAAGAAGAGGATGACGTTCCACCTCCAGAAAAAGCCTCTGAGGTATGGAAGCATTTCTCCATCCCATGAGGAGAAAAGAAAGTTCTTGCAAAAATTGAGCAGTGCAACATATGCATATCAAAACTATAAAGGAATATGGGGAAGAAGTACTTGCATGGTACGTCCTCCATGTGGAAACATCTGAAAACTATTCGTGGGAGGACGTATGACAGAATGATGTGAGCGAAGGAAGGATCAACCTCAGGAGCTGGACCAACTGTGGACCCTTAGCACCTGATCAGATGATTACCATCCCTGCTGTGTCACAAAACAGGCATGGTCACTCATTGTGACAAATGCCATATGCTTGTGGGACTGAAAATGTCATCTGTTGCTGAGTTCATGGATGCTGTGAACAACCACAATTTATTTTTTTATCTCACCATTCCACCTTCCAGTCCTCATTAAGACTGATACAGTTGCTTCTTCCAAGTTGCCTACCCTTACTCCTTTCGCTACCCTTGATATTTTGTTGCCATAAGAAAAAATCCCCCAAAAATATAAAACATTTTTTGAAAAAAGAGGTTCTTTTTAGAACCACTATATCTGGTCAAAGGAAGAGCTAACTATGGGCCTGATTATGATAATAGTGAGACCGACAGCCTTTCGGTGGCGGTCTCACCGCTATCGTTTGCATGTTTTCCGCCTGCCATATTATAATGATGGAGGTGGAAGGATGGTTGTCAGAAAGCCCGACCGCCACGCATTCGACGGGCTCCTTGAGCCCACTTGTGTGGTGGAGGGTCTTGTATTCCCGTAAGGATTACGATGTCCCTTTCCACCTGCATGTTCATTGCGGTTAACCCGCCCTGAACAGGCAGGTGGAAAGGGACTTTGGGGGCTGGTAGCGGGCCCTCCTTCTTTCCTGGCCCTAAGCTGTGGGCACTGGTATCCCTCCCTGCACCATGTGCGGTGCCTGCCACGTAGTGCAGGGATATGTAGTGTGTCCCTTTTTACAATGTGGCAGGTGCTGCAGCCAGCAGCACCCACCTCAATGCAAAATATAGGCATTGCGACTGCCGTGGTGGCGGTTGCATTGTAATGCCTACTACGAGACCACCAAAGCATGTCCGGCGGTCCCATTTCTGATACTGTGTCCACCCTCGTAATCAGCCCCTAAATATTTTATGTTTTTGTACAATTGTGTGTTTAAGAGTTTATGAGTTTTTCCATGCTTACATATCTCATATCCTGCATAAGTGAAATAAAAGTATCATATCTGACTACTTTAATATTCACTAAGGGGAATAAACCTATAAAGTATTAAAGAAGACACTAGCAAATGCCATTTAGAACACTAAAATACAAGTGGATGTGTAAGTGGCTCTATGGGTGTCTCAATGGATGTGTGGCTGAATGAATGGGTATATCAGTTCTTCTGCAAGTGGCTCCCTACATTGGTGAGTAGCTATGGGGTCTATGAGTGGGTGTGTACATGGCTGTGTGAGTGTGTGAATGAGTGTGTGAGTAGCTGTGTATGTCTATGAATGGGTGTGAAAGGGACTGTGTGGGTGTGTGAATTAGTGTGATTGTCTTATGGGTATATGCGTCTATGTGAGTAGGTGTGTGCTTGTGTGAATGGGTATGTGAGTCACTATATGGGAGTATGAGTGGGTGTGTGATTGGCTGTGTGGGTGCATCAGTAGCTGTGTGAGTAACTTGGTGTGTTAGTGGGGATGTAAATATCTATGGGTATGTAAGTAGATGTATGAGCATGTGAGTGGGTGTTTGAGTGGTTGTGTGGCTGTATGGGTATGTGAGTGGGTGTCTGAGTGGCTGTGTGGGTGTGTCCGTAGCTGTGTGAGTGACTGTATGGGTATGTTAATAGGGATGTAAATCTCTTAGTGGGTGTGTGAGTATGTGAGTGGGTGATTGAACAACTGAGTAGTTCTGTGAATGGGTGTGAGAGTGACTATATGGGTATGTGAGTGGGTATCTGAGTTGCTGTGTGGGCAAGTTAGTTGGTGTGTGAGTGCCTTTATGTTGTGCTAGTGTGTGTGTAAGTGAGTGTGTGAGTAGCTGTATGAGTGTATGGGTATGCAAGTATGTATTTGAATGAGAGTGTGGGTATGTGAGAAGTGAGTGGCTGTATAGGTATGTGAGTGTGTGAATGAGTGGCTATATGGGACTGTAAATCAGTGTCTGAATGTGTAAGTGGAGGTATGTTTTTTTGTTGTACTCCAGAACACACTCACAATGTAATCTAATGCAACAACACTGGAATAACTGGTTTGTAACCCACATTACTCCATGAGATGGTACCATTCATCTGAATTAAAAAAGAAAATAAACAAGTATGAATTAGTATTACAGTTTATAAAATTTTAAATTAAGCTTAGAAATGTTAGCAATGCATTACTTTATAATAGCAATAAACCCCTACACCTTTCCCAATATCTAATGATACATTAGAATAAAACATTTGATTTAATTCTCACTTTTTAACTGTTCACAGACTTTATATCATACGACATTAATGATGTACCGTATAAAGCATCATCATTGAACATTGGGTAAAAAAACAATCATATAGACTGCAAAAAAATCCACAAATGTGCAATATGTCACTGCAAATAAGTAACACAGTACATTGCACACACTACAATTCTTTTAATGATCATTTTATCTATACTTGCAGTACTAATATACTAAATAAAAAACAGATGCTGAAAAAGAACTTTATCATTAGAAGTCCTACAGCATATATAAGGCACACCAGGATAAACAGAGCCTTATAAAGGCATCCCTCTAGGAAGGCCATATGACATCATAAATCCAGATAACGCATCAACAATAACTATACGATCACACCTTGCAACAGTCACCTTCCTTAGAACTTTGGTTCCAAAAACAAAAGATAGGAATTTGATAACTTCCAAGGTAAACTTTGCCTGAATTTAAGGTTCCTATTATTACATTCTGTCCATCTACTTCTACTTTTTAGATAAACAGTGTAATGACCAGATCTAATACTAACTCCTCCATGAAAACTGATAGCAATAGATATTTGCCCTGCTTTGAAGTTAGTAATCTCAGTATCAATCAATCAATCAATAAAGACTTTATTCGGTTATATTTCACACCATAAAAGTACACATGTATACAATACAATTAAAAAACATTAAATGATCTTATTACACATAGCCCATTGCCAATAACTTGATCCAGATACATGGTAAAGTGCAGATAGTAGGTACAACATCAATGATCTAGGCAATTCCTTAATTTTATAGTTAATTTTAAAAATTCTTTAACCTGTAAGACGCTATCACTGTACAAAAGCTGCAGATAAAAAAAGGCAGGTTTCATTTGGTTAAAATTAAGTTTCCTTAAGAGTGCCATAAGATAACGTTTGCGGGGATATTCATAAAACCTACATAAAAACATAAAATGCAGCATATCCTGAGGAGATTTCCCGTCGCAGCCACAGGGTGCTGCAACCTCATTAATAATGTCTGACTTCGGTCGTATTAAAAGATGATGGAAGGTGTCAAATCTAAACCTAGTCAGCAAGAATTTCTCATGAGAGGTGAAATTACTCATTAAATATGGCTCCATGCTTTCACAAGTTTTTAACATCACATATTTCCTAATTCTTGGTTTCATAAGCTCCTCACTTTCCCTTTGGGCCAACTTATCCTTATAAAAGGCTTGTTTGATTGCTATTATATCTCCCTTAACAATTTCGCTAGGTTTTTCAAACAAATTCAAGCGGCCAAGCCTGGAGAAGCAGATTTTCAAATATTTTAACCAGGGGACACGCATATGTTTGTCTTGAGATATAAGATCTCTTACAATCAAATGGGTAAGAGGTATGTCCTGATTAATCCACAGTTTCACCCAACAAATTAGAGGCCTTAAAGAAAAAATATCACTTAGATACTGGGTTCCCAGTTCTTCGTGTACTGTCAGGTTGGGTGTGCTGGTGGGGACACAAAGTAGACGTTTTAGGAAATTATTTTCGGCAATCTGCAACTGTTCTCCAGCCACATATTCCCAAAGTTCGCTGCCATATGCAGCTGTAGCAACAGATTTAGCATTGTACAGCTTGATCATTGCATTAATTGGCTTCTTACCTAGTTTTGTCGCAAAGTTAAAAACAGAAGCATTAGCCCTTATCAGTTCACCTTTCTTTTTGGCCAAATGTGGGCCCCAGTTAAGCTTGGTGTCAAACAGGACACCAAGATATGAGAATGTTTCTGTGACTGGTATTGGGACATCATCCAATTTAAAGATGAAATTCATGTTGGGTTTATGGCCAATATGCATTATAAATGATTTAGGGCCATATGTAGGTAGGGACACATTTACCACTTCATAAATACCGAATTTTACCGATTCGGTATTTATGAAGTGGTAAATGATATGTAGGTAATTGGTCGGTAAATATTACCGATTCGGAATAATTCGGTAATTACCGAATCGGTATTTACCGATTCGGTAATGAGGCATACCTTCCCATTGATGGGAAGGTATGCCTCATTACCGAATCGGTAAATACCGATTCGGTAATGGGGGGAACACATGCAAGGGTGGCAGGGTGTCACATTGTGTTGGAAGGCGGACCCCGAGGAGTCGGTGCGACCACCAAGGGGGGGGGGCCCTCACACTGCACGAAGTAGCCGAGCGCTGCCGAGAAGTCTCCTGAGAGATCCTTCTCCTATCACGTACTAGCACAGTAACACCACCACACAGGACTCAAGGAGGTTGTCTTGTGACAAGCAATTCTTTATCAGCAATAAAAGGGTTACGAGGGCAATATTTACACGAAGGGACCGAGGGATCCACCAAAAGTCTCAGTGTCTCTTTGGAAGGGTCGGGGTAGCGGGACAGTCTTTGGCAGGAATGCGGTACGAGGGTACCTGGGGCCCAGTTCTTATCCTCAAGCTGGAGGACCTCCGGATCTCGGAGGGGTCGAGCCGCGACGGCGTCAGCAGGGCTCTGGCGTACAGTTCGTGGAGAGCCGCGATCCAATCAGCAGGGCTCTCAAGATGGTTTCTGCTCAGCTCGAGCCGCGACGTCGTCAGCAGGGCTCCGAGGGAGGTTTCAGCGAGGTTGGGCCGCGTCAGCGTCAGCAGGGCTCCGATGTTCCAGGTGGTTCAGAAAGGGTTCACAGGAAGGAGCCGCGACGCAGTCAGCAGGGCTCGTGATGGTTCCGACAAGAGTTCTTCTCCGTAGGGTCAGCCGCGATTCAATCAGCAGGGCTCTCGACTCCGGGATACAACTGCCGAGCTGTGGTGGGGTCGCCCCAGATATAGGTCTGGAGCCCTTTGATGTCCGGACCTATGCGCCCGAGGGGGCGGAGTGGCCGGGTGGAGGTGGCCAGACGCCCAGCAGGAGAGGCGCCAGGCCCATGGGAGTTGCCGGGCGATCACACCTCGAGAGGGGAGGACAGTTGGGGGTCCCATCGATACTGTCCTCCGCCGGGGGCGATGAATGGTTCCTGCGGCACCCCCTGGCTAGTTCGTGGTGCCTCGATGGCGGGGCTTCGCTGGGGTCGAGGCCGGGTTGAGCGGGGTCGCGCCGGCTGGTGCACGGGGTGACGTGTATGCCAACAAGATGGCGGAGCCACGAGGAGTATGCGACCACGTGCAGCTCCGGGTGAAGGGTCTTGGTGCAGTTCAGACGGGTGGCCCGTGAAGGCCGGGGCGGGGAACGGGCACAATCCAGGGGGTTAAGGACCACGCCACGAGGCCGGGTCCAACAGGCGTCCCCCCCAGCCGAAGGCATGGAGAGTCACCCATCTCCTTGGGGATTCTCCTCGTCAAGGCGGAAGAAGCGGGACAGGCCGTCGGCGTTGGCGTTGGCGTGGTCATTGCCGGGCCGGTGTTCGACGTCAAAGTCCATTCCTTGTAGCGAGATGGACCACCGCAGCAGCTTGGGGTTCTCGCCCCGCATTTGCATTAGCCATTGCAAGGGCCGGTGGTCGGTCTGGACCCGGAAGTGGGTGCCAAAGAGGTAGGGCCGGAGCTTCTTGAGGGCCCACACCACAGCGAAGGCCTCACGCTCAATAGTGCTCCAGCGTTGCTCTCGGGGCAGTAGTCGTCGGCTGAGGAAGGCCACTGGTCGGTCGAGCCCCTTTTCGTCGGCTTGGGATAGGACGGCCCCGATCCCATACTCGGAGGCGTCCGTCTGTACCACGAACTCCTTCTGGTAGTCCGGGGCCTGCAGCACCGGAGCAGTACACATGGCTGTTTTTAGGGTGTCGAAGGCTGTTTGGCAGCGGGGTGTCCAGTGTACCTTCTTGGGCTGCTTTTTGGACGTTAACTCTGTGAGGGGGCCAACAATGCTCCCATAGTCCCTGATAAACCGCCGGTAGTATCCGGTGAGGCCCAGGAAGGCCCGGACAGCGGTCTGGGTAGTGGGGGGTTCCCAGGTCTGGATGGCATCTATCTTTGCTTGGAGGGGGGCCACCTGCCCGCTCCCCACTTGATGGCCCAGGTAGGTCACGGATCCGTGGCCGATTTGGCATTTGCTGGCCTTGAGTGTGAGCCCGGCCCGCTGAAGGGCGGCCAGGACGGCCTTCAGGTGGAGAAGGTGCTCGGCCCAGTGGTTGCTGTGCACGGCAATGTCATCTAAGTAGGCCGCGCTGAAGGCCTCAAGCCCGGCCAAAACCTTGTTCACCAGTCTTTGGAAGGTGGCCGGGGCGTTCTTCATTCCGAAGGGCATCACCCGAAAGTGGTAATGCCCATCCGGGGTCGAAAAGGCGGATCTTTCTTGGGCGCCGGGGGTGAGCTGGATCTGCCAGTACCCGGCGGTGAGGTCCAGCGTGCTCAAGTAGCGAGCGGCCCCTAGGCGGTCGATGAGTTCGTCGGCCCGGGGTATCGGGTGTGCGTCTGTCTTGGTTACTGCATTCAGGGCTCGGTAGTCCACGCAGAATCGCAACTCCGGGGGGTGACCGGGAGCTGCGGCCTTGGGCACCAGGACGACAGGGCTGGCCCACGGGCTGTCGGAAGGCTCGATGACCCCCAGGGCCAGCATCTTTGCTACTTCAGCCTGGATGCAGGCCCGCACTCGGTCAGGCACCCGGTAGGCTCTGTGCCGTATGGGGGGGCTCTCCCCGGTGTCGACATCGTGGACGCACCAGTGGGTCACCCCCGGGGTGAGAGAGAAGAGGGCTGCGTAGTCCCGCAGTAATTGCTGGCAGTCGTTGCGCTGTTCCGGGGTCAGGGACGAGGCGAGTTGGACCCCTTCGATCGATCCATCGTGAATGTCGGATTGCAAGAGGTCGGGCAAGGGCTCGGAGTCGTCCTCGCCCCCTTCGTCAGTCGCCAGCAGCAGGCTCAGTTCGGTCCGGGCGAAGTGGGGTTTTAGCCTGTTAGCATGTAGGACCCGGAGGGGGTTCCGGGGGGACTCCAGATCGACCAGGTAGGTGACGGGACTTTTCTTCTCCACCACCTTGAAGGGCCCGGTCCACTTGTCCTGGAGGGCGCCGGGTTCGACCGGGGCCATGACCCATACTTTCTGTCCTGGCTCGAATTCTATAGTAGAGGTGTTGCGATCGTACCACCGCTTCATGTCCTCCTGGCTGGCCTCGAGGTTGGCTTCGGCCATGGCTCGGAACCTGCGGGTCTGGTTTCGGAGGGTCAGGAGGTATCGGTAGACGTCAGGAGGGGCTCCTCGGGGCTTCATCTCCCAGCCCTCCTTGACCAGGCTGAGCGGTCCGCGGACCGGGTGTCCATACAATAGTTCAAACGGGCTGAACCCCAGGGACTTCTGCGGGACCTCCCGATAGGCAAACAGGAGGCAGGGCAGCAGGACATCCCATTTCCGCCTGAGGGGTTCTTCCAGGCCCTGGATCATCCCTTTTAATGTTCGGTTGAACCGCTCAACCAGTCCGTTCCCCTGAGGGTGATAGGGGGTCGTGAACTTGTATGTGACCCCGCACTGTTGCCACAGAGACCGCATGTACCTGGAGATAAAGTTCGTGCCGCGGTCGCTCACCACTTCGCTGGGGAATCCCACTCGGGAGAAGATCCCCATCAAGGCCCGGCCTACCACCGGGGCCGTTATAGTTCTTAGCGGGACCGCCTCCGGGTACCTGGTGGCGTGGTCCACGAGGACCAGGATGAAGCGGTGGCCCAGGGCGGTTTGGGGGTCCAGGGGTCCCACAATATCGATTCCGACCCGTTCGAACGGGGTGCTGACGGCGGGAAAGGGCTGGAGGGGGGCCTTGACCCGACCCCCCGTCTTTCCGCTGGCTTGGCAGGTCTGGCAGGACCGGCAGTGGTTGTCCACATCTCTCCGCATCCGGGGCCAGTAGAAGTGGGTCACCAGACGACTGTACGTTTTGTCTTGCCCCAAGTGTCCGGCGAGGGGCACATCATGGGCCAGGTGGAGAAGGAACTCCCGGAAGCGGAGGGGGACCACCAACACGCGGCTGGCCCCGAGTTCTGCTACTTTCTGTTCACTGTACAACAGGCCCTCGGTCCAGTAGATCCAGTGGGTGCCGGTCTGGTCACCGTTGGCTTGCGCGGTCGCCTGTTGTCGGACCCCTTCGAGAGAGGGACAGGACTGTTGTTCTTGCTGGAACTGCTCTCGGGTGGGGCCCCCTTCGTGTCGCCATTGTGTCAGCTCTGGGAGGGCGCTCGGAGAAGCCATCTCTTCGGGGGAGGATTTGCTGGGTCCAGGGTCGGTGTCCGCCTCCTCCTCGCTGCTGGCGGGAGGGGGTGTGAGCCCCTCGGGCTGGGCGGTCCCGGAGGTCGAGGATGAGCGGGGGGCCTGGGCGGTCATGGACCGGGTGATGGCGCAGGCCCAATCAGCCAGTCCCAACATTCGGAGGTGTTCTCGTCGCTCTACTTGAGCCCAGGGGGAACTTTCCAAGTCGTTCCCCAGGAGGCAGTCGACCGGGGCGTCGTCGCGCACTGTCACCTTCAGCAGGCCCGTCACCCCTCCCCACTCGAAGGGGACCAGGGCCATCTGGCATAGGCTTTCACTGTTGTCGGCCGTCCGTACGGGGCACAGCACATTCGGTAGAATCTGCCCAGGGGTCACCAGGTGGCAGCGGACAGCGGTGATACTGGCGCCTGTGTCACGAAGGGCTTCGGCCCGTTGTCCATTGACCGTGACCTGCTGCCGGTACTTCTGGGTGTTGGTTGGGATGGGGGTGCAGGGTACCATCTCTCGGCTACCCAGGCAGACCAGGGACATGGCTGCCGGCTCCCACTCAGTGTTCTCTCGGTCGAGGGCCTCCTCTTCCTCTTCTTCTCCCCCCAAGGCGGCGGCTGTCAGCTGCCGGGGCGGGTGCCCGCCGGCCCCGTTTCTTCGGTTCAGAGGGCAGGCCGGATCGCTGGCAAAGTGTCCTGTTTGTTGGCAGCCGTAGCAGGTCACTGGCGGCCGTGGTCCGGGTCGGGCCGGGCCCACCTTTCGGGCTAGGCTCGGGGAGAGATGTGGCTGCGGTGGCCCTCGAGGGGGGCTCCTGGGGGCCCCGGCGGGAGGGTCTCGGTTCCTGTTCGGCCCTCCCCCCCCCACCGCGCTGGCGGGGGGGCCCGTTGGGGTTCCTCTGGTACTCCCCCATTGAGTTCCGGGGGACCCGGGAGTTGACCCATCGATCGGCTTCAACGGCAAGTTTTCGCGGGTCGGTCATTTTGCTGTCGAGGAGGTGCTGCCTCAGTTCCACGAAGCAATTGTTGGAAAGGTGTTCCCATACGATGAGGTCGACCAGCTGCCCGTAGGTGGTTGCTTTGCTCCCTTTGATCCACCCTTCTAGGGCCCGACTGAAAAAGTCCACATATTCCACCCATGTGGTACCCGGGATTTTCTTGCAGTCTCTGAACCGCTGGCGGTACATTTCCGCTGTTAGCCCGTAGCGGGTGAGCAGGGCCTCCTTCATGTGATCGTAGGAGGTCATCACCTCCTCCGGTAGCTGGAGCAGCGTGTCCCGCCCCTCACTCAGGAACCGCCCCCACAGGCCCGCGCCCCAGTCCTTTCGGGGCACCCGATGAGAGGTCATGGCCACCTCGTAGGCCTTGAACCATTGTTGGATGTCGTCATTCTTGTAATACTCCTTGACGACTTCTTTCGGGATATGTACCTTGGCCTCGGAAGGCGGTAGAGTGTCTCTGGGGGTGTCAGTCCCTCCGTTCTTGGCCTTGATCTCGAGCTCCTTGAGACTGCGCTCGTGCTCAAGAGTTAGTTTCTTTTCCTCCAACTCCCGGTGTCGTCTCTTCTCCTCTATCTCTTCTTGAAGGCGCAGCTGCTCTAGGGCCAGTTTCTTTTCTGCCAGCTGGAGTTCACCGTCCAGCCGCAGTCGGGCGAGCTCTAGCTCGTGGCTCCGGACCTTTTCCCGCTCTCGTATTTCTTCTTCGGAGAGGCCGGTTTCTAGGCTCTTTCTTCCTCCGGTTGCCGGAGTCCGTGCGGTTGCTGCGGTCTCAGTCAGGGGCAAGGGCCCTTCCTCCTGGGAGGGGCCTGCCCCGGCCTCCAACCATGCCCTCAGAGCTTTCTGCATCTCCTCTTTGGTACCCAGGCTGGTGGTTGCAATGCCTTTGTCTTTGCATAACTGTTTCAATTCTTTGTGCGTATATTCTTCCAGCCGTTCGGGCTGGAACTCCATTGTCGCGTTGTTTTCCTGGCTGCTCATGATGCTGTTCGTTTGGATGGGTAGCTAGTGGGTACTGGCTGGTACGTACTGCGTTCGGCTCGGATCCCGTCGCTGGCCACCAAATGTTGGAAGGCGGACCCCGAGGAGTCGGTGCGACCACCAAGGGGGGGGGCCCTCACACTGCACGAAGTAGCCGAGCGCTGCCGAGAAGTCTCCTGAGAGATCCTTCTCCTATCACGTACTAGCACAGTAACACCACCACACAGGACTCAAGGAGGTTGTCTTGTGACAAGCAATTCTTTATCAGCAATAAAAGGGTTACGAGGGCAATATTTACACGAAGGGACCGAGGGATCCACCAAAAGTCTCAGTGTCTCTTTGGAAGGGTCGGGGTAGCGGGACAGTCTTTGGCAGGAATGCGGTACGAGGGTACCTGGGGCCCAGTTCTTATCCTCAAGCTGGAGGACCTCCGGATCTCGGAGGGGTCGAGCCGCGACGGCGTCAGCAGGGCTCTGGCGTACAGTTCGTGGAGAGCCGCGATCCAATCAGCAGGGCTCTCAAGATGGTTTCTGCTCAGCTCGAGCCGCGACGTCGTCAGCAGGGCTCCGAGGGAGGTTTCAGCGAGGTTGGGCCGCGACAGCGTCAGCAGGGCTCCGATGTTCCAGGTGGTTCAGAAAGGGTTCACAGGAAGGAGCCGCGACGCAGTCAGCAGGGCTCGTGATGGTTCCGACAAGAGTTCTTCTCCGTAGGGTCAGCCGCGATTCAATCAGCAGGGCTCTCGACTCCGGGATACAACTGCCGAGCTGTGGTGGGGTCGCCCCAGATATAGGTCTGGAGCCCTTTGATGTCCGGACCTATGCGCCCGAGGGGGCGGAGTGGCCGGGTGGAGGTGGCCAGACGCCCAGCAGGAGAGGCGCCAGGCCCATGGGAGTTGCCGGGCGATCACACCTCGAGAGGGGAGGACAGTTGGGGGTCCCATCGATACTGTCCTCCGCCGGGGGCGATGAATGGTTCCTGCGGCACCCCCTGGCTAGTTCGTGGTGCCTCGATGGCGGGGCTTCGCTGGGGTCGAGGCCGGGTTGAGCGGGGTCGCGCCGGCTGGTGCACGGGGTGACGTGTATGCCAACAAGATGGCGGAGCCACGAGGAGTATGCGACCACGTGCAGCTCCGGGTGAAGGGTCTTGGTGCAGTTCAGACGGGTGGCCCGTGAAGGCCGGGGCGGGGAACGGGCACAATCCAGGGGGTTAAGGACCACGCCACGAGGCCGGGTCCAACACATTGACACCCTGTTGCACCCCTGAGACGGCCATGTGTGCACATGTGGCACACATACATGCCCTAAGGGCATGTATGTCTGCCACATTGCACACTTCTAAGCGCTTTAAAACGCTTAAACACATCCATTCATTATTTACCACCAACTAATGGTTGGTGGTAAATACCGACTCCAAAACACACACACACACTCCCCCTACATCTCATTTCTGTATTCGGAATTTACCGAATCGGTAAAATTACCGATTCGGTAATTTTACCGATTCGGTAAATTACCGAATGCAGAAATGAGCCCCCTACATCTCAAAAGCCAAAATACCGGTCGGTAACGGTATAATTACCGAAAATCGGCCGTTACCGACCGGTATTCGGCTACCTACATGAGGCCCTTAGAGTTGTTGACCAATAGGTTTCGGTCAGACATAAAAGTGTTAAAAGCATTTAAAAGCGCCTGGAGTCCCTTCTCTGTTCTTGAGATTAAAACCGCATCATCTGCGTATAAAAGAACTGGAATACCCCGCCTGCCGACTCTGGGGCATCTGCCTGTACATTCTGTAGATAATCATCTAAATCATTAATATACAAATTAAAAAGGAAGGGGGCAAGAATGCAACCCTGACGCACTCCCTTCTTTATGTCAAAGTTACCAGTCGTGTCCCCGTTTGCAGAATATCTGACGTTAGCACTGGTATTATTGTGCATATCCACCAGAAAGTCAACTATACCTGGATCCACACCTTTCTCCCTCATGGACCTCCACAGCCCCCCCCTGTTAACACAGTTGAAGGCTGATGAAAGGTCCATGAAGGCAAGATGGACAGTTCCCCTCTGTACAGTGGAATATGTGCTCAATACAAGGAATAGGTTAAGGCACTGGGTTATGGTGGAGCGCCCCCCACAGAAACCATACTGGGAAATCGACATGATGTTATTTTCGGTCGCCCAGCATGTTATTCTCTGTAGTAGAATTCTCCCCATAATTTTGACCATGGAGTCAATTAGTGAAATTGGCCGGTAGCAGTGAGGACTGCCCTTATCTCCTTTTTTAAAAACGGGAATAATCGTTGAAAGTCCCCAGGAGATAGGACAACCCACTTTGGCAGCTGCATTAAATACTGCAGCCAAGATGGGCGCCCAAAAGTGTGGATCAGACTTATACAAGTCTGGGGGGATCCCATCAGGCCCTGGAGCTTTTCTAGCAGTAAGTCCTTCAATGGCCACCCTAACTTCCACATTAGTAAACCTAATAACACCTCCCCTAGCATCAAGCAATTTCTCAGTTATAACAGGTAACCCAGAAGAGTATAATTGTTTAAAGTGAAGTTCCCACTCTTCCTTGGTAATGCAGCAGTCCAGACCATTGCCCGGGTCTTCTACCAGAAATGTTTTTTTAATTATTGTCCAAAATCTGGTGCTGGATTTTAAGGTGGAGGGATCAAGTAACTCATTCCACGCTTCTGCTCTTAGCGACTCCTCATGGGATTTTAGAATGGACTTATATTCCCTTCGACACAGTTTGACATTTTCCTGCAGTCTCGGAATAGCTGCCAGTGCTAGCCTAAGGTTACGAGCAGCTTTGGAGCAGTCATGATTGAACCATCTTGGCCCACATTTTCCCACACTCGTCTTTGCTGGGACCAACATCAGTTCAGACACATTCTGCGACAGATTTTGATAAGCAGTAAGAACCCGTCGAGGGTCTGCCCCCACCTTAGTGCAGGTCACAATATCCTCAGTACATGTATCTACAATGTTTTTATACAGTAAATCTGGAGTCACCATTGACCATTTAAGTCGCCGCCTTCCATCTGTGGTGCCCAACCTCCAGGAATTACATATCTGTTTTTCCTTAGTAAACCAAGGACCCTGCAAACAAATTGTTAGAGGATTATGGTCACTGAATTCGCTTGGAACAATATCAAACAAGTCTAGTAAAGGCAGCAGTGTTGCAGACAACAGCACGTGGTCAATAAAGGTGCCCCTCCCGTGCCCCTTGAAGGTGGGAGTATCGAAACATTTAAATGGATCCCTGAGTGTCATTGCCAGGGAAAGGTCCAGGTTATCCAGGAGAGCATTGCATAGTTCCCCAGCCATTGTGTGATCCAGGTGGAGTCCCTCCATACGCTCACAACTTAAGTCATTTATGCATTTGTGCAGAGGGTCTCCACACAAGTGAACATTGAGATCCCCCACAATCATGAAGTTGTGATTAAAATCCTTTAGAGAGGAAGTGAGAAAGGCATGCAAGACAGATACGGAGTTAGGTACTGAAGTGACATTGGCAGCATTATAGAAATTCACTAGACATACTCGGCAGTGTACCCCATTTAAAACCAAGCCCATCATATCAGGATCATTTGCGTCGATTCTGGTAATTTTACAGGTAACAAGGATAGAAACAAAAATCACCAACCCACCCTTAGGTCTGCCTCTTGATGATGGTGTGGCCGGGACATAGAATGCCTTATACCCTTCTAAAAAGAGATCACATTCAACCAGCCAAGTCTCTTGTAGGCAGATAACTTTAAATTGCTTAATGTAGTTGACCCAATTTATGTCTGTCATTTTTGCAGCCAGGCCCGCAATGTTCCACGAGACAACATTGCTACCATAGTTTTTATCCTGTGAGTTCGGAATAGACACCAATTCATCTGAGAATAAGGTGCCCTGACCCACAAGAATCTCATGTCAGTCACACATGTCCAGGCCAGATAGAAGATCGTACCTGTTCAGTGTGTTGATGTTAAATCCTGGATTAGGTTTGGCCAAAAAATTGGGTCTATTCTGTGTATTGGTAATGTTTCCCAGTCCCCTCCAATTAACAATATTATACTGAAAGCGGGTGTCCATGGCCTGGGTCTGAGTTTCAGCCACTGGACTAAACAGCCTTCGTTGGGGGAAGTCATGACAGAGATGGGCATAAAAATACCCCAGAGGTCGGACACATATACTGCTCTCATTGTATATCAGTGACGAAGCTCTTAGGAGAGCGGTGGCCACATGTTGGGGATATTTGAAGTTAACAACAATGCAGTCTCCGCTTCCCATTTTTTTTGATGGGCCCACCCAGTTCACCCGCCTGACTGTCAGAATCTGATCAGAATATGCAATTGGGAAGCCACAGTTTTTGTTAAGCCAGGACACTGTTTTGTTCTTGAGTGAGGCATGAGACTCATCATAGGGTGAGGCAGGATGTATACCGCAGGGTGGGACATTAGTTAGAACTACCACAAATGGCGCACAGTCAGGTGGTAGATTAAGATGACGTTTACTTCTGTGCGACCTGCTAACTGTTCCCTGTCTTAATACAGGGTCAGATTGAATCTGTGGATCCATTGTTACTTGGGTGGCTGGTGTGGTTGCTAGTGTAGGTGCCCTACTCACAGCGGTAGATACTGCCGTCACATTGATGGGATTTGACTGAGATATTCCCCACACCAACCCTGCCTGTCTGCCTTCCCCAGGTTTATCCCTTAATCCAGTAACTGCAGCCTGATACGAAGATACCAGGCCGCCAAGCCAGGACACCTCAGCTGTTAAAGTGTCTATCTTAATGGTTAGAGGTCTGATAGCCTCCTCTACCTTAGATTCTAATTTGGACTCAAGGTTTTTTATAAGGGCAACCAGTTGTGCAATATTAGCATTAGAGTTCTTCTCCTTGACTCCAGTGAACACAAAGGGATTATTAAGTGGGACATTAACATCAACAGAGTCTACAACAGTAGATTTTTTCTTCTGTTTCCCACCCCCTTTTATCTGTGTTCGCCTACAGTTGCGTACCGGCCTTATGGCTGGCGGAACTTCTTCCAGAACCTCACTGGGTAAATCTTGGTGTTCTATATGGACCTCAGCCCTTACCACAATCGGCGTGACCGGGTTTTCTCCAACAGCACCATTGACACTGGCATCTCCCTCGGCGACCAACGCTATCAGAGGCGGCGTGTCAACCAGTGCTGATGCAGGAGGCCCTTTCCCCAGAGATGCCCTGCGTTCACTGTTAATCAGGGTGACTTTTTTGACCA
Organism: Triturus cristatus; assembly: GCF_964204655.1. Lineage (NCBI taxonomy): Eukaryota > Metazoa > Chordata > Amphibia > Caudata > Salamandridae > Triturus > Triturus cristatus. The sequence goes on from NC_140585.1 coordinate 1,170,608,685, forward strand.
TGTAATTGTCAATAGTACTATTACCAGTAGCAGTTTTATCATTTTTAGCCTTAGACATCCTACGTATTGACAGTACGTGTTAGAGTTGCAATGCGACTATACACAAGTATTAAAAAAAAAAAAAAAAACATAAAAAGATAAACATTAAAGTCTCACTTGTTAAAACAATGGAGAAATCAGTTCACGGAACCAGGGTCTCGGGCCCAGCCCAGTCTCCTCAGGCCTCTGAGGGCCACAGAGGGCCCGCCCTTTGCCAGGGCTTAGCCCGGCACCCGCCCGCGCGCGTCCCGCGATGTGGAGGAAGCAGCGGTCTTTTGTGCGCCTCCGGGCACTTAGGTGGCGTCAAGGGGTGCTAGGGCACCTGGGAGCTGTAGTTTCCCCGCTTCCAGGCCGCGAGGTGATGTGCCGGCGACGGCGGAGTTGCACACAGCGTAGGGGCCAGAGGAGCAACAGCAAGGCTAGCGGTAAGGGAGGGCACCAACAACGTCCCCCGTTCAGTGTTGCAGGTCTCTGTGTGTTACCAGGGCTCTGTGTTTGAACTTCCCGCTCCCCAGAGGGAGCAGCGGTCTTTTGTGCGCCTCCGGGCGCGTAGGTGGCGTCAAGGGGCGCTAGGGCACCTGGGAGCTGTAGTTTCCCCGCTTCCAGGCTGCGAGGTGATGTGGCGGCGACGGCGGAGTTGCACACAGCGTAGGGGCCAGAGGAGCAACAGCAAGGCTAGCGGTAAGGGAGGGCACCAGCAACGTCCCCCGTTCAGTGTTGCAGGTCTCTGTGTGTTACCAGGGCTCTGTGTTTGAACTTCCCTCTCAGTATTTAATTCCCTGCCATCTGCTCTGCATCGTGGTAGCATTAAAATTACATGATTGCCAGTTCTTGCTACACGTAAAGTTGGCAGAGCATTTGTTAGACAATTCGGACATACATTATTTTGTGTAGCATTTCTCACTAATCTTTCAAAAGTCACACTTTAGGAATCTGGTAACATTAAATGATTAAAACTCTCCATTCTCTTTGTGTAGTTCATGTGTAGGAAAGTTCTTCACATTCATGGTGCCACGAGTAACAATGTCTTAATAACTCATTAACAGGTATCCCCTCTGTTTTTAAACAGCAAACAACACCATTAAAAACTCCTCTGCATCCTCTTGAGTATTTTGAGTAAACTGTACAGATCTACTACATATATCTACAGTGCATTGAATTGCTGACACAGTATGTGTTTTTGTTCTCTCACTACGTAGACGGTCCAACGAAACACAACGTGCAGAACACAATACCTTCTGCTGTTTCTCTTAAATTGCATATACAACATGAGGTAATATGAACAAAACATTTACCACAACATTAGCATAGTAATTGAAACCAGAGGGGTTTACCAATTGGTAACCAACAATATCTCTCTCATTTTAAATGTTTTGTTTCTTAACTTCCTACTTCTCTTTCATTTCCTTCCTTGCAACTGCTTCACCACGCTGCTTTGAAATGTTCCACTTTGGAAAGATGGAACGTTTCTCATAAACTGGATACTGTCCTAAATGAGGAGCATACAGACTTTTTAATCAGTTTTATTCTTTAACACAACTTGGATCTGTGTTTACTCTTCTCTCATCAAATGCAACTAAATTCAAACCAGACAATGTTCTAACTTGAGACAAAACTATGAATGACATACCTTCCTTAAACCCTGTACTATAAATATTAATAAATGCTGCATCTAAATTTAAACCTTAGGATTTATGAATAGTAATACCATTTGCTATACAAACTGGAAAGGTTTTCCATTCCGCATATTAAACTTTCACAAGCAAGCAAAACATGTTCAGTACATTGTCCACTTTGCATTGTCAAGCTGATTAAATTTAATTTCAAGGTATTCTACCTCATTTCTATTAGGAAGATGAATAAAACAACAACTTTACCTATGGCACCATTAACCAAACCTTCAACATTTAAATTTGAGCGCAAAATCACTCTAAAGTTGTTGCATAGAATTAAACATTTCTGCAATCCTGCAGTTCATAAAACAGATTTTTCTAATGAATAACATTTTTCTAATGAATAAAGTTTTGCTTGTAACATTTCATTTAGAAATACAATGCCACCCTGGTGTTCCATTTTATCTATTGCCTTCAGTTGCAAAATATCTTCCTTGTCCAATTCCTACAATTGTTGTGAGGCATACTCCTCCAATCTTGGCATTAGGCACACAATATGTTTACCATATAGTATCAATTCAAGCTTTATTTCGATTAAATCAATCATAAAAGCCAACTATCATAAAATACAGTGTCCAGTGATACCAAAAATTAAAAACAATTTTTGTCATCAACAATCCCAGTAAATGAATTAGCATTCATAAATTGACAACACTATACAAATTTACAAGGGATAGTAAAATTTACAATTCATTAATAAAAACATTGACCATTAAAACTAATAAAAAAATTATATATATATATATATTCACTTAAAAAACCAAAGGTTTCACACACGTTATAGTTAGCAATTAACATTTAAAAAACCTTGCAAATTCACTCAAAAAACCATAGGTTTCAAACATGTTATAGTTAGCTGGACATTTCACTCGTAAAAAAACAATGAAATTCCCCCGTTATAGTTAGTTCAGGTAACTATAACTCACGTGACCGCAATCCACTGCTGATGACATCAGATATTACATCACTGTATTTAGACACTTATTTACCCATTTATTCTTCCTTTAACCTTTAGATATACATATATAAAAAATATTTATTTTACAGAAAGACACATATTCACTGGATGATGTCATCAGTGATGTAATATCTGACGTCATCAACAGTGGATTGCGGTCGCGTGAGTTATAGTTACCTGAACTAACTATAACGGGGGAATTTCATTGGTTTTTTACGAGTGAAATGTCCAGCTAACTATAACATGTGTGAAACCTATGGTTTTTTAAGAGAATTTGCAAGGTTTTTTAAATGCTAATTCCTAACTATAACGTCTGTGAAACCTATGGTTTTTTTAGTGAATTTGTACGGTTTTTTAAATGCTAATTTATATATGTATTATTTTTTTTTTCATATATTTATTTTACAATAAACTACCTATGTATATAGTTCAAGGTATCCAACAGTGCATGAGTACGCTCTCAGGAAGGAAAGGCAGACACGATCATTCCCATCACCAGTTTAATGCACACGACGCGTTTCGGCAGAAGCCTTGTTCACGTGTGACAAGCTGTCAATATTCCACACTGATAAAGTTAACACGTTCCAAAGTGAGCAAAATCAACATAGGACAATCCCAAAATGCATGGCCGCCATCTTGGAATGGGTAGAATACCATATCTTACAGAATCTGGGCTGCACGAGTAAATGGCAAAGTACAATTCCTGTGGAAGGAAAATACGATATGCATACATGTATCATGAGTGCTGAAAACATTGTACCCAGTTAACGTAGAAGATATACAAACGACAAAATGTCGATATACCACACTCTTAAATTAAGTAAGATCCAAAGTAAATAAGGGACAATCCTGAAATGCATGGCGGCCATCATGGAATGGGTAAAATACCCTTCCAAACAGTAGGGAACAAACCAACCCCTGGTCAAAATAATGTGTAATCAAATATACAATTGCTGGGGAAGAAAGACATAATGTGCATTCACGTTAGAGAATAAAATAAAAGAGAGCAAATGTTATCAACTAACCAATACCGGTAGGAGATAAGCACAATGAACACATGGTGTGTCGCTAATATTGCATGGTTATGCATAATGACGGAGAAGGAGAGCGTCAACCAAAAATGGTGCGAGTGAGCATCTCATCTAACTGTGAAGAATACAGAATAATAATAAGACTGCGTGGACCACAGAAATCCATGGCTAAGTGCCAAACAATAATGGCTAAGCGAAGGTTTACACATAGTGTGTACAAATTGAACCAGAGACAGTCCAAGCTGTGAGGATAACGTGAAAAAAGTAATATAGGCACACAGAAGAACAAAGTAGTCCCAAAGTTGTTCCGCATAACAGAGCTACCTGGTCAACCTGGAACGTGTCAAAAACAGTGGACGTGGTTGGTGACAGCATAATTAAAGATGTGGCAAACGTGTAGGTCATACCGGATGAAAAGGGTAGGATGCCCGTGCTGGTGAATACGTGAAAGTGGGCCCCTTCCTTTTCTCCTGTAAAGAATGAAAAACAACAATTAGAATTCAAAAATATAAAACACATACAAAAGTTGCACATCCTAACGAGAAGTGGAAGAAGCAAGGAGGTTAAGTATTAAAGTTAACTGAATATACTGACTGTCCAAGACAAGAACTGAAGAATATGTATATGTATATAGTTATAGATTGACTGTATCCTGTAATTTGGAATGGCTCAGCTTTTTTTTTTTTGAATTTGGATAAAGTTGAACAGCATAGTTAATATCTTCTATAAAATTATAAACAGTTTAAATTGTTTTTTTTTTTTTAAGGATTTTTCACCGTGCGCGCACCCCGCGATTTTTTGAAGACGCACGGTGCGCGCACGGTGCGCGCACCCCACAATTTTTTTTTTTTAAAAAAAACGTTTTTTCTCACCCTTCGGGGTCCTTCAGGGACCCCCTGACAAAGGCTAGGGGGTCAGAAACTCTCTACCCTGCCCCCTTTTCACGTTCTTATATGTTTTTTAATTATTTTTACGGGTTTTTCACCGTGCGCGCACCCCGCGATTTAAAAAAAAAAAAAAATGTTTTTTTACCCTCCGGGGTCCTTCTGCGACCCCCTGACAAAGGCTAGGGGGTCAGGAACTCTCTACCCTGCCCCCTTTTCACGTTCTCCACCTTTCCCTTTTCAGTGCGACAGACAAAATGACGTCCGACACTTCCTGATTTCGACCGATTCGAATGTTGACTGACATCTAACCACCAATCAGAATTACGCCCGCGCACGGCACAGTGCGCGCACGGTGCGCGCACGGTGCGCGCACGGTGCACTCCTATAGATATTTAAGTACTTTTAACTGCAATTTTCTCTGGAAATACTCAACAGATTGACTCCAGATATGCAAAAGGCACATGCCTGACCTGAGGACTACCTCTTTGCCAAATTTCAAGTAATTCTGTTCAGCCGTTCGGGCTGTACCTTCGACTAAAGGTCCTATGGGAAAATGCATGGGGAAAATGCGTTTTGGGACCCCCCTTTTTTCTCGGCCCCCGCTTGACGAATCACCCCGAGACTTTCAGGGTAGGAGCTGAGCGGAGCGCCCCATTAGTTTTGAAAATTTTGCGAGGATTCGTCAACCGGTGCCAAAGTTATTTAAAATAGAATTTTCAGATTTCCTATGGAAACACGGTCCTAACTATAACTATCTACTGGCGACCGCCAGTAGGTAATATATATATATATATTCCCCCGTTATAGTTAGTGCAGGCAACTATAACTCACGCGACCGCAATCCTCTGCTGATGCTAATACTGTATTTAGACACTTATTTGCCCATGTCTTCTTCCATAAATTTTTAGCTATACATATATTACAAATATTTTTTTTTCATAAAGACACATATGACATCAGCAGAAGATTGCGGTCGCGTGAGTTATAGTTGCCTGCACTAACTATAACGGGGGAATTTCATTGGTTTTTTATCAGTAAAATTTCCGCTAACTATAACATGTCTGAAACCTATGGTTTTTTCAGTGAATTTGCAAGGTTTTTTAAATGCTAATTCCTAACTATAACGTGTGTGAAACCTATGGTTTTTTCAGTGAATTTGTACGGTTTTTTAAATGCTAAGTTACTTTACGCCATTCGTGGCGTGCACGCCCACTTAACGCAGTTCGTTCCGTGCGCGCACGGTGCGCTTCGCGCACCGTGCGCGCACAGTGAGCACGCGGTGCGCTTCGCGCACCGCGCGCCCACTTTACGCAGTTAGTGCCGTACACGCAAGGTGGGCACGCAGTGCGCTACGCGCACCGCGTGCCCACGTTACGCACCGTGCGCACATGGAGGTCATATTATGCGCTTCCTTGTGATAGGTAATCTGTTAAATTTAGTTTGTAAGTGATGACAATAATATGCCATGCACAGAGAGTGTTTTTTTTTTTATTAAAATTTTTTGCGTAAGCGCACCGTACGCGTACGGTAAGCGTAATCGGCGAAATTTTCAAAAAATAAAAATTTACCGTTTTTGGCCTTGGGGGATCTTTGAGGACTCAACTAACATGGCTATGTGCATGGGCGCTGTCTAAACAGCCCCTTTATATGTTTTTTGCCTTTGTTTACAGCCCCCCCTCAGAGTGCGAGAGAGAAAATGGCGGCCGCCGCTTCCTGGTTTCGACCGATTCGAATGTTTACTTAGATGTAACAGCCAATCAGAATCGCGCTCGCGCACGCCACCGTACGCGTACGGTAAGCTTACGGTAAGCGTACCGTAAGCTGGCTCAGATATATATATTGCTTTAAAGGCTATTTTCTCAGAATCCACTGAACAGATTTACACCAAACCTACAAAAGGCACTTCCTTGACCTGAGGACTACCTCTCTGCCAAATTTCTAGTAATTCTGTTCAGCCGTTCGGGCTGTAGCCCTGTCTAAAGGTCCTATGGAAAAATGCATGGGAAAAACGCGTTTTGGGACCCCCCTTTTTTCTCAGCCCCCGCTTGACGAATCCCCCCGAGACTTTCAGGGTAGGAGCGGAGCGTAGCGCCCCATCTATTTTGAGAAATTCGCGAGGATTCGTCGACCGGCGCCAAAGTTATTCAAAATAGAATGTTGCGGATTTCCTATGGAAACAGGGTCCTAACTATAACTACCTACTGGCGACCGCCAGTAGGTAATATATATATATATATATATATATATATATATATATATATATATATATATATATATATATATATTATTGCTCCCGGTTTCCTCCCAGATGAAAAAGGAATCTCGGGCACTCACGGGAGAGTAATTTTGCAGCTTTGTTTATTTACCAAAAAACAACAAACGCGTTTCGGAGCTAGTCCTTCATCAGTGTTGTTACCTAATTCATCACAAGGTACTCATTTATAAACATGTGATCACTTTGTAAACACAGAAGTAGTCAGAGGGAATGGCGGTCAAGAAATCATGAGCGCCATCTTGAAAGGGTCAAAGTTTGCTTATCGTTAATCTTATGTACACAAATAGAAAAATCGGGTTAAATACAGTAAAACAATCCCTTCATCCTGTTTAGGATACTTTGGCTCATGTTTTGGACGATATCGCCAAATCCTCGCTTATCATTGAAATTATATATAACAACAAAAGCACCAATGAAACGATCAATTCGTTATGTTAAAACATATTAACCCATATTTACAGATCATATCGCCGTGGATCGGCAATTTGCAACCGAAAAAATAAACGGTTGCTATAACCTTCTTTAAAAGCCGTGTATCGGCTAAACAATATTGATCAGATTGCACATTAGTAAATTAATAAGCAATTCAAGAAATGAGATACACAGTCATCTACCCAAACACCACATATTTTCGCAAAATCTATTGCATAGCTGTACAATAGTAGTTAGTTGACTTGGTACTTCTAGATCCCTAGCTGTACTGTCAATTCTTCCCCAGAATTTAACCCATATGGGGTTTTTGTCTGGAGGTCAATTATATATCTTGATTCCAGTCGTCCTTATCTCGACACTCTGTCCCCTCCTCTGGCATGTACCGGGACATGATCAATAGCAAAGTATTGTAGGCTTTTAAAGAAGGGTATAGCAACCGTTTATTTTTTCGGTTGCAAATTGCCGATCCACGGCGATATGATCTGTAAATATGGGTTAATAAGTTTTAACATAACGAATTGATCATTTCATTGGTGCTTTCGTTGTTATATATAATTTCAATGATAAGCGAGGATTTGGCGATATCGTCCAAAACATGAGCCAAAGTATCCTAAACAGGATGAAGGTATTGTTTTACCGTATTTAACCCGATTTTTCTGTTTGTGTACATAAGATTAACGATAAGCAAACTTTGACCCTTCCAAGATGGCGCTTATGATTTCATGACCGCCATTCCCTCTGACTACTTCTATGTTTACAAAGTGATCACATGTTTATAAATGAGTACCTTGTGATGAATTAGGTAACAACACTGATGAAGGACTAGCTCCGAAACGCGTTTGTTGTTTTTTGCTAAATAAACGAAGCTGCAAAATTACTCTCCCGTGAGTGCTCGAGATTCCTTTTTCATCTGGGAGGAAACCGGGAGCGATAATAGAAATTTCAGGACACCGCCGCATTGGAAGCACCCGCCTTGAGGGTGCCGCGCTACTCTTGGTGTAAAGGAGCGACATATTATTAAGCGCTGGCACCGCTTCAGACTTCGACTCCGTACAACTACGATTTGCGAAAATAAAGGAGGACCGGCACACGGACGGCGAGCCACAGAAGAGACATGGTAAGCCGGCGATATGCAATTGTTGTGTCGAGTTCCTTAGTTTGAAGCTAGGCAAAGGGAGACTATTGGCAGCAGCATTTATAAGGAGCCCCAAAAGGAACTTTAAAATACGCAATGGACATGTTCAATGTCGCAGATCCGAGGGAGGCGGCAATATATATCTTTAAAAAGAAAACGTCAGACACCCCAAACCCACGAATATCGGAGACATACAGTATCCCGAATACCCTACAGATGCGATACACTAGATTGGAAAGATTATACGAAAGAGAAGTGCAGAAGTGGTGGGAGGCAACCTCTCTACAAAGCTACATCGAAGTGGAGAGGGTACCTAGGGGATTACGTGTTTACACGGTGCCATCATATGAAAACCCTGACCCACTCCTTCTAGAAGAATGGGCATTACACACAGCCTCATTCTGCAAAGGAACATTGGAGCTGCTGGTAAAGTTTGCCTGGAGCGATAGAGACAAAGCCTTGAAGGATGTTGAAAATGAAGAAGCAGAACTAACGAAAGAAACTGACAAAAGTCAGCAAGCTCTATTAAGGTCAGCGATAAAAAAAAGACTCTCCGCATATGAAATTAAAATCAAACAGCGCAAACAAGAAAAGTTTGAACGAGATGAGAGGGACCACGCCTTGGGGAGAGTGCTGACTTTTGCCAAAAAATTCTACCAATCAAGAAAAGAAGTGCAACAAAGAAAAACTCTGCCCTCAGTGACACCGACTCGAGTAGACACCTCAGAATCGGATGTAACGGAAAACGAATACTCTGAGGATGATATAGCAGGCCCCTCTGGACGACAACAGAAGACCCCTTTTCAAATGGAATTCAACATCATCCGCCAAACTTGGTTGAGGGGAGGCAAGAGTAAGCCCCCAGAAAAAGAAGACAAACAAGAAGGGGCAGTTGGAAGAGGAAAAGCCAAAAACAATCAAACTCCTCGAGTCCCACGGAGCAAGAGAGGAGGCAGATGGTAGAGGAAACCAATCAGCTGACAATAATAAATCTGACCCCCCAAATTTTAACAGCTATTGAGGAATCAGTATTGAAATTGGGACTCTCAATCTGTCCACGGAATCGTCTAGAATACACCCAAACGAGAATTGACATTTTCAAATTGGTGCGAAAACTTAAACTGCACAAATATTTCAAGTTAAAACCTACAACTCGAGAGGTGAGATTTGTTAGAGCACTGAACATGGAAACAGATCTGCGTGCAGTCAACGATTTGACAACCTTAGAAATTTTGGAAGATTTACGAAAAGAAGGAACTCTGGAAGAAATACAGGTCAGCACAACCTTAACACAAAGAATTAAGGAATCCAATGTGACACAAGAAGCTGCTGCTAGTGGATTCAAGCAATCTTCCCAATTCTTACCTCAGATGCCTATAGACGCCATTGACGTCTTTTCTGAGGGAGTGATTAAGGATTTAATAAAATTTCGTGAAGATGCAGGCAAACGTAAAGTAAAGCAGAACCTAACTCTTCAACAGAGAGATGCAGTAAAAAGCCTTCAAGAGGATATCTCAATGATCATAAAACCCTCAGACAAAGGGGGTAACATTGTTCTGATGCCCCGGGAACAATATGTGCATGAAGCTATGTGGCAATTACAAGATCCTAACTGCTACGAATCAACTACAAGAGAAACATACTTAGAAAGTATTGCGCAGCTGCATTCCTTAATCAAGAAATGGCATGATGTTAGATCTTGAAGAATATCTGTTTTTAAGAACGACAAATCCAATTACACCTACATTCTATCATTTACCGAAAATACATAAAAACGCGGTAACACCTCCAGGAAGACCAATTGTTTCTTCCATGGGTAGCTTAACTGAGAACTTGTCGAAATTTTAGATCATTTTTTGTTTGAATCTGTTTTGAAACTGACATCTTATATAAAATACACTACTGACTTCTTCATAACATTGAAAAGATCGAATGGGATCCATCATACTGCATGATTGTGTTGGATATTACAAGCCTTTACACGTGTATCAATCACTCTCAAGGTGTAAGTGCGATTTAATATTTCCTTAAAAAAAGAGCTCTGAAATTCGCAATCCACAACAGAATGCTGTTGGAATTAATTGAATTTTGTCTATTTAATAACATTTTTCTCTTAAAGGGAGAGTACTATAGACAAATTTCAGGCACTGCGATGGGCACCTGCTTCGCCCCCAGCTACGCGAACTTGTTCGTGGGCTGGTGGGAGGAGCAGGTGGTCTGGACCACTGCCAACTATGAATGGACCAAGGAAATAGTATCATGGCATCGATACATCGATGACCTTTTTCTAATTTGGAAGGGTTCAACGGACAAGGCTAAGCAAAATATCCAACATCTCAACAGGAATGATGTTAATTTACACTTCTCAGGAGAGATTAGTCTAGTGGCAGTAAACTACCTCGACCTAAAAGTAGAAATCAATTTTTCAAAAACAAATCTTCCATTTAGACACTTATATATCCATTTATTCTTCCATCGACCTTGAGATATACATATATAAAACATATGTAATTTTCAGAAAAACACACATTCACTGGATGATGTCATCAGTGATGTCATTTGAGGTGTCATCAGTGATGTCATGAGTGATGTCACTGACCATGTCATGAGTGATGTAATATGTGACGTCATCAGCAGTGCATTGCGGGCGGGCGAGTTATAGTTAGCTGAACTAACTATAACGGGGGAATTTCAATGGTTTTGTACGAGTGACAAGTCCAGCTAACTATAACGCCCCTGAAACCTATGGTTTTTTCAGTGAATTTCTAAGGTTTTTTAAATGCTAATTCCTAACTATAACGTGCCTGAAACCTATGGTTTTTTCAGTGAATTTCAAAGGTTTTTTAAATGCTAATTTCTAACTATGCCTACAGAGATAGGACATGTGAAGAAAGAAGAAAAAACGCACTGATAGAAAAAAACAGAAATGCAGAAAGAAGAAACAGAAGTCCTCAAAGACGAAGAAAAGTGCAAGATGAAGGATAACGTGCAGAAAGAACAAACAGAAGAGCAGAAAGAAGCCTTGTTGCAAAATCATCCTGTACCCTCAAATTTTTCAGACGGATACTGGTGGTAACTGAGTCTGACTAACCAGTCCTAGAGCCAGTGCTATGTTAAAAAGACACTCAGAATACAGTGAAAACGCCTTCATACACTAGGGAACACTATGCGTTGGGGTCCTCCTGTGATCAGCATGACCTCCTCTGTAAGCCCCTAGTATATAATAGGGCAGGGGATTAAAACTACCTCTTAAAATGCACCACAGGGCGTGTTTGCACACGTCACCTCAGGCCCCGTCCCCTCACTTCGCCGCTGTGTAAACACGCCGCCCTGTGGCCGTTTTAAGTTGGGAGATTAAGTCCCCTTGAATCCTGAGGGTCCCTAGGGTCCAACTAGACCACTAGGTACCTCCAGTAAGTGCCACAGAGCTGCGTTGCAGAGAGGTGTAAAAAGTGGCACGGCCTGGACCACCTCTCTGCAACGCAGCTCAGTGGTGCTTACTGGAAGCACCTGGTGGGCTAGTTAGCCCCCAGGGGCCCTCAGGATTGAAGGGGAATTATTTCCCCAACTTAAAACGCGCCATAGGGCGTGTTTGCACACGTCACCTCAGGCCCCATCCCCTCCCTTCCCCACTGTGTAAACACGCCCTGTGGCCGTTTTTTAAGTTGGGAGATTAAGTCCCCTTGAATCCTGAGGATCCCTAGGGGCAAAATGGCCCACTAGGTACGTCCAGTAAGCGCCATTGCAGAGAGGTGTAAAAAGGGGCACGGCCTGCACCACCCCTCTGCAACGCAGAGCAGTGGCGCTTACTGGAAGCACCTGGTGGGCTAGTTGGCCCCCAGGGTCCCTCAGGATTGAAAGGGAATTATTTCCCCAACTTAAAACGCGCCACAGGACGTGTTTGCAAACGTCACCTCAGGCCCGGTCCCCTCCCTTTACCACTGTGTAAACGCGCCCTGTGGCCATTCTAAGTTGAGAGATTAAGTCCCCTTGAATCCTAAGGGTCCCTAGGGTCAAACTAGCCCACTAGGTACCTCCAGTAAGCGCCACAGAGCTGCGTTGCATAGAGGTGTAAAAAGGGGCGTGGCCTCAGAACCCTTGTCTGCAACGCAGCTTCCTGGCGCATACTGGAGATACCTGTTGGGCTAGTTGGCCCTCAGGGACCCTCAGTATTGAAGGGGAATTAATTCCCCAACTTACAACTGGCCAGGGGGCACGTTTGCAGAGTGCTGCAAGGAGGGGGCGTTGCCTCCAGCGCGATGCCGGTCTTTTATTTATTTTATTTTTTTAAGAAGGAGGGCTGTGTGGCCCCCCTTCTTTTTCAAATTTACTGGCCCTGGGGACCCCATCCCCCAGGGCCTGCACCCTAATTTTTTTAGTTGAAAAAAATAAATTTGGCCCTCCCAAGGCCTTAATCGGCCCCGGGGACCCCAACCCCCTGGTCATGGCCTTTGTTTTTTTTTTAATTCTTTAGGAGGGGGCTGCGTTGCCCCCCTCCTCAGGCCATTTATGGCCCCGGGGACCCCATCCCCCAGGGCCGGCCTTTGTTTTTTATTATTTAAAAAAATATATATTTATAGAAAAACCTAGGACATGCTGGACAAACCGTATGTACCTATCATCATGACGATTTGCGTGATATTTATTAAAAGGCGACTATGCATAGAATGAATCCACATGGAATGTATTTACACCGCTAGTGAAGCTCTGACGTGTCTGACGCCCTTCCGTGCCTAATCCCGGCGCCCCCGCCGGTGGGTACTCTCCAAGTAGACACCCTTGTTGTTTATTTATACAAACATGGGTAGCTATTGACGGACACATTTAATATACATGCACACCAAGCCATTCAAAGGGGATTCGACAAAAATTCGACCAAACTATGCAAGAAACCCCCCTCCCGCTTAATAAAACACGAATCCACCGCCGGATGTGTAATACTTTTTATTTTACTCTCTGGAAAGGAGACGAACCTCACTTGAGAGTCACAGAGTGCTCCTGGCTGAGCCCAATGCTGTGTTACACCCACCAGTGCCCCCCGAGTGCCTCACACCTCTGTGTTGTATTCCACCAGCTAGTGCGTATGCTATGACACTCTCTAGCCCATGTGCACCGTAACACCACCCCGTGAATATGTCATGCCACACTTGCCTTTGCACGGGTTATATTGCCCCATCTAACGTGCCTTCCTCGATGCCTATGTTATAACGAACTAATAGCAAAAAACAAGATGATGCGAAGCAACCGATCAAATGACATTTTTCTCAAAATATGAAGGAAACCACAAATTACTCCTTCACAGTAAGTTATTTATATATTGAAATTAATCATCTGCTAATCATATCATTGTCTGGACACTGTTTCATTTGATAAATCTCTTTTATCAACATATAAATAAAGTTCCAAATATTCATTTCATACGTGATTCAGTGAACATCGGTCCATTACTCAAACAAAGAGAAAGGAAGGAACATAAACACAAACAACAAAAGGCATTTAATCCATTCCTTATTCCCCTACAAAAAATATAATAATGGATGTTGACACTATTATCATGAGCATTCCATTGTTTGAAGTCGCCCCATTGGATAGTACTAAGAGTTAGTAACCGTTATACCTCTTCCACAATTTATTGGTACTATGTATATCTCAATACAAACAATGATTTGAATTCTTCCAGGGCACTTAACAATAGTCACTTAACAATAGTCGACGCGTTTCAGCCCAACTTGCTTGCGGGCCTCATCAGGACTAGGGTATATAAGGATATATCTCCTGGAACAACATCTATAATATAAACAAAAATTTACAATATGTACAACTATCTATATATGTACATTCACTAACACACGTTCTAAAAGATATGCACAACCTCTCTGGGAGTGGCAGTACCCAAGAAAAACCAATGAACACCAATAGTAGGGCTCTGAATATGTGAAGAGACCAAATCACCAAGACAGTTCTAACACCAATGGTAGGGCTCTACATATGTGAAAAGACCAAATCACCAAGACAGTTCTAACACCCGTGTAATGAAATCTCATGGCTACCAGCAAAGATTTTAATAAAGCCAACAACTAACTAAATTAAAACCAATCAAGAAAAAAGTGAGCTATATCCGAGTGAGTGTATACACCAAAGTACGAAGCACTCTAGGATTACCAATTCGGCAGCAATCCGAGTAGTCTAATTTCACAGCGGCATAAAATCCATGGCGAGTAATGTTCTAAGTGGAGAACAATGGGGGACTGAATTAGATCTCTGCAAAGTAAATGTTGCGAGAAATGTGGAAACACGCTAAACAGCCCACAGCCCATATCTTACCTATTGGGCCATGGCCTTCCGGGTCAAACAAATGCACTGGGGGCGTATGAATCCGAAACCCACACTAGCGTCTATTCTTCTTGAAAGATCTACCGGGGAAGAAAAAGAAACAGAAACAGACTATCAAAAACGGGCTGTCAACAACGGGACCGGGCGACAAGTACGGATCTACCCTTATAGTAGAAGAGGACCAGCGTATCTAACAAGTCGTACCTTGCAATATCATTCGAAGTCTCCCGCTGACGTTCCAAGTCTCCACACGGTTCCCGGATGGAATCACGTGACCGGAGAACGCGGAAGTCTAAATACTCAATAAATAAAAATAAACAATGGACTCGAAGGACGCCGGCCTGAAATCAAACGTGTCACCCAATGGAAATAAAAAGACGGATATAGAATATGTTATAACGCACAGCGCTATGCCATACATATTACAATCTGGGATCCATATCTTTGTCACAGTGCATATGCAACGTTACACTCCCCAGCACATATTTTATATTACAACTTTAGAGACTAGTTAGGTTACACAACACTGCTCTTTGCATATTACACTCCAAGGCGCATATCGCATAGCACGCGCTAGTGCCTGTGCTATCTCGCGCTCTCCAATGAATCTGTCATTGCGCACAATGTATTGCATATAATATTTCACGCCCGGTTCATCTTATATCACACTTTTTGGTGCATAGTTTATACCATATACCATATCTAGATTTCATTTTCAATCGTGCTCTCAGGACTATGTTCTATATAACACTGCGTCCACCTACCCTTTTCACGGGCATTACATTTTGCGATGGGGGTGGAGGGTCAGGGGGTGTTTCTGCCAAGTGAGCCCGGAGTCACAGTCACAAACGTCCTCTTCTTCCTGAATAAAAGTGAGATTATGCTGCATACTTGTTCATATTTTAAGTAGTTCGCACAGACACACATTTTAAAAACAATAAAGTTCCTAATACCCACCTTCTCTGAACAGTTAGCCTGCTGCCCCATCCACCTCCTCCCTATCCTCTGTTGTCTGAATCCATGGACTAGCCTCCTCCCTCCTGCCATGCATGGTCTGATGTGCTGCCACTGCCCTCCATTTAGCATGATGTACCAGTCCACTCCTCCTGCCCTCCATTGCCCAATTCTATGGCCCATCATTGACCTCCTGCTTAGCCTCTGTGCTTAGCTTGCTGCCCCTATTCTCCTTTCCCCTGCTCTCCGATGTCTTTGTGCATGCCCCTGCTCCATCCTTTTTGCCCACCATGTTCCATGGACCTGCCACTCCTATCTACTCTGAGTGTTCTGTTGAGCTGCCACTCCCCTCCCACCTGCCTAGCATTGTCAGATGACTGTAACCTGTCCCTGCCACCTCCACACTGCCTGTCCACATGCCATGCCCCTATCCCCTTCCTCCTGTCCTCCATGGTCCATTTTACTGCCACACCCTTCTGCCCTCCCTGATCCGTTGTGCTGCAACTGCTCCTCCTGCCTGCCCCGCATGGTCTGTTGTGAGGACTCTTCCCCTGAACTCTCTTGTCTGTGCTCAGGTCCTAACCCTCCCTTCTATCCTCCATGGTCCTTTGTGCATGCCCCTGCACCCTCCTCCTTGCCCATCATAGCCATTGTGCTGCCACTAACCCTCCTGCTTGCCATGCATGGTCTTCTGTGCTGCCATGGCCCCTCCCACCTTCCCTGTGTGTTCAGCTAGATACCCCTGACCCCCTCCCACCTTCCCTCCATGGTCTGTGTGTATGCCATCATAGTCTCATTGTTGCTCTCCATGGTGTGTCTTGTTTCTAGTGCCCATCCTGCCTGACCTCCATGTTCATCTTGCTGCTCCTGCCCTGCCCCCTTGCCCCCAGCCCTCTGTTTCCATGTGCAGACCCCTATTTCCTCTCTCCTGGCTTGTCTGTTCCATTGTAATGCCCCTGATCCATCCCTCCTGCCCTTTACGGTCTATTATGCTGCAGCTTTTCTCCTGTCTGTCCATTATGGTCAGCTAGCTACCATTGCCTCTTTCCCCTCTGTTCTCTGTTGTCCATGTGCATGGTCCTGTCCCCTCCATATTGCTTTCTATGGATTGTTGTGCTGCACTCCCGTCCTGCATGCGCTGTGTGGTGTATTGTGCTGCTGCAAACCCTGATGCCTGCCCTGTGGGGTCAGTTTGGTGCACCTCTCCATGTCCCTCCTGTCCTCTGTTATCCGAGTCCATGTCCCTACTCCAAATCCTCCTACCTACTATGATCCAATGTACCATACTTGCGAACATTTTGAACTTGGTAAGAGGAAGATTTTGAAAAAAACTGGGGTATTGATTTCCCCCTCTGAGTTACATTGAAAAAGAGGAGATTGTAGATAGGAGACAGATCAAATAAAGCCCATTTGAGCTTAAAAACATTGGACGTTTCCTGGCTGAAACTGGTCTGTTGGCATGTATGGTTGTACTACCACTGCCTCTTCCTTCTGCCCACAATGGTCTATTATATTGCAACAGCCTCTCTTGCCAGTCCTGTATTGTTGGTTTGTTGCCCCTGCCCCCCTTTCCACTGCCCTCCATAGTCTGTTGTGCTGCCACTGCCCTTCCTGCCTGCCCAGTGTGGTCAAATTGTTGCATCTGCACTCTCCTACCTGCCTTCAATTTTCAGAGTCCGTGCCCCTGGCCTCTGCCTCTCAACAGTATCCCAATGAACAACTAGATTGCTAACATTCTATATTTATTACAAAAGTGTGGAACGCCTGACGTCATCTTGATGTAATCAAAACTGTAATACCTAGAGTATTTCCTTTAGAAATTACATATATGAGAGGGTCTTATTTGCATCAAAATTATGGTTAGTGCTCTAAAAAACTAAAATGAGGACATATTTTCTGAGTTTTCAAATAGCGACAAAGAACTTTTAAATTATTTGTAATCTTCATATTTTTTTATCCAGTTGACCACTTGATTAAATGTTGCACCTAGGAGAGAGGATGTGGTGTTACTTCCAGAGCTGCAGACTTTGCAACTGGGGAACCAGGTTGGAGTTTCTGCTTCAGCTCAACATTCTGTGATTCTGGTGAAATCACTTAATCTCCCCATGTCTACAACCAAAATGAATTTGATCTTGTGTGATGTAACCAATGCTCATGTAAAGCCCTCCAATACCTGACAAGTCTGCACTATATAAAACTGCTAATACACAAAAAATAAGTGTTTTGCAAACTTCTGTCATAGGGCTATACTTGGGCTACATCTGGGTGATATTTGGGCTACATTTGGGCTCTTTTGTCTCTGGTGGCCATCTGGGAGATTTATTTGTTATGCAGTTTCCTAATTTCCTCATTTACTGCAGTCTCCTCAGTGGGAATACTTTCAGTTTTTTTATTTTGGTTTCATCAAGAAGGCATTCAGATGTGTCACACATTTGCCATAAATTCAGAATGTTAGCACTCTAGTTGCTCATTAGATCACTGCAGTAAAACTACTACTCACCAGGGAAGGCTGCTGCTGGTATTCAAAGTGCATGTTTCAGTCTGCATGTCAGTATTTTTTTATGAAATAGAAGAGGAATTGAGAAGTCAAAATGTGCCCTAATTTTTCTTTCTGCAGAACTAATCATAATTTCTATGGAAAAATGAACCCCTTCATTTTGTTCCTTTGTAAATTAAATGTCTTAAGTGTTACCACTTTATTCCAATCAAGATTGCTTCAGGTGTTCCATACTTTTGTCATAAGTAAGACTGTTAGCGCTCTAGTTGTTCGTTAGAACACTCTGGGACATTCTGTCATTGGGCTATACTTGGGCTACATCTGGGTGATATTTGGGCTACATTTGGGCTCTTTTGTCTCTGGTGGCTATCTTGGGAGATTTATTTGTTATGAAGTTTCCTAATTTCCTCATTTACTGCAGTCTCCTCAGTAGGAAATACTTTCAGTTTTTTACTTTGGTTCCATCAAGAAGGCATTCAGATGTGTCACACATTTGCCATAAATTCTGAATGTTAGCACTCTAGTTGCTCATTAGATCACTGTAGTAAAGCTACTGCTCACCAGGGAAGTCGGCTGCTGGTATTCAAAGTGCATGTTTCAGTCTGCATGTCAGAATTTTTCTATGAAATAGAAGAGGATTTGAGAAGTCAAAATGTGCCCTAATTTTTCTTTCTGCAGCACTAATTATAATTTCTATGGCAAAATGAACCCCCTCATTTTGTTCCTTTGTAAATTAAATGTTTTAAGTGTTCCCACTTTATTCCAATCAAGATGGCTTCAGGTGTGCCATACGTTTGTCATAAGTAAGACTGTTAGCGCTCTAGTTGTTAGTTAGAACACTCTGGGACATTCTGTCATTGGGCTATACTTGGGCTACATCTGGGTGATATTTGGGCTACATTTGGGCTCTTTTGTCTCTGCTGGCCATTTTGGGAGACTTATTTGTTATGATGTTTCCTAATTTACTACAGTCTCCTCAGTAGGAAATACTTTCAGTTTTTTACTTTGATTCCATCAAGAAGGCATTCAGATGTGTCACACATTTGCCATAAATTCAGAATGTTAGCACTCTAGTTGCTTATTAGATCACTGTAGTAAAGCTACTGCTCACCAGGGAAGTCTGCTGCTGGTATTGAAAGTGCATGTTTCAGTCTGCATGTCAGAATTTTTTAATGCAATGGAAGAGGATTTGAGAAGTCACTCAAAATGTGCCCTCATTTTCTTTCTGCAGCACTGATCATACTTTCTATGGCAAAATGAACCCCCTCATTTTGTTCCTTTTTAAATTAAACGTTTTAAGAGTTACCACTTTATTCCAACCAAGATGGCTTCAGGTGTGCCATACGTTTGTCATAAGTAGGGCTGTTAGCGCTCTAGTTGTTCTTTAGAACACTCTGGGAAGCTGCAGTAGAACACAAAGGAATCAACTGACAGTCTCTGCCCTTGTTGGATGTACATGTTTTACTGAGAATGTCAGACTTCATTCTCACATGACTGAGAAAGATAATGTGAATTTACAGAAAATATGCTCTCAGTTTAGCTTATAGATCACCTTCCAAACCTCTGTGGGAAAAGCATGCGAAAATAGTTTTCTCTCAAACATGATTCATGATATCACAGCAGAAGGCTTTTTCACATGGTAAAATCACCTTACAACACACCACAATTCCTAAAATGGGTATGGTACCATGAACAAATGATTTATAATGTAACTAAAGTCTTAAAACCTTCTATTAACTGCAATGCTTTGTAATGAGGTGCTATCATGTATATTGGTCCCAAGATGGCTGCCAACACTTCTTGGATGAAGTGCTGACAGCCAATCAGATCTCACGAAGAGATGTGTGGTTAGGCACCGCCCAGATATATATATGTGATTTTACTTTTGATTTTCTCAGGAACTACTGAACAGATTGACACCATATATGCAAAAGGCACATGCCTGACCTAAGGACTACCTCTTTGCCAAATTTCAAGTAATTCTGTTCAGCCGTTCGGGCTGTACCTTCGACTAAAGGTCCTATGGGGAAAATGCGTTTTGGGACCCCCCTTTTTTCTCAGCCCCACCTTAACGCATCACCCCGAGACTTTCAGGGTAGGAGCTGAGCGGAGCGCCCCATTAGTTTTGAAAATTTCACAACGATAAGTCAACTGGCGCCAAAGATATTCAAAATATAATTTTCAGATTTCCTATGGGAACTCGGTCCTAACTATAACTATCTACTGGTGACCACCAGTAGATAATATATATTTATATATATATATATATATATATATATATATATATATATATATATATATATATATATATATATATATATATATATATATATATATATATATATATATATATTATCTACTGGCGGTTGCCAGTAGATAGTTATAGTTAGGACCGTGTTTCCATAGGAAATCTGAAAATTCTATTTTGAATAACTTTGGCGCCGGTTGACGAATCCTCGCGAAATTTTCAAAACTAATGGGGCTCCTACCCTGAAAGTCTCGGGGTGATTCGTCAAGCGGGGGCTGAGAAAAAGGGGGATCCCAAAACACGTTTTCCCCATGCATTTTTCCATAGGGACTTTAGTCGCAGCTACAGCCCGAACGGCTGAACAGAATTATGTGAAATTTGGCAGAGAGGTAGCCATAAGGTCCATGAAGTGCCTTTTGCAGGTTTGGTGTAAATTTGTTCAGTATTTCCAGAGAAAATAGCTTTTAAATCAATATATATATATCTGTACGCGCGCAAGCCCTGTGCGCGCACCTTGCCGTGCGCGAGCGCACTTCTGATTCGTTGTTAGATGTAAGTAAACATTTGAATCGGTGGAAATCAGGAAGCGGCGGCCGCCATTTTGTCTCTCGCAGTCTGAGGCAGAAAAAAAACAAAGGGGGAGAATGTGTAAAGGGGGCAGAGTGGGGAGATATTGACCCACTAGGCAATGTCAGGGGGTCACAGTAGGACCTTGTAGGGCAAAAAATAAGATTTATATTTTTTAAAAAAATATCGCCGAGTGCACGCACCTGGCGCGCACCCGAAAAAAAACTTTTTTTAAAAAAAGAAAAAAAAATCAAAGAAAAATGTTTAGATATCAGGTGGCTCTAAAAAGAGCCCTTGTGTTAATAGAGTGTTTTTTTTGTAGTACCTACAAGTAAGTACCGATGCAGAGTCTAAAGTTGAAGAGGAAGACTCTGTTGCCTTCATCAGTGAAGTGTACACCATCTCCTCTATAAATGCCTTGCATGTTGTAACGCAAGTTGTTGTGGTATATAGAACCCATACCATAGTCTCTGAGGAAAGCAGAAATAGATTTGTTGACGTGCTTCCTTGCTTTGTCAATCTGCGGACAAAATTGGTTGGACCAGTTCCACTTTTGCCTTTGGCATACTTTAGAATATACAAAGGCAGTTTGTGGAAAAAGCGCCATCAATTGCACAAAGGTGTCCTTCATAAGCATTTCCAGACCTACCCCAGTTAAAGTGCCAAGGTCATTTCCACCACAGTGCACAATAATAAGGTTAGGCTGCTGGAGATGTAGAAAGGTTTTCACCAAAGGCATTAATTGGTGCCACTTTAACCCTCTCTGACCAATCCATTTAATGTCTACATTTGGCAAAGCAAGGTCTCTCACCATACCTCTTTTTTCTGCATACTTTTGACTCCAGAAGACATAGCTGTGACCTACAATCCACACTGTGAACATTTTCCAAGGAGATCTGGATGCACTCAGGAGGTGTCTTTCAGCAGAATGGCAATATGAAAAGAAAGACAGTTGAAAAATGGAGGCATACATATTTTTTTTTAACAAAAAGAACTGATTGGCTGATTCAAACTATTTTAAAGTTAAAACTAGGCTGTCTGTATACATTTTTAGAAGCATGTTTTGTATTGGTTATGAAAAATGTGTTGCCACTGAACATTACTTTGGATTTGCTGTGAGGTTTGACAGGTCAAGCACTCTTGCTCTTTGGATTTGAAACATAGTGTGCTGAACTTCTGACCTCTCTGCACACACCAGTGTTCCATGAGCTGTTGCTATGGCAGCAGGTAGAAGTCATGTTGGGGGAAGGGTTCAGTTGGAAAAGGGTTGAAAATGACAACCAATAAAAATGTGTGATTCCATTTGAAAAAATGTGGGAAGGAATGTGATTTGGAGTTAACATGTATATGTGTGAAAAAAGAGAGGGAAACTGTGCCATTAACTGGTTCTGCTGAGAGGAGAGAGGTGTTCAGCTCAGAGATTCTGGTGTGATAAACTGCTGTGTGACTGCCAGATTTCTTTCACAACTAACTAAATTTAAAGGTGAGTTATGAGTTTGAGAGGGGGTGTATGTGGTCAATTTAGAAATAAATAAAATAATTGTCATTATATGTTTAAAGTTGTGATTTACAATTTGTGTTTTGGGAGATATTTAACTGTCTTGAATATGTAAAATATTATGGAGTATGTTTTCATCATAAGTTAATGTGTACTGGTAAGAATGAGGAATACTGTTTTGTGCCTACCAACAAACCATGAGTCTGTGTTCAGAGAAGAATTGTTGACAGAGATTAAATTTGTGTTGCTGTTGAAAAGTAAGACTTGCAGTTGATAGGAAAGGACAGTCTGTTTATAATTGTGATGGTTAGGATTTAGCAGAAATCACTTTGAAAGAAAAGAGAGGAAAATGTCAGCACATTTGAAATTAGCATTAGTTCTGTAAGGATTGTAGACCCAGGAAAGGGGCAGCCTGTGTTTTGTGCCTACCAACACAGCATGAGTCTGTGTGCATATAGGAATTGTGGCCAGAAATGTATTTTGTGTTGCAGTTGTTCTGTAAAACATGCACTTGCAGGAAAGGGGCAGCTTGTTTTCTTCAAATGTGGTGGTTAGCACTCAGCAGAAATCACTTAATGGCAAATGAGAGGCAAAAGCTAAAACATTTGAAACCAACAGGGTAGATTTCCCTTTCAAAATAGCAAAGGCACAGGTAGTTGCCATATGTTCAAAACTGAAAATAACCCTTAGCACACATGCACTGTTACATACATCCCAGCAGTCTTCATGCAGTTTTGGAAGTCTCTTTGCTCATCTGTCTTGCACCAGACAATACACAGTGTCCAGAAACACACTCTTGGCACACATGCAGCAGCTTCTCCAACACTCTCATGTGTAGTACTCAGCTCTGTGTGATGTTTCAGATAGCATTGTGTAATGCAAACACATTCAACGTCACCAAGGCCTCATTTTGTTTGATCAAGTCTAATCACTCACCCTGTAACACATGGTCATCGTCTCAAGGAGCTGTTAGGACATGTGCTGTTTTCTGCCTCTGTAAATGATAAGGAAAATGTGTCAGGCTGTAACACTAATTATCACTTGCTCTACCATGGTAGTAAATGAGCTTTGAAATTGCAAATCAAATTCTGTTTTCTGCTTAGAAGCACACTATGAGGCTGTGTGCATATAGGAATTGTGACCAGAGATGTAATTTGTGTTGCAGTTGTTCTGTAAAACATGCACTTGCAGGAAAGGGACAGCTTGTTTTCTTCAAATGTGGTGGTTTGCACTCAGCAGAAATCACTTAATCGCAAATGAGAGGCAAAAGCTAAAACATTTGAAACCAACAGGGTAGATTTCCCTTTTAAAATAGCAAAGGCACAGGTAGTTGCCATATGTTCAAAACTGAAAATAACCCTTAGCACACATGCACTGTTACATACATCCCAGCAGTCTTCATGCAGTTTTGGAAGTCTCTTTGCTCATCTGTCTTGCACCAGACAATACACAGTGTCCAGACACACACTCTTGGCACACACGCAGCAGCTTCTCCAACACTCTCATGTGTAGTACTCAGCTCTGTGTGATGTTTCAGATAGCATTGTGTAATGCAAACACATTCAACGTCACCAAGGCCTCATTTTGTTTGATCTAGTCTAATCACTCACCCTGTAACACATGGTCATGGTCTCAAGGAGCTGTTAGGACATGTGCTGTTTTCTGCCTCTGTAAAAGATAAGGAAAATGTGTCAGGCTGTAACACTAATTATCACTTGCTCTACCATGGTAGTAAATGAGCTTTGAAATTGCAAATCAAATTCTGTTTTCTGCTTAGAAGCACACTATGAGGCTGTGTGCATGTAGGAATTGTGGCCAGAGATGTAATTTGTGTTGCAGTTTTTCTGTAAAACATGCACTTGCAGGAAAGGGACAGTTTGTTTTCTTCAAATGTGGTGGTTTGCACTCAGCAGAAATCACTTAATGGCAAATGAGAGGCAAAAGCTAAAACATTTGAAACCAACAGGGTAGATTTCCCTTTTAAAATAGCAAAGGCACAGGTAGTTGCCATATGTTCAAAACTGAAAATAACCCTTAGCACACATGCACTGTTACATACATCCCAGCAGTCTTCATGCAGTTTTGGAAGTCTCTTTGCTCATCTGTCTTGCACCAGACAATACACAGTGTCCAGAAACACACTCTTGGCACACACGCAGCAGCTTCTCAAACACTCTCATGTATAGTACTCAGCTCTGTGTGATGTTTCAGATAGCATTGTGTAATGCAAACACATTCAACGTCACCAAGGCCTCATTTTGTTTGATCTAGTCTAATCACTCACCCTGTAACAGATGGTCATGGTCTCAAGGAGCTGTTAGGACATGTGCTGTTTTCTGCCTCGGTAAAAGATAAGGAAAATGTGTCAGGCTGTAACACTAATTATCACTTGCTCTACCATGGTAGTAAATGAGCTTTGAAATTGCAAATCAAATTCTGTTTTCTGCTTAGAAGCACACTATGAGGCTGTGTGCATGTAGGAATTGTGGCCAGAGATGTAATTTGTGTTGCAGTTGCTCTGTAAAACATGCACTTGCAGGAAAGGGACAGCTTGTTTTCTTCAAATGTGGTGGTTAGCACTCAGCAGAAATCACTTAATGGCAAATGAGAGGCAAAAGCTAAAACATTTGAAACCAACAGGGTGGATTTCCCTTTTAAAATAGCAAAGGCACAGGTAGTTGCCATATGTTCAAAACTGAAAATAACCCTTAGCACACATGCACTGTTACATACATCCCAGCAGTCTTCATGCAGTTTTGGAAGTCTCTTTGCTCATCTGTCTTGCACCAGACAATACACAGTGTCCAGAAACACACTCTTGGCACACACGCAGCAGCTTCTCCAACACTCTCATGTGTAGTATTCAGCTCTGTGTGATGTTTCAGATAGCATTGTGTAATGCAAACACATTCAACGTCACCAAGGCCTCATTTTGTTTGATCTAGTCTAATCACTCACCCTGTAACACATGGTCATGGTCTCAAGGAGCTGTTAGGACATATGCTGTTTTCTGCCTCTGTAAAAGATAAGGAAAATGTGTCAGGCTGTAACACTAATTATCACTTGCTCTACCATCGTAGTAAATGAGCTTTGAAATTGCAAATCAAATTCTGTTTTCTGCTTAGAAGCACACTATGAGGCTGTGTGCATGCAGGAATTGTGGCCAGAGATGTAATTTGTGTTGCAGTTGTTCTGTAAAACATGCACTTGCAGGAAAGGGGCAGCTTGTTTTCTTCAAATGTGGTGGTTAGCACTCAGCAGAAATCACTTAATGGCAAATGAGAGGCAAAAGCTAAAACATTTGAAACCAACAGGGTAGATTTCCCTTTCAAAATAGCAAAGGCACAGGTAGTTGCCATATGTTCAAAACTGAAAATAACCCTTAGCACACATGCACTGTTACATACATCCCAGCAGTCTTCATGCAGTTTTGGAAGTCTCTTTGCTTATCTGTCTTGCACCAGACAATACACAGTCTTCAGAAACACACTCTTGGCACACACGCAGCAGCTTCTCCAACACTCTCATGTGTAGTACTCAGCTCTGTGTGATGTTTCAGATAGCATTGTGTAATGCAAACACATTCAACGTCACCAAGGCCTCATTTTGTTTGATCTAGTCTAATCACTCACCCTGTAACACATGGTCATGGTCTCAAGGAGCTGTAAGGACATGTGCTGTTTTCTGCCTCTGTAAAAGATAAGGAAAATGTGTCAGGCTGTAACACTAATTATCACTTGGTCTACCATGGTAGTAAATGAGCTTTGAAATTGCAAATCAAATTCTGTTTTCTGCTTAGAAGCACACTTTGAGGCTGTGTGCATATAGGAATTGTGGCCAGAGATGTAATTTGTGTTGCAGTTGTTCTGTAAAACATGGACTTGCAGGAAAGGGACAGCTTGTTTTCTTCAAATGTGGTGGTTTGCACTCAGCAGAAATCACTTAATGGCAAATGAGAGGCAAAAGCTAAAACATTTGAAACCAACAGGGTAGATTTCTCTTTCAAAATAGCAAAGGCACATGTAGTTGCCATATGTTCAAAACTGAAAATAACCCTTAGCACACATGCACTGTTACATACATCCCAGCAGTCTTCATGCAGTTTTGGAAGTCTCTTTGCTCATCTGTCTTGCACCAGACAATACACAGTGTCCAGAAACACACTCTTGGCACACACGCAGCAGCTTCTCCAACACTCTCATGTGTAGTACTCAGCTCTGTGTGATGTTTCAGATAGCATTGTGTAATGCAAACACATTCAACGTCACCAAGGCCTCATTTTGTTTGATCAAGTCTAATCACTCACCCTGTAACACATGGTCATGGTCTCAAGGAGCTGTTAGGACATGTGCTGTTTTCTGCCTCTGTAAATGATAAGGAAAATGTGTCAGGCTGTAACACTAATTATCACTTGCTCTACCATGGTAGTAAATGAGCTTTGAAATTGCAAATCAAATTCTGTTTTCTGCTTAGAAGCACACTATGAGGCTGTGTGCATATAGGAATTGTGGCCAGAGATGTAATTTGTGTTGCAGTTGTTCTGTAAAACATGCACTTGCAGGAAAGGGACAGCTTGTTTTCTTCAAATGTGGTGGTTTGCACTCAGCAGAAATCACTTAATCGCAAATGAGAGGCAAAAGCTAAAACATTTGAAACCAACAGGGTAGATTTCCCTTTTAAAATAGCAAAGGCACAGGTAGTTGCCATATGTTCAAAACTGAAAATAACCCTTAGCACACATGCACTGTTACGTACATCCCAGCAGTCTTCATGCAGTTTTGGAAGTCTCTTTGCTCATCTGTCTTGCACCAGACAATACACAGTGTCCAGAAACACACTCTTGGCACACACGCAGCAGCTTCTCCAACACTCTCATGTGTAGTACTCAGCTCTGTGTGATGTTTCAGATAGCATTGTGTAATGCAAACACATTCAACGTCACCAAGGCCTCATTTTGTTTGATCTAGTCTAATCACTCACCCTGTAACACATGGTCATGGTCTCAAGGAGCTGTTAGGACATGTGCTGTTTTCTGCCTCTGTAAAAGATAAGGAAAATGTGTCAGGCTGTAACACTAATTATCACTTGCTCTACCATGGTAGTAAATGAGCTTTGAAATTGCAAATCAAATTCTGTTTTCTGCTTAGAAGCACACTATGAGGCTGTGTGCATGTAGGAATTGTGGCCAGAGATGTAATTTGTGTTGCAGTTGTTCTGTAAAACATGCACTTGCAGGAAAGGGGCAGCTTGTTTTCTTCAAATGTGGTGGTTAGCACTCAGCAGAAATCACTTAATGGCAAATGAGAGGCAAAAGCTAAAACATTTGAAACCAACAGGGTAGATTTCCCTTTCAAAATAGCAAAGGCACAGGTAGTTGCCATATGTTCAAAACTGAAAATAACCCTTAGCACACATGCACTGTTACATACATCCCAGCAGTCTTCATGCAGTTTTGGAAGTCTCTTTGCTTATCTGTCTTGCACCAGACAATACACAGTCTTCAGAAACACACTCTTGGCACACACGCAGCAGCTTCTCCAACACTCTCATGTGTAGTACTCAGCTCTGTGTGATGTTTCAGATAGCATTGTGTAATGCAAACACATTCAACGTCACCAAGGCCTCATTTTGGTTGATCTAGTCTAATCACTCACCCTGTAACACATGGTCATGGTCTCAAGGAGCTGTTCGGACATGTGCTGTTTTCTGCCTCTGTAAAAGATAAGGAAAATGTGTCAGGCTGTAACACTAATTATCACTTGGTCTACCATGGTAGTAAATGAGCTTTGAAATTGCAAATGAAATTCTGTTTTCTGCTTAGAAGCACACTTTGAGGCTGTGTGCATATAGGAATTGTGGCCAGAGATGTAATTTGTGTTGCAGTTGTTCTGTAAAACATGCACTTGCAGGAAAGGGACAGCTTGTTTTCTTCAAATGTGGTGGTTTGCACTCAGCAGAAATCACTTAATGGCAAATGAGAGGCAAAATCTAAAACATTGTAAACCAACAGGGTAGATTTCCCTTTTAAAATAGCAAAGGCACAGGTAGTTGCCATATGTTCAAAACTGAAAATAGCCCTTAGCACACATGCACTGTTACATACATCCCAGCAGTCTTCATGCAGTTTTGGAAGTCTCTTTGCTCATCTGTCTTGCACTAGACAATACACAGTGTCCAGAAACACAGTCTTGGCACACACACAGCAGCTTCTCCAACACTCTTATGTGTAGTACTCAGCTCTGTGTGATGTTTCAGATAGCATTGTGTAATGCAAACACATTCAACGTCATCAAGGCACATTTCCTTTGCTCTAGTGTAGTCACTCACCCAGGTTGCACATGCTCATGGTATGAAGTAGCTGTTAGGAAATGTACTCTTTTCTGCCTCTGTAATCTACAAGGAAAATGTGTCAGGCTGTAACAGTAATTATCACTTGCTCTACCACAGTAGTAAATGTACTTTAAAATTGCCAATCAAATATCGTTTTCTGTCTAGAATCACACCATGAGGCTGTGTGCGCACAGGAATTGTGGGCAGAGATTTAATTTGTGTTGCAGTTGTTCTGTTAGACTTGCACTTGCAGGAAAGGGGCAGCTTGTTTTATTCAACTGTGGTGGTTAGCACTCTGCACAAATCAGTAAATCACAAATGAGGCAAATGCTAAAACATTTGAAATTATTGAAAAGCTTAATTTTTTTTTAAATGAATTAAAATTACAAAAAGGTATTATTTTTTCAGTTTCTTGCAGGTATTACTGAGCAACAGTGAAATAAAAATGCCTTTAAGGACAAGAAAGAGGAAAGAAAAGCAACAACAATTATATCTGGACAAAACTGGGGAAAAATAAATAGGAGGAAAAGCTTGTGATGGAAAAAAGAAAAACTCTACTGGTAAGCAAACTAAAGTTTTCTTTAAAAAAATCTTCAAAAAAACAAAAAATGGTAAAAATAAATCAAAAACAAACAGTGTTTTATTTACAAAGCAACAACAGAGTCAACCACAAAAAACAAAAGCTAATGTACAATCAGAAGTATGTAAGAATGAATTTTCACGAAAATTAGTTTTTAAAAACATTCGTCGAAAAATGTTTCAGAGACGAGTGATGTTAAATTTGCTAAAGGATGTGAAAAAATATAAGAAAAAAGCTAAATTTATAAAGAAAAAAAAAATTATAGAAAATATTGTAAGGCTTTGGAAATAAAAAGAAAACTTTTTATTTTAATTTTGAATAGGATGCGTAGATTAGATAAATTAGTCAATGCAATGAAGTCACAAAGCAAAAGGAAAAGAGAAGTGAAAAAAAGTAACTTTTGTAAAGTGTTCTTGGGAGAATGGAAGCACAGTTCAAGTACTGAACCATTTTTAATGAAGAGAGTTATCTTCAAAGTAATAGTTTGTTGCATGCAGTTGACACCAATGGAAGAGCATATGAAGTTAGAGATGGATGTGTGATGGAAAAGGAGAAAATGGTTCCGAGAAATGAGGAAGAAGTAATGGCTGCTGAGGCTATGGGGAGACGTCCTAAAGCCCCAGTGTACATTTGGAACTGTAGTAGTATTTGTACTGTGCGTCAGGAATCTATTGATAAATTACGTGAGTTTCTAAGAGAATATAGTAAAAAGAGTGTTAAACAGAAAATTAAGGTGCCTCAAACACTAGATCCATGCAGAGTGAGAGAGAATACTGGTTTGCAAGGACACTCTCTGGCTTGTCTATCTAGAAAAGTGTGTAAAAGTGTTTTTCATCATTTTAGGATGCTGGCTGTTCATCATACTGAAATGAGAAAGTTTGTGAGAATATTGTATTTTGCTAAAAGTCCAGCAGTAAAGTTGAATGAGTTGAATAATGCTCTGTTCCGTGGATCTGTATCAGATGTAGTGAAGGTTACTGATGAGATTCAGTTTTGTTACTTTGGTCCAGAACAAGAAAGTGCAGAAAAGGACACAGTTAATGAGGAAAATGAGGAACAGAATGTAGAACTCATTATTACTAAAAATTTTGAAGACGAAATGACAAAATTTACTATCATCTCTAATGAAAGACCAAATATTACTTGTATTTGTTGCCGCAGAAGCCATTATAAAAATCAAACAAGGAATGTTGATCTGTATAAAAAAAGTGAAAATGAAGATAATTATAAGTGGAAAGATTTTGCAACATATATATTTCTTGAAAATTGTTTTGAATTGGGTGAAGATCAGCGTATTTGTAAATACTGTTATAAGAAGTTAGAAGAAAGTAGAATGCCGACCAGAGCTGTACATAATAATTTAGAATTGGATGCTATTCCTGCCGAACTTTCTGATTTAAATACATATGAGTCTATACTCATTCAATGTGTTCATCCGTTCCAGACCATAGTACGTATGGAGCCCAAAACTGGTAAATTACCTCCTTCAGATTTACTGAGAGGTTTAAAAGGAAGAGTGGTGTATTTGCCCTTGGATTTGAAAAAAAATATGGAAACTATTGATGCAGATACTTTGGAAACTGAACCATTAGTTATTTTGGTTAATGGTGTACCTACAAAGAATAAGAAGATTTGGCAGGAGCTGGTAGATGTACGGAAAGTTCAAAGAGCAAATTTATATTTGAGAAGGAATAATAAATGGTATGAATCAATTTATATAGATGAAGAAGAAGAAGATTTACAAGAAGACACAGAAACACCAACTGGACAAATTGAAAAAGTGGACAAGTCAAAGGAAGAAGAAATTTATGAACATTTTAGTATACATCCTCTTCATTCAAAAGAAGTTATGGGAGACACTATTGATCTGTTTCAGATGAAGAAAGCAAAAGGAACTCCCGTGAGTGTATGGGAGAAGAGCATGGAAGCTCGATGTTTTCCTCAGCTGTTTCCTACAGGAAAAGGTGGACGATACGATGAACGCCCAGAACAGATTCCAGCTTCTGAGTATCAGACTACAAGACTATTTGCTGAAGATTCAAGGTTTCGTCAAAGTATTCCTTATTTGTTTCATCTTTTATTTGAAAGCGACTTGTCTGCATTATCTCATGCAGTAAATCACATTTTAAAAAGTGGAGTACATTTACATAATGTGTCTGCTAAGGATTTTATGGAGAAAGTGCAGCACCGAGATGATCATTTGGAAACACAACTGATCAATCTGATGGCTTGTCAGCGTGGGACAAATGAATATTGGTACCGACGCCATGGTGAATTAAAATGCATGTTACGGAATTTAGGAACTCCTACATGGTTTCTAACCCTAAGCTGTGCCGAGTACGCTTGGGATGATTTATTGGATTTTCTACGAGAGGCAAATTCAAACATTAAAAACATTGAATACAAGACAGCAGGAGAACTGTGCTCATTGGATCCGGTTAATGTTTGCAGATATTTCAATCATAGATTTGAGGCTATGATGTCCTTCATCTGCAATAAAAAAAATCCACCTCTTGGAGAAGTTGTGGATTTCTTTTGGAGAAAAGAGTACCAAGCAAGAGGTGCTCCTCATATTCATATGCTGTTGTGGATCAAGGATGCTCCAAAATTTGGAACAGATGCTGATAAAGCAGTGTTATCTTTCATTGAAGAATATGCAACATGTGCTATACCTAAAAGCACAGAAGAGAAAATGTTAAAAGAGCAAGTTTTACGTTTCCAAAGTCATCGGTGTGGAAAATACTGTCGACGGAAGTACAAGACCAAAGATAAATTCTACACAAAGTGTCGATTTGGATTTCCTAGACCTGTTCTTTCAAAAGGAAGAGTCAACAGTTTTATGTCAGCTGTGCGACATACTATAACCAGAAAATCTCCCAAAAATACATACAACCTAAAAAGAAAAGAAGAGTCCAAATTTATAAATGACTACAACCCAGTCATTTTATCCATGTGGAATGCTAACATGGATATTCCGTATGTGGCAGACAATTCTATTGCTGTTGCTCGGTATGTCACATCTTACATCACTAAATCTGAGAAAACAGAATTGAAGGAAATGTGGGAAGAGATTTCTCACGAGAAAATGTCAGTAAGAAGCTGTACAGTTTCAGTTTAAAGATGTTATCGCATCGAGAAATTGGATCCTAAGAATTCTCAGATAGGTTATCATCTGCAAGTCTTTACTCGAAATCCAGAAGAATAATTTGGGTAAGCTTAGGCCTTGCAGGAATGAGAAATCGGGTACTGAAATCTGTTGGAGAAATTGAATATTTGGCCTAGAATGACCCAGAAAGTACAGATATTTTGAAAACAAACATGTTGGACACATATTACCCAAAAAGAAGTCATCATCTTGAGAACATGTGTCTCTATGAAGTGCTGCAGAACTACATTTTTTCACGGAAAGCCACAGAAGACATCAACAATGGAAAATATAAAGTCATTGGTGAGGAAGGATGTTTGGTGAAGCAAACAAAAGGAAGTTTGATAAATCACAGGAAGCTGAGTTGCGACACTACTGACAAAAATGAATTTTACTACTTGGCACTTTTACAGCTGTTTAAACCATGGCGTTCAGAGGACGAACTACTGGGAGAATTTCAAAGCTTTGAAGATTCATTTAATGCTAGCAAAGACAGCATAGAATGCAGTACTTTCACAACTTATGTCCAAATGTAAAATGAAGAAATTGAACAGGAAGCAACAATTGCAGTTGAAGTAGCTAGAGACAGTTCTGAAGACAGTCAAAGTTCTGGAACACTCAGTCAAGATCCCCTAGGACAACCTGTTGTACAAAATGAAGCTGCAATAGCCATGACTGAAGTGGAAACGGCTATGAATCAAGCACAGGAAGATTCAATAGACTTACTAAATCTGGAACAACAACTGAATGAAGAACAAAAACAAATTTATGAAGAAGTCACCAAAAAAATTGATCATGGATTACTACATGAAAAAAAGAGTGCTCATGCACATCATTTGAACCAATCAGGATGTATGTGAGTGGACAAGCTGGAACTGGTAAAAGTTTCTTAGTAACAGTCATTAGAAGCTACCTACAGCAAAAAACAGCTTCAACTTTGTCTTGTGTGGTAACTGCTCCAACTGGGTTAGCAGCCTATAACATAAAAGGAATTACCTTACATCGCTTGCTAATGTTACCAGTGGAGCATGAGAACAAAATAGAATACCACAAGCTAACTGGAGAAGCATGCTTCGAAGTTTCAAGAGTGTTGAAGAAGATGCAAGTTCTGATTATTGATGAGGTGAGCATGGTATCAAACTTAATGCTTGCCTTTGTGCATTTAAGAATGCAACAAATTCTTAAGAGAGACTATGACGTGTTATTTGGAGGAAAACATGTCATAGTTTTTGGAGATCTTTTACAGCTCACTCCAGTTAAAGGACAACCAGTGTTTAATACTGTGACACATGAAGACACGAAGAAGTCGTTAGGAAGCATTGGTAATGCGAATATTTGGTCGTTCTTTGAGTACAAAGAACTCACTACCAATATGAGACAAGCAAACGATGAAGATTATGCAAGTATTCTGAAAGATATCAGAATTGGACTACTCACAGAAGTTGGCAAAAAAGCATTACAGAGTAGGATGCTACATAATTTATTTCCAAATGAAGAAATAGTTGCAGAGAAAATATACAAGAACATTGCTGAAAAAAATACTGTAATCTGCTTAATGCCAACACTACGTGAGTGCTCAATATTCAATGAGGAACTTTTGAAATTGGAAAAGGAAGAGATTAAGAAAATGGAAGCAGAGGACAAAATTCAGCATGAAAGAATTACTATTACATTAACAGGCAAACTGAAAAATAAATTGGATTCACTAGAGAAGAACATTTCCAAAACAGCTGGATTAGAAAAAAATCTATATGTTTGCATGAATTGTCGAGTGATTTTAAGGAGAAATTTGGATGTAGAAAAAGGTTTAGTGAATGGAGCTATGGGAAGAGTTGTGGGTTTTATTAATTATCAGAAAAAAGAAGGAATTGAATGTTTAAAAATAAAATTTGATCAGATAGAAGAAGTTAAAGACATTTGTCGTTGTTCAGTTCGTTTCATGCTTGTGAAAGACTTATATGTACGTAGGAAGCAGTTTCCATTTTCTCTAGCATATGCTGTAACTATTCACAAGTCTCAAGGATTGACTGTAGATAGTGCTTTTGTAAACATTGGTTCTACTGTGTTCAAAGAAGGTATGGCATATGTTGCTCTGTCATGAGTAAAAACATTATCTGGTTTATTTATGATAGACTTTGATGACTTAAAAGTTAGTGCAGATGCAAATTGTGTAAAGGAGTATAATAGATTAAGAAGAACCTATGCTCCTCATTTAGGTCAGTATCCTGTGATTGAAAAACATGTTGCTTCTCGGAAAAGGAGATTTGAAAATATCTGTAATGTGGATGAACAGAACAAAAAAAGGACACTGATGTGATAGCAAGGAAAAAGAAAAAGGACAGTGTTGAAGAGGTTGTTGGTTGCCATTTTGAAAATAGCTCTGGTGTCAACTGCTATGCAAATGTAGTGTTGAATGTTGTATTTTATCTTGAAAAGTTGCTAGAACAGATAATAGTAAATCATGGAAAAAGATTGTGTTCTCTGCTGAGTCTCCTTTTTGAGAAGCTGAGTACTGATAAAACTGAAATAGAAAGTGCTACTGATGTTAGAAATCTTTTAGATGTATGTTCTGGATCTACACAGTTTAAAGAAAATGTCCAGCAAGATGCACAGGAATTCTTAATATATATACTGAGCGTACTTGAAGATGAAGGAGTAGAAGTAGAAAACTTATTTGGTGTCTCTTACAAATGGGAACATTGCTGTGAAAACTGTATGAACACATGTAGTAGTCATGTTGAATCAGAAAGGTTCATATTTTTACCTTTACCAGAGAGTAAATCAGTGACTTTTAGTAAATTAGTTAAAGATGCCAATCACAACATGGAATGTTCTGAATGCAAATCTGACATGTTTTCCACGTTATTTTTACAGAAATATGGTCAGTATGTAATTTTAATGATGCAACGTTGTAGAGCTGATGGTTCAAAATTGGAAACTTTAATAAAGAAGTTTACAGGACAACAATTATCAATTTCTGGAAAAACTTTTGTTACAGTTGCAATAATTTTTCATGAAGGACCTACTGTAACTTCTGGACATTACACAGTTTATCTTAAATGTGAAAAAGGCTGGACACTGTGTAATGATTCCCAATTGATTTTCAAGCAACGTTTGCCTCATGATTTACCCAATTCTTATTTAATTTTTCTGAAACCTAAATTTTGAAAACTAAAAACTGCATCTGAACAAAGCATTTTTTGTAATTTTAAAGGATTATAATTGAAGATATCACTTAAAAGGATTTTGAAATTACTATTTGGCCTAAAGGAAAAGTAATAAAAACAATTGTGGACTCCTTTGACAGAAATTATTTTGGCATGTGTGCTTTTGCGACAAGGTTTAAAGACGGTTTGTCTTGAAAATTTTTATTCATCTAGAAAAGTACTTGTAATACATATGTAATATTTCTAACAAGGTATATTTTAGTGAGGAAAGTTTTAGGGCTTTTTTTTAAACAATCTTTCAGATTGTTTTTTTTTGCCCGCTGTTAAATGATGAATACAATTGTTTTCACTATTTTAAGTGAAAATTAAAAAATTCTGAAAACAGCAAAAAAGGGCAAAAAATTGCTTTGTAAAATATGTAAAAACATGCAATGCTTTTTGTAATGTATGATTGAATATTAATACTTTTTTTCTTTTTTTGCAGAATACTTTAAAAAAAAAATTCCCCCCAATTTCTTTTTTTTTTAAAATAAGTGAAAAATATTTGTATTTCTCAAATCTCCCTTTTCATGCTTCCATTTCTTCACCTCTTTTTGTACATTAAATTAAAAAAAAAAAAAAAAATAAATAAATCCCCCCAAAAATTTTTGGGGATTTAGTTTTTAAGTGGCTCTTAAAAGAGCCCTTGATTTAATGGAGGGAAACAGGAAGAGAAAAACGAAAAAAAAGAAAAAACATCTATGGCCTACTGCACTCATGGGCATCAAATTTTCTCTGAATGAGATCAAGACTGGTCTCACACACAGAAATAAGTTTACCACAATCAGTGCAGCGTGTGGACAACCTCGCAAAACAAGGTGGTCCAAAACGAGGTGTAGAAGAAGGCAAAGGCACCACTGCAGCTGAAGTGCTCACCTGAGCTGCCGAAGATGTGCTTGGCGGAGCTGCTGCAGATGTCGTCGGTTGAGCAGGTGGAGGGTTTGCTCCAGATGCTCGACGAAAAGTCACTGGATGCATTTTGCCAACATGCCTCAACATAGTGTGAATGCTAAAAGAATACTTCTTCATAGGATTCCCACGTGACAAGACTTTTTGACAAAGTACACATGTACCTTTAGGTGCATTTACCTTTTTTTGTCCCTCTGGAAAAGTGAAAAACTGCCATATAAAGCTGTCTTTCTGCTTCCTGCTCCTCTGCCTCTCAAGAGTGTCCTGGTCACTGTCTGAAGATGGTTGCTGTTCAGCCATTGTCTCTCAACAACAGAATAGCTCCTTCTCCAAAGGAATCAGAACTAATAATGAGGAGAGTAGGTGTGGTTTGGGAAGAATCTGGAACTGAAAGTACTTCAAACCAATCAAAAGTGATGATTCTTGATCACATGACTAGCCATGAGGGGATTGGGTGTGGTGTTGAAACAATCAGAAACTGAAAGTAATGATAACCAATAAGAAGTGTTGTTTTATTATGCATATAACCCGAGGTGCGCGCACTGAGCAAGCTCAGAGCGCGCACCTTGTGATTACGCATGCGCGAACGCGTAGGAGCGCATGTACATACCTCATATGCGCGCACGTAAGGCGCATACGTTGAACACGCGTATACGGGAACGTTATTGCACGTAATTTAAGCATATGCGGAAGTGAACCGCGTGGAGCGCGTATGACGCACACACGCATGCGTACGTACGTACGCATACGTACTGGGTGCGCGCTCCCAGCGCGCACTAGAACGTATGTATGCGTACGTAAATTACGTACGACGGTATTCATAAAAAACTTACGAAAACGTACTAGGAGCACGCTCAGAGCGCGCACCTGAAAAATTTATATAAAAAAAAAAATGGAAAAAATAAATTGCAAAAATTAAATAAACTGTTCAACTTTATCCTAATTCAAATTTTAAAAAAAGAGCAAAAACAAATAAAAGGATACAGATAATATATAAATCAATACATAGGAATTTTATTTATATTATTAAAAAAAATATATATTTAATTAAATAATTCAAAAATTAGCATTTAAAAAACCGTACAAATTCACTGAAAAAACCAAAGGTTTCACACACGTTATAGTTAGGAATTAGCATTTAAAAAACCTTGCAAATTCACTGAAAAAACCATAGGTTTCACACATATTATAGTTAGCTGGTCATTTCTCTCATACAAAACCAATGAAATTCCCCCGTTATAGTTAGTTCAGCTAACTATAACTCGCGCGCCCGCAATGCACTGCTGATGACGTCACATATTACATCACTCATGACATGGTCAGTGACATCACTCATGACATCACTGATGACATCTCAAATGACATCACTGATGACATCACTGATGACATCATCATTGTGGTAGAGTGGCAGACCTCCTCTCCCCCTAATATAACCTTTGAGACACACATTCAAAAATAGAGACTAAAATTTTCAAAACAATCGACATACCAATACCAGTTACAACAACCTCTTCAGTAATTCCAAGATCCACATACACATCCACTCATTCACCAACAGTCATATACAGTCACTCATACATGTACTCACTCATCATATGTACTTATACACTTATACATCCTGTTACACAATGCCACTCATCCATAGAGTTACTCACACACATAGACACTCATGCTAATAAAGAATCAAACATACTTTTACTAGTATATTCAGTTATACACACACCACCACACTTACTTCTTTTGAAACTTACACATAATTAGTCTTTTAAACAATCACTTATACAAACACATACTTATTCATACAGGAACTCTTCCAATCTCTCACTCTCACATATACTCACTTATATACACCGATAGTCACATATACTAGTTTAAAACATATGTAGTTACTCATAAACACACTATTGAAACAGTCATTCACTCACTAACACAACCATACACACACTCATCCACCCATACAGTCCTGCACACATGCTGTCTTCAACACATACAACCAGTGAGTCACTCATTCATGCACCTATGCACTACGTAATACCCCCCACCGAATCATGCAGACACTCAGACTGATACTCAAAAAACCAACTAATAACCAATATAGACACCCATGTAGCTACTCACCAACCCATGCAGCCACTTACACAGAAAGTGAGAGACTGATACAGATATTTACATACTTAAACATTACTCACTAAGCCATGTATTCACTATGATACACTTAATCAGTCAGTTACACAATCAATTTTTCAAAAACAAATCATCCATTTAGACACTTCTATACCCATTTATTCTTCCATCGACCTTGAGATATACATATATAAAACATATGTAATTTTCAGAAAGTCATACATTCATCAGTGATGTCATCAGTGATGTCATTTGAGATGTCATCAGTAATGTCATGAGTGATGTCACTGACCATGTCACGAGTGATGTAATATGTGACGTCATCAGCAGTGCATTGCGGGCGCGCGAGTTATAGTTAGCTGAACTAACTATAACGGGGGAATTTCATTGGTTTTGTATGAGAGAAATGTCCAGCTAACTATAACATGTGTGAAACCTATGGTTTTTTCAGTGAATATATATATATATATATATATATATATATATATATATATATATATATATATTTTACCTACTGCGGGCGCCAGTAGGTAGTTATAGTTAGGACCTATTATCCATAGGAAATCCGCAACATTCTGGTGCCGATTACGATCCGGTAAAAACTGGGTACGAACCGTCGGTCGGAGCGTATTCTCCGTCCGACTCGTACCCGGTTGTAAAACATTACAAACATGGAATTACGATTCGCACGGAAACACCATTTCCGTACGAATCGTAAAAAACACCGACCGACGAATATATGCATACGAATGTGATCCGGGAGTGCTTCGACGTGACGTCGGGACGCTTCCAGGCAGCGTTTCACGACCCAGGAAGTACGATTCGAACCGACAGCAGTCCGGATGGCAATATTTTTACGGCACCCAAAAAGTGCCGGAAATGCAAAGTACGGCGCGAAACGACCAGAGTAGGTGGCCCGGTAAGCGCCGTACCCCCCCCAGCCCCCGAATGTACGTGCCGTACCCCCCCAGCCCCCACATGTACGCGCCGTACCCCCCCCAGCCCCCGCATGTACGCGCCGTACCCCCCGTGTATGTACACCCGAGTACGTGTCGAACCCCCCCGTGTATGTACACCCGAGTACGTGTCGAACTGTACGTGTCGAACCCCCGTGTATGTACACCCGTGTACGTGTCGTACCCCTGTGTATGTACACCCGTGTACGTGTCGTACCCCCCGTGTATGTACACCCGAGTACGTGTCGAACCCCCCGTGTATGTACACCCGAGTACGTGTCGAACCCCCCGTGTATGTACACCCGAGTATGTGTTGAACTGTACGTGTCGAACCCCCCCGTGTATGTATACCCGTGTACGTTCGAGTCGTACCCCCACCCGTGTATGTACGGGTGGGGGTACGCACCGTACATACACGGGTGGGGGTACGACTCGAACGTACACGGGTGTACATACACGGGGGTTCGACACGTACAGTTCGACACGTACTCGGGTGTACATACACGGGGGGGTTCGACACGTACTCGGGTGTACATACACGGGGGTTCGACACGTACTCGGGTGTACATACAAGGGGGGGTACGGCGCGTACATGCGGGGGCTGGGGGGGGTACGGCGCATACATGCGGGGGCTGGGGGGTTACGGCGCGTACATGCGGGGGCTGGGGGGGTACGGCGCGTACATACGGGGGCTGGGGGGGTACAGCGCGTACATGCTGGGGGCTGGGGGGGGTACGGCGCGTACCGGGCACCTGTTTGGACGTCTCCATGGTTGCTATTGGAGTTCGGTGCGGACGGTCTTTTAACCATACGGTTGTATATTCGGACGCCCGGGACGGTTCGTGATTCCCCGGTCGGACTTCGCTTTTCACGTTTGTACGGTGAATCGTCCGAGGACGTGTCGGACACTTTTTCTGACCCGAGGACGTTTGGGGAATTATTCCCAATGCGACTCGTATGGGCTTTTTACCATGCGAATCGTGATTGCCAGTTTGTACGGCACTTGTACGATTCGTACGGTAAAAAGACCGGATAAGAGTCGTACGGGAATTTTTTTTACCGGATCGTAATTGGCACCTCTATTTGGAATACCTTTGGCGCCGGTTGACGAATCTTCGCGAAATTTTCAAAACTCGTGGCCCGCTCCGGTCCGCTCCTATCCTGAAAGTCTCGGGGTGATTCATCAAGCGGGGGCTGAGAAAAAAGGAGGTCCCAAAACGTGTTTTCCCTAAGCAATTTTCCATAGGGACCTTTAGTCGCAGCTACAGCCCGAACTGCTGAACGGGATATACCAAATTTGGCAGAAAGGAAGACCTTGGTTCAGAGTCGTGCCTTTTGCTTAAATGGTGTAAATCCGCTCAGTAGTTCCTGAGAAAATCAAAAGTAAAATCACATATATACCTGGGCGGAGCCTAACCACACATCTCATCTTGATATCTGATTAGCTGTCAGCACTTCATCCAAGAAGTGTTGGCAGCCATCTTGGGACCAATAGACATGATAGCACCTCATTAAAAAGCATTGCAGTTAATAGAAGGTTTTAAGACTTTAGTTACATTGTAAATAATTTGTTGATGGTACCATACTCATTTTAGGAATTGTGGTGTGTTCTAAGGTGATTTTACCATGTGAAAAAGCCTTCTGCTGGGATATAATGAATCATGTTTGAGATAAAACTATTTTCTCATGCTTTTCCCGCAGAGGTTTGGAAGGTGATCTATAAGCTAAACTGAGAGCATATTTTCTGTAAATTCACATTATCTTTCTCAGTCATGTGAGAATGAAGTCTGAGATTTTCAGTAAAACATGTACATCCAAGAAGGGCAGAGACTGTCAGTTGATTCCTTTGTGTTCTACTGCAGCTTCCCAGAGTGTTCTAAAGAACAACTAGAGCGCTAATAGTCCTACTTATAACAAACGTATGGCACACCTGAAGCCATCTTGATTGGAATAAAGTAGTAACTCTTAAAACATTTAATTTAAAAATAAACAAAATGAGGGGGTTCATTTTGCCATAGAAAGTATGATTAGTGCTGCAGAAAGAAAAATTAGGGCACATTTTGAGTGACTTCTCAAATCCTCTTCTATTTAATTAAAAAACTACTGACATGCAGACTGAAACATGTACTTTCAATACCAGCAGAAGACTTCCCCGGTGAGCAGTAGCTTTACTACAGTGATCTAATGAGTAACTAGAGTGCTAATATTCTGCATTTTTGGCAAATGTGTGACACATCTAAATGTCTTCTTGATGGAATCAAAGTAAAAAACTGAAAGTATTCCTACTGAGGAGACTGTAGTAAATGAGGAAATTAGGAAACTTCATAACAAATAAGTCTCCCAAGATGGCCACCAGAGACAAAAGAGACCAAACGTAGCACAAATATCACCCAGATGTAGCCCAAGTATAGCCCAATGACAGAATGTCCCAGAGTGTTCTAGAGAACAACTAGAGCGCTAACAGCCTTACTTATGACAAAAGTATGGCACACCTGAAGCCATCTTGATTGGAATAAAGTGGTAACACTTAAAACATTTAATTTGCAAAGGAACAAAATGAGGGGGTTCATTTTGCCATAGAAATTATGATTAGTGCTGCAGAAAGAAAAATGAGGGCACATTTTGACTTCTCAAATCCTCTTCTATTTCATTAAAAAATTCTGACATGCAGACTCAAACATGCACTTTGAATACCAGCACCAGACTTCCCTGGTGAGCAGTAGCTTTACTACAATTATCTAATGAGCAACTAGCGTGCTAACATTCAAAATTTATGGCAAATGTGTGACACATCTGAATGCCTTCTTGATGGAACCAAAGTAACCAAGCATTAAAAATGCAATAGGTCTTGCCCTCGTTTAAGATAAAGCAATTCTGTTTGTAATTAGGTGGCTTTTTAGCTTTGCTTTTATTAGTGTTTTCCAAACTTTCATGTACAATACATGCATATGTATGCATATATATATGTATGCATGCATTTATATTTGTATTTATATAGATATGCAGATTATATATATGTTTATATATGTATGTATATATATATATACACATACATATATATAAATTCATATGCATATATATACATTTATATATGTGCATATGTGTGCGTGTAGGGGGAGGTAGAGAGGTAGAGGTTTAGAGGTAGAAAGGTAGAGGTAGAGAGGTAGAGAGAGGTAGAGAGTAGAGGATGAGTAATAGAGAGTAGAGAGTAGAGCGTGAATAGTTGAGAGTAGTAGAGAGAGTAGCAGAGAGTGAGTAGTAGAGAGCAGTAGAGTGAGTAGTAGAGAGTAGTAGAGAGTGAGTAGTAGAGAGTAGTAGAGAGTGAGTAGCAGAGAGTGAGTAGCAAAGAGAGAGTAGTAGAGTGAGTAGTAGAGTGAGTAGTAGAGAGTAGTAGAGAGTAGTAGAGAGAGAGTAGTAGAGAGTGAGTAGTAGAGAGTGATTTGTAGAGAGTAGTAGAGAGTGAGTAGTAGAGAGAAGTAGAGAGTGAGTAGTGGAGAGTGAGTAGTAGAGAGAGAGTAGTAGGGAGTAGTAGAGTAGTAGAGAGTGAGTAGTAGAGAGTGAGTAGTAGAGAGAAGTGGAGTAGTAGAGAGTGAGTAGTAGAGAGTAGTAGAGAGTGAGTTGTAGAGTGAGTAGTAGGGAGTAGTAGAGAGTGAGTAGTAGAGTGAGTATTAGAGAGTAGTAGAGAGTGAGTAGTAGAGAGTGTGTAGTAGAGAGTGAGTAGTGGAGAGTAGTAGAGAGTGAGTAGTAGAGAGAGTAGTAGAGAGTGAGTAGTAGAGAGAGTAGTAGAGAGTAGTGGAGAGCGAGTAGTAGAGAGTGAGTAGTAAAGAGTGAGTAGTGGAGAGTAGTAGAGAGCGAGTAGTAGAGAGTGAGTAGTAGAGAGTGAATAGTAGAGAGTGAGTAGTA
Organism: Triturus cristatus; assembly: GCF_964204655.1. Taxonomy (NCBI): domain Eukaryota; kingdom Metazoa; phylum Chordata; class Amphibia; order Caudata; family Salamandridae; genus Triturus; species Triturus cristatus. Next base: position 1,170,652,365 of record NC_140585.1, read on the forward strand.
GAGAGTAGTAGGGAGTGAGTAGTAGAGAGAGAGTAGTAGAGAGTGAGTTGTAGAGACTAGTAGAGTGAATAGTAGAGAGTGAGTAGTAGAGAGAGAGTAGTAGAGGGTGAGTAGTAGAGTAGTAGAGCGTGAGTGGTAGAGTGTAGTAGAGTGAGTAGTAGAGAGTAGTAGAAAGTGAGTAGTAGAGAGAGTAGTAGAGTAGTAGAGAGTGAGTAGTAGAGAGTGAGTAGTAGATAGTGAGTGGTAGAGAGAGTAGCAGAGAGTAATAGAGTCGTAGAGAGTGAGTAGTAGAGAGTGAGTAGTAGAGAGTGGTAGAGAGCAACTAGTAGAGAGTGAGTAGTGGAGAGTGAGTAGTAGAGAGTGGTAGAGAGCGAGTAGTAGAGAGCGAGTAGGAGAGTGAGTAGTAGAGAGTGAGTAGTAAAGTGAATAGTAGAGAGTGAGTAGTAGAGAGAGAGTAGTAGAGATTGAGTAGTAGAGAGTAGTAGAGTGAGTAGTAGAGAGGGAGTAGTAGAGAGAGAGTAGTAGAGAGTAGTAGAGTGTGAGTAGTAGAGTAGTAGAGAGTGAGTGGTAGAGAGTAGTGGAAAGTAGTAGAGTGAGTAGTAGAGTGTAGTAGAGAGTGAGTAGTAGAGAGTGAGTAGTAGAGAGTAGTAGTAGAGAGCAGTAGAGAGTAGTAGAGAGTGAGTAGTAGAGAGTAGTAGTGAGTGAGTAGTAGAGAGTGAGTAGTTTAATTTAAAAGGAACACAATGAGGGGGTTCATTTTACCATAGAAATTATGATTAGTGCTGAAAAAAGAAAAATTAGGGCACATTTTGAGTGACTTTTGAAATCCTCTTCGATTTCATGAAAAAATTCTGACATGCAGACTGAAACATGCACTTTTGTTTCTTCAGAGGGATCCTGTCTTTCTTTTGACGAATTTAGAAAGAAATTCGATTTACCTAACAATCCGTTTTTTAAATTTCTTCAGATCCGGGATTTCCTTCACAAACCCACATCTTACCTTGTCTCTATCCGTATAATTGAAGCCATAAGCTCTCAGTTACGTATTGGTTCTATTTATCATATATTATTGGATAATAGAGTAGATGACTTGGATAAAATCAATCTGAAGTGGAGAACTCGATTAAACTCTCCTCTTATCCACGTCGAAGACTCTATTAGCATTGCCCATAACATTTTGTACTCTGCTTCGCTAAAAGCCCAGCATTTCAAAACCTTGTTCAATTTATACCGCACTCCTGCGGTTATTAGGAAATGGGGTAATGTTGGTCAATTCTCTAATTCAGTAGTTTGTTTTCGCTGCCAATCGGATAATGCTGATATTGTACATGTTTTCTACTCCTGCCCCTCTTTACGATGTTTGTTTAACCAAATTGAAAGTTTTTTGTCTCAAATTTTAGGCAAACCTGTCTCTGTTTCTTCTAGTTGGATTTTATTAGGGATTGGAGGAGAGTTATCAGAGGGGCAATGTTTATTTAATTTATGATACTTTTTGTTTATAGTTGCTGCTGTAACCCGACTTACCATTGCAACTGCTTGGTTACAACCTGAGGCTCCGAGCTTTGATTTGTGGCGGGCCAAACTACTCAACTTGTATAATTTAAAAATTAGTATGTATAGAATAAAAAAACCACGCAAGAGGAAACTCGGTATTGCAATCTGGCAACCGCTAATTGATTATCTATCTGATTAATCCTTTTTTTTCCTTTGTTTTTTTTTTTTTTTTTTTTCATTGCAACCCTTTATTCTGTCACCTGTCTTTGTAAAATGTTAGTCGTATTGTTATCCTTATGTGGTTTTCTGTGGAACATTCAATAAAAAAAGAAAAACAAAAACAGAAATTATGATTAGTGCTGCAGAAAGAACAATTAGGGCACATTTTGATTTCTCAAATCCTCTTCTATTGCATTAAATAATTCTGACATTCAGACTGTAACATGCACTTTGAATACCAGCAGCATACTTCCCTGGTGAGCAGTAGCTTTACTACAGTGATCTAATGAGCAACTAGAGTGCTACCTTTCAGAATTTTTGGCAAATGTGTGACACATCTGAATGCCTTCTTGATGGAACCAAAGTAAACAAGCATTGAAAATGCAATAGGTCTCGCCCTCGTTTAAGTTAAAGCAATTCTGTTTGTAATTAGGTGGCTTTTTAGCTTTGCTTGTATTAGTGTTTTTCAAACTTTCATGTACATAACATGCATATGTATGCATATATGTATATGTATGCATGCATTTATAATTGTATTTATATAGCTATGCAGATTATATATGTTTATTTATGAATGTATATATATATACATACATATATAAAAATGCATATGCATACATATGTATATATATATATATGTTCATATGTGTGCGTGTAGAGAGAGGTAGAGAGAGGTAGAGAGGTAGAGGTGTAGCGTAGAGGTGTAAAAGTAGAGAGATAGAGGTAGAGAGGTAGAGAGTAATAGAGAGAGAGGTGGAGAGGTAGAGAGTAGAGAGTGAGTAATAGAGAGTAGAGAGTGAATATTAGAGAGTAGTAGAGAGTAGTAGATAGTAGTTGAGTAGCAGAGAGTGAGTAGTAGAGAGTAGTAGAGTCAGTAGTAGAGAGTGAGTAGTAGAGTGAGTAGTAGAGAGTAGTAGAGAGTGAGTAGTAGAGAGTGAGTAGTAGAGAGTGAGTAGTAGAAAGTAGTAGAGAGTAGTAGAGAGTGAGTAGTACAGAGTAATAGAGAGTGAGCAGTAGAGAGTGAGTAGTAGGGAGTGAGTAGCAGAGAGAGAGTAGTGAAGGGTGAGTAGTAGAGTGAGATGTAGAGAGTAGTAGAGAGAGAGTAGTAGAGAGTGTGTAGTAGAGAGTAGTAGAGAGTGAGTAGTAGAGAGTGAGTTGTAGAGTGAGTAGTAGAGAATGAGTAGTAGATAGTAGTAGAGAGAGAGTAGTAGAGAGTGAGTTGTAGAGAGTAGTAGAGTGAGTATTAGAGAGTGAGTAGTAGAAAGTGAGTAGTAGAGAGAGAGCAGTAGAGAGTGAGTAGTAGAGAGTAGTAGAGAGTGAGTAGTAGAGAGTGAGTAGTAGAGAGTAGTAGATAGCAAGTAGTAGAGGGTGGTTCTCTCTCGCTAAAGCAGCTCTGCTGACCTGGTTCTCTGCCTCTAGAACAGCTCTGCTGACCTGGTTCTCTGGCTCTAAAGCAGCTCTGCTGACCTGGTTGTATGGCTCTAAAGCAGCTCTGCCGACCTGGTTCTCTGGCTCTAGAGCAGCTCTGCTGATCTGATTCTCTGGCTCTAAAGCAGCTCTGCTGACCTGGTTCTCTCCCTCTAAAGAGCCCTGCTGACCTGGTTCTCTGGCTCTAAAGCAGTTCTGCTGACCTGGTTCTCTGCTTCTAGAGTAGCTCTGCTGACCTGGTTCTATGGCTCTAAAGCAGCTCCGCTGACCTGGTTCTCTGGCTCTAGAGCAGCTCTGCTGACCTGGTTCTTGGGCTCTAAAGCAGTTCTGCTGACCTGGTTCTCTCCCTCTAAAGCAGTTCTGCTGACCTGCTTTCCCTGGCTCTACAGCAGCTCTGCTGACCTGGTTCTCGGCCTCTAGAGCAGCTCTGCTTACCTGGGTCTCTGGTTCTAGAGCAGCTCTGCTGACCTGCTTCTTAGGCTCTAGAGCAGCTCTGCTGACCTGGTTCTCTGGCTCTACAACGGCTCTGCTGACCTGGTTTCTCTGGCTCTACAGCAGCCCGGCTGACCTAGTTCTCTGCACTCACGATGCAGCCACCCGACTTCGTGAAAATATACTTAAAAATAATAAGTTTATTAGAAGTACAAATATATTATTTTTATGAATATCTTAGATAATCTCTTGCCCTAAGATGTATATTAAAGACACATACATATCATTTTGGAACATAAAACATTTTTGCGGGAGTCGCGCACCCAGCCCGCCCCAGTATGTATATGACGTCACACGGGACCTGCCACCGCACAAGCATCTCTTACCGTAATGCGCATGTGTCGCGAATGCGCGGGAGCAGGAGTCGCAGACTAGTCGCATACCAATCGCGCACATCACATTATATTAAATGTAAATGATGTAACTGAAAAACAAGCAGCCGTCGCACACCGTAAGCGGATCCTTCATGACTTTTCTAAAATTGCGGCTAGAATCCACGCATTTACCGTGATGTGTACGCTTTGAAAATAATATAAATATATTGAAATGAAAAAATGAAAACAAAAAAATTCATCAATATTTCAGTTTGATTTTTTTTTTAAGTTTTCAGAAAAATATATAATGTTATTTAATGAATACAATATTTATAAATAAACAGTTAAAAAACTGTAGAAAATCAGTACAAAAAAATAGGTATAACTACTATCACACTTAAAAATTAGCATTTAAAAAACCTTTGAAATTCACTGAAAAAACCATAGGTTTCAGAGACGTTATAGTTAGAAATTAGCATTTAAAAAACCTTAGAAATTCACAGGAAAAGCCATAGGTTTCAGGGGTGTTATAGTTAGCTGGCCATTGCACTCGTAGAAAACAATAGAAATTCCTCCATTATAGTTAGTTCTGCTAACTATAACTCGCGCACCCGCAATGCACTGCTGATGATGTCACATATTGCATCTTTCATGACATGGTCAGTGACATCACTGATGACATCACTGATGACATCTCAAATGACATCACCGATGACATCACTGATGACATCATCCACATGACAATCTGATACACCTCATCATACACTAGTATAACCTTTCATCACTCACTGTAAAATACAGAGTACCATAGTCTACACTCACAACTACCCATTCAACAACAGAATCATTTATACATGTAGTCACTAATTAATAGAACACTATCAAATGCAATTATACACATATATAGACATTGACACATCAGCAGTCATCTTAGTCGGTTATGCAGTCATCCTACTCACTCATGAAAAAAATTAATCACACTTATATTTATTCACTTACACAATTATCCAACAACACCTCATTTATTCAAACATAGTAACTCATAGTTAATATGTTAAAAAATCACCATTACAATTATACACTCTTTCATATAGTTACTCTCACAATCACTGACTCTTACACATACTTATTTATATACACCATCTCTCACATACAATGCCTTTTATTTTTTTACTCTGTTGAAGATGTACAACTAAAACATATATTCGCTCACCAACACACAAATAAATACACTCAGTCACCCAAACAACTGTTTCCACATGCACTCTTAAACATATACACCTAGTCAATAAACCATTCATGCATCTATGCATAGAGTTACACACACCCCATCCAACCACACACAAACTCAGTGTCCCATACAAATACTGACCCAACTAATCAATAACTAATATACACACTCATGTAGTTAGTGACCAACTGATGCAGCATGTTATACAACAACAGAGACAGTGATGCACACATTCACATAGTTTAGTTACTAATCCATGTATTAAGTGAGACACTTTTAATTAGGCCTGGGCTCAAATTCCGTTCCGCTCGCGGAAATTGCGATAATTTGACATCTTCGCGTTCCGCGGAGAGCGCGAAAATGTCAAAATTTCCTCAATCCGCATTCTACCGGAAATTTTTTGCTTGCTCGTGCTGTAAAATAATACATTCTCGCGTGCGCGTGATCGCCTTACCTGAATCCTCGCGTCCGCCGACAAGTTTTCCCGATCCGTTCACGTTCTCCACGAGATGTTGGATTGTTGGTAGCCATTTGCGCTGTCTTGCGACAGTTCGCGCCCGCAGTAATGTCATTCGTCGCGCGATCACGTCTTTCTTCTCGCGATCATGCACCACGAGACAAGTGAAAACACGATGGCCGCACCCGCGAGCAACCGCATGGGTAAGTTGGCGAGCAGCGACCAAGCAGAAAATACTGTGAACGGGCGGGAAAAAAAACTTCCGCGTCTTCGCGATATTTCCGCCTGTTTGCGGAGATTTTTAACATTTTCTCAAAAATTTGCGAAAGTGAATTTCGCAAATTCCGCCCATCCCTACTTTTAATTACTCACTTAAACAGACTGTCAGACAGCTACTAAATCCTCCATCTAGACAGCTATATATCCACTCAATCTTCAATACAGATTGGTATATATATATAATACATATTTAAATTTCAAACTAAACCCCTTTCACTGGATGATGTCATCAGTGATGTCATTTGAGATGTCATCAGTGATGTCATGAGTGATGTCACTGACCATGTCATGAATGATGCAATATGTGACATCATCAGCAGTGCATGTGTGCGAGTTATAGTTAGCTGAACTAACTATAACGGAGGAGTTTCTATGGCTTTGTACTAGTGAAATGGCCAGCTAACTATAACACCCCTGAAATCTATGTTTTTTCAATGAATTTCTAAGGTTTTTTAAATGCTAATTTCTTAACTATAACGTCTCTGAAACCTATGGTTTTTTCAATTAATTTCAAAGCTTTTTTAAATGCTAATTTCTAACTATAACGTCTTTGAAACCTATGGTTTTTTTCAGTGAATATAGAGAGGTAGAGGTTTAGAGGTAGAGAGGTAGAGGTAGAGAAGTAGAGAGAGGTAGAGAGTAGAGGATGAGTAATAGAGAGTAGAGAGTAGAGCATGAGAAGTTGAGAGTAGTAGAGAGTAGTAGAGAGAGTAGCAGAGAGTGAGTAGTTGAGAGCAGTAGAGTGAGTAGTGGAGAGGAGTAGAGAGTGACTAGTAGAGATTAGTAGAGAGTAGTAGAGAGTGAGTAGCAGAGAGTGGGTAGCAAAGAGAGAGTAGTAGAGTGAGTAGTAGAGTGAGTAGTAGAGAGTAGTAGAGAGTGATAGAGAGAGAGTTGTAGAGAGTGAGTAGTAGAGAGTAGTAGAGAGTGAATAGTAGAGAGTGAGTAGTAGAAAGAGAGTAGTAGAGAGTGAGTAGTAGAGAGTAGTAGAGAGTGAGTAGTAGAGTGAGTAGTAGGGAGTAGTAGAGAGTGAGTAGTAGAGTGAGTATTAGAGAGTAGTAGAGAGCGAGTAGTAGAGAGTGTGCAGTAGAGAGTGAGTAGTAGAGAGTAGTAGAGAGTGAGTAGTAGAGAGAGTAGTAGAGAGTGAGTAGTAGAGAGAGTAGTAGAGAGTAGTAGAGTAGTAGAGAGTGAGTAGTAGAGTGAGTAGTAGAGAGTAGTGGAGAGCGAGTAGTAGAGAGTGAGTAGTAAAGAGTGAGTAGTAGAGAGTAGTAGAGAGCGAGTAGTAGAAAGCGAGTAGTAGCGAGTGAATAGTAGAGAGTGAGTAGTAGAGAGTAGTAGAGAGTGAGTAGTAGAGACTAGTAGAGTGAGTAGTAGAGAGTGAGTAGTAGAGAGAGAGTAGTAGAGGGTGAGTAGTAGAGTAGTAGAGAGTGAGCGGTAGAGAGTAGTAGAGTGAGTAATAGAGAGTAGTAGAGAGTGAGTAGTAGAGAGAGTAGTAGAGTAGTAGAGAGTGAATAGTACAGAGTGAGTAGTAGAGAGTGAGTAGTAGAGAGTGGTAGAGAACAACTAGTAGAGCGTGAGTAGTGGAGAGTGAGTAGTAGAGAGCAGTAGAGAGCGAGTAGTAGAGAGTGAGTAATAGAGTGAGTAGTCGAGAGTGAGTAGTAAAGTGAATAGTAGAGAGTGATTAGCAGAGAGAGAGTATTAGAGATTGAGTAGTAGAGAGTAGTAGAGTGAGTAGTAGAGAGGGAGTAGTAGAGAGAGAGTAGTAGAGAGTAGTAGAGTGTGAGTAGTAGAGTAGTAGAGAGTGAGTGGTAGAGAGTAGTAGAGAGTAGTAGAGTGAGTAGTAGAGTAGTAGAGAGTGAGTAGTAGAGAGTGAGTAGTAGAGAGTAGTAGTCGAGAGCAGTAGAGAGTAGTAGAGAGTGAGTAGTAGAGAGTGAGTAGTAGAGAGTAGTAGTGAGTGAGTAGAAGAGAGTGAGTAGTTTAATTTAAAAGGAACACAATGAGGGAGTTCATTTTACCATAGAAATTATGATTAGTGCTGAAAAAAGAAAAATTAGGGCACATTTTAAGTGACTTCTGAAATCCTCTTCGATTGCATGAAAGAATTCTGAAATGCAGACTGAAACATGCACTTTCAATACCAGCACCAGACTTCCCTGGTGAGCAGTAGCTTTACTACAGTGATCTAATAAGCAACTAGAGTGCTAACATTCTGAATGTATGGCAAATGTGTGACACATCTGAATGCTTTCTTGATGGAATCAAAGTAAAAAACTGAAAGTATTTCCTACTTTGGCACACTAGTTAAAAATATTTGGTTCCTCATGAATCGTATTGATGCTTTATCCCATTTGCTATAATCATTGGTTGTTTCTAACCCTGGGGGATGATTAGTTTTCAGCAACAAGTGATGGTTCCTACTTACTCCCCAATTTTGTCATTGGAAACACTGATTCACTTTCACACCATTTGGGACTAGGGGTTGTATGGAATTCATGACTCGATGGTATTTATAATTGTCATTATTGGTTGTCAAAGGGTCCATTCGGGAGTTACTTTTTAATCTTTCCCTACTTCCCAGGCTTACCCCGATAGGCGTACTCTCCTGTGATTGCAGAGTCAATGAGGGTTTGCTTGTTCCAACGGGAATGTCTTGCAAATGTTTTTTCATTAACTCTGTTAGCTTTCCAACTAAGCTTTTAAGTGAGGTAACTTCCTTGGTGAGTTTGATGGTTTGGGCTTTTAAGCTAGTCAATCTACCAGAGAGTATATCTGAACACATGGTCTTGCACGAACAGAGTGGAGTGGCATCGTGTTTTGTATTTACAACCTGTTCAGTATAAGCTACATCAGGGCATTCTTCGTGCAATGATAATACAGCAAACCAGTTTGAACATTCTATTTCAGGTTCCGTTTGGCTAGTGCTTGTGCCATCAGTACTTGTAACCATGATTTGGGAATTTCGGATGCATTCTACTTCGTCATCCATAGTGGATCCCTTAGGGTACACTTTTTTCTTAAACATATCTGGTACATACAGGGGTGGATTTCTGCATTGGACGCTGGAACTCGGAGTTGATGACTCAGCTATCATACTACATCCCAGACCCATGGGAGTAGAAGTTGTTAGTATCGCCTCACACTTATTAACCAAGACATCAATACGAGCTATAGCTCGGTTACTATTTTGCAATGCTGAATGCTTTCCCAACCTTTTGAGCTTCTTGCCTTTCCCTATTTGTCCTTCTCCTGGGGCATCAATTGCTTTCCTTTTACCCATTTCTCCCTTATACTACGCTTACTTACAGATATGTAGAGTTTTGCGCTTTTTGAGCACGTTGGCAATGGAATGAACCTTCCTCCAGGGGATGCAGTGTATCCTGGGACTAGCAGTCCCCCTAGCGACAAGGCAACAGACAGCAGCAGGCAGAGAGCAGGCGCATCCTGTGCCGTGGTAGAGTTTCACGCTTTTCGAGTACGTTGGCAGTGGAATGCACCTCCCTTCAGGGGATGCAGTGTATCCTGGGACTAGCAGTCCACCCAGCGACCAGGCAACAGACAGCAACAGGCATAGAGCAGTGTTCAGGCGCATCCCGCGCCACAATAGAGTTTCGTGTTTTTTGAGCATGTTAGCGGCGGAATGCACCTCCCTCCAGGAGATGCAGTGAATCCTGGGACTAGCAGTCCCCCCAGTGACCAGGCAACAGACAGCAGCAGGCAGAAAGCAGTGTTGCAGGCGTGTCCCGCGCCGTGGTAGAGTTTCACATTTTTTCAGCGCTTTGGCGGCGGAATGCACCTCCCCCCAGGGGATGCAGTGTATCCTGGGACTAGTAGTTCCCCCAGCGACCAGACAGCAACAGGCAGAGAGCAAAACAATGTAGAACAGCAGCAAGTGTGAGATCTCGAGCAAGGCCTACTGCTGGTTCACGCTGCTCCCAGGGGCATAACGAAAGTTGAAGCCCCCCTGTGTTACGCTCCTGGCTGCTCCTCAGTCTGGATGGCACAGTTGCTGCATATAGTATAATACTAAACATTAATTCTGCTGCTGTCTTCGTTGCTTGATAAAGTTTTTTAAGAAGACAACATATTCCTGATTAATTCTTTGTATTTTAAACCTAAACAAATGTTCACATTTCCAATGCTTCCCAAATAATCCCTAGTTTGATTGTACAACAGTGTTTTGAGCACAGGCTGACCCTTCACAGGAGTAAGTTGCAGTAGGTCTTCAAAAACAATCACATGTTTTCCTCCAAATAGGAAATCATAATCCATTCCCTGAACCTCTTATTGAATTATTTTGAGACCATGCTAACCTCATCAATGATTAAAAGTTTTTAAAAAATTGATACTCTTGACACTTTGTGATAAGCTTCACCAGATAACGTTTGGTATTCCATTTTGTTGTCATGTTCCACAGATAGCAGCCTCATTTTTAATTATTGGCTTTCCAAGAGGAGTCCTGACTTTGAGGAGCTGTACTTTGGCTACTTTGCGAACTGTCCTTAGCCACCCAAGAACAACAATTGTATCTTCCTGTTGAATTTCATCATTAAACATCGCAAATACTGAGCACTCAATGCCATCCTTTGCAGAATTGAAAGAGTATCCCTAGCAGTGGCGGTTCCTCTGTATGGGCATTGGGCATCGTCCCACTGATTATTTTGCCCCCGGACATCCACTGGGTCCAACAGCAGCAGCACATAATAAAAAAATATCAGCCTGTGGCACAAAGCAGTCAGCTATCTCTGACTCAGCCGCGGGCATGCCATGTGATGTCACTGGGGGGGTGGAGGGGAGGAGGGGTTAGGAGCAACAGTAGTTGAGGCAGGCATTCCCTGGCCTGGGGCCAGTGCAGCAAAATGTGCATGTTGGGTTGGCCAGGTGCCTTTCCCTGGCCAACCCGACATGCGCAGTCTTGAGGGCCTTGCACTCTTGCCTGTGCAAAATGAGGAGGGAAGCGTGGGTAGAAGCCGCAGCCCCACGGCCTCCTAGGGAGCGGCGAGGTCTCCTGCCCCAGTCCAATCCAAGCGCTGCTTTAGCAGTGCCTGGATTGGCTTCTTGTCTCTAGGCAGTCAGAGGGGGCATATCCAGGAGGATGGGCCATTTTGACCAATCACTGCATGGCTTTATTGTAAAGCCGTGCAGTGATTGGTCATGGTCCTCATTTGCTACCTGGCACCTGCCTGCCCTCAAGCTCACTCAGCCCGCTATGCCGCTCTCTCTGCTCTCGGTCTAAACCAAAAAGGATCAACATGCAGTGAGTTAGTAGTACTATTACTGTCTATATTAGCTGCTTATATTATTGTTGACTGTGAGTGTGTTGGTGGTGTTGCACTCAGCCTCAGCCATTCATTGCATGTGACTGGACTTACCAGCATGCAGGCAGTCACTGAAACTTGTTGTGGCCCACATCCGGCCCCCCAGGTGTTGCCATGTCTTTGACGTGACCAACCAGTACCGTACTAAACTGTGTGGCCAGACAGAGCAGAGCACATCAGTCAGGAGCTGTTGGCTTGGCTGCTGTGCTCTACTCACTTTCTTTAGTTGGGAACTTGGGACTCGGGAGACGTGACGCGAGAGTCAAGACTGCTGCGTCACATCACTGGAGCTGGTTGAGGCCCTGGCCTGGGCCTGCTGCATAATTTGTCGACAGCGCGGCTGAGACGGTCCGGAACTGTGCCAGACAGTGCCAAATTGGCACCAAATGCCCGTGGTCTCATCCGCGCCATTGACCGTCAACGAATTATGCAGGCCCAGGCCTGGGCCTCAACCACTGCCAGTGAAGTGACACAGCAGTGCAGCAGAGAGCAGATCATCATGCATTGCCAGCCAGGGCCTGGTTGCCGTACTACTATCAGTATCATCATACAGTATGATGCCTGCCTTGTTCTAATTGTTTGTTGTTTCCATTTTTATTGTATCAGCGTTTTGCGTGTTTTCCTTTATGGATGCGGCCAGGGTTCTCTGCTGCTGCTTCAAGCAGAAATAAAAGAACTGCTGTGTGCTTTTGCATCACATGTGTGAAATAAATTTTGGATGTGCAAACCCTGGCTGCTGCTTGTTGTGGCCCACTTGCGCCCATGGAGATGCGAGATTCAAGAGTGCTGCATCATGTCACTGACTGGTTGAGGACTTGGGCTGGGCCTGCTCGCCTCGGAGCTCGCCCACAAAGTTTACGCCTCACCACTTTCAAATGTCACCAACCACCTGATCCCTAGCAATCACATTTTCAGAAAATTCTGTTTCACAATGAAAAGGTTTACATAGCTGCAAAAGTGCCAAACAGAAAAATTCTCATTTTTCAGCAGACTGGCAACTCAGTTTTCTATGGTTTGAATTATAACTTCCCAGTAACCTTTGTTTTTTTCAGTGAATTTCTAAGGTTCTTTTAAATTCTATTTCCTAACTATAACCTCTCTGTAACCTTTGGTTTTTTAAGTGAATTACTATGAATTTTTACTAGTAGTCGCGTTTGCAGTGTGGCGGAGAAAGGGGGCGGGCCTCCGACCAGCTCTCAGAAATCCCACTGTGTTGGACTTACCGGAGGTAACAGGAGGGCTTCTTGGCCCCCAAGGACCCTCAGCTTCCAAGAGGGCTTCATCTACCAACTAGTAGTGCAGCAGGAGGTGCATTTGCGGAGTGGTGAAGAAAAGGGATGGGCCTCTGACCAGCTATCAGCAATCCCACTGTGTGGGACTTACTGGAGGTAACAGGAGGGGTCCTTGGCCCCAAAATACCCTCAGCATCCAAGGGAACTTCATCCCCCAACCAGTAATGTGCCAGGAGGCGCGCATTTGATGAGTGGTGGAGAAAGGGGGCAAGGCCTCATCAGCTCACAGCAATTCCACTGCGTGAGACTTATTGGAGGGAACTGGAGAGGTTCTTGCCCCCAATGACTACATCCCCCAACCAGTAATGCACCAGGAGGCATGTTTGCAGAGTAGTGGAGAAGGGTTCATGGCCTCTGAAGACCTCTGAGCAATCCCGCATTGTGGGATTTACTGGTGTCATGATCATCCAACGGAGGCTGGGGGTGAAGGGGTTAGTCAAGTCAACTCGTAGGGCTTCTTTACCCTGTGTGTATGACGCGGTGACTGGAGATAGAGTGGCGCCACCTTCATTAGGCATTTGGCGCTTGGCGCCCATTAGGGAACTACAGGTCCCGGAATCCATTGGGACACCAGGCTGGAATGAAGACCAGGCACAGCCCCAGTTGTGGTACTCTAAAAAGCCCCTCCCCTTCCTGGGGTCGGGGCTTGCCAATCTTGGCATTTCTTGGTTGAAGATGCTGCCCGCGGCTGGTTTGCTCCCCTGCTGCCTTGGAGGCTGCCAGCGTTTTGCTGCACTGGTTTCTTGTTCCCCATCGGGTGAGCCAGCCGCACCGGAGGTCGTCATCTCCCACTGCCATCAGCAGTGGAGCCCGCAGGTTTTGTTGGCCAAAAGATGGGAGCGAAGCGCAGGGGCGCTCCTCCCACAACCGTGACTGTGGCAGACCGCAGGTATTGTTGGCCCGAAGTCGGGAGCGAAGCGCAGGAGCGCTCCTCCCGCAACCGTGACTATGTATTGAATCTCGGCTCCGTTCTTAGTTACAGCGGGATCGCATGGGCAGTTTTCTGTACTCACTGTGCTGTGCTTTTGTTTTTACCAGCAGAAGAGTACACTAGGACGCTGTGATTCAAACAGCGTGTGTTTTCTGCCAATTGTACTTTTTGCTTCTAGCTGCGAGAGAGCCCTGCCCCGGCTCTCACTTTCTATGGAACTAGTATCCTCTTTCAGAATTTTGACAGTATATGGGGGATCACTCTTTTCTGGATGTTACCACTGTGAGCCTGAACATGACTTTCTTCTTTTTATTCATGGTTCCTCATGTTAACAGAGACTAAACTTCAGACTGGGTCCACACGTGTCTTTCTGATGAATAATGTCTCTCTCTCTTGTCTAACGGATTATCGTTTCTTTCAAGATGAAATTTATTGCTGCATAAGTGTTTGTGAGTATGCATTGCAGTACTGTACCTTTTAGTTAATTGCTGTGTATGTTATGCCCTATACTGCATCTCACATACCTCTCTTCTTTTCTGTACACTGCACTTTCCTGTGGGGTGGCTTCTGAAGATATACCAAGATATTTGGCCAGAAATAGATATAAGAAGACACCAGCCTGAGCAGCATCATTTGTTGTTCTATCCACTTCCCTTTTCCCCGGATTGTTCCCTCTCAGAGCAGTGTGAGAAGTATTCTGTGGAGTTTAAACACTGGGGATAAGGGGGCTTGCTTCGAACCATTGTCCCCGCTGGATGACCTCTCAGCAATCCCACTGTGTGGGACTTACTGTGGAGGTAACAGGAAGGATAGCTGGCCCAGGGACCCAGGTAACCGCAAAATAAACAGCTCCCTGGATTTCAAAGCAATGTCTGCTTCTCAGCTCGTTTCACAGCGGGCAGGGAAACACTTGCTCTGCTTTCAGCAAGCGAGAGCATTTTTGCTCTCGCTTGCTGAAATCAGAGAGTTTGCTAAGGATCTCCCAGCACCCCATAGCAAACTGCAATGTCGCATTGGTGGGAATCCCGGGCCATTGCTGGAGCCATCAATTGGGGGTGGCGGTCCCCCAGGGCCATCTAGGGCTCCTGGAGCCCCCCTCCCATATTCTATTTTGCCCCAGGCAGGTGGTGGTCCCAGGGCTGAGTAGGGGCTACATTAATTAAACTTAAAGCCCTGGGGAAATGGCGGTCCCTGGGAGGTCTGCTCTGCCCCTCACTCTTTAAAAAAGCCCCTGGGAGGTGGTGTTCCCTGGGGGGCCCGTGGTCCCCTCAAATAGAGTTATATCCCTAGGGAGGTGGCATCCTCTGGGGCTGCAAGTGGGTCTGCATGGCATATTCGCATTACATCTGCAAAGCTCAGGGGAGTTGGCAGTCCCCGGGGCTAAGAGGGTGTCTAAGAGGCCACCTCCAATTAATTAAACAAACAGGCCCCGGGGAGGTGGTGGTCTCCGGGGCATGGGGGTGATTATAAAAAACCCAGGGAGGTGGTTGTCCCTGGGATTTAATTTACCCTTAGAAGGGGAGCCCCATGTTTCCCCCTCCATTATTTTTACCATGGCCCGGCATATGCCCTACCCGTGGGCTTTAGAAAAAAGAGGGGCAGGAACCAGTGAGTCTTTTTAAAAAAATGTTTGCCGCGGACACGTAAATTAAAAAAAGGCTTTTAAACCGGTGGGGTCCCTTTGAACCCCCACCATATCTGGAGGGTCAGGGTATTCCTAACTTGTCCCATTTTCTTTCTTTTTTACTATTGTTCTGCCAAGCCAAGTCCCAAGGTGGTTGCCAACACTTCCTGTTTGAAATGTTGGCAGCTGTTCAAATTTTAGTAGGATCAGCGAGTCCACTGCAAGAACTTGTGTCCCACATATCTATATTTTTTATATTTTAATTTCTCTGAAACTACTGAACGGATTTACACCAAATCGAAAAGGCACGCTATCTGGACCAACATATAGCTTTCTGCTAACTTTGTTGTAATTCCGTTTTGCAGTTTAGGCTGTAATGGTGTTCAAAATATTTTAAATCCCCATAGACATAACATTAGAAAAACACATTTTTGGGACCATCTTTTTTCTTGGCCCCCACTTGATGGATCATCCTGAATCTTTCAATACAGCAGTTGATGCAAAAAGGCGAATTTCTTTGAAAATTTGGTGGGGATTCGCAGAGCGGTGCCAAAGTTACTGGCAAAACAAAAAATGCTTTTCCCATGGAAACTTTGGTCCTAACTATAACTACCTACTGGCTATTGCCAATAGGCAATATAAGTTGACGTCACACAGGGGGGGGTTCTTTTATTGGGGCCACTACATCAAACGAGTTTCAGGTACTTGCTATCTTTGATCACTGATGACGAGATGGCATTTTTTTCTGTATTTAAACACTCCCACACAAGTGTAAATAAATCATCTAGAAAGACTACCACATAGTCTTTCCTCTCTTGAGTGTCCGACCACCTCTGATCATCAACCTGCTTGATTACCTCAGCATACAGCCATAGTTTAACCCACCCATTAAAGACCTGTATTCGTCACAGGCCATAAAAATAAACATTGCACATATCTTAAAAATCATAAATACAATAAATATGTTCAACAAGGCAAATTTTTTGCCTTAAAAAGTTTCATAATACAATTGTATCCAAACCACATCATTACTAAGATACTAATCTTTGTTTTAAAAAAACTTTCTAAAACCTTTCAATGACATAGCCACCTAATAGATACATTTTCCACAACTTAAATTGTTGTCCTAGTTTACTAACTCAATCATTCAAATTGATGGTTTCTTGTGGGTGTTCTTAACACAACATTTACACCCTCTCATCCTTAATACTTAGGGGCTGATTACAATAGCAGGCGGAGGTAATGGAAATGGGCACCGCCCAACAGTTTGTCGGTGGTCCCACCATAGGCATTATGATGGGACTTTAAACACGGCAGTCACAATGCCTATATTTTGTATTGTGGCAGGTTCTGCTGGCTGCAGCACATGCAGCAATACCAAAAAGGGACACCTGACATATCCCTTCAGTATGTAGCAGGGACCATGCAGTGCCTGCCACATGGTGCAGGGACATGTAGGGGGTACCATAGGTTCCCCCAGTGCCTACATCGGAGGGCTAGGAGGAAAGGGACCCGCTATGGGCCCCCAAAGTCCCTTTCCACCAGCGTTTTCACGGTGGGTTCACCGCCATGAAAGGGCCAGCGGAAAGGAACATCGTAATTCCTACAGTGGTGCTCGGTTGGAACCACCACCATTATAGGGACTATGAGCCATCGGGCACACCGGCGGGCACAAGGAGCCCATTGGATGGTTGGCGGTCGATCTTGCTGACCTCCAACAAATTGCCCGCCATCCTAATGTAGCAGGCGGGAAACATGCTTAGGATGTCGGTGACTGTCTTGCCACCATCATAATCAGGCCCTTAATTTCTAATCAATTCTACCACTAATGGCCTGTGTTTCCACAATTCAGCCCCAGTGGGCAACACATCTCTTGGGTAAAATGGTTGAATGCTGTGCCAATACCCACTCCTTGGTCCGACTCTCGTCCATACTCCTTATGCCAATTAAAAACCAAAGTGCCCTGTACAACATCACTCATATACCATTCTCTTAGCCTATCCACTATTCTTAAATATTCAGCACTATTAAAATCATTCTTGTCTCTTCTTCTTAAAACAGTGAGGATACAGTTCATCACTCTTTTTGACTACTCTCATAGACGTGTAAACATATCTTTTTCCATATTGAGGCCCCCTGGAGTCTTCGTGTTGAATTCAATAACATGTCTAGACTCCAATTGCCTCAAATTATATTCCCTATCAGCTCCATATATATTGTTGGGACCACATCAATCACACAATATGTAAGGCCATCTGTACTTTCCCCATGCAACTCTTCAAAGTGCTTGACCACAAGTTACCCATGATCATGATTTTTTGTCTCTCTCAAATGCTGCAAAATTCTCTTCTGGACTGGCAAACTCTTACTACCAATGTAAGCTACCTGGCCTTTGACATTGCAACATGTACACAGCAAACACCGTCTTACAATTAAACTGACCCTTAATCACTTTAATTCGAGAAGTTAGTGGGGATACAAGTTGTTTGGTGTTTTTCCCATGTTGACATGCTTTACACTTTCAAACTTCTGAAATCCTTTTCTTACTGTCAACCAGGTATTCTTCACTTCTTTTCTACTCTCAGGATTACTTACCACTAGGGCTTCTCTCATAGATTTTTCTGTCCTGAAAGTAATCCCCGGCCTTCAAGGTGTGGCCTCCCTGAGAACTGGGCCTTTCTTATAAGGTATATTTGTTTAAAATTGTCCTTATAGCTGCTTCCTGTGTACCCTATATAGTTGCTAATATGAAACGTGTATCAAACTTCTTTTGGTTTTGTGCACTTTTCGTCTCAAAAAGGATTGGTTCACAGACAAAATATCGACACCTAAAATATCCCCTTACCAAAATATGTTGTCATAAAGATAGATGTCAAAAATATCAACATCTAATATTTTTAATGGCAAGTACAAAATTATTGGAAAACAAATATCGATGTCATTAATATAGTTGTACAAAATATCATACTTTAGATATATATATAAAATAAAATAATAAGTATTAAATATATTGGATACAAACATTAATTTAAAATAAATTACATTTAATATACATCTGAACAAATATAACAAATACACTTAATTTTAAAAAGTTAGACAGAAATATATAATAATTAATATATATATATATTTACATGTATTTACTTTAAAACAGTTATTAAACTAATAGTTTTAATTTATTTTATAATTTAAAAATGATAAAAAACGATAAAAAGTAAATGTATTTACACACATATATATATATGCTACCTCGAAACGCTTCAGGCGGGAAGGACGCCGTTGAACTGCCTACGCTTTTGGTGACACCTTTCCCCTTATACCATTAAAAGTCTTTGTACTACAAACAGCGTTGGAGTGCTTCCCACCACAAGGGCAACCTTTGAGCAAGCACATATATATATATATCTACACACACACACACACACATATATATATATATATATATATGCGTGGAGCGAAACGCGTAATGGAGGACACTGGTCCGACTATTTCTTCATTTTGAAAATTGGGTATTAAACTACTTGCTTCACCCGCTTTTGCTTGTGGGACTGATTGATTTTGAATCGGAGGCGAGAGGTCCGTGCCTGCATTTCCGCCGAGAGGAGAGCGGAAAGGACTATTTCTATCTATCTATCTATATATATATATATATATATATATATATATATATATATATATATAGGTAGTTATAGTTAGAACCTATTTTCCATAGGAAATCCGCAACATTCTAGTCCCAATAAGTCTGGTGCCGGTTGACGGATGTTCGTGAAATTTTCCAAACTTTTGGCCAGCTCCGGTCCGCTCCTCTCCTGAAAGTCCCGGGGTGATTCGTCAAGCGAGGGCCGAGAAAAAAGGGGGTCCCAAAACACATTTTTCCCATGCATTTTCCCATAGGACCTTTAGCCGCAGCTACAGCCTGAACTGCTGAACGGAATTACACCAAATTTGGCAAAGAGGTAGTCCTCAGTTCAGACTCGTGTTAAAAGTACATATATATCTATGGCCTCGGAGGATCCGCGCACCCTATGCGCATCCTGAGCGCACCCTCTGCGCACCGTGCGCGCACACTCCCGATCACGCACTGAATGCTAATTGGCTGTCAAGTGGTTGTCAACATTCGAAACCAGGAACTGTTGGCATTTTGTGCCTCGGTAGAAGCGAGGCTGAAGAAGTAAGGGGAATAAGTGTGTAAAACATATAAAGGGGGCAGGGTAGAAATACTCTGACCCTCTAGACCTGCTTAGGGGGTCCCAGATGGACACCCAGAACCCCTCTTTTTTTTTTTTTTAAACGGCAAAATGTGCGCTAGGTGCATGGATCCGGCCGTAAAAAAAAAAACGAAGCTCGGGCTTCCGTGGTTCCTTAATAATTAGCCCCCGGGGGGGCCAAATCCCAGGGGCAAACACCGTAACATTCATTGGGGGCCCAGGGGGGCCCCCCAGCCCCAGGGACCGCTACCCCCGGGGCTAGAAAATAAATGGGTGGGGGGGCTGCATGGACCCCCTCCTTGAGCCCTCGAGGGCCCTGGGGACCGCCACCCCCCAGGGCCGGATTGTGCAGTGTCCTGGGGTGCCCACCCCAGGACACTGTTGTTTGCTATGGGATGGCGGGAGTCTCCCACCCTCCCATAGCAAAGTTCGTTTCGATTTTGGAAGAGAGAGCAGTGAAACCTGCTGTCTCTTTCAAAATCCAGACCATATTGCTTTTCCACACGGGGAGCTGCATGTCAGCAGCTCCCCATGTGGAAAAGCAATGCCGGTTCCTGAAGGACGCGGGGAGCCGGCTGGGACCGTGGGGGCGTAGGGGCTCCCCCCACGGTCTCCAACATTTTTTATAAGCCCCGGGGGATGGGGTCCCCGGGGATAATGAAAATTAGTGATAGAGGCTATTTTTTATTTAACGGCAAAATTAGGAGTCGCGCATCCTAGGGCATTGGGTGCACGATTCCTCTCGTGTAGGGTGCGCGATTCCTAACACTTTGGGTGCGCGACTCCAAACAAAAAAAAAAGAAATTGTTTTGAGACAAACATCAAGCTTATGTCTTTTGTTCTTGATTGGCTCTAAAAAGAGCCGTTGTGTTCATTGAGAGTTTTTGGTGCTTATAAGTAAGTACCTATACAGAGTCTAAAGTTGTTGAGGAAGACTCTGTTTCCTTCATCAGTAAAGTGTACACCATCTCTCCTATAGATGTCTTGCATGTGAAAACGCAGATTGTTATTGTAAACGGACCCCATTCTATAGTCTCGGAGAAAAGCAGAAACAGATTTATTCACATGTTTCCTAGCTTTCTCAATCTGTGGACAAAAATGATTGGACCAGTTCCATTTCTGCCTTTGGCATATGTTAGAATAGACAAAGGCAGTTTGGGGAAAAAGTGAAATCAATTCTGCAAAGGTGTCCATGATAAGCATTTCCAGACCTACCCCAGTCAAAGTGCCTAGGTCATTGCCACCACAGTGCACAATTATGAGGTCAGGGTGTTGGAAATGTAAAAAGGATTTTACCAATGGCATCAATTGGTGCCATTTTAACCCACTCTGTCCAATCCATTTAATGTCTACATTTGGCAAACCTAGGTCCTTGTGAATGCCTTTGTTTTCTGCATACCTTTGGCTCCAGAAAATATAGCTGTGTCCCACAATCCACACTCTAAGCATCCGGAAGGGAGGTCTGGATGCACTCAGATGGTCTCTGTAAATGAAATGGCAGTTTGAAAAGTAAGATTTTTCTAAAATGGTGAATAACATGCAGTTTTGAAAAAAGAAAAGAAATGATTGGTTGTTTGACAACATTGTACACTGAAAACTAGGGTGCATGTTTCTGTTTTTTAAACGCATGATTCTTATTGGTTAACGAAAGCTGATTGAAAGGAACATTATATATGATAAGCTGATATGTAGAAAAGTCACGCACTCTTGCTGTTTTGATTAGCAACATTGTGTGCTGAACTTGTGACCTGAATGCTCAGTTAAGTGTTCCATGAACTGTTTCTATGGAAACAGGCAGAAGGCAGATTGGGGGTAGGGTTCAAATTTATGTCATTTGGAAAGGGTTGAAATGTTTAACCAATAGAAATGTGTGTTAGCTTTTGAATTAATGTGGGAAGGAATGTGATTTGGTGTTTACATGTATATGTGGGCAAAATGAGAGGGAAACTTTGCCATTCTTTGGTTTTGCTGACAGGTGCACAGTGCAGAGATTCTGTATAAGAAAATCTGGTGTGTGACTGACATACTTCGTAATCTACAAAACAACTTGAAAGGTGAGTTATTTAATTGTGAGGGGATGTATGTGGTCTATTTTGATTTTAATCAGACTGAGTTGTTTCTCCTGCTAAAGTGCAGGGAGTACTTTTTTTGGTTTAGAATCTTATTGTCAGTGTGTGTGCATTTAGAAACCATTCTGTGATAAGCATTTGTGTTTTTCATGTGTTGCAGACAGATAACTGTGCTGTTTTTATGTTTTGGTAGAATTAGAAACCAGTCATTGTTTATGTATTTGCAAAATGAGGCATGTTTCTACACTAAAATGCAGTACTCCTTCTAGATTATGAAATGTGTTTTGGTACAGTATAAGGGATAGTGTTGTTTGTCTAGAATCACACAGTGAGTCTGTGTGCATTTAGGAATCATTTTGAGAGAAACATTTTGGTACTAATGTGTAGTCGAAGATTGTCTGCAATGTGTGCAATCACCTTACATCTTGTAGACTAGTAAATGTATTTTGTACAAGGGATAGTTGTTTGTCTGCCATCACACTGTGAGTCTGTGTGCTTTTGGGCAACTATTGTGAGAAAAGCATTTGGTAATATCATGTATTTGCTGGCAGATACCTGCTTTAAAACCTTTTTTATTGTCAAGTTTTAGTAGCATTAGAGGCCAGTCATTGCTTATGCAATTGCAAAATGAGTCAGGCTTTCACAGTAGTGTGCAGTACTGAAATATGTAGAATATGTGCAGTCACCTTACCCCTTCTAGACTAGTGATTGTGTCTTGATAAAGTACAAGGAAGAGTGTTGCTTGTCTAGAATCACACTGTGAGTCTGTGTGCATTTGGGAACCACTGTGAGAAAAGCATTTGGGTACTTCATATCTTTGCATACACATAACTGCTTAAAAACCTTTCCTGTTCTCAAGTTTTGGTAGAATTAGAAGCCAGTCATTGCTTATGTGTTCGGAAAATGAGTCAAGCTTTGACACTAAAGTGCAGTACTGAAATATGTAGAATGTGTGCAGTCCCCTTACCCCTTCCAGAGTAGTGAATGTGTTTTGGTAGAGTCCAAGGGATAGTGCTGCTTGTCTAGAATCACACTCTGAGTCTGTGTGCATTTGGGTAACCATTGTGAGAGAAGCATTTGGTTATATCATGTATTTGCTGACAGATAACGGCTTAAAAACCTGTCATGTTGTCAAGTTTTAGTTGTATTAGAAGCCAGTCATTGCTTATGCATTCACAAAATGAGTCAGGCTTTCATAGTAGTGTGCACTATGGAAATATGTAGAATCTCTGCAGTCACTTCAGCCCTTCCACACTAGTGAATGTGTTTTGGTAAAATAGAAGGAATAGTGTTGTTTGTCTAGAATCACACTGTGCGTCTGTGTGCATTTGGGAACTAATGTGAGACAAGCATTTGGGGGTTTCATGTTTTTGCAGACACATAAGTGCTTAAAAACCTATCCTGTTCTTACATTTTGGTAGAAACAGAATCCATTTATTGTTTATGTGTTTGTAAAATGAGTCAGGTTTATACACTAATGAGCAGTAGTAAAATAAGTGGAATGTATGCACTCACATTACCTCTTCAAGAATGGTAAATGTGTTTTTGTAAAAACCAAGGGATATTGTTTGTTTTCTTGAATCACACTGTGAGTCTGTGTGCGTTTAGAAAGTGTACTAAGAGAAGGATTTGGGTATTTTATGTGTTTGCAGACACATAACTGGTTAAAAACCTATCCTGTTCTCATACTTTGGTAGAATATGAAACCAGTCATTGGTTAGGTATTCGTAAAAGAGTCAGGGTTCTACAATTATGTGCAGTAGTACAATATGTGGATTGTGTGTACTCTGTTTAGCAATTCCGGAAAAGAAAATGGGATTTGGTAATATGCATGGGATAGTGTTTGTTGTCTAGAATCACACTGAGAGTCTGTATGCATTTAGGAGCCATTTAGAGAGAAGGTTTTGGGTACTTTATGTCTTTGCATACATATAAGTGCTTAAAAACCTCTAATCATTTAGTCAGTACCCAAGTACTCATACACTGAACCAGGCCTTAGCTCATGGACTGTTTCAAACGTCTATCCACTATGCATGCAGGCCTCTAACCAACTACACACTTGTCTTTCACACCTTCAATACTCTAGTCAGTATTCATACAGTTCCTGCAAACACCCTGTCACTCCCCTTACACTATTCCACTGATTTATTCAGCACCATCTACTAATCCATTTACTGCGTCAAAAAAAAAAACACTTATAAATTCACCCAGGCACTCTCCTTGCAATACTCTAATCATTCAGTCAGTACCCAAGTACTAATGGAGTGACTCAGGCCTTAGCACATGGATTAATTCAAACCCCTATCCACTATGCATGCAGGCCTCTAACCACCTACACAATTGTCTTTCACTCCTTCAATTGACTAGTCAGTATCTCTATACTTCAATAAACACCCTGTCACTCACCTTGCACACCTCCAGTGACTCATCCAGTACCATGTACTAATCTATTCACTGCATCAAATCTGAAAAACTTAAAAGTTTCACCCAGGCACTCTCCTAGCAGTACTCTAATGATTCAGTCAGTACCCAGGTACTCATGCAGTGAACCATGCATTACCACATGGACTGCTTCAAATGTCTATCCACTATGCATGCAGGCCTCTAACCTACTACACACTTGTCTTTAACACCTTGAACTCCCCGGTCAGTATCCATACACATTCAGCAAACACCCTGTCACTCCCCTTGCACTCCTCCAGTGATTTATTCAGCACCATGTACTAAACGATTTACTGTGCCTAAAAGAAACACTTATAAATTCACCCAGGCACTCTCCTTGTAATACTCTAAACATTCAGTCAGTACCCAAGTACTAATGGAGTGAGGCAGGCCTTAGCACATGGATTGATTCAAATGCCTATCCACTATGCATGCAGGCCTCTAACCACCTACACACTTGTCTTTCACACCTTCAATACCCCAGTCAGTATTCAGACAGTTCCTTCAAACAGCCTGTCACTCCTCTTACACTCCTCCAGTGACTCATTCAGCACCATGTAGTAATCCATTTACTGCGCCAAAACCCAAACACTTATAAATTCACCCAGGCACTCTTCTTGCAATACTCTAAACATTCAGTTACTATCCAAGTACTAATGGAGTGAGGCAGGCCTTAGCACATGGATTGATTCAAACGCCTATCCACTATGCATGCAGGCTTCTAACCACCTACACACTTGTCTTTCACACCTTCAATACCCCAGTTAGTATTCATACAGTTCCCGCAAACACCTTGTCACTCCCCGTACACTTCTTCAGTGACCCATTCAGCACTATGTACTAATCCATTCACTGCGCCAAAACCCAACCAGTAATAAACTTACCCAGGCACCAGCGACGGCCTGTATAGGGCGTGTTACTGGGGCGGTGTTGTGGGGCAGAGGAGGGGCAGGGTGGGGGGGTTGCAAAATGCGGCATACGGCCGATTGCAGGTAAGTAACGAAACAAATTAAAGAAAACGAATTTTGTTGCGCGCGCTGCGTCGCATTTGGCGACGCTGCGCGCGCAACGAAATTTGTTGGTTTTTTTTGTAACTTACCTGCAATCGGCCGTATGCCGCATTTTGCAACCCCCCACCCTGCCCCTCCTCTGCCCCACGTCACCGCCCCGGTAACACGCCCTATACGGGCCGTCGCTGCCAGGCACTCTCTTTGAAGTACTCTAATGATTGAGTCGGTACTGAGGTACTTATGTAGTGAACCCATCTTTAGTACATTCACTGCATCAAACATCTACGCACTATGTATGCAGGCCTCTAGCCACCTACACACTTGTCTTTCAGACCTTCAATACCCAGTCAGTATTCATACAGTTCCCACAAACACCCTGTCAGTCCCCTTACACTCCTCCAGTGACCAATTCAACATCATGTACTAATCCATTGAGTGCACCAAAACCCAACCACTTATAAATTCAGCGAGACACTCTCCTTGTAGTACTCTAATAATTCAGTCCGTACCCATGTACTTATGTAGTGAACCTGGCCTTAGCACATGGAGTACTTCAAACGTCTATTCACCATGCATTCAGGCCTCTAACCAGCTACACAATTGTCTTTCACACCTTCAATTGCCCAGTCAGTATCTATAAACTCCAATAAACACCCTGTCACTCCCCTTGCACCATGTACTAATCTATTCACTGCGCCAAAACCCAAAAACTTAAAAAGATTCACCGAGGCACTCTCATTGCAGTACTCTAATGATTCAGTCAGTACCCAGGCAGTCATGCAGTGACCCAGGCCTTAGCCCATGGACTGTTTCAAACGTCTATCCACTATGCATGCAGGCCTCTAACCACCTACGCACTTGTCTTTCACACCTTCAATACCACAGACAGTATTCATACACTTCCTGCAAACACCCTGTCACTCCCCTTACACTCCTTCAGTGACTCATTCAGCACCATGTAGTAATCCATTTACTGCGCCAAAACTCAAACACTTATAAATTCACCAAGGCATTCTCCTTGCAATACTCTAAACATTCAGTTAGTATCCAAGTACTAATGAAGTGAGGAAGGCCTTAGCACATGGATTGATTCAAAAGCCTCTCCACTATGCATGCAGGCCTCTAACGACCTACACACTTGTCTTTCACACCTTCAATACCCCAGTCAGTATTCATAAAGTTCCTTCAAACACCCTGTCACTCTCTTTACACTTCTCCAGTGACCGATTCAGCACTATGTAATAATCCATTCACTGCGCCAAAACCCAACCAGTGATAAATTTACCCAGGCACTCTCCCTGAAGTACTCTAATGATTGAGTCAGTACTGAGGTACTTATGTAGTGAACCCAGCTTTAGTACATGCACTGCTTCAAACGTCTATGCACTATGTATGCAGGCCTCTAACCACATATACACTTGTCTTTCAGTTCTTCAATACCCCACTCAGTATTCGTACAGTTCCTGCACACACCCTGTCAGTCCCCTTACACTCCTCCAGTGACCCATTCAACATCATGTACTAATCCATTGAGTGCACCAAAACCCAACCACTTATAAATTCAGCGAGACACTCTCCTTGTAGTACTCTAATAATTCAGTCAGTACCCATGTACTTATGTAGTGAACCTGGCCTTAGCACATGGAGTACTTCAAACGTCTATTCACTATGGGTACTTTATGTCTTTGCATACATATAAGTGTTTAAAAAACTCTAATCATTTAGTCAGTACCCAAGTACTCATACACTGAGCCAGGCCTTAGCTCATGGACTGTTTCAAACGTCTATCCACTATGCATGCAGGCCTCTAACCAACTACACACTTTGTCTTTCACACCTTCAATACTCTAGTCAGTATTCATACAGTTCCTGCAAACACCCTGTCACTCCCCTTACACTATTCCACTGATTTATTCAGCACCATGTACTAATCCATTTACTGCGTCAAAAAAAAAAAACACTTATAAATTCACCCAGGCACTCTCCTTGCAATACTCTAATCATTCAGTCAGTACCCAAGTACTAATGGAGTGACGCAGGCCTTAGCACATGGATTAATTCAAACGCCTATCCACTATGCATGCAGGCCTCTAACCACCTACACAATTGTCTTTCACTCCTTCAATTGACTAGTCAGTATCTCTATACTTCAATAAACACCCTGTCACTCACCTTGCACACCTCCAGTGACTCATACAGTACCATGTACTAATCTATTCACTGCGTCAAATCCAAAAAACGTAAAAGTTTCACCCAGGCACTCTCCTAGCAGTACTCTAATGATTCAGTCAGTACCCAGGTACTCATGCAGTGAACCATGCATTACCACATGGACTACTTCAAATGTCTATCCACTATGCATGCAGGCCTCTAACCTACTACACACTTGTCTTTAACACCTTGAACTCCCCAGTCAGTATCCATACACGTTCAGCAAACACCCTGTCACTCCCCTTGCACTCCTCCAGTGATTTATTCAGCACCATGTACTAATCGATTTACTGTGCCTAAAAGAAACACTTATAAATTCACCCAGGCACTCTCCTTGTAATACTCTAAACATTCAGTCAGTACCCAAGTACTAATGGAGTGAGGCAGGCCTTAGCACATGGATTGATTCAAACGCCTATCCACTATGCATGCAGGCCTCTAACCACCTACACACTTGTCTTTCACACCTTCAATACCCCAGTCAGTATTCATACAGTTCCTTCAAACACCCTGTCACTCCTCTTACACTCCTCCAGTGACTCATTCAGCACCATATAGTAATCCATTTACTGCGCCAAAACCCAAACACTTATAAATTCACCCAGGCACTCTCCTTGCAATACTCTTAACATTCAGTTAGTATCCAAGTACTAATGGAGTGAGGAAGGCCTTAGCACATGGATTGATTCAAACGCCTATCCACTATGCATGCAGGCCTCTAACCACCTACACACTTGTCTTTCACACCTTCAATACCCCAGTTGGTATTCATACAGTTCCTGCAAACACCTTGTCACTCTCTTTACACTTCTCCAGTTTTGCAGGGATTCTGCTCATACACAGAACTATGCGCAGGAAACCAGGACCTCAGTGAATTGTGGTGTACCAAAAATCTCACCTCAGTACCCAGAACCCCTATCCGACCAGCATCAGTGTCCCATTCGTAATCCGTATTCTCTCGGAGCTCCCAATGTATAGACAACCCAGAACAAGCGACTTAGAGTACTCTCAGGAATGGTGGGAATCAGAAATACCTGTTCGTTATTATTCTTATATCAGTCCACAACAAGAGTAATCAGAGACACGGTAAAGTTTAAAAGGTTTATTTTATAAACTACGTGTCCTAAGACGCAGTACTTTGGCTAACATAATCAGACAAATGATTATAATAAAAACCATCAGCATTGTTACACTACCATAGAAAATGAAGGGAGAAATCATATTACAAATGACAGTGGGATACAACCACCTTCCCTTAGCTAGTAGGCCAGTATTATTATACTAATAGAAGGTCTCTAGGCTTGAATGGGGAACCCCATAACGTAAAGATCAGCTTAGGTGAATCACATCACAGGATCAGTTTTGCTCTGCGCTTGGAAATGTTCTTCTCCAGAATGTGTTTCCAACACATGCAAACTGTAATATTAAAGGCTCTCAACTTTCAGGTATTTGCAGCTGTGTGCATATTATGACTAGAGAGTGGGCCGATCAACCTGGACTCAAAAACATACATTGTCTGGCGGCTCAGAGTGTTTTGCACACAATGTTCAGACCAAGGTCGCAGTGCACGTCTAGGGATGTGAACAACAGACAGTTCTCATGTGAAGAAAAAGCAAGCAAGCAGTTTTCAAAGAATAACATGTCTCTGCAGTGTCGTGTGCAAAAGCAGCAAAAGTGGCAAGATGGCTTTCTAACATCTAACGCACTTATGCTAACATAGCAATGTATGCATCTAAATCGCTGCCTTCACTACACCAGTAACCGATTCAGCACTATGTAATAATCCATTCACTGCGCCAAAACCCAACCAGTGATAAATTTACCCAGGCACTCTCCTTGAAGTACTCTAATTATTGAGTCAGTACTGAGGTACTTATGTAGTGAACCCAGCTTTAGTACATGCACTGCTTCAAACATCTATGCACTATGTATGCAGGCCTCTAACCACATATACACTTGTCTTTCAGACCTTCAATACCCCAGTAAGTATTCATACAGTTCCCGCAACCACCCTGTCAGTCCCCTTACACTCCTCCAGTGACCCATTCAACATCATGTACTAATCCATTAAGTACACCAAAACCCAACCACTTATAAATTCATCGAGATACTTTCCTTGTAGTACTCTAATGATTCAGTCAGTTCCCAGGTACTTATGTAGTGAACACGGCCTTAGCACATGGAGTACTTCAAATGTCTATCCACTATGCATGGAGGCCTCTAACCACCTACACAATTGTCTTTCATACCTTCAATTGACCAGTCAGTATCTATAAACTCCAATAAACACCCAAACACTCCCCTTGCACACCTCCAGTGACTCATCCGGCACCATGTACTAATCTATTCACTGCGCAAAAACTAAAAACCCTTAAAAGATTCATTCCGGCACTCTCCTTGCATTACTCCAATGTTTCAGTCAGTACCCAGGTACTCATGCAGTGAAGCATGCCTTTTCACAAGGACTGCTTGAAATAACTATCCACTATGCATGTAGTAGTCTAACCAGTTTCACACTTGTGCTTCAGGCCTACATTCCCACAGTCACTATGCATACACTCCAGCAAACAAACTGTGACTGCTGTTGCAAACCCATAGTGAGTCTTTCAGTACCATGTAGTCATCTATTCAGTAAAGTAAAATTCAAACAACTGTGAATTCACCCAGTGTCTCTCCTTAGAGTACTGTAATCATTCAGTCAGTAAGCATGTACTCTTTCAGTGAGGCAGGCTTTAGGGCATGAACTGCTTCAAAGTAGTATGCACTGTGCATGTAGTGGTCTAACCACCGTCACACTTGTGCTTCAGCCTATAATTTCTTTGTTAGTATTTATATAAAATGTGTTTGAATAGTAATAGAAAAGTATAATTTATAAAGATATTAATATACATTTATTTGGGATTAATTTTTACAGATGCTGTTTATTATTATTAAAATAGAAAAATCATGCCGTGCAAAGTAAGAAAAAGAAAAGAACAGAAAAAGGACAGTTACTTGAAGAAAAATCAACCACAAGTATTGAATGAACAATATAATGTGACTAAAAAGAAAAAAAATTCTGGTAAGATCACAAAGCAATTTATTAAAAATGTTTGTAGGACCAGACAGAATGTACAGAATGCTGAAACCTCTGAGAATGCTTCAACTAGAAAAAATATTCAAAATAATAGGAAAAGCAAAAAAGCAAATGGACAGTCAAAGGAGGCGAAGTATGGTAAAAGAAGACAAAATCAGTATAAAGAAATATGCAAAAAAATATTGTACAAGAGAGTAGTACATAATTTGCTGAAAGATGTGAACAAATATAAAAAGAGAGCTCTATTTTATGAAAAGAAGAAGCATATTGAAACCATTGTTGAAAAGGCTTCGGAAGTAAAAAAGAAACTATTCATTTTAGTATTAAACAGAATTTGATCACTAGATAAACCAATTCATTTAATGAAGGCCAAAAGTAGGAGAAAAAGAGTAATTAACAGAACAAATTGTTGTGATTTTTTTGGGGTGAATGGAAACACAGTTCAAGTTCAGAGCCTTTCTTTAATGAAGAGAGTTATTTACAGAGCAATAATTTATTGCATGCAGTTGACACCAGTGGTCCAGGTTATGAGGTTAGAAATGGTTGTCCAATTGACAAAGAGAAAATGGTTGAAAGAAATGCTGAAGAAGTGATAGCAGATGAAGTTCTAGGGAGACGTCCTAAAGACCCTGTGTACACTTGGGATTGCAGAAGTATTTGTAGTGTACGATAAGAATCTCTTGATAAATTATGCAGTTTTTTATGAGCATATAGTAAAAAAAGTGTTAAACACAAGATTAAGGTGTTGCAAGGACTAGACCCTTGCAGAGTGAGAAAAAATACTGGTTTGCAAGGTCATTCTCTGGCTTGTCTTTCTAGCAAAGTTTGTCAAAGTGTTTTTCACCATTTCAGGATGTTGGCAGTACATCATACTCAAATGCGAAAGTTAGTGAGAAGATTGTATTATGCAAAAAGTCCAGCACTAAAGTTAAATGAGTGGAACAGTGCTCTTTTGCGTGGGTCAGTATCAGATGTGATGAAGGTTTGTGATGATATTGAGTTTTGTTACTTTGGTCCTCAGCAAGAGAGTGCAGAAACTGACACATTAATAGAACAAAATGTTGAAGACAATGTAGAACCCATGATTACAAAAAAATGTTAAGATCAAATCACAAAGTTTAAGGTAATTTCAGGTGAAAGACCAAATATTTCTTGTATTTGTTGTCAGCGATCTCACTATACAAATCAAACTAGGAGTGTCAATCTGTATTTAAAAAGTGAAACAGAAAATAATGATAAGTGGAAGGAATTTGCTAATTATTTGTTGGTAGAGGATTGTTTTGATTTGGGATCTGAGCAGCGTATTTGCAAATATTGTTATAACAAATTAGATGAGAATAAAATGCCTGCTAGAGCTGTTCATAATAATCTAGAGTTGGTTGCTATTCCTCCGAGCTGATAGATTTAAATACCTATGAGTCTATTCTCATTCAATGTGTGCACCCGTTTCAGGCTATTGTTCGTATGGAGCCTAAAACAGTTAAATTGCCTCCATCAGACTTACAAAGAGGATTGAAAGGAAGAGTTGTGTATTTACCGTTAGATTTAAAGAAAAACATTGAAGCTATTGGTTTAGACCGTGCAGAAAATGAACCACTAGTCATTCTAGTTAATGGTGTTCCTACTAAGAATAAGAAAATCTAGCAAGAGTTAGTGGATGTTAGAAAAGTGCACAAGGCAACATTGTATCTGATAAAAAATAATGAGTACTATAGAAATGTGTTGGTAGGAGAAGAAGAAATAGATTTAGCAGAAGATACTGACACATTAAGTGGACAAATTGAAAAAGTGGACATGTCCAGATGTGAAGAAATCTATGAACATTACAGTGTATATCCACTTCATTCCAAAGAAGTGATGGGGAATACGATTGAGTTGGTCCAAATGAAAAAAGCAAGAGGAAGTCCAATGAGTGTATGGGAAGAGAGCTTGGAAGCTCATTGTTTCCCGCAGTTGTTTCCAACACGAAAAGGTGGACGATATGATGAACGTCCTGTGCAGATTCCTGCATCTGAATATTGGACAACAAGATTATATGCAGAAGATCCAAAATTTCAACAATGTATCCCTTACATGTTTCATCTTCTGTTTGAAAGTGACTTGTCTGGACTTTCATATGCAGTAAATCACATTTTAAAAACTGGAATGCATCTGCAAAATGTAACTGCAAAGGATTTTATGGATAAAGTGCATCAGAGAGATGATCATTTAGAATCTCAGTTGATTAATCTGATGGCATGTCAGTGTGGGACTAATGAATATTGGTACCGTCGTCATGGAGAACTGAAATGTATGCTACGGAACTTAGGAACTCCTACATGGTTCCTTACCCCAAGCTGTGCTGAGTACGCTTGGGATGATTTACTTGAATTTCTTCGAGGGGCAAATTCCAATATAAAAAATATTGAATACAAGACACCTGGAGAATTGTGCTCTTTGGATCCTGTTAATATATGCAGATATTTTAATCATAGATTTGAAGCTATGATGTCTTTCATCTGCAATAAAAAGAATCCTTCTCTTGGAGAAGTTGTGGATTTCTTTTGGAGAAAGGAGTATCAAGCAAGAGGTGCTCCTCATATACATATGTTGTTATGGAACAAGGACGCCCCCAAATTTGGAACAGATTCAGATGATACTGTTTTGTCTTTCATTGAAGAATATGCCACATGTGCTGTACCCAATAGCAGAGAAGATAAAAACTTAAAACAACAAGTCTTACGATTCCAAAGCCATAGATGTGGAAAATACTGGTGTCGAAAGTACAAGTCGAAGGATAAGTTCTATACCAAATGTCATTTTGCATTTCCACGTCCTGTATTATCCAAGAGTGAACAGTTTTATGTTGGCTATGCAACATACCATCACAAGAAAGTCTCCGAAAAATATCTACAACTTAAGAAGAAGTGAAGAGTCAAAATACATAAATGACTACAATCCAGTTATTTTATCCATGTGGAACGCTAACATGGATATTCAGTATTTTGCGGACAATTCCATTGCTGTTGATCGATATGTAACATCCTACATTACTAAATCAGAAAAGACTAACCCTGGGCGTAGTGGGCGTAGTGGGGCTACGCAGAGCATCACGGAGTGGGGGCAAATCTACGCACACCCGCACACTCCACGTAACCCCACTAAGCGCCACCCACCTCCCTTCCGCCCGCTTTTAAAATGCAGTGAGAATGTTCCAAAACTTTAAAAAAACAAGTTTAAAGTAATTAAAATAACTTACCTGAGCTGCGGCATCACGGGGCTCCCTCTTCCTTTTCTATCGCCAACTTCTTCCTCACAAATGCACATGCGCAGGTGCCCACGCATGCGCATTTGTGAGGAAGAAGTCGGTGATAGAAAAAGAAGAGGGAGCCCCGGGACTCTGCAGCTCAGGTAAGGGTTTTTAATTACTTTAAGCTTGTTGTTTAAAGTTTTGGATCCTTCTCACTGCATTTTAAAAGCGGGTGAGAGGGAGGCGGGTGGCGGGCAACTCGCTCCTGTGCGTAGCCTGCCCTAAGCCTACTTCGCGGATTGCGAAGTAGGCAAAACTACGCACACTCCGCGGCTGGAGCGGAGCACTGCGCCCAGGCTTAGAAAAGACGGAATTGAAAGAAATGTGGGAAGAGATTTCTCACGAGCAGGCTCTAAGTAAGAAATTATACAGCTTCAGTTTGAAGATGTTATCGTATCGAGAAATTGGAGCACATGAATGCTCAGAATGGTTATCACCTGCAAGTCTATACTCCAAAAGTAGAACAATCATTTGGGTGAGTCTAGGTCTTGCAGCAATGCGAAATCGGGTACTGAAATCTGTTCAAGAAATTGAATATTTAGCCGAAAAAGAACCAGAAAGTACAGATATTTTGAAAACGAATATGTTGGACACATATTACCCAAACAGAAGTCATCATCTTGAAAACATGTGTCTCTATGAAGTGCTGCAAAACTACACTTTTTAACGGAATACCACAGAGAACATAAATGATGGAAAATATGTAGTGATGGATGTATGACATTACAAAGCGTGTCATTACAACGCGTGCAGTTACATCGCATGCGTTACAACGCATGCGATGTTACAACGCTATGCCATTACAACGCAAGTCTTTACATCGACTTGCGCTAGATGGCGTGCTAACATTAGAAAAGTGTAATTTACTATTCCAACTCCAGTCCACTTAACAGTAGGGAAGGTGTTGGGATAGTAAACTACACTATTTGTAATGTTAGCACGCCATCTAGCGCAAGTCGATGTAAAGACTTGCGTTGTAATGGCATTGCGTTGTAACATCGCATGCGTTGTAACGCATGCGATGTAAAAGCTGCGCGTGGTAAAAAACGCGTTGTAATGGCTGTTCCCCGTAGTGATTGGTTCCGAAGGATGTTTGGTGAAACAAAGGAAAGGAAACTTGATTAATCACAGGAAGCTGAGTTGCGACACTGCTGCTAAAAGGGAATTTTACTATTTAGCCCTTTAGCAAATGTTCAAACCGTGGCGTTCAGAACTGGAATTACTTGGAGATTTTCAGAGCTATGAAGATTCATTTTATGTTTGTAAAGATAGCATACAATGCAGTGCTTTTGCAAATTATGTGAAAATGTTGAATAATGAAATTGATCAAGAAGCTACAATTGCAGCTGAGATTGCTAGAGACAAGTTCTCAAGACAGTCAAAGTTCTGCTGCTCTGATTCAAGACCCACTAGGACAATCACTTGCTGAAAATGAAGCAGCAATTGCCATGAATGAGGTGGAAACAGCAATGCATCAAGCTCAAGAAGATGTAATGCAGTTAGGAAACTTGGAAGAACAACTAAATGTTGAACAGAAACAAATATATCAGCAAGTGAAAGAACAGATTGACCATGGATTACTTCATGAAAAGAAAGAGTGCTCATGTACATAATTTCAACCTATCTGAATGTATGTGAGTGGTCAAGCTGGAACAGGAAAAAGTTTCTTAATTAAAGTAATTACAAGTTATCTGCAGAAAACAACTGAGTCGCATTTGTCTTGTGTTGTCACTGCTCCAACTGGGTTGGCAGCACATAACATTAAAAGAATTACTTTACATCGTTTACTAATGCTACCAGTAGAGCATGAGAACAAATTGGAATACCACAAGCTATCTGGAGAAGCTTGTTGTGAAGTTTCAAGAGTCCTGAAGAAAATGAAACTTCTCATTATTGATGAGGTAAGCATGGTCTCAAACTTGATGCTTGCCTTTGTGCATTTAAGAATGCAGCAAATTCTTAAAACAGAGTATGATGTGTTATTTGGAGGAAAACACATAATAGTTTTTGGAGATCTACTGCAACTGACTCCTGTAAAAGGACAACCTGTATTTAAAACACTTGCGCATGAAGATACCAGAAAGTCTCTAGAACGTAAACATTTGGACATATTTTGAATACAAAGAACTGACAAAAAATATGCGACAAGCAAATGATGCTGAATATGGAAGTATTCTTCAAGATATAAGAATTGGACTTCTGACAGAACATGGCAAACAAGCTTTGCAGAGTCGATTACTTTCCAATTTGTTTCCAAAAGAAAATGTAGTTCCTGATAAAATATACATGAAAATTGCAGAAAATAAATCTGTGATCTGCTTAATGCCAACACTGCGCAGGTGTTCTATATTCAACGAAGAACTATTGAAACTGGAAAATGAAGAAATTATAAAAATGGAAGCCATCGATAAAATAGAGCATGAAGGAATCA
The DNA here is from genome assembly GCF_964204655.1 of Triturus cristatus. Classification (NCBI taxonomy): domain Eukaryota; kingdom Metazoa; phylum Chordata; class Amphibia; order Caudata; family Salamandridae; genus Triturus; species Triturus cristatus. The sequence continues at coordinate 1,170,688,174 of NC_140585.1, forward strand.
CTATTATTTTGACGGGAAAATTGAAAACAAAACTGGATTCTTTAGAAAAAAAGATATCTAAAACGACTGGTTTAGAAAAGACTCTATATGCATGTATAAACTGTTGGGTAATTTTAAGGCGTAATTTGGATGTAGAAAAAGGTTTAGGTAATGGAGCAATGGGTAAAGTTGTGGATTTTGTTAATTATCAGAAAAAAGATGGAATTGAATTTTTAAAAATTACATTTGATCAGATTGAAGAAGTTAAAGAAATTGGTCATTGTTCAGTTTGTTTTTTGCTTGTTAAATATTTATATGTCTGTAGGACACTATTTCCATTTTCTCTGGCATACGCAGTGACTATTCATAAATCTCAAGGATTAAGTGTAGACAGTGCATTGGTGAATATTGGATCTACTATGTTTAAAGAGGGTATGGCATATGTTGCTTTGTCGCGAATCAGAACATTATCTGGTTTGTTTTTGATTGATTTTGATGACACAAAGGTTACTGCAGATGCAAACTGTGTAAAAGAGTATAATAGGTTAAGAAGAGCGTATGCTCCCAATTTAGGTCAATATCCTGTATTTGAAAAGGGTGTGGTTGGTTGAAAAAGAAGGTATGAGAATATCTGTACTGAAGGTGTAGAGAAGGGAAAAGAACAAGATAATGTTGTCATTGCAAGCAAAAAGAAAAAGGACACTGTTGAAGAGATTGTTGGTTAACAGTTTGAAAATAGTTCAGGTGTCAACTGCTATGCTAATGTAGTGGTCAATGTTGTTTTTTATCTTGAAGGTTTGCAACAACAAATTATGCAGATCTGGGAAAAAAGATTTTGTTCCTTGTTGCATTCTGTTTATGAAAAATTGAGAACAGATACAAGTAAAATACAAACTGTTTCAGATGTTCGTAATCTTTTGGATGTATGTTCTGGTTCTACACAATTTACGCAAAATATCCAACAAGATGCTCAGGAATTTTTAATGTATATGCTTACCGTTTTTGAAAATGGAGGTGTATAAATAGAAAATATTTTCGGCCATTGTTACAAATGGGAACATCATTGTGAAAATTGTATGTATACATCTAGCACTAATGTAGACACTGAAAGATTTCCATATTTAACATTACCGGACTGTAAATCATTTTCTTTCAATAAATTAGTTAAAGCTGCAAATCAAAACATGGAATGTAGCCAATGTAAATCAGAAATGTTATCCACATTATTTAAAAAAAATATGGACAATATATAATTTTGATGATGCAACGTTGTACAGCTGATGGAAGAAAATTGGACACTTTATAAAGCAATTTGTAGCAACACAACTATCAATATCAGGAAGGACTTTTGTAGTAATTGCAATAATTTTCCATGATGGTCCTTCCACAACATCTGGACATTACACTGCCTATCTAAAATGTGACAAAGGCTGGACACTTTGTAATGATGCCCAGTTGGTTTTCAAACAATGTTTGCCTAGTGAATTATCAAATTCCTGTCTAATATTTTTAAATCCAAAGTTTTAGGACGATAATTCAGTCTCTGAGGAATTTATTATTATAATTTATTAGGATTACCATTGGACAATTTATATAAAAAACAGTGCAAAAATACCATTTGGCCTCAAGGAAATGTATATGTTTGAATTATGGACTTATTCTTACTCATTGACTCGGTGAATATTTTAAAGCGACAACATTTACAGTTTTAATAAATTGAAGTTATAAAATTTTATTAGCAGTAAGCATTTTATATATGTGTGATTTGTATTTTCTGGTATTTTACTGAGAATAGAATGTTGTTTTTTTTTAAAACAAACTTTTTGATTGTTTTTTGTGCCCGCTTTGAGTATGATTGAAATCACTATTTCTAGTGAAATTCAATATATTCTGAGAACAGCAAAAAAGGCAAACAAATTACTTTGTTTAAATTATGATGTGTTGTTAAAAACGTATTATTACATGTTATAACTATTTTTTCTTTTTTTTCACAGATCCTAAGTCTAAAATAAGCAATTTACCACAATTTACATTACAAAAAACAACTGGAAAAAATGTGTACCATTTTTTATTTCTAATACTGTGAAGGTAAGTTTAATTAAGTATTAATATGCACAATGGGCAGATCTGCCAGAAGCTCGAAAGTTTTAATACGTTTTTCAAAACACCCTGTTTATACCTATGTAGTTTTGGAATGTCGCTATTATAGGATATCATGTGACCTGCAAAAAAACAGATTTGAGTGGTTCATAATATTTCCCATTGTACCTATTGAAGGACTGCAATCATTTCAATCATTCTTCTTTGAGCATCTTTGCAGACAAAACTCTGTGCTTACCTCCTTTCATTCACAAGAAATTTTCCAAACAGAAATATGTTACTTTTTGTAACATAGTTATAGCGCAAGACACTCTTTTATATTTACAAATAGAGGAAAAGGCACTCTGTGTACCTTTTTATGTCAATGTAAATACGACCTCATCATACACACCACTTTGCGTTGAAAGGGTGTTCTATAAGTGTGCTGTGCGTGATTGCACAGAATACTCATAAAACAAGGCACATCTTCAGATTTATCAAAAATAATAAATCTTGACATGTGTGTGAATGCTGCACCATGCTCCAATTGGTGTAACAAAGCACAACAAGGAGAATTGTTTTCATTTCTCCTCATTTTTTAACCTTCAATATATGCTAAAATGCTCAGCATACATTGAAGGAGATAAATGCCTTTACTGATTGTTTTTGTGAAGGAAGGTGTGTCTTCTCTTCACGTGCCAGGTTGACTGGATGCATGGTTTTGAGGTGTTTTTTCATGCTGGCTGTACCACATGAATACTTTTTAGCTGGATCGCCATGGGAGAGCACTCGTTGACATATCTTGCATGTCACTTTGGTGGCATTGGTTTTGGATTGCCCCTCTGGAAAAGTAAAACTTTTCCAGACCACAGATGAATACCTTTCCGGGCGTGGTGGTTCAACTAGAAATTCATCTTCAGATGAATGTGCAGATGCTGGAGATGCCTGCTGCCCTGAAGCCATTGTTAGCCAAAAAAGTGTGAACTAAGTGTAAACTTAGCCAAAAAAGGTTCTTCTCAGCAGAGAGATGCTCCTCCAAAGAAGGTCTAAGAAGAATGATTGAAGTGGGAGGGGTCTTTCAATAGTTAGAATAGGAAATCTAATGAACCAATCAAATCTCTTTTTTTCAGGTCACATGGAATCCGCGCACCGTGCACATAGGCAGCACGCACCGAGCGCGAATTCACGAAATTGCATTTAAAAGCAATATAGGATGATTAAAAGTAAAAATATAGTAATTTTATGAGTAGCTTAGATTATGTCTTCCCTTAATATTTACATGAAATACATATATATATGTTTTTTGACATTTAAAATATTTTGCGGGATTTGCGCACCCACCGCATCAGTGATGTCATTTGAGATGTCATGAGTGATGTCATCAGTGATGTCACTGACCATGTCATGAGTGATGTAATATGTGACGTCGTCATCAGTGCATTGCGGGGGGGGAGTTTTAGTTAGCTGAACTAACTATAACGGGGGAATTTCAATGGTTTTGTACGAGGGAAAAGACCAGCTAACTATAACGCCCCTGAAACCTATGGTTTTTCCGGTGAATATATATTCACTGAAAAAACCATAGGTTTCACACACGTTATAGTGACGAATTAGCATTTAAAAAACCTTGCAAATTCACTTAAAAAACCATAGGTTTCACACATTTTATAGTTAGCTGGACATTTCACTCGTAAAAAACCAATGAAATTCCCCCGTTATAGTTAGTGCTGGCAACTATAACTCACGCGACCGCAATCCTCTGCTGATGACGTCAGATATTACATCACTGTATTTAGACACTTATTTACCCATGTCTTCTTCCATTAATCTTTAGCTATACATATATTACAAATATTTTTTTTTCAGAAAGACACATATGTCATCAGTGATGTAATATCTGACGTCATAAGCAGAGGATTGCGGTCGCGTGAGTTATAGTTGCCAGCACTAACTATAACGGGGGAATTTCATTGGTTTTTTACGAGTGAAATGTCCAGCTAACTATAACATGTGTGAAACCTATGGTTTTTTAAGTGAATTTGCAAGGTTTATTAAATGCTAATTCGTAAATATAACGTGTGTGAAACCTATGGTTTTTTCAGTGAATTTCAAAGGTTTTTTAAATGCTAATTTATGTATGTTTTTTTTATGGAATTTTCAGCTTGCGCGCACCGTGCGCGCACGGTGCGCAAACTTTGCGGAATTTTTAAACCTCGCGGAATTTTTCCGTTTCTATTGTGCGCGCTGGGAGCGCGCACTCCGCGATTTTTCAAAAAAAAAAAAAATTCTTTTTTTCGCCCTTGGGGTCCTTCTGGGACCCCCTGACAAAGGCTAGGGGGTCAGGAACTGTCCACCCTGCCCCCTTTTCACGTTCTCCACCTTTGTTTTTCACCCCCTCAGACTGCGAGAGACAAAATGGCGGCAGACACTTCCTGGTTTCGACCGATTCGAATGTTTACAGACATCTAACAACCAATCAGAATTGTGCTCGCGCACGGCAGGGTGCGCGCACAGTGCGCGCACACTGCGCGCGTATAGATATTGATATGGTTTTAAATGCTATTTTCTCAGGAAATACTGAACAGATTTACACCAGACCTGCAAAAGGCACTTCCTTGACCTTATGGCTACCTCTCTGCCAAATTTCACGTAATTCTGTTCAGCCGTTCGGGCTGTAGCTGCGACTAAAGGTCCTATGGAAAAATGCATGGGAAAAACGCGTTTTGGGACCCCCCTTTTTCTCGGCCCCCGCTTGACGGATCACCCCGAGACTTTCGGGGTAGGAGCGGAGCGCCCCACCTATTTTGAAAATTTCGCGAGGATTCGTCAATCGGCGCCAAAGTTATTCCAAATAGAATGTTGCGGATTTCCTATGGAAAATAGGTTGTAACTATAACTATCTACTGGCGACCGCCAGTAGATAATATATATATATATGTATATATATATATATATATGTATACATATACAAATAACACAAAATCTATTAAAAACATACCATTCTAATTTAATAAAACATTGATCTATTTAAAAATCTTTAAATTTAGTAAACATTGTTTTTCAAATTACAAATATAAATCATTGAATATATAATTTCAAATAAACAAAACATAATAATATAAATTATAACAATACAAAATAAATTATAACATTTGATACACATACAATTCCCACTACAATTTAAAGAAAACTACGACAACCATTGCGGTACATATATGAGAAATTTACCACTCCCACTAAATGCAACACATAAATATTAAGACGGATAACAATGAAATGTACAAATTTCTCTCCAGTAAATGCAACAGAAGTAAAAGTAATAGATTTCACATACGCAATATTTACTGCACCCATTCAAGTAAATACAATATCAGCAAAAATGTTAAAGAGCAGAGGGGGAAAATGTACTATTCCCACTCCAGTCAGTAAAACAACAGTAGAGAAACTGCTGGATTGCAGAGGGGTACAATTTAATATTCCCACTCCAGTGAGTACAACTGTAGGGAAAGTGTTGGATGGCAGAGGGGTAAAATGTACTATTCCCGCTCCAGTCAGTACAACAGTAGGGAAAGTGTTGGATTGCGGAGGGGTAAAAATTACTATTCCCACTTAAATAGGTGCAACAGTAGGGAAAGTGTTGGATAGCAGAGTGGTAAAAATTACTATTCCCACTCCAGTGACTGCAACGGTAGGAAAAGTGTTGGATAGCGGAGGAACCAAATTTATCATTCCCACTCCAGTCAGTACAACAGTAGAGAAAGTGTTGGATTGCGGAGGGGTAAAAATTACTATTCCCACTCCAGTGAGTGCAACGGTAGGGAAAGTGTTGGATAGTGTAGAGATAAAATGTACTATTTCCACTTCAGTCAGTACAACAGTAGGGAAAGTGTTGGATTGTGGAGGTTCAAAATTAAAAACAAACAAAATTAAAAAAAATTAAAAACAAAGTAAATAAAAAAATATATAAATGTATTAAAAATATTTTATTAAATAGAATACAAAAATACAAAAAATATTTTTTTAGAAATTTTTTATCAACTAAAACATAAATTAATACATAAATGTAGTTTATTTACTTCCTACCCTATAACACCACAAAACTCAAAACCCTCATCTAAAATCTAAAAAATAAAACAATAATTATTAGCACAATTAACAAAATTTAATAATCAAGTTAACAAATATCACTAATTAAAAACAGATTAAAATTCATGAAAATTGAATAACTTCCCACTCTTTACCCCTATAATCCCTACAACTTCCACATAAGAAAATTTAAGAATAATTAATTACACAATTAAATGTGCTTTTCATTTAAATAGCTAATAGTATTTAACAACAAATTATAAATAGTATTTATTCCCCATCATTTACCCATATGAAATAAAAACCTACACTCAAAAAAGCAATTAAACAATTAACATAATTAATTATCAATTACTTAATATTAATTTATAACTATTCATTAATTAATCAACAATAAATTACTTTCCTATCTTTAACCCCTATATACCTAAAGCCCACACCCCAAACAATGTAAATAAACAAATAGCATAATTAATTATTAATTAATCACCAACTAATCATTAATTAATTAGAAATGAATTACTTCCCACCCTTTACCCCTATAAACCCCACAACCATCACCTAAAACAAATTACACAATTCCCATATTTAATTATCAATTAATTAATCAACATGAATTAACAACAATGTAGTAATTAATTAAAAATAAATCACTTAAGATGGCCGCGTAGGTGCGAGGCTCCCGAGGACCTCCGCAACCTCCTACGATTATCCTGCAATTATCCTGCCCTGGATGAGGGGACTATGTTGGTGAACCTGAGCTGAGGTGGCACCCATTTCCCGCTTCCGAATCGGACCTCGGACACCGGAGTGAGGACCGATTGAGGTGTGCGGCCTTCCCCTCGCCGGACCCCGGATTTGCGCTGTGGGGTGATCCAGTGACAAAGTGAACAACAGCGGCAGGCAGGGCCTGGCGACTCGCGTGCCCCGCACTTTCGCTTTCGCTTTCGCACCACCTTGTCGTCTCTGCGAGGTTGGGTCACGGAGCCCTTGGTGTTGGTGTGGTGTGGCCTTGCTGGGAGACCCTGCCTGCCTGCAGGCTGTGATCCACCCCGCTGCTCTGAGGGGGCCCCCCCGGAGCTCGTGCCTGCTTTCCTGCCCTACACGACGTGGCTGGTGCGACTGGGAGACTGGTGGCCATGGCCACGAAACAAGATGGAGACCGGGCAAAGACCAATTCGACCCGGCGTGGCACCGTCCATCAGGCCAACAGTATGGACCGCTATACCCTCCAGAAGGGATCTCCCGATGGACCGCGCAAGTCCCCTGAGAGCCCTCCTGATGCCCCAGACCTGCCCGCAGATTTGACTCTGCGAGATGTTATGGGCGCCATTGCCGAGATGAAGGCCTCGGTGGGCCAGCGGTTTGATACACTGGCGCAGAAGATTGACTCGGTCCTCGTGGATGTTGGCCTGGTGAGGGCCGATCTTTCCAAAACCAACGACCGAGTAGAGTCTTTGGCCCACACCGCATCGGGCCTGACGACAGATGTGGCGGCCTTGCAAACAAAGGTGCGCCGGCTTAGTCAGGCGACTGCGCTAATAGATCGACGCCGGAGGACTCCGAGAGTCGGGCACGGAGGAACAACATCCGCATTATCGGGGTGCCCGAGGGACGCGGGGAGGCGGCGGCGGATCTCTTTGTGGAGGACCTGATTGCTACCCATCTCCAGCCACGGGGGCTGAGCAAATTCTTCGCTGTGGAGAGGGCCCACAGGGTTCCCGGGGGAAGGCCGAAGGTCGGAGCCCCTCCGAGACCTCTCATCGCCCGGATTTTCAATTTTCGGGATAGAGACGCTATCCTGCAAACCTCCAGACTGCATGGACCGGTCAAGCTTGACAATATGGAGGTTAATTTTTATCCTGATTTCACCCCAGCGGTCCAGAAGCAGAGACTGAGCTTCCTAGGCGTCAAACGCCGTCTTCGGGACCTAAACCTCAAATACGCCATGCTTTTCCCGGCCAAGCTGCGTGTGGAGGTGGATGGTCGCACGCACTTCTTTGATCGTCCCGAGGCGGCCGGGGACTGGCTGGATACTCTGCCCGGGGATCGTGATCGGGGGGCGGGGGGGGGGCGGCGGGGGGAGACGGCACGCTGGATCAGGACTGAGGGTCTAATATTGGGCCTCACTCTGGACGAAAATGATGCCACTTTTGATTCTGCGTCAGTTTTTGTAAGTTCCCCTCCTATGGAGGTTGTGTTGGGTCTATTGGGGGTTCTCCCTCCTCCTCTAGGGGGTTTAGTTAGTCTAACTATATATGGGGCGACAGGCACACTGCACGTTGGGGGGGCTGTTTGGGCTCATGCAGGGGTGCAGGGAGGGGGGAGTTCTGTTGGGGTGGGTGGGTAGGGATGGGGTGTTGTTAGTTTTTATCACAAGGCAAACGTATTATTGTGTTAGTTCTAAAGTGCTCTCCGGGGTACGAATGATGGCTTCTGTATATGATGGGGGGTAGGGAACTAACTTTGTTGTCCTGGAATGTGAATGGACTGGGGGACAGGATCAAACGGGGTGTGGTCCTGCAGTTTTTTAAGCGAATCTCGCCCGATGTAGTCTTTCTGCAGGAGACACACCTCATTGGCAACTCCTTCTGCGCCATGAATCAGCGTGGCTATCGCCTAGTGGCTCACTCGGGCTTCACGTCCGGCTCACGGGGTGTGGGCATCATGGTGAAGAACTCGCTCCCGTTGGAGATTGATGAGGTGCTCCACGATGATAGGGGACGTTATACGGTCTTGGTGGGAAGACTGGAGGGCAAAGTGGTTGTCTTTGTGTCAGTATACATCCCACCGGGGCTGCAGTCGACCACCTTTGCGGACCTTGGGCGCCTTCTCCTTGGCTTTCCGGGGGGGCTTTTAGTTGTGGGGGGGGATTTTAATGCGGTGGTATCTGGACCTTTGGATCGTCACCCCCCTAGGGACCTCCCCCGGGCACAGGCGTGGCTACCCGGCCTCTTGGATACATTTGGATTAGTGGACTGCTGGCGTTTAAAACACCCCACGCAGCTGCAGTACACTTTCCACTCGGGAGCCCATGGTAGTCTCTCACGACTAGACTATGTCCTTGTCCCGGCGGCCTATGTTGGGAGGGTGGGAGAGGTACGCCATTTGCCATGGGGTATTTCGGACCACTCCCCGCTCCTACTGCACTTTGATGTCTTTCCGAGGGGTGAGGGTAGGGTGGTCCCAATCAATCCTTGGTACCTGCGCGACCCCTCCATTCGCGCTGCATTGATTAAATCCCTTCAGCGATATTTTGATGAGGATGTGGGGTCTGTGCCTTCGGCCATACCGCTATGGGAGGCCTTCAAGACAGTACTCCGAGGGGAGGCCCTATCCCTTATTTCCCACGCCCGGAGGCGCGAGCGGGAGGAGGTGACCCGGATGGAGGCTGAAATAGCCGAGTTGGAGGGGAATTTAGAAGGTGGGGTGACGGATGCTGCATTACATGTCCTCCAACTCAAGCAAGCGGCTTACAGGGCCCTCGTCACGGAGGCGGCCAGGGGCCTCAGTAGAGAGCAACAGGGGCGACTGTATGATGTGGGTGATAAGGCTGGTAAACTTATAGCGTGGTTGGACAAAAAAGAGAGAGCGAATCGTGTGGTCCCGCTGATTGAGAAAACGGATGGTGTGTGTGTAACTGAGCCAGAAGAAATTGTCTCCTGCTTCGCGGATTATTTCCATGGGGTGTATTCCCCGGTGTCTCCCTGCTCGGAAGAGGATTCCCGTGCCCTGCTCAGTGATATCGCGCTGCCGTCCCTTTCCGGGGAGGACAGGGTGTCGTTGGACGCCGCTCCCACCTCCGACGAGATCGCCCTCGCCATACGCTCGGTCGCTTCCGGCAAGGCCATGGGTCCGAATGGTCTCCCTATCGAGTTGTACAAGTTGCGACCGGATACGCTGGCACCCCACCTCCGGGCTATGTTCCTGGCGGCACACTCGGTGGGCTCCCTCCCGCCGGACCAGCATCTGGCTACAATCGTGGTCCTCCACAAGGAAGGGAGACCTCGGGACCGGGTTACATCCTATCGGCCCATTTCGCTACTGAATGCGGAGCCCAAGATTCTCGCCAAGGTACTGGCCAATCGGCTGGTCGGCGTGGTGGGCGATTTGGTTCATCAGGACCAGTCTGGCTTTATTCCCCATCGCAACACAGCCCTTAATCTGCGGCGTTTGCACGGTGTGCTCGCACGTGCCCCGTTCATACGGGAGCCGGCCATTTTGGCGTCCTTAGACGCCACCATGGCGTTTGACACGCTTGAATGGCCATATATCTGGGCGATGCTTGCGAAGTTTGGATTTGGCCCAGGGTTCATCAGTTGGGTCAAATTGCTGTATTCGGGCCCATTGGCGCAGGTGGTGGTGAACGGAAGAGTATCGGCTCCGTTCGAGCTGGGCCGGGGCACACGACAGGGCTGCCCCTTATCGCCGCTCCTCTTTGCACTTGCCTTGGAGCCCCTGGCGGAGTGGCTGCGGTGGGAGCCTTCCATCCGTGGTCTCCGCTGGACCCCTGAGTATGAGGACCGCGTATCCCTATACGCTGATGACATCCTCTTGTACCTAGCTTCCCCACGTAAATCACTCATAGTACTGGTTGATGTTCTGCATTCATTCGGTCGTAACTCCGGTCTGGTCATCAACTGGGCTAAATCGTGTGTGTATGTTCTCTCTGGGGAGGCTCCTATCCTCCCGCGGGGCTGTCCGATCCAGGTCGCCCCGCAGGGATTTAGGTACCTGGGTGTCTTCATTACTCTGGACCCGGAGGCTCGGTATGATCGGAACTTGCTTCCCCCCCTCCAGCGTCTGAAAGAGGATGTCGCGCGCTGGCGGCGTTTGCCGCTTTCGCCGCTCGGCCGGGCGGCATTGTTTAAAATGATGTCGTTGCCGCGTTTCCTATACGTGTTGCAGAACACTATGGACCTCGTCCCAGCGCGCTACTTCCGCGAAGTGGAGAGTTTGCAGCGCCGCCTGTTCTGGGACGGGAGGCCACGTATTGCCCTGGCTAAGCTGACGCTCCCCTGGTATGACGGGGGGATTGCCCTCCCGGATATTAAACGGTATTATTGGGCCTCCCAGCTAGCTGCGATTAATCAGGGCCTATATGGGCCCGCCTTAAACCCGGCGTTTGAAATGGATAGGATGCTACTTCCAGGTGGTGACCATAATCGAGCGCTCTACTCTAGCGCGCCCGACGCTCGCCTAACGGGCCCCACGCGTGTCATGGTGCGAGTGTGGCACGCGGCCAATGCTGCAATGGGGTGGAAGGACCGTTTGACCCGGGCGTCACCACTATACGCATCTGAGCGGTTGGGCTCCTTGTGGACCTCGAAGGGCTTTGAGAAGTGGGATTTAATAGGCATCAGCAAAGTGGGGGATCTCTGGACGAGGGGAGGATTTAAAACGTTCGAGATGCTGCAGACGGAATTTCAGTTGCAGGGCAGCGAGTACTTTCGGTACTTGCAGGTCCGGCATGCGCTGGGCTCCGTCTTTCCGGACGTTGCCTCCATCCCGGAGTGTTCCCCCCTGGAGGATAGAGTGCTGGATGGACACGTCCCTGACAGCACGATCTCACTGATCTACAAAAAACTGATCAACGACCGCTCAGACTTGTTGACTGCCCTTCGTGAGGCTTGGGTAGCCGATGGGCTGGAGCTGGACGACGAGGACTGGATCTCCGCGGTGGCCTCCCCGAAAGAGGTGGCCATACCGGCTCGCCTTCGTTTCGTCCAGCTCAAGATACTCCACAGGGTCTACATGACGGGGCCAAAGCTCCTGCGTATGGGCTATGCTGTGGACGGTTTGTGTAAGCGTGGGTGTGGTGCGCTGGGGACTTTTCTGCATATCTTGTGGGAGTGCCCGGAGGTGGAGGGGTTCTGGCGTGGTGTGCATGAGGTGCTGCGAGTGGTCACGCATGTGGCGCTGTTGCCCGAAGCGAGGAGATGCCTGTTGAATGTGTGGGAGCCTACCGATTACTCAGTGCCGCAGACGTGGTGGGTGACTCTGGGGTATATGGTTGCCAAGCGTGATATTGCCCAGCTGTGGGGATCCCAGAGGCCCCCGACTGTCTCGGCCTGGAAGGAACATATGGGTTGGTGCATGTTTCGGGAAAAGGTGGTGTATGTGGCGAGAGGTAAGCCTGCGACATGGGTGAAAGTGTGGGGCCCCTGGAACGCCTACTGCGGGGGAATCTGTGCTCCACCGTTATTGCCCGATCCGTCGCCGGCCCCGTCCCCTTAGCCAACTCATTCCCCCGGTACCTGGGCATTAGGTGTACCCAGCCCTAGTTCTGATCTCTCCCCCACCTCTTGAGATTCCTATGGATGGCTAGGATCCCCCCTCTAGGGGAGCACGTGTTGCTATTCCGATTGAGGATTGCCTTGTGGGTTTGTTTGTATTTGTTGTTCTTTAAGTTTAAAATGGAACCGTATAGTGGGGTCTGGATAGTGTGGCTCGCAACGATGTTACCTCCTGTGCATGCTCGGCCGCAGCACCATGTGTTTTATAAATGTATATCGTATGCTCCTTTTATTGCTAGCGGCCGGCCGGAAGGTTGTAGGCCCATATTTGTATATTTTTTTGAGTCTTGTAATAAACGGTTTAAAAAAAAATAAATAAAAAAAAATAATAAAATAAATCACTTTCCGCCTTAGCCCCTATAAACCCACAACCCACACATAAAATTGACCCCCCAAAAAGTTAAAAGTGCAATTAACGATGTAAAATATCAATTAAATCTATATTATTACATACAAAATAATAATTAATTTATTAAAATGAAAATACTTCCTACCATATTCCCCCATAAACCCACAACCCGCTATGAAACAAAAAAATTTAAAATTTGATTTTAAAAAAATGTAATAACTACTAAAAATGTAACACATATAATAAAAAACATAAACAATACTTATACAAAAAATACATCACACAATTTAAAATATATACTAAAATACATAACATTAATGAAAAAATCAATATTTTAAACAAATATGGGGCCGATTACGATCTCGCTAGGAAAGCCCTCCGTATTACTCGGTTCCGGAGGGCTTGCCGTGCAAAACGTGCTCAGGCAGTCTGAATGAGTGAGTACGATGTATCCGTATGCTTATGGACTCGGTTCGCTCAGACTCCCATTGAATTCTTTGGGAGCCTGTGTACTACTACTGAGGCTTACACAGGCTCTCATAGCAAAGAGGGGTGGGTGGGGAAAAACGTACACCCTGTGGTGGGCACCCAATGGTACCTTCCACACTATGCATGCTTGGATTTGGGTGACCCATGGTCACCTCCATGACAGATTCGGAGGGCCCTGGGTGAAGGGGGGCCTGCTACGGCTCTTCAAAGTACGATTCTGACAGCCGTTTTGTTTCGCTGAGACCGAGTCGATGCAGCTGTCTGAATTGTGCCTCGTACTTGCTCAGTCGGAATCCGGCCATTGTGCAACACGATTCAACTATGAACGAGTCATACGGACAGGATCAGGTTCCGGAAATGATTCGGTCGATGCGTACGGTATCTTCGCATCGTACTTGTTCATTGGGACCTGTGTATGATTTGGTTGGAAACAAGGGCTACGAATTGGATCCAGGAAAGCCAAATCCGATTCGGAGGCCTTCCAAATTATATTTTAATCCGGCCCTATATCTTATCAAATGTTATTAATGACTTGAATATTTTAAGAATAGATCCTTCTTACCTTAAAATCTGTATTCTTCTCCACTATTTTCTTGCTGTCGGTATTTATGTATCACGATATTCAAAACCAGATAATTATGCCAGTCGATATAACTGACTCAATATTTTGTCTAAATACCAAAAGGATCCTTTCTCTTGGTTTTGATTTAGTTTTCACAATAGCTTTGTCAATATATTCTTTTATGATATTAAGGACTTGTATATTTTAAGAATAGATCTTACTTACCTTAAAATCAATATTCTTATCCACTATTTTCTGGCTGTCGATATGTGTCACGATATTTACAACCAGATAATTGTGCCAGTCAATATAGCTGACTCAATATTTTGTCTAAATACCAAAAGGATCCTTTCTCTTGGTTTCGATTTAATTTTCACAATAGCTTTGTCAATACATTCTTTTTTGTACCCCTTGGCTCTAAATCATTCTTTCAACTCAACAATGTTTTTTTTGTTCCTCTCACCGGACACAAGAGTTTCACCTTATCCTTAGGCACTCTCTATAAGGGATACTCTCTAGCAGGATATGCGGGTGAAAGCTTGTTGAGTGCAACAGGCTATTGCCAGCCATAGGTTTCCTGAATAGTTTTGTTTCCAGCCAGTCCCCCTCGACATACACTGTGAAGTCAAGAAAATGTACCTCTACTCTACTGATATTGCTGGTAAACTTCAGGTTCAACTAATTTCCTCCAGTTTCTCTACAAATATATATTATTTTTATCTAATGCTGGTCGTCTGTAGGTGGGCATAGTTAGAACCTAGTTTCCATAGGAAAAGCGTTTTTTCTTTTGCCAATATCTTTGGCACTGTTTGACGAATCTTTGCAAAATTTTTAAAACTAATGGGGCGCTCAGGTCAGCTCCTGTCTAGAAAGTTTTGGGGTGATTCGTCAAGGGGGTGAGAAATAAGGGGGTGCCAAAACACGTTTTCTCCATGTTAATTTCTATAGGAAACTGTTCACGCAGCTACAGCCCGAACAGCTGACAGAGTTACACCAAATTTGGCAGAAAGGTAGATCTTGGTCAAGAGTGCACTGTTTATGTTAAATGGTGTGACTTAATTCAGTAGTTCCTGAAAAATTCATATATATACAAATATTAATAGCTGGTGGCCACGAAGGATCTGCGAACCCTTCCAATCTCAAGCCTGACTCATATTGGCTGCCAACAGTTCCAACCAGAAAGTGTTGGCAGTCAAGTCACAAGAAAAAAGATTAAAAAACAAGAAAAGGGAGCAGGGTAGAAACAAACCCCACAGGGACCCTGAAGGCCAAAAAAACATTTAAAAAAAAAATGATTTGGCGGGATTCGCGGAGGGTCTGCAAATCTCGCTGAATTTATTTTTTAAAAATGAAGCGTGGTCTCCTGCACTTCATTTTCTTGAAGTCCCGGGGTGGGCCAGGTCCCGGGGCAATGTTTCATCATGATGCGTGGGCCCCAGCCCTAGGGCCTGCCACCTCCCTGGGGCTATTCTAATGATATGCAGGGGGCCACGCAGGCCCCCTGCAGCCCCGGTGACCTACACCTTCCATGGGCTTTAAATAAAAAATAGTGTGGAGGGGGCTCCTGCCCCCACACTGTCCTGGGGACCGCCACCTCTTTATCAATGGGAGGGGGGCCCTTGTGTGTCCCCCGAGACCCGGGAATTGCCACCTCCCCAAGGCTCCTTTAAAAAAAATTGGTGTGGGGGGGCTCAAGCCCCCCACACTGCCCCAGGAACGACCACCTTCCCGGGGCATCCATCAATTAAGTGCGGGGGTCCGTTGTGGACTCCTGGCCCCAGTGACTACCACCTCCCCAGGGCAGCACACAGATGGGAGGGGGGCCATGCAACCCCCCTCCAGGAGCCCTCCATGGCCCTGGGGACTGCCACCCCCCCCCCCGGGCTGGCTCCTGCAATGTCCCAGGGTGCCCACCCCTGGGACATTACAGTTTGCTATGGCATAGCGTGAGCACTGCTCCTGCCATGCCATAGTAAACTTCTGCTTCACTTCATGGAAGCGAAAGCAGGAAAACTGTTCTTGCTTCCAAGAAGCGAAGCAGAATTGCTTTTGGGCAAAGGGAACTGCATGTTAGAAGTTCCCTTTGCTGGTTTCTTATCTTTTTTTTATTTTAGGAAAGGGGGCTGTGTGGCCCACTTTTGCTAGTCCCTTTTTGGCCCCGGGACCCCATACCCCAGGGCCTGAGCCTATGTGGCTATAGGAAATACACCACTTTCTCTGGATCATCACTAGGAAGTGGTTCCGATAGCGAGACTGAACGGCAGGGCCCCAGTACATCTACATCTACTCTAGGCCATACATACACTGAGCAGCAGGCCCCTACGACCCCTTTTTTAGCAGAGGACCCATGGTGGGGACAGCGAGGTCGAGGACGCCCCTGGGACAGACCCAGGGGTACCAGGGGACAAATGTGGAACCGAGGCAGAGGGAGACAAAACAAACAGATACACTTCCAACAAGAGAGCCACGGAGACATACAGACACGCCGCCAGCACTACAGATGGTGACCTATGAACCTGTCAACCCTCTAATTATACACTGAAACCTAATGAGCAAAAAATTCTGGAAAAAGGTCTATCATTTGTACCTACCAATCTACCCAATGATTTTAACCTTAAAGTGGAACTCCATCAATTTTTCAGGAAAATCAGACTGAAGCACTATTTCCTAAAAACTCCATCTAACCCTATTTTCTCTGGCAGCGGATTAAGACTAGGGGTGGGCGGAATTTGCGGAATTAACCTTCGCAAATTATCGCGAGAATGTTTAAAATTATCGCAAACAAGCAGAAATATCGCGAAGATGCGGAAGTTTTTTTCCGGCATGTTCGCGAGATTTTCTGCATGGTTGCGGGTCGCCAACTTACCCATGTGGTTGCTTGCGGGCGCGGCCATCTTGTTTTGAGTTGTTCTCGCGGTGCATGATCGCGAGAAGAAAGACGTGATCGCGCGACGCATGACGTCACTGCGGGCGCGAACTGTCGCGAGACAGCGCAAATGGCTAAAAACAATACAACATCTCATGGAGAACGCGACCGGATCAAGAAAACTTGTCGGCGAACGCAGGGATTCAGGTAAGGCGATCGCGCGCGCGCGAGAATGTATCATTTTACAGCGCGAGCAAGAAACAAATTATCGCCAAGCTGCGGAAACCGGAATTTTTGACATTTTCGCGCTCTCCGCGGAACGCAAAAATGTCAAATTATCGCAATTTCCGCGAACGGAACGAAATTTTTGCCCAGGCCTAATTAAGACCTCCTTCTAAATTTAACCCCCCTACTCATTTACTATCTCACAAACTTATAGCTTTTGAGCAGGTGGTACTGAGGGATTTGGATAAAATATTGGCCAATCGACAGTATGTCAAGTATAACATAAGCAAATCAGAACGGGAAGGTCTGGACTCTCTTAAAACCAACTCTAATATAGTGATAAAACCAGCTGACAAGGGTGGTGCTATTGTGATACAAGATGTGGATGATTATAAGAAAGAGATTCTTGGACAACTGTCCATTGTAGGTAACTATGAGAAACTTAGAAGGGACCCCACCCAAGAAATCACTAACATGATAAGACGAGTCACACAAGAGGCCTTGGAATCAGGTATTCTTTGTAAATCTGAATATGCCTCACCTGTCTCCTGTTACTTTGTTGCTGGGTGCGTATCTCTTCATCCCTGGAGTTGCGATAGCGGGACTGCGAGGACCAGCCCTCTCTGAGCACAACCACTCACGGCGCAGCTGGACACTCTTCCTGCTCCTCCCCCACCAACAATCAGGCAACGACTCGCGGCCCCCGCTTCGTGGGTGCCGCTCGCAGCACATAAAAGCATTTCTTGCCATTTGAACTTGTGGTGCCTCACCTGTCTCCTGTTACTTTGTTGCTGGGTGCGTATCTCTTCATCCCTGGAGTTGCGATAGTGGGACTGCGAGGACCAGCCCTCTCTGAGCACAACCACTCACGGCGCAGCTGGACACTCTTTCTGCTCCTCCCCTCTTTCCCTACTTCAGTACCCCTCACGTCCTCCGCGCTAGCGGGACGCGCGCGGGACATAGCTCGGGGCGAAGACCGGGCTAAGAGCGGGCCGTTTGTGGCCGTTCGTGGACGGCCGTGGACGGGACGGGCAGCTCTCTTTCCCTTTTAATTGAATTGACTGTCATCTAAGAGTTACCCTCTTCTGCGCACTGTGAGTGTATGCCATACATACTATTATTTAGCTGCTATTTGATTGTTTTGTTCTTAGTTATCTTAGTGTGTTTTACTTTGGTGTATTTTGAAATTCGTATTGTGACTTTGCTCCCCTTGGGTCTCCTACGTACTGGCTCTTACTGCCAGCTCTATACCTCAGAGGATGACCTCATTAAGGTCTGGTAGAAAGGTTGTGCAGGGTAATACTGGGGGTTGTATATCGGGGACTCTTGATAACTTCATCACAAGAGCCGCCCGGGTCCTAGAGCAGGAAATTGTTTTAACTGAGAAAAGACTGTCCCTGGAAATCTCAGCAAAAAGATCGTCTCTAGGTAACATCATGGCAGCTATCTCCCCTGAATGTAGGCAGCCAACACCTGTTTCTGATCTATCCCCCCATAATATGTTAGGATCACCGGATATCTTAGTACCGAGCTCGTCGGAATGTATTTCTGATATCATAAACATTCCCGAACCCAGTGGCCCTCAAGCAATTTCCAGCGATATTGTCCTACATTCTATTACCACGCAGCCCCTTACCGACACTCAGTCCCGGGGTAGAAAACCCCAGATCACTTCGGGGAAAAGAAAACGTATGGGTGTGCCCGCCAAGGGGAGACGTGCCAAAGTATGTAAAGTGTCTAAACCATTAAATCCTGCTAATATTTGTCAGGCTTTCGACTCCCTGTCGCTCAGTAGCATACCCCCTGTTGCTGGGAGCCTTTCTTCTCCCCATTCGCCTGGAACCCTGACTACGGCTAGCACCTTGCCCACAGGTTTTTGTGAGCATATGGAGCAACTGCTTAAATCTTTTTTTTTACCCTTATATGAGAGAGTAAACTGACTCTCCTCCTCCATTGCTAAATTAGAAAATTTGGTGCTCACTAACACGTCCCAACTCGAGAAGATCACTCTATTTTCATCAGGCAAAAAATACTTCTATAACCCCAGAGCAAGTTGCCTCAACGGGAATCGCTCCACATGGTACTACCACCCTGGTTAGTGCATCTTCCCACATTCCAGCTAACAATGTCCCAGCAGTGGTAGTACCTAATCCTCCCACCTGTATTGATACGGATCACTGACATAATATCGACTACAAAAATATAGACTTACAAAAATATCGATGCCAAAATATAGAATGCCAAAATATCGAAGTCCTATCTCCAAACAGGAAATTACAAAAATATCGAATCCAAAATATCGTTGTAAATAATATAGTTAGTCAAAATATCGAATTTTTTTAATGTTTTAAAAGTAATGTTAAATTAATGAAATAATACATATAATTAACTGACACATACTTAAACATACTTAAATAACAGTAAACTTAATGAATAATTAAAGTAAAAAAAAAAAATTAATACATATATCTTAACGTGATATTAATTAAAAATATTCAATATTTTCTGTGTAGGATAGCGGGCGCGTAAAATTTACTATTACCACTCCAGTAAGTGCAATAGTAGGGAAAGCGTTGGAAAGCGGGAGGGTAAAAATTACTATTCCCACTCCAGAGAATGGAACAGTAGGGAAAGTGTTGGATAACGGGAGGGTAAAAATTACTATTCCCACTCCAGAGAGTGCAATAATAGGGAAAACATTGGATAGCGTCGGGGTAAAAATTACTATTCCCACTCCAGAGAGTGCAACAGTAGGGAAAGCGTTGGATAGCGGGAGGGTAACATTTACTATTCCCACTCCAGTGAGTGCAACAGTAGGGAAAGCGTTGGATAGCGTAGGGGTAAAAATTACTATTCCCACTCCAGAGAGTGCAACAGTAGGGAAAGCGTTGGATAGCGGGAGGGTAACATTTACTATTCCCACTCCAGTGAGTGCAACAGTAGGGAAAGCGTTGGATAGCGTAGGGGTAAAAATTACTATTCCCACTCCAGAGAGTGCAACAGTAGGGAAAGCGTTGGATAGGGGGAGGGTAAAAATTACTATTCCCACTCCAGAGAGTGCAACAGTAGGGAAAGCGTTGGATAGCGGGAGGGTAACATTTACTATTCCCACTCCAGTGAGTGCAACAGTAGGGAAATCGTTGGATAGCGTAGGGTTAAAAATTACTATTCCCACTCCAGAGAGTGCAACAGTAGGGAAAGCGTTGGATAGCGGGAGGGTAACATTTACTATTCCCACTCCAGTGAGTGCAACAGTAGGGAAAGCGTTGGATAGCGTAGGGGTAAAAATTACTATTCCCACTCCAGAGAGTGCAACAGTAGGGAAAGCGTTGGATAGCGGGAGTGTCAAATTTACTATTCCCACTCCAGTGACTGCAACAGTAGGGAAAGCGTTGGATAGCGGTAGGGTAAAAATTACTATTCCCACTCCAGAGAGTGCAACAGTAGGGAAAGTATTGGATAGCGTAGGGGTAAAAATTACTATTCCCACTCCAGAGAGTGCAACAGTAGGGAAAGCGTTGGATAGCGGTAGGGTAAAAATTACTATTCCCACTCCAGAGAGTGCAACAGTAGGGAAAGCGTTGGATAGCGTTGGGGTAAAAATTACTATTCCCACTCCAGAGAGTGCAACAGTAGGGAAAGGGTTGGATAGCGGGAGGGTCAAATTTACTATTCCCACTCCAGTGACTGCAACACTAGAGAAAGCGTTGGATAGCGGTAGGGTAAAAATTACTATTCCCACTCCAGAGAATGCAACAGTAGGGAAAGTGTTGGATAGCGGGAGGGTAAAAATTACTATTCACACTCCAGAGAGTGCAATAATAGGGAAAGCATTGGATAGCGTAGGGGTAAAAATTACTATTCCCACTCAAGTAAGTGCAATAGTAGAGAAAATAATAAATGTATTTTTATTTTTAAATTAATTAATTATTAATACAAAAACAAGTATTACAATTAATTACCAATCACACAAGAATTGATTATTTATAAATACCAATACATTTTTGTTTAATTAATTAGCAATTAATAATTAATTAACAAACAATTGTTTTTTAATAATAAACATTAATAAATGCAAATAATACCAATTAATAATTAATTTATAATATATTAATTAAGGATATACACAAATTATTTAAATAATTATTTTTTTCCAATTATATTACTTCCCACCATATTCCCGTATAAACACAATACCCGCTACAAATATTAATTGAATACAATTAACATAATTATCAATTTACCTATTAATACTAATTAATTACCAATTAATACTAATTATTTACCAATTAATAATTAATCAACAACCAATTAATTTGCAATACCAATTAATAATTAACTAATAACAATTAAATTACTTCCCACCCTATTCCCCTATAAACCCACAACCCGCTACAGAAGTAAAATGCAAAATTAAATTAAAGATATATTAATTAACAATATACACAAATAAATTAAATAATTATTTATTTACAATTATATTACTTGCCACCATATTCCCCTATAAACACACTGCCCGCTACAAATATTAAATGAATACAATTAACATAATTATCAATTAAACAATTAATACAAATTAATTACCAATTAATACTAATTATTTACCAATTAATAATTAATCAACAACCAATTAATTTGCAATACCAATTAATAATTAACTAATAACAATTAAATTACTTCCCACCCTATTCCCCTATAAACCCACTACCCGCTACAGAAGTAAAACGCAAAATTAAATTCAAAATAATTGATAATTCCTATAAATTATTATTTAATAATCTATAATTAAATTACTTCCCACCCTATTCCCCTATAAACCCACAACCCGCTACAGAAGTAAAACGCAAAATTAAATTAAAAATAATTAATAATTCCTATAAATTATTATTGAATGTACTATAATTAAATTACTTCCCACCCTACTCCCCTATAAACCCACAACCCGCTACGGAATTAAATTACAAAAAAATCAAAATACATAAAATTCAATAATTTAAAAATATTCTAACATACATTCCAATATTAATACATACTTTTAACACATATACTAACACTTAAAACACTATAAAAAATTCGATATTTTTAACAACTATATTATGACTGTCGATATTACTTACTTCTATATTATTGCAATCGATATTTCTTACCTCTTTTTCGATATTCTTCACCACTATATTTTTGCAAGTCGATATTCTGTCCATTCCATATTAAAAACTCGATATTCTGGATACTCGATATTTTTTTTTCGATATTATGTCTAGTTACCATTGATACGCCCAGTGATGTGGCCAAAGATGCCAACTCATACAAGTCTATTACTGCTCTTAGACAGCCAATTATCGAGGGGGAAGGTCCATTTCAAAAACTTCCAAGTATCAATCTTCCCCCTGAATCGTCACCTTACACTGTTATATTGCTAGGCGTTCCAAGGCTTCCCCAGGCTAAGTTTGAGTCTCATAGTGAGCTCAAGGACAAAGTAACTCACTGGCTAAATGGAAATAGGCCCCTCCCGCCCAGAGTTTGTGCTGAGATATTGACTGTTCGTAGGGTCAGTTGGCTTGGTAATGGGATCAAGTATGTGGAGGGTGATTGTGTGATTATTAACTTTCGAGACCCTAGGGTGGTGAATCATATATGTTCCCACCCTAATACCTCGAGAGTCACCGGCATTTCTACTATGGACTTGTCCTACTTTTACCCCCTTGCCCCATGCAATCTCTCCCGTGACATGTCCACCGGTTGGGAAAGGGTTAACAGGGGATCCCATCGCCATTGTGATTTTGATTTCCATCTCCCTCTGTACAATTCCTTTGCCCCCTTGAACTCCCTGGAAGGGGTCGACTGACCACCATCATTTCCTTCTATTTTGGGTAGTGCGAGTGGGGTCCCAGCTAGTCCTGACTGTTTCGGACTTCTTGAGTGGGGTGGGTCAAAGGGGACACATCTGGATACAAATGCGCCGCACTCAAATGATCCTGGTGTTCCGCACACTGTCCCCCCTAGAAAATCCGATTTCAAATTGGCAGCTATGGAGTCTTTAGACAATATACAGGGTATTAGCCAAATTAACCTCTACCCTCTGAGAACTAGGATGGTATCCTGTACTCGTTCAAAGCAGATGGACAGTACTCCTATCTCTCCAAAGAATTTCTGTGTCCCTGCGATTGAGTGCACAGGTCCTGGTAATATCACACCTAATCTAGCCGCCCGGGACCCAACACATCCTCTTTCTTTGGCTGATTTGATCAGTCCCACCCCACTCACCTTGGTCTCTTGGAACATTGCTGGCCTTCGTAGTAAAATAGTAATGGAAGATTGGTCTACCTGGGTTAGCTCTCATGACATTCTGGTATTTCAGGAAACGTGGGCGGTGGATCCAATTTATTTCCCCGGAAACTTAAATTTTTATAAAGGGGCTTCCAGTGGACCAAGGGGCCGTCCCTCGGGTGGTCTGTGCATATGGGTAAGGCCATCCCTCAACTATAGACTCATCGAATTGGCCATTGATAGCCCTGACATACAGATTTTATCATTACAACTCAATGAGGATCCTGCCACCCTGATCATAAATGTATATAACAGGGGCTTACCAGGCGGGCGTGGTTCAACCACTTTTTTACTACTGGATGCGTTTTTGGATACTGTTAATATAGGTTCAAATGTGGTCATCATGGGCGATTTAAATTGCTGCTTTGAGCCCCTGCTCATCGCTTAGGACTCACATTGGAAGTAGATAGCTTATTGAACATACCTCCCCTTGATCTTCCTCCCATCAAGAGGTGGACCGAATCTGCTATCCAGTGGATGAGTTTATGTATGGAGCGCGGTTTTAGGGCCGCAAATGGTCGGACTCCCTCGGACTTACATGGTAAAGAGACCTTTTCTGATGGTCGCCGCCGCAGCAGTAGAATTGACTATGCCCTCATTAAAGTGGAGTTTTGGCCCACATTGTGTGATATGGTTGTTCTTGATCGCCCTGAGAGCGACCATAACCCATTGGTTTTAAGCCTCCAACTTTTTGTGGCCAAGAGAAACAAACCTTCAGAGATAGCAACCGCCGACGCCCTCCTAACCAACAACCAAAGAAGAGTGCGCTGGGATAAGGTTGCAATCGATAGTTCAACTCTTTCTGAGATTAGTTCGCTGGTCTCTCGTGCATTGGTAGACTTACAGGCTTCTCATAGACTTGTAGCAATTGTTGGCGAGTCAACTCATATCCACAATAATCTTTTGTTAGGTCTAAAGTCACTCTTCTCTAAACCCTGCAAGGCCAAGAGATCCCTCATCCCAAAGGTAAAAACATGGTATAACAAAACCTGTCGCCAGTCATACAGTAAATTGCAACGTGCTATTAAAACAAAAAACCAGGCCAATATAAGACTGGCCAGGAAAGATTATAGTAAGGTTAAAACTCTTGCCAAACAAGAGTGGGATAACGACCAGTGGTTCGCCCTTTTGGCCGCCAGCAAAAAAAAGAATCTAACTCAGTTTTGGCACATAGTGAAGTGGGGTAACCCCTCGATCACGCAGGTTCCATCCAACCATGTACCTCCGGATTTATGGGTATCGCACTTTGAGTCCCAGTTCTCGGATGTTAATCTGGTGGAAGCGATTGCTCCCACTCCTAATTGGGACTTGGTTACATCCCCAAATTTTAAATTTAATTGCAAAGAAGTTGAGCTGGCTTTAACCAAGGTGCCTAGTGGCAAGGCACCTGGTATTGACTGTGTTCCCGCTGATCTTTTTAAATTCGATCTTGGCAATTGGGTACCTTACATAGCATCCCTGGCAACTGCCATAGCCAAAGGGGCCGCTATTCCTGATTCTTGGAAGGGCGCTGAGATCTTGCCCATTTTCAAGAAAGGCGATCGCTCCTGTCCGGGAAACTATAGCCCAATCAGCTTAATTGACTCTGTACAAAAAATCATTGCAAGAATGATTCTAGCAAGAATACAGGTTTGGATCGAGCAGGAGGGCATCATCTCCCCTCTACAGGCTGGTTTTAGACCCCGTACCAGCACCATCGACCAGGCGTTCAAGTTTCAACTAATCGTCTGGAAAACGGTTTATCTTTGTGGTGGTACTCTTTATGCGGCCTTTGTAGATCTTCGGTCAGCATTTGACCTTGTTAATAGGTCCAAACTCTGGGGGGCTCTAGCGGCACTGGGAATGCCCCAGGATCTTTTGAATCTTGTCATTAGGCTGCACGACAATAATTTCGCACAAGTTCGTTGGGGGAACCAAGGACAGGTCACTGATAGATTTAAGGTTAGTAGGGGTGTCAGGCAAGGGTGCGTCCTTGCGCCCACTCTATTCCTGTTATTCATAAACAGAGTGGTGCAGTATTTTGATTTAACACCTACGGATGCCCCCATGTTGGGTGGTACTAAAATTCCGCTCCTCATGTTTGCCGACGACACCCTGCTTCTTTCCCAGACTTTGTCGGGCTTACAAGCAGCCTTGAATGTATTTTCTAACTTTTGTTGTGATTTTGACCTGTTAGTTAACGTTTCCAAAACCAAATATATGGTTTTTAACAAAGGAAGATGTGTGAAAGGTCGTGTGTTCATGAATAATGATACACTTGAACGCACCAACACTATGACCTATTTGGGGGTAGTTTTCGAAAATAAGCTGAAATGGGGGCCGCAAATTGATGCTCTTTTTCTTAAATTTGCACAGCTCTCTGGGTGTCTGGTAAAAGAACAAAAGCAATCCCAGACCAAAATGATTGGCCCCCCCATCAAAATCTATAATTCTAGAATCAATTCAGCGATCCTATATGGTGCTGAACTTTGGGGTTTTGCCAATCTTTCCCCTCTGGTTAAGGCGCAATATAAATTCCTTAGGAAGCTCACTGGTCTCCCCTGTTCCACTTCAGTGACACCGCTCCTATTGGACCTCGGTTGCCATTCCTTCGACGACACGGCTAGATTTCGACCACTGGCCTACTGGAGGAGATTATGGACGGTCCCTGAATTGGGTCCGTATGCAAAGGCATTCATGGATGTCCGTTCTATTCTGGGAGCAGGTAACATCCACTGGTTTAGACAGATGAGCCAACTCTTGGACTCTATGGGTTTGGGCTCCCTCTGGACGAACCCGGCCACAAATCCTTTTCCCCCCAAAAAGCTGTATAAAAGTCTTTACTGGTCAATGGTGCACCAAAAACATCAATCTCTAGTCTCTGCTGTGTCCTTGTCAGGCAGGTTCTTCGAGTTTAAAAAAGCACCGCTTCTTGAAGCTTACTGGGACATCATCACAAAATCCAGCGACAGGAAACTTTACCACCAATTTAGGGTGGGCACTCTTCCAACTAATTCATTCACTAAAAAATGGAAGGGGGATTCCAGCGATTCCTGCTGCTGGTGTACCGATTGTGTTGACTCAGTAGGCCACATATTTTTTGCTTGCCCGGCTTATGCTGCCCCCCGGGCTAAATGGCTTAAACCCATTTGCCGCACACTGGGAACCAGATTAGGGTTTGTAGCATTAAGAATACTGAGAACTGAAACTAGTGAATGTGTCGTAGTTGCTGTGGCCAAATTCTTTGGCTGGGCCTGGGTTATTAGAAATAGGAGTTATTAGATCATTGTGTATGCTTTCTTGATTTTATCCGTGCCCTTGATTCTGTGTTATTACTCTTTCTGATTGTAATCCTGTTTTTAATCAGTCTTTTTTGATGAAATATTCGATAAATAAAGACAAATGAAATGAAATGAATATGAATACCTAAACAGCAAACATCCTCGAATACCTACCATTTACACTCTACCTAAAATACACAAGCGGATGGAGTGCCCACCGGGAAGACCAATAATCTCCGGTTGTGGCTCTATTCTGGAGCCTCTTTGTAAATACATTGATGTTTTTTTAAAACCCATCGCTGAAAATACATCCACCTACCTAAGAGATACGATGCAGACGATCCATTTAGTTGACGAGCGTCAATATGACCCCATGACTGACATCTTGGTCACAATGGATATAGCATCACTGTACACTAGTATCCCACAGAATACCGCCCTTACATGTATTGAGTCAGTACTTAACAAGCGAACTACACCACACAGGGTCCCTACTGAATTTATTATTGAGCTCCTAAGAATTGCCATGACGTGCAACTATTTTACATTCTTGGGGGACTACTACCTGCAAACTAAAGGTGTGGCGATGGGCGCTAGCTTCGCTCCGAATCTGGCGATCATATTCATGCATGAATACGAACAATGCTTTGCCCTTAATGAGTACAACCCACATAGAGACTGCATTACACTGTGGCGTCGTTATAAAGACGACGTCCTAATGATTTGGAAGGGGGATGAGGCACAATTGACAGATCTCCATCGGTGGCTCAACACCTGCTCCTCAGACATTCAGTTCACTCTCGACTTCAGTAGAGAAACTATCCATTTTTTGGATATTAACATAAATGCCCAGTCTGGTAAATTGTACACTAGTCTGTATAGGAAAAACAGTGAACGTAATACTTTGTTGAGGTACACGAGTCACCACCCACGTACTTTGAGGGACAATTTGCCCTTTGGCCAATTCCTGAGGCTTAGGAGAAACTGTTCTAAAAAGGAGGACTTTTTTGAGGAGTCAGCGGGCCTTCTCGCTAGACTAAGTGAACGAGGTTACCCCGTCAGATTGCTCAAAATGGCACGTAAACGTGCATGGCACAACCACAGGGATCTCCTGTTGACCCCAAGGGTCAGAATGGAGAACAAGGATGAGCGCCTTGTTTGTGTTACTACCTTTAATACAAAGAGTAACGCCATAAAGAAGATAATCAATAAACACTGGCATTTGGTATCTGACGAGTTAGGTAACATACCAACCCCCCTGCATGCTTTCAAAAAAGCTAGAAATATTAGGGACAATGTGGTGAAATCCCTGCTAGACACACCTAGGACCCATGTACAGACCACTCTATGGGGTCTACCACCGATTAACGGTCACCACAAGTGTGGCACTTGTAAAGCCTGCCCTATGTCTAAAGAAATGACTGACTTTACTTACAATGGTTGCACATACAACTTGAATGAACACAGCAATTGTAACTCCAGTGGCGTTATTTACGCTATTATGTGCCCTTGTGGTTTTCTGTACGTTGGGCAAACTATACAGAGAGTCAAGTGCCGCATTCGATGCAAAGTACAGGGTGCCCTCCTAGTGGAGCATTTTGTGCTTTTCGATCATGCGGCTAACAGCCTTAAATGGTGGGTCATTGAAAAGGTAAAACCTAATCCCAGAGGGGGAGATTTCAGCATAACCCTCAACAGACGTGAGTGTAAATGGATACACTCTCTAAATACTGTAACCCGAGGCCTCAATGAATTTGAAGAAATCAGCAGACAAGTCTCAGTACTCACAAACTACTATAATAAATTGTACCATTCTCGTCATAACGTTTTAGACTGTGGGGTTTACACCTCCTTGACAAGACACTAGGGACCTAGTGTTTGTCACTGGCTCACGGATCGCTGTTGTTTATATACGTATGACCTGTCAAACATGTGTATAATCCCTATGCCCATGGACTTCATGTAATTATAACTCTGCTATTGTCAAGTTTTTTCATTTTGCAATTAATTGTAAATATTTATGTATTATTTCCGACTTGGCATTCTTTTTCCTTGGGAGTCTTTCCTCCCTTTCCTATCATGTAAATTATAACTCTGTTATTGTCAAGTTTTTCATTCTGTAATTAATTGTAAATATTTATGTATTGTTTTCGAATTGGCATTTTTGCCCTTCCTCTCTTTGGGAGTCTTTCCTCCCTTTCCTATCATTACACCGGTTACGTACTACGTAACGTTGCCGGTACCGTTATAGTGCGCGTGAGCACCGATCACCTCCCGCCTTAATGCACTTGACTCTTTGGTGACGGCCGCGCACTGGCTAGGCGCGCTCAGCCGTAACATTACAAGGAACCCCCGATATCCGCCTACAAATAAAATTGAACAAGTAAGTGGTTCTCCTGCCCCTTAATTACAACAGTGGGTTAGACATAGATTCCTTGGGCGTTTAGACTAAGACGCGGCCGCGATATGTAGGCTCTGTACTAGCGCACGTCTTTAATCTCACTACATCGGTTTACGTAGACCCGCTGCCCTTTGGCGGCACGTCTGAGCCACATAATTAATAAGTAGTCCCCTTCTCTGCGTGATACGTAGGCTCTGTACCGATGCACGCCCTTAGTCTCAGTATATACTTCTTCCCTTGGCGGCACACGGGAGACCCGTAATTAAGTAGTCTCCTTCTAGCAACTATGAGACATATACTCTCACTCAGGCCTCCCTCCTCCCTTTAATTGATTCTTGCCAGCAGCGCTAACCTTTGGGCTTATCATGTCACGTAAAAAAAAAAACACACCATTGTACATGGCCTTGCCCCCGCTATTTTCAGGACTCTTTTTCCTTATACTAGCAGCGTGAACAAAAGGGCAGTTTTTGGGTTCATTAGTGAATCACGCATGTATACCACAGCTTCATACATGACTATTGGCCACCAATTAGCTCTTCTCCCTCCTACACAGTTGGTTGGAATCATCGCCTTGAAGCCTCCGGTGTGTATCCTTTGGACATTCATTGTCAAGGTAATTAATTAATTGCTTTCCCCTTCCTACACTCACTAGCTTAAACATCCACATGACTGTATACTGATTATTCTGTATTGTTCTTCAAGATTGGATTGGAGAACGCCCCCTATCCATACATGAACCGTGGATCTCGTTACTCACCCGTAACTGATAGGTGAGCTCTCTCACTCACTTTTATTTAATTATTTTAACTGTAATGCAACGACCTGATAATTGGCACCACTTACCTTTTAGGTTGCCCAGGCCAGTCCTGATAAAGATCCGCAAGACCGAGGCTAATTAGTATCCCTACTGGTCACAAGTCGGATCGAAACGTCGACGCCCTATCTTAATATAGTCTGGACCCATAAACCATTTTCATGTGCTATTCCAGAATTGATTTCTGTTGAGAACAAAAATTTAAGTTTACATGAATGCTTTTGGGCCAGACTACCCAGGACGGTGAAATATAACCGCTCCACCTTGCTTTGACTTATCAAACTCTTGATATAATTTGTTGAAGTATTTCCTTCTTATCTCTTTACACTTTGAGCACCCCCTTTCTCACTGCACGCCTTTTCTGGTGCAACCTTTTTCTTATTGACTCATGATATTAACTATATGGCTCTCACCAAAGTGTTTGAAATAAATATATGGTGATCCCCTTCATGGTCGTTTGCTCTTTTATGTTGTTTATCTCATTCAATGATATGGTTAATTGAAACATATATAAAAAACAAATTTCTCTGATTAATTCATTTTAAGTATAGGTTTAGGACCCTTGTTTGTTGCTATGGCAACCTAGCAATCCTGCTGTGTGGAACTTACTTGAGGTAACAGGAGGGATAGTTGACCCCCATGTATTTCCTTGGGGGCCAACTACCCACCCTGTCACCTCCAGTAAGTCCCACACAATGGGATTGCTAAAATGTCTTCGGAGGCCATGCCCCCTTTCTCTACCACTCTGCAATAATGCCTCCTGGTTGGGGAATTAAGTCCACTTTACTCCTGAGGGACTTTGGGGGCCAAGAAGCCCTCCTGGTACATCGTGGTAGGTCTTATGCAGCAGAATTCCTGAGCCCTGGTCAGAGGCTCAACCCTCTTTCTCCACCACTCTGCACACATAACTACTGGTTAAAGAAGCATTTGCAAGGTAATAGGTCTCGCATTTGTGAGAGTTAGAGCAATTGGCGTTGTATATGTAAACGTTTTTTACTAATGTTTTTGGGAGTGGAGTGGATGTACGTTGTGTTCAGTGGAATTATGTAGTGCAGTGAAATTATGTGCATAGAAAGTATGTGATATTTAGAATATAGGAATTATGTAGAGTGGGATTATGTGTTATGGAGAGTAATTATGTGGTATGGTAGTCTGTGTTCTGGAGTGGTAACCTCAGGTTTAGTCTTTCTCATTTCCATAGAAGGAACCACTGAGGAGCACTTCTGGACCTAGTCAGAGGTATGAGTAGGGCCACTGGAATTATGCGACTGTTCGGCTGCACCGATTTTCGCATAATTATACATTTGCCACATAATCCATCATCCGCTACATAGTATGCAGATTTGAACAAGAAAAAACTTGTTTCTAGCTCAAATGGCTCAAACGTTACCAAAAATGAAGCAAGTGTTACAGCGTGGTGGAAGGCCCTTTGCAAAGCTAGAATGGTCACCTGTTACTTATTGCTAAATGTGGATATTAAATTGGTACTAATTGTTCACAAACCACTCTTGCTTCTTTCTGCGCCTCTCTTGCCTCTTTCTGCATTTCTTTTGCTTCTTTCTGCATATCTCTTCTGCTTTCTACAACTCCCTTTTTTCTGTACCTCTCTTGCTTCTTTCTGCACCTCTCTTGCCTCTCTCTTCTGTACCCACCTTGCCTCTTTTTCTGTACATCTCTTGACTCTTTTTACACTTCCCTTGCTTCTTTCTGTACCCCTCTTGCTTCTTTCTGTGCCCCTTTTTCCTCTTTCTGCACCCCTGTTGCTTCTTTCTGCAACCCTCTTCCCTTTTTCTGCACCTCTCTTGCCTCTTTCTGCACTTCTCTTGCTTCTTTCTGCAGTGCTACTGCTTCTTTCTGCACCCCTCTCTTGCCTATATCTGCATCCCTCTTCTCTCTTTATGCACCTCGCTTGCCTCTTTCTGCACTTCTCTTGCCTCCTTCTGCAGTGCTACTGCTTCTTTCTGTACCACCCTCTTGCCTATATCTGCATCCCTCTTTCTGCACCACTGTTGCTTGTTTATGTGCCCATCTTGGCTCTTTCTGTACCTCTCTTGCCTCCTCCTGCACCTCTCTTGCCTCTTTCGGCAGTTCTCTTGCCTCTTTCTGCACCTCTGTTGCCTCTTTCTGTACCCCTCTTGCCTCTGTTGGATCTTTCTGCATGTCTCTTGCTTCTTTTTGTACCCCTCTTGCCTGTTTCTGCATCCATCTTTCCTCTTTCTGCACCTCTCCTGCCTCTTTCTGCACCCCTCTTCCATCTTTCTGCACCTCTCTTGCCTGTTTCTGCAGTTCTCTTGCCTCTTTCTGCACCTCTGTTGCTTTTTTCTGCACTTCTCTTGACTCTTTCTACACCCCTCTTGCCTCTTACTGCACCTCTGTTGCTTCTTTCAGCACTTCTCTTGCCTCTTCCTGCACTTCTCTTGCATGTTTCTGCACCCCTCATGCCTCTTTTTGTACCCCTCTTCCCTCTTTCTGCACCTTTCTTGCCTCATTCTGTATCCCTGTTCCCTCTTTCTACACCTCTCTTTCCTGTTTCTGCATCTGTTTTGCCTCAGTCTGTTCTTCACTTGCCTGTTTCTGCACCTCTGTTGCATCTTTCTGCACTTCTCTTGCCTCTTTCTGCACCCCTTGCATCTTTCTGCACCTCTTTTGCTTATTTCTGTACCTTTCTTGCCCCTTTCTGCATCCCTCTTCCCTCTTTCTGCACCGCTCTTGCCTCTCTCTGTACCTCTCTTGCCTCTTTCTGCAGTGTTATTACCTCTTTCTGCACCTCAGTTGCTTCTTTCTGTACCCCTTGTGCCTCGTTCTGCACCCCTCTTCCCTCTTTCTGCACCTCTCTTGCCTCTGTCTGTACCCCTGTTCCATCTCTCAGCACCTATTTTGCCTGTTTCTGCAACTCTATTGCCTCTTTCTGCAGTTCTCCTGCCTCCTTATGTACCTCTATTTCTTCTTTCTTCTCTTATCTTGCCTCTTTCTGCACCCCTCTTGCTTCTTTCTGCATCCCTCTTGCTTCTTTCTGCACTTCTCTAGCTTCTTTCTGTACCTCTCTTGCTTCATTCTGTACCCCTCTTACCTCTTTCTGCATCCCTCTTACCTCTTTCTGTACCACTTTTGCCTCTTTCTGTACTTCTCTTGCCTCTTTCTGCACCTCTGTTGCTACTATCTGCACCTCTCTTTTTTCTTTGTGCACCGGTCTTGTCTCCTTGTGCACATCTTTGGCCTCTTTATGTACTTCTGTTGCCTCTTTCTGTACCTCTGTTGCTTCCTTCTGCACTTCTCTTACCTCTTTCTGCATTTCTGTTGCTTCTTTCTGCCCTTATTTTGCTTCTTTCTGCATTGCTGTTCCTTCTTTCTGCATCTCTCTTTGCCTCTTTCTGTACCTCTTTTGCTTATTTCAGCACTTCTCTTGCCTCTTTCTATACCCCCTTACCTCTTTCTGCACCTCTCTCGCTTCTTTCTGCACTGCTCTTGCTTCTTTCTGCACTTCTCATGCTTCTTTCTGCATCCCTCTTGCCTCTTTCTGCAAGCCTCTTCCCTTTTTCTGTACTTCTCTTGCCTCTTTCTGCAGTGCTACTGCTTCTTTCTGCACCACTCTCTATCCTATATCTGCATCTCTCCTGCCTCCTTCTGTATCTCTCTTGCCTCTTTCTGAAGTCCTCTTGCCTCTTTCTGAAGTTTTCTTACCTCTTTCTGCACCCCTCTTGACTCTTTCTGCACCTCTGTTGGTTCTTTCTGCATGTCTCTTGCTTCTTTCTGTACCCCTCTTGCCTGTTTCTGCAGCCATCTTTCCTCTTTCTGCACCTCTCCTGCCTCTTTCTGTACCCCCTTCCATCTTTCTGCCCCTCTCCTGCCTCTTTCTGCATCTCTCTTGCCTCTTTCTGCAGTTCGCTTGCCTCTTTCTGCACCTCTCTTGCTTCTTCCTGCACTTCCTTCTCTTGCCTCTTTCTGCACCTCTGTTGCCTATTACTGCCCCTCTGTTTCTTCTTTCAGCACTTCTCTTGCCTCTTTCTGTACTTTTCTTGCATGTTTCTGCACCCCTCATGCCTCTTTCTGTACCCCTCTTCCCACTTTCTGCACCTATCTTGCCTCATTCTCCATCCCTGTTCCCTCTTTCTCTACCTCTCTTGCCTGTTTCTGCAGTGCTCTTACCTCTTTCTGCACCTCAGTTGCTTCTTTCTGGACTTCTCTCGCCTCTTCCTGCACCCCTCTTGCGTCTCTCTGTACCTCTCTTGCCTCTTTCTGCAGTGTTATTACCTCTTTCTGCACCTCAGTTGCTTCTTTCTGTACCCCTTGTGCCTCGTTCTGCACCCCTCTTCCCTCTTTCTGCACCTCTCTTGCCTCTGTCTGTACCCCTGTTCCATCTTTCAGCACCTATTTTGCCTGTTTCTGCAACTCTATTGCCTCTTTCTGCAGTTCTCCTGCCTCCTTATGTACCTCTATTTCTTCTTTCTTCTCTTTTCTTGCCTCTTTCTGCACCCCTCTTGCTTCTTTCTGCATCCCTCTTGCTTCTTTCTGCACTTCTCTAGCTTCTTTCTGTACCTCTCTTGCTTCATTCTGTACCCCTCTTACCTCTTTCTGCATCCCTCTTACCTCTTTCTGTACCACTTTTGCCTCTTTCTGTACTTCTCTTGCCTCTTTCTGCACCTCTGTTGCTACTATCTGCACCTCTCTTTTTTCTTTGTGCACCGGTCTTGTCTCCTTGTGCACATCTTTGGCCTCTTTATGTACTTCTGTTGCCTCTTTCTGTACCTCTGTTGCTTCCTTCTGCACTTCTCTTACCTCTTTCTGCATTTCTGTTGCTTCTTTCTGCCCTTATTTTGCTTCTTTCTGCATTGCTGTTCCTTCTTTCTGCATCTCTCTTTGCCTCTTTCTGTACCTCTTTTGCTTATTTCAGCACTTCTCTTGCCTCTTTCTATACCCCCTTACCTCTTTCTGCACCTCTCTCGCTTCTTTCTGCACTGCTCTTGCTTCTTTCTGCACTTCTCATGCTTCTTTCTGCATCCCTCTTGCCTCTTTCTGCAAGCCTCTTCCCTTTTTCTGTACTTCTCTTGCCTCTTTCTGCAGTGCTACTGCTTCTTTCTGCACCCCTCTCTATCCTATATCTGCATCTCTCCTGCCTCCTTCTGTATCTCTCTTGCCTCTTTCTGAAGTCCTCTTGCCTCTTTCTGAAGTTTTCTTACCTCTTTCTGCACCCCTCTTGACTCTTTCTGCACCTCTGTTGGTTCTTTCTGCATGTCTCTTGCTTCTTTCTGTACCCCTCTTGCCTGTTTCTGCAGCCATCTTTCCTCTTTCTGCACCTCTCCTGCCTCTTTCTGTACCCCCTTCCATCTTTCTGCCCCTCTCCTGCCTCTTTCTGCATCTCTCTTGCCTCTTTCTGCAGTTCGCTTGCCTCTTTCTGCACCTCTCTTGCTTCTTCCTGCACTTCCTTCTCTTGCCTCTTTCTGCACCTCTGTTGCCTATTACTGCCCCTCTGTTTCTTCTTTCAGCACTTCTCTTGCCTCTTTCTGTACTTTTCTTGCATGTTTCTGCACCCCTCATGCCTCTTTCTGTACCCCTCTTCCCACTTTCTGCACCTATCTTGCCTCATTCTCCATCCCTGTTCCCTCTTTCTCTACCTCTCTTGCCTGTTTCTGCAGTGCTCTTACCTCTTTCTGCACCTCAGTTGCTTCTTTCTGGACTTCTCTCGCCTCTTCCTGCACCCCTCTTGCGTCTTTCTGTACTTCTCTTGCCTCTTTCTGTACCTCTGTTGCATCTTTCTGCAATTCTCTTGCCTCTTTCTGTACCCCTTGCATCTGTCTGAACCACTGTTGGTTCTTTCTGCACTTCCCTTGCTTCTTTCTGAACCTTTCTTGCCTCTTTCTCCACCCCTCTTCCCTCCTTCCGCACCACTCTTGCCTCTCTCTGCACCTCTCTTGCCTCTTTCTGCAGTGCTCTTACCTCTTTCTGCACCTCAGTCGCTTCTTCTGGACTTCTCTTGCCTCTTCCTGTACCCCTCTTGCCTCTTTCTGCACCTCTGTTGGTTCTTTCTGCTCTTCTCTTGCTTCTTTCTGTACCTTTCTTGCAAATTACGGTACCCCTTGTGCCTCGTTCTGCACCCCTCTTCCCTCTTTTGCCTCTGTGTGTATCCCTGTTCCATCTTTCTGCGCCTCATTTGCCTGTTTCTCCAACTCTCTTGCCTCTTTCTGTAGTTCTCCTGCCTCCTTATGTACCTATATTGCTTCTTTCTTCACTTATCTTGCCTCTTTCTGTACCCCTCTTCCTTCTTTCTACACCCCTGTTGCTTCTTTCTGCACTTCTCTTGCTTTTTTCTATACCTCCCTTGCTTCATTCTGCACCCCTCTTACCTCTTTCTGCATCCCTCTTCCCTCTTTCTGCACCACGTTTGCCTCTTTCTGCACTTCTCTTGCCTCTTTCTGCACCTCTGTTGCTTCTATCTGCACCTCACTTTTTTCTTTGTGCACCACTCTTGTCTCTTGCCTCTTTCTGTACTTCTGTTGCCTCTTTCTGCTCCTCTGTTGCTTCTTTCTGCACCCCTCTCCCCTCTTTCTGCACCACTCTTGCCTCTCTCTGCACCTCTCTTGCCTCTTTCTGCAGTGCTCTTACCTCTTTCTGCACCTCAGTTGCTTCTTTCTGGACCCCTCTTACCTCTTCCTACACCCCTCTTGCCTCTTTCTGTACCTCTGTTGGTTCTTTCTGCT
Source organism: Triturus cristatus (assembly GCF_964204655.1). NCBI lineage: Eukaryota > Metazoa > Chordata > Amphibia > Caudata > Salamandridae > Triturus > Triturus cristatus. The sequence continues at coordinate 1,170,724,602 of NC_140585.1, forward strand.
CTTCTCTTGCTTCTTTCTGTACCTCTCTCGCAAATTACGGTACCCCTTGTGCCTCATTCTGCACCCCTCTTCCCTTTTTTGCCTCTGTGTGTATCCCTGTTCCATCTTTCTGCACCTCATTTGCCTGTTTCTCCAACTCTCTTGCCTCTTTCTGTAGTTCTCCTGCCTCCTTATGTACCTATATTGCTTCTTTCTTCACTTATCTTGCCTCTTTCTGTGCCCCTCTTGCTTCTTTCTACACCCTGTTGCTTCTTTCTGCACTTCTCTTGCTTCTTTCTATACCTTCCTTGCTTCATTCTGCACCCCTCTTACCTCTTTCTGCATCCCTCTTCCCTCTTTCTGTACCACCTTTGCCTCTATCTGCACTTCTCTTGCCTCTTTCTGCACCTCTGTTGCTTCTATCTGCACCTCACTTTCTCTTTGTGCACCACTCTTGTCTCCTTGTGCACATCTCTTGCCTCTTTCTGTACTTCTGTTGCCTCTTTCTGCACCTCTGTTGCTTCTTTCTGTACCCCTCTTCCCTCTTTCTGCATCCCTCTTCCCTCTTTCTGTACCACGTTTGCCTCTTTCTGCACTTCTCTTGCCTCTTTCTGCACCTCTGTTGCTTCTATCTGCACCTCACGTTTCTCTTTGTGCACCACTCTTGTCTCCTTGTGTACATCTCTTGCCTCTTTCTGTACTTCTGTTGCCTCTCTCTGTACCTCTGTTGCTTCTTTCTGCACTTCTCTTACCTCTTTCTGCATTTCTGTGTCTTCTTTCTGCATTGCTGTTCCTTCTTTCAGCACTTCTCTTGCCTCTTTCCGTACCCCCTTACCTCTTTCTGCACCTATCTCTCTACTTTCTGCACTTCATTTGCTTCTTTCTGCACCTCTCATGCTTCTTTCTGTATCCCTCTTGCCTCTTTCTGCACCCCTCTTCCCTCTTTCTGCACCTCTCTTGCCTCTTTCTGATCCCCTGTTCCCTCTTTCTGCACCTCCTTTGCCTTTTTCTGCAGTTCTCTTGCCTCCTTCTGCACCTCTGTTGTGTCTTTCTGTTTTTCTCTTGCCTCTATCTGCACCCCTCTTGCCTGTTTTTACACATCACTTGCCTCTTTCTGCACCTCTCTTGCCTCTTTCTGCACCTCACTTGGCTCTTTCGTAGCTTCTCTTGCTTCTTTCTGTACCTTTGTTGCTTCTTTCTGCACCCCTCTTTCCTCGTTCTGCACCCCTCTTCTTACTTTCTAAACCTCTCTTTCTTTTTCTGCAGTTCTCTTCTCTCTTTCTGCACATCTGTTGCGTCTTTCTGAACTTCACTTGATTTTTCTGTACCTCTCTTGCTTCTTTCTGCAACGCCCTTGCCTCTTTCTGCACCTCTTTTGCTTCTTTCTGTACTTCGTTTGTTTCTTTATGCACCCTTCTCGCCTCTTTCTGCTCCTCTCGTGCCTCTTTCTTCACATCTCCTTCCTCTTTCTGGACTCCTCTTGCTGGACATTGCTTGCTTTTTCTGCACCTCTCTTGTTTTTTTCTGCACTTCTCTTGCTTCTTTCTGTACCTCTCTTGCCTCTTTCTGTTCTCAAATGGGAAGTTCAAGCTGTCAAGTTTAAAGGTCTCTCATGACTGATGTGTATGTCTATTTGTACATGTATTCTTACATGTGGTATGCATCTGAAGACGGTAGCTTAAAAGGCGGGTAGCTTCTCCAAAAGGTAGTCAAATCTTCTCAGTTGTGCTCTGTCATTAGGTTGCACAGGGAGATATGTAGATAGGTGTTATAAAGTCCCTCAAATATTCTATTGAATCCCCATGTGCCCTGTTTTATGAGCAGAAAGAAATACATACACCTTTTTGTACACAAATGTACAGAGTATGCTGTTTGAAACACAGGTAATCAAGTATTTGTATGTTTATTTTTATGTAAAATGTCACTACGTAAAGCAGAGACACACGCATGCATATCTTCACAAACTTGGTCAGACTTTCAACAGTGATATGGTTAGGATTGCTGTTTTACAGTTGGTAGGCCTAACATTCTGAGCAGTCGATGAATAGTGAACCTTCAAGAGTAAAGTGAGGTTTAAAACATCTTCAGAAAAGGATTAGTGAGGTTTCAAGGGCAAGATGGCGTCTGAGTGAGATTCACATCACTCACCTCCATTCCGTTCCGCTGGCTTACCGAGCTCTGTGCTGACTGCGGGTCGTCGTTCTGGCGAGGGCAGCTCCGGTGATGACAGGAGCGATGCAGAGATGAAGACCTGAAGATTTGATGCCGATGTGTGGGGAGATTATCGCCCACTGACTGCAGGTTGCTGATCTCCGACTTGGCTGAAGAGCGGTGCAACGGGAAATTCGCGGGGTCAGAGTGACCCAGATGGAACGTGAGAAGTGGATACCGGGAGCTTGCAGAGCTCATTGCTGACTGCGGGTCGCTGGTCTGGTGTTGCGCGACTCCGGTGATGTCAGGAGATTATCATCCGATTGCCGATCGCTGATCTCCGACCTGGTCACATAACGGCGGAACATGAGTAGTGGATACCGGGGGGTTTGGGGAGATCAGGCTGCAGGCAAGAAATGCGAGGACGGCCGGACCCTTCCTATTCACGCCGAGTCAGAAGATACAATGAAACCCAGCGCCACCGGTACGTGACAGCGTGGGAATGCAGTGCTCGGCTTCTGCTATTACGGGCTAGAGCGAGGCTCTGTTCCTGCTGTTGGCTGGGGTTGCTTAGGAACGAGGGAGCAGAGACAGAGACAGAGAAAGATTGTGGCAGCTAAACCACAGAGCTCATGGCTGTGAGAGGAGGTCGTGGTAGGGCGAGGTTGAACACGATAGGCATATCCCGTAAGGAGATTGCCCCTAAGATTGAGATGGAGGCAAAGAAGACAGATACTCGTGCTAGTAAAGGGGCCAAACAAGAAAGGGGCAAAGATAAGACGGAGGCTATTAAAGACTCAAAAGTTACAGATTTGAAAGGTATGCTGCCGGGAGGGATGAGAGAGAAAAAACAAACTGCAATAACTTCTATGTTTTCCCCTATTGACACTAACAAAGGGGTGAGAGCGCCAGGTGTGCCACCGAAAGACAGAGATTTGGACACCCAGGAAGTAATCCTCACTGAAAATCCCCAGAACCACCCTCTAGAGCGTATAGAGGAGGGGCAGCCATCTTGGGGGTCATGCGACGAAAATACGGTCCTGGGGTCTCCTACGGAGGATGCCCTGAGAGAGAATCCCGAAATCGGAAAGCCAAGGGAAACTGGACTTGAACAGCTTCACCGGATAGCCAATGAAGAGGGGGCTATTCCAAAAAAGTCTTATGAGGCAGGTTATCTCTCCCCAGACTCCATGGAAAATGTTTATTCCCTGAACGAAGAATCGGCAGAGTCAGTAGATTCAGAATCCGGGCTCTCCGGCAGCAGTGATGGGATGGAAGAGGATACCTCTACAAGTAACCCCAGCCAACCGGAGGAAAAAAAGATACAGAAAAGAACCAAACGGGGATCAGAAGGGAAGAGACATAGCCACAAGAAAAACCCAGTTGAGGATGGAGAGCTTGGATGGGACTACTCAGCAACTCAAATGCTATTCCTCAATAGCCCTAAAGGAACAGAAAAATATCCAAAAAAACAACAGCCCGATCAGAGGATGGAAACGATCCGGGATGAAACCCCAGAACCCTCCTTGTCTATGATCTTGCAGTCATTAAAGTCTTTTCAGGATGAGATAAAGACCGAAAATCGCCAAGCACGGCTTGCCTCAAAGAAGCTGCAAGGCACTATGCGCAAAGTCGGGAAAACCTGTACAGAGATCGCAGAGAGGTTGGGCATGGTGGAGAAACGTACAGAAGATCTAGAAAACACGGGGGATACGCTAAAAAAACAGACGTCCTCACAAGACAGTATGCTAAAAGATATGATGTGGAAGCTGGAGGAAGCAGAAAACCGCCAGCGCCGGAATAACCTGAGACTGTTGAGAATTCCGGAAAATATTGAAGGAGAGGATATTAGGGGGTTCACAATTAACTTATTGAAAAATTCATTACCAGAACTAATGCATTGGGACTGGGATAAGGAAGTTCAACGGGTGCATAGGTTTCCCCTGTCAGCCCCCAAGCATCCTGCAAACTCACAAGGATATCCACGTGTGATTCTAATATACTTTGGAAACTTTTTACTCCGACAGGCCGTTTATGATCTGGCTAGACCCAACATGAAAAAGAAGGGGGAAAATTTCTCCTATTTCGCTAAACCGGATTTTGCGCATGCCACCGTGGAAAGGAGATGGAGACTCAGACAGCTCATAACCCCTTTTCAAAAAATTGGTGCATCAGCTTTTTTACAACATCCGGCTAAACTAAAAATGATTCATCAAGGACGGAACTTTTTTTTTACATCCGAAATACAAGCACAGAAAATGCTAGATGAAATTATAACAGGAGGGAAGAAATCTACCGAGACTAAATGAGAGAATTTAACAGTAACTAATTTCCCTCCCTTACATATAAACTGGATTGAACATATGGTAAAGTAGTGGGAGAATGGAGGGAGTGGGGGACAATTCAGATGCTATCACACAAGCTCAGGATTGAGCTTGACTGCCTCAAGAGGGGTGGGGGAGGGGGGTGGGAGGAGGGAGTGAATTTACAGTCTGGTGGTGGGGTGGGGTATCAGGGGTATAAGTATTCAACAGATATAAAGCACGCAATCAGGATAAACAAACTGTGGAGCATTCAAATGTATAAAGGTAAAGCTGAGTATGAATGGCACAAAAGGAAGATAAGATCGATCGAGGAAAGGGATGTAGAATCTTAAATGGCTAAATTAAAAATTCTGTCTATTAGTATTTGTGGCCTTAATGACCCGAAAAAAAGACAAAGAGTGGCGGTCGGAATAAGAGCAACAGGGGCTGATATTATCTGTCTCCAAGAGACACATATGGAAGGGTCACAACAACATCTCCTTAAAACTCTAGGATATAGACTGGTTATTGCCACTACGCAAGCAACAAAAACACTGGGGGTAGCCATTCTTGCTACAGGAAGAGGTATGCAATTTGTTAGATCTGCAGCCGATAAATATGGTAGATGGACAATCACGGAATCCCAACTTAACAATGGGAAAAAATTAACTATATGCTCCATATATGGTAATGTCACAGATGACCCAGCTGTATTCGAATATATCACTAATGAACTGGCTCACTGGCCACTTTCACTGATTGTGTGTGGAGATTTTAATCTGAATTAATTTGCCATGTGATTGGTCATTAGAGCCTGGATTTATATATAAAGGGAGGAAACCTAAGGTATATCAAGCCCTTAAAGAACTATGTAATACATACGGTCTGAGGGACTGTTGGCAAGCAAAACACCCTAAAGATCCAGGTTACACCTTTTTCTCCAATCCACATACTAAATTTGCCAGATTAGACTATGTGTTTGTAACTAACGCCATAATTTCAGACTGTATTATAGACAAATTACCACGAGTGTTATCCGATCATAATCCCCTAATCATGAGCTTTAACAGTGGAAAAAGGAATGACGAACAGAATATGTGGACATTCGAAAGGGCATTGCTTTTAAATAAAGAGTACTGTCAACATATAAATAAGTGGATACCTGAATTTTTAGAGGATAACTTGGGAAGTACCTCAATAGCGATAGTTTGGGATACTGTCAAGGCAAGAATTAGAGGAGAAACTCTACGATTTTCATCAAAACTTAACCATGAGGCTAAATTAAAAATGGGGATGCTACAAAAAAAGCTGGCTGAAGTAGAGGAGGGACTGATAAGGGTGGTACAAGAAGGCCAGAATGTCGAAGGGGCACTGAGTAGGGTAGCGTTGGCTAAAAATAACATTATCGACATATTTATGGAAAAGGCGATATGTAAGGCCGCAATGAATAGGGAGAATATGTATGAGCTGAGCGAACAAGTGGGGCATCAACTTGCAGTGCGTACAAGACAACAAAATACAGCCAATATGATTATGGAGATTAGAGACCCAAAATATGGCCTTAGAACTGACCCCAAAGAGATAAGAGCCGCATTCCAGAGCTATTACCAAGAATTATATGAGGAAAGCTATATTCGACACAAAGAGATCGAGGAATATCTCGATTAGACATTAAAACCAAAGTTGTCACAAGAGGATCGAGTCAGTCTGGATGTAACACCACTATGGGAGGAAATATTACTGTCAATAAACAGCTTAGCTATAGGGAAGGCAGCCGGGTTGGATGGTATACCAGCAGAGTTTTATGTTAAATTCCATAAATCACTAAAAGGGATTTTAAGTGACTTAATCAAACACATTTTTTAGGGAGGACATCCACCGGGATCCTGGGCTCACGCCAAAATTGTAGTTTTTTTGGAGAAAAATAAAGACGCGGCAGAACTTGGATCCTATCGCCCTATCACTCTAATAAATTGCAACTCTAAAATATATGCAAAATTACTTGCCAGCAAATTAGCACCAATCATTCACAAAATCGTATCGAACCGACAACATGGATTTATCCTGGGAAGATCTACCACCGACCATGTACAGAGAGTGATTACACTGTTTGACATTTCTGAGGTTGCAGGAGACCCTATGGCACTTATATTATTAGATGCAGAGAAAGCCTTCGATAGGGTCTCCTGGCGATATCTTTGGTTAGCAATGTCGAAGTGCGGTATAGGGGAATCATTTATCCAAGCTATTCAAATGTTATATATACATCCAGAAGCAGTAGTAATGGTGAATGGGGCAGTTGCAGGAAAAATAGATATAACCAGAGGAACAAGGCAAGGATGCCCATGCTCCCCCCTATTGTTCGCAATTTTTATTGATTCCTTTATCCATAGACTTGAAAATAATCCGGCAATCCCACCAATAAAGTCCCCAAATGGCGACACAAAGACCTTAGCCTATGCAGATGATATTGCGCTGGTTACAAGTGACCCAGGCACAGCAATGAATGCGATGGAAGAGTAGGCAAAACACTTTGGGAAGGTATCCGGGTATAAGCTGAATCAAGATAAAACCCAGATAGTTCTTAATGATAAATCCGTGAGCAACGACGATCGGGTGGTAGAGAGTGCCATCTATCTGGGGGTAAATATAATGGCCAATCTGAAAAATCTGGTGAAGATTAATCTAGATCCGCTTATAAAACAAACCGAAAAATACCTAAATAGATTGAATAACCTGCACTTAACGATTGGAGGTAGATGCAATGTGATAAAGATGCTTTTCTTCCCAAAATGTTTATATTTTCTCAGGACGAGATGCTTGGAGTTTAGACCACAAACATTTAAAATCATAGACAACATGTTTTCACGCTTTATATGGGGATATAAAAGACCTCGCAGGGCACTTAGATACATCTTTCTTCTGAAAGAAAGAGGCAGCCTCGCCCTGCCCAACCTCAGATTATATTGGTGGGCTACAATCCTGAAATACTGTAAAGTACTATTAATCTCTAATAGGGACAACAGGCCAAACAGGGATATACCAACACCACAAGAGCTAATCTTGGGTAATGAGGCTAGCGGGTACCTATGGTGGCATATACACAACTGCTACTTTAAAAGAGTACGATTCAAAACCTTAACCGGCATACATATCGCCTGGAATAATATACGTAAACTGCTTGGAATCGGAAGGTTTTCTTATTACACTCCTTTATTGGAAAACAGTAATCTCCCAGAGATCTTTAATGATACTTATATGAATAAATGGAAAAATGCTGGGATTACCCAAATTGGTTGCTTCTATTCATCATTGGGGATCAAATCATTTGAAGACTTAAGAAATGAGTACATGCTAGAACATAGAGACTTTTTAAAATTTCTTCAGGTTAGAGATTTTTTGATAAAGAAAGGGGGCGGACGCTCTAAATTTCAGAGAATTCAGACCGTTGAAATAATAAAGGGGAACAAAGCAATAAAGATCGGTGAAATTTATGATAGTTTGGTTACCGTACTCCCTGATGACATGAATAAATTTGTAGCAAAATGGCAGGAAAAACTTGGGACTACAACAGAGTCATGCATGAGATCTTACGAATTATCCCAATCCATACTAATGTCTGCAAGATTGCAAGTCCAATATTATAAAACGTTTTTTCAATTATACTATACACCAAATAAGATAGCCAAATGGGGGTCGGGTAAAGGTACAGAATGCCCACGATGCGCATTGTATGAGGCCGACATTGTACATATATTTGCAACCTGTGACACATTACAAGGCCTGATCAGGGATATCTCCGGGTTTTTATCCGAAATCTTCAATGTAAGAATCGAAATTACAACAGGAGAAATAATGCTAGGTATAGACGGCAATATTCGACCAAATAACATGCAAAGGTTGACATTTATATCTATGGCAATCCTTAGAATATGTCTGGCTTCGGTCTGGTTGGACCCAAATCCACCGGTTTTTCAACAGTGGCGGCCCAATTATTGGCGTCTTATAGCCTCGAGATAGCTATCTATAGAAGGAAGGGGCGGAAGAAAAAGAAACAAGGGCTGGGAATCTGGGATCCCTTGTTGCAGTGGATGCAAAACCTTGGGTCACAAGAGTAGGTTTTAAACAATTCAAACTATGAAATGTAATGGAAAGGCTCTGATAATACACGGCCAAAAAATCTCCGGTATGGCCAACCCTTGAAATACTATAATATAATTGTTTGACAGTTGAAGTATAATGTAATGCTTATGTTATTATAAGTTTACCTGATTCATGCATGTACAAAGAATAATAATGTTCAGGATAGGGTGGGGGGTGGATAAGGAGGGGATGTACGTATATGGAAAAATGTAAGAATAAAAATATTTAAAAAAAAAAAAAAGGATTAGTGATTAGGCTACTTTGTATGAGTCTGTGGAAAGGTACTGTCGAAGTAGGCATCTTTGCGCACCTCTGTCGCTTCTTTCCCTACTTCTCTTGCTTCTTTCTGCACCTTTCTTCCTATTTCTGGACTTCTGTTGCCTCTTTCTGTAATTTTCTTGCTTCTTTCTGTACCTTTCTTTCTCTTTCTGCCCCTCTCTTGCCTCTTTCTGCACTTCTCTTGCTTCTTTCTGAGCCTTTTTTCCTCTTTCTGTACATGTCGTACCTATGTAGGCATAGTTTTAAAGTAGCATTTAAAAAACCTTAGAAATTCACAGAAAAAAACACAGGTTTTAGGGATGTTATAGTTAGGAATTAGCATTTAAAAAACCTTAGATATTCACCGAAAAAAACACAGGTTTTAGGGACGTTATAGTTAGGAATTAGCATTTAAAAAACCTTAGATATTCACTGAAAAAAACACAGTTTTTAGGGACATTATATTTACGCTGACATTTAACTCATACAAAACCAGAGAAATTCAGCCATAACCCGTGCCCTCGCAATGCACTGCTGATAACATCACAAATTACATCACTCATGACATGGTCAGTGACATCACTGATGACATCTCAAATGACATCACTGATGACATAATCTACTTAATCTCTGATGCACCTCCTCACACCCTAATATAACCTTTTATATACCCACTCTAAACTATAGACTACCATTCTCGAAACCATAGACGCACCAATACCAGTTAGTACATACCCACTCAATAATTCATAGGTCTACACACACATCCACTCACTCACTTATGCAGTCACTCATACACGCAGTCACTCATCAATACAGCCACTGATAAATGCACTCATACACCCATACAGACACTCATAAACCACCACTCACCTAGAGTTACTCACACGCCTAGTCAGTCACCCAAAGAATCAATCACACTTCCATTTACTTACCTATGCAGTTATACACACATCACCTCACTTATTCATATATAGGCTGTCCGGAATTCGGTTTTAACCGAATCTGACCGACAGTACCCTACCGGACGAAAATCAGCGGACTCGGTTTAAACAGAGTGTCACTGATCTTCGTTGCTGTTGCACCACTTGACCACTTGATGGAGCCAATGCGTTAGATCCAAAGCCCCAATTTAGGCCCGAGAACAGAGCAGTTTGGATCGTGTGTCCCCCCCATTAAATCCGGGGACACACATTGGTTGGCAAGGTTGGTGGGTGGGGCCAGGTCCGATTGAAAATGCTGTCCGGACTTTGTCTGGCCCCACACACCACACCGCAGCGTACTTCAGACCCTCACGACGACGAGACAGTTAAGGTGAGGAATGATTATCTCACATGGTGATTCCCTGGTGGTTCAATCAGGGACCGTGTTGGCACTTGAAATAATTGGTAATTTAGATGGAAAATAAGCAATGATTTGAAGGTGCAACCCTTGCGTAAATCAGGCAAAGGACTCCATGCCCCCATATCAACTGATCTATGGATAATAGAGGTAAAGTTCACCTCTTCTAGATGTCAAGATTTGCTCTTGTATGAGGGCTACGAGGTGGGTGTGCCACTGCCCACCAGTATGTGGACTTTGCACCAACCATATCCTCGGAGGGGGGAAATGCTGTTAAAGTACTCGGACATTGGCCTCACGCATAAGAACGACAAAAGCAGAGGTAGCCAGAATGTTGGAGGCCCTTAATCATGAGTAGTTCATGGAACAGAAGAGAGGGGGAAAAAGACAGAGAAAACGACAGAGAAAGCAAATTTCCCTAAAAGGAGCTTTAAAAATAAAAATAGAACTAGTATTTCACATAAAGTTGGTCCATTTATGCCTGAACGAAGCATATCTTAACCACCCTGCTAATTATTATATAACATTTTCCTGTATAACAGAATGCTAGTGCCTCTTCTTGAATCGACAGCCAGCCTGTTTCCCTGCATTTTTTAAATCATTGCATCATGTAGGAGGTGACTAGATCAGTAAATACGGTTAATCCGGGTGCTGCTGTCATGCTACTACAAACAACATGAAAGCAGCATTCGGATTGGTGTAGTTGGTGGGCCGCACCTCTGTGGGACCACGGCATGATGACGTGCATTCAGCAGGCAGCGGTGGGGCATGACGCCAGATCCTTTGCGCTCAGATTTCCCTGACTCGGAGGCCAAGACTCAGCTGAGAAATAATTATAGGGTCTTCTCACCCCATAAAGCCCCTCCTAAAGCTACATCCCTGACCAGCGGGGAAACATAGTTGTCATGATGCTTTCCCTGAACCGCGGCTCCAGCAGCCGGGAGGCATGCCAACCTAAGAGGAAGACCGATCCACTGCCGCTCGACCAGCTCCGGGACCCCAAAACTGCTGAAGATTTTACATGTCATGCTCTGACGTGAAAGGGTGCAGAGGGCTCCTGTATTCTGCCTTATGAGGCCTTGAGAGGGACTGCTGTGACATCAGAGACAGCGTCAGTGAGTGAGTACAATCACCCGTAGCGCTAAATGCAAACCACCTTCAAGGAAGCAGGTGCAATTTAGGAAAAAAGCTCTTGGACTAGTTTGATGCTGTTAAAGAGCTAAAGCATAGCGCTATATTGCCATTATGCAGCCCGGGGTGTGGTTGGAGTTCGGCTACATTCGCATGCTTGTCTTTGAGACTCCATCATAGAGCGGAGTCTGGTGGTTGATTCGGGTCATCAGTGGTGGGTGCATTTATAATATGCTTTATTGGCGTGTTTGTTTGCTTGTATGTGTGTGTGAACGTGTTTGTTTGTGATGTTTTAGTTTTTCTTTGAAGTTCGGTACCAGTCGGTTGTGCCATCTGGGAGGATTTACATACTTGTGTCTAAGAGTGCTAAGCACGGGCCTGGAAGAAATACGATCCTTTTCCAGGTCTGTAAGAGATCCATGCCACTTGCTAGATGGTATGCTGAAAGCAGCTCTACAATCTTCTGAGCTAATGAAGAATGCCATTGATTTTGTAGTCCATTCAGGTGCACTGTTTCGTTATGCGCGGGAACTAAAACGCAAATATTTCTCATTTTGTGTTTTGTGTGGCCGCAAAGAAAAAGTAATCCCAACTGTGTCATTTAGTCGGTGGTTCTCAGTCCTAGAGGCAGTGAATGCAATATTATCTATGTGGCGACCGTTTACTGATTTTTTGCTTAGTGATGATGCAAAAGGCAAGAAATGTGAGGATCTTCGGGTGCATATTGATAGTGATGTAAAAAAAGTACATTGTACTGCATTCTTAGATTTCTACAGGAAAACATGACTGCTGTAGTGGACATAATCAAAAAACTGGAGTCAGAAAACACCCTGGTCTACCAAGTGTTCAGCATAATTGGTGTAGATGTCAAACATCTCCTCGAGTGTAGGCTAGGTGACACTTTTAGTGACTTTGGCACTGCAACATGTTCCCTGTTAGAATGCTTGCCACTTGGTAAGCACAGAAGTGTTGCGGACCAATTCAGGATATTTTATTTTACAATGCATGAGAAATGGCTAGCTATGATGCATAGAAATGTCCCTTCACCAACAATGGCGTTTGAAGCCAATGAAGCCTCACTTTGGTACTCTGCGCAAGTGTTAGATCCCTTCCGTAAAGGGGAATTTTCTCCAGACTTTGCGAAGTACAGCTTCATTTTTGACCGCTTTAACACCTCTGAGGGCATATGCACCCAGTTCAACTCATATGTTTCAGAACCTGGCCCAGACAATGTCAACCTTGAGGTGCACCAGTATTGGCATGGAAAGCTACGTCAGTGTCCAGAGTTGGCAAATTGTGTACTGTCTGTTTTGCCGTTGCCAGTCTCAAGTGCCAATGTCGAGAGGGCCTTTTCCCAAATAAAAGTGTACATGGGTAGGAAAGAGAGAGCGCGAATGACCAAAGATTCACTGAAAAAATATTGTATGGTGTACTACAATAAATTCGACTTGTAAAAATTTATTTTAACCTCATATACACTGTACATAGACTGTCTATATTCCATGCACCAATTAAGAAAGCAAACAATAATAAAAGCAAAGCGTCCCATAAACACCGGTAAAACACCGTTTCAGTTGTTTTTTGGGGCAAAAATGAGTAACCACTGAAAAGCACTGTTTTTTTGAGGTTTTGAAATCACTGGAAAACACTGAAAAAACACCACCAGAATTCACCAAAAAAAGAAACTGAAAACAGGAAAACCTATTCATATAGATACTAACACATACTTACTCTCTTCTACAATCACTGACACAAGCACACACCCAGCAATACAGTCACTCTCACAATCATTTACTCTCACATATAGTCACTTATATACTCTAATACTCACATACACTGCCTTTCACATATGTAGTTTCTCACACATATACCACTGGCACATTCATTCACTCACCAACACAGCCATACGCACACTCACTCAACCATTCAGGCTATCGCAGATGCACTCATGAACCCATGCACCAAGTGAATCACCCACTCATGCATTCATGCTTGGAGTCACACCCCTACCCACCCACACAGACAGTCAGGCACCCATACAGGTACTCAGACAACCTATCATTAACCCACATAGACACTCATGTTGCTGCTCACCAACCCATGCAGCTACTTACACAACAACTGACAGACTGATACAGATATTCACACTGATTAGTCATTTACCCATGCATTTACTAAGACAAGTTTAAACACTTACGTATACAGTCAGTCACACACCCACCAAATCATCCATTCAGACACTCATACACCCAGTCATTCTTTCTGTACTTCGTTTGTTTCTTTCTGCACCCTTCTTGCCGCTTTCTGTTCCTCTTGTGCCTCTTTCTGCACATCTCCTTCCTCTTTCTGGACTCCTCTTGCCTCTTGCTGGACATTGCTACTTTTTCTGCAACTCTCTAGTTTTTTTCTGCACTTCTCTTGCTTCTTTCTGTACTTCTCTTGCCTCTTTCTGTTCTCAAATGGGAAGTTCAAGCTGTCAAGTTTAAAGGTCTGCGTGCTCTCATGACTGATGTGTATGTCTACTTGTACATGTATTCTTACATGTGGTATGCCTCTGAAGATGGTAGCTTAAAAGGCGGGTAGCTTCTCCAAAAGGTAGTCAAATCTTCTCAGTTCTGCTCTGTCATTAGGTTGCACAGGGAGATATGTAGATAGGTGTTATAAAGTCCCTCAAATATTCTATTGAATCCCCATGTGCCCTGTTTTATGAGCAGAAAGAAATTCATACACCTTTTTGTACACAAATGTACAGAGTATGCTGCTTGAAACACAGGTATTCAAGTATTTGTATGTTTATTTTTATGTAAAATGTCACTACGTAAAAGCAGAGACACACGCATGCATATCTTCTCAAACTTGGTCAGACTTTCAACAGTGATATGGTTAGGATTGCTGTTTTACAGTTGGTAGGCCTAACATTCTGAGCAGTCGATGAATAGTGAACCTTCAAGAGTAAAGTGAGGTTTAAGACATCTTCAGAAAAGGATTAGTGATTAGGCTACTTTGTATGAGTCTGTGGAAAGGTACCGTCGAAGTAAGGCATCTTTGTGCACCTCTGTCGCTTCTTTCACTACTTCTCTTACTTCTTTCTGCACCTTTCTTCCTATTTCTGGACTTCTGTTGCCTCTTTCTATATTTTGCTTGCTTCTTTCTGTACCTTTCTTTCTCTTTCTGCCCCTCTCTTGCCTCTTTCTGCACTTCTCTTGCTTCTTTCTGAGCCTTTTTTCCTCTTTCTGTACATGTCGTACCTATGTAGGCATAGTTTTAAAGTAGCATTTAAAAAACCTTAGAAATTCACAGAAAAAAACACAGGTTTTAGGGATGTTATAGTTAGGAATTAGCATTTAAAAAACCTTAGATATTCACCGAAAAAAACACAGGTTTTAGGGACGTTATAGTTAGGAATTAGCATTTAAAAAACCTTAGATATTCACTGAAAAAAACACAGGTTTTAGGGACATTATAGTTACGCTGACATTTAACTCATACAAAACCAGAGAAATTCAGCCATAACCCGCGCCCTCGCAATGCACTGCTGATAACATCACAAATTACATCACTCATGACATGGTCAGTGACATCACTGATGACATCTCAAATGACATCACTGATGACATCACTGATGACATAATCCACTTAATCTCTGATGCACCTCCTCACACCCTAATATAACCTTTCATATACCCACTCTAAACTATAGACTACCATTCTCGAAACCATAGACGCACCAATAGCAGTTAGTACATACCCACTCAATAAATCATGGGTTTACACACA
The DNA here is from genome assembly GCF_964204655.1 of Triturus cristatus. Taxonomy (NCBI): domain Eukaryota; kingdom Metazoa; phylum Chordata; class Amphibia; order Caudata; family Salamandridae; genus Triturus; species Triturus cristatus. Next base: position 1,170,739,685 of record NC_140585.1, read on the forward strand.
CATCCACTCACTCACTTATGCAGTCACTCATACACGCAGTCACTCATCAATACAGCCACTGATAAATGCACTCATACACCCATACAGACACTCACATACCACCACTCACCCATAGAGTTACTCACACGCCTAGTCAGTCACCCAAAGAATCAATCACACTTCCATTTACTTACCTATGCAGTTATACACACACCACCTCACTTATTCATATTGATACTAACACATACTTACTCTCTTCTACAATCACTGACACAAGCACACACCCAGCAATACAGTCACTCTCACAATCATTTACTCTCACATATAGTCACTTATATACTCTAATACACTCATACACTGCCTTTCACATATGTAGTTTCTCACACATATACCACTGACACATCCATTCACTCACCAACACAGCCATACGCACACTCACTCACCCATTCAGGCTATCGCAGATGCACTCATGAACCCATGCACCCAGTGAATCACCGACTCATGCATTCATGCTCGGAGTCACACCCCTACCCATCCACACAGACAGTCAGGCACCCATACAGGTACTCAGACAACCAATCATTAACCCACATAGACACTCATGTTGCTGCTCACCAACCCATGCAGCTACTTACACAACAACTGACAGACTGATACAGATATTCACACAGATTAGTCATTTACCCATACATTTACTAAGACAATTTTAATCACTCACTTATACAGTCAGTCACACACCCACCAAATCATCCATTCAGACACTCATACACCCAGTCATTCTTCAATACACCGTGGCATATATGTATAACATTATTTTTAGAAACACTCAGTCACGGGATGATGTCCTCAGTGATGTCATTTGAGATGCCATCAGTGATGTCACTGACCATGTCATGATTGATGCAATATGTGACATCATCAGCAGTGCTTTGCGGAGGTATGAGTTATAGTTAGCTCAGCTAACTATAACGGCTGAATTTCTATGATTTTGCATGAGTGAAATGTCAGCCTATCTATAATGTCCCTTAAACCTGTGTTTTTTTAAGTGAATATATATATCTATATATATATATATTCACTGACAAAACCATAGGTTTAAGGGAAAGTTATAGTTAGTTGGACATTGCACTCGTACAAAACCCGTGAAATTCCCCCGTTATAGTTAGTCCAGCTAACTATAACTCACGCCCCCGCAATGCACTGCTGATGACGTCACATATTACATCACTCATGACATGGTCAGTGACATCACTGATGACACCACTGATGACATCTCATATAACATCACGGATATATATATATATATATTCACTTAAAAAACCATAGGTTTCACACATGTTATAGTTAGGTGGATATTTCACTCGTAAAAAACCAATGAAATTCCCCCGTTATAGTTAGTTCAGATAACTATAACTCGCGCGCCCGCAATCCACTGCTCATGACGTCACATATTACATCACTCATGATATGGTCAGTGGCATCACTCATGACATCACTGATGACATCATCCTTGTGATAGAGTGGCGGTCGCGCGAGTTATAGTTATCTGAACTAACTATAACGGGGGAATTTCATTGGTTTTTTACGAGTGAAATATCCACCTAACCATAACATGTGTGAAACCTATGGTTTTTTAAGTGAATTTGCAAGGTTTTTTAAATGCTAATTCCTAACTATAACGTGTGTGAAACCTATGGTTTTTTCAGTGAATTTGTACGATTTTTTAAATGCTAATTTATTTATGTATTATTATTTTTTTAATATATTTTTGTTCCTTTTTAAAAATTATTATTTTTTTTGGGTTTTTCACCGTGCGCGCACCCCCGCGGTTTTTGAAAAAAAAAATGATTTTTTTTTTTTTGCCTTCGGGGTCCTTCAGGGACCCCCTGACAAAGGCTAGGGGGTCAGGAACTCTCTACCCTGCCCTGCCCCCTTTTTACGTTCGCCACCTTCCTTTTTCACTCTCGCACTGAAAACAAACAAAATGGCAGCCGACACTTCCTGATTTCGACCGATTCGAACGTTGACTAACATGTAACCACCAATCAGAATTACGCTCGCGCACGTTAGGGTGCTCGCACGGTGCGCGCACGGTGAGCGCACGGTGCAACGTATAGATATTGATATGCTTTTAAATGCTATTTTCTCAGGAAATACTGAACAGATTTACACCAGACCTGCAAAAGGCACTTCCTTGAACTTATGGCTACCTCTATGCCAAATTTCAAGTAATTCTTTTCAGCCGTTCGGGCTGTAGCTGTGTCTAAAGGTCCTATGGGAAAATGCATGGGGAAAACGTGTTTTGGGACCCCCCTTTTTTCTCAGCCCCTGCTTGACGAATCACCCCGAGACTTTCAGGGTAGGAGCTGAGCGGAGCGCCCCATTAGTTTTGAAAATTTCGCGAGGATTCGTCAACCGGCGCCAAAGTTATTCAAGATAGAATTTTGAGATTTCCTATGGAAACACGGTCCTAACTATAACTATCTACTGGCGACCGCCAGTAGATAATATAGATATATATATATATATGTATATATATATATTCACTTTAAAAACACAGGTTTTATAGACGTTATAGTCAGGAATTAGCATTTAAAAAAACCTTTGAAATTCATTAAAAAACCATAGGTTTCAGGGACGTTATAGTTATTTGGATATTTGTCTCATATAAAACCATAGAAATTCCCCTGTTATAATTAGTTGAGCTAACTATAACTCGCGCGCCTGCATTGCGCTGCTGATGACGTCACATATTACATCACTCATGACATGGTCAGGGACATCACTGATGACATCACTCATGACATTTCAAATGACATCACTGATGACATCACTGGTGACATCTCAAATGACATCACTGATGACATAATCCAGTGAATGTGTGTTTCTGTAAAGTTTAAATATTTTTCATATATATCTATGCCAAGGTGTATTGAAGAATGAGTGGATTTACAAGTGCCTGAAGGGATTATTTAGTAGGTGCGTGACTGACTGTATAAGTGAGTGATTGAACGTGTCTAACTGAATGTATGGGTTAGTGAATAAACTGTCTGAAAGTCTGTATTAGTCTCTCAGTTGGTGTGTAAGCAACTGCATGGGTCGGTGAGTAGCTACATGAGTGTCTACATGGGTATTGATTTGTTGTCTGAGTATCTGTATGGGTGCCTGAGTGTCTGTGTGGGTGGGAGGGTATGTGACTCTATGCATAGATGTATGAGTGGGTGATGCACTGGTTGTATGGATTCAAAAGTGCATCTGGGAAGGGCTGTATGAGTGAGTTAGTGTGTGTATAGGTGTGTTGGTGAGTGAATGAATGTCTCAGTGGTATATGTTTGACGAACTACATATGTTTTAAGGCAGTATATGTGAGTGTTAGATAAAGCTAGACAGTGGTATTTGATTTAGGTAAAGGCGCCACATAGACTATTTGCACATATTAATATGAAGAACCCAGTATATGACGGTCCTATAAGGTGAGGAGAACCACCCTACTCCTCAGGATATGCCTCAGCCTTCTATAACAAATGACACTCCTTAGCACACGTGACAGTTTTAAAATAACATAAGTATGTAACGTGTTTCCACAAATACTAGACAAAATAATGCGCAAAAGTCTTCCTTCTTGTTTGTTGTTCACTTTATTTCATACAGCTCTTCCCAGTAATTCTCTACAGCCAACACGTGTTTCATCGCAAAGTGGGGATGTCGTCCCGCGACTTTCTCAAGGTTGTGTAATTTAGAAAATCCAAGAGACCAATATGTAGAGTGGGACAATCAACAATCCCATTGACAACAAACAATCCATACTCCATCAATAATTGGAAAGTCACCAATTGAGTGTAACTTAAGCTTAAGGTGGGATAAAAACACCATTAGCAATTGGAAACTCCCAATAGCACAATAACACAGAATTTACCTCTGTCATAACAGTAGGTCTATGAACCTAATAGCGATGTAGAGTCCAAGATGGTGCGCTTAGGATAGTGAGTGCTACTCATCTAATTCTCATGTACTGAGAGAAGTAAAAGGGAATTAAAGGAAATAAAAGCCTATGGTTGTTAAGGTGGTCGTGAGAAAGGTGAATCGTGATGAGGGTCTAATAAAAGATTCATAAATGTGTACTCATTGTGTGAAAAACTTGTGATGTGAGTAAGTGGAGTTTAAGAAAGAAAGAGAAAAGAGATTATAAATAAGGCTATATAAATTGATTCTGAAAGCATAAGAAAAGATGAATATTTATATATGTCAGTTATTTTATTCTGTTTGCAAAGTTCTAAATTGTTGTTTAAAGGTTATATAGTCTCAAAAAAAACAACTTATTAAGCGGCGATAATTCCAAACCGCAAATGGTTTCAGGTGCGGTAACGCCTGTATTTCGGAATGCGTTTCTCTGGTTCCTATTTCTTCCAGAATTAATCCTTTCCGTGCTGCAATTTTATGAAATTGCTAATTATAGTTTGCTTGATAATGTGGTTTCTTACTTTAATCAAAATAATTAAAATCATTGACTAGCAGCAATCACGCAGTTCCTTGTTTAAAAGGGAGTTTCAGAGTAACTGACAAATTATTGTTTGTCAAAATTAACTCCATGAATGTAGAGAATTACTGGGAAGATCTATACGAAATAAAGTGAACAACAAAGAAGAAGGAAGACTAAACTTTTGCGCATTATTTTGTCTAGTATTTGTGGAAACACGTTACATACTTATGTTATTTTAAAACTGTCACATGTGCTAAGGAGTATCATTTGGTATATGTGAGTGTTGTAGTATATAAATGACTATACGTGAGAGTAAGTTATTTGAAGAGTGGATGTATAAATGAGTGTCTGCTTGTATCAGTGATTGTATAAGACAGTAAGTATGTGTTAGTATCCGCATAAATAAGTGATGTAGTGTGTTTATAAATAACGGAGTTGGTATTTATAACTGTATACATGAGTAAATGGGTATGTGATTGATTCTTTGCATGACTGACTAGGTGTGTGAGTAACTCTATGGATGAGTAGCGGAGTGTGACTGTATGTATGGGTGTATGAGTGCATATTATAGTACTGTATTGATGAGTAACTGCATGTATAAGTGACTGGATGTGTGTGTAGACCTAGGAAATAGTCAGTGGTATGTAGTATCTGGCATGTTGTGTGTATGGTTTCAAAAATAGTAGTCTGTATTTTAGAGTGGGTGTATCAAAGTTTATATTAGGGCATCAGTATGTGCATCAGATTATCACGTGGATGATTTAATCAGTGATGTCATCAGTGATGTCATCAGTGATGTCACTTACCATGTCATGAGTGATGTAATATGTGACGTCATCAGCAGTGCATTGCAGGCACGCGAGTTATAGTTAGCTCAACGAACTATAACGGGGGAATTTCTATGGTTTTATATGAGTCAAATTTCCAACTAACTATAACTTTTTTTTTTGTTGAGAAAACTGGAGTCCCATACCGGTAGTGTACCAAGCTCCATCAGCACGTGAATCCTATCTGCCATATTGCTAAACTCGTAAACGATGTGCATTTCGTATCCGACGGGTTTGTGGCACTGCGTCCCGCGTAACATCATATACATATGAGGTCGTGCCAGCTGCTACTTTGGTATGCGACGAGTACGCAGTACCAAGCCGTGCATTACATCATGTACGTATGGGGTCGCACCCACTGCGCGTTGCGTATGCGACAAGTGCATGCTGCCAGGCCCTGTGTTACGTCATTGACGTATGGTGTCACGCCGGATACGCCGTTCCCTCATTTATTTTGTGTCTCTAAATAAGTTTAAAGTGTATAAGAGAGCAAGTGATATTCTAAAATATTTTAAACATTTATATATTTCTAACTGTAATAAACTGCGTTGGGTGTGGCCCCCTTGCGCGCTCGGTGCGCGATTGCCATGTGACCTTAAAAAAACCATTTGATGGGTTCATAATATTTCCCATTGTAACAGTTGGAGGACCCCATCCATTTTAGTCATTCTCCCTACGGCGTTTGATGAGAGACACCTCTTCTGCTTAGAGAGCTTTTTTGAACAGTTTTTTGCTGTGAACACATATCTTACACTACATGCAAGATGCAACGATCATCTTGATCAATATTCATGGTCTGTACAGTAGCCTTCCATGTGTGATTGCCATGCACCTGAAATGTTACATCAAAAAACAAATGTGTGTTACACGATGCCCCTGGTGTGTGTGTGTGTGTGTGTGCGCGCATTATTGTGCTGCCTTTCAGCCTGGGTATTGGTGGCTCGAAGGGGTATCATCAGCCACGGGCAGAGTGCACATCCTAGATCACATGTGACAAACAGTAAAGAGTAATGTGTATATTTGTGTTGCAGTATGCTCTGTTGTCAGGCTTTACCAGTATAGTAGTGTGTCATATGTGAGACTTTCAGATTCACGTTTGACATGCATTGCTTGACTGTAATGAGCATTATCACTGTGTATGACGTAGCCTCAATGCTGATCCTCCCTCCATCCGAGCACATTCAAATGTGTGCGCTTCGCAATTGCAACACTTTCAATAATACCGCACATCACTGACATGCGTGTCTGCGCATATCCACAGGTTTGACAACGACAAGTGATGTTGGCCATTCAATGTTTTCAGACTGCATCTCATTACTAATAGTTGCCACCCTGCCGGTACATGCTACATTAATGTAAATTGCGGATTGTGCGACGTCAAAACTTCAACAGGGACACACACATAAATACACTTCCTGGCCAGGCAGGAACTGAACAACGCCCAGGTCCCCGGAATAATTATTCACACCCCTACGCTGGCCTGTCGTACGCAAGCCCAGACCCACTTTGCGTACGTATAAATAGGATAACGATGACGCCACATGTCCCAGTTCTTCCACACTGCCTCAGGTGATATGGCCGCATCCACCTCACATATCACAATGCGCAATAAAAAAAGGGATCCATGAGGTGTACACCATCCTCGCAATCAAAACTCCATTTTAATTGTGAACCATACTGGCCGTCGTGTTTGGACACACAACAATGACAGCAGGTGAGCTGTGGGGCCTGGGTGCACAGGGGCTTCAATTGAGCGTGGTGCTGTGGGAGGGGTGGGGTGCATCAGCTTGGGTGCGCAAGTGCGAACAAGCGATGTTGCCGTGCGTAATGATGTGATCTCTGACCTCATTCAGTCACATCTCTGTCTCATGTTAAGGACCTCCCGGACCGTAGTGTAGGCCTGAGCCAGTGGGCAGCGCTGCCCTACAGACACATGGCATTGGCTTTTGGGGCACTGTAGTGAGCTGATTACTAAGTGTACATGCACACATGCTTGCACCATTGCATGACACGCGCACATTATGCTTCTAGCATGCGCTCTGTTCCTTTGTATGTGAATGTTGGCATAACATATTATTATTTAACCTTGTGTATTCTCGTACACTCCAACTCCTCTTTGAACCACGATAACAGTTGGTAGATCGTACTTCAAGAAGGAAGGATGCACTCAACTGGTGTTCTCTATTAAGCTTGAAATAAACCTTCATTTACCTCAAGACGTTTCCAGCATTATATTATTTCTCCCTTTTCAGACACTGAGTTAGTTGCACCAAAATGCGCACAGCAGGTGCTTAGCCCGTGATGATGCTCTGGGCATTCTGACGCCTTCCATCATCGTATCAAGACACCGTCACAGACCAGAGACCTGCTATGCCACCCTGAGAGAGGCACCGCGGAGTCGGAGCTCGCACCGACACGTCGTTGGACACAACGGTGGCAGGTAAGCAGTGAAGCCTCAGTGCACAGGAGCTGCAATTGAGCACAGTGCGGGGAAGAGGCTGGGGTGCAGCAGCCTGGGTGCACAGATGCAGGCAAGCGATGTTGCCGTAGATAATAATGTAATCTCTGGCCTCATTCATATCTCTGTTTCATTTTAAGGACTTGCTGGACCGCACTCTCTATCGCGGCCCCCTGAGTCCCAGACATACAGGTGACGGGAGGTGATCAGTGAGGGCTGGGTGCAGTAGGCCGGCGCTCTGTCTCTTCCTCCATCTGTTCTTTTGACTCTCCCTCCCCTTCTCCCTTCCACCCACTCGCTCTCTGTCCCATTCTCACTTTCTTCCTTTCATTCTGACTACCTTTCTTTTTCTCTTGGACATGGCACACATACTTATGTTTCTTTTTTGTCTTGCAGGTTTTGTACGCTGCTTCCAGAGGAGTCCCACCCACTTATTTCATGTTATACTGTTGTTTCTTCGAATAAAGTTGTGTTTCCGTTTATTTGTGTTGTTTTAATAATGGTTATTTTTTTTACCAATAAATAAGTGAGTGTATGGGTCTTCTTTTTCTGACAACACTTGTCTGTAGTTTATTGTGAAAATCGGCGGTTGATAGGAGGTTATGAGGGAAAACATTTGTAATCTTGCGGTGCACCTACCAAATATAAACCAACAGACTATTACATAAATGAAGCCTGGCTAATTCTACAACTGCAAGGGTTCTATGAGTGTATCACTTTATAACACCATGAGTACTGCCCGTGTGATTACACAACCAATAAGGCACTGCCTAGGGCACCGAGGCTGCAGGGACTGGCGAGGCCCACCCTGCATATTTAAGTAAAGCCCCGGAGGTTGCTGAATCCCCAGACTTGAGTTGGCCTCGAAGCCCCCCGAACATTAGTAAACAATACCCGTGGAGGTGATGATCCCCTAGACTGCGAAACGTCTCTGTGCCCTCCCGTGCCTAATTTACATGTGAGATTAAGGTCCCCAGTGCTGCAGAGACACTGCAATATAATAATAGGATTGGCCCTTGAACATTACCCACCAGGGGGCTCATTTAAATGAATGGGTGAGACCTCGCTTCATTTTTTTTTCTCCATTTTTACCATCCGGATACCATCCGGATCCGCTTTATTGAAGCAATATGAGGTTTTCCTCCTCTCGCTTCAACGAGGCTAACAAGGATTTGCTAGCACAGGGTAGAAGCCATGCTCCTGCCCTGTAATAGCAAACATAAATGTCCCGCAGATGCACACCCTGGGAGATTGTATGAGCTGCGCTTGGGAGGTGGCGCTCCATAGGGCCATGATGCATTGGTTACTGCATAACTACAGAATTAATATAAACGCATACTAACACTACTTGCACACGTGTAAAACAGCGACCAGAGTGTAGTGAAGAGGCAGAGGAAGCCCAAAATGAAAAAATATAAATCCTACCAGAGGTCGGATCACATAGTTCGATGAGCCGACGACCCTGGGATGAGTAGAAACAGCTTCATGAAGAAAACGGGTCTTCAGCAGAGAGCAAGGAAGCTCGAAATACTGATGAGTGCTGCCTTCTTTTTACCTTCTCCCGCTCCTCGCCAAACTTATGTAGTGAAGGGGCAGACAGTAGTGTATCCGAAAAGTAGATTTATTGCAGGAAAAGAAGACAGCATAAACAGCCACAAACAGGAGCAGACAGCAAGGCGACCGTCTTCTCCAGCACCATGTACAAACTCCCCAAGATTCCCCTCATGACAGCCCTACATTCTAACATCACATACTTACATTCTAGTAGCATTACATACTAACATTCTACTATTACTTACATTGGAACAGAGCGCATCACATCACTTTACAGCAATGAGCTCACGGTTTCGGCTCACGGTCTTCACACTGGTAGGCGTGAGTACTTTGCTTCCCACTTCCGGTATAGTATAAACGCACGGTAGGGGTCAGTAGTTCACTTCCCACAAAATGTATGGTATAAACACCTATACTAACACTACTTCCACAGGTATGTTACAAAGACCAGAGCACATCACTTTACAGCAATGAGCTCATGGTTTAGGCTCTCGGTTTCATACCCGAGTGTAGCAGCATCTCATCTCAGCACCATGCCACTCTGAGCAACACCGCACTTTCAGACCGGTAGGAGTGAGTATTTCGCTTCGTACTCCCGCCACAGAGGTTACAGTGCTCCTATCCTTCTGTTTCCTACTCTTTTCACCCTTTTTTCCCCTTACTCGTTTCAATGGAATCACAAAGTGGCTGCCAACACTTCCTAGTTGCAACAGCTCTCAGCCAATAAGCAGCAAGCTCGTGCTTGTAACGCCTCAGCCAATCAGATGGCAGAATTCCCAAATATCGATATCTGTAAATTTCGATATTTCTCCAAAACTACTGAATGGATTTTGTTACACCAAATAAACAAAAGTGTGCTTTCTAGACCAAGACCCTTCTCCCTGCCAAATTTGGGGTAATTCACCTGTTCGACCTGTAACCTTGTCTAAAGTTTCCTATGGAAATTGCATGGAGAAGACATGTTTTGGGACCCCCTTTTTTCTCAGCCCCCACTTGACGAATCACCCCCACACTTTCAGCATAGGACCTGATATGAACAAAGAATTAGTTTGGAGAATTTCATGACGATTCATCAAACTACGCCAAAGTTATAAGCAAAACAAAAAATACTCTATGGAAACTTGGTCCTAACTATAACTACCTAATGGCGACCGCCAGTAGGTAATATATATTACTGAGGGAGCCATCAACACGTTTAATATTTTTTTTGCACCTCCCACTACATGGCCCCCCCATTGCGCAGCATCTCCCAGCACTCCCGGCTGTTACAATGATATCGGGCTGCAGTACTCACCTGAACAATGTATGCTGGGAATTGTAGTTGTACATGAAACTTCATTCCTCATAAGGCAGCAGGACCAGCTGATCTCCCACCAATGGGAGCGCAATGAGATTTTCAAAGGAGGGAACAGGTGACGACAATTCAGCAGTAGCATCTGTAGAAGATGAAAGTCGAAATGCATCATGCCATGCGGAAAAACCTGTGAATAAAGGCTTCCATAGAATCCCCGCTGTGTCCCTGGACTTCTTTGAAATAAGGTGGTCGTTTTGTGATGTTTTTCGTGCCTGCCAGGAGCGTGATACAGGGACCCATCCATTAAGTAGTCCTGGACTTTGCTGGCAAATCGGACTGTGAAATCAAGGTATTGATATGGCCAGGAGCGCCTCGAGAACGGACCATACCAGCGGCCGCTGCGATCGGGCAGCCTCTGATTACATGGGGAGGCGAGCATAACTTCCGTTTGACTCAGGCCCGGTGTGTTCTCATTACTGGGGCTGGATGTTGGGGACCTGAGGGAGCCTTCAACAAGTTTAATATTTTGTTTGCACCTGCCACTACATGGCCCCCCTTTGCGCAGCATCTCTCAGCACTCACGGCAGTTACAACGATATCCGGCTGCAGTACTCCCCTGAACAATGTATGCTGGGGATTGTAGTTGAACATGAAACTTCATTCCTCATAAGGCAGCAGGACCAGCTGATCTCCCGCCAATGGGAGTGCAATGAGATTTTCAAAGGAGGGAACAGGTAACGACAATTCAGCAGTAGCATCTGAAGAAGACGAAAGTCAAAATGCATCATGCCATGCTGAAAACCTGTGAATAAAGGCTTCCATAGAATCCTCGCTGTGTCCCTGGACTTCTTTGAAGTAAGGTGGTCGTTTTGTGATATATATATATATATATATATATTACCTACTGGCGGTCGCCAGTAGGTAGTTATAGTTAGGACCACGTTTCCATAGGAAATCCACAACATTCTATTTTGAATAACTTTGGCGCCGGTCGACGAATCCTCGTGAATTTTTCAAAATAGGTGGGGCGCTACGCTCCGCTCCTACCCTAAAAGTCTCGGGGGGGATTCGTCAAGCGGGGGCTGAGATAAAAGGGGGGTCCCAAAACGCGTTTTTCCCATGCATTTTTCCATAGGACCTTTAGACAGGGCTACAGCCCGAACGGCTGAACAGAATTACTAGAAATTTGGCAGAGAGGTAGTCCTCAGGTCAAGGAAGTGCCTTTTGTAGGTTTGGTGTAAATCTGTTCAGTAGATTCTGAGAAAATAGCCTTTAAATCAATATATATATCTGAGCCAGCTTACGGTGCGCTTACGGTACGCTTACCGTACGCGTACGGTGGCGTGCGCGAGCGCGATTCTGATTGGCTCTTAGATCCTAGTAAACATTCAAATCGGCCGAAACCAGGAAGCGGCGGCCGCCATTTTCTCTCTCGCACTGAGAGTGATGTTTAAAAAATAAAGCCCAAAAACATGTAAAGGGGCTGTTTAGACAGCTCCCACACACATAGCCATGTTGAGGTAGTTCCCCAAGATCCCCCAAGGCCAAAAACGGAATTTTTATTTTTTCGCTAATTTCGCCGATTACGCTTACCGTACGCGTACGGTAAAAAATTGTAAAAAAAAAAAAGTATCCACACTCTCCCCACCCCGTGTGCAATTGGTGGCCGAAGTCCACCAATTGTGCATGGCTTATTAGAGCTGAGAAAAACTATAATATTTTTAAAAAAAAAAATAAAAAAAAAAATTATCCACACTCTCTCCACCCCGTGTGCAAATGGTGCTCGAAGGGCACCATTTGTGCATGGCTTATAAAAATTACGAAAAATTAAAATATTACCTTTCAAAACGTAGTGCATCATATGTCCTCCATGTGCGCACGGTGCGCGAAGCGCATCGTGCATACATGGCCCATCTAGCGTAACGTGGGCACGCGGTGCGCGTAGCGCACCGCGTGCCCACCGTGCGTGCATGGCACTAACTGCGTAAAGTGGGCGCGCGGTGCGCGAAGCGCACCGCGTGCTTACTGTGCGCGCGCGCACGGAACGAACTGCGTTAAGTGGGCGCGCACGCCACAAATGGCGTAAAGTAACTTATCATTTAAAAAACCGTACAAATTCACTGAAAAAACCATAGGTTTCACACACGTTATAGTTAGGAATTAGCATTTAAAAAACCTTGCTAATTCACTGAAAAAACCATAGGTTTCACACATGTTATAGTTAGCTGGACATTTTACTGATTAAAAACCAATGAAATTCCCCCGTTATAGTTACTGTAGGCAACTATAACTCACGCGACCGTAATCCTCTGCTGATGACATATGTGTCTTTATGAAAAAAAAATATTTGTAATATATGTATAGCTAAAATTTAATGGAAGAAGACATGGGCAAATAAGTGTCTAAATACAGTATTAGCATCAGCAGAGGATTGCGGTCGCGTGAGTTATAGTTGCCTACAGTAACTATAACGGGGGAATTTCATTGGTTTTTTATCAGTAAAATGTCCAGCTAACTATAACATGTGTGAAACCTATGGTTTTTTCAGTGAATATATATATATATATATATATATATATATATATATATATATATATATATATATATATATATATATATTCACTGAAAAAACCATAGGTTTCAGGGGCGTTATAGTTAGCTGGACTTTTCACTCGTACAAAACCATTGAAATTCCCCCGTTATAGTTAGTTCAGCTAACTATAACTCGCGCGCCCGCAATGCACTGCTGATGACGTCACATATTACATCACTCATGACATGGTCAGTGACATCACTCATGACATCACTGATGACATCTCAAATGACATCACTGATGACATCATCCAGTGAATGTGTGTTTTTCTGAAAATTACATATGTTTTATATATGTATATCTCAAGGTCGATGGAAGAATAAATGGGTATATAAGTGTCTAAATGGATGATTTGTTTTTGAAAAATTGATTGTATAACTGACTGATTAAGTGTATCTTAGTGAATACATAGCTTAGTGAGTAATGTTTAAATATGTAAATATCTGTATCAGTCTCTCACTTTGTGTATAAGTGGCTGCATGGGTTGGTGAGTAGCTACATGAGTGTCTATATAGGTTATTAGTTGGTTTTTTGAGTATCAGTATGAGTGTCTGAGTGTCTGTATGGTTCGATGGGGGTATTACGTAGTGCATAGGTGCATGAATAAGTGACTCACTGTTTGTATGTGTTGAAGACAGCATGTGTGCAGGACTGTATGGGTGGATGAGTGTGTGCATGGGTGTGTTAGTGAGTGAATGACTGTCTCAATAGTGTCTTTATGAGTAACTACATATGTTTTAAACTAGTATATGTGACTATTGGTGTATATAAGTGAGTATATGTGAGAGTGAGAGATTAAAAGAGTTCCTGTATGAATAAGTATGTGTTTCTATAAGTGATTGTTTAAAAGACTAAGTATGTGTAAGTTTATGTAGAAGTAAGTGTGGTGGTGTGTGAATAACTGTATATGCAAGTAAATGGATGTTTGATTCTTTATTAGCATGAGTGACTATGTGTGTGAGTAACTCTATGGACGAGTGGCATTGTGTAACAGGATGTATAGGTGTATGAGTACATATGATGAGTGAGTACATGTAGGAGTGACTGTATAGAACTGTTGGTGAATGAGTGGATGTGTATGCGGATCTTAGAATTACTGAATAGGTTGTTGTAACTGATATTGGTATGTCCATTGTTTTGAAAATTTTAGTTTCTATTTTTGAATGTGTGTATCAAAGGTTATATTAGGGGAGAGGAGGTCTGCCACTCTATCACAAGGATGATGTCATCAGTGATGTCATTTGAGATGTCATCAGTGATGTCATGAGTGATGTCACTGACCATGTCATGAGTGATGTAATATGTGACGTCATCAGCAGTGCATTGCGGGCGTGTGAGTTATAGTTAGCTGAATTCATTATAACGGGGGAATTTCAATGGTTTTGTACGAGTGAAAAGTCCAGCTAACTATAACGCCCCTGAAATCTATGGTTTTTTCAGTGAATTTCTAAGGTTTTTTAAATTCTAATTCCTAACTATAACGTGCCTGAAACCTATGGTTTTTTCAGTGAATTTCAAACGTTTTATAAATGCTGATTTCTAACTATGCCTACATAGATAGGACATGTGAAGAAAGAAGAAAAAACGCACAGAAAGAAAAAAAAGAAATGCAGAAAGAAGCAACAGAAGTCCTCAAAGACGAAGAAAAGTGCAGGAAGAAGGATAACGTGCAGAAAGGACAAACAGAAGAGCAGAAAGAAGCCTTGTTGCAAAATCATCCTGTACCCTCAACTTTTTCAGATGGATACTGGTGGTAACTGAGTCTGACTAACCAGTCCTAGAGCCAGTGCTATGTTAAAAGACACTCAGAATACAGTGAAAACACCTACATACACTAGGGAACACTATGCGTTGGGGTCCCCCTGTGATCAGCATGACTTCCTCTGTAAGCCCCTAGTATATAATAGGGCAGGGGATTAAAACTACCTCTTAAAATGCGCCACAGGGCGTGTTTGCACACGTCACCTCAGGCCCCGGCCCCTCACTTCCCCACTTTGTAAACACGCCCAGTGGCCATTTTAAGTTGGGAGATTAACTCCCCTTGAATCCTGAGGGTCCCTAGGGTCCAACTAGACCCCTAGGTACCTCCAGTAAGCGCCACAGAGCTGCGTTGCAGAGAGATGTAAAAAGGGGCACGGCCTAGACCACCTCTCTGCAACGCAGCGCAGTGGCGCTTACTGGAAGCACCTGGTGGGCTAGTTGGCCCCCAGGGTCCCTCAGGATTGAAGGGGAATTATTTCCCCAACTTAAAACGCGCCACAGGGCTTGTTTGCACACGTTAACTCAGGCCCTGTCCCCTCCCTTCACCACTGTGTAAACACGCCCTGAGGCCGTTTTTAGTTGGGAGATTAAGTTCATTTGAATCCTGAGGGTCCCTAGGGTCCAACTAGCCCACTAGGTACCTCCAGTAAGCACCACAGAGCTGCGTTGCAGAGAGGTGTAAAAAGTGGCACGGCCTGGACCACCTCTCTGCAACGCAGCTCAGTGGTGCTTAATGGAAGCACCTGGTGGGCTAGTTGGCCCCTAGGGCCCCTTAGGATTGAAAGGGAATTATTTCCCCAACTTAAAACGCGCCACAGGGCGTGTTTGCACACGTCACCTCAGGCCCCGTCCCCCTCCCTTCACCACTGTGTAAACGTGCCCTGTGGCCGTTTTAAGTTGAGAGATTAAGTCCCCTTGAATCCTAAGGGTCCCTAGGGTCAAACTAGCCCACTAGGTACCTCCAGTAAGCGCCACAGAGCTGCGTTGCATAGAGGTCTAAAAAGGGGCGTGGCCTCAGAACACCTGTCTGCAACGCAGCTCCCTGGCGCATACTGGAGATACCTGTTGGGCTAGTTGGCCCTCAGGGACCCTCAGTATTGAAGGGGAATTAATTCCCCAACTTACAACTGGCCAGGGGGCATGTTTGCAGAGTGCTGCAAGGAGGGGTGTGGCCTCCAGCGCGATGCCGGTATTTTATTTATTTTATTTTTTTAAGAAGGAGGGCTGTGTGGCACCCCTTCTTTTTCTAATTTACTGGCCCTGGGGACCCCATCCCCCAGGGCCTGCACCCAAATTTTTTTTGTTGAAAAAAATTAATTTGGCCCTCCTTTTAAAAAAAATTCTTTAGGAGGGGGCTGCGTTGCCCCCCTCCTTAGGCCACTTATGGCTCCGGGGACCCCATCCCCCGGGGCCGGCCTTTATATTTATAGAAACACCTAGGACATGCTGGACAAACAGTATGTACCTATCACCATGACGATTTGCGTGATATTCATTAAAAGGCGACTATGCATAGAATGAATCCACATGGAATGTATTTACACCGCTAGTGAAGCTCTGACGTGTCTGACGCCCTACGGTGCCTAAACCCGGCGCCCCCACTGGTGGGTACTCTCCAAGTAGACATTCTTGTCATTTATTTATACAAACATGGGTAGCTATTGACGGGCACATTTAATATACACGCACACCAAGTCATTCAAAGGGGATTCAACAAAAATTCGACCAAACTATGCAAGAAATCCCCCTCACGGTTAATAAAACACACATCCACCGCCGGATGTGTAATACTTTTTATTTTACTCTCTGGAAAGGAGACAAACCTCACTTGAGAGTCACAACATGCTCCTGGCTGAGCCCAATGCTGTGTTACACCCACCAGTGCCCGCCGAGTGCCTCACACCTCTGTGTTGTATTCCACCAGCTAGTGCGTATGCTATGACACTCTCTAGCTTATGTGCACTGTAACACCACCCCGTGAATATGTCATGCCACACTTGCCTTCGCACGGGTTATATTGCCCCATCTAACGTGCCTTCCTCGATGCCAATGTTATAACGCACAGCGCTATGCCATACATATTACAATCTGGGATCCATATCTTTGTCACAGTGCATATGCAACGTTACACTCCCCAGCACATATTTTATATTACAACTTTAGAGACTAGTTAGGTTACACAACACTGCCCTGTGCATATTACACTCCAAGGCGCATATCGCATAGCATGCGCTAGTGCCTGTGCTATCTCGTGCTCTCCAATGAATCTGTCATTGCGCACAATGTATTGCATATTATATTTCACACCCCGGTTCCTCTTATATCACACTTTTTGGTGCATAGTTTATACCATATACTATATCTAGTTTTCATTTTTAATCGTGCTCTCAGGACTATGTTCTATATAACACTGCATCCACCTACCCTTTTCACGGGCATTACATTTTGCGATGGGGGGTGGAGGGTCAGGGGGTGTTTCTGCCAAGTGAGCCTGGAGTCACAGTCACAAACGTCCTCTTCTTCCTGAATAAAAGTCAGATTATGCTGTATACTTGTTCATATTTTAAGTAGTTCGCACAGACACACATTTTAAAAACAATAAAGTTCCTAATACCTACCTTCTCTGAACAGTTAGCTTGCTGTCCCATCCACCTCCTCCCTATCCTCTCTTGTCTGAATCCATGGACTAGCCTCCTCCCTCCTGCCATGCATGGTCTGATGTGCTGCCACTGCCCTCCATTTAGCATGATGTACCAGTCCACTCCTCCTGCCCTCCATTGCCCAATTCTATGGCCCATCATTGACCTCCTGATTAGCCTCTGTGCTTAGCTTGCTGCCCCTATTCTCCTTCCCCCTGCCCTCCGATGTCTTTGTGCATGCCCCTGCTCCATCCTTTTTGCCCACCATGTTCCATGGACCTGCCACTCCAATCTACTCTGAGTGTTCTGTTGAGCTGCCACTCCCCTCCCACCTGCCTAGCATTGTCAGATGACTGTAACCTGTCCCTGCCACCTCCACCCTGCCTGTCCACATTCCATGCCCCATATCCCCTTCCTCCTGTCCTCCATGGTCCATTTTACTGCCACACCCTTCTGCCCTCCCTGGTCTGTTGTGCTGCAACTGCTCCTCCTGCCTGCCCTGAGCGGTCTTCTGTGAGGCCCCTTCCCCTGAACTCTCTTGTCTGTGCCCAGGTCCTGACGCTCCCTTCTATCCTCCATGGTCCTTTGTGCATGCCCCTGCACCCTCCTTCTTGCCCATCATAGCCATTGTGCTGCCACTAATCCTCCCGCTTGCCATGCATGGTCTTCTGTGCTGCCATGGCCCCTCCCACCTTCCCTGTGTGGCCAGCTAGCTGCCCCTGACCCCTCCCACCTTCCCTCCATGGTCTGTGTGTATGGCATCATAGTCTCATTGATGCTCTCCATGGTGTGTCTTGTTTCTAGTGCCCAACCTGCCTGACCTCCATGGTCATCTTGCTGCCACTGCCCTGCCCCCTTGCCCCAGCCCTCTGTTTCCATGAGCAGACCCCTATTCCCTCCCTCCTGGCTTGTCTGTTCCATTGTAATGCCCCTGATCCGTCCCTCCTGCCCTTTATGGTCTGTTATGCTGCAGCTTTCTCTCCTGTCTATCCATTATGGTCAGCTAGCTACCATTGCCTCTTTCCCCTCTGTTCTCTGTTGTCCATGTGCATGGTCCTGTCCCCTCCCTATTACTTTCTATGGATTGTTATGCTGCACTCCCGTCCCACATGCGCTGTGTGGTGTATTGTGCTGCTGCAAACCCTGATGCCTGCCCTGTAGGGTCAGTTTGGTGCACTTCTCCATGTCCCTCCTGTCCTCTGTTATCCGAGTCCATGTCCCTACCCCAATTCCTCCTGCCTACCATGATCCAATGTACCATACTTGCGAACATTTTGAACTTGGTAAGAGGGAGATTTTGAAAAAAAACTGGGGTAATGATTTTCCCCTTTGAGTTACATTGAAAAAGAGGAGATTGTAGAAAGGAGACAGATCAAATAAAGCCCATTTGAGCTTAAAAACATTGGACGTTTCCTGGCTGAAACGGGTCTGTTGACATGTATGGTTGTACTACCACTGCCTCTTCCTTCTGCCCACAATGGTCTATTATATTGCCACAGCCTCTCTTGCCAGTCCTGTATTGTTGGTTTGTTGCCCCTGCCCCCCTTTCCACTACCCTCCATAGTCTGTTGTGCTGCCACTGCCCTTCCTGCCTGCCCAGTGTGGTCAAATTGTTGCATCTGCACTCTCCTACCTGCCTTCAATTTTCAGAGTCCGTGCCTCTGGCCTCTGCCTCTCAACAGTATCCCAATGAACAACTAGATTGCTGACATTCTATATTTATTACAAAAGTGTGGAACGCCTGACGTCATCTTGATGTAATCAAAACTGTAATACCTAGAGTATTTCTTTTAGAAATTACATTTATGAGAGGGTCTTATTTGCATCAAAACTATGGCTAGTGCTCTAAAAAACTAAAATGAGGACATATTTTCTGAGTTTTCAAATAGCGACAAAGAACTTTTAAATTATTTGTAATCTTTATGTTTTTTTGTATCCAGTTTACCACTTGATTAAATGTTGCACTTAGGGGAGAGGATGTGGTGTTACTTCCAGAGCTGCAGACTTTGCAACTGGGGAACCAGGTTGGAGTTTCTGCTTCAGCTCAACATTCTGTGATTCTGGTCAAATAACTTAATCTCCCCATGTCTACAACCAAAATGAATTTGATCTTGTGTGATGTAACCAATGTTCATGTAAAGCACTCCAATACCTGACAAGTCTGCACTATATAAAACTGCAAATACACAAAAAATAAGTGTTTTGCACACTTCTATCATTGGGCTACATGTGGATTACATCTGGGTGATATTTGTGCTGCATTTGGGCTCTTTTGTCTCTGGTGGCCATCTTGGGAGATTTATTTGTTATGAAGTTTCCTCATTTCCTCATTTACTGCAGTCTCCTCAGTAGGAAATGCTTTCAGTTTTTTACTTTGATTCCATCAAGAAGGTATTCAGATATGTCACACATTTGCCATAAATTCTGAATGTTAGCACTCTAGTTGCTCGTAAGATCACTGTAGTAAAGCTACTGCTCACCACGGAAGTCTGCTTCTGGTATTAAAAGTGCATGTTTCAGTCTGCATATCAGAATTTTTTAATGAAATAGAAGAGGATTTGAGAAGTTACTCAAAATGTGCCCTAATTTTTCTTTCTTCAGCACTAATCATAATTTCTATGGCAAAATGAACCCCCTCATTGTGTTACCAGTTTATTCCAATCAAGATGGCTTCAGGTGTGCCATACTTTTGTCATAAGTAAGACAGTAATCGCTCTAGTTGTTCTTAAGAACACTCTGGGACATTCTGTCATTGGGCTACACTTGGGCTACATCTGGGTGATATTTGGGCTACATTTGGGCTCTTTTGTCTCTGGTGGCCATCTTGGGAGACTTATTTGTTAAGATGTTTCCTAATTTCCTCATTTACTACGGTCTCCTCAGAAGGAAATACTTTCAGTTTTTTAATTTGATTCCATCAAGAAGGCATTCAGATGTGTCACACATTTGCCATAAATTCAGTATGTTAGCACTGTAGTTGCTTATTAGATCACTGTAGTAAAGCTACTGCTCACCAGGGAAGTCTGCTGCTGGTATTGAAAGTGCATGTTTCAGTCTGCATGTCAGAATTTTTTAATGAAATAGAAGAGGATTTGAGAAGGCACTCAAAATGTGACCTAATTTTTCTTTCTGCAGCACTAATCATACGTTCTATGGCCAAATGAACCCCCTCATTTTGTTCCTTTTTAAATTAAATATTTTAAGAGTTACCACTTTATTCCAACCAAGATGGCTTCAGGTGTGCCATACGTTTGTCATAAGTAGGACTGTTAGCGCTCTAGTTGTTCTTTAGAACACTCTGGGAAGCTGAAGTAGAACACAAAGGAATCGACTGACAGTCTCTGCCCTTGTTGGATGTACATGTTTTACTTAGAATGTCAGACTTCATTCTCACATGACTGAGAAAGATAATGTGAATTTACAGAAAATATGCTCTCAGTTTAGCTTATAGATCACCTTCCAAACCTCTGTGGGAAAAGCATGTGAAAATAGTTTTCTCTCAAACATGATTCATTATATCACAGCAGAAGGCTTTTTCACATGGTAAAATCACCTTAGAACACACCACAATTCCTAAAATGAGTATGGTACCATCATGATTTATAATGTAACTAAAGTGTTAAAACCTTCTATTAACTGCAATGCTTTTTAATGAGGTGCTATCATGTATATTGGTCCCAAGATGGCTGCCAACACTTCTTGGATGAAGTGCTGACAGCCAATCAGATCTCACGATTAGATGTGTGGTTAGGCTCCACCCAGATATATATTGCTTTTACTTTTGATTTTCTCAGGAACTACTGAACGGATTTACACCATTTAAGCAAAAGGCACAAGTCTGAACTGAGGACTACCTCTTTGCCAAATTTGGTGTAATTCCGTTCAGCACTTCAGGCTGTAGCTGCGTCAACAGGTCCTATGGGAAAATGCATGGGGAAAACGCGTTTTGGGACCCCCCTTTTTTCTCGGTCCCCGCTTGACGAATCACCGAATTTCACGAAGATTCATCAATCGACGCCAACGTTATTCCAAATAGAATGTTGCGTATTTCCTATGGAAAATAGGTCCTAACTATAACTACCTACTGGCAACTGCCAGTAGGTAATATATATATATATAGATATTCACTGAAAAAACCATAGGTTTCAGGGGTGTTATAGTTAGCTGGACTTTTCACTTGTACAAAACCATTGAAATTCCCCCGTTATAGTTAGTTCAGCTAACTATAACTCGCGCGCCCGCAATGCACTGCTGATGACGTCACATATTACATCACTCATGACATGGTCAGTGACATCACTCATGACATCACTGATGACATCTCAAATGACATCACTGATGACATCACTGATGACATCATCCAGTGAATGTGTGTTTTTCTGAAAATTAAATATGTTTTATATATGTATATCTCAAGGTCGATGGAAGAATAAATGGGTATATAAGTGTCTAAATGGATGATTTGTTTTTGAAAAATTGATTGTGTAACTGACTGATTAAGTGTATCATAGTGAATACATGGCTTAGTGAGTAATGTTTAAATATGTAAATATCTGTATCAGTCTCTCACTTTGTGTATAAGTGGCTGCATGGGTTGGTGAGTAGCTACATGGGTGTCTATATAGGTTATTAGTTGGTTTTCTGAGTATCAGTCTGAGTGTCTGCATGGTTCGGTGGGGGGTATTACGTAGTGCATAGGTGCATGAATGAGTGACTCACTGTTTGTATGTGTTGAACACAGCATGTGTGCAGGACTGTATGGGTGGATGAGTGTGTGTATGGGTGTGTTAGTGAGTGAATGACTGTCTCAATAGTGTCTTTATGAGTAACTACATATGTTTTAAACTAGTATATGTGACTATTGGTGTATATATGTGAGTATATGTGAGAGTGAGAGATTGAAAGAGTTCCTGTATGAATAAGTATGTGTTTCTATAAGTGATTGTTTAAAAGACTAAGTATGTGTAAGTTTCCGTAGAAGTAAGTATGGTGGTGTGTGTATAACTGTATATGCAAGTAAATGTATGTTTGATTCTTTATTAGCATGAGTGACTATGTGTGTGAGTAACTCTATGGATGAGTGGCATTGTGTAACAGGATGTATAGGTGTATGAGTACATATGATGAGTGAGTACATGTATGAGTGACTGTATAGGACTGTTGGTGAATGAGTGGATGTGTATGTGGATCTTAGAATTACTGAAGAGGTTGTTGTAACTGGTATTGGTATGTCCATTGTTTTGAAAATTTTAGTCTCTATTTTTGAATGTGTGTATCAAAGGTTATATTAGGGTGAGAGGAGGTCTGCCACTCTATCACAAGGATGATGTCATCAGTGATGTCATCAGTGATGTCATCAGTGATGTCATTTGAGATGTCATCAGTGATGTCATGAGTGATGTCACTGACCATGTCATGAGTGATGTAATATGTGACGTCATCAGCAGTGCATTGCGGGCGCGCGAGTTATAGTTAGCTGAACTATCTATAACGGGGGAATTTCAATGGTTTTGTACAAGTGAAAAGTCCAGCTAACTATAACACCCCTGAAACCTATGGTTTTTTCAGTGAATTTCTGAGGTTTTTTAAATGCTAATTCCTAACTATAACGTGCCTGAAACCTATGGTTTTTTCTGTGAATTTCAAAGGTTTTTTAAATGCTAATTTCTAACTATGCCTACAGAGATAGGACATGTGAAGAAAGAAGAAAAAATGCACAGAAAGAAACAAAAGAAGTGCAGAAAGAAGCAACAGAAGTCCTCAAATACGAAGATAAGTGCAGGAAGAAGGATAACGTGCAGAAAGAACAAAAAGAAGAGCAGAAAGAAGCCTTGTTGCAAAATCATCCTGTACCCTCAACTTTTTCAGACGGATACTGGTGGTAACTGAGTCTGACTAACCAGTCCTAGAGCCAGTGCTATGTTAAAAGACACTTAGAATACAGTGAAAACACCTACATACACTAGGGAACATTATGCGTTGGGGTCCCCCTGTGATTAGCATGACCTCCTCTGTAAGCCCCTAGTGTATAATAGGGCATGGGGATTAAAACTACCTCTTAAAACAGGCCACAGGGCGTTTTTGCACACGTTAACTCAGGCCCCGTCCCCTCCCTTCACCACTGTGTAAACACGCCCTGTGTCCATTTTTAGTTGGGAGATTAAGTTCATTTGAATCCTGAGGGTCCCTAGGGTCCAACTAGCCCACTAGGTACCTCCAGTAAGTGCCACAGAGCTGCGTTGCAGAGAGGTGTAAAAAGTGGCACGGCCTGGACCACCTCTCTGCAATGCAGCTCAGTGGCGCTTACTGGAAGCACTTGGTGGGCTAGTTAGCCCCCAGGGGCCCTCAGTATTGAAGGGAAATTATATCCCCAATTTAAAACGTGCCATAGTGCGTGTTTGCACACGTCACCTCAGGCCCCGTCCCCTCCCTTCACCACTGTGTAAACGCGCCCTGTGGCTGTTCTAAGTTGAGAGATTAAGTCCCCCTGAATCCTAAGGGTCCCTAGGGTCAAACTAGACCACTAGGTACCTCCAGTAAGCGCCACAGAGCTGCGTTGCAGAGAGGTGTAAAAAGGGGCTTGGCCTCAGAACACCTGGCTGCAGCGCAGCTCCCTGGCGCATACTGGAGATGCCTGTTGGGGGCGCGTTTGCAGAGTGCTGCACGGAGGGGGCATGGCCTCCGGCACGATGCCAGTCTTTTATTTATTTTAGTTTTTTAAGAAGGGGGGCTGTTTGGTTTCCCTTCTTATTCTAATTTATTGGCCCTGATGACCCCATCCCCCAGGGCCAGTCTCCTAATTATATTTTTTTGACCCCAATCCCCAGGGCTGGCCACTGTTTTTTATTATTTTTAAAAAATATATATTTATAGACACACCTAGGACATGCTGGACAAACCGTACGTACCTATCACCATGACGATTTGCGTGATATTAATTAAAAGGCGACTATGCATGCAATGAATCCACGTGGAATGTATTTACACCACTAGTGAAGCTCTGACATGTCTGATGCCCTACCGTGCCTAATCCTGGTAGACACCCTTGTCGTTTATTTATACAAACATGGGTAGCTATTGACGGGCACATTTAATACACATGCACACCAAGCCATTCAAAGGGGATTCGACAAAAATTCGACCAAAACTATGCAAGAAACCCCCCTCACGGTTAATAAAACACACATCCACTGCCGGATGTGTAATACTTTTTATTTTACTCTCTGGAAAGGGGACGAACATCACTTGAGAGTCACAGCGTGCTCCTGACAGAGCCCAATGCTGTGTTACACCCACCATTGCCTGCCGAGTGCCACACACCTCTGTGTTGTATTCCACTAGCTAGTGCATATGCTATGACACTCTCTAGCCCATGTGCACTGTAACACCACCTCGTGAATATGTCATGCCACACTTGTCTTCGCACGGGTTATATTGCCCCATCTAACGTGCCTTTCTCGATGCCTATGTTATAACGCACAGTGCTATGCCATACATATTACAATCTGGGATCCATATCTTTGTCACAGTGCATATGCAACGTTACACTCCCCAGCACATATTTTATATTACAACTTTAGAGACTAGTTAGGTTACACAACACTGCCCTGTGCATATTACACTCCAAGGCGCATATCGCATAGCACGCGCTAGTGCCTGTGCTATCTCGCGCTCTCCAATGAATCTGTCATTGCGCACAATGTATTGCATATTATATTTCACGCCCGGTTCATCTTATATCACACTTTTTGGTGCATAGTTTATACCATACACTATATCTAGTTTTCATTTTCAATCGTGCTCTCAGGACTATGTTCTATATAACACTGTGTTCACCTACCCTTTTCACGGGCATTACATTTTGCGATAGGGGGTGGAGGGTCAGGGGGTGTTTCTGCCAAGTGAGCCCGGAGTCACAGTCACAAACGTCCTCTTCTTCCTGAATAAAAGTGAGATTATGCTGCATACTTGTTCATATTTTAAGTAGTTCGCACAGACACAATGTTTTAAAAACAATAAAGTTCCTAATACCCGCCTTCTCTGAACAGTTAGCTTGCTGCCCCATCCCCTTCCTCCCTATCCTCTGTTGTGTGAATCCATGGACTAGCCTCCTCTCTCCTGCCATGCATGGTCTGATGTGCTGCCACTGCCCTCAATTTAGTATGATGTACCAGTCCACTCCTCCTGCCCTCCATTGCCCAATTCTATGCCCCATCATTGACCTCCTGCTTAAACTCTGTGCTTAGCTTGCTGCCCCTATTCTCCTTCCCCCTGCCCTCCGATGTCTTTGTGCATGCCCCTGCTCCATCCTTTTTGCCCACCATGTCCCATGGACCTGCCACTCCTATCTACTCTGAGTGTTCTGTTGAGCTGCCACTCCCCTCCCACCTGCCTAGCATTGTCAGATGACTGTAACCTGTCCCTGCCACCTCCACCCTGCCTGTCCACATGCCATGCCCCTATCCTCTTCCTCCTGTCCTACATGGTCCATTGTACTGCCACACCCTTCTGCCCTCCCTGGTCTGTTGTGCTGCAACTGCTCCTCCTGCCTGCCCCGTGTGGTCTGTTGTGAGGTCCCTTCCCCTGAACTTTCTTGTCTGTGCACAGGTCCTGACCCTCCCTTCTATCCTCCATCGTCCTTTGTGCATGCCCCTCCACCCTCCTTCTTGCCCATCATAGCCATTGTGCTGCCACTAACCCTCCCACTTGCCATGCATGGTCTTCTGTGCTGCCATGGCCCCTCCCACCTTCCCTGTGTGGTCAGTTAGCTGCCCCTGACCCCCTCCCACCTTCCCTCCATGGTCTGTGTGTATGCCATCACAGTCTCACTGTTGCTCTTCATGGTGTGTCTTGCTTCTAGTGCCCATCCTGCCTGACCTCCATGGCTATCTTGCTGCTCCTGCCCTGCCCCCTTGCCCCCAGCCCTACTCCCTCCCTCCTGGCTTGTCTGTTCCATTGTAATGCCCCTGATCCGTCCCTCCTGCCCTTTATGGTCTGTTATGCTGCAGCTTTCTCTCCTGTCTGTCCATTATAGTCAGCTAGCTACCATTGCCTCTTGCCCCTCTGTTCTCTGTTGTCCATGTGCATGGTCCTGTCCCCTCCCTCTTGCTTTCTATGGATTGTTGTGCTGCACTCCCGTCCTGCATGCCCTGTGTGGTGTATTGTGCTGCTGCAAACCCTGATGCCTGCCCTGCAGGGTCAGTTTGGTGCACCTCTCCATGTCCCTCCTGTCCTCTGTTATCCAAGTCCATGTCCCTATCCCATTTCCTTCCATGATCCAATGTACCATACTTGCGAACATTTTGAACTTGGTAAGAGGGAGATTTTGAAAAAAAACTGGGGTATTGATTTTCCCCTTTGAGTTACATTGAAAAAGAGGATATTGTAGACAGGAGACAGATCAAATAAAGCCCATTTGAGCTTAAAAACATTGGACGTTTCCTGGCTGAATCGGGTCTGTTGGCATGTATGGTTGTACTACCATTGCCTCTTCCTTCTGCCCACAATGGTCTATTACATTGCCACAGCCTTGAAGGAGGGTAGATTTTGTATCACAGGGGGCCCCTGACCCGTTCTGTCCACACCTGAAGTATGAGACCCTTGTCCTTGCCCTGCCAGCTGCATTTGTAGGCCGTATTAAATTGACCAGCGGGTCCTGTGTTGCTATATAATTATCCTGAGACATCCTTACCACTCAGCCAGCATAAAACCCCTGTGTAGGCCCTTCTGTTCAATATGTAGGCCTCTTTGTTAAATTGACCATAGCTCTGCAATTTTAGTGTATAGCAGTCTGAAGGCAGGTCTGCGAGGCCTTCTGATCCAAACTAGTAGCCCCCACCCTACCCGAGTGCTCCGTGCTCGGTATCAAAGTTCAACATCCCCCTGAAGCTGTCGACATACAGTAGGCTGCATCCTGGACTGGTACTTGCTTCCTGGGCAGGTTTCCCGCTTTTAAGGAAGTGGCAACCGCAGAGCGTCAAGTTAGGAGAACTGAGGAGATTTTATACATGAATATATTGAATTCCCGTACAATACCCATTATTTTCTGCTTGCTCTATGGAACTTACGATAAGCGATTGGCCTGAGAGACTGACCTTTTCACCCAGTCCATTGTCAGCATTAAGTGGGTAAATGACGAAATGTCTGGTAAAATCTGCAGACGAAGCTTTTGGGTAGCATACGTAGGTAGATGTAGCGTGCAAAGGAGCCCACAAAATGATATAAAAAGGAAGCACCCACAGATATCGACGGACTACCTCGCCGTCTGTATGTAGGTTAACAGGCAGTGCAGGTTTTCCCCAAGAGCTGGGAGCTCTTGTCTTCCTTTGCTTAAAATGTCTTGCTCTGCTTTGCTTGAAGTATCTTGTTCTATTTTACCTATATGAAATGTCATGTTATGTTTAACCATTGTTCTCTTTACTTTTGCATTTAAAAGATTTTGTATTGTAATTGCAGGAATGCTTGCTCTAAGAGTAAACGTGAGTGTTCCTAGGTAACATTTTCCTTGGTGTAACTTGTTTCTCATGATGCATTTATAGATGTGTTTTCTCTCTCTCTCTGTCAGTACATTAATTGAGATACAGAGAATATTATGACAGCTGTATGATTATCTGGATTCTGTATTTTGTACTTTATGTCTCTATTCTGCGGTTTCTTTGAAGTTGCATCTTCTCATTAAACTGCCATTGTATTCTGCCTCCAATTCCATGTCTCATATGTCTGTTTTCTTCATTTTTGGAGCAAGCGTTCCTAGGCACCCCGGCTCAAATTAAGGTGCCCCTTTTGTCCCTGACTCACTCTCCTGCTCAGTTCTGTGGTGGCTCCCGGGGATCTGGGGACCGCCCCTAGCTTCCTTGACCCGTAATAGATCTTCCCTCCAACAGCCTCTCTTGCAAGTCCTGTATTGTTGGTTTGTTGCCCCTGCCCCCCTTTCCACTGCCCTCCATAGTCTGTTGTGCTTCCACGGCCCTTCCTGCCTGCTCAGTGTGGTTAAATTGTTGCCTTTGCACCCTCCTACCTGCCTTCAATTTTCAGAGTCCGTGCCCCTGGCCTCTGCCTCTCAACAGTATCCTAATGAACAACTAGATTGCTAACATTCTATATTTATTACAAAAGTGTGGAACGCCTGACATCATCTTGATGTAATCAAAACTGTAATACCTAGAGCATTTCCTTTAGAAATTACATATATGAGAGGGTCTTATTGGCATCAAAATTATGGTTAGTGCTCTAAAAGACTAAAATAAGGACATATTTTCTGAGTTTTCAAATAGCGACAAAGCACTTTTAAATTATTTGTTATCTTTATGTTTTTTTATCCAGTTGACCACTTGATTAAATGTTGCACTTAGGGGAGAGGATGTGGTGTTACTTCCAGAACTGCAGACTTTGCAACTGGGTAACCAGGTTGAAGTTTCTGCTTCAGCTCGACATTCTGTGATTCTGGTCAAATCACTTAGTCTCCCCATGTCTACAACCAAAATGAATTTGTTCTTGTGTGATGTAACCAATGCTCATGTAAAGCACTCCAATACCTGACAAGTCTGCACTATATAACACTGCAAAAACACAAAATAATAAGTGTTTTGCACACTTCTGTCATTGGGCTATATTTGGGCTACATCTGGGCGATTTTGGGCTACATTTGGGCTCTTTTGTCTCCGGTGGCCATCTTGGGAGATTTATTTGTTATGAAGTTTCCTAATTTCCTCATGTACTGCAGTCTCCTCAGTAGGAAATGCTTTCAGTTTTTTACTTTGATTCCATCATGAAGGTATTCAGATATGTCACACATTTGCCATAAATTCTGAATGTTAGCACTCTAGTTGCTCATTAGATCACTGTAGTAAAACTACTGCACCATGGAAGTCTGCTCCTGGTATTAAAAGTGCATGTTTCAGTCTGCATGTCAGAATTTTTTAATGAAATAGAAGAGGATTTGAGAAGTCACTCAAAATGTGCCCTCATTTTCTTTCTTCAGCATTAATCATAATTTCTATGGCAAAATGAACCTCCTCATTGTGTTCCTTTTTAAATTAAATGTTTTAAGTGTTACCAGTTTATTCCAATCAAGATGGCTTCAGGTGTGCCATACTTTTGTCATAATGAAGACAGTAAGCGCTCTAGTTGTTTTTAAGAACATTCTGGGACATTCTGTCATTGGGCTATACTTGGGCTACATCTGGGTGATATTTGGGCTACATTTGGGCTCTTTTGTCTCTGGTGGCCATCTTGGGAGACTTATTTGTTATGAAGTTTCCTAATTTCCTCATTTACTGCAGTCTCCTCAGTAGGAAATACTTTCAGTTTTTTACTTTGATTCCATCAAGAAGGCATTCAGATGTGTCACACATTTGCCATAAATTCAGTATGTTAGCACTGTAGTTGCTTATTAGATCACTGTAGTAAAGCTACTGCTCACCAGGGAAAACTGCTGCTGGTATTGAAAGTGCATGTTTCAGTCTGCATGTCAGAATTTTTTAATGAAATAGAAGAGGATTTGAGAAGTCACTCAAAATGTGCCCTAATTTTTCTTTCTGCAGCACTAATCATACTTTTTATGGAAAAATGAACCCCCTCATTTTGTTCCTTTTTAAATTAAATGTTTTAAGAGTTACCACTTTAATCCAAGCAAGATGGCTTCAGGTGTGCCATACGTTTATCATAAGTAGGACTGTTAGCGCTCTAGTAGTTCTTTGGAACACTCTGGGAAGCTGCAGTAGAACACAAAGGAATCAACTGACAGTCTCTGCCCTTGTTGGATGTACATGTTTTACTGAGAATGTCAGACTTCATTCTCACATGACTGAGAAAGATAATGTGAATTTACAGAAAATAAGCTCTCAGTTTAGCCTATAGATCACCTTCCAAACCTCTGTGGTAAAAGCATGAGAAAATATTTTTCTCTCAATCATGATATCCCAGCAGAAGGCATTTTCACATGGTGAAATCACCTTAGAACATACCACAATTCCTAAAATGAGTATGGTACCATCAACAAATGATTTATAATGTAACTAAAGTCTTAAAACCTTCTATTAACTGCAATGCTTTTTAATGAGGTGCTATCATGTATACTGGTCCCAAGATGGCTGCCAACACTTCTTGGATGAAGTGCTGACAGCCAATCAGATCTCAGGATGAGATGTGTGGTTAGGCTCCGCCCACATATATATATGCTTTTAAATGGTATTTTCTCAGGAAATACTGAACAGATTTACACCAGACCTGCAAAAGGCACTTCCTTGACCTTATGGCTACCTCTCTGCCAAATTTCAAGTAATTCTGTTCAGCCGTTCGGGCTGTAGCTGTGTCTAAAGGTCCTATGGAAAAATGCATGGGGAAAACGCGTTTTGGGACCCCCCTTTTTTCTCGGCCCCTGCTTGACGAATCCCCCCGAGACTTTCAGGGTAGGAGCGGAGCGGAGCGCCCCACCTATTTTGAAAATTTCGCGAGGATTCGTCGTCCGGCGCCAAAGTTATTCCAAATAGAATGTTGCGGATTTCCTATGGAAACAGGGTCCTAACTATAACTACCTACTGGCGACCGCCAGTAGGTAATATATATGTGTGTATATATATATATGTTAGAAGGGGAAACATGCTGTGTTTGCCTGGATGCTGAATAAACCTTCATTTCCAGTAATGAGCCTCAAGTTGTTTTTTGCTGTTTATGGACGGGCTGCTCCGTGCCCGTTAGTATTGAGGCTGCCCTGTAGGGTCGGAGGCTCCGGTAACTGGAGGAATGAACTTTGTGAGATTTATGGAGGAGCATGACCCACACACGAACTTGACCTACAAAAGGAAGCACTAATGAAGTGAAAATAGGAACGTGTGGAAGGGATTCGAGAGGGAGAATATCCTATTTCGATCGTACTGGTATGCAGAGTTTTTTCTAACCAGATGAAATAATCGCACTATGCATTTAAACTCACCTGACTGCTTTTAGATTCCGTAAAAACATCAGTGCTTGTGCCAAAAAAAAGTTCCACTATGGTGATGTTAAATGAGGACTGCCAGACATTACTGTGAGGATTTAAAGGCACTATGGGACTTGTATTTTTCAACACACAGTCACGTGATGTATTACTCTTTTAAAGCACGCATGAGCGCACTTTGCAAAATGATTCCCACCTGTGAGCAAGGCCGTCCTGGGCCGAAACGTTAGAAGGGGAAACATGCTGTGTTTGCCTGGATGCTGAATAAACCTTCATTTCCAGTAATGAGCCTCAAGTTGTTTTTTGTTGTTTTTTGTTTTTTGATATATATATATATATATATATATATATATATATTATCTACTGGCGGTCGCCAGTAGATAGTTATAGTTAGGATCGAGTTTCCATAGGGAATCCGCAACATTCTATTTTGAATAACTTTGGCGCCGATTGACGAATCCTCGCGAAATTTTCAAAATAGGTGGGGAGCTCCGCTTCGCTCCTTCCCTGAAAGTCTCGTGGGGATTCGTCAAGCGGGGGCTGAGAAAAAGGGGGGGTCCCAAAACACGTTTTCCCCATGCATTTTTCCATAGGACCTTTAGTCCAAGCTACAGCCCGAACGGCTGAACAGAATTACTTGAAATTTGGCAGAGAGGTAGACCTCAGGTCAGGGATGTGCCTTTTGCAGGTCTGGTGTAAATCTGTTCAGTATTTCCTGAGAAAATAGCATTTAAATCAATATATATATCTATAGGCGCGCACCGTGCGCGTACGGTAATCCTTACCGTATGCACACGCTGACGTGCGCGAGCGCGATTCTGATTGGTTGTTAGATCTTAGTAAACATTCAAATCGGTCGAAACCAGGAAGTGTCGGCCGCCATTTTGTCTCTCGCAGTCTGAGGGGGTGAAAAACAAAGGTGGAGAATGTGAAAAGGGGGCAGGGTGGACAGTTCCTGACCCCGTAGCCTTGGTCAGGGGGTCCCAGAAGGACCCCCAAGGGCCAAAATGTATTTAAATTTTTTTACGAAAAATCGCGGACCCTGCCTGTCCACATGCCATGCCCCTATCCTCTTCCTCCTGTCCTACATGGTCCATTGTACTGCCACACCCTTCTGCCCTCCCTGGTCTGTTGTGCTGCAACTGCTCCTCCTGCCTGCCCCGTGTGGTCTGTTGTGAGGTCCCTTCCCCTGAACTTTCTTGTCTGTGCACAGGTCCTGACCCTCCCTTCTATCCTCCATCGTCCTTTGTGCATGCCCCTCCACCCTCCTTCTTGCCCATCATAGCCATTGTGCTGCCACTAACCCTCCCACTTGCCATGCATGGTCTTCTGTGCTGCCATGGCCCCTCCCACCTTCCCTGTGTGGTCAGTTAGCTGCCCCTGACCCCCTCCCACCTTCCCTCCATGGTCTGTGTGTATGCCATCACAGTCTCACTGTTGCTCTTCATGGTGTGTCTTGCTTCTAGTGCCCATCCTGCCTGACCTCCATGGCTATCTTGCTGCTCCTGCCCTGCCCCCTTGCCCCCAGCCCTACTCCCTCCCTCCTGGCTTGTCTGTTCCATTGTAATGCCCCTGATCCGTCCCTCCTGCCCTTTATGGTCTGTTATGCTGCAGCTTTCTCTCCTGTCTGTCCATTATAGTCAGCTAGCTACCATTGCCTCTTGCCCCTCTGTTCTCTGTTGTCCATGTGCATGGTCCTGTCCCCTCCCTCTTGCTTTCTATGGATTGTTGTGCTGCACTCCCGTCCTGCATGCCCTGTGTGGTGTATTGTGCTGCTGCAAACCCTGATGCCTGCCCTGCAGGGTCAGTTTGGTGCACCTCTCCATGTCCCTCCTGTCCTCTGTTATCCAAGTCCATGTCCCTATCCCATTTCCTTCCATGATCCAATGTACCATACTTGCGAACATTTTGAACTTGGTAAGAGGGAGATTTTGAAAAAAAACTGGGGTATTGATTTTCCCCTTTGAGTTACATTGAAAAAGAGGATATTGTAGACAGGAGACAGATCAAATAAAGCCCATTTGAGCTTAAAAACATTGGACGTTTCCTGGCTGAATCGGGTCTGTTGGCATGTATGGTTGTACTACCATTGCCTCTTCCTTCTGCCCACAATGGTCTATTACATTGCCACAGCCTTGAAGGAGGGTAGATTTTGTATCACAGGGGGCCCCTGACCCGTTCTGTCCACACCTGAAGTATGAGACCCTTGTCCTTGCCCTGCCAGCTGCATTTGTAGGCCGTATTAAATTGACCAGCGGGTCCTGTGTTGCTATATAATTATCCTGAGACATCCTTACCACTCAGCCAGCATAAAACCCCTGTGTAGGCCCTTCTGTTCAATATGTAGGCCTCTTTGTTAAATTGACCATAGCTCTGCAATTTTAGTGTATAGCAGTCTGAAGGCAGGTCTGCGAGGCCTTCTGATCCAAACTAGTAGCCCCCACCCTACCCGAGTGCTCCGTGCTCGGTATCAAAGTTCAACATCCCCCTGAAGCTGTCGACATACAGTAGGCTGCATCCTGGACTGGTACTTGCTTCCTGGGCAGGTTTCCCGCTTTTAAGGAAGTGGCAACCGCAGAGCGTCAAGTTAGGAGAACTGAGGAGATTTTATACATGAATATATTGAATTCCCGTACAATACCCATTATTTTCTGCTTGCTCTATGGAACTTACGATAAGCGATTGGCCTGAGAGACTGACCTTTTCACCCAGTCCATTGTCAGCATTAAGTGGGTAAATGACGAAATGTCTGGTAAAATCTGCAGACGAAGCTTTTGGGTAGCATACGTAGGTAGATGTAGCGTGCAAAGGAGCCCACAAAATGATATAAAAAGGAAGCACCCACAGATATCGACGGACTACCTCGCCGTCTGTATGTAGGTTAACAGGCAGTGCAGGTTTTCCCCAAGAGCTGGGAGCTCTTGTCTTCCTTTGCTTAAAATGTCTTGCTCTGCTTTGCTTGAAGTATCTTGTTCTATTTTACCTATATGAAATGTCATGTTATGTTTAACCATTGTTCTCTTTACTTTTGCATTTAAAAGATTTTGTATTGTAATTGCAGGAATGCTTGCTCTAAGAGTAAACGTGAGTGTTCCTAGGTAACATTTTCCTTGGTGTAACTTGTTTCTCATGATGCATTTATAGATGTGTTTTCTCTCTCTCTCTGTCAGTACATTAATTGAGATACAGAGAATATTATGACAGCTGTATGATTATCTGGATTCTGTATTTTGTACTTTATGTCTCTATTCTGCGGTTTCTTTGAAGTTGCATCTTCTCATTAAACTGCCATTGTATTCTGCCTCCAATTCCATGTCTCATATGTCTGTTTTCTTCATTTTTGGAGCAAGCGTTCCTAGGCACCCCGGCTCAAATTAAGGTGCCCCTTTTGTCCCTGACTCACTCTCCTGCTCAGTTCTGTGGTGGCTCCCGGGGATCTGGGGACCGCCCCTAGCTTCCTTGACCCGTAATAGATCTTCCCTCCAACAGCCTCTCTTGCAAGTCCTGTATTGTTGGTTTGTTGCCCCTGCCCCCCTTTCCACTGCCCTCCATAGTCTGTTGTGCTTCCACGGCCCTTCCTGCCTGCTCAGTGTGGTTAAATTGTTGCCTTTGCACCCTCCTACCTGCCTTCAATTTTCAGAGTCCGTGCCCCTGGCCTCTGCCTCTCAACAGTATCCTAATGAACAACTAGATTGCTAACATTCTATATTTATTACAAAAGTGTGGAACGCCTGACATCATCTTGATGTAATCAAAACTGTAATACCTAGAGCATTTCCTTTAGAAATTACATATATGAGAGGGTCTTATTGGCATCAAAATTATGGTTAGTGCTCTAAAAGACTAAAATAAGGACATATTTTCTGAGTTTTCAAATAGCGACAAAGCACTTTTAAATTATTTGTTATCTTTATGTTTTTTTATCCAGTTGACCACTTGATTAAATGTTGCACTTAGGGGAGAGGATGTGGTGTTACTTCCAGAACTGCAGACTTTGCAACTGGGTAACCAGGTTGAAGTTTCTGCTTCAGCTCGACATTCTGTGATTCTGGTCAAATCACTTAGTCTCCCCATGTCTACAACCAAAATGAATTTGTTCTTGTGTGATGTAACCAATGCTCATGTAAAGCACTCCAATACCTGACAAGTCTGCACTATATAACACTGCAAAAACACAAAATAATAAGTGTTTTGCACACTTCTGTCATTGGGCTATATTTGGGCTACATCTGGGCGATTTTGGGCTACATTTGGGCTCTTTTGTCTCCGGTGGCCATCTTGGGAGATTTATTTGTTATGAAGTTTCCTAATTTCCTCATGTACTGCAGTCTCCTCAGTAGGAAATGCTTTCAGTTTTTTACTTTGATTCCATCATGAAGGTATTCAGATATGTCACACATTTGCCATAAATTCTGAATGTTAGCACTCTAGTTGCTCATTAGATCACTGTAGTAAAACTACTGCACCATGGAAGTCTGCTCCTGGTATTAAAAGTGCATGTTTCAGTCTGCATGTCAGAATTTTTTAATGAAATAGAAGAGGATTTGAGAAGTCACTCAAAATGTGCCCTCATTTTCTTTCTTCAGCATTAATCATAATTTCTATGGCAAAATGAACCTCCTCATTGTGTTCCTTTTTAAATTAAATGTTTTAAGTGTTACCAGTTTATTCCAATCAAGATGGCTTCAGGTGTGCCATACTTTTGTCATAATGAAGACAGTAAGCGCTCTAGTTGTTTTTAAGAACATTCTGGGACATTCTGTCATTGGGCTATACTTGGGCTACATCTGGGTGATATTTGGGCTACATTTGGGCTCTTTTGTCTCTGGTGGCCATCTTGGGAGACTTATTTGTTATGAAGTTTCCTAATTTCCTCATTTACTGCAGTCTCCTCAGTAGGAAATACTTTCAGTTTTTTACTTTGATTCCATCAAGAAGGCATTCAGATGTGTCACACATTTGCCATAAATTCAGTATGTTAGCACTGTAGTTGCTTATTAGATCACTGTAGTAAAGCTACTGCTCACCAGGGAAAACTGCTGCTGGTATTGAAAGTGCATGTTTCAGTCTGCATGTCAGAATTTTTTAATGAAATAGAAGAGGATTTGAGAAGTCACTCAAAATGTGCCCTAATTTTTCTTTCTGCAGCACTAATCATACTTTTTATGGAAAAATGAACCCCCTCATTTTGTTCCTTTTTAAATTAAATGTTTTAAGAGTTACCACTTTAATCCAAGCAAGATGGCTTCAGGTGTGCCATACGTTTATCATAAGTAGGACTGTTAGCGCTCTAGTAGTTCTTTGGAACACTCTGGGAAGCTGCAGTAGAACACAAAGGAATCAACTGACAGTCTCTGCCCTTGTTGGATGTACATGTTTTACTGAGAATGTCAGACTTCATTCTCACATGACTGAGAAAGATAATGTGAATTTACAGAAAATAAGCTCTCAGTTTAGCCTATAGATCACCTTCCAAACCTCTGTGGTAAAAGCATGAGAAAATATTTTTCTCTCAATCATGATATCCCAGCAGAAGGCATTTTCACATGGTGAAATCACCTTAGAACATACCACAATTCCTAAAATGAGTATGGTACCATCAACAAATGATTTATAATGTAACTAAAGTCTTAAAACCTTCTATTAACTGCAATGCTTTTTAATGAGGTGCTATCATGTATACTGGTCCCAAGATGGCTGCCAACACTTCTTGGATGAAGTGCTGACAGCCAATCAGATCTCAGGATGAGATGTGTGGTTAGGCTCCGCCCACATATATATATGCTTTTAAATGGTATTTTCTCAGGAAATACTGAACAGATTTACACCAGACCTGCAAAAGGCACTTCCTTGACCTTATGGCTACCTCTCTGCCAAATTTCAAGTAATTCTGTTCAGCCGTTCGGGCTGTAGCTGTGTCTAAAGGTCCTATGGAAAAATGCATGGGGAAAACGCGTTTTGGGACCCCCCTTTTTTCTCGGCCCCTGCTTGACGAATCCCCCCGAGACTTTCAGGGTAGGAGCGGAGCGGAGCGCCCCACCTATTTTGAAAATTTCGCGAGGATTCGTCGTCCGGCGCCAAAGTTATTCCAAATAGAATGTTGCGGATTTCCTATGGAAACAGGGTCCTAACTATAACTACCTACTGGCGACCGCCAGTAGGTAATATATATGTGTGTATATATATATATGTTAGAAGGGGAAACATGCTGTGTTTGCCTGGATGCTGAATAAACCTTCATTTCCAGTAATGAGCCTCAAGTTGTTTTTTGCTGTTTATGGACGGGCTGCTCCGTGCCCGTTAGTATTGAGGCTGCCCTGTAGGGTCGGAGGCTCCGGTAACTGGAGGAATGAACTTTGTGAGATTTATGGAGGAGCATGACCCACACACGAACTTGACCTACAAAAGGAAGCACTAATGAAGTGAAAATAGGAACGTGTGGAAGGGATTC
This sequence comes from Triturus cristatus, assembly GCF_964204655.1. NCBI lineage: Eukaryota > Metazoa > Chordata > Amphibia > Caudata > Salamandridae > Triturus > Triturus cristatus. The sequence continues at coordinate 1,170,777,657 of NC_140585.1, forward strand.
GAGAGGGAGAATATCCTATTTCGATCGTACTGGTATGCAGAGTTTTTTCTAACCAGATGAAATAATCGCACTATGCATTTAAACTCACCTGACTGCTTTTAGATTCCGTAAAAACATCAGTGCTTGTGCCAAAAAAAAGTTCCACTATGGTGATGTTAAATGAGGACTGCCAGACATTACTGTGAGGATTTAAAGGCACTATGGGACTTGTATTTTTCAACACACAGTCACGTGATGTATTACTCTTTTAAAGCACGCATGAGCGCACTTTGCAAAATGATTCCCACCTGTGAGCAAGGCCGTCCTGGGCCGAAACGTTAGAAGGGGAAACATGCTGTGTTTGCCTGGATGCTGAATAAACCTTCATTTCCAGTAATGAGCCTCAAGTTGTTTTTTGTTGTTTTTTGTTTTTTGATATATATATATATATATATATATATATATATATTATCTACTGGCGGTCGCCAGTAGATAGTTATAGTTAGGATCGAGTTTCCATAGGGAATCCGCAACATTCTATTTTGAATAACTTTGGCGCCGATTGACGAATCCTCGCGAAATTTTCAAAATAGGTGGGGAGCTCCGCTTCGCTCCTTCCCTGAAAGTCTCGTGGGGATTCGTCAAGCGGGGGCTGAGAAAAAGGGGGGGTCCCAAAACACGTTTTCCCCATGCATTTTTCCATAGGACCTTTAGTCCAAGCTACAGCCCGAACGGCTGAACAGAATTACTTGAAATTTGGCAGAGAGGTAGACCTCAGGTCAGGGATGTGCCTTTTGCAGGTCTGGTGTAAATCTGTTCAGTATTTCCTGAGAAAATAGCATTTAAATCAATATATATATCTATAGGCGCGCACCGTGCGCGTACGGTAATCCTTACCGTATGCACACGCTGACGTGCGCGAGCGCGATTCTGATTGGTTGTTAGATCTTAGTAAACATTCAAATCGGTCGAAACCAGGAAGTGTCGGCCGCCATTTTGTCTCTCGCAGTCTGAGGGGGTGAAAAACAAAGGTGGAGAATGTGAAAAGGGGGCAGGGTGGACAGTTCCTGACCCCGTAGCCTTGGTCAGGGGGTCCCAGAAGGACCCCCAAGGGCCAAAATGTATTTAAATTTTTTTACGAAAAATCGCGGACCCTGCCTGTCCACATGCCATGCCCCTATCCTCTTCCTCCTGTCCTACATGGTCCATTGTACTGCCACACCCTTCTGCCCTCCCTGGTCTGTTGTGCTGCAACTGCTCCTCCTGCCTGCCCCGTGTGGTCTGTTGTGAGGTCCCTTCCCCTGAACTTTCTTGTCTGTGCACAGGTCCTGACCCTCCCTTCTATCCTCCATCGTCCTTTGTGCATGCCCCTCCACCCTCCTTCTTGCCCATCATAGCCATTGTGCTGCCACTAACCCTCCCACTTGCCATGCATGGTCTTCTGTGCTGCCATGGCCCCTCCCACCTTCCCTGTGTGGTCAGTTAGCTGCCCCTGACCCCCTCCCACCTTCCCTCCATGGTCTGTGTGTATGCCATCACAGTCTCACTGTTGCTCTTCATGGTGTGTCTTGCTTCTAGTGCCCATCCTGCCTGACCTCCATGGCTATCTTGCTGCTCCTGCCCTGCCCCCTTGCCCCCAGCCCTACTCCCTCCCTCCTGGCTTGTCTGTTCCATTGTAATGCCCCTGATCCGTCCCTCCTGCCCTTTATGGTCTGTTATGCTGCAGCTTTCTCTCCTGTCTGTCCATTATGGTCAGCTAGCTACCATTGCCTCTTGCCCCTCTGTTCTCTGTTGTCCATGTGCATGGTCCTGTCCCCTCCCTCTTGCTTTCTATGGATTGTTGTGCTGCACTCCCGTCCTGCATGCCCTGTGTGGTGTATTGTGCTGCTGCAAACCCTGATGCCTGCCCTGCAGGGTCAGTTTGGTGCACCTCTCCATGTCCCTCCTGTCCTCTGTTATCCAAGTCCATGTCCCTATCCCATTTCCTTCCATGATCCAATGTACCATACTTGCGAACATTTTGAACTTGGTAAGAGGGAGATTTTGAAAAAAAACTGGGGTATTGATTTTCCCCTTTGAGTTACATTGAAAAAGAGGATATTGTAGACAGGAGACAGATCAAATAAAGCCCATTTGAGCTTAAAAACATTGGACGTTTCCTGGCTGAATCGGGTCTGTTGGCATGTATGGTTGTACTACCATTGCCTCTTCCTTCTGCCCACAATGGTCTATTACATTGCCACAGCCTTGAAGGAGGGTAGATTTTGTATCACAGGGGGCCCCTGACCCGTTCTGTCCACACCTGAAGTATGAGACCCTTGTCCTTGCCCTGCCAGCTGCATTTGTAGGCCGTATTAAATTGACCAGCGGGTCCTGTGTTGCTATATAATTATCCTGAGACATCCTTACCACTCAGCCAGCATAAAACCCCTGTGTAGGCCCTTCTGTTCAATATGTAGGCCTCTTTGTTAAATTGACCATAGCTCTGCAATTTTAGTGTATAGCAGTCTGAAGGCAGGTCTGCGAGGCCTTCTGATCCAAACTAGTAGCCCCCACCCTACCCGAGTGCTCCGTGCTCGGTATCAAAGTTCAACATCCCCCTGAAGCTGTCGACATACAGTAGGCTGCATCCTGGACTGGTACTTGCTTCCTGGGCAGGTTTCCCGCTTTTAAGGAAGTGGCAACCGCAGAGCGTCAAGTTAGGAGAACTGAGGAGATTTTATACATGAATATATTGAATTCCCGTACAATACCCATTATTTTCTGCTTGCTCTATGGAACTTACGATAAGCGATTGGCCTGAGAGACTGACCTTTTCACCCAGTCCATTGTCAGCATTAAGTGGGTAAATGACGAAATGTCTGGTAAAATCTGCAGACGAAGCTTTTGGGTAGCATACGTAGGTAGATGTAGCGTGCAAAGGAGCCCACAAAATGATATAAAAAGGAAGCACCCACAGATATCGACGGACTACCTCGCCGTCTGTATGTAGGTTAACAGGCAGTGCAGGTTTTCCCCAAGAGCTGGGAGCTCTTGTCTTCCTTTGCTTAAAATGTCTTGCTCTGCTTTGCTTGAAGTATCTTATTCTATTTTACCTATATGAAATGTCATGTTATGTTTAACCATTGTTCTCTTTACTTTTGCATTTAAAAGATTTTGTATTGTAATTGCAGGAATGCTTGCTCTAAGAGTAAACGTGAGTGTTCCTAGGTAACATTTTCCTTGGTGTAACTTGTTTCTCATGATGCATTTATAGATGTGTTTTCTCTCTCTCTCTGTCAGTACATTAATTGAGATACAGAGAATATTATGACAGCTGTATGATTATCTGGATTCTGTATTTTGTACTTTATGTCTCTATTCTGCGGTTTCTTTGAAGTTGCATCTTCTCATTAAACTGCCATTGTATTCTGCCTCCAATTCCATGTCTCATATGTCTGTTTTCTTCATTTTTGGAGCAAGCGTTCCTAGGCACCCCGGCTCAAATTAAGGTGCCCCTTTTGTCCCTGACTCACTCTCCTGCTCAGTTCTGTGGTGGCTCCCGGGGATCTGGGGACCGCCCCTAGCTTCCTTGACCCGTAATAGATCTTCCCTCCAACAGCCTCTCTTGCAAGTCCTGTATTGTTGGTTTGTTGCCCCTGCCCCCCTTTCCACTGCCCTCCATAGTCTGTTGTGCTTCCACGGCCCTTCCTGCCTGCTCAGTGTGGTTAAATTGTTGCCTTTGCACCCTCCTACCTGCCTTCAATTTTCAGAGTCCGTGCCCCTGGCCTCTGCCTCTCAACAGTATCCTAATGAACAACTAGATTGCTAACATTCTATATTTATTACAAAAGTGTGGAACGCCTGACATCATCTTGATGTAATCAAAACTGTAATACCTAGAGCATTTCCTTTAGAAATTACATATATGAGAGGGTCTTATTGGCATCAAAATTATGGTTAGTGCTCTAAAAGACTAAAATAAGGACATATTTTCTGAGTTTTCAAATAGCGACAAAGCACTTTTAAATTATTTGTTATCTTTATGTTTTTTTATCCAGTTGACCACTTGATTAAATGTTGCACTTAGGGGAGAGGATGTGGTGTTACTTCCAGAACTGCAGACTTTGCAACTGGGTAACCAGGTTGAAGTTTCTGCTTCAGCTCGACATTCTGTGATTCTGGTCAAATCACTTAGTCTCCCCATGTCTACAACCAAAATGAATTTGTTCTTGTGTGATGTAACCAATGCTCATGTAAAGCACTCCAATACCTGACAAGTCTGCACTATATAACACTGCAAAAACACAAAATAATAAGTGTTTTGCACACTTCTGTCATTGGGCTATATTTGGGCTACATCTGGGCGATTTTGGGCTACATTTGGGCTCTTTTGTCTCCGGTGGCCATCTTGGGAGATTTATTTGTTATGAAGTTTCCTAATTTCCTCATGTACTGCAGTCTCCTCAGTAGGAAATGCTTTCAGTTTTTTACTTTGATTCCATCATGAAGGTATTCAGATATGTCACACATTTGCCATAAATTCTGAATGTTAGCACTCTAGTTGCTCATTAGATCACTGTAGTAAAACTACTGCACCATGGAAGTCTGCTCCTGGTATTAAAAGTGCATGTTTCAGTCTGCATGTCAGAATTTTTTAATGAAATAGAAGAGGATTTGAGAAGTCACTCAAAATGTGCCCTCATTTTCTTTCTTCAGCATTAATCATAATTTCTATGGCAAAATGAACCTCCTCATTGTGTTCCTTTTTAAATTAAATGTTTTAAGTGTTACCAGTTTATTCCAATCAAGATGGCTTCAGGTGTGCCATACTTTTGTCATAATGAAGACAGTAAGCGCTCTAGTTGTTTTTAAGAACATTCTGGGACATTCTGTCATTGGGCTATACTTGGGCTACATCTGGGTGATATTTGGGCTACATTTGGGCTCTTTTGTCTCTGGTGGCCATCTTGGGAGACTTATTTGTTATGAAGTTTCCTAATTTCCTCATTTACTGCAGTCTCCTCAGTAGGAAATACTTTCAGTTTTTTACTTTGATTCCATCAAGAAGGCATTCAGATGTGTCACACATTTGCCATAAATTCAGTATGTTAGCACTGTAGTTGCTTATTAGATCACTGTAGTAAAGCTACTGCTCACCAGGGAAAACTGCTGCTGGTATTGAAAGTGCATGTTTCAGTCTGCATGTCAGAATTTTTTAATGAAATAGAAGAGGATTTGAGAAGTCACTCAAAATGTGCCCTAATTTTTCTTTCTGCAGCACTAATCATACTTTTTATGGAAAAATGAACCCCCTCATTTTGTTCCTTTTTAAATTAAATGTTTTAAGAGTTACCACTTTAATCCAAGCAAGATGGCTTCAGGTGTGCCATACGTTTATCATAAGTAGGACTGTTAGCGCTCTAGTAGTTCTTTGGAACACTCTGGGAAGCTGCAGTAGAACACAAAGGAATCAACTGACAGTCTCTGCCCTTGTTGGATGTACATGTTTTACTGAGAATGTCAGACTTCATTCTCACATGACTGAGAAAGATAATGTGAATTTACAGAAAATAAGCTCTCAGTTTAGCCTATAGATCACCTTCCAAACCTCTGTGGTAAAAGCATGAGAAAATATTTTTCTCTCAATCATGATATCCCAGCAGAAGGCATTTTCACATGGTGAAATCACCTTAGAACATACCACAATTCCTAAAATGAGTATGGTACCATCAACAAATGATTTATAATGTAACTAAAGTCTTAAAACCTTCTATTAACTGCAATGCTTTTTAATGAGGTGCTATCATGTATACTGGTCCCAAGATGGCTGCCAACACTTCTTGGATGAAGTGCTGACAGCCAATCAGATCTCAGGATGAGATGTGTGGTTAGGCTCCGCCCACATATATATATGCTTTTAAATGGTATTTTCTCAGGAAATACTGAACAGATTTACACCAGACCTGCAAAAGGCACTTCCTTGACCTTATGGCTACCTCTCTGCCAAATTTCAAGTAATTCTGTTCAGCCGTTCGGGCTGTAGCTGTGTCTAAAGGTCCTATGGAAAAATGCATGGGGAAAACGCGTTTTGGGACCCCCCTTTTTTCTCGGCCCCTGCTTGACGAATCCCCCCGAGACTTTCAGGGTAGGAGCGGAGCGGAGCGCCCCACCTATTTTGAAAATTTCGCGAGGATTCGTCGTCCGGCGCCAAAGTTATTCCAAATAGAATGTTGCGGATTTCCTATGGAAACAGGGTCCTAACTATAACTACCTACTGGCGACCGCCAGTAGGTAATATATATGTGTGTATATATATATATGTTAGAAGGGGAAACATGCTGTGTTTGCCTGGATGCTGAATAAACCTTCATTTCCAGTAATGAGCCTCAAGTTGTTTTTTGCTGTTTATGGACGGGCTGCTCCGTGCCCGTTAGTATTGAGGCTGCCCTGTAGGGTCGGAGGCTCCGGTAACTGGAGGAATGAACTTTGTGAGATTTATGGAGGAGCATGACCCACACACGAACTTGACCTACAAAAGGAAGCACTAATGAAGTGAAAATAGGAACGTGTGGAAGGGATTCGAGAGGGAGAATATCCTATTTCGATCGTACTGGTATGCAGAGTTTTTTCTAACCAGATGAAATAATCGCACTATGCATTTAAACTCACCTGACTGCTTTTAGATTCCGTAAAAACATCAGTGCTTGTGCCAAAAAAAAGTTCCACTATGGTGATGTTAAATGAGGACTGCCAGACATTACTGTGAGGATTTAAAGGCACTATGGGACTTGTATTTTTCAACACACAGTCACGTGATGTATTACTCTTTTAAAGCACGCATGAGCGCACTTTGCAAAATGATTCCCACCTGTGAGCAAGGCCGTCCTGGGCCGAAACGTTAGAAGGGGAAACATGCTGTGTTTGCCTGGATGCTGAATAAACCTTCATTTCCAGTAATGAGCCTCAAGTTGTTTTTTGTTGTTTTTTGTTTTTTGATATATATATATATATATATATATATATATATATATATTATCTACTGGCGGTCGCCAGTAGATAGTTATAGTTAGGATCGAGTTTCCATAGGGAATCCGCAACATTCTATTTTGAATAACTTTGGCGCCGATTGACGAATCCTCGCGAAATTTTCAAAATAGGTGGGGAGCTCCGCTTCGCTCCTTCCCTGAAAGTCTCGTGGGGATTCGTCAAGCGGGGGCTGAGAAAAAGGGGGGGTCCCAAAACACGTTTTCCCCATGCATTTTTCCATAGGACCTTTAGTCCAAGCTACAGCCCGAACGGCTGAACAGAATTACTTGAAATTTGGCAGAGAGGTAGACCTCAGGTCAGGGATGTGCCTTTTGCAGGTCTGGTGTAAATCTGTTCAGTATTTCCTGAGAAAATAGCATTTAAATCAATATATATATCTATAGGCGCGCACCATGCGCGTACGGTAATCCTTACCGTATGCACACGCTGACGTGCGCGAGCGCGATTCTGATTGGTTGTTAGATCTTAGTAAACATTCAAATCGGTCGAAACCAGGAAGTGTCGGCCGCCATTTTGTCTCTCGCAGTCTGAGGGGGTGAAAAACAAAGGTGGAGAATGTGAAAAGGGGGCAGGGTGGACAGTTCCTGACCCCGTAGCCTTGGTCAGGGGGTCCCAGAAGGACCCCCAAGGGCCAAAATGTATTTAAATTTTTTTACGAAAAATCGCGGAGTGCGCGTAGCGTGCGCGCACGGTAGAAACAAAAAAATTCCGCGAACTACGTAACGTGGGCGCGCGGTGCGGTACGCACGGTACGCGCACGGTAAAAAACCTTAAAAATAAATAAATAAATAAATAAATACATAACTTAGCATTTAAAAAACCGTACAAATTCACTGAAAAAACCATAGGTTTCACACACGTTATAGTTAGGAATTAGCATTTAAAAAACCTTGCAAATTCACTTAAAAAACCATAGGTTTCACACATGTTATAGTTAGCTGGGCATTTCACTCGTGAAAAACCATTGAAATTCCCCCGTTATAGTTAGTGCAGGCAACTATAACTCACGCGACCGCAATCCTCTGCTGATGACGTCAGATATTACATCACTGATGACATATGTGTCTTTATGAAAAAAAAATATTTGTAATATATGTATAGGTAAAAATTAATGGAAGAAGACATGGGTAAATAAGTGTCTAAATACAGTATTAGCATCAGCAGAGGATTGCGGTCGCGTGAGTTATAGTTGCCTGCACTAACTATAACGGGGGAATTTCAATGGTTTTTCACGAGTGAAACGCCCAGTTAACTATAACATGTGTGAAACCTATGTTTTTTTAAGTGAATATAAATATATATATATATATATATATGTGTGTGTGTGTGTATATATATATATATACACACATATATATGTATATGTATTTATGTATCTGTATGTGTGTTTATATAGATGTTTATATACATATATATCGAACAGGAAACTCTTCAAATTGAAGAAATATAGGCCACACCGATCCAGTTCTCGAGAATATATCTTTATTCACGAGCAAAAAGGGAAGACGTGTTTCGAGCTATCCAGCTCTTGGTCACTTGACCACTGTTCCGGATCACACGATTAAATGCTTTTTTAAAAAAAATAAAGAAAAGACTCTGGATTTCACCACCATCCAGAGACAAAGTGAGTATCATAATACATTATTTTTGGTATTTTCAATACTGCGTGCAAATAACAATGTGGACTTACTCAGATTTCATCACATAACTGTGTTTCAGAGAGTTAAGCATTGTCGACAGAGATCTAGGTTTAGTACCCTAATCTGCAAAACGATGCATTGCATTTATATACAAAATCAACATGGAAACAAAATATGCAATACGAAGCTGTCATTAGTGATTTACTCTACGTGCCTAACTATGTATAGCATAAAAAAGCTATCAAGGGTCTAGTACCCTAAATATGTATATATGTATACATGTGTGTGTATATATATATATATATATATATATATATATATATATATATATATATATATATATATTATCTACTGGCGGTCGCCAGTAGATAGTCATAGTTAGGACCGTGTTTCCATAGGAAATCTCAAAATTCTATTTTGAATAACTTTGGCGCCGGTTGACGAATCCTCGCGAAATTTTCAAAACAAATGGGGCGCTCCGTTCAGCTCCTACCCTGAAAGTCTCGGGGTGATTCGTCAAGCGGGGGCCGAGAAAAAAGGGGGGTCCCAAAACGCATTTTCCCCATGCATTTTTCCATAGGACCTTCAGTCGAAGGTACAGCCCGAACGGCTGAACAGAATTACTTGAAATTTGGCAGAGAGGTAGTCCTCAGGTCAAGGAAGTGCCTTTTGCAGGTCTGGTGTAAATATGTTCAGTATTTCCTGAGAAAATAGCATTTAAAAGCACATAAATATCTACACGCGCGCATGGTGCCGTGCGCGAGCGAAATTCTGATTGGTTGCTAGATGTCGGTAAACATTCGAATCGGTCGAAATCAGGAAGTGTCCGCTGCTATTTTGTCTGTCGCACTGAAAAGGAAAGGTGGAGAACGTGAACAGGGGGCAAGGTAGGGAGTTCCTGACCCCCTAGCCTTTGTCAGGGGGTCACAGTAGGACCCCGAAGGGCCCAAAAAAGATTTTTTTTTTTTTTTTTAAATCGCGGGGTGTGCGCACGGTGAAAAACCCTTAAAAAAAAAAACATATAAGAACGTGAAAAGGGGGCAGAGTAGAGAGTTTCTGACCCCCTAGCCTTTGTCAGGGGGTCCCTGAAGGACCCCGAAGGGTGAACTTTAAAAAAAAAAAATCACGAGGTGCGCGCACGGTTAAAAACCAAAGAAAAAAGAAAAAATACATACATAAATTAGCATTTAAAAAACCTTTGAAATTCACTGAAAAAAACATAGGTTTCACAGACGTTATAGTTAGAAATTAGCATTTAAAAAACCTTGCAAATTCACTTAAAAATCCATTGGTTTCACACATGTTATAGTTAGCTGGACATTTCACTCAGACGTCAGATATTACATCACTGATGACATATGTGTCTTTCTGTAAAATAAATATTTGTAATATATGTATAGCTAAAGGTAAATGGAAGAATAAATAGGTAAATAAGTGTCTAAATACAGTGATGTAATATCTGACGTCATCAGCAGTGTCGCGTGAGTTATAGTTGCATGAACTAACTATAAAGGGGGAATTTCATTGTTTTTTTTCCAGTGAACTGTCCAGCTAACTATAACATGTGTGAAACCTATGGTTTTTTAAGTGAATATATATATATATATATATATATATATATATATATATTTGCAAGCACTCTTACACTCCGCGATTCTGCCACCAGCCACGGAAAAAGAGCACGGATCACAATCCTTAAAGATCGAAGTTTTTTAATGTCCTTAGGTTACATCCACAGAGTAGCAGCCATTACGCGTTTCGTCCCTGCTGGGGGACTTGATCACATGACGCTGAACCACCAATTGTATTGCACTTTTAAAGGGGGTAGGGCAAGATGAGTATCAACAGTTTTTTTCACAAATGAAACATTTGAAACTTTACTCACAGTCAGTTAATTTCATTATTGTCCGAATCTTTAACATATCAGTTCTTTCGAGTTAGTATAGAGATTATAATAACGATTTAAATATCGGAATAAGCGATCTTATGTTCATCTTGTCATGTTTAGAAAGATTAAAATCTTCAGAATAAATATATAAATATATATAAATATGTAAACATGTAGAGATAAAATCTTATATAAATACCTCATATATATAGACATATAGACATGTATAAAAACATATAAATGTATGAATAAATATATAGTATAAATACATAAATGCAAAAAAAATCCGAGTGTAAGATTATAGATACATCATAATTTAAAATTAAATATTACAATTCATTTTGTCTAACGTGACCCCTGTTGCCTAATTGTGATAGCATAATGGGAGCCACGGTTCTCTACATTTGATGATCACAGACTCGAAAGACTAAAAAGAATAGAAAAAAAGGGGGACAGACTAGATTGCCCATTGTAGAATCATCCCCGATATGTTTCGTCACATTGGACTAATAATTATTTTTTTGTGATTTTCAACTTGTTATTTGTTTTTTTGTTTAAAAAGTTTTTTTTTGGTATCTACTTAGATATTAGTGTTGTTGTGCTAAAAAGTGCTTGAATTTCAAACTTCTAAAAAAGTGACAAGTGATGATTAAATATATGTAAAAATATGTGTATAATAATCTAAAATATTATATATAAAAAAGAGACCCGCGAGAGGAAAAAAAGCAGTTTTAAAGATATTAGTAGCTCCATAGTAACTCTGATGTTGACAAATATATGTATAGTAACTTGCTACTAGGGCTTGAAAATAAAGTGAGGTGCAGGTCAACAACGGATCCCCTTTCAAAACTTGATTTAGATTAAATTCTCATTACAGTAAGGAAAATCAAAGAACTGTTGTTATGTATGTAAAAATGTGTATATCAGGGATTTAACATAACTTGGTGTACATGTTTACAGGCTAGCATGTAGCTCCTCCGAGCTATTCAATCCATGTGGATATTTGCTGTCTAGATTAAGAATGTAATACATTTCCAGAACTCTAAGTGATTTTTCACGGTCACCCCCTCTTTTGTTTTCAGGGACAGAGTCAATGAGAAAGTAACTTAGATCCTTAGGGTTACCTTCATGGATTTCTTGGAAATGACGTGCCACTGGATATGCCTGGTCGTGGTTTTTGATGGCACGAATGTGTTGTAATATTCTCTTGTGCCTAGGGAGAATGGTACTCCCTATGTACCTTAGTTTGCATGTACACTCCAAAACATAAATTACATGGTCAGATTTACAGTTCAATGATTTGGTAATTTCCCTGTTGGGTCCCCCGAAGGGTGTGGTGTAATTAGTTGTGGAGATTCCATATTCACAGGCCTTGCAGATCCTGCATTTGAGGAATCCCCGTCGTTGTGACAGCCAAGATCCCTTGACTCCCACCCCACACGGATCATTGTCTACCAACATATCTTTCATAGATACTCCTCGTCTATAGGTGATAGTTGGTCTTTTTGGGACTTTTTTACCAATTACTGGGTCCTGTTTGATGAGGTACCAGTTTTTGTTAAGTATTTTCCTTACTGCCCCCTCTTGTCTGTTGTATTGGAGGATAAATCTAAAGTTGTCAGATGTTTCTGTGCCAGAGGCTTCAAGTTTAGGAGTAGGACAAATCAGAGTGTCCCTGTTGACCTGATTACATTTGGTAAGGGCTTTGTCTAGGCATTTATTGCTGTAACCTCGCATTTTGAAGCGATTGATGCATTCTTGGTGTGCTATTTTCAGGGATCCACCATCACTGCAGATGCGTTTTATTCGTAGCAAATCCCCATAGGGAATGCTATGAATAAGGTGTTTGGGGTGGGAACTGTTGGCATGCAGGATGGAATTGCCTGCTGTTGGTTTTCTGAGCAATTTCGTTTCCATCCTGCCATGTTCTATGTATACCTCCACATCCAAAAATATTATACCTGTTTTACTGATAGTAGAGGTAAATTCTAGGTTTAGGTCATTAGTGTTTAGTTGGTCAATGAAATCCCTAGCGCCTTGTTCTGATCCCTTCCACACCACAAACAGGTCATCAATGAACCTGAACCAACATTGAATATTACTTTCAAAGATGACATGATATTTGGTCATGAGTACAAGCTCCTCCCACCAGCCCATGTGTAAACATGCGTAGCTGGGGGAGAAGCTTGCACCCATCGCCACCCCGCGTAATTGTTGGAATAATGCATCTTGAAACATAAAAATGTTGTTAGTAAGACATAGTTCAACCATGTTAATTAGCATCTGGTTATGTTCAGCGTAGGCGGTTCCTCTTCTTGCCAAAAAATACTTCAAAGCTGGTAGTCCATCATTGTGTTTGATTGATGTATACAGTGAGGTTACATCTAACGCAATCAAAAGGAAATCTTCCTGCCATTCAAAGTCTTTTATTTTCTTTAGAAAATCGCCCGTGTCTTTAATGTACGATGTCAGGTTTTGAACAAAGTCTTGTAGGAAAAAATCCACATATCTGGAGGTTTTTTCAAAAATGCTATTACGAGCAGAGATTATAGGTCTTCCTGGCGGGTTGATTTTATCTTTGTGGATTTTCGGTATAAAGTATAAAATAGGGATAACTGGTTTTTGAGTCCACAGATATTTGTACTCTTCAGATGTTAACAGTCCCATTTCTCGCCAGGCCATTAGTTTTACTTGGTATGTTGAATTAATTGAATTCCACGTGGCTCTATTGCTCGTCGCATAACAGGATTTGTCATTTAGGTGGTTCATGGCTTCTTTCAGGTAATTTTCTCTTTTTAATAGAACCACGTTACCACCCTTATCTGCATTGCGGATTACTATTTCCTTGTTGTTTTTTATTTTGGTCATCAATTGATGATATTGTAATTCTTTGATGTTTTTATTTCTTGTTTGCCTCGCATTGCTGGTTATTTTGTTGAGATTCTTTAGATCAGCTATAACCTGCTCCTGAAAGCTATCAATTGTATCCTTGATTGTAATAGAATAGAATTTAGATGGTGGCTTAAAGGGGGTTAGACATTTGCCCGCCCCCTGTGCGGTTTGTTGAGATTGACTTGTTGACGAAACTTGACTTGTTGGATCATTTTCGTGTTGTAAATCATATATGATATCTACTAGCTCCTGTGTGTTCGAAGTCGTCACTTTTCCCTCAAGCGGTTGTGATGTTGATGTTTGAGTAATCGGAGCTGCCCCAGCCGCTTGTTTGTTGGATTGAGCATGGAATTTCATTAGCTTCAATTTCCTGACGCTTTTATAGATGTCTATACGTGATTTGGCGTAGTTAAAAGAGCTTTCAGGGCAGAATGAGAGTCCTAGGGCTAGTAATTGTATTTCCGCCCGGTTGAGAGTAAGGTCCGTCAAGTTGATAACCGTTGTTTCATCAGTTTCAGTTAGATTAGAGCATTCTATATCTTTTTCTTCCAATACCTCTTCGGTTGCTTCTTCAGTTGTTTTTTGTTTGCTCCTTCTCCGGTTGGCTTTTCTTCTCTCATTTCGTTTTTTGTTTTTCCCCGGTTTCCGCTGTTTTGCTGCTTCCGTGGTCTTAGTGATTGTAGACGTTCCAAGCATAAAAAATCAACTTCATCGGTAAGTGAGTGTCTGCGGGGGTCTGCCCTTGATTTGTTGCGTGCCCCCGTGTCAGAGTCACTTTCCACTGCCGAACTACCTCCCGATGCCGAGGTTAGATCTTGCTCTTGGTTGTCAAGGATGTTCCGTTGTTTGCTGCTGGAATTGTCAGCCTTAAGCGCATCATATTTTCGCGCGAAAGTGAAGATTCTTCCCTGTTCGTAGTCACAGCGGTCTCTGTGAAACTTGAATGTTTTTCGCTCTCTTATTATATCTTCCTCTTTTTTTAGACGTTTTTTCATATCGCTTTTAAGTTTCTCCGCCTCCTCCTTTTGGTCCATAGAGTCGATTTCTTTTGTTAGGTTGTCAATCTCAACTGTTAGTTTAGCGCAGTCTTTTTCCGCATATTTCACCAATATATATAATAACTTTCTGGATGATTCTAGGTTAGTTTCGGCCCATTCACACATCATGTCTCGATCTGGAGCTTCATAACTTGGGGCGATCAGAATTCTCAGGCCACGGGGTACTCTCCCCACATCAATGTATCTTTGAAGCGACTTTGCCTCCCACCAGCGTTTTTGTTCTGTCCTTGATAGTTTTTCTAGTTGCTTGCATTTTTCTTTGAGTCCAGCATTCACACCCAGTGTTGTTGCATTCTGGGTAGTTGAGTTTTGTGCCGGTGCTGGTTCGTCACTGAACATCGAAGCTGCTGCTTCCTCTCTTTCTCTATAAGCGTCTGCTGCTGACATGTTGGTCTGGATGTGTTCACACTAAGGGTGTATTGAAAAATGTCACTTCACGAGTGTTTGCGATCACTGGAGGTTGCACGATTTATGAAGGGTTTGTAGCTGACAACACCGTGTCAGGTAAATCGTATACTTCCAGCTATGGATTACCCCACACCCAACTCGGAGCTTAATATATCGGGGCTTCGTGTCACACCCCCTCTGCAAAACCTAAGAGGCACCGCGCTGGCCGCGTCCTCCGACGTTACCCTCGCTTACCTCTGTGTTTCGCGGTGGGTGTTCCACTTGCGTCCGTTCTTTCGCTCCGTTGGGGGACTTCGTAGCCAGTAATCCTATCGGATTCGTTGAAACGTCCGTTATCGGGCAAAGACTCCTTTGAGGCTGGAAAGTCCGGTTCGTGGAGGGGTCCGTGTAACGACAGGAGGGGTCCAGACCTGTCGGTAATATTTGCAAGCACTCTTACACTCCGCGATTCTGCCACCAGCCACGGAAAAAGAGCACGGACCACAATCCTTAAAGATCGAAGTTTTTTAATGTCCTTAGGTTACATCCACAGAGTAGCAGCCATTACGCGTTTCGTCCCTGCTGGGGGACTTGATCACATGACGCTGAACCACCAATTGTGTTGCACTTTTAAAGGGGGTAGGGCAAGATGAGTATCGACAGTTTTTTTCACAAATGAAACATTTGAAACTTTACTCACAGTCAGTTAATTTCATTATTGTCCGAATCTTTAACATATCAGTTCTTTCGAGTTAGTATAGAGATTATAATAACGATTTAAATATCGGAATAAGCGATCTTATGTTCATCTTGTCATGTTTAGAAAGATTAAAATCTTCAGAATAAATATATAAATATATATAAATATGTAAACATGTAGAGATAAAATCTTATATAAATACCTCATATATATAGACATATAGACATGTATAAAAACATATAAATGTATGAATAAATATATATATATATGAAAGAAAGAGGTTGCCCACGCTCGGCGAAGCACACACAGGTGAGTATTCCATCCCTTTATTGGAGGTTGCGCTGCAACAGGCAAGAGACAAACAGAGCAGTTAGTTTCACCTTACGCGTTTCAGGCACACGCCCTTGATCACAGGTGTCATTTGAGGATTTTGAAGAACAAGCCTCTCCAGTGGGCGTCGCCGTTGCTCGACATATGCAAAGGCTCATGGTCTTAGTAGTTCAATATAGATTGATCCCACAAGTATGTTCTCCAAAGTCACAATTTCATAAAGTTTTAAAATCCAAGTGGATTGATGAGTGTCCCATCGCATATCGCCTCGCACTTATCCACCCTCCAAGCAGGTCTCTATATAAAATATGTTTAATTTTATTTAATAATTATGGGATTTTAAAATTGGACCGCCCAACTAATAGAGGGGGCGGGATTGCACTGATCCATAAACTCACAATTGAATGTGCCCTGGAAAGGGTGGCCATAGAGGCTTGCGAGGCGAGCCTCTTTACAGTTGGGGATGATAGTTCCCATGTCATCAAGGGTCATCAAGGGTCTGTTGATATATCGTCCTCCTGGCCCTATCCTACAGTTTGCTAATAATCTTAAAGAACAGGTCATTCAATTAGCGTTACGGTATGCTAAGGTAATGGTGTTGGGTGACCTTAACCTTCATTTTGATGATAGGGATAACGCCCCTGCTCAAGAACTTTGTCAGGAGATGGTTCAATTTAATGCTCCAACCAACTCTCCCCACCCACCAATTGGGACACTTATTAGACCCCATTTTTGCCAACTGGGAAGGAATCAGGGTGGACGCTCCGATTCCGGTCCCATGGTCTGACCACTATCTGGTTCCCTTTAGTTTTATGACCCTTAAACCCCCTATTGTGCTTAAAACTGGTAAACCCCGGAGAAAACTATCCTATAAATCTAGTCTTAAGAAGTACCACTCTCTTATAAGGAAGACACGAGCTGCCTACTATAACACCAAAATTGAACTAGCAGAGAATTCCTCTAGAGAACTGTTCCTGATTTTTAAAGTATTATCGGCGCTAGATAGAGTCTCTCCCCCTAATAGGGATTCAGTTGAGGCATGTGACAGGATAGCTGAATTTTTCTCCGAGAAGGTGGAGAGAATTTACTCAACCTTTCCGGAGGCAGCTCGTAAGGGGAAATCTGCTCTGCCGAGAGGTGGTATTGTGAATGAGGCCCCCTGTCTTTCGGGTTTTAGTCTCCCATCCTTGACTGACTTTCGAACTTTAGCCCTGAGCATTAAGTCAGGCTCACCGAAAGATCCCATGAAACCTAGAAACATGAAGGATAGCATGGACACTTTGGCGCCTTATTTTAGACATCTTATTCAACTCTCATTTAATACAGGCATAGTTCCACGTAAATGGAAACAGGCTGCGGTTGTGCCCATAAAAAAGAAACCTGGTCTGAACTTTAGTCAGCTCGAAAATCTGCGGCCAATCTCGCTTTTTCCCTTTGTCGTCAAAATTGCGGAAAAGGTGGTCAACGACCAACTTATGAGGCATGTTAATCAGAACAACTTGCTGCACCCCACGCAGTCGGGTTTTCGGGCAACATACTCCACAGAGTCGGCTCTGCTTTTTTCCACTGAAACCATCTGCAGACTGGTCAATGCAGGTCAGTCGGTTGCACTGGTCCTGCTTGACCTCAGTGCTGCGTTCGATACTGTGGCCCACCCCATTCTGCTGTAGCGCCTTAAGGAAGGTGGAGTGGCCAATCTGGCTCTGGAATGGCTTAGCTCCTTCCTACGGGATAGGAGTTTCCAAGTAGCCCTCGGACCGTTCTATTCCAAGAACATCCGGATGGAGCAGGGGGTCTCACAGGGATCTATTTTAAGCCCTACGCTCTTCAATCTTTATATGGCTCCCATGTCCAATTGTATCATAAAATATGGCGTCAATGTCGTGTCATATGCAGATGACACACAGCTTGTGGTGTCTCTATCCCAATCTCGTGATGAGGATGCCTCCAACTTTTCATTGTTCCTTCAAGAACTTGCCGGTTGGATGGCGAACAACTGCCTCAAATTGAACGGTGACAAAACCGAGGTACTGATTGTGGGTAGGGATACCAAATTATGGTCTCCTAAATGGTGGCCACAGACCCTGGGCCCTATCCCTGCCCCTAGGGAGCAAGTAAAGAAATTGGGAGTGTGGTTAGATTCTAAACTCTCATTTGACCACCGTTCCAGGACGGTGGCAGGCAAGTGTTTTGGTATAATGAAAGGCCTCCGGAAAGTTCTGGACGTGCTTCCTGTAGCGGCTAGGAAAACCTTAGTCCACGCACTCCTCACCTCTCGTTTGGACTATGGGAATGCCCTTTATTTGGGCGCCAGCAATAAAAGCTTGCAAAGGCTCCATTATATTCAGAATGCGGCCGCCCGACTTGTCCTGATGCTTCCTAGGAGAGCTTCATCGAAATATGCGCGATCCACTCTACATTGGCTCCCAGTTAAAGAACGAGTCTCCTTTAAGGCCCTCTGCTTTAGCCATCGAATCCTTCAAGGGAAGGCTCCGTTCTATCTTAACAATCTTCTGTCCCCCTACTCGCCCTCCAGGGCCTTGAGATCCTCGGGCGCAGGCCGGGTTCAAGTTCCTACTATAAAAAGAGCAAGAATGGGGGATCGATCCTTCCGCTACCTTGCAGCTAAGCAGTGGAACAATCTCCCTGTGAAATTAAGACTGGAACAGTCCGAAACCACTTTCCGGCAAAAATTGAAGACCTGGCTCTTTCAGCCAGACTTGGGGTGTCTGCTTTCTTCTCCTCCTGACCGTTATTGTGTAATGGTCTACTTGTGCCGCAGCGCGGGGACATACTAGTCAGTATAACCAGGCGCTTTATAAACCTCTTTATTATTATTATTATTATTATATGTACATATGTATATATATGGATATATATGGATATGTATATATGTAGATGTAAATATATATATATATATAAAGAGAGAGAGAGATAGATATAGATAGAGAGTAGGCCTAAGCTAAAATTCCGTTCCGCTCGCGGAAATTGCGATAATTTGACATTTTCACGTTGCGCGGAGAGCGCGAAAAATGTCAAAATTTCCGCAATCCACATTTTACCAGAAATGTTTTGCTTGCTCGCGCTGTAAAATAATACATTCTCGCGTGCGCGCGATCGCCTTACCTGAATCCCTGCGTTCGCCGACAAGTTTTCCCGATCCGGTTGCCTTCTCCACGAGATGTTGGATTGTTGGTAGCCATTTGCGCTGTCTCGTGACAGTTCACGCCTGCAGTAACGTCATTCGTCGCGTGATCACGTCTTTCTTCTCGCGATCATGCACCGCGAGACAAGTGAAAACAAGATGGCCGTGCCCGAAAGCAACCGCATGGGTAAGTTGGCGAGCCGCGACCACGCAGAAAATACCGCGAACGGGTGGGAAAAAAATTTCCGCATCTTCGCGATAGTTCCGCGTGTTTGCGCCGATTTTTAACATTTTCGCGATAATTTGCGAAAGTCAATTTCGCAAATTCCGCCCACCCCTAATAGAGAGCTAGATGGATAGATAGATAGATAGATAGATAGATAGATAGATAGATAGATAGATAGATAGATAGATAGATAGATAGATAGATAGATAGATAGATAGATAGATAGATAGATAGATAGATAGATAGATAGATAGATAGATAGATAGATAGATAGATAGATAGATAGATAGATAGATAGATAGATAGATAGATAGATAGATAGATAGATACCCCCCTGGACAGGGTGCAGTGTATGTGAAAGGTAGGACATGTACTAGTGTGGGTAACATGTCCTGATAGTGAAATTCTTCCAATTTCGTTTTTTACTATTGAAAGGCTGTCTTGCCCATAGGATAATACGGGGAATGCTGTGCAACCTGTTCACCTGCATATCTTACCATAACGGCAAGATAGACATATGGAATCTGGTATCCCTGAACTCAGAATTTAACAACACATCTTTTAGTGAAGATGGTTTTTCAATTTTAAGTTTGGAAATAGCACTTTTAGAATGTGGCTATTTTCTTGTTCAGCCTTTCTGTGTGCCTCTGCCTGTTTGTGGATTGACTGTCTGGTTTGTGAGTGACAGGGGCTGGGGGTGGCTCCAGGAGACTGGGTGAGTCAGCACTAGGCTGAATAGACCCATCTGCATGTAGAGTGGCGGGAAGGAGTAGCACATGGGTCTGAATAGGGCTGTGCCTGCCTTCCACAATGCTGGCTCCACCTCCTGTGGTGTGTCTGATGCCCCTGGCCCACACTCACAAAGGAAGAAGATGTGCCCTGGCAGAGCATACCCAGAACTGGTTTGGACTGGGTCCAGGAACCCTCACACACGAAAAACAAAGACTTTTGAGGTATAAAAGTAGAGCTGAGACCCATGTAAAACTAGATTAGGAAAGACTTTGTGATCAAGAAGGAATCCCTGCCAAAGAAGAACAGCCAGGAAGACTGAGGAAAAGTGATGCCATTGCTGAGTGTCTGACCTACAGATGCTGTGATTCCTGAGGAGGAGAACCAAGGGACTGTCTGCTTTGTGCTGTGTCTCCCCTGCTTGAAGAGGAGCTGTGCTGTGTGCTTTGCCCCCCTCTGAAGCCTACCTATCTCCAAGGGCCTGAGAAGAGCTGGCCTCCTGTTGGAAACTCAGGGATACAAAAGTATCCAGAAAAACATCCATCAAGCTGCTGTGTGTGTGTCTCTGCGCACAGCCTCTGCCCTTCGTGAAGACTGCCTGGCTGATCTGTGACTGGCCCCTCGATTGCCTCTGAGACTCGGTGTGCATGTTGGCACACAGCTGGGGCCTGTCGTGAGGTCTGCTTTGTCTCAAGTGTGATCAGCCCCAGGATCCTGCCTTCAACGTTGTGTGAGAACCAGCGCGCCACTGACGACCTGCGGGAACTCTTTTTTATCCCAAGGTGCTGCGTGTTAATTTCACCGCTGCTGCCCAGGGGGAGTGAGCGCGCTTTGTGTGCTACCCAGAGGCTTTGTGTCAATTACACAGCGCGGACCGAGTCGGAAGAAAGAACCGCGGGCAGTTGCTTGGCAACAGAGGACTCCACGCTGAGGTAAATCGATGCGCGGTGTGCCCCACCCACCAGGACGTCAGGCTGAGCCGAGGGAGAGCCACGCTCGAGTGCGAGCCGCAGCACCAGCCAGATCCGACGAAGGTAACACTCCAACCCGCTCTGTTGCATTACCTAGAGCGAGTTGAGAGTGAGCGCGTGTGCAGGGGAATTGTGCCAATCACTTTAAAGACCGCTACGGCCCGCACTCATAAAGAACTACACGTGACCGAGTGAACCGTGATAGTTAAAGGGACTGCGTAGCACAAAGTTTTCTTCTTGAACATCAATTGGGGGCAGTATTACGAGAGGCAACAGTGAAGGGAAGCGTCCTGGGATACCCATGCAGTATTTTGTGCTGCGAGTGCGGTGGGAGCAATATTGAGGAGAACCGTACTTCTAGTTTCGAAATAACTTTTCACACGCTAGGGGCAGGAGTCCTCCAGGCATAAGGACTCAATCAATTTCCTTATATTTGCAAGTGACTTTATTCTTACAAGTACGTTTTATAAAGAGAACATTGCTAAAGAGAACTTTCTCAACAAAAGAACATTTCTAAGGAACAGATTAATTGTGTATGTGATTTTTTATGTTGTCTTGATCTGCCTAATCTATATAAAGGTAACTTTATTTTTATAAGCAGCTGGTGTAGTGTCCATTTGTGGTGTTTCACTATATCACTGTGAGTGTTGGTACAAATACTTTACACATTGCCTTGGGGATAAGCCTGTCTGCTCGTGCCAAGCTAACAAGGGGGTGAGCAGGGGTTATCAACAGTGTGTTTCCCCCTTTTCCTGACTAGAAGCAATGGTCCCTACTTGGACAAAGGTACTTACCTCTGCCAACTAGAGACCCCCAGATCTAACAGGTCCAGAAAGTGTTTATTTGGAGATCATGGCAGTGAGGAATTTTGGGATGAGGAGAGGAGAGATGGAGAGGGGAAGAGTCTCTATAAGTGGGTTAAGCAGGAAGAGGTATTGGATGAGTCCAGGAGGGATACATGAGGGAAGTGTTTAGAAAGGCTTGCTTGGCAGATCTGATTAGTAAGAGAGGTTTGAGATGATGAAAGGAGCAGTAGAAGAGGGAAGAGTCTAGAAAAGGTATATTGGGTATCATATTAGAAGAATGGGGTTTGGGATGAGCCAGAGAGTAGAGGTAGATGATATATTGAGAGGGGTGTGAAGTGAGAAAGAGGGTAGTGCATTGGGGAGAGTAGTAGAATGAGGTTTGGGATGAGACAAATAGAGGAGGTAGAGGATGCATTGAGAGGGGTACAGGGTGCGATATGGGGTAATGCATTGAAGATGCTGAATTTGGAGTAGAGTAATAAATATAAAGATACATAAGCACATTGACAGTATATATGTATAATGAAGGTATTTTAACTCGATTCAAAGTTGTATTTAATAAACTCAGACTTTCAAGTGTTGCTGTACTTTAATCTAATGTATTTGGTTTGATAATGTGTTTTTACTAGTTCAATTGTGAATCAGTTATAGATAAATAGTTACAATAAAAATGTACTTATTAATGCAGTGACCTATATACAAGTTAAATGAAACTATAGGTAATATGTACATTTGTTAAGCAGACTTAACTAATCTCTATATATTCATAAACATAAATATTATACACAATTATACAAAGGAATACACATGTCTAGATAAATGAACACAATCGAAATAAATTCTTATATACACAAGGATATGATGTATATTTATGTTTGAGTATGGTAGTTATGTGAGGTAAGCCAACTCTTGAGTAGTCTCTGAAGATAAGATAGTTATCTGTAGATCTTATGTTTATGGGTAAAGAGTTCCATTATTTTAACTGTTTGAACAGAGAATGATGTGCCACCTAGGGTTTCTTCTTGTATGGTTGAATTTTAAGGTGAGGTGCCAATCTAGAGTGGAGGTTCCTTTGCCGAATGTAGTTGGTGATTATATTCCTGATGAAAACTGGCCCTGTACTATATATTCCTTTGTGGGTGAAACAAACCAGCTTGAATGGGAAACTTCTAGCAACCGGCAACTAATGAAGGACCTTCAAGGCAGTTGAGATGTGGGCTTGTGGCTCTACATGTAGGAATAGTCTGGCAGCATAGTTCTGAATCCGTTGTAGTCTTTTCATAGTTGTTAAAGATGATCCGTGGTAGAGGCAGTTGGCGTAATTGGGCTTAGACTAAGCATGGGCAAAACTCTGTGGAATTCCACGGAGTTACCAAAAAACTCCGCCAAATTCCACGGAGTTCTGAATACGGCGGAGCACTATCGACGGCCACAATTCGTTTGCCTAAATCCTGCTTTCTCCCTGCTGTATATATTCACAAACATTCTTTTTAAATGTTGCCTTCCTTCTCTGATTTATTTCCCGCTTGCGCCACCTTTTGGGTTAAAGTTAGAACAATATAATAGCACAACTGTCATCAAAATTGTGTACCATAAAAATGTGGTTTCTATGCCAATAGTTTTTATTCCAGAATGTTTAAGCGAATAGAAACAAACAAGTCGCAAATCTGAAAGCAGTTATGTACCAAGCCTTCTTTCGTTCACTGTCACAGAAAGAAAAAAAAAGGATTAGCTAACATCTTAATCAGGGAAAAGTGAGCATGAGAAACATTTTATTACCAGATGAGCCAGTGCATGTTGAGTACTTACTGCCTTCACAGCTGTGTGAATGCTGCACCCACATGCAGCACAATGTTGCATTGCTGACAATGAAACCACAAAAATTGTAACCCTCCAGGCATGGGCACACCTTTACCAGAGACCATAATGAAGCACTGACAGTGACTCACTGCAAAGCATGCGCTACTGAACTAAGGAGCCCACTGGCTGTGTCCTCCTAATCGCATGCTAATGAGGAGGCAATCCTAATTAATTTTATCGGTGCCAGTTTTTGATTACGAGTCAAAATCAAAAATCAGTTTAATGAAGAAGTATAACCTATGTGTTTTTTGAGACTGTCTGGCAGCGAGTAGTGTTACTAATATGAAAGAAAAACACAGAGTAGCCAACTAGTTTGATAATTTTCAGTCATAGGTGATTAAACCTTTGACGGATTTAAAATCCACAGAAATTAATGCCTGCAGAATCTCCAGGATGAAATCACAGACGGGATTCCTTTTCTATATGTGTAGGATAGTGTGGGGACCTCCTTGGAATGCACACTTTTGCCACTGACACATCAGGTGCCGGAGTGGATACGTCTGCCACACAGTGAGGCAACGGCACACCAGGGGGCGGAGATGTGGATGGTGTGGGGCAGCAGCATTCATCTGCGCCACGCCTTGTGGCAGCAATGCCATGATGATGATCTGCAGGGCAAGGTAGATTCCAGCTACATTTTGCTGATGTGCAGCGGTGGCTGCCATCCTTTACGCCTCCATCCGCACCAAGTCCTCCATGAGCCTCCGCATGTGTGCCAGCTCATGGCTGGTATAGCTGGTGCTCCTCTGAGCGGACAGGTGTTCTTCTCTCCATGTCAGGACTCTAGCGATGTCAGTCAGGGCTCACTGGAGACCATGGAGAGGGCCTAGACACCCATGGATAGCATCCAGTTTGGTGGCCATGAGGTCGAACCCCACCTGTACCTGCTCAACCGTCTCCCTCTGGTCCTCCAACACACAGCGTTGGAAGGCCGTGTGTTGGTCCTGGGGGTCTTGGGAGACTGCCGGGCCATGGGTGCCTCCTCCTGGGTGGTTTGGGGGGTGGGTGGGGTCTCTTCGATGCAACTGGTCAGCCCTGATCCTGGAGGTGAGTCGGGGTGTTGACGGTGGCCCTGCAATGTGAAGGAGAGATGGTGTATTGCAATGTGTCTACATGTATGTAGCCGCATGGTACATGTTGACATTCAGACAGCATGACATTGTACATTGTGACATCTATAGATCTGAGCGATGACCCCGAGTCATTGAGGGTGTACATTTTGCTCTGCTTGATTGTGCATGTGTGACATCGTGGCCATCTCCACCCATCCCCCCAGTACCTGGTGGTCACTCACCCTGTTGCAGTTGTGTTGTGTCCTGTTGAGCACTGTCCGGTCCCCGGACTCCGGCCACAGTATCCACACTGATGACTGTAAACACCAGCTCCTCCATTTCATCCAGCATGAGCTGTGGCACTTGGCCCCCACCCCCAGTCTGCATTGGTGCCTTCTGGTTGGCTGCGAGTTTCTCCTTGGTCTTCCGCTTGATGTCATTCCATCGCCTCTTGACCTCGTCCATTGTCCTCTTGTGCTTTCCGACGGCATTCACCTTGTCCATGATGCCCCGCCATATTCCAGTTTTGGTGCCCAATGACACGTTGGAGGTGACTAACAGTTGTTGATGGTATTCCATCACGTCCGTGGCGATGATCCTGTTCAACTGAACTTCATCTTCCTGTCTCCGAGGTCGCGGGCTGTTCATCCAAGGTGCTTGTTGGGTTGCGCTTGTCCTCTGCGCCTGCTCCGGCTGCCCACATGGTGCTTGGATGTTGGTCAGTTTGTGTTTGGGAGTTTTTTATGGTGATTTTTCCAATCTGCCAGGTGTGTGTTGCAGGCCTGGTTCTGCTTATCGCTGATTTCCTCATTGAGCTTTGCCCCATCGCAGTTTTTTTTGTGTTGGGATTTGTGTTTTTATCTTCATCGAGGTGGTTGTATCGTGGACATTGTCTGCGGTTTAGGCAGACTATCTCATGGTACCGCCTTGTTGTGAATTCCAAGTTGACACAGGGTTCTTTTCCGACTATGGGCTGCGATGTTGAGAGTTGCGTTAAGCAACTCTTGCGGTAGTTATCACACGTTCTTGTGAATATACCCCAATGTGTACAACTGCTTCACAATCACACTCGGCCAACTAACCACTAAAACAACAGCTTGTCAGAAAAAGGCGAGAGTTAAAGCGCAAAACCTACCCTGCCATTGCAGGTGTGTATGTGTACTGTTTGCACGGTAGCTCACTCAGCTGTCCAACTAGATGTGCAGCATTCTAGGAATACTTTCCTAGAACAAGGGGAAACAGGCGTCAGTCCAGCCTGGGACATTCTAGCACCCCACCGTCTATAGTGCCAAAGAAACATGTGGAAAAAATAAATAAATAACTGTGCCCTGCTGTGAAGAAGACACAGGCTCGTTGTTAGTTCTCTCCAGAGTTACCAGTGCTGGGGAGGAGAGAGTCTGGGCTAAGGCAGTAAGTAAGCCACACATTCAATGGCTGGATATGCGGAGGTAAAAAGAGGGGAGGAGAACTCAAAGTAGAAAGCAGTTATTCCAGATTCTGCACTGATTTGAAAGTACGCATGGCTAATAAGATCAACTGCACAAATTTTAAAATAATAATAACCTAATGAATGAATTAATGAATTAGTTTTATAGAGCGCGCAATACCCGAAGATGTCTTAGCGCTAGATGGATCAATGGACTGAGGAGGGGGCATTAACCAAGCTAGGTCTGAGAGACCCTGTTGTTTACCGGTGGAAAAAGCCAGGTCTTTAGCTGCTTTCTGAATAGCTACAGGCTCTGTTGGGATCGGAGATCAAGAGAAAGGGAGTTCCATAACTTTTCCCCCTGGAAGGACAGTGTTCTGCCACCCCAATTTACTCGTTTAATTCTAGGAGTCAGGACCTTATGCGCCAAACTAGATCTAAGTGTTCTACTAGGCGCATACCAGGAAAATCGCTCCTGGAAATAGAAGGGGCCAGTTCCGTGAAGAACCTTGTTTATTAAGCGTTTTAAATGAGATTCTCTTCTCCACTGGTAGCCAATGAAGGCTGTGTAATAGATGAGTAACTGGTTTAAACTTGGGGATCTTCAGAAGGGTTCTGGCTACCGCATTTTGTAGAGACTGCAAGTTTTTTTACCAGTTATTTCGAGGTGCCAAGATAAAGTGCATTGCAGTAGTCCAGCCTATGACCCAAAGCCTAAAGGTGTTCACACTGCAGTCAGCAAGATCTAACGTTTCGAAGTAGCACCATCTTGTGGTTAATACAGGAAATTCTGCCAAATTTAGCAATGTTTAAACAGATTCTTTTTCTATATGTGTAGGATGGTGCGGGGACCTCCTTGGAATGCATGCTTCCTGATGATGCATTTGGGAAATCTTTTGCAATGTAGTAGAACACCGGGTTTGGGATAAAATACCCCTGGTGGGCGCACTGCGTGTAGTTTATTTAACCTGCTCAGACCAGTTCATGCACTCTGCTCTCTGACTGGGCCAAGAGGAATCAAAAGCCTTGTATGCATCCTCAGTCTATTTGTAGGGACCTCGAAAAGATACAGAAGATCAGGATAGGGATCATTAAATGGTTCCCAGAATCCCACTATTTAGTCTCAAGAGGAGCAGGGATTTGAACCCTGTTATTCGGATTCGAATGTCGGCTAAAACTGCAACAACCTAAACTGCAAACAAAGTACTGGAACACAAACCCACCACATGCCACTGCAAGCCACAAGTCCAGGGACCGCGGACATGGCACCCTCCACACCATGCAGCCCCGCTCCGCAGGCTACCAGGTCTCACATTTGGCGCTGGGTCTTTTTGATTACTCCGTGGCTTAGGACAAACCAGTGCACCTGGCATCATCGCAGGCTGCACACCCGCTCAGCAGCTTAAGGTGCCACTAACTCAGTGGACCCAATGTCACCGTCCCGTGGTGGGGTGCCTGTGCCGGCTGCAATGCTCCGGGTGCCACAAACCCTGTGCAACCCCAGTCAGCACCACGTGGTGGTAGGCCCGTGACAGCCGCAAGGCCTCGGGTGCCACTAACCCTGTGCGCAACAACTCATGAATGATGAAAGACATGACACAGCAGTGTGTCACTGGATGCTTATTGCACATCCAGTGCAGTTCTGCAGCTGGAACGGTACATGGCAATGCCGAGCAGACTACACAATATGGGCCCGTGGAGGGCCAGCTAGAGTCCATCCGGGGATGACAAGCACTGCGGAAGAGGAAGTGTACAGTCCGCAGTCTGATCGCCGTGTCATTGGTCATCAAACAGGATATGGCAGTCCATGTCGCTGTCCAAGGTGAGTGCATCAGAGTGTATCGGGGGTCAGTGGAAGGTCATGAGGTCATGTGCGGCACCAAGCAGAAACAGGCCAGGTGGCGAAAATGAATGCTAGTGCCTCCTGATCACAAACCCATCCAAGTCTTCGTCCCCGGATGTGTGCTCTGCCCCACCTGTGGGTGCTGCAGTACTTGCTGAGGCACTGTGTGCCACTGACACATCAGGTGCCAGAGTGGATTCGCCTGCCACACTGTGAGGCAATGGCACACCAGGGGGCAGGGATGTGGATGGTGTGGGGGCAGCAGCATTCATCTGCGCCACGCCTTGTGGCAGCAATGCCATGATGATGATCTGCAGGGCAAGGTAGATCCCAGCTACATTTTGCTGATGTGCAGCGGTGGCTGCCATCCTTTACGCCTCCATCCGCACCATGTCCTCCATGAGCCTCTGCATGTGTGCCAGCTCACGGCTGGTATCGCTGGTGCTCCTCTAAGAGGACAGGTGTTCTTCTCTCCATGTCAGGACTCCAGCAATGTCAGTCAGGGCTCACTGGAGACCATGGAGAGGGCCTAGACACCCATGGATGGCATCCAGTTTGGTGGCCATGAGGTCGAATCCCACCTGTACCTGCTCAACCGTCTCCCTCTGGTCCTCCAACACACAGCATTGGAAGGCCGTGTGTTGGTCCTGGGGGTCTTGGGAGACTGCCGGGCCATGGGTGCCTCCTCCTGGGTGGTTTGGGTGGTGGGTGGGGTCTCTTTGATGCAGCTGGTCAGCCCTGATCCTGGAGGTGAGTCGGGGATGATGTCAATGATGTCTAGGAGGGCTTGTGCATCGATGCTGGGGTTGTCCTCCTCAACATCAGTGAAGAATGGCTGAGACTGCTCTGCAGGGGCTGTTGACGGTGGCCCTGCAATGTGAAGGGTAGATGGTGTATTACAATGTGTCTACATGTATGTAGCCGCATCGTACATGTTGACATTCAGACAGCATGGCATTGTACATTGTGACATCTATAGATCTGGTCGATGAACTAGAGTCATTGAGGGTGTGCATTGTGCTCTGCTTGATTGTGCATGTGTGACATCGTGGCCATCTCCATCCGTCCCCCCAGTACCTGGTGGTCACTCACCCTGTTGCGGTTGTGTTGTGTCCTGTTGAGCATTGTCCGGTCCCCCGACTCTGGCCACAGTATCCACACAGATGACTGTAAACACCAGCTCCTCCATGTAATCCAGCATGAGCTTTGGCACTTGGCCTCCACCTCCAGTCTGCATTGCTGCCTTCTGGTTGTGAGTTTCTCCTTGGTCTTCCGCTTGATGTCATTCCATCGCCTCTTGACCTCGTACTTTCCTAGAACAAGGGGAAACAGGCGTCAGTGCAGCCTGGGACATTCTAGCACCCCACCGTCTATAGTGCCAAAGAAACATGTGGAAAAAAAAAAGAAATAACTGTGCCATGCTGTGAAGGAGACACAGGCTTGTTGTTAGTTCTCTCCAGAGTTACCAGTGCTGGGGAGGAGAGAGTCTGGGCTAAGGCAGTAAGTAAGCCACACATTCAATGGCTGGATATGCGGAGGTGAAAAGAGGGGAGGAGAACTCAAAGTAGAAAGCAGTTATTCCAGATTCTGCACTGATTTGAAAGTACGCATGGCTAATAAGATCAGCTGCACCAATTTTAAAATAATAATAACCCAATGAATGAATGAATTAAATAGTTTTATAGAGCGCGCCTTACCCGAAGATGTCTTAGCGCTAGATGGATCAATGGACTGAGGAGGGGACATTAACCAAGCTAGGTCTGAGAGATCTTGTTGTTTACCGGCAGAAAAAGCCAGGTCTTTAGCTGCTTTCTGAATAGCTACAGGCTCTGTTGGGATCGGAGATCAAGAGGAAGGGAGTTCCATAACTTTTCCCCCTGGAAGGACAGTGTTCTGCCACCCCAATTTACTTGTTTAATTCTAGGAGTCAGGACCTTATGCGCCAAACTAGATCTAAGTGTTCTACTAGGCGCATACCAGGAAAATCGCTCTTGAAAATAGAAGGCGAGAGTAACGTGAAGAACCTTGTGTATTAAGCGTTTTAAATGAGATTCTCTTCTCCACTGGTAGCCAATGAAGGCCGTGTAATAGATGAGAAACTGGTTTAAACATGGGGATCTTCAGAAGGGTTCTGGCTACTGCATTTTGTAGAGACTGCAATTTTTTTACCAGGTATTTCGAGGTGCCAAGATAAAGTGCATTGCAGTAGTCCAGCTTATGACCCAAAGCCTAAAGGTGTTCACGCTGCAGTCAGCAAGATCTAACATTTGGAAGTAGCACCATCTTGTGGCTAATACAGGAAATTCTGTCAAATTTAGCAATGTTTAAACAGATTCTTCTGGGCTGATCAACGGGTGAGTAGTGAGCATGACGGTGAACTTTGCTATGCGATGGTCGGCGGAGTGTTTTGCTAAACTTTGGGCTCCCAGCAGAGCGCGTAGTTGCTTAATTCTCATAAACTCCTTTGGCGGAGTGGAGTTTACCACACAGGCTTAGTTTAGACAGTACCAGAGAATAGTCCCCTGGATCTTGTGTGGAAATCCCAAGCTGCAGTTCCACTAGTCGTTACTAGGTGTCCCTCATGAGTCAAATGCAAAAGCATTTGACTTGAGGGACACCTAGCAACGCCTAGTTGAACTGCAGCTTGATGTAATAATTTCAATGCTTTTGCATTTGACTCGTGAGGGACACCTAGTAACGACTAGTTGAACTGCAGCTCTTTGTAGAATTATTTTGATATTGGATACTATAGTATTCACTGCCCACTGCTAATCTCGTCCCATAATTCTTTGTAGGGCCTTTGGTTTGGATTGTGTTTTTGCCCATACCTCTGCTTGGGGTGGTCCTATGAAGATGGGACTACCACTGAATCCTTCTGCATGATATGCTCTTTGTGTTCAAGGCATCTGCTTGGTCCTCCCCCTAGGTTAAGGGGGACCCCAAAATCATCACCTCTCTCCTTGCCTGGTACATTTCATTTTCAAAGTTCATTTTTGTGAATTGGTTATATGCTTTATAGCATGTAAAGTTGTTTTATCAAATCATTTGTGGGTGCTGTTTAGTAGCTGACTCCGCTACGTGGAGGAACGGAGTTAGAACTGAGTTTTTGTCTGAATTCCATGTTTTTAATGGAATGCGCAGTTAACAAATCTCTACAATCTCCGGAGTGGAGATCATTGCCCAGGGTTAGTATGGATTACATTTGTCCTGTTTTGAAGGTTGAATGTGATCGAGTCAGGAGCAGTTCCTTCTATGCTGGCTTCATAGAGTCTTTGTACTAGAGTGTCATGGTCAACTGTGTCATACGCAGATGAGAGGTCAAAGAGAAGTAGTTCAGCATCAGCACCCTCATTCTATCCCCAATTCTGGGCTATAGTTTTGTGCTTTGGGCCAGAAAGAGTGGCATTGGCCTGTGTCTTCCCACACCAAAAACACACATTCAATACAAAACAACAACACATTTCATACAAACATATCCTGTTACAAATTAGATAACTGTATCCTGCCTGTGTGTGGGTTTGTGACTAGCTGTGTAACTAGCTATGTGGGTGTGTGAGTATCTGTATGAGTGTTTGTATTGATGTGTAAGTGGCTGTATAGGTGTGTGAGTGGTTGTGTGGGTGTGTAAGCGGTTCTGTGATTCTGTGAGTTGGTATGTTATTGGGTGTGTTACTGGCTGTGTGGGTCTGTAAGTGGCTGCTTGGGTATGTGAGTGGGTGCTTGAGCAGCTGTGTGGGTGTGTAACTGGATGTGGGAGTGTGTGATGGGCATGTAATAGGTGTGTTAGTGCTTGTGTGAGTCTCTGGGTGTGTGAGTAGCTGTATGGTTGTATGAGTGTGTGCATGAGAAGTTAACTGGGTTTCTCAGAGGGAGTGTGTATTGCCGTATGGGTGTGTGAGTAGGTGTCTGAGTGGCTGTGTGAGTGTGTAAGTGTGTGTGAGAATTTTGTAGGTGTGTGAGTAGGTGTGTATGTGGTTATATGGGTCTGTGAGTAGGTGAATGACTGGCTCTATAGATTTGTACATGGGGGCGTGGATGTGTGTGTGTGTGAGTGCCTGCGTGGGTCTGTGAGTGGATGTCTGACTGCTTCTCTGGGCCTGTAAGTGGGTGTGCAAGTGGCTCTTGAGTATGTAAATCAATGTGTGTAAGTGATTTTTGGGTCTGATTGGTTTTAGAGTGACTATATGACATTCTGAGAGGCTGTGTGAGTGGTTTTCTGGGTCTCTGACTGGGTGTGTGAGTGACTGCATAGGTGTGTAAGTAGGTGTGTGAGTAGTTGTGTGGGTGTGTAAGTGGGTGTATGAGTATGTGGTGGGTATGTGAGTGGGTGTGTAAGTAGCTGTGTGGGTCTGTAAGTAGATATATGAGTGGCTGTATGGGTATGTGAGTGGGTATGTGAATCATTGTATGGTTGTGTAAGTGGGTATGTGAATGTGTGGTGGGTATGTGAGTAAGTGTGTGACTGGCTCTGCAGGCTTGGGAGTGGGTGAGTGAATGGTTTTCTGGGTCTATGAGTGGGTATGTGAGTGACCGTACAGGTTTGTGCATGGGTGTATGAGTGGTTTTATGGGTGTGTACATGGCTGTGTGTGTGTGAGTGTATGTATGAGTGCCTGTGTGGGTCTGTGAGTGGTTCTCTGGGGCCATATGTAGGTGGGCTAATACCGGTCGGTAACGGCCGAAAATCGGTAAATTTTCCGTTACCGACCGGTATTTAGCCCTTTGAGATGTAGGAGGCTGGATTGAAGGATTCAGTAATTTACCGATTCGGTATTTTAAGAAATCGGTAAAATACCGAATCGGTAAATTACCGAATCCTTAAATCCTATGTAGGGAGCACTCAAGTGAGTGCATTTTTGGTTTAAGGATTCGTTATTTACCACCAACTACAAGTTGATGGTAAATACCGAATACCTTTTCTAAAGCAATGTTGTGCTTTTTTAAAAGTGCCATGTGGCAGACATGCATTCCCTTAGGGCATCTATGTGCACCACATGTGCACACATGCACGATTCAGGGGTGCAACAGGGTGTCAATGTGACACCCTGCCACCCTTGAATATGCTCCCCCTATTACCGATTCGGTATTTACCGAATCGGTAATAGTGAATGGCTTCCCATTCATTCCTATGGGCCTCCAGGCCCATAGGAATGAATGTGAAGGTATGCTTTATTACCGATTCGGTAAATACCGCATCGGTAATAACGAATATTACCGAATCGGTAAAATTTACCGATTTTTTACCTACATTCTATTTACCGATTCTTGAATACCGAATCGGTAAAATTTGGTATTTAGGAATCGGTAAATAGAAATTACCTACATATGGCCCCTGATCTCTTAGTGGATGTATCAGTGACTGCATGGGTGTGTGAGTATCTGTATGGGTGTGAAAGTAGATGTTTGAGTATTTTTTGGGTCTCTGAGAGGTTGTGAGCATGGGTGTGTCAGTGGTTGTGTGAGTGTATACGTAGGCATGCTAATATGATGAGTGGATGTATGAGCAGGTATGTAAGTGGCTGTGAGGGTCTGTGAGCGGCCTCTGACAGGGTGTGTAAATGTCAGTATAGGTGGGTGAGTGGTTGTGTGAATGGTTGTGTGAATGTGTAAGTGGATGTGTTAGTATGTGATGGGTGGGTCTGTCAGCAGTGTGTAAGTGGCTGTATGTGTGTTTGCATGGATGTGTCAGTGGTTTTGCTGTATGAGTGTGCGAGTGGGTGAATAAGTGGCTGTGTGAGTCAGTGAGTGGTTCTCTGGGTCTGTGAGTGGATGTGTGACTGACTGTATGGGTGTGTGAGTAGGTATATGGATGTATGAGTTGGTGTGTGAGTGGTTGTGTGGGGTTGAGTGAGAGTGGGTCTGTGAGTGGGTATATTTTTTTTAATTGAGCACTAGATCTGCAGATCCATTGTGGATTCACGGAGGCGCACTGAGCTCCTCAGTAGATCCACATATCCTTGCACACCCAAAAAAACATTTGTGGGCAATTTCTTAACCATGAGGGGTCTCTCACAGATGCTTCCATCAGTCCCATGAAATCAGGATACCTCTATACTGACCTCTTATAGTGTATTTCTACTTTGTCCCCCCCAGGAACTGTGTTCCGATAAACAAAATGGCAGCCGAAACTTTCCTCTTAGGTTGAGGCCAGCCAATCATGGCATTGCTGGTGGTGCATGGATCCACTGCTGTGGATCTGCGATGGATCCACATCTCTAGATAAACATAAATCATTTTCTTTTAATAACTCAAAAACTACTGAGCAGATTTACACCAAATTACAAAAAGCACTCATTTTGAACCTAGATCTAGCTTTCTGACAAATTTGCTGTAGTTCTGTACAGAGGTACGGGCTGTAGTTGCGGCTAAAGTCTCTATGGGAAATTGCATAGGAAAAAAGTGTTTTGAGACCCCCCTTTTTCTCGGCCCCCACTTGACGAATTACTGCAATAGTATGTAGTCATTGACATTTTTGAAGTTCCTTCATGTGCCTGTTCCCCTTTCCGTAGACATGCCGGCATCCCTCCAAAGAATACAAAAACACTGCAGGTGACATGTGTCCCCACGTGTCATCAATAGCACAGTTGAATCTCCCTACCATGGGACCCTCTAAGTTGACGCAATTTCAGTGGTACTCACAATACTTTTAGTTTTATCAAAAATATATTTTTACATTCCTTAAGGATGCACGCCATAATCATGAACTATGTTACCAATGTCAAAAGGTCTGACAGTCACCTTGTGGGTTTTATCCTAGCTGACTCATGTTCGGGCATTTGAGCAGGATCTGCCGGAATTTCTAGTTATGTTACACTACCACCAACAGTAAATTTTATCCACACGTGGTATCATCAGCGCTCTTAAGTCTTTCCACCATGCAACTCGCCAAGTTTGCCTGTTTCTGATGGTACTCATTTCATTATAACTACTTTCTATTCTTATCTCTCAGGGGTGCCCATTACATGTCTGATGTATAGTTTTAATCAGTACAGGTTCCACATGTTTTAACTGTGATTTCAAGTGTTTACTGTGTGTTCTGCATTACTGTGCCTTTCATGTATTATGAATGTAAGGTTCTCTTCATAAGTCTATTGTCTATGTGACTTGGCGAGTTACTCAGCAGCATCATCGTAGTCATTTGCATATGACTCCTTGCTTTTACAGCATGTCATTAGTGTAACGGAGTAATGCATATTTGGTGTAGAAATAGAAGAATCACTACAGTACCTATTTATACCCTGTCACACTTGCAGCATGCCATGTGATCAGACAGTCAGACAGCTACTAAATCCTCCATCCAGACAGTTATATATCCACTCAATCTTAAATACAGATTGGTATATATATATACATATTTAAATTTCAAACTAAACCACATTCACTGGATGATGTCATCAGTGATGTCATCAGTGATGTCATTTGAGATGTCATCAGTGATGTCATCAGTGATGTCACTGACCATGTCATGAATGATGCAATATATGACATCATCAGCAGTGCATTGCGGGCACACGAGTTATAGTTAGCAGTGCTAACTATAACGGAGGAATTTCTATGGTTTTGTACGAGTGAAATGGCCAGCTAACTATAACACCCCTGAAACCTATGTTTTTTTCTGTGAATTTCTAAGGTTTTTTAAATGCTAATTTCTAACTATAACGTCTCTGAAACCTATGATTTTTTCAGTGAATTTCAAAGCTTTTTTAAATGCTAATTTCTAAGTGTGATAGTAGTTATACCTATTTTTTTGTACTGATTTTCTACAGTTTTTTAACTGTTTATTTATAAATATTTTATTCATTAAATAATATTATATATTTTTCTGAAAATGGCAAAAAAAAATTAAAAAAATCAAACTGAAATATTGATTAATTTTTTTGTTTTCATTATTTATTTTAATATATTTATATTATTTTCTTTTTTTTTTTTAAATCCACATTTTTTTCGGAGACGCGCACTCACAGCGTACACATCACGGTGGGTGCGCGGATTCTAGCCGCCATTTTAGAAAAGTCGTGAAGGATCTGCGTATGGTGTGCGACGGCTGCGTGTTTTCAGTTACATCACATACATTTAATCTTACGTGATGTGCGCGATTGGTATGTGACCAGTCCGCGACTCCTGCTCCCGTGCATTCACGACACATGCGCATTACAGTACCAGATGCTTGTGCGGTGGCAGGTCCCGGGTGATGTCATATACGTGCTGGGGCGCGCTGGGTGCGCGACTCCCGCCAAATAAATTTATGTTCCAAAATGATATGTATGTGTCTTTAATATACATATTAGGGCAAGAGATTATCGAAGATATTCATAAAAATAATATATTTGTACTTATAATAAACTTATATTATTTTTAAATATATTTGCGCTCAGTCGGGTGCATGCATCGTGAGTGCAGAGAACCAGGTCAGTAGAGCTGCTGTAGAGCCAGAGAAACCAGGTCAGCAGAGCCGTTGTAGAGCCAGAGAACAAGGTCAGCAGAGCTGCTCTAGAGCCTAAGAAGCAGGTCAGCAGAGCTGCTCTAGAGCCAGAGACCCAGGTCAGCAGAACTGTTCTAGAGGCCGAGAACCAGGTCAGCAGAGCTGCGTTAGAGGGAGAGAACCAGGCCAGCAGCACTGCTTTAGAGCCAGAGAACCAGGTCAGCAGAGCTGCTCTAGAGCAAGAGAACAAGGTCAGCAGAGCTGCTTTAGAGCCATAGAACCAGGTCAGCAGAACTGCTGTAGAGCCAGAGAACCAGGTCAGCAGATCTCTTTAGAGGGAGAGAACCAGGTCAGGAGAGCTGCTTTAGAGCCAGAGAACCAGGTCAGCATAGCTGCTCTAGAGCCAGAGAACCAGGCCTGCAGAACCGCTTTAGAGCCAAAGAACCGGGTCAGCAGAGCTGCTTTAGAGCCAAAGAACCAGGTCAGCAGTGGTGTTGTAGAGCCAGAGAACCAGATCAGCAGAGCTTCTTTAGAGCCAGAGAACCAGGTCAGCAGAGCTGCTCTAGAGCCAGAGAACCAGGTCAGCTGACCTGCTGTAAAGCTAGAGAAACCAGGTCAGCAGAGCTGCTTTAGAGGGAGAGAACCAGGTCACCAGAGCTGCTTTAGAGCCAGAGAACCAGGTCAGCAGAGCTGCTCTAGCTGACACTGACTGACTGACACTGACTGATTGACACTGACTGACACTGATTGACTGACGCTGACTGACACTGACTGACTGACAATGACTGACACTGATTGACTGACACTGACTGACTGACACTGACTGACACTGATTGACTGACACTGACTGACTGACACTGACTGACACTGATCGACTGATACTGACTGACACTGATTGACTAACACTGACTGACTGACTGACACTGACTGACTGACACTGACTGGCTGACACTGACTGACTGACACTGACTGACTACTCTCTACTACTCTACTACTCACTCTCTACTACTCTCTCTACTACTCACTCTCTACTACTCACTCTGTACTACTCTGTACTACTCAATCTCTACTACTCTACTACTCTCTACTACTCACTCTCTACTGCTCACTCTCTACTACTCTCTACTACTCACTCTCTACTACTCACTCTCTACTACTCTCTACTACTCTCTCTCTACTACTCACTCTCTACTATTCACTCTCTACTACTCACTCTCTTCTACTCTCTACTATTCTCTCTCTACTACTCACGCTCTTCTACTCACTTGCTACTACTCTCTACTACTCACTCTCTACCACCCACTCTCTACTACTCACTCTCTACTACTCTCTATTATTCTCTACTACTCTCTAACTACCCCCACTACTCAGTTTTCAGTTACATCATATACATTTAATATTACGTGATGTGCGCGATTGGTATGCGATCAGTCCGCGACTCCTGCTCCCGCGCATTCGCAACATATGTGCATTACGGTACGAGATGCCTGCGCGGTGGCAGGTCCCGCGTGATGTCATATACGTGCTTGGGCGCGCTGGGTGTGCGACTCCCGCCAAAAAAATGTATGTTCCAAAATGATATGTATGTGTCTTTAATATACATATTAGGGCAAGAGATTATCGAAGATATTCATAAAAATAATATATTTTTACTTATAATAAACTTATATTATTTTTAAATATATTTGCACTCAGTCGGGTGCATGCATCGTGAGTGCAGAGAACCAGGTCAGCAGAGCTGCTGTAGAGCCGTAGAAACTAGGTCAGCAGAGCTGTTGTAGAGCCAGAGAACAAGGTCAGCAGAGCTGCTCTAGAGCCTAAGAAGCGGGTCAGCAGAGGTGCTCTAGAGCCAGAAACCCAGGTCAGCAGAACTGCTCTAGAGGCCGAGAACCAGGTCAGCAGAGCTGCTTTAGAGGGAGAGAACCAGGCCAGCAGAAATGCTTTAGAGCCAGAGAACCAGGTCAGCAGAGCTGCTCTAGAGCCAGAGAACAACGTCAGCAGAGCTGCTTTAGAGCCATAGAACCAGGTCAGCAGAACTGCTTTAGAGCCAGAGAACCTGGTAAGCAGAGCTCTTTAGAGGGAGAGAACCAGGTCAGCAGAGCTGCTTTAGAGCCAGAGAACCAGGTCAGCAGAGCTGCTCTAGAGCCAGAGAACCAGGTCAGCAGAGCTGCTTTAGAGGGAGAGAACCAGGTCAGCAGAGCTGCTTTAGAGGGAGAGAACCAGGTCAGTAGAGCTGCTCTAGAGGCAGAGAACCAGGTCA
Source organism: Triturus cristatus (assembly GCF_964204655.1). NCBI lineage: Eukaryota > Metazoa > Chordata > Amphibia > Caudata > Salamandridae > Triturus > Triturus cristatus. The sequence goes on from NC_140585.1 coordinate 1,170,816,299, forward strand.
GCAGAGCTGCTTTAGAGGGAGAGAACCAGGTCAGCAGAGCTGCTTTAGAGCCAGAGAACCAGGTCAGCAGAGCACTCTAGAGCCAGAGAAACCAGGTCAGCAGAGCTGCTTTAGAGGGAGAGAACCAGGTCAGCAGAGCTGCTTTAGAGCCAGAGAACCAGGTCAGAAGAGCTGCTATAGAGCCAGGGAACCAGGTCAGCAGAGCTGCTCTAGAGCCAGAGAATCAGGCCAGCAGAGCTGCTGTAGAGCCAGAGAAACCAGGTCAGTAGAGCTGCTTTAGAGCACGAGAACCAGATCAGCAGAGCTGCTTTAGAGGGAGAGAACCAGGTCAGCAGAGCTGCTCTAGAGCCAGAGAACCAGGTCAGCAGAATTGCTTTAGAGCCATACAAACTGGTCAGCAGAGCTGCTTTAGAGCCAGAGAACCAGGTCAGCAGAGATGCTCTAGAGCCAGAGAATGAGGTCAGCAGACCTGCTGTAAAGCTAGAGAAACCAGGTCAGCAGAGCGGCTTTGGAGGGAGAGAACCAGGTCAGCAGAGCTGCTTTAGAGCCTTTGAACCAGGCCAGCAGAGCTGCTTTAGAGCCAGAGAACCAGGTCAGCAGAGCTGCTTTAGAGCCAGAGAACCAGGTCAGCAGAGCTGCACTAGAGCCTAAGAACCAGGTCAGCAGAGCTGCTCTAGAGCCAGAGAACCAGGTCAGCAGAGCTTGTGTAGAGCCAGAGAAACCAGGTCAGTAGAGCTGCTTCAGAAGGAGAGAACCAGGTCAACAGAGGTGCTTTAGAAGGAGAGAACCATGTCAGCAGAACAGCTTTAGAGCCATAGAAACAGGTCAGCAGAGCTGCTTTAGAGCCAAAAAACCTGATCAGCAGAGCTGTTGTAGAGCCAGAGAAACAGATCAGCAGAGCTGCTTTAGAGCCAGAGAACCAGGTCAGGAGAGCTGCTCTAGAGCCAGAGAACCAGGTCAGCAGACCTGCTGTAGAGTTAGAGAAACCAGGTCAGCAGAGCTGCTTGAGAGGGAGAGAACCAGGTCAGCAGAGTTGCTTTAGAGCTAGAGAACCAGGTCAGCAGAGCTGCTCTAGCTGACACTGACTGACTGACACTGACTAACTGACACTGACTGATTGACACTGACTGACACTGATTGACTGACACTGACTGACACTGACTGACTGACACTGACTGACACTGATTGACTGACACTGACTGACTGACACTGATTGACTGACACTGACTGACTGACACTGACTGACACTGATCGACTGACACTGACTGACACTGATTGACTAACACTGACTGACTGACACTGACTGACTGATACTGACACTGACTGGCTGACACTGACTGACTGACACTGACTGACACTGACTGACTACTCTCTACTACTCTACTACTCACTCTCTACTACTCTCTACTACTCTCTCTACTACTCACTCTCTACTACTCTGTACTACTCAATCTCTACTACTCTACTACTCTCTACTACTCACTCTCTACTGCTCACTCTCTACTACTCTCTACTACTCACTCTCTACTACTCACTCTCTACTACTCTCTACTACTCTCTCTCTACTACTCACTCTCTACTATTCACTCTTTACTACTCACTCTCTACTACACTCTACTATTCTCTCTCTACTACTCACACTCTTCTACTCACTTGCTACTACTCTCTACTACTCACTCTCTACTACTCACTCTCTACTATTCTCTATTACTCTCTACTACTCTCTACTACTACCCCACTACTCACTCTCTACTTCTCACTCTACTACTCTCTACTACCCTCTACCACTCACTCTCTACTACTCTCTAGTACTCTCTCTCTGCTACTCACTCTACTACTCACTCTACTACTCTCTACTACTCACTCTCTACTACTCTCTCTCTAGTACTCACTCTCTACAATTCACTCTCTACTACTCACTCTCCACTACTCACTCTCTACTACTCGCTCTCTACTACTCTCTACCACTCTCTCTACTACTCACTCTCTACTACTCACTCTCTACTACTCACTCTCTACCACTCTACTACTCTCTACTACTCTCTCTACTATCACTCTCTACTACTCTCTACTACTCACTCTACTACTCTCTACCACTCACTCTCTACTACTCTACTACTCTCTACTACTCACTCTCTAATACTCTCTCTCTACTACTCACTCTCTACTACTCACTCTCCACTACTCTCTAATATTCACCCTCTACTACTCACTCTCTACTACTCTCTCTATACTACTCACCCTCTACTACTCACTTGCTACTAGTCTCTACTACTCACTCTCTACTACTCACTCCCTACTATTCTCTACTACTCTCTACTATTACTCTCTAGTACTCATTCTCTACTACTCACTCTCTACTACTCTCTACTAGTCTCTACCACTCTCTCTCTACTACTGTACTACTCACTCTCTACTACTCTCTAGTACTCTCTCTCTGCTACTCACTCTCTACTTCTCACTATACTACTCTCTACTACTCACTCTCTACTACTCGCTCTCTACTACTCTCTACTACTCACTCTCCACTAATCACTCTCTACTACTCTCTCTCTACTACTCTCTAATACTCACTCTCTACTACTCATTCTCTACTACTCTCTCTACTACTCACACTCTACTACTCACTCTACTACTCTCTACCACTCACTCTCTGCTACTCTACTACTCACTCTCTACTACTATCTCTTTACTACTCACTCTCTACTACTCTATTACTCTCTACTACTCACTCTCTACTACTGTCTCTCTTCTACTCACTCTCTACTACACTCTAATACTAACTCTCTACTACTCACTCTCTACTACTCACTCTTTACTACTCGCTCTATACTACTCTCTAGTGCTCACTCTCCACTACTCACTTTCTACTACTCGCTCTCAACTACTCTTTACTACTCACTCTCTACTACTCACTCTCTACAACACACTCTCTACTACTTGTTGTCTATTACTAGCTATCTACTACTGTCTACTACTCAGTCTACTACTCACTCTCTACTACTCTCTACTACTCACTCTACTACTACTCACTCTCTACCACTCACTCTCTACTACTCTACTACTCTCTAATATTCTCTCTCTAGTACTCAGTCTCTACTACTCTCTACTACTCACTCTCAACTACTCACTCTCTACTACTCTCTACTACTCTCTTCTACTCTCTACTACTACTCTCTACTACTCACTCTCTACTACTCTCTACTATTCTCTACTACTTTCTACCACTCACTCTCTACTACTCTACTACTCACTCTCTACTACTCTCTAGTACTCTCTCTCTGCTACTCACTCTCTACTTCTCACTCTACTACTCTCTACTACTCACTCTCTACTACTCTCTCTCTACTACTCACTCTCTACTACTCACTTTCTACTACTCTACTACTCTCTACTACTCTCTCTGCTATCACTCTCTACTACTCTCTACTACTCACTCTACTACTCTCTGCTACTCTCTACCACTCATTCTTTACTACTCTACTACTCACTCTCTACTACTCTCTCTCTACTACTCACTCTCTACTACTCTACTACTCTTTACTACTCACTCTCTACTACTCTCACTCTAATACTCATTCTCTACTACTCACTCTCTACTACTCACTCTCCACTACTCACTCTCTACTACTCGCTCTCTACTACTCACTCTCTACTACTCCCTCTCTACTACTCACCTACTCTCCACTACTCTCTCTACTATCACTCTCTTCTACTCTCTACTACTCACTCTACTACTCTACTTCTCTCTAGCACTCACTCTCTACTACTTTACTACTCACTCTCTACTACTCTCTCTCTCTACTACTCACTCTCTACTACTCTACTACTCTCTAATACTCACTCTCTACTACTCTACTACTCTCTACTACTCACTCTCTACTACTCTCTCTCTACTAGTCACTCTCTACTACTCTCTACTACTCACTGTCTGCTACTCACTCTCTACCACTCATTCTTTACTACTTGCTCTCTACTACTCTCTACTGCTCACTCTCCACTACTCACTCTACTACTCGCTCTCAACTACACTCTGCTACTCACTCTACTACTCAATCTCTACTATTCTCTACTACTCTCTCTACTTCTCACTCTCTACTACTCTCTCTACTACTAACTCAATACTACTCTCTACTACTCACTCTCTACAACACACTCTCTACTACTTGCTGTCTACTACTAACTCTCTACTACTCTCTACTACTCAGTCTACTACTCACTCTCTACTACTCACTCTCTACTACTCTACTACTCTCTACTATTCTCCCTCTACTACTCAGTCTCTACTACTCTCTACTACTCACGCTCTACTACTCCCTCTCTACTACTCTCTCTCTACTACTCACTCTCTACTACTCTCTCTCTACTACTTACTCTCTACTACTCACTCTACTACTCACTCTCTACTATTCTACTACTCACTCTCTACTACTCTCTACTACTCTCTCTCTACTACTCACTCTCTACTACTCGCTCTCTACTACTCTCTACTACTCACTCTACTACTCACTCTCTACTACTCTACTATTCTCTACTACTCTATATACTACATACTCTCTACTACTCTCTCCTACTCACTCTACTACTCACTCTCTACTACTCTCTTCTACTCACTCTCTACTACACACTCTCTACTACTTGCTCTCTACTACTCACTCTAATACTCACTCTCTACTACTCCCTACTGCTCACTCTACTACTCACTCTCTACTACTCTCTACTACTCACTCTCTACTACTCACTCTCTACTAATCACTCTCTACTACTCTACTACTCCCTACTACTCTCTCTCTCTAGTACTTACTCTCTACTACTCTCTACTACTCACTCTCTATTACTCTCTACTACTCACTCTCTACTACTCTTTCTCTACTACTCACTCTCTACTACTCACTCTCTACTACTCTCTACTACTCACTCTCTACTACTCACTCTCTACTACTCTCTACTACTGTCTCTCTACTACTCACTCTCTACTACTCACTCTCTACTACTCTCTCTCTGCTACTCACTCTCTACTACTCACTCTGTACTTCTCTCTACTACTCACTCTCTACTACTCACTGTGTACTACTCTCTACTACTCACTCTTCCCTACTCTCTACTACTCTCTACTACTCACTCTACTACTCACTCTCTATCACTCTCTACTACTCTCTACTACTCACTCTCCACTACTCACTCTCTACTACTCTCTACTACTCACTCTCTACTACGCACTCTCTACTACTCACTCTACTACTCTCTACTACTCACTCTACTACTCTCTACTACTCACTCTCTAATCTCTATTACTCACTCTCTACTCTCTACCTCTCTACCTCTCTCTACCTCTCTCTCTACTACTCTCTACCTCTCTACCTCTACCTCTTTACCTCTCTCTACACGCACTCATATGCACATATATATATGCACATAGATGCATATGCATTTATATATATGTATGTGTGTATATATATATATATATATATATATATACACACATATATATATATATATAAAGCAAAACTAATGGAAATGATGGACGGAGTGTTGAGCATTGCAAGCACTCACCCCCAGTCAACTGATCTGGGTTTAATCCATCACCGTTCTTTAGCCCACTCTGCCACCCCAGTTCAGACATGGCCATATGCAAATCAGTCTGACCCTGTGCCTCATGGGAACAGTCCACACCGAACTGCCAAGCCATGTCTTCCCTGGACAGGAAACAAGCTTCCTAGGACCGGTTTCTGGCATTTCAGCCGTCTTCAGCCAGGCTTGCTTGAATCCAGTGGCAAAGTGAGCAAGGGACTCACGTCTGAGCATACCCTGCCAACTTATGGCGAACAAAGCAAAACCAAAGGAAATGATGGACGGAGTGATGAACATTGCAAGCACTCACCCCCAGTCAACTGATCTGGGTTTAATCCATCACAGTTCTTTAGCCCACTCTGCCACCCCAGTTCAGACATGGCCATATGCAAATCAGTCTGACCCTGTGCCTCATGGGAACAGTCCAGCTCAGACGTGAGTCCCTTGCTCACTTTGCCACTGGATTCAAGCAAGCCTGGCTGAAGACGGCTGAAATGTCAGAAACCGGTCCTAGGAAGCTTGTTTCCAGTCCAGGGAAGACATGGCTTGGCAGTTCGGGCTGGACTGTTCCCATGAGGCACAGGGTCAGACTGATTTGCATATGGCCATGTCTGAACTGGGGTTGCAGAGTGGACTAAAGAACGGTGATGGATTAAAACCAGATCAGTTGACTGGGGGTGAGTGCTTGCAATGTTCAACACTCCGTCCATCATTTCCTGTGGTTTTGCTTTGTTCGCCATAAGTTGGCAGGGTATGCTCAGACGTGAGTCCCTTGCTCACTTTGCCACTGGATTCAAGCAAGCCTGGCTGAAGACGGCTGAAATGCCAGAAACTGGTCCTAGGAAGCTTGTTTCCTGTCCAGGGAAGACATGGCTTGGCAGTTCGGGCTGGACTGTTCCCATGAGGCACAGGGTCAGACTGATTTGCATATGGCCATGTCTGAACTGGGGTGGTAGTGTTCAACACTCCGTCCATCATTTCCTTTGTTTTTTGCTTTGTTCGCCATAAGTTGGCAGGGTATGATCAGACGTGAGTCCCTTGCTCACTTTGCCACTGGATTCAAGCAAGCCTGGTTGAAGATGGCTGAAATGCCAGAAACCGGTCCTAGGAAGCTTTTTTCCGGTCCAGGGAAGACATGGCTTGGCAGTTCGGGCTGGACTGTTCCCATGAGGCACAGGGTCAGACTGATTTGCATATGGCCATGTCTGAACTGGGGTGGCAGAGTGGGCTAAAGGTGATGGATTAAACCCAGATCAGTTGACTGGGGGTGAGTGCTTGCAATGTTCAACGCTCCGTCCATCATTTCCTTTGGTTTTTGCTATATATATATATATATATATATATATATATATATTCACTGAAAAAAACATACTTTTCAGAAACATTATAGTTAGAAATTAGCATTTAAAAAACCTTAGAAATTCACACAAAAAAACGTAGGTTTCAGGGGTGTTATAGTTAGCTGGCCATTTCACTCTTACAAAACCATAGAATTTCCTCCGATATAGTTACTTCTGCTAACTATAACTTGCGCGCCTGCAATGCACTGCTGATGATGTCACATGTTGCATCATTCATGACATGGTCAGTGACATCACTGATGACATCACTGATGACATCTCAAATGACATCACTGATGACATCACTGATGACATCATCCAGTGAATGTGGTTTAGTTTGAAATTTAAATATGTATTATATATATATACCAATCTGTATTGAAGTTGAGTGGATATATAACAGTCTGGATGGAGGATTTAGTAGCTGTGTGATTGACTGTTGAAGTGAGCAATTAAAAGTGTTTCACTAAATACATGGATTAGTAACTAAACTATGTGAATGTGTGCATCACTGTCTCTGTTGTTGTATAACATGCTGCATCAGTTGGTCACTAACTACATGAGCGTGTATATTAGTTATTGATTAGTTGGGTGAGTATTTGTATGGGACACTGAGTTTGTGTATGGGTGGATGGGGTGTGTGTAACTCTATGCATAGATGTGTGAATGGTTGCTTGACTAGGTGTATAGGTTTAAGAGTGCATGTGGAAACAGTTGTTTGGGTGACTGAGTGTATTTATTTGTGTGTTGGTGAGCGAATATATGTATTAGTTGTACATCTTCAACAAAGTAAAAATAAAAGGCATTGTATGTGAGAGTTGGTGTATATAAATAAGTATGTGTAAGAGTCAGTGATTGTGAGAGTAACTATATGAATGAGTGTATAATTGTAATTGTGATTTATTAACATATTAACTATGAGTTACTATGTGTTTGAATAAATGAGGTGTTGTTGGATAATTGTGTAAGTGAGTAAATGTAAGTGTGATTAATTTTTTTCATGAGTGAGTAGTATTACTGCATAACCGACTAAGATGACTGCTGATGTGTCAATGTCTATGTATGTGTAGAAGTGCATTTGATAGTGTTCTATTAATTAGTGACTGCATGTGTACATGATTCTGTTGTTGAATGGATAGTTGTGTGTGTAGACTTAGGAATCAGTGAGTGGGTATATAGTAACTGGAATTGGTGTGTCAATGGTTTCAAATATGGTACTCTTCATTTTACAGTGAGTGAAGGAAGGTTATACTAGTGTATGATGAGGTGAGTCAGATTGTCAGGTGGGTGATGTCATCAGTGATGTCATCATTGATGTCATTTGAGATGTCATCAGTGATGTCATCAGTGATGTCACTGACCATGTCATGAATGATGCAATATGTGACATCATCAGCAGTGCATTGCGGGCGCGTGAGGTATAGTTAGCAGAACTAACTATAACAGAGGAATTTCTATGGTTTTGCCGAGTGAAATGGCCAGCTAACTATAACACCCCTGAAACCTATGTTTTTTTCTGTGAAATTTTAAGGTTTTTTAAATGCTAATTTCTAACTATAACGTATCTGAAACCTATGTTTTTTTTCAGTGAATTTCAAGGTTTTTTTAAATGCTAGTTTCTAAGTGTGATAGTAGTTATGCCTATTTTTTTGTACTGATTTTCTATAGTTTGTTACCTGTTTATTTATAAATATTTTATTCATTAAAAAACATTATATATTTTTCTGAAAATTGCAAAAAATAAAATAAAAAAAATTAACACTGAAATATTGATTAATTTTTTTGTTTTCATTTTATTTTAATATATTTATATTATTTTCTTTAAAAAAAATGTTTCCAAATTTTTTTCGGTGTCACACACTCAAAGTTTACACATCACGGTGGGTGCGCGGATTCTAGCCGCCATTTTAGAAAAGTCGTAAAGGATCCGCGTATGGTATGCGACGGCTGCGTGTTTTTCAGTTACATCATATACATTTAATATTACGTGATATGCGCGATTGGTATGTGACCAGTCCGCGACTCCTGCTTCCGCACATTCGCGACACATGCGCATTATAGTACGAGATGCTTGCGTGGTGGCGGGTTTGGCGTGAAGTCATATACGTGCTGGGGCGCGCTGAGTGCGCGACTCCCGCAAAAAAAAATGGTGTTCCAAAATGAAATGTATGTGTCTTTAATATACATATTAGGGCAAGAGATTATCGAATATATTCATAAAAATAATATATTTGTACTTATAATAAACTTATATTATTTTTAAATATATTTGCGCCAAGTCGGGTGCATGCATCGTGAGTGCAGAGAACCAGGTCAGCAGAGCTGCTGTAGAGCCATAGAAACCAGGTCAGCAGAGCCGTTGCAGAGCCAGAAAACCAGGTCAGCAGAGCTGCTCTAGAGCCAAAGAAGCAGGTCAGCAGAGCTGCTCTAGAACCACAGAACCAGGTCAGCAGAGCTGCTCTAGAGCCAGAGACCCAGGTCAGCAGAGCAGCTCTAGAGGCCGAGAACCAGGTCAGCAGAGCTGCTCTAGAGCCAGAGAAACCAGGTCAGCAGAGATACCTTAGAGGGAGAGAACCAGGTCAGCAGAACTGCTTTGGAGCCAGAGAACCAGGTCAGCAGAGCTGCTCTGGAGCCAGAGAACCAGGTCAGCAGAGCTGCTTTAGAGCCGTAGAACCAGGTCAGCAGAGCTGCTCTAGAGGCAGAGAACCAGGTCAGCAGAACTGCTTTAGAGCCAGAGAACCAGGTCAGCAGAGCTCTTTAGAGGGAGAGAACCAGGTCAGCAGAACTGCTTTAGAGCCAGAGAACCAGGTCAACAGAGCTCTTTAGAGGGAGACAATCAGGTCAGCAGAGTTGCTTTAGAGCCAGAGAACCAGGTCAGCAGAGCTGCTCTAGAGCCAGAGAACCAGGTCAGCAGAGCTGTTTTAGAGCCATAGAACCAGGTCAGTAAAGCTGATTTAGAGCCAGAGAGCCATGTCAGCAGAGCTGCTCTAGAGGCAGAGAACCAGGTCAGCAGATCTGCTTTAGAGCCAGAGAACCAGGTCAGCAGAGCTGCTCTAGAGCCAGAGAAACCAGGTCAGCAGAGCTGCTTTAGAGGGAAAGAAAAGGTCAGCAGAGCTGCTTTAGAGCCAGAGAAACAGGTCAGCAGAGCTGCTCTTGAGCCAGAGAACCAGGTCAGCAGAGCTGCGTTAGAGCCATAGAACCAGGTCAGCAGAGCTGCTGCTCTAGAGGCAGAGAGCCAGGTCAGCAGAGCTGATGTAGAGGGAGAGAATCAGGTCAGCAGAGCTGCTTTAGAGCCAGAGAACCAGGTCAGCAGAGCTGCTCTAGAGCCAGAGAACCAGGTCAGCAGAGTTGCTTTAGAGCCAAAGAACCAGGCCAGGAGAACTGCTTTAGAGCCAGAGAACCAGGTCAGCAGAGCTGCTCTAGAGCCTAAGAACCAGGTCAGCAGAGCTGCTCTAGAGCCAGAGAACCAGGTCAGCAGAGCTGCTGTAGAGCCAGAGAAACCAGGTCAGTAGAGCTGCTTTAGAGCGAGAGAACCAGGTCAGCAGAGCTGCTTTACAGCCAAGGACCAGGTCAGCAGAGCTGCTCTAGAGGCAGAGACCCAGGTCAGCAGAGCTGCTGTAGAGCCAGAGAAACCAGGTCAGCAGAGCTGCTTTAGAGTGAGAGTACCAGGTCAGCAGAACTGCTTTAGAGCCAGAGAACCAGGTCAGCAGAGCTGCTCTGGAGCCAGAGAACCAGGTCAGCAGCGCTGCTTTAGAGCCGTAGAACCAGGTCAGCAGAGCTGCTCTAGAGGCAGAGAACCAGGTCAGCAGAACTGCTTTAGAGCCAGAGAACCAGGTCAGCAGAGCTCTTTAGAGGGAGAGAACCAGGTCAGCAGAACTGCTTTAGAGCCAGAGAACCAGGTCAACAGAGCTCTTTAGAAGGAGACAACCAGGTCAGCAGAGTTGCTTTAGAGGCAGAGAACCAGGTCAGCAGAGCTGCTCTAGAGCCAGAGAACCAGGTCAGCAGAGCTGCTTTAGAGCCATAGAACCAGGTCAGTAGAGCTGATTTAGAGCCAGAGAGCCATGTCAGCAGAGCTGCTCTAGAGGCAGAGAACCAGGTCAGCAGATCTGCTTTAGAGCCAGAGAACCAGGTCAGCAGAGCTGCTCTAGAGCCAGAGAAACCAGGTCAGCAGAGCTGCTTTAGAGGGAAAGAAAAAGGTCAGCAGAGCTGCTTTAGAGCCAGAGAAACAGGTCAGCAGAGCTGCTCTTGAGCCAGAGAACCAGGTCAGCAGAGCTGCTTTAGAGCCATAGAGCCAGGTCAGCAGAGCTGCTGCTCTAGAGGCAGAGAACCAGGTCAGCAGAGCTGATGTAGAGGGAGAGAACCAGGTCAACAGAGCTGCTTTAGAGCCAGAGAATCAGGTCAGCAGAGCTGCTCCAGAGCCAGAGAACCAGGTCAGCAGAGTTGCTTTAGAGCCAAAGAACCAGGCCAGGAGAGCTGCTTTAGAGCCAGAGAACCAGGTCAGCAGAACTACTTTAGAGCCTAAGAACTAGGTCAGCAGAGCTGTTTTAGAGCCAGAGAACCAGGTCAGCAGAGCTGCTCTAGAGCCTAAGAACTAGGTCAGCAGAGCTGCTCTAGAGCCAGAGACCCAGGTCAGCAGGGCTGCTGTAGAGCCAGAGAAACCAGGTCAGCAGAGCTGCTTTAGAGGGAGAGAACCAGGTCAGCAGAACTGCTTTAGAGCCAGAGAACCAGGTCAGCAGACCTGCTGTAGAGCCAGAGAAACGAGGCCAGCAGAGCTGCTTTAGAGGGGGAGAACCAGGTCAGCAGAGCTGTGTGAGAAGTTGGCCTGGCATATGCTGGTCACTAGTTAAAGTGGCCACCTTGCACCAGTCCAATTCGACTATTATGGTAGATAGGTTTAAGACAACCTTTTAAAGAAAGCTATCCTAGTGGTCGCTGTGGAGAGCAGCCTTCAGGCTAAGTCTCTGAGGAATGTAAAGCAGCTTGTTTTACCTTATAATCTCTTGAATTACCAAATGAAAGGACACCACACAGGTATATATATCAAATGTCATGTGATCAAGACCCGAGTGGGGGTTGAAACGCGTAATGGTGGATTTGCTTGGCTTGAAATAAAATTGGAAATTGCACAGACTTTTGTGGTCCGCTTTTCGTCCTTTGGTCCTTGGAAGACTGGTGTCGGTGGCGAACTTCATTTATATATCAAATGTATATGTATTTATTTCTAGACACACTCTACTAATCTCTTTATGAGATTAGAAGCCAGGAACAGATTCAAATATCAACGTTTCACAATAAGTTAAGCACAAATATGGCTGGGGCCCTAGGGGCGTACCAGACCAAATACTAAAAAAATGGGTGAGGAATGTCGACTTGCAAAATGACAAGGCCTAGGGCCTGTAGAATTGCTGGGGCTTCACTACTGCAGTGAAAGCAGGTAAGTAACAGACCCACGGGAGACGCATGCAGTGTGTGAACACAGCCGCGGGTTCCCTATTGATTTCAATGGAGCAAGTCGCGGTTTGATTTTTAAAGTTTTAGGGTACTTCGAGGAAGTCTACAAGCAAGCCACTTACAAGGTATGTAATTTGAGGGCCAACACACACTAGGGCACCAGAATGCATGAGTTAACTCACCCAGGGAAGCCGGGTGCATAGGTGTCTTTTGGTGTCGGGGAGCGTCGCTGTTTTCTATGGAGACCAAAGAAGACTTGCTGCTTGCGGCGACTGAAGAAGTGTCCAGTGGAATCCAAGGGTGGATTCGAGATGCTGAAGACCTGAAAATTGAAGGGACAGTGCTCACAGTCACCTGCCAGTGACCCGGGGCTAGGAAGATGGATGCCCACGGATGTCGGGTGATTTCAGGTGATCAAGGGTGTTTTGACTCTTTGCTCACGAGATCCAGGAGAGATCGATGATGACCAGCAGCTGGATTCAGAGTGTCCCATGACGTCTGCAGCTGATGGCGGTGTCGGCAACCGGATTGGAGCCAACAAGCCCTGGCAACAGCAAGTCTCATGTAGGGTGAAGAAAGTCAATGGTGCAGACCAGCAAGGTCTGAGGGACACACCCAGCAAAGGTAAGTGAGGGCAGGCCTGAAGTAACCAGGGGAGCCCTTTGAGTTGATAAGAAAGTCTTCGGGGGACCCACAAGCCAACAGGCAAGGGATCACAAAGACGCCTCTTGAGGAAATGCTTCACAGGAGCCCACGGTCACTCGGGACGGAGTAGGCCTCTGATTTTCGCTGCAAAATCTGCTGGAGGCTTGGGCCACAAATGGTCCAATGTACAAGTTCCTAAAGTGTCGTGAAGGGGTTGCACTTGACAATGGTGCACGGTACCCGGGTATTGTTGTTCCTCGTCACTCGTGGGGTGCACTCATCTCAGCTCTGCTGGGGACTCACAATGGCCGTCGAGAAGTCAGGAAATCCACTTCTGGGGCTGCAGGGACTTCGGACTCTGGTGGGAGCGGGAAAGTTTGCGACCGTTGATTCAAGTTTTTGGTGCCTGCCAAACAGGGGAGTCACTCCTTGACTCCAAGGGAGATTCTTCTGTCTTCCAAATGTAGTGGAAAGTCGAAGAGCCAGGATTCTTCTTTGTAGAGCATTGTCCAGGGTTATCTACTTTGCAATGGCAAGGTTGGCTATCTTATAATGAAGATAGGGGAGGGATTAGCTCTATGACCACTCCTCTGTGAGGTCAGGGTAGGGGGTGGTTACACCCACTTCCCTTTGTCCAGTTTCATGCCAGAGCAGGGGCAGGTAGCCCCTGAACCGGTTTGAGCTGGCATATGCACAGAGGAGCCTACTACTCCCCCAGTGCAGGACTTCAAAGCACTCTAGGAGTGCACCCACCCAGCCCCAATACACTAAATCCTGTCTGGAAGGTGGTGACACCTCCCTGTGACAGGATGCCTTTTGTTGGGCTTCCTCCACTGCGAGTTTCAGTCAGCAGCAGGAGGGCAGCCCAGTGTCTGTGCTGGTGGCATCCATTTTGTGATGCCAGGGCTCTTTCAGATTTCTCTCATTTACTACAGTGGGTACATGTCGTCCCCTCTAGAAGGGTGCGACCATTCCCACATCATGGACTGATGTGAGGGTACGATTCCAAGTTGTTTGACACCAAACACGACATGTTTTGAGGCAGTCATTCCAAAGTTAGCATTATAATGCACTTAAGAGTATATGATTTAACCGCATCCACAAACAGCCATAGAGAATAGACTCTGGTAGCTGCAGAGGGGCCCTGCTCATGCAGAGGCACCCCCTCACATTGTAAACCAAGCACCCTGCCCTCAGGATTGATAGGGCCTGCCATAGGGGTGACTGATAGGTTTATATGTGTGTGTACGGTGAGATATAGGAACCTATACCTCTGTGAGGAGTGCTAACACTACCTCACTCAGGCTGCAGTAGCAGGCCTGTGGTGTCAGATTTAGTCTGCTGCCCAGGGGTGGCATAATACATGCTTCAGCCCCTGGTAGGCCTGTGAAGTGCCTATGCCCTTGGTACCTTGGGTACCATATACTAGGGGCTCATAAGGTACCACAGTATCCAATCACTAGTGCATTTAGTATGCACTCAAAGTTGTTTAGAGAGAACAGAATGACTGGGGCCCTGATTAGCAGGGACCCAGCCTGACTATAGCCAGAAACCAGTGTATACATCAGAAAAAAAGTGGGGGCAACAGAAGTGCAGATCCTACTCTCCTGTCACAACCCCCCCAAACGCTGGGAGATTAAACCAACCTTGACCAGTTGAGTCTTCATGTTCTAAGTGGAAATACCTTGAGAGTCCATCTGCATTGGCATGTTGGGTCCCAGGTCTATGTTCCACTGTATAGTCCATCCCCTGTAGGGAAATGGACCACCTCAGCAGTTTAGGATTTTCACCTTTCATCTGTTTGAGCCATAGAAGGGGCTTGTGGTCAGTCTGAACTATGAAGTTAGTGCCAAACAATTATGGCCTCAGCTTCTTCAGGGCCCACACCACAGCAAAGGCCTCCCTCTCTATAGCTGACCAACGTTTCTCTCTAGGGGTCAGCCTTCTGCTTATGAAAGCTACTGGCTGGTCTTGACCTTCATCATTAAGTTGAGACAGTACAGCTCCCACACCCAGCTCTGAAGCATCTAAATGCCTTTTGACAGCTAGCTGTCCACTGAACCTTTTTTGGCATTTTCTTAGAGGTAAGCTCATTTAAGGGGGTCACTATAGAGCCATATCCCTTAACAAGCCTCCTATAGTACCCAGTCAGGCCGAAAAAGGCTCTAACCTGTGTCTGGGTTGTTGGAGCTACCCATTCCATTATGGTCTGGATTTTGCTCTTCAATGGTTGAACCTGGCCTCCACCTACAAGGTGGCCCAGGTACACAACCTGACTCTGCCCTATCTGGCACTTAGTGGCCTTGATAGTGAGGCCTGCTTTTTGCAGGGCCTCCAAAACATTTCTGAGGTGGACCAGGTGATCCTGCCAGGTGGAACTAAAGACAGCAATATCATCAAGATAAGCTGAGCAATAGGTTTCCATACCAGTCAGAACTTTATTCACCAACCTCTGAAAAGTGGCAGGTGCATTTTTCAAATCAAAGGGCATTACCACAGAGTGATAGTGCCCACCACGGGTTGAGAATGCTGTTTTGGCCTTGGCATCATCAGCTAACTTGATTTGCCAGTAGCCAGCTGTTAGGTCAAATGTACTGAGGTACTTGGCTGAGGGCAAAGTATCTATTAGTTTATCTGCCCTGGGTATTGGATAGGCATCAGTCCTGGTGACTGCATTGAGGCCTCTGTAGTCAACACAAGACCTCATTTCTTTCTTACCACCCTGGGTATGAGGTTTAGGCACAAGGACTACTGGGCTAGCCCAAGTGCTATCTGAAGGCTCAATCACACCTAGTTCCTACATTTTCTGGACATCAGTCCTGATACAGTCCCTGACATGGTCAGGTTGCCTGTAGATTTTACTCTTGACAGGCAGACTGTCTCCACTGTCCACCTCATGGGTGCACCAGGAAGTCTGATTTGGGGTCAAGCTAAACATATGTCTAAACTGTTGCAGAACTTGTCTGCACTCAGTTTGCTGATGATCAGTGTGGCTGCTTGCCAAAGCAACACCATCAACTGACCCATCATCAGGGTTCTGTGAGAGCAGGTCAGGGAGAGGGTCACTCTCCTCTTCCTGGTCCTCATCAGTTGCCATGAGCAAGCCCATGTCTGCCCTGTCCACATATGGCTTTAATCTGTTGACATGGAGCAGCCGAAGGGGGCTCCTGGGAGTTCCAAGATCCACCAAGTAGGTGACTTCTCCCTTTTTCTCAACAATTGTATGGGGGCCACTCCATTTGTCCTGGAGAGCTGCTGGGGCCACAGGCTCCAACATCCACACTTTCTGGCCTGGCTGGTAAACAGTCAGGACAGCTTTTTGGTCATGCCAAGCTTTTTGTAATTCTTGGCTAGCCTCAAGGTTTTTAGTTGCCTTCTTCATGTACTCTGCCATCCGGGAGCGGAGACCAAGTACATAGTCCATCACATCCTGTTTGGGAGGTTTGAGAGGTAACTCCCAGCCCTCCTTCACCAAACATAATGGGCCTCTGACAGGGTGCACAAACAGAAGTTCAAAAGGGCTGTAGCCAACCCCCTTCTGTGGGACCTTCTTGTATGCAAACAGAAGGCAGGGAAGTAAAAGGTCCCATTTTCGCCTAAGCTTTTCTGGGAGGCCTTTAATCATTCCCTTTAGGGTTTTGTTGAACCTTTCAACTAACCCATTGCATTGTGGGTGATAGGGAGTAGTGAACTTGTAGTTGACACCACACTCCTTCCACATTGCTTTTAGATGCCCTGACATAAAGTTTGTTTCTCTGTCAGATATAACCTCCTTAGGGAAACCCACTCTGGAGAAGACTCCAATGAGGGCTCTTGCCACTACAGGGGCTGTAGTGGTCCTGAGGGGAATTGCTTCTGGGTACCTGGTGGCATGATCCACTACCACCAGGATAAACCTGGGCCCAGATGCTGTTGGAGGGTCAAGGGGACCAACAATCCCAATCCCTACCCTTTCAAAGTGAACCCCCACCAAAGGTAGTGGTATCAGGGGGGCCTTTGTTGTGCCACCTGACTTGCCACTGGCTTGGCAAGTGACATAGGAGCGACAAAACTCCTTGGTGTCCTCTGAAATGTGTGGCCAATGAAAATGAGGGACAAGCCTGTCCCAGGTTTTGTTTTGGCCCAAGTGTCCTGCTAATGGGATCTCATGTGCTAGGGTCAAGAGGAACCCCCTAAACTTCTGAGGTATTACCAACCTCCTGGTGGCTCCAGGGGTAGCATCTCTAGCCTCAG
Source organism: Triturus cristatus (assembly GCF_964204655.1). Classification (NCBI taxonomy): domain Eukaryota; kingdom Metazoa; phylum Chordata; class Amphibia; order Caudata; family Salamandridae; genus Triturus; species Triturus cristatus. Next base: position 1,170,833,539 of record NC_140585.1, read on the forward strand.
AATATAGGAGTCCCTCATCCCAATAAACTTTATGGGACCCATTAGCACTCCCAGCAGCCTCAGCAGCAGCTTGCTGTCTGAGGGGTTCAAGAGAGGGGCAGCACGGTTGCTCCTTACTCAGATCTTCCCTGGAAGGTCCCCCTGCCCCCAAGAACTCAACCTGACCAGGCTCAAGTTCCTCTGGGGCAGTTCCTTCTTCAGGCTCTGCTTCTCCTCCCACAGGAAGAGAATCTGAGATCTGAGACAGAGGGGAAGGCACTGCCTTAACCCTACTGCTCCTCCTCTTGGGTAGCATCTGGTCCATAGTTTCAGGATCCAGAGCTGGTTCAGCTTTATGCATTTTGGCCTGTGACCTGGTCACAGAAAATACCTCTGCAGGTATGCCCAACATCTCAGCATGAGTCCATAATTCCACTTCAGACCAGGCTGAAGTCTCCAGATCATTGCCCAACAAACATTCGACAGGGAGGTCTGCACTGACTACTACCTTTTTGAGGCCAGTTACCCCTCCCCAGGAGAAGTTCACAACTGCCAGACTATGGTTGGTCCTGACATTGCTTGCATTGGTAACCTGGTACATTTCACCCAGGATGATCTGTGCAGGGTCCACTAGATCCTCTGCCACCATGGTGACACTAGCACCTGTGTCCCTGAATGCCAAAGCCTGTTTGCCTTTTATTATAGGCTGCTGTTTGTACTTGCCCAGATTGCTGGGGCTCGCTAGGATGGACATATCAAGGTCTCCCTCACAAACTAGCAATGCCTGTGTTGGTACTCTGACTAGGCCAGAGTCCACATCAGAACCCAGGGTCAACCCTACTACACCCTTATTCTGATTACCACCTCCACCAATAACTGCACTAGGAGGAACAGGTGCCTTAGGGGCTGGAGTGGTGGTGGTTTGGTCTTTGAACTTGGTACAGTCAGAAGTCCAGTGCCCTTTCTGTTTACAGAATTTGCACCAGGGCTTCTTTTGGCCTTTTCCCTTTATAGACTGTGAATCCCCACCAGATGCAGATTTTTGGGGCCCTTGTGAAGACTTCTGGTCTTTTGCCTTATCCCCACCTTTATCTGAGCCTTTAGGATCTTGCTTCTTGGAGTCACCCCCTTGGTTCTGGGTTTCTGCCTCACCCTGGTTCTGACCCATTTGTCTGCCTTCTTTCCCAATTCTTGGGGAGAGGTCAGATCAGAGTCCACCAGGTCCTGATGCAACAACTGGTTTTGGCAATTATTAAGGATCTGTTCTCTCATTATAAAATTATACAATCCCTTAAAATCAGTAACTCTACTACCAACCAGCCAACCCTCAAGAGCCTTGGTTGCACAATCAACAAAGTCAGTCCAATCCTGAGTCTGTGCTTTCTGGGTATCTCTGAACTTCAACCTGTACTGTTCAGTGGTTAAGCCAAACCCATCTATTAATGCACTCTTCAGGGCTTCATAATCATTAGCATCGTCTTCTCTAACAGTGAGGAGCTTTTCTCTACCTTTATCAAAAAAGGAGAGCCACAAGATTGCTGCCCACTGTTTCTGAGGGACCTGTTGAACTTTACAGGCCCTCTCCATAGCAGTTATCCATTTGTGGATATCATCCCCACTCTGGTAGAGGGGAACAACCTTGGACAGGTTCCTATGGACTGGAATGTTATCTCTGCCTCTAGGGACACTGTTGCTGCCACCAGGGGTATCTAACCCCTCTTTTCTAGAAGCTCTCTGGAGCTCAAAGGCTTCTCTATCTAAGGCCAATTGCTTGGTTCTGAGGGCAAGCCTAGCTTCCTCATACTGGAGCATCTTGTACCTTCTTTCAGAGGAGGTCTCCCTATGGAAGTAGGAGTTCCTCTGATGGACAGAATCCTTGTCAGAGTGATATGAGTGGTTAGATTCCCTTGAAGGGCACCTAGGCCTCTCTTCCACTCTGCCAACTCTCTTAGGGATAATTCCTCTGTCCTTTGCAGACCCTTGTGGGTCTGGCCCTTCAATCACAGACTCCAGGTCAACTTGATTTTCATCATCAGACGCAGAGATTGTGGCTGACCCACCCCCTGATCCAGATCCACCAGCTTCTAGAGCCAGTCTAAGATCATCTGGTACTAGTAGATTTATCAGGTGCTGTGTGGAGGGACTCTGTCCTAATCCCAGGTGTCTTGCAACACACATGGCCTTCAAGTCAAAGAAGGTCATGTCCTTATACTGGGTTGGGTGGACCCACTGGCTCCATCCCTTGAGGACATTCTAGTGTTATGCAGTGTTGCACTACCTACACTAGTTTGCGGCCTACTGATCCTAGCTTGAGCTGTAGCAAGGGTGTGCTATCCCTTCACAAACAACTCTAAGTTCAGTAGAACTTATTGATACTAAGCTTGACTTTATATGTACCTTGAGTACCTTAAGTGGTTTTCAGTTAGTAATTCAAATAGAGATTTTCTGGTAAAACAATGGCAAACTGGAATCCCACACGTTGCCCACCAATGTGAGAAGTTGGCCTGGCATATGCTGGTCACTAGTTAAAGTGGCTACCTTGCACAAGTCCAATTCGACTCTTATGGTAGATAAGTTTAAGACAACCTTTTAAAGAAAGCTATCCTAGTGGTAGCTGCGGAGAGCAGCCTTCAGGCTAAGTCTCTGAGGAATGTAAAGCAGCTTGTTTTACCTTATAATCTCTTGAATTACCAAATGAAAGGACACCACACAGGTATATATATCAAATATATATGTATTTATTTCAAGACACACTCTACTAATCTCTTTATGAGATTAGAATCCAGGAACACATTCAAATATCAACGTTTCACAATAAGTTAAGCACAAATATGGCTGGGGCCCAAGGGGTGTACCAGACCATATACTAAAAAAATGGGTTAGGAATGTCGACTTGCAAAATGACATGGCCTAGGGCCTGTAGAATCGCTGGGGCTTCACTACTGCAGTGAAAGCAGGTAAGTAACAGACCCATGGGAGACGCATGCAGTGTGTGAACACAGCTGCAGGTTCCCTATTGATTTCAACGGAGCAAGTCGCAGTTTGATTTTTAAAGTTTTAGGGTACTTCGAGGAAGTCTATAAGCAAGCCACTTACAAGGTAAGTAATTCGAGGGCCAACACACACTAGGGCACTGGAGTGCATGAGTTACCTCACCCAGGGAAGCCGGGTGCTTAGGTGTCTTTTGGAGTCGGATCGCGTCGCTGTTTTCTATAGAGACCAAAGAAGACTTGCTGCTTGCGGCGACTGAAGAAGTGTCCGGTGGAATCCAAGGGTGGATTCGAGATGCTAAAGACCTGAAAATTGAAGGGACAGTGTTCACAGTCACTTGCCAGTGACCCGGGGCTAGGAAGATGGATGTCGGGTGATTTCAGGTGATCAAGGGTGTTTTGACTCTATGCTCACGAGGTCCAGGATAGATCAATGATGACCAGCAGCTGGATTCAGAGTGTCCCATGACGTCTGCAGCTGATGGCGGTGTCGGCAACCAGATTGGAGCCAACAAACCCTGGCAACAGCAAGGCTCATGTAGAGTGAAGAAAGTCGATGGTGCAGACCAGCAAGGTCTGAGGGACACACCCAGCAAAGGGAGGTGAGGGCAGGCCTGGAGCAACCAGGGGAGCCCTTTGAGTTGATAAGAAAGTCTTCGGGGGACCCACAAGCCAACAGGCAAGGGATCACAAAGACGTCTCTTGAGGAAATGCTTCACAGGAGCCCACTGTCACTCGGGATGGGGTAGGCCTCTGATTTTCACAGCAAAACCTGCTGGAGGCTTGGGCCACAAATGACCCAATGCACAAGTTCATAAAATGTCGTGAAGGGGTTACACTTGACAATAGTGCATGGTACCCGGGTATTGTTGTTCCTCGTCACTCGTGGGGTGCACTCGCCTCAGCTCTGCTGGGGACTCACAATAGCCGTTGGGAAGTCAGGAAATCCACTTCTGGGGCTGCAGGGACTTCATAATCCGGTGGGAGCGGGAAAGTTTGCGACCGTTGATTCAAGTTTTGGGTGCCTGCCAAGCAGGGGAGTCACTCCTTGACTCCAAGGGAAATTCTTCTGTCTTCCAAAGGTAGTGGAACGTCGAAGGGCCAGGATTCTTCTTTGTAGAGCATTGTCCAGGGTTATCTACTTTGCAATGGCAAGGGTGGCTATCTTCTACTGAAGATAGGGGAGGGACTAGCTCTATGACCACTCCTCTGGGAGGTCAGGGTAGGGGGTGGGTACACCCACTTCCCTTTGTCCAGTTTCACACCAGAGCAGGGGCATGTAGCCCCTGAACCTGTTTGAGCTGGTATATGCACAGAGGAGCCTATTGCTCCCCCAGTGCAGGACTTCAAAGCACTCTAGGAGTGCACCCACCCCACCCCAATACACTAAATCCTGTCTGGAAGGTGGTGACACCTCCCTGTGACAGGATGCCTTTTGTTGGGCTTCCTCCACTGCGAGTTTCAGTCAGCAGCAGGAGGGCAGCCCAGTGTCTGTGCTGGTGGCATCCATTTTGTGATGCCAGGGCTCTTTCAGATTTCTGTCATTTACTACAGTGGGTACATGTCGTCCCCTCTAGAACGGTGGGACCATTCCCACATCATGGACAGATGTGGGTTTACGATTCCAAGTTGTTTGACACCAAACACGACATGTTTTGATGCAGTCATTCCAAAGTTAGCATTATAAGGCACTTAAGAGTATATGATTTAACCACATCCACAAACAGCCATAGAGAATAGACTCTGGTAGCTGCAGAGGGGCCCTGCTCATGCAGAGGCACCCCCTCACATTGTAAACCAAGCACCCTGCCCTCAAGATTGATAGGGACTGCCATAGGGGTGACTGATAGGTTTATATGTGTGTGTATGGTGAGATATAGGAACCTATACCTCTGCGAGGAGTGCTAACACTACCTCACCCAGGCTGCAGTAGCAGGCCTGTGGTGTCAGATTTAGTCTGCTTCCCAGGGGTGGCATAATACATGCTTCAGACCCTGGTAGGCCTGTGTAGTGCCTACGCCCTTGGTACCTTGGGTACCATATACTAGGGGCTCATAAGGTACCACAGTAAACAATCACTAGTGCATCTAGTATGCACTCAAAGTTGTTTAGAGACAACAGAGAGACTGGGGCCCTGATTAGCAGGGACCCAGCCTGACTATAGCCAGAAACCAGTGTATACATCAGAAAAAAAGTGGAGGCAACATAAGTGCAGATCCTACTCTCCTACAAGCTGCTTTAGAGCCAGAGAAGCAGGTCAGCAGAGCTGCTCTAGCTGACACTGACTGACTGACACTGACTGACTGACACTGACTGATTGACACTGACTGACACTGATTGCCTGACACTGACACTGACTGAGACTGAGACTGACACTGACTGACTGACAATGACTGACACTGATTGACTGACACTGACTGACACTGATTGACTGACACTGACTGACTGACACTGATTAACACTGATTGACTGACACTGACTGACACTGATTGACTGACACTGACTCACTGACACTGACTGACTGACACTGACTGACTGACACTGACTGACTACTCTCTACTACTCTACTACTCACTCTCTACTACTCTCTCTCTACTACTCACTCTCTACTACTCAGTTTCTACTACTCACTCTCTACTACTCTCTACTACTCACTCTCTACTACTCACTCTCTACAACTCTCTACTGCTCACTCTCTACTACTCACTCTCTACTACTCTCACTCTACTACTCACTCTCTACTACTCACTCGCTACAACTCTCTACTACTCACTCTCTACTACTCACTCTTTACTACTCTCTACTACTCTCTACTATGACTCTCTACTACTCACTCTCCAATACTCACTCTCTACTACTATCTACTACTCACTCTACTACTCTCTACTACTCTCTACCACTCACTCTCTACTACTCTACTACTCACTCTCTACTACTCTCTACTACTCTCTCTCTACTACTCACTCTCTACTACTCACTCTACTACTCTCCACTACTCACTCTCTACTACTCTCTCTCTAGTACTCACTCTCTACTATTCACTCTCTACTACTCACTCTCTACTACATGCTCTCTACTACTCTCTACTACTCACTCTCCACTACTCACTGTCTACTACTCGCTCTCTACTAGTCTCTACTACTCACTCTCTACTACTCACTCTCTACTACTCTACTACTCTTTACTACTCTCTACTTCTCTACTACTCACTCTACTACTCACTCTCTACTACTCTCTACTACTCACTCTCTACTACTCCACTACTCTCTACTACTCACTCTCTACTGCTCTCTCTCTACTACTCTCTCTCTACTACTCTCTACTACGCACTCTCTACTACTCACTCTCTACTACTCACTTTAGTACTCACTCTCTACTACTCTCTCTCTACTACTCTCTACTACTCACTCTCTAATACTCTCTCCTACTCACTCTCTACTACTCACTCTATAATACTCTCTACTACTCACTCTCTACTACTCTCTACTACTCACTCTACTACTTACTCTCTAGTACTCTCTACGACTCTCTACTAGTCACTCTCTACTACTCACACTCTACCACTCACTCTCTACTATTCCCTCTCTACTACTCACTCTCTACTACTCACTACCTCTCTACCTCTACATCTCTACCTCTACCTCTCTACCTGCACACCTCTACCTCTACACCTAAAAGTGCATGTTTCAGTCTGCATGTCAGAATTTTTAATGAGATAGAAGAGGATTTGAGAAGTCAAACTGTGCCCTAATTTTTCTTTCTGTAGCACCAATCATAATTTCTATGGCAAAATGAACCCCCTCATTTTGTTCCTTTGCAAATTAAATGTTTTAAGTGTTACCACTTTATTCCAATCAAGATGGCTTCAGGTGTGCCACACTTTAGTCATAAGTAAGACTGTTAGTGCTCTAGTTGTTCTTTAGAACACTCTGGGACATTCTGTCATTGGGCTATACTTGGGCTACATCTGGGTGATATTTGTGCTACATTTGGGCTCTTTTGTCTCTGGTGGCCATCTTGGGAGACGTATGTGTTATGAAGTTTCCTAATTTACTCATTTACTGCAGTCTCCTCAATAGGAAATACTTTCAGTTTTTACTTTGATTCTATCAAGAAGGCATTCAGATGTGTCACATATTTGACATAAATTCGGTATGTTAGCACTCTAGTTGCTTATTAGATCACTGTAGTAAAGCTAGTGCTCACCAGGGAAGTCTGCTGCTGGTATTGACAGTATGCATGTCAGAATTTTTTAATGAAAAAAAGAGGATTTGAGAAGTCACTCAAAATGTGCCCTAATTTGTCTTTTTTCAGCAATATTCATAATTTCTATGGCAAAATGAACCCCCTCATTGTGTTCCTTTTAAATTAAACTACTCACTCTCTACTACTCACTCGCTACTACTCTCTACTACTCAATTAACAATTAATCGCCCTCAGATGGGCAGACTCCTATGAGCTTAAACGCACTGCTGAAGTGAGGCAGCAGCCGAGGGATTAATGAACACCTACATCCCGGGGCCCATCCAGGGCTGTGAAATGGCAGAATGAGACGCACCCATACAGGGAAAAGACACGGACTATCAGTCCCACAAAGCAGTGCGTTTAAGCTCATAGGAGTCTGCCCATCTGAGGGCGATTAATTGTTTAAATAGTGGGAGTGTCAAAGCGCCAGAAACTCAAGTCGAGCCTCTGAAGACGAGCGAAGGCTCAGAAACGCGTCAGGCTGATAATCGAGACATGAGAGCTGCAGACCGGCATGCGGTGATGTCCTTTACCCGCTTGAAACTGTAGTGCTGCTGGATGAGTGCAACCTTGCCTGTGGGCACCTTGGAGCTTTAATATATATATATATATATATATATATATATATATATATATATATATATATATATATATATATATATATTCACTGAAAAAACCATAGGTTTCACACACGTTATAGTTAGGAATTAGCATTTAAAAAACCTTGCAAATTCACTTAAAAAACCATAGGTTTCACACATGTTATAGTTAGCTGGGTATTTCCCTCGTAAAAAACCAATGAAATTCCCCCGTTATAGTTAGTGCAGGCAACTATAACTCACGCGACCGCAATCCGCTGCTGATGACGTCAGATATTACATCACTTTATTTAGACACTTATTTACCCATGTCTTCTTCCATTCATCTTTAGCTATGCATATATTACATTTTTCTTTTCAGAAAGACACATATGTCATCAGTGATGTAATATCTGACGTCATTAGCAGCGGATTGCGGTCGCGTGAGTTATAGTTGCCTGCACTAACTATAACGGGGGAATTTCATTGGTTTTTTACGAGGGAAATGCTTCACGCACCGTGCGCGCGCCCACTTTACGCAGTTCGTGCCGTGCGCGCACGGAGCACTTCACGCACCGTGCGCACGCGGTGGGCACGCGGTGCGCTTTGCGCACCGCGTGCCCACTTTACGCAGTTTGTGCCGTGCGCGCACAGTGCGATTACGCAGTTCGTGCCGTGCGCTCACGCTGCGCGAACTTCGCAGAATTTTTTCCGTTTGGGTGGTGCGCGCAGGGTGCGCGCACTCAGCGATTTTTTGGAAAAAAAATTTTTTTTTGGGCCCTTGGGGGTCCTTCTGGGACCCCCTGACCACGGCTAGGGGGTCAGGAACTGTCCACCCTGCCCCCTTTTCACGTTCTCCACCTTTGTTTTTCACCCCCTCAGAGTGCGAGAGACAAAATGGCGGCCGACACTTCCTGGTTTCGACCGATTCGAATGTTTACTAAGATCTAACAACCAATCAGAATTGCGCTCGCGCACGGCAGGGTGCGCGCACTCAGTGCGCACGCTGCGCGCGTACAGATATATATATGCTTTTAAATGCTATTTTCTCTGAAATTACTGAACAGATTTACACCAAACCTGCAAAAGGCACTTCATGGACCTTATGGCTACCTCTCTGCCAAATTTCACGTAATTCTGTTCAGCCGTTCGGGCTGTAGCTGCGACTAAAGTCCCTATGGAAAAATCCATGGGGAAAACGCGTTTTGGGACCCCCCCTTTTTCTCGGCCCCCGCTTGACGAATCACCCCGAGACTACTAGGGTAGGAGCAGAGCGGAGCGCTTCATTAGTTTTGAAAATTTCGCGAGGATTCGTCAATCGGCGCCAAAGTTATTCAAAATAGAATTTTGAGATTTCCTATTGAAACTCGGTCCTAACTATAACTATCTACTGGCGACCGCCAGTAGATAATATATATATATATATATATATATATATATATATATATATATATATATATATATATATATATATATATTTATATTCACTTAAAAAACCATAGGTTTCAGGTATGTTATAGCTAGGAATTAGCATTTAAAAAACCTTTGAAATTCACTGAAAAAACCATAGGTTTTATACACGTTATAGTTCGGAATTAGCATTTAAAAAACCTCAGAAATTCACTGAAAAAACCATAGGTTTCAGGGGTGTTATAGTTACCTGGACATTTCTCTCGTACAAAACCCTAGAAATTCCCCCGTTATAGTTAGTTCAGCTAACCATAACTCGCGCCCCCGCAATGCACTGCTGATGACGTCACATATTACATCACTCATGACATGGTCAGTGACATCACTAATGACATCACTGATGACATCAACTTGGGCAATAAACTTTACATCAGCCAGGATTTGCTAAGTCTTGCCAAAATCAATATTGAAAACCAATAAAAGAAAGGTAAAGGGGTCCCTGACTCGAAATGTTCAAGGCAAGATGGCCACTGACTGACCGCCTCTGAAGCCAGCGCTGACCTCTCTCCCTTCATAATGATTCAACGCGGTTTAAAATAACCCCCAAGAATTATGTTACAAGCTTTCACTTTTTTGCTTCCCATATTCCACTCTCCCAGCAGTTTTTCCCCTGGTTTTGATCTTAAAGAAAAACTGCAGATTGGATTGCCAGGGTTTCTGCCTGCTTACCTTCGCGGTCAGCCTACTCGATGTAGAAGATTTGGATACCTCTCCACATCACTGCTTTCTCGGTTGGTGCGGCACACTGCTTCACATATCCAACGCTGGGTGCAGCATAGGATGGCTCCAAAGGCAGCGAAGATGCGGGAGATTGCTGGGTCCGGAGATCAGAGAGAGCGGCTGCAGGGCTCAGCTGCAAACGCAGGTTCGAGTCAGGGACGGACACGGCATGGCGGACCCAAAAGGAAAGGTGAGGCAGGTAGAACGGCTGATGTCAGGACTATTGGAGCAGCAGGCGGGACAAGACTACGGGCTGGTAAAGCAAATGAGGGCGCTCTTAGACAGCCTTCGGTGATTGAGACATTTGGTGTGTCAAGCTCGACAAAGGCACCTCCTGGGGACAGTGTGGAAACACCGGTTTACTTCTCTGACGTATCCCAAGAAACACATATAGAAAGGTCCCTGCAACTGGAAGCAATTTCTCAAAAGTTTGTCCCAGCCTTACTAACTGACAAATTGGCTGTACCAGCTATTGTACCAGTGCATTCTGGGAAATGTAGTCCGTCTATTTCTCTGCACCAACGGGCTGATAGTATGGACTTGGACATCAGTCAGCAGCATGGGGATATAACATCTGATGGCTCGCTTGGAATTCTCGGACTGCCTACAGCAGGGGTGATAGAGGGGGAGAGTCTGTTAGAGGCCGATGATACAGATACTCATAAAAGCACCCAAGACAGCAGTGATGGAGAAGAGTTAAATGTGGTTCAAATTAGCTGTCAGAAGAGTATAATAGATGACTGCTGCACGGAAGGCACAGGCAATGCTACAGTTTCACTCCCCGAAACAGTTCAAGATAATCCTGTGACATCTAAGTTTCACGGTAATGTGGGGTCCCCTGTCCTCAAATCTGGTGATTTAAATGGCACACTCAGCAAGATAGTTAACCAGGAGTCTGTTATTCCTCAGGGATGTGGGCCATTGCTCTCGCCAGATGGTGATCGTTTTTTTTCACTGAATGATGATTCTGACTCTGATTCATCTTCGGAGAGTGAGCTTGATTCGACACAGGAAAGTGTCTCTGGAGAGGAGTCCCTAGCGGTACAGCAGGAAACCACTCAGTCTAAGCTGAAGTCTAAGACTATCAAGCGTCGGGGGAGGGCTAAAGCTCAGTCTTCGGATTGAACCAGCAGACGGCTTGAGTGGGATTATTCTGCCTCAACCCTTACAGCTTGCTCAGGCAGCGGACCTGGGGGTGGCAGTGGAACAGAAGGACCCAATAAGCCAGGTAGTGCATCCTCATCACCTACGCTGGAGCTGCTGTATGCAACACTAAAGCAAATGCAGAGTGAGGCCCGGCAGGAGAGCAAGAGATCTCAACTTGCGACCAACAAATTACAAGGGGCAATCCGCAAAACAAATAACTTATGCTCTGATATGTCTGAGCGTATAACTCAGGTTGAAGCTCGGATGGTTGCAGTAGAGGAAGATGTGGAGAAACTGCTTGTGGGTAAAGGTGCTCAGAAAAAGCGCTTACAGGATGTGGACTGGAAACTGGAGGATTTTGAAAATCGGCAGCGCCAGAATAATATCCGACTTCTTGGCTTGGAGGAAAAGGTGGAAGGAGGGAACATTTTGAGTTTTGTGGTGAAGCGATTGAAGGCAGCTTTTCCGGATCTGACACACTGGAACTGGGAGATGGAAGTGCAGGGAGTACACCGCTTCCCAATGTTTAGGAAAAATCAGCCTAATAATCAAAAGGATCATCCCAGAGCGATTCTTATTTTTATTGGAAATTTTTTGTTGAGACAGGCAATCTTGGACCGTGCTAAACCTGACTCTAAGATAACAGTGGAGGGGCATACCTTCTTTGCTCGGCCGGATTTTTGCCATACTACGGTCGAGTGGAGGTGGAGGATGCGCCAGCTGATATCTGTTTTTAAAAGATCAGGTTGTGATGCTTTTCTGTTGTTCCCTGCAAGACTTAAGGTTATTTACAGAGGTCAGGCCAGAATCTTTTTTTCAGAGATCAAAGCCCAGGAGTTTCTTACAGAGATAACGTAAACACAAGGGTTGAGGGCATTGTCTGGCAAGGCTGGAAGTAACAAGGGTGATTAAGGGAAAGCTTGATGTGATTTCTTAAAATGCTGAGTGTATGCTGAGATTTTTCTTCTGCACTGCTGGAAATTTACTTGGGGGTGATGCATATCATTGTTGGGGTTTACATATGTTTTTTTTGCTGGGAGAGGGGACGGGCACTGACTTTATGAAAGATGTCTCGGCCATACGTAGGTCTTGTGTGACCTAATTGCCTGTAAGGGAGGTAAGGGGGCGGTGGGGGGTGGGTGGTCCAGGGGTCAGGCTGCTGGGGGTGGGGGGGGATCAGTGCAGGTCAAGGTGTTTCATATTGTTAGACAAATAAAGAGGCAGAAGAGTGGTGTTAAATATGTTCTGGTTAGGCTATTTGGTACGGTTTGGAAAATAAGTATGAATATGAGTATGAGCATAAACGGCAAGGCAAGGTCTGATGGATTTGCAGCCAAATGGGTTTATTGTGTGAATGTAAAGAGAGTAAACTTTAGCTTTAAGATATGAATCTCCGGATTATGACAATTAATATTTGTGGGCTGAACGATCAAAAAAAGAGGAATAAGGTAGCGATCTGGCTTAAATCCTTACATATAGATTTACTATGCATTCAAGAGACCCATATGGAGGGTAATAGAGCTTATCTAATGGAGCACCTCGGTTTTAGATTGATCGCACATACTACACAAGGTGCTCGAACTCGTGGAGTAGCAATCCTCACTCGGAGAAGTGATATAAGGGTTCTTCGTAAATCAGCTGATCAATGGGGTCGATGGGTGATAATTGAATGCTTGGTTAACACCTTTAAATTTACATTATGCTCATTGTATGGCTCTACCGGGGATGATCCAGAATTATTAGAATATTTAGACGGGAGATTGGCATCATGGTCTGTCCCAGTTGTCTTATACGTAGACTTTAACATTAATGGTCTAGGGGTACAATGGGACTCCTATGGAAATAATTACTTAGGAAAAAAGAAGAAAGTCAGTACTGCCCTATATAATTTAGTCTACAACAACGGCTTGACAGATGCTTGGGCTCATCTAAAACCTACTGAATTAGGTGGTACCTTTTTTTCAGCTCCACATAAAGTCATCTCCCGTCTGGATTACTTTTTTGTATCCAATCAACTTCTTATTAATTTGGGCATTGAGAAATATCCATTCCATTTGTAAACTTTATTTCGATCAAAAAGATCATAAAAGTTGCATAAAATACTTTTAAACAGCTCATAAAAACATTAAAAAACAATTAAAATGGACCAAGACAGAATATAAATAAGAGCAAGACATTATTTAAAACTAAGATGCTTGATCCACATTGCTTGTAAAAAACGTGAAACAGCAAAAACTACAACAGTTCTTGTATCACTAGCTAAGATGCGATGGGCTTCAATACATCTTGTGAATCCTAGAGTTTTACTTAAAGGAATAAGCCAGTATTTCCTAGGAGCTCTATATGCAACACAGAAAAATAATACATGTATTAAGCACTCAGTTGACCTTCCACAGGCTATGCAAGTTGTTTCTGCATTTTTTGACCAGTTCTTGGTAAAATCCCTGAGTGGCAAAGTGCCCAACCTGAATTGAATGTATAGTTTCCTCGCCAAAGGTGGGCGCAATTCATTCAGGAAGGGCTCAAAGATGTACTGGTCCTTGATAGATAAAAATTGTCTTGAAAGGCTACCGAGTATTTTGCTTCCTTGTAGTACACGTAGCCTATACTGTCTATATGCCGGGACCAGTTTTACACGAGAAAGGGTCAAAGAAAATGCACCAGGATTAGTCCAGAGTTCAGACAAGCCAATCTTAAGGCACATTTCCTTAATATAGACAAACCAAGGAAACTTCTTAGAAGTGCATAGTGCTAGTATTGAGCCAAGATCACTACAGTAAAATCTTAGCTCTTCAGTGAGCCACACTCTTCGCCAATACGTTAAAGGACGTAAGCCAGCTTCTTCGTCTATTGGTCGAATTGCCAGATCAAGACGTAATGGGATTAGAGGGGTACTTTGCAGTAGTCCCAATAAAAGTCTAATAAACTTGTTCTCGAGTAGAGAAAGACTTTTCATCTGGGAGTGGCCCCACAATTCTGGCCCATATAAAGCTGCATTTCTCACTTGTATTTTATAGATTTCTGCAGCGGGGCCAGGAGCCTTGTATGTAGCGTATCTAGAAGTTCTTAGAATCGCTCCAGATAGTTGGGCAAGCCGCATAGCTGCTTTATCTAACTGAGGAGCCCAGGAAAAAGATTCGGAAAGTGTAATTCCCAAATATTCAAATAATGAAACCTTTTCTAGGGTCATTCCATTGAGTGTGGGATTAGATCGTGTTGAGCTAGCTGGATTAAAAACCATATATTTGGTTTTCAAAATGTTTATTTCGAGCCCATAGTCTACACAGAATGCTGAAAAACTGTCTAAAATACGTAGAGCACCCATCGGGGATTTAGATAACAATAAAGTGTCATCTGCAAAGAGCATAACTGGGACCTTTCTACCATTGAGTCTAGGGGAGTCACCGTTATCCGTCTTGTTGATATGAGATACCAGTGCATTAACATATAGGCAGAACAAGGTAGGAGCTAGTATGCATCCCTGCCTGACACCTCTGTCGACTGGAAAGCGCGCAGTTTGTTGGCCTGCCTTCCCATATCTGACCTGTGCATAGTTGCCAGTATGCAATCTAATAATCATAGCTAATAGGTCCAGGGGGACTCCCATCTCATGTAGTACAGCCCAAAGTTTAGCTCTCGGAGCCATATCGAAGGCTGATTTCAGGTCGACAAATACCAGATAGAGACTGCCACCCTCCACTGATACTGTCTTCCAGAATAGTAGTTGCAGCCTTAGAAGTTGATCAACAGTTGACACCCTTTTCCTAAATCCCGCCTGTAGGTCACTCAAAATGTTCATCTCTTCCATCCATACATGCAGACGATTAAGTAATATTCTTGCAAACAGCTTTTGGGCAACATCTATTAGGCTAATTGGCCTGTAATTTGCAGGGAGCAATGGTGATCCCTTTTTAAATATAGGAAATATTTTGGCTCCTAGCCACGTGTCTGGGATACTCATACCTTTCGTAATTGCGTTAAATATGGTTCATAAATATGGTACCCATATGGAAGGTTCTTCTTTATACAAATCCCCAGGGATCTTATCGAGGCCAGGTGCTTTAGAGTTAGAAAGAGTTTTAATAGCACCCTCTACTTCTGACGCTGTTATTTCCTCAATAGGTTCAGATTGGACTAATGGGAGAAGACCTTCCACAGCTATCAAGTCATCTCCAGTAGAGTACAGAGACTTAAAATGAGCTTCCCAAACAGATGCTGCAATGTTCGGGAGAATTGGGGATCATTCGTCCTTGTTACCTGCATTGTATACTATTTTCCAAAAGCCCCTCATATCTTTAATAGAAAGTGCTAATTTCAGGGCCTCCCATTTTTCAAGTTCCCATGCTTTTTTTGCCTCTATAATAGTCTCATTGTAGACCCTCCTAGAGGAGTTCAATCTAGCCTTGTTTTTTGATTTAATTGCACCAATAAGAGCAGTTTTGGTCTGTCTGCATATTTTAGTATACCACGAGTTGGAAGAATATTGTGGCCTAGATTTACTTAAGGAAGGATTAAAAAAAGTTTTAAGAACCGAGGTGAGATGAAGGTGAGTAGATTCTACCGCTTCTAAATCCCAAACACTCGATATTGGGGTGAATAGCCTTTCTGTTTCAAGAAGTGCCGGAAGAATCAACCCGTAAAGTTCCAACATTTTATCCGGGGTACGTTTTACTGAGTCCCATCTAATTCTTCTTTTATTGTTGTCCAGAAGGAGGTTCTGTTCAACCGTTGGGCCTATAGTGGAAGATGCTTGAGGAACAGGAATTAATACCTCAAGCATCAATGCATCATGATCACTGTCAAATCGAGAGATGACAGAAAAATCCACGATGCTATTCCAAAAAGATACTTCCACCAAAATATAATCTATTAGGGAAGAGTGATTAACTCTATAAAGGTATGCTTCCCTGGCTGGTCTGATTTTAGACGGCCATTACAGGCCCTCATGGAATGCATAAGAACAAATGCATTATTTGCATAACCAATGGAGTCCAGGCCCTTACCTTCTGGATTTGGGGATCTGGTATTAAACTGCAGATATCCTCCTCATTAGATAATGTATATGGGAGATCAACAAGCGGTTCATATTGGCAGTTAAAATCACCCGCAATTATTAGTCTGTCATGTTTGGGTAGGTCTAGAATACAAGTAGATAATAAATTAAAAATCGGAGATTCCTGAGAAAGGCTCATTGGACGTGAATAAACATTAATAAAAATTAGTTTAAAATTAGGTTTAAAAAAAAGAACCAAACCTTGAAGGTCCAATGAGAAGAAATCTAGTTCAGTGATGGTACAATCTAGATAAGTCGCAACCCATAGAGAGAGCCCTCCATAGGGTCTGCCCCTCTTTCCCTTGGTTGCTGGTACATTATAGACCGAGAACCCTGAGAACAATATAGGGTCAAGTGACCAGGTCTCCTGGAATAATACAACATCATATTCTGATATAAAGTTGGACCACTCTAGATTGTCCAACTTCATTTTTATGCCAGCAATGTTCCAAGATAGGATCCTGATTTTAAGGTCTGAACAGGGGGCAGTGATAGATTGTAATTTAGTGCACGAGATCTCCACATTGGGTGCGTTTATAATTTCTTCCCTTAATGCTGGTTCTTTAAAGCTAAACAGTGTGCGATAAGTTGACAAATGGTTTGAGCTAGCTATGTTAAGACGAGACCCACTAGCGTTAGCGTTTACTTTCTTATGTTGAGTGGGGATTTGTTTTGTGAGTAAAGGGTTTTTCCCTAGTCAGTCGCACTCTTCTAGATTGGAAAATACTTCAAATCTATTGGAGAGCGGTATCATATTGCCACAGGATGGATTAGCCGTGGTTAAGACGCTAGGCTGTACTATGGAACTGTTTACCCTAGCTATACTCGTATTTTTAAAATAACGTTTGTTATAAAAATAATCAAATGATAAGGGCACTATTTCATATGACCTCCTTTGGGGGGGAAAAAAATTCTAAGGAGAACAGGCAACACATTACTGTTCGAAAAAGGTACGATCACACAGTCCCCCTTTAGCTTCTCTTCCTGGGTTCCCAGTCCCACCCAATCAACTCTTCTCGCCATAATGATCTCATCTACAAGCGAGTGGCATAATAAGTCAGGAGCATTAAGATTTGACGCAATCCAGTATGCACATTTGTCCATTAGAAGGATAGTGGACTCTCTTTGGTTAACTTCCAACGGAGGTACCTGTGCCAATACCAGCACTAGGGGAGCTGCTGAAGGAGATAGGTGGAACGTTGACTGCATTTGGGCTCTATTCTTCTTTGCGGGTATCACTTTGGGTGTTTTCGGCTGGTCTGGTACACAAGGGCCATCTGCTCTGCGTTTAGGAGCATTTGGATGCTCTACGCTCCTCGTGAGTTCCATGCGCTCCAAAGATATAGCTGTTGTAGCCAGGGGTTGGGCTACCTGTGCACTTGACATGGGGGGATTTCCTATTGAAGATGGCTGAGAACAATTTAAAAGACCATCAGATATATGATTATCCCGAGCCTGTACAGAAACATTATCAAATAAGGTCTCCAACTTGGTGATCCTTGCTTCAATACTAGCCAGTTTGTCAATAATCGGGTCTATAATGGAGTCCAGTTTCTTTAGTAAATCGTCCCATATTGAGGCCTGGTAAATGACATGAGGGACAGCGAGCTTGGATGTTGCGAGAGTTACTTTAGGCTGAGGAAGCTTTTTAGTAGATTTTTTTGAGGCTACCTTCTTTTTCGTGGCACAAGCCGTTTTAGCGGGCATAGGATTATTGACGGCCAACGTGTTCCTAGTTCTGGCCTCTCTCGGCTTAGGTGGATGCCAATTACTGGATTGGTTTCTTCAGTGCTTGGAGACAATTGTGTTGTTAAGCCTTCAATTCCAAGTAAGTCTCGTGGGATACTTATTATATCCGATCACAATCCTTTAGTTTCGACAATTAATATCAGTTTGGGGAAAAAGAAGAATGTTGGTTGGACCTTTGAAAGGAGATTATTATATGATCCAGAATATATTACCAACATGAAGGGGTGGAGTTAAGGAATTTTGGGAGTTTAATCGAGGGAGCACACGGGTGGGAGTTGTGTGGGATGCCTCTAAGGCAGGGGTTAGAGGGGAAACTTTAAGTTTTAGCTTACGTCGACAAAAAATGGAAAGACAAAGAGAAAGAGAGATAAGGGAGGAATTAAATAAACTTGAGGGAATTTTATCTACAGCTATCAGTACCAGTGTAGGAACAGATAGGATACTTTCACAACTGGCTATTTAAAAGGCCGAGATAGGTGATCACTTGGCTAAAAAGGCAGCAGAGATTTTTTTGGCTAAAAAACAGCATTGCTATGAATTTAGTGAGCGAATAGGTCACACGTTGGCGGTAAGAGCCAGACAGAAAACTTCCGCTGAGACGATATCTGGAATTTATGATACCAACAGAAAGGTTATTACTGATGCAGTAGGTATTCGGGAAGTTTTTAGGTTATTCTATCAGCAATTATATTCTGGTGGACCTGCTGTTATACCTGGTGGTATTCGTGAATATTTAGATAATATTCCTAGTCAGAAGGTCGATCGTAGAGATAGGGAGGAGCTTGAGAGGGTCTTCTCCGAGGAAGAAATAATTGGTGCTTTACAAGATCTACCGTCTGGCAAACCTGTTGGTCCAGATCAGATTCCGTTGGAATTTTATAAAATGTTCATTGATTCGTTAGGACAGGATCTGGTGGAGGTTATGATATCAGCACAAAGGGGGGATTCTACCCCCGAATCTTGGGCAGGGGCAGATGTGGTTGTATTTTTGAAAAAGGATAAACCAGCCAAGGATCCCGGCTCCTATCGCCCAATCACCTTAATGAATAGCGATGTTAAAATCTTTTAAAAAATTCTGGCTATGAGATTAAATGCTATTTTCGGAAAAACTGTCCATCCGTTTCAACATGGGTTTATTATGGGTCGGGGAACCACGCAACATATAAGGCGAATGATCACCCTTTTTGATGTAACGGAGATCTCAGGGGACCCTATGTCTGTGTTGCTACTAGATGCTGAAAAGACATTTGATAGGGTCTCCTGGGATTTTCTTTGGGAAGCTATGAGGTGGTTTGGGTTGGGAGAGGGATTTATTAAATCCATTCAAGTATTATACTTGGCCCCAACAGCTCGGCTGAAGATTAATGGCAATTATACATCCCCATTTTATATAAAGAGGGGGACCAGGCAGGGCTGTCCCTCTTCTCCATTGTTGTTTGCCTTCTATATTGATCCCTTGCTACGATTATTTGAGGCTAATAGTGGAATTCGACCAGTGGTGTGTCAGGGGATAGAAACTAAAGTTCTTGCATATGCTGATGACGTGGCTATTATTACTACGGATCCACAACTAGCTTTGGAAAAGGTTGAGTCAATCTCTAGTGAATTTGGTACTTTTACAGGATATGCATTAAACAAAACTAAGACCCAAGTTATAAAGAATTGTTTTATTAATTTTGAAGACACTCGTGTTGGTGACTAAGCAGTTTATTTGGGCATACGTGTCACCTCAGACCTCGGGAAATTGGTTGCCGTTAATATAGAGCCAGTAATCAGTGATAGACTAAATAACCTCCATCTCTCTCTTGTGGGACGGTGTAATCTTGTTAAGATGTTGTTTTTACCAAAAGTATTGTATCTGTTCAGGTCAATTCCATTAGAATTCCAAAAAACTTGGTTTACTATCTTAGAAGGTTTAGTTAATAGGTTTATTTGGGCACATGGGAAAACTAGGCGGGCTTTTCGGTTTATGTGTTTATCACGGGAGAAAGGAGGGTTTTCGGTGCCGGATTTTCAGAGATACTATTGGGCAGCAGCTCTGCAATATATGAGGATATTGGCAGGGTCGGGCTCTGGGGAAGTTGAAAGGGAAAATGATCTCCCGGATGTTTATAGATTATTATTGGGCCAAAATGCTGAATATTGTTTTTTTAAATTTACAGAACCCAGTTATTACAAACGCACAAAATTTAAGACTTTGTTGGCTGCCTTTAAGATTTGGGGGGGTTTAAAGGAAAAGATCGGATTAGGGAGGCTTAATTTTTACACAGTTTTGTTTAAAAATCCAATGCTCCCTGAGCTATTTGCGGATGAAACTATGGCTGGATGGGCTAGCAAGGGTATCCGTCAGGCTGGGGATATAATAGGAAAGCAAGGCTTTCGCCAATTCAAAGATATACAGAAGGACTTTGGGTTGGAAAGTTGTAATTTTTTTAAGTATCTACAACTCTGTAGTTTTTTTTGTAAGAAAATTGGTAGGGCATGGGGGTTCGCCTGTAACTCCATAATTGATACTATGCAAAGGGGTGCTAAGGGGACGATTAAGTTAATCTATGCAGAATTGATTAATTTGAAGCAAGACGATGTAATTAAACATGAGGGTAAGTGGGCTGAGAGGGTGGGGGCTGCCCCGGGAACAGCTGCGAAATCTTTAAAGATGAGTCAGTCAATTTTACCTTTGGCTGGGCTGCAGGCACAACATTTTAAAACTGTTTTTTCTTTATATTATACCCCGGCAAAAATAGCACAATGGGGTGGCTCTACAGGGACTTCATGCCCACGGTGTGGGGGACTGGAAGCAGATCTGGTGCACATGTTTGCTTCCTGTCCACGGTTGCAGGAATTGTTGGAATCAACCACGGAATATTTAGATCATATACTTGGGGTAAAAACAATATTAACCTATGAAACTATTCTGTTAGGATTAAGTTCTTCAAATCAGGATAAGACTGCTTATCAATTTATTTTTGTTGCTATGGCGGTTTTAAGGATAAATATTGCCTCCGCTTGGTTAGATCCCCTTCCCCCTACATTTCAACAATGGCTAGCTCGCCTACTCTCCATATATACTATAGAGAGTGCAATCTATGAAAGGAAGGGGAAAAAAGCGAAAAAATTGGGTAAAAATATCTGGGCACCTTTAATAAAATGGAAGGAATCAACATAATTTAACCTATCCTCTCCGGAAAGATAATCATGGTTGACAAGAAATGTGAATCAGGTTTTCCTTAATGTATTATAGAAGTGTTTTTTTGTGCTTCTTTCCCTTTTGTTGTCTGTTCCTATGTTTTCTTTTTTTTTTTTTGCTGATACTTGTACGGTTTTTTAAGATTAGCTATCTGCCTCTCATAGCATAATTTTTGTGGATATTAGTTTGTTGTATGATATTATGTACCTGCACTGATTTCTCATGGTTGTTATGGGGGATAAAAATTTGAATAAAGATATATTTAAAAAAAAAAAAAGAAAGGTGAAGGGCGGTTATGAAGCATTATGGGAGCTGCAGTCCATACAACTTTGAGAATAAAAACAAATGAATTTTTCAACGAGGGAACACAATTGTAGAACCATTTGGGGGTTAAATGAATAACCTGAAGCATGAAATTGTACACACCCTCGCTGCATTGGCAATATTTGCATAAACTATGAATTTAAAACCAACAACTGACTGTCCCTTTAAACCAACATTGGAAGAATAGACGATTGTCCCTTTTCAATGTCTAATAAGTTACGTTTTAAAAGCCAACGAACCCACTGATGTAACAGCGTGCCATATGATTAAGAGTCGTTAGACTCGAAACGCTTAATGCCTGTTTGTTTGGAATTAAAGAACTTTCTATCTAAGCATTGTTGGTGTGGCCCGTATTACGTTGCTGTAAGAGCGCGTGTTACTTTGGATTTTAATGAGGTGTCTGACACACCTGAAAACGGGCCCCGATCCGTGAGGAAGTGGCACTCCTATTTGTCAGGATGTTGTTCTGAAGCTTGGAGCTTTTTTGTAAGGAGTGCCCTCCGGCTGGGATATTGTGCAGGAACAAAGTTTCGACGGAAGGGCCACGTTGAGAGGCCCGCCTCAACTTCGGGAATAAACTTTACAACAGCCAGGATTTGCTAGTGGATTTTTCCTACGCACTTCATGCTTAAAATAATCACCTGCAAAGGCAAACTACAAGCTGTAAAAGGACTCGGTGATAGCGGGACTTTCCTGTGGAACACTGTGACCGAGTAATGGATTATCCTTTTGAAGCAAGTTTTTGCACTCGGAAAACAGCGAAGCAAGCTAAGTCTTGCCAAAATCAACATTGAAAACCAATAAAAGAAAGGTAAAGGGCGGTTATGAAGCATTATGGGAGCTGGAGTCCATACAACTTTGAGAATAAAAACAAATGAATTTTTCAACTAGGGAAAACATGTATTGTAGAACCATTTGGGGGTTAAATGAATAACCTGAAGCATGAAATTGTACTCACCCTAGCTGCATTGGCAATATTTGCATAAACTATGAATTTAAAACCAACAACTGACTGTCCCCTTAAACCAACATTCGAAGAATAGACGATTGTCCTTTTTCAATGTCTAATAAGTTACGTTTTAAAAGCCAACAAACCCACTGATGTAACAGCGTGGCATATGATTAAGAGTCGTTAGACTCGAAACGCGTAATGCCTGTTTGTTTGGAATTAAAGAACTTTCTTTCTAAGCATTGATGGTGTGGCCCGTATTATGTTGCTGTAAGAGCGCGTGTTGCTTTGGATTTTAATGAGGTGTCTGACACACCTGAATACGGGCCCCAATCCATGAGGAAGTGGCACTCCTATTTGTCAGGATGTTGTTCTGAAGCTTGGAGCTTTTTTGTAAGGAGTGCCCTCCAGCTGGTATATTGTGTAGGAACAAAGTTTCGATGGAAGGGCCACGTTGAGAGGCCCGCCTCAACTTGGGCAATAAACTTTACAATAGCCAGGATTTGCTAGTGGATTTTTCCTACGCACTTCATGCTTAAAATAATCACCTGCAAAGGCAAACTACAAGCTGTTAAAGGACTCAGTGGTAGCGGGACTTTCCTGTGGAACACTGTGACCGAGTAATAGATTATCCTTTTGAAGCAAGTTTTGGCACTCAGAAAACAGCGAAGCAAGCTAAGTCTTGCCAAAATCAACATTGAAAACCAATAAAAGAAAGGTTAAGGGCGTTTATGAAGCATTACTGCAGCCCATAACACTTTGAGAATAAAAACAAATGAATATTTGAATGAGGGAACACATGTATTGTAGAACCATTTGGGGGTTAAATGAATAACCTGAAGCATGAAATTGTACTCACCCTCGCTGCATGCACAATATTTGCATAAACTATGAATTTAAAACCAACAACTGACTGTCCCTTTAAACCAACATTGGAAGAATAGACGATTGTCCATTTTCAAAGTCTAATAAGTTACGTTTTAAAACCCAACAAACCCACTGATGTAACAGCGTGGGATATGATGAAGAGTCGTTAGACTCGAAAAGCGTAATGCCTGTTTGTTTGGAATTAAAGAACTTTCTTCCTAAGCATTGTTGATGGGGCCATTGTTGATGTGGCCGTATTATGTTGCTGTAAGAGCGCGTGTTGCTTTGGATATATATATATATATATATTCACTTTAAAAAACATAGGTTTCAAGTATGTTATAGTTAGGAATTAGCATTTAAAAAACCTTTGAAATTCACTGAAAAAACCATAGGTTTCATACATGTTATAGTTAGGAATTAGCATTTAAAAAACCTTAGAAATTCACTGAAAAAAACATAGTTTTCAGGGGTGTTATAGTTAGCTGGACATTTCTCTCATACAAAACCCTAGAAATTCCCCCGTTATAGTTAGTTCAGCTAACTATAACTCGCGCCCCCACAATGCACTGCTGATGATGTCACATATTATATCACTCATGACATGGTCAGTGACATCACTGATGACATCACTGATGACATCTCTAATGACGTCACTGATGACATCACTGATGACGTCATCCAGTGAGTCTGTGTTTCTGTAAAATTTAAACATGTTTAATATATATAGGGAAAGGCCTATGGAAGAATGAGTGGGTGTATAAGTATGTGAATGGATGATTTAGTAGGTGCGTGTCTGACTATATAAATGAGTCATTAAACGTATCTTACTGCAGACTAGTGACTAAACTGTGTGAATGTCTGTATCTGTCTATCTGTTTGTGTATAAGTGGCTGCATGGTTTTGTGAATAGCTATATGAGTGTCTATATGGGTTAATGATTGGTTGTCTAAGTATCTGTATGGGTGCCTGAGTATTTGTGTGTGCACTCTGTGCATAAATGTGTGAGTGGGTGATTCTATGGTGCACGGTTTTAAGAGTGCATATCTGATGGACTGTATGGGTGGGTGAGTATGTGTATGGTTGTGTTAGTGATTGAATGTATATCTCAGTGGTACATGTGACAGAAACTACATATGTGAAAGGCAGTATATATGTGTGTTAGAGAATATAACTGGCTATATGTGAGAGTGTGTGATTGTGAGAGTGAGTGTATGTATGAGTGTGTGCTTGTCTCATTAATTGTATAAGAGCATAAGAATGTGGTAGTATTTTTATGAGTACGTGAAGTTGTGTGTGTATAACTGTATAGGTGAGTAAATTGGACTGTGATTAATTATTTGCATGACTGACTAGGTGTGTCAGTACCTCAATGGATGATTGGCAGTGAGTGAGTGTCTATTTAGGTGTATAAATGCATATGATAGTCCTGTACTGAGTGACTGTAAGTATGAGTGACTATACAGGTGAGTGAGTGGAGGTGTATGTAGACCTAAGAGTCAATGAGTGGGTATGTAGTTTTTGGTATTGGAGTATCTATGGTTTTCAAAATGGCCGTCTGAAATTTTGAGTCGGTGTATCAAAGGTTATATTAGGGTGTGATGTCATCAGTGATGTCATCTGAGATGCCATCAGTGATGTCATCAGTGATAACACTGGCCATGTAATGAGTGATGTAATATGTGACATCATCAGCAGTGAATTGCAGGGGCGCGAGTTATAGTTAGCTGAACTAACTATAACGGGGGAATTTCTAGGGTTTTGTACGAGAGAAATGTCCTGCTAACTATAACACCCCTGAAACCTATGTTTTTTTCAGTGAATTTCTAAGGTTTTTTAAATGCTAACTCCTAACTATAACATGTATGAAACCTATGGTTTTTTCAATGAATTTCAAAGGTTTTTTAAATGCTAATTCCTAACTATAACATACCTGAAACCTATGGTTTTTTAAGTGAATTTCAAAGGTTTTTTAAATGCTAATTCCTATCTATAACTTATCCCTAAAGCTATGATGTTTAATGATTTTCATAGGATTTCTAAATATTTATATTTCAGTGTGTCAATTCCTTTAATTATGTTTTTTAAAATTGTTTTTTTATCATTTTTCATAGTTTTTTTGAAATTAATTCTTTTAAAAATTAAAAAAAAAAATTTTTAAATGATTTTTTTGTAAATTGTTAATTTGTTTAAACTATTTTTATATTTTTTAAAAAAATTTGAAGCTATATTTGTAAGACTTTTTTAAAAATAATTTTTGGGGGATTCGCGTGGAACATAGTCACCATTTTACGATTGTAGTATAGGATCCGCTTACGGTATGGGATGGGTACGTATTTTTGTACGCGATTGCTGTGCGACTGGTACGCGACTCCAAGCCCATACGCGACACGTACAAAGCACGTTACACGGCGCTCGCGCGCTTCCGCGAAATGTCATGTGCGCGTTTGACGCGATGGGTGCGCGAATCCCACTAAATATTTTAAATGTCAAAAAACATATATTTATGTATTTCATGTGAATATTAATTGAACACATACTCTAAACAACTCATAAAATTAATATATTTTTACTTCTAATCCTATATTCCTTTTAAATGCGATTTCGCGGATTCGCGCTCGGTGCATGCCGCCTATGCGCACGGTGCGCGGATCCCATGTGACCTGAGAAAAAGAGATTTGATTGGTTCATTACACTTCCTATTCTAACTATTGAAAGACCCACCCATTTCTATCATTCTTCTTTGTGCTTCTTTGAATTAACATCTCACACCTTAGAAGTAGAAGAAAATTTTTGGGAAGATTTCCACAGCTGCAATTTTTCACTATCTGAAGACAATGGCTTCTGGACTGCAGCCACCATCAGATTCAGACCAATCGCCTGATGAGGAATTTGCTGTGGAACCTCCACGCCCAGAACGATACACCTCTGTGGTGTGGACATTTTTTTCCTTCCCAGAAGGACAAAATAAAACTAATTCAACTAAAGTGACATGTAAAATATGTCAAAGAGTGCTTTCCAGATGGGATCCATCTAAAAAATACTCTTGTGGGACTGCGAGTATGTTAAAACACCTGAAGACTCTGCATCCCGTGAACCTGGCCAAGCAGGAATGCAGAAGACTCCGACAGCAGCCTCAGCCAGCAGTGGCAAGCACTTCTGCAGCATCACCATCGACCACTCACCCGGACATACGTTCAGAATTTGGAAAACTAAAAATTAGTTGCATTAAATGCAACAAACTGCTATATTATGGCGAGAAGTCAATTGAACTTTTCTGCCGAGCGCAGCAAAATCACAAGTGCTAAACTTGTGTTCATTTTTTTTTTGCAGAAGTTGACTGTTTTGTTCCTCCTGTTGTCTTTTTTTCCTTTTGAAAAAAACACAAAAATAACAACATTGTTCCAAAAAGTACAAAAAAAATAAAAAACAAAAAAGAAGAAAAAACAAGTTCTTGTAAGAACTAACTTTCCTGGTTTAAAAAAAGAGCTATATTTGTTTGTAGGTGTGTGAAAGTTTAGATGAATGTATGTGTAGTATGTAATTGACTGAATGAATGCATTAATAGCGTATGGTGAATGTATAAGTGCAGAACTATGAGGAAGTGCTGCAGCATCACACAGTAACCTCTTTAACTGCAGTGTGCTGTAGTAATTCCAAAGCACAGGGATGCAACATATGTACATAAATATGTTGCAAATCTATGCTTCTCTCTGCATGGCTGCTTAAATTGCAGCCATGTGGTGACACAGGCACCCTTGCACCATTGTGCAAGGATATCTGTGTCATGTGCTGTTTGTTTTTGTGCAGAAAGACAAACCTTCCTGCACAAAAACAATCAGAAAACGCATTTTTCTTCTTCAATGTATGCTGAACATTTTAGCATGCATTGAAGATTTTAAAATGAGGAGAAAAGAAAACAATTCTCTTTGTTGTGCTTTCGTACACCAATTAGAGAATGGAGCAGCATTCACACACATATTGAGATTTATGATTTCTGATAAATCTGGAGATGTGTCTTGTTCTATGAGTATTCAGTGCAATCATGCACAACAACACTAATAGAACAATCTTTCGACGCAAACTGGTGTGTATGATGAGGTTGTATTTACATGGAGTAGAAAAAGTACACAGAGCACCTTTTCCTCTCTTTCTAAATATGAAAGAGTGTCTTGTGCAATAACTATGTAACAAAAAGTGACATATTTCTGTTTTAAAATTGCTTCCAAATGATAGAAGGTAAGCACAAAGTTTGGTCTGCAAAGTTGCTCAAAAAAGAATGATTGAAATGATTGCGGTCCTTCTATAGGTACAAAGGGAAATATTATGGACCACTCAAATCTGTTTTTGTGGAGGTCACATAATATCCGATAACAGAGAGATTTCAAAACTACAAAGGTATAAAGACAGTGTTTTTAAAAAAAATTCAGTCTTTGCAGGTTCTTGCAGATCTACCCATTCTGCATATAAATACTTAGTTAAACTTACCTTCACAGTAATAGAAATTAAAAATGGTATACATTTTTTTCAGATTTTTTTTGCACTGTAAATTGATGTAAACTGCTTATTTTAGAATTAGGATCTGTAAAGAAAAGAAAAAATAGTTATAACATGTAATAATCCATTTTTTACAACAGAGCATAATTTCAACAAAGTAATTTGTTTGCCTTTTTTGCTGTTCTCAGAATATATTGAATTTCACTAGAAATAGTGATTTCAATCGTACTCATCACTTAAAAGCGGGCAAAAAAAAAACAATCGAAAAGATTGTTTTAAAAAACCCAACATGCTATTCTCAGTAAAATACGAATACCACAAGATACAAATCACACATATATGAAATGCTTATGGCTAACAAAATGTTATAAGTTTAACTTATAAAAACTGTAAATGTTGTCGCTTAAAAATATTCACCGAGTCAATGAGCACAAAAAAGTCCATAATTCAAACATATACCTTTCCTTGAGGCCAAATGGTATTTTTGCACTCAGAGAGTGAATTATCTTCCTAAAATTTTGACTTTAAAAATATTAGGTAGGAACTTGGTAATTCCCTAGGCAAACATTGTTTGAAAACCAACTGGGAATCATTACAAAGTGTCCAGCCTTTGTCACATTTTAGATAGGCAGTGTAATGTCCAGATGTGGTGGAAGGACCATCATTGAAAATTATTGCAATTGCTGCAAAAGTCCTTCCTGATATTGATACTTGTGTTGCTACAAACTGCTTTATTAAAGTATCCAATTTTCTTCCATCAGCTGTACAACGTTGCATCATTAAAATGATGTATTGTCCATATTTTGTTAAAAGTAATGTGGATAACATTTCTGATTTACATTGGCTACACTCCATGTTTTGATTTGCACCTTTAACTAATTTATTGAAAGACACTGATTTACAGTCTGGTAATGTTAAATACAGAAATCTTTCAGTGTCTACATTAGTGGAACATGTATACATGCAATTTTCACAATGATGTTCCCATTTGTAGGAAAGGCCACAAATATTTTCTATATCTACACCTTCAAAAATGGTAAGCATATACATTAAAAATTCCTGAGCATCTTGTTGGATATTTTGTGTAAATTGTGTAGAACCAGAACACACATCCAAAAGATTACGACCATCTGAAACAGATTGTATTTTACTTGTATCTGTTGTCAATTTTTCATAAACAGAATGCAACAGAGAACAAAATCTTTTTTGCCGATTCTGCATAATTTGTTCTTGCAAACCTTCAAGATAAAAAACAACATTGACCACTACATTAGCATAGCAGTTGACACCTGAACTATTTTTAAACTGATAACCAACAACCTCTTCAACAGTGTCCAATTTCTTTTTACTAGCAATCACAACATTATCATGTTCTATTCCCTTCTCGACACCTTCAAAACAGATATTCTCAAACCTTCTTTTTCGACCAATCACACGCTTTTCAAATACAGGATATTGACCTAAAGTTGGAGCATACACCCTTCTTAACCTATTATACTCTTTTACACAGTTTGCATGTGCAGTAAACTTTGTCTCATCAAAATCAATCAAAAACAAACCAGATAATGTTCTGACTCGCGACAAAGCAACATATGCCATACCCTCTTTAAATACAGTAGATCCAATGTTCACCAATGCACTGTCTACACTTAATCCTTGAGATTTATGAATAGTCACAGCATATGCCAGAGAAAATGGAAATTGTTTACTATGGACATATAATCTTTAACAAGCAAAACACGAACTGTACAACAACCAATTTCTTTAACTTCTTCAATCTGATCAAATTTAATTTTTAAAAATTCAATTCCTTCTTTTTTCTGCTAATTAACAAAATCCATCACTTTACCCATTGCGCCATTAACTAACCCTTTTTCTACATCCAAATTACGCCTTAAAATTTCCCGACAGTTTACACACGCATACAGTGTCTTTTCTAAACCAGCTGTTTTAGATATTTTTTTTTCTAAAGAATCCAGTTTTGTTTTCAACTTTCCCGTCAAAATAATAGTGATTCTTTCATGCTCTATTTTATCGATGGCTTCCATTTTTATAATTTCTTCATTTTCCAGTTTCAATAGTTCTTCGTTGAATATGAAACACTCGCGCAGTGTTGGCATTAAACAGATCACTGATTTATTTTCAGCAATTTTCATGCACACTTTTGCAGGAACTACATTTTCATTTGGAAAGAAATTGCAAAGTAATCGACTTTCCAAAGCTTGTTTGCCATGTTTTGTAAAAATTCCAATTCTTATATCTTGAAGAATACTTCCATATTCAGTATCATTTGCCTGTCACATATTGGTTGTCAGTTCTTTGTATTCAAAATTAGTCCAAATGTTCACATTACCAACACTACCAAGAGACTTTCTGGTATCTTCATGTGCAAGTGTTTTAAATACCGGTTGTCCTTTTACTGGTGTCAGTTGCAGTAGATCTCCAAAAAATATGACGTGTTTTCCTCCAAATAACACGTCATACTCTGTTTTAAGAATTTGCTGCATTCTTAAATGCACAAAGGCAAGCATCAAGTTTGACACCATGCTCAACTCATCAATAATGAGAAGTTTCATTTTCTTCAAGACTCTTGAAACTTCACAACAAGCTTCTCCAGATAGCTTGTGGTGTTCCAATTTGTTCTCATTATCTACTGGTACCATTAGTAAACAATGTAAAGTAATTCCTTTAATGTTATGTGCTGCCAACCCAGTTGGAGCAGTGACAACACAAGACAAACGCGACTCAGTTGTTTTTTGCAGATAACTTGTAATTACTTTAATTAAGAAACTTTTTCCTGTTCCAGCTTGACCACTCACATACATTCGGATAGGTTGAAATGATGTACATGAGCACCCTTTATTTTCATGAAGTAATCCATGGTCAATCTGCTCTTTCACTTGTTGATATATTTGCTTCTGTTCAACATTTTTTTGTTCTTCTAAGTTTCCTAACTGTATTAAATCTTCTTGAGCTTGATACATTGCTGTTTCCACCTCATTCATGGTACTTCATTTTCAACAATTGGTTGTCCAAGTGGATCTTGACTCAGTGCAGCAGAACTTTGACTGTCTTGAGAACTTGTTGCTTCTTGATCAATTTAATCATTCAACATTTTCACATAATTTGCAAAAGCACTGAATTGTATGCTATCTTTACAAGCATTAAATACATCTTCATAGCTCTGAAAATCTCCAAATGAATTCCAGGTCTGAACGCCATGGTTTGAACATTTGCAAAAGGGCTAAATAGTAAAATTCCCTTTTATCAGCAGTGTCGCAACTCAGTTTCCAGTGATTAATTAAATTTCCTTTCCTTTGTTTCACAAGACATCCTTCGGAACCAATCACTGCATATTTTCCATCATTGATGTTCTCTGTAGTATTCCGTTTAAAAGTGTAGTTTTGCAGCACTTCATAGAGACACATGTTCTCAAGATGATGACTTCTGTTTGGGTAATATGTGTCCAACATATTCGTTTTCAAAATATCTGTATTTTCTGGTTCTTTTTCTGCTAAATATTCATTTTCTTGAACATATTTCAGTACCCGATTTCACATTTCTGCAAGACCTAGACTCAAATGATTCTTCACCTTTGGGATATAGACTTGCAGATGATAACCGATCTGAACATTCATATGCTCCAATTTCACGATGCGATAACATCTTCAAACTGAAACTGTATAATTTCTTACTTAGAGTCTTCTCGTGAAAAAATCTCTTCCTATATTTCTTTCAATTCCGTCTTTTCTGATTTAGTAATGTAGGACATTACATATCGTGCAACAGCAATGGAATTGTCCGCAACATACTGAATATCCATGTTAGCATTCCACATGGATAAAATAACTGGATTGTAGTCATTTATGTATTTTGATTCTTCACAAGTTGTAAGTATTTTTCTGAGACTTTCTTGTGATGGTATGTCGCATAGCTGACATAAAACTGTTCACTCTTCCTTTGGATAATACAGGACGTGGAAATCCAAAACGACATTTGGTATAGAACTTATCCTTTGACTTGTACATTCGTCGATAGTATTTTCCACATCGATGGCTTTGGAATGGTAAGACTTGTTGTTTTAAGTTTTTGTATTCTCTGCTATTGGGTACAGCACATGTGGCATAATCTTTAATGAAAGACAAAACAGTTTCATCTGAATCTGTTCCAAATTTGGGGGCGTCCTTGATCCATAACA
The DNA here is from genome assembly GCF_964204655.1 of Triturus cristatus. NCBI lineage: Eukaryota > Metazoa > Chordata > Amphibia > Caudata > Salamandridae > Triturus > Triturus cristatus. The sequence goes on from NC_140585.1 coordinate 1,170,865,491, forward strand.
GCATATGTATATGAGGAGCACCTCTTGCTTGATACTCCTTTATCCAAAAGAAATCCACAACTTCTCCAAGAGGAGGATTCTTTTTATTGCAGATGGAAAACATCATAGCTTCAAATCTATGATTGAAATTTCTGCATACATTAACAGGATCCAAAGAGCACAATTCTCCAGGTGTCTTTTATTCAATATTTTTTATATTGGGATTTGCCTCTCGAAGAAATTCAAGTAAATCATCACAAGCATATTCAGCACAGCTTAGTGTAAAAAACCATCTAGGAGTTCCCAAGTTCCGTAGCATACATTTCAGTTCTCCATGACGACGGTACCAATATTCATTAGTCCCACGCTGAAATGCCATCAGATTAATCAACTGAGATTCTAAATGATCATCTCTCTGATGCACTTTATCCATAAAATCCTTTGCAGTTCCATTTTGAAGATGCATTCCAGTTTGTAAAATGTGATTTACTGCATATGAAAGTCCAGGCAAGTCACTTTCAAACAGAAGATGAAACATATAAGGGATACATTGTCGAAATCTTGGATCTTCTGCATATAATCTTGTTGTCCGATATTCAGATGCAGGAATCTGCACAGGATGTTCATCATATCGTCCACCTTTTCCTGTTGGAAACAACTGTGGGAAACAACGAGCTTCCAAGCTCTCTTCCCATACACTCATGGGACTTCCGGTTGCTTTTTTCATTTGGAACAACTCAATCGTATTCCCCATCACCTCTTTGGAATGAAGTGGATGTACACTGTAATGTTCACAGATTTCCTCACATCTGGACATGTCCACTTTTTCAATGTGTCCACTTAATGTTTCAGTATCTTCTGCTAATTCTATTTCTTCTTCTCCTACAAACACATTTCTATAGCACTCATTTTTTAACAGATAGAATGATGCCGTTTGCACTTTTCTAACATCCACTAACTCTTGCCAGATTTTCTTATTCTTAGTAGGAACACCATTAACTAGAATGACTAGTGGCTCATTTTCTGCATGGTCTACACCAATAGTTTCAATATTTTCCCTTAAATCTAACGGTAAATACACAACTCTTCCTTTCAATCCTCTTTGCAACTCTGATGGAGATAATTTACCTGTTTTAGGCTCCATACGAACAATAGCCTGAAACGGGTGAACACATTGAATGAGAATAGACTCATACGTATTTAAATCTATCAGCTCTGGAGGAATAGCAACCAACTCTAGATTATTATGAACAGCTCTAGCAGGCATTTTATTCTCATCTAATTTGTTATAGCAATATTTGCAAATACACTGCCCAGATCCCGAATCAAAACAATCCTCTACCAACAAATAAGTTGCAAATTCCATCGACTTATCATTATCTTCTATTTCACTTTTTAAATACAGATTGACAGTGACACCCCAAGTCTGATTTTTATAGTGAGTTCGCCGACAACAAATACAAGAAACATTTGGTCTTTCACCTGAAATTACCTTAAACTTTGTGATTTCATCCCCAAAATGTTTTGTAATTACGGGTTCTACATTGTGTTCAACATTTTGTTCTACTAATGTGTCAGTTTCTGCACTCTCTTGCTGAGGACCAAAGTAACAAAACTCAATATCATCACAAACCTTCTTCACATCTGATACTGAGCCACGCAAAAGAGCACTGTTCAACTCATTTAACTTTAGTGCTGGACTTTTCGCATAATACAATCTTCTCACTAACTTCCGCATCAACTGCAAACAGTAATTTTTTGCTCTGTAAATAACTCTTTTCATTAAAGAAAGGCTCTGAACTGGAACTGTGTTTCCATTCTCCCAAAAAGAATCACAATTTTTTTTTTCTATTAATTAGTCTTTTCCTCCTACTTTTGGCCTTCAATAAATTGTTTGGTTTATCTAGTGATCGAATTCTGTTTAATACTAAAATCAATATTTTCCTTTTTACTTCAAAAGCCTTTTCAACAATGTTTTCAATATGCTTCTTCTTTTTATAAAATAGAGCTCTCTTTTTATATTTCTTCACATCTTTCAGCAAATTATGTACTACTCTCTTGTAAAATATTTTTTTGCGTAATTCCTGATACTGATTTTGCCTTCTTTTAGCATACTTTGTCTCCTTTGACTGAACATTTGTTTTTTTGCTTTTCCACTTATTTTGAATTTTTTTTGTAGTTGAAACATTCTCAGTGGTTTCAGCGTTCTGTACATTCTGTTTGCTCCAACAAACATTTTTGATAAATTGCTTTGTGATCTTACCAGAAGATTTTTTCTTTTTAGCCACATTATCTTGTACATTCAATACTTGTGGTTGATTTTTCTTCAAGTAATTTTCCTGTCTCTGTTCTTTTCTTTTTCTTTTTTTTTTCTGGCATGATTTCTCTATTTTAACGTTGAAAAACAGTATCTGTAAAAAAGAATCACAAATAAAAGTATATTAATAACTTTCAAATTTATACTATTCCATTACTGTAGAAACACATTTTATATAAAAACTGACTAAGAAACTATAGCCCTGAAGCACAAGTGTGACGATGGTTAAAACTAGGGGTGGCCGGAATTTGCAAAATTAACTTTCGCAAATTATCGCGAAAATGTTTAAAATTATCGCAAACAAGCGGAAATATCGCGAAGATGCGGAAGTTTTTTTCCGGCATGTTCGCGAGATTTTCTGCATGGTTGCGGGTCGCCAACTTACCCATGTGGTTGCTTGCGGGCGCGGCCATCTTGTTTTGAGTTGTTCTCGCGGTGCATGATCGCGAGAAGAAAGACGTGATCGCGCGACGCATGACGTCACTGCGGGCGCGAACTGTCGCGAGACAGCGCAAATGGCTAAAAACAATACAACATCTCATGGAGAACGCGACCGGATCAAGAAAACTTGTCGGCGAACGCAGGGATTCAGGTAAGGCGATCGCGAGAATGTATTATTTTACAGCGCGAGCAAGAAACAAATTATCGCCAAGCTGCGGAAACCGGAATTTTTGACATTTTCGCGCTCTCCGCGGAACGCGAAAATGTCAAATTATCGCAATTTCCGCGAACGGAACGAAATTTTCGCCCAGGCCTAGTTAAAATACTACATGCATAGTGCATACTACTTTGAAGCAGTTCATGCCCTAAAGCCTACCTCACTAAAAGACTACATGCTAACTGACTGAATGATTACAATATTATAGACACACTGGGTGAGTGACAAGGTGTTTCCTAGAAGTGTATGAATACTGACATGGATATAGATGGTGTGAAAGACAAGTGTGTAGGTGATTAGAGACCTACATGCATAGTGGACACATGTTTGAATCCATCCATATGTTAAGGCCTGTCTCAGTCCAATACTACTTGGATACTGACTGAATGATTAAAGTACTGCAAGAAGAGTGCCTGGGTGAATTTATAAGTGTTTGGGTTTTGGCACAGTGAATGGATTAGTCCATGGTGCTGAATGGGTCACTATAGGACTGCATGGGGAGTGTTTTGGTGTTACTGTTTGCTATAAGTGTTTGAATACTGACTAGGGAGTTGAAGGTGGGAAAGGCACGTGTGTAGGTGGTTAGAGGACTACATGCATAGTGGATAGACATTTGAAGCAATTCATGTGCTAAGGCCTGGCTCACTGCATGAGTACTTGGGTACTGACTGAAAGATTAGAGTACTGCAAGGAGAGAGCCTGGGTGAATTTATAAATGGTTGACTTTCGGCGCACTGAATGTATTAGTACATGGTGCTCAATGGGTCACTGGAGGAGTGGAAGGAGAGTGATAGGGTGTTAGCTGCAGTGTATGTATACTGACTGGGGAATTGAAGGTGTGAAAGACAAGTGTGTAGGTGGTTAGATGACTGCATGCATACTGGATAGGCGTTTGAAGCAATTCATGTGCTAAGGCCTGGCTCACTGCATGAGTACTTGGGTACTGACTGAATGATTAGAGTACTGCAAGGACAGTGCCTGGGTGAATGTATAAGTGGTTGGCTTTCGGCGCAGTGAATGGATTAGTACATGGTGCTGAATGGGTCACTGGAGAAGTATAAGGAGAGTGACAGAGTGTTTGCAGGAACTGTATGAATACTGTCTGGGATATTGAAGGTGTAAAGGTGTGATAGACTAACACTTGGATCATTGCAAAACTACCTGAGTGCTGACTGAATCATTAGAGTACTACAAAAAGAGTGACTCGGTGAATCTCTTTAAGATTTTGGATTCTAGTGCAGTGAATAGGTTAGTACTTACTGCCAAATGAGTCAGTGGAGGTGTGCAATTAAAGTGACATAGTGTTTATTGGAGTTTATAGATACTGACAGAGAAATTGAAGGTCTGAAAGGCAATTCTGTTGGTAGTTAGAGGCCTCCATGCATACTGGAAACATGTTTGAATCAATCTATGTGCTAAGGCCTGCCTCACTCCATTAGTACTTAGGTACTGACTGAATGATTAGACTATTGCAAAAAGCGTACCTGGGTGAATTTACAAGTGTTTCAGTTTTGGCACAGTGAATGCATTACTACATGGTACTAAGTAAGACACTGGAACACTGCAAGGGGAGTGACAGGATGTTTGCTGAAAGTACATGGATACTGACTGGGGAATTGAAGCTGTTAAAGACAAGTGTATAGTATGTTAGAAGACTGCATGCATACTGCATAGACATTTGTAGCCCTCTATGTGGTAATGCATGGTTCACTACATGAATACCTGGAAACTGACTGAATCATTAGACTACTGCTAGGAGAGTGCCTGGGTAAAACTTTTAAATTTTTCTGTTTTGGTGCAGTAAAAAGATTAGTACATGGTACTGGATCAGTCACTGGATGAGTGCAAGATGAGTGACAAGATGTTTATTGAAGTATATGGATACTGACTAGTTAAATAAAGAAGTGAAAGACAAGTGTGTAGGTGACTAGAGGCCTGTATGCATACTGGATAGGAGTTTGAAGCAGTCCATGTTGTAAGGCCTGGCTCGCTGCATGAGTACTTGGATACTGATTTAATGATGAGATAAGTGTTTGGGTTTTGGCGAAGTGAATGGTTTAGTATATGCTGCTGAATGGGTCAATAGAGGAGTACATGGGGAGTGACAGGGTGTTTGCTTGAAGTTTATGGATACTGACTGTGGAATTAAAGGTGTGAAAGAGAACTGTGTAGATGGTTAGAGAACTGTATGCATAGTTGATAAGCATTTGAATCAATGCATGTGCTAAGGCCTGCCTCACTCCGTTACTACTTGAATATTACCTGAATGTTTACAGTATTGCAAGGACAGTTCCTGGGTTAATACATAAACAATGGCTGCCTTCTAATTCTACAAAAAGTTGAGAACAGGAAAGTTTTTAAGCAGTTATGTGTATTCAAAGATATGAAGTACCCAAATGCTTCTCTCATCGTGCTTCCCAAATGCACACAGACTCACAGTGTGATTCTAGACGAGCAACACTATCCCTAGGAGTTTACCAAAACTCATTCACTACTGTTGAAGGGGTAAGGGGACTGCACACAATCTACATATTTCAGTACTGCACTTCACTGTCAATGCCTGACTCATTTTGTCAATGCATAAGCAATGACTGACGTCTAATGCTACTAAAACTTGACAACATGACAGCTTTTAAAACAGTTATCTGTCAGCAAATACATGATGTTACTAAATGTTTCTCTCACAGTGGTTCCCAAATGCACACAGAGTCACAGTGTGATTTTAGACGAGCAACACTATCCCTAGGAGTTTACCAAAACTCATTCACTATTGTGGAAGGGGTAAGGGGACTGCACACAATCTACATATTTCAGTACTGCACTTTACTGTCAATGCCTGACTCATTTTATCAATGTATAAGCAATGACTGGCTTCTAATGCTACTAAAACTTGACAACATGACAGGTTTTAAAACAGTTGTCTGTCAGCAAATACACAATGTTACCAAATGCTTCTCTCACAATCCTTACCCAAATGCACACAGACTCAGTGTGATTTTAGGCAAGCAACACTATCCTGGAGTTTACCAAAACTCATTCACTACTATGGAAGGGGTAAGGGTACTGCACACAATCTACATATTTAAGAACTGCACTTTACTGTCAATGCCTGACTCATTTTATCAATGCATAAGCAATGACTGGCTTCTAATGCTACTAAAACTTGACAACATGGCAGGTTTTAAAACAGTTATCTGTCAGCAAATACATGATGTTACCAAATGCTTCTCTCACAGTGGTTCCCAAATGCACACACACTCACAGTGTGATTCTAGACAAGCAACACTATCACTAGGAGTTTGCCAAAATTAATTCACTACTATGGAAGGGGTAAGGGGACTGCACACAATCTACATATTTAAGTACTGCACTTTAGTGTCAAAGTCTGACTCATTTTGTCAGTGCTCAAGCAAAGACTGGCTTCTAATGCTACGAAACCTTGACAACATGACAAGTTTTAAAACAATTGTCTGTCAGCAAATTCATAATTTTACCAAATGCTTCTCTCACAATGCTTACCCAAATACACACAGACTCACAGTGTGATTCTAGACAAGCAAAACTATCCCTAGGAGTTTACCAAAACTCATTCACTGCTGTGCAAGGGGTAAGGGGACTGCACACAATCTACATATTTAAGTACTGCACTTTAGTGTCAAAGTCTGACTCATTTTGTCAGTGCTCAAGCAAAGACTGGCTTCTAATGCTACGAAACCTTGACAACATGACAAGTTTTAAAACAATTGTCTGTCAGCAAATTCATAATTTTACCAAATGCTTCTCTCACAATGCTTACCCAAATACACACAGACTCACAGTGTGATTGTAGACAGACAACTATCCCTTGTACAAAACACATTTACTAATCTACAAGATCTAAGGTGACTGCACACATTATAGAAAACTTTCTACTACACATTAGTACCAAAATGCTTCTCTCAAAATGATTCCTAAATGCACACAGACTCACTGTGTGATTCTAGACAAACAACACTATCCCTTGCACTATACCAAAACACATTTCTTAATCTATGAGTACTACATTTTAGTGTAGTGTAGAAACATGACTCATTTTGCAAATTCATAAACAATGACTGGTTTCTAATTCTACCAAAACATAAAAACAGCAGACTTATCTGTGTGCAAACACATGAAAAACACAAATGCTTATCACAGAATGGTTTCTACATGCACACACACTGTCAATAAGATTGTAGACAAAAAAAAGTACTCCCTGCACTTTAGCAGGAGAAATACATTAGTCTGATTAAAATCAAAATATACCTCATACATCCCCTCACAATTAAATAACTCACCTTTCAAGTTGTGTTGTAGATTAAGAAGTATATCAGTCACACACCAGATTTTCTTATAGAGAATCTCTGCACTGTGCACCTGTCAGCAAAACCAAAGAATGGCAAAGTTTCCCTCTCATTTTCCACACATATACATGTAAACATCAAATCACATTTCTTCCCACATAAATTCAAAAGTAAACACACATTTCTATTGGTTAAACATTTCAACCCTTTCCAAATGACATAAATTTGAACCCTACCCCCAATCTGCCTTCTGCCTGTTACCATAGCAACAGGTCATGGAACACTGAACTGAGCACACAGGTCACAAGTTCAGCACACAATGTTGCTAATCAAAACAGCAAGTGTGCTTGACTTTTCAACATATCAGCTTATCATATATAATGTTCCTTTCACTCAGTTTTTGTTAACCAATAAGAATCATGCGTTTAAAAAACAGAAACATGCACCCTACCTTTCAGCACAGAAGGTTGTCAAACAACCAATGATTTCTTGTCTTTTTTCAAAACTGCATCTTAGCCTCCATTTTAGAAAAATCTTACATTTCAAACTGCCATTTCATTTACAGAGACCATCTGAGTGCATCCAGACCTCCCTTCAAGATGCTTAGAGTGTGGATTGTGGGACACAGCTATATTTTCTGGAGCCAAAGGTATGCAGAAAACAAAGGCATTCACAAAGACCTAGGTTTGCCAAATGTAGACATTAAATGGATTGGACAGAGAGGGTTAAAGTGCACCAATTGGTTTGGCCCGGTATTCCTGAGTTGGATCCGTCTCTTATATTCTGACCCGATGGCCCGGGTAGTAGTGAATAACCGGAAGTCCAAAGATTTCCAGCTGCGCAGAGGCACGCGTCAGGGTTGCCCCCTGTCGCCGCTCCTTTTTGCACTGGCACTCGAACTGCTTGCAGCTTGGATTCGGCAAGACCAATCTATTCGGGGGTTGCGGTGGACCAATGAATGGGAAGACAAGATCTCCCTGTACGCGGACGATGTTCTGCTCTACATTCCCACTCCTAAGGCGTCACTGATCTGCTTATTAGACGTGTTAGCTATATTTGGTAGGTATTCCGGATACACAGTTAATTGGTCCAAGTCTGTAATTTATGTGCTGGCAGGCGAACCGCCGGCGATACCGCCGGGTTGCCCAATAACCATTGCCACTGACGGCTTCCGATACCTCGGGATTTATGTGTCCCTGGATCCGAGGCGGCGCTTTGCCTGTAATCTGGACCCACCCCTGCAGCGACTCAAGCGGATGTTGCACGTTGGAGGTCCCTTCCCCTCTCTATGCTGGGGAGGGCGGTCCTCTTTAAGATGATGGCACTTCCGCGTTTCCTGTACGCGCTCCATAACACGATGGATCCGGTCCCGGGGTCCTACTTTAAAGAGGTTGAGAGCCTCCAGAGGAAACTCCTTTGGGATGGCAGACCCCGGATTGCATTCTCCAAACTGACCCTCAATTGGTACGATGGGGGTATTAGTTTCCCTGACATTAGGAAATACTATTGGGCGGCTCAGCTGGCAGCGATTAACCATGGGATGTACTGCAAGCCGGATGATCCCGGTTACGCAATGGATAGGTGGCTGCTCCCGAGGGGAGACTATACTAGGGCGCTGTATGCTAAGCTGGGTAGGTTCTCGCTGACCGGCCCTACTGTGCATGCAGTCCAAACATGGCATGTGGTCAATAAACACCTGGGATGGGACGGTAAACTAACGTTAGCAACGCCTCTATGGAATTCCGAAAGGTTAGGGAGCCTTTGGAAGTCCAAGGGGTTTGGTAAGTGGGATCTTATAGGAATCGCACAGATCAAATACATGTGGGGACAGGGCACAGTCCTACCGTTTGCTACCCTCAAGGAGCAGTATGACATGGTGGACACCGAGCACTTCCGATACCTACAGATCCGGCGTGCGTTATTGGCACGGGTCCCTGGGGGCGAGTCGCTGCCAGAGGCCTCACCATGGGAGGCCAGAGTGTTAGATGGACATATCCCTGAGAAAACTATTTCTCTCATTTACAGGAAATTAATCAACAATATGGAAGATCCGCTAGTGCGCCTTAAGGACAAGTGGAATAGTGAAGGCCTCGAACTTGACGGAGAAGACTGGCAGGAGGCGGTCTCCTCCCCTAGGGTGGTAGCGACTCAGGCCCGACTTAGGCTGGTACAGCTCAACATTTTACATATGACATACGTAACGGGTCCCGGGCTGGTTCGCATGGGGTGGTCGGAAAGCGATGAGTGTAGACGGGGGTGTGGAGATACAGGGACCTTCTTTCATATCCTTTGGGGTTGTCAGCGGATAGAAATGTATTGGAGAGGCATACACCGCATTATACAGGCCGTGCTTGGAGTCGACATCCACCCAGAGGCGCGTAGATGCCTGCTAAATGTCTGGGAGCCTACTGACCTCAACGCATGCACAAAACAGTGGGCTACGCTGGCGCTCATGATAGCAAAGAGAAACATTGCGCAATTGTGGGGTGCGGCACAGCCACCCGGTCTGGGGAAGTGGAAGGAGGACCTAGATTGGTGTATGTGGAGGGAAAAGTTGGTGTTTATAGCCAGGGGTTGCCCCTGAAAGTGGAATAAGGTATGGGGAGCCTGGAATCACTATAGAGGTGATGTGTGTCCCCCGCCAAGCAGACTAACTGCTGATGCGGCTCATGTAACCCCCTAACCGCTAGGGAACACTGTTTGAAACATGTATTGAATTGTGTAATCTGTGACCGATTGTAACTGAAGTCGCCTGCCAATGAATATCTGCTGTATGACAGTCGAATTGGTTTAATAAAAAGAATTTAAAAAAAAAAAAAAGTGGCACCAATTGATGCCATTGGTAAAATCCTTTATGCATATCCAACACCCTGACCTCATAATAGTGCACTGTGGTGGCAATGACCTAGGCACTTTGACTGGGGTAGGTTTGGAAAGGCTTATGAAGGACACCTTTGCAAAACTGATTTCACTTTTTCCCAAAACTGCCTTTGTGTATTCTAACATATGTCAAAGGCAGAAATGGAACTGGTCCAATCATTTTTGTCCACAAATTGAGAAAGCTAGGAAACATGTGAATAAATCTGTTTCTGCTTTTCTCCGAGACTATAGAATGGGGTCCATTTATAATAACAATCTGCGCTTTCATATGCAAGAGATGTATAGGTGTGATGGAGTACACTTTACTGATGAAGGAAACAGAGTCTTCCTCAACAACTTTAGACTCTGTATAGGTACTTACTTATAAGTACCAAAAACTCTCAATGAACACAATGGCCCTTTTTAGAGCCACTCAAGAACAAAACACTTAAGCTTGATGTTTATCTCCCAAAAATATCAGTTTTTTTCCTTGGATCCGCGCACCCAATGCGATAGGAACCGCGCACCCAACCCGAGAGAAACCGTGCACCCAACGCGTTAGGATGCGCGACACCTAATTTTACCGTAAAAAAAAAAATAGCCCCTATCACTAATTTTTATTATCCCCGGAGACCCCATCCCCCAGGGCTTATAAAAAAACATTGGAGACCGTGGAGGGAGCCCCAACGCCCCCATGGTTCCAGCCTGCTCCCCGCGTCCTTCGGTAGCCGGCATTGCTTTTCCACATGGGGAGCTGCTGCAATGCAGCTCCCCGTGTGGAAAAGCAATATTGTTTGGATTTTGAAAGAGAGAGCAGGCTTCCTTGCTCTCTCTTTCCAAACCCTAACGAAGTTTGCTATGGGAGGGCCCTCTCATAGCAAACAACAGTGTCCTGGGGGTGGGCACCCCAGGACACTGTAGGAGCCGGCCCTAGGGGGTGGCGGTCCCCAGGGCTCTCGAGGGCTCCAGGAGGGGGGCCACGCAGCCCCCTTCCAAGCTATTGATCTACCAACATTTTGCCCCCGGGATTTAGCCCACCCGGGGGCTAATTATTAACGAAGCGCGGAAGGCCGCGCTTCGTTTTTTTTTTTTTCCGGCCGGATCCGCTCACCCTGCGCGCATTTCACAGATTTTTTTTTAAAGAAAGAGGGCCCCAGGGGGTCCTTCTGAGACCCCCTAAGCAACACTAGAGGGTCAGAGTATTTCTACCCTGCCCTCTTTATATGTTTTAAACACTTATTCCCCTTACTTCTTCAACCTTGCTTCTCCCGAGGCACAAAATGGCTGCCAACAGTTCCTGGTTTCGAATGTAGACAGACTATTAGCATTTAGCCCGTGATCAGGAGGGTGCGCGCTCGGTTCGGGGAGGATGCGCTTAGGGTGCGCATCGGGTGCACGGATCCTCCGAGGCCATAGATATATCTATCTTTTTTAGTCTCATTTTCTCAGCAACTACTGAACAGATTTAAACCATTTATGCAAAAGGCACAAGTCTGAACTGAGAACTACCTCTTTGCCAAATTTGGTGTAATTCCATTCAGCAGTTTGGGCTGTAGCTGCGTCAACAGGTCCTTTGGGAAATTGCATGGGGAAAACGCGTTTTGGGAAATTTCCGCAAAGATTCGTCAACAGGCGCCAGACTTATTGGGAATAGAATGTTGCAGATTTCCTATGGAAAATAGGTCCTAACTATAACTATAACTACCTACTGGCGACCGCCAGTAGGTAATAAATATATATATATACTTACCGGGCCACATCAGCATTTACTGGCAATGTAAATTGAATATTGAATATTCTATTACTTACGATGCACCGCGAGTAGGTTGCAGCATAAATGAGAAAGCCAGTTAAACATCAAGCGTAATAGTTTATTTTTTGGTTGTTTTTCTGTATGTATTTGGCCAGTATATTGTCCTACAATTTGAATGTCAACATTGGTAAACCTTCGGAATTTTACGAATGTACATATGCTAAAAAAAAGTAGCTATGTTGCCCTCTAAACCTTCGTTGGTATAAGTCTGTCTTCCATGTCTACGTTGAACCATATCACGTGCAGAGTATCTGTCTTCCTATTTAAGGATGTGTTTTGGTTGTATATGTTGTCATGTGAACAAGTCTCTAGGGGAGCCGAAACGTTATGGCGACAGTTTAGCGAACAAGCTAATAAATTTGCACGAAGGAACTGGTCCGTGTCTGTGATTTCTGGGTCTGAGGCTACAAGGATTCAGCCACGCCTGGGGAGCAGTTTTGACGGATATATATATATATATATATATATATATATATATATATATATATATATATATATATTATCTACTGTCGGTCGCCAGTAGATACTTATAGTTAGGACCGTGTTTCCATAGGAAATCCGCAACATTCTATTTGAAATAACTTTGGCGCCGATTGACGAATCCTTGCGAAATTTTCAAAATAGGTGGGGCGCTCCACTCCTTCCCTGAAAGTCTCGGGGGATTCGTCAAGCGGGGGCTGAGAAAAAGGGGGGGTCCCAAAACGCGTTTTCCCCATGCATTTTTCCATAGGGACCTTTAGTCCACGCTACCGCCCGAACGGCTGAACAGAATTACTTGAAATTTGGCAGAGAGGTAGCCATAAGGTCAAGGAAGTGCCTTTTGCAGGTCTGGTGTAAATCTGTTCAGTATTTCCTGAGAAAATAGCATTTAAAAGCATATACATATCTATAGGCGCGCACCGTGCGCGCACGGTGCGAGCACCCTGCCGTGCGCGAGCGCGCTTCTGATTGGTTGTTAGATTTTAGTAAACATTCAAATCGGTCGAAACCAGGAAGTGTCGGCCGCCATTTTGTCTCTCGCAGTCTGAGGGGGTGAAAAACAAAGTGGGAGAACGTGAAAAGGGGGCAGGGTGGACAGTTCCTGACCCCCTAGCCTTTGTCAGGGGGTCCCAGAGGGACCCCCAAGGGCCAAAAATGTTTTAAATTTTTGTCCGAAAAATCGCGGAGTGCACACACCGTGCGCGCACGGTAGAAACGGAAAAATTCCGCGAACTGCGAAACGTGGGCGCGCGGTGTGCGAAGCGCACCGAGCGCCCAAAGCGCGCGCACGGTGCGCGCACGGTGAAAAACCATTAAAAAAAATAAATAATAAATACATAACTTAGCATTTAAAAAACCGTACAAATTCACTGAAAAAACCATAGGTTTCACACACGTTATAGGTAGGAATTAGCATTTAAAAAACCTTGCAAATTCACTTAAAAAACCATAGGTTTCACACATGTTATAGTTAGCTGGACATTTCACTCGTAAAAAAACAATTAAATTCCCCCGTTATAGTTAGTAAAGGGAACTATAACTCACGCGACCGCAATCCAGTGCTGATGACATCAGATATTACATCACTGATGACATATGTGTCTTTCTGTAAAATAAATATTTATTAAATATGTATAGCTAAAGGTTAAAGGAAGGAAAAATGGGTAAATAAGTGTCTAAATACAGTGATGTAATATCTGACATCATCAGTACTGGATTGCGGTCGCGTGAGTTATAGTTCCCTTTACTAACTATAACGGGGGAATTTCATTGGTTTTTTGCGAGTGAAATGTCCAGCTAACTATAACATGTGTGAAACCTATTTATTTTTTATTTTTTATTTTATTTTTTGACTGAAAAAAACATGAGTTTCAGGCACCTAATAGTTAGACATTTGCATTTAAAAGACCTTGAAAATTCACTGAAAAAGCCATAGGTTTCAGGGGCGTTATAGTTAGTTGGACATTTCTCTCGTACAAAACCATAGAAATTCCCCCGTTATAATTAGTTCCCCTAACTATAACTCGCTCCCCCGCAATCCACTGCTGATGATGTCACATATTACATCATTCATGACATGGTCAGTGACATCACTAATGACATCTCAAATGGCATCAATGATGACATCACTGATGACATCATCCATGTGAAAATCTGATCCACCTCCTAAAACTCTAATATAACCTTTGATACACCCACTGTAAAATACAGACTACCATTTTCGAAACCATCGACACACCAATACCAGTTACTACATACGCACTCACTGATTTCTAGGTCTACACACACATCCACTCATTCACCCATACAATCACTCATACATGCAGTCACTCATCAATACAACACTATCATAAGCCCTCAGACACATATACAGACACTCACGCACCACCACTCATTTAGAGTTACTCACAAACCTAGTCAGTCATGCAAAGAATTAATCACACTTCCATTTACTGACCTATACAGTTAGACACACACCACATCACTTATTCAAACAGAAACAAATAAATACCTACTCTCTTATACAATCACTGATATAAGTACACACTCATCCATACAGCCACTCTCACAATCACTGACTCTCACATGTAGTCATTTATATACTTCAACTGTCACATACACTGCCTTTTGCATATGTAGTTACTTGAACATGTACCATTGAGACATCCATTTACTCACCAACACACACATAGACACACTCACCCACCCACACAGCTTTTTTCACAAGCACTCTTGAACCCAAACACACAGTGAATCAACCACTCAAACATCTATGCACAGAGTCACATACCTTCCACCCACCCATACACACATCCAGGCACCCATACAAATACTCAGGTAACCAATTGATAACCCATATAGACACTCATGTAGCTACTGACCAACCCATGCAGCAGCTTATACAACAACCGACAGACTGATACAGACATTTACACAGTTTAGTCACTAACCCATGCATTCAGTAAAACACGTTTAATCAATCACTTAAACAGTCAGTCACGCACCTACTAAATCCTCCATTCAGACACTTATACACCCACTCATTCTTCAATACACCTTCGCAAATGTATAATACATATTTAAACTTTAAAGAAAACCACAATCACTGGATGATGTCATCAGAGATGTCATTTGAGATGTCATCAGTGATGTCATCAGTGATGTCACTGACCATGTCATGAATGATGTAATATGTGACGTCATCAGCAGTGCATTGCAGGGGAGCGAGTGTAGTGAATGAGCCACTTTTTTTACTGTGTTATGTTACCCTAGCCTTAATGTAGGATGGGTTTGCATATGCCTGCTTCACTTCTGTCCTGTAATCTTGCTGTCTTTTAGTAGAATAGTCTTGCCAAGAATAGAAGGTATGGGATGTTGAGGTGCAATGTTGGATACTGAGGGATTAAGTGTATAATGTTAATTGCGTTAGGTGAATTATGACTTTGACCTATTGGCTTTGACGTGGTCTAATGTCATTCTGTTTTCTGACTTTACCTTGCTTTATGGCAGTGCTGACTATTGCCTTTGACATGGTTTCATGTCATCCTTGCTTTTCTGATTCCATCTTGCTTTGCGCCTTTGTGTGCATGGCTTAACTAACTCCATTTTCATGACTGAAGCTATTTTCTGTGCCTGCACAAAGCTGCAAAGGTGGGGAGGGCATGTTTTGCTTTCCTCCTGTTTTTCATATCCTAAAAATAGTTTTTGTAATTTTTTTGTTTGTTATTAAAATAATATAATGACTTCCGTTTTCTTAAATATTAATATATATTTTTTGGGGGAGGAAAAAGTGGAGTTGCACACCCATCGTGTACCTATCTCGGTGGGTCTGCGGATTCAAACCACCATATTGGTAAAGTCGTGAAGGATGCCCGTTTCAGCCAGCCCACTCCGCTTATGCTTACAGGGGGGGAACTACACTGCTACATGTCCCAGGTCTTCCTTGTAGTGATCTGCTGATCACAGGTCTAGTTGTCAGCATGCACAGCCACTCCCTCACAGCTGGTTTACACCCACACCACACCCATGCAGCACAGGCGTCACAGGACATGTAACCCTGCCAATAAAAAGGGCCGGACACACGTGCTCAATGTCATTTCCACTCTCTATCTGGGTGTATCCGTGTGCTTATTATGTTGGTAGCAGCTGAGGCACTTTGGCCGACACGGACCTCCTGCAACGTGGCGATGACTTGAGGTGCACTGAGTTGGTGGCAGCTGAAGCACTTTGCTGGACACTGGCCTCCTGCCACGTGGCGATGACTTGAGGTGCACAGAGTTAGTGGCAGCTGAGGCATTTTGGCCTACACGGGCCTCCCGCCACGTGGCGATGACTTGAGCTGTACTGAGTTAGTGCCACCAGAGCTGAGCGTGTGTGCAGCCTGCGATGATGTGTGGGCCTCGATGGCAATCAAGACCCGATTTGAATTGTGAGCTCCGCTTGCCCACGTGTATGCCAAACACAGCTGGCTGTACATACATTACTCCTCGGCGCGGTACAGCAGGATGCGCTGGGGGCCTATGCCACAGAATCCAGTGATGGCTGAGGAGGTTGCTCCGGCACGTGGTGGGCCCTCTTGGAGACACGCTTGTGATGGCAGGTGAGCATTGAGGCCTGGGTGCGCAGGGTCAGGCAGTCATCGCTGAGCAGCGGACTGGTCTGGGGACCAGGGCTAGGATGCTTGCAAAAGATGTAGGAAACATGCACACTGCCTGAGAAGTTTGCGACAACATTAGTGTACAGGTCCCGGTGGTCCAGTTTTGCCTGCACATTGTTGGAATGCATGTGGTTTTTGTTGCGGTGATTGTGTCCAGTGTCGGCAGGGGGCGCAAGTAGTACATGTGTGCAGTCAGTTGCCCCCAACACATGCAGGAAGCCTGCTATGGCGTGGTTCCCTTGCTTGGTCTCCATGCAGGTATATCAAGCTGATACGAACTGTGATGCTTACAGGTGTGATAAATCCTACATATTGAGACCGTAACAGAAGTATGTGTGGTTGTAACGTTCCTTTTCTTTCCTACAAAGGTTATGACCACACGAACTTCTGTTACAGTCATTTTTTGCAGGATTGATCATACCTGTAAGCATTCCAGTTTGTCCAAGTGCAATACATTGTACCATATTACGTTTGTGACCATACTAACGCTTGACCATTGTCTTCATTTATCCAACAGGTTTCTGAATATGGAGTTTGGGGATTTCCAGGACGATCTACAGCTATTTCGATCCACAAGTTGATGTTCCCCATTGGCAATGTCACTCGTTGTTCGATGTTTTTGTGTTGTTAATTTATGTTTTTCTAATAAAGTACTGTTTTTCCACTACTGTTGACTACTAGACTTCTTGACCTGGCGCACCCCCATTTCAGTGACTACAATCTTGGATCTGGAGCACAGAGGCGTCAAGCAACGGCTGGGGTTGGGGATGGTTGTGCCAGAATACAACAAATTGGGACAAGCGGGTGGTGCGGATACAGGGGCCCTACGTTGCTTTTGTAGACATGAATCCAAGATGTGTGAGGAAGTTAAATAGGGCTGGCTGTGAGACTCCTCCGAGTCTCGCAGTTGTTAGTTGGAAGGTTCCAGAGGCCAACAGGTGCAGCACAGCCAGCAGCTTTGTCTGCGTAAGGATTTTGATTGTCTGCTGTATTGGTACCATCAGCCTGTGGGCAATGTGGCAGTGTGCACCAACTTGAGACTGGGAGGATAATTATTTTGCCACTTTTGCTGCGCTAAAGTGCCGATAACTCGGCGATAAGTCGCAACTGTTGGGTTATAGTGTGACTCTGAAATGAGCCCTTGTGTTTATAAGGACTTTGTTATTGCTACATGCGAATCTCAAGAAAAAAGATGAAAAAACAAGAAAAGTGGGCAGGGTACAAACACCATGACCCCTAGGCCTGCTCAGGGGATCCCACAGAAAGCCCCAGGGCCAAAAAATGATTACTATTTATTTTAAAGCGGCTGGGTACACGAATCCGGACAAAAAAATAAGAAAAATGATGGGGCATATTCTCAAGGACTTATCACTGAGTTATTGGCACTTAGCAAAAAAATTATCATCCCATTTTCAACCTGGTGAAAACTGCCGATGTCGCCAGTTTTCCAGTGCTAGCTTCCACAAAAAACATCGCCACCAATGAGAGCGACAACTAATGCTAATGATATGCAGAATAGGCGTTCCCGTACCAAAAAAACACGAAAACACCACTTCCCGATATTTTCAACGACCAGCCAAATCTGCGATTCGATCCAAAAACATGCGATAATCTGCGTTATCAGTAAGAATTTAACATCTGCCTTTTACTAGTGTAAAGCAGGACGACTACCTACAGTATGAAAGGGAGCCCAGCCAAGAGCCACATCTGAAGACCAACACATGTCATAGAGCTACTGATCATGCAGCTCCGACACCCAAGTAGGCCACAACACCCACCGCCACCACCCCCAGGACCTCCCCTCCGGACCACCCCCCTACTACCACCGAGGCAGTGCAGAACAGAACAGGGGACCTTCCCAAAATGACATGGCCAGCCAGTCACAAAATAGCTGAATGTTGGGAGACGTGGGAACCAAATATGTGTGAAGGAAGCAAGTCACCCATCAATAACAATGCACACAATGCCAAGTGAAGCGGTGATGTGCTGGACAGACCTCACTATGTAGAGCACAGACCTCTCCATGTGTACATATACTGCTGGTGCTTGTACTGTTGTGGGCAGTGGACGCAACCATGTTACCTTGGGCAGTGGTGAAGATCTCGCTCATGTAAGCGGAAGCGGAGTGGGCTGGTCCAACGTGCGCTACTCCAGTGTAGAAGTGTGAATAAATAGGCAGAGGCCCTGGGCGTGGTTCACTTCTGGGAAGGCCAACGCATCTGCCAGAGCGGCGGCCCTCACCCTGCCACAAGGCTGCCGCCGTGACCGCCGGACTCCTCGACACAGGCCCCCTGCGAACCCAGCGGCACAGCACCACAGAGTTATGTCTGTACAGACTACTGCCTTCGATGTACACTGCGGACAGCAGGGCTCACAGTTCAGATCAAGTCGCGATTGGAGATGACACAGTCAGTAGGCAACAGACATTGCTCCCAGTGCGGCCCGCCCAGACCACGCATCATTGCAGGCTGCGCGCACGCTGAGTGCTTCAGGTGCCACTAACTCAGTGCACCACAAGTCATCACCACGTAGCCTTATTAAGGCAGAATTCATTAGGCAAAAGACATTGCTACTAGTGCGACCCGCCCGGACCATGCATCATCGCAGGCTGCGCACACGCTGAATGCTTCTGGTGACACTAACTGTGCAGGTCAACTCAATGCCACGTGGCTGTGGGCCCTTGCTGACCACTGCCTCCGGCCTACACTACGGACAGCAGGACTCACATCGAGTCACGATTGCAGATGACGCAGTCCAGTAGGCAACAGACATTGCTCTCAGTACGGTTCTCATGGACCACGCATCATTGCTGGCTGTGCACACGCTGAGTGCTTCAGGTGCCACTAACTCAGTGCACCACAAGCCACTGCCACATAGCCTTATTGAGACAGAATTCATTAGGCAAAAGACATTGCTCCCAGTGCGACATGCCCGGACCACGCATCATCGCTGGCTGTGCACACGCTGAGTGATTCAGGTGCCACTAACTTTGTTTAGCTCAAGTGAACGCCACGTGGCTGTTGGCCCTTGCTGACCACTGCCTCCGGCCTACACTGCAGTTAGCAGGGCTGACAATTCAGATAGAGTCACGATTGCAGATGACGCAGTCCAGTAGGCAACAGACATTGCTACCAGTGCAGCCCGCCCGGAACACGCATCATTGCTGGCTGCGCACACGCTGAGTGCTTCAGGTACTACTAGCTCTGTGTAGCTCAAGTCAACACCACGTGGCTGTGGGCCCTTGCTGACCGCTGCCTAGGCCTACACTGTGGTCAGCAGGGCTCACAATTCAAATTCAGTCTTTGTTCATTAATTGCACAGTCCAGTAGGCAACAAACATTGCTCCCAGTGCGGCCCGGCCGGACCACGCATCATCGCTGGCTGTGCACACGCTGAGTGCTTCAGGTGCCGATAACTGTGCAGCTCAACTCAATGCCACGTGCCTGTGGGCCCTTACTGACCGTTGCCTCTGGCCTACACTGTGGTCAGCAGGGCTCACAATTCAAATTCAGTCTTGATTCATTAATTTCAGAGTCCAGTAGCAACTAACTATAACGTCCCTGAAACCTACATATTTCGATAATGTATTCCATACATATTTAATCTTTTGTTCCATACGCCTACGATGAGGTCAGCAGGACTCACAATTTGAATTCAGTCTTGATTTATTAATTGCAGAGAGAATTGTACTCTATGTCCTTGGATTTTGTCAAGAAAAAGTGACAAAAAGCATTCCTCGATGTCTCTGCTGACTACTGCCTTCCATCTACACTGCGGAAAGCAGGGCTCACAATTCAGATCGAGATTCGAGTCGCGATTGCAGATGACGCAGTCCAGTAGGCAACAGATATTGCTCCCAGTGCGGCCCGCCTGCACCACGCATCATCGCTTTGCTGCGCACAATCTGAATGCTTCTGATGCCACAAACTCAGTGCACCACAAGTCACCGCCTCGTGGCCTTATTGACGCAGAATTTATTAGGCAAAAGACATTGCTCCCAGTGCGGCCTGCCCGAACCACGTATCATTGCTGGCTGCGCACACGCTGAGCACCACTGTTGCCACTAACTCAGTGTACCACAAGTGAACACCACGTGGTTGAAGGCCCTTGCTGACCGCTGCTTCCGGTCTACACTGCAGTCAGCAGGTCTCACACATATCCAATCCAATCCTGTCCTGCAAGGACATGCCATCATCGCTGGATGCGAATACGCTGAGCTCTTCAGGTGCCACTAACTCTGTGCATCACAACTCATGGACCCTTTATGATTGACTTTCGTGCTGTAGACACCGGACACAACAATGTCACCTCAGGCAGCAGGAATATCCCGAAGGGATCTTAACAGTTTCTTCACATCAGCATGCTTATCTCTGCTGCCCGTACCTCAGTCATGGACCCTTTATGATTGAATCTCTGTGTGTGATACGATGAGCACTGTTGTAGTTGTTGTCAGCACCAACCATTCCCTGAGGGTTGGCTTACACTCACCCCACACGCATCCAGCACAGACGTCACTGGACATGTGACCCTGGTAATAAAAAGGGTCGAGCATACGTGCCCGTAGTCAGTTCCACTATCTATCTAACTGTGTCTGTGTGTTTATTATGTATGAATGATGGCCCTGGTCCCTACAACATTACATTGTGCTGTTGACTACGCACACAACCATGTTACCTATGGCAGTGGGGAAGACCTCGGTTATGTAACTTTGTCTGGGTCATTCTATGAGTACATGGGTAGAGACTGGATGATTACTGCAAGGAGAGTGTATGGTGAATTTATAAGTGCTTGGGGATTGGTGGAGTGATTGGATAAGTACATATGTTGGCTGAGCCTAACCCCTGACCACAAGCTTGCTTCTAATTAGCTGCAAACCAGTGGCAACCCTGGCGGAGCATCAGGATTGCAAACCAAGCCTCGGGAGAGCAGACGCTAGGCACGGGGCGTGAGTAGGCACCGCACCGGTTCCTGAGGCAACCGCCTTCTTTGCTACGGGAACCCCACAGGCTTTGCTGTAGTACCCTGGGTTCCCACCCACTAACATCTGGGCCACTGGCTAGCGGTAATACCACTCGGATGCCTGGAAAACCGAGTCCAGGAACTCTCATTGTGGTATACTGCATTCTCATTCAGTGAATA
The DNA here is from genome assembly GCF_964204655.1 of Triturus cristatus. Classification (NCBI taxonomy): domain Eukaryota; kingdom Metazoa; phylum Chordata; class Amphibia; order Caudata; family Salamandridae; genus Triturus; species Triturus cristatus. Next base: position 1,170,887,214 of record NC_140585.1, read on the forward strand.
CCCTTCCAGGTCGGTAATCTCTAGATCAAGGTATTCTGACTGTTCGTTCCTAGAGTCCCTTCAACTGGATCCCCTAAAGCGAGCTACTGGGATCGTGGAGCACTGGTAATAAAAAACCCAGTATCCTGTCTGCAAGATATTCCCAGCCCCACAGCTGGATCATTGACATACGGCGGAAAGAATCTACGGAATTCTGTAAGCATAAGCAGAGTGGGCAGAGCCGGCGTACGCCAGTCAGGGACGCAACTAGAGCCAAATTTCGGGGGAGACTGATAAAATTTTCGATGGGGGGGCAAGTTCTTCCAGTCATAGGCAGAGTGGAGATGCAGGGGCTCTAAGAAGAGGTGTAAACACAACAAAGCCTCATTTACAGGTAAATGGTCTTTTAAAGACCTGTGAATTACTCGGGTGCCACGCTGAGAGCCGCGCACCCAGCACATTTACACTAGGGGGCCGCACTGAGAGCCGCGCACCCAGCGCGTTCACACTAGGGGGTCGTGCTGAGAGCCGCGCATCCAGCGCGTCCACACTAGGGGGCCGTGGAGAGCGCCGCGTTAGGATCGGCACTCCAAACTTTTCTAAAAAAATGGTCCACTTCCATTAATTTATATTCACCCTGAGGACCCCATCCCCGGGTAATGCCCAATTCTTGAATGTTTTTATTAATCATTAGGAAGCGGGGCCATGTGGTCCTCCTTCCCTTGTCCACTTCTGGCACAGGGGACCCCATCCCCCGGGGCCTGGCCTCTTCGTTGGGGACTGTGGGGGGAGCCCCGATGCCCCCACGGTACTGCCGCCTCCCTGCCTCCTGTAGGAACTGGCATTGCTTTTGAGCAAGGGGAGCTGCTAACATACAGCTCCCCTTGCCCAAAAGCAATCCAGCTTTGCTTCATTGAAGCGAGAGCAGGTTTTCCTCCTCTCGCTTCAACGAAGCAAACCAGGGTTTGCTATGACAGGGTGGGAGACGTGCTTCCAACCTGTCATAGCAAACAACAATGTGCCAGGGCTGGGCTCCCCGGGACAGTGCAGGAGCCGGCCCTGGGGGGTGACCAGTCCCCATGGCCATCAAGGGCTCCAGGAGTGGGCCATGCATCCCCCTCCCTCTATTTTTAAAGCCCCAGGTAGGTGGTGGTCCTCGGGGCTTCAGGGGGTCCGCAAGGCCCCCCCTGCATATTTAATTCAAGCCCCTGGGGGTGGCGATCCCTGGGGCTTGGGGGGCCAATTAGAAAACAAGCCCTGGGAAGGTGGCGGTCCCGGGGCTGCGGGAGGGCCGTGTGCTCTCCGGCACCTAATTTACATAGCCCCGGGGAGGTGGCAGTCCCCAGAGCTGCAGAGGCCCTGCAGGCCCCCGCAATATAATTATAGTATTGCCCCCGGAACCTGGCCCACCCGGGGGCTCATTTGAAGGAAGTGGGGGAGCCCCCGCCAAATTTTGTAATCCGGATTCGCGTACCCAGCGCACATTTGGCCGCTTGTGGGACCCCCTGAGCAGGACTACGGGATCAGGGTGTGTCTACCCTGCCCCCTTTTCTTCTTTTTTAATCTTTTTTCGACTGTTTTCTTGTGACTCGGTTCTAGGGAGTCACAAGATGGCTGCCAACACTTCCTGGTTTGGAGTGTTGGCAGCCAATGACAGTGAAGCTCGAGGTCATGGCAGCCAATCACAGTGACGCTCATGGTCTGGAGGGTGCGCGACCCTACCACTCTCCCAGATATCAAAACTTAAATTTTTTTAATTTTTCAGCAACTACTGAATGGATTTACACCATTTAAAAAAAGTCTCTTTCTGAATCAAGCACTACCTTTTTGGCAAATGTGGTTTAATTCCATTCAGCAGTTCTGGCTGTAGCCTTGGCTAAAGTTTCCTAGGGGAAATTGATTTTTTGACTTTTATTTTTTGAATTTCTCAACAACTACAGAACGGATTTACACCATTAAAAAAAAAGGGTAGCTTTCTGAACCAAGCTCTACCCTTTTGCCAAATTTGGTGTAATTCCGTTCAGCAGTTCGGGCTGTAGCCTGTAATAAAATTTCCTACGGAAATTAACATGAAGAATACACTTTTTGGGACCCCCATTTTTTTCTCAGCCCCCGCTTGTCGAATCACCCCCAAACTTTCAGGATAGGAGCTTGTTGCAGCGTGGAATGTCAAATCCTCCCTTCGTCACAGACCAAATATTGCAGTAGCACATTAACTCAATAACATTCATTGGTGGGGCCCATAACACCAACACTCACACTTCATTGATCTGCTCTCCCAGGAGGAATAAGTTTCCATACGCTGACAATGAAAGGAATATCTTTTCACTTAAACCCTAATATACATTGAATACCTTTATTAACTTCTAACCTCGTGATATTCCCCTCATTTGGCGATGAATCAGTAAGTTGAATTTGGGTAATTGGTAATTCAATTATTTTCTTTTACTCTTCTCTTAATCTAATTTCTTATAAAAAAATCACTCAACACATTTGTCTATTAATCAAAGCATTGTTTATCTAATTAATTGCAAAATTTAGAAAATCATCGACCAAACCGCAGAGCATCATATTTACCTAATCTGGCTATTAGTCGTCCTCTAAGTCAATCAAGTTGTGGAAAAATTCTTTATTTCATCAAGTCAGGCCGCAATTCAGTCTGTCAAAGATTCATGGAAACAGCTGTCCAGCAGTGTCACCGTCTTCTCCGTCAGCATAACGTCAGGAAATTCGCAGCAAGACAAATCGAACGATGAACCACAAACTCACTATTCTACCGACTTTTGTAATGATTTTAATGTCAAAATGTATAAAGAATGAGTTTTAGACAGTCCTGATTGGTGGGTTTGGGATCATTCGGTGAAGTTCTCACATAGTCTATTCGATTAAGTCATCACACTTGCTGGTTCCGGTTTTAAAGACAGTCCTTTATTTTGTGGTCCTGGCAATTTTCCCAGTACGACCTTGGTTGGTACAACTTGCCTGGGGTCAGGACGAGGCCATTGTTGCTTGCTGTTGCGCAGGCGCATTTCACCCGAAACCTCGTGAAATGGTAGCAGTCACGTCGTGTGTCTCAGTCATCCATCTTTTCTTAGGCCCAAACGGTCAACTTAAGCAAAACAAACACAAAACATAATTAAAACATAGAAATGGCTTATAAAATGTTAAACCCTCACTAATTCCCCTATGTGTATGTAATTACCTAGCATAATAGCAACATTTAAAGCATTTATATTCACCCAGTGATGTCATCTGGTGCAACTTACAATTACGTCACAAAAGCAACATATATCATGCAATATTCTAATTTTCTACCATTAGTGTGCGTACATATATTAGTATACAATTAGTTTAGCCATGCAAAATGCAAATCCCACATGTAATTCTTTCGTTAATATAATTGGTGAGTTATCACTGCAAACGGATTAATAATATTACAATTAATAGATTATTCGGATTAATATAAACATGCAGAATGGGGGGGTATCCAAAATGTTGTACTACCCGCTCCATCAATCCCCCCTTTGGTGATTATATCACGAAACCAACAAAATTTTGTAGCCCTTTTACGGAATTTCAAAGTGATTTCTTGTTTTTCTTCTCTTTTTGCTGATTTATACATACTTTCCTTAAACTCCTCCAATTCTATCTCTTCAAATTCTCTTTCTTGTTTCTTATCTCTTCTCCTTAAATTTTCTCTTCTTAACTTTTTCAGATTTTCATCCTTTTTACGACAAATACACCCTAATTTAATTATTAATACTATGAAAATCACACATGTTGAACTTTCAGCATTCCACAGACTCCACCCTCTTTTGCCAATAATATATCAAGGGCAAGTCAATTTTGAATTACCATAGCACGCACGGCAACCATTTCAGTATTTACTAATAAAAATCTTTCAGCGGTGCTTGTAGACAAGCGATCCACTACTGTTGAAAATCTTCTAATTTTGTTTGCATTCAGAGATATTCCCACTGCTGGTATCAATGCTCCAAAAATGTCACCCACAATTTCTATCCAAGATTCTCTCTTACTACGTGCTAAATAACTACCTAAACTATGACACCATCTTCTCCTCTATCCATATGAAAAATCTTTGGAAAAACCAGGCCTACATAACATGTGCCATACCAATCGTCTGGCAAACGATAATATGCCCTATTCCCACAAATGAAATATAACCCAGGAAAAACTGGATCTTTAACACCTTTAAATCCCCATCCGCCCATGATTCGGTATGTATCATGGCACTCGCTATTCCCTACAAAATAATTATCATATGCAGTTTGATTCCTCCTAATACACAATTTCCCTTTCTGAGGCCAATCTAAAGCCATAGTTGGACTAGATTCACCTTTCAGATGTTTTTCCATTTCTACATCCCAGACTGTCTTCTCCACTTTTCCTTCAGATGCTTTTCTTTGCATTGTCAGTCTCCTTTCTTCAACCATATCTAAAAATGTATTTTCCTCTTTCTTTAAACTGCAAGTAAAATTATTTCTAAATATGTATTCTAATGTTACTTCTTTTGTCTCTAAGAAAAATTCACCTAACACCTTTGCAGGTTTTACCTTATTTAACTTGTTAATTGACGGTACTTGTGAAAATATAGCATCTACATCTGAAAAATAATACTCTAATTTCCCTGTTTGATAAAATAAACTGGCTATTACACTACATGTTATTCCATAAGTTACGGGAAGGTGGTGATAAGTCACTCCCTCCGATACAGAGGCAGGTAACTACATACAAACGTAGCAGTCCCTTACGTCCATTGTCTTTACATATTCATACAACAATTTTGAAAACACATTATTAGAAAAATCAGTTATAGACCTGTCTTTATGTAAATAATTTTTATCTATTCTAGTCGGAACTACCTTTTGAATCTTCCCTATATTAGTTATGTTTTCACTATGTCCTTCTAATGTATCTATAGTAACTTTGAATGAGATCAGTAGAGCAATTATACTCTATAGAAGCATTAGTAATCCTGTACAACAACAACACATTTTACACCATCTCCTCAAAAATTTACCTCTACCTTTGCTACTATCTATGTTTGCCATCTTTGCTAAAGACCGTGTCTTTTGACTTAGCCTCTTCTACTTCACAACTAGTTTTTCTAACCCAAGACTCTAAGCACCTACTTGGTTCTACCAGTTTTTGTCTTTTTCTGTATTTTATTGTCTTTCCATCAATAGTTTTCTTATCTCATTCAGTTTGGCATTTCATCATTTTTCACTTTTCCTTTGTGATCTGTATACAGAATGTCCTGAACATCTGCTTCTTCTCCAATATCGGACAAGATAACTCTCAGGATTTCCGATCCTTCGTCTTCCTCAACCACTTCTGGTACAAGCACCTCCGGCATTCCTTGGCTATCCGCCTCTTCTTTTACTTCAGGCAGGGCCACATACGTCCATTCTGGTGATTTATACTTCTGGTTAGGTTTCCTTCTTCTTTTGCACTCTTTAATTTCAGTGGTTTCTTCGTCTCTTGATTTCACCAGACTTGTCACTTCATTCACCTGTTCAGCTCTTGATTAACTTACTCGTGCCAGTCGGTATCTTAATCTTTTTATTTTATTCGGCCAAACATCATCTTTCGCAGTTCTTTTAAATTTACTCCCTTTATTGTTCTTTTCAGTTCTCCAAGCTCTCTTTCTTAGAACTCAACCTTCCGGTATTTCATCTTCGCTTTCCTCTGACTCTGTTTCAACTTGCTTTTTACTCTCAACAGTTTCTTTTTCCACCACTTGTCCTGTTTTCCCTACTTCTGTCCCTACTCGAATCTCCGGCACGCAATCTTCCTGCTGACTACTTGTCCCTGCTTCTAACTGGATGTTGGAGTTCCTTACATCTCCTCGGGGGTCTTCCACAATAATCTTTCCCTCTCTCTCTGTATCTGGCACCTGTCCATCTAAATGTGTTGTTTCAGGTGGAATTTCTCTTAATCTTTCATTTGGCTCTTCCTTTTCATTCATTTCTTTTATCGTCTCTTCACTGTCTTTTTCTTTGTTCTTTCCTTTTTCTTTCCTGGAACATTGTGCTCCTTGTTCAGTTTCTGAGTCTGAACTGGTATCAGAAATCTGTAACCTTCTCCTCAGGGAATTACTTCTGGGTTCTGTTTCCACCCTTTCAGGGTTTTCTTTGGCTTTTGGCTCTCTGTCATCTTAGTACTAGATTCTGATTCATCAAAATACTCTTTTTCTGTGCTGTCCACTGGATTTGGAATTCTCAAAGTATGGCTTGCATGGATCCAGTTTTTCAAACCAGCACACTTCACAGCTGTTGTTGTGGTCAAGATGACGTGTCTTGGTTTTCCCCACCTTGGAAACAGTTTCTTCTTCTGTGGACTTTTATCCTTACTCAGTCCCCTGGGCTTAGATCATGTGCTGGCTTCTTTTCAAGGGTGGTGGCATCCGCTCCAACCTGATGAAACACAGAATGAACTGCGTCAGCCAGGCTTTTACAGTATTCCAACACCATGTCATCAGTTATAGTCATCAGCTTGTTGACTGGTATAAACACGTGGCGCATGGCTCGTCCCAAGATGATTTCATGGGGGCTTAACCCTGTAGTTCTGTCTGGAATTGATCTAATAGTCATGAGTACCAGAGGCAAGACATCAGGCCATTTCATACCTGTGGGTAAACACATTTTCCCTATCCTGTTTTTGATAGTACCATTCATCTGTTCCACCACACCAGAAGCCTCTGGTCGGTAGGCACAATGTAGTTTTTGCTGTACATTCAATGCTTCACAAATCAGTTTTATGATCTCATTATGAAAATGTCCTCCTCGGTCTGATTCAATTGTCACTGGGAACCCAAATCTAGGGAGGAATTTCCTCAAAAGTAGTTTTGCCACTGTCATCCCATCATTTCTTCTTGTTGGGAATGCCTCTACCCAACTGGAAAATAGACAGACCATAACCAAAACATACCTCAACCTGTTACAGGGAGGCATCTCACTGAAATCCACTTGCATTCTGGTAAAAGGCCCTCCTTCTCGACCTATTGTTCCTAGGCTCACTACTGTCTTTCTTCCAGGATTGTATTGCTGACATATTAAGAGTCTCTGACAAAGACTTTCTGCTACAAGTCTGAACTTTGCATTGTACCAGGTTTGTTTAAATTACCTGATCATGGCATCTCTCCCTATGTGTCCCTGACCATGATACATCCGTGCCATGGCAGACATCATGCTATCAGGCATAACTGGTCTTCTATCCCGATAGACCCCCACATGATCCTTCTCTCTTGGTGCACATCCTGCTTTTACCCACTGCTTCACTTCCTCTTCTCCTACCTCTTCCTGCAATTGTCTTACTTCTTCCCATGTTCCCACAGTGTTAGTAAACATCAAAGAGCAAGAAATCACCTCTCTTTCCTTAGCCCGATTAATTGAATTCTGATTTTGTGCACAGTATTGTGTCATGTCATTCGCGTATTTGTTTCCAGTGGCTATATAATCACCACTGTGACTGTGGGCAGCACACTTTACAACAGCCAATTGCCTAGGCAACTGTATCACCTCAAGCAACTTTCCAACCACTTCAGCATTCTTAATGGGAGTTCCACTTGATGTTAAGAATCCTCTCTGCAGCCATATCTGGCCGAAGTCGTGGACGACTCCGAAACCAAACTGGCTGTCAGTTATCACAGTCACTCTCACACTTTTCCCAATCTTGCATGCTACCGTCAAAGCAACAAGTTCAGCTACCTGGGCCGATATTACTCCTTTCAAATAGGATGCTTCCATTACTGCTGCAACTGTGCATACCGCATATGCTGCACTTAACACTCCATCATCTGTCCTCAAACAAGACCCATCAACAAACATAACGAAATCACTTTCTGGTAAGGGTTCATCTTTTATGTCAGGTCGTGGCTTTGTACAGAAATCAAGTACATCCAGACAGTCATGATCTGCTTCATCTCTTACTTCCACATTCTCAGCATCAGGCAGCAATGTTGAAGGATTCACATTCAAACATCTCACAAGACTTACATTTGTTGCACCTAATATGACCTTTTCATACTTAGTCAGCCGACTATGTGTCATATACTGAGTACGACTCCTTGTTAAAAGGATCGCCATATCATGAGGTACAAACACTTTCACAGGATATCCCATCACAATTCCCTCACTCTGTTCCAAACTCCGACATGTAGCAGGTACTGCTTTCAAACACCCAGGTAGGGCTACAGCTACTGGGTCCAACATTGATGAAAAATATGCAATTGGTCTCCTCAGTTTTCCATGCTTCTGTATTAGAACAGAGAGTGCACATCCATTTCTCTCACTGCAATACAACTCAAACTCTTTCTCATAATCAGGCATACCTAATGCAGGTGCTTCACACAACTCATCTCTCAATCTTTTGAATGCTGCCAATTCCTCTTTGTTCAAATCAATGGGATCTTTCACATCACTTCTTGTCAGTCGTACCAAAGGTTTTGCAATCAACAAAAAATTGCTAATCCATTGACGACAATATCCAACCATTCCAAGAAACATTCTCACCTCACTTTGGGTCATGGGTGGACTCATTCTTTTAATAATCTTGATCCTGTCTATTGTTATTTTTCTCAGTCCTTTTTAAAATGTGATGTCCTAAATATTGTACGTCTTTCTTGCAAAATTGTAATTTTGATGGTGACACTTTAAGTCCTCCATCTGCCAAATGATTCAGCAAGGCTATCGTGTCAAGCTCACAAGCCTCATGGGTTTTTGACGCCACAAGAAGGTCGTCGATGTATTGGACTAATAAAGAATTTTCGGGCATTTCTAGACTTTCCAAAGACTTCTTCAATAGCTGGTTAAATATCGAGGGGCTTTCTGTATACCCCTGTGGAATTCGGCACCAAGCCAAAATACGCTCGCCAAAACGAAATGCAAAAATTTGCTGACGGTCATGATGCAATGGGATGGAAAAGAAAGCATGGCATAGATCAATTACTGTATTACCATTCTGCGTCATGAAGAATCTGATATAGAATCACAGATGGATTTGTTACAATGGGACAACATGACACAACAATTTTGTTTATCTTTCTTAAATCTTGTACTATCCTGAACTTCCCACATGGCTTTTTCAGTCCCATTATTGGTGAATTACATGGACTACTAACTATTTCTCTCAATATTCCTTGTTTTATCATCTTTTCAATCACAGGAGTCACTCCTTCAATTTTTTCAGGTGTCAATGTATAATGAGGGACATTTGAATAACTTACTCCTTCTTTTACTGTTATTTTGACTGGATCTACATTTCTCATGTCTATGTCTTCTCTAGTGAAATCCCAAACTTCTGCCTTAACAGATTGTTTTAATTCTTTAGGTAATTCATCAGGGTTAAATACAGCATAGGATTCAATAACCCTATTTTCCCTGTTTGTCATTGTCATTTTATACAGCACATCTTCACCTGGGGTTTCAAATGCTATTCCATCCGGGGTACAAAATATAGTGCAGTTCATCTTGCATAACAAATCTCTACCTAACAAATTCACAGGACTGGTATCGCACACGACAAAGCGGTGCATTTCAGAAAATTTCCCTATGCTAACTTTCACCGGTTCTGTAAGGTAGGTTTTAATCTGCCTGTTGGATGCACCAACTACTTGGATCGTTTCATCCGAGAGAGGAATATTCTTAACATCAGCTGATCTGACAGTTGATCGAGTAGCACCAGTATCAACTAGGAAAGTAATGCTTTCATCATTAATCTTTCCATCTACATATGGGCCTGACTGGTCTACTTCTAGAGTTGCGCCAAGTACGCTCTTCTTCCTCCCTTCGGCACCGTCAATAACTTTCTTCTGAATCACTCTCAGCGCGGCGGCCTATTTACCAGTTCTTTATTGGAGAATCCAGTTTCATTACTATACTTCTGGGAATTTTTGCTCTGTGGAAAAGGTAGTTTTGGCACCTGATTCTGTTGTGTTACAACCTGCTGCTGTCGCTGCAGTTGACCACTCACGTCATTCTGCACCTGTGGATTCAATGATGCATTTTCATCGTTAGTACTTGGGGGAAATTTACACTCGGATTTCCAATGCCCTATCCTACCGCAATTATGACACGGAAATTTCTTCTTAGCTTCCTCTATATTTCCTTTACCCTTCCCAGGACAACATTTTTTGTCTTGATCCTGTATTATTCGCTTGTTCTGCTAATTGTGCTTCCTGTCTCTCTGCTACCTTCACTTGTGCCCACATAGCCTTTTCTTTCAATGTTCGCTCTTTTGCTTCAATCTCATCACTGAAATATTTAGCATGTCTCAATACTTCATCTATTTTCTTTTTTTGCCAATCTACAGTATGTTGTTTTATCATCTCACTAATTTCTGGGCGTAGACCATATACAAACCTGTATACAAAATGACTTAGATCCTTTTCACTCAGATTCTCATCTCCACTAAACTGTTTAAAGGCCAAAATCAGCCTCTCATAATATGCATGTACTGACTCTTTGCTTTCCTGATGAGTTCTGTCAATTTTTACCCAATCTATCTCTTTAGGTGGAACCTTATTCTTCAGAAAGGCAATAACCTGTTCATATTTCTTCATTACCTCGGGGTCTGGAGCCCCTGTTTTTGGATCCCTTTGGTATTCTTGTGTTGGCCAATCGATCATGATTTTGCACTCTGTCCATAAATCTGCTGGTACTATTATGTCAAAAAAGCTGTTTAGATCAATCCACAATACTTTGGACAATTTTACAAATCTGTCCACCTGTCTATGCCACTCGATGGGTTTTTCACGTAGTCAAGGGAAGTCATTTGTAAATGACAAAATATCTTGCCTAGTCCATGGGACATGTACATATCCTTCTCCTGGAATTTCTCCCATAGGGCATTCTGTTACTACCTGTCAAGAAGCAGTACCTGGAATTCCTGATTCCGCAGGAGCTGTACAGCTGAGGTTGAATCACAAAGATATTTTCCCAGCTCCCCCACACCTCTAACCCAAGACTAAGCTGGACTCAGAGATGAGGGGGAAAGGGGAATTGGGATAACAAACAAGAGAGACTGCCACACTGGTGTCCTCACTACTAATCTTCGGAGATGAGTGGAATTCACCTGTAACAAAGAGCAAAGGTTATTACAATTCTAACTTCCCCTTGTTACAATATGCCCCCACCTCCCTTCCTGACTGTGGGTTACCTGAATGTGTGTGCGTTTTAGCCTCTCTCTTCACTGGTATTATGTGGAGTCTTAATTCCTTTTTTATTAATTGAAGCACATAGGAGGAAAACCAGTATTTGTAAAAAATTGTCCAGTGTATTTCCTTTCTTTCTTCTGTCAATTAACCAAAAAGAGAACTGAAGAATTTCCGCAGCAGAAGGTGGTAAGTACAAATATATATATATATATTTATATCTACATGGGGAAAATGAAAGTCTCTTATAAGAAATAAGTCTTGTCAGTCTGCGCAGAAGAGATGGTAGGTCCAGTAGAGTGCTGCGTCGATTAAATGAGAATAACTGGTCAAGCAGAATTTAACTGTCTGGGTAGAATAGTAGCCTTTGGTGTTTGTAGGTAAAAATACAGTAAATAATAACTTCCGGCGAACTGCCAGAGAATAGGCTTGTCTTGGCTTCTGCAATGAGGGTTCACTAAATTGCCGGAGTCAAAAGAATCAAGTCAGCTACTGCGATACAACCGGCTCATTTAATAATCACTGGGGAAATACATTGAGCTCCATAACACTCGCCAAGCCAAATAATGAAAAAGAATGTAGAGGTTACCCAGAGCCGGAGTACAAGCTTGCCAAGGAATAGGAGAGGGATGGCTGGTTGTAAAGCTGGAAAAAGGTACCTGACCCAAGAGCCCAAGCGGAATACTTCCTCGCAAAAACAACGACCCAGAATTGCGAGCGAAAGTTATTCCGTAAGGAAAGCAGGTGCCGGAGAATTTTCTTTTAGTCTCAGGAGGATTCTTGAAGAGCTGACTGAAAGCGCTGCTGTTCAGTCAACATGACGGTTAAAGTGCGCAGCATTTCAATTGCTCGCGCACGAAATAGCGGAACTGTCTGGAGAGGAAAAAAGACTAGAACGCTAACTCAAATTGGAGCGTTCTTCCTGATGGAAATCTTCCGCAAGGAAATGGCTATGTAAACTCTTGGCCACCCTTTGAGACCAACCCATAGCGGAATGAAGAATGGTGTAACCTCCCTTAATCTTGAAGGTGGGAGCAGGAGATCGGATTTTAGCACATGTTTGGCCAGCCCTGACACTACCTTCTCTTTTTCTCTAACAGTGAAAGCTGAAAAGGTTTTATCTGAAGCATCATCTTGTTTTCGTTACCATCTACTTTTCCATTTGTCCACATCTCCCCATTTTCTCAACAAAATAATTATTTCCTTAATCTGAATCATTCGTCCTATGGTATTCATATTTTCAATGTCCTTTTCAGTGAAATCTACACAATATGGTTTCTGTAGGGCTTTTACCTTTTCAATATCTATACCCATTTCATTTGCCCCTTCTTCTAATCTTTCATGGAGACTTTTTGCTCTCCAAGTTTTGCTTTTACACAGAAATAACAACTCCTCATCCTGGTAGGTTTTTAACTTCTCCGTAGGGATAGTTCCTACTATTAACTCTTCCAGTACCATTCGTAGTTTGGCCACATCTATTGACTGAGATTCTTTGTCTTTCTTTTGCAAGCTTCTCAACCATTCACTTAATTCCTCTGTAGATGGTCCTACTGACTTCTCTGCATTTCCTTGTCCAGAATCTTTTTGTGTTTCTAATATTGACTCCACTGTTGTTATACGTCTTTCTGCACAATCCTGGCCTACAAACGGATTATTTGAAACATTTGGTTCTATCAGACTTATTGTCTGTCTCCATGGATTATCATTTTGACACAGTTTTGGTTGTTCAACCTATTTATTGCTTTTATAAGGGACCGTTAAACAAAGTTCAACATCTTTTTGTTTATCAAAAATAGGCATTACTGGACCTATCGTTACTGGGACTGTTACAGCTTCCAGATTTTTGGTTAATTCTCTTATTTTCTCTGTTAATTCTAAGGTAGTCTTTGCTAGTTCCGCTGAATTTTCACCATCTATTTTACTTCTGAACTTCCTTTCTACCTCTCTAATGGAATTGTTTTTTCCCAAATCTTGGAACTCTGGTTCCGATTTTATGATTCGTACAGTTTCTTTCATTGGGGCACTTGGGGTTAATATTTCTGGTTCTGGCCGATATGGGGGTGGATTTTTATAGAACATGTCATCAATAACATCGTCCTCTGATTCATTCACTCCATACCCTCCAGTTTTCACATTATGTCTCTTTTCTACACATTTTCTTCCTTCTTTTTCCCCTGCAGTTCATACAGGAAACAAACCCTCAGTCATACTCGCATTCCACCATCTTCTCATTCGATCATCATGATTCTCATGTCCGTACGACCTACCAAACATGTACCTATACTTTCCGCCACTTCTCTGTCTTTCTCTGTCATACATCTCATCTTCCCATTCTGTCAATGCTTCAAATTGTGTCGGTCTAGGTCTTGGTTCTAAATTCATTATTTTCTCTCTTAAATTTCTCAAAACTGGCAAGTTAAATGAACCATGTTCTGGAAAAGCCAGAACTCCATCTTTTTCAGTATACTTGACCCAATTGTCTAACCAAATACAGGTGTGATATCCACATTTCGCAACCATAAAGGATGCAGGGGTTTTCGGTGGAGGAAGTAACTGTCCTTCCCTTGTCACAATCGGTTTGTCCTTTTTAAACCACTTCTTAATTTTCCCAAACCAGGACTTTTTCTCCTTTTCTGGTGGATCGTAATACATTTTCCTGTCTTCCGTGTATCGCTAGTCTCTCCTTACAACTGTACCGCTATTCTGTCCAATCTTTGCGCGGCTCACACTAACGCACCAATCCGGAGCGTGTACGTCACTTTTGCAATTCTCCAATCCCAGCACGACTCACACTAAAACACCATTCAGAAGCATCTACGTCACTCTGTGCTTCTCCACTCCTAGCGCGGCGTACACTAACGCACCAATCCAGAGCGTTCTACGTTTCCGACTGACTGGCCAATCCCAGCGCGGTCGTTCTGACGTCAGCAGCCGCTGCCGCAGCTCCTGCTCCTATCTACCCCTCCTTTACAAAATCCACTCGGTAAGTTTTGTTTCAAATTTACAATTCTGTTAGTAACAACATAAAAACACCACCATTGTCCGCTTCACTAACCAAGGAATAGCAATAGACCTTTCTCACGAGAATTCCGTCTTTCCCGAGAGCAGCGCTTACCTCTGCCCTACTATGGAATTGTTACTTCCGTTGATAAAGTAGCACATCCCTCTAACTTACCCTTCTAACAAACATTAGCTAACCGTTTCTCCAAAATTAAGACACTTGGTTGGAGACCCAATGCTCCTGAGAAATAAAACTAGAGTTTCACAATTAACTCGAATGCCTTCACATTCACGCACTTTCACAACAGCTGTCCAGCAGTGTCACCGTTCTCTCCGTCAGCATAACGTCAGGAAATTTGCAGCAAGACAAATTGAACCATGAACTCACTTTTCTACCGACTTTTATAATGATTTTAATGTCAAAATGTATCAAGAATTAGTTTTAGACAGTCCTGATTGGTGGGTTCGGTGAAGTTCTCACATAGTCTATTCGATTAAGTCATCACACTTGCTGGTTCCGGTTTTGTTTTGTGGTCCTGGCAACTTTCCCAGTACGACCTTGGTTGGTACATCTTGCCTGGGGTCAGGACGAGGCCATTGTTGCTTGCTGTTGCGTAGGCGCATTTCACCCAAAACCTCGTGAAACGGTAGCAGTCACATCGTGTGTCTCAGTCAGCCATCTTTTCTTAGGCCCAAACGGTCAACTTAAGCAAAACAAACACAAAACTTAATTAAAACATAGAAATGGCTAATAAAATGTTAAACCCTCACTAATTCCCCTATGTGTATGTAATTACCTAGCATAATAGCACCATTTAAAGCGTTTATATTCACCCAGTGATGTTATCTGGTGTAATTTACAATTACGTCACAAAAGCAACATATATCATGCAATATTCTAATTTTCTACCATTAGTATGCGTACATATATTAGTATACAATTAGTTTAGCCATGCAAAATGCAAATCCCACATGTAATTATTTTGTTAATATAATTGGTGAGTTATCACTTCAAACGGATTAATAATATTACAATGAATAGATTATTCGGATTAATATAAACATGCAGAATGGGGGGTATACAAAATGTTGTACTACCCGCTCCATCAAGCTGACCTGGATAGACCATGGAAACTAGGTTCTAACTATAACTACCTACTGGTGACTGCCAGTAGGTTATATATATATTCTTTGTTCATATCAGCTCCTATGTGAGAAGTTTGGGGGTGATTCACCAAGGGGGCCGAGAAAAAAGGGGGGTCCCAAAACGTGTTTTCTCCATTTTAATTTCCAATGGAAACTTTAGACAAGGCTACAGATCGAACGGGTGAACGGAATTGCCCCAAATTTGGCAGGGAGAAGGGGCTTGGTCTAGAAAGCACACTTTTGTTTATTTGGTGTAAATCTGTTCAGTAGTTTTGGAGAAATATCAAAATTTACAGATATCGATATTTGGGAATTCTGCCATTCAATTGGCTAAGGTGTTAAGAGCACAAGCTTGCTGCTTATTTGCTGTGAGCGGTTGCAACTAGGAAGTGATGGTGCCATTTTGTGATTCCATTGAAATGAGTAAAGGGGAAAAAGGGCTAAAACAGTAGGAAATGGGAGCGTAGGAGCACTGTAATGTCTGTGGGGTGTTTAGAGAGTGCTATACAGGGAGTGTGAAGCGAAGTATTTAGTCCTACCGTTGTGAAAGTGCTGTTTTGCCGAGAGTGAGAGGGTGCTGAGGTGAGGTGCCAGTACACTCGGGGATGAAAGCGTGCGTCTAAACCGTGAGCTGAGTGCTGTAAACTGATGTGCTGAAGTATTTCTCCCTACCGGTGTGAAAGTGATGTTTTGTGCAGAGTGGGATGGTGCTGAGGTGAGGTGCTGGTACACTCTGGGATGAAAGCGTGCACCTAAACCGTGAGCTGAGTGGTGTAAACTGATGTGGTCTGGTCGCTGTAGCATACTGGCCACTGTAGGATAGCTGGGCAGGTGGTGTTAGTATGCGTTTAGAGTATAGCAGGAGTGGGAAGCAAACTACTCACTGGTACTGGCCTGAAGACTCAGGATGAAACCGTGACCGTAAGCCGTGAGTTGATTGCTGTAAAGTGAGGTGTGTGGGCGTTGTAGGATACTGGGCGCTTTAGCATATCTGTGTAAGTAGTGTAAGCATGCGTTTATATGATACAGGGAGTGGGAAGCGATCTACTCACCTCTACTTTCTGAAGACTCGAATGCAGTGTTTTAGGAAGAAGGAATAAAGAAATAATCGTGAAGAATATAATGCAGAATGTTGCAATGCCACAGAAGAGCAATGGTGAAATCAGGTGTGTCTAAGAAAGTGGGTGTGTGTAATTGGAAGGAGGAATAAAGAAATTATCAAGAAGAATATAATGTAGAATGTTGCAATGCCACAGAAGAGAAATGGTGAAATCAGGTGTGTCTAAGAAAGTGGCTGTTTGTAATGAAGTGATGGAGTCTGAAAGTTATATAAAGAGTGTCTTTATTTAAGTGCCATAAATGAATTCACTGGTGCAAGAGGTAAGGCATTCAGTTGAGGCAAATTCCAACCGCTTCTGCTGTATTCAAACATAAGCTCCTTCATCAGTGAATTCCATATTGAATGTTACAGTTCCATGTGACATAAACAATACCTAAGACACTTGAATGACTCGAAATTCTATAATGAAAATAAAGGTAGGATGCGATTAGCACATGTATCCTTTAAGAAAAGAAACAAAATAATAATTGCAAAGTGTAATCATCAAAGTTCTTTGGTACCCTGGTACTCCTTTGTTGTAACACAAAATTATCAACAGTAGAAGAGTCAGCAATCTCTTGTACAGTCGATTCCATCTGGTGCGTGTCAGAATTGGTAATAGTTCTAGTCACATCAGAAATTTGAGGAGGAAAACAAAATTGTGCTTCTGAGAAGTACATTAGATACCCTTCTCATCAAACCATACATTATTGTCTTCAGCTCTTTAAAAAAAAAAATATTGTGCAAAGAGCTAAGGCACTGAGCTGAGGCAAACTCCAACCGATTCTGTTATATTCAAATCTGAAGGTACTGCATTAGTTAATTCCACATTACATGTAACAGTTCTATAATGAAAATAAAGGTAGGATACGATTAGCACACTGTGCCAACCAGTTCCTAAACAATTCTATAATGAAAATAAAGGTAGGATACGATTAGCACACTGTGCCAACCAGTTCCTAAACAATGTTGTGTTTTTTGATGTTGATCGCCAGATCGTGAGTAGAGGTTGAGGATGAGTAAATTTGTGTGAAAGGGCTTCGTGGATAACAGGCAGGCAGAGAGACGTGTGCACAAAGAATAGAGATGGTTTCAAAATGGATGTCTGGTTTAGGCTAATTTAGAAAGTAAATAGCGTATTTGGATAGGCCATACATCACCCATCCCTGGTTAGACTGGAGACGTAAGGGCCAATAATGAAAACAGAGTTCAAATGCCTGAGCATACTTAGAAAGTTATCATATGAAAATAGTTCAATTGAAGTGTATTAAAAAAATTGAAAGGAAAAACTCAAAAAAGTTGGTAAAAATCAATCCAAGAAGAACGTGAATTTCTTACAAGTCTTGGAGATTGCAGTCCGGAAGTTCTTTAGCGGCTTGAGGTGTGTAAAGTTCCAAGAGGTCATTGTTGCCATCGTGTGAGAAAAGGGAAGCAATCCAATTCATATCTTCGAAGGGACAGTAATGATTCTCGAAAGCAGCAATTTGAATTGGCAGGCAATATGCGATGTTGTCAAAGGTCGTACGTTGCAGTAGATCTTTCGCAGCTGCGCAGAAATCCCATTCTGCCACGATACCTTTTTGCGTTGCATCCGCCATTGCTCTACTGCCTGAACAATCGAGTTCATGGATTTCAAGATACACCATTACCTGCTGGATATCGGGAGCGATTGTTGGGATGTTGGCAAGGCATACATCCATTCGCCAGTCGAATGGGCAAGTTTTGCAATAGAAAGATGGTTGCACGCAGATTGTATATGTGTAAATAAATGTCATGTTGTAGCTGGCTCCGATAATAGATAGAGGCAGGCAGCTGAAAAGTTGTTCAATTTTTTCACAGTATTGATGTAGCTTCCCGTAGAGGCTTCTGTCGGAGATGCTTGTTACCACAGGGAGCGTAGTAATTTTTTACAAGCAAAAATAGTAGTAGGATGGCAGCAAAGAGAGCAAGAATTTTGGACACTGTTCCTGTTATTCCAGAGATGATCGAATGAATGAAGTGTGGTATTAATTATACCAAAAACAGTTTGACAGGCTGTGAGAAGGCCGGAGGAGACCATTTAAAAAAAATGTGCCAGACCTTGAGTGTGAGATGTGTTGAAAATTGGGTAACAATTCACAAAGTGTAATGGGAAGTTCGAATTTAAAAGGGACTGTATTTTACTGGAAGTTTGTGCTATCTGCAGGCGATAAATTTCTTTTGCAGAAGTGAGGGACACTTCTGTCTTGAAGAAAAGCACTTTAGTTTGGTTAGTTTAATGAACTCTGTTTGCAAAGTAGGGATTCAAGGCCAAGTTGAAGTTTGGGAGTTAGTTTGTGTGGGTGGGAATAGACATTGCTACAGGAAGTTACTCGGTTTGAAACAGGAAGGACATACGGTATGCCACCTCACATTCCGTAGGAGTGCATGTTATTGGGAAGGAGATAACTGCCGTTAGAAAGCTGTGTGAATGTTGGTGTGATTGTGGGAGCTGGCGTGCTTTCAAGAAAGCAGGCAAGATTGGGGGCTGGAAGCTTAGAAGTGTCGTGAAGTTGGAAATTCTTGCACAGTAATGAATGACTGCCATTGTGGTCACAGTTTGCACCTGTGAGAAAAACTTCTGTATGCTCTTTAAGACAGCGATATGTAAATGGGAGAAACCACTGCTCGTGAATAAACGCGCTACCTTATATAATCGCATACAACATGACAAAAAACATGTACACCTATCAGACACAATGACACTACGTACTGTGGGAACCATGGCTAGCCATGTACACAAAGCAAACATGGCATAGCACCTCTGTTACACAATGCAGAATGCGGGGAGAGATGGCAGCAAAGTATGTGCGAAGGTGGCAAGTGATTCTCAATTATAAAAGTATACAATGCAAAGTGTTGAGGGGATGTGCCGGACAGACTTGAGTATGCAGAGCACATACATGTACATGTGAACATACACTGATGGTCTATTGAGTGAAGTAGTTAGTGGACTTAACCATAATAGTACAGTCAGTAGGGAAGATTTCGAAAACATAGCGCGTACATGCCCTTTCCCCCCCAAAATCTTTAGTGTAGTGGGCTGACTCGGCGTACGCAAGGCTAGCGTAGGGGTATGAATAAAAGGCACGTTTCTCTGGGTGTGGTTCTCTTCCGGAATGGCGAACATGTCTGCCAGGTCTGCGCTAGGGGTGGGCGGAATTTGCGAAATTCACTTTCGCGAAAATGTTGAAAATCTCCGCAAACACGCCGGAAATATCGCGAAGACGTGGAAGTTTTTTTCCCGCCTGTTCGCGGTATTTTCTGCGTGATCGCAGCGCGCCAACTTATCCTTTCGGTTGCTCACGGGCGCGGCCATCTTGTTTTCACTTATCCCGCCTGCCTGCGATGCTTACTTCCTGTTCCGGGTTACGCAATGCATGCTTGCGCCCGTTCGCGGTACGTATTTCCTGTTCGGGAACGCTTTTAATTGTTCGTGTTGCTTTTTGTGTGCTCTAGGACAAAATATCGCAAAAACTTGCGCACGTGGTCGCAATGGGCGCGGCCATCTTGTCTTTCACTCTACTGCATGGTTCTGGGGCCTGATTTTCAATCCTCCCTGTATCTTTCCAATCTTTTGTTTTAAGCCACTTTTTTTTAAATCTTTTTTATTTATAATTTCTCAAACTATTTTCCTGCTTCTATTTTTTTGGTTTTTGTCTACTTTTTTTTTGTTTTTTAGCTACTTTTTCACTCTTTCTATTGCCTGCTATTTATTTCCTTTACTTACTTTTTAAATGTTATTACCTTTTCTTTCCCACCCCGTCTCTCATCCCCAGAACCATGTCAAAGGGTAGGGATCGCCGCAGCCAGAGCCGCGGCCGCCTTCCTTGTAGAAGGCGGCGCCCACAAGGGTTGCAGGCACAGGCCTTATTTGGGGAGGTGGAGTTGGCTGCACTCATCTTCTTTGTGCAGCACCACCTCCCCTCAAACCTGGCAGCAGGTGGCAGGCCTGGGTCCGGGTACGGGCTCCGGGAGCGCCGACAGCGGTGGAGGAAGGTGCGCCGGGCAGTGTTGTGCTGCTCTGGGGTCCGGCGCACCCAGGCGCAGTTGACGCACCGGTGGTCCGACATCCTGGACCGTGAGCAGGACCTGCAGGACCTGCTAGGAGTGGAGGTCCCGGGTCTTGGTGAGTAACTATTTAATCATTACTACTTTGTGTCTGTTCTTCTGCTCTGTGTTATATATTGCGAATATCTTTTTTTCTTCCAACCAGCTAGAATGTTGCTGCTTACATTCCAGGTTAATTACGTTTAAAAGTCTTCTGTGATTGTTATGACACAGGTGCTCCTCTGCGCTACTACTAATCTTACTTGTTTGCAACTTTGCGTTTGCGCTCACTTAGCGTGATTATGTAAGAGTTTATTTTAGAGAAATTAATTTACGTAATGCTATAGTGACTCTATTCCTTACTTTGTCCTGTCACTAAGAGATAGGGGCGGATTGATACTTAGGTTTAGTTACTTTGTATGAGTTGTAATTTTTTAGTGGTATGCGCGATGCTCCCTCAGTTTCGTCATTTGCTGCTAGTACGCCAGTCTTTATTAGAACCTTTTCTAGTATGTTCAATGAGTGGTGGTAATTGGCTTAGCACTAGCAGAACATGAACATCAATCAATCAACCCAAAATTTGGTGTATACAAAAAATTTAGTCATGTGTCCTCCATTTGACCATATGCATTGTTGAGGACTAAAAGAAGTGGAAATGCATACTTAATGTACAATTGGCACGTCTGGAATAGGTGGGCTAGGTCGGGTGGTACGTCGTACTTAGGCGTAGTTAGTATTCTGGACTCAGAATGGAAGACTGGATTACTGTTGATAAATAGTAAGTAGTTGATCCGCGAATCCCCCGATACTACTTGTAGGCCCGATGAGATCGGTCAATTTAGTTATTGCAATTGTTGTTTACATAAGTGTTTTTTGACCATCCTTTAAAAATATTTTATTTGTTTGACACCATCCATCAATGTTTGTCTCTTTCTTATATCATTCCTGTTCAGCACCCAGGGGCAGGGAGACAGGGAGTGGGCAGTCGGCTGGAGAACAACACCACCAGGAGGACACCAACGAGGGCTCCTCTGCTGGCCCTAGTAAGTCTTCTTGTTTTTAATAATAATTCTTATTCCATAACTTTTACTGCACCATATTTTTCCCGAACTATTGTTTCAGTTTCCCAATTCTATTTTTTACCAACAATTATCCTTCGATCTGTACGGTTTCAAAAATCTTGTTATCCCTGCCTCTGCTATGATGAATCTCTGTACTACTACTACTATCAGTCTGTCTGTACTGTAGTAGCTAAGCCTGCCCAGTTGGCCACTCTTTATTTGAAAGGTTGTAAATAAAACTCAGATTCATCAGTAGCTCTAGCCATTGAGTCCAGTCCTTTGGGTCATCCTCTTGTACTACTTCTAGTCTTATTGATCTTGAGTCTTTGTTAATCTTGAGGCTTTGACAATGCACACCAACAAATGCCCAACCAGATTTATTACTATTTTGATATGATAGGACATACTACTACTGTTGTAGGGATTTTGCACATACAGACCTTTGCACAAGAAAATAGGATGTTGGTGATGGTAGGTTAGACCTTCCTCACACACCTCAATCAGAAATTCAGAACCCACCACAATCCCCTGCCCAACTAGTTATAGTAGTGTCTTGTCATAACTATTAGGTCTCCGAACCCTCCCCCAAGATACCCAACAAGTAGACAACCCGGAACATAACACACCCAACCTCTCAGTCGTGGAAGCAATGCACATGCACGCCCTTCCTTTAATTTGCTCACTCGTGTAAGTCCACACCAGATACCACCAAGTCTATGTAAGTTCAAAATGTTTATTTTGAATTGAGAAGCTCTGTACATTGTTCTATTATATAATGCAGCACCAACAGGAAAATCAATAACATTAAAACAATAAACATTGTTACACTTACTTACAGTTGGGAATTAAATCATGATAACTGAACAGTGGTGGAAGCACCACCATCTCCTAGGAATTTAGTTTATATAAATTTATAAATGAAGATCTCTGAGTGAAGGGACCCCTCACCTTAGAAGAACCTCGTACTGGTAGTTGTTGCTTCATAAGTTCTGCAAAGCCTTGTTTCGTAGAAGGGAATCTTCTGTCTGTAATGCGAAAAATGAAATGGTGCGCGTTAGTATATTGCAACTTGCAAGCATTTCTCAGCCGTGTCAAAAAGTGTAGCATTTATGGATAAGCAATATGGACTAACAGTACACCAGTACTTCATAAAAAAGTGGCTTATTAATGTATTGGTTGACTGATTGTACGCAGCACGTAGACAGTAGCAGTGTGAGGTCATGTGGGCTCAAAGGTGCCTTATACAACAAGCTGCAAGGTAACGTCACATGTGCAAAAATAAAAGACACAAAGGTAAAATGGTTGCATGGCTCAGACTAACTAAGCAAAGGCTAGAATGACCCTGGGGGGACCATATATAACTACTAGTGTCTACTCTACTACTACCTGATTTGTACTAGTGATGTATGATATATACTATTAACTAATTTTTCAATCTTGCTACTGACCAATAGGGGGAGGTGTATATGACCCCTAAAAAATGTGTAATGTTTTCTAGGCGCACTACCGACCACGACCACCATTGCCGGGGCCAGCGAAGATAACGCAGAGGGAGAGGATGCAGCAGTTGCCGATACTGACGATGGAGCAGTAGGGGGAGTGCCAGCACCAGTGGCGGCAGTGGTAAGTTAGATTCATAATCCTTAACTATTTTTGACACTACACTCACTGCAAGGGTGTACTGTATGTATACTGTACTGTTGAGACTTAGGGCCCCATTAGGATGGCGGGCAGATTGCCCCCGCCGGTCCAGCGGTAGTCACCGCCGACCCCGCAGGGGCAAATCTCCCGCCATCCCTGTAGAAAAGACCCCCCGCCATAGATATTACAAGGGCTGGGGGGGTCCCCGGCGGATAGAAACCGTCCTCCGATTTTCCGCACAGTCGACATGTCGACCGGGCGGAAAAGGGTTCAATATGGTGGTGGTGTCTGAACACACCACCAGCCATATAATCTGCATTTTGGAATGCCTTTCCATGGCAGCATTGCCGCCACGGAAAGGCATGCGGAGTATGCTTGGGGGCCCCCATGGAAGGTACCTATGCTATGGTACCCCCTGCCTTTCAAAGCACAACGTGGCAGGCTCCGCACGGGGCCTGTCACGTTGTGCTTGGAAAAGCACAACATGTATTTTTAGCATTGCTTTCGGCACCGCCCACCACAATGTAAAAAAAATGGGATGCGCCCACCACTGTGGCAGGCGCATCCTAATTGTCCCCACAGGACCCCCGCCCTTTTTAGCGTGAGGATGGCGGGCGGACAAAGTCCAACCGCCATCCGATGTCCTAAGTAAGTAAGAGTTGTTGTGAACGTTTGAAGAGTGAAGACACCCTTTAATTGGCATAGGGGCGGGAGTATTGAGTAACCAATGGCCTCATCTATCTGATTTCAACTCCGCTTTGAAAGTTTTATGGAGAAGACTAAAAGTCAGATCAGATCACCTGGTGTTCAACTACAAAGTAAAAGACGGGTGGAAGGAAGAAGGACGGGCGAGATTTAATAAATGTTATGTACTGTGCTTTATAGTGCTACCATGCCACTATGTGTATAAATAACTTGTCTTACTGTTTTTCTAAGAGTATATTTTACAATTGTCTTCTTTTTTTCTTTTTGATACACAGCTACTCCTTCCAAAGTTAATCGGAAGGAGTTGGCCGCCAAGGCACGGCGCCGGAAGCTGAAGGCAATCCAGCAGGAATATTGGCAGCTGGTGGTCTTGGAAGAGGAGGAGGAGGAGACTGCTGCAGCACTTCAAGCCTCCTCCAGTGCCCCGGGCCTCAGCCACCGCCCTCCAGCTGTACGGTGCCACCGTCTGGCGGCTGTCCGCCGCCACGGCAATACCATCAATGGTGCCCCCCCACTGTGGCTGCAACTGCCGTGCCCTCAGGCGCAATCCCGCCCCACACCTTAGTCCCTGTCTTCTGCCCCTTTTTTAATTCTTGTTTGGGTGGGTGGGAATTGGGCGTTGGGGTTTGGACTATTTTCTGGACTTTCTTACGGACATTGGTTGGGGTTAGGGAGGGGGTGGGTCAGCTTTTGTGGGTTTTTAGTTTATTTTTGTTAGGGTCAATTAAATCTATATTTCTACGTTACATGCAATGTTGTTAATGTTTTGGAGGTGGGGTTACTGTTTTACATCACACTGTTTCCTTGCTGGTGCAGGCCCGCCCATAGCCAGTGTTTGATTTAAATAATTGGCTGACTGTGTAAGACACAAACAGATAGATGCGACACCCCTCACTGATTGAGTTGTCCTACTCAGTCTCTCTTCTAGTCTATGCATTCTTTATCTGGACTCAAAGGGGTGTGTGAAATTTAATTCATTGAAAACATGTCCATTATTAATTATGCCTCCCCTAAACTTCTCTTACCTTTGCTTGATGTTTAACTTAGGCACAGCAATGGCTGCATGGTGAAGATGGTTTCCTTTTTCTAACATGCCATAATTGGGGTGGGGGTGGTAGTATAGTAGTAGTAGTAGACACTGGCAGGGCAGCAGCATTTGCAAAAAAGAAAATGAGACAGTCAGTCACCTTTGAGAGATTGTTCAAGGAGTAGTAGAATGAATTACAGTACAGAACTTACCGAGCAACAATTATATGCTAAAATATTTTACAACAAAACATAATATTGGCGGGGATTGCCTACTAGACAGAGTTACAAACTATAGTTGTGTCGAGTCACTTGACTAGGCGTACAGCGTAACAGTTAGTGCTGTGTATGAGGAATGACAACAAATCCAATCAATGCCGGCAATTAATGCTGAGGTATATGTTCCTTTGTTAAATAAAATCACCTCTAAAATATACTGCTCATGGGTGGGCAAGCAGAAGAAGATCATCGTTCTGCCTTGAAATTGAAGTAATGTTGCTTTTGCCACATCCGCCCCAGCAAGCGTGTGATTAAGTATTGGTGTACATTTAATTTAGTCACACCTCGATAATAAGTCACAGAGCCCGGGGGAAGAGGGTTAGGGATTGTTGAATGGATGAGAAGGGGGTTTGGGGAGAGGTTTGACAGTGAAAAACAGTACGCATGGACAAACAAACGACAATCTTTGAAGACTACCATATCCATATCAATATGTTACGGGAGAAAAAGGAAATGCATGCATGATGATGATTGATAAGGAGAACCGGATTACATACACTTCTTGTTCT
Organism: Triturus cristatus; assembly: GCF_964204655.1. NCBI lineage: Eukaryota > Metazoa > Chordata > Amphibia > Caudata > Salamandridae > Triturus > Triturus cristatus. The sequence goes on from NC_140585.1 coordinate 1,170,912,900, forward strand.
GTTGTTCCGGCCTTAATACTTTTATAGCTAGCAAATAGAAATATTGGTAGGGATGAATCATAAACAGAGAGCAAACATAATGATGATAATAACAACAACAAGAAGTACACACTGTTGTAAAGATTGTAGACAAAAAAATTAATCAAATTATTTAAAAGAAGATGAAAGTTGATACTGTTACTATGTTATCCTGGTCAAAAATGTGGACTGGATTTGCATCTCGGCATTCCTCTTGGTCCACTCATCCATCAATCTTGAGGTGTCGCCACTCGCCACTGCCCGGCTGGAAAAAAATGTAGATTTATTGGTAAGGTAAGTGTACATTGTAATGTTTTCCCAAGTATAGGGCAAGGCCCGGCCTGTAATTGTAGATGGAAAAACAAAGGGGATATTGAAAAACAAAGTTGAAACAAATGCACAAGTTATGGTGTAGTACAATGAGAACACTTTCCGAGGCGGCATGTATGCATCATCTCTACTCTAGTCTGTTTCCAGCATTGACCTTCAACAGCAACAGAAGAGAGCAAGCCCACAGTGACAGGCCTGATGGCACGTTGATTAGCACATACTCCGTTTAGCGTACTTTTATTTTTTTTAAAGAGTTGGACAAAGGCAAAGCACATATCCATTCCAAACATAGCATTTTACAATTTAAGTTAGTAAATCAATGCACCGCAGTCATCCCACCGCTACACTCGACTCCACTTCTACACAGACATTTGGGTCTCCTGTGGTTGTTGTTGACGTGTTTACCTTTATGCCGCTCATGAATCGTCCTCCTGACTTGTTATTATTTTATCAATCATCTCCGATACTTGTACTGACTGACTGTGAAGATCGGCCTGTAGTAGAAGTAACATTTTGTTATTACACAACAAGAGTAGAAATATTATTGACTTGAGTCACTCTTTAGTGTGTACAGTAAGACTACTTGTACACTTTGACTTCACTTCGTGCACAACAAACAGACAACAAAAACACAAACACCAATCGCTCAGAGTCAGGTGTCCAATGCATGCCATTAATTGTCATTACCTGTTCCTTCTCATCTTAAGTTAACGGGCCGCCTTATTCGCCATCATCATCATGGACGGTGCTGTTGTCAATTATACTCAGTGCGCAGATTGAGTCCCCTTCCTGTATTCAATAAAAAGCAATGTATCAAGCTGCAGGAGAAGTACAAATTTCTTATTTGCAAGAAAGGGAAAATTCACCTTGAGTTACGTTTAGTGTGTACTGTAGAAAGATGATTAGTGCACAATGACATAACTTCATACACAACAAACAACAACAAAATCACTCAGTCTGCGACTCTGGATCCAATTCATGGCATCAATCATTACCTGTTCCATCTCATTTTCAGTTAATGGGCAGTCTCTCTCGGCTCTGAAAGGAGGATAGCTATAGTAGTCATCTGATTCATGCTCCACTTCTTTTGGCGGGACTAGAAAAGTTTGTATTTTTTCTTCTATTTTCCATCATCCAATCATCCTTCATGAGGGCAATGGATTTAGGTGGGAGATTCAGTATGATGGAGCGGAGGAGCTGGATTCGGAGGACTGTACTGTCAAATTGCAGACACCTGAAACTTGTATATTAAATAAGAAGAGGAGAAGATGGTGGTAATGGATTTGTTGTGATTCACAAGTTTGTAACCGGAACGACAGACACACAAATAAAGGGGAAAAAAGGGAGGAAGACAGTAAGTGCAAGCCTAATGGTCAGGGAAGTATAGCTCGTCCTCAAACTCTGGGGGATCAGCCAGTAGTAGGTAATCATGTGACACACTACTTCCGTCACCTGCGCCGCTGTCCTCATCTTCCTCCCTTGCTTCATGTATTGTGTAATTCAGTGGTATGAAGTGCTGATTCATTTTGATCATTGTTAACCTCTCCACGTTTTTGGGCAAGAGACTGGTCCTTCTCACTGTTACAATGGAACCAGCAGCACTGAAAACACGTTCGGAAGAGACCCTTGCGACAGGGCAAGCCAGATAGCTTATCGCCAGTCTGCTGAGCAGTGGCCATTCAGACCTTATCCTATACCAATACTGCAATGGGTTTTGATCAATGCACACCTCTGTTGGGTCGTCCAGATAGGCCTGGACCATCCGCTTAGTGTTCAGGGGTGCTGCTGGTAAGCTTTCAGGCTCTTTTCACTGTGCATCAGCACTGTGCTTATTAATGCCTAACTGTACATACCAATCGCCTAACGATTCTACTGGGTCTAATGATCCAGTTATTGGTACTGTTGTCGATAGTAATGGTGAGTGTTGTGATCCAAACGCACTGCCCTCAGCCTCCGAAGTTGCACTTGATGCTGCATGCCCTGCTGCAGTACTTCTTGTGGGTTGATCTTGCAGGCTTTTATTTAGCAGCTGTTCATTTTCCATCTTACGCGCTGCCTCAGCTATACAAGTTTTGTAGCGGGCAACATCAATCTCTGAAAAAGGAAAGAATGTCTTCAGTCCAAATTTTGCCCGTTGATCCAGAATTGTGGCACAAATGTAATGTTCTTGTGACAACATTTTATTTTCTATCCTTGTATTTTCAGCTACGCGACGGGCTAAGCTCTCCACCAAGTCATAGGCTCCCTTTTTGTCCTCTACCCCTTTGTATGATTCTGACACCTTCTTCAGCTGATGCTCTAGCATATGCAATAATGGGATAGCTTGGCCCATTGTACAGTCCTCCTTGCTGACTTCACGTGTGAAGACCTCAAAAGGACGAAGCATCTCAGTCAGGCATTTAACTAGGCCCCATTGCTCCATCTGAAGGGTCATGCCTTTAACAGTAGCATCCCCTCTTTGCCAGACATATTCATTGAGTGGCCTGTACTGCTCAAACAGCTATCAAGCATGTAATACGTTGAGTTCCAACGTGTTGCCACCTCCTGGATGAGTGCTTTGACTTGCATTCTATATTCACGTTGAATGATCCTCAGCTGCTTCCGAGCTTTAAAAGAATGGCTGAAATGAGTGCATATTCTTCGGCAGATGGCCAGTAAGTTGCTGACTATGGGTTCTTTTTTCAGAAAGTCTTGAACTATAATGTTTATGCAGTGCGCCAAACACAGAACCCTGAAATAGGTACCACGATCCATGGCCTTAAGTACATTACTGCCATTGTCTGTGGCAACACAACCAATACTAAGCCCTCTTGGGCGCAGCCTTTCAAAAACCTTGCTGCAAAACTCTTGCAAAATGTTTACAGCAGTACGAGATTTCTCCATGGCGAACATGGCTACAGTTGCATGTTTCCGAGTACCTTTAAAAATCGCAGCTGTGTCAACAGCACCTCGTTCAGATAGCTTATCTCTAACCCCCACAAAAGAGACCCAGTATGCAGTGATGCACATGTAATCTGTGGCTTGGCAACTGGTCCACATGTCTGTTGTCAGGTGGATATTGTGAACAGCACTCTGCTGCAAAGCTTGTCCAACCAATTCCAGCACATCATGATGTAGTGCTGGAACAGCAATTCTTGCGAAATAGGACCGGCTGGGAACCTTCCATTTAGGGCAGATGGCTGACACAAATTCAAGGAAACCCACCCCTTCCACAAATGAAAAAGGGAGAAGGTCCAGCACTAACATTTTAGCCAGCTTTGCATTGTACAACTGTGCTGTTGGGTGGTTGCGTTGGAACTGCCCCTCCAACCTAAGCATGCTCTCAATGCTAGGCTGGATTACTTTCCTTTGTGGTGCTGTTGTTTTCATTAACCCACTTAGGCTCAACGACGCAGTTTGTCTCATTGCGGTACTCGGTCGCCTTGGTGTCTCAGCCTGACTCTGAGTATGGCTCTTACTGCGGTGCCACTCAGATGTTACTGAGGAGGATGTGGGCGGTACCACTACACTACTGGGGACAGGGCTAGAAATGCCTCCCTCTTCTTCACCTTCCACCGCAATAATATCGCCCCCTTTTTCTACTTCCTTTTAACTGAAGTAGGTGATTCTCCCACACAATAGTGTGGTGTATTCTGAGATGACTTACTTGGCCTCCGGTACCATTGTTTGTACCAAGCTTACCCTGCCGAACACCTTGTCGACAAATTGAGCATATAGCAACGTTCTCCTCCTTGGTGCTAACAGAAAAGAAGTCCCAAACTGGGGAGGAGAACTTTCTGAAACTGCTGGATGTGCCACTTTCAATACCAGATGAACTGGAGGGTGTGCTTGGAATGTGATGACCCTGTGCAGCTACACTGTGACTTTTACTACCAATACCTACTGAGATGGTTGAGCTGGATGTAGGTCCCTACCGGGCCTTGGAAAATATGGCAGCTGGAGGTAGTGGTGGTGTAACCTGTGTTGGTGATATCCGTGCTACATCCCGCTCAGTAGCAGCCTTTCTGGATATGGTGAGAATGGTGGTCTCCAATCCCTTTGGGGCGGGAGTGATGTGCGTGATGAATGGCTCGTCTTCATCAACATCACCCCCCTCTTCTACATCTACCACCATAACTCTTAGTTTTTCTGGGACCTTCCTTTTCAGAAGCATTGTCTTGTGGCGTGCCATCACTCTCAGACTGAGCTGGTGGCTGCCAAGTGGCATCATGATCATCAGAAGCGGGCTTGAAGAAGAAGATGATGGACTAAGCCTCCTTTTCCTTGCTGGTGGTCTGGAAGACAATAGATCTTCTGAAACAGTGGTTTGCTCCACTTTGCAGGAAGCTCGATTTCCTGAAATGCCCCTACGCCGGGAGCAACAACTACTATGGTGGGCTGTTGTTGCGGCTGCTGCTGTTCTTGTTGCGGCTGCTGCTGTTCTTGTTGCGGCTGTTGCTGTTCTTGTCGCAGTGTTCTTGTCGCGGCTGCTGCTGTTCTTGTCGCGGCTGCTGCTGTTCTGGTTGTGGCTGCTGCTGTTCTTGTTGTGGCTGCTGCTGTTCTTGTTGTGGCTGCTGCTGTTCTTCTTGCGGCTGCACACTTATCTGCTGAGTTTCCGCCTGCATTGATTGTGTACTACTTTGCGATAATGACATTTCAACATCACTGCTTGTTGGTAGACTGGCTACACTCAAAGCCTTGGGCCTAGGTTGATGGGGTTGGACTGCTGGTGCTGAGGTGCTGCTCCCAGCTTGGTTCCCGGACAACGCTGCTGCAGGCGAAACTTTTTTGGTGGCAAAAAAAACATTGGCCAGCACACCAGTCGTGGTTAATGGCACTTCCTTTTTCTGTTCCTTCTTCTCACCAGCAACATTCTTGGTACTGGACCTGGTACCTTTCTTTGGGGCCATCTTCTTCAGATGTCAGGCAGGACGCAGATGCACAACAAGTTCTGGTCACACGTGGACGTGATGCGCAGCAGGACTTCTGTCTGGCTGGCAGTACAATGGGTGATGATGATGACACCTCCTCTAGCTTTTTGTGCACCTAAAAGCAAATAAGCCAGGAGAAGAACATCAGTGAAATGTTGCATTTGTTCTTGTGGTTCAGTTTCTTACTACTGTACTAGTGCAAACAAAAGATATAGTCTAGCCATTTCTGACTTTTTTTCAACAAGGGCTATGTTATACTACTGTGTACAGTCACACACTACACTCTCAGGAAGGATAGGAAAGATAATAAGAACCACCAAAATAAAAATGTAATGGAAGTGCGGCAGACCCTATTTACCATTAAATTATTTGAGCATCTCATCATCCATGGAGCTGCTGCTGGCAAAGGGGGTGGATGGATGGAAGCAGTAATCCAATAGGAACACCATGCAGGCCTATATGGCAAAAGCAGGACACTAATAACCTCCAACACAAAAAACGGCCACCAGCCACATGGACACTCACAAATCACAAACAAGCAGGGGGCCTGGGAAACACCAGGAGCTGACAAAAGGCCAATAAAAGCCAGGCAAAGGGTGCATGCTGAAGCACACTGCTCTGCCTTTTTAATGCAACAAAATGCAAATATGAAAATTCACAGGCCCCAAAAAGGTCTGCAGGGTGCATGCATTGCACACCAACACACACCAGACACACACAAAAAAGCATGTCTTTAAGACAACCAACATCAGAGAGCCCACCTCAAAAAAACACACTTGCCAACTCAATCCAATGCCATCCATGCCCTAAATGATGTCTAAATTCAACAGACCACACAGAAACACTTGATTAATAAAGCTGTGGCTACCTTCTCTGATCCTACTGGATGAAAGCAGGCCTGTTGGCAGACAAGGCCAGACAAGCTTGCAGGCCTAAACTTCAAAATGGCCACCAGCCACATGGCCAGGCCCAACAACATCAGAAAGCCCACCCCAAAAAAACACACATCCCTACTCAATCCAATGCCATCCATGCCCTAAATGATGTCTAAATTCAACAGACCACACAGAAACACTTGATGAATACAGCTGTGTCTACCTGCTCTGAACCTACTGGATGAAAGCAGGCCTGTTGGCAGACAAGGCCAGACAATCTTGCAGGCCTAGGCTTCAAAATGGCTACCAGCCACATGGCCAGGCCCAACAACATCAAAAAGCCCACCCCAAAAAAACACACTTCCCAACTCAATCCAATGCCATCCATGCCCTAAATGATGTCTAAATTCAACAGACCGCACAGAAACACTTGATGAATACAGCTGTGGCTACCTGCTCTGATCCTACTGGATGAAAGCAGGCCTGTTGGCAGACAAGGGCAGACAAGCTTGCAGGCCTAGGCTTCAAAATGGCCATCAGCCACATGGCCAGGCCCAAGTCCCAACAACATCAGAAAGCCCACCCCCAAAAAAACACACTTCCCCAACTCAATCCAATGTCATCCATGCCCTAAATGATGTCTAAATTCAACAGACCACACAGACACACTTGATTAATACAGCTGTGGCTACCTGCTCTGAGCCTACTGGATGAAAGCAGGCCTGTTGGCAGACAAGGCTAGACAAGCTTGCAGGCCTAGGCTTCTAAATGGCCACCAGCCACAAGGCCAGGCCCAACAACAGAAAGCCCACCCCAAAAAAACACATTTCCCAACTCAATCCAATGCCATCCAGGCCCTAAATGATGCATGAAAATAAAATAAATTCAAAAAACACCAAAGGAACAGTTGCTTCATCATGCACACACCCATGAGGCCATGACTAGCTCGGGCCTACTACTGACTACTACTACCCACAACATTTAAAAAAAAAAGGAATGATAGTTACCAAAAATAAATTGTAGTTACAACATCTGCAATGCCCCCAATCAAACAGACACAACAACCACTTACTTGTAAAATATCCAATTAAAAAATCCTCATATCCAATTGCAATGATGCAGCAGACAAAAAGAGTGATCTTTCCAGCTCAAAATCCAAAGGCAGAATGAGCAGGTGATGGACAAAGCACTGGGAGGAGCCTGCTGGACAGGAACAGGAAGTTGGAGATTTTGTGGCACTTCCTCCCTCTCCCCACCTTTTTAAAAAAGGACTCCTTGCACAAAAAAGGACAGCCAAATATCAATCTGAGGAGTTGTTTTCATCCAAATCATCATTTGCAGAAGGTTTCATGCTGCTAGAGCTGATATTCTTCTCCAAATTGAAAATTTTACATGTTCGAGTTCTCAAGCTATACATTACTGCCGCCGGATGTCGAAGGCGTGTCCAAAATGACTTGATCGCGTTCTCTCGCTCCCTGTCGCGTTGGATATGACGTGTTCGGGGTCTCTTGCTCCTTTTCGCGTTCGATATGACGCGCCTGCGTCCTCACGCTCTCGCTCGCGGTGGAGAATGACGTGTTCGAGATCTCAATCTTCTCATACTCTCGCGGTGCATGATTGCGAGAAGAAAGACGTGATCGCGCGACAAATGACGTTAATGCGGGCGCGAACTGTTGCAAGACAGCGCAAATGGCTACCTACAATCCAACATCTCGTAGAGAACGCGACCGGATCGGGAAAACTTCTCGGCGAATGTGGGGATTGAGGTAAGGCGATCGCACGCACACGAGAATGTATTTTTTTACAGCGCGTGCAAGAAAAATATTACCGGTAAGATGCGGATTGCGGAAATTTTGACATTTTCGCGCTTTTCGCACAACGCGAAAATGTCAAATTATCACAATTTCCTTGAGCGGAAGGGAATTTTAGCCCAGGGCTGGTCTGCGCACCTTACACCGCCACAAGGTTGACCTCGTGAGTGAAGGTGGCTGCGTGAATGATGCTCTCAGCCTGCTGGTACTCAGAAACCGTTGTGGCCGCTGCGACGCACTTATGCCCCACAGCTCACCTTTCGCTACCGCATTATGTAAAAGAGGGCCCACCATGTGCTGGTGGAAGCTCCTGGGGCAAGGTCTGCGAGGTCGGAAGGTTCCTCAGATCAATGCTGGCTACCGCGACAAAGGCACACAGCGTTCATTTTTAGGCCCAGCAGCGTGAAGTGCTCTGTATTCTACTAACACAGTAGTCGAACAGGTACCAACAGTGGAACGATGTCTTGATCCCACAATGGACGATGTTAGAACTGCATCTGAGAGTGGAGATGAAGGTACTCCCTTCGAACAGGTGCAATCAACTCTAGGTCCTAACAGTGGAACGGTGTCTTGATCCCACAATGGACAGTGTCCGATATTGACTGCTGCTTGCTTTTCACAGAACTGTTTCTGTTGAGGTGCATCAGTCAGTGTCTGTGCTTCCGTAGTTAACTGCTGCACATGATTTTTGGGTTTGGTTGACTGTAGTCGGAGGACTACACCGAGGTACAGAAGGTCCGAACAGTGAAACAGGGTCTTGATTATATGATTGAGGATGTCAGAAGTTAAAGTCTGTGATGATTTCTGTGTACCCCCTCCGACCAGGTGCAACTAACTCCGTGCATCTGAATCCAATGGCACGTGGCTGTGAGGTGTTAATGACTACTGCCTCTGGCTTACAATGCAGTCAGCAGGGCTCACAATTCCGATCGAGTTGTAATTGTTTAATTACAGAAATTAGTAGGCAACTAACTACAACGTCTTGAAATATACAGAATATTCTTTTAGAATATTTGCTTGAAGAATTTTTTTTAGATGAGTTATATGTTTAGTACAATGGTGAAATTCATCTTGCAAGTTCAAAGGAACACTGAATAGTCTACACTGTGGACAGTAAAAATCGCAATTTGAATTTTTTTGATTTATTTATTGCAGAGTTTTCTGTAATTTATGTTGTTGTATTTTGGGAAGAGAAAGTGAGAAAATGTATTAATGGATGTCTGTGTGACTAATGCCTTCAATTTACACTGCAGATAGTAGTGTTCATAATTCAGATCAAGTCGGTATTGTAGATGATACAGTCCTGTAGGAAAAGACATTGCTGCAGTGCGCTCTGTCTGCACCATGCATACGCATCATCGCAGGCTTCACACACGCTTTTTCTTGCTTCACATATGACAAACTGTGTAGCTCAAGTCCACCTTATGTAGCTGTGGGTCTTTGTTGATCGCTCTCTCTGGCCTACACTGCAGACAGCAGTGTTCACAATTGAGATCGAGTCGCTATTGCAGATGATGCAGTGTTGATGGCAACAGACATTGCTGCTAGTGCGGCCCGCTCGCAGCACGCTTCATCGCTGGCTGTGCACATGCTGAATGCTTTTGATGTGGCTATCTGAGTGCACTAGAACTGCTGGACCCTTTATGATACAATCTTTTTGTGTATTATTTCAGATCTACTGCCTGTATCTCAGTTTACCACAAGTTATGGTTCTTTTACGATAGAATCTTTTCTGTATTATTTTACATCTACTGTCCATACCTTACTGCAGCACAAACTATTGACCCTTTTATTATTGATTACTGTTGTAGTTGATGCTAGCAGCAACCATTTCCCTGAGGGCTGGTTTACACTCACTGCACACGCATCCAGCACAGACGTCACTGGATATGTGACCCTGGTAATAAAAAGAAGCCGAGCGCAGGCGCCCGCACCCACTTCCATTATCTATCTGTGTCCATGTGTTCATTATCTATGCATGATACTGCCCCATGGCCGTACCACATTAAATTGTGCTGTGGAGAGCATATGCAACCATGTTACCTCTGGCAGTGGGGAAAAGTTCTGTTATGTAGCTTTTAGATGCATGGCTATCACAGGTAGAAGGCTACTTTACTGAGTATGAATATTGATGAAGATAATGGTTGCATGTTGTGTGTACTGTCAGATATGTGTACATAGCAAAATGTTTTCAAAAAAGCTCTGTAAGCTGAAGAGGAGTCTCTCATCAAACGCTGTAGAGAGAATGCCGAAAATGGGTGCGGTCCTCCAACTGTTACAAAGGGAAATGTTATGAACCAATCAAATGCTTTTCTTTAAGGTCACATGGCAATCGCGCAGCGAGCGCGCAAGGAGGTCGCACCCGACGCGATTTTGAGAAAATATTACCATAATATAAGTTTATTACAGTTAGAAATATATAAATGTTTAAAATATTTTAGATTATCTTCTCATATACACTTTAAACTTATTTAGATATAGTTTTGAGACAAAAAAAACCTGAGTAAATTGCGTTCCCGGCGCGACACCATACGTCTATGACCTAACACAGGGCCTGGCAGCGTGCACTCATTGCATACGCAATGCGCAGCGGGCGTGACCCCATACGTACACGTACATGACGTAAGGCGCGGCTTGGTACTGCGTACCCATCGCATACCAATGTAGCAGCTGGCACGACCACATACGTATATGACGTTACGCGGGACGCGGTGCCACGAACCCGCCAGATACAAAATGTGCATCCTTTACGAGTTTAGCAATATGGCGGATAGGATTCACGTGCTGATGGAGCTTGATACACTACCGGTACGGGACTCTAGTTTTCTCAGAAAAAAAAAACTATATAGATTATTTTTTTGAAGATATGAAACAAAACTTAATTTTTTAAGTTAAAAAAAGGTTTATAGAGTTCCAAACTATTATTTAAAAAATTAGAAAAGATATGGGTTTTATAAATATTAAAATATGAAATTAACATTTAAAAAACCTTTGAAATTCACTGAAAAAAACATAGGTTTTACAGATGTTATAGTTAGGAATTGGCATTTAAAAAAACCTTTGAAATTCACTGAAAAAACCATAGGTTTCAGGGACGTTATAGTTAGTTGGACATTTCACTCGTACAAAACCCTAGAAATTCCCCCGTTATAGTTAGTTCAGCTAACTATAACTCGTGCCCCTGCAATTCACTGCTGATGACGTCACATATTACATCACTCATGACATGGCCAGTGACATCACTGATGACATCACTGATGGCATCTCAAATGACATCACTGATGACATCACTGATGACGTCATCCATGTGATAAATTAGTGCACCTTCTCACACCCTAATATAACCTTTGATACAGCGACTCAAAATTTCAGACGGCCATTTTGAAAACCATAGATACTCCATCCAATACCAAAAACTACATACCCACTCATTGACTCTTAGGTCTACATACACCTCCACTCACTCACCATACATACAGTCAGCCATCAATACAGCATTATCATATGCAGTCAAATATCTATACAGACACTCACACACCGCCTGTCTATAATAGAGTTATTCACACATGTAGTCAGTAAAGGAAATAATCAATCACAGTTTTATTTGCTCACCTTTACAGTTACACATATATCACCTCATTTATTTAAACATATACTAACACATACTTCCACTTTAATACAATAACTAACACAAGCACACACTGATCCATACAGGCACTCTCACAATCACTCAGTCTCACATATAGTCATTTAGTCATTTATATACTCCAACACTAATATATACTGCCTTTCACATATGCAGTTACTCGCACATGTACCACCGAGGCATCCATTCACTCACCAATACACTCATACACACTCTCACCAAGCCATACAGCCCTTCACAGATATAGACTTGAACACATATACCCAGTGAATTATCCACTCACACATCTATGCACAGACTTATACCCCTCACCCATCCACACAGACACTCAGGCACCCATACAGATACTCAGACAACCAATCAATACCCATATAGATCCTCATTTAACTGCTAACCAATGCATGCAATCGCTTACACACCAACTGACAACCTAAACTATGTGAATGTCTGTATCAGTCGCTAACACATGCATTAAATAAGACACAATTAATCACTCACTTATACAGTCAGTTACACACCTACTTAATCATCCATCCTGACTCTTATACACCTATTCATTCTTCAATACACCTTGGCATATATATATAAAAAACATATTTACATTTTATAGAAACACATAGTCACTGGATGATGTCATCAGTGATGTCATCAGTGATGTCATTTGAGATGCCATCAGTGATGTCATCAGTGATGTCACTGACCATGTCATGAATGATGTAATATGTGACGTTATCAGCAGTGCATTGCGGGGGCGTGAGTTATTGTTAGCTCAACTAACTATAACAGGGGAATTTCTATGGTTTTCCATGAGTGAAATGTCCAACTAACTATAACGTCCCTGAAACCTTTGTTTTTTCAGTGAATATTATTATATATAGATATATATATATTCACTAAAAAACCAGAGGTTTTACAGACGTTATTGTTAGAAATTAGCATTTAGAAAACCTTTGAAATTCTCTGAAAAAAACATAGGTTTCAGGGATGTTATAGTTAGTTGGACATTTCACTCATACAAAACCAGAGAAATTCCACTGTTATAGTTAATTCAGCTAACTATAACTTGCGCCCCCGCAATGCACTGCTGATGACATCACATATTACATCTTTCATGACATGGTCAGTGACATCACTCATGACATCACTGATGACAGCTCAAATGACATCAGTGATGACATCACTGATGACATCATCCAGTAAATGTGTGTTTCTGTAAAGTTTAAATTTGTTTTATATATATGTCAAGCTGCATTGAAGAATGAATGGTTGTATAAGTGTCTGTATGGAGGATTTACTAGGTACGTGACTGACTGTATAAGTGAGTGATTAAATGTGTCTTACTGAATGCATGGGTTAGTGATGAAACTGTGTGAACGTCTGTATCAGTCTGTCTGTTGTTGTGTAAGCTGCTGCATGGGTTGGTGAGTAGCTGCATGAGTGTCTATATGAGTTATTGATTGCTTGTCTGAGTAGTTGTATGGCTGCCTGAGTGTGTGTGTGTGTGGGTGGGATGTGTGTGACTCTCTGCATAGATGTGTGAGTGGTTGATTCACTGGGTGTATGGGTTCAAGATTACATGTAGAAACAGCTGTATAGGTGGGTGAGTGTGTGTATGGGTGTACTGGTGAGTGAATGGGTGTTTCAGTGGTACATGTGCAAGTAATTACATATGTAAAAGGCAGTATATGTGAGTGATGGTGTACATAGATAACTATATGTGAGAGTCAGTAATTGTGAGAGTAGCTGCATGGATGAGTGTGTATTTGTATCAGTGATTCTATAACAGAGTAATTATGTGTTAGTATCTGTATGAATAAGTGAGATGGTGTCTGTAAAACTGTATAGGTGAGTAAATGGAAGTATGATTGATTTTTTGCATGACTGACTAGCTGTGTGAGTAACTCAAGGTGTGTGGCAGTGTGTGGGTGTCTGTATAGGTATATGAGAGAATATGATAGTGTTGTATTGATGAGTGACTGCATGTATGAGTGACTGTATGGGTGAATGAGTGTACGTGTGTGTAGACCTAGGAATCAGTGAGTGGGTATGTAGTAACTGGTATTGATGTGTCTATTTTTTTGAAAATGGTAGTCTGTATTTTAGAGTGGGTGTATCAAAGGTTATATTCAGGTGTGAGGAGGTGCATCAGATTTTCACATGGATAATGTCATCATAGATGTCATCTGTGATGTAATTTGAGATGTCATCAGTGATGTCATGAATGATGTGACTGAACATGTCATGAATGATGTAATATGTGACATTATCAGCAGTGCATTGCGGGGGCACGAGTTATAGTTAGCTAAACTAACTATAACCATGGAATTTCTCTGGTTTTGTATGAGTGAAATGTCCAACTAACTATAATGTCCCTGAAACCTATGTTTTTTTCAGTGAATTTCAGAGGTTTTTTAAATGCTAATTTCTATCTATAACGTCTGTAAAACCTATGGTTTTTTCAGTGAATTTTAAAGGTTTTTTAAATGCTTATTTCTAACCATAACGTCCCCGAAACCTATGGTTTTTTCAGTGAATTTCAAAGGTTTTTTAAATACTAATTTCTAACTGTAACGGCTGTAAAACCTATGTTTTTTTCAGTGAATTTCAAAGGTTTTTTTAATATAAAACTACTATTCTGCTATTTGTCATCAGTACTGTTTTTTCTAACGTTTCCACTACAGAAAAGAAAATAAACTGTAAAACTGTTGTGTAATGTAATATATTACAGTGTTACTTATCAAATATACAACATAATTTAACATTTTGAAAGCATATTTTTCTCCCTTTTTCCACTGTTTTCAGATTCTACTTAACTTCACTATTCACAGTGATGTCAGTGTAGTTTCATCATAAACAGCTGGGGAAAAAACAATCAACTAGATTGTTAAAAAAAACAAATGACTAATTCTTGCAACCACAATACGAAATCAACACAAATAACACATTCAATACTATTTCCAATTTTTTAAATCTTACCTTTACTCTGTAGTTTCTGTTCACATTTTTCATCATGGCCAAATATTGTGTCGAAATTTTTTAGCTGACGGACTGGCTTCTAAAGGCATAACTGCTAGCTGATGATGTGGGGACAGGGAGCGTGAAAGGGGTATCTCGCACAGACAGAGCTTCGGTATGTTTTCAGAGTTACCTAGCAGAGGTAGATCTACGGACTCGATGTCTTGTAGACAGAGAGATGTGAGGTGACGTGGACTGAATCACAAAATGGCTACCAACAGTTCCTAGTTTCAAAAGTTCGCACCGAGGCTCGCAGAGAGAGAGCTGCGGCCCATGGGCTCGACTCGCAGAGAGAGAGAGCTATGGGCCATCCGCTTGCAAAGGCACAGCAGTGTACTAGCTCGCAGAGGTAGAGAGCTGCGAGCTGACGGACTGGCTTCTCAAGGCATAGCTGCGAGCTGGTGATGTGGGGAGAGGGTGCATGAAAGGGGTATCACTATCTTGCACAGACAGAGCTCCGGTATATTAAATTGCCCCCGGGACCTTTGTTTTATTTTCACTCGATGCGAGGCACAAGATGGCTGCTAACACTTCCTGGTTTGAAGTGTTAGCAGCCAATCAGAGGCAAGCTTGTGCTCGGGAGTTAGGCTCCGCCCAAATATATATATATATATATTTATTTTCCTTTAATATCTCAAAAACGACTGAATGGATTTACACCATTTCAACAAAAGCGTCCTTCCTGGACCAAGACTTTTCTCCCTGCCAAATTCGACTAAATTCCGTTCAGCAGTTTGACCTGTAGCCTTGCCTAAAGTTTCCTATTGAAATTGCATGGAGAAAACACGTTTTGGGACCTTCTTTTTTTCTCAGTCCCCTCTTGACGAGTCACTCCCAAACTTTCAAGATAGGAGCTGACATGAAATGAGGAACTTTTTGGAAAATGTTGTAACGATTTGTCAAATGACGCCAAAGTTATAAGCACATCAAAAAAAGTTTTTTCTATAGAAACTAGGTTCTAACTATAACTATCTACTGGCAACCGCCAGTAGATTATATATATATACATATATATATATATATATATATATATATATATATATATATTCAGCTCACAGTTCCATCGGGTAATCGTACCCGTAACAGAAGACAGCACTCGCGGAGGAGAGTTCGAAAGATTTATTTCCTGAACTCCGGGCAAACAAGACGCGTTTCGGCACTTAGCCTTTGTCAATTTCTGCACGTAAATGCTGCGGCCATATTTTATTTATAAATGTGCATTCATGATATCCGGTGTAAAGACAGAGAAAGGACTATTCGTAAGGCGGCAACAAATAATATCATTCCGCCATCTTTGAATGTCTAAAAACGGAACGTAATGCAATAAATATAGCATTGTTTCCACAGTATAACGTCAATTGATCAATCGTTAAATAACAATTTGTACAACCCTAAATGGGAAAATCGATTATACATGATACATTCATAGTTATTGTTATAACTGTCCAAATCTCGCCCACAGATGGGCCAATTTTCTGCCTTATACCAGAGATCCCATGGCACCACATCTAAGCAAAACATGATCAGTCAACACCCGATATACTTTTTCTTAGAATCCCGTGGTTTGATGTTTTATGAACACAGCAGTATGATTCTGGAATTTGTCAGTTTTTGCCTGACTCACAACATATTTTTGTTTCAAAAACATCTGTTTAGACATTTGGATAGTTATAACAATAACTATGAATGTATCATGTATAATCGATTTTCTCATTTAGGGTTGTACAAATTGTTATTTAACGATTGATCAATTGACGTTATACTGTGGAAACAATGCTATATTTATCGCATTACGTTCCGTTTTTAGACATTCAAAGATGGCGGAATGATATTATTTGTTGCCGCCTTACGAATAGTCCTTTCTCTGTCTTTACACTGGATATCATGAATGCACATTTATAAATAAAATATGGCCGCAGCATTTACGTGCAGAAATTGACAAAGGCTAAGTGCCGAAACGTGTCTTGTTTGCCCGGAGTTCAGGAAATAAATCTTTCGAACTCTCCCCCGCGAGTGCTGTCTTCTGTTACGGGTACGATTACCCGATGGAACTGTGAGCTGAATATTGAAGCGGGAACACCCCCGCTTGGCGTGCACCCGTTCGTGAGTGCAACTGGCTGGTGTTGCGGAGCGATAAATATATATATATATATATATATATATATATATATATATATATATATATATAAATATTATCTACTGGCGGTCGCCAGTAGATGGTTATAGTTGGGACCGTGTTTCGATAGGAAATCTCAAAATTCTATTTTGAATAACTTTGGCGCCGGTTGACGAATCCTCATGAAATTTTCAAAACTAATGGGGCGTTCCGCTCAGCTCCTACCCTGAAAGTCTCGGGGTGATTCGTAAAGCGGGGGCCGAGAAAAGAGGGGGGTCCCAAAACACGTTATCCCCATGCATTTTCCCATAGGGACCTTTAGTCGAAGGTACAGCCCGAACAGCTGAACAGAATTACTTGAAATTTCTCAGGTCAGGGAAGTGCCTTTTGCATATCTGGTGTCAATCTGTTCAGTATTTCCTGAGAAAATTGTAGTTAAAAGTACATAAATATCTATAGGTGCGCACCGTGCGCGCACCGTGCCGTGCGCAAGCGTAATTCTGATTGGTGGTTAGATGTCAGTAAACATTCGAATCGGTCGAAATCAGGAAGTGTCGGCCGCCATTTTGTCTGTCGCACTGAAAGGGAAAGGTGGAAAAAAGGTGGAAAACGTGAAAAGGGGGCAGGGAAGAGAGTTCCTGACCCCCTAGCCTTTGTCAGGGGGTCACAGAAGGACCCCCAAGGGTGAAAAAAACATTTTATTTTTTTTCAAAAAATCGCGGGGTGTGCGCACGGTGCGCGCACAGTGAAAAACCCTTAAAAAAAAACATATAAGAACGTGAAAAGGGGGCAGGGTAGAGAGTGCCTGACCCCCTAGCCTTTGACAGGGGGTCCCTGAAGGACCCCGAAGGGTGAAAAAAATATTTCATTTTTTTCAAAAATCGCGAGGTGCGCGCACGGTGCGCGCACGGCAGGAAAAAAATCATAAAAAATAGAATTAAAAATCAAGTTTAAGTGTTTAGATGTTAGGTGGCTCTAAAAAGAGTCGTTGTGTTCATTGAGTGTTTTTTGGTACCTACAAGTAAGTACCGATGCAGAGCCTAAAGTTCAACAGGAAGACTCTGTTCCCTTCATCATTGAAATGTACCTCCTCTATAAATGCCTTGCATGTTGTAACACAAGTTGTTGTGGTATATAAAACCCATACCATAGTCTCTGAGGAAAGCAGAAACAGACTTATTGACGTGCTTTCTTGCTTTGTCAATCTGCAGACAATGTTGGTTGGACCAGTTCCACTTTTGCCTTTGGCATATATTAGAACATACAAAGGTAGTTTGAGGAAAAAGTGACATCAATTTCACAAAGGTGTCCTTAACAAGCATTTCCAGACCTACCCCAGTTAAAGTGCCTAGGTCATTTCCACCACAGTGCACAATTATAAGGTTAGGCTGTGGGAGATGTAGAAAGGATTTCACCAAAGGCATTAATTGGTGTCACTTTAACCCTCTCTGACCAATCCATTTAATGTCTACATTTGGCAAAGCAAGGTCTTTCACAATACCTCTTTTTTCTGCATACTTTTCACTCCAGAAGACATAGCTATGACCTACAATCCACACTGTGAACATCTTCCAAGGAGATCTGGATGCACTCAGAAGGTGTCTTTCAGTAGAATGGCAATATGAAAAGAAAGATAGTTGTAAAATGGAGGCTTACATACTTTTTTTTAAATAAAAAGAACTAATTGGATGTTTCAAACCATTCTACACTAAAAACTAGGTTGTATGTGTACATTTTTAAAAGCATGTTTTGTATTGGTTCAGAAAAATGTGTTCCCAGAGAACATTAGTTTGGATCTGCTGTTAGGTTTGAAAAGTCAAGCACTCTTGCTCTTTGGATTAGAAACATTGTGTGCTGAACTTCTGACCTCTCTGTTCACACCAGTGTTCCATGACCTGTTGCCATGCTAGCAGGTAGAAGTCATGTTGGGGGTAGGGATCATTTGGAAAGGGTTGAAATTTGCAACCAATAGAAATGTGTGTTTCCATTTGAAAAAATGTGGGAAGCAATGTGATTTGAAGTTAACATGTATACGTGTGAAAAAAGAGAGGGAAACTTTGCCATTTACTGGTTCTGGTGAGAGGAGTACAGCTCAGAGATTCTGGCTCTGATAATCTGCTGTGTGAGTACCACATTTCTTTCTCAACTAACTACTTTTAAAGGTGAGTTATGAATTTGAGAGGGGATGTATGTGGTGCATTTTGATATAAATAATAGAAATGTGTTTCTTCTTTTAAAGTTGTGTTTTACAATTTATGTTTTGGAAGGTATTTAACTGAATTGAACTTGTAAAATATTATGGAGTATGTCTTCACCATAAGTTAAGGTGTACTGGTATCACCCAGCAATACTGTTTTGTGCCTGGAATCATATCATGAGTCAGTGTGCACACAAGAATTGTTGTCAGAGATTTAATTTGTGTTGCTCTTGTTGTGTAAGATTTGCACTCGTAAGAAAGGGGCAGCTTGTTTTCTTGAACTGTGATGGTTAGCATTCAGCAGAAATCACTAAAATATTTAACTGCCTTGAACTTGTAAGATATTATGGAGTATGTGTTCACCATAAGTTAAGGTGTACTGGTATCACCCAGGAATACTGTTTTGTGCCTAGAATCACACCACGAGTCTGTGTGCACACAGGAATTGTTGTCAGAGATTTAATTTGTATTGCTGTTGTTCTGTAAGACTTGCACTTGCAGGAAAGGGGCAGCTTGTTTTCTTGAACTGTGATGGTTAGCATTCAGCAGAAATCACTATCTCATAAATGAGAGGCAAATGCTAACACATTTGAAATCAACATGGTAGATTTTCCTTCCACTCCTGCAATGGGTGAGGTAATTCCTACATGTTCAAAAGTCCAATTTACCCTTACCACACATGTACTCTTACATACATCTCTGCAGTCTTCATGCAGTTGTGCAAGCGTCCATGCAGATCTCTCTTGCACCTGACAATACACAGTCTCCAGAAACACACTCTTAGCACACAGACAGCTGCTTCTCCTACACTCCGATGCTTACTATTCAGCACTGTGTGGTATTTCAGATAGCAGTGTGTAACGCTAACACATTCAACGTCACCAAGGCTCATTTCCTTTGCTCTAGTCTAATCACTCAGCCAGGTAACACATGCTCATGATCTCAAGTAGCTGTTAGGACATGTGCTCTTTTCTGCCTCTCTAAACTATAAGGAAAATGTGTCAGGCTGCTACAGCAATTATCACTTACTGTACCACAGTACTAAAAGTGCTTTGAAATTGCCAATCAAATATCGTTTTCAGCCTAGAATCACACCATGAGTCTGTGTGCACACAGGAATTATTGTCAGAGATTTAATTCGTGTTGCTGTTGTTATGAAAGACTTGCACTTTCAGGAAAGGGGCAGCTTTTTTTCTTGAACTGTGATGGTTAGCATTCAGCAGAAATCACTATCTCACAAATGAGAGGCAAATGCTAACACATTTGAAATCAACATGGTAGATTTTCCTTCCCCTCCTGCAATGGGTGTGGTAATTCCTACATGTTCAAAACTCAAATTAACCCTTACCACACATGTACTCTTACATACATCTCTGCAGTCTTCATGCAGTTGTGCAAGCGTCCATGAAGATCTCTCTTGCACCTGACAATACACAGTCTCCAGAAACACACACTTAGCACACAGACAGCTGCTTCTCCTACACTCCGATGCTTACTATTCAGCACTGTGTGGTATTTCAGATAGCAGTGTGTAACGCTAACACATTCAACGTCACCAAGGCTCATTTCCTTTGCTCTAGTCTAATCACTCAGCCAGGTAACACATGCTCATGATCTCAAGTAGCTGTTAGGACATGTGCTCTTTTCTGCCTCTCTAAACTATAAGGAAAATGTGTCAGGCTGCTACAGCAATTATCACTTACTGTACCACAGTACTAAATGTGCTTTGAAATTGCCAATCAAATATCGTTTTCTGCCTAGAATCACACCATGAGTCTGTGTGCACACAGGAATTATTGTCAGAGATTTAATTTGTGTTGCTGTTGTTCTGAAAGACTTGCACTTTCAGGAAAGGGGCAGCTTTTTTTCTTGAACTGTGATGGTTAGCATTCAGCAGAAATCACTATCTCACAAATGAGAGGCACATGCTAACACATTTGAAATCAACATGGTAGATTTTCCTTCCCCTCCTGCAATGGGTGTGGTAATTCCTACATGTTCAAAACTCAAATTAACCCTTACCACACATGTACTCTTACATACATCTCTGCAGTCTTCATGCAGTTGTGCAAGCGTCCATGAAGATCTCTCTTGCACCTGACAATACACAGTCTCCAGAAACACACTCTTAGCACACAGGCAGCTGCTTCTCCTGCACTCCCATGCTTACTATTCAGCACTGTGTGGTATTTCAGATAGCAGTGTGTAACGCTAACACATTCAATGTCACCAAGGCTCATTTCCTTTGCTCTAGTCTAATCACTCACCCAGGTTCCACTTGCTGATGATCTTAAGTAGCTGTTAGGACATGTGCTCTTTTCTGCCTCTCTAAACTATAAGGAAAATGTGTCAGGCTGTTACAGCAATTATCACTTACTGTACCACAGTAGTAAATGTGCTTTGAAATTGCCAATCAAATATCGTTTTCTGCCTAGAATCATACCATGAGTCTGTGTGCACACAGGAATTGTTGTCAGAGATTTCATTTGTGTTGCTGTTGTTCTGAAAGACTTGCACTTGCAGGAAAGGGGCAGCTTTTTTTCTTGAACTGTGATGGTTAGCATTCAGCAGAAATCACTATCTCACAAATGAGATGCAAATGCTAACACATTTGAAATCAATATGGTAGATTTTCCTTCCACTCCTGTAATGGGTGAGATAATTCCTACATGTTCAAAACTCCAATTAACCCTTACCACACATGTACTCTCACAAACATCTCTGCAGTCTTCATGCAGTTGTGCAAGCGTCCATGCAGATCTCTCTTGCACCTGACAATACACGGTCTCCAGAAACACACTCTTAGCACACAGGCAGCTGCTTCTCCTGCACTCCCATGCTTACTATTCAGTACTGTGTGGTATTTCAGATAGCAGTGTGTAACGCTAACACATTCAATGTCACCAAGGCTCATTTCCTTTGCTCTAGTCTATTCACTCAGCCAGGTAACACATGTTCATGATCTCAAGTAGCTGTTAGGACATGTGCTCTTTTCTGCCTCTCTAAACTATAAGGAAAATGTGTCAGGCTGTTACAGCAATTATCACTTACTGTACCACAGTAGTAAATGTGCTTTGAAATTGCCAATCAAATATCGTTTTCTGCCTAGAATCATACCATGAGTCTGTGTGCACACAGGAATTGTTGTCAGAGATTTCATTTGTGTTGCTGTTGTTCTGAAAGACTTGCACTTGCAGGAAAGGGGCAGTTTTTTTTCTTGAACTGTGATGGTTAGCATTCAGCAGAAATCACTATCTCACAAATGAAATGCAAATGCTAACACATTTGAAATCAACATGGTAGATTTTCCTTCCACTCCTGCAATGGTTGAGGTAGTTCCTCCATGTTCAAAACTCCAATTAACCCTTACCACACATGTACTCTTACATACATCTCTGCAGTCTTCATGCAGTTGTGCAAGCGTCCATGCAGATCTCTCTTGCACCTGACAATACACAGTCTCCAGAAACACACTCTTAGCACACAGGCAGCTGCTTCTCCTGCACTCTCATGCTTACTATTCAGCGCTGTGTGGTATTTCAGATAGCAGTGTGTAACGCTAACACATTCAACGTCACCAAGGCTCATTTCCTTTGCTCTAGTCTAATCACTCACCCAGGTAACACATGCTCATGGTCTCAAGTAGCTGTTAGGACATGTGCTCTTTTCTGCCTCTCTAAATTATAAGGAAAATGTGTCAGGCTGTTACAGTAATTATCACTTACTGTACCACAGTAGTAAATGTGCTTTGAAATTGCCAATCACATATCGTTTTCTGCCTAGAATCACACCATGAGTCTGTGTGCACACAGGAATTGTTGTCAGAGATTTCATTTGTGTTGCTGTTGTTATGAAAGACTTGCACTTGCAGGAAAGGGGCAGCTTGTTTTCTTGAACTGTGATGGTTAGCATTCAGTAGAAATCACTATCTCACAAATGAGAGGCAAATGCTAACACATTTGAAATCAATATGGTAGATTTTCCTTCCACTCCTGCAATGGGTGAGGTAATTCCTACATGTTCAAAACTCCAATTAACCCTTACCACACATGTACTCTTACAAACATCTCTGCAGTCTTCATGCAGTTGTGCAAGCGTCCATGCAGATCTCTCTAGCACCTGACAAGACACAGTTTCCAGAAACACACTCTTAGCACACAGGCAGCTACTTCTCCTAAACTCCCATGCTTACTAATCAGCACTGTGTGGTATTTCAAATAGCAGTGTGTAACGCTAACACATGCAAAGTCACCAAGGCTCATTTCCTTTGCTCTAGTCTAATCACTCACCCAGGTAACACATGCTCATGGTCTCAAGTAGCTGTTAGGACATGTGCTCTTTTCTGCCTCTCTAAACTATAAGGAAAATGTGTCAGGCTGTTACAGTAATTATCACTTACTGTACCACAGTAGTAAATGTGCTTTGAAATTGCCAATCAAATATCGTTTTCTGCCTAGAATCACACCATGAGTCTGTGTGCACACAGGAATTGTTGTCAGAGATTTAATTCGTGTTGCTGTTGTTCTGTAAGACTTGCACTTGCAGGAAAGGGGCAGCTTGTTTTCTTGAACTGTGATGGTTAGCATTCAGCAGAAATCACTATCTCACAAATGAGAGGCAAATGCTAACACATTTGAAATCAACATGGTAGATTTTCCTTCCACTCCTGCAATGGGTGAGGTAATTCCTACATGTTCAAAACTCCAATTACCCCTTACCACACATGTACTCTTACATACATCTCTGCAGTCTTCATGCAGTTGTGCAAGCATCTATGCAGATCTCTCTTGCACCTGACAATACACAGTCTCCAGAAACACACTCTTAGCACACAGGCAGCTGCTTCTCCTACACTCCCATGCTTACTATTCAGCACTGTGTGGTATTTCAGATAGCAGTGTCTTTCTAGGAAAGTTTGTCAAAGTGTTTTTCACCATTTTAGGATGCTGGCAGTACATCATACTGAAATGAGAAAGTTTGTGAGAAGATTGTATTTGGCTAAAAGTCCAGCACTAAAGTTAAATGAGTTGAATAATGCTCTGTTCCGTGGATCTGTATCAGATGTAGAGAAGGTTTCTGATGAAATTCAGTTTTGTTACTTTGGTCCAGAACAAGAAAGTGCAGGAATTGACACAGTTATTGAGGAAAATGTGGAAGAGAATGTAGAACCCACTGTTAGTAAAAATTTTGAAGATCAAATGACAAAATGTACTATCATCTCTAATGAAAGACCAAATATTACTTGTATTTGTTGCCGGAGAAGCCATTATAAAATTCAAACAAGGAATGTTGATCTCTATAAAAAAAGTGAAAAAGAAGATAAATATAAGTGGAAGGATTTTGCTACATATATATTTCTGGAAAATTGTTTTGATTTGGGTGAAGATCAGCGTATTTGTAAATACTGTTATAACAAGTTAGAAGAAAATAAAATGCCAGCTAGAGCTGTACATAATAATTTAGAATTGGTTGATATTCCTGCAGAACTTTCTTATTTAAATACGTATGAATCTATACTCATTCAATGTGTCCATCCGTTTCAGACTATAGTTCGTTTGGAGCCCAAAACAGGTAAATTACCTCCTTCAGATTTACAAAGCGGTTTAAAAGGAAGAGTTGTCTATTTGCCATAAGATTTGAAAAAATTATTGAAACAATTGATGCAGATACTTTGGAAACTGAACCATTAGTTATTCTGGTTAATGGTGTACCTACAAAGAATAAGAAAATTTGGCAGGAGCTGGTAGATGTACGAAAAGTACAAAGAGCAAATTTATATTTGAAAAGAAATAATAAGTGGTATGAATCAATTTATATGGATGAAGATGAAGAAGTTTTACTAGCAGACACAGGAATAACAACAGGGCAAATTGAAAAAGTGGATAAGTCAAAAGAAGATGAATTTTATGAACATTTCAGCATTCATCCTCTTCATTCTAAAGAAGTTATGGGAAACACTATTGATCTGTTTCAGATGAAAAAAGCAAAAGGAACTCCCGTGAGTGTATGGGAGGAGAGCTTGGAAGCTCATTGTTTTCCCCAGCTGTTTCCTACAGGAAAAGGTGGACGATATGATGAACGTCCAGTACAGATTCCTGCTTCTGAGTATCGGACTACAAGATTATATGCAGAAGATCCAAGATTTTGTCAAAGTATTCCTTATTTGTTCCATCTTTTATTTGAAAGTGACTTGTCTGCACTTTCTTATGCAGTAAATCACATTTTAAAAACTGGAGTACATCTACATAATGTGTCTGCAAAGGATTTTATGAACAAAGTGCAACAGCTAGATGATCATTTGGAATCTCAATTGATTAATTTGATGGCTTGTCAGCGTGGGACTAATGAATATTGGTACCGACGCCATGGAGAATTGAAATGTATATTACGGAACTTAGGAACTCCTACATGGCTCCTTACCCTAAGCTGCGCTGAGTACGCTTGGGATGATTTACTTGATTTTCTTCGAGAGGCAAATTCAAATATTGAAAACATCCAATACAAGACAGAAGGAGAATTGTGCTCATTGGATCTGGTTAATGTTTGCAGATATTTCAATCATAGATTTGAGGCTAAGATGTCCTTCATCTGCAATAAAAAAATCCACCTCTTGGAGAAGTTGTGGATTTCTTTTGCAGAAAAGAGTACCAAGCAAGAGGTGCTCCTCATATTCATATGCTGTTGTGGATCAAGGATGCCCCAAAATTTGGAACAGATTCTGATGATGCAGTTTTATCTTTCATTGAAGAATATGCAACATGTGCTATACCTAAAAGCACAGAAGAAACAAACTTAAAAGAGCAAGTTTTACGTTTCCAAAGTCATCGGTGTGGAAAATACTGTCGACGAAAGTACAAGAGTAAAGATAAATTCTACACAAAATGCCGATTTGGATTTCCACAACCTGTTCTTTCAAAAGGAAGAGTAAACAGTTTTATGTCAGCTGTGCGACATACTATTACAAGAAAATCGCCGAAAAATACCTACAACCTAAGAAGAAAAGAAGAGTCAAAATACATAAATGACTACAACCCAGTCATTTTATCCATGTGGAATGCTAACATGGATATTCAATATGTAGCTGACAATTCTATTGCTGTTGCTCGGTATGTCACATCTTACATCACTAAATCTGAGAAAACGGAATTGAAAGAAATGTGGGAAGAGATTTCTCACGAGAAGACTGTCAATAAAAAGCTATACAGTTTCAGTTTAAAGATGTTATCACATTGAGAAATTGGGTCATACGAATGCTCAGATAGGTTATCATCTGCAAGTCTGTACTCCAAATCCAGAAGAATAATTTGGGTAAGTTTAGGTCTTGCAGGAATGCGAAATCGGGTACTGAAATCTATTCGAGAAATTGAATATTTAGCAGAGTACGAACCAGAAAGTACAGACATTTTAAGAACAAACATGTTGGACACATATTACCCACAAAGAAGTCATCATCTTGCGAACATGTGTCTCTATGAAGTGCTGCAGAACTACATTTTTAAACGGAATGCCACAGAAGACATCATCAATGGAAAATATAAAGTCATTGGTGAGGAAGGATGTTTGGTGAAACAAACAAAAGAAAGTTTGATTAATCACAGAAATCTGAGTTGTGACACTACTGACAAAAGGAATTTTACTACTTAGTACTTTTACAGTTGTTTAAACCATGGCGTTCAGAGGATGAATTACTTGGAGATTTTCAGAGCTATGAAGATTCCTTTAATGCATGCAAAGATAGCATAGAATGCAGTACTTTCACAACTTATGTACAAATGTTAAATGAAGAAATTGAACAAGAAGCAACAATTGCAGCTGAAGTAGCTAGAGACAGTTCTCAAGACAGTCAAAGTTCTGGGACGTTCAGTCAAGATCCTCTAGGACAACCAATCGTAGAAAATGAAGCTGCAATAGCCATGACTGAAGTGGAAACAGCTATGAATCAAGCTCAGGAAGATTTAGTAAACTTACCAAATTTGGAACAACAACTGAATGATGAACAACAACAAAATTATGAGGAAGTCACAAAACAAATTGATCATGGATTACTACATGAAAATAAAGAGTGCACATGTACATCATTTGAACCAATCAGAATGTATGTGAGTGGACAAGCTGGAACTGGAAAAAGTTTCTTAA
Source organism: Triturus cristatus (assembly GCF_964204655.1). Classification (NCBI taxonomy): domain Eukaryota; kingdom Metazoa; phylum Chordata; class Amphibia; order Caudata; family Salamandridae; genus Triturus; species Triturus cristatus. The sequence goes on from NC_140585.1 coordinate 1,170,939,954, forward strand.
TTAAAGTAATTAGAAGCTACCCACAGAAAAAAACAGATTCAACTTTGTCTTGTGTTGTTACTGCTCCAACTGGGTTAGCAGCGTATAACATAAAAGGAGTTACCTTACATCGTTTGCTAATGTTACCAGTAGAGCATGAGAACAAAATACAATACCACAAGCTAACAGGAGAAGCATGTTTTGAAGTTTCAAGAGTATTGAAGAAAATGAAAGTTCTCATTATTGATGAGGTAAGCATGGTATCAAACTTAAAGCTTGCCTTTGTGCATTTAAGAATGCAGCAAATTCTTAAGACAGACTATGACGTTTTGTTTGGCGGAAAACATGTTATAGTTTTTGGGGATCTACTGCAGCTCACTCCAGTTAAAGTACAACCAGTATTTCATACTCTTACATATGAAGACACGAAAAAGTCGTTAGGAAGTATAGGTAATGTGAATATTTGGACATACTTTGAGTACAAAGAACTTATTACCAATATGCGGCAAGTAAATGATGATGATTATGCAAGAATTCTCAAAGATATCAGAATTGGACTACTCACAGAACATGGCAGAAAATCTTTACAGAGTCGATTGCTATGTAATTTGTTTCCAACAGAACAAATAGTTCCAGAGAAAATATACAAGAAAATTGCAGAAAAAAATAATGTAATCTGCTTAATGCCAACACTACATGAATGCTCTATATTCAATCAAGAACTTTTGAAATTGGAAAATGAAGAGATTCTAAAACTGGAACCTGTGGATAAAATACAGCATGAAGGAATAACTATTATATTGACATGCAAATTGACAACTAAATTGGATTCTCTAGAGAAAAACATATCGAAAACAGCTGGTTTAGAAAAGAATCTTTATGTATGTATGAACTGTCGAGTAATTTTAAGACGTAATTTGGATGTAGAAAAAGGTTTAGTGAATGGAGCTATGGGCAAAATTGTGGGTTTTGTTAATTACCAGAAAAAAGATGGAATTGAACTTTTAAAAATAAAATTTGATCAGATTGAAGAGGTTAAAGACATTAGTTGTTGTTCAGTTAGTTTTTTGCTTGTGAAAGACTTATATGTACGTAGGAAGCAGTTTCCGTTTTGTCTAGCATATGCTGTACCTATTCACAAATCTCAAGGATTAACTGTAGATAGTGCTATTGTAAACATTGGATCTAGTGTGTTTAAAGAAGGTATGGCATATGTTGCTTTGTCACGCGTGAAAAAAATATCTGGTTTATTCATGATAGACTTTGATGACTCAAAAGTTAGTGCTGATGCAAACTGTGTAAAGGAGTATAATAGATTAAGAAGAAGCTATGCTCCTCATTTAGGTCAGTATCCTGTGTTTGAAAAACGTGTTGTTTGTCGGAAAAGGAGAATTTAGAATATCTGTAATGAGGATGTACAGAAGAGTAAACAAATAGAGAGTGATGTGATTGCAAGTAAAAAGAAAAAGGACAATGTTGAAGAGGTTGTTGGTTGTCATTTTGAAAATAGCTCTGGTGTCAACTGCTACGCTAATGTAGTGCTGAATGTTGTATTTTATCTTGAAAGTTTGCAAGAGCAGATAATACTAAATCATGAAAAAAGATTCTGTTCTCTGCTGAGTTTCCTTTATGAGAAGCTGAGTAATGATAAAACTAAAATAGAAAGTGCTTCTGATGTTAGAAATCTTTAAGATGTATGTTCTGGATGTACACAGTTTACACAAAATGTCCAGCAAGATGCACAGGAATTCTTAATGTATATGCTTATGGTACTGGAAGATGAAGGGGTATAAATAGAAAATATATTTGGTCGCTCTTATAAATGGGAACATTGTTGTGAAAACTGTATGAACACATGCAGCACTAATGTTGATTCTGAAAGGTTCATACATTTAACATTACCAGAGAGTAAATCAGTGACTTTTAGTAAATTAGTTAAAGATGCAAATCACAACATGGAATGTTCTCAATGTAAATCAGAAATGTTATCAACGTTATTTTTAAAGAAATATGGACAGTATGTGATTTTAATGATACAACGTTGTAGAGCTGATGGAACAAAATTGGACACTTTAATAAAGAAGTTTGTAGGAAATCAATTATCAATATCAGGAAAAACTTTTGTTGCAGTTGCAATAATTTTTCGTGGTGGACCTTCTATAACTTCTGGTCATTACACAGTTTATCTAAAATGTGAAAAAGGCTGGACACTGTGTAATGATTCTCAATTGATTTTCAAGCAATGTTTGCCTGCAGAATTACCAAATTGTTACTTAATTTTTCTAAAACCAAAATTTTAAATACAAATTCCAGCATCTGAAGAAACCATTATTTCAATTTGATAGGATTAACATTGGATATTTCACTTAAAAAGGATTTAAAAATTACCATTTGGCCTCATGGAAAGGTAAATGTTTCAATTGTGGACTTCTTTGACAGATATTATTTTGGTGTATGTGCTTAAGCAACAAGATTTACAGACGTTATTTATTGCAAATAGTTATTGTTCTTAGAAGATATTTTTAATATATATGTTACATTTCTATCAAAGTATGTTTTACTGAGGATACATTCAGGGCTTTTTTAAACAATCTTTCAGATTGCTTATTTTTTTGCCCGCTGTTAAGTGATGAATACAATTGATATCACTATTTTAAGTGAAATTCAATATATTCTGAAAACAGCAAAACAAGGGCAAATAATTACTATATGAAATATGAAAATATATGTACTGTTTTCTAAAATGTATTGTTAAATATTAATATTTTTTTCTTTTTTTTCAGATCTAGAAAGAAAATTTAGAAAATTGAATCCATTTTTCTTGCAATTAAAAACAACCATTTATTTCTAATTAAGTTATTTTGTTGGACAGGTAAGTTTACAATATCTGTATTTCTCACCCCTTCACTTTCATGCTCCCTTTTCTTCACTTCTCCTCACTCTGCTTTTCTCATTCCTCTACCCTCTCTCTTCTTGCTTTACTGCTCTTTTGTAACTCCCTCACTCCTTCTCTACTACTCCCCTAGGTTTACTGCCTCCATCACTATTTTTTCAACCATGTTTCTCTCCCTGTCTCCATATGTCTCAGTAATTCTAACTGCCTTACTCCTTCTCAGTTCCTTGCTCTCTGTCTCTGTTTCTGTCTCTCTTCCTTTGTCTGTCTTACCCTTAATTTCCTTAACATCTCTGGGGCAGATTTACAAGCCCCCTGTGCCACCACTACGTCACTTTTCATGACGTACTGGTGGCACAGGGGGCTCCTCCATATTTACAAGGAGAGGAAAAGCCACCCTGCGTGACTTTTCCTCTCCTTGTAAATACAGCCACTTCACACGCAGCAATGTGCGTTGAAGGGGCGTTCCATAGGTGTTGTTGTGGGTGTTCCCACGCAACACCCATAGAACTAGACACATCTCCAGATTTACGAGAAATCGTAACTCTGGAGTTGCGTGTGGATGCTACACCACCCTAGAGGTGGCGTAGCGAGACGGTGGAGAAGGTGACCACCGCGTTTGCAGAGATCTTTTGGATAAGCGCTGTATTGTGGCTCGCGCTTATTTTTAAAATCACCCAATTTTGTATTTGTGTTTATTCTTGCTTTCATTCCCCCTGATTTTAATCTGCTGCTGCGACCCCCCCTGGCCCTCACGGCACATAATATTGAGTGAAACCACCGCTATTTTGTGGGTCCGGGCTCCGGGGCTCCTGTGTCACGTGACGACGCCATCTTGGGAAGGCTGTTCCCTTCCTTTGCTTGGGGGTTAGCGCGCTAGCGCTTCTCACCGCCACTCGCCTACTTAAGGTGAGCTTTGACACGGGGTCAGCCTGGAGAATGTGACCACCGCGTTTGCAGAGATCTTTTGGATAAGCGCTGTATTGTGGCTCGCGCTTATTTTTAAAATCACCCAATTTTGTATTTGTGTTTATTCTTGCTTTCATTCCCCCTGATTTTAATCTGCTGCTGCGACCCCCCCTGGCCCTCACCGCACATAATATTGAGTGAAACCACCGCTATTTTGCGGGTCCGGGCTCCGGGGCTCCTGGGTCACGTGCCGACGCCATCTTCGGAAGGCTGTTCCCTTCCTTTGCTTGGGGGTTAGCGCGCTAGCGCTTCTCACCACCACTCGCCTACTTAAAGCTCGCCTGGAGCGAAGCGGTCACGCGTAGCGGTCATGCCTTCCCTATGCCTGAGTCTCGCCAGAGTCCTGCCCGTCTGCGCCCGTCAGTGCTAAGGCAATGCTAGGGCAGGGCACTCTGGCTCTCCCAGGATGATATCTGCTGGAGACCTGCGTCTACTGCGCCGTGTGGTAAGTGGCTGCCATCATGGCGCCCTGGATCCTCTTAGTGGGCCATACCAGTGTCCCACCTGTTCCTTCAAACTTCCGAAACCGCTGCCTATCTTGAGTCTCCAATCAATAGCTCCTATGGTCCATATGCCAGACCCTGCTCTGGGCTTAGTTACCCGTCCTACTCTCAAAATTTTCCACCTGAATGTGAGCTCACTGGCTTGTCATTCTCAAGAAGTATTCTCTCTGATCACTGATGAGAACCCGGATATCTTCTTCTTCACCGAAACCTGGTTGCATGACCAATCTACGGCTGTCATAAACTTAGCCCTCCCAGTGGGATACACCATGCACTCGCACCACCGTAATGCTAGAGGCGGAGGCATCGCGGTTGCGGTAAAAACTTGCTATCCGTGCGCCTGGAATCCTACCATCATAGCAGGATGCGAGAGCGCGCATTTCAACATCACAGTAAATCCCCACTTCACTTTTTCGGGACTACTAATCTATAGGCCTCCCGGTCCCGAGGGCGCTTTCCGTCTCAGCCTCCTGGAGGTGGTCTCCTCCCTAGTCATGAAAACAGCTAATTTCACGATCATTGGAGACCTTAACCTGCACATGGATGCCCCACTCTCCAACTCGGTCTATAGCCTCCTAGCTGATCTTGAAGCTTTCCAATTAATCCAACTGGTAGAACTACCGACTCATACTGGCGGACACTTGCTAGACCCCTTCCTGACGAATATCTCCACCAATATCTCAGTGGTCCAGCCCAAGCCTATGGCCTGGACCGATCATTATCTGATCGAGATGCATATCACCACTATCATCCCTCCCCCTAGAAACAACACTCCTGATATTCTCAAACGTCCCTGGAGAAACCTGAATTTAGAGCACTTTCACCATCTTTTGATGAAGCACCACCCTCAACCCCCCAAGGAAGTCTCCCTTGGCTATGATAGCTTCTGTAAGTGGTTAGACCACTCACTAGATACTCTTATACCTGCCAGGTGGAGTAAGACTAGATCAAGTCCCTCCAGCCCTTGGTACGACGAATCCCTTAAGATGCTTAAATCTTCTTGTAAAAAAGCGGAACGTCCATGGCGCAGAACCTATGATGCTGACCTTAAATCAGCCTATAGGACCTGCACCAGAACGTACCATCGGGCCATATGCACAGCCAGGGCAGCCTTTTACTCTCAGGAGATAAAGAATAGTACGAATCCTACCAAGGTTATCTTTAGGGTGTGCAAGGACCTCACTAGTAAAAAGACCGCTACTACTTTTACAGCTTCCATGGCACATTGTGAGGATTTGGCCTCGTTCTTTGTTGAAAAGGTGGAGGCCATCTACAGGTCATTCTCTCAGCCCTCCATCAGTGAGAATACCAGCGCTCCATTGGCTTCTAAACTTTTACTAGCCATTCCAAGTCCCACTCAAGAGGAGTTCAAAGCTTTGACGATTAAAGTCAAATCCGGGTCACCGGATGACCCTATGAGACCCACTCAATTTCGGGAACTCACCGAGTGTTGCTACCCGGCTATGCATAGTCTCATTGATCTCTCCTTTAACACCGGCAGTGTTCCCACTGCTTGGAAGCAGGCTACCATTATACCGATTCTTAAAAAACCTTCCCTTGACCCTACAAAATCAGAGCACTACCGACCCATCTCCCTTCTCCCTTGGATGGCCAAATTAGCCGAAGCTCACGCGAACCGTATTCTATCTTCTCACCTGCAGGAAGCTAACATACTGGACAATTCCCAGAATGGATTCCGAGCGGGCCACAGCACCGAGACTGCTCTCTTGGTTGTGGTGGAACATATCAGGAAAATGCTGGACCAGGGTCAGACGGCGGCACTGATCCTATTGGATCTTAGTGCCGCCTTTGACACGGTCTCCCATCAGATCCTTTTACAGCGTCTTGTGGAGGCAGGAGTTGGAGAGATGGCACTTGAATGGTTTCGCTTCTTTCTCACGGATCGAACCTTCAAAGTATCTTCACCGCCCTATGTCTCTGCCCCTCGCCCCATTCTCCAGGGTGTCCCGCAGGGTTCGGCTCTCAGCCCTACCCTATTTAATTTGTATGTTCAGCCGCTGGCGGAGGTAGCCCACAGTTTTGGTCTCACCATGGTGTCATACGCCGATGACACGCAGCTGGCGGTGGCACTCAATGGTGATTCCAATATGGATGCCTCTACCTTTCAGTCAGCTCTTAAGGCAGTGGCAGGTTGGATGGCGAACAATCGACTCCAACTCAATGCCACTAAGACCGAGGTTATCATCTTTGGCAGGGAAAGTGGGCTATGGGGAGACCATTGGTGGCCATCTGAGTTGGGTCCTGTTCCCATTCCTGTAGCTGAAGTCACAAATCTCGGGGTGTGGCTTGACGACAAACTTTCTTTCACTCCCCACACCAAACGTGTAGCTGGTATCTGTTTCGACGCCCTGCAGTGCCTTCGGCCCATTTTCAAATTTTTTGATGCGGATACCAGACAGATCATAGTTCAAGCCCTGGTTCTCACCAGATTGGACTATGCCAGCTCTCTGTTCTTGGGCGTGAATCAGGCAGAACTAGCTCGCCTTCAGCGGGTTCAAAATGCGGCGGCCAGGATGCTGGTCGGCCTTCCTAAGTTTGTCTCTGCTCGTCGTACCATCCAAGATCTCCACTGGCTACCAGTAGGTCAAAGAATTAAGTTTAAAGCTCTTTGCTTAACTTTTAAAATTCTTAAGTTAGCCTCCCCTCCTATTCTCACCCAGACAATCCTTCACTATGCCCCTTCCAGAGCCCTCCGATCCGCAGGGTCTAATCTAGCTATTGTTCCACGCTTCAAAAAAGCAAGAATGGGTGGACGTTCTTTTTCGGTGCTGGCGGCAACTCTTTGGAACTCTTTGCCTGCCTCACTTCGCTCCATCCCAGACCTGCTCCCTTTTAGGAAGTCATTAAAAACCTTCCTATTTTCCACAGCTTAGTCTCATTCCCTTCTGGTTATCTCTGTTGTGTTGTGTTTTATCATCTCCAAAAGCGCCGGGACGCCTCTTGGCTGCGGCATCTGTGCGCTATATAAAATAAAATTAAAAAAAATAAAATAAAAAAAAAAACAACAACGAGAAATGTTTTCATTTCTCCTCGTTTTTTCCTCTTTCAGTGCATACTGTTTTCTACAGCACGCATTAAAAGAGGAAAAAGCCTCTTGTGATTGTTTTTGTGCAGGAAGGTGTCCCTTCCTGCACAAGAACAATCTCCCCACCACGCAGGCATCCTTGCACCATGGTGCAAGGGAGCCTGTGCCGGCGCATGGCTGCAGTTTGTGCGCCAGCGCAGGGGAAGCATAGAGATGCGACATATTCTTGTAAATATGTTGCACCTCTGTGCTTCGAAACTAATGCAGCACGGCGCAGCAAAATTACTTGCTGCAGCGTGCTGCGTTAGTTTGTTATAAATCTGCCCCTCTGTTTCTACCACTCCTCCTCTCTCCATCACTCATTTTCCATCTATGTTAATTTTTTAACCTTCTCCGTCATTCTCCTTCCCTCACCTTCCCTAACTGTCACCATCCTTTACTCATAGTCACTCCTATTCTCCTACTTCACTTCCTCCTGTCTGTATCTCACACCCCTTCACCTTTTTGCATTCTTTCCTTCAATCTCCCTCACTCTGCTTTGCTCATTGAAATCCTGACTCCCTTTCTCTCACTCCAGTTTCCTAAATCCCTCCATCCCCTCACTCTCCATCTCTCACTTTCCCTTACCCCCTTTTCTAATCCTCATACCCATAAAAAAAATAGAATTAATAATCAAATTTAAGTGTTTAGATGTTGGTTGGCTCTAAAAAGAGCCGTTATGTTAATTGAGTGTTTTTTGGTACCTATAAGTAAGTACCGATGCAGAGTCTAAAGTTCAAGAGGAAGACTCTGTTCCCTTCATCTGTGAAATGTACACCGACTCCTCTATAAATGCCTTGCCACTCCCCTCACTATTTCTTCTTATTTCCTGGGACAAGGAGCTGAACAGGTATGAATTTTACTTGAAAATGGCAGAACAGCAGTCTAATCAGGGAGTGAGGAGGAGATCTGGATGCACTCAGAAGCATTGGTTCATAGTAGTTTCTCTTCCAGAATCTTCTGTTCCCTTCATCTGTGAAATGTACACCGTCTCCTCTATAAATGCCTTGCCAATCCCCACACTATTTCTTCTTATTTCCTGGGACAAGGAGCTGAACAGGTATCAATTTAACTTGAAAATGGCAGAACAGCAGACTACTTCAGGGAGTGAGGAGGAGATGTGGATGCACTCAGAAGGTATCTTTCAGTAGAATGGCAATATGAAATGAAAGATAGTTGTAAAATGGAGGCTTACATACTTTTTAAAAAAAATAAAAAGAACTCATTGGCTGTTTCAGAGCATTCAACACTAAAAACTAGACTGTATGTTTACATTTTTAAAAGCATGTGTTGTATTGGTTCAGAAAAATGTGTTCCCAGAGAACATTAGTTTGGATTTGCTGTTAGGTTTGAAAAGTCAAGCAATCTTGCTCTTTGGATTAGAAACATTGGGGCAGATTTACAAGCCCCTTGAGCCACTTTTGCGTCACTTTTTCCATGTTAAAAGTGACGCAAAAGTGGCGCAAGGGGCTTGTAAATCTGCCCCATTGTGTGCGGAAGTTCTGACCTCTCTGCTCACATCAGTTTTCCATGATCTGTTGCTATGCTAGCAGGCAGAAGTCATGTTGGGGGTAGGAATCATTTTGAAAGGGTTGAAATTTGCAACCAATAGAAATGTGTGTTTCCATTAAAAATAAAGGTGGAGAACGTGAAAAGGGGGCAGGGTAGAGAGTTCCTGACCCCCTAGCCTTTGTCAGGGGGTCCCTGAAGGATCCCGAAAAGTGAAAAAAACATTTTGTTGTTTTTTAAAAAATAGCGCCCTGTAAAATAGAATTAAAAATCAAGTTTAAGTGTTTAGATATTAGGTGGCTCTAAAAAGAGCTGTTGTGTTAATGGAGGAACAGAGGAACAAAAAAACAAAAAAATGAAAAAAAATTATGGCGTGGAGCATGTGTGCTGCTCTATCTTCCTCTCTATCAGGTTAATGCTGGTGTCACCATAAGAGAGAAGAGCATTGCAGTCATTGCACCGTATATGCACCCTCTGTAACAGAGAGTGTATATCCAGAGGAACAGAAGTAGGTGAAGTTGCCGCCGCAGATGAAGTGCTCGGCTGAGCTGCTGGAGGGTTGTCTCTAACAGCTCGAGCAAAAGCCACAGGATGTACTCCTTCAACGTGCCTGATCATAGTGAAAATACTAAAAGAGTATTTCTTGTTAGGATTTCCTCTTGATAAGGCCGCTCCACAAATAGTGCAGGTGGCTTTTGGAGCATTCACCTTCTTCTGCCCCTCAGGAAAAGTGAAAAATTGCCATATAAAAGAGTCTTTCTGTTTCCTCTGCCTTTGTGGCACAAGAGTCTCCTGCTCACTCCCAGAAGATGGGTGCTGCTCTGCCATTCTCAAGAGAAAAGCTGCTCAGCTCCTTCTCCCAGGGAATCAGAAGAAATAATGAGGGGAGTGGGTGTGGTGTTAGAAGATTCTGGAACTGAAACTAATATGAACCAATGAAAAGTGTTGTTTCTTAATCACATGAATTGCCGTGCGCGCACCGTGCGCGCACGGAGCACGCGCGCATGCGCGTACGAGCACGCGCGTACGGAGCTTGCGCGCATGCGCGTATGGAGCACGCGCGTACGGAGCACGCGCGCATGCGCGTACGAGCACGCGTGCGCGGAGCACGCACGACGTACGCATGCGCACGTGGAGAACGTACGCATGCACACACGGAGCACGTACGCATGGTCACACCGTGCGCGCACCGAGCGCACACGATGACCATGCGCGCACCGTGCGCACACGGTCAAAAACCCATAAAAAAAAACAAAAAAAAACTGTTTATAAGTTTATAGAAGATATTAACTATGCTGTTCAACTTTATCCAAATTAAAAGAAAAAAAAGAGCTGAGCCATTCCATATTACAGGATACATCCAATCTATAACTATATACATAGGTAGCTTATTGTAAAATAAATATTTAAAAAATATAATAACACATTCATAAATTAGCATTTAAAAAACCTTTGAAATTCACTGAAAAAACCATAGGTTTCACACACGTTATAGTTAGGAATTAGCATTTAAAAAACCTTTGAAATTCACTGAAAAAACCATAGGTTTCACACACGTTATAGTTAGGAATTAGCATTTAAAAAACCTTGCAAATTCACTGAAAAAACCATAGGTTTCACACATGTTATAGTTAGCTGGACATTTCACTCATAAAAAACCATTGAAATTCCCCCGTTATAGTTAGTTCAGCTAACTATAACTCGCGCGCCCGCAATCCACTGCTGATGACGTCACATATTAGATCACTCATGAAATGGTCAGTGACATCACTCATGACATCACTGATGACATCTCAAATGACATCACTGATGACATCACTGATGATGTCATCCTTGTGTAAGAGTGGCAGACCCCCTCTTATCCTAATATAAACTTTGATACACACATTGAAAAATACAAACTAAAGTTTTGAAAAGTATAGAGATACCAATACCAGTTAGAACAACCTATTCAGTAATTCCAAAATCTACATACGCATCCACTCATTCATCAACACTTCTATATAGTCACTCATACAGGTACTCAGTCATCATATCTACTCATACACCTATACATCCTGTTACACACCTACACTCATACATATAGTTACTCACATACATACTCACACATGCAAATAAACATCCATTTACTTGCATATACAGCTATACATACACCACTACACTTACTTCTAAAGAAATGTACACATACTTACTGTCTTAAACAATCACTTATAGAAACACATACTTATTTATACAGGAACTCTTCCAATCTCACACTCTCATATATCCTCACTTATATACATCAATACTCACATATACTAGTTTAAAACATATGGACTTACTCATAAAGACACTATTGAGACAGTCATTCACTCTCTTACTCACCCATATACCCACTCATCCACCCATACTGTCCTGCTCACATACTGTCTTCAAAACACATACAAACAGTGAGTCACTCATTCATGCATCTATACGCTAAGTAATATCCCCACTGAACCATACAGACACTCATACTGATACTCTAAAAACAAACTAATAACCCATATACACACTCATGTAGCTACTCACCAACCCATGGAGCCAATTATACACAAAGTGAGACACTGATACAGATATTTAAATATTTAAACATTATTCACTAATACTTGTATTCACTAAGATACTGTTAATAAGTCAGTTATACAATTAATTTTACAAAAAAAACATCCATTTAGACACTTATTTACCCATTTATTCTTCCATTAACCTTTATATATACATATATAAAACATATGTAATTTTCAGAAAAACACACATGCACTGGATGACGGGATCATACCTTGCGGAGCAAACATCGCGCCACGCCAAATCTCTTTCTTGGCTCCGGGGCTCCAGGGCGGAGAGTCGCCAGTGGTCTCCCTCGCCGCCTCCCACCACATCGAGGCCGCAGTGGAGGAGGACTACGGTCCCCAGCAGCCCTCCAGTACCCGCCCACATCCGCCGGAAAGCGCGCCGGAGGCGCTACTTCAGTAGAGGTTCCCCCCGCGTCGCGGGACGCGCGCGGGCGTCGCCGGGCTGAGCCCGGGCAGAGGGCGGGCCGTCTGTGGCCGTCCGGGGCAGGACGAGGCTGGGCTGGGCCCCCCCCTTTGCATAGCCAAGCCGTACAGGTATTCACATAAACTATGGGGAAACGCACGATGAAGCCTATAGCTGTTAATACTGCTACCCCTATCGAGCTGCCATCATCGATTGATGTATTACTGGCTAATGCCCTTACCATGGTTACCAACGAGATTGCGGACACCAAACGCAGGATGTCCTTTGGACTTCCTACTACTACTACCTTGTCATGCTCCCAGTCCCTTAATGAATCACCTACTTTGGGTCTCCCCCTCTCCCCTACAGTAACAGTTATTAAACCATCAGCCCAATCTGACATTGTAACTTCTATTACTGATACAACCAGCTTGGTGACTGTACCTGTAACTGTCCAATTACCGGAATCCGCACCAGACAAAACAACACGTCCCATCACAATAACAAGGGAGAAACGTAAGAGAGGCCCAGTGAAATGTTCCATAAACAAAAGGAAGCAACCAAATCACTGTAGAAACCAACCAACCCCACAAAGTTTATGGAACAAAAATAAAGGAGATGACTGTGAAATAGTGTTATCAGGCTCCATTGTGGACTTATCATCGCAACTGTCACCATCGGATGAAGGAGCGGGAAGACCCACCGTCTCTGTTTGTAGACCAGAGTCTCCTGCCCGGGATAAGGGTATATGTGAGGCCCCTAGACTATGCGATGAGATCTTTGACAATTCGGTCAGTACCCAGACCGAGCATACTGACCGCAATAACCAATTCAAAGTCAATGGCAATCTGATTGAGACTATCGTTGATACCATTTTTAAGCAAGTTGAAATTCAAATAGCTAAGCAATTTAATCTTGTTTTTAAAAGATTGGACAAAATCGAAACCCTTGTAAAAAAAGAGGAAATTAAAAGGAAAGGCACTATGAGTGTGGATGTCGCCCGGGGTGAAAAAATTATGAACAAATTAGAATCATTATGTAATGATCTGAGGGAGGGAGGTTTGGCCACTATTGATGACTCTGGCCACAGTTACACTAAAAGCTTAACAGCGGTTAAAGCCGTCCCATCTAGCAGTACCTTAACCAATATCCAACCCGCACTGACTAAGGGCCCAAATCATGACTCTTTTGGAGCAGCAGGAAGAGCTACTACTAATATTGTGAGCTCGGACGCTAATCCCACTATCACTCCATCAGTAACCCGAAAAGATAGGACAGGCAATAAACCGGAGAGTGTAAGCGCAAGCAGAGGTGCGACAGTAAGAAATAGCACCACTAACAATCTAGGACCATCACTCCACTTACCCCCAGAAGCCTGCCCATATGTTCTTGTGCTAGCTGGTGTACCAGCCCTTAATGAAAACCAAAGCGAGTCATGGCAACAATTGCACAATAAATGCATTGATTGGCTGACTAAACATAAAGGGGCAAGATGGAACATATCTAATGAGATTATATCAACCCGTCGGGTAAGCTGGGTGGGCCCACAACACAAAAATATCAGTGGGGACTGCATAGTGATTAACTTCCGACACCCGAGCTCAGTAAGATTCTTTTTAGACACACACAATACCTATGCCAGTACATCGACTGTCATAACTCTTCACCCACTGGGCCATTTTTATAGGCCCCCACACAGAATATTTCAAACGGCCCCTAACACAATTCCTTTATTCAACAGATTCTACGCTCTATCTGAATTAGGTAGCCTAGATTGACCACTATTAACTTCCTCCACTACACCGGATAAGGTTACTAGTACAATGTCTTTGGAAAGGGCAAAATTTATAAACACTCCTGAGCCCTGTCCAGATGGATTAACTTCACCCCTTGTAGTATGCCCCGACCTTCCCATTGCCCACTCTTCTCGCACCACTATTCCACCAATTGACACTCTTAGTATCATTAGTTGGAACATTGCTGGGCTCTCAAGCAAGATGAAAATTAAAGAGTGGGTTACATGGATAAGTCACTTTGATGTGGTAATGCTGCAGGAAACATGGTGCACATGTCCTCAATTACTGGAGGGTTTTTTCGCCCATAATCTTACTGCTTTGCCCTCCGTTTCGGGGCGACCAAGTGGTGGTTTATCCATCTGGGCAAAAGTTTCTAAAAACGTGAAAATTGAACCTTTACATGTGGTCAGTAAACATCTGATAGCTGTGAAATATGTTGCAAGGTTAAGAATTTGTCTTATAAACTTTTATAATAATGATTTTATTAACCATCCAAATCCTACTTTTTTGGAATTGTTTAATTTTATTGATGAAGTTGCAAATGGGGAAAAGTTTGGCCAATTTGATGGCATTTGTGTTGGTGGAGATTTTAATGCCCACATCCACCATACATCCCCGCCCTGTAGACGAGGTGTTGAATTATTGGATTTATTACATAGCAGGGATCTAGATGATGTAATGAGCCTATGTGGATCCCCTGAGGGAATTGAGCCGGCCCCTACTTACATTGGCCGTGGTAGTTCAACTACGATTGACTATATGTTTACCTCTTCCCTCCTTAGTGAAGTGTTATTTAGCTCTGAGGTTGTTAGTAGCCCATATAGCGATCATCTGCCCATAGTAATCCAACTTAAATCTATTAATAAACCTATAGGCCCTTATGAGACAGGAGCCCAAAATATTACTGTTTCTACAGATGGGCTCAGGATTGTCTGGAGAGGGATCGACAACCAAGAGATCCTATCTACTGTGATCAGGAATAATCCTCTGTTGATCTCCAAATGTTTAGCATTCGGTGGCCCCGACATAATTAAGTCTTTTTGTGATTTATGCACAGTTATAAAAAGGGCAATATCCAGACCGTCAAAAGAACACAATGTAACCGATCAAAGATGGTTTGATACTAATTGCTCGAGGGCCAATAGAGAACTCAGAAAGGCCTTGGCAGTAAAACCTCGAGATGTGTCCCTTGTCAGTTCACTACGCTTTAAATATAAACACGCACTAAAAGTTAGAACTGAGGAGCTTTTAATAAGCCACTGGGATAATCTAACTAAATCTGCTGCCCTAAAAGATTCAACTGGGTTTTGGAGAAACGTAAAGAACTTGAGAGCCCTGGGAAGTAACATCACCCCGATTAACTGCAATATCACAGGAGACTCATGGGTCACCCACTTTTCGAAATTATATGCGGAAGTTGGAGACCATACCGAGGATAGTTTCCCAGATAGCACCATAGCTATAACACTAGAGGAGGTAGAGGAAGCTATTGGAAATAGTGCCGGTAACAAGGCACCAGGCCCGGATGGCCTGTCTATCGACCAGATTAAATCCAACATAAGCTTCTGGGCCCCCTTACTCTGTAATCTTTTTAACAACTTGAGTAAGAAATCTATCCCCTCGACTTGGTCCAGTAGTACTATCGTACCTATTTTCAAAAAGGGAAATAGGTTGGACCCGGGGTGTTATCGACCAATATCATTGATCGATAATACCCTGAAGGTCCTTGGCAGGGTCTTATTTGATAGAATTAGCACATGGCCAGATGACAACTCTATCATCCACCGCTGCCAGTTAGGCTTTAGGAGCAAACTTGGCACGGTGGAACAATGTCTGAACCTCAACCTTATAATGGCTAAATACACAAGAGCTAAACAATCCCCTCTGTATTTTGGGTTCATGGACCTAAGCTCGGCATTTGATTTTGTAAATCGTTCCCGCTTATGGTCCATTCTTTTAAATTACGGCTTAGATGAACCATTAGTCCACTTTTTGGCCAACCTCCATTGCAACCTGAAGGCCCGCGTCCGAATAAATAATGAAGGCGAGGTCTCAAATGAAATTTTAATAGGCAAGGGGGTCAGACAGGGCTGCGTTCTGGCCCCCTTGCTTTTTATATTATACATCAATGAATTAACCCACTCTTTATGTAACCTGACAAAAGACGTCCCTATGATTAACAAGAAACCAATCCCGGCGTTACTTTACGCGGATGATGCGGTACTTATAGGCCGCACCCCGAACGCCCTACGTATTTTAATCTCGGGATTTGTTGACTACATGTCTGACTTAGGTTTGTGCACTAATTACAGTAAATCTTTTATAATGACCTGTGGTCCTAAAAACTACAAAATCCCAAAGATTGTGATAGGCCAAAACTCCCTAAAAAGCACTTGCACTTTCCCATATTTGGGCCTGCTATTTTCTAATAGCGGCTCGTGGCAACCCCACGTTGCAATGGGGAGAAATAAACTCTCAAAATCGATTAACTCTGTTATCTCTCTCCGTCAACCGCGCCAGGCGGACGTGGTTTCCAGCTTATTACAAATTTATCGGAGCCAATGTCTCCCAACTGGCACATACGGGGCTGAAGTTTGGGGGTTTTCGAACTGTTCCGAACTACAGAGAGAAGAGAACAGATTTTGCCGGAAAATTTTGGGGGGAGTCATTAGTGCACCAACTACTGTATGCCATAATGAATTAAAACTACATTATGTTGAGGATTTTATAAGAGCAAGACCCGCACTGTTCTGGTTAAGGGTCTGGAAAAACCCGGCAGCTTCCCTGTCCCGCGAGATTATTTTGGACTGTCTGAATTGCGAGAATGTCGACTTAATTCCCTGGATTAATGCGGTAGAAAAGAGCCTCATGAGTGTTAATTATGGTCATCTTTTTACATACCCCGACCAGATTGATGGCTCCCACAAAAATGTAGTGAGAAGGGCACTCTATCAGCATTACCACAAAGAGAGGGAAAGAGTAGATTTTGTGAAACCATCTATTATCAATTATTTACAAATCCAGGAATTATCTCTTGAATTCTCGACGTTACCTCAGCCCTATTTACGTAAAAAATTGGGCAGATGGAAGAGGACTTTACTCTTCAGATTCAGGGACCGGAGTATTATTAATCTTATCTGTTTTCCATTGGGTTACATTAAAAATCTGGAAAAATTAAATTGCCCATGTGACCATGGTGGAACCCAGAGTATGTTACACTTTATCTTTGGCTGTGGTTTTTACATGAAGTTTACAAGGCACTATTTAATCCCCCTATTGTAGAAAACATGATTTGACCGACCTCAATCATGCTTATAGACATTTTTTAATGTTGGGATCTGATGAATTAATTTTTAGAGTTAGCAATTTTCTTAATGCTATTGTATGCTCACGCAGGTCCTTGAGAATTGATTAATTTTATACCAAGATATGCACTTTGCACTTTAAAACATGATCTGCACTAACCTAATGTGTTATAACGTATTTGTCTTGTTTTCATAATACCTATGTTTATCCTTTGCTATACACTGCTATATATTGTATCTAAGGTGGTTTTATGCATTGTACAGTATAAAGGCCATTTGAGTTCTCATTGCTGTTTTTATAAATTATATTTGTAAATGATAAGTTGTGGCCCAAAATTGCAGTATTATATGTGTATTTTTAAAATTTATTTTGTGCTTTTATGGATGGTTTTTGAAATCCGAATAAAGTCTATTTGAATTGAATTGAATTGGATGACGTCATCAGTGTTGTCATCAGTGATGTCATTTGAGATGTCATCAGTGATGTCATGAGTGATGTCACTGACCATGTCATGAGTGATGTAATATGTGACGTCATCAGCAGTGGATTGCGGGCGCACGAGTTATAGTTAGCTGAACTAACTATAACGGGGGAATTTCAATGGTTTTTTGCGAGTGAAATGTCCAGCTAACTATAACATGTGTGAAACCTATGTTTTTTTCAGTGAATTTGCAAGGTTTTTTAAATGCTAATTCCTAACTATAACGTGTGTGAAACCTATGGTTTTTTCAGTGAATATATATATATATGTATATATATGTATATGTATATATATATATATTTTTTACCAACAAAAAGTACTTGCACTCCAGGAGGTATGTATTCAGGCTGATTTATTTCATGAGGTATAAGTCATCACTATCCCCAAAAAAGCGAAACCAATGCGTTTCGACCTGAAGTTTTAGTCCATCTACAGTTTATATTTAAATACAAATACCCACTAGGCCCATAATGAGGCATTGTGGGATATGTTGTTTGAGTTAAAAATATTCAAATTTTTCAAAGTTTTCACGCTTTTCAAAATTATATGTTTGTCACAATTATGTTACCTTGATTATTACAAACAATGTCCTTAGGCCACACAAAATCACAATGTTTTTGTCTTTAAAATTCTTTGATTTCTTTATCTCCTCGGTTTACACACCGCTGTGAAATACCTCTGTGTGATTTTTTACTATAACCTTATTTAGCAAGATGCTCGAGTTTAGAATTGCAGAACTGGTTGTTTAGTGGATTGAGATCCGAGGGCCACATTAATTCTTCTGGATGGTTGGTTCCCTTTATGAATTATCTGGCTGAGTGCCATGTGTCATGTAGTCCTTTTTATTCTTTGGGATCATGAGGTAGATGGAACCTGCTACTTCAAATTTCCAACAGGAGATACTAAGTTCATATTACATCTGAGTGCCCTGCTAACTTATATTGTGATTAGCCTTGTGTGTGGGTTTGTAATTTGATTATTTCTGAATTTATCATCATTGTGGAAGCTATTTGGTCTTACCCCAGATTATAGGTGTGCGTGCAATTTTTCGTCCCCGTTCAATCCTTGCGGTTGTTTAGTACGGAAACAGATTATCAACCTGGATTCAAGGCATCTCAGTTTTGTTGTTCTGTCACCACTCCTCTCACTGGCGGGTATTGATGCAATGCCCCAATATTTAATCTGTTGCCAACTGTATCCTTGGTGTGTGAGCATGTGTTTTGTCATAGCATAGTTGTTATCATTATTCTGTATTGCTCTAATGTGCTCCAAGATTCTCTTCTTCAGTTGACAGATAGTGCTTGCAATGTATCTTAGGCCGCAGTTACATTCCAACAAGTAGACGACATATGTTGTTTCACAATTTATCGTCTCATTGATGAAGAAGGTTCTTCCCTTAAAGTCCACAATTTCTTTGATGTTCTGTCCATTACAACAAGATTTACATTTCTCACATTTGGTAAAGCCTTTTTGATGTTCATGTAGCCAAGATGTAACTTGTGGTCTGGTGAAATGACTGTGTACCAACATATCCTTTAATGATGGTGCTCTCCTGTAATTTATTGTGGGTCAATGCCCCAGAATCCTTCCTATGTCGGGGTCCTTCAGGAGGACATTCCAGTGCTTGTTCATGATCCTGATAATTTCATGATTTTCTTTGCTGTAGGTTAGAATCAATCTAACTTCTGACTTCCCATTATTCTGTGTGTCACTGGACCTCTCTTTCCTGTTTATTAAGGTTTGTTCCTGAGGTATTGCTTCATCTCTCCTTTTTCCTCCCTTGATATATGCTGGTTTATGTCCTCATTTCAAGAATTTGCATGCTGTTTATCCTGTTTATATTGTTAGTTCTTTCTCATCTGAGCAGTTTTGTTTCATCCTTAGGAATTCTTCAAATGGTATGCTTCTGATTAGGGATTTTAGTCGGAAGCTTGACCCGTGCAAGATGCTGTTGATTGCAGTGGGTTTCCTATATACTGTGGTCTTGATTATTCTGTTTTCTATATACACTTGTACATCTAGGAATTGGACCTTTGTAGTGTTTGTGTTGCACTTAAATTGGAGACCTGTATCATTATCGTTCAGTAGATTGAAGTACTGCGTACACTCATCAGTTGTACCATTCCATATAATGAAGAGGTCATCAGTAAACCTTAGCCACAGCATTATTTGTCTGTCTATTGGTCCATCCCCTCTACCCAAGCCACCGTTTTTTCCCACCATCCCATGGCGAGGTTCGCGTAGCTTGGAGAGAAAGAAACTCCCATTGCAGTTCCACAGATCTGGCAGTGCAGTTGTCTGTCAAATGGGAAGATGTTTCTGGGACAAATTTCAGCCATTTCCATGATAATTTTGGAGTGTTGCAGGTACTTAATGTCTTTCTGACGTAGATAGTATTCAAGTGCACCTAATCCCATCTCATTGTTAATGGATGTATAGAGGGACACCACATCAATGGTGGCAAGGAGGTAACCATCCTGCTAGTGTGTTCTAAAAGATTCTTCAAAAATCGCCATGGTCCTTTATATAGGAATTCAGTGATGATACCATGGGAGCTAGAAAGTGGTCGACATATTCAGATACCGGTTCATAAAGTCCACCACAGCTGGTAATGATCGGTCTGCCTGGCGGGTTAATCAATGTTTTGTGTACTTTGGGGGGGAAGTAAATTGTGTGCATCACAGGGCTTTCAATTTTCTGAAATTGTACTTCCTCATTGCTTAGGAGACCTTTCTCATGCCACAAGTCTATCATTTCATGTAGGGTATGTGTAAAATCATTGATATGATGTTGTATTAGTTTCTCATCCCTGGTGGTCCAGTGGGAGAGCCTTGCTCTTCTGCTGGTCCTTCCAACCTGCCCTTTGTTGTTCTATTTTTTTTTTCTGTTTTGTTTTTTGGTCTATTTGTCTTTTTTGTCTATTTGTGCCTTCTGTCTTGTTTAGTGCCTTTTTGCATTGTTCCTTCTGTTGCTTCTCTTTCTGTTTTCCTTTCTGCCATCTTTCCTGCCGCTGCTGTCCCGGTGGCCCCTTACCTCTGACAGTTCCCACTCCAGCCTCCCAGCTGTGTTCCCTCCCCGTTCCCTATTTAATAGTCGCCGCTGGCGTGCCAAAGCCGCTCCACAGGCAAGCCCATCTGCGCTCGTCTGCGACCTGATAATGACCAGCTACAGGGACCCTGGTTTTCCAACTCCCCACCGCTAGGACATAGCCACCCTCCATGCACTCAACCCCGGAAGGAACAACAACTGCCAGCTGTTGATGCCGAACACCACCCAAGGCCAGTTTTCCTGCTGACACTGCCGCCAAACCTTCTCCAACATCTGCGCCCCCATGGCCTCTGCCAACCATCCGGACACCAGCACACCAGAACCCCTTGAGGTGCATCCTCCTCAATGTACGCTTACTGCAAAGACACGCAGTAGAGATCTGGGACCTCCTCGAAACGCTTTCTCCAGATGTCACCTTCCTTACGTAAACCTGGACCAACTCCACCTCCGTCCCAGACATTGCCACCACCAACCCTGACGGTTACATGATCCAGAGGAACCCAGGAGGAGGACTCACCATTGCGCACAAAAACTCCTCCTACTCACCACTTCCAGCACAAACAACTCCTCGTCCCCCACAGAACACCTAATTTCCTGAACTAGACCAGCCCCAGAACTACCCTACACGGCACCCTCGCCTATCGACCTCCTGGACCACGAACAGCATTCACGACAATCATCATGGACCTCATCATGCCCCACAACATCGTCGCCTTCGACTACATACTGCTCGGAGACCTGAACTTCTACCTCAACAACCTCTACGACCAGAACTCTACCGCCCTCCTGGACAATCTCGCCTACATTGGACTGAAACAGCTCGCCACCACCCCCACTCACAAAGCAGGACACACCCTCAACCCCATCTTCGCAGAAGGAAACAGCATTTGCTTCAGCCACACCATACAGCACCACTGGACGGACCACCACTGCATACACTTCTCCTTTGAAAAAAACACTGCTCAGAAACATACATCACGCCCTCCATGAAGGAATTAGAGCAAGGTCACCGAGAAGCACCTCAACTCCACCCTCTACCACGATCTCCCTCCCACCACGACCAATGTTAACTTTGCAACCAACAAACTCAACACTTGGATCACCAACTGTGCAGAGAAGCTCCCCCCCCTCCATAACTACGACAGAAGCACCCCATGAAAGCCACCTGGTTCACCACCGACCTCCGAGAATCCAGATGCACTTGCAGACGCCTCGAGAAAGTAAGGAGAAACACCAAAACCATGGAAGATCAGATCACCTACAAGAACGCCATGACAGAATACCAACAACACATTAGATCCACCAAAAAGACCTTCATCCAGGACAAAATCCTCGCCAACTCCAGCAACTCGAAGGAACTCTTCAGCATCATCCAGAAATTCACCAAACCCCCCAGCGAAGCCTTGGATGTCACACCTTTCCAGTACCTCTGCAACAAACTCAGATCCTACTTTCATCTCAAGATCTAATCCATCTTTGACAATTTAAAAAAACAGACACCTGCCGGCAAAACCACGCCAGCCAGCCCACCATCTCTACCTGGACCCCTATCATCATCGAAGACACCACCTCGACCACGAATAGCGTTCACTCAGGAGCCCACACGGACCTCTGCCCGCCACACATCTTCCACAGAGCTGCCACCACCATAGCTCCCGAACTATGTCGCATCATCAACGCCTCCTTTGAATCCTGCACTTTTCCGAACAGCTGGAAATGCGCAGAAGTCAAGTCCCGCCTCAGGAAGCCCTCCACAGACCCCACAGACCTGAAAAATTACAGACCCATCTCTCTCCTCCCCTTTGTGGCTAAAGTCAGCAAGAAGATCGTCAATAGTCAACTCACGAACTTCATTGAAACCAACTCCATCCTCGACTCTTCCCAATCCGGATTCCACAGCAACCACAGCACCGAGACCACCCTCCTTGATGCTACAGATGAGATCCGCACCATCCTCGACCAGGGCCTCATGGCAGCCCTCATCTTACTTGACCTCTCTTCAGCCTTCGACACCGTCTCCCACCGTACTCTCACCATCAGTCCCCACAACGCCGGTATATAGGGAACTGCCCTCAACTGGATCTGCTCCTTCCTCACTGGCTGAACCCAAAAAATAAGACTCCTGTCTTTTTTCTCCAAACTGATAGAGATCAACTGTGGAGCATCCTAAGGATCTTCGCTCAGCCCCACGCTCTTCAACATCTACATGGCCTCTCTCGCCGCCAACGTCAGAAAACATGGGCTCAGCATAGTAACCTATGCTGATGACACCAAGCTCATTCTCTCCCTCACGAGGCAACCCAACATCACCACTCTCAGCTTCCAGGAAGGAATGAAAGACGTTGCATCCTGGATGAGCATCAGCTGCCTGAAGCTCAACTCGGAGAAGAAAGAAGTCCTTATCTTCGGACCCACCCCCTCAGCATGGGACAACACCTTGTGGCCCTCTGCCCTATGCAACCCCCCTTACCCCCGCTGATCACGCCAGCAACCACAGCATTATACTCGACTCCTCCCTCACCATGACCCGACAGATAAAACGCCGTCTCCTCCTCATGCTACAACACCCTCCGCATCCTTTGCAAGACCTTCACACACTCATTACCAGCAGACTGGACTACAGAAAGGCCCTCTATGCCGAAATCAACAAAACCCTGCTCCGGAAACTCCAGACCATCCATAACACCACCGCCAGACTCATCCTTTGCATCCCATGACATGAACACATCACCCAGCACCTACGACACCTCCACTGGCTCCCCATCAAGAAGAGAGTAACCTTCAAGCTACTCACTCACGCCTACAATTCCCTCCGCAACACCGGACCCCAATACCTCAACAAAAGAGTCTCCTTCCAAATACCTAAAAGAAACCTCTGCTCCATTGAGAAGTAGAAGATACTACTCCTACAATGCGGCAAAGACCTGGAACGAACTTCCTCTCAACATCAGACCTTCTCCCACTCTGCACACTTTCAGGAAGAACCTCAAGACCTGGCTCTTCAGCTGAATCAGGAGCTGCATGACCCCTCCAGTGCCTTGAGACCCTCACGGGGGATTAGCATGCTTCACAAATACCTGATTGATTGATTAATTGATAGTTGCTTGGGACATTAAGTTGTCATAATGCCTTATTGCGATATTGTGTCTTATCTATTATCACAGTATTTCCACTTTTATCATGTGGTTTAATCTCTATGTTATGGTTATTAATCAATTCCTGTGAGGAGTCCCTTTCTGCTGTAGTAATGTTCTCTTTCCATTTGTTATGTACCTTGTTGTTCAGATTCTCCAAATCTGTTGTTACCAATTCATGGTACAAATCAATTCTATTGCCTGGAGTGAGTGTGAGGCAGAATTTTGATTTTGATTTTGATCTAATGTGAGCCTTATTACGGCTTATGGTGTTGATGCCTAGTTCTCTGAGTACGTCTGACTGTGGTATATCATAATTCTGTAAATAGTGTGTTAGATCGTACATTGCTTTAAGATCTGAAGCTTGATCACTGGATATGCCCACAATCGGTGTTGTTTCCTCAGAAGTTATGGGTGGTGCTGTTTTGTGTCTGGTAAAAAAACTTAGCCAGTTTCAATTTACAAATAAATTTATAGACATCAATTCTTGTCTCCACATAATCATGGTGTTTTTCTGGGCAGAATGTCATACCTTTATTTAGCACCTTTTGTTGATTTTCCGTTAGTGTATGCTGTGACAAATTGATTATAAGATTGTTATTTAGTTGCGGTTTCATTATTGGTCTATTTCTTCTGTCTGCATAGAGGGTATTTGTTTGTATTTTTTAATGCCTTTCCTTGAGTTTCTTCCCTTGGTTGGCTGGTTGTTCTTCCTTTTCCTCGTCTTTGTGACTGTCGTCTCCCTCTCGTGTTCCCAGGTTTTTGATATATGTCTAACAGTCTCATTCCCACTAAAAAAGAGGTGTTTTTGTGGCTGTTGCCCCGCATTCTCCTTCACTCAAATCCGCACCCACTTCACTCGTTGTTGCATCTGATTTGTTACCTCCTGTTTGTTTCTCTTGCAGTTGTTTTTTGAAAGTATATACATATACCCTACAGCTGTCTATATGAAACTAACAATTCATTGAATCAGCCATTCTGTTATATTAAGACATGCACCCAGTGCTTGATTTGAGGCAGCGGTTGCTGGTGGGGGACACTGGCACACACTTCACACTTTTGGGTACTAGTATATATTTTCCCTCCTCAGACATTTACAGAGACCAAGAAACTGAAAAACACACAGAGGGGAAAGGAGTAGGAAGATAACAATAAAAAAATCATCATGAGGGAGAAAACAGTGACCAGCAAGAGTGAGATAAAGAAGCAGGTAGTGTTTGGCATTGGATTACAGACTATGCAGCCTTGGTATTCAGGTGCGCTGACATTTAATAAAGCAAGCCACAGGCTTCTAAACAGAGCTTTGGACACTGGCACTCATTATTTGATAAATTAAACCCTACTTCACATGACAATATAAATCCTAGATAAGGCAAACTTTTTGTAAATCACATGTACATATTTTCTCAGAGTCAGTTCATAGTAGCCCTAGGTGGCCTTGTGATAACCAGGTTAGGTTGTTCTTACTAGTGCAATACAGCTGAGTGAAGGCCTGATGTGAAATTGCACTCTGTCACCACTGGCTCATGCCTGTCATTCACATGCTCTTTGCCAGGATGACACCAGTAGCACAACACACAAGATGCTCGAGTTGAGACCCCTAAAGAAACTGCTTCAGGCAGTGCTGTCCTCTTCTTCACATTGTCCCCCACAACAGCAGATTCAATCATTGCATCTTATTTATGCTTTGAAGCCAGGCTTCAAGTGGGGCTGCATATCTCAGATGTAGCAGTGAAGGAGCTGGGTTCCACGTTCTACATTACTCTGGAACCCTGGGCCGAAATCTCTCTTTTTCTGCATGAAAGTGAGGAGGGGAGAGAATGAATTGCCAATCAATCATTTCAGTTCCAAACAACCATGACTTTGAAGAATCACGGACTCCTGATCAAATTTAGTGAGGTTATTACAAAGCCAAGAACAACTGGACATAGAAACACCTCAGGATGAGGGTGTAGAAATACATTGGAACTAATAGAAAGACAAACCTACAGGTGTAATTAAGATGGTGCAACGTTCACAGAATAAACAGTTCTAGAATCAAGGTACAGAAGAGAATAACTCCAACATCCAAATACCCCTTCATTGGAGGTTTGTACGTGAAAAGCATTAGTCTGTCCCGACACTACCACTAATGTGACATCCCTGCTTAGCATTTTTCAAAGGCAAGTTCCTCAAAGGTGTCAGCTCATAAAGGCTTCCTAAGAAGTCCAATAACATTGAATGGGTGAAGTAGCATAAAGCAACAGAACTCGTTCTGAGATGCTATCTCTCCTGTGGAAAGGCAGAAGTCCCCTGGACTTCAACACAATGCACCGCAGTATGACCCCATCCAAGCAGGCCACCGCCTAGTAGGTAGTTTTCCACTCGGAAACGATGCTCCCAGGCCTTGTCTAGATGACCTTGTTTCCCAGGCTCTCTCCGGTGAGAAAGTACAGTGGTTCTTCATTAACAATATCGCCATTCAATGTATCCTCTTCTCCCTAAAACCTAACTCCTAAAACAAAAACGTTATTCTAAATAACAAAAATGAATTTTTTCACCTGCAACAGAATCGTGAGAAAGGACAAATTCCACATACACATGAAATTCACTAGTGAGTCTAAAACATTAGCCTCCATGGGAAAAATACAATTCAGCCCTACCGAAATGGGCTAACCTAAGAAATGACATACAACTTAAAGTAATCATATGTATAGTATGAACATTGTCAATAAACACTCCTAAATCAACGCATCACATAACCATTAGGGGTGTGCGGAATTTGCGAAATTCACTTAAGCAAATTATCGCGAATATGTTAAAAATCTCCGCAAACACGCGGAAATATCGCGAAGATGCAGAAGTTTTTTTCCTGCCCGTTCACGGTATTTTCTGCGTGGTCGCGGCTTGCCAACTTACCCATGTGGTTGCTCGCGGGCGCGGCCATCTTGTTTTCACTTGTCTCGCGGTGCATGATCGCGAGAAGAAAGACGTGATCGCGTGACGAATGACGTTACTGCGGGCGCGAACTGTCGCGAGACAGCGCAAATGGCTACCAACAATCCAACATCTCGTGGAGAACGCGACCGGATCGGGAAAACTTGTCGGCGAACGCGGGGATTCAGGTAAGGCGATCGCGCACACGCGAGAATGTATTATTTTACAGCGCGAGCAAGCAATACATTTCCAGTAAAATGCGGATTGCGGAAATTTTGGCGCTCTCCGTGGAACGCGAAAATGTCAAATTATCGCAATTTCCGCAAGCGGAACAGAATTTTAGCCCAGGCCTAATAACCATGTAAATTCTAAGTGCAAATCCTACATATTAAAGTTTTGTCTAATCATGCATTGTGTGACATTAATTACTTCACGTTTTCAGTAAAATATTCCTAACACTTAACTTTTCACGTTGTTACAGTACATGTTCTACTGACCCAATGTTCATCGCCACCAAGGATGACATGCAAGCACAAACTATCCATTAATATAATGCACCCCTACAAATAACAGAGAAACTTGTGCTCTAACAGTTCCCCCTAGTGTGACTAATGTCATCACAGTCACACCCATTTTACACTCCCTGTAGAAAGAATTGACCTAAACAGAAGTTGTAGCCAGTTTTCCCTGTTGAAACCTCTCTAGGTTCTTGAGGTTCCAATAGTGACTGTCCTGCAGTCTCTCCAGTCTCCTCCCCCTCTGTCTAAGAATTCTCAGCTTGTCGGGACCTATGCCACTTGTAGGATCTCACTGTTCCCATCAAAAGTATGACACAAACTTCAACTATTACTATTGATCTCAAGACATAACCAATAATTCCTTTCCCAAGGCTTGCAAACCAACTCTCAATCCTCTCAAATCCTTTGCCAACTTTGTTCCAAACTCCCTTAGTTGCCAAGTCATTTCTCTCATGACGTATCTCAGTTATGTTCTTTATATACTTCCTTAGATCCTTACTATGGTCTGGGATATAAGTACAGCACTGTTGAACCCTCAGCATTTTACAGACTCTGCCTTCATTTGCTAATGGCACATCTAAAGCAAGATGGTTTTGCATCACCATAGCTCTTATCAAAACCATCTCTCCATCTACGAGTAGCAATGACTAAGCTGTATTGACTCACAACTTATCCACTACAGTTGACAATTTCCTAATCTTAACATCATTTAAAACCATTCTTAAACATGGTATCAATGCTCCAAATATATCTCCTACAATTTCTCCTGCACTATCAACACGTCTCTCTCTCTCTATGTAGTTATTTCCCTTCTAAAGTTTTCAAATCCTCCACATGGTATATCTTAGGAAACACAACAGCTACGTAACATGTGCCACACCAATTCAGTGGCAATCTAACACATGCATTCTTCCCACACATGAAATAAATATTTGGCACTAGTTGCACTGCATCTCATAAGAACTTCTTTGCAGAAGCCTCAATTGTGAAGATGTGGTCATACACTTTGTCCCACAAGGATCTTGTCTTAATAGGTAAATACTTGTCTAATGCAAAGCTTCCCTCACTGTTCCCAATCAAAAGCTTTCCGACCATAACTTCCCCTAGCCATGTAAGCTAACTCTTCCTTGGTCCATTTGAAATTTCCTTTTCGATTATTAAGCTTTACTAATAATGACCTACGTCAATCTTCTACATGATCTACAAATTTCTTTTTTATGTCAGTTAATATACATGTCAAATTATGTCAATGCGTGTAAGCTGGGTCTAATGTAACAGAAGGCATAAAATACTTTCCCATCCTCTCTTCTAGCTTATAATATTCATATTTATTCAGGTGCTTGTATGCTGGAACCTCTCACAAGAACCACGTCGTAATTTGAGAAATAGTACTCGTAATGACCCTTGCCATGAAAAATGCTAAGCAACGAATTACAAGTAATACCATACGTCAAAGGCAAATGATGATACCTGATGCCCTCTTCAACAGATGCAGGTAACTGCATACACACATAACATTCTCTCACATCCATTGTATTTACATACTCATACAACAATTGCATTCAATGTATAATCGCTTTTCGACAAATCTACTTGGAACAAGCGACTAGTCTGATCTATAAATGCATTCTCAGCTCTTAATGTACCCTCTTTTGTCCTCGAAGTATTATGTGTGGATGTACCATGTACTCCCACTCTCCCACTCTATTAACTTCAGCTTTGTGTAAACCTATACTGGACATATTAATGACTATGGCTATAACCACAATCACTTCTACTATAAGTGTCCCTATTATACATTTGTGCTTATGGTTCGAATTTCGAGAATTCATTTTCAACTGATTTCAGATTATGAAGAGGAGAAATGCAAAGTTTATTTCTTTGCCTCTCACTGTTGTACAACAAAGCTCATAGACAGTTTCTTGAAGTCCTGGAAATAGTTCTCACTCAGTCCGTGGCACAACTATTTACACAGCTGGAAGATTTCTCTAGCCCACTTTCTTCTTCTACGGACAAATCCCTAATTCTATTCTTCTTCCACTCAGGCCTAAGCTTTCTTCTCATAGGCAACAATTTTTTTTATTACATACAGTCCATTGTTCAATTTACATCCCTTATGAGATCAGAGCCAATCTCTTGGATGACAGGCTGTAAAAGTTTGATACAAAATGCTGCAGTCTCCTGAGCTCGTGGCTTATACCCAAAAGTTGGAAACTTAAGATCTTCTAGAATCAAGCTCAGCAAGCCACTCAGTCTTCTGGATGCGCTACAGTCAGTGTCAGAGTTCCATTAGCTTCCACTTTAGGGACTAAGGGCCTCATGTACGTAGCCGAATACCGGTCGGTAACGGCCGATTTTCGGTAATTTTACCGTTACCGACCGGTATTTAGGCTTGTGACATGTAGGGGGCTCATTTCTGTATTCGGTAATTTACCGATTCGGTAAAATTACCGAATCGGTAATTTTACCGATTCGGTAAATTCCGAATACAGAAATGAGATGTAGGGGGAGTGTGTGGGTGTTGTTTGGAGTCGGTATTTACCACCAACTAATAGTTGGTGGTAAATAATGTATGGATGTGGAAATGCATTTCAGAGCGCCTAGACGTGTGCAATGTGGCAGACATACATGCCCTTAGGGCATGTATGTGTGCCACATGTGCACACATGGCCGTTTCAGGGGTGCAACAGGGTGTCAATGTGCCACCCTGCCACCCTTGCATGTGTTCCCCCCATTACCGAATCGGTATTTACCGATTCGGTAATGAGGCATACCTTCCCATCAATGGGAAGGTATGCCTCATTACCGAATCGGTAAATACCGATTCGGTAATTACCGACTCACTCCGATTCGGTAACATTTACCGAATTTTTACCTACATACACTTTACCGATTCTAAAATACCGATTCGGTATGATTCGGTATTTTAGAATCGGTAAAGTGTATGCCACCTACATGAGGCCCTAAGAGTTTAATTTCAATTTTCAGCATTTTAACGCCTCACTCGTCCGGACCTCAGTCTCCCGGACCTCACTGTTCCCGGCATCTGTAACCAGATAAGTCCACACCGAGTAGGGGTGGGCGGAATTTGCGAAATTAACTTTCGCAAATTATCGCGAAAATGTTTAAAATTATCGCAAACAAGCGGAAATATCGCGAAGATGTGGAAGTTTTTTTCCGGCATGTTCGCAAGATTTTCTGCATGGTTGCGGGTCGCCAACTTACCCATGTGGTTGCTTGCGGGCGCGGCCATCTTGTTTTGAGTTGTTCTCGCGGTGCATGATCGCGAGAAGAAAGACGTGATCGCGCAATGCATGACGTCACTGCGGGCGCGAGACAGCGCAAATGGCTAAAAACAATACAACATCTCATGGAGAACGCGACCGGATCAAGAAAACTTGTCGGCGAACGCAGGGATTCAGGTAAGGCGATCGCGCGCGCGCGAGAATGTATTATTTTACAGCGCGAGCAAGAAACAAATTATCGCCAAGCTGCGGAAACCGGAATTTTTGACATTTTCGCGCTCTCCGCGGAACGCAAAAATGTCAAATTATCGCAATTTCCGCGAACGGAACGAAATTTTCGCCCAGGCCTAACACCGAGGCAGCGTACCTTTGACTCATAACTCTCACTCTCCTCGATCTCCCTTGCTTTCACTCTGTGTCACTTTGATCTGACTCAGATGATTCAGATATAGGAGCAAGATCTCTTTCAGTCGCAAGTTTTAAATTCTGCCTCTTCTGTCTCACAGGCCATGATTAACTTGTGACTTCAGTCTTCTTCCGTTGCAACCGACCACTTTCCACACCAGTCTCTTCAGGTGAGCCTAGCTTTATACCACTCTCAACGCTACCATCTCCCTCAGAGTCTGTACCTGGGCCTGGTATAACGAGACCCCTATCAGCTCGACCTGGTGGTTAACCAGTCTCATCAGAAACCCCCACATCTTAGCTTGCCCTCTCTAGTGGCCTTACAATCAGAGCTGAATTCCCTTCAGGGAGAGAAGCTGTTTCTTCTGAGGTTCCTGAAGCCCTGCGGGTGTGGGAGGCATGAATCCAATTCGGCAAACCTCAGCACTTCACAGCAGTGTTTGTCACTAAGATCACCTGGTAAGGACCTTGTCAACATGCATCAAGAGAGTTCTTCCTCACATGCTTCCAGACTAGGAGCCTGTCCCCCGGGTACAGGTCGTTGCAGAGGTCATTCGAGGTTGGTGCAGTCACAGCTTCAACTTGGTGAGACACAGAATGAACAACATCAGCCCATTCTTTTCAATAATCAAGAACCAAATCATTGGTGATGTTTATCAATGCTGTAGCTGGCATCGCATGTAAGCGCATCGCCCTTCCCATGGGAATCTCATGTAGGGATAGTCCAATCCTTCTATCTGGGATACTGTGCATACTCATTAACACCAAAGGTAACTCATCAGACCACTTCAGAGACGTCAATGAGCACACTTTTGCCATTCTCATCTTTAGAGTCCCAAAGATTTTCTCCACAATGCCTGACACCTCCGGCCTCTAGCTACAGTGCAATCTCTGATCGACATTCAAGGCGGTGCACAACAGCTTCATGATCTCGCTTTGAAAGTGAATTCTTCTATTCAACTCCAATAAAGTTGGAAATCTGAACTGCGGATCAACTCTCTCAACAATAACCTGGCTACTGTGAGACCATCACATCTTCTGGTCGGATACGCTTCCACCCACCGTGAAATGACACACACTACCGCTAAGATGTACCTAAGCACATTGCATCTAGGCATCTCAATGAAATCAAGTTGGATTAGATTAAAAGGACCTCCAGACTTCCTAATGTGACTCAAGGCAACCACAGTTTTCTTTCCACAATGATTTCAGCTACTTGTGCGGAGTATACTCCTTGTAAACAAGCAGATTCCACAACTCCAGAAATGGTGCAAACAGTAAACACTGCTCTCAGCCACCCTCATTGTCCCTTAGGCATGAACTATCAACAAAGAGGACTCGGTCTGATTCAGGTAGAGGTTCAGAGACAATGTTGGGTCTGGGTTTAGTACAGAGGTCAGTCATATTCACACAGTCATGGTCCTCATAATTTTCCACTTCAACATTTGGTATGGACTTCGAAGTAGCAGAATTTAACACAGAACATCTCTTCAATATGACATTTTCCAAGGCCAACAGGATCTGCTCATACCTCGTGAGCCTGCTTTTGGTCAGGTGTTATGTCTTTGTTCTCGTCATCAGGAGCTCAACTGAGTGTGGAAGATAAACAGTAAGAGGATGACCCATTACAATGCTTTCATCCTGGCAAAGCTGAAGCTACAGGGTCTAATGTAGCTGAAAAATAGGCCCCTGGTCTACGGACACCCACTCCCATGATTCTGGGTGAGTGCAGATAGTTCACAACCTTCCCTTTCACAGCAAAATAGCAAACCTGCATTGTTGTAATCAGGCATTCCTAGAGCCGGAGCTTGAGATAGACTTTCTCTCAGCTCCAAGAAGGCAACCAAACAGTCACTATCACATGGCACCACATTTCTCACATCCTTGTGTGTCACTCTCCGTAAGTGCTTCCCCTTCAATGAGAAGTTAGGAATTCACTGTCGGCAGTAGCCAACCATCCCCAAGAACATCCTGACTCGACTTCCTTTTGCGTGGTAGGTAGATTAATTTTCATGATCACCTCAAAGGTGTCTGGTGACACCTTTCTCTTGCCTTTCTTGATACGATGGCCCAAATACTGTACTTCAGGCAAACAGTACTGTAGCTTGCTTGGAGACACCTTGCGTCCATTTTCTGCCAAGTGATTTAGTAAAGCAATAGTGTCATACTTACAAGCCTCCTCGCTCTCTGAAGCAATCAGGAGGTCATCCATATATTGCACAAGCACTGAGCTTTGAGGCAACACCAAGTTCTCAAGGTTCTTATTCAAAAACTGATTAAATATGGACGGACTCTATGTATACCTTTGTGGAATATGACACCATGTTAACACACAGTTCTCCAGCCGGAAAGGGAATAAAAATTGGCTTTCCTCATGTAAGGGTTTCAAAAAGAATGCTTCCTACAAATCAATCACAGTAAACCACCCAGCTTCACAAGGGATTAGCAATAGGATTACAGATGGATTTGGTACAACAGGACAACATGGACTCACAATCGAATTGACCTGCCTCAGATCTTGGACAATGCAATATTTGCTGTTCGGTTTCTGCAACCCCATCAATTACAGGTGCAATACCTGCCACAGTTTCTGGGTTAAGGTTGTTTTTGGGCATTCTTGGAAATTCGGCGCTTAGCTTGATCTGTATCCAAACCGGCTCAACTCCTCAAATCAATCCTATCTCCTCTCTGAAATTCGGCACGTGGGAGAAATGGTGTCTCTCAAGTCCCATGGCATGGCATCCACCGTTAGCACAGGGTGCATATAACACAGTTGTTTTGATTCGCCAATTCGAATGCAATATCGTCATCATTAGTCTGCAGCTCTACTCCCTTGGGCGTGCAATAGATGGTACAATTTAGCTTACACAAGAGGACACGTCCTAACAAACAAACAGGACTCGAGTCGTACACCACCAACTGGTGTTGTCCGTGGAAAGTTCCTATTCTCACTTGTATTTCTTCAGTTAACTGATTTGTAATTCTCCTTTTGGCAACTCCTACAACTTGGATCGAATGTCCCGAGGGGGGTAAGTTTGGGACTACTGCGGATCTCACAGTAGAACGGGTAGCACCAGTGTCAATAAAGAGTGTAATTGGATGACCGTCTACATTTGCCTCCACTTACCGTCTACCCTGGAATACCTCTGACTGCTCCACGGCTAATGTCTTCCTCCCCACTCAGGCACCATCACTGTGACAGATCCAGATCAAATCCATCTAGAGCTTACAAAAAGGGCATTTGTTGGTAGGCTTAATTATTCTGTGAAAATCTCGGAGGTTGAGGTTCTTGCACTAGAGATTCGACCCACCTTCCCCATGAAAGGATCTAGGTCTTGTCACTGCATTTATTACATCAGGTACTGGTGCAATCTCTTCTTCCTGGAACTGATTAGCTGGATTTGCTCAACACTCGCGCTTCCAATCATGAGAAGCAGTAGTTTTCTTCAATGTATTGATGTCTGACACTGGCTTGGGATCAGCACCCTTCACTTTTCCTTTTCCGGCATTGTTCGGACCATTCTGAGTCCTTCCTTGGTTGTTCCCCTGATTCCGACCTAAAGTTCCTCAGTCTGCCTGCATTTGTGCATTCTATTTGTATTTCTCGTCTGGATCAACATTAACTTGTCCTTAATTTGCCTATGCTTGGACTCCATCTCATCACTACAATATCTGGCATACCGTAGGATCTCATCCACAGACCTGTTTTGCCAGCAGATCAAATGCTGTTGAATCATGACACTAAGGGGCCGATTACGATGGCAGATGGACTGGAGTTCGTCCGTCATCGTGGTGGTGACCGGAACCGTCTGGCGGTCGCATCTTGCAACTTTAACATTGCGGCGGGTGCTGCTGACAGCAGCTCCCGCTGCAATGTTGAAAATGCATGTTGTGCATTACAGTTCACTATGTAACAGGCACAACATGGTGCCTGCCACTTAGTGCACTGAAATGTAGAGGGTACAGTGGGTACCCCCCAGTGTACATATACCCCCCTTGGGGGCTTGCAATGGGCCCCCGAACAGGATCTCCACCAGCCTTTTCATGACGGTGTTACCATCATGGAAAGGCTGGCTCACAGCCTGAATCATAATATGGTGGTCGTGCCTGCTAGGTACCGCCACCATTTTATGCATGCAGACCGCTCCACCAGGCAATCGGTCCAATTGCCTGTGGCGTTCGCAGTCTGGATCCCTCCTGCCATCGCAGTGTGGCAGGGGAAAATCGCAGTCCGCATGGCTGGCGGTGGTGGTCCTTCCGCCATCGTAATGACCCCCTAAGTTCTGGTCTCAATCCTAGCACAAATTTGGAAACAAACTGCCCCATATCCTTTGGGTGAAGAGTATCTAACCCACTGTACTGCTTGAAGGCTTGTGACAGCTGTTCATAGTAAGTGTGCATTGATTCCTTAGGCTCCTAAATTTCTCGATCTATCTTAACCGAATATATGACATTACAACACATACCATTAAAATGCATTCTTTTACATCACAGTTTTTACAAAGCAAATACCATTACGTCGCATGTTTGTACAACACATACCATTACAACGCATGTACATTGAGATACATTAAAACTACCATAACAATGCATTCCAATACAATGCATATGAATACTACGCATAACAATGCAACGCATACTATGTTTTTATTATTTTTCTATAAATTGATAGTTTTTTATTTTTTTCAAACCATCCTCTGGGACGGGATGCAAGGGAAATAGAGCTTTGGATAGGGGAGATGTTTAATACCCAGGTATTAATTTTAATACTTGTATACTTTTTAAAGTACCTTTCCATTGAAATACCTGAGTATTAATAATAAAATCTATTAAATCGGCCAAAAAGGCAGGGAAAATAAAACATACATTTTAGACATTTTACAAAAAAAACACACTACTCTCAGAGTGCAAACAAGATTAAACATACAATTTTTTTCGAAGAACATAAAACTTAAGTCCTTCAACTATTTTTATTACGGTCCCTGTGCCAGCAATGACATAAAATGACAGACATTCCGAGAAGGAACTTATAAAACGAACATTTTTACACATGACAAAATAAATCTACATTCTGTCAGGTTTTGAATCATGCAAAAAAAATGTTTCCAATACATGTTTTCTTTTAAATTGTTGTTTACCCTCAAAAAACATATAAAGAAGCCGACCACCATTTTGTGTTCAGTGGTAAACTGACTTCCAAGGTGACCACACACAGCAGGAGCAGCTGGAAGATTTTGCCATTTGTCAAATTGAACACTGCCATCTACAGACCGAAGTAATTGTACTTTTTCAATAAAACAGAATCAAAATATTAACACATAAATCCCAAGTACTTACAATAAAACTTTTCATTTATTTACAGCATTTACTCATTTTGAAAAGCAGCCACCAATCTAAAGCAGATATTCGAGAAATTATCTTACCTATAAAAAGTAAGTGAATATAGGAACAAAATGTACATAAATTTAAAAAGGCCATAAGCTAGAAAAAAATGTCAATTACATTTTACTTTTGATAATAACAGAGTTTGGACATAAATCAACATACCTAGTAGGAAGGAACAAACCTTTACAAAATCAAATGTAAGTAAAATGTTACCTATAAACTGAACGAGAAAGAAAAACTTTATTGAACTGAGAAATAAAACATTGGCAGACAAAGATCATAATATTAATAATTTAACACCTTCATGTTTTTGCCTGAGGAAACAGGCTCAGGGAAAGTGGTGGATGGTTGTGGGGGCTAATTTACTATTCCTACTCTGACCTGTGCTTGCCCCAGGGAAAGTTCTGGGTGGTGGTGGGGGCAAATTTACCATTCCTACTCCGACAGGTGCTTGCCTCAGGGAAAATGTTGGATGGTGATGGGGGAAAATTTACTATTCCTACTCTGACCTGTCCTTGCCTCAGGGGAAGTGTTGGATGGTGGTGGTGGAAAATTGATTCTACTTAAATTAAATTGTATGCTTGACTGTAAATTGTCAAGCATACAATCATTTTTATTTTATTTTACCTTCTCAACAGATTAAACCATAGAAACCAGCAAGAATAGAAGAACAGATTCATCAATCAAAGCAAATTAAAAAGCCCATCACCACTGGAGAAGCCAAACTATACAAGTTAAAAACATTCAAAAACAACATAACGTTTTTTCCATGCAGATTTCAAGTACAGAATCATTTTATTTTAAAAAGTATCTTTGCAGTAAAATGTCAGCCTCATAAATAAAACCAAAATGACTTGTTTTCAAGGACAAAAAGCACTAATCAATTTCTTTGCAGGCTATTTCAAAACAAAAAAACCCCAAATAACTAACTTTTAAAATGTCTTCACTTGTAACCCTTTCAGTGCTTTGGATGGCATTATGCCGTCCGATGCACCAGTGCTCATGTGCATCGGAAGGCTACCAGCCCTCCACGCACATGGCACAGGAAATCCCTCTGGTGCGGGCACCAGAGTGATTCCCTTTTTGCCAAAACACTCTCTGGAGCTGGGGAAGAGCTTCCCCAGCTCCCGACGGTGTTTTAATTATTTCTCCGAAATGACTGTCAGGGCGCACGTCGCGGTGACATCATTTCGGAGAAACTGAAACTCAGTTTCAGTTTCACTGCCTCGGTGCTCAGGGGGCTATCTCAGCCCCCTAAGCACCGAGGCAGATGGGAGAGGTATCATTGGAAAGGTGATAATCTCCCCCTTGCTAGTGGATTCCTGCTTGGGGATCGCCTCAGGAGGGTGATCTCCAAGAACAGATCCACCCACTAGGCACCAGGGAGGGGGTAGCGGCCCCTTGATCAAGGTCTTTTGCTCCCCCCATTACTTTGGGCACAGACAGTCTTTCTGCTCCCTCTGGGAGGCAGATGGGGCTATAGCCCCCAATTTGCCCCCCGGGGGACAGGAAGCATACTAGGCTCCAGGGATTATTTTTACACCTGTAGGGGTGGGGGCTGCCCAAAATGAACATGTCAATGCCCCCCCCAAATTGCAAAGTCTTTCTGCCACCACTTGGATGCAGATGGGGCTATAGCCCCCAATCTACCCCCTAGGGTGGCAGAAAGCACACTAGGCACCAGTTATTTTCTTTACGCTTGTAGGGGTGGTGGTTGCCCAAAATTGTCATGCCAATGCCCCCAGCCCCTCCCCAAATTCCATTCTTTCTGCCCCCCCCCGGGCTGCAGAAAGCACACTTGGTACCAGGGATTTTTTTATATGCTTGTAGGGGTGGGTTATGCCCAAAATGGTCATGACAATGCCCCCACCACCTTCCCCAAATTCCATTCTTTCTGCCCCCTGGGAGGCAGATGGGGCGATAGCCCCAACCTGCCCCCGGGGGGGAAGAAAGCACTCTAGACCCCAGGGATTTTTTTGTTACGCCTGTAGGGGTGAGGGCAGTGCAAAATGGCATGCCAATGCCCCCCAAGTTCCACTGTCTTTCTGCCCCCCCTGGGAGGCATATAGGGGCTATAGCCCCCAATCTGCCCCCAGGGGGCTGAAAGCACACTAGGCACCCAGGATTTTGCCGTTTTTACACCTGAAGGGGTGGGGGCTTCCCAAAATGGGAATACCAAAACCCCTACCACCCCAAAGTTCACAGTCTTTCTGCCCCCTGGGAGGAGCATGGGGACAATAGCCCCCAATCTGCACACGGGGGGGCAGAAAGCACACTAGGCATCAGGGATTATTTTTGTTTTTGTGCTTGTAGGGGTGGGGGCTGCCCAGAATAGGCATACCAATGTCCCCACCCCCCAAATTCCACAGTCTTTCTGTCCCCCCTGGGAGGCTGATGGGGGCAATATCCCCATCTGCTCCCCCTGGGGGGCAGAAAGCACACTAGGCACCTGAGATTTCTTTTTTGCTTTATACACCAGTAGGGGTGGGGGCTGCCCAAAAGGGGCATGTCGATGCCCCAACCCCCACTCCCAAATTCTAGTCATTCTGACTTCCCTGGAAGGCATATTGGGGCAATAGCCTCTAATCTGCCCCCGGGAGGGCAGAAAGCACACTAGGCACCAGGGTTCTTTTTTCTATTTATGCCTGTAGGGGTGGGGGCTGCCCAAAATGGGCATAACATTGCCCCCACCAACCCCCCCATAATTCCACAGTCTTTCTGCCCCCCAGGAGGCAGATCGGGGAAATAACCCCTGATCTGCCCCCCGGGGGGCAGGAGGCCCACTAGGCACCAGGGATTATGTTGTTTTTTTATATGTAGGGATGGGGGCTGCCCAAAATGGGCACACCCCAAAAAGTCTTTCTGCCTCCCACCGGAAAGGCAGATCGGGGCAATAGCCCCTTATCTGCCCCTCCAGGTGGGGCAGAAAGCCCACTAGGAACCAGAGATATGTTTCTGGGCATGTCAGGGAGAAGCCATACAGGCACAGTTCACTCCCCTTTTTTAGGCACACATTTTGGTTGTTTCAATATTATTTTTAGTCTCATCTACCCCAAGCGGGTGCCTGAAAACCACTAGAAACCAGGGAGAATTTGTGCGTGTGTGAACTGGAGTTTGGCTGACTGTGTGTGTACTGATCTTTGGCTGGCATTTTGCTGTTGGTCTGTGGGCTTGCACTTGGCCAATGGTTTGTGTGGACTCATGCTTGATGATGATGTATGTAGATTGGCGCTTGCCTGATGGTGTGTGTGGAGTGGCACTTGGCTGGTAGTGTACATGGACCGGCACTTGGCTGACAGTGTGCATGGATGGCGCTTAGCTGACGGGATGCGTGGATGACGCTTGGCTGGTGGAGTGCATGGATGGCGCTTGGCTGGCAGTGTGTGTTGAAAGTGTTTTGCTGGAGGTGCTTGTCTAGTGGTGTGCTTGGATGGTGGTGTGCATGTACTGACTCTTGGCTGGCGGTGTGGCTTGCATGGATCCCACAGCGTTTTCTTACCCAGAATCCCCTGCAAACCTCCAATTTACTTACAGAGTCACATTTTCCTCACATTTCTGTGTGGGTAAGCTATAGGATCACCGCGCAGGCAGAAATTTCCTACCACCCAGCGTTCCCCTTGACTGGTGAGAAAAATTATATTTCACTTGTATGGGTGCCCAAAGTAGTGTCAGCCTAAAAACATATAAACAAATTGCCCTTCTGACCCGTCTTGGGCCCCCCCTTAATCTCTACACATTTTTGGCCCTTTCATGTCATTGGCACTTGGCCCATCCACACAAGTTAGGTATCATTTTTATCGGAAGACTGAGAGGAACACTGAATGGTATAACATTTGTGCCGTGCAGTGATCCCACAACCTTCCCACACAGATATTCCATACCTCCCTAGACTCCCACAGGTGTCTAGTTTTTAGAAATGTCTGGTCAATTTAGGTTCCTTAAATGTCTACAAGCCCGGGACCAAAAACACAGGTGTCCACATATCTATCACATATTTCAAGGGTGTCACCTGCGTTTTTGGTACCGGGCTCAGCAGCCATCTAGGGTGATCTACCAAACCCAGACATCTCTAAAAACTAGACACCTAGAGGAGTCCAGGGCAGTGTGGCTTGCACGGATCTCCCAACATGTCCTACCCAACATCCCCTCTAAACCTCAAAATTAGCTAAAAAAATTCAAACAATCCTGACTTTTCTGTGTGGGAATGTTGTAGGATCACCGGACCGCCACAAATTTCCTACCACCCATCTTTCCCCCAGGTTCATGATAAAAATGGTACCTCACTCGTGTGGGTAGGCCTAGTGCCCAAGACAAGAAACACCCCAAAACGCAATGTGGAGACATCAAAATCACCTATCACAAAACAACCTGGTTTTGCAAAGGGGGTCACCTGGGTTTTTGGACCCTGGCTCCACAGGCGTTTAGGGAAACCTACCAAACCCACACATTTATGAAAACTAGACACTCATGGGAGTCCAGGGAGGTATGGCTTACGTGGATACCCCAACGTTTTCTTACCCAGAATCCCCTGCAAACTTCAAATTTAATTGACAAAATCAAATGTTTCTCCAATTTCTGTGTTGGAAAGTTGTTGGATCACCGGGCTGACACAAATTTCCTATCACCCAGTGTTACCCCAGGTCTCCCTTTACAAATAGTACCTCACTTGCGTGGGTGGGCCAAGTACCTGCGAAAGGCAAGGCCCCAAAATGTATTGTGGTGACATCAAAATTACCTATCACAAAACAACCTGGTTTTGCAAGGGGGGGTCACCTGGGATTTTGGCCCCGGGCTCGGTGGCCATCTGGGTAAACCTACCAAACCCACACATTCTAAAAACTAGACACCCTGGGGAGTCCATGGAGGTATGGCTTGCATGGATCCCCCAACGTTTCCTACCCAGAATCTCCTGCAAACCTCAAATGTAGCTGAAAAAATCATTTTATTTCAAATTTCTGTGTGGGAAAGTTGTGGGATCACCCGGCTGACACAAATTTCCTACAACCCAGTGTTCCTCCAGGTCTCCCAATAAAAATGGTACCTCACTCATGTGGGTGGGCCAAGTACCCGTGACAGGCAAGGGCCCAAAACGTATTGTGGAGACAACAAAATGACCTGATTTTTCAAGAGGGCACCAGGATTTTTGGCCCCGGGCTCAGCGACCATCTAGGGAAACCTACCAAACCCACACATTTCAGAAAACCAGATGCCCTGGGGAGTCCAGGGAGGTATGGCTTGCATGGATCCCTCAACGTTTTCCTACCCAGAATCCCTTTCAAACCTCAAATGTAGCTGAAAAAGAACACTTTTTCAAACACTTTTGTGTTGGATTACCATAAGAGCGCACATGTCCTACCACCCAGTGCTCCCCTCAGTCTCCCGTGTAAAATGATACTTAACTTGTGTGGTTGGGCCAAGGGCCTGGGACTGGGAAGAGCCAAAAACATAGGGATTAAGGGTTGCACAACAAATTCTAAGCGCTATTTTTTTTTTAAAATAGGTGTTTAGTCAATTCTGCATTGGACAGCCACATAAGTGAGGTATTATTTTACTCTGGAGACAGGGGAGAACGCTGTGTGGTAGGACATTTGTGCCAACATGGTGATCGTACGCGAAAATATGTGGAAAATTTGTAATTTTCAGCAAAATGTGAGGTTTGCAGGGGATTCTGGGTAGGAACACGTTGGGGGTCCACACAAGCCATAACTCGCTGAACTCCCCCTGATTTCTAGTTTTCAGAAATCTGTGACTTTGGTAGTTTCACAAGATAGTTGCCGAGCCCAGGACCAAAAACCCAGGTGACCCCCCTTGCAAAAACAGGTTGTTTTGTAAACGGTAATTTGGATGTCTTCTCAATATGTTTTGGGCCCTTGCCTGTTGCGGGTACTTGGCCCACCCACGCAAGTGCCATTTTATCAGAAGATTTTCCACTCTTTATATTTTACCAAATTAATTGCTACATACCCGGTACAAGATGCTACTCACTTATTGGCTCTGGGTTCCTCAGGTTCTTGGTGAACCTTCAAGTCTTATGTAGCCCCACAACCAGAAGGGTCCAGTGGATGTAACAATATATTGCTTTCAAACATCTGTCATACTTAGAAGAAGGTACAAGTGAAAATGTTGGCACAAATGGCTGTTTTTTCAACTAAGTTTCTATTTGTCTTATTTTCAACTGTTAGTTTCTATGAAAAACCTTGAAGGATCTACACAAATGACCCCTTGCTGAATTCAGAATTTTGTCTACTTTTTAGAAATGTGTAGCTTTCCGGGATCCATTATTGTTTTCATGCCCATTTCTACCACTAACTGAAAGGAGGTTGAAAGCACAAAAACGTAGCAAAAGTAGGCCATGTCCCAGTAAAATGCTAAAACTGAGTAAACATCTTTAGTTTTCTCGCAAAAGTCTGCTTGTCCCAGAATGCTGGGAAGATGATGATTTCAGCACCACAAACCCTTTGTAGATGCCATTTGCAGGGGAAAAACCAGAACCTTTCTTCTGCAGCACTTTTTCCCCATTAAAAAAAAAAAGTAGCTTTATTTTGGTAAATTTCTGGGTCCCCTCCAGGTGAATCTACAAACCCTGGGTACCTTTAAAATCCCCATGAATTTGGAAGAAAAGGGTGCACATTTGGCGTGGATACCTTATGTGGACAAAAAGTTACAGGGGCCCAAGTGCAAACTACCCCAAAAGCCAGAAAAAAGGCTTAGCACGAGGGGGGGAGGCCTAGCAGTGAAAGGGTTGACAGAGCCACAGAATCAAAACCACCTAACACAACATAGTGAAAAGCTGAAAGAAAAATCCCAAATAAACCACCAAATACCCCAGGCCTTTTCAACAAGACAACAGAAAAACCATAAAAAGGTAACCTTTACCATTCGGTAAAATCAAACCAAAAGTAACCTTTTTTATATCCAACGAACAAAGCAGGAAATAATTCCCCAAAAACGTTATCAAGCCAATGCAATTAAAACCTGGTACAATTATGCAAAAAATAAAGCTGTAAAATAAAC
Source organism: Triturus cristatus (assembly GCF_964204655.1). Lineage (NCBI taxonomy): Eukaryota > Metazoa > Chordata > Amphibia > Caudata > Salamandridae > Triturus > Triturus cristatus. The sequence goes on from NC_140585.1 coordinate 1,170,983,137, forward strand.
AATGTGCACTAACTTTTCACTTGCAGGCAAATTAGTGTAAAACCAGCCACACTTAAAATCGATAAAACAATCCTTTTTTCTTTTTCTTCTTTCTACAGAGAAAGGTAGCAAGAAAGGAGGCCAAATATAGACAATCAAGCAGTGGAAACAGACTGTTAAGTCACAGTGGGTATGTTTATTGTAACGAGATATTAACTGAGCCCAGGTGTCATTGGAGGAGTCTTCATTATTACTCATCCCATCGCACAGGCAGAGCGGTTACTCTTGGTGACACTGTTGAAAGGACCACTGAGCATAACCACTCTGCCTTTGCAATGGGGATAGAGGTAAGGGAGAATATAAATGAAATTACAGCCCTTGCATCCACCTCCAATGAACCCTGTGGCTCAGTTTTGAGGGAGGTGTCTGAAAACATTCCAACACATGTAGCAAGTTGTATGCCCACAATCCCCAACCTACACAGAATTATTCAGTTTAAAAAACAGGCATGTAACCCCCTACGTATAACACCCTAAACCTTTTCAGACAATAATATTCCACCTGAACTTTCTGTAACCATTACTAACGAACCCTTTCTTTTGCATGACAACAAAAACCCTCTTAGAAAGAATACTAATCTTTAGCACACCCCATAATCTTGTTAAGTGTTGTTGAGTAGTGATATTTGGATGATGGATGGGACGTTTAAATCCACGCCCCATCGATTCACCCAAATATACACTATTCATGCCTACATTAATCAAAGAGTAGTGCCCTTAGTGTAGAGTTTAGTCCCTGATTAACATACACTGAATTTGAATTGAAGAAACTAACTGCACTTTGCTTTGTTCATCGTGACAGTGTAGATGAATACTACACATCTACTACTGAATCTGACTATTTTACTGCAAACGAGGACAAATTGTCACCCCTTCTAAACTAGTTTGAAGACACATGGATTGGCCATCTAAGCAGGTCAGGCCTCAGGAGGAAACCATGTTTTCATGTGAAGTGGTGGAACTGCTACTCGACCTGCATAGAGGGAGGAGCAAAAACAAATGATGCCATAGAGGGATGGCACAACTCCTTCAACAAATCTATCAGTAAACCACATCCTAACTTTTATAATTTCTTGGAAAGTTTGAAGAAGGAGCAAAGTTTCCAAGAAATGAGAATAGTGCAATCATTGACTGGTGCTTACCAACAAAAAACGCACCCCTAAAAAAAAACGAAAAAAGAATACTTGTTTGTAAAAAAAAGCAACAAGATTCCACCAATGCAATCCTCTCTCGCTGGAATTTAAGTTAAAAAAACATGAAAAAGTAAAAACGTTTTGTTAAAAATCACAAACAAAAAATCCATTGTTGAAATCCTCTCACAACCAAAGTCCAGCATAAGTCCCAAAAACCATATATCAATGGTTTAAAAATGGCCCAAAAAGTATTTTTGCAACACACAAAGTCTTTGCCCATGTTCCTTCGTCTTATCCGGAAAACTGCGATGACGCAATACCAAAATTTCTAAAAACCCGTTGAATCGAAAAAAAATACCAAAAAGTTTACTTTCATGACTCTATTCTTTAATGGAAAATAAAAACAATCTTTTAAAAGTAATCCTATTAAACAAAAAGTAGTATGAAAGTAATCAACCCGACGTGGGCCTTCAACTGCCACCTGATTTGGAAAACATTTATCAGTTAAAACATACAATAACATCAAAATACAACTTTCCAAGTTCTCACTACCTCCTGCCTCTCTCCTTACAATAAACAACACCGCCCTTAATCTATTTTTAACAATTTAAATTTGCTTTACCTGGACGCAGGTCTCCCTTCCTTCTGATCCGGACCACGACGAACCTCGCAATGACGAAACTTATGTACACGCAGCAACGTCATCTCTTTCTGAAAAAAGGACAATTTCACCAATTGGCTTCAATGGGAAACCGTGGGGAAACCTACAAAGAAAATAAAAAATATATGTTACAATACATACAAAAATACATCTTTATTAAAAAATAAATAATACTACTAATAAAATACTTTTACCACCTTTTTTGATTATGTAATGATCCTATTTTATATTTCTTTTAATTATATGTATTTAAATGATTATTAATTGTATTAATTATTTTTTAATTCTAATTCTAAATATCAATTTATTCTCTAGAGCTACCCAAAAACACCCTGAATTTATCTGCAAATTACTTTTATAAATGTTATACATTTTAATAATTTAAAAATGTTACAATAAAAAAACTTATAAATTGAGTCATAAATAACACTCAATAATTAAATTAATACCTGAGTATTATTACACTCCCCCACCCAAAACCCCTGTTTCCCATGCTCTACCAGCTCATGCTGAATTACAAGACAGTTAAAAATAGAATTTCAAAGATAAAAGCAGTACATTTCTAAGCATAAAAAATACAAAATACGAACAAGTTCTAAGGGAAATTATGCACAATACCTATCACATGATACATAAAGTGCTTAATGCATAGTGCAAATCTCGCATATAGATTAAAGTGCAAACATATCTAACAGTACAGTCATAGAATATACTGAGTGCAAAGCGTCAAGCAAAGAAAGGACCAAGGAAAGTACTATGTGCAATGTGCCGAGCATACAAAAGTACAAAACTAAAATTACAATATAACCTTTAAAAATCTAGACAGTCAGAAAGCAGAAGTCTGTTTCTCATCTTTTTAGAACGTGTGGCTGAGACCAGAAAGCTGGCAATGTTAAAAATATCCCATGGTGTACTTAGTAACTGCAGGTAAAGTAATGCTGGTCTAACCTGCATGAAGCCCTTCCCTTTCAAGATTGGAATTAAGTACCTATTCCGCATAGTGGAATAAAAGGGACAAAACATCATAAAATGAAGGGTATTCTGGGTAGAAAAATTATCACATTTGCAGGGTGTTGAAAACTCTGGGTTACTCCACTCCTGGAAATCACCTAGTAGAAATGGAACTAGATTAAAACGAAACCTAGTTAAGAGCCAGCGATGGTATGGGATATTAACTAATATCAAATAGGGTTCGATACAGATGTTAGTTTTTGTTAAAAAATGAGCCCTTACAAGTGGTTTCTGCAGCTCTGTAACCTCCCGTTCTGCAGACAATATCTTTTTAAAATTATTTTTTACCCATATAACATCCTCCTTCCGTATCTTTTCGGGGGATTCAAATAGCTCAGGCCGTCCCAGCTTAGTTAGCCCGCTTTTAACATAAGTCAACCACTTAATTTTATTAGAGTTGTCCAAACGTACACAGTCACTTAGGATTTTATGGTTCAACGTTAATTCAGAATTTAACCACACTTTGAGCCAGCAGAGTAACGGAGCTAGGCTCAAAGTGTCTGAGATGTAACCAATTCCAAGTTCCTGGTGTATAGAAAAGACTGGTGTTGATTGTGGAACTGATAAAAGACTGCGTAAGAATTTATTTTGTTTCCCATGCATACCGTCCCAGAGGATAGGTGCAAATTCCTTTTTTAAAAATATTATTACTTAAACATATTTTTATAATTAACTTTCACTAAATCTAAATATCAATTAATTATCTGGAATTTAAAAGATATACCTGAGTATTAATACACTCCCCCACCCAAAACACACATTTCCCAGATTTAAGAGGCAAAAGTTTTTTTCATTAAATTAAATATAAATTATTTTAAAAATTATCTAACAGTAAAACTACATTACTAATAATTCCCAAGTATTAACATTATTACCTGAGGATTAATACATTCCGCTACCCAAAACCCATATTTCACATCTATCCATTCACAAATTATAGATGCCTAAAAAATGTACATTCATTTAAATTATAATATTATAAAGTATTTCTATCACTATAAGTAAAAAATAAAAATATATATTTTTTAAAATATTACCAAAGTATTAAAACACTCCCCCACCCTAGGCCCCTATTTCCCATGCATCTCATCCCAGAGGATATGTGCCTATGACTTTTTTAATAATTAAAAAAGGGTTTAACTTTTCTAAAACTAATACTAAATATCATTTAATTCTTAAGTATTACAATTAATACCTGGGTAATAATACACTCCCCCACCCAAAACCCCTCTTTCCCATACATCCCGTCCCAGGGAAACAAGCAAAGCAAATGTAAAATATTTTAAATTAAGAAATGTATTTATATATATATATTTTTTTGTAATACATTTACAACTAATCTATTTTGACGTTGACTCTACTTGATCCTGCACCTCCAAATACTGGTGTCCCTGCTCCTTCCACTCCTGTTAAAATCCTCCCCACTACCCCTGTAAAAGGGCCTGTTGGTGCTATTACCAGTCTTCCCATACTCTATGCATTTGCCAGTTCTCACCTTCATTCCTCTGATTGTGGATTGTAATGTGGAGGATCTCCTGCTAATAATCTGTCTAGCAAGCTGTCATTCGTATCATGCTCATCATCTCCATCTCCATTCCTATTCAGAGCATTGCCTTCTTTCACCAGTAGCGGATATAATATCTCCCCCTCAATTGTGTTCCCTATCCATATTTTTAATTGTGCATCCCATCTCGCTTCCTGATATGCCTTCATTGCCTTTTTCATCCTCCCCTGACACCTTTCCCTGTTCTTTGCATGAACTGCTCGCATCCACGCATCCAGTGCCTCAAACTGTGTCAGTCTACGTGGAGGCTGTAAGGAAGACACTACTCAATGTATCCTCTTCTCCCTTAACTTAACTCCTAAAACAAAGATGTTGTTCTAACTAACAACTATGAATTTCTCCATTTGCAACAGAAAGGTGAGATATAGCAAATTCTACATACACATGAAATTCACAAGTGAGTCTAATGCAAGAGCCACCATGGGAAAACTACAATTCAGGCCTTCAGAAATCGGCTAGCACAAGAAATGACATACACCTTAATGTAATATTATGTAGTATGAACATAGTCACTAATCACTCCTAAACCAACTCATCACATAAGACTGTAAATTCCAAGTGCAAATCCTACAGTTCAGTCTAATCATGTATTGTATGACATTGATTTCTTCATGTTTATATTAAAATATTCCTAAAACTACACTTTCACATCATTATAGTACATGTTCTACCTACCCAATGGTAATCGACACAAAGGATTATATGCGGGCACAAACTACCCCTGAATATAATTAGGTCTCCTGGTTTTATGGTATTTATTTCTTGGACGTTTCCATCTGTATTTATCCAGATTTATTTTTTGCCATTGTTATCTGTATGTATCCATATTTATTTTGAGTTATATGGCTAAATGAAGTTGAAACTAGTATATTTCCACATTTATGTGACTGAAAAATGTGCATATATATCTTGAGCGCCTGCTAGGCTCCTGTGATAGGAACACCCACAGATGAAAAATCAGTGCACTTATATGAAAATATGAACATTTTAGTGTCAAGGCTTTGCATATCTAACGGTGTTTAAGCCACTTTCCTAAAAGTCCATTTTTTTTTGGACTCCTTATCTATCATTCCGGACAGGTATTAGCTGGAAGTCATGAATGACAGTATTTAAAATCTCTAAAAAAAGAATCCAATTTCTGTTTTTACCCACATTTAAAAATAAATACAGACAGGAAAATAAATAGTTTTCTGTCTGTAGTTATCTGTAAAAATCAGTTTAAAAAACACAGGGAGCCTTAAATATAATGCACCCTTACAAGTGACAGAGAAATTTGCGCTCTATCAGCAGTAATTAAAAACTGACTTTGAAATAGGTTCCTATCATGCCCTTTATTCCTGTCTTTAACTTTACATGGAACATCACCAGTAGACACTTTTATGATAATCCATGTCAGGGATTTTATCCCAGTTTATATTTTGCATGTTTTGTTTCATCTTTACTTTCCGTAGGAATACTTGCTTTATCCGGATGTGTTTCAGTTGTATTTTTTGATGCAGCATAGTACTCTTAAATAATGTATAATGTGAAATTTGTTATTTCTAGGTATCTAAGGGCCAGATGTACAAAAAAGTCTGTTTGCAGTTTCCTAATTGCGAGTTTGTGTGATTTGCTCTTAGGATATCGCAAACAGCTTTGTACAGCAGTGTCTCAGACACTGTTTACGATTCCCAACGGGTCACAAATGAACCTGCCTCATCAATATTCATGAAGCAGATCGCAGTTTGTGGCCCATTGGGATTGGCTACAACCATAGGGATGGCGGCCTGCTTAAATAAAGCATTTTTTTTGTAATGCAGCCTGTTTTCCTTAAAGGAAAATGGGCTGCATTATAAAAATGAAAAGTTTTCTTTTCATTTTGCACGCGTAGGCAGTGTGTTGGCGCCCACATTGACAAAGAGGAAGGGGTCACTTGGGCAGCCCTTTTGTTTGCAAATGTGTTACCACCAACTTGAAGTTGGTGATAACTGCGAATGTTTTGCACCCACATTCCCTGTCCAAAACATTCTTACATACCAGAGCAACTCGCTTTAAGGAAGGGACGCCCTTAACAGGCCCTTTCCTAATAGCTACTCGCAAACCCTATTATGCAAGTCGTAATAGGTTAACAACTCGCAAAATAGGGTTGGTATATGCCAAAAGCCCAATTGGCCTTTGCGAGCAGTAAAATGCTTTTCACATTTGGCCCTAGGTGAGTTTAGGTCGTTGGTGGGTGTTTATGATGGGCACAATTGAGAACTCTGGCGATGAGTCTGAAGGCAGTGCAAGATTCTTAATGTGCAATCAGTGGGTCATAGGGCTGTAAGATAAAAAGCACATCCAATTCTTAGCTTCTCTGCAGAGCACACAGAGCAATTCTCAATTATATGCCCAGGGATTAGGCTTCAAGGGAGTAGGGGCATATGGGGTGGGAGCCCCCCGCGCTGGACCCCCTCTAATAATTACTTAGTTGGCTTTGGCCTGGCCATGGCAATAAGACTGTCTGTCTGCCAAGTCACTGTTGCCTCAGACTGGGTAGAGGTTAGCCAGCCAATAAATTAACACATAGGCGCCGATTCTGATGACATCGGTCAGGAGCTGTAACCGACCGACCTGCTGTCGTCGGTTATGGCCCTGCGCACTCGTATACAACACAATGCAAGCATGCATTCCGAGCGGAATGCATGCTTGCATCGTGGAAAGCTGGGGTGCAGTTCATCCCTGCACCCTGTGGGTGGCACCCTAAGGTGCCTGCCATTGGGTGCAGGGATCCACAGAGGGGCACCATAGGTGCCCCCAGGCCGCCATACGGCAGCCTCGCACCCACGGGGGCCCCCGAAGACAGTTTTCGACTGCCTTTTTGTGCCGGAAAAACCGGCACGAAAAGGCAGTGAAAAACTGCCATCGTACTCCTTCGGTTGCAAAGAGGCGGCCGGGGGAGTTGTGAGGGATTTCCGGACGGTGGATGGGCTCTCCGAGCCTGTCATCCGCAATCCGGAAATCCTTATCGGATTCCTTTCTGACCGAGCCCATCAGAATGGCTTGGTCGGAAAGGAATCCGGCCCACACGATTCGAATCGGTCGGAGCCCTTCCGACCGAAATTGGAATTGGGCCCCAGAGAGTTGAGCCAGAACCGAGCCTATGGTTTGGCTTGACTCTAAAACACTGTACACGAGTTGAGACATGAAAATATTTGCCATGTAAGTCATGCAACAGACATTGTGTAAAAATATGATAAATGCACTTTCAGAAAAATTGTATTTCCTTAACATGCAGATGTGGTTCACCTTAGTACTTCAGATTGTACCACCGCATTCGGAGGTATTTATTAAAAGCAATGGTTTTAAAACATATACTCGGAATTATTCATGCCTTCTCCCTCCCGCCCTGATAAAAATGCCACACTGCAATGGAAGGCAAGTCCTCTGTCATGTGTACCCCATATGAGACATGGATTCTTATTATAGATGGAGCAATTTTATAGTCTTTTAAACGTAAGGGGCCTCATTTATGAGGTTTTGGCGCAGGACAGTGCCGTAAGGAATCTTTCTTCACTGCCCTGTGTCAAAAGAAAAGGGCAAGAATGCGCTGTATATATGAGATACTGTGCATTACTGTCACCTTCCCCTGCACTGGTGCACATTGGGATGCCATGCGCCAACACAGCACCCTTGCGCCATGGTGCAAGGGTGTCTGATTTGTAAGGGTGATTGTTTTTAACATAACATGTGTATTTGTAAAGCGCATGTTCACCCGGAGGTATCTTGGTGCTGAATAACAGATGTTTATTATTACCCAACTCAATGGTACTCATTTTATTGACCTCAGATGGATGAAAGGCTGAGTGGACCAGCAGGGATTTGAACCTGTGACCATGAAGTCAAACACAGGCCTCTGAAGTGGACACATTAGTCCACTGAGCCACCAGACCCAGCTCAGGAAGGGACACCTTCCTGCACAAAAAGAAATCATGAGAGGTGTTTTCATCTTTCTATGTGTGCTGCAGAATGCAGCACACATAAAAGAGGAAAAAATTAGGTGGAATAAGGATATTTCTCCTTGTTGCACCTCCCTAACGCCACCCCTGGTGTGGTGTGAGAAACTGATGCATTCCCAGTTTTACGATTCCTCGTAAATCTGGGAATGCTTCAGATTCCCTTGGTGTTGCGTGGGAACACCCACAACAACACCCATGGAAGGGCCCTTTCACACTTTCAGTGTTCTGCGTGAAAGGGGCACATACTTACAAGGCTGTAAAAAGCCACACACAGTGGCTTTACGTTGCCTTACAAATATGCTGTGGTACATTGCACCACCGGAACATAAAACAAGTGACTCTTGCCCCTTGGTGGCATGCTACATCATGGGGTTCATCCCTGCCCTCTACGGACAGGGGAGTGCTACTACCTATGGAGACGCGGGAGCATTTTGTAAAAAGGAAGTTCCTTTACACCTACACACCTATGTGAGTTGGAGACGTGGAGTGGGTTATCTATATGAATACAATGTTAAAAATAGTTTATGTAGTCAGATGCGTTCTCCCAGGATTGGATTTACTATCAAACACTGCTTGATAAAGAGTCAACTTCATGTTGCAGTGTTCCTTCTCAGGACTGGCTTTGTAATTGCACGTCACTTGTCTCAGTACAAAGTTCTTGTGATTCTTCCCTTTCCCCACTGATGGATCTTTTCATTTGGACTCCTGCCCATATGTTTGTAGCCCATTTTCTGAGCAATGAGTTTGCGGTCATTCAGCTGTTTGCCCGCAGTTGTACCTCATGTGGTCATTCACTGTCTTCTGGCATTGACTCTGCTATTCCACACATCCTGTTTCATAATGTACCTCATGAGATTTTGCCCTTTCTCCCTGGTTGGCTAAACTATCCAGCACTGCTTGAGAAAAGGTGGAGTTCATGTCATTGTGCCTTAATTTTAGAACTGACTTGGGTATTGAACGTTGTTTCACTCCTTGTGGATCTCATTCCCCAAGTGTGGGTTTGTCATTGCATGTGAGTGGGCTCAAGGTGGACGTCATGATGTTATGCACTTTTCTTCCAGGATTGGGCTTGCCATTGCACGCCGCTTGGCTGAAGATGGTGCTCATGTGGTTGTAAGCAGCCGGGGACAGGAGAATGTTGACAAGGCGGTGAAGCAGCTACAGTCAGAAAACTTGAGTGTGACTGGCATCACCTGTCATGCTGCAAAGGCAGAGGACCGGGAGAGGCTGGTGAATATGGTGAGATAATTATTTTCATGGATATTAACTTTAACATGCTAGGATCATGAAGGTGTCTGCATTTTCCAGGTTTAAACAAATTATATTAGAAGTTAAACATTTGTATAAAAATTCAAAAGATTAGATTATCAACAAAAGATGAGAAACCTGAAAGGGAAAAGCGTATAATACAAAAGCAAAAATTACTGTTGCACAACTAAGAACCAAAACATAAAACAATAGGAAGGAGCATATACAAGTGTAAATAAAGTAATGCATACCAATGCAAGTCTTAAACAAGGACATTCTATTGGAGGCTTTCTGTTACTCACAAAGTAAGGCCTGGCCTCTATATTTGGAATCAATAGGAGGTTTCTCATGATGTATGCACTTCTTCCTCAATACATGTTAACCCGGTTACATCTCTGAAGGTCAACCATGGTTGTCGATTCACCAAAATGCCAGTGGTATCGGAGGTGACATTATATACCCTCGAGCTTGACAATGTCTCAGGAAATGACATCATATAACTTTTGACCCTGCATCATCCCAAGAAGTGATGTCACATAGCCTTCATCCCAGTGACATCACAATAATTACCATTGCTGAAATTACATAATTGTTAGTATATATTCTTCTAGGGGAGAAAAAAAGGTTGAGTTTTCTCTTCCCTGAAAAAAGTTTGAGAAAAATGGGCTTTGCTAGTGTATTTTAATGCACATTTTTCACATACATTTGCTAAAACGCCATAGGCTCTACACAAACACTCACTTGCTTTTCAAGTCCTTTCATGGTGTGCCAAGCTACTGAAATCTGACAGTCTCCATGAGTTCACCCAATTATGTTTTTAAAATGTCCTATGGGTGCCTGTTTATGTAAAAAATTACCTACATTGCTTGGACCAGCATTTTGCCATGGTGGCCCTTTTGCCCAGACATTACATACATATGCCATCGGCAGAATTGTCCTAACACTGCTTCTCTTGCACTATGGAGGTCCCTTATGTAAAAGGTTTACATCTAATATGTCAAGAACCACATTTTGTCATGGGTAGCCCCATGAAAATTCCCATTGTTGTCTTCCCATATGCCTAAAATTACCTCCAATGTGCCATCACAAGCAATTTGTTACAGGTGCAAACTATGCCAAGAATTTCTTCCAGGATGCCAACGCTGGTATTTTTTGATGGGTACTCCATGCCAAAATCTACTGACAGAGTAGCAAAAGTAACATTTTGCCAGGGTATCGTACATGCAATTATTGCCTCCAGTATTCCAGTGCCAATATTTTGTCAAGGGTGTTTCTATAAGCCAAGAAGCAAGCCAGGTTCAGCAGCGGATCTGCAAGCATAACAACACATCTTCACCTACATTCACTTATTCACACTCATTCAGTAATTAGCACTGAATTGAACTCATTCATTTCCCCCTACTCTCATGTACTCACTCTCACCTTGAATCACTCATTCCCATTCTCTCACTCACTCTTACTCTCACTCACTTATACGTACTCACTCAATTTGACACACACACACATCCATGATCCCATATACAAACATACATGCTCACACATATACATGTTCTCTCACCCAAACTCACTCTCACCCACATAACATACAATTAAACCATTTTATATTTCATATCTAAGAGACCAGTGAAGGTCCAGATCTTGCTGCTCCACTTTTTATTACACTAATAGTAAATAATAAACTATTATATTGTCTTGTCTTTGAGGATAGTCTCATTGATGTTTATGCCATTTTACATACATCATCCAATCCACACGACTATAACAATTCTAAACAGGTGACCTTTTACCTAATAGCTTGCTCCTGTCTCTTCAACACCAGGCTCTCAAACCTATACCTGACGTACATAAACATGTCACCATGCACAGCAGATTTATTCTGTATAAGGGTCACCACTTTTTTTCATCCTTGGTCAACAGCCAGCTGTGCATGAGCACACTTGTTTAGAAAATCATTGGTAATTTTTTTCAAAACATGTATGATTGTTTTCAAAAGATCCATGGTTGTTTTAAAAACATATAGATTATAGAAAAATCCCTGGAGTAACCACTTTAGTATAAAAGACCCTCTCTACCCCCTAAAATTAGAGGGGGAATTACTTCCAAGCTGAGACGGAGGTCCTGCATGCCGCATCTCCGACAAGCAGCGGTCTGACATCCCTTGCGGGTTGTCATCCTCAATGCAGAGATGGGGTCCTTTGGTCTAAACCATCAGGTAAGGGGGCTGGTTCATCCCTAGGGGTTTCTTGGCTAGAGATACACATATCTATACTCATTTACACATACACATCCATGTTAGGCTAGGTACATTTTAGCAAAATTACTTAGGGTGCGCATTTTAGGCATATGGAAGTGCTACTGTTTTTATCTGAGCTGTTTCTGTTCACCTTATTAGCACTATGGTAGAAATGTATTTACTATTCAATATATTTGTACTAGCAATCTCTTTTGTATGCGTCTGTCTCCTGATTGTCGCACCACCTATGTTTTACACCAGGCTGTCACTGGACCAATAAATTCTTATTGAAATATCCTAATCACTATCCTGTGTGTTTTCTGGGAGAAAGCAAGCACGCGCGTCTGAGCGAAACGTACTGTACTGTTTTCCACGATCCCTGAGGAATCAGGGTTGTCAGGCTCAGTAGTTGCCAGAGACTACCTACACCAGTGTAGAATAGTGGAGGTGGTAGCGGCACTGTAGAGCTAGCTGGTCTAAATGGCTGACATATCCTGTGAGGATGTCCGGAAGCAGTTGCGACAGGAAAACCTCAGTTTAGGTCATCCAAAACACACAGGGTCTGGGGGCCTCCTAGGAGCTGCACAACATGGCGCCGCCAATGTTGGTTTGGTTCTTATATGAACAGTAAAAATCTTAGTAGTTCAGTTGTGCTTTTTCAGAGAGCCCTACTCACACCTTTTCAGAGATGTCTGAAATGGGAATGGGAAATCTGCCTCAGATGACCAGATATAGTCTGTATTGGCTGAAGGTTTAGCAATCTTGTAAGGATAAACCGTTCCCCACATTCTGCAAAACCAACCTCTTAAAACATACTCTTCTCTTCTAAAACGACTGACCCCGCGAGTAGCTTGGGGGAAGATGAAGTTGCAAATGCCCTTAACATTACAGAAAACTGCAGATATGCAGTGACTATGAAATTGTTAGAACATGGCGTACCGGGAACAGGTCACTGTGTTACCTTCATGATTGAGGCACACAAGGTATTTGGAAATCCGGTGACTAAATTGTTCCACACATACATTGTAGTTGAACCACCAAAGGAATACATTCCATACAAAGACATTGAAGTCCAGGTAACTTACCAGCAGAATAAAAGCTGGTTCAAAGGTGCCCTCCCACGCAAAACATCAGTCGTGAGAATCGGTCCACTCAGCATTGAAAGAGCAACCTGACTGGTCTTAGCAACATACACTCCACATCCCGAGATAGATAGTCTACTGGTGGATTAAGTCTGTAAAATATACAAAGACATAGTCAGGCTATACAGACACATTGTTCAGTTCGTCATGCAAACATTAACAGTCCAACCTGCAAGTAATGCTCCAGCTGGTCCACATCAGACCACATCTATAATTAACCCACAGACACTGAAATCAGCAATAGGGACAATTCCTTCCAAACAGGAGCAAATTCCGTTCCGGATAGCACAAAAAATTGCACAGCTGGAAGCAGTATTTCTCCATATGGGTCTGCAGGAAAAACATAGAATGCTAACAATCTGCTTGCCAATGGGGATGGTTACCTCGATTGAGGATTGTACCACATGGGGAACAATCTTTGCTGCTGTTTACATCAGAATATACGGTACTCCTTCCTTAGCAGTTGTGCCAGAAGTATTTAAACAAATACAAAATGAGTGCAGGGCAGGACCTGCCCTGAACTTGGGAATGAAACTGATGGGCAATTTGCCCAAGTTTCTGCAATCATGCTGAGCAATATAAAGGGGGAGGCAACAGCAGTGGCCAATCACAGCCGCCTAAGGGAAATAACACCTAGAAATAGGGAGCGAGAATGATCACAAATTATTGAAGAATCTTATGCTGAATTAGGCAGAGATAATTTGGGAACCAGAACCAGGAAGCAACAAATGGTGGGCAGTCCCAAAAAGGACAACTCAAAGTAAGCACCCACTTCTTCTAAAAGGAAATGGGGAAAAACAAAATTCTAAAAATAATAATTCAGATAAGAATTCACGATCAAGGGGTGGGTCTCCCTAAAGGGTGTCCTCTGAAAAGAGGTACAACCTTAGGAATCGTGATAAGATTAGAAAACCTGATAGGTATCAGGACACTGATACATATTCCTTTAGTTTCTTTCAGGGTTCATCAAAAACCTCAGGAAGGGACGGGTGATCAGAACAAAAGACTGAAGATCGACCAGAGACAAAAAGGGAAACATATCGCACTTCAAATTACATTTTCAAACAGGAAGAGCAACATAAAGCAAAGCCTCAATTCACAAAGAAGAAAGTAGCTGGCCTAAAAATTAGAAATCCCCAGGTTACTGAGGACTCAGTTTCTGAACGGGGAATGGGCTCTGACGATGCTCGACAGCGCAGCAGAAGTAACAATAGCTCACCAGAACCTGAAGGATTTTCTGGTGACAGCAGTATTGAATGAACACATCACAGTGGAAATACAAGATACAAGAGTTAGTGTCCTGCATAGACTGTATGTAATTAAACTTCAAATAGAGGGGAACATCTCAAAAAAGGATAAAGGTCACTTTTGGGAGAATTTGACCTTTGGATATGACATACTGCTAGCAGAATGGGATTGGCGATCTGAGTTTGTGATGGACTGCCCAAAGGGGGAAAGCGTCATTATGCCTGCTTCCTCTGACCTCGTTCCAGTATCTTTAAAACATTCATATGCGCTGGAGTGGGCGCTAGTGCTAGCTCCGGCATTATACTGCAACAATGTAGGGTGGGACGTGGCTTCTACACACCAGTAAATCCAATTAAAATCTACTCCAAATCCAGAGAGACAGTACCCTATAAAAAACAATGCAAAAAGACAGGTCAAAGAAATCTTAGACCAACTCGAATATAAAGGAGTGATTGAAACTTGCACCTTCCCAATGAATAATCCTTTTTTTTCCAGTATTGAAACCTGACAATTCATATTGTCTAGTTTTCCATTGCCTCCATTTAAACACATGCACGCGAACATTTGCAGTTCAAAATGCACACAGTGCTGCATTAAAGAATAACATTGTGCGTAAGAAACACAAAACTACATTAGATAGCTCAAATGGTTTCTTCATCAGGATATAGCTCCAGAAAGAAGATATTTGAAAGCATGTTCTGCACATTTTTTGTCATTTGCCTCGAGGGTATAATAACAGCCCAGGACTATTCTCGACAAGAGTGTCAGAAATATTACAAACTTGCGATGAGGAGGCTGTGTCCTCTGTATATGACATCTACCTAAAGGACGATGAATTACTTGAACGCTTGAGTAGGGCGAACAACATAATTGTGGGATTCGCCAATTTGGGCTACAAATTTAATTTAAAGAAATTTAAATTGCCCATCCTAATGTCCTGTTTTTGGGATATGAGCTATCAAGTGAAGGCAAGAGCCTGGCAGCCAACTTTTTAGAAATGTGTGCGCTGCTACAACCTCCCAAAAAATCTAAAGTGATTGCAATCCATCTTACGATTTCTAAATGTTGGCAGAACATACATTCTAGATTACGCAGAAAGAGTAAAACACTTCTACAACTTAATCAGACCTGATTCCACACCACACCAGTGGACACAGCATCACACATACACTCTCTGTTCAATTCAGGCTGACATGATAGCATCTAAACATTTGTACACATGTGTAAATTCTACAAATTTGGTGATCCGGGCGATACCCGGGTTATCAGGATATACCTACATCACTTTCAATGAAGGTGAGACAGTTCCAATTGCATACAAATCACATTTGTACACAAATGCTGAAATTTGATTTGCTGCAACAGAAAAAATACTGACAGCAGTACAGACTGCTGTAGTGAGAGAAAGAGCACTAGCACAGGGAAAACGCATAATTGTAACCCTTGTATCAACTTTAGAAGCTGTTACCAAAGCAAGGATTCCAAATGCAAAAGCACTACATCGGCGATGGCTACAACAGGCTAATACTCTCATTGCAACAGATGTAGATTACAGATACAAGTCTACAATAAAAACACAAGCGTTCCTGCAGTACGAAAAGGAATATCCTCTGCCAAAAGAAATCTTGCCTCTTGAAAAATATGAATACATAATTTATACTGATGGATCTGCTCAGCCTGCCATAGGAAGTAAACAACATTATAGCGCTGCATGTGCTATAGTGAAGAGTTATATGCGAGACAGTATGTTCCATCCCAGCAATATGACTACGCAACCTCTCGGAGGTTGTACAGCACAGTTGGCACAGCTGAAAGCCCTGATATTGACACTACAGTATATGGATCCGGAATTCCCCACACTGATAGTGTGCAATTCGTTTTACTGGGTGCAGTCATATAATGAATAACTTCATTACTGGGGCCAGAATGGGTTTAGAGATTCCAATGGTTGCACAATTAAATATAAATTGTTATGAGAACTAGTGGCAAAGCTGAAAGCATGCCTGCCACAGGCTCAAGTTATTCACACCCTGAGTCACCAGTGTGTTGTTATACACTTTGAAGGGAATACACTGGCTGATGAAGCCGCCAAGGCAAACTGCTGCTGTTTCTGCAAACACTCGTTCTAGCACCAGGATAGACAGAGACATATCGATAGTTGTCAATGCCTCAAAGAATGGCTCTGCCATTTCAATGGGCTTTCCACTCCAATATTCCTATAAATTAGATGTGCAAAACAAACTGTATGCTCAAATTCCAGGAGTGGGGGATAGAGTAATACCAAACACTGATCTCAGATTAGTTTTAATACTCGCTGCACACGAGGGTCTGGGCTCTGCACACGCAGGAGTCACTGCAACAGTTTTGTTACTGAAGTGGCGATTCTGGTGGCCAAGTTTGTCTCAACAAACAAAGGCTTATGTCTTAAAGTTTGACATCTGTCAGCAAATGAAAGGTTCCACAGTAGCATGGCCACTACAAACATTGGTACTCATTTCTGACAGACCTCTTGCATGTGTCCATTTGGATCACTGCGGCCCCTTAAAGTCAGACAGGGCTAACAAGTACATCTTGGTGACAGTGGATTCATGCTCTAGATTTCTATGGGTTTGGCCTCAGAGCTCGGCTGATAATCCAAGTGTTATAAAGGATTTGCAAGTCTTCATGGGGACATACACAATTGGGATGTTACATTCTGATCTTGGCCCTGCGTTTATCTCTAAGGCTTGCAAGGAAGCCATGAGAAGTATCAGCGTGGCCTTGCTGTACTCCTCCCACTACCATCCCAAGGGAAATTTGGGGATGGTAAGGAAAAACCGGGACCTAAAGCAATCCTTAACAGCAAGGGTATTAGGTGTGGGCGGTAGTTGGGTCAATCACCTATACGAGGTCCAGAGGGCACTGAAAAATATGCCAAGAAAATCCTTAGGAGTACGTACCCCCTATGAGATCCATTTTGTGACAAGAATGTGGGTACCTGACCTCGATTGTGCCAGGACAGTGAGGGATGTGAAACCATTTGAATTGAATGATCGTTTGGCTGTTTTACAGGAACTCAGTGAATTCCGGGCATTACAAAGCAACATCCAAGTAAAGCGCACCACCACTGAGGAAGTGAAACCAGTTTGGGCAAGACCTGTCTGGGTCCCAAAGGTTGGGCACCTGGTAAGAGAAAAGATTGTGGACACGTAGCAGTTTCGGCCAACTTACAGAACACCTGTACCTGTCCTGGCGGTTCAAGGAACAGGAACAGTACTTCTTCTGCCTCTTGCCGGCTGAAAAGTAAATATATTTGCCTCAATTGATCTGATCAAACCACATTATGTATCTGATTCTCAAAAGCAGGCCATGTGGAGTCCTGAGTAGCTGCAGATCTCCTCTTGCTACTATACAGGATGTTCAGATGGAAAGACTAATAATGTTTCAAGACACCTCTGTGCAAGATGCCGGAGTAGCCAATAATGGAGTAAAAATGACACCTGTCTAGGATACAAGTCGTACAAAATACGGCGGCTCGCCTGGCTTTGAATAAGCCTTCACGCACGCCGTCTGGCCCGTTGTTGAGAGACCTACACTGGTTACCAATCAGAAAGAGGGCACTTTTTAAACTTCTCTGCCTAGCTTATAAAGCACAGGTCAGACAGGGGCCTGCTTATCTCACAAAGAAGTTAGTATGGCACTCACCGGTCCGGTGCCTAAGATCTAGTGGCCAAAAATGTCTTCAAGTGCCAAGAATCAGGAAGAAGAAAATGGGGGGCGTGCTTTTTCCTTTTTGGCGCCCAAATACTGGAACCTGCTGCCTTGGGAGCTGCGTTCCTGCACAGACCTTAACATTTTCAAGAAGCATTTAAAGACCTGGCTGTTTTAGCTGAGCTGCTGGGACCATCTAAGCCTGCCTTCACAGGCGCCGAGAGATCCCTCTGGGGATGATTCATGCGCAATATAAATGTAATAATAATAATAATAATAATAATAACCCTTTGTTGCATCTTTGGTTGGCATTAGGGATCCTTTTCCTGTTAATCTGGATTGGTACACTAACTGTCTTTTTCCTACTACTGAATGGACATTACCTTCCACAACGCTCTGCAGTAAACCTGTGAACTTGTTCTTGAAACCACATATGTCATCTCACCATAAACAAAGAGACTTGTCCCTAGTGAACATTTCAACAATTCCAGTACCAGATGGTATAGTATTGGATAGAGTTTCATATGATGTATTTAGTCCTACTGAACATTTCAAAATTCCATATGTGTTCAACATTTCAATGAATGACTTCATTAACCTGAGTACACTCTCTGATGATTGAGACATTGAGACTGTAAATACTATGCTTTCAGATTTAGAACAATCTGCTGCATTTTCTTACAGGTAATTGTATGAAGACACACCTGACTATGATAGCATGTTTTGTTACCAACATTATGGCCATCACTTTTTGCATAGAGCTAGTGTTCCACACACTGTAAACACTTACCATCAATGGGAACATTGCCCGACACCACCAAAAGGTAGTTCTGCCATATTCACACAGAAATCTGCACTCTTACCTGGGTTCAATACATCAGACCCAATGTAATACTACTATACGTTAGTACAGATGAATGAAACTGCGAAGAAAATGATGCTGTCTAACTCAAAGCTTATATATTCAGCCCCTTTCTTCTCCCAATTGTCTATTCAAAGTTTCAACTTTTGGAGGGACACGATAGACGCAAAATCCATCAGTGCAACAAACTACCTGTTGCAGGTTTGCAAAAATTAAAAACCTGTAAAAACCACACATCCCCTCTCCCATACCTATTGAAGGTATATCAAATAACACACTGATTAGTGAGGAGGCACTGGGTGTAATGCTACGAATGGTACATACAATTCTTCAGCTCCCAGTTGGAAGGGATGATTGGTTTGTTCTATCCACACAATTAGGTGTCAATCAAGTTTCAAGGGTACCACCAGAGGGTTTAGTATCCATAGGCCCGACCTACAAAGACGACCCAGGCGATAGTGACTCCTTATAGACTCGGGAAGATGTGCCTAGAATGGCTAAAAACCTCAACACTACAACAGGTGAAGCAGCACTTGTCCCTTCTAGCAGACAACGTGGATCTTAAGGATTTCTTGTTAGGTCCCTAGAAACCGCATTCAAAACGCTTCTTGTATGCCATCTATAATGAACTGTGGAAAGTCTCCCAACATGATGCTGCTGAGAGATTACATGAAATTGATAGGATTAACCTAGAAAAGGCCCTGGCTGTGGTAGACAATGGTATGACCACACTTTCTTCAATTATTTATTCACTGGGCAACATTGCGTCCTCAGCAATCAACATTATGCTACAAGATTTGTCTATTCCACAACATGGGCAGTCTCGATTGCGCTCCATTATGCTTTTAAACTGGACGCTGCAATCATGGCGTTCAGGCCATGTGCCACGGAAATACATTAACAACACAAGTTTGTTTTTCGGTTTACGATCTGGCTGACAGACAGTTGACTATGGAACGCAGAGATGCAAAGTACAACATGCTGCTCATTGAGAAATTAGAGAAATTACCTTTCATGGTAGCAGAGTCACCATCTACTGAATGGTTAATTCATGGCTATATCACAATGCCAACCATGACATTTCAGTTCCAATACTGCCTAAGATACATCCAAGCATGCAGATACGAAGCAGTGGGGGAAGGGTTCATACAAGAAACCTGGGAGTAACCATATAGATATAGGTGCAGAAATAAGGACACTGAAGTTTTCTTAAGTGGTAAACACTGCGGGTAGGTTTTAAGTGGGTCTTTAGTGTGCAAAGAAGTGTTTCTTCGTGCAACGTGTAATGCATTGAAAGCGAACTTATCTTGCTACTTGAAAGGCTCCCCAGCTGCCATAATTCATCCGTTTTTTAAAATTGCTTTTGAATGGATGTTTAATGCTGAATGATCAACCCTGTTGTAGAATGACGCCAGGTATTGCATATCTAGTCACAGTAAACTTCAGGGTTGTTTGCTGTAAGCAAGTATCGTTTCCTCCGGCTCGCACAGTTAGGAAGGCACCACTGTGGCCTTCACTGAATGTTTCCAGTATAAAGTTTGAGTAGCTGAGCAGACTGAAAGCCATGTTGTTTCAACAAAATGTGGCCTTAGCTTCAGCCCCCGAGACATTTGATCTCCAGGTTGCAAGGTCTTCAGCAAAGATACAGGCCCTGATTCGTGCAAACTTCCTGATCCATTTTGGAGAAATGGTTTATCGTATCTTAAAGATGTCTGATACGAGTGGGATCGCACACTTATTTAAGCGACTTGGATCAGGTCTCTTAACCACCTTTCAGACCATCTTTGGAGTAATTCCAGCCTTCATGCACTCCGTACTTGTAAGCGTTTTTGGAGAGCTTCCTTTAGTCCTGCTTTCGACAGCGAGCATCCTGATTTTAATACTTTTGCTTCACAATGGATGTCATAATCCCTCACAAAATGGACAGAACACTGCTGGAACAGCTTTTTTGTAAGTGCATGGTGGTCTACCTGACTACGCCTCAGCTTTGAGAGTTGAGTGAGCATTGGTTCCTGTCTTTCAGACTTGTCTGGCTAAACTGTGTCCTGCCTGTGTTTTGTTGCCTCTTCTGTGGATTCGGCTGCATGTGGACATGTGTCTGACACTCCCAACAGTTGCGCCACCGGACATAGAAGCGCTACTGGGGCCTTTGCAGGTTCACACGTGCAGTTGTACACAACGTATTCCTATGTTGATGACGACAGTTTTAGAGCCTCCAAGGGAAGGGACATCGGCTCTGCTTCAGAGGTTCAGGCATTGGTATCAGGCATGCAGGCATCTAACTCTTCCCGGGCGGCTGCTGTGGGAACCAGAGATGACCATCTTTGCTCATTGGATATGATACGGGAAGTTCTTGAGGGACTGTCATCTGTGGATACAATGTTCAGCGATCTTGAGTCTTCAGTGCAGGATTCTTAAAACAATCTATCCTCTCCTGTGATGGGAACCGTTTGGCTACTTTTTAAACATTTACTGATATTGAAGGTTGAAACTGACTTTGTTTTTTTTTTTTCTCGGCTCTAACTGAGCTTCATGGCATTGAAGGTGCTCAGTGGGATAATCACAATATATACAAGTGTAGGGACCTTTTGAATGCTTTTTTAGGGAAAAATTCCTTTTATATTATGGGAATTTTTTTCAGGCTTTTCAGTGCTTTTTAGTATGTTTTATTATAAATGATTTCATGCCTTTTTATAGCCCTAGCTTCATTATTTACGTAGCAGACCTTATTGACCTTTTGATGAGGAGTGGGTGTCATGTCTTTTAGGATAGTCTAATCAATGTATACCCCATTTTAGGATGTATGTCGTTACAACGCACACTTTTACAACGCATGCACTTACAACGCATTTTTTACAACGCAAAATCCATTACAACGCATTGCATTACAACGCATGACACTACAACGCATTTTTAAAAACTACCTTTACAACGCATTCCATTACAACGCATACTACCTTTACAACGCATACCATTACAACGCATAATATTAAATTGCATTTAAGGTAAGTATTAGATAGTATAGGGGTAAAAATTACTATTCTAACTCCAGGGGGTGCAACAGTAGGGTAAGTGTTGGATAGTATAGGGGTAAAAATTACTATTCTAACTCCAGGGGGTGCAACAGTAGGGTAAGTGTTGGATAGTATAGGGGTAAAAATTACTATTCTAACTCCAGGGGGTGCAACAGTAGGGTAAGTGTTGGATAGTATAGGGGTAAAAATTACTATCCTAACTCCAGGGGGTGCAACAGTAGGGAAAGTGTTGGATAGTATAGGGGTAAAAATTACTATTCTAACTCCAGGGGGTGCAACAGTAGGGTAAGTGTTGGATAGTATAGGGGTAAAAATTACTATTCTAACTCCAGGGGGTGCAACAGTAGAGTAAGTGTTGGATAGTATAGGGGTAAAAATTACTATTCTAACTCCAGGGGGTGCAACAGTAGGGTAAGTGTTGGATAGTATAGGGGTAAAAATTACTAATCTAACTCCAGGGGGTGCAACAGTAGGGTAAGTGTTGGATAGTGTAGTGTAATATTATGCGTTGTAATGGTATGCGTTGTAAAGGTAGTATGCGTTGTAATGGAATGCGTTGTAAAGGTAGTTTTTAAAAATGCGTTGTAGTGTCATGCGTTGTAATGGAATGCGTTGTAATGGATTTTGCGTTGTAAAAAATGCGTTGTAAGTGTAGTGCGTTGTAAAAGTTGCGTTGTAAAGGTTGTTCCCCCCATTTTATATACATCATTCCATCCACACAAATATAACGATTCTAAACAGGTGAATTTTACCTAATAGCTTGCTCCTGTCTCTTCAACACCAGGCTCTCAATCTTCTATCTGAATCCCTGTACCTGACATACATAAACATGTCCCCAGGCACAGCAGATCTATTCTATATAAGGGTCACCACTTTTTTTTATCCTTAGCCAACAGCCAGCTGTGCATGATCACACTTGTTTAGAAAAGCAGCAGCGATTGTTTTAAAAATATTTATGATTGTTTTCAAAACATCCATCGTTGTTTTAAAAACATATTGATTCTAGAAAAAACCCTGGAGTGACCACTTTAGTATAAAAGACCCTCACTCCCCCTACAAATCACAGGAGAATTCCTTCCAAGCTGAGACGGGGGTCCTGCATACCAAATTTCCAACAAGCAGCGGTCCGACATCCCTTGCGCGTTATCATCCTCGACGCAGAGACAGGATCCTTCATTCTAAACCATCAGGTGAGGTGACTGCTTCATCCCTAGGGGTTTCTTGGCTACAGATACACATATCTAAACATATGTACACCTACACATGCAGTTTAGGCTAGGTACATTTTAGCAAAATTACTTAGGGCGTGCATTTTCGGAATATGCAAGTGCTACTGGTTTATCTGAACTGTTTCTGTTCATCTTATTAGCACTATGGTAGAAATGCATTTACTATTCACCATATTGGTACTAGCAAACTCTTTTGTATGCTTCTGTCTTCTTGTTTTTGCAGCACATATGTTTTAAATCAGGCTGTCGCCGGACCAATAAGTTCTTATTAAAACCTCCTAATCGCCATCCTGTGTGTTTTCTAAGAGAAAGCAAGCACGAATGTCTACGTGAAACGTACTGAACTGTTTTCCACGATCCCTGAGGAATCATGGTTGTCATGTTCAGTGCTTGCCAGAGACAACCTACACCACTGTAGAATACAGGGGGTGGTAGTGGCACTGTAGAGCTTGCTGGTCTAAACAGCTGACATATCCTGTGGGGATGTCCAGAAGCGGTTGGGACACCAAGCCCTCAGTTTAGGTCACCCAAAACACGCAGTCCTGGTGGACTCCTAGCAACTAAACTACAATATACTACTAATGTAATAAAAATGAGCAGAAAACAAGGTTAGAGCCTGACTCTGATAATGCAAATCACCCCTGGGTTCTTGGCATTTATTTTGCTGAGGCCAGGGGTTACAGAGGCAAAGCCAGGGGAAGCAAGGGGCAAGCCAGGGGTCACATCTGTGAAGCAGGTCGACCCCTGAATAACGTCCATGAGGCCAACAGATGAATTCTTCCTTTTCACTCATGCAGACCCTAGCCATTGCTGTAATCTATTCACATGGTAGAAGTTCTCTATATAAATACAGTGCTGAACAGACTTCAGAAGCATTTACTAATTACGGGGCATATCAGCAAGGCGCTGTAATAAAATTATCGCCGCTTTAGCGTCCGTTAACGCGTGAATTCATGCCTTAGCACCTGTTTTCTGAACGCCCAGGTTTGCATCTCTAATGAGATGCAAAGTGGGCATTCCTCCCCAAAATAACTGGAGAAATGTCGCTAACCGACATTTCTCCAATTATCAAGGTGTACGCTAACATGCAGAGCGATAAGAAAAGTAACGCTAACCGCGGTTATCGCTACTTTCCTTACGCCTGCTTTTATTCTGACTTAGTCATGCAATCCAATGGGAGGTGGATTACATGGTTAAATCCACCCTGCCCTATCAGCAAGGTATCGCCCGTCGCAGTGCGATTATCGCTAGATTTCCAGCGATAATTGCACTGTTTTGTGGCTAACGCATGGATTTCTATCGCTTGGGAGATAAGCGTTGCTGATAGCAGGCTATCTCCGCGATAGAATCCAGTGTTAGCCTGCGATAATTATCCTTGCGCAAAGAGCGCTGAGCGATAATTATCACAGGCCCTTGCTGATATGCCCATATGTTTGTTTATTTAACTTATTAGGATTGATATTATGCTGACATGGCAAACCAAACTTTGAAATTACAGTTATCCAATCTGTACTTCATACATATATACATATATCCCGACCCCACGCTGTAATTCCTCTTTTTCGGATCAACAGCAACCACGGACAACAGATGGCTTCCAAACAGTCATTTAATTTGAGCGTCAGACAAACGACCAACTCTACGCGTTTCGGGATAACAATCCCTTGCTCACGAGTATAGTGTTAGTTAACCAGGAAGTGTTATGAATAGTCATGTGATTTCATTGTAATAAACAAAGAAAACAGACTTGGCGGTTTTTCGTTACTTCACGAAGCCGCCTCGTTCTTTTAAATGCAACTTTACACTTTGTTAATAATTCTGAATTAACAATTCGCAAATTATAACTTGCAAAAGAACTAAGAAATGCAACAGTTCATTTGTTTTTACATTGGTTTTGTGACTGGATTCGGACAATATGCCCACTTGGGCGAAACCTAAGTGTAAATGACGAGATTGACTGTATTTGGTTAATATGCCCACTTGGGCTCCAATTGTTGATGGCGGAATTTAGGATTTTCTTCAATCCGCACATTAGATCGAATTATCACCATGGTTCCATTCTCAATCTGTAAGATATATGAAACGCTGAACATTGTCACACAATTCAAACAATGTATAATCATGGCATTTAACTTAAGAGCATAACTGTTGCATTTCTTAGTTTTCCCCGTGCATTTTCCCATAGGACCTGTTGACGCATCTACAGCCCGAAGTGCTGAACGGAATTACACCGAATTTCCCAAAGAGGTAGTCCTCAGTTCAGATTCGTGCCTTTTACTTAAATGGTGTAAATCCGTTCAGTAGTTCCTGAGAAAATCAAAAGTAAAATCACATATATATCTGGGCGGAGCCTAACCATACATCTCATCGTGAGATCTGATTGGCTGTCAGCACTTCATCCAAGAAGTGTTGGCAGCCATCTTGGGACCAATATACATGATATCACCTCATTAAAAAGCATTGCAGTTAATAGAAGGTTTTAAGACTTTAGTTACATTATAAATCATTTGTTGATGGTACCATACTCATTTTAGGAATTGTGGTGTGTACTAAGGTGATTTTACCATGTGAAAAAGCCTTCTGCTGTGATATCATGAATCATGTTTGAGAGAAAACTATTTTCTCATGCTTTTCCCACAGAGGTTTGGAAGGTGATGTATAAGCTAAACTGAGAGCATATTTTCTGTAATTCACATTATCTTTCTCAGTCATGTGAGAATGAAGTCTGACATTCTCAGTAAAACATGGACTTCCAACAAGGGCAGAGACTGTCAGTTGATTCCTTTGTGTTCTACTGCAGCTTCCCAGAGTAGTCTAAAGAACAACTAGAGCGCTAACAGTCCTACTTATGACAAACGAATTGCACACCTGAAGCCATCTTGATTGGATTAAAGTGGTAACTCTGAAAACATTTAATTTAAAAAGGAACAAAATGAGGGGGTTCAGTTTGCCATAGAAAGTATGATTAGTGCTGCAGAAAGAAAAATTAGGGCACATTTTGAGTTACTTCTCAAATCCTCTTCTATTTCATAAAAAAATTCTGACATGCAGACTGAAACATGCACTTTCAATACCAGCAGCAGACTTCCCTGGTGAGCAGTAGCTTTACTACAGTGATCTAATGAGCAACTAGAGTGTTAACATTCAGAATTTATGGCAAATGTGTGACACATCTGAATGCCTTCTTGATGGAACCAAAGTAAAAAACTGAACGTATTTCCTACTGAGGAGACTGCAGTAAATGAGGAAATTAGGAAACTTCATAACAAATAAATCTCCCAAGATGGCCACCAAAGACAAAAGAGCCCAAATGTAGCCCAAATATCACCCAGATGTAGCCCAAGTATAGCCCAATGACAGAATGTCCCAGAGTGTTCTAACGAACAACTAGAGCGCTAACAGTCTTACTTATGACAAAAGTATGGCACACCTGAAGCCATCTTGATTGGAATAAACTGGTAACACTTAAAACATTTAATTTAAAAAGGAACACAATGAGGGGGTTCATTTTGCCATAGAAATTATGATTAGTGCTGAAGAAAGAAAAATTAGGGCACATTTTGAGTGACTTCTCAAATACTCTTCTATTTCATAAAAAAAATCTGATATGCAGACTGAAAAATGGACTTTTAATACCAGCAGCAGACTTCCGTGGTGAACAGTAGCTTTACTACAGTGATCTAATGAGCAACTAGAGTGCTAACATTCAGAATTTATGGCAAATGTGTGACATATCTGAATACCTTCTTGATGGAATCAAAGTAAAAAAACTGAAAGCATTTCCTACTGAGGAGACTGCAGTAAATAAGGAAACTAAGAAACTTCATAACAAATAAATCTCCCAAGATGGCCACCAGAGACAAAAGAGCACAAATGCAGCACCAATATCACCCAGATGCCGCCCACATGTAGCCCAATGACAGAAGTGTGCAAAACAATTATTTTTTGTGTATTTTCAGTTTTATATAGTGCAGACTTGTCAGGTATTGGAGTGCTTTACATGAGCATTGGTTACATCACACAAGATCAAATTCATTTTGGTTGTAGACATGGGGAGATTAAGTGATTTGACCAGAATCACAGAATGTTGAGCTGAAGCAGAAACTCCAACCTGGTTCCCCAGTTGCAAAGTCTGAAGCTCTGGAAGTAACACCACATCCTCTCCCCTAAGTGCAACATTTAATCAAGTGGTCAACTGGATAAAAAAACATAAAGATTACAAATAATTTAAAAGTTCTTTGTCGCTATTTGAAAACTCATAAAATATGTCCTCATTTTAGCTTTTTAGAGCACTAACCATAATTTTGATGCAAATAAGACCCTCCCATATATGTAATTTCTAAAGGAAATGCTCTAGGTGTTACAGTTTTGATTACATCAAGATGACATCAGGCGTTCCACACTTTTGTAATAAATATAGAATGTTAGTAATCTCGTTGTTCATTGGGATACTGTTGAGAGGCAGAGGCCAGGGGCACGGACTCTGAAAATTGAAGGCAGGTAGGAGAGTGCAGAGGCAACAATTTGACCACACTGGGCAGGCAGGAAGGCCAGTGGCAGCACAACAGACTATGGAGGGCAGTGGAAAGGGGGGCAGGGGCAACAAACCAACAATACAGGACTGGCAAGAGAGGCTGTAGCAATATAATAGACCATTGTGGGCAGAAGGAAGAGGCAGTGGTAGTACAACCATACATGCCAACAGACCCGTTTCAGCCAGGAAACGTCCAATGTTTTTAAGCTCAAATGGGCTTATTTGATCTGTCTCCTGACTACAATCTCCTCTTTTTCAATGTAACTCAAAGGGGAAAATCAATACCCCAGTTTTTTTGAAAATCTCCCTCTTACCAAGTTCAAAATGTTCGCAAGTATGGTACATTGGATCATGGTAGACAGGAGGAATTGGGGTAGGGACATGGACTCGGATAACAGAGGACAGGAGGGACATGTAGAGGTGCACCAAACTGACCATACAGGGCAGGCATCAGGGTTTGCAGCAGCACAATACACCACACAGGGCATGCAGGATGGGAGTACAACACAACAATCCATAGAAAGCAATAGGGAGGGGACAGGACCATGCACATGGACAACAGAGAACAGAGGAGAAAGAGGCAATGGTAGCTAGCTGACCATAATGGACAGACAGGAGAGAAAGCTGCAGCATAACAGACCATAAAGGGCAGTAGGGACGGATCAGGGGCATTACAATGGAACAGACAAGCCAGGAGGGAGGGAATAGGGGCTGCACATGGAAACAGAGGGCTGGGGGCAAGGGGGCAGGGCAGGAGCAGCAAGATGACAATGGAGGTCAGGCAGGATGGGCACTAGAAACAAGACACACCATGGAGAGCAATAATGAGACTATGATGGCATACACACAGACCATGGAGGGAAGGTGGGAGGGGGTCAGGGGCAGCTAGCTGACCACACAGGGAAGGTGGGAGGGGCCATGGCAGCACAGAAGACCATGCATGGCAAGCGGGAGGGTTAGTGGCAGCACAATGGCTATGATGGGCAAGAAGGAGGGTGCAGGGGCATGCACAAAGGGCCATGAAGGACAGAAGGGAAGGTCAGGACCTGGGCACAGACAAGAGAGTTCAGGGGAAGGGGCCTCACAACAGACCGTGCGGGGCAGGCAGGAGGAGCAGTTGCAGCACAATTGACCAGGGAGGGCAGAAGGGTTTGGCAGTAAAATGGACCATGAAGGACAGGAGGAAGGGAATAGGGGCATGGCATGTGGACAGGCAGGGTGGAGGTGGCAGGGACCGGTTACAGTCATCTGACAATGCTGTGACCTCGGCCAGGGACCTGCTTTCCCCCCACGTAGCTCCGGTTTGATCTGCTGTGCCTCTGTCCAGGCTGGTAGGGGTTTGAGCCTAGGTTTGACTCCTGTTGATCGCTCCTTCTTTTGTTTGCCTTTGCCTTACTTGTGCGCTTAGTGTTGTGCCTTGTGCTTGTTTTTCTGCTGTTGTGCCCTAATCCCTTCGTTTTACGTTCGCACCCTTTTTTCACCGATCCCCCACCCGCCGCTGCTGCCCCCACCACCCCTCCCACTGCCTCTTCCCGATCCCGCCTCCCAGCTGCATCTCCCTCCCACCTCCCACATAAAATGCTGCCGCTGCGCGAAGGCAAGCCCGTCAGCTCCCGTCTGCGACCCAACCGTGGCCAGCGCCAGGAACCCTGGATCTCCGGAACCCAGCCGCTACACCTCCACCGCCCTCCACACACTCAACCCCGGAAGATGCAATGGCTGCCAAAGATCCACACCGAACAACACCCAAGGACAGTTCTCGGGCAGACACTGCCAACGATCCTTTACCATCGACTGCGCCCCCAAGACCACCAAGACCTTGCCGGACGCCCACACCACAGGAGCCCTGACATGCATCCTCCTCAACATACGTTCCCTACACAGACAGGCCATAGAGATCTGGGACCTGCTCAACACCCTCTCGCCCGATGTCACCTTCCTCACCGAAACCTGGACGAACGCCACCTCCGGCCCTGACATCACCAACGTCATCCCCGACGGGTACAAGATCCAGAGAAGGGACTGCCTCCACCACCCAGTAGGAGGACTCGCCATCGCACACAAGACCTCCCTTCAACTCTCCACCTCCAACACGAGCGACCCCCACTCCAACACAGAACACCTTCACTTCCAGATTCAGACCAACCCTAGGACCACGCTACGGGGCACCATTGCCTACAAACCCCCGGAGCATGTGCTGCAGATCAACGCTTATAAATTCCCTCTACTTCCATGGATAGAGTAATTCCACAGTCACACGCACATACATACATCATACACTGGTGGGGCCCATTACACCTACATTCGTCCTATCACTCTAACCACACCAAATATAAGAGAGAACTCCTAATCAATCTACACCTCATTTGAGGTCAATGCAACCAAATTGAATTATCTTGAGTCTTGATAAAACAGTTAAAACATATCTGAGATCTCAATAACATGACAAAGAAATAACCACCCGACACTGTAATTCAAACACGAATTGTTTATCTAAATTAAGTCATATGAAAAGCCATTTCAATTGCAAGATCATTATTCTCATATTTACCTATTCTGGCTAAATGTCGTTCTCTAAATCAGGACCGGTCACTCTGCAAAGAATTAAAGTCTCTCAAGCCGTCATGTAGTGTCACCGTCCTCTCCGTCAGCATCGGTTCTCCGATCATAAGTTCAGGAAGAAGTGGCCATAGACCCTCTCTAGTCTAGTTGTATTTATACTAAAATTTACAAACTAAAAGTTACAAACAGAAGCTCTCAAACATCCGTTAAACAGGAAAGGATGTCATCTTGCAACATTAGAAGAATCTCCGCTCTTGGATATCTTGAAATTCAAAATAGGGAAATAGGAAGTCCATAACTAATTCGTAACTTCCACGGATGTCTCTCCTCAAAATTTGTATCTCTCGCAGTGAGGCCACCACGAGTTTATCAAAAATGTTCATTTGTGACAAATGTTCTTCACCGAGGATAACTGGCAGTCATCCCAGAGTTGACATCACTTTCATGGCTTTTCAGTTTAAGCAGAGGCCAGGGTCACAATCAGCGAGGCCTCTCTTCATATTCCATCTACTCAAACGCAGGCTGTAGATGTCAGCCATTTCTCAACAGGCCACAATGGGCAACTTAATTAAAAAGAAACACAAAACAACGTTACCGCATTGTATTGATTTACAGTGTTAATACCCACTAATACCCTTATGTGTATGTATTTATCTAGCCATCTGCAACATAAAGAAGCCGTTAATGCATATTAATTAAAAGCACAAACACATAACAAATATCACATAAGCAACATTTATTAAATTAATTGCTCACCAACTTAGTTCACTTATTATTCTAGCCATGCAATTGCATTCCCACGTGTAACTTCTTCAGTTAATAAGGTTGATTAATAGAAAAACACAACAAGTTACTACTTAATAATTAATCATTAGGTATTTTAATAATGACATACAAAACATTAAACTGATGTTCGGGTTTCAATAGAAAACCCTGCTCCAGCACATTCACACAATCCGCAACCACCATCGCCGACCTCATCGCACCCCACGCCATCGCTTCGACGGACTACATTCTACTCGGAGACCTCAGTTTCCCCCTCGACAACAGCAACGAGACCCCAACTCCATCACCCTCCTCAACAACCTCTCCAACCTCCAACTGAACCAGCTCGTCACCACCCCCATGCACAGAACTGGACACACCCTCGAACCCATCTTCGCAGGAGGGACAAACGTCCATTTCAGCCATACCAGGCAGCCCCCCTAGACAGACCACCACTACGTACACTTCACCTTCAACACATCCACCGGACCCAAACCCCCCACGCCCACCTCAAAGGAACTGGAGCAAGATCACAGAGGAGCACCTCAATGCCACCCTCCTCCTAGACCCACCCTGCACCACGAACGATGCCAACGCCGTAGCCCGAGAACTGCACCGCTGGATCGCCAGCTGCACCGACAAGCTCGCACCCCTCCGCCTCCCTGGCAAACAACGCCCCCTGAA
This sequence comes from Triturus cristatus, assembly GCF_964204655.1. NCBI lineage: Eukaryota > Metazoa > Chordata > Amphibia > Caudata > Salamandridae > Triturus > Triturus cristatus. The sequence goes on from NC_140585.1 coordinate 1,171,014,753, forward strand.
AGCAGGTTGGTTCACCACCGATCTCCAAGCAGCCAGGCACTCCTGTAGACACCTAGAGAAAATCTGGTGAAACTGGAAAACAATGGAAGACCTGAACAGCTACCGGAACGCCCTGAAGGAATGTCACCAGCAGTTAAGAGACACCAAGCCGACTTTCATCAGGAACAAGATCCACACTAACGCAACTAACACTAGAACTCTTCAACGTCATAAGCAATTCACCAAACCCCCTAGTGAAGCCACGGACATCACACCGTCCCGGGAACTCTGCAACAAGCTCAGCTCCTACTTCCATCTGAAAATCAAGGCCCTATACGACAACTTCAGCAAACAGACACCGGACACCACCCCACACTCCACCACCACCGACAAAGAGCCGATCATCACCACCTGGAGTCCCGCCACCGTCGAACACACCACAGTGACCATGAAGAACACCCACTCAGGAGCCCACGAACCCCTGCTCACTGCACATCTACCACAGGGCTGCCACCGCCATCGCACCCGAACTTGGATGCACCATCAATGCCTCCTTTGAATCCAGCATCTTCCCCAACGACTGGAAGCGAGCCGGGGGTCAAACCTCTCCTCAAGAAGCCCACAGCCGACTCACCAGACCTGAAAAACTACCGGCCCATCTCTCTCCTCCACTTCACTGCCAAAGTCACCAAGACTCGTGAACACCCAGCTGACCGCCTTTATCGAAGACAACTCCATCCTAGACGCCTCCCAATCCGGATTCAGCAGCAACCACAGCACTGAGACGGCCCTCCTCGCTGCCACCGAAGACATCCGCATTCTTCTAGACCAGGGGCCCACCGCAGCCCTCATCCTACTAGATCTCTCCACAGCTTTTGACACCATCTCTCATCTCACCCTCGCAGCCAGACTCCATGACGCAGGGATATGAGGAACCACCCTTTCCTGGATCCAATCCTTCCTCTCCGGGAGAACCAAGAGGATCAGACTCCCTCCTTTCTTCTCCGAACCCACACAGATCAACTGCGGAGTTCCCCAAGGATCATCACTCAGCTCCACACTCTTCAACATCTACATGGCTCCCCTCGCTACCATCGTCAGACAACACGGGCTCAGCATAGTGTCTTATGTCGACGGCACTCAGCTCATCCTCTCCTTCACGAAGAACCCCGAAGACACCAGACTCTGCTTCCAGGACAGAATGAAAGACGTGGCCACCTGGATGAAAAGCAGCTGCCTGAAGCTCAACTCGGAGAAGAACGACGTCCTTAGCCTCGGATCCTCCACCTCCGCCTGGGACAACACCTGGTGGCCTTCTGCCCTCAGGAGTCCACCCACCCCGACAGGCCATGCACGGAACCTCAGCATCATCCTCGACGCCTCCCTCACCATGACCCACCAGATCAACTCCATCGCCTCCACCAGCTTCAACTGCATTCGGATCCTCCACAAGACCTTCAAATGGATACCCCCAGGATGCAGAAAAACCGTCACCCACACACTCATTACCAGCAGATTGAATTATGGCAACGCCCTCTACGCTGGAATCAATAGAAATCTCCTACACAGGCTACAGACCATCCAGAACGCCACTGCCAAACTCGTCCTCGGAATCCCATGGCACCAACACATGACCCAACACCTGCTACCCTCCACTGGCTCCCCGTCGAGCAGAGAGTCACCTTCAAACTACTCACCCACGCCTACAAATCCCTCCACAGCATCGGACCCAAATACCTCAACAAGAGAGTCTCCTTCCACGTACCCAAGAGGAACCTTCGCTCCACAGACCTCGCCCTCGCAGAGATCCCCCCATCCGCAGAGCGAGAGCAGGAGGAAGAGCTTTCTACTACGTCGCAGCCAAATCCTGGAACGAGCTCCCAGTGAACATCAGACGCTCCCCCACCCTCCACACCTTCAGGAAGAACCTCAAGACCTGGCTCTTCGACTGAACCGGAGCTGCACCCCCCAGCACCTTGAGACCCTCACAGGTGAGTAGCGCGCTTTATAAACCCCCTGATTGATTGATTGCGACTGCCAGACACACTCAAAGCGTGTGTCTGTATGATTAATGCGGGCTGTAAGCAACTCTAAAGCTACAACATTCCACAACCGAAGAATCCAAAAGGCAATAGTGGGAGGATGTGGTTTCTTCCAATATAAGGCAATGGATTGTCTAGCCGCCCCCAGCAGGTGAAGGATTAGGTGCCACTCAGCATTTTTCATTGCTGTCAATGTGGCGGGTTTAACACCCAGGAGCACAATCAATGGTGAGGAAGGAATCGGAAAACCCACCACCTCCTTGATATGCCTGAGGACCTCTTTCCAAAATAACCTAAGACCAGGACAAAAACACCAAATATTCACAACATCTCCCCTATCCCCTAGGTATCTCCAACAAGTCGGGGGGAGGTAGGGAACATCTGATGCAGACGTGTCGGGTAGGGGTGGGCGGAATTTGCGAAATTCACTTCCGCAAATTATCGCGAAAATGTCACAAATCTCCGCAAACACGCGGAAATATCGCGAACATGCGGAAGTTTTTTTCCCGCCCGTTCGCGATATTTTCTGCATGGTTGCGGGTCGCTAACTTACCCCTGCGGTTGCTCGTGGGCGCGGCCATCTTGTTTTCAGTTGTCTCGCGGTGCATGATCGCGAGAAGAAAGACGTGATCGCGCGACGCATGACGTCACTGCGGACGCGAACTGTCGCGAGACAGAGCAAATGGCTAAAACAATACAACTTCTCATGGAGAACGCGACCGGATCGGTAAAACTTGTCGGCGAACGCGGGGATTCAGGTAAGGCGATCGCGCGCGCGAGAATGTATTATTTTACAGCGCGAGCAAGAAACAAATTATCGCAAAGCTGCGGAATGCGGAAATTTTGACATTTCCGCACTCTCCGCGGAACGCGAAAATGCCAAATTGTCGCAAATTCCGCAAACGGAACGGAAATTTCGCCCAGGCCTAGTGTCGGGTGTAGTACCACCTTGTCATCAGTTTATAGGCAGATTCACATTGCGGGGTGCTTCGAAAGACCCTAGGGATGTCCCTCCACAATCGAGCCCATGTCTCCGGGGGGGATGTCCCCGTCTAAGCCTGCGGCCCAACATTTCTGATATACATGTGGTGTTGGATGTTGGGAGTGTTGTAGAACAGAGTAGGTTTTAGAGATGAGACCCTTAGAGCCCTCAAATTTGCGGACCAGAGATTCGAAGGGGGTGAGTGATCTGGTGGCCTCTTGTGTATACAGCTGATAGTTGAGCCAGTGCCGCAATTGGTAGTATTGCATATGCGCCCCTTCTAAGAGATGAAAAAGTTGTTTGCATTGTTAAGAGGTGTGGAAGTCTTTGCCGTGAAAGAGATCCTGTTTGACTCGACATTCACCTTCAGCCCAGGCTCCAAATGCCTAGGGTTGTAAGGCAGGGCGGAACCCAGGATTACGCATTATTGGTGTGTTGGGGAAGGAAACGTCGTAAGACCCCGAGATATCGCCAATCTATTCCAAATCTCCAACACCGACCTCGTAGGTGTGGCAATGTATGCACTACGGGGCGAGCCCCTCGCGGAAGCCACGCCAAATCCCACAAGGGACAAGGGTCTACAAGATACCACCCGGTCTAAATGAAACCAGTGTTTTTCACTTTCACAGACTACCCATTCCGATATGAATCGGAGGTAGCAGGCCCAATAATATTTCAGAAGGTTGGGGCAGGCTAACCCACCCCGGTTCCGGGGGAGCATAAGAATCTTATTAGAAAAGCGAGGGCGAGATTTTCCCCAGAAAAATGTAGTAAAATCGCGCTGGAGGGCCAAAATATCTGCCCGGGGTATTGGAGTAGGGAGAGTTTGAAAGAGATATAAGACTTTAGGGAGAAGGGACATCTTAATGGCATTGATGCATCCTAACCAGGCAAGGGGAAGGCCTTTCCATCTGTGCATGTACTCCCGTATGGTCTGTCTACATCTGGGCCAATTAGCAGAGGTCCAAGCTGTCAGTGTAGGAGTCAGATCAAGACCCAAATATCTGATTGATTCATCAGTCCATTGGACTGGGAGTATCCCCTGCAGGACCTGGACGTCCGAGGCTGACAGTGTTAGATTGAGGGCGTGAGACTTGGTGAGGTTTATCTGATAACCCAAGGCATCATCAAAGGAGTGCAAGAGGGTTGCCACCGCCGGGAGGGAAGTAGATGGAGAGGAAAGGGGTAGGAGAAGGTCATCAGCGAAAAGGGAGGCTTTATGTTCATAACCCCCATAGCAATACCCCGTATGATCGGATCCTGATGTAAAGCAATAGCAGATGTTCCATTACAAGAGCAAATAAATGCGGAGATAGCAGGCACCCCTGCCTGGTGCCACGATGAATGGGTACAGGGGCCGTGCAACGTCCGTTAAAGTGAATGCGGGTAGTGGGCTTCTCATATGGAGCCATTAGTTTAGAGATCAACCCAGGACCCAAAACCACTTTGCGAAGAACCACCTTGAGAAAGCCCCAGTCCATGTGATCAAATGCTTTCTCTGCATCTAGGAACACGAGACATGCAGGGATATTTCTAAGGCTCGCCTTCTCCAACAAGTGGGCAATCCGGCAGATATTGTCTGCCCCCTGATGGTGACAGATAAACCCCACCTGGTCAGGGTCAATAGGACCCGGCAAGTGTGGTTCCAGGAGGGTTCGCCAATGAATGTATTTTTTTAATGATAATATGTTTTAGGGATGAGATGTAAGGGATATAGGGGTATTGGGTGGGCAAGTGTATTAATACTCAGGTATTAATTTATATATTTATATTTTCAAATTATGATAAGTTTTAGGGACGGGATGTAAGGGGTATAGGAGTATTGGGTGGGGAAGTGTATTAATAGTCAGGTATTCATTTATATATATTTTTTATTATAATATGTTTTAGGGACGATATGTTAGTGATCTAGGGATATTGGGTGTGGAAGTGTATTAATACTCAGGTAATAATGTTAATACTTTAGCATTGATATTTATGGATTGTGATTGTTTTATATGAGTAATAATTGTAACATATAAAATATTTATTAAAGTTGCAAAATTTGTACAGAGGGCCTGGATGAAAGGGATGTAGTGGCATTGGATGGGGTAGTGTATTGGTACGTAGGTACTGATTTTAAGACTTTAGTATTAATATTTATGAGTTGAAATTGTAGCAAATTATTAATTGATTTAAGTTTAAAAATATTTTATAAAATTGTACAAATAGTATTTAGGAACGGGACGCAGGGGATATAGGGGTACTAGGTGAGTAAGTGTATTCATATTCTTGAAATAATTTAAATACTTTAGTATTAATATATAATATTTGTAATTTTGTGAAATTATTATTAAAATCTTAAATATTTTACAAAAAAAGTGAAATTAGTATTTATGGATGGGTTGTAAGGGATATATGCGTATACGTTGGGGAGGTGCATTAGTTTCTCTGGTATTAATTGAAGTAGTTTAATATTAATAACTAACGGTAATTTATTTCAGCCAACAAAAGTTAAAGTAAATTTGATATTTTTTTAATTTAATACAAATATATATTATTACATTTTTACAATATTATTAGGTGATTTAAAATTACGATATATGAAAAGATGTAAATGTAATTCAAAGGTATAATATTTGGTGTAAATGTAACAAAAAATCAGAAATAAATAGTAAATAATATAAAATATTTAGCAAAAATATAAAATAATTTTTTGGTGACATGTAACTATTTCTTTAACATTTTATTCTTTTTTTCCCACGGTTTTCCATTAAGTTCAATGGTGTCTATTGTCCCTTTTCTGTTTTTGTGCTTGATGCTTGCGGTTGTATGTATGTTTGTACAGTCAATGGAGTGTCATGTGACAATCGGAAGCAAGGGAGAGCTGCGCTCAGGTAAGAGCAATTTATTTTACATTACTAAAGGTATTATTATGACTTTGGTAGTGCTCCAGTGGCACCACCACCACGCCGTTCGATGGAGGACTGCAAGGCCGTGGTGTGTCCTCCCGCCTGATTAGAAGATGATGGCCAGATGCATGCAATCGCGTGTTTACGATTTCCTAATAGCAAATGTTTCGAATTTGCTATTAGGAAATCACAAACTTCGATGTACAACAGTGTGTTTGACACTGTTAGCAATACGCAGTGGGTCGCAAATGGACCTGCCTCATCAATATTTATGAGGCAGGATGCAATTTGTGACCTATTGTAAATGGATACAATCACAGGGATGGTGGCCTCCTGGGGTCAGCAGACCACCATGTCTGTGATTGCTTTTTAAATAAAGCAATATTTTTTTTGTAATGCAGCCTGTTTTCCTTAACCCCTTCGATGCTCATGACGGAGCGGTTCCGTCATGAGCATCGGTTGAGCTGTGCTCATGACGGAACCGCTCTGTCATGGCACCCACCCATGAGGGAAGCGCTGGCGCTCCCCCCATGGGTAGCCCAAATTCACACCTAGGCTCGGATGGCAGAGGAAGAGTTTCCGCTGCCACCCCCGACGCCCCCTTGATCCTGTAATGTCAGCGCACATAGCGCACGCCGACGTCATCAGGAAGCGCTGGGACGCCTGGAAGCCATTTGCTTCCAGGCTTCCGAGAGGGAGGGTAATTTTTGTGTGCTTCAGTGGGGCGGGGGGGCCTCTCTTAGTGTATTGAGGCATCTTTCCTCTCCCCTGACGTCTCAATGCAGGGCATTCCTGCTGCACCATCGCGCTCAGCGTCGTGATCGTGCAGCAGGAATGCCCCCACTAGACACCAGGGATCACCATTTGATGTAAAGGATGCGACCTCTTGGGCAAGGGTCGCTTCCTCTTGGGGCATATTATTTTTAAAACGTTTTGGGTCCCGCCTGGGGACAGATCGGCCGGATTTCTGGCGTTTCAGGCCGGGGGGGGGGCAGAAAAGCCCAGTAGAGCCAGGGATTTGTTGTAAATTTAAAATGGAAGTGACCCCTTGGGCAAGGGTCGTGTCCAGGGCCAAATATTTTTGTGTGTGTTTTGTGCCCCTGTTTTTGACCTTTCTGTCCCCAGGGGGGGTCGGAGAAACCAGGGATGTGTTTTAAAATTTAAATGGAAGCGATCCGTTGGGCAAGGGTCTCTTCCTTAAAGGCTCAATTATTTTAAGACTTTTCTGCCTCCCCTGGGGACAGATCGGTTGGATTTCTGGTGTTTCTGGCCCCAGGGGTGGGGCAGAAAAGCCCACTAGAGCCAGGGATTTTTAATACATTGAAAATGGACGCGACCCCTTGGGCAAGGGTTGCTGTGTTTTCGCCACACTAGACACCAGGGATGTTTTTTTAATTAAAATCGAAGCGACCCCTTGGGCAAGGGTCTCTTCCAGGGGGCAGTTTTTTTGTGTGTGTATTGCCTTTCTGCCCCCAGGGGGGTGCAAAAAACCCACTAGGCACCAGGCATTTTGTTTTGTGTCTTATGGAAGCAACATGGTTGCCTCCAAGGGGGTAAAATTTGGTTAATGCTTTTTTACACCCCCTGGGACAGATCTGCCCCTTTTTAAGGCCTTTCTGCCTTAGGTGGGAGAGGGGAGGCAGAAACCCCTATTAGGCACCATGGGTTTATTTCTTTTGCAAGGGGGGTACATTTCTGTCTGCTATTTTCTGCCCCACCTGAGGGACAGATCGGCCTGGCAGACAACCTCACCTGATCCCTTGAGCAAGATAATCCCCAATTTTTCTAAGCCCTGTTTGAAGGCCCATCTGGCAGATTGACCATTTGGGTAGTGACATAGCGTGTTATAATGTTAATTGTTTTATTTCTTGTGAATTGCAATTGTAATGCTTTATTTCTCCCTTTTTGTTCTAGTTCAAGGCATTTGCTCTTTAGACTGTTCCAGGTTGCGGTTTCGTTACTGGTGGTTCTGCTGTTTGTGTAGTTTCATTCATTTGTACAATGTAAATGAGTTTCATTTCTCTGCATGAATGTGTTTTTTGAAAATGGTGTAATAATAGCAGTATGTTTGGCTTCTGTTTTTTGAGTTTCAAAAACTTTTTACATTTGTGCTCGATTTTGTTGTCTTGTGAGTAATTGGTTTTGTTTTTTTTCTTTCTAGTAGCATATTGTTGGTTTTTGCTGTGTCCCTGCAGAGTAAGTGCTGGTGAGTGTAGCTTTCTCTTGCAAATGAATTGTATAGTTTTTGAGTATATAGATCTTTGTGATTAAGGCACACCTTTTTTTGCTTACTTAGAGAGTTGGTAGTTGTTGACTTGTTTGTGCAGTCTCCTTTCTTAGTAAGGATAATGGCTAGCCGCAAGATTACTGCTCAGCAGGTTGTTGGTATGCTTTTTGAGTCTTCCTCTGACCATGGTTCAGAGACTGACACTGCATCTGAGGCAGAGGAGGGAGGGGAAGATTCAGGCAGTGTGTTTTCTCTCCACATGGAATCATTGTATGATGAAGCTACTCTCAATGTGGATTAAGCTACTCTTAGTGTGAATGAAGTGCCTGTGTTAGAGGAGGACATTGATGTGCTGATAGTGCGCCAAGAAGCATCTGGGCTGCAGCCTGGGGCTGCAAGGCTTCCCGTTGGTATAGTGCGGCAAGAGGCATCTGGGTTGCAGCCTGGGGCGGCAAGGCTTCCAGTGATGACCTCTGGGGTTCCCCAGGCATGGCGCAGCCGGCATTGCCAGACTTTACTGGTGTTCCAGGGTGTAGAGTGAATACAGAAAACATTTTGCCAATACATTTTTTTCAATTGTTTATAGACAATGTGTTTATGGCAGAGATTATTGAGCAGACTAATTTGTGTGTTATAAGAGATTTTGAGGGACAACAGCCCCAGCCTTAAGCCCCATTCTAGAGCTACCCGGTGGACTCCCACAAATCTGGAAGAGATGAAGAAGTTCTTGGGTTTAACTTTTTGATGAACTTGCTAAGAAAGCCATCAATGTCTTCATATTGGTCTACTAGTCCCTTGATGGCAACGGCTATATTTCCGGCAGTCATGAGTCATGATAGGTATTAGCTTCTGCTTCGGATGCTGCATTTTGTCGATAATGCGCTAGCGTTGCCACGAGATCACCCTGAGTGTGACCGTCTTTTTAAGATTCGGCCTGTCATTGATCACTTTGTAGATCGATTTTCTGAGATCTATGCTCCGGCGAAAGAAATAGCAGTGGATGTGTCTTTGGTCTTGTTCAAGGGCCGCTTGGTTTTTAGGCAAAACATTCCTAGTAAGAGAGCACGCTATGGAATTAAGCTGTATATGCTGTGTGACAGTAGGACTGGATATGTCTCTAATTTCAGGGTGTACACCTGTAAGGAATCCAGGATTAACCCCCCTGGTTGTCTGTCCACTTTTGGAGTGACTGAGAAAATTGTGTGGGAACTTGGTAGAGGACTTTTTAACAAAGGTCACCATTTATAAGTTGATAACTTCAACAATGGTGTGCGGTTGGCCAAAGTGGACACTGTTGCTTGTTGCACAATCCGCTCTAACTGTAAAGGTTTCCCATAAGAACTAGTTTGTCAAAAGCTTGTGCGGGGACAGTGCAGTGCATTGCGATGCGAGGAACTTCTAGCTGTGAAGTTTTCAGCCAGGAGAGATGTCTACATGCTGACTACCATCCATGATGAAGCACTTCACCTGTGACTGTTTGGGGTCAGGTTGCTGAACCGCGCAAACCTGTGTGCATTTTAGACTATACTAGGCACATGGGTGGTGTTGACAGAGTAGATCAGAGGTTGGAACCTTACACTGCTCTTCGTAAGGCTTATTTTTGGTATAAGAAGTTGGCTTTCCATCTTTTCCACTTGGCAACCTTTAATGGTTTTGTTGTATTCAAGGATTCTTGTCCTCAGTCAAAGATAATTTTGCTAAGTTTCAGGAGTCTGTAATAGGCAGCCTTGTTCCTAGAGTTGGAGTGTTCCAAGAGTTGGAGTGGTGGAGGCTGTGACTAGATTGAAAGATCGCCACTTTCCTGATTACATTCCTCCCACAACCTCAAAATACAAGAGGTACGCGGAAGGAGACTTGTATGTACTGCCCCGAGTGTCCTTCTAACCCTGGGCTGTGTGTGCCTCCTTGTTTTAGAATGTACCACATGCAAAATAATTTTTGGGAGCATCCATGATAAAGTAAATTGCCTGGTCTCTATTGTTTTATATTTTTTGTTGAGTTTCAAGGTTGGCATTTGTGCAATGTATTTAGCTTCAGATTTTGTGTTGGTAGATTTGTATCTATTTGCAATTTGTTTGGGTTTTCTTTTTTGTACAACAAAATTCTAAATCTGATGGCTGTGTGTGTAGGCTGGCACTTGGCAGGTGATGTGCATGGACTGGCGCTTGGCTGGCAGTGTGTTTGGACTGGCACTTGGCTGGCAGTGTGCACGGACTGGCGCTTGGCTGGTGGTGTGTGTGGACTGGTGCTTGGCTGACGATGTGCATGGACTGATGCTTGGCTGGCGGTGTGCATGGACTGGCGCTTGGCTGGTGGTGTGTGTTGACTGGCGCATGGCTGGCGGTGTGCGTGGACTGGCGCTTGGCTGGCAGTGTGCGTGGACTGGCGCTTGGCTTGCGGTGTGGGTGGACTTGCGCTTGGCTTGCGGTGTGGGTGGACTTGCGCTTGGCTGGTGGTGTGAGTGGACTGGCGCTTGGCTGGCGGTGTGCTTGGACTGGCGATTGGCTGGCGGTGTGGGTGGACATGCGCTTGGCTGGCGGTGTGGGTGGACTGGTGCTTGGCTGGCAGTGTGCAAGTAGTGACTTGCTGCTGGTCACTACACACGCTGCTAGCCAAAGGCCACTCCCCGCAGTCCGTGAGCTTGTGTGGATGCTGTGTCAGGAATGTGGGCATGTGAAAGTGATGGGCCCTTGAATGGTGCTGTCTGCTGGTGTGAGTGTTGTAATGTGCTGGGCCCGCGGCTGGCGGTGTGAATGGTTTTGTGTGTGTCAAATGTATGAAAGGTGTATGAATGGCCTGTAAAGAGGTTGGTGCCTTGTCGTGGCTTTACAACTCACGAGCTGTGAGTCAATGGTTCCTTGTCTCGTCCTTTCAATTTTAATTAACAGTTCATTTCATTTTTGTGAAATCTCTGGTTAATACAACTGTATACACTGAACCATCACTCACCCCCATCATCCATGCCAAATCCAACCAGTATGTATGTGTGCTTGAGGAATAGGTGGTTGTGCAGAAATATTTGTCTTTTCTGTTATTGTCAAGCAGGGTGTACCTTGTCCTTTTTTGTGAATGTTGTAATGTGTTGGTTTTGTGCCTGGTGATGTTAATGGTCTTGTGGGTATCATGTATGAAAGGTGTGTGAATGACCTGTAAAGCGGTTGGTGCCTTGTCGTGGCTTTACAGCTCACGAGATGCGAGTCAATGGTTCAGTTTTTTGTCCTTTCAGTTATTGACAGTGCATTTCATTTTTGTGAAATCTCTTGTTAATAAAATGTTATATACTGAACCATCATTCGTCCTCGTGCCAAATCCAGCCAGTATGTGTGTGTGCTTGAGGAATAGATGGCTGTGCAGGAATCTTTGTCTTTTTTTTCTCTCTGCCAAGGTGTGCATTTCGTCTAAGAATAACCTACCAACTGTAGATTTTGTCGTAAACTAAACACCCATGGGAGTACATGGTGATGTCTCTCTTGTGGATCCCAACAAGTTATCTTACCCACAATGTCCTGCAAACCTCAAAATGTGATAGTCACATTTACCTTGCATTATCGTGCTCAAATTTTCACTCTGCAGAAAGTAACAACAAATTTCCAACCCCCCAGCATTTCTCCAAGTATCCCAATAGAAATGGTACCTCACTTGTGTGGGTGGGCCATGTGCCCATGGCAGGGAAGGACCCAAAACCTATTAATGCGACATCAAAATTATCTATCACAAACCACCCTGGTTTTGCAAGGGGGTCCCATGAGTTTTTGGCCCGGGGCTCGGTGGCCATCTAGGGAAACCTACCAAACCCACACATTTCTGGAAACTAGACACCCAAGGGAGTCCAGCGAGGTATGGCTTACGTGGGTCCCCCAAAATTCTCCTACTCAGGGGGGAATGCTGGGTGGGAGGAAATTTGTGGATTCACACAGATTCCAGAACTTTGCCACACAGAAATTTGAGAAAAAAGTGATATTTTCAGCGGAATTTGTGGTTTGCAGGGGTTTATGGGTAGGAGAATGTTGGGGAACCCATGCAAGCCATACCTCGCTGGACTCCCCCGGGTGCGAGTTTCCAGAAATGTGTGGGTTTGGTACATTTTCCCTAGATGGCCGCCGAGCCCCAGGCCAAAAACTCATGGGACCCCCTTGCAAAACCAGGGTGCTTTGTGATAGGTAATTCTGATGTCGCCTCAATAGGTTTTGGGCCCTTGCCTGTTGCAGGTCCTTGACTCACCCATGCTAGTGAGGTACTATTTTTCTTGGAAGACTTTGGGAAATGCGGGGTGGGTAGAAATTTGCGGATCCATGCAGATTCCAGAACTTTCCAGCAAGAAATGTGAGGAAAATGTGTTTTATTTGCCAATTTTTTAGGTTTGCAAGGGATTCTGTGTAACAGAACCTGGTGAGAGCCAGTCAAGTCACCCCATCCTGGATTCCCCTAGGTGTCTAGTTTTCAAAAATGTATAAATTTGTTAGGTTTCCCTAGGTGCCGGCAGAGCAAGGGTTAAAAAACTACAGCTAGGCACTTTGCCAAAATAGAGTCATTTTTCACTGTAAACTTGTGGTGTGTCCACGCTCCGTTTTGAGCCGTTTCCTGTCACGGGCACTAGGCCTACCGACACAAGTAAGGTACCATTTTTCTTGGAAGCCTTTGGGGGACGAGGGGTGGGTGGAAATTTGTGGATCCACACAGATTCCAGAACTTTCCACCACAGAAATGTGAGGAAAATGTGTTTTTTTTGGCAATTTGTTAGGTTTGCAAGGGATTGTGGGTAACGGAACCTGGTGAGAGCCAGTCAAGTCACCCCATCCTAGATTTCCCTGGGTGTCTAGTTTTCAAAAATGTATAGGTTTGCTAGATTTCCCTAGGTGCCAGCAGAGCTAGGGTTAAAAAACTACAGCTAGGCACTTTGAAAAAAAGGGTAATTTTTCATTGTGAAAATGTGGTGTGTTCACATTGCGTTTTGAGCCGTTTCCTGTTGTGAGCACTATGCCTACTGACACAATTAAGGTACCATTTTTATCAGGAGACTTAGGGTAATTCATATTTGTAACGCAACTGTTATTACCTATTGACTTTCGATACATTTTTGCCTTCCAAATGAAAAACACTGTGTAAAAAAGAAGTCATTTTGAAAAATGACCGATAATTCTCATGCTAGTATGAGTATTCCCAATATTGGAAATGTGCAAATATCTACTGTTTCTAAACTCTATATTGTGTTCCTATTTCAGAAAAACATAGGTGTCTTTCATACCGATTTTTCATGTACACACTTTCCCAGAATAATTGCTTTATACCCAGTACATAATAAAAAAACATTGCAAGTCACTGCTTAGTTTTTGACTCTGGGTTCGTTGGGTTCTTGGTGAACCCACAAGTCCTATATATCCCTACAACCAGTAAGGTCTAGCGGATGTGCCGGTATATTGCTTTTAAAGAGCTGTCATAATTAGAAAAAGTTACAGGTGAAAACTTTGACACAAAAGCCTGTTTTCATCAACGAATATTCAATTTTTCCTATATTTAACTGTTAGTTTCTATAAAGAAACCTTGAAGGATCAACACAAATGACCCCTTGCTGAATTCAAAATGTTGTCTACTTTTCTAAAATGTAAAGCTTTTTAGGATCCATTAGTGCTTTCATACCCATTTCTACTATTAACTGGAAGGAGGTTGAAAGAACAACAAATAGCAAAAATAGGCTATGTCCCAGAAAAATGCCAAAACTGTATAAAAAATGTGGGTTTTCTGACAAAAGTCTGTCATTCCCTAAAAGCAGAGAAAATGGTGATTTCAGCCCCACAAACCCTTTTTTGATACCATTTGCAGGGAAAAACCCAGATGCTTTCATTTGCAGCACTTTTTCCCAATTTACCCCCCAAAAACAAAATTTAGCTGTATTTTGGCTAATTTCTGGTTCCCCAAATCCACAAACCCTGGGTACCTTTAGAATCCCCATGATGTTGGAAGAAAAGGACGCAAATTTGGCGTGGATACCTTATGTGGTCAAAAAGTTACAGGGGCCTAAGCGCAAACTACCCCAAATATATAAAAAACGGATTAGCACAGGAGGGGAACCGGCCTAGCAGCGAAGGGGTCAAAGGAAAACTGGATGTATTTCAAAATAAAAAAAATGAAAAGCTACCTTTTCATTTTTAAAGAGTAGGTAGTGGTCCGTGGGACCACTGCCTGCTCTTAAAAAATGTTGGCACTTTGCGAATGGGTTACGAGCAACTTGAAGTTGGTGGTAACTGTGAATTTTTTTATCCGCAATCCCGGTCACAGAACATTCATTCATACCAGTACCATTCGGTGTTAGGAAGGGACGCCCTAAGCATGCCCCTTCCCAATACCGAATCGCAAAAGCATAATGCAATTCAGTAACAAGTTACTGAGTCACATTTTGCCTTCTGTGATGGCAAAATGCATTTTACCGATCGCAAACTACCCAATGAGATGTTTGCAACCGGTAAAATGCTTTGTATCTGGCCCTAAATCCTGGTCGGGCGGGTGAGGCTGCTAAGGTCTCACGGCGGTCAGCTGTTAGGCATCTAGGAGGGCTTACCATGCAGCCAGCCGCTGAGTCAGCATCAGCAGCACGTTCCTGCATGGTCTGGCATGCATGCCACACCATGCAGGAACAGGGGTGCACTTCAACGGGGCACAACATGTGCCCCCCCCCTGCTTGCAACCCCAGACCAAGGTCAGCACTAGGGCTCTGTTAGAGACCCATTGGTTGCCTCTCCACCACGCTTTTCATGGTGGGCTCACTGCCATTAAAAGGGTGGTCAGAGGGCAACTTAGAATATGGCTGGCTGTGCCACAGCGGCTCAGACAGCATATTCCTGTTCCTGAACACTGCATGACCGCCACGGGATCCTAGGTCCCCGGCTGACACAGCAATCCTGTGTCGGTCCGACTTCCCCTATTGTCATAATGAGGGAGGCAAAATACAGCGGTGGTCAGATTGCCACAGAGAGTACAGCAGTCCGTAGGACCAAAGTACTCGTAATAAGGCCCTAACTATATAGGTTGCTACATTATTGTAAGGTACAAGGGGAAGGTCGCTAGATGTTAGATAGACATAACGGGTATGTTTTTTATGTGTTTTTATCCGTTTTCAATTCCCATGATGGTCGTGTTCATAGGCTCCCGTAGGGATGGTTGGGTTTTTTTCAGAGTAAGTTTTAAAAAGTTAAAAGATAACTTTTTAAAACTTCTTTAAAATAAAAAAAACATTGTTTCTTTTTGGCCTACGTTTTTTTTATACTTTTAGTCATCTTCTTGGAATGAAGATCACATGGCTGCAGGATAAAGGTGGATCTATTGAGTTCTTTACTACAGCATTATTTTTGGGATATTTCAATTCGGAAACTGTTATTTTTTGAGATTATATTTTTATTGACAGTTTCTGATATGGATTTTTATAAAGCTGACATTGAGACTAGTGTATTAATACTGGCTTTTTGGGGAAATCATTTTGTTTTTGGAGAATAGAATTTTTTTGGCTATTGTATTTGAAAAAAGTTTTAAAAGACATTTTGCACGTTTACAATCCATTTATTAGACTGACAATACATATATTTATAATAACTGAGGTGCAGGTGATGGTTTTGCATTTAAAACCATGCTTTTTGGTTTTCATTTTTTTCTGTGGATGATAATTTGAATATAAATGAAGTATTGGAGTACTGTTGGCCCGATAACGAGTTTGACGGTCTGGGAGCAGGACTGCCATGATGCTGGCCCGCTCCCACACAGTCAAACCCATTTGCACACCACCCGCAAGATTCCGTCTTTTGCAATCACTGGCGGCCGCTTGTTTGGCGGTCCCACCGCTGAACCTATGTAATAGGAACCGCAATAGGAGCATCAAAGGCAGTACCTGCATGGCATGGACTTATGTAGTCCATGCAGTGCAGTTATTGGGGTGCATGCACACAGGGGGGCACAACATGCGCCCCCTGTATGCACCCCATGGCCCTGAGGCAACCTGAAGAGGCAAGAAGAAATCCATTATATGCTTGGCAGGACCACGGCAGTCCCACCAAGTATATTGCGGTCTCAAGACTGCTGCACCACTGCCAGGGATCTCTGATCCCAGGCGATTGTGGTGGTGCAATGGATGGCCAGCCACCCAAGTTGTAATAGGGCAGTCAGACCACCAGTGGTGTGGTGCCCGCATCGCCATTGCAGATACGGCAGTCCATAGGACTGCCGTGGTCATAATCAGGCACTTGGTGACATGTTGTTTAAAAAGTTACCAAGAGTTGAGGAAAGAAGACAGGGTTTGAATTCAATTTGTTTAAATTTGGTAAAAAAAATTAAAAATGGCAATTGAATTGTGTGGAATTGTTAACAGGCAAGTAATTTACGGAAATGTTAGTTAGTATCATTAATGTAATATGAATGCAATACTGTTCAGGTAGTCTGAAGCCACCAGCAATGGAAAATATTAAATAGACCCAATAGTCTCTCAGACATTTCTTTACTCCTTTTGGATGTATTTGGTTTCAGGCTACCTGACAGTAGTTGTGCAAGTCTCATTTCTTAGAAACTTTGAGGCATATTTACAATCCCCTATCTCCACCACAACATCACATGAAGAGATGTTGTGGTGGCTACAGGCTTCGCCTTATTTACAAGGCAGTGTTAATCCACTTAACATTGCTTAACGCTGCCTTATAAATTAGTCCCCCTTTCATGCTATAGTTAGCATGAAAGTGGAGGGCAATGGGTGCTGATGTTGGGGTTCCACCGCAACACCCATAGGGCCAGATGTACGACAGTTTTTAGCCTGCACAAACAGGTTTTAGACCCATTTGCGCACGCTAAAAACCTTGGGCCCATGTATAAAACCTATTTTGCGAGTCACTAATCAATTAGCCACTCACAAAATAGGTTTTGTGACTCGCTATTAGGAAAGGGCGTTCCCTTCCTAATTGCGACTCATGAGCCATGTATGAATATGTTGCGACCGCAATTGCAGTCACAAAACACTTGCAAATTACCACCTACTTCAAGTAGGAGGTAGGCAATCGCAAATGGGAAGGGGTCCCCAGAAGACCCTTTCCCCTTTACAAATGCAGGCAGTGGTCCCAGGGATGCCCGTAAAAAATTAAACAAAAACGTTTGATTTTTATTTTTTTTAATGCATCCCGTTCTCCTTTAAGGAAAAAAGGCTGCATTTTTTTTTAAAAAGCGGCTTTATTTAAAAGCAGTCCCAGACATGGTGGTCTGCTGAGCCCAGTAGCCCACTATCCCTGGGAGGGACAGCCATTCCCAATGCGGTGGCAAAATGCGAGTGCCTCATTAATATTAATGAGCCTCGCATTTTGCGACCCCTTGGGAATCGTAATCAGTGTCTCTGACACTGTTGTACATAGTAAATTGCAATACGCAATTTGTGACTGGTAATCGAGCGCAAATTGTGAGTCACAATTTACTATGGTCGGACATCTGGCCCCACTGTTTTTGAAGCTGCCCTTTTTTACAAATGTGGCGTAAAAATGGTTGACATGCTTCATCATCTGGGATTTATCCTCTAGGCTGCAATGCCTAGTGCAGCCAAGGGCTACAACCCCTTCACTGTGAGAGAGGAGCTTAGGGATGTTTTGAGATACTATTCTTGCATAGGATCTACTAAAATCCAAAGATGTAAAGCACTAGAAGATTTGAGTGATGGGCGCAATGCAAAAAAAGTAAAGGGTGTTGTAAAACTAACTACCTAGCTCTGCAACAGGCCCGCCAAATAGCCTGCTTCAAGTATGCAAAAGCCCAATATTACCCTTGGGGACTGAATTGCAGTGACCCTGGACTAGGGTGCACCATCCTGTTGTCAGGGTTTACTCACGCCTCTGCAGGAATGCCAGGCAAAGGATGCTAGTTCCTCAACTTCCCCTAATCACCAACCAGACCTAAGCAAGTTAAAGTGGCAAATGGTAACCTGGGGAAGAAGGGAGAAAACAAGGAGGGAAGAAATAAGGTCCTACGCTGCACCCCAATCAAGGATGAAATCCAAACAGCCAAGGAATGTTTCTGTCAAGAAAAGGACAGACAATAACAATTCAATAAGAATTCTGGAGAAGAACGCCGACATACAATACAAACTGAGACTGGAGGGCAGAAAGCACAATGTGCCGAAGAAGAAGGGAGCCTGGAGATGAGACTCTGCGCTGACGAAAGGAACGCCGATGCAGGGACCCGGAAGTACAGGTAAGGACTGGAAGCACTATACTCCCTCCCGAAGCAGGAACGAGAAGCGTCTCTGCTCAGGATTCAGGAGGATTTAAACTCTATGGCTGGCTCCCCTGCATGCGTGTTTGCAGTGGCCAGTCATCGTTGTAGTTCGCCGGTTGCGTACAACCAGCAACTCCTACACCTGTGTGCCAGTGTCATCCACACCAGGGCCTCCAGACAACGCTTCAGCAGCACTAACAACAAATAGCACATCCAAAAGTAACCTGTCCCCATAGGGCCTCCTGATGACACACAGGCTCGCTGTGGAGCCCAGCTGGCGGAGAACAAGGCTGGACTGGCATTGATCGGGCCACTGCCTGCCCCATGAGGGCCTGAACATGGGGAAAGACGATCCCTGGAAGCACGGAGGCGCTCGTACTCCGACAGATAAGTGCAGCTGATTTCAGGCCCTCACCCTACTGCCCAGAGTGGGTCTGGCGGCCATTCCGACTGGGGAGGTTATACGAGAACTTGAGTGCAGAGCCCCCTGATCTTACTATACCGCCTAAGGATCCATGCTCCGACACAATGTGACTATGCACAGAGGAGGATAACAAGCACAGCTGGATCTAACCTGATTGAGTCCACGGCTTGGCCCCAGTGGAACTGGACGCTGGAAGTAATGATGCCTCGACCGATGTGAGGTGCGGATTTCATACCTCGGTTTGACCTGACTGATGTCACTAATGCTGATTCCAATACCAGTAAGGAGACACACCGAAGTGGTTACAGAGGACCACCGGGAGGCCACGCGCATCGAGCACTACGACACACAGCACATTAAAAGACCCAGATCAGGCACTGCGTATAACTGAGTACACACACCATGATGCTCCATACCAGTGCCCAAGCAGCATACCCGCCCAACACAAGACGGTACCCCCGCGGCTCCACCATATGTGACGCGATCGGCCCATTAATGAGCTTTTCCTCTCTTGATAGAGGCCTGCGCTGCCAGAACAGTGTCAGAAGCTGCGACAAGACGGCCCAAACAGGCGAGGCACATAACTGGACCTGGTCATCCAAAAAAGTGCCAACAACCTTATGCCCATTTACGCTCCCTCTGTGAGTAAAATCTGCTGCTGCACTGCTTGTGACCACATCTATTAGTGGGGGAGAGCAGACACCAAGGGGGCCCGTGAACCCATGGACAGTCAGCAGTCACACAGCGCCCTTACCCCAACTCCCACAATGGGTAAACCCAGAGCAGACAAATCGCAGCCTCAAACCGGGGATGCATCGAACCAGGCATCCTGCACCAAGGGCAACGCTCAACCAATGACCACAATACCAACACACCAAATAGATCATTCACACTGGTTCGAGGATTTATTGATGGCAGTCATGGACTTTAAAACCAGGCTAGGCCCCAAAATAGATTCACTGTGTGTAGAAATGGGATTCTAGCGTGAAGACCATAAAAAACTAAAGGACAGGGTAGAGGAATTCAAATCTAAGTTGGCGTCTTTCAGGCCCACGGTGACCTCGGCATCAGACCAGATTAAGTCACTGCAAAAAGAGGAGGCGTACCTGAAGAATGGAGTGGAAGATCAGGAGGGTAGATCTGACAGAAACAACGTACGCATAGTGGGCGTTCCGGAACACAGTGAGGGTCATTGCATGGAGTTGTATCTCGAAACTTGGTTCTCTGCGGACATCCTTAAAGGCAAACACTCCAATTTCTTCTCTGTAGAGCTTGCACATAGGGTAACTCGTGGTCCTCCGCACCCTGGCAACCGCCCTAGACCGGTGGTCGCACGTCTGTTCAATTACAGCGAAAGATACCACATTGTACAGGTGACGATGGCCCATGGACCATGGCAGATAGAGAATGCCATTGTACATATACCCAGACTACACAATATCGGTGCAACACCACTCATCCTCCTTCTTGGAAGTCAAACACTGCCTCCGAGACCACGAAGTAAAATATTCACTGCATTCTCCCACCACATTGTGTATTCAGCACAAACACAGTACTACCTTCTGCTCTACCCCTGAGGAGGCCAGAAACTGGATAGAATAGAATGGTTTGGCACACAATCAGAGGGTATTCACAGCGGATCCTCGCCAAAATTGGAGGAATGCAAGACAGCGTAGAATATGAGGCAAAGGTCAATTGCAACGTCCACCAAAGCCCCGGCAGCAAGGGAGAGAGAGCAAGCCATCAAACATGCAGAAAATCATGTTAACCCCGAATCCCCCTAGCAGTCAGGATCTGAGGGGGATATTACGCCACAGCAAGCTTACCAGCTAACAGACTCACAAAACTTAGCAGTTATAGATGGAGGCCCTGAAGTAACACCACAAACTGCTGGAGAATTAGGGTGAGCCTTTATAAGTTGCCCACAAGATACTCACAACAACGTGGAAGATTATCACTGCGGACTGTACAAGTAAAGCAATTCAAAGATAATGGACACATGCAAAAACTTTGACTCAGGCAAGCAAGCACCAATACGGCAGGCGTTTCAAATACAAATGTGAAGAGCCACTGTGCCCCACACATGAGAAGTGGCTGCTACAGAACAATTATGACACTCTTTTCTCTCTCTACTTTCCTTTCATTTCCTTCTCCAGTATTTTGATGATTGTATTTCTGTTTTTCTCTATACAGGTACTTAACATTCAGTATGTTTGCATCTAAGTGCAAATGGCATTTTGCCAGTTGGCAAACTGGCCTGGGGTGGGTAGTTGGGTATCTCGACTGTTCCCAAGGCTCTGTTCCTACCGTTCTACCACATATTTGAATATTATGCACAATACTGACATAGCTATAACCAGGGTTATAGTACCCATAACGAGGACTAGCATACACTGTCGATTTTACGAGCGCAGTCCTACTCCTCCGCAGTCCATTCTCAGCAAGGGGGATGCAGGGAAATACATTTCTTCTACTAACCTGGAATGTACGTGGATTAGCTGAATGTGTTAAATGGCATAGGGTATACCAACACCTGCGCAGACACAAGGTTTCAGTGCCACTCATACAACAATTCGGGAGGACCGGGAGCGGACGTATAGGTTTCGGGACGCATTGATCACAAGTTACAAGGAGACACAACTGTGGATCCCCCCGCCCCTTCCCCCATGGGACAAGTTGTCCATTTAACTAGGGCTTCACTATTGGAACCAGCTTAAAAAGGTGAAGTGTGACCACCGCCACACTCCCGCAGTGGTAATATCTTACCAAAATTGGTAAGAACGGAGCCCCCTTTCTTTACTTCTAGGTCCTGATGAATGCCATGGACCCACTTGGGCCACTTAGGCAGAAACATGTCGACCGTCCACTAGACGGTTGGGAACAATAACCATCCCAATCACCGTCACACTTTAATTTTAATATCATATAGTTTTCATTCTACATTAAAAACGCTATTGACTACTATAATGATTTTTAACTTCACTCACATAGTCACGGGCCCCCACTTAATCACTTAGAAGTGCATCCTTGTCGTCAAGTGTATGCCCGCCCTCCATCAAACGAAGGTTTTGGAGGGCGAGGACTGGTCAGTGATGAAGCATGACACCAGGTGGTGTGTGAGACCAGTCCGTAACTTTTTGTGAGATGCCCACACTCACGACGTTCTTGTAACTCGTTTGGGTTATCACACTAGGAGCAGCTCTTTTGTGGTAAACATTTAGTATTGGAGGCTGCTAGCTCCTAGAACCCCACGCCTCTTGTTCCCTCCTCCACACATCCAGTGGAGTTTTCTTGTGATTTGACTCATACAACAAACACATCTCACCCTGCAAACACTCACATCACTGCGTAAATATTGGAGGGACACGGTAATTGGGACCATGTACTCTGGCTATGCCAGGGACACTTTGATATGGGTGGCACCAGGGGCCCCACTACAGATGCTACACATATGCGTTGACCCGCAAGGCCAAAATGTGGTCTTTGAGGTTTTCCTAGATGGTTCCCAGATAATATTGGTCTCTCTGTACATGCCAAACTCGGTACAACGCATGTTCCTCCAAACACTGACCCCGTCGTTACTTAGTGACCCGACTGCACCAGTGTATTGAGGCAGGAATTATAACTGCATTTATGTTCTAGAATTAGACCAATCATGCCTGCCACTCCTGGGGAAATCTGTTGGCCTCACACAACATATGAAAGGCTGGGCCAATAACCTGCAGCTAAGCCATGCTTGGCGAGGCAAATATCCCACAGAACAAATTTACTCTAACTACTCAGGTTTCCATGACCTGTAGATGAGAATTGATGAAATATACTGCTTAACGCTGCCTTATAAATTAGTCCCCCTTTCATGCTATAGTTAGCATGAAAGTGGAGGGCAATAAGTGCTGATGTTGGGGTTCCACCGCAACACCCATAGGGCCAGATGTACGACAGTTTTTAGCCTGCACAAACAGGTTTTAGACCCATTTGCGCACGCTAAAAACCTTGGGCCCATGTATAAAACCTATTTTGTGAGTCACTAATCAATTAGCCACTCACAAAATAGGTTTTGTGACTCGCTATTAGGAAAGGGCGTTCCCTTCCTAATTGCGACTCATGAGCCATGTATGAATATGTTGCGACCGCAATTGCAGTCACAAAACACTTGCAAATTACCACCTACTTCAAGTAGGAGGTAGGCAATCGCTAATGGGAAGGGGTCCCCAGAAGACCCTTTCCCCTTTACAAATGCAGGCAGTGGTCCCAGGGATGCCCGTAAAAAATTAAACAAAAACGTTTTATTTTTATTTTTTTTAATGCATCCCGTTCTCCTTTAAGGAAAAAAGGCTGCATTTTTAAAAAAAAAGCGGCTTTATTTAAAAGCAGTCCCAGACATGGTGGTCTGCTGAGCCCAGTAGCCCACTATCCCTGGGAGGGACAGCCATTCCCAATGAGGTGGCAAAATGCGAGTGCCTCATTAATATTAATGAGCCTCGCATTTTGCGACCCCTTGGGAATCGTAATCAGTGTCTCTGACACTGTTGTACATAGTAAATTGCAATACGCAATTTGTGACTGGTAATCGAGCGCAAATTGTGAGTCACAATTTACTATGGTCGGACATCTGGCCCCACTGTTTTTGAAGCTGCCCTTTTTTACAAATGTGGCGTAAAAATGGTTGACATGCTTCATCATCTGGGAATTATCCTCTTGGCAGCAATGCCTAGTGCAGCCAAGGGCTACAACCCCTTCACTGTGAGAGAGGAGCTTAGGGATGTTTTGAGATACTATTCTTGCATAGGATCTACTAAAATCCAAAGATGTAAAGCACTAGAAGATTTGAGTGATGGGCGCAATGCAAAAAAAGTAAAGGGTGTTGTAAAACTAACTACCTAGCTCTGCAACAGGCCCGCCAAATAGCCTGCTTCAAGTATGCAAAAGCCCAATATTACCCTTGGGGACTGAATTGCAGTGACCCTGGACTAGGGTGCACCATCCTGTTGTCAGGGTTTACTCACGCCTCTGCAGGAATGCCAGGCAAAGGATGCTAGTTCCTCAACTTCCCCTAATCACCAACCAGACCTAAGCAAGTTAAAGTGGCAAATGGTAACCTGGGGAAGAAGGGAGAAAACAAGGAGGGAAGAAATAAGGTCCTACGCTGCACCCCAATCAAGGATGAAATCCAAACAGCCAAGGAATGTTTCTGTCAAGAAAAGGACAGACAATAACAATTCAATAAGAATTCTGGAGAAGAACGCCGACATACAATACAAACTGAGACTGGAGGGCAGAAAGCACAATGTGCCGAAGAAGAAGGGAGCCTGGAGATGAGACTCTGCGCTGACGAAAGGAACGCCGATGCAGGGACCCGGAAGTACAGGTAAGGACTGGAAGCACTATACTCCCTCCCGAAGCAGGAACGAGAAGCGTCTCTGCTCAGGATTCAGGAGGATTTAAACTCTATGGCTGGCTCCCCTGCATGCGTGTTTGCAGTGGCCAGTCATCGTTGTAGTTCGCCGGTTGCGTACAACCAGCAACTCCTACACCTGTGTGCCAGTGTCATCCACACCAGGGCCTCCAGACAACGCTTCAGCAGCACTAACAACAAATAGCACATCCAAAAGTAACCTGTCCCCATAGGGCCTCCTGATGACACACAGGCTCGCTGTGGAGCCCAGCTGGCGGAGAACAAGGCTGGACTGGCATTGATCGGGCCACTGCCTGCCCCATGAGGGCCTGAACATGGGGAAAGACGATCCCTGGAAGCACGGAGGCGCTCGTACTCCGACAGATAAGTGCAGCTGATTTCAGGCCCTCACCCTACTGCCCAGAGTGGGTCTGGCGGCCATTCCGACTGGGGAGGTTATACGAGAACTTGAGTGCAGAGCCCCCTGATCTTACTATACCGCCTAAGGATCCATGCTCCGACACAATGTGACTATGCACAGAGGAGGATAACAAGCACAGCTGGATCTAACCTGATTGAGTCCACGGCTTGGCCCCAGTGGAACTGGACGCTGGAAGTAATGATGCCTCGACCGATGTGAGGTGCGGATTTCATACCTCGGTTTGACCTGACTGATGTCACTAATGCTGATTCCAATACCAGTAAGGAGACACACCGAAGTGGTTACAGAGGACCACCGGGAGGCCACGCGCATCGAGCACTACGACACACAGCACATTAAAAGACCCAGATCAGGCACTGCGTATAACTGAGTACACACACCATGATGCTCCATACCAGTGCCCAAGCAGCATACCCGCCCAACATAAGACGGTACCCCCGCGGCTCCACCATATGTGACGCGATCAGCCCATTAATGAGCTATTCCTCTCTTGATAGAGGCCTGCGCTGCCAGAACAGTGTCAGAAGCTGGGACAAGACGGCCCGAACAGGCGAGGCACATAACTGGACCTGGTCATCCAAAAAAGTGCCAACAACCTTATGCCCATTTACGCTCCCTCTGTGAGTAAAATCTGCTGCTGCACTGCTTGTGACCACATCTATTAGTGGGGGAGAGCAGACACCAAGGGGGCCCGTGAACCCATGGACAGTCAGCAGTCACACAGCGCCCTTACCCCAACTCCCACAATGGGTAAACCCAGAGCAGACAAATCGCAGCCTCAAACCGGGGATGCATCGAACCAGGCATCCTGCACCAAGGGCAACGCTCAACCAATGACCACAATACCAACACACCAAATAGATCATTCACACTGGTTCGAGGATTTATTGATGGCAGTCATGGACTTTAAAACCAGGCTAGGCCCCAAAATAGATTCACTGTGTGTAGAAATGGGATTCTAGCGTGAAGACCATAAAAAACTAAAGGACAGGGTAGAGGAATTCAAATCTAAGTTGGCGTCTTTCAGGCCCACGGTGACCTCGGCATCAGACCAGATTAAGTCACTGCAAAAAGAGGAGGCGTACCTGAAGAATGGAGCGGAAGATCAGGAGGGTAGATCTGACAGAAACAACGTACGCATAGTGGGCGTTCCGGAACACAGTGAGGGTCATTGCATGGAGTTGTATCTCGAAACTTGGTTCTCTGCGGACATCCTTAAAGGCAAACACTCCAATTTCTTCTCTGTAGAGCTTGCACATAGGGTAACTCGTGGTCCTCCGCACCCTGGCAACCGCCCTAGACCGGTGGTCGCACGTCTGTTCAATTACAGCGAAAGATACCACATTGTACAGGTGACGATGGCCCATGGACCATGGCAGATAGAGAATGCCACTGTACATATACCCAGACTACACAATATCGGTGCAACACCACTCCTCCTCCTTCTTGGAAGTCAAACACTGCCTCCGAGACCACGAAGTAAAATATTCACTGCATTCTCCCACCACATTCTGTATTCAGCACAAACACAGTACTACCTTCTGCTCTACCCCTGAGGAGGCCAGAAACTGGATAGAATAGAATGGTTTGGCACACAATCAGAGGGTATTCACAGCGGATCCTTGCCAAAATTGGAGGAATGCAAGACAGCGTAGAATATGAGGCAAAGGTCAATTGCAACGTCCACCAAAGCCCCGGCAGCAAGGGAGAGAGAGCAAGCCATCAAACATGCAGAAAATCATGTTAACCCCGAATCCCCCTAGCAGTCAGGATCTGAGGGGGATATTACGCCACAGCAAGCTTACCAGCTAACAGACTCACAAAACTTAGCAGTTATAGATGGAGGCCCTGAAGTAACACCACAAACTGCTGGAGAATTAGGGTGAGCCTTTATAAGTTGCCCACAAGATACTCACAACAACGTGGAAGATTATCACTGCGGACTGTACAAGTAAAGCAATTCAAAGATAATGGACACATGCAAAAACTTTGACTCAGGCAAGCAAGCACCAATACGGCAGGCGTTTCAAATACAAATGTGAAGAGCCACTGTGCCCCACACATGAGAAGTGGCTGCTACAGAACAATTATGACACTCTTTTCTCTCTCTGCTTTCCTTTCATTTCCTTCTCCAGTATTTTGATGATTGTATTTCTGTTTTTCTCTATACAGGTACTTAACATTCAGTATGTTTGCATCTAAGTGCAAATGGCCTTTTGCCAGTTGGCAAACTGGCCTGGGGTGGGTAGTTGGGTATCTCGACTGTTCCCAAGGCTCTGTTCCTACCGTTCTACCACATATTTGAATATTATGCACAATACTGACATAGCTATAACCAGGGTTATAGTACCCATAACGAGGACTAGCATACACTGTCGATTTTACGAGCGCAGTCCTACTCCTCCGCAGTCCATTCTCAGCAAGGGGGATGCAGGGAAATACATTTCTTCTACTAACCTGGAATGTACGTGGATTAGCTGAATGTGTTAAATGGCATAGGGTATACCAACACCTGCGCAGACACAAGGTTTCAGTGCCACTCATACAACAATTCGGGAGGACCGGGAGCGGACGTATAGGTTTCGGGACGCATTGATCACAAGTTACAAGGAGACACAACTGTGGATCCCCCCGCCCCTTCCCCCATGGGATAAGTTGTCCATTTAACTAGGGCTTCACTATTGGAACCAGCTTAAAAAGGTGAAGTGTGACCACCGCCACACTCCCGCAGTGGTAATATCTTACCAAAATTGGTAAGAACGGAGCCCCCTTTCTTTACTTCTAGGTCCTGATGAATGCCATGGAGCCACTTGGGCCACTTAGGCAGAAACATGTCGACCGTCCACTAGACGGTTGGGAACAATAACCATCCCAATCACCGTCACACTTTAATTTTAATATCATATAGTTTTCATTCTACATTAAAAACGCTATTGACTACTATAATGATTTTTAACTTCACTCACATAGTCACGGGCCCCCACTTAATCACTTAGAAGTGCATCCTTGTCGTCAAGTGTATGCCCGCCCTCCATCAAACGAAGGTTTTGGAGGGCGAGGACTGGTCAATGATGAAGCATGACACCAGGTGGTGTGTGAGACCAGTCCGTAACTTTTTGTGAGATGCCCACACTCACGACGTTCTTGTAACTCGTTTGGGTTATCACACTAGGAGCAGCTCTTTTGTGGTAAACATTTAGTATTGGAGGCTGCTAGCTCCTAGAACCCCACGCCTCTTGTTCCCTCCTCCACACATCCAGTGGAGTTTTCTTGTGATTTGACTCATACAACAAACACATCTCGCCCTGCAAACACTCACATCACTGCGTAAATATTGGAGGGACACGGTAATTGGGACCATGTACACTGGCTATGCCAGGGACACTTTGATATGGGTGGCACCAGGGGCCCCACTACAGATGCTACACATATGCGTTGACCCGCAAGGCCAAAATGTGGTCTTTGAGGTTTTCCTAGATGGTTCCCAGATAATATTGGTCTCTTTGTACATGCCAAACTCGGTACAACGCATGTTCCTCCAAACACTGACCCCGTCGTTACTTAGTGACCCGACTGCACCAGTGTATTGAGGCAGGAATTATAACTGCATTTATGTTCTAGAATTAGACCAATCATGCCTGCCACTCCTGGGGAAATCTGTTGGCCTCACACAACATATGAAAGGCTGGGCCAATAACCTGCAGCTAAGCCATGCTTGGCGAGGCAAATATCCCACAGAACAAATTTACTCTAACTACTCAGGTTTCCATGACCTGTAGATGAGAATTGATGAAATATACTGCTCCACAACAGCTAAATCCAAAGTGTCTCATATGGTGTACTTAGCCTGCACAATATCTGACCACAGCCCCCTACAAATACAGATAACATGGGGAACACACAAAACTAGTATACTAACTTGGCTTCTCCCCCTAGAGGCACTTAGGTATGTAACGTTAAATGCTCCATAACACAAACCATCACATCGTACTTCCATACTAATGCAGGTACAACATCCCATGTTGGCAAAGAAGGGGGTGCGTTGAAAATGGTCCTACACAGGCATGTTATCAAAGCAGTGTACAGGTCTCGAATGTCGCTCATCAAAGAGCTACGTGACTTGGAAATTGAAATACAATGCTCTGAATACCTCTTTCCCACCGACTCACATATTATACATGCATTAGCCAAGTCTAGATTAGCGAATAAAGAAACACTAGACCAATTCTGCGCTCTAGACTATAAACAATACCTAGCCAGGCAGCATGCTGAGGGTGACAAAGCAGGCAAGACACTAGTGTGGCTACTAAAAAAACAACTCTTCACAATCTCCGATTATGGCTATTTATGACCCAGATGGCCAACTGGTAAATACGCTGGAAAATATTAATGAATCCTTCGACAAATATTATGCTTCCTTTAATAAAGCCCCCATCTCAAGTGATAACAGGAAATATAACAATTCCTAGAACACGCAGCCCTTCCACAGACAACGCAGGCCCAATACACAACGCTTGAGACCCCATATCTGAAACCGAGATCTCAGAGGCTATTAAACAACTAGCAAGGGGCAAAGCCCTTGGGGCAGGTGGATGGCCCTCTGAGATTTAAGTGACATCTACTGCGCAGTTGACTCCCCGCCTATGCACCAACTACAGGGAGGCTTTTGACTGTGGAGCACTACCACCCTCTCTCCTTGAGGCAATATCGGTGGTAATGCCCAAGCCTGGCAGGGACTCACTTCAAATGGGCTTGTATCACCCACTGTCCTTATTAAACTTGGACTACAAAATCTTGAGCAAGATACTAGCCAATAGGTTAATAGAAGTGATACTACTGGTTCACACTGGCCAGAATGGTTTCATCCCAGGGAGAAGCACAGGTCTAAACTTACGCCGACTCTTCAAACTGATGGCATGGGCACGAACAGAAGCAGATCTACCATGGATAGCTGCTTTGGATATTGAAAAGTTGTTCAATACCTTAGGATGGGACTATTTACTGGCAACACTGGTAAGATTCATCATGGGCCCCAAGTTTTTAACATGGGTGAAGATATTGTACACTAAGCCATGGGCTAGGGTGAAGACAGGCCATATCATCTCACCCCCCTTCAAAATAGAAAGAGGAACTAGACAAGGATGCCCCTTATCACCCATCATATTTGCCCTGCCATGCAACCTCTGGCATTTGTGCTTCATAGCCATGTTCTGGACTGGGGTATATGAGCACACAAATAATGGCACATCATTTCCATCTACACAAATGATGTGCTGATCTATCTTCGAGGCCAAAGTGAGGTGTTACAGGGCTTGACAAAGTTGTTGGATGTGCATGTCTAACTTTCCGGTTTAAGGGTAAACTGGTCCAAATCCATATTATTCTCAATGAAACCCCTGTCCATAGAACAAAGGTGACACCTGCCTAACGCTCCACTCACCTCGGCTTGCGACCCCTTAAATACTTAGGGGTTCAGATTTACCACTCTCAGGCGTATCTGAAAGACAGCAACCTGGGCGAAGTATTCACTAGAGCCTGAGCCTCACTTCCATTTTGGACAGGTTTATCATTATCCTCTATGGGCCATGTTGCTTCTCCAAGATGCTTCTACTCCCCAGACTCCTATACTTCTTCGCAGCCCTTCCCTATCAACTCCCTATAGAAGACTTAAGATCGCTCTTTTTGTCACTAATCTGGGGTGTCTAGAGGGCTAGAGGAGCACTCCCGAATCTATACCTCCCCCTCTCGGAAGGGGGCCTGGGGGGGCATAATTATGCACATTACTATGTGGCAGCACAACTCCAATGGCCCATGAGATGGCTGGGAAGCAGTAATCTTGCCGAACTAGATCCAGGAGGGTGTTATTTTGACGGCCAGCTATGCTGGAATGGCTGTCTGGCTCCAAAACATCATGACAGAAAAAGAAGGGTAACCTTCTGATGTGGGCAGCACATTATAGCTGGTTGAAGTATGTACTATCTAGTCACCAACTCTCACCGTATGCCCCAGACCTCCCCCTCAAAGTACTTCCTCTCGTTTACACTTGCCTTAAATGACCAGAATTGACAGAATGACAGACAGCTGGTCTTATCACATGGGGTGATCTATTTGTAGACTCAAACCTATGTGACTTTGATGATCTGATGGATGACTATGGAGTGCCCCCTGGGACTTTCTTGTTGTATGCAACATTGATGCAGAAACTGTTCCAGGTATGGGAGAACACGCAAACCAAACCCACTGCTTTTAATACACTACAGGTACTTCTGACACATAGAATTGGCAGAAGGGCAGTTACAGCACTATACAATTCCCTCAGACCAGAAGCGACACCCCTTCAGGCCCTACAACGCGAATACTGGGACTCAGCGCTGACAACCAGAATCACTGACAAACAATGGGCACAATGCATAGGGTTTCCTAAGATAATATCCGTGAATACCAGACTGAAATATATGCAATTTAATTATCTTCACCTCACATACTTAACTCCACATAAGCTGACAAGCATGTATGCATTGTTCACTGACCTCTGCCCTAGATGTCAAGCCACAGAAGCTACATTCCCCCACATGGTGTGGACACGCTCCCCGATATTGGCATACTGGGGAATCGGTCTGAGACAATGGCAGCAACGTGATCCCCAGTCACAGCCCAGGGGCTACATTTCATACTCGGCATTACAATGCACGTCGCAGGAATCTCAACAAATTCCTAGACCTAGGGCTGGGCCTAGCTAAGCGCAAACTAGCTATGACCTGGAAATCATCTGCGGGACCCAACAAACATGCATGGCTTTTAGACCTCCGCAG
The DNA here is from genome assembly GCF_964204655.1 of Triturus cristatus. Lineage (NCBI taxonomy): Eukaryota > Metazoa > Chordata > Amphibia > Caudata > Salamandridae > Triturus > Triturus cristatus. The sequence goes on from NC_140585.1 coordinate 1,171,046,177, forward strand.
GGCATTAATGGCAGAACACGTGACCCAACTAACTAACGCTGCACGAATACCGCCATTGACGAACCCCATGGACTGTTATGGGTACTTAACTTTCAAAGAATCAAAACTAAGCGCTGTAAATCCAGCTCCATAGCAGAGCAGAGGTAGCATTAACATAACTGCATTGCAAAGAAAAAATAAATATGAACAGACTGCATGAAGCGCAGGGTCATAATTATAACCGTTTCCTTTCCCTCCCCTCCCCACCCTCCACCCCGCTCCCCCCTCTCCTTTCCTCATACACATCACTCCACCATGCCTTCATAACGATAATGCCTAGGCGAGATGGGGAAAAGCACAAATGAACACTGGTTTCGTCCATACATCCAGGTTCAGTACACAAGAAACCACACATTGTAACATAAATTGCAGACTTCCCTTTTGCCTATCGTGTTCCAGGCCTGCATATATACCCAATTATGCTTAGATTTGTGCACGACATGAACAAGTGACGAATACGAACGGTAGACTACGGACAGCAGCCACTGTTAATGCTACTAATGTGTATTGCGATATTCTGCACTCCCAACAGGATCTTGGCACCCCATCAAAGATATAGTTGTACCTGTATGGAAAATGATTACGCACACTTTCTCCAGTCAAGCATCTATGTATGAACTTTTTAAAACCAATAAATATCATTAAACAAAAGAATAAGTTAGTGGTGTTATTCATCGGGGATTACTTGTCTGTTTTCTTTTTGTACCATTCTCCTCATATTGGCAGTTGTGGGCATACTACTGGCTATGTGCATGGGAATGGTTTCAGATACCTGTCTCAAAATTTCACAGGGTTCATTGGAGGTGGATGCAAGTTCTTTATTTTGTTTAAATATTTTGACGTACTTCAATTTCCAATGCAGAGTGTTTATTCTCCGTTGTCCTAACAACATTTTCTTCCAGAGTAACCACTCTGCCTGTGCATTGGGGTGAAAAGTACTCCACACACCTTCAATAATACCTGGGCTCACTTAACATGTAATTACAATAAAGGTAGCCAGCATAGTTGAACAATCTCAAGCCTCGCTGGAATTTGACATAACTTGCTTGATTAGCTGATGCCATTAATGTTGGGTCAGTTAAAAAAGAAAAATAGTACAATTGAATGTTTTTAACTGTCTTAATATTTTTTCGTTTGTTTATTGGCCTCCAATGAGTTTTGCTATCTTATTATATTTTTCTTTTTCTCTGTTTTCCTGTTCTAAAATTGAAAAAATGTTTTGAATTTGGTGAGTTCTTTATTTTTGAGGGGTGTTATTGATAGTTGCTGTATCTTTTTTTAAGTATTCTGTAGGTACATTTTTATTTCTTCAATTTTTTATCTGTTGGAAAAAGAAACTGCAATTTATAACTTATTTATTAACATTTAGGTTTATGGTGTTTTTCTTATTATTTACTATTAATATTTACAATGCACACATGAATATTTCTATTTTTGTTGTGTAGGATATATCCTGATGTTGGGATTATTTTAAGTAGTTTGCAGATAGGTCTGTCTGTTTTAATAAGGAACAAAGTATGTTGTTAAGTTTTTGAAAAGCATGTATTTTGTGAATTTGAGCATTTTGTTAAATACTTGATTTCTTTCAAACTACTAAATTTGTACTTCAGTCACTGTTTCACACCAGTTCTGAGGTAAGTAATAGTAATTTTGCGCTCTAGTCACTGTCCAGCACCTGGCCTGAGGTAAGATATTGGTGCATTCAAAATAGTAATTTTGTCCCTTAATATCTGTAGAACACCGGCCCTGAGGGAAGTACTTGGTGGAGTTGGAATAGTAATTTTTCCCCAAGTCAGTGTCCAGAACCTGCCCCAAGGTAATTGCTCAGTGGAGTTACTATAGTAATTTAGCTCCTTAGTCACTGTCCAGCATCTACCCATAGCTAAGTTGATGGTAGAGTTAGAATAGTGATTTTGGCACTTAATCAATGTCCAGCACCTGTCCTAAGGTAAGTACTTGGTGGAGTTAGAATAGTCATTTTGGCACTTAGTCACTGTCCAGCACCTGCCCTGGGGTAAGTACTTGCTGGAGTTAGTATAGTAAATTTTCCCCTAGTCAGTGTCCAGCACCTGCCCTAAAGTAATTACCTGGTGGAGTTAGCATAGTCATTTTACCACTTAGTCACTGTCCACTGTCTGTGTATTTAAGGCTCGGCCTAGTTTCTTTCCCAGATAGGAACTCTTCCCTTCATACAGTACTTGACTTGGGATGCCCAAAGCCCTCTCAGCAACACAAAGCTCATCATCACACTTCACCAAAGCAGGGATTTTTATATTAAAATCCCATAATAATAAATATGGGTGCACGTGGATGTCTAAATTCAGTTTCCTCTACTAGGTGGATCAGTTTAGTAAAATCGTGTCCTTGCTTCTTATTGGGCGGGAGATATACATTTACAATGACTAGCATATTTTACAGCAATAGTCCCCCAGCATTGTAGAATTTTTACAATCAGATACCACAAATGTTAGGAAGTCAAAAACGTCCTTGAAGGCTGAAAGCTTTTTACGTCCTTCCGGGCTGCAATTTTTGTTAACAAGCACTCTCTTGGCCCTCCAAAAAAGCATTTATCAGCTTTTTGTTATAATAGGCTATGTCATTTTTAAATGCAGTTAATCTAAGGCCCAACTACCAACTACCAAATACTTATTATCTTTTAGCTTACTTTTAGCATATTGTTAATTCCTTGTAAACCCTGCTATATTCCATGACAGAATACCCGTAATACATTTACCAGGAAAAGTGATTCTTGGGTCCTATCTACCTGGAGTAAATTACTACAGCCACCCAGCTCCAATCTGGTTCTTAGAACCCCCACTAGTTTTCACAGGGATTCTGTAACTATTTTACGGCTAGTCTCTGCTGCAGTTATTTTCAATCTCTCTAATCCAAACTCTTGCTGGAAACATTTAGTATCACTAGTAGGACAAAATGGTTGTCTTAACTAGGTACCAGCTTCAACCCCACGGAGCCTGTCTAGTCAGGCACAACACCCTTGTCTTCATACATAACAAAGCCCACACATCTTGTGGTAAATAATTTAATTACCGGTACTTAATTTGATGCGGAAAATCTATAATAATAGCTCAGTAAAATAAGAGGCAGAATCCGTGGTATTAGAGGTTCGGAACGGGCTTTATTCCAAAATCAATTCGAATTGAGGACTCCATATTCCGTCACCACGAAGGTTCAGGAAGTGAAGGGCAACTTTATTGACAAGTAATCATTTTTATACAGAGGCATTATAGTGAAAACAGATGCAGGAGGCGTAACAGTTGATAACAAAGATAAAACATACATGCGTAACTAAAATGGGTGTAACTAGGCGTAACTAAAGAACGTCATTAGATATGATGTCATGAATGGGTGGTTTCATGAAAGAATTTCGCAATGTCAGCAGAAATACTTGGCCGAGATGCGCGCGCAGCAGCATGACGTGTGATTGACGTGCAACTAGGGGGTGAAGGGGACTTGACATTTAGCTCTACATGTGGAGACAGAAGTCTGGGGTTATGTCAACCTAATCCCAAATCATATCTAATATCCTATGTTTAAAGAACTGTGTTATCCAAAAAGAGAGGTCTCTTAGGATAGAATCTTATTCTATACTGACTATACTGACTGTTAGTGCGTGTACAAGCGTCTAAGTGTCTACACTAGATGCGAGGGGGTAGGAATCTTCCATAGTAACAGGGCTATGAATTACTTGCATAAAGACAGAGAAGCCGGGCCTTTTGCTCGGTAGCTGGAAGAATGTTTACTTAAACTACTAGACAGGAATGCATTGGATGAGGAGCGGAGCAGAGCAGATAATCTTGAAGGTGAAATACAGTTTTTGGCAGGCAGATAGGTCGAGTCAGGCACCGTTAGCCGCGCAGGGAGTAGGACAAAGTTCATGGATACAGATGCGAGCTCAGACTGGAGCTTTCAGAGGCAGAAGGCAGGAAAAGGCTTAATAGCAGAATCAGGCCTACTCGCCTGGACTGTAAAATGGGATAAATGAACCATATAAAGCCGGTGGCCTTTCATACTTAGGAATAGAATATCCGGCCCATTCATGGCGGATCTGAAAGAGGACATGTTGACGGTGGACGCACATGTGTTTGCGTCTTCATAACTGGAACTGGAGGGAACATACATGTACTTGTGATTTATACATGAAACCGTTGGGGTCCAAGATAGGGGACATAACCGACCATAAAAATCCATATTTCCACATTCCCTCCTTGTCCCCTACTTGCCCTTAGGAGATATCAATCTTCATCAATCCGTTGATCTGTTCATATAACATCATTTGTTCTTCTTTCTTCTTCCGGGATCTCGAATGAAAACTTGGATGTGGGATACACGAGGTGGCACACAGACCACAAATCGCTGGCCCACATTGTAGACATAAGCAGCAACTGAATAGTATGAGAAAGCCAATACCTAGGAAGGAGAGCATTCTCCATCCCCAGGCTGACAACACGCCCCAGAACCAACCGGACCAAGTCCAGGTGCCTGGATTCTGGTGTATCTGGCTTACAATCTTATGAAGGCGGGTTATGGCTTTATATACAGACGGCGAATTTTCTGGTATGAAAATGCAACAACTTGATCCGATGACCCTACAAGCTCCGCCCCTATCGGCCAGGATGACGTCAAGGACAAGACGATTCTGAAGCACAACAATCCGCATAGCAGACTGCTCTTCTGTTAAATTGCCTAAGGCGGAAATAGTTTCGTTCACTACTGCTTCAAGGGTTCTGGTTAATCTACGTATCAGCTTACTATTAGTGACTGTACCTATATAAGGAAAGAAACCTTTATTGAAATCTGTGTATTTTTCCCATGCTGTTTCAGTGTAATCGACAATTGGGAGATCTCTCTGCTGTCTATTGTGTACTAAATGAGTATTTCTATGATAATCAGGAGGAGCTAGGAAAACAGGTGGCAAAAGGAATCCGATATAACAGGTACCATCCCAATCTAGAGGCAAACGTGTATATGCAGTCTGACCACATACGAAGTAGGAATGGCGAGAAGCTCTAAATGTAGACTTGCCTTGATCACTGAATTTTATTACAGTGGTGCATTTACTATGGCCCATGTGTATGGAGCCATTCTTTCTTATGCATAGTTCCCCTTTTACTGGGAATACGGACATGGTGGACAAGATTGGTGTAGCTTCAGATTCAACGTTCAGGATCATGAGATTAAGCGTGAAATTACCTAATCCATATACTTCATTTTCTAGATCAGTTCCTGTTCTTTTGGGAAGTCCCTCCTTGTTAGGGTAGCAGACTTTAAGCAAAACTAAGTTCAGATTTCCCCATACCCAGTTGTCTTGATAAGCTACTGAGTTTGAATCTAAGGAATTAATTAAACTAAACCATGCTCCACAGGAGCCATTGTGTGTGAACGGATATGGAAAGAGAGGCAAAACTCCCTTATAGTTCTGATAGGGAGGGAGTCGGCCACATATCCAACAATTTGTAGCATTGCTAGTCTGATGGGAACGATGTAACATACTAATAAAAGTGTTATTGCGCAGCGCAAATCTATATGACAACTCATGCAGGGGTAATTCACTAAAAGAATGTTCAGCAGTAACATTGTAAACATGTTTAGAAATAGGATAATATATGTGCAACAATATACTTGCAGCGATTATTAAAAGACATAAGAAAAACAAAATTAACAACGTCACTGTGCAATGACTACGCAGTGATTTACAGTACGCATGTTTTTTCAACTGCATTTGATTATTTCTTTCTCTATTCCGGTCCAGAGGATACATGTCAGAGACAAATTCAACCGATTCACCTTGGAGAGGACTTAAACAATCAAATTGTCTGACTGACTGGACCTCAATTTTAGTTTATAGATTTCTGAGTTCGATTGTTCAACCAAAGGAAGCTTTGAGTCTGTCTTTGAGGAAATACAGGGTTTAGTCTCTATATCGGATGGTAGTCCATAAAATTTCTTGATATGACTCGAGTGTATCCAACCTTTGCGACCTTCGATCTTCACGGCTGTCCTCGTGGTGAGCAGTACTAGTTGAGGCGATTTCCACCTAGGATCCAGCTGAGACTTCCGGTCAAAATTCCTCACTAACACCAGGTCCCCGGGAACTACGTCATGGGGTTTCACCTCGGTGTTGTCGGGAAAGGCTGCAGCTACCTGTGAACGACAAGATTGTAGTGCAGACATCAAGGAAGCCAAGTAATCTGTCAGCATATTACAGTCAACGTCAGTGATTTTACGTGGTATAGGCGTCCCCCACATATTTGGTGGTCTACCGAAGATCACCTCATAAGGGGATAGCCCTGTTCGAGAGTGCGCTACCATTCTCATGTAAAAGAGTGCAACTGGTAAGGCTACTACCCAGTCGACACCTTTCTCCCTACATATTTTGGACAATCTAATTTTCAGAGTTTGATTATGTCGTTCCACGAGACCTGCTGCCTCGGGGTGTCGGACACAGTGAAATCTCCATTGATAGCCTAACAGAAGTGAAACGTGTTTCATTAGTTCGGATGAGAACGGCTGGCCGTTATCTGAGTAGACAACACGTGGTAAACCGTACCGTGGGAAGAATTCTCGAACTAACTGTTTGGCAGTAGTCGGGGCAGTGTAATCTGAAACCGGGTATGCCTCTGTCCAACGGGACAGAGCACAGACAACTACGAGAACATATTTGAATCCTCGACATCGTTCCATCTGGATATAATCCATCTGGAGGACTTCAAAAGGGTGCTCAGGAGGCTGAAATCCACCCTGTTCTACGGGAATGCTTTTACCTGGGTTAAAATGACAACAGATCATACAGGTACAAACTTTTTGTTTAGCTGCTGCTCGTAAATGTTTGTTGAACCAAATGTGTTGAATGCTGTCTAGCATAGCTTTTTCTCCTAGGTGCGCTGGACTATGTATTGTATTAATGATAACCTGGACCATTGAGTCGGGAAGAAACCATATAGATTTTTCCTTCGTCATCCATCCCTGATTCGTTTGGATCCCTCCTAATTCAGTCCATTTCTTTATTTCTTCTGGTGTAGCATGTGTCTGTATGTCAATTACGTCAAGAGCGGGATCCTTAACCATCATGCAATGTGTTGGTGTCGGAACTATTGTCTTTGTCTTGTCAGATGTGTGAGTTTGAGCGGTCTGTTTAGCTGTTCTGTCAGCTAGATCATTGCCTTGGGAAATGATATCAGTAACTTTCGTGTGAGCTTTACATTTCATAATTGATATTGCAGTGGGTAGATGTATTGCATCTAATAAGGCATGAATGAGGGGTCCGTGCTGAATGTGGGCACCGTGAGAAGTTAAATAACCTCTCTCTCGCCACAGCACGCCGAAGTCATGTACAACTCCGAATGCATAACGTGAATCAGTGTATATGTTGACTTTTTTATTCGTAGCTTGAATACAGGCTTGTGTCAGAGCGATGAGCTCTGCTGCTTGAGCTGACAAGGTATTTATGCAATATGTTTCAATGACTTCAGTGTCTGTTGTGACTGCATACGCGGCCACTAGCTCTCCTGTACTTGTTCTCATACATGAACCATCTACATACAACGTCAGGTCTGGATCTGACAATGGGACGTCTGTCAAGTCTTGTCTGGGTTTCGTCGTGATAGTAATAACCTCAATACAATCATGTGCTAGTGGGTCTGTTCCGTTTACTGGCAAAAGTGTGGCAGGATTCAATGTACTACAACGTCTGATTTCTATGTGTGGCTGAAACAATGTTAATTCGTAACCGGTGAGTCTTGCTATCGTCAAGTGTTGTGTTTGCGTTCGGTTCAAGAGAACCTCTACTGCGTGTGGTACTTGTACTGTCAATGGATGTCCTAACACTATGGCATCGCTTTGTCTGATTGCTAAAGCTGTCGCTGCCACTGATTTCAGGCACGCAGGCAGAGCCTGAGCTACGGGATCTAATGTGCTAGAAAAATAAGCACATGGTTTGTGTGCTCCTGCTTGTTCCTGTGTGAGTACTGACAAGGCAGTACCTTCGCGTTCTGTAACAAAGAGTGTAAACTGTTTATTGTAACATGGTGTTGCTAAAACAGGTGCTTGACATAAAGCTTTCTTTAGGTTTTCAAAAGCTTGTGTATGTTCCTGAGTCCAAGGGAGGACAGTCGATGTGGCCGCCTCCTGTGTTGTCAACTGAATGAGTGGTTTTGCTAGAAATGCATACTGAGGGATCCACTGCCTACAATATGAAGTGAGGCCTATAAAAGCTCGTACCTCCTTTTGTGTCTTGGGTATTGGCATGTTAGCAATTAACTGGATGCGATCTGGTGTAAGCTGCCTTCCCTCCTTGGACAGCGAGTGCCCAAGGTAAACAACTCGCTGGACACAGAATTGCAGCTTAGAAGGGGACACCTTGTGCCCCTTTTCGGCCAAAAATTGTAAAACCGTCAGTGAAGCTTTTTCACATTCAGGTTCGCTTCTAGCGGTGATCAGCAGATCATCGACATATTGAAGCAGGGCAGTGTTGACTGGCATGCGGATACTGTCAAGTTCTCGTTTCAGTGCTTGGCTATAGATGCTGGGGCTTTCTGTGAATCCTTGAGGTGCGCGTGTGAATTTAAAGCTTCGTCCATTTAAACTAAATCCGAACAAGTATTGGCTTTCCGGATCTATTGGGACGCTGAAAAAGGCATTCTTGAGATCAATTACAGTAAAGAATGTTGCTTCGGAATCAATGGCTGTCAGTAATGAAGAAATGTCTGGAACTACGGGGTATTGTGGTACAATACATTTATTTAATTCGCGCAGATCAATAACCAATCGATATACTGGCGGAGCTTTTGGATCAGTTCGTTTAAGAATCGGAATTATCGGGGAATTACATACATTGGAGTCAGTTTCCACAACCACTCCTTGGGTAATAAGCTCGTCAATGATTTGCAGTAAAGCCACTACAGCATCTGAGGGTAACTTGTATTGTCGCATTCGTGGTAGTACCACTCCTGTCTTTAGTGTGACTCGATATGGTGTAATGTTCATGCAACCAACATCTGTAGGGCCTTGTGCCCATAAATGTGTGGGTAAAGTCTGCAGTCGGTGATCCATGTCTCGGGACACATAGTGCCCTTTGAAATCACGTAAAAACAATCTTACTCCTTCCGGAGAACAACATATTATAGCTCCTAGAGCTTTCAATGTTTTTATACCTAACAGGTTTTCTGGACATGATTTAGTAAGCAATAAATCTGTAGTTCGTGTCAAGGGACCAATCGTAAGTGGAAGAGGCTGTGATACTTCGTTAATGATAGGTTTTCCCGAAAAACCAAGGGAAATATTCTGTGAGCCTGAGAGGGGTGCCCCTGGAACTTCACTACGTTTTATGGTTGTTCGGCTTGCCCCTGTATCAAGTAAAAATTTTCTGTCTTGGCCTAATAGTTCACTTTGTACATAAGGTCCTTCTTGATCTACAGGGACCTCAATAAGGGGTAAGCCAACTTCCCTCTCTAGGCTGTTTCATGAGTATCGTTGATAATCAGGATAGTCATACTGTGCGGTCTGGTACATCTGTCGTGTCGTTGTTGGTGTGGCAGCAATAGGCTGCGGTGGTGGAGCTGGCATAGACTGTTGCGGAGCCGGCATGGACTGTGCATGCTGCGGAGCTCCTTGTTGGTTCTGATCCTGTCTAAGTGGCCGTGGTCTTTCTTTTGTATTACCTATGGCGATATTATGTTTTAAAACTGGACAATCGTGTACATAATGACCTGGCTGTTTACAATAGTTGCATGTCCCTTTTACAGAACCTGCTGAAACACTGGACTGCGTCATACCCTTTTTATGACCGTCAGCTGGAACTGTCTGGGAAACTAGCATTTTCATTTTCGTGTCTTTCATGCGTCTTTGTTCATGTTCTTGTTCCTCTCTAATTCTATTGTGATGGTACTGTAACATTTGTAACATTTGTGACGGAGTGTTACCTTGCCAGGTACTCTCGAATTTCAATACTCTATTCTTAACTTGGGGCAAGGAATTTTCAACTAATTTTGTCACAAACAGATGTGGATACGATTCGCTACTTGCTTTTATTCCACTATTTATACCAAAACATTTTTCGAATCGGGCATAGAAATCACTAGTGTCTTCATCTTGCTTTTGTTTACAGGCTGAGATTGCACCCCAGTCTTCCTTTTTCGTAGTTAATAAACGTGGCAGTACCTGTACTAGTAAACCTGGTAGTGTTTTGGTCTTGTCCCCAAGCCCTGAACCTGGACCTCGAGCTTTTTCTTCGTTTTCTAATGCTGTCCAATCTATCTTTTGGTCTCCCACCTCCCAATCCTTTTCTTTGAGTTTTTCATAAATGCCCGCAGGCATTAATACCTTTAATATTTTCATAATGTCGGGATAGGTATACTCTCCCATGAGCAACATGTCTTTAATTTCACGGTGGAAACCCGCTGGGTCTTTGTCATGACTGGGTACCACTTTCTTCATTTCTAATAGTTCTATTTTAGATATGGGTGTGTATACAAACACACGTTTAAACTGATTGTCATCACCTTTTATCGGGTGCACTTCGCGTAAGGGATTCTGTCTATCCATATAATACGTCGTTCTTTCCTTGATGGGCAGTGAGACATGTTCGGGGCATACAAAAAGAATGTACTGCTTTCTGGATTCTAGTATTTCTCTAATTAACTCAGTACCTGAACTTCTCCATTTATTCGTGAGTAATTCAGTCAATATATCAGGTAAGGGACCAGGATCGGAGTGTTGGCTTTTATATAATATAAGGAGTTGTTGAATCATGTAGATACCAGCTAAACGCTGTTCATCTGGGGTGAGGTTCAAAAACGTGTGCGCTAATGTATCATCACTATATTTTCCGGGACTGTCAACCCAGTGAACGGCTGACCTGGCTAATTCTTGTTCGTCCATAGAATCGAGTATATGATAACCCCTTCGTTCTCGGAGTAATTTGTCAGCGGCTTGGAACGCATGTTCGGGGGACCTTATATTTATTATAGGTGTTTGGAAATTTCTGTTATTATCTGGACGTATCGGACGTATCGGATCAGTAAAGCATCTAGTATTATTGCAAGATCTTCCTCTACCTACATATGCCATTGTTTCTAACTGTCCTGTGGGCAGTTCTAATTCTTCCTCCTCTTCGGTTTGTTCAGGCTGGTCTACTGCTAATCTTTCTTCGTGTATTCGTTCTACTTCTTTGCGGATTTTTCGGCACATAGCTATTATACTTAATCGTTTATCATGTCTCCCTTCTGATATATTCCGACTCCATGTGGTAAGAATTTGCATTTCTTCCGGATTTACTCCTGGTCGGTCTTGATTTCTGACCACACAATTTATGAGGAAACGTAACAGTTCCCCCTGTATTTCCACTTTCTGGTACTCCATGGCTCTATTAATACTCTCAGAATCTCGCCCTGACTGGACAAAATGATATATATTTTCTAAATGTGTAGTCATTCCTGGTAGCCTCCCTAAATATATTGCAGCTCGTCGGATACGTAATGATGCCAACAGCATTTCGTCCTCTTTGCCGGGCACAGGATCATATCTACAATCTATTAGAAGTTCCTTAAGCATGTCGGGAGTTACTAGTTTGGGCGTACGTTGGTGAGCTAATTCTTGAAAGGAAAGTTTATTTACTCTGGGTGGCGTGGAAAAAATGTTTGTCGTACCTCCTGTAGCACCGCCTGGGGTGCTGAATGTGAAAGGATTCGTTGAACGTGATATAGCAAACATAGGTGTGGGTACAGCTGTAGAAACAGATGTGCTTGCCGGAACTTGTATCGGAGTTTGTTGTTGTGGAGGTACAGACGGAGGAGGGTCTTGGCGTTGAACCCCCTCGGCAGGCGGTCTATGTGGCGCGGTATTAGCATACTCGGGAGCTGCGTCGTCTAAATAAGAGGAAAGGAAAACATCTTCTGCGGTTCTGGGATGCCCTTTGGGATGTGCTTTTATCGGGAACAATGGGGGTGGCAAGTCTTTGGGTATCTCCAGAGTAGCCTTAGGTAACCCTTCGGCCAGAAGAGGATACATACCATTCATAAGGGCATTTCTTTGTCTGTCTACTTGTTCTGATTTTACTCGAGTACCTTCTTCAATTAATAGATTTTCTCGGATTTTATTTGAATTCTCCTTACTCTTCTCTTCCTGTCTACGTGCTTTTTCTGTACGTCTATACGATTCTTTACGCCATAATTCAATGGCATCTTTCTGTGATTGTCTAGCTTTCTTTTTCCATAATTCTTCCTCTACTTTTATGATGCAATCTGCATCCCAGGTCCCAGCTGCGGGCCACCTCTGACTTTCTGGTAATTCCTTGGTGTAGTCTGCCCATAAATCAAGAAATAATATGGCGTCTAGGCCATGTTTATGATACATGAAGTACCCTGGAGTGTCCCTAGGAGGAATGGGAACAGCTTCTTCGAGTACCCCTTTTCTAGTTTTGATCTGTCTTAATTTTGAAAAGAGCGGCATATTGAGAACTGATCTGATACCTAATTCTGAACACGTTTTAATACAACAAAACACAATAATGAACAGTCATTCACACCACAATATGCAGAACGTATTTAAAAACATTTAACATTTAATATTTAATGAACAACAATGATGGCCATTTAAGGAACTAGTCACTAAGCATAATACTCGGCACTAACTAGGTAATTCTGAATTATATACTAGACATACTTGATATACTGCTAAACAGTACAGATACACTGCTGAAACAGTGCAGACCGGATTTGTGTACCCAAACCCGTCTTGACCGGCACAACCTATGTGCACGTCAGAACGCCTCCCCGGCAATGGTACTCACCGGGTAGCTCGGAACGGAAGGCCTCGGAACTGAACTGAACTGGACTCGGACCGGACTGGACTCGACTCGAAACTTCGGAACTTCGGAACTTGGTGGGCCTCTGTATACCTCGGATCTTGCTCTCTCAGCTAGGCTCTGGTCGGGATACTTCGCACTTCTCACCGCCTCGTCTGGGTGTTGATCGCAGCCTCAGTTACCCCCGCTCGGCAGGAGGGAGATACAGGAAATCCTGTGGGTACGCATTGTTGTCCGTCCAGCTGTGGCAGGAGACCGGGCCTGCAACGCACCTCCGGCGCGTGAGATGAGAAAGTGTCCCTATTCGGGCGCCATTTATGTGGTAAATAATTTAATTACCGGTACTTAATTTGATGCGGAAAATCTATAATAATAGCTCAGTAAAATAAGAGGCAGAATCCGTGGTATTAGAGGTTCGGAACGGGCTTTATTCCAAAATCAATTCGAATTGAGGACTCCATATTCCGTCACCACGAAGGTTCAGGAAGTGAAGGGAAACTTTATTGACAAGTAATCATTTTTATACAGAGGCATTATAGTGAAAACAGATGCAGGAGGCGTAACAGTTGATAACAAAGATAAAACATACATGCGTAACTAAAATGGGTGTAACTAGGCGTAACTAAAGAACGTCATTAGATATGATGTCATGAATGGGTGGTTTCATGAAAGAATTTCGCAATGTCAGCAGAAATACTTGGCCGAGATGCGCGCGCAGCAGCATGACGTGTGATTGACGTGCAACTAGGGGGTGAAGGGGACTTGACATTTAGCTCTACATGTGGAGACAGAAGTCTGGGGTTATGTCAACCTAATCCCAAATCATATCTAACATCCTATGTTTAAAGAACTGTGTTATCCAAAAAGAGAGGTCTCTTAGGATAGAATCTTATTCTATACTGACTATACTGACTGTTAGTGCGTGTACAAGCGTCTAAGTGTCTACACTAGATGCGAGGGGGTAGGAATCTTCCATAGTAACAGGGCTATGAATTACTTGCATAAAGACAGAGAAGCCGGGCCTTTTGCTCGGTAGCTGGAAGAATGTTTACTTAAACTACTAGACAGGAATGCATTGGATGAGGAGCGGAGCAGAGCAGATAATCTTGAAGGTGAAATACAGTTTTTGGCAGGCAGATAGGTCGAGTCAGGCACCGTTAGCCGCGCAGGGAGTAGGACAAAGTTCATGGATACAGATGCGAGCTCAGACTGGAGCTTTCAGAGGCAGAAGGCAGGAAAAGGCTTAATGGCAGAATCAGGCCTACTCGCCTGGACTGTAAAATGGGATAAATGAACCATATAAAGCCGGTGGCCTTTCATACTTAGGAATAGAATATCCGGCCCATTCATGGCGGATCTGAAAGAGGACATGTTGACGGTGGACGCACATGTGTTTGCGTCTTCATAACTGGAACTGGAGGGAACATACATGTACTTGTGATTTATACATGAAACCGTTGGGGTCCAAGATAGGGGACATAACCGACCATAAAAATCCATATTTCCACAATCTCACCCCATCAATGGCCTGTAGGACATGTTCAAAAGCTACTTTCGAGCAGAAATGTACTATGGCGTTTAGCCAACCTTCATGGCCTAACTTATCATGTGGTATGTGTTTTGTGTCTGATATGTCAATGAGTCTGATATGTTTCTTAATCAAATCTTTGCTAAAGCAGGAACAAAATAGAAAGTAATCAAGATTTTAGACCAATTCATGCATAGGTTAAGAATACAATCTGCAAAGATATCCACTATTCTTATAGGCAGAGACTCTCCCTCTCCTTGTTGTGGTTCAGATTCTACATATGTTTCTGACTATGCATTAGGGTGATATAGATTGGTTTAACAGCCTATGCTGTTCTATTGGGAACAGATCCTTATGCAGTGCTATTTGTTGTACTCTAGGTGATATACCAGCATCACTTTCCCCACTGCATTTACTGATCCAGCAATGGCACTCAACTTTGACTGAAGTCTCTAGCTTTGTCTCCACCTCACTGATATACTACTTGATCCACTGATATACTAATTGGTTCCCTTTCTACTCTCTACTTCAGCCCTATTCTATGTGTTTCTTAAGTACCAGATGGCTGTATGACTCAATATTGTAATCAGAAATATCATCTGACATAAATAATTGCACCGACTTTGCACCGGACAGCAGCAGCTCCAGAGCAGATCTCTACTCAGGCTTCCCAAGCACGTGGCAGACCAAGTAACTCCAGGTGGGCCTCTGCGCTCAGCTATTAAACTTACATCACGGCAGCCGGCCTGCCAGTACAATTTCCTGCACTCTCGGTCTTCTCCCTATGGAGCCCTTAAAGGAAGATGCTTTTGACTTTCCCATGCTGTTTTCTTTTTACCCTCACAGAATTCTCAAGGAAGGATTTTTGGGATATAGTTCTGCCAATTCTAAATTGCCCACCATTTAATTAGTTGTTATGAGATTTTTACCAATCCAACATGGTGACACCCTTACCTGTCAGGTATTTCCAGTGTTTTATTGTATAAAACTAGACGTTCTTTTACTCCTTTTGGTGTGTTTCATTGCTACTGACCGATGCTGGGTTTCTTGGGTTGTTAGTCCTTAATTCTTCAGCTCCTGGTTATTCTGATGTTCCTTCCAGTCATCACCTGTTCTTTGAAAGCAAAGTCTCTGCTTTGAGTGGTTGTTAAGTTTCCTTCTAGAACCTTGCTACCACCCTTAGAGGTTTTTTTGCCCTTACACTTTTTCCTACATTTGAGACTCCTTCTGGAAAGTGCCTTATGCTTAGGTGATATCAAGTGTCGACGGCATATGGATCCTGGCTGACCCAGGCTGTTCAATCTTGGGTTTCCTGACCTATTCAAAGTCAGACGTCCATCATTAGGTTTCTGTCCCCTGACAGATTGCAATGCTTAATATCCAGTCCTAGTGTGGATGAAATGGATCAGGTTCAAGCCATAGCTCAGACAGCGTAGGTTAATCAGGCCAAGGCCTTGATCCAGATGGTCCAGCAGCAGATCTAAGAACTATAAAAACTGTACAGTGCGAACCAAGCCCTATGACAAGCGCTTGTCACAAGAGCATCCAATGTTTCTATTCCTTCCGTGTGCCAGGGATCCGAAAAGATGAGAGACTCGACTCCCTTCAGTCCTGTGGAGGCTCGATTAAAAATTCATAGAGTTGAAATTACTTCCAATGAGCGTTCCGCTTCCTCTGGTGTAGAGCCGATGCAGATAGGGTTGGCCCATGGAGCACTTTCAGATACTGATAGAGAACATTGACGCATGCACAGGTTGCGCAGCACTTTCAGATACTGAAAGGGAACATAGATGAAAGCAAGGGTTGTGCATGTACTGTGGTTCATCTGAGCATCTGATTCATGTCTGTCCTGTTTGTCCTCAGAAGTCTTCAGGAAATGCAAAATCCTGTCCTTTGTGATATGGAAAAGGGTGGTAGTGTCTAAGATTCCCTTTGTTGGTATTTATGAGGAGTTACAAGACTCACCTTTTCTCCTTCCTGTGCAATTGGAGTTCCCTTATGGGAAGAAAGAGAAGATCTTGGCACTCCTTAACAGTGGGACCAGTGGTTTATACCTGGATGAATGTTGGTCTAATATTCTTCAGTTTCCCAAGAAGACTTCTGAGCACGTTCAAATTGTGTATATGACACCTCTGATTTCAGGACCGGTAAAAGAAATGATGGAAACTTTGAAGTTGACATTTTTTTAAGCATCACTAGACTGTTTCTTTTGCACACATTGCTTCACCTAACCACACTGTGATCTTAGGCACTCTATGGTTGGGTTTGACACAACCCCTACATTAACTGGGAGACTTGAACAATTTTCCTATCTTCTCAGTTTTGTCATCATTTGTTGTGTGACTGAACATTATTGTCCCCCTAATGAATGGCCAAGAACCCTGTGGCAGATCATAGTATTATCAATCTCCTTCAAAGTGTTTCAGTTCATTATCAAGGCTTTGCGGATCTCTTTGAAAAACCCAATGAATTGTTCTAGCCTCCCCATCAGGAGTTCGCATATGCCATTCCCATAGAACCTGGGAAACTGTTCCCTTTAATAGAATTTACTCCCTCTCTGATTTTGAAAAGGAGGCCCTTAGACTATATTTTGAAGAAAACTTACAGAATGATCTTATCACTTGATCCTCTTCGCCAGCTGGTGCCTCAATGTTCCTCGTTCTTCTGAAGTCTAATACATTAAGACCTTGCATCAACTTCAGATACATAAATAAGATCACAACCAAGGAAAGGTATCCTTTACCTCTAATTAAGCATGTGATGGAATCCATCAGGGGCTTTGAAATCTTACCCAAGTTAGTATTTTGTGGGGCATACCACCTCCTGTGATAAATGGAAGATGGCCTTCAGAAGCCCTCTTGGACATTTCAAATATCTTGTCATGCCTTTTTGGTTAAGTAACTCCCCAGCGGTCTTGCAGTGGTTTATGGATTATATTTTTACTGACATTCTTAATCAATTTGCTATCATCTAGCTGGATGATATTTTGATCTTTTTTTAGGGATCTACTTTCATATCATCAACATGTCAGTCAAGTATTAAAAGGACTTGGCTAAAATCTGCTGCTTTGTAAAATGGAAAAAAATTAGTTAGACCCACCTGAAGGTGGGTTACTTTGGATTCTGAAAGAACAGAAGTGGAATTGCAATGGATCATCATAAGCTTTTTGCCATTCTAGATTGGCCTATCCCTTCTATCAACAAAGAGACCCAGCATTTTCTTGGATTTGTCCACAAGTACGTGCAGTTTATTGAAGAATTTCACCTACTAACCTGAAACATAACCCAGGTCCTAAAAAGGAGATAATCCGCGAGGTTTTCTAAGGGCTCTCTGAGCTGAAGAAGCCTTTAGAAAGTTATAACAAGTCTCTATGCAAGCTTCAATCTTGTGACATCAGGTCCCTATAAACATTTTCATAGTTCAAACTGATGCCTCTAATCGAGCAATTGGAGCTGTGCATCTACAACTTCAGGTAGATGATAGCATAGATCATCCAATTTTCCATATGTCCCACATCTTATTTGACTCTGAAAGAAATTACTCCATCTTGGAATGTGAACTTCTAGCATTGAAAATGGCCTGCTTAGAGTGGAGTCATTTCTTGATGGGTGCTTGTGAACCTTTCAAGATTCAGACTGACTACCGCAACCTTTAGGAATAGCTATCAGGTTTACGGGACCTGTTTTTTCAACCAATACAACTTTTTAATTACTCATATTCCTGGCTCAAAGTGAAAACTTTAGTGGATGCCGTTTCTCACTGATATCTTGAGTATCTGGCAACACTTGATCATAATAGTCTTTCTCCACATGTAATTGTTGGGGTGACACAATCTTTCTTTGACAAGCTTGTTATTCTAAATTCTCTAAGAAACAATGGGAATCCATAGATGGACTAGTTTGGAAGAAAGGTAATTTAGGACCTAATTATGATGATGGGACTGACGTACCAGGGGATGGCTGCCTGACCACTGCCATCTCGTCCGGCCTTCTGCCTGATTACGATGGTGGGTCTGCCTCAATACCTCTGCCGGGATCCAGGATCCGGTGGCGGTGGTGAGAGGGGCTGAAATGGTGACAGTGTTGATGCCAGCACCATCGAGAAGATTATGACCTGCACTTCTACCGGCCATTTCATTGGCGGAAACCCCGTCATGAAAATGGTGGCAGAATGGCAGGAAAGGGGGCCGAACAGGGTCGCCGGGTGAATCTACCCATGGGGTACATGTTTGGGGGCACATGCCATGCCCCCCTAGATTCTTGTAATTGTGCATGCACTGTGTAGCATGCACGGCATGGTGCATGCCAAACAGTGCACCCGACATGGTAGCAGTTCCAGGGTGGCAGCATGACTGCTGGCTATAGTCCTCAGCCAAAGCAAGCCACCACCATGGGACTGCCGTCGTGGTCCCACCAGCCCAGATACAAAACCCAAATTGGGCAGGCGAGATGCAGCTGGCTTGACGGTCTTCCTTAGACCCCCACAGCGGCGGTCCAGCTTGAAGACCACCAAACATGTAATCAGGCCCTTAGTGTTCAAAGGAAAAGTATTATTAATTCCCTCCAAGGCACAGAGACTTGAAGTTTGTAAAATTAGTCATGTCTTCCCAGTTGGTGGCCCCCTGGTCCTTAAGTCTACTTTGGAACTTTTCCTTTGTTGCTTCTGGAGACATTCCATTTACAAGGACATTGAACTTTGTGTCAGTTCTGGTCCCGTTTGGGCTTGAAATAAGACTTCTAATGCTCAACCTTTTGGGTTCCATCTCCAGTTGCCAGTCTCACCTGAGCCTTGGCACACTGTATTTACTGACTTTATGAAAGTACCACCTTGATCTGAAGGGAACCCAGTTAAAATGTGTACTGTTGATTTCTTTTGTTGATTTCTTTCCTAAAATGGCTTCCTTCACTGCCTCAAAAAATATCCTCTGCCAAAGCCAGGGGACAGTTTGTTTTTTACATGAAATATTCTGTCTACACGGGGTACCTCAGGTTATTATCAGACAGAGGCCTTCAAGTACGTCTCTCGTTTTCTGAAATCGTTATGTAATTCCCTTCAGACTGAAGTTGCCTTGTTGTCTGGTTTCCATCTCCGTACCAACACAAACAGAAGTGCTCAATTAAGGACTCAAACAGTATCTCTGATTCTTTTGTAGTTCTACTCAGAGTGACTGGTCTACTTTTCTATCTCTAGTTGACTTTTCCTACAGAAATTCTATTCACAGTGCTACTAATTCTTCACCATTCTTTTGTCTTTATGGTTTTCACCCTCAAACGTTTCCTATTGGCTCTCCAGGCTCTGCCTTAGTTCCTTCAGTCACAGTTGCAAACTATCACACATTTTTTCTAACCTACAAGAATTTAAAAGGAAGAAGAGATATTCCGCTGACATCCATCTAATTTGTTCTCCTGACTGTAAGATTGGAGGCAAGGCGTGGCTCTCTTCTAAATTTCTTCCTGGCCATCTTCCTCTGAACAAATTTAAACCTTGATTTTATGGGCCTTTCAAGATTGTCCAAATTAACAATCCTGTCACCTTCAAGTTCAGTTACCATTGACTTGGAGAATTCATTGAGTATTGCATTCCACCAAATTGAAAGCTTACCTGAGTTTCTGTTTTGTAGACCTCATCCTCTTTTGGTTAAAAATACTCCTGAATTTGAAGGCCAAGAGATTTGGGATTCTTGCTTCTTCAGGAAGAGGTTACAATGTTTAATTCATTGGAAGGGATACCCACTGAGTGAGAGGTCCTGGAAGGATGATTCTTCTGTTCGCACCCCAGTTTTATTCAGCGGTTTTCTGACAGTTCCCAGACAAGTTCAGAAGGGGGCATACTATTGTGCCGGTGTCCCGCCCAAGGGAAACTCCCGAACCGATCTCGGGTAGGATGCACAGCTTCCTGACTTTGTGTCGGGCAACTTCCGACAAGCCTCTGAGCTCAGCTGTTAAACGTACATCATGGCAGCTGGCCCGCTGGTACAATTTCCTGCACATGTGTTCTTTCTTGTCTGGGCATCTTGGAGGAAGATGCCTTCGCCATCTCCATGCTGTTTTACCTCCCCCTTCTCTAGCGAGGATTTCTGAGATGGAATTATGCCTATTCTTAGATGGCTGAAACTTCATCAGTTGTTATGTGATGTTCCCCAATCTAAGATGGTGATGTCTTTTGCTGTCAGGTAGATCCTATTTTTCGAGTAAAGCTGGTTATTTTTTAAAATTTTTTACTCCTTGCGTTGTATCGGTTATTCCGTCCTGTTGGTGTGATTCCTCATTCCTAACCTGCTCTGGGTTGTCAGTCCTTAATTCTACAGCTCCTGGTAGTTGCTCTGATATTCTGTGAGACGTTGGCCTAGTATATGCTGTCTACTAATTAAAGTGGGCACCTTGCACCAGTCCAAACAATCCTTATGGTGATTTAAGAGGTCAACTATTACCTTAGAAAGTTATCCAAGTGGTAGCTGTGGAGACCAGCCTTCAGGCTTTATCTCGAAGGTATGTTAAGCAGCTTGTTTTACCTAAATGCAATCCGATTGTATTGGTTAAATGAAAGGAGAACCATACAGTAGTTATAAGAATGTATATTTATTATTATAACACCTTAAATACCTCACAGTATCTGCGAAACGCAGATAAACACAAAGCACACAATACTATAGCACAGAAACAATCGTAAGTAGCACTAATACACAGTGGGCTCCCGGGGAGACCAAACCATATACTAAAATTGTGGTATAAGAACCATGACTCGAGTCAAGACAGTGTCTAGAAAATGTAGAATCGCTGGGACCCCAAGGAACCACCCAAGGTGAGTAAGTAGGGACCCCACGGAGGACGGGTGCAGTGTGAGAACACAACCGCGTGCTACGTACAATTCAATGGGAGAGTTGCGGTTGCAATTTTATAGTTAACGGTCCCTTCCCAGTGAATTAGGAGGAAACCCTTTGGAACATAGAAGGTTGGAGAGCCACCCTACCCGTGGATACTGAAGTACCAGAGTTACCTATCCTAGGGAAGCTGGGTGCATAGGTCTGAAGTGGCATCGGAAACTGCCATCGTTCTCAATGGGAGTCTTCAAAGAAATGCCACTGCTGGAAAGAAGAAAAGTGTCCAGTGAGTCTTGATGGTTGGAACCTGAAAGCAGAGGGGACAGAGTCTGGGTCACTTAGGAGTGACCATGGGCTTGGTAGTCAAATGCCCACCGATCTCGGGTGTTCCAGGTGTGAGAGAGAGACCTTGACTCTACAGCTGCAGGGCCCAGGAGATGGCGAGGAGGACCAGGAGCCGGATTCGAGCTGTCCCACAAAGGATGTCGGGAGCTGAGGGGTCGGTGTCTGGTGGGAGCACCAACAAGCCTTTGCAACGGCAACCCACGAAAAAGGTCAAAGAAGGATACGGTCTGGCACAGCAAGGACCAGAGTACTCACCACAGCAAGGGAAGTCAGGGCAGGCCGGAGCAACCAGGGAAGCCCGAGAAACTCAGGATTGTCCCTCGAGTGGACCCACAGGCCGAAGGCACAGGAGTCGCGAGGGGACCTCTAGCAGTTTCACAAAGTCACATCTTGCAAGGCACAGAGTGCGAGAACACCTGAGTCCGTTGTACAAAATGTGCGCAGAGGTTGGGGCTATTGACAGCCCAATGCACAAAGTTGGGGAAGACCAACAAGCATATGCAATTGCAAAAGTATGCGGTGCACAGGGGTTCAGGTTATGCATTCCCCACGAGGGATAATGGCCTCAAACATGGTGAGAGGGCAGCTTGACCTCAAGGAATGTAGGAACTGACCTGTGTTGCTGGAGCCTCCAGAGACCGCAGGAGCTCAGGATCAGCTGACCAGTCAGTTGCGTTACGTGCCTCCAAATGCAGGGGAGTGACTCCTTCCCCCTAAGGGAGATACTTCAGCTGTCCTTGATGCGCCACAGGTCCTACACGGAGCCTGTATGGTGCACGGGCACAGTCAGTGCTTTGGATGGAGAGGGAGACAAAGTCAGGCCCAGTCGAAGTCCAGAGTGTCCAGGCGGTCGAAGGTCAGTGGTTTCTTGTTGAGAATCTTGTCCATCTCGAATCTAGGGTCCTACAGTCAGGTAAGCCCTTTTGTACCCATGGGAGAGGGTTGAACAGATTCAGAGGACCCTCCCAGGAAAAGGTCAAGACATGGGGGTGCTTACACCCATGTCCTTTGTCCAGGTTCGCGCTAGAGCAGGAGCCAACGGCTCCCAGAACTGGTTTGAACTGGATCTTGTCACATGGACACCAAGTGGGCCAGTCGTTCAGACTTGCAGGCACTGTGGAAGTGCACCCACCCAGCTTAAATACACTAAATCCTGTCTGAGAGGTGGTCACAGCTCCCTGTGACAGGATGTCTATTGTGCTGCCTTCCTCTGCTCGAGCTTGGCTCAGCAGCAGGAGAGCAGAAATGCGTCTCTGGTCGGCAGCATCCATTTTGTGCTGTCCGGGTCGAGAAGGCTGGTACCATGAACACCAGGGACCAACAAAGCTTGCTTCAGAAGGGTGGAATCATACCTTCCACAACAGTTACCAGTGTGGAGGTATGATTCCAAGGTGTTTGATACCAAACACAACATGTTTTGTTTCAGCCGTTTTTGAGCTAGCATTTACCGTGAGGTTATATGCACCTCTACCTATATGTCTGGCTGTGTCACAGACAACAGGGGAGAATGGTCTCTGAAGGTTGCAGAGGGGCTCTGCTCATGCACCCTCTCACGTAAAACCCAGCACCCTGCCTTCAGGATTGTCAAAGCCTGCTATAGGGGTGACTTATAGGTTTTAAGTGTAGTGACCTATAGCTATAGTAAACCTATATCTAACGTAAGTGGTACATGCACCATCTTACACAGCCTGCAATGGCAGGCCTGTAGTTCCATTTTGCATGGCCTCTCATGGGTGGCATAATACATGCTTCAGCACATGGGATGCCTCTGGGTTACGAACACCCTGGGTACATCTGTACCGTATACTAGGGACTGATAAGGGTACCTCAGTTTCCAATCTGGAGTGTACCTAAGTACAGGTAATAAAATTTTAGGGAGAAAGCAGATAGACTGGGGTCCTGATTAGCAGGATCCTAGTCAGACTAGTCAAAAACAGTGTAACATCCAGCTAAAAGTTTGGATAACTGTAAGAAGCAAATTCCACTTTCCTACATATTCCTCTCAGCCATCTCCTGTTCCTTGGTGGTGGAGTCTCTCCCATGAGTGGTTGTCTTGTTTACTTCTTGAATCTTGCGGCCATCCTTGTAGCTTTTTAGCCCTCTGGCTTTTTCCTCCATTTGGGACTCCTGCTGGAAGACACCCTCTGCTTAGGAGCTAATAAGTGTCAGTGGCATAGTGGCTACTGAAAGGGGTCGCCATTACCTCTACCAGACCAAGACTGTTAAAACCTGGGCTTTGCGACCTACCCAAAGTCAGAGGTCCCTGATCAGACGACGGTCACCTAACATTAATATCATGTCCTAAATATTGTTAAAAAACAGCATCCCATTAGTATAGATTGTTTCTTATTAACTCCAAAGGAGCAAATTAGCATTATTTTGTAAACAATGTTTAGGATACAATGTTTCTGTTGTGTGTTACTCTGACTACAATATTCTAGATTTGTGTCGCCCTATCATAACTACACATTGTACCTGATGGCTGGCAGTGAAGGTACAGCACCAGTGCTGATTTTGAGCCGGTGTATGGAGCCCACCAGCACTCATTTTTGGGGACCAGCACATATTTTTCCTCATTAGTGTTATACTCAGAGCAAGAGAGATAAAACACAAAAGGGGGAAGAAGAAGGAAGAGAAAGAAGGAAAAACAATGCAAAAATTTAAAAAGCAAAGATGAAAAGGAACCTGCAAGAGTGAGATTTAAGTGTAGGGAGTGTCTGGTGGTGAACGAAAGAGAAATAAAGTGGAATCACATCTAGGTAGCCTTGGCATTTGGCAGTCCAGAAATTCAGAAGAGCCAGCCGTGTGCTTCTGAGCAAAACTTTCACCCCGACACATATTATTTTACAAATTAAGCAATGTCCCATCCATATTGTTTTGAGTCGAGGTCCTCTACAGCAATTGCTGTATAAACTCTTGATAAAAGTTTCAAAACAGGGTAGTGAATTTTGTGGATTTTGGCAAGAAATGTTTAATCTCCCCATCCCAAGAGTTGACGATTAGTAACTTGTCTCAGTTTCCCAAAACACAAAACATGGTAACTTCAACAGATGGATGAGTCTCAGTTTGAACAAAATGACACTGGTTGTTTTGTTTTAAGAGCATAGGTTGTTGCCAGCTAAAACGGATATTTTTTACCTGAGTCGTCAAATACAATGTCCTAGCCCAGAAAGTCAGCTTATCTATACCTTCAAATCTAAACTGTGGCATTGCCGGCAATCCTTCGGTTGAAACTCTTTTAAATGGTGGCAAACATCGTGAGAGAGATGTCATGGAGAAAGTGTGTGTACGGTGCCTTACTACTTAAATATTGTCACTGTTGAGTTAATAATAGTATCCTAACAATAGTTTGGGAGTCAATATTGTAGTCACTCTATATCTGCAGGCTGATATTTTGACCATCATATAGTGGCATACAACCAAACACATTCTCTAGTTCAAAGAGTGCTTTAAATTGTATAAATGTCTACCAATAGAACGAGCGACTCTGATTTGCTTCAATTTCTTTTAATTAGGCTCTTCAGAAATATGGAGGAATTGATTTTGTGGTTTGTAATGCTGCAGTTAACCCCTATGTCGGGCAGATTTTGGACTCAGCAGAGGATCACTGGAAAAAGGTACGGTATTGGCTCATGGATACACATCTGGGCCTTTCAGAGGTGTTGTATGTGCTCCTGCCCATTACTCAATGTCTATTGATATGATTGTGTGAGGATATTCGTGCTGGACTCTTAGGGCTGGATTCACAAAGGTAAACTTACACATTGTGTAAATTTACAATTTTTCTGTATTTACAAACTAATAGAAGTTTATGACTGCGAAGGCTCCAAAGTTGGGGCAAAGAACTCTGCACATAACAAGATAGCTCTGACTCATCTGTTTATATGTGCAGTTCTCCACCCTCACCGAAGAGTCTCCACAGTCATAAATTTACTATTAACTTGTAGTTTGTGTATACCAAAAGTATAAGTTTGCCTTTGTAAATCAGGCCATAGACCTGCCTCTGTAATCAGGAAGGTGTTGTTAGGCTTTCTTCAATTTATCTTTTTTTATATAAGATCAGGAAAATTTGCCAGCATAAAGAAACAAGCATTTGCAATGCAATTGGTCTCGAATTTGCGAGAGTTAAAGCTATTTGTGTTGTAAATGTTTTTTATTTATGTGTTTTGCAGTGGAGGAGATGTATGTGATGTGTAGTAGAATTATGTGGTATGTTGTACAGTGGAATTTGTGGATAGAAATTATGTGGGATTTAATTTACAGCAAATCTGTGGAGTGGGACTGTGTGTTATGAAGAGTAATTACGTGGTATGGTATTGTGTGTTGTGGAGTGTTATGCAGTGGAGTTTCATTTTGTGAAAATTTAGGCAGTTGTAATTTTATGGTTCACTCTCACTAGGTCGCACCTGGTCTGTTCACGTCCTATGTTCAGGGCTGCTCTAAAAGATCATTGTGAACTTTTCTATTCTTGTCAAAGCTTGATATGTTGATTTACCTCTTTATTCATGTCAGTCCATCTAGAGCTTAGAAGAGGATAGAGCACCAACAGGGCATGTGCAAGTAGTGTCCCTGAAACCATATGGCCAGTGTGCGGCATTCCTGAGGGTGTGTGGTCCGGTCATGAAGGGTATAGCGGGGCAGTAGTCAGCCCATCCAGAGCTTAGAAGAGGACCGAGCACCAACAGGGTGCATGCAAGGGGTGCCCCTGAAGCCATATTTGCAGTGCACGGCATTGCTGAGGGTGTGAAGCCACTCTTGGACGGCTTCCACCCAGGGAGTGTTCCTGCCCTTTGCTGCTGACACTTAGCACAGCGTTCGTGCATTCCTATAATCTTGGACACTGGCATCACATGCTTTTTCCCATCTTTGCGGCTCTTACCATCCTACTTCCGTTTCTGTAGCTACTGATGCCGCAGATACGGCACCACTGAAAGAGCATTGCAGTTACAAAACGAAAGTCAAAATCCCCAAAATGGGAGGAGCACAGACATTTTGCTGTAATTAACATAAAATGGATGGAGAGCACTGACCGGCATATTACAGCACCGCATATAAAAATGATGTTTCTGCTTTGGTGAAAAGTGGTCTCTCTAAAAGCTCTGAGGTATTGAAGTTGTGTTTTTGTGCACTTTTATTATCTGTCCCATACGTCCCTAGCGAACCATGGCCAGTACAATATTAGGAGTCAGCCAATTTTACAGAACTCCTCTTTTCAACATAACATTCCCACAAACAATGTGCCTGATCACGGCATGGCACATCGTCTTTCAGAGATTGGCTAACCAAGCAGCCATATAACCCAGCAGCGCGTGCAGTGCGCAACTGCAGCATGTTGATAGGAGCAGCGACTGGAGGTGGTGGGGGGAAGGCACTGCACAAAGGGATGGGGTAGAGATGAGTGGGGGCACCAAAGACATGCAGCTGCAGGCATGTTGATAGGAGCAGTGACAGCGCACAGGGAGATTAGGTAGCAGCAAGCAGGTTGCACTGAAGACGTGAGCTGGGCTTGTAGTGCAGGGAAGGGCAGCAGTAGAAAAAAGTTCTTCCAACCAACAGATATGCCCTCAAATTATAACGCAACTGTACTTGGTCGGTGCTCCTCAGCCTACAACGGAAGTGAAAAATCAGATACAGGAACCAGTCAGGAGGCAGAAAATAAGATCGACACTGGAGTCAGCGTATGGGAAGGAGCAGGCGGGAAAAAGTCGTTCTATTGACTAGAGTAGGTCTTGCAGACAACGCATGCGTGCTGCCAAGGCATGACCTACAAAGGGAGCAAGGAACATATTCTTCAGATTGTTCTGAATTCTTCTGATGATTTCATCCTCAATTATTGGGCTAGTTCTGAATCATCTGAAATGAAATAATACAAATCATACCAAACCATAATAATAGATTCATGTAGTATTATATTTTCCTAAATGGGATAACTTTAAAGAACGACCAATAACTGCATTAGGACGAAGTTATGGTGTTGACATCAGAGAGATTACAAAAACGAACATACGAGATTTGATGGAGTCATGGATCAGGTTGGTATTCGATCAATGGGTCATAACAAAGGTTCTCAAAACTTAACCATCAAGGGATTTGTTTTTAATGGGAGGAGGTAAAAGGGTTTTGGAGGAAGATAAGGGGGTGGGCATTAGACCAGAGAGGAACTGACCCAAGGTCAAAAGACAATTTACACAGCCATATTGCTTTTAATGTTTTAGTAAGACATGTTAATGTCTGTGCTGCATATGTAATCTGTAGGTGACATGGTCTAATTCCAGTTAAACAGATTGTTGAGTAAGGTGCCATCAGTTGAGATTTTCCCATCTTAATCACGAGTGGCATTTCCTGCATTTTGGTCACTTATGGCCTAATGCACAGGCCCTGGCTGTCACCGTAAAACGGAGTATTTCCTCATAGTGTAAGTCTGTTGCCACTCTACACTACTACTACTGACTACTATGGAGGAAAGAGTGATTCACAAGGGGCAGGAATTCATCCCTATGCCTAAAGAAGACCTTTTTAAGCTCCAGTTTGAACTATCTAATTTATTTCAGATAATCAGACTGTGAGCATGTTCCTGGGACATGCCACGTATAGATGATGGCAGGAAAAAAGGCTTAAGCGATCAGTCTACTTCCAACCCACCTGATTCTTCAATACCTATTGAGGTTATGCAATCCTAAATGGCATAAAAAAATTGATCCCCAAAATATCCTTTGATATGTTGGTTGAGAGGGATGCTATATAAATAAATAAATAAAATTAAACAAATAAATAAATGCTATTTGCTCCCTGTCAAAGGATAAATCTACCACTATTAATCACCCGTTTTATCAGTGGAACCAAATATAGATGCTCTAGCAGTGCATAAATGGCTCTCTACTGCTGCGGATGGAGTAGCACCCGAAAAAGCTAAAGGTCTAAAGAAGCTTTCGCCATCTGCTCCCTGGTTTTTTTGACTAAGGAAATCTCAGCAAAAGGAAAGCTTTCCAAAAGGCTTTAAAGACTCTGGAGACGATAGTACCAGGTTACTGATAAAATAATTTATAAACAAGCCCTAAGCAAATACCATAACAACATCAAAACGGCTTGTGGTTCCTTCTGTACTCAAAAGATAAGCAATGCAAACAATATTCGAAAGAAGATCTTTAAAGTTGTCTCAGATTTTATGGACCCCAATGGCCATGCTCTGACCCTTAACGCTAACCCCAACTTATGCCACAGGCTTGGGTTTTTTTTGATGAAAAAATTACCAAAATACAGCTCAATTTATCATCTCATACTGTGGCGGACCATGAGAACATATGCCCTCTGATTGTGGCTCCCACCCCTAAACACAATCTTTTACAATTTCGGCCGCCAAAGAAAGATCTGTTGTTGGCCCGCTTTTTGAGCTACAAATTAGGCTCACTGCTTGATCCCCCCACATTCTGAGAATGGTTGCAGAAAGCATTTGCCTAACCTATCTCAGCCTCTTCAGCTCCTCTCTTCAGATGGACATTGTCCCTGATCTTTGGAATAAGGCCAACGTCATCCTCCTTCTAAAAAATCCTACGGCTGACAGCTCCAGCCTCTCCAATTCCAATCTCTCTCCTCCCCGTGGATTCCGAAATCCTAGAATCCATTGCCATCCAACAGTTAGTGGAGTTCGTTGAGACCCACCTTTTTCACCATTCTCAATCTGTGTTCCTAGGATGGCACAGCACGAAGATGTCTCTGCTTGAAATTGTGAATCAAGGGCCGGAACTCACCGTTAGTTTTGTTAGTCCTATCAGTGGCGCTTGATACAGTTTCCAGTAATATTCTGCTTTAATGCTTTGCTGATATTGGTGTTTGCAGTTCTGCCGTAAAGCAGCTTAGAGCTTTTTTGAGCAGTAAAGGACAGTCAGTCTGGAGGAAACCCCACTTCTCACAAACTAAAACTCTTAAGTGTGGAGTTCCCAGGGATCAGTGTTAAGCCCTACATTGTTTAATGTTTATATGTACCCGCTTGTCCCCCTAGTGGAATCATTTGGCATTAAGATCATCTCCAATGCTGATGATACCCAGGTTTTCTTTTCTAATGAGGGAGCCACAGATTCAGCTAGCAAATCTTTTTCTGTCTGTAGGAGAACTGTCTTCAACTCATTGAAAACAAAGCACTTGCAATGATATACTGATTAAATGCAAATACTCCTCTTTGGAACAACTCTGTTTCCTGGTTGTTTGGGATGTTGACCTATGGGTGCCCCTACTCCTCCTCATCCACGGGCGCCGTAAGACACTTGGGTGTTGTATTTAATGTTCACCTCTCCTTTAGAGGCCAATTCTCCTCAGTTATAAGGGTGTGCTTCTAATTAATGAAGGCCCTGAAGAAGTTCTTAGTTTTACTTCCATGGGAAGCCCAGAAAATAGTCATTCAAGCATCCATAATTTCAAGATTGGAATAAACCAATGTTTAATACCTTGGTCTCTCAGCTTTCCTGATTCAACGACTGCAGGTAGTGCAGAACACAGCAGTGCACTCCTATTTAATATTTCCTGGGGCACTCCTACATCCTCCTTCTTAAAAAATGCTTCACTGGCTACCGGTCAATAGAAATATCACTTTTACAGCTTTATTGCTTGCTCACTGTGCCTTGCACGGAGTTGGTCCCATCTATTTGACAAAAATAATTCTACTGTATTCTCCCAGCGTGGCTCTTCATTCTGTGAATGCCTAATTGATGGATTTCCCATGCTTTAAGAGAAGCAGGTGTGGGGTTCATCTTTTTCTGTGCATGTGGCTTCCATCTGGAATCACCTAGCCATTCACCTCAGAAATACTTCAGATGAGAATGTTTTCTGCAAACACGTGAAAACATATCTATTCACCTTCTAGAGCCTACCTCCATTCTGTGCGCACGATAGCACAGGGACACTCTTTGAGAAGGTATACATGGTATAAGATCCCTCATTCATTCATTCATTAAATTAGCTGATAAAGAAGGAGCTGTAGTCATTCCATCCGCTGATGATTACAGAAATAAATGTATCTGTTTACTGAGTGATACGAAGAACTAAAGGATGTTGGACAATGACCGAACAGAGAATTTGAGTTACCACATTAGTGTAATTGTCTACAAGGCAGAATCCAATGTCTGGATCTCTAAGAAGAAAGCTTCATTTTTTTGATGAATTTGCACCCTAAGATCCCTTACTTTTACACCTTGCCCAAAACCCATAAAGAGAATTTTCCTCCCCCAGTCCTGGAAACTATGTCCGAATTCTGTGTTCACTTCTTAAGACCTGTGGTACAAAACACAGCAGCTCATATGAAGGAACAAAAGACATCTTGAATTTGATCAATTTACTTGGCAGAGCAGAATTACTCATAACACTCGATATAGAGGCACTCTATTCAAGCATTCTACAGGAAGAACCTTTAAGGTCATTGAGGATTTATTAAGGGAGACAGACTGGAACACTCGAACACCGATCCAATTTATTAAGAAATTTGCAACCCTGACTCTAAAAGGGGAACTATGTTCAATAAGAAAAAACCTTTTACCTTCAGGCACAAGCGACCTCTCTGGGTAGCACTTTTGTTTCGAGTCTGACTGGCCTATACATGAATCATTTTCAGAAGCAATTTATATGGTGTGATATTAATCCCTGTGCCAATAAGATCTAGTGACGC
Organism: Triturus cristatus; assembly: GCF_964204655.1. Taxonomy (NCBI): domain Eukaryota; kingdom Metazoa; phylum Chordata; class Amphibia; order Caudata; family Salamandridae; genus Triturus; species Triturus cristatus. The sequence goes on from NC_140585.1 coordinate 1,171,077,384, forward strand.
TACATTGGCAACATATTAGTGATATGGGAGGTCTCAATAAACCGTTCTGAAGAAATGGCGAGATGGGTTAATATCCTGGACCCTTACCTTATGTTTACACACACCTCATCTTCAGAAGACATTCCTTTCTTGGATCTACTGATCAGGATTGACAATGGCATTTTCACCCACAACAAGAAAACAGATTGCAATAGCCTTCCCCTATGGAAGCAGCCAGGATTATCTTACCATATGGTCAGTGTTTGCGTCTCCGACAAAACTGTAGGTGCATCACCGATTTTGGGACTGCCCTCTGACCTTGCTAAGAAACTTAGGCAATGGAAATATCTGAATTCTATCATTCGTAGAGCTAGAAAATAAGTAATAAATAATGACATGAATGCCATTTTGGATTACGGGGCCAATAAGCAACCACCCAAATAACATATGTAACTACTTTCACCCCCATGTCTAAGAACATCTAGAAAACCATCAAAAAGATTGGGTGTTTTGAACTCCAGCATTCTAGCCATTGAAGAACATCAGTTCTCCTTCAGGAGATCAAGTAATCTGAGAGTCATGCTAGTACACACAAGTCCTAGGAAAGGGAGTATGTACATTTAAATCACACAACTTTGTGGTCTCCCACCGGTCATGTGCCATTATCCATGTGGCTTCTACATTGTATGCAATCTTCCAACTCAGACAAAAGAAATTGAACTGGATTTGTGGGACAAATAGCGTCTAACAAAACACACAAATTGCTATTCCAAACATTTTGTCTATCTGATTATTTGTCCATGTAACTTGTTCAAGTTTAGGATCAATGATCACAAGACTTATATCCTTTGTGGCTGTAAGACCATGAGATTGACAAGCCACTTCCTTGAATCCAAGCATACTTTTGATTACATCAGCTGGGTTGTCCTGGAAACTGCTGAGGGCAACACCAAATAAAGTCTATTCGAAAAAATAGGAGTTATTGTGGTGTTAGGAAAATGAGTTAGGGCCCTTACATTGATTCTTTCCCTTTATTCTCAACGTTGTAGAGAGGAGCATCTCAAATTTTTTCATTTATCTCAAATACACCAAATATAAATTCTTCTTCTCTTGCATTGTCACATCCTGGGTCATCCACAACTTCTTTTATATATTTTTTCCTTTGTCTGTTATCTTCACACGTACTCTCCCTATATTTTTCCTATTCCGACACATCCTAGCATAGTGTCCTTTAACCTTACAATATCAACAAACCTGCATTAGTGTCCCTCCACAAAGTGAATACGGACTCACAAGGTACTTTTAAGATACATATATTTATTGACACCAACAGCATAGGTGTATAACAACATAAAGAGCCTAGGTCAATTGTCGTCCCATGGAATCTGGATCTAGCATTCCTTGCTCCAGATTCCATAGAACGGGATTGGCCCAGATGTAACACATTCCCCTTCATAAATAACCATATAACATTAGTAATGAAACATTAGTACAGAACACATGCATAGATAATTCACAAATCATATTACATTCCATTGTAGCATTACACTTATTCAACCAAAATTTAAACATAACCAATAAATACTCAACAGTACATTTTGCTCTATTTCATCCCGAAGGTTCTATAAGCTCAGACTGCTTTGTCCATGACATAATCTTCCCACCAAACAGGTTTCCTTCTAGTACACATCCCAAATCTCATCTTTCCCTGTGCTTCAATCCACTGATCCGAATGACTTCCATGTAGGCTCACTTTTCTATGCCAGTTTCTCTTTTCAGGTGAATTATCATCACCTTCCGGCTATAACCACCTGGGAACTTTTACCACTTTGCTCATACTCCACACATTGCCATCTGACAACTCAACAACCTGATTGCCTACTCTGAGTACCTTCATTGGTGCAGAGTATTTTGACTCTCCTGATTTCTCCATTCTCCCCATTTTCACCCACACCCACTCATTCTCACTAATGGGTAGCATTTGTTCCACACCTTGATTGATCTCCGCAGGCAATCTTTGCCTACACTGCCCTCTGCTTTCATCCTTAGCTTTGTCTGTCAGGACAAACATCCACTTCTGGTTCATATTACACAGCGCTCTTCTTCCTCTCATTTCTTCAAACGGAGATGCCTCCTCATCATTTCTTTGAGTTTTTCTATAACTCCAAATAACTACTTAATAGCCTGATAACAGTTCTTACCATTGAATAGGGTAAGTCGTAACCCCTACTTTAACACACAAATTCACCTTTGCACAATCACATTGCTTTGCAGATAATAAACTGATGTGCATATATGCTCCATTCCATGATTTTCGAGAAAGTTCCTCATTTCCATGGAAACCAACTGAACTCCTTTATCTGCCACCAAATATCGAAGAAACCCTTCCCTCTCAGAAATCTCACACAAGAACTGAATTATTGTACTTGACGAGACCTGCTGTACCAACTTAACTTCAGGCCATTGAGACAATTGATCAATCAGTACAATAGCAAAAATCAGACTTTTGCCAATACACATGGGTCCTGCAATATCTAACGATACTCTTTCACATACATTCGTGGGTCGTGACATTGGTAATTTTTGGTACTTCACAGTTTTTGGAGATTTACCACTAATGGCGCATTCCACACATGATCTTACTTTTTTCAATACTTTTCTCACTAGCTGGCCGCCAGAATTCCAATATTATTCTCCTTTTCATACTGCTTATACCAGGATGACCCTCATGAGCCATATCCAAAATCAAATCCCCTAAACTTTCTGGCCCAACTAGTTACTCCCCCGCAAAAAAATATAATCCTGTACAGATAACTCATCAGCGACACAGAAAAAGGGTTTCAATCATTCATGTAGATCTTTCTTTTTGGGCCAGGTTGATCCTAAATACCTGTGGTATGTCATTATCATTTTCACACGCCATTTTCCATTGACTCTCTTGAATACATCCTTTGGACATCTCACATATTGATACCACCCTCTCCATGTCATCATCTTCAATGTTGACCTTATCACAAGTTAGAGACAGTCTAGACAAACAATCTGCTAAGATGTGTTTTACTCCAGTGATGTACTCGTCCTTTAAATGAAATTCTTACAATTTATATTGCCATCTCGCAATCCTGTGGGTTGCCTTACCACGCCCTTTTGTTGTAAATAAATCTACTAATGGTTGATGGTCCAATAGTACTTTTGTACCATATACATACTTGTGGAAATATTCAATTCCCCACCAGCATGCTAGAGTCTCCTTTTCTAAGGTTGAATATTTACTTTGTACACCTCTTAATGGTCTTGATGCAGAAGCCACCGGGAGTAGTTTACCATTGTGATTCTGCATCAATACTGCATAACAGAATTACTTCTTGTGCCAAATATCCGGACCTGATACTATCTCATGTTTTAAAGATTTAAATTCAGAGGTGCAACTTTCATCCCATTTGAACATTTGATTTTTCTTCATTTAATTTCTTATATTAACTGTTTTGTCTGCAAATAATGGAATAACGTTTTTGTAATACTCTGCTAGCTAAGGAATGATCTATGTTGATCTTTGTTGTGTGGTTCAGGAGTATCTTTTATTGCTGTGACTAAGCTATATTTGGAGGGCACGCTATCCTTACTAATGCTGTGCCCCAAGTAATCTACCGATTTCACAACAAATTTACACTTGTCTTTTGTAAGCGTTGATCCACTGTCTTGCAAAGTGTTCAATGCTTTATGTAATATTTCCGTATGTTCTTGATTTGTACATCCAAAGACCAAAATATTGCCTGGAAAATATAAAACATTTTTAAAATCTTTAAAAGGCTTATGCTTAATCCTTTGAAAGACTGGTGATACTGAAATCAGCCCAAAGGACATCCTTTTGTGTCTAAAAGCCCCTTCAGCAGTTATAAATGATATGTATGGTTTGCTTTCTTCATGTAATGCAATTTGGTGGTACACACTCAATAAATCCAAGGTTGAAAATATGGTTGCCCCGTTCAATTTGGAAAACAAATTAGAAATATTGGGCAAAGGTTGCTGATCCAACCACACACACTCATTTAGATCCCATAAGTCAATACACAATCTAACTTTACAGTTTGTTTTGTGTATGACTACTATTGGTGACAACCGCTCTGAGGACTCTATCTCTTCAATCACATCTTCGTCACATAATGCGTCCCTCATGGCTAAAGGTATATTTCTGACTTTGTGTACTATGGGTACATTGAATGTTTTAAAATAATCTTGTGCACAAACTTATACAGACATCCTAGGTGAGATAAAAAAATCTTTAGAAAATACTTCTCCCAATCAGTCGATATACTTTCATCAATCTGGCACACCAGATCATTATAGCCTAACACTTGATCTGGATGATTAGGATCCAGCGTAATCATTAAGGGCCAGATGTAGGTGGATAAATACCGGTCGGTAACTCAAAAATTCAGTAAATTTCAGCGTTACCGACCGGTCTTTAGCCATTCCTAATGTAGGTAAGGAATCAGTAAATAAGGAATCTGTAAATACTGATTCCTTCATACTGATTCCATATTGCTCTTGCATTTAAGAAATCGGTAATACCGATTCCTTAAATGCAATGTAGGAAGCACATTAAAGAGTGCTTTTGGGCCTTAAGAAATCGGTAATTACCACAAACTTCAAGTTGGTGTTAATTACCGATTTCCTTTAAAAATGCACTTTTTTGCTTTTTTAAGAGTGCCATGTGGCACACATCCATGCCCTTAGGGCATGTGTGTGCACCACATGTGCACACATGCACATTTCTGGGGTGCAACCTTGAAATACCTCCCGGTATTACCGAATCGCTAATACTGAATGTCTTCACAATCATTACTATGGGCCTCCAAGCCCATAGGAATGAATGGATAGGGATTCCTTATTACCGAATCTCAATTACCGATTCGGTAATAAGGAATATTAAGGATTCTGTATTTTTTACCTAATCTTTATCTACATAGGAAATACCGATTTCTTAATACCGAATCGGTAAAATTCAGTATTAAGAAATCGGTATTTCACATTTACCTACATCTGGCCCTAAGTCTCTCTGCTGAGGCCATCCTAGCAAACAAGATCCTTCTTTGGCCACATACATTTTTGTCTCTATTGTTTTACCTCTAAAACTTCAATCTGACTCAAAATATCCAAATACATCAATTGGCTTATGTCCATAACCCACCAATCTGATATTGGGTGGTGATAAGTTCACATTTGGACATTCTTTCAACCACTCATCACCTATTATGGTATGTCTGGCCCCAGAATCCGCCATTATATTTATTTATTTCCCTTTAATCTCAACTTTGCAAAAAGGAGCATCTCTATTTTTTTCATTTATCTCAAATAAACTTAATAGAAATTCTTCTTTTGTATTGTCACATCCTGGATCATCCATAACTTCTTTTATTTAATATTTCCCCTGTCTGTTATCGCCACACGTACTCTCTCTATTTTCATTCCTATTCTGACACATCCTAGCATAGTGTCCTTTAACCTTACAACATCTACAAACCTGTCCCATAGCTGTACACCCTTTATCGTTGGCCAAATGTCCACATTTGAAACTAAAATATTCTTTTTTTCACCCTTTAAGTTGCTTTGACTTATCGCTTTTGTCTCAATACCTATTTTCTCATCAGTATTAACTTTCTTTTTAACCACTTGAATTTCGCCCATTTTCTTTTCCGACAGTTCCCTCATATTTAACTTCATGTCTTCAAAGTGATGCACAATCTCTATGGTTTTATCTAAAGTTAAATCTTCTGCAGACAATAACTCTTCTTGCCACTTTGTATCTGCTATCCTGTGAACTAATTAATCTTGTTACATTTGATCATGAAATGAAGCATAGTTACATTTTGCTGCTAATATTCTTAAATCACTCACAAAAGTATCAATGGACTTCTTAAGCATTTGACCTCTACTAAAAAATCTGCATCTTGCAACAACCTCATTGACCTTTTTTATTTATAATTTGGCCAATTGTTCTAATGCCATTTCATATATGTCAACATCCTCCTTATCTGCTTGCTGCACTGTTATGGGAGGCAAATAACACAGAACTTGTCTTCCCACGTATGCCATGCTGGCCACGTATAACGTTTCCTGCTTAGGTAGCTAATGTTACACTCTAGTCTGCAGGGAACACGCTCCCCTACTCAACGTTAAAAAGTATCAGAGCGTGCGTGTCTTCGTAGTGCTAGGTGATGCTCCCACTCTGCTTACTTGCAAATGAGCAACTCGGGGTTAAATTCACTTTTTTCCCTCTTACCACAGGGAATCCGATGCTCTCACCACAGGGAATCCTATTCAGGGTAAATACGGATCAATCCACCTTTCTTTCACCAGAAAGGGATGTTGCAAGGCACAACTGTGAAGTTATCTTGTGATCTACGCTCAGCAGGACTCTAGGCTCTTCATCGCTTCTCCGCTCGTCACCAGTGTAGCGGTCTCCCTCCACAAAGTGAATGCGGATGCAGGAGGTAATATTAAGATATATACATATATTTATTGACACCAACAGTGTAGATGTATGACAACATGAAGAGCCTAGGTCAACTGTTGTCCCATGGAATCTGGAGCATGTTCTTTCTCTTTTTTCCTATCTCTCACAGCTTCCACCTTATTTTTAACAGGATAAAACACTAAGATTATTCGTATGATTTTCATGCAAAAAGACAGAGACCATGACAATACCATTGGTAATTTTTTTTCTAATCTACACAAAATACATTTCTCTTTCAAACAACTTCACTTTGGGAACTTATCCTCCTCCACATGATTCCAAGAGAATGTCCATCAAAATGTAGATGGATCAGCATAGTTCAATATAGTTATTACGAGGGCCATCTACCAATAAAAATGTCATGTTATGTTGTGTGTAAGCTCTCTTATGATCATAATTAATAATTCTCGCATATCGTTCACCTATGCTTTCCCCGAATATATAATTATTTTCGAGTGACCACAATAGGTCTCTTTTGCTGCCTTTGGTATTTCTAATTGGCACCCGTTGTAACGTGAATTGATGCCCCGTTTTTACGCACACACACTGTCACATCTGTACTACAGGTCATAACATGCCGCACAAATCGGATTGGGCCCCGCCGGAATGTTGATGTATGCCGCCTCAGAGCTGTGAACATCTATGTTTGGTGCATAGGAGTTGAAGAAAGTAAGGAGGAATAGTAAAGCAGATCCAAAAGGTATATTTGTCACCCCATAGGATCTAAATGGACAAACTTAACAGTGATGGAGAGGGAGCTCCTAATCAGTATTACAACACCAGATGCAAGTGAACTGTCGGAAGCAAAATAATGACTAGGCCCCCTTTATCTGAAAACAAGTATGTCTCTCCAGGGGCCATATATGTCCCTGAATGAGGGCCACCTCAAGTCCATTTATCTCCAGGTACCTAGCTTAACGGTGTGTGTCATTGCATAAAAGTAAACATGGGAAGGATGTATATACTAACATAGCTGTGCTTAAACAAAATCCAAACTATGCCAAGTAATTTCAGTCAACACAATCATTGAATTAAAAACTTAACAAATAAAAAAAGACATGCAAATTTCAATGTAAAACAGTCCCCACCACTCCTCATTCACACTGGGCACCCCAGCTTTCAATGAAGGAACCTTAACAATCAAGCTTACCCTAATTAGTGCTTGTGCACAAAGGATGCCTAGTCCAAGGCCAGCAACTCCAGAGTATGTTCAAATAATGATGCACTTGATTGAGAGGTAGAGAGGTGTGGCTCACTGGTTAGAGGCGGCAGACCCGTAAGCAGAGAATCGGCCAGGGACCAGGGTTCAATTCCTGACGCGGCAGGGTCGTGGACCAGGGTCAAAACGGACTCGATAATTCTCGCCTCGGTACCTACTCTAACCAGGAACACACTCGGCAACTCTGGGCATTAAGCTTGCCTCATCTCTACAACGGCCCCCCACAGACGCTGGGGATGCCTGGTTTCACCTTGGAGATACCCAGAAAGGGACCATCTCACAGGGATAGCCAGGACGGGTTCCCCAGTGGTCTACAGCGCCGGGACGCCCCGTTGCTGGGGCAGCTGTGCGCTTTACAAGTCTACAACATTTACATTTACATTTACATTGACAATTTGATATGGGTATGATTACTGAACAAGTAACTCAATCTGGACCGAACATGCTGAACATGCTGAATCGGACCTCTCCAACACCAGAGATAAATAACATTATTATACTTATGGGATACACAAATGTAGGCATTTATAAATGCTTAATAAGTGAGTGGGGAGTTCTGCATCATAGGATCTTCATTGATAGTCATTAAACGCTTGAATAATTCCCTGATGTTTTTGCAGACCTCGGAATGCCATTATGCAGCTGAAACTCATGCTAACAGAATGAAAATATTGCTTCTGAATTTGAAAACTTCTGAATACATCTGTTGAATGGAAGTCCAAAAATGTGTAATTTTTCTGTATGTTCTATAGCTATAACACCTGCTAAATGTATTATTAATATCGCAGCATTACTTGATTGAAAACCTAGGAAGTGTTATATTTTGTGAACATAAATTCAAAACATACAGCTTGTTGGTTTTCATTTTTTTTTCATTTATTAGTGACAGAGAATAAAAAAGGAGCCTTTCTCTTTTTGAACTTGAAAAGCAGTTCTTACCAGGATGCATTGTACTGGCAGTTTGCCTCTCGCTCAGTTCTTATTACCAGCTTGTGTGTGAGAGAAGGATCCTGGGAAAACTGCTGGGGTCTTTCTACTTACAAATACAGCTCTATTCATCAAAACAGTTTACCTCTGACACTTCACTCAATGACTTTTTCATATTACTAGTACCCTAGTTTCCATCTTTTTCGGCATGGATTTTAGTCAGAATGCCATCAGAGGTCTCCAAATGCCTTTCCTGTGGAAGAAAGAACGCTGTAACAGATTCCCACAAGGCCTGTGTGGTATGGTTACCTTGCTCCCACTTGGTTAAGGAGTGTAACATAGGCAAGAAAATGTCTAAAAGGACATTAATAAACAGAGAAGGCATTCACATTAGGGGCATGATGGAAGACATGAGGGAAGAAGAGTGAGAACGAAAAGACAAAGACTTAAAAGATCTCTCTCTAAACTAACCTCTTATTCCCCATCCATCCTCTGTAAAGCATGCCAGAGGAAGATCAAGGGAAAAAATGACATCATTCCAGTAGTCATCGTAAGACAATATTGAGTTTGAAGGTGAAACCAGAGGCAGAGACTTCTTCCCTGTCAGGTGAGGAATCTGCAAGACAAAGTCACATACATTGACGACGTCATTCATCACCGTCAATGTCGAGAAAACATTGGTTGGCATCAAAAACCATCTTGATATCAAAAACACTCCTCATCAGTACAGGCAACGTCAAAAATAATTCTCTCATTGGCATTGCCAATTAATGTCGAGAAAATTGAGATTGTCTACATCATTGCCTCAAGTCTCTAAAGCTTGGTCCATATCTCCATCTATGGTTCAAATTATATATTCGTCTGCCTCCTAAGCTACTAGCTCTCCTGATGATCAACAAAATCCCAGAAAAAACATGGGTAGAAAACATCTTTTTATTCACCAGAGAGATATAGAAAAACATAATCTCCAGAACAGGAGCCATTAATATCTCGATCCCTCACTCCAAATATACCACTTGAAGATCCGGTACAGGCTACTCTGACACTATTTATTCTTTCACCTTCAAGGAAACCATCGAAAGCATCTTCGATGTCTCCCATTAGAAAGTGGAAAGCTCTATAACCAGTCAGGTTACATCAGCCACAGAGGAGTAGACACACTTCTCCTGCATTTTCTCCACAATGGAGAACAAGATTAAGATCACGATCTAAATCTACATATACAGATACTGATACGGAAGTCACATTATACACTCCTGCTTCACCGGCTCATTCACCAACTCTTATTTCCCCAGTTGATGATATCATAAATTTTGAAGAAGTATGAGTCAGAGGAACCTCAAAGTTGCATATTCCTCTTGAAATTCCTCAACCATTGGTGTCTATCTTTTTGGAGACTTTACAACCTAGGTCTACACCAAGACCATTGTTATCTTTAGTACAAGGTCTTCTGGAGATAGCAAAAGAAAATATTTTATATACCAGCTACAGTGAAGGCAGTATCCCTATGCCTACTGAGAAAGTACCCTGACCAGAACCCAAGTTTCCTGAAAACAGATCCAACACTGGATTCGGTTATAGTGACAGTTGTCATGAAAATACATGCTTCTGAACCAAAGTCAGCTACTCCAACCCCCCAAAAAACCAAACTCTTCGATGATGTGAGCACAAAAATGTGTAGAACTGCTTCAACAGAATTAGGAAATCCAAGTTCCTCAGTACTACTCAGAAGGTACAACAGATACATCTGGGATGATATGAAATCTTTTAGAGATGATTTGGCAAAGTAGCGTCAACAACGTTATTTGGGAATGGTGAAGGAGAATTCACTAGCGGCGAACCAAACAATTAGTGCTGCTGTAGACACTGTAGAACTTTCTTCTATCAGTTATTATCATGCCATATGTCTTAGAACACCTTCCTGGCTCCAACCTTGAAGCTAGAAACTTCATTGAAAATAGCAAATTTCCCCTTTTCAGGTACATCCCTATTTGGCATACATGCCGAATAGAGAATGCTTCAAATGGAAATTTAAGCTGCAACACTTAAAGCAGTTGGTCTGGAGGAACTAAATATTTTTTAGAGACAGTATAGGCTAAAGGAGCACCATTATTTCCAGCCAAGGGTTCAATACCCACAATGACTTTATCAACAGCAACAGAAGCTAAATCAAAAACAGCAATTTCAAAGAATATACCAGAAGAAACAAAACAACACCTCCAAAGACTTCAAATTCAATAGGAAGACATTTCTCTGGAAACCAACAATGATGTTTCAGCACTTCCCCTCCTGTTTCCCATTCCCGTAGGAGGGGCGGTAATGAATGCCTGGAAGAGTGGAAATTAATAACAACCAATCAATGTGCCCTAAAAATCATACAAAGGGATACTACATGTACTTCAGAACATTACTGCCTTGCGTTCCTCCTCAAGTAACTTCAAAATCTCAGATCAACATTCTAAAGAAGGCGACCCAACTTCTGTCAGCCCAAATAGCAATTTAAAGGGTTACATCTCAGAGAATATGGGGGTGATTGGCTGTGTTCAATAGATCTTCAAGACGCACATTTTCACATTGCTATTTCAGCCCAATACAGAAATTCCTATAGCACCCCAAAACTGTCAATGTACAAAAGTCAGTTGAGGAATCAGTGCAGGCTCTCACCTACATGCTGGCACTCATAAACACAAAAACATTAAAAGTGTACCCCTTGGTGGCGAGAGTTTTATCCATGCAGCATAAATGCCTCGATCTCAAACAATCTATCCCAGATGATGTTAAATTGCATCTCTCTTAGGCTCCATGGCATCAAGCATCTACATAGTACCAAATGCAAGGCTATTATGTGACCTCTACAACAAAGCCTGGATCAGAGGTTACAACAAAGAGACAATTGGAAAGACCATCTCGGATTAGCAACACATGCTAAACAGTGTCTAACATGGTGGAGCAATTGTTAAATCTCTTGAAAGCAGTACCTCTTCAGAATACCCATCCCAGAACTGTAATAGTGAAAGTTGCACCAATGACAGGTTGGGGAGCCTATCTTATTCATCTCAAAGCTCAAGGACTATGGTCTCTTATAGAGCAAACTTATCTTACCAATATACTAGATCTGGAGGCAGTGGACTTAGCTCTAAACTCTTTCCTTTCCTCCCTAGACTCATTATACTTGAGGATACAAACAGGCAACACCACAACTATGTATTACTTAAACAAACAAGGAGGGACAGGATAAAGACACATGTTCCTTCAGGTGCAAACAAAGTGACACTAGGCATTAGCGAGGGGGATCAGTCTGACAGCAAATCATATTCTAGGGAAGTTGACTCAAGAAGCACATTTCCTCAGCAGGTACTATGAGGAAGATCATGAATGGGTACTAAACAATGTAGTTCTTTCCAATTTATTTTAAAAATTTGGTTTTCTAGCATTAGATTTATTCACACAGGAAACAACAAAAAATGCCAATATTTTGCATCTGGAGATACAGAATGCAAATCACATTGCAATGCCCTTTCGATCAACTAGCCGACTCCATTTGTTTACACTATTCTACCAATCTCACTGATTTCAACAGTGATCATCAAACTTCACAAATCCAGGACCAAAATTATCCTAATATTCCCAGACTGGCCGAGATGGTGGTGCTATCCAGGCACAAGAAACTACCTTGCAGGACTGACTTTCTAACCAGGCCACACGACCAAATTCATTACTGACCCTTTAATCCATCAGTTTGCGTGCATGACTCCAGCAGTCAGAAAATATGACACTTAAATCTCCCTTACGATTGTATGGACATTTTAAAGAAAGAAAAAAGACCATCAACAAGAACATGCTATGCTCTAAAATGGAAAAGAATCTTCATTTGGAGTCAATCTAAAAGTGTCAGCCCTATCACTTCTCAGGAAGAAGTACTTCTGCTATATTGGCTACATTTAGCAAAATCTACACTTCGATTCTCTCATATAAATGTTCACTGAGCAGAATTAACGGCTTACAGAAAATGTGTACATACAGTTTCACTTTTTTAAATTCCAGCGATGAAAGATTTCCTGGAAGGTTAAAGAACGTCTTTTCACCTATCAGAAACCAATCCCCATCATGGGAACTAAATTTGGACCTGACTAGACTAGTTCTGCTTTTGAACCTATTCATAGGGCCACATTACAGCATCGTTCATGGAAAACTGGCATTTTAATTGCAATCACATCAGCAAGAAGAGTTAGCAAAATTCAGGCCGTATACTTGATACAACTTTTCGTACCTTTTCATGCTAATAGGATTGTTTTCCCAACACCTTCTTTTTTCTTGCTGAAAGTAGTATGGGGCTTTCATATGAATCAAACTATCATATTAAGTAACTTTTTTCCTAATCTTTCTATATCTGCGAAAAGGATCAACATTCTCTTGACATTAAAAGAGTGTTTCGTTTTACTTGGGCAAAAAAAAAGACATTAGAAAAACAACTCAACATTTTATCAATGACATTAACTTTAGGCAAGGGCTCTCCACCACAAAGCGATCAGTTGCTAGATGGATGGAAGCTTGTATGACATTATGTTATGAACTTTGTTCTCAACCATTTACCAGGCAGCCTAAAGCTCTCTACATAAGAGAAAAAGCTGCCACTACTGCATGGCTGCATGCATTGAGTTCCGGTTCTGCATTGTATGACTCTTCATTGAAGCAGTGCTTAATTTGTAAAATATTAAGTGCCAGGGGTCTGACCAGGAGGCCATTGCAGCTTGCACCACCCATCGCCCTTGTCATCGCTGTCAAAACAACTACAATCCATCTCTTTCGCATGTAAATGCGACTGTTCAGATTATTCCAAGTCCCCAAAGGCAAATCAACGGCTGGGAAGACAGGTATTAGCAATTTTAATGTATATTGTATTCTTAAACAACCGTTGTTCCGCTCATCTCTAAATTAGATGTTAAGCGCCGCCATGTGGTAGACTGTTCTAAGTATGGTGTTGACAATTATGTGCCGGTGCCCAGCATCGAAAATCAATTAAGTGGTGGTGCTGAGCACCGGAAAGCACTGGCTCAAATGAAGCACTGCTTTGAAGTCATAAACTAACACCCTTCTCAACAGCTGCTGCAATATTACCTCATGTTGAGGCATAAAGATAACTCATAATACACATTCCTCTACACGTTACCTCGTAAAAAGGAACTGGGTAACAGAGGCAAACTGCGAGTACAAGGCATGCTGGGAAGAGCTTCTTCTCAGGTTCTTAAAGGGATTGGCTCCTAATGTATTCTCTGCCACTGTTAAATGAAAGCCAACAAGCTGCATTTTTTAATTCATGCGCATTATATAAAACACTTATGTATCCTAAGCTTTCTATTAAAACATGCCACAATATGGCATCATAAATACATTTGGCAGGTTTTCTATCTATAGAGCAGTCAAATAAATGACACCTCTTTTGGACTTTCATTCAACAGATATTTCCAGATGTTTTCAAATTCAAAAACAGTATTTTCATGTTGTTTGCATGAGACTCAGCTGCATAATGGTGTTCCAAGTTCTACAAAAACAAGGGGAATGGAGTTGTTTACATAAAGACATTGCCAAACATAACCACTCTATAAACCTATGAGATGCTCACTACAAAATAACTTACGATTGGTATATGTATCCCCAGAAACTGCATAAAATATTCCCTAACACTTCGGACCGATGCTGGAGAGGATGTGGTTTGCTGGGGGATTTCCGACATATATGGTGGGATTGTCCCTCGATTAAGCCATTTTGGAAAGAAATTCTCGCACAGATAAAACGGATAATAGGATATCCCATCCCTGAAACTATAGAACACACCCTCCTGGGGCTTTGTGATCTACTACTGAAAAGACAAACTACTGGTGACCGAGCCATCATGTGGTTGTGTCTGGGTGCTGCTGGCGATCGCGGCAGCCTGGAAAAAGACAGAAACCCCCTCCATTACGCAGTGGCACACTAGACTATGGCAAGCACTAGTGCTGGACCGCTTGACGTATATCACAGAGGGTAAAAGGAAGAGCTTTCACTACATCTGGTCACCTTTGGTGAAATATTTGTCAGAGGGACTACCCCTATTTGAATGCAGTCCTAGACTATGGGCACTCCACCTATTCCACATTTAACTAAAGAGAGTGCCCAACAGAGATTCATAGTCTGCGAGGCACCCGACCCTGGCATCAGCCCCTTAGACCACCCCATGAAGGAACCTGCACTGGAATACACCCACCATGATACACTTGTTTATTTTATTTTTTGTTTTTCTGTTTTCTTCTATTTATCTTTCTCGTTTTCTCTGCTATTCAGTTCTGGTTCCTCTAGCTGGCCCTTTGATAAGGCCCAGCTATGGTCTTACAGTTTCGGGCAAGACACTTCAGTACACCTGAGCAGGGGTCCTAAAATAGAGCAGTTAAACAGGGGAAACGCTAGACGATGGTAAAGGCTTAGATTGGGGCCTAGAAGCTCAGCCACCTATTAGGACGAGTCCTTGTTAACAAGCTGTGTTTACCTGATAGCCATCTGTAACACTTGTCCGGTTTGTGGTACTGGAAATGTCCCCCTTGTTTTTCTTGTATTGATACAAAAATTTGATAAAACATTTTTGAAATAAAAACAAGGGGAAATTAAACAAGCATTTATGACTTCAATGAAGATTTCTACAATGCAGAACAAGGACTACAGGTATGTAACATTTTCTTACATCACATGCCAAATATCAGAGAAGACACATATATTGTTCAACTTGTCAGAAAGGAATTACAACAATTCAACATCGTAAAATAGGTC
This sequence comes from Triturus cristatus, assembly GCF_964204655.1. Taxonomy (NCBI): domain Eukaryota; kingdom Metazoa; phylum Chordata; class Amphibia; order Caudata; family Salamandridae; genus Triturus; species Triturus cristatus. The sequence goes on from NC_140585.1 coordinate 1,171,092,827, forward strand.
TCTGTAGGTGAAGTCAGAGTCTGGTGACCGATCTGGGGTATTTCATTGTTTCCTATTTTGCAATGTGGAGTGGGCTTTAAAAAACCCTCAAGACGGACTTCAACAAGGTAAAATGTACAGTAAGAAGCATCATTGCATATGGAATCTTGTGGTCCTGAGCAGTTTCTTAACATCAAGGGAATGCCTGACCTAATGCACTGCTAAGGTAAAGTCAGGACAACTGTTGAGATCCATTTCTTGGTAGGCCATGCAGCCTTTTTCTCTGGCAAGGCGCCTCTATCCAAATAGTTCAGAATTCTGGCAATGACAGAGCATGCAGAAGCACCAGGTGAGGCCAAACTTTCTATTACCTCTCTTAACAATGAAGCAATGGGACAATTGATCTCTGCCCAGGACCTACATCAGCAGTTGTTCAATAAATGTATCCATCCTACCCATGTTAGTCGATTCTGCAAAGCCAAGGATGCGTAGCTTATTGTGCCTAGAACGTGATTCCAAGTCCTCATTTTTGGCAGCTCCTTTTGACATAGCAGAGGTTAATTTTGTGACTTTACTCTTGATTTCGGCAGTATCGTCTTCAATTGTAGACATTCTCCCTTCTGTTGTTTTTTATACTGTCACCATGGTTGTCAATGCGGGCTTTCATACAATCAAGGCAAGCTGTGGGGGTGATGAGCTTTCCATCTATCTGTTGGAGGTTGGTACGCATTTGAAGAAGCAAGTTGACATGTCTAGCTCATTATTTTTAATTGATGTGCCCATTGTCCTGTTCAAAGTGATCTGGTCCATTGCCCACATAAGTCCTGGAACATTTAAAAGTTTCAAACGTTAGTCTAGGTGGCTTAGAATTATTCTTTCACATGGTGAAGTAGTTAATGAGGGAATAGCCTACTGGGGGACAGCATGGTGTCAAACTCAATAACAAGTGAGCCTCAAGTCTTCAAGGATGTTGGGGATTGACCCATGATAATTACAAATTGCCTCCTCTTCTGTGTGTGTTCGGCATGCTTTAAAACTGCTGTGTTGTGCTGCCGCACCTTATATAGATACATGGAGATGTAGCCAGCCAAAGTTGTAAAATAGACCATTTTATTGATGCAGTTACTAGTAGTTGAAAGCCCCACAGCAGTGAAAGGGACTGAGTAGTTGTCTAGGAAGCTAGTGAGGCACCTGGGCCTCATTTATTGTGGCCATAGTTAGATGAGATGTGGTCAAAAGTTTGGCCCACTCTTTGACAATAACTATATCAGTAAGGCTATGCAGCTCAGACTACTGGCCTCTCCCTCCTACACAGCAAACGGCCAGATCCTCTTGGGGAATGAGGTAAGAAACACCCATGGCGAACAGTGCACACTATGGGCTGCCGGATTACCCTCCCCTAGAAAAATCTCGATCTAGTAAAGCTTAGGAGAATCATCACAGCAGTGCAGGTGGAGGGAAACGCAGGTCAAGTCAGCTCAGGAGGTCAACAGTTGCATCAGTAGGATTGCAACGCACAAAGTTGTAGCCCAAAAGTCACAGGATACAATAAAGGCCAGGTCAGAAGGCCCAAGTCAAGGATTCATTTGGTTCAGGCAATTTTAAGGGATGCAAGTGGCTAGCATATCCAAGAGAGGGTACTGGTGGCGTCAATGCTACTCCCAGGGCCTGCCTCACAGCGGCATGAACGGATGTTGAAGGATGTTGTTTAGTAGGCCAGGGAGTGGAGCTCCCAAACAAATCAGCCATCTCAGCCAGTGGTTGGCCATGACCCCTGCCAATAACTAATAATAAACAGTGACACTAACCTTGGGGTCCAAGGCAGCATGCTACCCACTGTAAACAGTTGAACACCGTCAGGGCAGTAAGCATTTTATAAATGGAATTACAATACGATATAATAAAATTAACAAAATGACTTCTATTGTGATATAAGCATTGATTTTCATATGTGTGCTAGTGTTCAATGATGTACCCATCCATATCTGGTATCCTGCTATGCCAGCATCAACTCTCCCCTGTTTCACTCTATTTTCTTAGGTCTGTCGCCCTTTAAGTTCTATCTTAAGAGCACATTTGCCCCCGACCTTAGATGATCAATAGAAAAAAAGCTTCAAGAAGAACTATTGAGAGAGGGTATTTGGCTCTGCTCAAATATTGATCTCTCTTGAGTACAGATTATGATTGTCAAGAATTGTGTTCTTCTGCTGAACAAATGTGCTTTTATTGCACTTTTTGCCTTGTCAGAAAGCTTAAGCTCAACAAAGCAAGACTGAGTTAAAGCTTGCAGACAGACATTTAGTTACATGGAATCCGATAGATTACCATGGAAGGCAAGATTTTTGGTGCTGGCTTTCGTCTATGACAAACCCAAAGTGTAGAAGATTTGCTGTTTGAGAATCCTTGTTATGATGTTTGAGGAAGGCTATATACTGTGTAGTAAACTGCAATTGTGTATCTATTTATAATTGTATGATTACTGAGGGAAAAGCTTTGGCTTCATCCAAATGTTGATTCTCTTGACCACAGATTTTGATTAAGCAGAATTTGTGTGCTTCTGCTGAATAACAGTGCTTGTATTACCCTTTTAACCTTGTGAAAAAGCTTATGATCAATATAGCAGGACTGAGTGAATGAATAAAAGTCTTTATTGTCGATACTAGCACATGCATCAAGCTATTTTGCGATCGCAAACGTTGTGAATCTCAAAAAAAGGCTGTTTGCGATCGCAAAATAGTCCTTCGCAATACACCAACTCAAAATAGCGAAATTACAAGGAATTCGCAAAAATAAGGAATTGCAAAATTGCGGCACCTGAAATAGCGAATCCTTATTTGTGAATTGCAAATAAGGACTCGCAAAGCTATGCACAAAAAATTGCAAATAGCGATATCTATCAAAATCACTATTTAGCGCTCGCAATTTCCCAAATTTTACAGGCAGGTGGTAAACAGGTGAAAACAATCTCATCAGGTGCAGCACATCAGCAAAGTATTTAAACAGGCCCAGGAGGACTCAGAATGTTTCACTATAGCAGCGCTCTACGTCATGGCGAGGAGGATGAGGCTACAAGCAGCAGCACAGAGAAGAAGGAGATTACAGGAGTGCATTTTCAGAGTGTGCATCACATTTTTGGGGGCAGACTGAAGTGGAGATCTATGACAAGTACAGGCTAAATGCTGCCATGATCCTTGATATGATTGCAGAATTGGATCCCCCACAGCTGCGCCAGACTCACAGGACACATGCCATTCCCACTCACGTGCAGGTCTTATTTTCCCTGCACCTACTAGCATCAGGAAGCTTCCAGGGTGTAAAAGCTGTAGCTGGAGGGGTGTCACAAAGTTCCCTGTCAAGTTTCTTCAATGCATTCTTGCAGGCCATGTTGACAAGGATACACCACCACATTAGCTTACCCGCAACCCCACAAGATTTGCTTAACAGGAGACTAGACTTCTATCAGGTTGTCCGCTTTACCCATGTAATAGGTTGAATAGATGGAACTCATGTTGCCATATGTCAACCATCAGTGAATGAGTACATCTTTAGGAACCCCAAATCATATCATTCACTGAATATCCAAGTAATCTGCAATGTAAAAAATATCATCACTGACATTGTGGCACAATACCCTGGCAGCACACATGACTGGTACATATTTAAACACAGTGGCATACACACTTGGCTCCTTGGGGGTGAATTTGGAGAAGGACATCTGCTTGGTAAACATATGTCACATTCTCTCTGACACTATGGCCTAATGGAAATGCATATCAGTTACTAACCATTTGCCTACCACCCTGTAGGTGACAGTGCATACGCCATGCACAACTACATCCAGGCACCACACCTCAACCCAACTACCCCAAGTGAGCAGTGTTATTATGCAGCGCACAGTGCAACCCGAAACATCATAGAGTGCACCTTTGGACAGCTGAAGAGTAGGTTTTGCTGCCTCCACAAGACTGGCGGTGCGTTGCAGTACCGACCATATCCCTGCTGCGGAATAGTGGCCACATGTGCCATGTTGCACAACATTGCTACTAGGAGAGGCATACCCCTGGAGCTGTCAGACTGCGAACCTGAGGAGGACAACTAGCCAGGGCCACAACTATGAGCAGCAGCTGGTGCAGGCTTAGCAGAAGGGAGAAGGAGATGTGCAGAAATTACACAACATTATTTTTGAGGTGGGTAATGATGAGACCCAACACAGCATGTTTGAACTGTACTGCATGAATTTGCATTTAACAATGTGGTGTGTTAAAGCACACATACCAGGTGCAAAATAGCAGATTGAGTGTAAACAACATAAACAACAAGGCCTCAGCATCAGACTTGTATGTCAGTCACTACTGTAGCATTGCCAATAGTTACATCACCATCTGTCAGTAAGTCTGCCAAGGCCACACTATTTTTTTGGACCACACACTCCCAAACACCATTCGCTGGCCTCATTCTCGTCCCTCATGGAGGCTGTGGAAGGTGTTGTGCTCCTAGTGGTGTGCCTCCTGCATGTAGTGACAGGCACCAACAGACTACTAACACTGGTGCCTCCTCACTTCCCTTTTCCCCGTTACATTGGTGCCCCCAGCAGTAGCAGTCTGAAATTGCTCCACGGCATTAGTAACCTGGACCAGTGCCCTGGCCACATCCCCACAACAATGGCTCATTTCGAGCTGCATGGCAACAGACTGACGGGACAGCAGTGCTGTGTTGTTGCTCAGGCGGTTGTTGGATTTGGTATAGCCATCTAGCCGCACTAATCATTGGCAATGCCTTTTTCTTGGTGACACCTGGTCCTACTGCATCAACCTGCATAGCTCCTGCATGGCCTCATTGGACTGTCTATTGCCTTCCACCACTGTTGTAGTCCGCTCTTTCACACATTCTCTAATTTCTGCCATGTTGTTCCCCATTTTGCTGAGTTGTGCCTGCATTGATCTCATGTGTTTTGCCTGCAGGCGCTGCACCCTCAGCATCTGGCTCTCCAGCCCACCCCAGACATTTGGACTTTTGTCCTCCTGTGATGACATCAGTGCCTGTGACCTGCGCCTCTGGCTCTGGTTTGTGCTGCGCCGGGCCTGTGACTGGGGTCTTGTTGTGGGTGTACCTCCAGTCTGGGTTGTCTGTGGAGCTATATTGAATTCTCGCTTAGAGTTGCCACTTTGGACTGGACCCGTCACTATATACAACAGGGGAAGGCAGCAACCAGCCCACCAAAATCGGAATGTCAATCGGTATACAGATTTAAGGACAGGCTTTCAAAGGCATTGCGTATATTTCTACTAAGTAGCCCTTTAAACAATCTAGAACACATGTGGAGCATTTGAAATACATTTTTTCACATACTACCTATCCGGACAGAGTGCAGCTAGCAAAAGGATCTTACAAGGAATGTAAAGACACAACTCTGATTCATGTATCTCGTGGCTTCCTAATGAAGGCAATTTGTAGACATGCACGTAGAAAACTACAGATATAAATATTTCCGCTTTTTGGCCACAAATATGTACAGACTTTTGACGTATTAGCTAATTAAAACACATTGTTGATTCTGTGATATAAATATATACTGTATGATCATAATGTATTTCTGTAGCACATTGATTATGAGGGGAGTGAAGTGGATGTATGCATGGGTATGTATGAGTATTAGTATATCTGATGACTGCAATGCATGTTATTAATATACTGTCTACTTTTTTTGCAAATAATTATTTATAAAGACACAATTATATTGTTATTTATGAGTTTAAATGGACTTTTCTATTTTTGTATCACTAAACCTGTTTCGTTGTATGTCCCTTATTGGACCCTCTACCTTATTTTATAATTAATTGCCTGGCGTTTCTTTTTACTTACTTGCCAGGTTTAAATATAAGATGTGTCTTACATGTTTTGGTGCAGAGCCCCTAAAACAAAAAAGAATTGCACCAGGTATAGGGCCCGATTTATATTTTGGCAGTATTGATACTCCTTTGCAACAGAGATCGTTTATCTATACTGTCAAGCTAATGGTCCATCTGCCACAGTTAGATGGCCAGAGTTGGTAATGGTGATAAGTCAATGGGAAAGGCTATAGGACAGACAGGTTCCGTGGGAATTTATGTCAGATTTCATAGGTTAGATGTGTTTATTATTAAAAGTTACAGCCAAGGCAGTAAGCCTGACCATGCTAATATGCCTTTAGTGGTGGATTGTCATTACACTGAATTAAATGTCACAGATGGATATATGTATCAGATATTTCTACAGTGCAAACCTAGTCAAAAACACAGTGGGGATCTGTACCAGTTTAAAGACAAGCATAAAGTTAACCATTGATGGGAGGTGTAACTTGGTTGTGGGCGGTTAATTCATTGTGATGTAGTTCTTTAAAGAGGAGAGGCCTTCAAATCTTTCCCAAACTGGGGCAGCGTTGTGGTGGTCCTGATGAACACAGAGATGTTGCTACAGATCTCGGGTGCATAATTGGAAAAGATCTGCTGCTTTTTTGTTTCTTTTTGACAGTACCTAGTCTTCATTCTGATGATAACCTGGTTTTGGGTGACACCATCGGTGGTAAGCTTGTCTTCAAGATAAGCGGGAGTGCTGGTTTTGATGGCTCTGTAAATGGTGCAGCTGGTTTTAAAAATGGTGCGGGCCGGCAAGGTGAGCCAATGGTGTTCCATCAGTGTGGAGATGATGTTTTGTTACATGGAATCTCAGATTACCATAGTAGGCAAGGGTTTTGTGTTGGTTACACCTTTGACAAACACTTGGAGATGAAGATTTGGTTCATTTAGGAATTTTATTCCAGATGCCATCTGTTTATTATTAAAGGTTATGACAAAAACAATAGGGCTGATATATGGTGAACAGCATGTGGCAAAGCCAATAGACCTTTAAGGATAGGTTGTAATTTCTTTTAGTTAAAGACCATAGATATGCATTTTGTTACAAGATGTCTCAGAGACTGCCATATTAGGCCATGCCTTTGTTGGTCTGTGACACACCATAGGGGTAAATTTGCACTTTGAGAATCCTTTGTATGCTGTTTTAGTAGGGGCTGTGTACTATTTTGCTAGCTGTAGTTTTGTACACATTTTTTATGTCATGACTTCATTCCGATGTGCATGTGAGAAATACAGCATGCCTGAGACTTTTATGGCAGTAAGCGAGAAGGAAAGGCTACAGATTTGAGTGCTTCATTTAGTAAGGTTATGTCAGATGCAATAGGTCTGGTGTATTTATTAGAAAAGTAATGACAAAAGCAGTAAGCCTGGCCTATTTATTGTGAAAAGTTTATATTAAGGCCAATAAACATTTAAGGGTATATTATTGTTGCACTCCATTACAGCCGGTATGCATACATTTCTAATATAGGCAAGAGGTCTGTTATTAGATACCTTTCTGACAAAACCCTGAGGGTAAAATCTCTGCACTGTAAAAACCCTTGTTAGGACCTCTTCGGTATTGTAGCTCTATATCTTTTACACATTTTATTTTTATTTCCAATGTTTGACTGTAGTTACTTTGTAGGAACGTTGATGTTCAGTATAGTTGGTCTGAGCTGATTATGCTAATGAGCCAATGATACTGGGTATAGGCCTGGTGTGTTCAGGAAAAGTGACGTGAGATACCATAGGTCCGATCTGTTTATTATGAATATTACAAATGCAGAAAGCTTGACAAATGTACTATAAAAATTACATGTGTCAGCCATTAGGCCTTTAAAAATGAATTGACTGTACATTGTGGTAATTCCTGCAGACAGAAATGTTGTTAAATTGAATTTCACTGGTTACTGTAGTAAAGATTTTAGTGTTGGCTACATCCTTTGATAAACCCTTGGTGTAGAAGATTTGCATTCTGATATTCCTCACCAGACCTTCTTAGGAAGTTCTAGCAGGTATAGTTGTCTGGAAGCCATTTGTAATCAAAAGCATTTAAAAAACCATCTAAATACATAGATATACATAGACCTTTTTCTGTCTGTTCGAATGTAACAGTAATTTTCATTCTGCTGCTCCCCATGACAGCATACCGCATTGGGCCATTGGCTCTATTGCCCTGTGAGTTACTGACTTCTGCCTGATCACATGCACATCTATATGAAAAAGAGTGTGCATCAGTGTCTGGGTTTGAGGTCAGTCATTAGTTTTCAATTGTTTCAGTTTGTGGCTTCATTTCTTTCCTTCCACTTTTTTGAGTAACATGCAGCTCCCAGATAGTCCCAACAGGCCACTAATTTGATGCTCATTTCATCTACAGTGTGCTGCATCCTGTGCGGCTGACTTTTCTAAACTGGGTTGCCATCTTGCAAGAGAATGACGATTCTCAGATTAACATGACACGAGAATCAGGATTTCATTAAAGACACGGAGGCTAACATTATGCATAACCTATTATTGCCACTCCTGAACAACAGCTCCTTTAAATAACTTCACCACAAAAATCCAGAATTGGAATATCAAAGTCCATAAATCGTCCCCGGTATAGAACACTCATCCTCTTTTAGATGCGATTCGGCAAACATAACTCTCCATTTTCTTCCACCTCCAAATCCATGCCACTCCTATTTCCTTATGACTGAGAATCTGTACACAAAAACACCTTATTAAAATAAAACAAACACAACATTACAAAACCTGCAAATAAACATCGTACTAACAAACTTTTACTTAACAATTAAACTCCTATAATTATTTATTTTATTCTTAAAATACTTTTATTAAAATTTTATTTTTTGTATGCATCATGCAATAAATATTTTCTCCTAACAAGGGAGTAGAGAGAGGGATAATGTTAGCCTCCGTGTCTTTAATGAAATCATGATTCTCTTTTCATGTTAATCTGAGAATCGTCATTTCATTATAAGACTGGAGGCTAACATTATGCATGTTGAAATCCGCTTAACACCACCTCAGACATATGCTCCACGGGCCTAAAGTAATGTTTTGCAAAAGTGTCCACATTTGACCAATCCACTGCTTTCAAAATATTTTCCAAACTTCCACCATACCAACAACTTTTTCTTGCCATAGCTCCTCTGATGGAATGTGCTTTCAACTTCTCCCTATTCACACCTGCTTGATCCATCACACACCTCACCCACTTTGAGATTGTTGCAGTACTCACCGCCCCAAAAACGGCCCGACAAACGAAATCAGAAGCTGATGTTCACCATCCATTCTATTCTCTGCCATTCTACACTTGTACTCCTTCAGACATTCTACCACACATAATTTCTTACACTCCTCATACTTAGGATAAAAAACCGAAGAAGACCTAGTCTTAGTTCTTTTATGAAACTCAAAAAACACACCATCTGGGCAAAAATGCCTATTATTATTCTCCCAAAATTTCAAATCAGATTCTCTTTTACAAGAAATCAAACACAACATGGTCGCTAGCTTAATAGAAATATGATTATTACTTAAACACTTATTCATAGAGAAATCCATAAACAACTTCAAAACCAAATTAACATCCCACATTACGTTGTATCTTGCCTTAGGAGGCCTCTTCGGCCTCATACTCTTTAATACTCTACAAACCAAAACATTACTACCCACAGATCTACCTCCTACCCACATGTCCTCCTGAAACAACTGACCTATAACAATTAATTGTTCTATAACTAAATCCCTTATTAAACTGTTCTACCAGGACATTTACCACCACCACTACGGGAGCCTCCACGGGATCCAAACTCTGTTCCATACACCAACATACCCAGAACCTCCATACTCCTCTAAACCTTTTTCAAGTTCCTGGTGCCCGAGCCTTTCGAAGGTCCCTCGACCATACTGGATCTCCTGATACCTTCCAGAAAAGAAGGTCCAAGTACTGCTCTGAATCAACGGATGAACCTCTCCTAACTCGTTTACCAGCAAACCCTCTTCTGCTCTCATTAAAATCTGAACTTTGCATGCCAACTTCAGAGCCACTGGAAACCAAGCCTGAGAAGTCAAGACTGGCATTACCAAAACCAATAGACAACCTTCTCTACTCACCTTCAGCATTACCTTCTGAATCAAAGCAAACAGCCGGAAAGCCTAACCTTTTGTGCCTGACCAGACTTGCTGAAAAGCCTCTATCACTACTGCCTCTGGGTCTGGTAACCAACTGTAATACCTCTCCAATTGGCATGTCAATCTCATTGCAAACAGGTCCACATCCAGTGGACCCAAAACTTCCTGAATTTTCTTGAAATACTTTGTACCCAGCATCCAATTGCTGTAATCTTTCACATGCCTGGAATTCCAATCCGCTACCAAATTCCTTACTCCTGGAAGATACTCTGCTCTTAATGCTATCATTTTACTGAAAAACATCTACAACTCCTTCGTCACATCCGATAGACTCTTTGATCTGCAACTTCCCAATCAGTTTATGTCTGCTACGGCAGAAATGTTGTCCATTTTCAAAAGCACTGTCTTGCCTTGTAACTTCTCCCTGAAACTCTTCAATGCATATAATCCTGCTGTTGATTCCAGACAATTTATATGTAAGTCCTTCCCTTTCCTTGACTATGCACCACCGGTTTCCTAAAGTCCCAAATGAACCCCCCAACCTCTGTCTCCAGGGCCTCATCCAGTTGGCAACCAAAAATTGCTCTTCCGTTCCAAACCTTCAAGTTGTGTAACCACCACACTCGCTCCTTCTTTGCATCCATATTCAGTTCTACTTGGTCCCCATACCATAAACTTGCTCTCAACGCTTCTGCCTTCACCCTCTGCAAAGCACGATAATGCAAAGACCCTGGAAAAATTTCCTGAATCGAAGATGAAAATAAACCTAGAATACTTGCCAAGTCTTTCAAGTTCAATGATATCTTTCACAGGACTCTTAACACTTCCTTCTTTATCCTCCGCACCTTCTTTTCTGGTAATCTCAACACTTCTCCTACTGTATCTATTGAAAAACCTACAAATTCCAAGCTTTGTCCTGGTATACAAATTGACTTTGTCTGATTTATCAAGAAACCCAAACTTTCTAATACACCTATCACAAATCTCAGCTGACTTCCCAATTCCACAACATCCTGTGACATCAACAAAATGTCGTCCAAATATACAATCATTCGGAAACCCCTCTCTCTGAAGAATGCCACTACTACACGCATCAATTTCATGAGGCAACAAGGTGCTGAAGACAGGCCAAAAGGTAGACACAGGAACTAATATAAAATGCCTTTCCACCTGAACTGAAGATACTTCTTTCCCCATAGGAACCGTGAAGTATGCATCCTTCAAATCTAACTTCACCACCCAATCCTTTGACTGCAACAAGTCTCTCAGAAGATGTATCCCTTCCATTTTGAAATACCTTTAAACTAATGACCAATTTAGATTTCTCACATTTCTCACTGTTCTCCAACCCTTGTCCTTTTTTTCCACCAAAAGTAAAGTGCTTACAAATCCTTTTAAATGATCCCCTACCATACAGATCTCTCCTTCCTTTAACATTTCCTTCACTTCTAAACCCGCTATCTCTTCTTGTTCCATTGAAAAAACCAATGCCCTTGGCTCTACTTTCTGAACTGGCTGTTTCACAAAATCCATTTTGAAACATTGAACCAAATTTAAGACCCCTGTATCCCTTGTTATCCTCTGCCAATCTTGCAGATTAAACAAGAACGTCCTCCTACTTTTTCTAGGGAAGAACCAGAATTCATCTGCACACTCACCTCTTGTGTTCGGACCTGCCCTCTCTGAGAAAAAAATCCTGAGGAACCATGGAAACCCCTTCTGTAAAATTATATTGGCACCTCTGAAAAGCTCGGCCAGCATATAGTCCCTGTCTACCGGCCCGGCCAAAATCACCTCCAAACACCTTTCTCATGTTGTTCTGCACCTTCTCCAGCGAAAGTCAAAACGCGTTTTCCTAGACTTTTTTACAAAACCATCTCCAACAAGTAACCCTAATGGCTCCTCACTTGCCTCCTTGTTTGCTGTGTCTCTCAACTTAGAACTTATTTTCAATAAAACTGTAACTTTCTTCTTTCTGCTAATAAACCAGAATTTGTGTTGCCCAAGAAGACCATAGCACTCTGGCTCCATCTGCATAACAGTTGCACATCAACTTGTTCACCATTTATGTAAGCCTTTTCTGCCATGTCATTCCAGACCTTTACGCGGATCCTTCCCTAATTTAAATAAATATGAAATCAAATCAGGATCCAAATTCGGTATATAGCATACTTTATTATCTATTTGAGGTCCAGAGCACTCTGCCCTCAGCACACCCCTAACCTCTTTCTCCAAAGCTTTTCGGAATCCACTGTCTGATAAACTTTGTTACATGGTCCATTGGCCACCAATCCGCGCTTCTAAGATGCCTTAACTTGCAAGGGCTGAACATCTCCTCACCTAGAGTATCCTTATTAACTCCCTTAGAAGTAGAGGGCTGATCATTTCTTAAGTCATCATTAAGATCATCCCCATGATCCATGTCAAATATGTACTCATCGGGGGGCGAGGCTTGCAGCCGAAGACGATGGCCGCAGCCTAGTGCGGCTCCGGTGTCTAACGCCCGATCCCGCAATTATCCTGGCACAGATCCTGGCCGAAACCGGCTAAATATCCTCGGCGACATCCCCTGAGTGACGAAGGCACCGGCCGGGAAAGCCACGTGCCTGGCAGCGGACGTGGTGGCAGGGAGCCGCCCGACAACGTGTGTGCGGCCTGCAGAGGAGATCGGCGCCGGGGCCTCGGGTGGCGGCCGGCCGGCCCTAGAGAGCCTGGATGGGCGTGGCCTCTGCCTGGAAGCCTCGGACTATGGACGCCGGAGGCAAGACTATTGTGGCCGCCGTGGAAGCGAGGTAGAGCGACCTGAAGCTGGGCTCGCTGCGACGCTCTGGAGGACCCGCACGGTGCTTCGGAGGGGGCCCCGCATTGTTTAGTGCCACGTCTAGCGTGGAGGCGAGGCTCTGGCCGAGCGGCCTGGGGACTGGTGGTGGTGTCCCGTACGGGAGAAGACGGCAGCCTCTGCCGACTGGGCGCTGTGCCTCGGCGATCCGGGGCGTCCTTGGCCCCCCCCCCTCTCTCGGAACTGGAGACCTACTTGGGGCGGACTGGAGGACCGGAGTGCGCTGCAGGAGCGGAGAGCCGGCGCACTTGTGTAGCGGCACCTTCACCATTTGCGGGAACCCTGGAGGGGTGCTGGGATTTCCCCGGAGCCTTGGCGAGCCTCTGCAATGGTGTCCTGTGACTGGAACACAGCGGGCTGGGCGTCGAGGATCCCGGCTGCAGACCGGAATGCAGCTGGTGACCTGAGGTGAGCCTTGGATACTCTGGGACAGTGGCGGGACCCCGGTGAAACCGACAGGCCGCACGTGGACGATCCCGTGGCAGGTGGCGGCGACCGCTGGATCTATGCTGCACCTCCCCCTCTCCTGAAGGCCCGGACCGATAGGGGGAAGTCCCACTCGCACTGGCCACTATGGGAGGTAAGGGGCACCGCGGGGGGCCACACGCTAAACTCGAGAAATTTGCATACCAGAAGGGCCTGGCGGGCTCTCCCCCCCCCCCCGACGGGCCTAAGGAGATCACCCTCCAGGACGTCATGGCCACGCTGACCCAGATGCAGGTCTCAATAGGGACGATCTCGACAGACATAACGTTGTTGAGAGCCGATGTCGCAAAAATGAATACGAGACTGTCGGAGGTGGAAACGGCTGCGGCGACCCTTACCAGCGATGCAGCGGAGTGTAAAAAGAAGATACAGACGCTGGAACTTGTCCAAAAGCAGCTGTTGGAAAAGCTGGATGACCAGGAAGGAAGGTCCAGAAGGAACAATGTACGCGTCGTGGGTGTGCCGGAGAGCGAACGGGGGCCGGCGTTGGACCTCTTCATAGAAAAACTTATCACGGACCAGCTGCAGCCACGTGGGCTGTCAAAATTTTTCTCCGTGGAAAGAGCGCATCGGGTGCCCGGAGGACGGCCAAAACCGGGGGCTCCCCCGCGACCGATCCTGGCGCGTATATTTAACTTCCGGGACAGGGACGCAATCCTGCAGGTGGCGCATACCGCCCGCCCCGTTGAAGGTGGACAATTGCACGGTAACCCTATATCCGGATTATACCACAGCAGTGATGAAGTAGCGTCGCGACTTCCTGGCTGTCAAAAGGGAGTTGCGCACTCGTGAACTCAAATACGCGATGTTCTATCCAGCAAAGCTGCGGGTGGAAGCGGAGGGACGAACATGGTTCTTCACCACGCCGACGGAGGACACGGAGTGGCTGGAGGGGTGGCGCCCGGCAAGAGATGCTGGCCGCGCGGGGCCCCCAGGGCTCTGGATGACACCTACTCAGACAGCATGGAGCGCACACCACCGGAATGAAGCAGAAGGGGGAACGACTGGACTTTTGAGAGTACTGTGGAGTGGAGTGCCGAATGGGCCCCCACGGTCGCAGGGGGCATTGGCCAATACAGGGGCGCTGCAAGACTGAACTTTGATGTCCTAAATAACTGGTTTCTCGCATTGACCCACATGTGATGAAGGGAAAGGGTGACGGGCAGGGAGCAGCTCCTCCCCCACACGCAAGTACCAAGTTATGGGACCTAAGCACTCTGCTAAGTTGGGGTGGCGGGTAGTTCAAAATCCGCTGCGCAGGGAGGCAGGGAGGGGGGTGGGGGGACGGGGGCACCACGGGAAAGTTGTTTCATGTTTTGTTATGAGTATTGCGACTACACATTGGCGATTAATGCAAGCTAGGTCTGTTATAGAACGGAGGTTAAGTGTACAGGTTCAGCCACTCTTCTACTACCCTACATGACGGGAAAAAAGCAAAAGCCCACCTTGGAGGCAAATACTAGCTCAAATGTGGGGAGTACGCAACCACCCAGCCCCTTGTTCAGAATACTGTCCTGGAATGTGAATGGATTGGGAGATAAAATCAAACAGGGGCTGGTTCTACAATACCTCAAGCGCAAGGGGCCAGCAGTGGCACTCCTGCAGGAAACGCACTTAGTGGGCATGACTACGAAGGCACTGGACAGATGGGGGTTTAAAATGGTGGTACATTCCGCATTTACGTCAGGTTCCCGTGGGGTGGGCATACTAATTAATAAGCGATTCCCCCTGATCATCGCTGACTCCCGTAGGGAGGATCATGGTCGTTTTGCGGCACTGACCTGTCAATGGGAAGGGAAAATGTATAACTTAGTGACGGTGTACGTCCCCCCGACACTCCATCAGGATAATTTCCGGGCGTTGGGAGAGTTTCTGCTGTCGCTACCACATGGGGAACTGATCATAGGTGGGGACTTCAATGCGACGATGGATCCGTTAATGGACAGGTCGTCCACCAGAGATCACGGTGGTGCTACTCCCAAACTGTGTGATTTTACGGAGGCACTTGGCCTCATCGACACCTGGAGAACCCGCAGTCCGGAGGAAAGGCAATACACATTTCACTCAGGGGTCCATAACAGTCTCTCTCGCATAGACTACATCTTTGCACCGGCAACGGGGTTGAGGGGAATGACGGAAGTCACACACTTGCCCAGGGGCATCTCAGACCACTCTCCTGTTCTCATTACATTTGCAACCTTCGCCCCACAGAGACGTAGGGTATTCCCAATTCACCCTGGATACCTCAAAGTACCCAAAATTAATAAAGCCCTTCTGGTAACAACCAAATAATATTTCACAGAAAATAAGGACTCGGTGACAAGCCCAACGACATTGTGGGAGGCGTACAAAATGGTCCTTCGCGGGCAGGCAATCTCGATGGTTGCTGACCACAAGAAAACCCAACAAATAGCGGTACTCGAACTTGAACAGGGGGTGACCAGGGCAGAGGCCGACCATGCCACACATACGGATGAAGACACCACACATAGAGTGCTCATGGCGCAACAAGAATATAAATCCTATCTTTGGGAGGCGGCACGGCCTAGACATGTTACAACGCAGCATACGATCTACGAACTAGGGGATAAGGCGGGTAGATTGTTAGCCTGGCTGGAGAAAAAGGAACGTGCAGCGAGATGGGTGGCACGGATCCAGTTGGAAACGGGTGGCTTCACGACGGAGCCGCGGCACATCGCAGAGGCCCTGTGGGCACACTACAAAAAGATTTACACTCCGGAGGCCTCGTCCACCGTCGTGGACAATCTGGCGTTCCTTAGAGACATTGCTATGCCCGTGCTGGCCCCGTCCGGTGTGGCGGCCCTGGAGGCAGACCTGACCGCGGAGGAACTTACACTTGCAATAGCCGCCCTCCGCACTGGGAAGGCACTGGGGCCCAATGGAATCCCGGTGGAATTCTATAAGAAAGCCACTACTCACATCATTCCGCATCTATTGGATATGTACACGGATAGTCTGAGGAAAGGGATTCTACCCCGGGATCAGAGGCTGGCTACCGTAGTGGCCATCCCCAAGCCTAACAAACCACCGCATGAATGCACCTCCTATCGCCCAATCTCACTGCTGAACGTCGAGGCAAAGATTCTTGCAAAGGTCTTGGCGATGAGGTTGCAGCCCCACCTTTCTGCCGTGATACACCCGGACCAGTCTGGGTTGATGCCTAATCGTAATACCGCCCTGAACATACGGCGGTTGCGCGGGGTCCTCGCGCATCGCTCCTCGATAGAAGAGGACACGTCATCCTCTCACTAGACGCGCGGATGGCATTCGATCTGGTGGAATGGCCATTCCTCTTTGCTGTTCTTCGCCACCTGGGATTTGGCCCCAAGATATGCACATGGATCCAGCTTCTATATACCAAGCCGCTGCCACAGGTTGTCGTAAATGGGCATACGTGGAACGCTTTTCCGTTGGGGAGGGGGACGCGACAGGGCTGCCCCCTTTCTCCGCTCCTATTTGCGCTGGCACTGGAGCCGCTCGCGGCCTGGGTGCGGCAGGACCCGGTTATCCGTGGCCTAAAGTGGACTATGGGATGGGAGGACCGCATCTCTCTGTATGTGGATGACGTCTTGCTGTATTTAGCCCCGCCGGCGCGCTCGATACGCTGTCTTCTGGAAAACTGTGCGTCGTACGGGAGGGTGTCCGGCTACACGATAAATTGGGAAAAATCCTATCTGTATGTGCTTCAGGGCTCCCCGCCGCGGCTCCCTAGGGGGTGTGACATTCGAGTGGTAGAAGACGGATTCAAATACTTAGGAATATATGTGACAGCAGACAGAGCGAAATTTGTTGCCGAAAACCTGGCGAAACCCCTGGTTCGGTTTCGTAGCGACGTCAAACACTGGCGTTCTCTGCCCCTGACACTGCTGGGAAGGGCCGCACTCTTTAAAATGATGGCGCTCCCTAGATTTCTCTACTTGCTTCAGAATACACCGTTCCCGGTCGCATCTGCATACTTTACCGCCATAAACGCAGAGGTGACTAGTCTATTGTGGGAAGATAAGACCCCACGGATAGCGCTCCATAAGCTGACCAGAGGCTGGTACGACGGGGGTATCGCCCTCCCTAATATCAAGATATACTATTGGGCATCGCAGCTTATGGTAATAAACCAGTGGCTTCATGTGCCAGGGGATGACCCGGCGTACCGTATGGATCGTCAACTGCTGGGGACCGGGGGGTTATGGGAGCGCTCTATAATCACACTAAGAAACGTTGCTTCACGGCCCCACGGCACATACTCTGCGGATATGGTATGAGGCGCAACGTGCTCTTGGTTGGGAGGGGAAGATAACCCAGGCCACACCACTATGGGAGGCGATACAGTTGGGAGTGCTGCGCACTACTAAGGGGTTTCTACAATGGGATCTGATTGGGATATCGAGGGTAGGCGATCTCTGGAAAAAAGGTGACATAGTCTCGTTTGCCCATCTACAAGCAGAATATGACCTGGCAGACACTGAACGATTTCGCTACCTCCAAATCAGACACGCACTCAGGGCGGCGATCCCGCCCGGGACTCGGCTGGCGGAGTCCTCGCCGTTGGAAGACAGACTCCTCATGGAGCATCTGACTAAGAGAGCTACGTCCCTGACATACCGGAAGGTGATAAACAACCAGCCAGACCCATTCTCGGCCCTTAAGGCTAAATGGGAGACAGAACTGGGGGAATTTGATGAGATGGACTGGCAGGCGGCGCTTTCCTCCCCTAAGGAGGTGGGGATATCGTCCAAACTGAAGCTGGTACAATTAAAATGTTTACATCGCACGTACTACACCCGCACACTCCTATATAAACTTAAACGGACCGACTCACCGTTCTGTCTCAGGCAGTGTGGTATGGACGGTAGTCTTTTCCATACCCTCTGGGATTGCCCCGTAATTGCCCAATACTGGAAGGCGATCATGTGCACACTCTCCCAGGTGACAAAAGTTCCGACGCTTCCGGAAACAAGGAGGTGTCTCCTCAATGTGTGGGAGTCTACAGATCTTAGCCGCGTGGCGCAACTCTGGGTGACACTGGGACTGCTGCTGGCAAAGCGCAATATAGCCCAAAGATGGGGTTCTAGGCAGGCCCCTACCCTCGCCCAATGGTGCAGAGACATGAACACCACAATGGTTGTCGAAAAAACAGTATACATCCATAGAGGCTGCCCAAAAAAGTGGACCCAGGTATGGGGAGGGTGGAACGCATACAGAGGGAATATATGTGACCCCCCGTGTGAGACCTCAGAATCGGAACTGAGTGACTGAGATTATATGGTCTATCTAAAAATTGATTTTGAATCGCTATGCTACTACCTGATGCAGCGGGAGTCCAATGTGATATCGTGTACCATTAATGTGCCAATGTCTTGTAAAGGTGATCTTTGAATCTCTGTACACAGTCAAACGGTCGTAATGCCGATGTATACAATGCCAATGAACGTAGTTTTGTGTTTGAATATATCAATAAAAATATTTTCAAAAAAAAAAATATGTACTCATCATATGTTTTCTCACCTCTTTCTCCACTTCTTTCCTCTATTTCCATATTAAACTCCTCATCGGAGCAATTTTGCGTGTCACCAAGGACACCCTTCTTTTGTATGCCGCTAAGGACAACACTATTTTTAATGGAGTTAAATCCATCCTTCCCCTTTTTATCTAAGTGCTTAGTTTTCCTAGCTCTCTTAGTTGGTCTCCTCCTTTTCATTTTCTTTCTCTGAAAAAGACCAGAAATCCTCCTGTGATCTAGCCTCTTTTCTTTTATTATCCATTATAATTTCTACCACCTCTCTTACTGAACTCTTCATTTCATTTTGTATTAGTCTTCTTAAACTTTCCTCACTAACTCTTGCCTCAACTGTCTGTTGACTGACAATTGCTTCCTCAGATGCTATACTCCAAAACTCACTAACTTCACCAAATAAATATCCTTTTAACAAAAAATTCCAATTAAATGCCCTATATCGCACCTGATAATCATGCAACTGAACCCTTAACGAACTGTCAAGTGAACAGCTGTTCAATCATATTTCTCTTTTTTTTATTAGTCTCTCCTCTCATGCACATGCACCCATAAAACAGGCCCTAACTTTTCATTATGCCCAACTCGAAATGGCTGCCGCTCTCAAGCGAAACTACGGCGGCCAATAAGAAACTTCTCTGATGATGTGATCTTAACTACATCACGCCATCAGACCTTTACCCTGGTTGCGCCTTTAAACTCCTTCAACCGTCCAGCTGCAACGTCCCTCGATCCTCGAGGAGACGCGCAAGCCACCGCTAAACACAGAAGACCAAGCTGCGCAACCCCGAAGCTCACATACACAATCACCGATACGCCGGGAAAGATCAGGAGTCAAGGCTTCAGGATTCAGGACAAGATTCAGGACAGGATTCAGGACACGTTAAGGTGACCTCTTCTAGATCCGACGCCTGCGTCGCATCCTTCTCTGACACTATCTTCCTCCTCGAGATTCTTCTGTGATCTTCTTCTAATTATTTGGCTATTTAGTAATTCTACAATTTGGTTCTTCCTCAGCATTCGCTCATCACTCCAACAGCATCCCGAACTCTGCAGCATTTCCGTCTCAACGAGCTATCTAACTAACTAAACTACTTCAATTATGCCTTTCTAATGCCATGCACCACCCATCAATGTTTCTATTTCATAAATTTACTGATTGGACAGGCAAAGGGGGATGATCATCACACCACACCAGATTTTCAAAAAAGTATTTCAGTTCATTGTTAAATGATCCCGCCCCTTAATTTTTATTCATTAAATCTTTATCCCCACCCACATTCACATCTTTATCAAACACAAAGTACACACTTCAGATAGTCTTCTTCCTTTTTCACAGGACATCGTGCTGGTTTCCAGGGTATGTTACTGTTTCATCCTTGGATGGAGTTCAAGGATTACATCGCAGCTTCTGGCTCACTTTAGACTGCGCATGTGTAGAGGTCATATGGGATATAGACCGGTTTCTTACGAAAGGCACGAATAAGAACTAATAGAAAAAGTCAAAAGAGGTATATTAATTTCAAAATAAAATTATTTCACTGATACCACCTATCTTTAGTCTCATCTCATGTACTTATAAATGCTCTCCCCGCATTAGCAATTAGAAAAATCTCTTGGTTTAGTTTCAGCAAAGCAGATGCTTAGCATGTGAGCTTTTAGCGGCCATTTTAGAAGGTTCTGAGCAAGTGCAGAAAATTCCCTCCAAGCAACAGCTCGTCATAATGCGTAGATGTAGTTGACTCATGCGATTTACAGTTTCCCGTGTTTAGCAGCCATTTTAGATTTCACTCGAGTTACTTGTTAATAAAATACCTAAGCAAGCTTCCTTCTTTCTACTAATTGGAATGTAGTGAATATTAATTTACACATTACACTGTTAATACGAGTTATGAGTTATTACAAGAGTCTTTGCCCCATTAATATCCTCTCTGAGGGCATTTTTGAGCCAGTCTTTAAATTTCACTAAGAAATCCAAACATCGGAACCTTTCTGTCAAAGAGTTGAATATCCTTAACAGAATTGCTAACAACCCCAACATAACTTGTCAAAATGCAGACAAGGGAGGAGCATTAGTTATCATGGACACTGAATTTTACATGCAACAGGGACAAAATCACATATCTGATACTGAGATACATATGAAGCTAACTCATAATCCCACCGAACAATTTTTGTCTACTCTCCAAAAATTTTTGTTGAAAGCTCTTGATGAAGGCATGATCCCCGAGAAAGTTTACACATTCTTGTTGAAAAGCCATCCTCGATCACCTTCCCTATATATGCTTCCAAAAATACACAAAAACATTGATAAACCTCCATTCCGGCCCATCGTCTCTACCAGAGGAAGCCTTCATGAACCTATTGGCAAACTGTTGGACAAATACCTACAACCTTTTGTCTTGAGTATGAGTACTTACGTAAAAGACACCACGGATTTTATTAACAAAATCAACACCATCACTTTCGATGACAACAATAAGTATTGGCTATGCACTGTCAATGTGACAGCTTTGTGCACTTCCATTCCACATGATTTGGGTATCTCTGCCATTGAACATACTCTTTTACATTCTGATTTGGACCCTCAACTCCAATTATTCCTCTTTTAATTATTGTGTTACACTCTTTATCACAGTTATTTCAAATGGCAAGACCAATGGTACCTGCAGCTCACCGGTACATCGATGGGCAATTGTGCGGCACCGGGATATGCTAAAATTTTCATGGAAAAATTTGAAACGGAGAACATATTATGCGCTGACACATGGAAAGAACACACCATTATATTTCTCAGATACATTGACGACATTTTTTTCATTTGGAAAGGCCCACGTCCTGAACTCATGACAGCATTGAGCTCCTTAAACACGATCAACGAAAAGGTACAATTTACTTTTGAGGTTCAAGATCACACAACAACATTTCTTGATGTCAGGATCAGTCGCACCAACAACAGACTTGAAACCACCATGCATTGTAAAAAAACTGATCGCAACAATCTTTTACACTATAACAGCTTCCACCAACCTGCCCTGAAAAACCACTTGCCTTACTCACAATTACTCCGTGTGAAACGGATCGTATCACAACCTGACATTTGCTCTCAACAAATAGAAATGATGATCAAAAAAATTTCTCAAAGAGGTTACCCACAACAGATTTTAAATCAAGCAAAACAACGTTGTTCAACGATTACTCGCACTCAGCTTCTTACCAAAACGGTCAAATCTGTCAGCCAACGAACAGTCGTGGTGTCAAAATTTTCTACCTTGAGTAACCGCTATAGAAAAATCATCTTACGACATTGGCCGATCTTGGCCGTAGAAACGGATTTCAAGGGCTTATTCGTTGATAAACCTATCTTCGCATTTAAAAGAGGTAGAAATCTGAAAGAAATCCTCACTCAACCAACTAATACATCTATAGCCATCAAGTACAAAGGAACAAGACCTTGCTACAATTGTAGCAATTACAACAACGTGATTACTGGATCCTATATCAATCATCCCATGAAAGGCAATAAAATCAACCTCAAAGTTAATGCCACTTGCAACACCACCAATGTGATTTAGCTCCTGAAATGCCCTTGTGGGTCTGTCTATGTTGGCAAAACGGAAAGAAAAGTCAAAACTAGAATCCTTTAACACAAGAGCAACATCCGCACCAACAATGTAAAATCAGTAATAGCCACACATTTCACTGAATTTCATCACAACGTCAGTCAACTCAAATTCATGGTCCTGGAGACCGTTGAACCTATAGAAGGAAGAGACGTTCACAATCTGCTCCTCCAAAGGGAAAATTATTGGATTAAGCTGTTGAATTCCATGAAACCGCACGGACTCGATGATCGCATGGAGTTTTCGTGTTATCTGTGACTTCGTCTTGTTTACTAATCTCATGCTTCTTTATGTATGTGTCTACCCATTGTTCTGTCTCATTGCATCCATCTATTTTCCTTTTAATAACCTTTGAGCCTCATGTTCACCCTTTTGCTGATTAATCTTGTTTTACCCTTTCTCCTTAATACCATTCTCATTATTCCTTTTATTTCTACCTACTTTTTATCGTTTTCACATATCTTTCATTCAACCCATCTTTCTCTCAACTTTTTTTCCTATATTTTTTATCCAAACTTTTTTTACTTCGTCATTTTCTAAACGTTTTTCATACCTATTTATCATTCACCACTCTTCATCAAACTTTAGATATTACAATATGGCGCCCACTCTATTAGACACTAGTCTGCTTTCTATTTTCACCTGTCACGCTACCAACACATAACCGCGTAATGCGCTTCGTGTTTTCTATTGTCAATCACGAGAAACTCGGGTTAACCGTGGGAACACGCCGTTTTCCGTAAGTTATACCATCCGACCATTTTTTCACCCGTCTTTATGGTTACTGCACCTCCATTAATACATTACACAGGGTGAACGTTTTGATTTGAATTATCGCACTGCTGTGCGAGTTTATGCCGGGTTCACCATTAGCACATCACTTTGTTTTTTAGTTACACGATGATTAACACACTAAGAACCAACTGCTCCTTATCGGCGGTATCACGTCTTTTCAGCACTTCTACCATGAATGCATTATTTTTCACTCATTAGAGGCCATTTCTTAAAATACTTGCCACTGTTTATGGGCTTATCACCACCCTTTTGCGCGGTTATGTTCTTTGTCAATCCTCCATGCATACTAGCAGTTGTATATTGACCGACCACTTTGGTCTGACTTGCTTATTAACGTATTATATTTTTGAGTTACACCTCTTTACCTTGGCTTTCCAGTCAGGACGTGCATTTTAGTTACGATCTGTATTTAAGAGTAACACGTGCATTTTTCTTTGTATTCTTCATTATCCTATCGGGTTACTTCCTGATCCTTTTACTTTATATTTTCCTTGTAGATATGGCCCCTGATGAAGGTCCTTATCGGACCGAAATGCATTGGGCAAAATTCATAGAGGATGGATATGTTTGAACATGTATGGATAAAACTTTACTGTGATATGATTAACTAAACATCAACAACCGAATTCAAACCGAGTTTTCGATTATTTTTTTCAAACTTATGAATACTGACCATTGAACTCTTTCAACCCCTTCTGGGGTCCTTGCTGTGCGCAGGGGGACGTCCCCTACCCTCAGGAGACGCTTGCTACACCATCACTAAATTACCCATCACACACCAGATGCCAACTTTAGCACATCTCAATTCCCTTTCCAGTCTTTTCATACCCCTTCTCATCTTTTTCTTTTAGACTTTTCATCTTTTTGTACAATTCGCCTTTCTAACTGTATTTCTTCATACTTTCTTTTCTTTCCCTTTTCAATTATTTCATACATTTTTTCTTTTCTACAGCATTTACACCATGACATTATTGCTAAGAATATTATCGTTATTCCAACTATTGGTAGTAATATTTGGCCTTTAAAACCTTTACCTATATTAGTAAACCAAGTCCCAATGTGGAAATACTCTTTGTTAATTTCTCCCATACATTATCAACTGTTGGACTTGGCCCTTCTGGCAGGTTCACCCCCGAAACTTTTTGCTTTTAATTGGTGACTTGGTGTAGTGATTTTTGGCTTCTGCGCACTTTACCACTGTGTCCCAGGGTAAAGTGCGTGCGTGTAGTGAGGTTGGCCTGCCCTCCCATAGGAATGCATGGGGGAATGTATGTGTCCTGGTAGTTCCTGATGCGTGGGGTGTGCAGGCTCGAGTTTGGTATGTGCGGACTCGTGTGATT
This sequence comes from Triturus cristatus, assembly GCF_964204655.1. Classification (NCBI taxonomy): domain Eukaryota; kingdom Metazoa; phylum Chordata; class Amphibia; order Caudata; family Salamandridae; genus Triturus; species Triturus cristatus. The sequence goes on from NC_140585.1 coordinate 1,171,117,435, forward strand.
GAATGCTGCGTGATGATGTGTGCGGCGTGCATGTACCTAATGTGGAAGTGCCACTTCTAGAAGTGGGCACTTCTGTGTGCAGTATGAAATGTGTACCTTGTCTGACGATTGGCTGGTTGAGGTCATGTGACGGGCTAGGGAAATCCCCAGAGTCAGGAGGAGTCACCCAGTGGTGAATAGGGAGTTTAGCATGCTGATGGCTGGGGAGGAGTGCACCTTGGGCATGAATAGGGCAGGGCTTTCCTTACACAATGCTGGCTCCGGCCCCTGTGGTGCGACTGATGACCCTGGCCTGTCCAGTGAATAGGGAGAGGGGCTGAGCAAAACAAAGTGCTCAGGAACCAGTTGTAACTTGTTTGCCCCTTCCCTGCACCTTGAGACAAAGGGTTTTTCTGTATAAAAAGGGGCTGTGACCCCATGTATGTTGTTCTCTTCCAGGATCCCATCTGAGGGGGGCCTGCTGCTGCTGGGCGCCAGGAGAGACCGCCACTGGGGACTGCCTCCCTGCTGGAGGGCCCTGTGAGCTGGCCCCTGGGCCCAGTCCTGCCCCCTGCATCTGAAAACTTTGCTTCTAGACCTGGTTTTTAACCCTAAGCGCCTGGGAGCGCTTTTATTTGCTGTATAGCGCTAGGAGCGCTTTATTTGATGCCCTGGCGCTTCTAGCGCGCTCCTGTGTCGCCTCGTTGCAAACGAGGGAATCCCCGGTGTAGGGATACCCCCCTCATATGCCGGATCGAGCGGGAGCCCACCCCGCATTGTGGTGTGCTGGCGGGTGCCCACCCCGCTTATTTAATTATTTTTGAGGGCGGGAGCCCACCCCGCCTCCAGGTGTTGTCGCGGGTGCCCACCCCGCTGGTTGCCGTGTTCTAATGGAGGGAGCCCACCCCTCATTGCCGCCGTTTTAAAATCACCGCCGCAGCCCGGGGTCCCGGCCGCGTCATCCCCCTGCTGCGCTGGGATTGGTCCAGCGGGAGGGAGTGTGGCCCACGTGATCGAGGCCTCCAGGAAGAAGCCGCGTCGTGAACAAGGGAAGCGGACGGGAGCTTACCCCGCGCTTCCCCGGAGGGAGGAAGATTCAGCGAGTCTCTACGCAGCAGCGTCGCTGCTGCCCTGCAGGAGGGCTACCAGCCACTGCCGCAGAAGCGGAGATGACGCGGGAGTACCCCCGAGGACAGCCCGGTAAGTAAGAAGGGCTGGGGGACTCCGCACGGGTACTGTGGGTGCCGGTCCCAGACCGGCTGATTCTTCAAGCGGCCCCTGCCTTACAGAGAGCCTCGCTCAGTTCTCCAACGTTCTGGGGGCATTCTTTGCACGAGAGCGGCCCCAGATAACAGCGGGCCGCTCCCGGGACCACGGCTCATTTTTCCGCTGCCCCGCCTGACAGTGGGCAGCGTTTGGGGACATTCTTTTTCTCGAGCGTGAGTGGCGCTCCAACGAAGGGACAGTGGTTGTCCAGAGCGCGAGTACGCTCCAACGACGGGGGCAATATTTGTTTAGAGCCCTGACAGGCCCTAGGGGGCATTTCATTTGTTTAGAGCCCAGAGAGGCTCCAAGGGCGACAGATTGGTTCTAAAGGCACAGTGGTGCCCACGCTCATTTTTCCCAGCTGCCCAGCACTTAGTGGGCAGCTGCACCGTTTAGGTTGTGGCCTTTGCGTCTGCTTTGGCTTGCGCAATCTTGCCCTGACTGTGGGACACAGGGCGTCCTAGCCCCTACGAGGCCAGTTGGCCCAGGGACTGCCACAGGTGGTGGCTTATGTGAGTTTCTCGCTAAGGTTCCTAACCTGCACCTCTGAATGTATTGTATGCGTCATGTGCCATGTTTTTACACCGCTGAATGTATTTTATGCATCATGTGTTTTCTTTCCCTACACCGCTGAATGTATTTTATGCATCATGTGTGTTCTGGCTTTACACCGCTGAATGTATTTTATGCATCATGTGTTTTCCTTCCCTACACCTCTGAATGTGATGCATCATGTGTAATGTGCGTTTACCCCTACAGGTATCGTGATACTTAGGTGGTTGTTTTCTCCTAGTACAGGTGGTGCTAGTGAGGTTCTGGTCCCCTGCGCGATATTCTCCTAAGGTGGTTAGGGTTGCGTAGGTGGTACTTACCTGTTACCAGTAGTTACTGGTTGTGTGTTATATGTTATTTTGTGCTACAGTAATTTTATATCCTAAATTCTAAAAGTGCTAATTCCTGACAGTGGTCCATGTGGCCCTGTCCCCCGTACATATAATCCCTTGTAAATTCTGCCCGTGCCAGTGGCACATTGTAAAGTGTGTATTTATTATCTAATGTGTTTTGCTATAATACAAAGGCTATTTTTATATAATACCTTGTGTGGAGTTTCTTTTGTGGTGGGCCTTGGGTGTTGTTGCTGGGTGCGCGCGCAAACGCTTTACACATTGCCTCAGAGATAAGCCTGACTGCTCGTGCCAAGCTACCAAGGGGGTGAGCAGGGGTTATATTTGGCGTGTAACTTCCTTGCCCTGACTAGAGTGGTGGTTTCTGCCTGACTTTGGCGCAAGCCTTGGCCAACCAGAAATCGCCATTTCTAACATTGGTGATCAGTGGTGGGATTTGGACTTGCGTTTGCGCTGTACCGCAGCAGCAACTGGCCACACTACAAAACTCTGCATTTAGATAATCACATGGTATAGGGATTATTGTTTTGAGTTCTTCTCCTAAAGGTGTCCTTTGTGAATTATGTACTCCTGTGTTAGCTCAGACACCCGGGTTCCTTGTGTTAAACTCTTCTCGAGATCATCCGCCAAAATGGAGCCTGCTTTTAATTTCTGTGGTCTGTTTAGATACAGTAGGTTGGAGTTGGTAAGGTTCTGTGAAGAGAGAGACATAGAGGTGGGTGAGTTAGATACCCAGTCCAGACTGAGGGACAACCTGATCCTATGGCAAAAGGATGAATGGGAACGTGAGCGCAGGGAGGAAGATAGGGCCCGGGCCGCACGCCAAGGGGGTGGTGGGTCTGTGGGGAGCCCTGAAGATTCAGAAGAGGAGGAAGGTTACCTGACAGGGACGCCAGTAGGAAGTGAAGACCCCATAGATAGGGAGTCCCTTGCTGGGTCCAGTGTCAGGAGCAGCACCCCCTCCCTTTCCCTGCCCCAGAGGAGTGTATAGATAGGAGGGAAGAAAGGGAGCATCAGCTGGCCATGGAGAAGCTCAGGTTAGAGCATGCCAAGGCGATGGCACAGCTGGGGGTGGAGGAGAAAAAGTTTGAGACCGAGAGGGTCTTAGCCCAGAAACAGATGGCAGAGGCTGAGAGGGCCTTCGCCAGGGAGAGATTAGCTCTGGAGGGTAGGTTGTCCCCAGAGCGCAGTTGTGGTTTTCTGGATTCACCAGTGAGGGTAGAGTCCAGTGGTGGCAGCGATAGAGAGCCCAGTGCAGAGAGTCCCATTCCCACTTCCCAGAGTATGGTACCTGTTTTCCAAGAGGAGGAATGTAGGTTGAAATTCAGGGGCAGTAAGAAACTGCCTCACCAGTCTTGGGACACGTTTGTGGGTGAATGTGAGGATGCACTGGATGATTGGTTAAGGGTAAACAGCTTTTGATGGACTGTATGCTCTGGTTATCAAAGAGCAGCTGCTCGGTAGTTGTTATCCCGGGTTGCGCCAACACCTGTTGAGGTATGGCTCTTTTTGCCCATGGGAGCTTGCAGAGGAAGCAGACCGTTGGGAGGGTGCCCAAGGTTCTGATGAGGTATGGGAGAGTACTTCCAACAGCAGTGGCTCAGGTATCTTCCCGTCCTGGATGGGGGTAGAGGTTCAGAGTGGCCCAGCTAGGTCCCAGAGTAGTGAGAGGGGTGTAGGGGCTCACGGCCTATCTCAGTGGAGTAGGAGTGAGTGGGTGACTTTGAGTCCCCAGAGGCCCGAAACCCAGTCTCAGAGCCTGGATGGTTTCTTCAGGGAACACCAGGTTGGGGGCCTAGGCTGTCCTGTTAGGCCGCTTGAGGAGGATCGCCCAGTGTATGGAGAACCTGGAGTCTCGGTAAGTAGAGCTCCAGTGGTTTTGGTGTCAGGCAGTACCGCTCCAGTAGGGAGGGTACAGAAGTCAGGCGAGAGGAGTGGCATGGGGCTGTGTTCCCCAGTGGGGGAGCCAGTGGGTCAGGGACCAGCCGGGAGGGCTGAGTCTCCTAGAAGTGACCATGGCGACCACACGTCTGTCCTGGGAGATCTTCGCGCACTGTCAGGTGGACAGGGGACGGGAGATCTGCGCCAGGCAGACTTCATGCAACATATGAGGCATATGTTACTCTTGGGCGGATACTGTGTGAGTCCCCAGAAGTCCTGGAGTGCCAGGCAGTTATTCCACCAAAGGTTCTAGACCAGAGGTTGGGAGGCCAGGTTCAGGATCAGCCTGACCTGAAGGGTCGGACGACTGTAACCAGTGTCCTGACCGGTTCTTCTTCCGGAGGTACGGTCCCAGTTGGTAGGGAGCAGGACTCTGGAAGGGGGTGCAGAGGGTGGGAGAGCCCGCCTCTGACCCCGGTGCAACCTGAGGGGTTAAACCCTAGGTTGGGAGGCCAGTTCTCAGGGAAAGGTCCTGAGCTGGTGGGAAAGTTGATTTCTGAGGGTGCCTCTCAGAGGAAGAGAGGACGGAACCCTAGAAGAAGAGGTAGGGGGAGGAGAGCCTCACCCGTGACTGTTGGTCAGCTTGAGGGTACAGACCCTGGGCTGGAAGATCAGTGGATGTTTAGAACCGCCCTGATGAGAGGGAAAGTGGAAAATGGTCACTATGTGCCAGGGGTTAGTACCCCCACTCTGTGGTTAGGCAAGGATCAGTGGCGCCTGGATGGCCTAGGGCCTGGTCCTGGCCGCGGACAGCTGAGGAGTACCAGTGGAGTAGCCCAGTTGGTCCGCCGGGTTTTTCCAGAGGGAACCACGTGGGGTCAGAGTGGCGTAAAACCAGAGAGTGTCCCTGCCGTTGCGGGCCTGCGTCCGTGTTTTATCGCCCAAAGCAGGGAAGACCGTCACGGTGGTGATTGGTCTACCCTGCGTTTTGGCTGAAAGGGGGTTGTGTTGGACTTGGCCCTTCTGGCAGGTTCAGCCCCGAAACTTTTTGCTTTTTATTGGTGACTTGGAGTAGTGATTTTTGGCTTCTGCGCACTTTACCACTGTGTCCCAGGGTAAAGTGCGTGCGTGTAGTGAGGTTGGCCTGCCCTCCCATAGGAATGCATGGGGGAATGTATGTGTCCTGGTAGTTCCTGATGTGTGGGGTGTGCAGGCTCGAGTTTGGTATGTGTGGACTCGTGTGATTGAATGCTGTGCGATGATGTGTGCGGCGTGCATGTACCTAGTGTGGAAGTGCCACTTCTAGAAGTGGGCACTTCTGTGTGCAGTATGAAATGTGTACCTTGTCTGATGATTGGCTGGTTGAGGTCACGTGATGGGCTTGGGAAATCCCCAGAGTCAGGCGGAGTCACCCAGTGGTGAATAGGGAGTTTAGCATGCTGATGGCTGGGGAGGAGTGCACCTTGGGCCTGAATAGGGCAGGGCTTTCCTTACACAATGCTGGCTCCGGCCCCTGTAGTGCGACTGATGACCCTGGCCTGTCCAGTGAATAGGGAGAGGGGCTGAGCAAAACAAAGTGCTCAGGAACCAGTTGTAACTGGTTCGCCCCTTCCCTGCACCTTGAGACAAAGGGTTTTTCTGTATAAAAAGGGGCTGTGACCCCATGTATGTTGTTCTCTTCCAGGATCCCATCTGAGGGGGGCCTGCTGCTGCTGGGCGCCAGGAGAGACCGCCACTGGGGACTGCCTCCCTGCTGGAGGGCCCAGGGGCCAGCGTCGCTGCTGCCCTGCAGGAGGGCTACCGGCCACTGCCCCAGAAGCGGAGACGACGCGGGAGTCCCCCCGAGGACAGCCCGGTAAGTAAGAAGGGCTGGGGGACTCCGCACGGGTACTGTGGGTGCCGGTCCCAGACCGGCTGATTCTTCAAGCGGCCCCTGCCTTACAGAGAGCCTCGCTCAGCTCTCCAACGTTCTGGGGGCATTCCTTGCACAAGAGCGGCCCCAGATAATAGCGGGCCGCTCCCGGGACCACGGCTCATTTTTCCGCTGCCCCGCCTGACAGTGGGCAGCGGCAGCGTTTGGGGACATTCTTTTTCTCGAGCGCGAGTGGCGCTCCAACGAAGGGACAGCGGTTGTCCAGAGCGCGAGTACGCTCCAACGACGGGGGCAATATTTGTTTAGAGCCCTGACAGGCCCTAGGGGGCATTTCATGTGTTTAGAGCCCAGAGAGGCTCCAAGGGCGACAGATTGGTTCTAAAGGCACAGTGGTGCCCACGCTCATTTTTCCCAGCTGCCCAGCACTTAGTGGGCAGCTGCACCGTTTAGGTTGTGGCCTTTGCGTCTGCTTTGGCTTGCGCAATCTTGCCCTGACTGTGGGACACAGGGCGTCCTAGCCCCTACGAGGCCAGTTGGCCCAGAGACTGCCACAGGTGGTGGCTTATGTGAGTTTCTCGCTAAGGTTCCTAACCTTCACCTCTGAATGTATTGTATGCGTCATGTGCCATGTTTTTACACCGCTGAATGTATTTTATGCATCATGTGTTTTCTTTCCCTACACCGCTGAATGTATTTTATGCATCATGTGTGTTCTGGCTTTACACCGCTGAATGTATTTTATGCATCATGTGTTTTCCTTCCCTACACCTCTGAATGTGATGCATCATGTGTAATGTGCGTTTACCCCTACAGGTATCGTGATACTTAGGTGGTTGTTTTCTCCTAGTACAGGTGGTGCTAGTGAGGTTCTGGTCCCCTGCGCGATATTCTCCTAAGGTGGTTAGGGATGCGTAGGTGGTACTTACCTGTTACCAGTAGTTACTGGTTGTGTGTTATATGTTATTTTGTGCTACAGTAATTTGATATCCTAAATTCTAAAAGTGCTAATTCCTGACAGTGGTCCATGTGGCCCTGTCCCCCGTACATATAATCCCTTGTAAATTCTGCCCGTGCCAGTGGCACATTGTAAAGTGTGTATTTATTATCTAATGTGTTTTGCTATAATACAAAGGCTATTTTTATATAATACCTTGTGTGGAGTTTCTTTTGTGGTGGGCCGTGGGTGTTGTTGCTGGGTGCGCGCGCAAATGCTTTACACATTGCCTCAGAGATAAGCCTGACTGCTCGTGCCAAGCTACCAAGGGGGTGAGCAGGGGTTATCTTTGGCGTGTAACTTCCTTGCCCTGACTAGAGTGGTGGTTTCTGCCTGACTTTGGCGCAAGACTTAGCCAACCAGAAATCGCCATTTCTAACATCAACTTCCAGTGGTTTCAATTCTTCTTCCATTTTTTAAATATTTTTAATATATCCTCCAATTTCCATAGTCTTATCCAGTATAAAAGTACAAAAATGTTGCTCTTTCAACATTTTACAAACTCCTCTTTTGCTAATAATATATCAAGTGCAAGTCATTTTGTAAAACCATAGACCTAATTGCAATCATTTCTGTATTGATCATCAATAAAACTCCAACAGTATCAGTCGATAGACGTTCAACTTCTGTGGACAATTTACACATTCTATGTGAATTCAGAATGACTCCCAGTGAAGGTATCAATGCACTAAATATATCACCTACTAATTCTGAAAAACTAGATCTCTTTCTACGTGTTAGTTCTTTAGTGTTTTCATTGCTTCCAGTGATTCTTTTTACGTGATAAACTTTAGTGAATACTATTCCAAAATAGCAACTCCCGTACCACAGTGCAGGTAGCTTATAATAAGCTTTATTCCCACACACGTAGTAAACACCAGGAAAAACTGGATCTGTTCCCCCTTTTAATTCCCAACCTCCAAGAATCAAAAAGTAATGTTCACACTCACTGGAACCAATAAATACATTGTTATAGTCAGTCTTTAATCTATGGAGGCAGATCTTCCCTTTCTTTACAAAATCTAGGGACATCGCAGCATGAGTCTTGCCAGCTGTATAAATTCTTGCTGTATAAATTCTCTCTTTCTCAGCCCATGGTGGAACATTATGTTTCTTTCCAGAAGCTTTGCTTTGGAAGTCCTGTCTCCTTTCTTCAACTAAGTTAAAAAATACCTTTTCTTCTTCATGCAATGTGCATGTTAAATTATTCTTGTGAGCCTCTGCTATATCTATTGACTTCATAGTTAAGAAAAATTCACCCAAAAACTGTGCATCTTGACTACTAAGCACTGGATTCATACTCTTTCAAATAGAAATCTCTGGAAATATCAGATCTTAAGTTTGAATAATAATGCTGTAACTTTCCTGTCCTATAAAATAAACTGGTTAGAATACTACATGAAATAACATATGTCAACAGTAAATGATGGTATGTAACACCCTCTGCTACTGATGTTGGTAGTTTTATACATACATAACAATCACTAATCTCCATAGTGTCTACATACTGAAATAATAACTTTGTGAATACATTTAAAGTAGTGTCGTTATCTGTCACAGTGTGATGTAAGTCTAATTAATCTAGTGCTTCTAATTCTACTCTATCTCCCTTTATGTTAGCTATCTTTCTATTAGTGTCTGTGTTATTTTTCTTATCTGTTATCACAAGGTAGGGAACTGCTATTGTTAAAAATAGCCAAACTATTACCACTAATAAAATATTACATATACAGATTCTACAGCACTTCTTTACACAATTTCGTTTTGGTCTTCCAGCAACCCTATCCTCAGCCATTTTGTTCTAAGAAGATTACTCTTCTTTTCTTTATTTTGCTTATTTTTTTGATATTTCAAGGAGTTCTCGCTTCTCCTTTGTCAATCTGTTCTGCAATTATTTCCTCGTCACTATCTTCATTCAAATCTAGATTCTCGAGTTCTTCACGAGTCACGTAGGTCCATTCAGGACCCTTGAACTTATTCAAGATTCTCAGTTTTTGGCTTCTTCGTCTAATTTTCTGCCCAGACTGACTAGTGGCTTCATTTACTTGTTCAGGTTCCTCACTTATTGTCTTTAAGTGATATTTTAACCTTTTGACACCACCTGGCCAGTTATCACCTTTCCTGACCTTCTTGGCTTGCACTGCACTTTCACTTTCCTCGACCCTTTCGAGAACTCTTTTTTTTCCGTTATAATGTGGCACAATTTTCTTCGTCTTCAGATTCCCTCTCTATCTGTCCTTGTTCAGGTCTTATTATTGTTGTTTTATCTGCCTGAACACGTTCTTCTTCCTCTATCTGATCCTGTTCAGGTCTTCTTTCGATTTGTTCTACTTCTCTCCCCTGAACTTGTTCTTATTTTCCTAACTGATCCTGCTCAGGTCTTACTGCACTTTGTTCTTCTGCAGCCTGAACGTGTTCTTCTATGCCTGTCTGTCCCTTCTCAAGCTCATTTATTTTGTTGTTTGCCTGAGTATAGTTTTCTTTCCCTGTCTGATCCTGCTCAGGGTCTCCAGCGTTTTTTTCACCCTTTCCTGAGCATGTTCTTCTACACCTGTCTAATCCTCTCTAGTTTCCTGTCTTTCTAATCTGGTTCTGCGTCTTGTTTTAATAATCACCTCAGGTATATCTACCACTGGTATCCAGTCTTCCTGACTTGTACTTGGTTATTTCCTGTCAGCTTCTAGATTCTTCAGCCGTACAACCTTCAGCGGCCTCAACTGCTTGTGTCAGTTGCGGTCCCTCTTCCGCAAGAGCTGGAACTCTCTTGGTATGACTGGCATGTATCCAGTTGGGCAACCCTGCACATTTCACTGCTGTTGTTGTAACCAGTATGACTTGTCGCGGATCATCCCACCTGGGTGCTAGACATGACTCTCTGGTGTGATTCTTCACTACAACCCAGTATCCGGGATTCAGATCATGTGCTTGATCCGGCTGCCTGGCTACTGCGTTTTCTTCAACCTGGTGAGAGACAGAACGCACTAGGTCAGCCAATCCTTTGCAATAGTCCAATACCAGATCATCAGTTATATTCAACAGTTTATGTCCTGGTAAAAATGCTTGTCTCATTGCTCTTCCCATGAGAATTTCATGGGGGCTCAGTCCTGTTTTTATGTCAGGAATGCTTCTGAGTCCCATCAGAACAAGAGGTAATGCATCTGGCCAACACAGTGATGTGGATGCACACACTTTTGCCAGTCTTGACTTGATTGTGCCATTCATTTGTTCCACCACTCCAGAAGCCTCTGGGCGGTATGCACAGTGCAATTTTTGTTCAATTTTAAATGCTTCACAGATTAACCACATTATTTCATTATTAAAGTGAGATCCTCTATCTGATTCCAAGGTTAAAGGAATACCAAACTGCGAAATTAACTCTCTCAACAATAATCTGGCTACTGTTATGCTGTCATTTCTCCTAGTAGGATATGCCTCCACCCACCATGAAAAGAAGCATACTATGACAAGGACGTACTTCAGTCCCCTGCATGGTGGCAATAGTATGAAATCTAACTGCTACCTTACAAATGGTCCTTTTGCCTTTCCAATTTTTCCCCAACTGACCACTGTCTTCCTGCCTGGCTTTATTTGTTGACAAGTTAAACATCGCTGGCAAAGACTCTCTGCGACTGCCCTAAATCTTGGATTGTACCAGTCTTGTCTAAAAAGTCTGATCATAGCATAGCATCCCATTTGTGAAAGCAAACAGTCTGGCATGACTGGTCTGCCATCTTGATAAATCTACACGCCATCTTCTGCCCTCCTCGTACATCCTGTCTTTATCCAACCTTCCTTTTTACTCACTTCCACCTCATCCTGCAGTTGTCTCACCTCATCCCATGTTTCTAGTGCTGAGAATAGCATAAGTTGGCAGCTGATTCCACTTGTATCGATTTTCTTGTTTATGGCTATTTTATTTCTTGCACAGTATTGAGCAACCTGGTCAGCGTATCGATTACCAGCTACCTTATAGTCATTTCCTGACTGGTGAGCAGCACACTTGACTACTGCCAATTCTTTTGGCAATTGTATTGCTTCCAACACTTCCTTTACAAATCTCCCATTCTTTATGGGGGATCCTGAAGAAGTCATGAAATCCTTTTGCATCCAGAGTTGGCCAAAGTCATGCACAACCCCGTAACCATATTGGCTGTCAGTAAATATGGTTACTTTCCAATTTTTCCCAATTTTGCAGGCTTTCATTAAAGCTATCAATTGGGCTACATGTGCAGACTTGACTCCTGGTAAACAGGATGCTTCAACTACTCCAGTAATTTTGCATACAGCATAGGCTGCACTTAATCCCCTTTCCTCATGCCTCAAACATGAGCCGTCTACAAAAAGCTCATGGTCAGATTCCTTTAGGGGTTCTTCCTGTATGTCAGGATGGGGCTTAGTGCATAGTTCTGTCACATCCAAGCAGTCATGCTCGACTTCATCTCTCACGTCTTCTCCATGCACATCTGGCAATAGAGTAGCACGGTTTAACATGGTACACCTAACCACTGTCACATTTTCAGCTTCCAAAATGATTCTTTCATACTTAGTCATCAGACTAGGTATAAGATACTGTGTTCGAGTTCTTGTTAAAAGAATCTCAACTGAATGTGGAACATATACTTTTACTAGATGTCCTATCACAATTGACACACTTTGTTCTAAACTCATGCAAGTAGCAGCTACTGCTTTTAGGCAACCAGGTAAAGCTGAAGCCACAGGATCCAACGTAGCAGAAAAATATGCTACAGGACGTCAACTCAAACCATGTCTTTGGGTTAAAACTGAGAGTGCACAACCTTCTCTCTCACAACAGAACAATGCAAATTCTTTCGCATAGTCAGGCATACCTAGGGCAGGAGCCTCACACAAGCAATTTCTTAGTTTTACAAAGGCTTCCACACTTTGGTCATCCCAAACTATTGGGTCCTTTGCTCTCTTTTGTGTCGTCTGAATTAATGGCTTTGCTAACAAGGAAAAACCCACAATCCACTGCCTACAGTACCCCACTGTACCAAGAAACATTCTGATCTCTCTCTGGGTTTGTGCCAACTGCATCTGTTTTTATTATTTTTATTCTTTCAGGGGCGCTTTCCTCACTCCCCTTTCTATTTGGTGTCCCAAATATTTGACTCCAGTTTGACAAAATTGTAACTTTTCTGGGGATACTTTGTGTCCACCATCAGCCAAATAATTTAGTAATGCAATTGAATCAGTGACACAGTCATCTCAAGACTTTGATGCTACGAGCAGATCATCGATATACTGAACTAGAACTGAATTTCTAGGCATAACTAGTTTTTCTAGACACTTTTTAAAAATTTGATTGAAAATTGAAGGACTTTCTGTATACCCTTGAGGAACTTGATTCCATACTAAAATACGATCTTCAAATTTAAATGAAAAGAGATACTGACTGTCTGAATGTAAAGGAATGCAAAAGAATGCTTGACATAAATCAGTTACTGAAAACCATCCAGCATTCCAGCGTATCGTATATAGAATCACTGCTGGATTAGGTCCTACAGGACAGCAAGGTACCACAATCTTATTAATCTTCCTTAAATCTTATACTATCCGGCATTTTCCACCTGCCTTTTTAAGACTAATTATAGGTGAAATACAAGGACTGCTCATTATTTCATTCAAAATGCCATTCGATCAATTGCGGAAGCAACTCCTGCTTTAACTTCAGGACTCATCTTGTATTGTCTGGTGTTAGGGTAAACTGCACCTTCCTTCACAGTCACTTTCACTGGGTCTACATTTACTATTAATCCCACTTCTTTAACAGTGAAATCCCATTCTTCTGGATTCACAGTTGTTTTTAATTCTTCTGTTAAGTTGTTTTTTGTCATCAATGAATACATCTCATCTACTTCTGTGCCTTGTTTTGCCAACATTATTTTATAGATACTGTCTTCATCAGGGGTCTGAATAACAACACCATACGGTGTGCAATAAATTGTGCAATTCATTTTCTACAGTAAGTCCCTCCCTAGCAAGTTTACCAGACTAGAGTCGCGTACCACAAATTTGTGCATTTCTTTAAAATTACCAATGCGCACTTCCATTGGTTCAGTGATCACGGTTCTAATCAGCTTATTAGACACACCTACTACTTGGATGGCTTCTCCCGAGAGAGGTAGGTTTGGGATGTCTGCTGTTCTCTCAGTAGAATGGGTAGCACCAGTGTCCAACAGAAAAGTGATATATTTTCCCATCAATAATTGGACCAGACTGGTCTATCCGCAAGGATGCGCCAAGTTCGCAGTCCTCTTCCTCCTCCCTCAGGCACCATCATTGTTCATTGTCGCTGTCACTGCTATTTTTCAAAAGAATTTGTGAGGTTACAGAATTTTGTTTACCACTTCCTCCTGGAAATCCTCGTCCGCAATGTACTTTGGCTTGTTCATAATATTTTGCATAGGGGCAGGTGGCACATGACACTACTGATTAACAACCTGCTGCGGTTGATTCACTAGCACCTCATTCTGCATCTGTGGATTTAAATTTTGATTTGGGCCATTATTATTCTGAATATTTTTACACTCGTTTTTCTAATGTCCCAGCTTTCCGCACCCATGACAAGGAAACATCTTCTTTGCATCCTCTCTACTCATTCGTCCTCTTGGTTTTCCTCCACTCCCTGCATTATCACTCTGACCCTGTTCTTTAGATTGACCATCAGTCTGACTATTTAATTTAAGTCCCAGTTGTTCTGCCAATTTTACTTGTGCCCACATAATCTTTTCTTTTAACTTTTTATGCCTGGCCTCAATGTCATCACTGCAATATTTGACATATTTTAATATGTCATATATAGGCTTTCCCTGCCAGCACAACATGCGCTGTTGAATCACCTGACTAATTTCTGGTTTCAGACCATACACAAACCGATACACAAAATGACCCATGTCCTTATCACCAATGTTCTCAAATCCGCTATACTGTTTAAACACCTGTAAGAGGCGTTCATGATAAGCATGGATAGATTCATTTGGTTCTTGGGTTGTTCTATCTATTTTTACCCAATCTGTTTCTTTCAGTGGAATTTTCCCTTTCAAGAAAGTAATCACTTGGTGATATTTCTTCATTACTTCGTCTGATAGGGCTCCTGTTTTTTAATCTCTTGGATACTCATCAATAGGCTAATCAACTGTAATTTTACGTTCTGTCCATAAATCGGCAGGTACCACTATGTCAAACAGACCATCCAAATCTTTCAGTAAAACTTTTGAAACCTTCACAAACCTTTCCACCTGCTTGTACCATTCAACTGGTTTTTCTCTCGGCTTGGGAAAATCATTAGTAAATGACAAAATATCTTGTCTACTCCATGGAGCATGCACATATCCCCCTCCAGGTACTTCCCTCATGGGGCACAATCTCTCTGCCTTTCCTGATTCTTTTAATAAATATTCAAGTGCTGTCCGACTTGCCTGTGCTTCCTCCTTTTTCTTTTTCCACCTGGTTTTCTACCTGTCTAAGTCTTCCCTCTTTTGTAAAATAGTCATTAACTCTTTAAATTGTAATTTTCTTCCAGACACGTTCATATTTTCCAAATCTTTGTCAGTAAACTCCGCTCTATAGGGTTTCTGCAATACAATTGATCTCCCTATTTCCATTCCCATTTCAGAGGCAAGTTATGTCCATTTTTCATGGAATATCTTTGCATTTCTAGTTATGCTTCTACATGTGCACAATAACTCTTCTTCACTGTAAGTATTTCGTCTATCTATTCCCACATTTCCAGCTATCATCTCTTCCAATTCCACTTTTAATTTGTAAATTTCTAAAATCTTTGGGGGTGCGCTTTGTTTTTCCATTCCCTGTGCCCATCTCTACAGATGCTCTGGAGTTACTGCTGTTGAGCTTCTCACTCCTGAGGATGCCACTGACCTTCCTTATTTTGAACTACTGGGTGTAACTCTTTTCGGGGTTTCATTTGCCTGTTCCCTTATTGGAAGATCCATTAGCGAAATTACAGAATCACACTCACTGGCTTGATAATCAGTTATTACAGTTACTTTTCCAGGATTATTCAAAGGAGTTGTTACAGCTTGCGGTTTTGGACAATTTAGCTTGTCTCCATATAATGGAACAACGGGACCTATAGTTACGGGTATTGTCAATGCTTCAGGGTTTATATTTAATTGATTTATCTTCTGTATTAACTCCTCTCTGTTGTTATTCAATGTTTCATTTTCTTTGTCATGAAGTATTCTATTTACTGTTGGATCATGTAAAATCTGTGGAATTAAAGGTGTTCCCAGGACTGGTGCACTTCGAGTGACTCTACTGGGCTATTCCTGGTACGGAGGAGGGTTTTTAGTTAAAATGTACTCCATAAATTCATCATCTGATTCACCATAACGGTCACTTTCATGTGTTTAGTTTTTTCCTTACACTTGCCCCCTGACTGTTCTTCAGCCATAAATACTGGATATAATCCTTCTAACACCATTGCTTTTCTCCATTGCTTCCTCTGACCCTCACGTGACTCACGCAAATACCTAGGGAAATGACCCATGTATCTTCCACTTCTTTTCTTCTCTCGCTCATATGATTCAGTCTCCCATTCTTCTAGTCATCCTGGGTTTGGGATCTAAGTCATTCATTCGCATCCTCAAATTCTGCAAAATTCTCCCATTAAAGGTACCATGTTCTGGAAAAGCTAGAACATCATCACCTTTCGTGTACTCTATCCAATTCTCCATCCATACACACGTATGATATCCTCTCTCCATCATCATGAATGGAGCAGGCGTTTTTGGCAGAGGTAAAGAAATTCCCTCCCTGGTCAATACAGGCTTATCTTTCTCAAAGAAATTCTTAATTATCTTTAGTAGTGACATTTTTCTCTTTTCACCATACATTCTATACTGTGATTACATAAACAATAATCTGCACTCTTTCAAACTTTCTTGTCAGGGCGACTTGTACCAAAAGTCAAATGAGAATCAAGCATACAAAATGTTGCCAACCAATCTAAAAACAACTTTCATTCAATCACCCAATCCGATTGTGGCTCACACTCCTGGGATGACCAATACCAGCGCGGCCTTTCGATGTAGTCAATTCTGCTCCTCACTACTAACTCATCCTTTACAATTCTGTGTCAGTCACACGCCTGCTATTTTAACCTATCCCTGTATAGAAAATTGGGGATTGATTCAGTAAGGACTACAGAGGCCAGAATCAGTATTTTAGCTATATACACATATGAATGCCTCTGAGCCCATAAATCACAATATTGCCTTAGCTTTCAGTCCCTTTTATTGACTGAAAGTATCAATTTAATTTTTCTATTTTATACTTAATTTGAAACGAGAAAACACTTCATCAATAGACTTTTCTCCTATCTCTTACATAAAACACACAGATGTCTTGTACACTTATTTACACTTTTAGACATAAACATAAAACAAATGGTGCATCGAATGCGCAAATCAAATCTCCAACATGAAATGTATTTCCTATACAATACAGTACACAAATGTCCAACTAGTTACACCTTTGGGACCTTAACTTGGTTGGTCCTCGATTATCACAGTCTTTTTTGGTCAGAAACGATTTTTTAAATAGTTTTGTGAGGGAACATTAGATTTGTTATATTTCCTACAAGGGGAACATAAACACTTTAGTGCTTTTCCTGATATGTTCTGAGTCTCTGCTTGTCTGTTGCCGACGCATTTCGACCTGTAATGTGTGGACCTGCGACTTCATGGTGAGGTCTTCTTCAGGGCTTATTATGTTTCTAAAAGGACATCTTTCGCCTGTATGGGTAACAATATGCCTAATTTTAGTGTAAATTCTTTTAGATGCCTCTTAATAGTGAATCAAATCAGATAAACTTACGTACCGTATTTTCTATTATTCGGGTTTTACCAGACTGGCAGCTTCCCTTGTCCTATAGGAATATATATATTTTTGTTAGGAAAGGGGTGTCCCTCTGGACGTAGGACATATACACCCATTTTGGACTTGCTGAGTTCATTAAATGTGTACCTACCCTCTTATTCGTAGAGAGGTAAAAAGCTTGTCCAATTTCGTAATAACTGCAGCTCTGTACGTTCATGCGGTTGCTTGTTGCTGTAAGAATTTTAAGGTCATATTTTAATGGTACCGCGGGGAACAAATGATTTTTACTCTGTTGTCATACAAATAACCCATGTCTAGGTATCTCACCCCACTGTGAGAAATGGAGGGTTGGCTAGTTATTTGGGTTGTTAATGCGGGGTGTGGGCTGGGAGCGCTTGATGAGGTTTTGTTCTTGTGCCTGTAAGTGAACCTTCGTGCCCCACAGCTTGTGTCACCCGTTTGTGATGTTAATCTGTGAATGTTGGTTCTGTTATTCTCTTTGGGACTTACTTTCTGAAAAAGGGATCTCCGACTTTCCTTTTCTTTCCGCTCGTTCTCTCCGCGTCTTCGCCGTTTTGGAGCTTCTTACGTGTCTGTTGCCGGCTGTTTTGATTTGTTTGTCATGTGCGTGGCGCGCCTACGTTCCGTGTCATGCCTTTACCGTTGCCAAGGGGATGTTTCGTTTAAGCCTTTCTCTACTTTTTGTTCCGTGTCATGACGTCGCTCTTACCATGGGGTTGTTTTGTTGTTTTTGTAAATAAAGTTTTGGTAACGCTCTCTCATTTACGTCCGAGGTGTCCTTTTTCGTCTAGTTTTTTGGGGAAATGTTACTGTCCTTATGACTTGAAATTTTCTTAACTTCGTGGAAGGATGTTTCGTGTACATTATTCAGGGGATGTAATAGTGTGGCAACTGCTCGACTGTGAGTTTTGGTACATTATTCAAAATTCTGAAGTTCACCTGTTTTTCGACAGATTGGTCTGTAATTTCAGTAGTTACGGGTGGTGGAATACAAAAGTACCCTTTCTTTATATGATATTTGAGAGTTCTGTTATCTCATTTAGTCCATTTTTGATTGTGCCCAAGAACATTATGGTTTTTGCTTCTATCTTGGATAAAAGAGAGTCTCTATTTTTTCCTTTTATATGTCGCAGTACTGTCCATTTTATTTCATTGGGTCCATGGTTTCTTTCAGTGCAATGTGCAACCATTGGTGCATTAGGCGTCTTGCATTTGATTCGTGACCTGTGTTGAGAAATCCTGTTTTTTATGGGTTGAGTCGTTTTTCTGATGTATGCTAGTGAGCAGGGGCAAACCACACAGTATATGACATTGTGGGTATTGCAGTTCGTAAAGTTTTCATGATTGATGAACTTGGTGCCATATATAAATTTTGTTCCTTCGAGTGTGCTGTCGCACGAAACGCAATTTCCACATTTTCTGTGTCCTTTAATAGGTGGCAATGACAACATAGTCCTTAATGTGGTTTCCGATTTTGTCATGGTTGTGTTTGCACGTACCAGTTTTTCTTTTATACTCTTGTTTTTTTTCAAAGCAAATATTGGTATTTGTTTGAACGGTGGCAGGTCATTGACTGTATTCCAATTTTTTCTGATAATTTTTTGTATTCCATTTGTGCATCCTGAGAATGTTGTTACGCAGACAAGGGGCATGTCTTCCTTCTTGTTTTTTGGAGTAAGGAGGGACTCACGAGGAGTGTACCAGGCTCTTTTCATTGCTTTCTTCAAAAGCTTTTTTAGATAGATTTGCATTTTCAGTTTTTCCAAAAATTCTGTCGCGTTTTTGAAGTAATCTTCCTTTTTTGAGCAATTACGCCTTATTCTGAGGAATTGGCTGAATGGTAAATTTTCTCACAGATTGCGTTGGTGGAAGCTTGAAAAATGTAGAATCGTGTTTCTATCAGTTTTTTTGGTGAAAAGTGTGGTATATAGATGACCGTCTTCATGTTTCTCCAGGATGTCAAGGAAATTCATTTCTGTTTTGTTGGAGTTTACAGTAAATTGGATATTTTGATTCCTGTTGTTAAGCCAAGTCACAAATATTTCGAGTTGTTCTTTGTTGCCTCGCCAGAGCATGAACACATCGTCGACATATCGACGCCAGATTTTGATGTGTCCATCATGGAGGTTGTTGTTATAAATCCACCTCTCTTCGAATAGAACCATAAACATTATAGCCATTTCCGGAGCGAAGGGACAAAATCTCCACAGTCGAGCAGTTGGCACACTATTACATCCCCTGAATAATGTACACAAAACATCCTTCCACGAAGTTAAGAAAATTTCAAGTCATAAGGACAGTAACATTTCCCAAAAAAACTAGACGAAAAAGGACACCTCGGACGTAAATGAGAGAGCGTTACCAAAACTTTATGCACAAAAAAAAAAAACAACCCCATGGTAACAGCGACGTCATGACACGGAACAAAAAGTAGAGAAAGGCTTAAACGAAACATCCCCTTGGCAACAGTAAAGGCATGACGCAGAACGTAGGCGCGCCACACACATGACAAACAAATCAAAACAGCCGGCAACAGAAACGTAAGAAGCTCCAAAACGGCGAGGACGCGGAGAGAACGAGGGGAAAGAAAAGGAAAGTCGGAGATCCCTTTTTCAGAAAGTAAGTCCCAAAGAGAATAACAGAACCAAGATTCACAGATTAACATCACAAACAGGTGACACAAGCTGTGGGGCACGAAGGTTCACTTACGGGCACAAGAACAAAACCTCATCAGGCCCTCCCAGCCCACACCCCGCATTAACAACCCAAATAACTAGCCAACCCTCCGTTTCTCACAGTGGGGTGAGATACCTAGACATGGGTTATTTGCATGACAACAGAGTAAAAATCATTTGTTCCCCGCGGTACCATTAAAATATGACCTTAAAATTCTTACAGCAACAAGCAACCGCATGAACGTACAGAGCTGCAGTTATTACGAAATTGGACAAGCTTTTTACCTCTCTACGAATAAGACTGGGTAGGTACACATTTAATGAACTCAGCAAGTCCAAAATGGGTGTATATGTCCTACGTCCAGAGGGGCACCCCTTTCCTAACAAAAATATATATATTCCTATAGGACAAGGGAAGCTGCCAGTCTGGTAAAACCCGAATAATAGAAAATACGGTACGTAAGTTTATCTGATTTGATTCACTATTAAGAGGCATCCACAGGAATGTACACTAAAATTAGGCATATTGTTACCCATACAGGCGAAAGATGTCCTTTTAGAAACATAATAAGCCCTGAAGAAGACCTCACCACGAAGTCGCAGGTCCACACATTACAGGTCGAAATGCGTCGGCAACAGACAAGCAGAGACTCAGAACAGGAAAAGCACTAAAGTGTTCCCCTTGTAGGAAATATAACAAATCTAATGTTCCCTCACAAAACTATTTAAAAAATCGTTTCTGACCCTGCTAAGGACCAAAAAAGACTGTGATAATCGAGGACCAACCAAGTTAACCCCTTCGCTGCTAGGCCTTTTCCCCTCCTGTGCTAAGCCTTTTTTGGGCTATTTGGGGTAGTGCGCGCTTAGGCCCCTGTAACTTTTTGACCACAGTAGGTATCCACGCCAAATTTGCGTCCTTTTCTTCCAAAATCATGGGGATTCTAAAGGTACCCAGGGTTTGTAGATTCTCCTAGAGGGTTCCCAGAAATTAGTCAAAATACCGCAAAATTTTGTTTTTTTTTGGGAAAAATGGGGAACAGTGGCTGCAAATGAAAGCGTCTGGGTTTTTCTCTGCAAATGATATAAAAAAAGCGTTTGTGGGGCTGAAATCACCATTCCTCCAGCTTTTAGGGAATGACAGATGTTTGTCAGAAATCCAACATTTTTTACACAGTTTTGACTTTTTTCTGGGACATACCCTATTTTTGCAATTTTTTGTGCTTTCAACCTCCTTCCAGATATTGGTAGAAATGGGTCAAAAAGCAATAATGGATCCTGGAAAGCTGTACATTTTTTAAAAGTAGACAAAATTCTGAATTCAGCAAGGGGTCATTTGTGTAGATTCATCAAGGTTTCTTTATAGAAACTAACAGTTAAGTATAGGAAAAATTAAAAATTTGTTGAAAAAAGCAGCCTTTTGAGTCAACGTTTTCACCTGTAACTTCTTCTAATTATGACATCTCTTTGAAAGCAATGTACCGTTACATCCGGTGGACCTTCCTGGTTGTGGGGATATATAGGACTTGTAGGTTCACCAAGAGCCCAACAAACCCAGAGTAAAAAGCTGAGCAGCATTTTGTAATGTTTTTTTTTTTTTGTTCCGGGTATATAGCAATTATTGTGGGAAAATGTATAATTGGAAAAATCGGTATGAAAGACACCTATGTATTTCTGAAATGGGAACAAATTACAGAGTTTAGAAACTGCATATTTGCACATTTTCGAAATTGGGAATACTTATACTTGCATGACAATTATTGGTCATTTTTCAAAATGACTTTTTTTTTACACAATGTCTTTCATTTGGAATGGAGAAATGCATCAAAAATCAATAGGTAATAACAGTTGCTTTACAAATCTGAACTACCCTAAGTCTCCCGATAAAAATGGTACCTCACTTGTGTGGGTAGGCATAGTGCCCACGACAGGAAGTGGCTCAAAACCTAAGGTGAACACACCACAATTTCACACTGAAAATTTACACTTTTTTTGCGAAGAGTCTAGCTGTAGTTTTTTAACCCTAGCCCTGCCGGCACCTAGGGAAACCTAGCAAACCTATACATTTTTGAAAACTAGACACCCAGGGGAATCCAGAATGGGGTGACCTGACTGCCTCCCACCATGGTCTGTTACCCAGAATACCTTGCAAACGTAAAATATTGACAAAAAAAACACATTTTCCCCACATTTCTGTGATGGAAAGTTCTGGAATCTGTGTGGATCCACAAATTTCCACCCACCCCGCATTCCCCAAAGTCCTACGAGAAAAATGGTACCTCACTTGTGCGGGTCAGCCTATTGCCCGCGACAGGAAACGGCGCAAAACGCAACGTGGTCACACCTCAATTTTGCAGTGAAAAATGACCCTTTTTTGGCAAAGTGACTAGCTGTAGTTTTTTAACCCTAGCCCTGCCGGCACCTAGGGAAACCGAGCAAACCTACACATTTTTGAAAACTAGACACCCAGGGGAATCCAGGATGGGGTGACTTGACTGCCTCCCACCATGGTCTGTTACCCAGAATCCCTTGCAAACGTAAACAATTGACAAAAAAAACACATTTTCCCCACATTTCTGTGATGGAAAGTTCTGGAATCTGCGTGGATCCACAAATTTCCACCCACCCCGCGTTCCCCAAAGTCCTACGAGAAAAATGGTACCTCACTTGTGTGGGTCCGCCTATTGCCCGCGACAGGAAACGGCGCAAAACGCAACGTGGTCACACCTCAATTTTGCAGTGAAAAATGACCCATTTTTGGCAAAGTGACTAGCTGTAGTTTTTGAACCCTAGCCCTGCCGGCACCTAGGGAAACCTAGCAAACCTATACATTTTTGAAAACTAGACACCGAGGGGAATCCAGGATGGGGTGACTTGACTGCCTCCCACCATGGTCTGTTACCCAGATTCCCTTGCAAACATAAAAAATTGTCAAAAAAAACACATTTTCCCCACATTTCAGTGATGGAAAGTTCTGGAATCTGCGTGGATTCACAAATTTCCACCCACCCCGCATTTCCCAAAGTCCTACGAGAAAAATGGTACCTCACTTGTGCGGGTTGGCCTAGTGCCCGCGACAGGAAACGGCGCAAAACGCAACGTGGTCACACCTCAATTTTGCAGTGAAAAATGACCCTTTTTTGGCAAAGTGACTAGCTGTAGTTTTTGAACCCTAGCCCTGCCGGCACCTAGGGAAACCTAGCAAACCTATACATTTTTGAAAATTAGACACCCAGGGGAATCCAGGATGGGGTGACTTGACTGCCTCCCACCATGGTCTGTTACCCAGAATCCCTTGCAAACGTAAAAAAATGACAAAAAAAACACATTTTCCCCACATTTCTGGGATGGAAAGTTCTGGAATCTGCGTGGATCCACAAATTTCCACCCACCCCGCATTCCCCAAACTCCTACGAGAAAAATGGTACCTCACTTGTGCGGGGCGGCCTAGTGCCCGCAACAGGAAACGGCGCAAAACACAACGTGGTCACACCTCAATTTTGCAGTGAAAAATGACCCTTTTTTGGCAAAGTGACTAGCTGTAGTTTTTTAACCCTAGCCCTGCCGGCACCTAGGGAAACCTAGCAAACTTATACATTTTTGAAAACTAGACACCCAGGGGAATCCAGGATGGGGTGACTTGACTGCCTCCCACCATGGTCTGTTACCCAGAATCCCTTGCAAACGTAAAAAAATGACAAAAAAACACATTTTCCCCACATTTCTGGGATGGAAAGTTCTCGAATCTGCGTGGATCCACAAATTTCCACCCACCCCGCGTTCCCCAAAGTCCTACGAGAAAAATGGTACCTCACTTGTGCGGGTCGGCCTAGTGCCCGCCACAGGAAACGGCGCAAAACGCAACGTGGTCACACCTCAATTTTGCAGTGAAAAATGACCCTTTTTTGGCAAAGTGAGTAGCTGTAGTTTTTGAACCCTAGCCCTGCCGGCACCTAGGAAACCTACCAAACCTATACATTTTTGAAAACTAGACACCCAGATGAATCCAGGATGGGGTGACTTGACTGCCTACCACCATGGTCTGTTACCCAGAATCCCTTGCAAACGTAAAAAAATGACAAAAAAAACCATTTTCCCCACATTTCTGTGATGGAAAGTTCCGGAATCTGCGTGGATCCAGAAATTTCCACCCACCCCGCGTTCCCCAAAGTCCTACGAGAAAAATGGTACCTCACTTGTGCGGGTCGGTCTAGTGCCCACGACAGGAAACGGCGCAAAACGCAACGTGGTCACACCTCAATTTTGCAGCGAAAAATGACCCTTTTTTGGCAAAGTGACTAGCTGTAGTTTTTGAACCCTAGCCCTGCCGGCACCTAGGGAAACCTAGCAAACCTATACATTTTTGAAAACTAGACACCCAGGGGAATCCAGGATGGGGTGACTTGACTGCCTACCACCATGGTCTGTTACCCAGAATCCCTTGCAAACGTAGAAAAATGACAATAAAAACACATTTTCCCCACATTTCTGTGATGGAAAGTTCTGGAATCTGCGTGGATCCAGAAATTTCCACCCACCCCGCGTTCCCCAAAGTCCTACGAGAAAAATGGTACCTCACTTGTGCAGATCGGTCTAGTGCCCGCCACAGGAAACGGCGCAAAACGCAATGTGGTCACACCTCAATTTTGCAGTGAAAAATTACCCTTTTTTGGCAAAGTGACTAGCTGTAGTTTTTGAACCCTAGCTCTGCCGGCACCTAGGGAAACCTACCAAACCCATGCATTTCTGAAAACTAGACAACCGGCTATTTCCAGGGAGGTATGGCTTGCGTGGATCCCCCAACACCAAAAGGTGTGAAAAAAGTGATTTTTTCAGCAAAAATTGAGGTTTGCAGGGGATTCTGGGTAAGGAAACGTTGGGGGATCCACTCAAGCCATACCTCCCTGGAAGCCGCCGGGTGTCTAGTTTTCAGAAATGCGTGGGTTTGGTAGGTTACCCTAGATGGCCGCCGAGCACCGGGTCAAAAACCAAAGTGACCCCCCTTGCAAAACCAGGTGGTTTTGCGATAGGCCATTTTGATGTCGCATCACTACGTTTTGGGCCCTTGCCTGCCGCAGGTACTTGGGCCTCCCACACAAGTGAGGCACCATTTTTACCGGGAGACCTGGGGGAACGCTGGGTGGTGGTAAATTTGTGTGAGCCCGGTGATGCCATAACTTTCCCACACCAAAATGTGTGAAAAAAGTGATTTTTTCAGCAAAAAATGAGGTTTGCAGGGGATTCTGGGTAAGGAAACGTTGGGGGATCCACGCAAGCCATACCTCCCTGGAAGCCGCCGGGTGTCTAGTTTTCAGAAGTGCATGGGTTTGGTAGGTTTCCCTAGATGGCCGCCGAGCACCGGGTCAAAAACCAAAGTGACCCCCCTTGCAAAACCAGGTGGTTTTGAGATAGGCCATTTTGATGTCGCCTCACTAAGTTTTGGGCCCTTGCCTGCCGTGGGTACTTGGGCCTCCCACACAAGTGAGGCACCATTTTTACCGGGAGACCTGGGGGAACGCTGGGTGGTGGTAAATTTGTGTGAGCCTGGTGATGCCACAACTTTCCCACCCCAAAATGTGTGAAAAAAGTGATTTCTTTCAACTAAAATTGAGGTTTGCAGGGGATTCTGGGTAAGGAAACAATGGGGGATCCACGCAAGCCATACCTCCCTGGAAGCCGCCGGGTGTCTACTTTTCAGAAATGTGTGGGTTTGGTAGGTTTCCCTAGATGGCCGCCGAGCCCCTGATCAAAAACTCATGGGACCCCCATTGCAAAACCAGGTTGGTTTGTGATAGGTAATTTTTATGTCACATCAATAGGTTTTGGGCCCTTCCCTGCCGCGGGTACGTGGCCCACCCATAAAAGTGAGGTACCATTTCTATTGGGATACTTGGAGAAATGCAGGGGGGTTGGAAATGTGTTGTTACTTTCCGCCGCATGAAAATTTAGGCAAAATAATGCAAGGAAAATGACAGAGTCACATTTTGAGATTTGCAGGACATTGTGGGTGAGTTAACTTGTTGAGATCCACAAGAGAGACCTCACCATGCACTCCCATGGGTGTTTAGTTTACGACAAAAACTACAGTTGTTAGGTTATTCTTAAATGAAATGTACAGCTTGGCAGAGAGACAAAACAGACAAAGAATACTGCACAGCCATCTATTCCTCAAGCACACACATGTACTGGTTGGATTTGGCACGAGGGCGAGTGATGGTTCAGTATATAACATTTTATTAACAAGAGATTTCACAAAAATGAAATGCACTGTCAATAAATGAAAGGACAAAAAACTGAACCAATGACTCGCAGCTCGTGAGCTGTAAAGCCACGTCAAGGCACCAACCGCTATACAGGCCATTCACACACCTTTCATACATGAGACACACAAGAACGTTCACACCACAGCACAAAACCAACACATTACAACATTCATAAAAAGGAACAAGGTACACCCTGCTTGATGAAAACAGAATAGAAATTTGTATGTACCCAACCATCTATTCCTGAAGCACACATACATACTGGTTGGATTTGGCACGAGGGCGAGTGATGGTTCAGTATATAACATTTTATTAACAAGAGATTTCACAAAAATGAAATGCACTGTCAATAAATGAAAGGACAAAAAAATTAACCAATGACTCGCAGCTCGTGAGCTGTAAAGCCACGTCAAGGCACCAACCGCTTTACAGGCCATTCACACACCTTTCATACATGAGACACACAAGAACGTTCACACCACAGCACAAAACCAACACATTACAACATTCATAAAAAGGAACAAGGTACACCTTGCTTGACGAAAACAGAATAGAAATTTTTATGTACCCAACCATCTATTCCTGAAGCAAACACACATACTGGTTGGATTTGGCACGAGGGTGAGCGATGGTTCAGTATATATACTTGTATTAACCAGAGATTTCACAAAAAAGAAATGCACTGTTAATAATTGAAAGTACGAGAAACTGAACCATTGACTCACAGCTCATGAGCTGTAAAGCCACGACAAGGCACCAACCTCTTTACAAACCATTCATACACCTTTCATACGTGTGACACATACAAAACCATTCACACCGCCAGCCGCGGGCCCAGCACATCACAACACTCACACCAGCAGACAGCGCCATTCAAGGGCCCATCACTTTCACACGCTCACATTCCAGACACACCAACCACACCAGCTCACGGATTGCGTGGAGTGGCGTTTGGCTAGCAGTGTGTGTAGTGACCAGCAGTTAGTCAGTACTTACACACCGCCAGCCAAGCACCAGTCCACGCACACTGCCAGCATACCGCCAGTCCACGCACACCGTCAAAATTATTTTTTTTAAACAAGGAAGAAAACACAAACCAATTGGAACTAGATACCAAACTATAACTACAAAAACAACAGCAGAAACGAAAGACATCATTCTATTGCCAAACGTGAAACTGAACAACTATATCAAACCATACAGACAAGGCAGTACACTATTAGACTCACAGTTACTCCCAAAAACTCTTTTTAGTGTGATACAATCTGAAACATGAGGGCACACACAGCCCAGGATTAGAAGGGCAATCGGCACAGTGCATACGAGTCTCCTTCCGCACACCTCTTCGCAAGCAGACTCTACATCTCTTACAGGGATTGTTCTTCAGCATTCGCTCATCACTCTGACAGCATCCCGAGCTCTGCAGCATCTCCATCTCAACGAGCTATCTAACTAACTAAACTACTTCAATTATACCTTTCTAATGCCATGCACCACCCATTAATGTTTCTATTTCGTAAATTTACTAATTCTGATTGGACAGGCAAAGGGGATGATCATCACACCACACCAGATTTTCAATAAAGTCTTTCAGTTCATTGTTAAATGATCCTGCCCCTTAATTTTTATTAATTAAATCTTTATTTCCACCCGCATTCACATCTTCATCAAACACAAAGTATACACTTCATATAGTCTTCTTCCTTTTTCACAGTGGGGCAAAAACACATTTTTAAATAATGATTCTGCCCTCCAAAGGGGGGGCAGAACAAACGGCAAGCATATCACCCCCATGGGGAGCGACCCTTGCCCAAGGGGCCGCTCCCCGACACAATTTTCAACATAAACAAAAAAAAAAAAGCATTCCTGCTGCACGATCGCGCACCAGCGCGATCGTGCAGCAGGAATGCTTTTTAAAAAGACATCAGAGGAAAGGAAAACCCTTTCCTTTCTTCCGATGCCTTTTTAAAAATACCCCCCACCCGCCACGGTGAAAAACTCACCTTCCTTTCCCCAACGCGCTGGAAGCAAATGGCTTCCAGCGCGTCGGGTAAACAAAGGGAAACCCTCAATGATTGATGACGTGGCGGGGGGAGGCAGGGGAAGCCCTTCCCCTGCCTTCCCCGGTTAACACAGGGAGATCGGTGTCCCACGGGGGGAGCGCCAGCGCTTCCCCCGTGGGTGGGTGTCACGACGGCCGGGAGCCGTCATGAGCACAGCTCCACTGTGAGTCATGACGGCTCCCGGCCGTCGTGAGCACAGAAGGGGTTAAGGTCCCAAAGGTGTAACTAGTTGGACATTTGTGTACTGTATTGTATAGGAAATACATTTCATGTTGGAGATTTGATTTGCGCAATCGATGCACCATTTGTTTTACGTTTATGTCTAAAAGTGTAAATAAGTGTACAAGACATCTGTGTGTTTTATGTAAGAGATAGGAGAAAAGTCTATTGATGAAGTGTTTTCTCGTTTCAAATTAAGTATAAAATAGAAAAATTAAATTGATACTTTCAGTCAATAAAAAGGACTGAAAGCTAAGGCAATATTGTGATTTATGGGCTCAGAGGCATTCATATGTGTATATAACCATTTTAACCTATCCCAGCACGGCTCTCTGTGACGTCTGTGCAACTCTGGTGACTGACTCCTCCTTTACAAGGTAATACGATAACTTTATTTCTTAAAACTTTGCATTAATTCTTCGTTAATAACAACATGAAAACATGCACTACTCTGTCTGTTCCACTAAAACAAAAAGGATAGATTAATTATTTTCACTGCGAGTAAAACCTTCCGCTTACTCTTCATACAAAGCGAGTAAAACCTTCTGTTTACCCTTCATTGAAGCTCAAGAGAACCTGTTATTCCTTCAGTATTGCCTTTCTAGGTGATATAAAACCAAAGTTTCACCATCAAACCCTTTTTGCTACCATCCACACTCACTTTTATGCGAAATAGTCCCTAATTTAACACTGCCAGCCCTGCGTAGCTTCTCATTGTTATTCTAACAGACGAGTAACCTCACTGCAGTGTGGCTTCTATCACCACCCGCTATTCATTCCCCGGGAATTTCCAGACAACATAAAGCAAGACATTAACGATTTCGTTAAAGCTTAACTCAATAATCAATAATCAATGCCCATCACCAAACTAGTCAATAATAAACAGAACTCTGCTACCAGAAAAACTGATCCAGCTGTAAAACCAGCCTTAGATACTTTAATACCATATACTCACTTTGGTCACTCACACTCATTCAGGCCAGTTAATACCTGCTGGGGTAAATTTTTATATTTTCTTTCTGGGATTAGTTATTTGCCATACCTAACTAATCTTTCACTGATCAAAAAGTTATTTCCTCAGATCAATGCACCATTGGTTGAACTAGTTGATGGTGAAATGACATGTATTAAAATAGTCTTCTCTGCAATGGAAATGACCACAACCTCATTTTTTTTAATGCTTTATCTAAATTAAATTCATGTGAGCCAAACTCAAAGTACAGTACAGTCTCTGTCACCCATAGAAGGAAAATTTAAATTAGCAAGACTTGATAAATGACGATACTCAGAAGGGACAGGATAGAGAGAGCAGCACAATTTCAAGTCTACAGAATTTATAGTTACCTAGAATGGTGTGAAACTCACCCCCTTAGCCAAGGAGTTTGGATAGAGACCCCGGGAAAGATCAGGAGTCAAGGATTCAGGACAAGATTCAGGACAGGATTCAGGACAGGATAAGATGACCTCTTCTAGATCCGACGCCTGCGTCTCACCCCTCTCTGACACTATCTTCCTCCTCGAGATTCTGCCGCGATCTTCTTCTAATTATTTGGCTATATTAGTAATTCTGCAATTTGGTTCTTCTTCAGCATTCGCTCATCACTCTGACAGCATCCCGAGCTCTGCAGCATCTCCATCTCAACGAGCTATCTAACTAACTAAACTACTTCAATTATACCTTTCTAATGCCATGCACCACCCATTAATGTTTCTATTTCGTAAATTTACTAATTCTGATTGGACAGGCAAAGGGGATGATCATCACACCACACCAGATTTTCAATAAAGTCTTTCAGTTCATTGTTAAATGATCCTGCCCCTTAATTTTTATTAATTAAATCTTTATTTCCACCCGCATTCACATCTTCATCAAACACAAAGTATACACTTCATATAGTCTTCTTCCTTTTTCACAGGACATCGTGCTAGTTTCCAGGGTATGTTACAGTTTCGTCCTTGGATGGCGTTCAAGGATTACATTGCGGCTTCTTGCTCACTCAGACTCCGCATGTGTAGAGGTCACATGGGATGCAGACTTCGGTTTCTAAGAACTAATAGAAAAAGTCAAAAGAGGTGTATTAATTTAAAAATAAAATGATTTCACTGTATACCACATATCTCTATTCTAATCTCATTTACTTTTAAATGCTCTCCCCGCATTAGCAATTAGTAATTCTCTTGGTTTAGTTTCAGCAAAGCAGATGCTTCGCATGTGAGCTTTTAGCGGCCATTTTAGAAGCGTCTGTGCAAGTGCAGAAAATTCCCTCCAAGCGACAGCTTGTCATACTGGGTAGATGCAGTTGACGCATGAGCATTACAGTTTCCCACATTTAGCAGCCATTTTAGATTTCACTCGAGTTACTTGTTAATAAGACACGTGAGCAAGCTTCCATCTTTCTAATAATTGGAATGTAGTCCTTGCTCCATCATGGGTAAGTGGGTAAATGTATGAATGAGTCGGAGAATGTATCAGTTCAAAGGTGAGAACATGTATGATGTCTCAGTGAGTGCCTATGCTTATCTGTGACAGATAATACACTTTCAGCCAGACCTATCAGCATTGCCAATGCTTGCTCATATTCACTTCAATAACTTTTTTCTTTATTGATGATGCTTACCTTATGTATGATTTGTATTTGCAGCTATAATAATGATTGCCACTCCTATCCAGTTTATTAAAGCATGGGGTGATTCCTTTTTAATTACATGGATGCAAAATATGATTTTAAGTTCAAATTTGTGAGGCTCATAATAAGCAGGATCTAGGGATAAAGTAACACAACTCTGCATCTGGTAGGATAAGTAAGAAACAGTTATCCATGCAGAAGTCAGAGAAGAGGTTCTTCTTCGAATGTAGTTCTGAACAGGAAACAGAGAAGGCTGCACATGTTGCAAATGAAATGCACAAAGAGAGTTGAGTCTGTGGAGGAGTGAAGGTGCTAGTCAGTTCTAAGCAAGAGTGGTTTCCATGTTATAGTCTTAATATTTATTTCTGGTATTGTGGTTTTGGTTACTGGGTGATTCAGTTGAATATTTTTGTATTTTTCGAGTAATATACTTTTTGATTAGCCACAATGCGATATTCAATTGAATTTGCAGATCTTCAGATTATACTTTGTTTCTTTGAGAAATTCAGTGGTGGTTCATCAATCTAGGCATTAGGGCATTGTCCTTTCAGGGCAAGCTACCAGCGATGTATTCTATCTTCGGTGTGTGTATTTTTTTTTTTAAAATGAAATTGTTTGCCTTCGATTCACCTTTTCTATTGCAAATCAGGGAGATTGACAAGGAGAACACATATGACTAATTAAAGTGCACATGTCAGGGTGTCTGGTTTCTTGCAATGTCCAGCCTGACATACATACTTCATACCTCTGCAGGTCATGCTGTGTTAGGGAGCAAAGGGAAACAAGCATTTGCAATGCAATAGGTCTCGCATTTATGAGAGTTTGAGCTATTGGCATTGTAAATTACAATGCCTTTGATTTATGTGTTTTTAAAACCGATAAATAAATGGCATTGTCATTTACAATGCCAATAGCTTAAACTTCTGCAAATACAAGACCTATTGCATTGCAAATGTGTGCTATAATTTTTTTAAAAAGCTATTAGGAGAGTGTGTGTTCTGCCTGCAACAGAAGGCATGACAATGCTATTTGAGATAATAGTGCTCGGAAGCTGTAATTAAAGCCTACTGAGGTTACAAAATGAGACAAGGCAGTAGTAAGGAGGGACTACTACGACTTTTGACCAATGAACAGCCACAGTTTACAGTGGACTATGACACAAGCCAATAAAAAATGTGTGCAGAGAGTGGGCGGGGCGTCAAGTCCCTACCTCAATACAGCATGCCTCGCAGAGCAGCGCATGCGCTGCCCAGGCTTGACCTAAAAAGGTACATATGGTAACCAACAGATTCATAGATTTGGCCCTTCTCATAACCGGAGGTCCATAGCGATGCATTGGAAGACTCACACTCCCCCAAACGTGAAACATTGGTGCGCAGCAACCATTAAGTTGGACAGGACCAAGGCAATGACTTTGCAGCATGAGGAAATTTGAGTATTGAGGTGTACTCCCATTGCGGCACAGTGGGAGGGAGTATTGCATGAACTCTGGTTGTTCAAAGACTCCTCAGTGGCCTAGTTGGGAAGTCTCCCGCTACTGATCACTGATACTACTGGTGTCTGGTATGCAAGGTGTGTCTGGTGTCCTTCACATAGTGCTCCTGAGACTCTCTGCTCAAGGGGATGGAGGGGGGTTGGTCCACATTACTCTCGGAATCTAACTGTGAGTTGTGCTGCGAGGTGAGAGGGGGTGTGGGTCTGCACTGCTGACTGGTGCAGTCAAAGTATGGTACTCCCTGATGTGATATGATGGTTGTTAATGTTCTAAACATATTATACTGAACCGACTGCTCCTAACCAAATACTGTCAGTACCAGGTAATGTCTAATACATGACTGTACTTCAAACACCCCTATGATGTAACACGTGCGTTGTACTGGAAAACTAATGAAGATTGTCAAAAAAAAAAATCACAAGTTCAAATGGTGGCAAACCTACTCAGTCATTCATCCTTCTGAGGTCAATTAATTGAGCATGACTGAGTTGGGTAACAATAAAGATGTGTTATTTGTCAATAGTGCCAAGAGAGCCCCTCCGGGTTTACACTATGCCTGCTATGTTAGGTTGGGTATTAACTGTCCCAAACACCATGGTCTTATTAGGCATCAAATCTAGTGGCATTACAATCTTCCTCCTCATCCTGACACATGTATCCTTGGGACAACGGAAATAATTATTATCAGACCCCAGATTCATTATAATCAATATAATTTTTGTCACCTTATTTTGTCACTTAGCAATCATTTGGGCATCATGTACTCGCTTAAAATTCGATACAACTGGCAACACACAGTTGTCAAAGTCTCTAAGCATTCTTCTAGGAAAGGTGAAAAAAAATGCATTGCAATCAGAGCGACTTGCGAACATAAGGGACACATTTTTTTCCATAACAGACATTAATATCCACGCTCTTTAAGGTTTGATGATGACTGCTCTTCCAGTGGTGTTAAGTGGACTCTTCGGTAGCGAGACAAAGGTCCTTCCTTCCCCCTTATTTTCTAGTATTTCTATATACTTTCTGGTCATTTCAAAAAATCTTTGGATAGTTTGCAAAATGTCAGAAATCTGTCGGGAACTAACAAATCTGCATTTTCTGCATAAAAATGCTCGCTGTAGGTGTGGACTGTCCATAGTGAAGAGAGGCTGATCTTTCATACCTCCTGTCCTCGCAATGAATTTGTGCCTGAAGGAAGGATGGTATCTTCAGCAAGCCACTACCTCGGTTCCACCCAGGCCATTCAAATTATCCTTTTACAGTAATATCCTCAGGACTGGTAACAAGGACTCTTTTGTACAAATTAATTGCATGTAAAGTGACAGGGTGGGCACTAGGGCCATGCCTACATCGTCGTCGTCAGGATACTAGGTTTCTAGAATAAGGCATTCATTTCACGTGCTGGTGAAGGTGGATTATGGGAATTGAGTCACAAGTTGCTTCGACTAAACCAATGGCACTGACTCGCCTAATGACGATGATTTGAAGAGAATGGGCTGGCCTGGATACATGGTGCCCTGACATCATGGAGTTAGGGGGTAACACACATAAAAAATAAAATCTTGTATCATGGAAATGCTCTCCACCCTGCTCGGGAACAGCCAATGTCTGCTGATCATCATTGACCTGCGTATTTTGTGTGTTTTTCGCTTTAGTGATGCAGCCACATTTTCGCTTTTAAGTAAACATCTTGAGTGACCCAGATATTATCATTAACTGCCTTCAGCATGACACTCTGAGGGAAAGGGTTAAAGTTAGCCAAATGTGCTGAGGTTCACAGGAGCGAAGAGAGAGAAACCAGAAGGGAGTGCGGGGCGTGGGAGGGGAGAAGTACTGAACAAGGCGTGTTGAGGAGGAAAGAGGGAGGAAAATGAATGGAGAGACGCGCATTCCAGGGCAAATCCCTTAATCTCCTGTACCTGAAAAGTGAATGAACAGAGAGCAAGCAGATAGCATTTCTTTTTTTTATGTAGTGTTGCAGCACCTGAAAGAACACCATCAGGGCTGCTAGCACCAGCGCTGCCCACAGTGGCAGGGAGCTAACCCAAGCCATGCTGCAGCCAAAGAGGACTTGGGGTGTTCAGTGCACCACCTTCAGCGCGTGCCTCTGACTCCTTGCTCCTGGCATGACATGCAAAGAGTGGCAGAGAACGGGCGCTCTGCACTCACGTGCTCTCAATAACACAGGTAGGCTGGAGGCGGGACTAAAGTTTAAAATGAACAAGTTACCAGCCACCTCCTCCCACCTGTCATAGAAGAGTGGCAAGACACTGTAGCTGCAGTCGGCGCCATGTTGGAAGGGCACGGCTTCCAGTTAGTGTCTTTAAATGCCAAGATAATAGCAATTATTGGCTCCTCCTAGCCTCCGTATTTTTTGTAGCCTAGCGG
Organism: Triturus cristatus; assembly: GCF_964204655.1. NCBI lineage: Eukaryota > Metazoa > Chordata > Amphibia > Caudata > Salamandridae > Triturus > Triturus cristatus. The sequence goes on from NC_140585.1 coordinate 1,171,151,942, forward strand.
GGGGAGGATCAAGGAAGTTTGCACTATATAAAAATGCCCCCCAAAAAAGCAGTGTACCAGCGGGTCAAGTTTGCACTATACAAAATTGCACCAAAAAAAGCAGTGTTGGGAGAGCGCTGCCTACCGGGGCCCTTACAGTAGAAGACACTAGACACCTAGCTGCTCCAATTCAGCAATGCTCATAGACTGGTTGGGCTGCAACCATAATTGCAAGTCGGTGTATTTGCAAACAAGCCCAATCACCTTAAAAAAAATGGCCATAATAAAACAAATCCTACCAAAGGACGCCCAATTGCCGTTGACATCAAAAAGTTTAAAAACGCTACATAAATACAATAAATAGAGGGGGAGGCACGGTGCATGAGGCAGCACCAACACAACTGGGGTGGTAAAAGGACATGGGAGGGAGGAATGCAATATTTACATGTAAGCAGCCATGGCGCCAAAGCTGAACATTGGCAGACAGTAACAGACCAGAAAACCAAGAGATAAAAGACTCCCCCTCAGAGCACATAAAGACCAATAGCGGAATGAGACAGTAGTTAGTCCCTGCTGCCTGGGAGGAACGGAAGAGAAAAAGGAGGGACAAAGAGGCAGGACTGACCACTAGCAAGCAAGGATTTTTAAAGGACACTGAAACAAACAAATTAAAAGCAGGGGGATGGCTTTAAGCCAACATGAGAAATTACAACAGGTCTCGAATGCTCGACCAAAAAAGACACAGTCCCATAGTCTCCAATGGAGCACTGGGGTTTCTTGCCTGTTCAGTGAATGCACTGTTTTCATGCTCTTTATTGTAACTAAAAGCATGAGTGCAACATTTGGATTGGTTTGGGCGGGATTGACAGACTTGTACTCGAGCTTTAACAGTCTGTGCAAAATGACTGTCAGGCGGTGCAGGGCAGGATTGTTACCATAACATGGCTAATTATTGGAAGTCATCCAGGAATTTGCCATGTTTACCATGTTTCTGTCCCTCTAGTAGCAGATTGCTTCCTTTTGCGCATAGCACCATTGAGGTCACTGTTTGTGAGAGGGCAGATATTAATGCAGCATTACTATTTTATTTCTCAACACCTCCAGGCCACTGCGTTGAGCACGCTTGTAGGCTCTGCTCAAGGCAGTCTGCTTAGTTCCCTGAACTTGACAAGCACTGGAAAGACCTCTTGTCATTGACAGTCATTAGCCAACATTTTGGATTTGCCAATCATTGCTGCCAAAGCTGAACAGCACTGACAAAAAGTAGAAAAAGGTTTATGCTGATGCTGAATTACTGATCAGAATTGGCAGCAAAAAGAAGGCAAAAGTTGGTCCCATCGTAAAGACATACACACATGCATGCGTAGATATGAAAGTGTGCACATATCATGACATAGTGGCTCTTTTGGATTTGGCCTCAGTGTAACAGCATATGCACACATATGCTCACCACTTATATAAGTGCATACATTATGATGGAAATGTATAATTCCAAGATGGCAGACAGTGATATTGGAGAGGGGTTTAAAAACAAAAATTGCCTGAAAATGCATTCAGCAAATTGCAGGTGTCTAATACGTTAAACAAAAGAATGAAATTTAACTAAAGAATTGGAACGGCTAAGTGTGGGGTAGAAATGTAGAAAGGTGGCTGGAGTGAGTCGGTGAATGCAAATTAGCAACAGACTAACTGGGAACAAAAATAAAAAAAGCTAAGCGGGATATGAAAGATTGGGTAAAATAACTGACAAGTTTGGGGATTCAAAACAACTTGAAGAGTGTGGTGTGTGGATGCAGAAGACAGGGGACAGAGCAGGAAAACATGTGCTCCTGAGAATTGCTGAAAGTAAAATAAAAGAAATGTAGTTCCCTGAATGTTAGCATTAGAAAAATCACAAATTGTCCATTCAAACGGATGGTATAGAAACTCCACAGCATTCACGCTCCACCTCTTTCAAAAGTCACTAGACTCCACTGAAATTAATTACTTTACAGTTCATCATGAATTAAAGTTATACATACTTGCATTTAGGGCTTAATTACTTGTTTGGCGGTCCACAGACTCGTGGGGTCATAGCAGTGGTGGTCTCCTGGCCGCCCTATTACAATAAGACCACCATTGCCCCGTCGCAGCCACACCAGTTCCTGAACAGCATGAACTTTACATGCCGTTCAGGAACTGTTTTTGGCTTTCCCATTGCGGCTTCCATTTTCAGAGCACTGCCATGGTAACGTCAAAAACAAAGCCCGCTGGACACGAGGAAACTCCTACTCTGGTGGGTGATCTGATCAAGGCTTTAGGAGTGCGGAGGCAGGGCGGACCCGGTACTGCACCGCCAAAGTCGTAATCAGGCCCTTAGTTTTTTTCAGTGTTGCCAAAATTAAAACCTAGCCTGTTGAAATTGCATGCTATCCCCTTCGGTGCTCACGACGGCTGGGAGCTGTCATGACACACAGTGGGCGTGTGCTCATGACGGCTCCCAGCCGTCGTGACACCCACCCACGGGGGAAGCGCTGGCGCTCCCCCATTGGACACCGATCTTGGTGCCTTTACCAGGGGAGACAGGGGAAGCCCTTCCCCTGCCTCCCCCCGCCCCCGCCACGTCATCAATGACGTCAGCGCACGAGGCGCACTGACGTCATTGGAGGTTTCCCTTTGTTTCCCGACGCGCTGGAAGCCATTTGCTTCCAGCGCGTCGAGAAAGTAAGAGGTGAGTTTTGCCTCATGGAGGGTGGGGGTATATTTTCGAAGGCATCGTACGAAATGAAAGGGTTTTCCTTTCCTCCGATGTCTTTTGAAAAATGCATTCCTGCTGCACGATCACGCCTGGGGCGCGATCGTGCACCAGGAATGCTTGTTTTTTGTTTTTTTGATGGCCCATTTGTGTCGGGGAGCGGCCCCTTGGGCAAGGGTCGCTCCCCTTGAGGGATCATTTATTTTGGCCTTTTCTGCCCCCCCTTGGGGGCAGATCACCCTTGTGAGTCTAGGCCCATCAGAAGCCATTAGACACCAGGGATTGTTTTAGTGTTGTTGGGGAGCGGCCCCTTGGGCAAGGGTCGCTGCCCTTGGGGAGCAATATGTTTTTGGGGAGCGGCCCCTTCGGCAAGGGTCGCTCCCCTTTGGGGAGCATTTATTTGGGCCATTTCTGACCCCTTGGAAGGGCAGATTAAACAATTAATTTTATTGTATGCTCACTAGGCCACCAGGGATTGTTTTTGTGTTGTTTGGAGTGGCCCCTTGGACAAGGGTAGCTCCCCTTTATGGGGTATTTATTGTGGTCGTTTCTGCCCCTATGGGGGCCGATCGGCCGTATGTTTTCAGGCCCATCTGTCCCCTAGGGGGGCAGAAGCTAGTAGACACCAGGGCTTTTTAAATGTTTGTGTTGGGGAGTGACCCCTTGGGCAAGGGTCGCACCCCCTTTATGAGGGTGAATTGTTGGGCTGTTTCTGCTCCCTGTGGGGGCAGATGGACCTTATGCTTTTAGGCCCACCTACCACCTTTGCTTGGCTGGAGAATAGTATGAGGACTAGTGCATTATTTGCATATGTGATTGTAATGTTTTATTTCTCCTTTTTATTCTAGTGTAAAGCTTTTGATTTCTGTTTGCGGTTTCAGCAGTGGTTGTTCTGCAGTTTTGCGTAGTTGCATTTTTTTGGTAAGACAAACATTTTGTTGTATTTACTCCAAATGAGTATTATTGTCATGTATGAATGAATTTTTTTGTAAGTGGTGTCATAATGGCAGCATATTTAGTTAGTGTTTTGAGCATTAAATTCTTTGTGAAGTGTTTTTTATTGTCTTATGTGTAATGTTCTTTTCGTTTTCTTTTTTAGTGGGATATTGTTGATCCTTACTGTGTCTGTGCAGAGTAGGTGGTGGTGAGTCTAGCTGCTTCTGGCAAGTCAGTGGTATCGTTTTGGAGTATATAGGTCTTTCTGATAAAGACGCATTTTGTTTATTACTTATTTTTCAAAGTGTTTATTGTTGACTTGTTTGACAAGATACCTTTATTTGTAAGGATTATGGCTAGCCGTAGAATGACTGCTCAGCAGGTGGTTCATATGCTTCTTGAACTCTGAGCAGGATTATGAGACTGACAGTGCGTCTGAGGGAGAGGAGGGAGGGGAAGATTCAGGCAGTGAGTTTTCTCTCCACATGGAATCATCAGATGATGAAGGTACTCTCAGTGCGGATGAAGCTACTCTCGGTGGGGATGAATCTACTCTCAGTGCGGATGAAGTGCCTGTTTTAGAGGAGGACACTGCTGTGCCGATGGTGCAAGAGGCATCTGGATTGCAGCCTGAGGCTGCTAGGCTTCCTACTGGTACTGCTGGAATCTGGGTTGATCCAAACATGATGCAGCTGGTGTGGCCTGCCTTTAGTGGTGATGCAGGGTGTAGAGTGGATTGTGACATTTTTTTACCTATACAGTTTTTTTAGTTGTTTATGGATGATGTGTTTTTGGGTGAGATTGTTGAGCAGACTAATTTGTATGCTGAAGAGTTTTTGAGGGACAACAGTGCCAGACTTAAGCCCCACTCTACAGCTACCCGGTGGACTCCCACAAATCTGGAAGAGATGAAGAAGTTTTTGGGTTCGACTTTATTGATGGGTTTGATAAGGAAGTCGTCCATGGCTTCATATTGGTCAACCAGTCCCTTGATGGCAACGGCCATATTTCCTGCGATTATGACTCGTGATCGGTATTTACTTTTGCTTCGGATGCTGCATTTTGTTGATAATGCTTTGGCGTTGCCACAAAATCATCCTGACTGTGACCGTCTTTTTAAAATTCAGCCTGTTCTTGATCACTTTGTAGATCGATTTTCAGAGATCTATACTCCAGGGAAAGAAATATCTATTGATGAGTCTTTGGTCCTGTTCAAGGGCTGTTTGGTTTTTAGGCAGTACATTCCTAGCAAGAGGGCTTGCTATGGAATTAAGCTGTATATGTTGTCTGAGAGTAGGACAGGATATGTTTTTAAGTTCCGTGTGTACACTGGTAGGGATTCCACTATTGACGCCTCTGGTTGTCCATCCACTTTTGGAGTTTCAGAGACAATTGTGTGGGATCTTGCTAGAGGACAGTTTAACAGAGTCCATCATTTGTACCTTGATAACTTCTACACTGCTGTGCAATTGTTTAAGGAATTGTTCAAAGTTGACACTTTTTATTGTGGCACAAAACGCTCTAACCGTAAAGGTTATCCAAAAGAGCTTATTTGCAAAAAACTTCAAAGGGGACAGTGCAGTTTCTTGCGTAGTGATGAACTACTAGCTGTGAAATGTGTGGACAGGAGGGATGTGTACATGCTGACTACCATCCATGATGAGAGTACTTCACCTTTGGCTGTTTGGGGTCAGATTGCTGAAGTGCACAAACCTGTGTGCATTTTAGACTACAATAAGCACATGGGTGGTGTTGATAGAGTAGATCAGAGGTTGGAGCCTTCCACTGCTATTAGTAAGGCTTACATTTGGTGTAAGAACTTGGCCATCCATCTCTTCCATTTAGCAACTTTCAATGCTTTTGTTGTGTTCAAGGAGTGCTCTCCTGTGTCAAAGATGACTTTTGTTCAGTTTCAGGAGTCTGTGATAGACAGCCTTGTTGTTGTGGAACAGGCAAGTGTTCCTAGAGTTGGAGTGTTGAAGGATGTGGCTAGATTGAAAGATCGCCACTTTCTTGTTTTAATTCCTCCCACGCCCCAAAAAAAACAATCCCTGTAAGAGATGTAGAGTCTGCTTGCCAAGAGGTGTGTGGAGGGAGAGTCATATGCACTGTGCTGATTGTCCTTATAATCCTGGGCTGTGTGTGCCCACATGTTTCAGATTGTATCACACTCGAAAGAGTTTTTGGGAGCAACCATGAGTTTAATAGTGTACTGCCTGGTCTGTATGGTTTTGTATAGTTCAGTTTAACGTTTGGCAATAGAATGATGTCTTCGGTTACTGCTGTTGTTTTTGTATTTAGTTGCAAATTGTTTGTGTTTTCTTTCTTGTTTAAAAAACATTTATGACGGTGTGCATGGACTGGCGCTTGGCTGGCTGTGAGTGGACTGGCGCTTGGCTGGCGGTGTGCATGGATTGGCGCTTGGCTGGTGGTGTGTGTGGATTGGCGCTTGGCTGGTGGTGAGCGGACTGGCGCTTGGCTGGCGGTGTGCGTGGATTGGCGCTTGGCTGGCAGTGAGAGGACTGGAGCTTGGCTGGCGGTGAGTGGACTAGCGCTTGGCTGGCGGTGTGCGTGAATTGGCGCTTGGCTGGTGGTGTGTGTGGATTGGCACTTGGTTGGCAGTGTGCGTGGACTGGTGCTTGGCTGGCGGTGAGCGGACTGGCGCTTGGCTGGCGGTGTGCATGGATTGGTGCTTGGCTGGTGGTGTGCGTGAACTGGCACTTGGCTGGCGGTGTGCGTGGATGTGCTGCTGGTCACTACACACACTGCTAGCCTAACACCACTCCATGCAATCCGTGAGCTGGTGTGGTTGCTGTGTCAGGAATGTCGGCGTGTGAAAGTGATGGGCCCTTGAATGGCACTGTCTGCTGGTGTGAGTGTTGTAATGTGCTGGGCCCGCGGCTGGCAGTGTGAATAGTTTTGTATGTGTCACACGTATGAAAGGTGTATGAATGGCCAGTAAAGCGGTTGGTGTCTTGTCGTGGCTTTACAGCTCACGAGCTGTGAGTCAATGGCTCAGTTTCTCGTCCTTTCAATTATTAACAGTACATTTCATTTTTGTGAAATCTCTGGTTAATACAACTGTATATACTGAACCATCACTCACCCTCGTGCCAAATCCAACTAGTATGTCTGTGTGCTTGAAGAATAGGTGGTTGTGCAGAAATATTTGTCTTTTCTGTCTTTCTCAAGCAGGGTGTACCTTGTCCCTTTTTGTGAGTGTTGTAATGTGTTGGTTTCGTGCCTGGTGGTGTGAATGGTCTTGTGTGTATCACGTATGAAAGGTGTATGAATGGCGGTTGGTGCCTTGCCGTGGCTTTACAGCTCACGAGCTGCGAGTCACTGGTTCAGTTTTTTGTCCGTTTAATTATTGACAGTGCATTTCATTTTTGTGAAATCTCTTGTTAATAAAATGTTATATACTGAACCATCACTTGCCCTCGTGCCAAATCCAACCAGTATATGTGCGTGCTTGAGGAATAGATGGCTGTGCAGGAATCTTTGTCTTTTTAGTCTCTCTGCCAAGGTGTACATTCCATCAAAGAATAACCTACCAACTTTCGATATTGTCGTAAACTAAACACCCATTGGAGTACATGGTGATGTCTCTTTTGTGGATACCAACACATTATCTTACCCACAATGTCCTACAAACCTCAAAATGTTTGTCACATTTTCCTTGCATTATTGTGCCAAACTTTTCACGCTGAGGAAAGAAACAAAAACTTTCCTATCCCCCGCCTTTCTCAAAGTATTCCAATAGAAATGGTACCTCACTCGCGTGGGATGCCCAAGTTCCTGCGACAGTCAAGGGCCCAAAACGTAGTGAAGCGACATCAAAATTGCCTATCACAAAACAACCTGGTTTTGCAAGGGGGGTCACCTGGGTTTTTGGCACTGAACTTGGCGGCCAGCTAGGGAAAACTACCAAACCCACACATTTCTGAAAACTAGACACACCTGGGTGATTCCAGGGAGGTATGGCTTGCGTGGATCCCCCAACGTTTCCTTACCCGGAATCCCCTGCAAACCTCAAATTTGGCTGAAAAAATCACTTTTTTTGCACATTTTTGTGTGGCAAAGTTGTGGCATCACCGGGCTGTCACAAATTTCCTATCACCCAGCGTTCCTCAGGGTCTCCCAATAACAAACTGTGCCTCACTTGTGTGGGAGGCCCAAGTAGCCGCGACAGGCAAGGCACCAAAACGTAGTGAGGTGACATCAAAATTGCCTCTCTCAAAACGCCCTGGTTTGGCAAAGGGGGGTCCACTGGGTTTTTGGTCCAGTGCTCGGCGGCCACTTAGGGAAACCTACCAAACCCACACATTTCTGAAAACTAGAAACGGGGTGGATTCTTGGGAGGTATGACTTGCGTGGATCCCCCAACGTTTCCTTACCCAGAATTCCCTGCAAACCTCAAATTTAGCTGAAAAAATCACTTTTTTTACACATTTTTGTGTGGGAAAGTTGTGGCATCACCGGGCTGACACAAATTTCCTACCACCCAGCGTTCCCCCGGATCTACCAATAACAACGGTGCCTCACTCGTGTGGGAGGCCCAAATGCCCGCGACAGGCAAGGCCCCAAAACGTAGTGAGGCCACCTCAAAATTGCCTATCTAAAAACGACCTGGTTTTTCAAGGAGGGTCCCCTGGGTTTTTGGCCCGGTGCTCGGTGGCCACTTAGGGAAACCTACCAAACCCACACATTTCTGAAAACTAGAAACAGGGGGGATTCCAGGGAGGTATGACTTGCGTGGATCCCCCAACGTTTCCTTACCCAGAATTCCCTGCAAACCTCAAATTTAGCTGAAAAAATCACTTATTTTACACATTTTTGTGTGGGAAAGTTGTGGCATCACCGGGCTGACCCAAATTTCCTACCACCCAGCGCTCACCCGGGTCTCCCAATAACACTGGTGCCTCATTCGTGTGGGAGGCCCAAGTGCCCGCGACAGACAAGGCCCCAAAACGTAGTGAGGCCACCTCAAAATTGCCTATCTCAAAACGACCGGGTTTTTCAAGGAGGGTCCCCTGGGTTTTTGGCCCGGTGCTTGGAGGCCACCTAGGGAAACCTACAAATCCCACACATTTCTGAAAACTAGACTCCCGGGGGATTTCAGGGAGGTATGGCTTGCGTGGATCCCCCAACGTTTCCTTACCCAGAATGCCCTGCAAACCTCAAATTGAGCTGAAAAAATCACTTTTTTCACACATTTTTGACACAAATTTCCTACCACCCAGCGTTCCCCCAGGTCTCCCGATAAAAACGGTGCCTCACTCGTGTGGGAGGCCCAAGTACCCGCGACAGGCAAGGCCCAAAAACGTATTGAAGCGACATCGGGATTCTGGGTGACAGAACCTGGTGAGAGGCAGTCGAGTCTACCCATCCTGGATTCCCCTGGGTGTCCACTTTTAAAAAATGAATAGATTTGCTAGGTTTACCTAGATGCCGGCAGAGCTAGGGTTAAAAACCTACAGCTAGGCACTTTGCCAAAAAAGGGTAATTTTTCACTGTGAAATTGTGGTGTGTCCACGTTGCGTTTTGTGCCGTTTCCTGTCGCGGGCACTAGGCCTACCCACACAAGTGAGGTACCATTTTTCTCGGAAGACTTTGGGGAACGCGGGGTGAGTGGAAATTTGTGGATCCACGCATATTCCAGAACTTCCCACCATAGAAATGTGAGAATATTTTTTTTTTTGGACAATTTTTTAGGTTTGCAAGGGATTCTGGGTAACAGAACCTGGTGAGAGGCAGTCAAGTCACCCCATCCTGGATTCCCCTGGGTGTCTAGTTTAAAAAAATGTATAGGTTTGCTAGGTTTCCCTAGGTGCCGGCAGAGCTAGGGTTAAAAAACTACAGCTAGGCAGTTCACCAAAAAAGGGTAATTTTTCACTGTGAAATTGTGGTGTGTCCACGTTGCGTTTCACGCGGTTTCCTGTCGCGGGCACTTGGCCTACCCACACAAGTGAGGTACCATTTTTCTCCGTAGACTTTGGGAAATGCGGGGTGGGTGGAAATTTGTGGATCCATGCAGATTGCAGAACATTTCACCACAGAAATGTGAGGAAAGTGTGTTTTTTTGACATTTGTTTAGGTTTGCAAGGGTTTCTGGGTAACAGAACCTGGTGGGAGCCAGTCAAGTCACCCCATCCTGGATTTCCCTGGGTGTCTAGTTTTCAAAAATGTATAGGTTTGCTAGGTTTCCCAAGGTGCAGGCTGAGCTAGGGTTCAAAAACTACGGCTAGGCACTTTGCCAAAAAAGGGTCATTTTTCATTGTGAAATTGAGGTGTGCACACGTTGCGTTTTGCGCCGTTTCCTATCACAGGCACTAGGCCTACCCACACAAGTGAGGTACCATTTTTCTCGGAAGACTTTGGGGAACGTGGGGTGGGTGGAAATTTGTGGATCCATGCAGATTCCAGAACATTCCACTACAGAAATGTGAGGAAAATGTTTTTTTAAAAACATTTTTTCAGGTTTGCAAGGGATTCTGGGTAACAGATCCTGATGGGAGCCAGTCAAGTTACCCCATCCTGGATTCCCCTGGGTGTCTATTTTTCAAAAATGTATAGGTTTGCTAGGTTTCCCTAGGTGCCAGCAGAGCTAGGGTTCAAAAACTACAGCTAGGCACTTTGCCAAAAAAGGGTAATTTTTTACTGTGAAATTGTGGTGTGCCCATGTTGCGTTTTGCGCCGTTTCATTTTGCGGGAACTAGGCCTACCCACGCAAGTGAGGTACCATTTTTCTCGGAAGACTTTGGGGAAGGCGGAGGGGTGGAAATTTGTGGATCCACGCAGGTTCAAGAACTTTCCACCACTGAAATGTGAGGAAAATGTGTTCTTTTTGACACTTATTTTTTGTTTGCAGGGGATTTTGGGCAACAGAACCTGGTGGGAGGCAGTCAAGTCACCCCATCCTGGATTCCCCTGGGTGTTTAGTTTTCAAAAATGTATAGGTTTTCTAGGTTTCCTTAGGTGCCAGCGCTAGGGTTCAAAAACTACAGCTAGGCACTTTGCCAAAAAAGGGTAATTTTTTACTGTGAAATTGTGGTGTGCCCACGTTGCGTTTTGCGCCGTTTCATGTCGCGGGAACTAGGCCTACCCACGCAAGTGAGGTACCATTTTTCTCGGAAGACTTTGGGGAAGGCGGGGGGGGGTGGAAATTTGTGGATCCACGCAGATTCAAGAACTTTCCACCACTGAAATGTGAGGAAAATGTGTTCTTTTTGTCACTTATTTTTTGTTTACAAGGGATTTTGAGCAACAGAACATGGTGGGAGGCAGCCAAGTCACCCCATCCTGGATTCCCCTGGGTGTTTAGTTTTTAGAAATGTATAGGTTTTCTAGGTTTCCTTAGGTGGCAGCAGAGCTAGGGTTAAAAAACTACAGCTAGGCACTTTGCCTAAAAAGGGTAATTTTTCACTGTGAAATTGTGGTGTGTCCACATTGCGTTTTATGCTGTTTCCTGTCACGGGCATTAGGCTTACCCACGCAAGTGAGGTACCATTTTTCTTGGAAGACTTTGGGAAACGCGGGGTGGGGGGAAATTTGGGGATCCACGCAGATTCCAGAACTTTCCACAACAGAAATGTGAGGAAAATTTGTTTTTTTGGCCACTTTTTTTAGGTTTGCAAAGGATTCTGGGTAACAGAACCTGGTGAGAGCCAGTCAAGTCACCCCATCCTGTGTTCCCCTCGGTGTCTAGTTTTCAAAAATGTTTATTTTTGCTAGGTTTCCCTAGGTGCCGTCAGAGCTAGCGTGCAAAAACTACAGCTAGGCACTTTGCAAAAAAAGGGTAATTTTTCATTGTGAAAATGTGGTGTGTTAACGTTGCATTTTGAGTCGTTTCCTGTCGTGGGCACCTACCCACACAAGTGAGGTACCATTTTTATCGAGAGACTTAGGGTAATTCAGATATGTAAAGCAACTGTTATTATCTATTGACTTTCAATGCATTTCAGCCTTCCAAATGATGCTAGTATGAGTATTCCCAATTTCGGAAATATGCAAATATCTACTGTTTCTAAACTCTATAATTGTTCCCATTTCAGAAATGCATAGGTGTCTTTCATACCAAGTTTTCCATGTATACATTTTTCCAGAGTAATTGCTATTTACCCGCTACATAATAAAAAACCATTGCAAGTCGCTGCTCAGTTTTTGGCACTGGGTTCGTCGGGTTCTTCGTGAACCTACAAGTCCTATATATCCCCACAACCAGTAAGGTCCTGCGGATGTAACGGTATATTATTTTCAAAGAGTTGTCATGATTAGAAGAAGTTACAGGTGAAAACATTGAAACAAAAGGCTGTTTTTATTAACTAATTTTCAATTTTTCCTATATTTAACTGTTAGTTTCTATGAAGAAACCTAGAAGGATCTACACAAATGACCCATTGCTGAATTCAGAATTTTGTCTACGTTTCAAAAATGTATAGCTTTCCAGGATCCTTTATTGCTTTCATACCCATTTCTACCATTAACTGGAAGGAGTTTGAAAGGACAAAAAATAGCAAAAATAGGCTATGTCCCAGAATGCCAAAACTGTGTAAAAAATGTTGGTTTTCTGACAAAAGTCTGTCATTCCCTAAAAGCTGGGGAAATACTGATTTCAGCCCCACAAACCCTTTTTTGATACCATTTGCAGGGAAAACCCAGACACTTTCATTTGCAGCACTTTTTCCCATTTTTCACATAAAACAAAAATTTTGCTGTATTGGGCTAGTTTCTGGGTTCCCTCCAGGGGAATCCACAAACCCTGGGAACCTTTAGAATCCCCATGATGTTGAAAGAAAAGGACGCAAATTTGGTGTGGGTACCTTATGTGGTCAAAAATTTACAGGGGCCCAAGGGCAAACTACCCCAAATAGCCCAAAAAAGGCTTAGCACAGGGGGGGAAAGGCCTAGCAGCGAAGGGGCTATAATGATAGCAAAGTATGCATGCTTTAAAAAAAAGCACCAGATCACAGTAAAAACATCTGGGTGAGGGCCTATTATGGTTTTATATTTGTACTGTAAATATAACTCTCTTGTTCACTTGTGTGGTGGCAATGAGCTTTCTTCCAAACTAACACTCTTGTTCATATAATGGGTAATATGAAGGGAAGAATGTAATTATATGTGTTGATGTGGTCTCTGTGTGAACTGTGACAGATAAACCATGTCACCATCCTGTCTTTTGTTTCATATGATTGAAATACTACCAATCTGTCTAAAATACTCTTTTCTACTGGACAAAGCGTGATTCCTTGAACCAGTAACAAGGGGAATTCCTCGCAAGGTGCCCAGATTACATTTTCCAGAGTTGTGGCTAAAATAAAATAAAAATCAAAGACTGACCAAACTCACCTTGGAGGCTGTTGTGGCACACCCTCCTGCTCCCCCTGCAGAGCCAAATCCCCACTCTGTAGATTGCCTCCTTGAGCCCTGGGTAGGCTGCTGCTACCTCCTGCTGGGCCAAAGATCTGCATTGGTAAGTGGATGATGATACACGCGGCCGGGGCCCACTAACTGGGACTAGGAGTGCCCCCATTGACTGCTCTGTCTCTCTGCTTCTGCTTTTCCCCCTGATCTGATCTTGTTTCCTACTTCCGCATTTTGTGTTCTTCTGTCATGCTATTCACCTTCTGCATTTTGTCACTTTCTTCTCCTTCTGCTTTCAGCATTTTCTCCTCTCTTCCCACCTGTCGCAATGTGCCTTTCCTCGCCGTGTCCCAGCAGCTGCTAGTCCCCAGCAGCCCGTCTTCCTCCTGCTCAGCTTTCCCCTTTCCTGCCTCCCTGCCTCCCTGCCCCCTGCTGTCCAGCCCTCCCCCTCATGCTACTCCATGACCACTGCAGTACGACCATGCAGTGGGCCAAAGGCACCTAGAGTGCTCCCAGCACCATGGTCCCCGGTCATTTGACCATCCTCCGCTACGACGCCAGCACCCTCAACGTCCACACCGACTACCACCGCCTATCACCGAATGACACCTAGGGTCCGTACTCCTGCAGACACTGCTGCTGCACCTTCGCCTGCCACCGCACACCAGCCCGAACCACCGCACAACCAACTCTCTAAGTAGTATCCTGCACAACACATGCTCCATCCACAAACACGTGGTGGAGATCTGGGACTTCTGGACTCCGGCCACCCCGACATCGCCATACAAAACCCTGGATGAGCTCCACCCCGGATGGCTACAAAATCATTCACTAGGACCACATCTACAAACCTGCTGGCGGCATGGCCATCGTACACAAAAGCACCCTCCACCTCACCACCCACTCAGAGGAGAACTCGACTAACATGGAGCACTTTCACTTCCAGGTCCAGACCAACCCAAACACCACCCTCCGCAGCACCCTCATCTACAGACCTCTCAGACCCCGTGGACCCTTCAGCGATCCTATCGGTGACTTCATCACACCCCACCCTCTCCTCTGACAACGTCCTCCCCGGCAACCTCAACTTTCATGTGGACAACCCCAATGACAAGAACACATCATCCCTACTGGAAAACCTTGCCGCCATCGGACAACTGCTTACCTCTCCAACCCCTAAACAGCAGCACACCTGCTCAACTCCATCTTCTCCGCCAGTGATAACATCTCCTTCAGCCACACTTCCGAGCTGCCTTGGACCAACCACCGCTGGGTCCACTTCTCCTTCACCAAACCCACTGTACACCACCATGCCCAAAGCTACCCTTGCAGATGCTGATACAAGGTAACTGAACAACAGTTCACCACCTCGCTCAGCAACACCCCACCTCCGACTTCTACAGACGCTAATATCACAGCTCACAACTTCCAACAATGGATCTCCAACTGTGCCAAAGCACTGGCTCCTATCAAGAAAGTGCCAGGCAAACCACAGTCCAAAAAAGCCAGTTGGTTCTCCCCTGCCTTACATGAGTCTGGACGCTCCTGTAGACAGCTCAAAAAGAGATGGAGGAGCAGCAAGACCATGGAAGACCTCTCAGCCTTCAAAACAGCTCTCACCGCTCGTCTTCACCTCATCAGAACAACAAATAAAGAGGCCAAAATAAACACCAATGCGCACAATATGAAGGAACTTTTCACAGTGGTCAAATATTTCACCAAACCCAGCACAGAGACGGCAGACATGCCACCCTCCCAAGACCTCTGCAACGACCTCAGCGCCTTTTTCCACCGCAAGATTTAAGAGATCTATGACAGCTTCAACAAGCTCGATGCCCAAGACTCTCTCACGCCACTCTCAACCATCACACCCAACAACACCAGACCCCAGCAGACCCTGATCAGTTGGACTCCCCTGACCACTGACAACACCCTCAAAGTCATGAAGGGCATCCACTGAGGCTCACCCTCAGACCCCTGCCTGCAACACATCTTCAAAAGAGCTGGCTACTCTATCACCCCCAAACTCTGCTGCACCATCAACTGCTCCATCAACACTGCCACATTCCCAGAAGACTGGAAACACGCAGAGATCAATCCGATGCTGTAGAAACCCTCTGCCAACCCGAAGGACCTCAAGAACTTCAGACCCATCTCTTTGCTCCTCTTTCCAGCCAAGGTCATTGAGAAGACAATCAACCCCCAACTCTCCGAGTTCATCAAGGGGAGCCACATCCTGGACCACTTGAAATCCGGATTCCGAAGCAATCACAAAATGGAGACCGCCCTACTCGCCGTCACAGATGATGCCTGCACCCTCCTTGACTGAGATGAAACTGCAACCCTCTTCCTCCTGGACCTCTCTGCCGCCTTCGGCACTGTCTTCCACTGTACCCTATGTATAATACTCCACAATACCGGCACTCGTGAAAATGCACCAGAATGGATATGTTCCTTCTGCACTAGCAGGGCATAGAGAGTCAGTCTACAACCGTTCCTCTCGGAACCCACAGAAATCAGCTGTGGAGTGCCTCACGGATCCTCCCTGAGCCCCACTCTCTTCAACATCTACATTGCCCCACTCGCAGCCATCATCAGGAAGCACGGTCTCAACATCATCTCCCACGCTGACAAAACCCAGCTGATCCTCTCCCTCACCAATGAATCCACAGTCGCCAAGAGAAACTTCCACAACTGGATAAAGGCTGTTGCAACCTGGATGAAGCTAAACTCATAGAAGACCAATGTCCTCATCTTGGGCTTTCCCCCCCCCCCCCCCCCTGCTTGGGATGACTCCTGGTGGCCTGCAGATCTTGGACCTCTATCCACACACCAGGCAAGAAATCTCGGCATCATCTTGGACTCCCAGCTCACCATGAACCACCAGATTAACACTGTCTCATCATCTTGCTTCCACATGCTATGCCTGCTCCAAAAGATCTTAAAGTGGAACCCCACTAAGTCCAGAAAGACGGTTACCTGCGCACTTATCAGCAGCAGACTTGACTACAGAAACACACTCTATGCCTGCATCATCCCAAAACTCCTCAAGAAACTGCAAACCATCCAGAACACCTCTGCCAGACTCATACTCAACATCCCCCTCAGCAGCCGCATCACCAGCCACCTGAGAGACCTCCACTGGCTCCCAGTCAACAAAAGGATCACCTTCAAGCTCCTCACACATGCCTACAAAGCTCTACACGACTCAGGACCTGCATACCTTGACCACCGCCTCTCATTCCACGCACCCACTCATCCGCTTATCAGGCCCTAGCCGCCATCCGACATATCCACAAAACCACGGCCGGGGGAAGATCCTGCTCCTACCTTGCAGAAAAGACTGGAACACACTGCCTCTCCCCTAAGGCAATTCAGGAAGGACCTCAAGACCTGACTCTTCAACTGAACCACAGTGCCTGCAACAGATCAGCAGTTCCCCACCCCCACCCCTTGAGACCCTTTCTGGTGAGTACTTACGCTTTACAAGTCGCTTAATTGATTTATTGATTGATTGGTTGATTGATTGACAAGTTAAATAAACATATATGAGCTACCAGGTCAGTGGCTCAGTGGATTACGACATCCACTCAGTTATCTGTATTAAACCTCATGGCCAAGTCTGAATTAGTTGGGACCATATTAACATTGAAATGAGTACCACTGAGTTGGTTAAGAACAAAGAACATCAGATTTCAACACTAGGAGGCCCAAGACTTGGATGCACATGTGCTTTACTAAAACAAATTGATGGGGCACTAAAAGTACTCTTCCCACCCCAAGTAAGCTTAGCTTTGGTGCAGGGTATGTTAAGGACAGCTGAGACCACCGAAATGATCTGGATTCCCCACTGACAATGTATCCCCAATTGTCTTATGGTCAGGAGAAGTCTAAGACTTTTTTTATTCTAAATGTTTCCTTGCCGCTTGTATAGCAGTAAGATGCCTAAGGATTGAAGTATTATTCAAATGTAATGATGGGATAGAACTGGTATATGAAAATGGGATGATGATGATGATGATAAGGTGCAGTAAAAGAATCCCTCATTTGAAGTTTTTAATTTGGTACCTTTGAGCATTTTCTGATTTACTTCTCCTGGTGCAAACTTCACTGCAGTATCTACGTTTTTCACCACAGTAAAGAAGTTGACGGAGGTCTATGACTCGTATGCGATGCAAATTGTCATCCAAAGGTAGGCTGGGTGTAAAATATGAGCATTTCTTTGTTCCTAGTACTAGTTGACCATAAACTGTCTTTCTGTGGTGTTGAATGATTTTGGACAGATGGGTGAGTAAGGCATCTACTTCCTTAAATTGGCAAAAATTGTTGGTTATCGTGCTGTATCTGGTTATGCACCCTCTTTTTCAGTGCAGGCCAATAAGTCATACGAACGCTAAAATCCAGCAATACCTACTGGCTGGTCAATAATGACGTTGTATCTTCAGCCTATTAATACAGAATATGGCTTCTCTTACTAATTTTATTCCGCACCAATAGAAGCTATCGCTACTAATCTTGTACTAAAGTTTGCCTGTATTATTATCTCCTAAGCGTTCATCTTTAACACAGCCACCATACGGTTGCATCTTAATACCTCTTTTCCTACAGTTTGTTCATATCATCAATTATAAGATCGGTATTGGTCTGTCTAAAGCACCCTAATGACTTTAAGGTGTAGCAACGACAGAGAAAAAAAAATATGCAAATAAATACATTTATTTTTTGGTACGATTGTGGTGAGGCTGCTTACTGATTTGATTTCCTTTTCAAATATATATTTTTTATTGGCATCAACATATAAATATAGATTAAGAAGATATGGACTACAGCATCAAATATAGCATCAGTGATAACGAATACATAAAGCATCCTTTTTGCAAAGGAACCTTTTGCTTTTCCGTTACATATACCAAGCTATATTAAAACTGAAAACCTTCTCCCACCATAGTCCGGTACAAACTTGAGTATGTGTGTGTTACCCCCCCAATCTCAGAGGTACACATCAGTGGCGCAGCTATGGGTGTGAGGGGCGGGTGGTCTGCCCTGGGCAACACTGTTTTTGAGGTTGGCGGAGGTGAGGAAGTTGTGTCTATCAACTACCACCATCCCCCCGCCCACAGGAACATGTCATCCGTCGGCTGCAACCCCACCCCCCTGCTCTTACCTGCACCGGGCAGCACGCTTAGGGTCCGCAGCAGTTGGCAATAGATCTAGCTATGCCACTGGCGCACATAATACCTTATCATAAAATCAAAGTTTCTAGCATGCGGAAGCCTGTCTATTGTTATTCAAGTACAGAAGAAATAAATATGCACCCTGTTCCAGATATACCATTAATTAGAAACTTCTACTGGGGAAATTGATTTGATGTTTGTGAGGGTCTGGGTTATATGGCTGGGGGGCCTTATCGTGGCTGTGGGGCCTTATTGTGGAATACCCTCACAAAACTTGTATTGAGTACAGTCAGGCTCGTTTGTCTCACCTTTGCTCAACACTGGATAGCTGTGGCTTTGAGCAGCAAGGCTTGACAAAGGAACTTAGTAGAAAGCATTTAACAGTCCCAAACAATGAAATAAGAAAGTCACACAACATGAAAGAAATCAGACACAAATTTATAAAAAGAGTATATTTTTATACATTTTTAGAGACCTTGATGGTCAAAATCCACTAGAGGGTTCTGGAGATACAGATTTTTAGTGACATAAATACTTTTGAATGGAACCGGCTACAAGCACTGGTCAACAAGAAGATTGCAAACTTTTGAAAAGTTTGAAAGAGTAAATTCGGCAACTCTGGTGTTTAAAGTAAGTGCTTATCTCTTCCCTGTACCCCTCTCCTACTCCTGGTTCTTCCCCTCTTTCCATCTCCCGTTCCCCCCTTCTCTTTTCCTCCTATTGGAACATTCCTCCTAGTGGAATCTTGGTGTGAAGCTCACCGTAGAAGGTTGGTTTGCTTCACTTGTGAGCCGGTTGTTAGAGGGTCTATGTCCAATACACGTCTTCTCTTCTTTACCCTGTGTGAGACGTTTACTTAACATTTTGGTGACGATTTATGCTTTACTGAGGGCAGTCCTAGATCCTCTCCCCATTTTCTTCCACCGGCTGTCAGCGTGTCTACAACCTCACTCCTTTCAAGTGTGGCATTTTTGCGACAGCTCGTGTTTTATACTACAGTGAAATTTTACTTTGTTTAGTTACTTTCACGTTTGACCTTGCCTGGTGCTGTTATCATCTTAATTTTTAGGGAACTGTTGCTGAACTTTTAAGCTTCTGTGCTACCTTTCTGCAAAGTACATTGATTCATTGTTATAACGCAAACTAATACGTTTTGTGCACTTACAAAGTCAAAGGTCCTACTTTCCCTTATTCTGCCTTCACTACGCTGACAGGCACAACGCAATATACCCTTTTAACTCTATTCTATTGGTACTACTCCTTATTGGTATACTCACTGTTATCTTATATTGTTCTTATAGTATCCTAGTAATTGTCATACCTTATTACTATCAGGAATTTTAACTGTAGGTATGTTTTTGTCTTTCTGCTTCTTCCACAGTTACATTTGTACCTCTACTCTCTCTTTTCTTTTTGTTTTCTCTTTTCATCTGTTTTCTTCTTTTCTTTCTACTCCCACACCATTCCTTCACTTTTTCTTCCTTCTCTCAATCTTCACTCCTCCTTCCCTATGGCTGCATTTGCAATGTCTCGACCTCCTTCATTTCTTAATGAAGCAGGGGAACCTCTTATACCATGGAAAAAATGGGTAAACCTCTTCAAATCTTATTTAATTGGCATAGGGGGTGATAGGTTTTCATCTGTTTGTAAACAACATATTTTGCTGCATAATTTAGGAAAACATGCTAGAGGGATTTTTGATGATCTTCCAGATTCTTTAATTGAAAACGAAGATGTTAATGAGGAAGAGCATGGTGATGTACAGCATGATGTGTATCAAAACACTCTTAACAAATTAGAAGCACAATTTGGGGAGAAGATTAATGTTGTCTTAGAACGGCACAAATTCTTTTCACAATCGCAAGGAAAATATGAAAAAGTGTGTAATTATATTGCTGTGTTGAGGGGGTTAGCATCAACCTGTGATTTTGAAACTTTGACCGAATCTCTTATCAGAGATCAACTTGTCAGATGTACCAGTGATAAAAAGATACAAGAGAAACTGTTAGCTGATGCCCCAGATTTAAAACATGCTATTGATATTGCGAAAAGTATAGAACATGCTGCATTTTGCATGAGTGAGATTGTTGTATTCCGCTTTAGGTGTCCGTATATAGGTTTTCATGAAATATGTCCTTATATAGGCACAATCCGCATTGCCCTTATATAGGCATAAGATCCCAGTCCTTATTTAGGCATTAGCCGTGCTATCCAAATACAGGCATGGTCACCTACATCTGTCCACCCCAACGTCACGAGTTCTTAGAAACCAAACCCTTAAGCTCTTGGGAGTTCCCCTAGCACAGGATTATTGATTTCTCCAAGAACTCATTTATTATGCATGAACCGCTATTCCTTAAGTATTCATTCCTGACGTCTTCCTCTGGCCGACTTTACGTCAATACTAACATTCCAAGGCACCTACCAGGTATAAATATACCTTCACTTGCCCAAGCAAGTAGGAGGAGACCTCGACTTTAGAGGAGCCAGTGTCCCGGCCTGACGCACTGACAAGAGACGCTGTCATCCCTGCTCGCAGAGAATCCAGCTTCCAGTGTTCTGACTCCCTTCGTGGGGTGTTAGAGTTCGAGACCTGGAAAGAGATTCCCACTTCTCTCGTTCTTAAGGTATGGAGCTGACTAGAACCTAGAGGGACTCTTGGCACACTATAGAATAACATCCTATAGACTACAGCACCTACTTCTTACATAGTACTACACTTAGGTACACTGGGGTAGAACTAGTTAGAGAAGCACTGTTAGATCTGGGGGTCTCTAGTTGGCAGAGGTAAGTACCTTAGACCAAATAAGGACCCTTGCTTCTAGTCAGGGTACAGGGACACACACGGTAGATAACCCCTGCTCACCCTCTAGGTAGCTTGGCTCGAGCAGGCAGGCTTATCCCCAAGGCAATGTGTAAAGTATTCGCACGTAGACACCGCAATGACCCCCCCCTCAGTACACCACAAATGTAGACCACACAGGTGATTATATCAAAAATATAACTTTATCTAGTTTCAGCGGTAAAAATCAATTATCATAGCATTGCACATTAATCTTCTGTTTCTCTTTAGCATTCTTGGATCGCTTGGCACGCAAAATAAATAGTCTCTAGTCTCTTGTGAGCGTTAGGTGTCAAAAAGAATATGTCTTTAGACTCTCAGCACTGAAAACACCTTTTTAGCTATGCCCCTGCTCTTATAATTGAAGCGCTCCTCTCCGGCTGCTTCTCCAGGCCAATGCACCCCGGGCGTTGGCCTCCGGGCCCCACAAGCTATGCGGGACGTTCGGGGGTTAAGCGAGCTGTCACAACAGTTACCGATGCTCCCTCTCCCTGCACGGACTCACCAGGCTGCGGGTCGGGGCGCAAGGACTCAGCGCATCGGAGCCCTTCCTCGGGACAGAGTTCCTGTAGCTCACGGACGGTGGCCAATCCGGTCGCGGCTCCCTCGGCGAGCCCCCAGGGACGATGTCAGACGTCACCAGGCCTCCGCCAATCGTAGCGCAGTTCCTCCGGCCAGGCCTCCGCCGTCAAACAATCAGGTCGCGACCTCCTCGCTTCGTTCTTCGCAGTCTGTGGAACGGAGAGGCACAGCTCCTGGACGATCTCGGGCCCCCGGGCCGTGGCGGTGAATTACGGGCAGGATATTTCAAAGCGCCGTAGTACAGGTGCCGATAAGCACGTCGATTTTCTCAGCGCAGCAGCCGGTTTCAGGCACTAATCAGCGCCGCTCTCTCAAGCAAAGCAGAGAGCAGTCAGCGCACTTCACGGGACACAGCAGAGTCTTGAAGTCTCGGCAACCTTTATATCCCTGGGTTGCCAAACAGGAGGCCAGCTCTTCTCAGGCCCTTGGAGATTCCAAATTGCAGACACAGCACACAGCAAAGTCTTGGTTAGGTCAAGTAGGCAGGGTCACAGCACACAGCAAGACCCCTTTCTCCTCCTCAGCTTCAATTGGTCAGCAGGACAGGTCTGCCCTTAGAGCACACAGCAAGGCAATCTTCCTTTAGTCCTTCAGCGGTCCGTCTTTCAGCAGAGGTTCCTCTTGATTGTAGAATCTAAAAATCTGTTGTCAGGGGTCCTTTACTTATACCCCTAAAAGTCCTTGAAGTCTTTGTGCAAGTGGGTCCTGAGCCCGGTCTGATCCAGTTCTGGGTGTTCCTGGAGCACTTTGTTTTCCTGGCTTCTTCTTTCCTTTCAGAGTGAGGGGCAGAGTCGTCAGCCGCCCAGCAGGAGGTGGAGCCAGCACTGTGGCAGGCAGGCACATCCCTATTCACTCCCAGGTGCTACCTCCTCCCTCCACTCTACTTGCAAATGCAATCATTCAGTAAAGGGCTGACTCAGCCAACCTCCTGGGGGATCCCCAGCCCCTGTCACTCTCAAACCAGACAGTCAATCCACAAGCATGCCCAGGCACACAGAAGGGTCAGACAAGAGAACAGCTACTCTCTAAAAAGTACTGTTCTCCAACTCAGGATTTAAAAACAACCTCTCCTAAAAGATGTGTTATTAAATGCTGAGCTCAGTGATATCAAACACTCATGTCTTATCTTGTTCCTATGAGAAGATAGGCTGATAGCCATTGGCACCAGCCTCCCCCATGTTAGCCTATGGAGAAAGATAACCTTGCAGCAGTGAATACACAAAATGGCCGCTGTTCACTACCAGAGCATGGTACCTGCACTAGTACATGCTCTACCTTTTACATACACTGCACCCTGCACAGGGGGGTGCCTTGGGCCTTCCATAGGGATGACTGATGTGCACAAAAAGGGAAGGGTTAGGCCTAGTGAGTGGGGACACTGACCAGGGTGACATGGCAGTCCGGAGACTGCTGGCAGGCCTGCGGTGGCAGGCCTGAGACACAATTTTAGGGCTACTCATGTGGGTGGCGCAATCAGCGCTGCAGGCCCACTAGTAGCATCTGTCATCACCAGCCCTGGCACACACAGTGCACTTTACTAGGGACTTCAGGGTGATACAAATATGCCAATCAGGTATATCCAATCAATATGATATTTTACACAGGGAGCACTTACACTCTGGCACTGATTAGCAGTGGCAGAGTGTCCAAAGCATCTAAACCAGCAAAAACGAAATCCAGCACAGCATCAAAAATCCAGGTAGCAGAGGCAAAAGATAGGGGAAAAACCCACGCCAAGGATGCCAGGTCTAACACGTGTCCCCTCCAGCTGAAAGTGGGGAGAACTACCCACCCTCTTGGGAGTTCTCATCACTAAGGCGGAAAAACCTGGACAGACCATCAGCATTGGCGTGCTCTGTACCGGGACGGTGTTCCACCGTGAAGTCCATTCCCTGTAGGGAGATGGACCACCTCAACAGTTTTGGATTCTCACCCCTCATCTGCATTAACCATCTGAGGGGCCTGTGGTCGGTCTGAACACGGAAGTGAGTCCCAAACAGGTAGGGCCTCAGCTTCTTCAGGGCCCAGACCACAGCAAATGCTTCCCTTTCAATAGCGCTCCACCTCTGTTCCCTGGGGAGTAGCCTCCTACTAATGAACGCTACAGGTTGGTCCCCGCCCTCGTCGTCCATCTGTGAGAGTACTGCTCCCACACCTTGCTCTGAAGCGTCTGTTTGCACAATAAACTCACTCGAAAAGTCAGGTGCCTTCAGCACTGGCGCTGTGCACATTGCAGTTTTCAGGGCATCAAAAGCAGTTTGACAGGCCTCGGTCCAATTCACTTTCCTGGGCTGATTTCTAGAGGTTAGTTCTGTCAAGGGGGCAACAATGGTGCCGTATCCCTTGATGAACCGTCGGTAATACCCGGTGAGTCCTAGAAAGGCTCTCACCTCGGTCTGCGTCTTGGGGGGTTCCCAAGCCAGAATGGTATCAATCTTCGCCTGTAGGGGCGCCACCTGGCCGCTCCCCACCTGGTGTCCCAAATACACCACTGATCCCTACCCTATCTGGCACTTGCTGGCCTTGATAGTGAGGCCTGCCTTTTGCAGAGCCCTCAACACTTCACAGAGGTGTTGCAAGTGTTCCTCCCAAGTGGAGCTGAACACAGCAATGTCATCCAAGTATGCGGCGCTGAATTGCTCCAGCCCGGTCAGTACCCGGTTGACCAGTCTCTGGAAGGTGGCAGGGGCATTTTTCAATCCAAAGGGCATGACGCGAAACTGGAAATGCCCCTCTGGTGTTGAAAATGCCGACCTCTCCTTTGCCCCCTCAGTTAAGGCAATCTGCCAGTACCCCGAAGTCAAATCAAAGGTGCTGAGATACCTGGCAGCTCCCAACCGATCCACGAGCTCATCAGCTCTGGGGATGGGGTGCGCGTCAGTCTTGGTGACCGCATTGAGCCCACGGTAGTCCATGCAAAACCGAAGTTCTGGCGGGCCACCGGGTGTAGCAGCTTTCTTGGGAACGAGGACCACTGGGCTAGCCCAGGGACTGCTGGAGGGCTCAATTACCCCTAACGCCAACATCTTGGAAACTTCTTCCTTGATGCTGGCCCTGACCTTGTCAGCTACTCTGTAAAACTTCTGTTTCACAGCAGACTATCTCCAGTGTCCACATCATGGACGCACCAATTGGTGACACCTGGGGTCAGGGAGAACAGGGAGGCAAACTGATCCAACACCTGGCAACAGTCTCTCTGCTGTTCTGGGGTCAGGGTGGGCGAGAGGACACACCATCCACTGACCCGTCGTGCTCCTTAGTTGCCAGGAGGTCAGGGAGAGGATCGCTATCCTCTTCCCCACCATCATCTGTAGCCATGAGCATTGTCACTTCAGACCTCTCAAAGTGGGGTTTGAGGCGGTTCACATGCAAGACTCTAAAGGGCTGCCTAGGAGTCTTCATGTTGATCAGGTAGGTCACCTCACTCTTGCGCTCTACCACCTCGTATGGCCCAGTCCACTTGTCACGGAGCGCACAAGGCTCCACCGGCGCCATCACCCACACTTTCTGCCCAGGATGAAATTCTACCAGAGTGGTATTCTGGTCATACCATTTTTTCATCTCCTCCTGGCTGGCTTCTAGGTTCTCTTGAGCGAGCTTCCTGAAGCGCTGCGTCTGGTTGCAGGTGGCCAGCACATAGCTGAACACATCCTGGGGGGTTTTCCCACGGGATTTCTCCCACCCCTCCTTCACCAGTGTGAGAGGTCCTCTAACAGGGTGGCCATACAGCAGTTCAAAGGGGCTGAACCCTAAGGACTTCTGCGGCACCTCCCTGTAGGCAAACAACAGGCATGGTAACAAGACGTCCCACTTCCGTCTCATGGGCTCCGCTGGGCCCATAATCATACCTTTCAGGGTGCGGTTGAACCTTTCAACCAACCCATTTCCTTGAGGGTGGTAAGGAGTGGTGAACTTACTTGACTGGGGGAGAATGTCTGCATTGTCAGCATTCCGTCCATCAATTGTTTGTTGTAACGCTTTTCGCCCTAAGTGGGATGGGTATTCCCAGACGTGGGACCCGTGCTCACTACGCCACTGGAGTCAAGCTATCCTGGCTGATGACGGCTGATAGCCAGAAACCGGTCCTAGGATGCTTGATTCCGGTCCAGGGAAGACATGGCTTGGCAGTTCGGGCTGGACTGTTCCCATGAGGCACAGGGTCAAGACTGATTTGCATATGGCCATGTCTAAACTGGGGTGGTGTAGTGGGCAAAAGAACGATGGATTTAACCCAGATCTCTTGACTGGGGGAGAATGTCTGCATTGTCAGCATTCCGTCCATCAATTGTTTGTTGTAACGCTTTTCGCCCTAAGTGGGATGGGTATTCCCAGACGTGGGACCCGTGCTCACTACGCCACTGGAGTCAAGCTATCCTGGCTGATGACGGCTGATAGCCAGAAACCGGTCCTAGGATGCTTGATTCCGGTCCAGGGAAGACATGGCTTGGCAGTTCGGGCTGGACTGTTCCCATGAGGCACAGGGTCAAGACTGATTTGCATATGGCCATGTCTAAACTGGGGTGGTGTAGTGGGCAAAAGAACGATGGATTTAACCCAGATCTCTTGACTGGGGGAGAATGTCTGCATTGTCAGTATTCCGTCCATCAATTGTTTATTGTTTGTTGTAACGCTTTTCGCCCTAAGTGGGATGGGTATTCCCAGACGTGGGACCCGTGCTCACTACGCCACTGGAGTCAAGCTATCCTGGCTGATGACGGCTGATAGCCAGAAACCGGTCCTAGGAAGCTTGATTCCGGTCCAGGGAAGACATGGCTTGGCAGTTCGGGCTGGACTGTTCCCATGAGGCACAGGGTCAAGACTGATTTGCATATGGCCATGTCTAAACTGGGGTGGTGTAGTGGGCAAAAGAACGATGGATTTAACCCAGATCTCTTGACTGGGGGAGAATGTCTGCATTGTCAGCATTCCGTCCATCAATTGTTTGTTGTAACGCTTTTCGCCCTAAGTGGGATGGGTATTCCCAGACGTGGGACCCGTGCTCACTACGCCACTGGAGTCAAGCTATCCTGGCTGATGACGGCTGATAGCCAGAAACCGGTCCTAGGATGCTTGATTCCGGTCCAGGGAAGACATGGCTTGGCAGTTCGGGCTGGACTGTTCCCATGAGGCACAGGGTCAAGACTGATTTGCATATGGCCATGTCTAAACTGGGGTGGTGTAGTGGGCAAAAGAACGATGGATTTAACCCAGATCTCTTGACTGGGGGAGAATGTCTGCATTGTCAGCATTCCGTCCATCAATTGTTTGTTGTAACGCTTTTCGCCCTAAGTGGGATGGGTATTCCCAGACGTGGGACCCGTGCTCACTACGCCACTGGAGTCAAGCTATCCTGGCTGATGACGGCTGATAGCCAGAAACCGGTCCTAGGATGCTTGATTCCGGTCCAGGGAAGACATGGCTTGGCAGTTCGGGCTGGACTGTTCCCATGAGGCACAGGGTCAAGACTGATTTGCATATGGCCATGTCTAAACTGGGGTGGTGTAGTGGGCAAAAGAACGATGGATTTAACCCAGATCTCTTGACTGGAGGAGAATGTCTGCATTGTCAGCATTCCGTCCATCAATTGTTTGTTGTAACGCTTTTCGCCCTAAGTGGGATGGGTATTCCCAGACGTGGGACCCGTGCTCACTACGCCACTGGAGTCAAGCTATCCTGGCTGATGACGGCTGATAGCCAGAAACCGGTCCTAGGATGCTTGATTCCGGTCCAGGGAAGACATGGCTTGGCAGTTCGGGCTGGACTGTTCCCATGAGGCACAGGGTCAAGACTGATTTGCATATGGCCATGTCTAAACTGGGGTGGTGTAGTGGGCAAAAGAACGATGGATTTAACCCAGATCTCTTGACTGGGGGAGAATGTCTGCATTGTCAGCATTCCGTCCATCAATTGTTTGTTGTAACGCTTTTCGCCCTAAGTGGGATGGGTATTCCCAGACGTGGGACCCGTGCTCACTACGCCACTGGAGTCAAGCTATCCTGGCTGATGACGGCTGATAGCCAGAAACCGGTCCTAGGATGCTTGATTCCGGTCCAGGGAAGACATGGCTTGGCAGTTCGGGCTGGACTGTTCCCATGAGGCTCAGGGTCAAGACTGATTTGCATATGGCCATGTCTAAACTGGGGTGGTGTAGTGGGCAAAAGAACGATGGATTTAACCCAGATCTCTTGACTGGGGGAGAATGTCTGCATCGTCAGCATTCCGTCCATCAATTGTTTGTTGTAACGCTTTTCGCCCTAAGTGGGATGAGTATTCCCAGACGTGGGACCCGTGCTCACTACGCCACTGGAGTCAAGCTATCCTGGCTGATGACGGCTGATAGCCAGAAACCGGTCCTAGGATGCTTGATTCCGGTCCAGGGAAGACATGGCTTGGCAGTTCGGGCTGGACTGTTCCCATGAGGCACAGGGTCAAGACTGATTTGCATATGGCCATGTCTAAACTGGGGTGGTGTAGTGGGCAAAAGAACGATGGATTTAACCCAGATCTCTTGACTGGGGGAGAATGTCTGCATTGTCAGCATTCCGTCCATCAATTGTTTGTTGTAACGCTTTTCGCCCTAAGTGGGATGGGTATTCCCAGACGTGGGACCCGTGCTCACTACGCCACTGGAGTCAAGCTATCCTGGCTGATGACGGCTGATAGCCAGAAACCGGTCCTAGGATGCTTGATTCCGGTCCAGGGAAGACATGGCTTGGCAGTTCGGGCTGGACTGTTCCCATGAGGCACAGGGTCAAGACTGATTTGCATATGGCCATGTCTAAACTGGGGTGGTGTAGTGGGCAAAAGAACAATGGATTTAACCCAGATCTCTTGACTGGGGGAGAATGTCTGCATTGTCAGCATTCCGTCCATCAATTGTTTGTTGTAGAACTTATAAGTTACCCCACACTCCTCCCACAGAGACTTCATGTACTTAGAGATGAAGTTGGTACCCCGGTCGGAGACCACCTCTCTGGGGAACCCCACACGGGAAAAGATCCCCATCAATGCACGGCCCACCACGGGGGCTGTGATTGTCCTGAGAGGGACTGCTTCCGGGTACCGGGTGGCGTGATCCACCCAGACCAGGATGAACCTGTTGCCTAAGGCAGTCTTGGGGTCCAGGGGCCCTACGATATCAATGCCCACCCGCTCAAATAGGGGGGGGCTCACCACAGGAAAAGGTTGGAGGGGTGCCACGCACTTTCCTCCGCTCTTACCACTGGCTTGACATGTTTGGCAAGACTTACAAAAGGTACCGACGTGCTTCTTCATCTGGGGCCAGTAAAAGTGGGTGACAAGCCTGTGATAGGTCTTGTCTTACCCAATATGTCCTGCGAGAGGCACGTCACGAGCCAGACCTAGTAAGAAGTTCCTGAAGCGCTCAGGTACCACCAGCACACGGGCTGCACCGGGCTCAGCAAACTTAGGCTCACTATAAAGTAAGTCATCCTCCCAGTAAATCAAATGTTCCTTGGACCCTAGGCCTGCTTCCTGGTCTGCAGCCTGCTGCCGCACACCAATGAGAGAAGGGCACTCCTTCTGAGCCTGGCAGAATTCCTCCCTGGAAGGACCACCCTCTTGCTGCCAATGGGTCAGCTCAGGTAACTCCCCCAGTTCGGCCACCTGTTCCCCTGTAGGTTCCAGGGCATCGCCCTCAGGTTCTGCTTCCTCCTGGACCGTGGGAACAGTGGGGGCCGGTTTCCCGCACCCTCTGCCCCTTCCTCTCTTGGCCGGTTCCTGGGCCATTGTTTCAGGCTCCAGTTCTACTGAATCGCCCTTACTGGCTGTCATGGCACGGGTGGATACACAGATCCACGCTGGCAGACCTAACATCTCCAAGTGAGTTCTATGCTCTACGTCCTTCCATGGAGAACTCTCCAGGTCGTTACCCAACAGACAATCTACCGGCAAGGCATCACTGACACAGACTTCCAAGGTACCAGAGACTCCCCCCCATGTAAAGGGAACGCGCGCCATCTTGCAGAGGCACACTGAAGTGTCAGCTGCCACTACTGGGTGGAGCACATTGGGAATGACTTGCTCTTCAGACACCCACTGACACCTGACAGATGTCACACTAGCCCCGGTGTCTCTCAGAGCCTCTATCTCCCTCCAATTGATGGTCACCTTTTGCCCGTATTTTTTAGTGTTAGCGGGTATCAAGGTATCCTGGACCATCTCTTGGTCTCCTAAAGAGACAAGGGTCATCATAGCTAATCCCTCCTCCCCACTGGAAATCAAATCCCCTCCCAAAGCTACACTAGCTAACCCTGGGACTGGGGCAGCAGCTGGTGCTGGGGGTTTCTTGGGACATTTAGGGGCTATGTGGCCCACTTCCCTACAAGCATAGCAAGTAGGCGGAGGTCTGTTGTCCTGTCTGCCCTTATGGGGCCAAGACTTCTTAGGCTTGGGGGCTTGGGACTCTTTTTCCTGGAAACTGTTTTGGGGCCCTTTAGAGAACTCCTTGCTGTTACCCTTGTCCTCCCCACCTTTCTGCTGGGGACCCTGTCCACCCTTGGCTGGGATACTTACCACCCCTTTGTTGACCCTGGTGCTAGTCCAGCGGTCTGCCTCTTTAGCAAGCTCACTGGGATCAGTTAACTTGCTGTCTAAAAGATGCTGGCGCAGCTCTGGAACACATAGACTACTCAAGTGCTCCCAACTAATCAAGTGACACAACCCCACATAATCAGTTACTTTGCTGCCCTTTATCCAACCTTCCAGTGCACGCGTGTACATACTCACACACTCCACCCAAGTACTTGAATCAAGTTTCTTGAAGTTCCTAAACTTCTGGCGGTACTGTTCTGGTGTAAGCCCATACCTGAGGCATAAGGCCTCCTTCATAGTGGGGTAGGTTAAGGTCCCTGCTGCTTCTAAGGGTGCTAACACATCCCTCCCAGAGGCCTCAAAATGCTTCCACAAACCTGACCCCCAACTCTTTTCAGGCACTTCATTCATCTTCAAGGCAAGCTCATGGGATCTAAACCATGCATAGATATCCTCACCCCTCTGATAATTCTGCACCAAATCTTTCGGTATGTATACTTTACCCGCCTGTACTGGTTGTGCGCTGCCACCATTCGGACTGGACTCCACCTGTTTAGCTTCAATGTCCAGCTCCCTCATGCTCAACTCATGAGCCAACTGGAGTTTTCTCTCTTCCAAAGCGAGAGCATTCCTCCTCTCCTCCGCCTTCTTTTCACTGTCAAGGCGCAGTTTCCTCTCTTCTGCATGAGCTTTGAGCTTAAAAAGTTCAATCTCATGGGCCCTAATCCTCTGATTTTCCTCCAATTCCTCTGGAGAAAGGCCCCTACTGGAATGGGTGCTGCCAGCCCTAGACGCTGGCCAATTCACTGGCAAATCATCGGATCCAAATCCGTGCTCCGGTGTACCATCCTCTCCAGTAGCTTCTTCTGTCACACCATTTTTGGCCTCCCACCAGGCCCTTAGAGCTTTCTGTAGCTCTGCCTTGTTAGCGCTGCCCTTCACTGGGCATCCAAGCTGTTTGCAGAATTGCGTTAGTTGATCCTTCTTATATGTGAGCAACTTTTCTACTTCAAATTGCAATTCCACCTCCTCGCATACTCCATTCAGAGACATGATGCTTCCTATATCTTCCAAAAATAGATTCCAAAAACTTTGTGCGATGCAACTGCTAACTAGACTAGTGATGTACAAAGAATCACTGCAGGTCAAGTGCAAATACTGGTTCTAATCCGCACCCCTGACCACCAATGTTAGATCTGGGGGTCTCTAGTTGGCAGAGGTAAGTACCTTAGACCAAATAGGGACCCTTGCTTCTAGTCAGGGTACAGGGATACACACGGTAGATAACCCCTGCTCACCCTCTAGGTAGCTTGGCTCGAGCAGGCAGGCTTATCCCCAAGGCAATGTGTAAAGTATTCGCACGTAGACACCACAATGACCCCCCCTCAGTACACCACAAATGTAGACCACACAGGTGATTATATCAAAAATATAACTTTATCTAGTTTCACCGGTAAAAATCAATTATCATAGCATTGCACATTAATCTTCAGTTTCTCTTTAGCTTTCTTGGATCGCTAGGCACGCAAAATAAATAGTCTTTAGTCTCTTGTGAGTGTTAGGTGTCAAAAAGAATATGTCTTTAGACTCTCAGCACTGAAAACACCTTTTTAGCTATGCCCCTGCGCTTATAATTGAAGCGCTCCTCTCCGGCTGCTCCTCCAGGCCAATGCACCCCGGGCATTGGCCTCCGGGCCCCACAAGCTATGCGGGACCTTCGGGGGTTAAGCGAGCTGTCACAACAGTTACCGATGCTCCCTCTCCCTGCACGGACTCACCAGGCTGCGGGTCGGGGCGCAAGGACTCAGCGCGTCGGAGCCCTTCCTCGGGACAGAGTTCCTGTAGCTCACGGACGGTGGCCAATCAGGTCGCGGCTCCCTCGGTGAGCCCCCAGGGACGACGTCAGATGTCACCAGGCCTCCGCCAATCGTAGCGCAGTTCCTCCGGCCAGGCCTCCGCCGTCAACCAATCAGGTCGCGACCTCCTCGCTTCGTTCTTCGCAGTCTGTGGAACGGAGAGGCACAGCTCCTGGACGATCTCGGGCCACCGGGCCGTGGCGGTGAATTACGGGCAGGATATTTCAAAGCGCCGTAGTACAGGTGCCGATAAGCACGTCAATTTTCTCAGCGCAGCAGCCGGTTTCAGGCACTAATCAGCGCCGCTCTCTCAAGCAAAGCAGAGAGCAGTCAGCGCACTTCACGGGACACAGCAGAGTCTTGAAGTCTCGGCAACCTTTATATCCCTGGGTTGCCAAACAGGAGGCCAGCTCTTCTCAGGCCCTTGGAGATTCCAAATTGCAGACACAGCGCACAGCAAAGTCTTGGTTAGGTCAAGTAGGCAGGGTCACAGCACACAGCAAGATCCCTTTCTCCACCTCAGCTTCAATTGGTCAGCAGGACAGGTCAGCCCTTAGAGCACACAGCAAGGCAATCTTCCTTTAGTCCTTCAGTGGTCCGTCTTTCAGCAGAGGTTCATCTTGATTGTAGAATCTAAAAATCTGTTGTCAGGGGTCCTTTACTTATACCCCTAAAAGTCTTTGAAGTCTTTGTGCAAGTGGGTCCTGAGCCCGGTCTGATCAAGTTCTGGGTGTTGCTGGAGCACTTTGTTTTCCTGGCTTCTTCTTTCCTTTCAGAGTGAGGGGCAGAGTCGTCAGCCGCCCAGCAGGAGGTGGAGCCAGCACTGTGGCAGGCAGGCACATCCCTATTCACTCCCAGGTGCTACCTCCTCCCTCCACTCTACTTGCAAATGCAGTCATTCAGTAAAGGGCTGACTCAGCCAACCTCCTGGGGGATCCCCAGCCCCTGTCACTCTCAAACCAGACAGTCAATCCACAAGCATGCCCCGGCACACAGAAGGGTCAGTCAAGAGAACAGCTACTCTCTAAAAAGTACTGTTCTCCAACTCAGGATTTAAAAACAACCTCTCCTAAAAGATGTGTTATTAAATGCTGAGCTCAGGGATATCAAACACTCATGTGTTATCTTGTTCCTATGAGAAGATAGGCTGATAGCCATTGGCACCAGCCTCTCCCATGTTAGCCTATGGAGAAAGATAACCTTGCAGCAGTGAACACACAAAATGGCCGCTGTTCACTACCAGAGCATGGTACCTGCACTAGTACATGCTCTACCTTTTACATACACTGCACCCTGCCCAGGGGGTACCTTGGGCCTTCCATAGGGATGACTGATGTGCACAAAAAGGGAAGGGTTGGGCCTAGTCAGTGGGGACACTGACCAGGGTGACATGGCAGTCCGGGGACTGCAGGCAGGCCTGCGGTGGCAGGCCTGAGACACCATTTTAGGGCTACTCATGTGGGTGGCGCAATCAGCGCTGCAGGCCCACTAGTAGCATCTGTCATCACCAGCCCTGGCACACACAGTGCACTTTACTAGGGACTTCAGGGTGATACAAATATGCCAATCAGGTATATCCAATCAATATGATATTTTACACAGGGAGCACTTACACTCTGGCACTAATTAGCAGCGAAATCCAGCACAGCATCAAAAATCCAGGTAGCAGAGGCAAAAGATAGGGGAAAAACCCACGCCAAGGATGTCAGGTCTAACAAGCACCTTATGAGTACTCACATTTTTAGCCTATGTTATTTATGTATATGAATACATGTGTCATATCTAAAACATAATGCTAGCGCAGTATTACTTCTTTCAACTGCTTACGCTGTACATAATATATCTCGCCTACTATCTTTTGATTATAACAGCTCATATCTCTTACACGAGAAACAAGACTGTTCAATAAATCCTTTTATTGAAAGGCCCGTCTATTCTTTCTGTGTAACTCTGAAGAAACTAAGCATGCACGATTAGCTGAGTGAAACTGTTATCTATTGTTTCCACGATTCTGAGTGTTCCGATTCTAAAGGGAAACAAAGTTGTCATGTTTATGCGGTTGCCAGAAACTACTCCCTTCTTGTTCACAAGGAGTTTCTAGTGGCCTCTGAGTTAGCATGTACAAATTAATTAAGTTTAAAATACTCAATAGGTGCATACTGACCTCAGTGCTATGCCAAATCTATAGGGTATATAATTGTAATGTGCAGAGCCTATTAGGGAAATAGGAACTACATTACAAGATGAGAGACGCAGTTGATGTCAAGAAAGTGATGGACCACGGGGTATATAAAACATCTGCAAAAGATGTTAAGATCAGACCATCATCTACAGAGGTAGTGAAACAAAAAACTGAAAGTAACAAATTTAAGTGCATCAGATGTGGTAATCCCAACCATTTAGCCAATAACGTCAAATGTCCTGCCAGAAGTGTTACATGCAGGAAATGCAATAAAAGAAGACACTTTGCTAAGGTCTGCAAGTAATAAGAAGAAATATTACCCATATGGTCAGTAATGAACCCGTGCCTAGTGAGGATATCGTTTTTCAAGTAGCAGACAATAAGGAACCCTCTTGCACCAACTACCCCAAATGTGAGATCATGCTCGATGATGTCCCATATATAGTGTTTGCTGACTCGTTTTCCCCTTACACTCTCATAAATGAATCCACATTTCAAGAAAACTCAGGGAACAAACACTATACACTATTGCCTCCTGACATCAAACCGGAGTGGGGGGGGGGGTACAACCATGATCCTATACCACTTGTCGGCATGTTTCTAATGCACATCGATTTCAAGGACAGGTCTACTTTGGGAAAAATATATATCACGAAAAGTGGCTCAAATTTATTAGGGTGGAAACACCAGAAAGACCCGGGGATCATGCTGGATCCAAATGCTTCCGAACTAGTATATCTTGTGGAAAGATCTAATGTTGGAAAAGAAATATGCGAGCAATTCCCCAAAGTATTTTCCGATAAATGAGGTCTGCTGAAAGGTTTCCTACACAAAATCAAGCTTAAGGTTCAGCACAAACCAGTTGTCCACAAGGCCAGATCTGTTCCTTTGCTTACAAGGGACCCTCTAAAAAAAGAACTTGGCAGATTGGAAGCTAGTGGTGTGATAGAACGCATTGAGAGCTCTATATGGTTGGCTTCCATAGTGGTAGCAACTGAGGAGGAAGGGAAGAGCATTTGTCTATGTGTCGGCCTCAGAGACCTAACTTCCAACATTTGGGTGGATAGACATCCCCTCCCTAATATCAACAATATGCTCAGTGTCATACAAGGTGCAAGTTCTTCAGTGTGCTCAACCTCTCCTCAGCTTACCACTAGGTAGCCCTGAACCCTGACTCCAAGGCCCTAGCCTCATTTATAACTCCGTTTGGCGCATATCAGTTTTCTAGGATGCCGTTCGGCCTAGCATCTGCTGCGGCAGTGTTTCAATGCATAATGCAACACATTCTACAAAGGACGGACAAAGTACTGTGTTTTCAGGACGACATCCTAATTTACGGAGAATCAGAGGCTGAACATAGCAGAGTTCTAGCGGAAGTTATAAGCAAACTAAATAAAGCTGGATTCACTAAACAAAAGGACAAATGCAGAATAGGTGTAGAATCAGCAGTTTATCTAGGTCACACCATATCAGGTGAAGGGATCAAACCGAAATCTAGCTTAGTGGATTCAGTCAAGCTAGCTCCTACACCTACAAATAAAGAAGAAATAAAGGGCCATATGTAGAAAGCAAAATTGCGATCGCAAACGCCGAAATTCGCCGAATTTCGGCGTTTGCGATCCCAATTTTGCTAAGTGGTATGTAGGAAGGCAAATCTGCGTGCAAAATAAGGATTCGCTAAATTTGCGATTCCTTATGTTGCAATTGCATTTAAGGAATCGCAAATTTTGCGATTCCTTAAATGCAATGTAAGAAAAACCAAAAAAGTGCAATTTGGCCTTAAGGAATCGCAAATTACCACCAACTACAGGTTGGTGGTAATTTAATGCGATTTCTTTCAAAAATGCATATTTTTGCATTTTTCAAAGTGGCATGTCGTGCACACACATGTCCTTAGGGCATGTATGTGTGCCACATGTGCACCCATGCTCATTTCAGGGGTGCAACAGGGTGTCCTTTTTTAGACACCCTGGCACACTTGAAATTGCATTCTGAATTTGCGATTCTCTAATTGAGAATCGCAAATTGTGAATGTCTTCCCATTCATTTCTATGGGCCTCTAGGCCCTTAGGAATGAATGGGGAGGTATTCCTTAATTGCGAATTGCAATTTGCAATTCGCAATTAAGGAATATGTAGGATTCGCAAAATTATTTGCTAATCCTACCTACATTCCGTTTTGCAATTCTATAATTGTGATGCCCTAA
The DNA here is from genome assembly GCF_964204655.1 of Triturus cristatus. Classification (NCBI taxonomy): domain Eukaryota; kingdom Metazoa; phylum Chordata; class Amphibia; order Caudata; family Salamandridae; genus Triturus; species Triturus cristatus. Next base: position 1,171,188,352 of record NC_140585.1, read on the forward strand.
TAATTGCAATTAGAGAATCGCAAAACACGTTTTACCTACATATGGCCCTAAATCTTTTCTGGGCCTGGTCGAGTATATGTCCAAATTTGTGAAAAACTTTGCAGAACAAGTGAAACTTTCAGAGAGTTACTCAAGAAAGGTACCCCGTTTGAATGGAACTCCCAATACCAAAATGACTTCACTATTATTAAACAAGCCATAGTAGAGGCACCCATTTTAAGCATGTTTGACCCTAATGTGAGAACCATGTTAACGACCGATGCCAGCATCTAAGGTTTGGGAGCCTCACTTACACAAAACGTAAAAGGTCAAGAAAAAGTGATAGCCTTTGTGTCAAGGACCTTGAAAGAACCAGAATGCAATTATTCCACAATTGAAAAAGAGGCTCTCGCTTGCTATTGGGCAATAAATCATTTAAAGATTTTCCTATGGGGGATTCCATTCATCCTAAAAACGGATCATAAACCTTTGCTCCCTTTGTTCTCCACTACAAGGTTTTAACTACTCCATGTGTTATGAACCTGGTAATTAAAACCTAATTGCAGACTGTCTCTCCAGACTTCCTATCACTAATGAGAACTCATAATTTTACACCCTGATGAGACCATTCTTTCAGTTGATATCCCTGCTATTAGCAAAGATGAATGGGAAAATCACATGAAAAGTGACACTGCCCTCACTGATCTGAAAAACACTATTTGCAAGGGGTGGCCTAAGAGTCTTAAAGAGTTACCAGAAAATCTGAAATTCTTCTGGGTGGTAAAGGACGAGTTGTCCGTTATAAATGACCACATATACAGAGGAAATGGGATTGTTCCTCCAGAAAAAATGTACGAACACATAATTCAGATAACCCATGAAGGCCCATCCAAGCAGGAGCATGACTAAAAGTAAAATCAGGCAAGACTATTAGTTCCCTACCATGGACTCCATGGTGGAATGGATGGTGAGAGACTGCCTCACATGTGAATCCAGAGATAAATCTAAAGTCATTCGCAAAGCTCCACTCATTCCTGTACCTAACCCCACCAAATCATGGGACAAATAAGGCCTGGACATTATAGGACCATTAAACTTGCTAAACTTTTCTCAAAGATTCATGTTCGTACTTATCGATTACCATTCCCACTGGATTTCCACAAAGATGGTCACCACCATCAATACATCTTCATTACTTGAGTTCCTTAAATATGTCTTTTCCTAAGAAGGGGTACCCAGCACATTGATCACAGACAATGGTGTTCAATTCACTTCCAAGGAAATGAGGCAGTTTGTGACCACGTTATCAATATCCCATCTCAAATCTCCACTCTACTGTTCTAAAGCCAATAGATTGGTAGAAAGAACCAACAGGATGATAAAGGACACTATTCAATTGGCTTTGGCATCTTGTGAACCTGTTGAAGAAGCCATAAGACAGATGCTATTGTCGTACCACATCACACCTACTGGAATTTCAGGTGTTTCTCCATTTGTTTCCCTCAAAGGGAGAAATCCTGGTTCCAAACTCACACCCAATTGGCTCAATGGGAGGTGTCCTGTTTGGGATGACAGAAAGTCTGTTTTGGAAAAAGTGGGGAACCATCAACAAGATTATACATCCAGATACAACCAGAAATGGGGTACGGTCAAGGACTGGCAGGAAGGTCAATGGGTGGTCATCAAGAGGCCAAACTTTCTTCGAGCCAAAGTCTCATCATTTTCTAAACCCATGAGAATAAAACGAGTCAATAATAACTCTGTCGTGCTGGAAGATGGAAGCACCTGGAGCATGGACAATGTAGCTCGCTGTTCCAAGGTACACTCCTCATCATCTTCTAGTGGGGAAAGTTGTGATGAACCATCCTCTGCCCCACAAGCTTCTAAAGAGTTCAGGTTTCGCCAACCTCCAGCTTGGCAGGCGGATTAGGAAATGTAAATCTTTTGTATTTTACATACGAATGCATTGATATTTCCATTGTGAATGTTATTAACTGTACTATTGTTCTTCCCTCAGTTTTCCCTTATTGAAAGAGAGATGTGTTGTAACTAAGTGGTTATCTCTTCCCTGTACCCCTCTCCTTCTCCTGGTTCTTCCCCTCTTCCCATCTACCGTTCACCCCTGCTCTTTTCCTCCCATTGGAGCATTCCTCCTAGTGGAATCTTGGTGTGAAGCTCACCATAGAATGTTGGTGTGCTTCACTCGTGAGCCGGTTGTTAGAGGATCTATGCCCTATAAACGTCTTCTCTTCTTCACCATGTGTGAGACGTTTACTTAACATCTGGCCCAGCTTGGGCAACCAAGTCCAACAGGATGGAGGTCTAGGGGGCCTGAGAGGACATTTACCTGGCCACCAGAGCATTTTTACAAGTTCCAAACTATACAGAACAACCATCATAAACTGTAATGCTGTGGTCCTGATGCTGAGGAGGCATGCGAAAACAGGCTCAAGGATTCTCCGGCTGAAGTTTTGTCAGTGGGAGTGCTTCTGCCATGATTCCTCTGTCCAAGAGTGGTGTGGGGTCACCTACAGCTACCAATTTGCTGGTTTGGGATTCTTTAGCTCTGGTACTGGTTCCAGGAGTTCAGACAACTAATCCTTTGGGTGACTGCTATGATCTGAGGCCAGAAATCAACTTTTCCTCGAGCCAGGAGCCAAAGGCACAGTCCAAACTTTACTAGTCCACAGTGCAGCAGGTGCAGTCCTTCTGACGGTGCAGCCTCTCTTCGTGCAACTTCATGGGTATCAGGGCAATCCTTCTTCAGTCCTTTGTGTAAATCCAATGTGATCCGAGGGTTAGGGTGCCAGTATGCCATATTAATCCCAGGGAGAACCCTGACGGGACCACGTGTTCAATAGCAAATGGGCTACTGTGTCCCCTCTTCTAAAGCAGGGGTGGCTGGTGATAAATAGTGTGATGGACGTCACTCACCTACCTTGACAGAGAGGCAAGAAGAGACGAAACACTGAGCAGCTGGGACTAAATGATTACTTGCTGGCGCTGTTCGGTGATAAAATAGGCAGTATCTGTTTTTTTTTCTATGGGCAGAGAGAGATTTTAGACATTTCATGTTGTGCATGTGCCAGCCGGTCGAGGTTTTCATCGACCTGCAGCCACAAGCCACAGCAGTGCAATATTAGTAGAGGACGTGTGTGATTTAAAATGTCATACATAGGATTGCTTGCCGGGTGCTTATTCAGTGGCCCTTGGAGGAGTTAGCAGAGCTCCATTTACTTTTATGGTCAGGGGTGTGACGGGCCGCTGAAGACAACGAGGAGGTGGTGGCAACAGCTTGCCAGTTATCAGGACAGGCGATGGATAGTAGGAGGAGTGAAATGGGAACACACCTGTTTAGTACTGAATGCGTTTTCACTTTGGAATAGATATGCAGCTGAGCCTGCTTGGTTCTCCTGGTTTACTGTAGCAATGCCAAGAATGACCCAGAATAAGTACTGAACGCGTCAGACTCAACAAAACTGGGTTTTTCTGTTTTTATTCAGTGCAAACGTGACGGGAATGCATTCTTTCTGTTAGCAGCTGTACTTCATTTGTGCCATCATAGATGTCTGGCACTTATATTCATCAATAGATGGCGCTGCTTCATAATGCATGCATTTAATAAGTTGCCTGCAAAATAGATTGTTAATGCAAGAAACACAGAATTAAGCGTGGTCTTTTACATTGCAAATCTTAGGAGGCACTAGCTATCTTGGGGGTAAAGGCCTAGGACAAATGGTATAATATGTTGTGCAATTAATACAAGTGAATTGCCAGAATTAGATTCAGAGTTTCCACATATTATGAAAGACGTTAGCTTGTCTGATTTTGATCTAAGTCTCTTGAGTAGCTGAAAGGCTGAAACAGGTAGCTAAACTGTCAAAAGCAAATGCTCAAAAAAGGTATTGTACACAAATAAACATTTTGAACTGAGATCTTTGTGTTTATTTATCAGTATATACTTATGTGTGTGGTTAAATCTTGGTAAAAACACTGCACAGAATGCTGTTGCTCTTTGCCTTACACTGAAGTTCAAAGTTTTCAATGACTGACTGTATGTCCTCAAATCTACAATTTGAATAAATTTTTTAAATGTTCTTGCAGTGGGAGAATCTCTTTCACCCTACTTGTTAAGTTCGCACATTATACTCCGGTGTAAAAGTTCCGTCCCACCACATTTAAAATCCACCATCCTCCGCTGCTCTCTAGTGACGTGTATCCTTCAGTGTGTGGCACCTGACTATCCCAGACTGCATTAATCTAGCCACTCTCAAGATATCAGCACCCCTCCTCTGTGGTTAGGAGCTTGTTAGCCACCCTAAAGGTGTGGCTACCTGAGGGCTGCACGCCGATGGGAAAACTGGTTTGGGGACAGGGTTTCTTCTCTCTGTTCCTGTCTCCAACTTATCTGCATGAACAAAAGGAAGCCTGCTCAGGATTGTTGTAACAAGAGGCCCTTCAACAGTGGCTTATTTTTTGAAGCTCCTCTTTAGGGCTAACACCCCAAGTGGCCTTCCTGGGAGAGGAGGTCACAACTCACTCTGTGGCAACTGCCTTTGTTCCTAAGCCTGGGAGTCATTCACCTGTCTCCCCGGGTGGACAGACAGCTGTCTGTGTGCCAGGGCCGCTGTGAGGCCACTAGACTGGCTAGTCACACGGTGGAAACTTTCTAAGAAGTGCAGAACTGAAATGGTGATATTAAACTCGACCTGGGCATCAGGTCGGGTTTAATGCAATGATTAATTTAATACCTTGCAGAACCCAGTTAAGTAGTCCTGTTCAGAACTTAGTGAGGCTGGGGTGCCAGCCGCTAACCCTGTGTAAGCCAATGGGGCTACTAACTTTCCTTAGCAACATTACTATTAAGAAGCTTTGCTTTAAAGACATATTATAAATATATGCCATACTTACAAATTATAGCTCCCTGCCATAGGACTCCAGAGGCCTTTTTACAGTAGACTTACATATATTACTAATGGAGTGGTGGTTTTGCCATTGGTTTAAATGGCAAAGTCGAACTAGCAGTGCAAACACTGCCCTTCCAGTCTGAAGTGGCAGACTCAGAGCCAATTTGTCCTTTGTCACTCTCAGGGTTGCAGCACTGGGTGGAAACTCTGCAGTACATGCCCTGGGTACCATATAGTAGGGATTTATAAGTAAGTCAGCACTTGCAAATTGGGTATCACCAATTCAACATATAAGTTGTAAAAGGTCAGAGCATTGCACTCAGTTCTGGTTAGCAGGCCTCAATGGACTCTGAATTTAAAAACCACCAGCATCAGTACAAAATTGTGGGGGTGAACATGCAGAAAGTGTCATTTCCTTACATGGCCTCCCTCCAGATGAAGGGTGATGCGCAACTAACCCTTGGCCTGGTAGTTCTCATCATCTAAGTGGAAGAACCTGGAAAGGCCATCTGCTTTGGCATGGTCAGTCCTAGATTGGTGTTCCACTGTAAAGTCAATGCCCTGACTTGACTTGGCTTGAGTCCCAAACAGTTAGGGTCTCAACTTCTTCAGGTGCCAAACCACATTAAAGGCTTCCCTCTCAATGCCACTCCAACGCTGCTCTCTGGGGAGGAGTTACCTGCTGATAAAGGCAGCAGGTTGATCTTGACCCTAGCCCTTCAGCTGTTGTGAAGCATGAGGCTGGACAGAAAAGTTATTTCTAAAGTCAAGTACCTTCAGGACAGGTGTTGAGCACATAGCTTCCTTAAGGCTGTCAAAAGCCTTTTGACACTGGTCAGTCCATATGACATTCCTTGGCTGCTTCTTGGTGTCTAACTCTGTCAAGGGTGATAAAATGGTACCATGCCCTTTGACAAATCTATTATGTTATCTTGTCAGGGCAAGAAAGGTTCTGTGTCTCAGGAGCTTCCCAGGCCAGAATTGTCTGGTTCTTGGGTTGGAGAGGTAGTACATGGCCTCTACATACTTGGTGGACCAAGTACACTACAGCCCCTTGCCCTATCTCTCACTTATGTACCTTCATAGTTCAGCCCTGCCTGTTTGGCCCTTAAGCACTTCCTTGATTTGGACCAGGTGATCCTCCCAAATGGAACTTAAGACTGCAATATCATCCAGATATGCTGCACTAAAGCTTTCTAAGCCAGAAGGTACCCTATTTACCAACCACTAGAAGGTGTCAGGTGCATTTTTCAATCCAAAGGGCATCAATTTGAGCTGAAAGTGTTCTGCAGGAGTTGAAAAGGCAATCCCCTCCTTTGCTCCTTGAGAAAGAGCTATCTATCAATAACCTAATGTCAGGTCAAAGGTACTCAGATATTTTGCAGCCCTCAACAAGTCTATGAGCTCATCACCTCTTACTATGGGGAGGGCATCAGTCTTAGTGACTGCATTTAGGCCTCTGTAGTCCACACATAATCTCAACTCTGGCTTTTCCCACTTGGGATTTGGTTTGGGTACCAACAGCACTGAGCTGGCCTGCGGACTACTAGAAGGATCAATCACCCCCAACTCTAACATTTTTGCAACTTTGGCTTTGATGCTAGGTTTGACCTGGTCTGAGAATCTGTATATCTTGTTGTTGACAGGTAAACTCTCAGTAGTGTCCTCAACATCGGAGCACTAAGTTGTAAAACCTGGAGTCAAGGAAAAGAAACTAGCAAACTGATTGAGCAGACAGTAGAAGTTATTTTACTGTTGCTTAGACAAAGAGGAAGAGAGCACTGCCCCATCCACTGAACCATCTTTGACGTTATATGACGGTTGGTCTGGGAGAGGTTCACTCTCCTCCTCTTCTCCACCATATGTCACCATTATTATAATGATGTCTGTTCTTTCATGATGTAACTTGAGCCTATTCACATGTATCACCCTATGAGGGTTGCTTGGGGTTCCCAAATCCACCATTATGTAACTTCACTCTTCTTTTCCAAGATAGGGTAATGACCAGTCCATTTATCTTGGAGGGTTCTGGGTGCTAAAGGCTCTAATACCCACACAATATGTACTTCCTGGTACTCCACCATGGAAGACTTATTGGTCATCCCGGTGCTTGACAAGCTCCTGGCTTGCCTTCAAGTTTCTGTTTGCTTTTTTCATGTACTCAGTCATTCTGGAGCAAAAGCCTGTTACATAGTCCAGTATATCTTGCTTGGGCTCCTTGAGAGGTCTCTCTCTACCTTCTCTCAACAAACTTAAAAGACCTCTTACAGGGTACCAAAAGAGTAGTTCAAAACGGCTGAACCCAACTCCTTTCTGGGGAACTTCCCTGTATGCAAACAATAGGCATGGCTGGAGAATATCCCATCTCCTTTGGAGTGTCTCAGGTAGACCCATAATCCTGCCTTTCATGGCCTTGTTAAATCTTTTAACAAGGCTATTTCCTTGGGGATCGTAAGGGGTAGTGAACTCATAAGTCCCTCCACACTCATCCAACATTGTTTTCAGTTAGGTAGACATGACGTTTGTACCTCTATCTGAAATAATCTCCTTAGGAACCCAACCCTGGTAAAAATACCAAGTAGGGCTTTAGCTACTACAGGGGCAGTGGCTGTCCTAAGGAATATGGCTTCTGGATACCTGGTGGCATGGTCTACCACCATCAGTATAAAGCTATGCCCTTAGGGAGTAGGTGGGTTTAGGGGACCAACAATATCAATTCCCACCCTCTCAAAAGGAGTCCCCACCATAGGCAGTGGTATGAGGGGAGCCTTTGGCTTGTTATCTCACTTGTCACTGTCCTCGCAAGCAATACAGGAGCAGCAAAACTCCTTTACTTTTTGTGACATCTGAGGGCAGTAGAAATGGTTGGCCAACCTGTCCCAGGTTGTGGTCTGCCCCAGATGCCCAGCCAAGGGGATGTCATGGGCAAGGTTAGGGGGGAATTCTCTGTACTTTTGAGGGACCACTATTCTTCTGGTTGCCCCTGGTTTGGTGTCTCTTGCTGCACTGTACAGCATCCCCTTCTCCATGTATACCTTATGGGTACCTCTAACATCACCTTCCTCCTGTTTAACAGCAGTCTGTCTCAGGCCCTCAAGAGTCGGGCAAGTCTTGTGTCCCAAGCTCAAGTCCTCTTGGGAGGAACGACCTACTCCTTGAAGTTCTGCCAGGTCAGGCAGGTCTTTCAAAGAAGCACCCTCCACCTCAGAGACCAGGGTTATGCTTCTTCTGGCTCTGTGAAATTGTGAAAATGGCCTCACCAGACTTCCTACCTCTCCTCTTGGCAATAGGGGTTAGTATGTGCTCTTTCACCACTAAATTGTAGAGCCACTCATAGGTATGTACTCTGTTACCTTTATTCCAGCCTTCCGGTGACTTCAAGAGGCATTTACAAAGTCAACCAATGTATGTGTTGCTCCCTGGTGTATGCTCCTAAACCTTTATCTATACTCTTCTAGGGTAAGACCAAAAAGCTCAATGAGGGCTTCCCTCATGTAGGTGTAAGACCCTCCCATCCTCAAGTGTCAGTAGCCTGTCTCTCAATACTGTTGGGCTAAGTTCCCACAGCAAAGGCTTCCAATGTTGTGTACCTATCCTTCTCATCCTGAGAGCTCTCTCATAGGATGACAGGTACTTGTCTATATCATCCCCCTCGGTGTATTTGGGAGCAATACCCTTGGCTAACCCCATGCAGTTACTTCTGCTTCTCTGTTGCTGGCACCATGTCTTTGGGGTGTCATCCCCACCTTGACCCTTCTGTCTTGCGGGGCCAACTTATTTTCTTTCAAAGCCAGCTTCCTCTCCTGGATCTCTAGTATGGTAAGCTAGGCTATCACGTTCTGGGGTCTCCTCACTAAGGAAGAGCTCCTTTCACCCCAGACAGAGAGTTGATCCTGGGGCGAATTGTTCAGATTCAGTCATTGTCCCCATCTGTATCCATAAATTCTACATCATCTTCTTCTTACCCACAGTCAGTAGGAGTGATCTCCTCTTCCAGTTGAACCTGGGCCCTCCTGGACTCCTCCCAAGCTTTGAGGACATTCTTGAGATGCTCTTTAGATGCAGCATTTCCTGGGAAAATGTTTCTCTCCCTCCACGGTGACCTCAGGCTATTAATCTTGAGTGCGGGTAGGGCAGTCATGTTCATTCCCCTGGGCTCCATCCTGAAGACTTTACAAAAAAATACTTTTTGCAACGTTTTCTTCTGAAGGACAGGTGCCTTTGGAATTTTGGGAACTTTGCTACTTTGTTAAATGTTTTCTCAATGTGGACTTTAGCAATCTTTTTCAGTGGATATCAACTTATTAATTGTCTGGCACAGCTAAAATCAAGTTCTGGTTCCCACCACTGGGCACCAATGTGAAGATTTGGGTGTATTATAGGATATTGCTGTGGGGTCTTAGCATGACAAACACTCCCAAATCTGTCTTGGGTCCAATCAGGCTAATTTGTCTGACCTTTGCTTAACCCTGGGTAGCTGTGGCTTCGAGCAGCAAGGCTTGACAATTTAACTTAGTGTTAAGTATTTAACAGTAACAAACAACAAAATAAGAATGTCACAGAACATGAAAGAAATCGGACAGCAATTTATAAAAAGAGTGTATTTTAATACATTTTTTAGAAACCTTAATGGTCTAAATCCACTGGAGGGTTCCGAAGACACAAATTTGTAATGAATGAACTACTTTTAAATGCAGCCACGAACAAGCATTGGCCAATAAAATTTTGTAAACTTTTGAAAAGTTTGAAAGAGTTAGTTTGACAGCTCTGTCCCTGCTTGGGGGACCAAATCAATACAGGATGACGGTCTAAGGGGTCAGAGAGGATGCTTTGTTCAGTTACGTGGTCAGAAGAGAATTTTGATGGCAAGTCCCAAACTTTACAAGACAGCCACCATAGACTGTAACTGATTGGTCCTGATGCTGAGGATACAGGGGTTATAGATGCTCAAGAATGCTCCGGTTGAGCTGCGGTCGGCAGGGGCTCCTTTGTGATGAGTCCTCGGTCCATGAGTTGTGTGGGGTGACTTTGGCCACAGAGGTCGGGGTGCCACAAAGTCCTCCTGGTCGCAGTAGCTGGCCAGCTGATGCAGAGCTACTGGTCTCCTCGTACCGCGAATGGGGCAAGATCATTTGGTGGGGGATGGTGTCCCCCATGGTTGACAAATCCAGACTCTGATGGCTTCTTGGGTCCAGTGGACTCAGGGGCAACTTTTGGCTTTCAAGGATTGGTCACTTTGTGAGCCGGCAGCAGGTAGCCTGCAAAGCTTCTGTGGTGGCTACCAGCTTGGCGATTTAGGTTTCTTCAACTCTTGTGTCCCAGGAGCTGGTTCCAAGGTATCCGCCAACTGATCCTTGTGGTTAGTGCTGTGATTCGAGGCCGGAAATCAACTTTTCCCAGAGCCAGGAGCCATAGGCACAGTCTAAACTTCACTAGCCTAAAGTGCAGTAGGTGCAGTCCCTCTGACAGCTCAGCTTCTCTCCGTGCAGCTTCAGGGTCCTCAGGGCAATCCTTCTTCGATCCTTTCTGCAAATCCAACATGATCTGAAGGTGTTATTAGTGCTATATTTTACCCAGGAATGTGCCCTGAAGGACCCACACAATTACTAGCCAATGGGCTATAGGGTCGCCACCTCCCTAGTAATGTTTTGCTGACAATGTGTGGCACCTTGCTATACCACAGTACACTATTGTAGCCACTCTCAAGATGGAGGGACCCCTCTTCATTGGTTAGAAGGTTGGTAGACTGCGCTAGAGGTATGGCTGCATGAGGGCTACATTCCTTACAGTGTTAATAGTGGAAAACTACATTTTATCTTCTGGCTCACTCAACTCGTTATTTAGCAATGTACACAGGAATTATCTTTGCTTTGCTTTGTCTGGCATTTTTTATGAGAAAGGTGGGAAACTTAAGTGTGCATATTATGCTGTTGCATGTACTCATTAAACAGATCACTGTGAAGAGCATTCACCAGTAGGAGGCATTGTCATTACTGGGAGCTTACAGAGGGCGGCAAAGTGGGGAGACGACCTTTACGTCGCGGGCATCATACCGCAATGCCATTACAATGCTGTTGTTACAACGACCGCGTTGTTACCACGCAAAGCCATTACTACTCAAGTCATTACATCGACTTGCAGTAGATGGCACGCTAACATTAGGAATAGTATAGTTTACAATTCCAACACCTTCCCTACTGTTATGTAGGCTGGAGTTGGAATAGTAAATGATAAATTTCTAATGTCAGCGTGCCATATACTGCAAGTCGATGTAATGACTTGCATAGTAATGGCTTTGCGTGGTAACAACGCGGTAGTTGTAACGACTGCGTTGTAATGGCACGCGATGTAATGACTCGCGTAGTAACAAGTCATATTCGGCAAAGTGTGTACGTTTATGATGTTGCCAGCTGGATGGCTTTGATTTTTGTTGCTGTTGTGAACATTTGGTAGGCAGGGCCTGTAGAGATCTCAAATATCAAAAATTGGTAGTAGTGAGAACTAATTAGTATATTTGATTACTTCAGAGGATGTGATGTCATATAACCATTTGTACCAATGGCAACATGAGTAGTGCTATCAGTGAAATGATAAAAAAATTCTAAATGAATGTTAATCAAATAAAATACCATTAAAATCTCAAAGAATGTGGAGATATGATTCTGGAAGGCAAGACCACCTTAGCATTTAAGGTTGCCTCCTTTCCAAGAGCAAAATACCGGTCATTTGTTGTTGTTTTAACAGTCTCCAATGGCCCAGGCATGATACTGAATAGGACTTTAAAACAAAATTGCATATATTACTTTGTAGCATCACTTTTCTGCCTTTAGTTACTTTAATTATTGCTAAGGGATCATTACTGCAGCTCCAGAACACTTAGAAAAGCACTTTCTATCTATATTTGCTGTTTGACGTATGTTCAGATAAGGGCTCAAAATACATGCTTTGTGTAATTTTGCTTATTATTGCACTGACCACGACATTAACAAACTGGTTTTGCCAGTAGAAAGCAGACTGGATGTCAACCCTAGAGCACTGCATTCTTCCATTCTGTGTCACTAAAAAATAAATAATACCAGCCGGCACACCAGGGGCCGTATTATGCAATGCAGTGCATTTTCCTTCTTAGAGCCAGGCGCTCTTTTTAAAAGGTGCACTTGGTGCCAACAAGGAGAGTTTGCTGTATTACATTGAATGCGCCGTCCCCAGGGCAGCCGCAAAGTCTTGCTGCCCAGAGGGCAGCACATTCAAGAGAAATATGGAGCAGCTTTGAGGCAGTGTTTCAGTGTTTCACTGTGCAGGCGGCGAACCACCTGCACTTTCAAGGGGGGTTAGAGATCCCCTTGAAGACGGGTGCAGTAAGTGACTGCACCCATCTGCATGGGTATGTGTTTGGGGGTCCATAGGACCCCCTTTTTCCCTTCCAGAGGGTTGCTATCAGGCAGCGCACTGACAGTGTACCACCTTTTAGGTGGCACACTGACAGTGTGCGTCCTGACAGCTTCTTTGCCTCTCACCTGCATCTATAATACAGCGCGGGCGTAGAGGCAAAGGGATTCCCTCATTTGCATGGGATGTTATCTGTATTACATAAAGAGCAGAACAAGTGTTTGTTGCCCTTTCCATAGTACCAAAGTGCCCGGGGGTGCACAAAGTAGACGCACATGCCCGATGCACCCCTAATGCACTTTCTATATTAAGGCCCTAGGATGTTAACACAATTTATTCCACCTTGTACAAGGATACTGACAAATCTGAGTTCCCTCTGAGCAGCCTGCCAAAACTGGCACGGTTATGTCTGCTAAAAAAGAAGTCATGGACTGGCTTCCTTTTCAGCCCTGAGCTCCACACGGTGAACGGGCATATTCACGGGTGCATTAATGAAGCTCTGTGAACCACACGTCCAGGTATTATACAAAGACATAACTGGAATGGTGATTAGCATTTAACACAGTGATGATCAAAGAATATCTGTACAGATTGTACCCTGATTAACAATTGAGCATCCGATCATAAAGAAGACCTCTTTGAACTTGATCCCACCAGTGAGATTGAAACATGTAGACAATATTTATGAGGGAGATTTTTAAAACTGGTTTTTCTCGACAGTTTAATGTCTATTTGAACTGAATTCATCAAATACTGAGGTAGAAATAGGATTCCACCATCTGGTATAAAGACTGTGCCTCCTTTAATGATCTATTCTCGCACCTAAATGGGCTCAAGAGGCACAGAGAGCCTACAAACTATTTATGAAATTGTTATGCATGGCTCTCATAGAGAGCCATTAGAATGAATGACTGGATTCAAACTTCACTAATTCACTGCTATGAAATAGCAATACTGGGTGTTAGAACTGGCATCCTTGGTGTGGTTTTCTTTCTCACTTTTTGCCCTCAACCTCCCTGTTTGCTGACTTCGATTTTGCTGGTTTTAGGACTCTGTGCATTTTACCACTGCTAAGCCCCGAAGTGGATCCCATGCTCACCATACCACTAGATTCAAGCTAGCCTGGCTGATTAGGAATGATACTTCGAAACTGGTCCCAGGATGCTTGTTTCTGGTCCAGGAAGGACCAGGCCTGGCAGTTCAGGGTGAGCTGCTCCCATGAGGAGCAGGGGTAAGATTGATATGAATATGGTTTAAACTGGAATGGCATGATGGGCAAAATAACGATGGATTTAGGCCCAGATCTCTGTACTGGGGGTGAATATTTGACATTGTTTAGCATTCCATCCATCAATTGTTCCTTTTGCATTTGTCACCCAGAGTGGGACGGGTATGCTCAGACGGGGGTCCCATGCTCACCATGCCACTGGATTCAAGCTATCCTGGCTGATGAGGGGTGATACCCCAAAACCGGTCCCACAATGTTTGTTTTCGGTCCAGGGAGTACCTGGCTTATCAGCTCGAGCTGAACTGTTCCCATGAGGAGCTGGGTCAAAAGTGATTTGCATATGGCTGGGTTTAAACTGGAAAAGCATGATGGGCAAAAGAAGATGGATTTAGGCCCAGATCGCTGTACTGGGGTGAATGGTTGACATTGTTCATCATTCCGTCCACCAGTTTTTCTTTTTGCACTTTACCACTGCTAACCAGTGCTAACATGCTTGTGCTCTCCCATTAAAACATGGTAGAACTGGCTTACACCCAATTGGCATATTTAATTTACATGTGAGTCCCTAGTAAAAGGTATTAAATTAAATGTTACTAGTGGGCCTGTAGCACTGATTGTGCCACCCACTTAAGTAGCACTTTGACCATGTCTCTGACCTGCCATTGCAGCCTATGTATGCAGTTTTAAACTGTGTTCCTCCTACACAGCTACATTCAAAAGGGGGCTTAGGTGTGCCTGTCTGGAAGTGGTTCCCTGATAGTACGCCTTCTGGGAAGGCACCCCTTAAGTGCTATGCGTATCAATTGGTTGGGCACTACAAGGGGGTGCCAAGTGTCCCAAGTGGGCACAGCCTCTCACTGGTGTTACATTTGGGGAGAACATTGTCCAAGATAGAGTGGGGGACAGCATAGAGGCTACTCTGGTATCCCTGGGTGACTGAGATAGTGCAGAGAACTCCCACGCCTAGCAACACTAAGAAATACAGTCAGCAGGTCACCATCAATAAGCAGAGGGTGGAGGTTCTGAGAGACAGTGGAACCAGCATGGCAACTGTCAGATATCATCTGGTGACCTCAGAGCAGGTAGTCCATAATAGATACCACCAAATTGTTACAGCAAGCAACCATAAGACTCACTACCCAGTGGTTCTGGTTCGCCTTAAGTGGGAGGAGGTGAAGCTGAGGGCATACTTGCAAATGTTAGGGTTACCTGAGTGGGGTGTGCCTGGCTACACGGTCCATGGATGCCTGAAACGGTAGTCAGGAGGACCTGGAGCCTGGATGAATGGCTCAAGTGCCTGACAAGAAGAGGAAGGGCAAGGGACATGGGAAACATGCACCTGAAACTCCCATGGTCTAGGATGAGGCTGAGGCTAAGGGTGATATCCCAGACCCTACAGAGGAGGACATTGCCATATGTTAAGAGCGTGGCGCTGAGTGATGATCCCTGGGGTACTCCGCAGTTGATTTCCGTGGGTTCAGAGAGGAAGGGAAGAAAACGAATCCTCTGGGTTCTGCCGGAGAGGAAGGATTGGATCGAGTCGAGGGCGGCTCCTTGTATCCCTGCGTCGTGAAGTTTGGCTGTGAGCTTGCGATGTGAAACAGTATCTAAGGCTGCGGAGAGGTCTAGAATGATGAGGGCCACAGTGTGTCCCTGGTCGAGTAGTATGTGGATGTCGTCAGCGGCGGCAAGGAGGGCGGTCTCGGTGCTGTGGTTGTTGCGGAATCCAGACTGGGAGGCATCTAAGATGGAGTTCTCTTTGATGAAGACGGCCAGCTGGGCGTTTACGAGTCTCTCGGTGACTTTGGCTGCAAAGGGGAGGAGAAAGATGGGCCGGTCGTTTTTCAGGTCCTTTGGGTCGGCCTTTGGTTTCATGAGGAGGGGTTTCACCTCCGCTCGTTTCCAGTCTTCTGGGCAGATGCCGGATCTGAGGGAGGCATTGATGGTCCGTCCTAGTTCGAATGCAATGGCGGTGGCGGCCTTGTGGAATATGTGCGGTAGGCAGGGGTCTGTTGGTGCTCCTGAGTGGGTTTTCTTCATGGTCACAGTGATGAGTTGGATGGTACCGGGATCCCAGGTCATCATGGTTGGCTTATCGGCGGTGGTTGGGTAGGGGGGTGGTGTCTGGCGTTGGTTGGCTGAAGTTGTCGTAGAGGACCTTGATCTTCAGGTGGAAGTGGGAGCTGAGTTTGCAGTCTTTAGTTCTAGCTGGGAGGACCACCTGTACCACCACAGGGAAGTGCTTCGGCCTGTGCAAGGCCAGTAAGAGCCAGCTAGGGCAGGGTTCAGTGGTCTATTTGGGTCACCAAGTGGGAGGAGGCAAGGCAAAACTCTTCCAGACCATGATCCAAATAATCCTGTCTTGTGGACTCTTCAAGACCTTCTTAGACCTCCCTGGTTATTGCAAAAGATTCATCAAGGTGTATAGCACAATTGTTACACCCTTGACAGAGTTGACTTTTAAAAAGCAGCTGAGACAGGTCATCTAGAAGGAGGTGAGCCAGAAAGCTTTTTACACCCCAAAGGTAGTCATGTTTACAGTACCCGTGCTTGAGGCCGCTGACTTCTCCGAAGAATGCAATGTACGGCAGGACGCCTCAGAGCATGGCAAAGGGGCATTGCTCTTACAGCTGAACCAAGAGGGCCTGGATCAACCTGGCAACTTCAACAGTAGAAGGTTGCTTCCCCAGGAACATAAGTGGAGTGCAATAGAAAGGAAGCCTCTGGAGTGGTCTGGGCACTGAAGAAGCTGAGACCATACCTCTTTGGTGCTCACCTCCAGGTTCAGACAGGCCACAGACCTTTCAGACAGCTCATGCAAATGTGGGGTGAGAATCCCAAACTGCAAAGGTGGTCCATCTGCCTACAGGGAATGGACTTTACGCTGGAACACCATCCTGGAACAGGCCACGCCAATGCTGATAGTCTCTCTATAGGTTTTACCGCCTTAGTGAAGAAAGCCCCCAACGGGTTGGGTAGTTCTCCTCACTTTCAGATGGGGAAGACACATGTTGGACCTGGTATCCTTGGCATGGATTTCCCCTAACATTTTGCATTCAACCAGCCCGGTGTACTGACTTCCTTTTTGCTGGTTTTAGGACTCGGCACACTTTACCATTGATAACCATTGCTAAAGTGTTTGTGATCTCTCCTTAAAACATAGTAGAATTGGCCTACATCCAATTGGCATATTTATTTTCCTTAAAGTCCCTAGTAAAGTTGGTACTGCCTGTTGTGAGGGCCTATAAATTAAATCTACTTGTGGACCTGCAGCACTGTTTATGCCACCCACTTAAACAGTACTTTACACATGTCTCAGGCCAGCCATGTCAGCCCATGTGTGCAGTTTTAGACTGCCATTTCAACCTGGCAAAATAGACATTTTTCAAGGCCCAGACCTTTCTATTTAATGCTTACAAGACATGCCTAGGGTAGGGTCTGGACAGCCCAGAGGGCAGGGTGCCATCCATAAAACAAGCATTTGCAATGCAATAGGTCTCGCATTTATAAGAGTGTGAGCTATTGGCATTGTAAAATTACAATGCCTTTTATTTATGTTTTGGTTTTTAAACAAAGAAAAGGCATTGTCATTTACAATGTCAGTAGCATAAACGCGCATAAAAGCAGTGTGTGGAGTGCAGCAGTGTGCGGCGTGCAGCAGTGTGCAGCGTGCAGCACTGTGTAATGCAGCAGTGTGTAATGCAGCAGTGTGTGGCGTGCGGTACTGTGCGGCGTGCAGCAGGGAAGAGGAGAGACATCCACTGTAGGCAGCCAGAGGATGAGACAGTGGAGCAGAGAGGCAGGCATCAGATCACCGACAGCCACACGATAAGACAGGGATGGGATGAGAGATCAAAAGAGAGGAATGGGGCCGACAGCGCAAGGAGCGACAGATAGATGGGAGATGCAGTCAAAAAGATAAAATGAGATAGGGGGAATACAAGCATTGTGAATAGAGCGAGTTAAGAAGAAATCCACGCCAAGGAATCAACACCATGAAAAGAGACAATAGGAGAGCGACAGAAGCAGGGTGGGAGACAAATGGACGTGAAAGGGAGACAATAGACAGGAAGAGCAGAAGAGTGCATGGAGGGAGGCAGTGACAGGAAAGGAGACAGATGGATAGTGGCAGGCAGAGACAGGGGGACAAGTAAAGCAGCAGGCTGTGTGTGCCGTACAAAGAGACAACAGACAGCAGGAACAGTCAACAGCCAGGTAAAGACAAGATAGCGGCAAGGAGACAGGCAAGGAAAAGGATCACCAGGGACAGGGAAAAGACAGACCAGAAGACAGACAGGAAAACATACGGAAAGGGCAGAAGTGGAGCATGACTGATACCGAAAAGGCATGCAATGCAGACGGGGAGAAAGCACAGAGGAAGGCAGGGCGTGGGGCAAGAGGAGAACCCAAAAGAGAGGGATAGGAACAAAAAAGGGTAAGAGGCATAAGGAGTAGCCGACGGAGACCTCCAAAGACAGGCGGGGACAAGCGGCAGTCAAGGACAAGGGTGAGTGCACGTAGAGAGGGTTTTAGGCCAGTGAGTGTTAGAGAGTCATATAAAGAGGCAGATACGGGAAAAGGTAGATCGATAACAAGCGAAAGGCACACAGGATGACAGCAGTCACACAGACCAGTAGAGGGAGTGGCAGGAAAAGCATCAGGCAGAGTGTCTAACAAAGAGACATAGGCCAGCAGGCACAAGTGGGGTGATACAAAGACGCGGGGAGCAGCCAGACACAGGAAACGCGTATGCAGACCGGAAGAGAAGCAGGAAAATTAGGCGGCCAGATCTGGAGCACGACTGATATTCACCACGAGGCAGAATAAAGGGAGAGGGAAAAAACAGACAAGGGTAGGAGGAGGGCAAGGAGACTGGAAGCAAGACAGAGTGACGCAATGACAAAAAGTCAGTCCAATCATGGAAAGGCAGACAGAGTAGAAGACCGAAGCTATACGTACGAGGGGACTTCACAGACACAAGGAGCTTGGCAAGTGGAGCAACAGGGAGAAAAATGGCAGGCAGAGATTAATTGAATGGCAGAGTATGTGACAGAGAGGGGCAGACAATCAAAAGAGGCAGAAGAAAAGCATGAAAAGCTGCAGGCAGGTGAAAGGGTAGACGAGGAGACACTCAGGTGGTGAGTGAGACACATGGAAAGGAAGAACAATAGACAGTGGGGCAATAAGCACAGTTGACAAAGGCCAGCAGCACAGACGTGTAACTGGTAAAGACATGAATCGCAGACAGACAGAAAGAAGGATCAGAGGAGACCGGAAAAGATTTAGGAAGATTGGAAGGGGCGCTGGAATACAAAAATAGGGACACAATGAGCATGGCTGATATTCAGACAGCGGCAGATAATGAGGGGGCATGCAAACAGGAAGAGTGGGGGGGAGGTTGAGACAGGAAAACACGAATAAGGCCAGACATGGAGTATAGCTGACGTTCAACCAGAGGGAAGCAGTGGAGGCAGGAAGTCACAGGATGTGGTGCCGAGTGACCGGAAAGAGGAGCAGGCAATCCGACACCGGGAAAGTGAGATCCAGTAGGAGACAGATGGAGCTGGGGGAAGGGCGCAGAGCCAAGAAGTTAGACAAGTAAAGAAAAGAGCCAGGCGGAGATGGGAACAGGAGCTGGGTGCAGTGTGAAGGTGCAGGCAGTGTGGTAGACAGCAACAGAAATGCGAAAAGGTTGTGAGCAGACAAAACAAGACTAAGGCGCAAAAGTAAAAGCAGGCTGGCTGGCGAGTGGTGTGCGATGTGCGCGCAGCATGACGAGAGAGGAAAGCCATATCGTGCCTCTGCTCGTCATTGTGCGTGTAGCCGCTCGCCCGTTGCCAGTGCACGTGCCAAGGATAAGAGGAGGGCAAGGAGACTAGAAGAAAGGCAGAGTGACGCAATAACAAAAAGTCAGTCCAATCATGGAAAGGCAGACAGAGTAAAAGACCGAAGCTATACGTAACGAGGGGACTTCACAGACACAAGGAGCTTGGCAAGTGGAGCAACAGGGAGAAAAATGGCAGGCAGAGATTGATTGAATGGCAGAGTATGTGACACAGAGGGGCAGACAAACAAAAGAGGCAGAAGAAAAGCATGGAAAGCTGCAGGCAGGTGAAAGGGTAGACGAGGAGACACTCAGGTGGTGAGTGAGACACATGGAAAGGAAGAACAATAGACAGTGGGCCAATAAGCACAGTTGACAAAGGCCAGCAGCACAGATGTGTAACTGGTAAAGACATGAATCGCAGACAGACAGAAAGAAGGATCAGAGGAGACCGGAAAAGAATTAGGAAGATTGGAAGGGACGCTGGAATACAAAAATAGGGACACAATGAGCATGGCTGATATTCAGACAGCGGCAGATAATGAGCGGGCATGCAAACAGGAAGAGTGGGGGGGGAGGTTGAGACAGGAAAACACGAATAAGGCCAGACATGGAATATAGCTGACGTTCAACCAGAGGGAAGCAGTGGAGGCAGGAAGTCACAGGATGTGGTGCCGAGTGACAGGAAAGAGGAGCAGGCAATCCGACACCGGGAAAGTGAGATCCAGTAGGAGACAGATGGAGCTGGGGGAAGGGCGCAGAGCCAAGAAGATAGACAAGTAAAGAAAAGAGACAGGCGGAGATGGGAATAGGAGCGGGGTGCAGTGTGAAGGCGCAGGCAGCGTGGTAGACAGCAACAGAAATGCGAAAAGGTTGTGAGCAGACAGAACAAGACTGAGGTGCAAAAGTGAAAGCAGGCTGGCTGGCGAGTGGTGTGCGATGTGCGCGCACCATGACGAGAGAGGAAAGCCATATGGCGCCTCTGCTCGTCATTGTGCGCGTAACCGCACGCCGGTCGCCAGTGCACGCGCCAATGGCCTGAAGCGCTTCCCCAAAAGTGGATTGCATGGCGGCACGATGCAGGTGATTGTGCGCGTGCTCGCCATGCAATCCGCTTTTGGGAGCACATTTGGGAGCCCCTTACTAGAGTCTCGCTGAGCGATCGCTTACGAGATAGCCAGGCGAGACCTAAAAAAGTAGGACATATACTTTTAAGTTTTACATGTCCTTTTAAATTCATTTTTCACTACTGCAAAACCTACCGCTCTTATAGGATAACATTGGAATTGCCTTGATACATTTAATAAGTGTAATTTCTAAATTGGAATAGCTATACTGTTCATGTTTGGTGTCTTTGGAATTGTGATGAAAAATGCTATCTTGTGGTGAGGTCAAATATAAAATAAAAAATTTTGAAAGACCACTTTTAGGGAGTTTGTATTTCCCGTTTTAGCCATTTGGTGCCTACAGCCTGTCTCTGGTTTAAATGACTAGGTGTAGATGTCAGTTGGGCTTTGTGTATTCTTCCTAAACAGCCACACGCAATTGAGGGTTTAGGTGTGCCTGGATGGGCCATCAGTGGCATGGTGGGAGGGAGGATCTGGGCCCAGCCCCATTTACGCTTGAACAGGGGGAAACAAGCAACAATTACAACGTGGTCATTACAACACATTACCATTACAACGAGGTTGTAACAATGCAAATGCTGTTACAACGCTTGACCATTACAGCGCAAATGTTTACCAGGCATATACCTTTACAACACATGCATTTACAATTAATTTCGTTGTAAAGGCATGAATGGTAAAAGGATACGCTTTTCAAATGTAAGTAAAAGTTATGTATGGGTTTTGAGGGTTTAGGGTGGGTATGGGTTTATGGGTGGAAGGGTAATTTTAGGTTTTGGTGTGGGTAGGGGTTTTGGGGTGGCAAGGGACATTTTAGGTTTTAGGGTAGGTATGTTTTTTTGGTGGCAAAGGTAATTTTAGTTTGTAGGGTGGGTATGGGTTTTTAGGTGGCAAGGGAAAATTAACAGTTTAGAGTGGGTAAGGGTTCTTGGGTGGCAAGGGTAATTTTAGGGTTTAGGGTGAGTATGGATTTTTGGGTGGCAAAG
The DNA here is from genome assembly GCF_964204655.1 of Triturus cristatus. NCBI lineage: Eukaryota > Metazoa > Chordata > Amphibia > Caudata > Salamandridae > Triturus > Triturus cristatus. The sequence continues at coordinate 1,171,209,792 of NC_140585.1, forward strand.
TACATTTTAGGGTTTAGGGTGGGTAGGGGTTTTGGGTGGCAAGTGTAATTTTAGGGTTTAGGGTGCATAGGGGTTTAGGGTTGGCAAGGGTAATTTTAAGGTTTAGGGTGGTGGGTATGGGTTTTGGGGTGGCAATGGTAATTTTAGGTTTAAGGGTGGGTAGGGGTTTTGAGGTGACAAGGGTAATTTTAGATTTTAGTGTATTTTGGGTTTTTGGGTGGCAAGGGTAATTTAGTGTTTAAGATAGGCATGTATTTTGTGGTGGCAAGGGTATTTTTAGGTTTTATGGTGGGTAGGGCTTTTGGGGTGCAAGGGTAATTTTAGTGTTTAGGGTAGGTATGGGTTTTTGGGTGGCAAAGAACATTTTTGGGTTTAGGGTGGGTATGGCTTTCTTAAGATCTGCTTCAAGTTGTGTTAAATTCATTGATTGTTTTATAAGCTTTCAAGAGAGCAACCAGTTCATGTTAGAAAGACTAGCTAATGAGGGTAAATTATAGGTTCTCAACATTTCATTAGTTCTGCTGGTTGTAAGTAGTTCAGTCTTATTCAAACCTTTTACAGTAAGTTCTTTGGATGACACCCAATAGCAGATATAATGTAATGCATTATTTCTACTCTGTGAATAAAAAGATGCAATCCCCAATTATATTTTTTTTAAACTTTATGTAAAGATTTTCAGAGTAAGAGTACAGAAGAGAGAAGGTTAACATGGGTGCCACATAAACTCTATGTAAGAAAATGAAAATAACTAGTATTTGTCTGTGATTGGGGAGACAAGTTTAATTTGTGCGCAGCAGAAGGCCCACTCTTTATCAGTAATTCAAATTAAAGTGAAAGGCGGACCACACCCCAGAACAAACACCCACAACCAACCAGCAAGAAGGGTGAGACGTAACACATGTGTACCACAGGAGAACTACACGGAGGGTACACACGGTGAGGTGCAGGGCGACTTACACACAACACCTGAAGCGCAGGGCGATTTACACAGAACAACAAACACATGAAGCGCATGGCGACTTACACAGAACAACAAGTGAGGCGCAGGGTGACTTACACACACAACAAAAACACTTGAGGCGCAGGGCCACTTACATATAAGTCTACAACATGTGAGGCACGGGGTGACTTACACACAAGACAGAAATATGTGAGGTGCGGGGCGACATACAAACCGACAAGACGTGCAGCTCAAGGCAAGTTACACACAAAAACACGACATCTAATGAAACGTAGCGTGGCATCACAAAACAAGAAAATGTTCCATAGGTCATACAAATACCATTCCAATGACTAGTACATTTTTCAAAATTATAACTCTCACCAGGGAGCGACATCTCACCTGAGTTGTGCTACTCTGGGCACACATACCGGTACAGTGCACCCCATGTGAAAACTGTTAAACCATAGAGGACACGTAAAACATTGGCATAACAAAGTACTCAATACAGTACGTCAAAAGTTCTCAGTATTGGCCTACATTTAAAAAATCACATAAGAGACCCACAAGAAAAACAAACTACGTGGATATTTACAGATGTATACTATAAATTTGAGAACAGGTCAAATGCAATCTAGAGTGAAATAAGTTAATCCATGGAGTTATAACAAAAAAAAAAAAAACGAGTGTTCTAATGACCTCTGTTTTGTTGATTTTTTCGTACCTCACCTCGAGATATTTTATCAATGCCATATAACAATATACTTCCAAACCGTCCACAGTCTTGTTGATTTTACCATACCTTACCTCCAGATAACGTGTCCAAGGCCTAGCACACAGTGGGGTCCTTGCTGACATTTCACCATGGCGTCAGCATATCCAACGCGTCTCCAGTGTAGTGTACACCACTGAAAACGTATGTCACCTCCAAGACAAATCCGGTGCTTGCCGAGTGAAACTCACGCCATAAAAAAACACTCCCACAAATGATAGTGGTTGTAAGATGTGACTAAACACAAATCATTGTTGTGGACTTCTTGAGCGACAGGCATCATGTGACCAAGCACAACTCCTGGATCACTATCTTACATCTTGCCATGCCGTCAAACACACCAGAAAGAAAAATTAGGCCGCTCCAGACCTGGGCACAGCGATGGGACCGGACACTTCCATATACTATTCGAACTCGTGGTTGGCAAAAACATACAGAAACTATTCTCTAAAACCAAGTATAAAGCAGCATACAACCCCAAGTTGGCTGCACGTAAGTGACGCTGAGCCAGATGGCTCACAGCGCGCCCAAGCATGCAGGTGTCCACAAGCAGAAATTCACTACGAACTGCCAGGAGCGTCACAGGGGATCCATGGAGACATCGCAGGACACTACGAATGAGGTTAGACTGCGCGTGCAGTTAACAGACTTGTGCCTCGTCTTTCAAATGTTGTGCATCGGTTCAACTGCCATTGTGGAAACTTGTAGTTGGTTAAAGGAAAAACAACCAAAAGACAATTTCTAACGCTGCACAACTGTTTGTACCTAGTAATGAACTCTCCACAAATCCCATCCTCATCGCCAAAATATGTTGTGCCCATGAAAGTTTGCTACAGCTAGCCAGGTAGAGTTTTGTAGACTTCTTTATTGGTTCCATGTGAATATGTACAGCAGTTCATATTCCAGTTGCCAGCCTTCACTCCAGCCACACCAGGAGCAGCCTCCCTGCTGCTCAGCCCATCTCCAACTGTCACAATAAATCCACACAGGCACCCAGGCATTCTATTCATCACAGTCACACAAACATAACGTTACCATCTGTCACTCTGGCTGAGCAGCTAAGAGAAAGATAGTCTGGGTAACATACTTACACATTATGAGGATATAACACATTGTTTTGAAACCCGTCTACCCGTCAACGTTGTTTGCGGAATCCCCAATTCTAAACCTAGCCTGGCATGCGGCATAGATTGTCTGCAATCAAACAATTTCTCAACACAGTTATACACTACAATAATAAGTTTCCCTAAAAAAAAAGTTTAATCTAATTGAACCATCTGTCCATAAATAAACTACTTTAGACTTAATAGCAGTAATGGTTGGGCCCAAAGCGTCTTCGCCATTCTTGGTAGCTAAATGTTTGATTGCAGATGCACATTTACTACATCAATTAATTTATCGCTGTGCTGTGACGAGTTCAGAGAGTCCTGTAGTTCTACTCCAAGATAGGTGTAAAATCACCTATTTGAAAGTTGACTTTAATTTCCCAAAACACATCATTTTTGTTTTCTGGTAGTTCATTTTTGGATTGTTTATTTGGTCGTAACCCCGGAGACAAAATATCTACTGCTGAAGGCCTAATCGAGTTTTGGGAAATAAAAGCAGATCATCAGCATAGGCAAGTAACGCAATTGTGCAATGACAAAGTTTTGGAAATACATATCAGTGGAAGACACCACAGTTAATATTGCTGCATGATAATTAACACTGAAGAGTCACAAATGTAATGTTTCTACAATATTATATAGATCAAGAAAGATTAGATTTGCACGAGTGTGGTTTTAGGCATGCCATGTTTTTTGTTGGCACATTTCTTATGCTTGTGGTTTATATCACTTGAGAAGGTTCCCGCCCCCTCCTCGCCCCTACGCCCCCGTCCCCTTCCACGTCCATGCACCAGGGAGCTTCAATTTTGACCTTCCATGCTTATTGAATATTACTAGAATCAGTTAGTTCTATGGTCTTGCCGGCATTGTAACATGTATGTGAAATGTTGTTTTGTGTTCCTGATCAGCATAGATTTTGCAACTGTATGGAATTTGAAGGCCATTTCCTGGAGTACAGCATAGTCCTTACATTTATGGCAAATGTCATTATTACCATGTGATGTGTTTTCTCTTTATCAATTGGCTGCGATATGTTACTTTTTTGTCAGACTACAGTGACTGAATAGTTTCTATGTCTAAGAATGTATAAGGCTCACTGTTTTGGGGACAAGCCAGGATTTCTTCCCATTCCTCTAGAGAGCAAAACCCATGGTTGTCTGTTTATCACTCTGCAACAATTTTTAGGTTCTCTCCAGTGCTTAATTTGAGCCGGTGCTTTCCAGTGCTCGGCACCTGCACTTAATTGCCTGCACCGGCACTTGGAACAGCTGCTCATGTAGTGGGCAAAAAAACGATGGATTTAACCCAGATCTCTTGACTGGGGGAGAATGTCTGCATTGTCAGCATTCCGTCCATCATTTGTTTGTTGTAACGCTTTTCGCCCTAAGTGGGATGGGTATTCCCAGACGTGGGACCCGTGCTCACTACGCCACTGGAGTCAAGCTATCCTGGCTGATGACGGCTGATAGCCAGAAACCGGTCCTAGGATGCTTGATTCCGGTCCAGGGAAGACATGGCTTGGCAGTTCGGGCTGGACTGTTCCCATGAGGCACAGGGTCAAGACTGATTTGCATATGGCCATGTCTGAACTGGGGTGGCGTAGTGGGCAAAAAAACGATGGATTTAACCCAGATCTCTTGACTGGGGGAGAATGTCTGCATTGTCAGCATTCCGTCCATCATTTGTTTGTTGTAACGCTCATTTAAAAATGAGCAGGAAAATAGTTATTTATTAATTCAATACATGTTTAAAACAACTAATACCAGCCCAAAAAACATTTTTAAAGCTTGGGTGCCTTGAACAGTCTGAATTCTCACACTTGTAGCAGTGTGATGGTTAGTAGTTGTGTAATTTCTGTTACTGGCAGCGCTAGCATGGGAAATGTGCGTTTCAAATTGCAGTGGCCTCATCACGAAGGCCCTGTCACTTATTTGTTTACAAATTAAGCACTGGATCTCGCCTGTCTTACTAAGCAGCCCATATAATAATGCTCCATCATTCTCAATTTCCCTTTGTTACACTTTTTTGGGGGCTCGCTATTAACCAGATTAGGGCTTTGTTTACGCTGCCAATTATATTTTCTATGTATTTGCATTTTAGCATTTTGATTTGATTTGACTAACTAATACCCTTTGCCTACTGCAATGATTTTTAATTTTTATAAAACTTTATGGTTTGTACTTTGAATGCTGTCTTGTGTGGATTATCCTGAGTGGATTTTCTCTGTGTAAATTGTGGGGGTCTCATCTGGAATTGACTTACACATAGTCCTGATCCATAAATCAGCACATAAAATATTAAAAAATGCTGGCATGAATTTGTGAATAGTCCCGTTTGTTCTATGTATAGAGTCCTAGTTGTATGTCTTTGCTGAACTGGTGCTGAACCCATCTCATGGATTTTGTTAATTTAAACGCATATTTTCAATCAATAAATTCAGTGGAACACCTAGAATAAAAGACAGTGTTTTGGTTATGAATAAAGCTATGAAATTCAGATCAGTGAGGGTTATTCTTTGTACATTTTCTGTATGGCCCCCACCCTCTTAGGCCCTAACAAGTCACCACTCTGGTACTTACACAACAACCCTGTTATCAAATCCTCTAGGCACCTGGCTGTCTAAGTATCATACAGCCAACACTAAAGTAAGACCAATACAAGTGTTTTCTTGGAATGGTCACAAATCTTCAACTAGTGTCACTTTCTCTTTCACCAACTCTTTCCATTTGATTTCAGATTTTCGATGTGAATGTGATATCAACATTTATGATGGTGAAGCAGGTGGTTCCTCACCTGAAGAAGCGTGGGTAAGGAACTTTGCCACTAAGGTAGCCACTGAAAGTATAGCTGTTGTGAAATTGAATAAACAATTCTTTGTGCCTGAATTGAAAGACAATAAATATACAAGGACTGAACAAAACTGAACTGCTACAGTGGAGCTCAGCTCACAGGAGTATTCACCATTAAGTACTATTAAGACGCTTTAAAAAGTCTTGCAAAGTGGTATATATTTTAGTGTGATTTACAATGTGCTCCTGTGAGACTTGGCCCTGTCTGCAGGGTCACCCCCAAACGTTTTGCCTACACCCCACCTGTTTTCTCAATCCATTTATGTTGGCTTTTATGACTGTGTGCACCGTACCACCGCTAACCTGTGCTAAAGTGCTTATGCTCTCCCCATAACACATGGTATAATTGGCTTACACCTAAGAGGTACAAACAATTTACTTGTAAGTCCCTCATATATAGTGCCACGTGTACCCAGGGCCTGACAAATTACATCTTACGAGTGGGCAGCAGCACTCATTCTGTCACCCCCTAAAAGTAGGCTTTTAAAACATGCCTGAGGCCTACCATTCTAGCCTGTAGTGCATTTTTAAACTGCCAATTAAACCTGGCAATATAAACCTTTTGCAGGGCCTAAACATCCTTTTTAATACATATAGGTCACTCCTATGTTAGGCCCAAAACAGTGAATAGGGCAGGGTGCATTGGCACATGTGGTTTTAAGTTTTACATGTCCTGGTAGTGAAATACTCCCAAATTAGTTTTCACTACTCTGGGGCCTATCTCTCCCATGGGATAACATTGGGTTACCTTATTACATTTAATAAGTGTTAATGTTTGATTCAGAGCAAGTAGAAATGTCATGATTGGGCTGAAATGAATGGTACTTTCAAATCATTTTTAATGGTAAAGTCAGATTTTAGATCACAATTCTGAAAATGCCACATTTAGAAAGTTTATCAGGTAATGGTGCCTACAAGGGATGCATTTGGAACTATATTTAGGTAGAAATCTATCTAAATATATTTTCAAATATATCCCTTGTAGTCACCATTACCTGGTAATAATTTACCCAAGCCCACAAGGGTACCCTAGGTTGCCCCTTTCTATAAATACATTTAGAAAGTTGGCCTTTTGTTGCCCTGAACTTTCTGTGGGAGTTTCCAGCGGCTTAGCCCTGTTAATTGCTCCTCTATCAGGAAAGCAGATTGGGCCCATTCAGTGAATAATAGGACCTGGTATAGCTGGGAATAATCCAATCTGCCAGGATGGGATGGGAGCAGCTGTTCCCTGACCCACTTTCATTTCAAAGGGCTGCCTCCAGCACACTTACATAGGACTTTGACATCAGTCTATTGTAGCCCTGGACCACTTGGATCCTGGGCAGAGGAAGAAAAGGGAAGGATGGAACTTTCCAGAACCAGATGTGGGGGAGGAATAGAAGTTTACTCCACTTCAAAGAGTGGAAGGCACCAGGAATAAATATAGGACCCCCTGAACTACTCTTTGGTACACTCCTAGACCTGTAGACATTACAGATGAAAGACTCCTCTTTAATGGCAAAGTCAGATTTTAGATTACAATTTTGAAAATGGCACTTTTAGAAGGCTGGCATTTTCCTGCCCAGGATTTTCTGAGGCCTACTAGGAGTTTCCAGCCTGTTAATTGCTCCTCAATGAGGAATGCGTAATTGGGCCCAGACAGTGAGCTATAGGACCTGGTGTAGCAGGGTGTAAGCCATCCTTCCAGGATGGGAGGGGCTCTGCTGTTTCCTTCCCCACTTACACTTCAAAGGGCTGCCTCCAGCACACTTACATAGGAACTTGATACCAATCTATTGTAAACCTAGACCACTCGGAGTCTGGTCAGGGCAAGCAAGGGGAAGAAAGAAACTTTCCAGAACCAGATGTGGGAGTGGACTAGAGGTTTCCCGACTTCAAAGGGTGGCAGCCACCAGGTATGAATATTGGACCTCTTAAGTTACTTTTCGTACACTCCTGGACCTATAGACATTACAGAAGAAGGACTATATTGTCCCCCAGAGGTCTACCCAGCTGCTCTAGGACTGCTTTATTCCCCAGAAAACTGCCCTGCTGCTTGAGGCCTGCTTTGTTCTTCAGAGGACTGTCCTAATGCTACCAGAGGACTGCCTTCTGCTTGAGGCTGCCTTGTTCCCCAGAGGACTGCGCTGTTGGTTCAGGACTGCTTTGTTCTTTAGACAATTGCCATGCTTTTGAGAAATAAGACTGGACCGGCACCCTTCATTCTCGGCTAAACTGAGTGAATCTAAGTCAGTTGGCTGACCTCTTGTTCTGAGCTACAGTGACACAACACGCTCCAGAAACTTCCTTGCAAATGCCCATCTGACCTGCTGCAACTAGCCCTGCATTGACCTGCAACTGGACTTGCCCAAGCTCTGCTGGCCTCTGCTGGAGTGAGTTCCTGATCCCTAAGAGGTGCCTCCCCATGTCCTTGACCTGTGGTTGGTATGAGTTGAGCTCCTCCTGTGAAATCCTAAACTTTTGAACTCTGTGCGTCAGACTTTCTGTAGTCAACATTTTAAGCTGGACTAACCTGTTCCGTGTATCTGGCACACATTCCGTCGCAGTCAGCCTGAACTTGTGACTTTGTCCTGATCCAACATACCAGATACCCACAGTTAACACTTTCTGCTTCTTGGAACTGTTTTTACTTAAACCTTTAAAAATGGGCACCTCCAGTACTACTCATTGAACATTTGTCATTTTAGGTCTCATTTTATTCATTAAAATGTACTCTATTTTTCTAAATTGTTTTGGGATTTGTCTTGTGTTTTCACATTACCTCTAGGTTTAGCCTGACTGTTTTTGTGCCAAGCTATGGGAGGGCTAAGCACAGGTTAATTTAATGACTTTTGTGTTTTACCCTGACAAGGATTGTGGTTGCTGCTTGAGAAGGGTTTTCACCCCCATCAATCAAAAACCCAATTTAGTAAAGCTTAAATTTGTGGGTTTAACACACTTTCTAAAAATAGAAATGCAGTGTTTCTAAATGCTACTTTTCACTGGTATTGTAGCCATTTGACATGCTTGCCATTAGTGTGTTTCCTTATAAGTATTTTAATAGATATTGGGTTTAAGAGTGAACACGTTACATACAATCTAGTTTCTTGGATGAAAGATTCATGAAGCTGTCACGGGGCACAGATGGGGTATAATGCATAAACAATACCGATCACCTATTCATGCTCGTTGTAGTCTTGGCTAAACCAATTTTATCATTGCTTTTGGGACACAAAGGATGCAAGTGAAACAGCAGAAAAGATGCAAGGGGAAGTGCCCTCTTACACCAATAACCAGACCTCTTTTTTATGAAACTCTGTTTTGATTACAGCTATATTTCTTTTTTCTTTTTTTGCAGATCTGGATCCATTGTCCTTGTTTCATCCACCTGCGCTTATGTCCCCAACGAAGTAAGCCTTGCTTAACAGGTTTTTTTCACAAATGCAGGAATAGGAAATAGAAATTCCTATTTCACATTTCCATATTGGAGGTTCAACAGCCAAATTCTAGTAGTTGAATGAAAAAACCTTCTGAATCATATTTTACCTTTTCACCATATGCCCACTATAGGTGCCACTTTATATCAGCCATTTTTAGGTCTCAGCTAGACAGCACATCCTCTGCCTCAAAGAGACGTCTTGTGTTTAATCTATGGGCTTCACTCCATCGTCTGTCTCATATTCTTTGTCATCATGGCATGTCTGGTGATTCCTATTCTTTTGTTTAGCCCTCCCATAGAGCATAGACCAAGTACGTGTAAACCTCCACTGCTTCCATTATAGAACCATTTTAGGACCTACTTTTCTCTTTGTTTTTCAGCACTTTACACAGCGCTTGTGCTTTTAACAGCTCCTTCTCCTCTCACCTGCCCTAAACCTCCAAATACTGTTCCAACTCAACTGCGTGGTTTACTGCTCCCTTGACTTGCTTGTTTTATTTATGATCGAGCACACAATGGAATGTTGCTTCTGTGATAGCTAGTAGTTCACTTTACTGTTGCAACTGTATGGCACGCTTTACTGCTCCCTTGACCTGCTCAGGATCCTTAATAACATCTGCACATGTGAAGGGATGGTAATGGCACTGCGCCTCTAACACGAGTCAGATTTCAATGCAAGTTCTGTACGTCTGATTTAAGACCAAGGATCAACAATTTAAACTTCCACCAAGGATTACTAACTAAATGTTTTGTTGATGTGATTTTTTTTTATAAGCTTGTGGAGTGGAAAAGCTTGCCTTCTAGTTTGTTAGAAGCTTTCCTCTTTACTGTTGCCCTATGCTTCCTTTTATAAACACTGGGGGAGGATGTGGCATTACTGCTTGATCAGCCAACTTTGAAGGTGGAAACTGGGTTCAAGTCTTGGTGGCAGGCTCAACATCCTGGATCCTGGGCAAATCCTGGCTTGTTTTATACCTGCAATATTTACTGCTTGCCGCCGCCTGTATTTATTTTCACCCGACGTGAGCCGTGGAAAAGCTTCCCTTCTAATTTGTTAAAAGCTTTCCTCTTTACTGTTCCTCTATGCTTCCTTTTATGAACACCAGGAGAGGATGAGCAATAACTACTTGAGTGGCGGCTTTGAACCTGGGGAACCGAGTGCAAGTCTTGACATTGGCTCAACATCCTATGATTCTGGGCTAATCGCATTCTCCATTCCTAAAAATGAATGCATGGAACTAGTCCTCACGTGTAGTGCTCTGATGCCTTCAGGTTGAATTTGTGCTGCAAAAAACAACAAAAAAGGAGGTTCCTTGCTGAATACTCTGGAATGCATTTTAAAATAGGCATGATCTTTTTATTTGTTGTCACGATATTGCAATTAAAACATTATCATGCACCTAGTTAATTCACACACACACATCCTACAGCCATTCTACATGTCTACAGGATTCATGCTTTTTAGTTTGCTTGTAGGCTAGCTGAATAGCAGACATACTGCTATTCAACATGGCTGAAAGACATAAACAATACCCATGCCAATAGCTCTCGGATTGTCGAGACCTATTTGTTTTGCCAATGCTTGTGCTTTTTGTAAATGCTTTTAGCAAAAACATTCCAGCCATCTTACAACAGTCAGCTGTTCCGCTAATACAGTTCAGTAATTATGTCCCCGGACATCTATATCAGATGGCTGTTTCACCAAATTTGATCAGCAATTACATCCCTGATAGCTTTACCAATGCTGAACAATCTTGCTGTTGGTGCATCTGGGACCATGTAATTGCATTTAAATACACTATCATTCATCTTATTCAAATTTCTCTATTGATTTGTTACAATGCACACATTGTTAGAATTTAGTTTATGTTACGGTTACTGTTTCACAGGCTCATAAGTCACATTGATTCCCATCCTCAAAGCTGATACCCAATCCATAGGGATCGATGTCTGTGATCAGTGTTTTCAAACATAGGTAGACTCTGTTCACTACTGCACGCATTAACTCCATCCCAAAAATGTGTGAAATTAGAACTACCACTGTCACCACATCTACTGGATTTCCTGATTTTTATGGTCAATTGAATTCTCAAAGACATTTAAAAAAATGATTAAATCACACCATTACCTAGAGGTCTAGAAACCGATAACATGCAAAAGTTTAAAAAAACAAGTATTTAGGGTGATCAATTTTGTATCTAACATGGAAAGGAAATGATTGACCACAGAGGGAAGCGGAAGAGATACTTAATTTCAAACATCTATATTAAATAGTATATGTATAACACTAAAAAGCTTTTTTGTTAGAAAATATAATTAAATTCCAGTATAAAACTAAAACAAGTAAAAGTATATGAGGCTCATGTTGCACACTGTGGAACAACAGGAGTTATGGAAGAAACATGTTGGACAATACCCCTAGCCCGTCAGTCACATTGCTTTTTTATATTCCAAAAACAAGCTCCTACTTTTGGATTTGTCTTTGGAAAAATGAAATCATGGAAAGCGGGCCAAAAACCCAGTGGACCCCTGTTTGCAAAACCAGGTCGTTTTGAGATAGGCAATTTTGATGTCACCTCAATACGTTTTGGGGCCTTGCCTGTCGCGGCTACTTGGGCCTCCCACACGAGTGAGGCACTGTTTCTATCGGGAGACCCTGGGGAACTCTGGGTGGTAGGAAATTTGTGACAGCCCGGTGATGCCACAACTTTCCCACACAAAAATGTGCAAAAAAAGTGATTTTTTAAGCCAAATTTGAGGTTTGCAGGGGATTCTGGGTAAGGAAACGTTGGGGGATCCACGCAAGCCATACCTCCCTGGAATCACCCAGGTGTGTCTAGTTTTCAGAAATGTGTGGGTTTGGTAGGTTTCCCTAGCTGGCTGCCGAGTTCAGGCCCAAAACCCAGGTAACCCCCCTTGCAAACCAGGTTGTTTTGTGATAGGCAATTTTGATGTCGCTTCACTATGTTTTGGGCCCTTGACTGTTGCGGGAACTTGGGCATCCCACGCGAGTGGGGTACCATTTCTATTGGAATACTTGGAGAAAGGCGGGGAATAGGAAAGTTGCTGTTTCTTTCCTCAGCGTGATAAGTTTTGCTGTGGAAAGTAAGACCAATTAATGTTGTTTGTTGTCACCAGAGCTATTCCATTCATGTGTGGCGAGAGTAGTTTCAGTGAACGTGTTAAACAGAGAGGTCAGTCATGCCATGGCGACATGGCGGGCTGGTCTGAATTTCTTGTTTTTCAAGAAAAAAGCCCCCAATACCAGGACTTTCTATGGAAAACAAAAAATGCAGACCGAGTTCAGGGCAAATGGGGCATAAGTTGTTAGGTAGGCTACAGGTGGGCCAGCAGAGGTGGTACCTATGCCACAAAGGCCCCTTGGCAGCCTACCCATCAAACTATAAATGCTGCCCCAAAGGGGTTTTCAGTATTTATTGAACCCAATAAAATGTGACTCCCTAGAGTTCTAAATTTATAGGGTGTAACATCTATTGTGAGTTTTTCCTAGTAACAAGGAATAATAAGCAGATTTGAATGCTTGTAACATCAACATCCACATCTCCCAATAATTTCAAGGCCTGTTTTCACCTTTAAATTCCAGCCAATTTACTCTGCCGAAGTTTAGTGGGGGTGGGTGGGGGCAGTAATTAACCGGGTGTCTCCACACGATTCATAATTCTGTCGCCAGAGCAAACAGGTTTGTGAGTGCGTTGGGATTTTCCCACCTAGCTTTAATCTGACCATAGGGCCGGATGTAAGAAGGTAAGTGTTAGTGAATACCAAATAGTGAATTTTTGCGATTCGCTATTTGTTACTTGCAAACAGCAAAGTACAAATGTGTGTTTAACACATATTGCGATTCCCAGTGCATCGCAAATGGACCTACACCATTCATGAGGAAGGTATCAGTTTGCGACCCATTGGGAATTGCTAAAATCACAGGGATGGTGGCCTTTTTGGGTCAGAAGATCACCATGTCTGTGATTGCTACTCAATAAAGCATTTTTAAAGGAAAACACAATGTGTTTCAAAAAGAAGAATGAAATGTTTTCTCTTCATTTTTTAAGAGTAGGAAGTGGTCCATGGACGCTTGACTGTGCTTAAAAATGTTTTTTCAAACATTTGCATTTGAAGATTTGTTACCACCTACTTGAAGTAGGCTGTAAAATGCAAATGTTGTGAGACCACATTTCGGTCGCAAAACATTTACACATACCACTGTTATCCGGTATTAGGAAGGGTCGCCCTAAACAATCCCCTTCCTAATACTGAATCACAAACCCAATTTGTGATTCGGTAATAGGTGATCAGATCGCAAATAAGGCCACGTACATTAAAAAATGCTTTTTTTGCGGTTGAAACAGAATCGGGCCATTTGCGACATCAGAAAAGATTTGTACATCTGCCCCATTATCTTCAATCTTTCAGAGATGGTTAATTGAGTAAGAGTAACATCCATAATTTGTAGTGCTCAGAAATGGTAAGACTGGGATATTATGTTTTATATCTAAACTAGTTGTTAGTTCATTTTTCTATCATTACTATTATCCCTGTTTGAACTATACATTTTCGCAAGTATATGAACTACTTCTGAATCTATCTCCTCCATACCCAATCTTCTACCTGTGCATGTTCATCCAATAAACAATATGTAGTATTCTCAGAACACCACTTTTTACCGAAATTGAAACCATATTTTTGTATACATACATACAAGTTAATTATTCTGAGAAAAAAGAGGGAAAATATGTTCACTAATATTCATTTATTATAATTAACTTATAGTCAACAACTTTTTTTTTTTGGATCCCTCCTACAGACAGCTTTAGTTGCCTGTTGGCTTTTGCTGTCTGGTATCATGCGTATTGAAAATGCATTGTACCAAGATATTGTGGCCTAAATATTCTCTGACAACAACAAAGAGCCTGGTTTAGCAGTTTGCAGATGGCGTAAAGGTGTCAGCGAGGCGGAGGATTATGCACCCACCATCTTCTTTATTCCTCTCACCAAATATAGAGATCACTGCAGACTCTGCAGTGAACTTTATCGGTTTGTGTGAACTACTGCCACAGCGGTTTATTCAAAGCCTTTTAAAAGTCTGCTGTTTATTCGTCATTGGTGACGGACAATACATCAAATTTTAAAAAGTTTATTCTTTTTCAAAAACAAACTTCAAAGCGGGTGTTCGTTGTTGGAAAACAAAAAAAACGAAGGGCACCAACTCCTTGGGAGTTTTATCCCAGGATATTTTTGGCAGTGACGGACAGAGAAACAAACACCCAATTACCCAGTCTACTTAGGAGAGGATGTGATTGGGAGAGGATGTGGTCCGTCGGCTAGACTGCAGACTTTGGTGCTGGAAACCAGGGTTCATGCCTCGGGTCGCGTCCACATCCTGTGATTCTGGGCAAATCACTTAATCTCTCCGTGCCTGAATATGTAATGTAACCGGTGCTCATGTAAAGCTCTCCAATACCTTCGGGTCGAGTTCGCGTTATATAAAATCTGCAACAAAAAAAAAATTAGGGTGGATGGTCGGATTACTTACCACCAATGCCCTGTACTTCCTTGGCCCATGAGAGAAAGGTTTAGGCAGATTGGGTAAATTTTAATTTCTAAGGCCTAAACCTCATGGTACACTTGCCTCAAAATAGGACGGGCAGACTGAGTTTGAAGTGACCTGCCCACCAAACTCAAAATCAGGCTCATAGTCTCGTAATACCATTTACAAAAGCATCCCCATTACAGTTAGCTAAAGAATGTCTTCACCCAATTGAGTGACATGTTTGTAAACAATATTTAGCCCAAGATATTTATTGCAGATGGTATTTTTGCTGTTGATATCTTTTCAAACATCCATTGATGAAAATGAGCAATGATCTGTGAGACTGGATTCCCTATCACAAACATCTCCATAGCCTTTTGTTGGCCATAGACTCCCACAGAAAATAATAGGTTTTTACATAGCTATTGTAATTATATTTGGAGTCAGATCTCTGGCTATAAAGGAGCTAGAGAGTGCTGATTTTCTTTGTGTATTCTCATTTATATTCAATATTTACGTTTGTTTGTATTAACCCCTTCGCTGCTAGGCCTTTTCCCCTCCTGTGCTAAGCCTTTTTTGGGCTATTTGGGGTAGTGTGCGCTTAGGCCCCTGTAACTTTTTGACCACATTAGGTATTCACGCCAAATTTGCGTCCTTTTCTTCCAACATCATGGGGATTCTAAAGGTACCCAGGGTTTGTGGATTCTCCTAGAGGGTTCCCAGGAATTAGTCAAAATACAACAAAATTTTGGTTTTTTTGTGAAAAATGGGAAAAACGGGCTGCAAATGAAAGCTTCTGGGTT
Organism: Triturus cristatus; assembly: GCF_964204655.1. NCBI lineage: Eukaryota > Metazoa > Chordata > Amphibia > Caudata > Salamandridae > Triturus > Triturus cristatus. The sequence continues at coordinate 1,171,225,228 of NC_140585.1, forward strand.
TTTCTCTGCAAATGCTATCAAAAAAGGGTTTGTGGGGCTGAAATCACCATTTCTCCAACTTTTAGGGAATGGCAGAATTTTGTCAGAAAACCAACATTTTTCACACAGTTTTGACATTTTTCTGGGACATACCCTATTTTTGCTATTTTTTGTGCTTTCAACCTCCTTCCAGTTAATGGTAGAAATGAGTACAAAAACAATAATGGATCCTGGAAAACTATACATTTTTGAAAAGTAGACACAATTCTGAATTCAGCAAGGGGTCATTTGTGTAGATCCATCAAGGTTTCGTTATAGAAACTACCAGTTAAATATAGGAAAAATTAAAAATTAGTTGAAAAAAGCAGCCTTTTGAGTCAACGTTTTCACCTGTAACTTCTTCTAATTATGACATCTCTTAGAAAGCAATGTACCGTTACATCCACTGGACCTTCCTGGTTGTGGGGATATATAGGACTTGTAGGTTCACCAAGAGCCCAAGGAACCCAGAGTAAAAAAATGAGCAGCATTTTGTAATGTTTTTTTTTTTAGTTCTGGGTATATAGCAATTATAGTGTGAAAATGTATACATGGAAAAATTGGTATGAAAAACACCTTTGTATTTCTGAAATGGGAGCAAATTACAGAGTTTAGAAACAGTGTATATTTGCACTTTTTCGAAATTGGAAATACTCATACTTGCATGACAATTATTGGTCATTTTTCAAAATGACTTTTTTTTTACACAATGTCTTTCATTTGGAAGGGAGAAATGCATCAAAAATCAATAGGTAATAACAGTTGCTTTACAAATCTGAACTACCCTAAGTCTCCCGATAAAAACGGTACCTCACTTGTGTGGGTAGGCATAGTGCCCACGACAGGAAGTGGCTCAAAACCTATGGTGAACACACCACATTTTCACACTGAAAATTTACACATTTTTTGCGAAGAGTCTAGCTGTAGTTTTTGAAACCTAGCCCTGCCGGCACCTAGGGAAACCTAGCAAACCTATACATTTTTGAACACTAGACACCCAGGGGAATCCAGGATGGGGTGACTTGACTGCCTCCCACCAGGTTCTGTTACCCAGAATCCCTTGCAAACCTAACAAATTGCCAAAAAAAACACATTTTCCCCACATTTCTGTGGTGGAAAGTTCTGGAATCTGCGTGGATCCACAAATTTCCACCCACCCCGCTTTCCCCAAAGTCCTACGAGAAAAATGGTACCTCACTTGTGTGGGTCGGCCTAGTGCCCACGACAAGAAACGGCGCAAAACGCAACGTGGTCACACCTCAATTTTGCAGTGAAAAATGACCCTTTTTTGGCAAAGGGACTAGCTGTAGTTTTCGAACCCTAGCCCTGCCAGCACCTCGGGAAACCTAGCAAACCTATACATTTTTGAAAACTAGACACCCAGGGAAATCCAGGATGGGGTGACTTGACTGCCTCCAACCATGGTCTGTTACCCAGAATCCCTTGCAAACGTAAAAAATTGACAAAAAAACACATTTTCCCCACATTTCTGTGGTGGAAAGTTCTGGAATCTGCGTGGATCCACAAGTTTCCACCCACCCCGCGTTCCCCAAAGTCCTACAAGAAAAATGGTACCTCACTTGTGCGGGTCGGCCTAGTGCCCACGACAAGAAACGGCGCAAAACGCAACGTGGTCACACCTCAATTTTGCAGTGAAAAATGACCCTTTTTTGGCAAATTGACTAGCTGTAGTTTTTGAACCCTAGCCCTGCCGGCACTTAGGGAAACCTAGCAAACCTATACATTTTTGAAAACTAGACACCCAGGGGAATCCAGGATGGGGTGACTTGACTGCCTCCCACCATGGTCTGTTACCCAGAATCCCTTGCAAACGTAAAAAAAAGACAAAAAAAACACATTTTCCCCACATTTCTGGGATGGAAAGTTCTGGAATCTGCGTGGATCCACAAATTTCCACCCACCCCGCGTTCCCCAAAGTCCTACAAGAAAAATGGTACCTCACTTGTGCGGGTCGGCCTAGTGCCCGCGACAGGAAACGGCGAAAAACGCAACGTGGTCACACCTCAATTTTGCAGTGAAAAATGACCCTTTTTTGGCAAAGTGACTAGCTGTAGATTTTGAACCCTAGCCCTGCCGGCACTTAGGGAAACCTAGCAAACCTATACATTTTTGAAAACTAGACACCCATAGAAATCCAGGATGGGGTGACTTGCCTGCCTCCCACCATGGTCTGTTACCCAGAATCCCTTGCAAACGTAAAAAAAAGACAAAAAAAACACATTTTCCCCACATTTCTGGGATGGAAAGTTCTGGAATCTGCGTGGATCCACAAATTTCCACCCACCCCGCGTTCCCCAAAGTCCTACAAGAAAAATGGTACCTCACTTGTGCGGGTCGGCCTAGTGCCCGCGACAGGAAACGGCGAAAAACGCAACGTGGTCACACCTCAATTTTGCAGTGAAAAATGACCCTTTTTTGGCAAAGTGACTAGCTGTAGTTTTTGAACCCTAGCCCTGCCGGCACTTAGGGAAACCTAGCAAACCTATACATTTTTGAAAACTAGACACCCAGGGGAATCCAGGATGGGGTGACTTGCCTGCCTCCCACCATGGTCTGTTACCCAGAATCCCTTGCAAACGTAAAAAAATGACAAAAAAAACACATTTTCCCCACATTTCTGGGATGGAAAGTTCTGGAATCTGCATGGATCCACAAATTTCCACCCACCCCGCGTTCCCCAAAGTCCTACGAGAAAAATGGTACCTCACTTGTGCGGGTCGGCCTAGTGCCCGCGACAGGAAAGGACGCAAAACGCAACGTGGTTACACCTCAATTTTGCAGTCAAAAATTACCCTTTTTTGGCAAAGGGACTAGCTGTAGTTTTTGAACCCTAGCCCTGCCAGCACCTTGGGAAACCTAGCAAACCTATACATTTTTGAAAACTAGACACACAGGGGAATCCAGGATGGGGTGACTTGACTGCCTCCCACCATGGTCTGTTACCCAGAATCCCTTGCAAACGTAAAAAAATGACAAAAAATACACATTTTCCCCACATTTCTGGGATGGAAAGTTCTGGAATCTGCGTGGATCCACAAATTTCCACCCACCCCGCGTTCCCCAAAGTCCTACGAGAAAAATGGTACCTCACTTGTGCGGGTCGGCCTAGTGCCCGCGACAGGAAAGGACGCAAAACGCAACGTGATCACACCACAATTTTGCAGTGAAAAATTACCCTTTTTTGCCAAAGTGACTAGCTGTAGTTTTTTAACCCTAGCCCTGCCGGCACTTAGGGAAACCTAGCAAACCTATATATTTTTGAAAACTAGACACCCAGGGGAATCCAGGATGGGGTGACTTGACTGCCTCCCACCATGGTCTGTTACCCAGAATCCCTTGCAAACATAAAAAAATGAAAAATAAAACACATTTTCCCCACACTTCTGTGGTGGAAAGTTCCGGAATCTGCGTGGATCCACAAATTTCCACCCACCCCGCATTCCCCAAAGTCATACGAGAAAAATGGTACCTCGCTTGTGCAGGTCAGCCTAGTGCCCGCGACAGGAAACGGCGCAAAACGCAAGGTGGTCACACCTCAATTTTGCAGTGAAAAATGACCCTTTTTTGGCTAAGTGACTAGCTGTAGTTTTTGAACTCTAGCCCTGCCGGCACCTAGGGAAACCTACCAAACCCACGCATTTCTGAAAACTAGACACCCGGCGGCTTCCAGGGAGGTATGGCTTGCGTGGATCCCCCAACGTTTCCTTACCCAGAATCCCCTGCAAACCTCAATTTTTGCTGAAAAAATCACTTTTTTCACACATTTTGGGGTGGGAAAGTAGTGGCATCACTGGGCTCACACAAATTTACCACCACCCAGCGTTCCCCCAGGTCTCCCGGTAAAAATGGTGCCTCACTTGTGTGGGAGGCCCAAGTACCCGCGGCAGGCACGGGCCCAAAACGTAGTGAGGCGACATCAAAATGGCCTATCGCAAAACCACCTGGTTTTGCAAGGGGGGTCACTTTGGTTTTTGGCCCGGTGCGCGGCGGCCATCTAGGGAAACCTACCAAACCCATGCATTTCTGAAAACTAGACTCCCGGCGGCTTCCAGGGAGGTATGGCTTGCGTGGATCCCCCAATGTTTCCTTACCCAGAATCCCCTGCAAACCTCAATTTTTGCTGAAAAATCACTTTTTTCACACATTTTGGGGAGGGAAAGTAGTGGCATCACCGGGCTCACAAAAATTTACCACCACCCAGCGTTCCCCCAGGTCTCCCGGTAAAAATGGTGCCTCACTTGTGTGGGAGGCCCAAGTACCCGCAACAGGCAAGGGCCCAAAACGCAGTGAGGCGACATCAAAAAGGCCTATCGCAAAACCACCTGGTTTTGCAAGGGGGGTCACTTTGGTTTTTGGCCCGGTGCGCGGCGGCCATCTAGGGAAACCTACCAAACCCACGCATTTCTGAAAACTAGACACCCAAAGGCTTCCAGGGAGGTATGGCTTGCGTGGATCCCCCAACGTTTCCTTACCCAGAATCCCCTGCAAACCTCAATTTTTGCTGAAAAAATTACTTTTTTCACACATTTTGGGGAGGGAAAGTAGTGGCATCACCGGGCTCACACAAATTTACCACCACCAAGCGTTCCCCCAGGTCTCCCGGTAAAAATGGTGCCTCACTTGTGTGGGAGGCCCAAGTACCCGCGGCAGGCAAGGGCCCAAAACGTAGTGAGGCGACATCAAAATGGCCTATCGCAAAACCACCTGGTTTTGCAAGGGGGGTCACTTTGGTTTTTGGCCTGGTGCGCGGCGGCCATCTAAGGAAACCTACCAAACCCATGCATTTCTGAAAACTAGACACCCGGCGGCTTCCAGGGAGGTATGGCTTGCGTGGATCCCCCAACGTTTCCTTACCCAGAATCCCCTGCAAACCTATATTTTTGCTGAAAAAAATCACTTTTTTCACACATTTTGGGGAGGGAAAGTAGTGGCATCACTGGGCTCACACAAATTTACCACCACCCAGTGTTCCCCCAGGTCTCCCGGTAAAAATGGTGCCTCACTTGTGTGGGAGGCCCAAGTACCCGGGGCAGGCAAGGGCCCAAAACGTAGTGAGGCGACATCAAAATGGTCTATCGCAAAACCACCTGGTTTTGCAAGGGGGGTCACTTTGGTTTTTGGCCCGGTGCGCGGCGGCCATCTAGGGAAACCTACCAAACCCATGCATTTCTGAAAACTAGATACCCGGCGGCTTCCAGGGAGGTATGGCTTGCGTGGATCCCCCAACGTTTCCTTACCCAGAATCCCCTGCAAACCTCAATTTTTGCTGAAAAAATCACTTTTTTCACACATTTTGGGGTGGGAAAGTAGTGGCATCACCGGGCTCACACAAATTTACCACCACCCAGCGTTCCCCCAGGTCTACCGGTAAAAATGGTGCCTCACTTGTGTGGGAGGTCCAAGTACCCGCGGCAGGCAAGGGCCCAAAACGTAGTGAGGCGACATCAAAATGGCCTATCGCAAAACCACCTGGTTTTGCAAGGGGGGTCACTTTGGTTTTTGGCCCGGTGCGCGGCGGCCATCTAGGGAAACCTACCAAACCCACGCATTTCTGAAAACTAGACACCCGGCGGCTTCCAGGGAGGTATGGCTTGCGTGGATCCCCCAACGTTTCCTTACCCAGAATCCCCTGCAAACCTCAATTTTTGCTGAAAAAATCACTTTTTTCACACATTTTGGGGTGGGAAAGTAGTGGCATCACCGGGCTCACACAAATTTACCACCACCCAGCGTTCCCCCAGGTCTCCCGGTAAAAATGGTGCCTCACTTGTGGGGAGGCCCAAGTACCCGCGGCAGGCAAGGGCCCAAAACGTAGTGAGGCGACATCAACATTGCCTATCCCAAATGTCCCATCACTGCGTTTTGGGCCCTTGCCTGCCGCGGGTTCTTGGGCCTCCCACACAAGTGAGGCACCATTTTTACCGGGAGACCTGGGGGAATGCTGGGTGGTGGTAAATTTGTGTGAGCCCGGTGATGCCACTACTTTCCCACCCCAAAATGTGTGAAAATAGTGATTTTTTCAGCAAAAATTGAGGTTTGCAGGGGATTCTGGGTAAGGAAACGTTGGGGGATCCACGCAAGCCATACCTCCCTGGAATTGGCCGGGTGTCTAGTTTTCAGAAATGCGTGGGTTTGGTAGGTTTCCCTAGATGGCCGGCGCGCACCGGGCCAAAAACCAAAGTGACCCCCCTTGCAAAACCAGGTGGTTTTGCGATAGGCCATTTTGATGTCGCCTCACTACGTTTTGGGCCCTTGCCTGCCGCGGGTACTTGGGCCTCCCACACAAGTGAGGCACCATTTTTACCGGGAGACCTGGGGGAATGCTGGGTGGTGGTAAATTTGTGTGAGCCCGGTGATGCCACTACTTTCCCACCCCAAAATGTGTGAAAAAAGTGATTTTTTCAGCAAAAATTGAGGTTTGCAGGGGATTCTGGGTAAGGAAACGTTGGGGGATCCACGCAAGCCATACCTCCCTGGAAGCCTTTGGGTGTCTAGTTTTACAGAAATGCGTGGGTTTGGTAGGTTTCCCTAGATGGCCGCCGCGCACCGGGCCAAAAACCAAAGTGACCCCCCTTGCAAAACCAGGTGGTTTTGCGATAGGCCATTTTGATGTCGCCTCACTACGTTTTGGGCCCTTGCCTGTTGCGGGTACTTGGGCCTCCCACACAAGTGAGGCACCATTTTTACCGGGAGACCTGGGGGAACGCTGGGTGGTGGTAAATTTGTGTGAGCCCGGTGATGCCACTACTTTCCCACCCCAAAATGTGTGAAAAAAGTGATTTTTTTCAGCAAAAATTGAGGTTTGCAGGGGATTCTGGGTAAGGAAACGTTGTGGGATCCACGCAAGCCATACCTCCCTGGAAGCCGCCGGGTGTCTAGTTTTCAGAATTGCGTGGGTTTTGTAGGTTTCCCTTGATGGCCGCCGCGCACCGGGCCAAAAACCAAAGTGACCCCCCTTGCAAAACCAGGTGGTTTTGCGATAGGCCATTTTGATGTCGCCTCACTACGTTTTGGGCCCTTGCCTGCCGCGGGTACTTGGGCCTCCCACACAAGTGAGGCACCATTTTTACCGGGAGACCTGGGGGAACGCTGGGTGGTGGTAAATTTGTGTGAGCCCGGTGATGCCACTACTTTCCCTCCCCAAAATGTGTGAAAAAAGTGATTTTTTCAGCAAGAATTGAGGTTTGCAGGGGATTCTGGGTAAGGAAACGTTGGGGGATCCACGCAAGCCATACCTCCCTGGAAGCCTTTGGGTGTCTAGTTTTCAGAAATGCGTGGGTTTGGTAGGTTTCCCTAGATGGCCGCCGCGCACCGGGCCAAAAACCAAAGTGACCCCCCTTGCAAAACCAGGTGGTTTTGCGATAGGCCATTTTGATGTCGCCTCACTACGTTTTGGGCCCTTGCCTGTTGCGGGTACTTGGGCCTCCCACACAAGTGAGGCACCATTTTTACCGGGAGACCTGGGGGAACGCTGGGTGGTGGTAAATTTGTGTGAGCCCGGTGATGCCACTACTTTACCTCCCCAAAATGTGTGAAAAAAGTGATTTTTTCAGCAAAAATTGAGGTTTGCAGGGGATTCTGGGTAAGGAAACGTTGGGGGATCCACGCAAGCCATACCTCCCTGGAAGCCGCCGTGTGTCTAGTTTTCAGAAATGCATGGGTTTGGTAGGTTTCCCTAGATGGCCGCCGCGCACAGGGCCAAAAACCAAAGTGACCCCCCTTGCAAAACCAGGTGGTTTTGCGATAGGCCATTTTGATGTCGCCTCACTACGTTTTGGGCCCTTGCCTGCCGTGCGTACTTGGGCCTCCCACACAAGTGAGGCACCCTTTTTACCGGGAGACCTGGGGGAACGCTGGGTGGTGGTAAATTTGTGTGAGCCCGGTGATGCCACTACTATCCCTCCCCAAAATGTGTGAAAAAAGTGATTTTTTCAGCAAAAATTGAGGTTTGCAGGGGATTCTGGGTAAGGAAACGTTGGGGGATCCACGCAAGCCATACCTCCCTGGAAGCCGCCGGGTGTCTAGTTTTCAGAAATGCATGGGTTTGGTAGGTTTCCCTAGATGGCCGCCGAGCACCGGGCCAAAAACCAAAGTGACCCCCCCTTGCAAAACCAGATTAACTATTGTTCCTACAGCGTAAGAATTTTGGAATAATATTGCAAAGAAAATGTGGCAGACATTTTGAGGTTTGCAGGACATTGGGGATAAAAAAATGTTTTGAATTCACAAGAGAGACATCACCATGAACTCCCATGGGTTTTCGACAATATCTACAGTTGGTGGGTTATTCTTGAATGGAAAGTGTACCTTGGCAGAGAAACTAAAAACAAAGTTTCCTGCACAACCATCTATTCCTCAAACACACACACATACTGGTTGGATTTAGCACGAGGGCGTGTCATGGTTCAGTGTATTAAATTTTATTAACAAGAGATTTCACAAAAATGAAATGCACTGTCAATAATTAAATTCACAAAAAACCAAACCAATGACTCGCAGCTCGTGAGCTGTAAAGCCACGTCAAGGCACCAACCACTTTACAGGGCATTCATACACCTTTCATACGTGATACAAACAAGACCATTCGCACCACCAGGCACAAAAGCAACACATTACAAAATTCACCAAAAAGGGACAAGGTACACCCTGCTTCAGAAAGACAAATATTACTGCACAGCCATCTAATCCGCAAGCACACACACATACTGGTTGGATTTGGCACGAGGGTGAGTGATGGTTCAGTAGATACAATTGTATTAGCAAGTGATTTCACAGAAATGAAATGCACTGGTAATAATTGAAAGGGCAAGAAACTGAACCATTGATTCACAGCTCGTGAGCTGTAAAGCCACGACAAGGCACCAACCTCTTTACAGGCCATTCATACACCTTTCATACGTGTGAGACATACAAAACCATTCACACCGCCAGCCGCGGGCCCATCACATAACAAAACTCACACCAGCAGACAGCGCCATTCAAGGGCCCATCACTTTCACACGCCCACAATCAAGACACAGCAACTACACAGGCTGATGGATTGCGTGGAGTGGCACTCAGCTAGCAGTGTGTGTAGTGACCAGCAGAAAGTCACTACTCACACACAGCCAGCCGAGCACCAGTCCACACACACCGCTAGCCAAACACCAGTCCACGCACACCGCTAGCCAAGCGCCAGTCCACGGACACCACCAGCCAAGCACCAGTCCGCACACACCACCAGCCAAGTACCATTCCACGCACACCCCCATCCAAGCACCATTCCACGCACACCGCCAGCCAAGTTCCAGTACACGCACACCACCAGCCAAGCTCCAGTCCACGGACACCACCAGCCAAGCACCAGTCCATACACCCCACCAGTCCACGCACACCGCCAGCCAAGTACCAGTCCACGCACACCGCCAGCCAAGCACCATTCCACGCACACAGCCAGCCAAGCTCCAGTCCACGCACACCACCAGCCACGCACCAGTCCACGCACACCACCAGTCCATGCACACCGCCAGCCAAGCACCATTCTGCGCACACCACCAACCAAGTGCCAGTCCACACACACCAACAGCCAAGCACAAGCCTACACACACCACCATCACATTTAGGATTTTTTTAGAAAAAAATAAAAACACAAACAAATTACAAATAGATACAAATCTTCTAACAGAAAATCAGCAACTAAATACATTGCACTAACACCAACCTTGAAACAGAATCAAATTATCCAAAGAATACAGACCAGGCAGTTCACTTTACCACTCAAGAATCCTCCCAAAAATTCTTTCGTGTGTGGTACGCTCTAAAACAAGCAGGGAGACACAGTGCAGGATGAGAAGGACAGTCGGGGCAGTACATTCGACTCTCCTTCCGCAAACCTTTTCGCCAACAGACTCTACATCTCCTACTGGGAAAATCTTTTGCGGGTGTGGGAGGAATGTGATCTGGAAAGTGGCGTTCTTTCAATCTAGCAACATCCTCCACCAGTCCAACTCTAGGAACACATCCCTGTTCCACTACAACAAGGCTGCCTATTACAGACTCCTGAAACTTAGCAAAAGTCATCTTTGACTCAGGGCAAGAATCCTGGAACACAACAAAAGCATTAAACATTGCCAAGTGGAAAAGATGGATAGCCAACTTCTTGTACCAAATGTAAGCCTTACGAAGAGCAGTGTAAGGTTCCAACCTCCGATCTACTCTGTCAACACCACCCATGTGCCTATTATAGTCTAAAATGCACACAGGTTTGCGCGCTTCAGCGACCTGACCCCAAACAGTCACAGGCGCAGTGCTTTCATCATGGATGGTAGTCAGCATGTAGACATCTCTCCTGTCTGTAAACTTCACATCAAGAAGCTCCTGGCAACGCAACACACTGCACTGTCCCCGCACAAGCTTTTGACAAACAAGTTCTTTCGGGAAACCTTTACGGTTAGAGCGGATTGTGCCACAAGCAAGAGTGTCCACTTTGGCCAATTCCCTGAACAACCGCACACCAGTGTAGAAGTTATCTACATATAAATGGTGGCCTTTGTTAAAAAATCCTCTTCCAAGTTCCCAAACAATTTTCTCAGTCACTCCAAAAGTGGACGGACAACCAGGGAGGTTAAACCTAGATTCCTTACCGGTGTACACCCTGAAATTAGAGACATATCCAGTCCTACTGTCACACAGCATATACAGCTTTATTCCATAGCGTGCCCTCTTACTAGGAATGTATTGCCTAAAAACCAAGCGGCCCTTGAACAACACCAAAGACTCATCCACTGCAATTTCTTTCCCAGGGGCATAAATCTCAGAAAATCGATCAACAAAGTGATCAAGGACAGGCCTAATCTTAAAAAGACGGTCACAGTCAGAGTGATCTCGTGGCAACGCTAAACCATTATCAACAAAATGCATCATCCAAAGCAGAAGCAAATACCTGTCACGAGTCATGACTGCCGGAAAAATAGACGTTGCCATCAAGGGACTGCTAGACCAATATGAAGACATTGATGGCTTCCTTAGCAAGCCCATCAAAAAAGTTAAACCCAAGAACTTCTTCATCTCTTCAACATTTGTGGGAGTCCACCGGGTAGCTCTAGAGTGTGGCTTAAGACTGGCACAGTTGTCCCTCAAAAACTGTTCGGCATACAAATTAGTCTGCTCAACAATCTCTGCAAAAAACACATCGTCCATAAACAACTGAAAAAAATTGACCGGCAAAAAGTTTTCAGTATTCACTCTAGACCCTGGAACACCAGTAAACTCTGGCAATGCCGGCTGCACCATGCCAGGGGCAACCCAGAGGCCATCACTTTCAAAGGGAAGCCTTGCAGCCCCAGCCTGCAGCCCAGAAGCCTCTTGCCGCACTACACCAACGGGAAGCCTTGCAGCCCCAGCCTGCAACCCAGATGCCTCTTGCCGCACCACACCAACGGGAAGCCTTGCAGCCCCAGGCTGCAGCCCAGATGCCTCTTGCCGCACTATCGGCACATCAGTCTCCGCCTCTAACACAGGCACTTCATCCGCACTAAGAGTATCTTCCTCATCCGATGACTCCATACGGAGAGACAACTCACTGCCAGAATCGTCCCCTGCCTCCTCTCCCTCAGATGCAGAGTCAGTCTCTGAACCAATATCAGAGGAAGACTCAAACAGCAAACCAACAACCTGCTGAGCAGTCATCCTGCGGCTAGCCATTATACTTACTAAGATAGAAGACTGCACAAACAAGTCAACAACAACCAACAATGTGCAAACCGAGTAAGTAAAGAAATGTGTACCTTTATCACAAAGATCAATGTACTCAAAAACTATACAATCCAATTACAAGAGACAGCTGCACTCACCAGAAACCAACTCTGCAGTGACACAGCAAAAACCAACGATATCAAACTAGAAAGAAGAAAAAAAAAAAAAATTACTCACAAGACAACAAAATACACATCGAGCACCAATGCAAAAAGTTTTTGACACTCAAAAAACAAACATACTGCTATTATTACACCATTTGCAAAAAAAATTCATGCAGCGAAATCAAACACATTTACATTGTACAAAAAAGAGTCTCTTACCAAACTACACAAACAGCAGAACCGCCAGAAACACGGCAAACTGAAAAGAGCAAAAGCCTTTACCTAGAACAAAAAAGTAAAAAAAAAAAAACATTACTATTGCAATTCACAAAAAAAAAACAATAAACATAACAACATTCTATGTTACTACCCAAATGGTCAATCGTTATGTTCCAGGTGGGGCAGAAAACAGCAGGAAAAAAAAAGGCTACTCTGTCCCGGGGCGGGTGGGCCAAATACATGTTATAAAAATTGTCCCCTGGAAGCGACAATTGCCAAAGGGGTCACTTCCATTTTTATTTACACTAATTCCCTGGTGTCTAGTGGGCTTTTCTGCCCCCCCCCTGGGGCCAGACACGGAGCAAAAGTGGACTGATCTGCCCCCAGGGGGGGCAGAAAAGTCTGTGCAAAAATTATTCCCCAAGGGAAGCGACCCTTGCCCAAGGGGTCGCTTCCCATATCACTATAACGAAATTCCCTGGTGTCTAGTGGGCTTTTCTGCCCCCCCTGGGGGCAGAAACGGACCGAAAGTGGACCGATCTGCCCCCAGGGGGGGCAGAAAAGTCTGTGCACAAATTCTCCCAAATTCTCCCCCAGGGAAGCGACCCTTGCCCAAGGGGTCGCTTCCCATATCAATATATCGAAATTCCCTGGTGTCTAGTGGGCTTTTCTGGCCCCCCTGGGGGCAGAAACGGACCGAAAGTGGACCGATCTGCCCCCAGGGGGGGCAGAAGAGTCTTTGCAAAAATTATCCCCCAGGGAAGCGACCCTTGCCCAAGGGGTCACTTCCCATATCACCATTACGACATCCCTGGTGTCTAGTGGGCTTTTCTGCCCCCCATGGGGGCAGAAACGGACCGAAAGTGGATCGATCTGCCCCAGGGGGGGCAGAAAAGTCTGTCTAAAAATTGTCCCCCAGGGAAGCGACCCTTGCCCAAGGGGTCGCTTCCCAAATGGCCAAAAACCACATCCCTGGGGTCTAGTGGGGGCATTCCTGTCTCACGATCGCGACGCTGTGCGCGATCGTGGGACAGGAATGCCCAGCATTGAGACATCAGGGGAGAGGAAATACTCTTTCCTCTCCCCCGATGCCTCAAGGCCCTGGAATTACGCCCCCCCGCCACACCGCAGCAAAACACTTACCCTCCCCGTTGGACGCGCTGGAAGAAATGAATTCCAGCGCGTCCAACACTTCCTGATGACGCCAGCGCGCGCTGTGCGCGCTGACGTCATCAGGAAGCGTGGGGGGGCTCGGGGGTGGCAGCGGAAACTCTTCCGCTGCCATCCCCATCTGTGGGGGCACGATCGATGCCCCAGGGGGGGAGCGCCAGCGCTTCCCCCAGGGGCTGTGCTCATGACGGAGCGGTTCCGTCATGAGCACAGCTCAACCGATGCTCATGACGGAACCGCTCCGTCATGAGCATCGAAGGGGTTAAACCACTTTTTGTGTCACAAAGTAAATCTCGAACTGAACATTAAGGTAATAATGGCTACTGTATTGTTTTACTTTGTTTTGAGCCTCTAGCCCTTCTCTTCTCCTTCAGTAATCCACACACTGCTCTGCCTCACTGCCTCTGAGTCTTGGGGTAAAAGAGTATATGATAATGAGGTTTGGTGTCCAATAGTATGCTGAGCCAAGGACACCAGGGGTAAATGACACTTCATTTGTCACAGTGGAGCTCATTAACCCCGGATTGCCATGGTACTACCCAAACTTGGTATAACACCCTTATTAAGTATATTTGACTCATTTGAGACCAAATCCATATCATCTGCTCCTTCAAGATTATCTTAAAATTTCAGAGACCCAACTTAGGCAATCTGACCTGTCTCCCTTGGAATCAAAATTCCCTTGACCTGAAACATGGTGCCCATCCTATCCATGCATTTAACCACAGCTGGAAGGAAGCCACAACAATTATCTATACTTCAGTTGGGTGGGGTTACAATATTTTACAGTGGAACTTTAACCTTATTGGATGGAGCTTTCTGGTTGTTTACCTAGTTTTAGATAAATACTGGTTCACTTGAGCATGTAGGCTGTATTCATGGGGTCTCTAAAAGAAGAGAGGCTTTAGTAGAACTAGGAGGCTCACTCTTCCCTTAGTAAGGAGTACAATCGTCATTAAGATTCTGAGTGCAGCTGTTTATTCAGTTCAGTAGAGCCCTACCACCCAGATCAGTTGTGTGAACAACGTTAAGGGATAATCGTACAATACCAGGAATATCATAGCAAATTTTATACACAAGATCCTGTCCACTGCATTCTTTTAATTTGAGGTGAAAAACAGAATTATTCAGAGGTGTCTCAAAGCTGCATGGAGCAATAACAAAAGACTGTTTTGTTATCTTTACTATGATAATTATTAAAATGTGTCCTTGGTACAGCATTAGGGCATTTGATTTAGGCTGTTATAATTAAAGTGTGGTGTGAAGTGGAGTAGTAGGAAAAAGCTATTAGTGGGATTACTGTAATGATAAAATAGAAGTATTATTGGAATGTGGAAACTGTTGAAATCATGTTAAATAAGCAAAGTAAAGCAACTTCAAAAATCCAACTTGTGAAGGCACTCATGAAAATAGGCATGACCTTATACCGCAGTAATCTGTGGCAGGTGGTATGGCGGAAACATTTACCATAAATAATTGAGCTTCATTTAAAAAAGTGCTGTTAACTAGAGGTGTGACCAACTTCTGCGGTTCTGTCGGAGGCTTTCGGACCACCGAAGGTCTCGTCGGAAGCGGTTTGCCTTATGTTTGTGTGTTTGTGTGCTTGTGTGCTACATGTAGATGTTGATGTGGATGACTGGTCATGTTTACGTTTGATTTGGATAGGTATGGGTATAGGGATTGTAGATGGGGAAGAGGCGGGAGAGTGGGTGGAAAGTTGGAATTGGGTAAATGCTGCCATGAGTGTGGATGCTAGAGCATGAAAAGATCTCTGTAGAGAAGACTTGTCAGAATGAATACTCTCCAGGTATGACACCATCTGCATCTGCTGATTGGTATGCACCTGGAGTACATTCAGCACTGCTGTCTGACCCACAGAAATCTGCCTTAGGAGGTCAATGACCCCCACATTCAGGGCAGCAGAGGAGACAGAGACAGAGGGTGAGGTTGTTGTGTGCAGATTTAGATTTAGTATATAGGTTTCCCAATTTATGCCCTAATATAGGTACAATTGACATTGCCCTTATTTGGACATAAAAATCCGGCCCTTATTTAGGCATTGTCCGTGCAAACCAAATAAAGGCATGGCCACCTACATCTGTCCATCCACATCATAACGAATTCTTGGAAAACCAGACCCTTAAGCCTGTAGGAATTTCCCTCAGCTTGAATATTGATTTCTCCAAGAGCTCATTAAGTATGCATGAACTCCTATTCCTTAGGGGTTCTTTCATGACGTTCCTCTGCCCGAATTTTACGTCTATACTGTCATTCCTAGACACCTTCAAGGTATAAATATACCAGCACTTGCCCCGGCAAATTGCGAGGATTCGATCCAACCCAGACTATGAGGTTCGCCACGGCAAGTTCGGAAGGAGATCGAGTTCCAGCCTGATGCACTGACCTGACGCTGCCATCCTCCTTGCAGAGAATCCAGCTCCAGTGCTCTCTGACTTCCCTTGCGGGGGTTAGACTATCGAGTCCAGAAAAGAGATTCCAACCTCTCTCATTCTAAGGTATGGAGCTGACTAGAACTTAGAGAGACTTTTGGCAACTCTTGGCTAAACTAAAATAGAGCTAGCTATACTTTAGAAATAGCACCTACTTCAAACCTCGTACTACACTTAGGTTAGGTACACTGGGGTAGAACAATTTAGAAGCATCAGATGAGTATCACATTTTAGCATTATGGTATTTATATATGTATTTTCATTAATATATGTCATAACTGCTATTGCAGTATTATTTTATCTTACTGCTAACCTCGTACATATTGTACTCCGCACCGCAATCTGTCTTACGATTGTAGCAATTCATATCTCTTGCATGAGAAATAAGACTGTTCAATAAACCCTTTTATTGAAACGCCTCTCTCTCTATTTCTGTGCAACTCTGTAGAAATGAAGCATGCATGATTGACTGAGTGAAACTGTTATCTATTGTTTGGACGATTCTTAGACTGTTCTGATTCTAAAGGGAAACAAAGTTGTCATGTTTATGCAGTTGTCAGAGACCAATCCCTTCTTGTATATTCAAGAAGTTTCTAGTGACCTCTGAGTTAGCTGGCACTCACAAGTAATTAAGTTTAATATACTCGATAGAGACATAGTGACCTTAGTCCTATGTCAAATCTATAGTGTATGTTATTCCAATGCGCAGAGCCTATCAGGGATATAAGAACTACACTACATGGCACCTAACATTTTGGTAAGGCACTAATTGAACGCTAGATACTGAAGTAACTCAGTCGTGCTTTTCTCAGAGACTCTCTACTCATAAAACTCCATAAGACATCTGGAGTGGGTAGGGATAATATCCACCATAGCTGAGTAGTACGAAAGTCCTATGTATTAGCTGTTTGATTTTGTTCAACGTTGAAGGATACAGTGTTCCAAAATATTGTGCACCTTATCTTTGTTCCCTTGAAACTTGCTCTGCATTTTTCATTAAACAATGTCCGACCACGGTGATGTTGTCGTTGAAAACGGTACAGCTGTGGCTGACGTTACAGGTTTTAATGAAAACGAAGCGGGTGTTATAAACATCCCACCAAATTTAAGGAGAGCCATCACTCTAAAACTTATAAAACATGGTCTGACACCAAGAGGTGGTAGAGCAGTTTTTGTGCTAAAGGCACATGAATCTCACCAGACAGAGGTATTCTTTTCATGGATAGTATTCCTAGAATCAAATCTAGTAACACATATGTTTCACTTCTACCAAGAATATGAACCACCTGAGGAATATATTCCTTTCGAGGATTGAAATTCCACTCACATACCAGGAGCATGAGCTCTGGTTAAAAGGTGCCCTAAAACATTACAATCACATTACCAGGCTCGGTCCACTAGGTAGACCAGGAGCAACATGGCCAATTTTAGCCGGCTACACATCTGACCCTGACATTGAATCAATGTCAGACGAAGAATTACTTAAAAACTTACAAAAGCTAATAGAACTATACAGTTAAACCCCAACTGTCTGAAAGTCCTTATAAGGTCTTTTCTAAAAACACTCCTACATCTTCTAAAAAGAAGTGGAAAATAATAAAGAGAATTCCAAAGAGAAGCGTTCTCATTCCCGAGGCCAGTCTCCTCCACAGAAGGAGCCCTCTGAAAGGAGATACAACCTCAGGAATAGGGATAATTTTAGGAAACCTGACAGATATCAAGATAATGATACACGTTCCTCTTGCACCTTTCAGATATCATCACAGACATCCGAAAGAAGAGGACGGTCAGAAAACAAGGAAAAATGCGTGAAGTCCAAAGATGGTCAACACGTTCAGAAAAATAAAGCAAAACCTCAATTCTTCAAGAAAAAGGTAGTAGGTCTGAAGATAGACATGCCGAGAATACTGAGAACCCAACTCAGGAACGGAGAATGGGCCCAGTCCATGCTGGACAGTGCAGCAGAAATTACAATTGCTCGCCAGAACCTGAAGGGACTTCTGGAGACAGTGGACTTTAATGAAGATATACAAGTTGAGACTGTAGATACCAGGGTTAGTTCTCCACATAGATTATATGAAATAACACTCCGGATGGAGGGAGACATACCATGACAAGTGAAAGGACTCTTTTGGGAGCATCTTTCAAAGGGTTATGATATACTTCTAGCAGAACAGGACTGGCCACCAGAGTTTGTCAGGGAGTACCCACATGGCGAGGCCATCATTATACCTGCCTTCTCCAACCATATTCCAGTTCATTTAAAATATACATTAGCCAGGAAATGGGCAGTAGCCCAAGCCCCAGCACTGTATAAAAATCATGTAGGATGGGATGAGGACTCACCTCACTGTAAAATCCAGTTAAAAAATCAACTGACTGCACAAAGGCAGTACTCAGTTAAGCAAGAAGCTGAAAAATAGGTCAGGGAGATTTTAGATCAACTTGAATATAAAGGGGTGATTGAAACATGCACCTCATCAATGAACAATCCTTTGTTTCCTGTCTCCAAACCAAACAATACATAGCGTCTAGTTTTGGATTACAGACACTTAAATTCTTGTTGCAAAACATTTGCAGTGAAAAATGCACACAGTACAGCATTAATTAATCACATTGTGCGTAAAAAATATAAAACTACATTAGACATTTCCAATGGTTTCTTTTGTCAAAATATTGCACCAGAAAGCAGATATTTGACTGCTTTGTCAATAATGGGGAATCAGCGTCAATTTTGTCGACTGACCCAGGGATTCAAAAACAGCCCGGGGTTATTCTCAGAAAGGGTAACAGAGTTCCTACAAACTTATGATGACAAGGCATTGTCATATGTCGATGATATATATCTGACAGACGATGACCTGGATAGGCACTTGAACAGGGTGAGCACCATAATATTGGGCTTCGCCTCAGAGGGTTACAAATTCAGCTTTAAGAAGTCAAGAATTGTCCACCTCAACGTCCTTTTCCTAGGATATGAACTATCAAATGAAGGCAAAAGCCTGGCAGCCAACTTTTTAGAAAAGTATACGCTGCTCCAACCTCCAAAAACGCTGAAAAATGTACAGTCAATTCTAGGTTTCCTGAATTTTGGAAGAACTTACATTTTAAGTTACACAGAAAGGGTTAAACCTCGCTACAAATTAATCAAACCTGATTTTAAAATCACACATTGGACACAAAAACACACAGAAATTTTGCGTTCACTCCAAACAAACTTGTTAGCAACGAAACATTTGCAAAACTTAGTGCTCCGAATAATTCCGGGTCAATGCGGATTCACCTACTTAACTTTTAACGAAGGTGAAAAAGTACCAATTGCATACAAATCTCACTTGTATACACAAGCAGAAATGAAATTCACTTCTACAGAAAAAATTCTGACAGCAGTTCAAACCGCTGTAGCAAAAGAAGGAGCCCTAGCACAGGGGAAACGCATTATGGTTGTGACTCCTGTACCAGCCCTAGAGGCATTTACAAATGCTAGCATTCCAAATGTAAAAGCTTTACATCTGAGATGGATACAATGGGTTAATTCTCTTGCTGCAACTGATGTTGAATATGTTTTTGATCCATATTCAAAAACACAAGCATTCCTGCAATATGAACACGAATTTCCTCTGCCTAATGAAATTCTCCCTCTTGACCAGTATGAGTTTATAATTTATACTGACGGATCTGCACAGCCCGCTGCGGGGAGTAAACAAGCTTACAGTGCAGCGTGTGCTATCGTTAAAGGTTGCATGTGAGATGGTAAATTCAGACCAATGGTCACAAAAACTCAATCTCTAGGAGATTGTACAGCTCAGCGAGCTGAACTACAAGCATTCAAGATGGCACTTGAAAACACGGATCGCGAATTCCCCACACTGATAGTGTGCGATTCTTTTTACTGTGTTCAATCTTACAATGAGTATTTACAGAATTGGATCCAAAATGGTTTCAAAGATGCAAAAGGTGGCACAATCAAGCACAAATTGCTTTGGGAACAAGTAGTTCAGTTGCGAAACGAACTACAGAACACTCATGTGATACACACGCTGAGTCACCAACGTGATGGCGTTCACGTTGAAGGGAATTCATTGGCTGATGAAGCTGTGAACGGGGCTGTGCAAACGGCTTCCATAGCTGCAATCACTCGTTCAAAAACGGAAATAGACAGCGAAATAATGCTGGCTGTCAATGCATCAAGCAAAGGCAGCGGTGCGGCATTACCTAAAAAGTTTCCACTCAAATACTCATATATAATTGATGCGAACAAAGTTCTGTTTGCTCGAATCCCTGGAGTGGGGGATAGAGTAATTCCAAGCATGGAACATAGACTATGGCTAATCCCAGCAGCACATGAAGGGCTTGCCTCTGCCCATGCAGGTGTTTCCACCACAGTAGCATTATTAAAACAAAGGTACTGGTGGCCGGGCATTAGAAAACAGACTAGAAATTATTTTTTGGACTGTGAGATATGCCAGAAGATAAAAGTCTCTATTGTGAAACGCCCTGCGCAGACACCCCTGTTAATTTCAGATAAACCATTAGCTTGTGTTTACCTGGACCATTGTGGTTCCTTACAAAGGGATGGGAACTATAAATATATCATGGTCTCAGTGGATTGGTGCTCTAGGTTCCTATGGATGTGGCCTCAGCGCTCGGCTGACGCTCGAACTGTTATAAAAGATTTGTGAGTCTTTATCGGCACATACGCAATAGGCACACTACATTCTGACCAGGGTCCTGCGTTTAGCTCCAGGGCTTACAAAGAAGCCATGGACAGTCTGGGCGTAGCATTGCGGTATTCTTCTCCATTTCATCCTGAGGGAAATTCTGTTGTGGAAAGAAAAAACCGGGACATAAAGCAGTCTATAACAGTTAGGGTATTAGGTTCAGGTGATGGGCGGGTCAAACATTTATATGGGGTCTAGCGCGCACTTGACAACTTGCCAAGAAGTTCTCCAGGGGATGTCGCTCCATATGAGGTCCTGTTTGGGACTAGAATGTTGGTTCTGAACTTAGATATGAAAGGCACAGTGGTGGAAAACAAACAATTTGATATCAAAGATCGTTTGGCTGTTTTACAGGACTTAAATGAACTTAGAAAGCAACAAAGCAACGTGATCCTGAAGCCAACCACCACTGAGAAAAATCCGGCCGGCCCAGAAAGGCCTGTCTGGATCCCAAAGCTTGGGATCTAGTCAGAGAAAAGATAACGGACAAGAAGGAATTTGGGCCTTCTTACAGACAACCAGTACCTGTCCTAGCAATCCACGGATCAAGAACAGGACTTTTGCCGCCCCTTGCTGGTAAAAAGGAGAAAAGATTTGTGTCCATCGACCTGATCAAACCACACTATGTGGCCGATACTGAACAGTAGGCCAAGTGGACTCCGCCAATGTAGCAGACGCACTCCTCTAGCTACAATCCAAGAGGTTCAAACTGAGAGACTCATCACCTTTGAAGATTCGACAGTAAGAAATAGAGGACTAAGCAACAATGCTATGGACCTTGTACCTCTTGAGACCCAAATAACAGTTCGTCCAGATACACCTATTTACAACGAAGTAACAAATGATCAACTGGTTCCAGCAATTTCATCAAATATGGATGCAATTCCAAACATTGACAGAACTGCTTCTGGCTATTTCATGAACTTTGATATGTTTTCTGAGGATCCCAGCGAGCCTGAAACGAAGCCAGTACAAAGAACTTTCAAAGAACAAGCAACAGACTTTTTTCTTCTACTGAACAAGACTTATCTGGTTTCACCATGGATTGAACTATGGATTGTTTTGGGGTATATTCTTCTTTCTACTTTGGTTAGCTTTGGTAATAACACTAGGTATGCTGATTAATGGAAGATATATTCAAATGGACACAGCAAGTAAAAGAGTGAACTTACTTCTCCAGCCACACAAATCATCCCATCGTGAAGCAAGAGACTTGTCAGCAGTGAATATCACAGCGATTACTATACCAGATAAAACTGAATATGACATTTTTGGTCCATCGGAACTTTTGAATATTCCACATTTAGTTAAAATTTCATTAAGTGACTTTATTACCGCCAGTACCTTTTCTGATGATTGGGACATCAAGACTGTTAATAATATGATGTCTGATCTAGAGATGTCAACTGCATTCACTAATAATGAATATTTACAAGGTTCATCAGACTATGAACAACTGTATTGTTATAACCACTATGGTCATCATTTCTTGCATAAATCTGTAACGCCTAGAAATGTATTTATGTATAACCAATGGGAACATTGTCCTACGCCACCAAAGGGTAGCTCGAAAACATGTGCAATGAAATTTCCATATTTTCAGGGTTTAATATCTCAAATGCAGAGACATTTTACTTTAAGAATGTCAATAAGACAGGAATGAAATGTACTTTCACAAATACCAAACAGATTTATTCTGCAGCCTTTATTGCCCAACTGTCTAGACAGGGTTATGACTTTTGCAACTACAACATTGAGACAAAAAATGTCTGGGGTACTAAAGACTGGCAAGTACAGGGAATAGAAGCTTTGTTTAGTGCCTTTATCATCCCTGAGCAAATTATGTTTTTGAACGTCACTTTCCAACAAACATCATGCCTTGGAATAGCCAAGATAAAAGACATGAACACTCCGTCTATACCTGCACCTACAAGTGAAAGCCCTACACAGGGGGAGGTCGACGTACATACTATTTTGAAAAATAACAGATCAGATCCTGAATGGGAAAAATGATTGCTCTGGCCCTTAGACACAAATACCTGTCAAGATAGATTCCTGAACAAAACACAAGGTTTTACCTTTCATAGGCCAGACCCACGTTATGTTCAAAGACAGCATCCAGGGGTAGAAACAACTGACAGTGTAGGGAAACTTTGCCTTGATTGGCTACAGAAAGCTACACTAGAGGATGTAAAACAACACTTATCTTTACTTCAAGAAGGCGCAGACCTTAGGGAATTCTTGCTAGGACCAAGAAAACCGGTCAAAAACGTTTCATATATGCCGGTATCTACGCTGCTTATAATGAAGCATGGAAGGTCACCAAAGCAGAGACTGCAGAACGAATATGAGAAATTGAACGTATTAATTTAGAGAAATCTCTCTCTGTAATAGACAATGGGTTAACGACTCTGTCGTCCAGGATATATTCTTTGGACAGCATTGTATCCTCTGTCATAGACATCATGGAACAAGACTTGGTCATGTTGCAGCATGGTCAGTCACAGCTACGTTCTATCATGCTGTTAGGCTGGACGCTTCAAAACCTGCGTTCTGGCTATGTAACATATATATATATAATGATGCAGCGCGGAATGCAAAATCCCTCCCTTCGTCACAGATCATAGATCACACTCAATCACTACATTCGCTGGTGGGGCCCATAACACCAACATTCATCCTCTATTAACCTGTGTCCAAGAAGGCAATTGATCCACTCGCTGTAATGGAAGGAAATACTCATATATCCCTATTTATTAAGGCCTAAACTTCACCTTTTAGTACCATGAATCAGGCCATGAATCAGCTAGCTGCTGGTTGGAGTGATAACGAAATCTATAACTTTATTTACATAAATACACTTTTCATAATAACAACCCAACACAATTCTATTAATAAATCTTAAATCTTTATCTAAATAATTGAAAATCGAATCTTTGATTTAATCAAGCAGTAGACCATCATATTTACCTATTCTGGCTAAAAGTCGTCCTCTAAAGTCAAAATCTTGGTCATCAGTTCATACTATCAGAGTCTCAGGAAACAGCTGTCCTGCAGTGTCACCGTCCTCTCTGTCAGCATAACGTCAGGAAATCGAAAATCTTCTGAAGGATCTCGCTCTCAACCTCTCTATTCTACCATCTTTTATAGTAAAATAACATTCCAAAAAGTTACAAGTAATATTTTGAATATTCGTGATTGGTTGATGAGATCAGTTCCACCAAGTTCTCACGCGGAAAATGTTTCTTTAGATATAGTTCATAATTTCATGTTGAAGCAACTTTTATTGTTTCTTTTCGGGGCAGCTGGCTGTTAGCCCAGAGTGGTGGGTACAGTCGAGTTTAGGGTCGTCCAGAGGCCACTGCTGCTGATGGTGATGCATGCGCACTTCACCCAGAGACCTTCACAATAGAGTTGTGTTCGTAAAATAGGGATGTCGGCCATTTTGTGGCCACCAAATGGTCAACTTAAGCAAAGAAACACAAAAACGTAATTAATACATGGAAATGACTAATAAAATGTTATCCCCTTACTAATACCCATATGTGTGTGTATTTATCTAGCAAAGGCAACACTTAATGCAGGTTATATTCACATTAATAAAGCACAAATCACGAAAGCAACATATATTCATGCAAAATTCTAATTGTCTATTATTAATATGCGTACAGAAATTAGTTTACGTATTAGTTAGGCCATGCAAATGCAATTCCCACGTGTATTCTTATTAGTAAGGTTGGTTAAATTCCACAGCAATCCAATTAATACAATTATGATTAATTAATTATTCTTATTAATAAAAACATGCAAAAATGGAGAGGGTATACAAAATTTTTAAAATAAAACCCGCTCCAGCAATCCCCCCTTTGGTGATTTTATCACCACAACAACACTAAATTTATTCACCCTTTTATGAAAACTTGAAATGTATTCTTGCTCTTATTCATAATTCAGTTTCTTCTTCGTCTCTTTTTGCCTTTTTATACATACTCTCTTTCCATTCTTCCAAAGTTATCTCTGTTAAGTCTCTATCTGGATCCTTTTCTTTTCTTTTTAGTTTTTCTCTTTTTATTTTATTCTTTGTTTTCTTGCTTTTACAGCACATACATCCTAATCTTAATATTAATAATACGATAATCACACATGTTAATGGAAATAATATTTTACCTATAAATGTACTACCTATTTTTACTAAGAAGTTTTTAATAGCAGCTATTTTCTTCCCAATCTTTTCCCAAACACCTTCAACCTCCAGTGGTACAATTTCGTCATGCAATTCAGTAACATTTTTAATGTAAACTTTCAGATCTTTGCTTTCGTCTGGAATATAAGTGCAACAATGTTGGACTTTCAGCATTCCACAGACTCCACCCTCTTTTGCCAACAATATATCAAGGGGAAGTCGATTTTGCATTACCATAGCACGCATGGCAACCATTTCAGTATTAACCAATAAGAATCCTCCAGCGGTGCTTGTTGACAAGCGATCCACTACTGTTGATAATCTTCTAATACTGTTCGCATTCAGAGATATTCCCACTGCTGGTATCAATGCTCCAAAAATGTCACCTACAATTTCTGCCCAAGATTCTCTTTTACTACGTACTAAATGATTACCTAAACTATGTACACCATCTTTACCTCTGTCCATGTGAAAGATTTTTGGAAAAACCAGGCCTACGTAACATGTGCCATACCAATGGTCTGGCAAACGATAATATGCCTTGTACCCACAGATAAAATAAAGTCCAGGGAAAACTGGATCTCTTCCACCTTTAAATCCCCATCCACCCATGATTCGGTATGTATCATGGCACTCACTATTCCCTACAAAATAATTGTCATACGCCGTTTGATTACTTCTTATGCACAGTTTCCCTTTCTGAGGCCAATCTAAAGCCAAAGTGGGATTAGACTCTCCCTTCATATGTTTTTCCATTTCTACATCCCAGACTGTTTTCTCCCCTTTTTCTTCAGATGCCTTTCTTCGCATTTTCAATCTCCTTTCCTCGACCATGTCTAGAAATGTCTTTTTTTCTTTCTTCAAACTGCATGTCAAATTATTTTTAAATATATACTCTAATGTTAGCTCTTTAGCTTCTAAGAAAAATTCACCTAATACCTTAGCAGGTCTTACTTTGTTTAGTTTATTATTAGCAGGCACTTGCACAAAAATTTTATCTACATCTGAAAAATAATATTCTAATTTACCTGTCTCGTAAAATAAGCTAGCAATCATACTACATGCTATTCCATACGTTGCTGGAAGGTAATGATAAGTCACTCCCTCTGACACAGATGCAGGTAACTGCATGCATACGTAGCAGTCCCTTACGTCCATGGTCTTTACATATTCATACAATAACTTTGAAAACACATTGTTTGAAAAATCATTAATAGACCTAACTTTATGTAAATAATTATTATCTATTCTAGTCGGAACTACCTTTGGAATCTTCTTTATGTTAGTAATGTTTTCAGTAGGTCCTTCTAGTGTATCTATAGTAACCTTGAAAGAAATCAAAAGAGCAAGTATGCTCCATGGAAGCATTAATAATCCTGTACAACAACAACACATTTTACACAATCTCTTCATGAATGTACATCTACTTTTGCTACTATCTATGTTAGCCATCTTTGTTAATTTGGACTGTGTCTTTTGACTTAGCCTCTTTTATTTCACAACTGATGTTCTAATCTTAGGCCTCTAAGGCCCTACTTAGTTCTACCAGTATCTATCGTTTGATTCAATTGCTATTCCTTCATCAGTAGTTTTCTAGATTTTCTCAGTTTGGCATTTCATCGTTTTTCACTTCTTTCTGTTCATCCAAGTACAGAATTTCCTGATCTTCTGTTTCTTCTTCTCCAATGTTGGATAAGATAACTCTCAGGATTCCTGCTTCTTCTTCCTCTTCAACCACTTTGAGTACAGCCTCCTCTGGATTTCCTTGACTATCTGCCTCTTCTTCCTTTTCAGGCAGAGCCACGTACGTCCATTCCGGTGACTTATACTTCTGGTTAGATTTCCTTGTTCTTTTTCCCTCTTCCTTATCTTGATTAGTCTCTTCTTCTTTCGATTTTTCTTGGCTTGTCACTTCATTCACCTGGTCTGCCCTTGGTGATTTCACTCGTGTCAGCCGATATCTCAATCTCTTTATTTTGTTTGGCCACACTTCGTCCTTTTTAACTCTTTTCTGTTTACCTTCTTTATTATTCTTTTCTTCTCTCCAAGCCCTTTTTCTTAGAACTCGACCTTCTGGTATTTCATTTTCACTCTCTTCAGATTCTGTTTCGACTTGCTTTTTCTTTTCAACAACTTCTTTTTCCACCACTTGTTTTGTTTTCCCTAGTTCTGTCCCTCCTCGGGTCTCCGACACGCAATCTTCCTGCTGGCTACTTGTCCCTTCACGTAGCTGGATGTTGCAGTTCCCTACACCTCCTTGGGGGTCTTCCGCAATCTGTCCCTTTCTCTCTGTACCTGTCCCTTTTTCACTTTGATCTATTATTTCAGGTGGAATTTCTCTTGGTCTTTCATCTGAAACTTCCTTCTCTCGAATTTCTTTTGCTGCTTCTTCGTTGTCTTTTCCTTTTTTCTTTCTGTGTTCTTTTCTGGGACCTTGTCTCCCTTGTTCGTCTTCAGAATCTGAACTGATATCAGAAATCTGCAATCGTCTTCTTAGAGAGATACTTCTGGAGACTAATATTTGATCAGATTCTTTTTCCCCCCTTTCAGGATTTTCTTGTGTTTTTGGCCCTTCGTTATCTGATTCAGTACTTGACTCTGATTCGTCATAGTACTCTTTTCCTTTGCTGTCAACTGGATTTGGTATCCTCAAAGTATGGCTGGCATGGATCCAGTTTTTCACTCCAGCACACTTCACAGCATTGTTGTGGTCAGAATGACTTGTCTTGGTTTTCTCCACCTTGGAACCAAACAATTTCTTCTTCTGTGGACTTTTATCCTTACCCAGTCTCCTGGGCTCAGATCATGGGCTGGCTTCCTTTCAAGAGTGGTGACATCCCTCCAACCTGATGAAACACAGAATGAACTGCGTCAGCCAGGCCTTTACAGTATTCCAACACCATGTCATCAGCTATTGTCATCAGCTTGTTGACTGGAATGTACACATGCCTCATCGCTCGTCCCATGACTATTTCATGAGAACATAACCCTGTGGTTCTGTCTGGTATTGCTCGAATTGTCATTAAAACTAGAGGCAAGACATCAGGCCATTTCATACCAGTGGCTAAACACATTTTCCCAATTCTGTTTTTTATTGTACCATTCATCTGTTCAACCACACCAGAAGCCTCTGGTCGGTAGGCACAATGTAGTTTCTGTTGTACATTCAATGCTTCAAATATTAATCTTAAAATCTCGTTATGAAAATGTCCTCCTCTATCTGATTCAAGAGTCACTGGAAACCCAAACCTAGGGATGAATTCTCTCAAAAGTAGCTTTGCCACTGTCATCCCATCATTTCTTCTTGTTGGAAATGCTTCCACCCACCTGGAAAATAGGCAGACTATAACCAGAACATACCTCAGTCTGTTACATGGAGGCATTTCAATGAAATCAACCTGCATTCTGGTAAAAGGCCCTCCTTCTCGGCCTATGGTTCCTAGACTCACCACTGTCTTTCTCCCAGGATTGTATTGCTGACATATTAGGCATTTCTGACATAGACTTTCTGCTACAAGTCTGAATTTTGGATTGTACCAGGTCTGCCTAAAAGACCTAATCATGGCGTCTCTCCCTATGTGTCCCTGGCCATGATACATCCGTGCCATGGTAGACATCATGCTATCAGGCATCACTGGTCTTCCATCTCGATAGACTATTATAGAAGAAAGGCGGAGTCCTTTGTGGTTGATTGAAGAAGGATTTTATTCTCATATAATAACCCCCATGACCAGACGCTCCCGCTGCGCACCAGGACCCCAGGAACTGAACTAACGTTGTCGGAACCTGGAACGCATCGAGCAGCGTCCGATCATAGCAACACATTCAAAGGAGGCACAGCCTCTTGAAACATCCTCGCGCTGTCCTCCAGCACGAGGATGAGAATCAGCATATAACAACTTCTCCCTCTTCACCACAAAGAGAACAACAACTTATGCAAAGAAACAGAATAACTAAAATGTGACAAGAAATAATAGAAAAAGTAAGACAAAATAAGTGCAAAAACATTACATAACATGTGAAATCACGACAAGACATAATCATTAAATCTGGCAGGTAATTTCCTACTGCGAATGCTTAATTCTGGTGGTAAAGGGTATGTGTCAGCATTAACCTCAACAGTGTCAGAAGAGGATAGAACAGACAAGTTGGAATTTGTACCCGAAGTACCTGATGTGTCATGCATAGTCGGAATGCAAGATGAGGAGGAATTGGCCAAATCAGAAGTAGGATTTTTTAACCAAAAAGACCAGTCACAACTATCAAACTCCTTTTTGGTCAAATTAAGTAAGGAGCGAGCTTGTGACATAGAGAGATGCACTAAAGATCTTTTGTTCCACCATCCTCTGACACCAAGTAAGGCTGAACCTTTGCTGACACCAGTAACCTGTACCGGCGGGGAAAATTTCGACAAACCCTTAGCTACTTTTTTAGGGTTTTTGATGAGGACCCAATCACCAATTTTTTAATCAAGTGAATCAAATTTCCTCTTTGAATCAAACGTTGCCTTCATTAGATCTTGTTTTTTTAAAACTTTGGCAACCAATTCTTGATTTGCAACATTCCCTTTACTGTTTTTATTAAGTAGCCAATTTGGAAATAAGTTGGTGTGAACAGTCCTGTTTCTCAAAAGTGAAAACGGAGAAACATCTGTGGTACAATGTGGTGAAATGTTATAAGACCACAACTTAGTTTCAAGGAAATCTTCTACATCTAGATGAGAAGAAATGGCTGCTTGGATGGCATCTTTAACCAACCTGTTCGCTCTTTCTACTAACCCATTTGAGGTCGGTGAATACAAAGCAACTTTAAAGTGTTTAACATCTCGTTCAGCCAAAAACGAACAAAACTTTTCAGCAATGAAATGAGAGCCATTATCTGTAACAATGATAGAAGGTGAACCTTCTACCAAAAATATCTTTTTCAAAAACCTAACAGCATTGGTGGAACTTGCTGACTCACAGAACATATGGTAAACCCACTTGGAGTGATAGTCAATTAGCAAGATGAGATATCTAAGATCATGGGGAAGAACCTCATAAGGACCAGAAAAGTCTAGACCGACTTTCTCCCATGGCTTATCAGGAAAAGGAACAGGATGTAAGGGCGCATTCATGACCCTACACTTTTTGTCAGATAGCAAACACTCAGGGCACGAGTCAATATGAAACCTGACCTGAGATTCAAGGAATGGCCACCAATAGTGAGACTTAACGAGTTGTGCAGTCTTTGAGACCCCAAGATGACCATGATGTGCAAATTGAATAATATCATTTCTGAGACTGGAGGGGGGTACAAAAGAATCATGTCTCATTACTAAGCCATTAACCAATGATAACTCTGATGCAACCATGGCGAACGCTCTCAACTCATTAGACAGATTCCTATTCTCTGGCCAACCCTTTACAATATATTCTGTTACTAATTTCAAATTCTCATCTTGATCTTGAGCTTCAAACCATGTCTGTTCAGAAATGCAGGGGCATAATTTGGTTGCATAAAGAGCGGCAACAACGCATTCGACATCCTCAATGGCCTCAACTTCTGAAGGATCCTGAAACGCCATGCGTGAGAGGCAATCCGCCCTAAAAATATTTCCCCCTGAAATGTGTTTAATAGAAAAATGAAATTCATGCAATTTCGACAGAAGCCTGATCAGTCTGGCTGAAGCCTTTCCAAGCCCATTACCATTAAGCAGTTGTGTGAGTGGTTTATGGTCCGTGAATAAATCGAACTCACGTCCCCAAATGTAATTTTTGAATTTATCTATAGCCCAAACGCAAGCAAGTGACTCGCGCTCAATGGTGCTATAATGTGTTTCAGACGGTTTGAGCATTCTGGAAGAAAAAGCTATGGTGTGCTCCTTTCCAGAAACCCATTGTCCCAAGACAGCCCCCAAACCTGTGAGACTGGCATCAACCATTATGAAACACCTAGAGGAGTCATGAGAGGGATGTAAGGCTGGTGCATCGATTATAATTTTTTTGACCTTATCAAATGAAGACCAAATTTCCTCAGACCACACAAACTTGGAGCCTTTTTGTAAGAGAGCACGTAATGGTTCAACTGACTGAGCATAACCCTTGACAAATCGAGCATAATACTCTGCTAGGCCTAAGAAGGACCGAAGTGAATCTTTATCTTTAGGAGGAGTGGCATGACTAATGGCCTTGATGAGGGATACTTTGGGTTTAATCCCTTCTGGAGTCAAGGTATGACCCAAATAGTCCAACGATTGTGTGCCAAACTTGCATTTGTCAGCTCTGATGGTCATACCTGCCTCATTTAACTTGGATAAGACTGAGGACAATTTTGATAAGTGCGACTCCCAACCATCTGAAAAAACAAGAATGTCATCTTGGTAGGCCTGGACTCCGGGCATGTTCTGAAAAATGCTATCCATGATTTTTTGGAAAACACTGGCCGCGGAGGCCAGACCAAAGGGAAGCTTGAGGAATTTGAAAACCCCAAAAGGAGTGACAAATGTAGTGAACTCCTGCGAATCCTTCGTTAACGGTACTTGGTGGTAGGCTGAATGCAAGTCAATGATCGAAAAAATTTTTGCTCCTCCCAGATTGGCAAGATGTTCATGAATCTTGGGAAGTGGATGGCGGTCAATCAAGATGTTTTTATTCAATGTGCGCAAGTCCACACATAATCTGACCTCTCCAGATTTTTTGCGTACGATGACGATGGGAGTAACCCACTCTGAAGCGTCAGAAGGTGCAATGACACCATCATTGCACAGGGAATCAAGCACTGACTTGAGTTCATTCTTCGCACTAAGAGGAACAGGACGTACCTTATGAACAACGGGTTGGGCTTGTGGCTTGAGCTTGATTTGGTGTTGAAAACCCTTAACAGTTCCCAACTTACTTGAAAATAGATTAGGAAATTTAGCCAAAATGTTATTAACGTCAGAAGTATGGGTGGTGAGACTTAAACAGTCAGTTAACGGAAATGGAGCATTTCTGAAGCCAGCAGGCGAATAATCTTGCGGAGGTTTACCAAGAGCAATTGGATTTTCAGAACCTGGAATTAAATAAAGACCCATTTTTGCAAGGTCTTGCCAGCCAATGATGTTGCGTCCTTTGACCGCAACATATACTTTTGTGATAATGGACCTCCCTAGACATTCTAGCCTAGAATTAAAGTAGCCCAACATGTCAATGTCAAATTCACTAAATGCTTTTGGGTTGACATCTGTTGGAACTAAAGATACTGATCCTTGCCATTTTTCTAGAAATATGACATCTGACAAAATAGTAATTGGGGACCCGGAATCAGCCATAATAGAAATCTCTATATCACCAAAGAATGCTGTACCTAAAGGCCCTTTCACCAAATGTGTAGTAGAAACAAAATTACATTCAATTGATACCACCATATCTTGGAAATTGTTTGTACAATCGTCGACAGTACCCGAGTATTCAATGCTATTAATACCAGTATGTTTCTTGACGGATCTACATGAGGTCTGGAAGTGACCTATTTTCTTGCACAATACACATCTCTTCCCAATAGCAGGACACATGGGACTATTACCCAGGTGTGATCTAGATCCGCATCTATAACAAACAATATTAGTTTTCCTAAACCCTTGCTTAAAAGGCTTGCTAGCACTAACAGCATCAATACAATTGGAAACATCCTGAAATGGCGTTTTAAAAGAGAAGGACGACTGATCACTATGGAGCACTCTGGAAGTAGTGATAGACCTCTCGATGCTCTTGGCAATGTCTATAGTTTCTTGAAGTGTAGGTTTTCTACAACTCAATAATCGCTCTTGAATTTTCTTTGAATGGCACGCAAAGACAAATTGATCATGTATGTAAATGTCTGGGTTCGCTTCGAATTCGCAAGTTGAAGCTAACACTCTCAATTGTGCGATGTATTCTTCAACAGTCTCATCTTCATGCTGCCTTCTCCTAAAAAAATTGTGTCTTTCAAGCATTATATTCGGTTCTTCGTCATAGTGATTTGCAAGTCGAGATAATGCCTCATTGTAAGCATTCCAGTGATCTGCATCACCAGCCTCACCAGCCGGAGTTGGACTTTTGGGTACATTTTCAAATACATGCTGTGCTGTAACACCTAGACACCCACACAAAATCGCAACTTTCCGTGCAGGAGAAAATTTAACAGCATCAATGGCAACAATATGGTTTTCAAATGCCTTTACCCACTGACGCCAGGGGATGCTTGGTTTTCCTGGATTCTGTGAAAACGGAGGAGGTTGTGCAAATTGTTGGGAAGATGCCATGGAAGAAAAGATATAGTAATAATTTACCCAGAAAAGGTTAACAAGGCTTTTAAATTTTGAAGAAAACGCTTCTTATAACTTCCTTTCTCTTTTTTTTGATGTCAAGAGAGAATCACCATTTAAAAAAAAAAAAAAAAATTAAATAAATAAATAATGAGAATAAGGAGTCAAGTATAATAGAAGGTGTGCAGGCTTAACCAGAACACTTATGCAAAAAGATGTGCCTGTCACCGTTAAATTTCAGAGTCTGAGTGAGTTGTCCTGGCAAAAATTGTTTTTAAATATAATGCTTAAGGTGTGCCTGTCACCGTAGAAGAGTGCAGGCTAGATCCTACCTTGATCTGCGTGAGAAAACGAAGTCGAGCCTGATTCGTGTCTTCCTACTTCGACAGAAGTATAACACGCGTTGCTAGGCGACTATAATCCGATGAGATGGCCGCTTGACGCATGCGCGGTGAAACTGACGCTTCAATTCATGCAGCGGATCCACACAAGCAGCGATGACCAGCTGACGTCATGCGGCGTTCAGGGAAAACCAAATCAGAGTAATTGCTGAAGAGAGAGGGGAGGAGTCCACCCCAAGCAACCAGAGACTCGGCGAAGCAGGATCACACCAGCGAGGCAGGAACGAAAGAAATAGGAGGTGGCGAGGTAAATGCAGTTTGGTTGGTGGGTGTTGAAGAGTATTCTTCTCCCGCTCGTAGCCAAATGTTATAGAAGAAAGGCGGAGTCCTTTGAGGTTGATTGAAGAAGGATTTTATTCTCATATAATAACACCCACGACCAGACGCTCCCGCTGCGCACCAGGACCCCAGGCAACTGAACTAACGTTGTCGGAACCTGGAACGCATCGAGCAGCGTCCGATCATAGCAACACATTCAAAGGAGGCACAGCCTCGTGAAACATCCTCGCGCTGTCCTCCAGCACGAGGATGAGAATCAGCATATAACATAGACCCACACACGGTCTTTTTCTCTTGGTGCACACCCTGCTTTTATTCACTGTTTCATTTCCTCATCTCCTGACTCTTCCTGCAATTGTCTCACTTCTTCCCAAGTTCCCACAGTGTTAGTAAACATTATTGAGCAAGAAGACATTTCTCTTTCCTTGGTCCGATTGACTGAATTCTGATTTTGTGCACAATACTGTGCCATATCGTTAGCATACCTGTTTCCGGTAGTGATGTAACCACTACCTTGACTATGGGCAGCACATTTTACCACAGCCAATTGTTTAGGCAGCTGTATCACCTCAATCAATTTTCCAACCACTTCAGCATTCTTAATAGGGGTTCCACTTGAGGTCAGGAAACCTCTTTGTAGCCAAAGCTGGCCAAAATCATGGACAACCCCGAAGCCATACTGGCTGTCAGTTATCACAGTCACTCTCACACTTTTCCCGATTTTGCATGCTCTGGTCAAAGCAACAAGTTCAGCTACTTGGGCTGACCTCACTCCTTTCAAATAAGATGCTTCCATCACTGCTGCAACCGTGCATACTGCATATGCTGCGCTTAGCACTCCTTCATCTGTTCTCAAACATGACCCGTCAACAAACAACACAAAATCACTTTCTGGCAAAGGTATATCTTTTATATCTGGTCTTGGCTTTGTGCAGTACTCAAGCACGTCCAAACAATCATGATCTACTTCATCTCTCACTTCCACATTTTCAGCATCTGGTAACAATGTTGCAGTATTCACATT
This sequence comes from Triturus cristatus, assembly GCF_964204655.1. Taxonomy (NCBI): domain Eukaryota; kingdom Metazoa; phylum Chordata; class Amphibia; order Caudata; family Salamandridae; genus Triturus; species Triturus cristatus. The sequence goes on from NC_140585.1 coordinate 1,171,259,817, forward strand.
CACACATCTCGCAAGGCTCACATTTGTTGCACCTATTATGACCTTTTCATACTTAGTCAGCCGACTATGTGTCATATACTGAGTACGACTCCTTGTCAAGAGAATCGCCACATCATGAGGTACAAACACTTTCAACGGATATCCCATCACAATACCTTCACTCTGCTCCAAAGTTCGACATGTTGCAGCCACTGCTTTTAGACACCCAGGCAAAGCTGCAGCCACTGGGTCAAGCATTGATGAAAAATATGCAATTGGTCTCCTCAACCTTCCATGCTTCTGAATCAACACAGAAAGTGCACATCCATTTCTCTCACTGCAATACAACTCAAACTCTTTCTCATAATCAGGCATGCCCACTGCTGGTGCTTCACACAAACCCTCTTTCAATCGTTTGAATGCTGCCAATTCTTCCTTGTTCAATTCAAGGGGATCTTTTACATCACTCCTTGTTAGTCGTACCAAGGGTTTTGCAATCAGGGAGAAATTGCTAATCCACTGACGGCAGTACCCCACCATTCCCAGAAACATTCTCACCTCTCTCTGGGTCATGGGGGCTCTCATTCCTTTTATAATTCTGATTCTGTCTATTGTTATGTTAATCCGCACTCCAAAACGAAATGCAAAAATTTGCTGACTGTCATGGTGCAATGGGATAGAAAAGAAAGCATGGCATAAATCAATCACTGTATACCATTCCGCATCATGGGGAATCTGATACAGAATTACTGATGGGTTTGGCACAATGGGACAGCATGATACCACAATTTTGTTTACCTTTCTCAAATTTTGCACTATCCTGAATTTCCCATTAGGCTTTTTCAGTCCCATTATCGGTGAATTACACGGACTACTCATTATTTCTCTTAAAATTCCTTGCTTAATCATTTTCTCAATTATTGGGGTTACTCCTTCAATTATCTCAGGTGTCAATCTGTACTGTGGAACATTTGGATAGCTTATTCCTTCCTTCACAGTTATTTTGACTGGATCTACGTTTCTCATTAACCCTACATCTTCTCCAGTAAAATCCCACACTTCTGCCTTTACTGACTGCTTTAGTTCTTTAGGTAATTCATCAGGGTTGAATATTGCATAAGTCTCAGTAACCTCATTTTATCTGTTAGCTATGGTCATTTTATACAGCACATCCTCATCTGGTGTTTCAAATGCTATTCCATCTGGAGTACAGAATATAGTGCAATTCATTTTGCACAACAGGTCCCTACCTAATAAATTCACTGGACTGGTGTCGCACACAACAAAGCGGTGCATCTCTGAAAATTTCCCTATCCTAACTTTCACTGGTTCTGTCAGAAATGTCTTTATCTGTCTGTTGGACACACCAACTACTTGGATCGTTTCATCCGAAAGAGGAAGATTCTTAACATCAGCTGATTTTTTCATCATTAACATTCCCATCTACAAATGGTCCTGTCTGGTCTACTTCTAGAGTTGCGCCAAATACGCACTCTTCTTCCTCCTTTCGGCACTGTCAATAGCTTTCCTCTGAGTCACTCTCATCGCGTTGCAGCCAATACTGTGAAACAGCACGAGCGCGTGGCGGTTTATTTACCTGTTCTTCATTGTAGAATCCCGATTCATTACTATACTTCTGAGTGTTTCTGCTCTGCGGGAAAGGTGGTTTTGGCACCTTATTCTGTGAGGTAACCACCTGCTGCTGTTGCTGCAGTTGACCACTCACCTCATTCTGCACCTGCGGATTCAATGGTGCATTTTCGTTATTAGTACTTGGAGGAAATTTACACTCGGATTTCCAATGCCCTAACCTACCGCAATTATGACATGGGAACTTCTTTTTAGCTTCTTCTATATTACCTTTCCCTTTTCCTGGGCCAAATCTCGGTTTAGTTCCTGGGTTATTTGCTTGTTCGACCAACTGAGCTTCCTGCCTTTCAGCTACCTTTACTTGTGCCCACATTGCCTTTTCTTTTAATTTTCGCTGTTTGACCTCAATTTCATCACTGAAATATTTAGCATGTCTCAATACTTCATCTATTTTCTTATTCTGCCAATGAACCGTATGCTGTTTTATCATGTCACCAATTTCTGGGCGTAAACCATATACAAATCGGTATACGAAATGACTCAAATCCTTATCACTCAGGTTCTCATCTCCACTGAACTGCTTAAAAGCTTGAATTAGCCTCTCATAGTATGCATGTACTGACTCTTTTCCTTCCTGATGTGTTTGATCAATTTTTACCCAATCTGTCTCTTTAGGGGGCACTTTGTTGTTCAAAAAAACCATAACCTGTTCATACTTCTTCATTACCTCAGGGTCGGGAGCTCCTGTCTTAGGATCCCTAGGGTACTCTTGAGTTGGCCAGTTGATCATCAACTTGCACTCTGTCCACAAATCTGCCGGTACTATTTTATCAAATAGACTATCAAATCTATCCATAGTACTTTTGACAATTTTACAAATCTGTCTACCTGCCGGTACCACTCGACAGGCTTTTCGCGTAGTCGAGGGAAGTCATTTGTAAATGACAAAATGTCCTGTCTTGTCCATGGGACATGTACATATCCTCCTCCTGGAATCTCCCTCATGGGGTATTCAGTTACTGCCTTTTCTTTTTCTCTAACAGGGAATGCTGAAACTGTCTTATCTGTGGCATCCTTACGTTTTCTATACCATTTACTTCTCCATTTATCCACGTCTACCCATTTTCTCAATAAAATGATTATGTCCTTAATCTGACCTATCTGTCCTGTGGTGTTCAGATTTTCAATGTCTTTTTCAGTAAAATCAACTCGATAGGGTTTCTGTAAGGCTTTTACCTTATCAATATCTATACCCATTTAATTCGCAACTTCTCCTAGTCTTTCATGCAAATTTTTCGCTCTCCATGTCACACTTTTGCATAGGAATAACAATTCCTCATCCTGATAAATTTTCAATTTTTCTACGGAAATATCCCTACAATTAATTCTTCCAATACGATCCGTGATTTAGCCACATATAGTGACTGGGATTCATCGTTGCGAGGCGTGGTGTATACTTTGGGATTGAACTCGGACACCAAGCCCCAGGAAGCAGTGGGGCGGAAGCGTGATTGGCGGCCACTCCCCTAAGCCAGCGGGGGTTATTTTTACCGCTCGCGCGTCCCGCTTCGCGGGAGACGCTTCGTTAGCGGCTTTAGCTGTCAGGACTCTGCCAGCAGGATTGAACTCGGACACCAAGCCCCAGGAAGCAGTGGGGCAGAAGCGTGATTGGCGGTCACTCCCCTAAGCCAGTGGGAAGTATATCTGGCAGTGTAGATTCCTGCCACGCGGGACGCACGTGGGCGACGCCGGGCTAAGCCCGGGCAAAGGGCGGGCCGTCTGTGGCCGTCCGAGGACGGAGGAGGCCAGGTCGGGCCAGCTCCTTAACATCTTGTTCCTCGGCTCTGGAACTCTCGATTTGACCCCAGCATTCAGATAAGTCATCAAGTGACTCGTATTTACCATTTAGTATCTTGACTTGAGACTATATTGCGTGGACCATCCTGATTGTGTTTCTGTTTCATTGTGAGGATTGCTAGTAATATGGCTAAATGTATTGTCAATCCCAAAGGGGGGGTTGGGACACTGGATACGTATATAAAACGGGCAGAAACGGCGGTGGCCAAGGAGATAGAATTGGTTGAAAGGAGGTTATCTCTTGACCCATCTAGTATCAACACTAATAATTCGAACAGTGTATTAACTACCGTTTTAATGGGTAATATCCAAGTACCTATGGTATCGCTTCAAAGCCAAGACTCGTTAAATATATCAAATGCATCCTGCCCTCCTTCTCTTAGCCCGATGCCTCCCCCCCAATACACGCACTAGGCAGGTACGGGCCGAGCTTGTTACTAGAGTTAAAGAGCTACCAAGGAAGCGGAAGGCAGATAGTGCCACTAAGGGTAGCAATCCACGTGCAAAACAAGCGAGAAAAAGTAAATCTACTGTCGGCATGGGTTCTCAAGTAACCAGCCAATTGACCCAGGGCAATAAACCCAAGACTCATGCGGAGGGTGTCCAAACAATTTCCACACCACACAACCCTATTGAGGGTGATCAAATGATTAGATTTTTGGGGATCTTAGAGGAGCATCTCAAGGCTCTTATTAATCCTCTCATGGAAAAACTCAAGTTAATTGACCATAGACTAATAGCCTTGGAAAGCAAGGTATTAAATCATCAGGGCAATTTGATCGAGACTAAATTAACAGCTACTCGCTCTGACTGTGCTCCCACACAAATACCATTAGACACTAGTTTGAATGTTGGAGCTCATGTATTTAGAGATCAGGTAGCAGCTCAGACAACAACCGCAATAAATAACCCAACTTCTGTAAGAGGTACTACTTCTGGTTGTGGAGGTTATAGGGGCAGTTCTAATGGCATTCATCACCTTTCCCAAAAAGCTATAAAATTTCATCTCCCCCCTGAGGCGTGCCCATATTCCATCATTCTGGCCAATGTCCCTAAAATATTGGATGGCAAAGAGGAACACTGGTCATCACTTAAGAATAAAGTATTACATTTTCTGAATTCTAGAACTGTGTTGGGCGAAAACCTATATAATAACTTTAAGATGGATCGAAGGGTGGATTGGGTGGGAGACACTAAGAAGGGCTTGGATGGAGATTGTGTTGTTGTTAATTTTGCATCTCCTCAACTGGTAGATCATATCCTAAGACAGGCAGGCTCATTGAGAATACATCAAGATCGTATTAACATTCTGCCTTTAGGGTTTTTCTACCCTCCTCGCCCTACAGCCATCATCAGAGGGAGAGACCTTGTTCCCTGTTTCGATTCTTATGTTAGACCCACTGTAGTAAGTAACAGATTCAAGGTGTTGAGTTCTTTGGACTGCAATGACTGACTGGCTAATGGTTATGACCTGGGCCTGCGAGGACCTACTCTGGCGACTCGTTCTGTAGCTATTACATCATCTGGTGTAGGTTCACATGGTGTAATCCCCCCAGAATTCAACGAGGTGACCCAGACTAGTGTATCTCCTAATACCAATAGTCCTGTGCAAGTGGTATCTCAATTTGGGGACCTAGCTGTTGGAGACTTGCAGGAAGTTTCATTATGTGGCTCCCAAGGTAGGGATGATGATAATGTTCTTTCATCTCTAGTTTCCTGGAATGTGGCAGGGCTTAGGAATAAAGTTGTGTCATCTGATTGGTCCAAGTTCCTTGAAAATAGGGATATTATATTATTGCAGGAAACCTGGTCGACTGTTTTAGACTATAGACCTGGTTACCTTAGTTTTTATGTTCCCGCCGTCCCTAGTCCCCATGGAAGAGCTAAGGGGGGACTCTTAACATGAATTAAACAGGATAGCGGGTATTCTTTGATTCAATTAGACTCAAACAGTAATGACATTTTACTTATCCAAGTCCAGTGTCCTGGACTAAAGGATCTATTTGTTTTTAATATATATGCCAGAGGGCTGCCGGGGGGTAAATCTTCAAACACCGTGGAGGAGCTGGACCAGCTTCTTGATGTATATTGGAAAAAAGTTAACATCATAGTAGCGGGTGATTTTAATTGCTGCTTTGAACCTCTGGACACAAATGATATCGATCTCACTCTAGAAGAGGATCGTACCTGGAACATTCCCCAGCTGACACTCTGGCCGGTAAAAAAATGGACCGAGGCTGTACTTCAGCTTAAGGCACTTTGTATTGGCCAAGGTCTACGTGCAATTAATGGTAGATCAGCTTCCGACAAACATGGGGCTTTTACGTTTAATAATGGACTTCGTAAAAGCCGCATCGACTATATACTTACCAATAAAGAATATTGGTCTAGTATTAAGGACATGATAGTGGTGGATAGGGTGGAGAGTGATCATGACCCCCTACTACTATCATACAAATTATTTAATACTAACTGTCAGGAGATTCCTTCTAGGAAGGTGGAAATTGTCCCATCTAATGATTCAAGGCGAGTCAAATGGGCTAACTGCCTAATGAATGAGAGGCAGATTTTAAATATAAGGGACTTAACTACTAAAGCCACTAATGATTTACAAAATTGTATTGCTCAGAAGGAAAACATGGGAAAAGCAAATATCATCCATATGAATCTTTTTGATCAACTTAGTGTCTTCTTTACAAAACAGACTCATGCTAAACCCAACAGGCCACCTAGAAAGGAGGACCAATGGTATGGGAAATCATGTAAGATTGCTTATCAGGCCTTGTCAGAGGCAGTTAAAACCAAGGATATAGCTTGTATTAGGAATGCTCGCGAACTTTATAAAAAAGCTCAATTTGATGCCAAACGCACATGGGATCAGGATTATTGGAGTGATCTCTACTCTGCCAGTAAACAACGATCAATGTGTTCCTTCTGGGACTTGGTCAGGTGTTGTAGGGGTTCAAAAAAAGAAGAACCAACTAATTTTGTACCACCTAATTTGTGGGTCTCGCATTATGCATCCCAGTTTGCATCTACGGATGCATATGAGGGGAGTTGTATACCAATTATTCCCTCTAACATGGATATAATCCCTTTGGTTTTTGACTTAAATGAGGTGCGCAAGGTACTGAATTCTATCCCCAGAGGCAGAGCACCAGGTTTACATACGGTTCCAGCTGACCTGTTCATGCACGACAAAGAACTCTGGGCACCTTACATTTTATGCCTAGCCAACTGCATATCAAATGGTTCACCCATACCCAATACCTGGAAGGGCGCCCAGATTATCCCGATCTTTAAAAAGGGAGTGCGCTCTGATCCAGGTAATTATAGGCCCATAAGCCTGATCGATTGCATACAGAAGGTGGTAGCTAGGCTTGTCTTACTAAGAATCCAAGGGTGGATAGAGGAGGAGGAAGTTCTATCACCACTCCAGGCAGGGTTTCGCAGCCACACAAGTACCATTGATCAGGTATTTAGGTTTTTGCTAATATACTGGCGGGTGGTTCAGTTGGGAGATGGTATGCTATTTGCAGCCTTTGTTGATCTTAAATCAGCTTTTGATTTAGTCCCTAGAGCAAAAATGTGGTCAGTTTTTAAAGATCAAGGAATGCCTATCGACATTTTAATTTTTTTAATTAAATTACATGAGGATAATTTTGCCCAAGTAAGATGGAATCAATCAGGTAGTGTCACTGACAAATTTCCAATTGCTAGGGGAGTTCGCGTTTTAGCCCCGGCTCTTTTTTCTTTATACATCAACAGAGTGATCAACTATTTTAAGGAAACTCCGAACGATGCTCCAAAGTTGGACGGTAAGCTGATTCCTCTGTTGATGTTTGCAGATGACACTTTATTAATTTCCAAGACACAGCAGGGCCTACAAAAAGCTATAGATGTGTTTCAAGTCTTCTGTAAAGACCATGGGCTTATTGTAAATGTCACTAAAACGAAATTTATGGTCTTACATAAGACCAAACACGTCAGAGGGACCCTGCTGATGAATGGAATAAAATTAGAGCAGACTAGGGTTTTTTCATACCTGGGCATAACTCTTGCATCAAAGTTAGAATGGAAACCGCATATAGATCAGGTGACAATAAAGCATGCACAGTTAACTGGTGCACTAACAAAAGAGTTACACTTGTCTCATACTAAACCTATGATTCCAGCGCTTAAAATATACGATGCCAAGATAGGTTTGGCAAGTCTCTATGGGGCAGAACTGTGGGGCTATCGTAATCTTACCCAGCTGACTAGAGCTCTGAGCAAGTTTTTGTGCCTAATTACTGGCCTCCCGACATCAACTCCTTTAATTCCCCTGTATTATGACTTGGGGGTTTTGTGCCTAGAGGATATTGCACGATACAGACCAGTGGCTTATCGGAGGCGGCTTTGGGTTACCCCTGAACTCTCTGAATACGCCCGGGCTTTTCTGGATATCAGGGGGTTTGACAAGGCGCATAAGATTTTATGGATGAGGGAGGTCAGGTTACTCTACTCTGCTATGGGCCTAGCAAGTTTATGGGAGGAGCCCACAGTACACACCTTTCCCCCCAGGAAAATTTTAAAAGACTCATATTGGCGGGTGGTTTCAGAAAGAAGATTTGGATCAAGTATTGGTCCGTCCTTAACTTCGGACTTTTTGGCACTTAAGGACAGGCCCTTGTTTGAAAATTACTTGGACTATATCATCGTTGTGGAGGATAGAAAGCGTTATCACCAATTTAGGGTGGGCACCCTCCCAATTAATTCTTTTGTTGCTAAATGGCGAAAAGACCTAAACCCCGATTGTCCCTTTTGCCCAGCGCAGCGGGAAAACATTGCCCACATTTTATTCATTTGCCCGGAGTATAAAACTCCAAGACGGGTTTGGCTTAAACCAATTTGTCTTTTACTGGGTTTTCGGTCAGGGGTTGAGGCTTTGCGGTGTCTTAAGACAAATACATCTCAACCTGTGATTATTGCTGTTGCAAAATTTCTCCACTGGATCTGGATTATCCGTGCATATAAATTACGCCTCATTTGATTATTTGGTCATTTTTAACATTTTTATGGGTTTTAATAAATGAGATATTTATTTATTTATAATTCCCAATGCTATGTACGTTATACTTGCAGTCTACGTCGCAACCTTGGTCCCCTCCCTTGCCTTCTGTACCCCTCTTTTTATAATTGTTATTATTATGTGTCTTTTATGATGGGAATCGAAATAAAGACTTGAAATTGAATTGACTGGGATTCTTTATCTTGTCTCTGTAACCCTCTTAACCATTCACTTAGTTCTTCCACAGAAGGTCCTACCGGGTTTTCTACGCTATTCTGTTCTGGATTTCTCTGGGGTTCCAACAAAGTTTCTCCTGTCGTTCTACTCCTTTCAGCATAATTCTGATTTATAAAGGGATTATTTGAAACATTTGATTCAAACATATTTATTGTCGGTCCCCATGGATTCTCAATTTGACTCCGTTCTGGACTCTCAACCAAATTATTGTTCCAGTATGGTACCGTCAAGCAATGTTCGTTATCCTTTTGCTTCTCAAAAATGGGCATTACTGGACCTATGGTCACTGGAACTGTTACAGCTTCTAGATTCTTAGTTAATTCTCTTATTTTCTCTGTTAATTCTAGAGTTGTTTTGGCCAATTCCGCTGAGTTTTCACTATTTATTCTATTCTCCGACCTCTTTTCTACTTCTCTAGTGGAGTTTCTCTTTTCTAAATCTGGTGACATAGTCTCGGTTTTGATAATTCGTAATGTTTCTCTCATTGGGGCATTTGGTGTCAACATTTCTGGTTCTGGTCGATACGGTGGTGGATTTTTATAAAACACATCATCCAACACATCATCATCTGATTCATTTGCTCCGTAACCTCTTGATTCCACATTATTCCTTTTTACCACACATTTTCTTCCTTCATTCTCTCCTACCGCTCTTACAGGAAACATACCCTCAGTCATACTTGCATTCCTCCATCTTTTCATTCAATCATCATGTGTTTCCTGTCTGTATGGTCTGCCAAATAAATGCCTATATCCTCTACCATTCCTTTGTCTTTCTCGCTCATGCATTTCGTCTTCCCACTCTGTCAATGCTTCAAACTGCGTCGGTCTAGGTCTTGGTTCTAGATACATCATTTTTTCACGTAAATTCCTTAAAACAGCCAAATTAAAGGAACCATGTTCTGGAAATGCCAGGACTCCATCGTCCTTGGTATATTTGACCCAATTATCTAACCAAATACAAGTATGATATCCATATTTCGGAATCATTAAAGATGCGGGAGTTTTCGGTGGAGGAAGTAACTGTCCTTCCCTACTTTTGACCTGTTTATCTTTCTTAAACCACTTTTTAACTTTACCAAACCAGGATTTCTTTTCCCTATCTGGTGGCTGGTAATACATTTTCTTGGTTTCTGTGTATCGCTAGTCTTTTACAACTGTACCGCTATTCTGTCCACTCACAGCGCGACTTCACGCTAACGCACCAATCAAGAGCGTCTACGTCACTGTCACAGTCCTCTAATCCCAGCACGACTTACACTAACACACCAATGAAAGAGCGTTTACGTCACCCTGTACTTTTCCAATCCTAGCGCGGCTTTACAATAACGCACCAATCCGGGGCGTTTTACACTTCTGACCGACTGTCCAATCCCAGCGCGGTCGTTTTGACGTCAGCAGCCACTGCGGCAGCTCTGCTCCTGTCTACCCCTCCTTTACAAGTCCGCTCCGTGAACTTTTATTGCAACTTTTACAATTCTATTAGTAACAACACTAAAACATCTCCATTGTCCACTTCGCTAACCAAAGAACAGCAATAGACCTTTCTCACGAGAATTCCGTCTTTCCCGAGAGCAGCGCTTACCTCTGCCCTACTACGGAATCATTACTTCCGTTGATAAAGTAGCACATCCCTCTACCTTACCCTTCTAACAAGCATCAACTAATCGCTTTTCTAGGATTAAGGTCTCTAGAGTTTCGCCATTAATCAGAATGCCTTTTTCATACACACCCTGTTATACAGGGAAAAATTTAGACCATTCACACAGACTTCTGTATTTTCCGAGAGCAGGGCTTACCTCTGCCCTACTACAGAATTATGACATTCGTTAACAAAGCAGTGCTTCCCTCTACTTTGTCCTTCTAACAAGCTCAGAGAACACCTGCTACCTTTTCAGTGATAAGCGTTATCGGTATGCCATTTGGTTTCCTGGTACTTAAAGACCAAAATTTCACAGGTAACCTTCGCTATCATACACACTTCTCTCACACAGAATATTTCTAATGGCAACACATGACGATGCTGCCGAATCGAACCCAGACAATGCGCCGTGCAACTTCACTTGTCACACGTTTCCCCTGTGTACCTACAGGGCAACAACAATTCCGTCTTTCCCGAGAGCAGCGCTTACCTCTGCTCTGCTACGGAACTGTTACAAACTTCCGACTTCCTACATCCCAGAAGCCGTGCTAACAACATATAACTCAACGTAACTCAACATATAGTGTTAGTACATAAATCAAAACCAATCAATAATCAATAAGCTATTTACAAGCAATGATCACTAAACCAAAACTGTAGCTAACCATATCTCTGCTACCAAGAAAACTGATGCAGCGCGGAATGCAAAATCCCTCCCTTCGTCACAGATCATAGATCACACTCAATCACTACATTCGCTGGTGGGGCCCATAACACCAACATTCATCCTCTATTAACCTGTTTCCAAGAAGGCAATTGATCCACTCGCTGTAATGGAAGGAAATACTCATATATCTCTATTTATTAAGGCCTAAACTTCACCTTTTAGTACTCCTCCCATGAATAGGCCATGAATCAGCTAGCTGCTGGTTGGAGTGATAACGAAATCTATAACTTTATTTACATAAATACACTTTTCATAATAACGACCCAACACAATTCTTGTAATAAATCCTAAATCTTTATCTAAATAATTGAAAATCGAATCTTTGATTTATTCAAGCAGTAGACCATCATATTTACCTATTCTGGCTAAAAGTCGTCCTCTAAGTCAAAATCTTGGTCATCAGTGTATACTATCAGAGTCTCAGGAAACAGCTGTCCTGCAGTGTCACCGTCCTCTCCGTCAGCATAACGTCAGGAAATCGAAAATCTTCTGAAAGGTCTCGCTCTCAACCTCTCTATTCTACCATCATTTATAGTAAAATAACATTCCAAAAAGTTACAAGTAATATTTTGAATATTCGTGATTGATTGATGAGATCAGTTCCACCAAGTTCTCACGCGGAAAATGTTTCTTTAGATATAGTTCATAATTTCATGTTGAAGTAACTTTTATTGTTTCTTTTCGGGGCAGCTGGCTGTTAGCCCAGAGTGTCCTTGGTGGGTACTGTCGAGTTTAGGGTCGTCCAGAGGCCACTGCTGCTGATGGTGACGCATGCGCACTTCACCCAGAGACCTTCACAATAGAGTTGTGTTCGTCAAATAGGGATGTTGGCCATTTTGTGGCCACCAAATGGTCAACTTAAGCAAAGAAACACAAAAACGTAATTAATACATGGAAATGACTAATAAAATGTTATCCCCTTACTAATACCTATATGTGTGTGTATTTATCTAGCAAAGGCAACACTTAATGCAGGTTATATTCACATTAATATGCACAAATCACGAATACATCACGAAAGCAACATATATTCATGCAAAATTCTAATTGTCTATTATTAATATGCGTACAGAAATTAGTTTACGTATTAGTTAGGCCATGCAAATGCAATTCCCACGTGTATTCTTACTAGTAAGGTTGGTTAAATTCCACAGCAATCCAATTAATACAATTATGATTAATTAATTATTCTTATTAATAAAAACATGCAAAAATGGAGAGGGTATACAAATTTTTTAAAATAAAACCCGCTCCAGCACCTTGGCGTTTAATCAATACTACGTCACTATTTGCAGAATTCAATCTCACTGATAGACAGATCAAAATGGCACAATGGGGAGTAGAGTATACGGTGCTGAGAATTGAAGAACTGGAGAAATTACCATTCACAGTGGCAGAAAAACCAGCTACTGAGTGGATCATACATGGTAAGATTACTCTGACTGTTACGACTTTCCATTTTCAGTATTGCCTAAAAAATATACCAGCAGGTAAATATGAAAGGTTGGGTAAAGAATGCATCAAGACATCCTGGGATTTACCTTACACACACAGATGTTGGCATGGGGGACGTGAAGTGTTTCTTAGCGGTGAAAACTGTGAACACACACTAAGCGGTTCTCTCCTTTGCCAGGGTATTAACTTACACGGGGCCTGTGACGGTTCCACTACAAACTTATCCTGCCACCTGCACGGTTCACCTGCAGCAGTGATTAATCCAATCTTTGGTCAACTTTCAAATGGGAGTTACATTATGTTGAATGATCACAGCTGCTGTGGCATGCTGCCAGGTATCCAATTATCTAGTAACGGTTACATCCAGGGTCACTTGCTGCATGGAAGTCTTGTTTCCTCAAATAGACATAGTCAGGGAGTCGCCTTTGTGGCCTTCACTGAATATCTCTTCTATACGAATTGATACTCTAAGCGTATGAAAGCCATTCTTTTGCAAAAAACTGTGCCTTTTTCCTCTGCTAAAGAAACCTATGATCTACAAGTCGCAAGGACTTCTGCGGAGATACATACCCTTTTGTATACAAACTGCCCTGTGCATTTCTCAGAAATGTTAGGTCGTATCTTAAACATGTCTGAAATGAGCGGTATTGTACATGTATATAAGAACGTGTGTGCAGGACTGTTAGCACCTTTTCAAGCAGTCTTCGGAATTTTTCCAAACTTCGTGCACTCTGTGTTTGGCGGACTGCCACTCCCTTTAGCACTCGTTGCAGGGGTACTATTTTTGCTCCTTCTGCTACGATATGGCAAGCCAAATCACCAGCGACACCCAGTTCACCATGGAAAGAACTCTATTGGAGATGAAGTGTCGGGAGCGCATCGTCTAAATTCTCATCTAAGAAAATTAAACACCACTTGGTTTCTGTCATTCAGACCAATCTGGCAAGATTGCATCTTACCTGTTCTATGCTGCCTGCTATGCGGTGAAGAATGCATGCTGGATATTTGTCTGACACTCCCATCAGTCATGCCTATGGATATCGATACTTTGCTGGACCCGATAATGGCCCATGCTATGTGTTGTCCCCAGCGGCTACCAATCCTGATGGCGGGATTCATTGAGATCTCACAGACGCACCATGCTACTGCTGAGGTACGAGAGGAAACACCAGGCACGCAGGTAACATCCAATCCGGATATTGCTGATGCTTCCCATGCTGAAGGCGATAGTTTGCATCTATGTGCTGTTGATCTTCTACACGAGGTATTCCAACTCTCACCTACAATGGTAGATGACTTGTACAGGATTAGAAAATGTTATGTTTTCTCCATCCCCACACACTGACTTTTGATTCAAGCACAAAGTGTTCTGGAGATCTGACAACGTTAATTGCGGCTCTTTGAAGGGCCAATTATGATTGGAATAATTTTTTTGTAACTGCAAAATTTGTGTGAATACTCTCGTTTGACCCTTATGATCTAACTGTTTTTTCGCCATACTACGTTGTTATTTTAACACTTATGTCACTGCTCCGTTCACTTTTTCACTTCACTATCAGTGCACATATGATTGTTATGGTTACTGTAAATTGGACATACTTGCTGTGCTTCTAATTACAAATAACAATTTTAATTTCCCTTTGGTCTCCCTTGTCCCTCCTTGGTTGTTATGATTAATTCTTTTGTTTAATGGTTCCTCTGCATAATTTTCTAGTTGAGACATTGTTTTTTGTTATCATATTTACCCGGTCTCAACTGGGGTAACGGGTGCGCTCCTGTTTCTTTCTTTTTTTCTTATTAGTACACATAAGGTCACACCTGCCAATTTCTATATTGGACAACAGATAGCACCAGTGGTGTTAGCACTTTCACAACAAAGATCATTCCTCACTTACCAAGGCCTCAAATTGCACCCTGTCTGCTAGCTGAATGCATTGTATGGCATGTCACAGTCAAGTGGCCCTGCATCACTTAACAAATAAGTCACGGTGCTTCAATCCAGAGACTAGGATAACAAGTGGCCTTTTTGGGACCACTGTTGAGCATTATTACGAGACATAATGTATGTCATCTGAGACATTGTGTTGCTATGTGGCCATTCTACCATTTAATTGCACAACTGGCAATACCCTGCCAAATTTAGCCTTAAATGTCCCATAGTCAATGGACATTACCATGCACCTACTACTATCAGTTCGCATGTCAAAATTTACACATTAGGTGGGTCCAGAGTTCCTTTAAAGCTAGATGCGAGAAGACCTGCCTGGAACAAATGTATACATGGCCATGCACAATGTTCACTAAGGCCCTTACTAACCCCCTCCTTGCTGCTGTCTGACTCTCAACTGCCCATTGAGGTCTGGGCAGGCCACCACTAGTATGCGGGCCATTAGGGTGGCCAGGGTGCAGCACATGCCTCTTCTACCTGGAGGTGACAGGTCCAGCTGGACTTCTGCGATATTTTGGCTCCAGACTCATTTGCGACAGTGGCCACTGCACCTACGTGTGACCTCTAGGGTCCACACCTTTGCACCAATGGTCCTCCACAGGAGGGGCGTTGACATGCAAGCTGTGCAACATCTCCTTGGGTGTCAAACAGGTCATATAAGCTAGTTTAAGCATTAAACAAGTTAGCAACCATCATGCGTTTGCCCTGCACATGGTGCCAAAAAAATAAATACCTTCACTACATGTCCAGATCTCATTGGTACCACACTCCATCCTGACCTTGCCTTTACTGAGTTGCCAGCCTTCTTACTTCACTTTGGATGGGACCAGACCACAGGTGGTCTGTAAGGTGGTATCAGGTAACCCAGCACAAAATTGCGTCCTCCTGACAGCAACAGTAGCAGTTCTGCCCTGTTCAGACACCTGACTAGTATGGGCAATTTACATGCTCCACACTGTCCAAAACAATACTGCTATCTTGTTATTAAGTTCTGTACACTTTTTTGTTGAAAATGTAATGGGTTATATGTGTGTAACTTGATAATACCATTCTGAGGATCAATGGGCAAGTGTCTAACACATTTGAACATCAAACGACATTTGTCTGTGTTAAGCTTTGAAAATGCAGTCATGCAATACACTGCATGCAATATGTGCCAGTGTGAAGGGGACGACATGAACATACAATTGTACAACAATCATTGTCACAGTTCAACACAGCATGTGATGCACTTATGAACTGCACTGCAGATGTCTCTAAATATATGCTAGTGACATGTTTGACTTGATAAATGTGCATATACAATGTAGGCATCACTCATGACAGTCTGACTGCCACCAGGTATGGTTATCGTGTCTTTCCTTAGTCAATCATACAGATTGACAAAATGAGTCCATGGTTAGGACTCCTGAGTCTGTGCCTCACAGCATGTACATGTACATATATTGCTACACTAAGAGTATATTGCTAATCCATAGTCCTGTGAGACGTGATAAGGCCACAACAGAGGATGTGTAGATCAACAGAGTGACTAATCTCTACATCAGTACCATTAGACACATAACTGTGCTTCAGCCGGGGTAATGGACCATACAGGGCATGAATAATTGTCTGCATTTAGGCTCTGCATGCTAGGCCTACTATTCAAACATGAAGATCATATGACCACACTTCACATAACAACCTATTCATATGGTGGCCATCCTATATCCGACATGACCATTGTCGATCACTGTGAATTGATACTGTGATATAGCTGATGTCGCGTTAAAGTGGCCTTTTGTGTGTTGAGTTATTGTTGTGACTGTACACTTCTCACATGATCCACATATGCAACTTACAGATTACAATTACCATTTGAGTTTGAAGTGCTATGACTCCAACAACATATCTTTCAACAAAACACTAGCACATTTAAAGTCTACAAGTTATTTCTACATGCATAGAAATACACATACAACAGGAGTGGTCTATACTGAGGTATGAACATGACAAGCATGATGTAAAGTACATAACAGTACTCTCACACATACGCCAGCACATATGTCCTTAACATTTCCAAACACACATCCATACAACTGTAGTCAGAAGCCTTTTAGGGTATCATTGCCACAATCTGGCCCATATGTATGAATACCTGACATGCAGGTAAGTACAATCTGTATTAATAGTGCTCACCTGCTCCTCTGGTGTGAAGGCAGCTGCTTATACAGGGGAGGGCTGAGTCTACCAGGGTCTCCAGCTCCTCAGGTGTGAAGGCAGGGGCTCTGCTCCCTACAGCGTGTCATTGCAGCTCCCAGAGGATGAAAACAGTAGCTTAGAAATGAGGAGATGTAAAAAACTGCAGCTTCTGAAGGCAGGTGAGTTGTTTTGTAAATGGCTACATTTATGTAGATCACTTAGGCGGTCTTCTGTGAAGGACGTAAAAAAGATTGCTATGCGTCGGTCGCATCTTTCGACTTTATCCAATGGCTGTGAATGCTGTGTGACACTCTGCCCACCTCGCGGTTCAAATTAGCCGCTGGACCACAATGCAGCTTGTTCCATTAGAAAGTGAAGTTTACAGCTTCGGTCTTCACTGTAAGTAGATGCATCCAATGAGCCGCGACTGTCACTATAACAAATACCAGCCTATGGCTGTGTCCGTGTGAGGTCGAAACTCCTTAGCGTGACTTTTAAAATAAGCTGCAGTCGGCACAACTGCATTTGCTATTGGTGTGGGTTGGCCTCCACTGTGTCTGGATTCCCTTTATTGTGTGTAAAAAGTACATGTAAGTGAATAAGTAAATCTCCCATACTCCGTTCACCAGGTCACCTTGAGAAGAGCCTAAAACACATGTTGACAGGTTAAACTATTTCACCTCGTTTTCATAGGCAGTAAGCAGCCCATGTCCATTAAGAGTTGGGAATACACACCACAGGACATTGGTAAAGCCTTTGTCACCCACTGTTAAATCTGGGTGATGATCAGGGGGGTGACCTAATGTGATACAGAATGCCAACTTGCCAGAGGCCCAGAACACTCAAGGTCCCCGCACCCTCCTCACACACTGTAATTATCTTGAACAATGGCAGTAATCTTTGTGTTTCATAGTTAAGTGTGTATGTGCAGATTATTGCAAATGTACACTGTATACTGGAAGTGAATGTCATTGTATATGCAATGCAGGCCTCACAACATGACAGTGTCCATCATGCCACATTTGTAGGTATAATGTGCTCAGTGCAATTACAGACATGTGAATTACCGAATGGTGTTCATAGCATGATCCTACTGTGATTTCAATTGATCTTTGTCAGTCTGTAAACATCCATATATAATATGTACTTTTCTTGAACCATTTGAACTATCTACTGCTTGGATTGGCCTCTCCTAAGTCTGTTGTCACTGGTGAAATATGAGTCTACTATCCTTTTAATCCAGGCTTTTACACAAATTGCCCAATATCTGGAAATGGTATGTATACTGTTGTATGTCATGTATACATGTTTTGAAAAGCTGGTTTGTACTGACATATACTTGTATGTGTGGTCACATGGCCTTTTGTGTGTGTCTAAGCACATGTTACTGTGAACAATGTGGTATAACTCCTGATGTGTATACACTCCACACACCGGTACTGTGGTGGAGCAGGAAGACAGCCTCCTATCTACAGGCCCTTTCCAAACTTTCAAACCATGGAAGAGAGAGATGTGATCTGCAAACACCATCTCAATAGGCAGACTATCAATGATTTGTGCCAGCAAGTGGAACCTTTATTACATCAGCATTGAAACTATCCAACATCTCTGAGCCCAATAGTTAAAGTGATGGCAGTACTACATTATCTGGCCACGGGTTCCTTGCAGAACACTCTTGTAGCATCTGGCAGAATGTCGCAACCTGTGTTCAGCTACATACTTTGGGTTGTACTGTCAGCATTGATGAGACACATGGAAAGCTACATTCAGCTTCCCAAGTGTGAAGAATTAGCCAATGTAAAAGATAAGTTTTATGATTTTGGTCAAATCCCCCATGTGACTGGAGCTATAGATAGCATACACATTGCCTTAATCCACCACAGGCCAATGAATAGGTGTATAAGAACATGAAGCACTTCCACTCAATCAATGTGCAGGTTGTTTGTTTGGCAGATTTGTACATCTCACACATCTTTGCCAGGTTCAACTATAGACTCCTACATACTATAGAATAGCATCATACCCTATTTGATGACACACCTTCTTCCAGAGAGGGCCCGGCTTGTTGGTAAGTATGATTTATCTGAACTTTTTATGTGTGTGTTTTCATGTGTAAATTATGCAAATGTTTGCCTGATCATTGTACTTCTGTCAGTCTTTCATGTAGGAAACTCAGGATGCCCCAACCAGTCATGGTTATTGACACCATTGAGGAATCCTATAACCCTAGGTGAAGTCCGCTTCAATGAGGCCCATGGGAGAACAAGGCGGCCAGTGGAGCGGGCCTTTGGACTCCTGAAGGCCAGAATTTGCTGGCTGGACAAAACCATAGGAGCCCTACAATGCTCACCCAGGAAGGTGTATCAGATCACCATCGGCTGCTGCATGCTCCACAACCTGGCAGTGCGGAAAAACATACCTCTTATCCCAGAAGATGGAGACTAGCAGGAGCCACTGGCTGAGGATCCTGGAATGGCCAATGATGACAGTGGTGAAGAGGAAGGATATGGCATGCGACAACTGCTCATAAACAACTTATTTTCATCGCTGTAAATTTGCAGTGAGATGTTCCGATGTTACAGTGATTGTTGAGTAGCTGTGAGGACAATGTGTATGGATACATTTTAGTGCTGGACATGTGTGCTAAAGTTTGTGCAAGACTGTTTATGTAAATAGGTAATTGGTAACATGTGCACGGTATTGCTGTAGCTTTGTGAGAGTGACATCTACCAATGATCTGTGTAAAGTAAAAGTTGACAGATACTTGTTAGAATTGTGTTTTCCTAGCTAATCTATCCAAAGTATACATGGATTGTTCCTGGGAATGTCTGTCATAGTCTTTGATCCTGCAAATCTCTTACATAGTCTGCTTGCACACTTAATGAATGGAAGTTACTACAACTCCAATGGATTTGTTTCCTATCTTGTAGTGTTACTTTTGCAACATGTGTGGTTTCATGAGCGCCAACACAATGTGGTTGTGGTAACAGACCATGCTAATTTTCTTTCTCATTGCCTAGATCCTCCATGTGTGAGAACTGGATCTAGCAGTAGATGCATCTCATCATTTTATGCCACAGTGCTAATGCCACACCACTGACATATGATTGTTACATCCCACCAGATGCAGCAAGACTGGCTTGGAAGGGACCTGTGCTTACAGATCAGTAGTACTGCCCTGTTCAGTTTTCTTTTGTCTAGTGATGTTGGATACCTTTTCGGGGTTATGGCATGTGGCTCCAGATAGTTAAGTGAACACATTTTCTGTGCCTATTTCATTTGGCATTGTCGTATGTGCCTCCTCCTATATTGTTTACAGCAAATATGCGCATGACATATGTGGTCACTGACAGGGATATTTGGGTAGAATATCTACTTTCGATAAACATGATAATCTGTTGCTAGGCACTATAGAATAAAGTTAGTCAGATACAGCACATCTTTATGTCTATCTTGTGGTGGCATGGTTTTGTGACTTTGTTCACCTTACGTTATAATTAGCATGTGCATGTTGACCTAAATAGTTTACACTTTCATCAGAGTGATCTTATGCTAATTAAAGCATATATTGCTAGATGTAAATTATATCACATGAGCCAGTATTGCTGTGTTAAGCAAATTTATTGCATTTGCCTTGGTGAGTAGAATAAATGACACATTATGATACATAAAGACAAAACACAATGGAGTGAAGTTGTCTGTGTTGGTGGATGAATACATTGAGATCAAAACCACATTGACTGGAGTCTTAAGTCCAACACACTCATCCCATCAGAGGTGGAATATTGTGTCTGCATAGTCAACAAAGTGAAGGGTTAGAGCACAAAGGAGGAAATCAGAGGCACTGTTGGTAAGTGTATTGCCATCCCACCCTCCTGGTTGTTTTTTTGGACATCCCATCCCACGTTGGTTGGGGTATTCACAACTGCAGACTCTGGGGATTTTCTGTCAGGCACGACGTCCCTCCCTGTAGCTGCCACAGATGTTGAAGGGACAGATGTAGTTGTACCACAGGGAGAGGTAGACGTTTAAGCAAAAGCCTTGCCTAGAGTGGTATTAATGTCCTTCAGCACCCCAATGACCTCGTCCATTTGCTCATTATGTCTTTCCATTTGGTGGTCAAACTGGCTGTAGTTGTTTAATGTACCGGAGTTCCTGATATACCTGGCCCATTGCTCCCTAGTACCCCTCATAGGCACACATGACTCGGGCAAGGTTGGCCTGGACATCCGTGCCATCAGTTGTTTGACATTGTGGACCCACATTTGCACACCCACCACACCTACCCCCACGGGCTTGCACTGTTTATGCCTGCACACTTGCACCAGTTTCTCAATCCTGACTGAGTAGGTTTTGGCTCCTCAACTGCAGATTTGACTGTGGTGTGCTGGAGATGTTGTGGCCTATGCTGGATTATGTAGTTGTTGGGGTAGGGGTCAGCTGTGAGTTAGAAGCTGTGGTGGGAGATGTTGCAGTGGACCCAGTTAGACTCAATTTTGCCATCTGCCCAGCCAACCTGATGGGCCAGGTTCATCCTCCACGTCCAACTTTGCAGTAGAGTCATCATCGCTGGAGTGCTCATTCCAGGTTGGAGTCTGAGGCAGGGTGGTTTCCTCATTCTTCCTTTATGCATTACCAGACCCCCCCGTTGGTACAGAGATTACATAGCTAATTATGTAAGTCTACCATGTGCATCAACCGGAACAAAATGAGTGTATGCCTGGATGAGAAAACAGATTTAGATGGGAATATTGACACCTATCCTCAATATGTTAGAATTCATTTGATGACAATATTGTTCCATTTTCACAATCAGTAGTATGGAGATGTTCCTTATCTGTGCTAATATGGTTATTTTCTCAATTTGGAATGGAAAATAGCTAATCCCTGTGACTTGAACCTGACACACTCTAGACGACACTTGAGGATTAGTACATTCAAATTCCAAACTGTAGCCAGGGCATCATTACAAATAAATCAGGAATATTTAGTTGTTGTTATTCCTAACTGCTGTGCAGTGCCAACGTATCACCAGGTACATTGAAGTAACAGCCTTACCACAAAGCATTTGTGAGATTTGATGTACACATTTGGTATGGCGTCACTAATGGACTCATTATTTCCTGCTCAGGAGTCCATGGTAAATTCAGCCTAAGTAGGCAGACATGTGTCAGAGCATTGCAGTACACTTCCCAGTTAATTTGACCAGACACTCTATAGTGAAATGGCTGACAAATGATTATTGAGGAACATAACAAGGTGCCTGTTCTTGAGATTTCAGGTTAAGAAGCCTGATGGTGGTTGTGGTCAGTGCAAAGACTCCCCCCAGACCAATAGCTCCCTGCCTGTGAGAGGAAGTTCAGTTGAGAGGAGGCTGACACAGGTTCCTATAGTTCGGAGTGCAAGGACTGATGGTAGTTGTGGTCAGTGCAAAGACTCCATTTCCCTCCACCCCCAGACCAATAACTCCCTGCCTGTGATGGGATGTTCCGTTGAGAGATGGCTGACACAGGTGCCTGTAGTTTGAAGTACAAGACCTGATGGTAGTTGTGGTCAGTGCAAAGACTCCTCCTTTTACTTATTTAATTGGTTAGAATTACATACCTGGCAATTACTTACTCTATGTATGGGCCATAGTTTAAGATGTTTACAAATATTATCGTTGCTCGGATAATGACTTAATGGGTATGCACTTACATCCTACATGTACACATGTGAAATTATCATTGCTTTTGAATGTTTTCATCTTATGTGCAGGTGTACAGATTGTCAGCATTACTTACACATATTATATACTTTGGCTACTGCATATTTTACAAATAGATTAACAAGACCTTGGCTATTACTGTAATGTGTGCTAAGTTGAAGTAGATAACTTAAGGCAAATTTTGAGGTGCAACTTCAAGGTATTCCAAACAAGCCCTCCAATGGCAGGATGGCATGCATCTTCTCTTTTCAGCCAGTGAGTTGTAATGGTGGCCAGGGAGTGCCACCAACAGACGTCTGTGCATCCAAGTGGTTCCTGTTGGCCAAGGCCTTGACCGTCTTCTGGTTCCTGTTGGCCAAGGCCTTGACCGTCTTCTTGACACTGTGCCACCTCTTTCTGATATCTTCCTTTTTGCACATTGTGCTAGCTACAGCATACACTTTGCTGACTATCCTGTCCCACGTATGATTCTTTTGGGTGACAGAAGTTTGTTGGACTTGGATTCTGAAAACCTGTGGCTCAACTCTGATGATTTCATTCACCAGCACTGACAACTTGGTGTTAGAAATATGTGGTTGTTTCTTTTTTGACAGTGTGTGTGAGTAAGAATGAGAAATTAAAGGAGTGTACAGCATGCTATAGCAAATAATATGTGCTGTGAATGATGCAATGAAAGCACGTGTTGATTTGTGTAACGGCTTGCTGCCTTGACATTAAAGAAAAACAACATGGTCAGTCCTGCTCTGCTGAAGGATGGTAGCAAGGGTTTGCAGTCCTGTACGGGGTGTTTTTATACTTGTATTGCTAGGTATGACTACTCTTTAAATTGATATCAGCTGTGTGATTGTGTCAACACATACTATGGGTGGTGTTATGATGCTTATCATACGCTGCTCAGAGGCACACTTGCCATGAGGCCTACACAGTGGCAATGTCGGCCAAACGGTCAATCCGCTTGACATTGTAATGAGGCCCAAATTGTTGTAGGGTGTGAAATTCTTATTGAGGGTGCAGTGCTGCAGCCATGATAAGGTAATAGCTAGACATGCTTTGTCCAAATTTGCTCATTGTAGGAACTTTGTTTGAAAGCAAATGCTCTTGAATACCCGTGAGGTCCTGATCAAGTGGGGACTATAACTGTCAAATGGAATTGCAATGCATCTGATCATGAGCTGGACGTATTTCTGGACCCAGTTTTCCTGGCTGTTAAAAAACACAGGCCCAATTTTACTAGGCAGTATTCCACACAATGAAATCGAATGAGACTTTGACTGCAGCAAATCCATGACCCCAATTTTTTTTTCTGGCAATGGGCAGCATTTTAAATCGGCCCTATTTCCTCGCTTCCTCCCCACAAACCATCCCTCCACATTCACACCTCAGAGAGGCCTCAGCATATATTTACCACCTGTTTGGAACAGGTGTTGCAGTTGTTGGGATGTTCCCTGTTTGTTAGTGTCTTCATACGTTTATAAGTAATATTGCCATTGTATCTAGAACGGAGGAAGAAGTTTCACAAATATGTCATGTAATATAAAAGTGCTCCTATTACTATATATTTTGTTATGCTCATTTATTGCTCTAGTAGATCCAATAACAGAGAAATTAGGTTACAGTTTGAAAGGTAGTTTATTCCATAAGGGCGCTTCATCCCCAGCTTTACCTCCAACAGTCATCACATCAACTGACCATGACACATTTTATTAACTTTACATAACAACCTAAGAGAATGTTACCAAGATTCCAAGTCAATATTCCATCCCAAGATACCAAACATCTCCCTTGAAATATAATAATCCTACCCACATATATCTCATAACCATTACAATATAAATCATTTGTAAATAATAAAAATTCTTCAATCTCTCGGGCTCCACTTGGTTCCATTCAGCCTTTTTTGACTTCCTCTTTGTTTTGTCCAAATCCTCTTCTCTCAGCCTTTGACCATGTATGCAAGTAACCTTCACAACTCTGTTTAAGTTCAAATGTGATTGTCTTCTATGTTCACTGTGTTTTTGAACACTTTGATGACTTTCAGAAAACTAATCAACTTGGAACACTGTTCATGAGTGATAGAAGCCCTCACCTTAACTACATCTCCAACCTCAATAAACAAAGCCTTAACAGCCTTCCTTTCACCCAGATACCTATCCCTTCTCTCCAATTTTCTTTCCTTATTACTCTTCCACTCATCACCCTCTACACATTCCTCTATTGTTTAACATTCATTCATCCATGACGGCTACAACATGATCTTGGCTTTCCTCCCTCTGAATAATTCAAAAGGAGCTTTACCCTTAGTACCATGAGGAGTTAGCCTGTAGGCTTCCAAACCCCTCTTAACCTCCCTTTTCCTATCCTTACCAGCACTCTTTGCTATTTGTATAGCCTTTTTAATTGTTCTAGTTAATCTCTAACCATGCCATTTGTTTCTGTATGATAAAGAGCAGATCTCTTGTGTTTAATAGCTCTTTCTTTCAGGAATACACACATTTCTTTCAACGCAACCTGTACTCCTTTGTCTGCTAACAATGAGCCTGATAAACTGTCTTTTGAAAACCTTCAGCTAGAAATTCCACCACTCTCCTAGAGCTCACATCATTAACGATCTTCATTTCCGGTCAAATGGAAAACGAATGTATGACATTACAACACAAACATTTACAATGCATGCCTTTACAACGCAGTTTTTACATAGCAGCATCCATTACAACGCATGTTTTTACAACACATGCCATTACAACGCATACCATTACAACGCATAACATTACATCCCATAATTTTGGGGGTAACAGTAGTGTAAGTGTTGGATAGTGTAGGGGTAAAAATTACTATTCCCATTCCAGTGAGTGCAACAGTAGGGTAAGTGTTGGATAGTGTAGGGGTTAAAATTACTATTTCCGCTCCAGTGAGTGCAACAGTAGGGTAAGTAAGTTTTGGATAGTGTAGGGGTAAAAACTATGCATTGTAATGGTATGCGTTGTAATGGCATGCATTGTACTGCCATCCATTGTAATGGCTGTGTTGTAATGGCATGCAATGTAAAGGATGTTGCGATGTAATGAATGCGTTGTAAAGGTAGTGCATTTTAATGACTGCGTTGTAAAGGTTGTTTCACATGGAAAACAGATTACCAGAACAATAATGAATATCCCTTGTGCCATTCCACTCACAAGTCCTATTATATCCACAGTAATCTCATCTCAGGCCTACTCAACTTCCTTATCCATTGCCACCCACCGGTAACTCAACTGTAACCACTCTTTAGTTCTAGGAATGCTCTGGTGACCCTCATGAGCCATAGCACCCAACTTCTTATGTAACACTTTTCCTCTGAACATGATCCCTTCATCCAATGACAATTAAGGACTAACACATCAAAATGGCTTCACCTCGTCTGCAACTAACTTCTTCCCACCCCAAACATTTTCTACCTTCATTATCACACTTTTTAACACCCTATCTCCACTCAGTTCTTTTGTCCACTCCTCCATCTCCACTGCTCCTTCTTCAGCAACACATACTCTTTCATCCTCTACCTCTTCTTTCTCTTTGACATCATCCACATCATTTACCATGCTTATTGTGGATAGCAATACGCCACCACATTGCTTTTACTTGGTGCCTGAACAACCTGAAAATCATATTGTTGCAATGCAATCTCCCACTGTGCAATTCTGCTTGAAACATTGTCAACCCATTTTTGTCATGAACGCCTCCATTAAAGGTTTGTGATCAGTCTTTACTGTGAACTATTTACCGAATTCACAATTGTTTTACTTTTTTTAAAGTGGCACCCAATCCCTTCATGCTGGCATCTGTAAAGACCACATTATCATATTCAGGACAATAAACTCTACACCTTCTCCAGCTCATCTTTCAACCTCAGAAATTCCCTTCCACATCTGTCATCTCACTTGAACTTAAAATTCTTTCTTAGCAAATTCCACATACCAAACAATTTCTTAGAAAAATTCTCAATACATTTACTGTAAAAAACTACTAACCCAAAAAGGATGTTAGATCATCTTTGTTTTTAGGGACAGGCATTAAGCTAACACTTTGAACAAGCTCCTGTTTGGGTTTCAAACCATCTCTGGCCAATGTTCTTCTTTACAAAATTGACACTTATTAACCTTGAGCATCAAACCTTTATCCACAACTTTCCGAACACATCTTAAACTCTACAATAATGCTCTTCTAAAGTGTTCCCTGAAATACAAATATTGTCCTTTTACACTTTCACGACTGACAAATCTCTCAACATACTGACCGCTCTTTGGAAAACTGAGGCCACAGCGACCAGGCCAAATGGCATGCTTTTAAATCTGTATGTCCATTAATAGTGATAAACACTGTGAGCCCATGGAATTTTTATTTAGCCTAATTTGATTGAGCGCAGACCCTAAGGGGCCGATTAGGATGGCGGGCGGATCTCCCCTGCTGGGCCGGCGGTAGCCACCGCCGGCCCGGCTGGGGGCGATCAGCCCGTCATTCTTCCAAGAATGACCCCGCCACATTAGGATGGCTGGGAGGTCCGCGGCAGACGGGAAGACTGTCCGCCACTTTTCCGCCGGTTGACTCGTCGACCGGGCGGAAAAAGGCCTGAATATGGTGGCGGTGTCTGCAAGACACCGCCATCCATATCACGATGCAGGCGGAGAGCCGCCTTTCCATGGCGGCGGTGCTGCCATGGAAAGTCATGCGGTGTTCGCTGTTGGGGACATGGGGTGTGCACATGGGAGATACCTATGGTACCCCCCCTGCATTGGCATGCACAAGTTGGCAGGCACCACGCGGTGCCTGTCACGTTGTGCATGCAAATGCACTACATGCAGTTTTTACATTGAAGCGGGTGCTGCCTACAGCACCGCCCGCCGCAATGTATATAATGCGGATGCGCCAGCCAGTGTGGCGGGCGCATCCTAATTTGAATGGCGGGACCGCTGCACCTATGGCGGGCGGTCCCTTTTGCCATCCCCTAAGTCTAGAGTGAAAACCACTGAACATCACCCAACATACAAACCAAATTATTGATCCACAGCCTTGTTTAAACCCCTCAAATCCACACTCAATCCTATTTCCTCACTCTGAGGCATATTTGCTAGGGAAGTGGCAGAGTGAGGTGTTAGCCTTCCTGGCTTAACGTCTCACTCGCCACTTCAGAAACTCAGGGCTGCACCATATTTACAAGACAATTGTGCGGCCCTGTGTTTCCCCCTGCGCTGGCGCTAAACTTAGCAGCCTAGCGCCAATGAAGGCACCCTTGCACCATAGTGCAAGGGTGTCTGCATTCAGGGGAAGATTGTTGCACATAAACAATATTTAAATGCAGTTTTGTTCTTCTTTTTTTTTTTTTTTTTTTTTTTTATTCCTCATATACCAAGAAATAAGGGCGATCTTGATGGGCGGCCATAACCTCTCCTCCATGGTCAACCTATCCCGACCCTGGTGTTTAAGACCGATATGGAGAAAAGGAAAGGCTCAATCCCTCAAGCCATCACTACTTCTACAGTCCACTTCTCTTCGCGACGTGATATAAACCAACATCGAATTGAAGGGACCAGCCATGTAGTGCCCAGGTGAAATCATTGGAATATTCCCTATCTGTTCCGCCATGCAACCAAGGGTGCCCAAACATTACCATAACTATTACAGTCACATGCCATATCAGATTCACAAGTATAAATTATATGTTTCAAGCAATCTGAAAAAGTAGGGGCATTTATGTTTTTCCATGCTCTACATATCTCACGTCTTGCCAGAATAATAACATAAAAAATAAGTTTAGATCCCGGATCGTTAAGATGGTAATCAATATGTAATCTGAACATAATCAAACCTGTGGTAATTTCGATCTGTTTATCAAGTACCTCAGCTAGAAAGGTTTGTACCTTTGCCCAAAAAGCTACTATTTCAGGGCAACTCATGAACATATGATAGTCATCTGCCGATGGTAATTTACATCTTGGACACTGATAATGTAAACCTGTAATCTTAGTTAACTTTTTTGGGGATAAATATACTCTATAAGTAGTGTATAAATGGTTTCTTGGGACTTTGAGGCACTGAATTCTAAGTTTGATTTTGTATCCAGAAGAGGTGTATTGAATCAGGAGGTGTCTTTCTGGTATTCGGCTATTCTTGAGCCAGAAGGGATATCAGAATCGGAACTTCATACTCTCTGGGGTAATGTTATTAGTACTGATTTAAGCAGTTTTGTACTTCTATGTGTGCTGCTTAATGCAGCACAAATAGAAGTTGGAAAACTGCATTTAAAATAAATTATTGTCTATGAGCAGGAAGGGGGACCTTCCTGTACATAAACAAGGATTAATTAAATATTTCTCCTCATTGCGCCAAGGTAAGACCAGGTTTTCCCTGGTTTTACTATTGGGGCTGCCTCCTATTTACACTACCCTTGTAAATAGGGGGCAGCGTTAAAATCAATAGGTGTTGCGGTGGAACACCCACAGCAACACCCAATGCCTTCCTTTTTTACACTAAGCATAGCGTGAAAGAGGGCCTTATTTACAAGTCAGTGTTAAGCCACGTTAAGTGGCTTAACGCTGCCTTGTAACTAAGGTGAAGCCCCTATCACCACAGGAACATCGTAAAAAGTGATGTTCCCGCGGCAATAGGGGCTTATAAATGTGTCACTCTGTATGCCACAACCATAGGAGACAACCATTCCGTTCCTTCCACCTTTTCAATCACTCCACTGCTTCCAAGTTTCCCAATTCCCTGAGAATTGCCTCTTTAATCTCAAAAGAAACCTTTCTCATTCTGCTCACTACAGGGCCAGATCCTTCTTTGATTTTGATGTTATGCCCATTTCCTTTAAATCATCTAAAAAACAGTATAATATTTCTTCACACTCCTCATCATTATGCATCATCTCATTCACTTTACAATGACTAGTTTTACACAATTTGCAAGTTATCTTTCAACCTGGACATTTCGTATCATTAGCCATATGTCCTATAGCTACACATCAAAACATTTCCCTGTGAAATGCTTACTTTTACCTTGGACTCTCATAATTTTCTCATCAACTTTTCTCAACGTTATCTCATTTACTTATCACAGACACATAACTGTTGGTCCCATTTCCAGCAACATTTCTTTTTATTTCTTCCACGCATGCTAAAGTAGGTTCTAATCATTTGGTTAGATTTGTAATTTCTGTCAGTGATGTAGCATGTCAAAAGCACAATTATTCTCCTGACTTTGTGATTAATGCATCCAAGCATAAACTGATCACTTATATGTTAATCAACAGTATTACCAAATTTGCATGATGATGCAAATTTTCTTAAAACAGTGACATATTTTACAACTCTTTCCCCTTTTACCTGCATATGTTTCACAAAATAAAATCTTTACAAAGCAGAAAAAACTTTTGGGAGAAAATGACAATCCAAATGAAAACAGAACAATATGAAGTGGAGTTCGAATCACCGTTGATCTATAGCAATGTGATGATCCGGCACAGGAAGCATCACAACTGGTGTTCGAATCACCATTGACCCGACATAAAGTAATCTTCACCCACCCAATTGTCTGACGTTGTCGTAATGAAATCACCTCAGCTTGCTAGCGTGACAGAGGCAAGTCCAATGTCACTGCCGTGGGATCCTCCTTTTCAGTAGCTCACCATCCAGCTTCTACCCAATGACGGAGGCTCAACCAAGCCGGATGTATGAGGAGGGGCCAATGGCAGTGCAGCAGAATGCACAGGATCCAGCTTGTCAACGCACCACCCACACCACCATCACTGCTTGTGTTGGAGCCCAACTCAGCAGGATAATGGTTCTCAACCCACAAAGCTTTGCAAGTGTTAGATTAGCTCCACAATGAAATGTGAAACCAGTTACCACTCGCTGAAATAACTGTGGCGCACACACGAACCATAAACGTATTTCTTTTTTTCTAAGTCCAGCAGACAGTTGACAGTAGAATCCTACAAATTGCTGTGTTGAAGCGTGATGAGTCCCTTTAGTCCAAATTTTTCTTGGCGCCAAAATGTGGTAGTAGATCCAATAGGACAGACATTGGATTGCACTTTGAAAGGTGGTTTATTCCATAAAAGCACTCCATTCACAGCTTCACCTCCAACAGTCACCACATAAACTGACCTTGTCACATAACATTAACTTTTTCATCACAATATAAGAGAATGCTTCTAAGACTTCCACTCACTATTCCACCCCAATATACCAAACACCTCCCTTTTTACAAAAATCAAAAACACATAATAACGCCCACATATATCTCATAACCATATAAAATATGAATCATTTGTAAACAATAACATTTACCATTCTCACTGGCTTACTCCTGTTTCCATTCCATCCTCTTTGAGACTTCCTCCTTGTTTTGCCCAAATCTTCTTCTCTTACCCTTTGACTGCATCCACAAGTAACCTTCCCAACTCTGTTCAAGTTCCAAACACGATTGTCTTCTGTCTTCACTGTGTTTTCGAACTGTAGTAAAAGATCCACTCTTGTGATTTTGGCACCCTATGATGACCCTCAACCACCACCATTTTAACTGATCCAGTGTGTCATTTTACCCTAGCCGTAATGTAGGATGATCCTGCATATGCCTGCTTCTCTTCTGTTCTGTAATCTTGCTGTCTTTCAGTGGGAGCTTACTATTGGCTTTGACATGGCCTCATGTCATTCTGTTTTCTGAGTTTACCTTGCTTCAAACTTTTCTGTGTGCACAGTAGTGCTTGTAATTTGTGTGGATGAGAATTAAAGGTTCTTACTATTCGCTTTGACATGGCCTCATGTCTTTTTGCTGTCAGACTCTGCTTTGCTGCTGCGTGCACAGAGGTGCTTGCGAGTTATTTGGGTTATTCACATTCAAATTCTTGCTGTTTTACTGAGCGATTGTTTTTGTTTAATGTAATATGGAAGACCTTGTGAGAGCTTTGTCAAGATAGAGGCTGGAAGAAGTGAGAATGGAGGAAGAGACGTGAGAGCTCCTTACTGCCAGGGAATGCTTGCTTGGAATTAGGCCAGTTCTGGTAAATTTCCTCTGGCGGTGGGAGGAGGTCTTTCGCGAATCTTCTAGTGTGTTTAAAGCTGAGGGTTGCAGGCTGAGAGATTGGGAGTTTGGAATCCGAGCGAGGGCAGACGTGTCTATCTCGGAGTATGAACCCTGATTGCTGAGCTCTGATCCCCTGGCTGTGTGAAGACTCCCCCCGGCCAGAAGTGGGCAGTGTATGCAAACTATCGGTCAATCTCCCAGCTCCCATACCTTTCCAAGGTTTTGGAGAAACTGGTAAACAGACAACTGGCCAATTACTTGGAGGCTAACAAACTTCTGGACTGTTCCCAAACTGGCTTTAGATCCACCAACAGTACAGAGGCCACCCTTCTGGCCATCCTCGACGATATAAGATCATCTACGGATCAAGGAAAAGCCGTTGCCCTGATCTTACTGGACCTGTCGGCAGCGTTCGACACGGTATCACATGACCTTTTGTTGAAAATCCTCCAGGAAAAGGGTATTCATGCCAAAGCTCTCCAATGGCTCAACTCTTTTCTGAGGAACAGAACCCAGACGGTACAAATGGGCCAGTTCTCCTCGAAACAAAAAAACATCAGCTGTGGTGTCCCCCAGGGAGCTTCCCTGAGCCCAACACTTTTCAACGCCTATGTGTCCTCTTTGGCATCGATAAGTAGGAAATGGGGCCTTAGTGTCTGCTCCTATGCAGATGACACACAGCTGATGACTACCATAGAAGACAGGCATGAGGATACCAAGGTCATGTTAAATAACTGCCTCTCAGAGATGGCAATATGGATGACCAAACACTGCCTTAAGCTAAACGCAGGGAAATCAGAGTTATTGCTCTTTGGTGGAGCACATCTAATTTGGGACCCCACTTGGTGGCCACAATCCTTGGGAGATACCCCAGCGCCCAAACAGTGCGTAAAAAACCTAGGTATAACCATCGACAACACTCTGTCCATGCAGGATCATGTGCGGGTTCTGTGTGGAAGAGGTTTTGCTATCCTAAAACTCCTAAGAAGGCTTTTTCCATGGATCCCGCTAGAATGTAGAAGGACGGTTACACAGGCATTACTCACTAGCAGATTGGACTACGGCAACGCCCTGTATGTAGGTATGGCAGACTACCTTTTCTCACGCTTACAAGTGCTGCAAAATGCGGCCGCTAAACTTGTATGCAATAAAGGTAGATTCAGTTCTGCGTTCGCATGCATGAAACAACTCCACTGGCTACCCATGCGCCAAAGAGCAAGGTTCAAATTGTTGAGTCATGCGCACAAAGCACTGCACAACGTGGGACTTAAAATTCTTCAGAATAAAATCGAATTCTATATCCCTACAAGGTGCTTGAGATCAAGACACCAAGCATTAGCTAGACCCAAGCGCATAAAGAAAGTCAGAACAGGCGGCCGATCATTCTCATACCTGGCAGCTAAACACTGGAATGAACTACCTCTGGACCTGCGCCTCTCCGAGAACTATGCATCGTTCAGGAAACAGCTAAAAACTTACCTTTTTCCGATGTCATAAACATGAGCAGTTGAAGACCCCAAACACAACCTACCACATGTTTCGCTAGACAGCACCGTGATATCCTTCAGGATAAATGTTGCGCTCTACAAATACAAATACAAATGCATCAGGTGATGTATTGAGGTTTTGGGCTATTGCCATTGTGAGGTGTTTTCTTTGTGGTGTGGGAGGTGCACATCCAGAGCAATTCTCCACTATGTATATATATATCTTTCTGATCTCTTGCAGGACGTCCAGTGTATCTTACCTTATGTCAATTACTGCTTGTGTATTAATTAGTATCATTAATGCATTTAGATTATTATTGCTCAGTTATTGATTCATGCCTTTAGATTATAAGTTTGCTACATATATTTGAATCTTGTGCATTTGGTATCTGAGATAGCCTTTATTTTGAGAGCATTGTGAAATAAAAACCAAGCCTTATTCTAGAAGAGAGAGAGTCTTTGCATTTTGTTAAATAAAACCCCTTTTCCAAAGGTGCTGTTTGTTCTGTGTTGAAGTGTTTGCTGCACCAGGGGTGGTAAGACATTCATTACATTCTCAAAAGTGTATATTATTCAAAGGTGCAGTGGTATATTTGCCTCCCAGGTGGGAGGGCAGGGGTTGGGTGTGGCTTATTGGTGAGAAGGAAAGGATTACAAGCCGGCAAGGTTGTATACATTGTGCACTGTGCATGGGGTTGCTATAGAACCCTTGGACCTTATACAAAATTCTTATAAGCTTCACATGATTTTACGTACTGGCCACCAGTCTTAACAGGGTATCACCGCAAAATTAGCATCCGCTGATCTTAATGCCCTGGTCGGTTGTAGGGCTGAAGCATAGGCAGCAAACTGTGTGTGCCTTGCATACGCTTGATCTGTTTAACCACACGCAAAGCTTTGAAATGTATATGCATCTCTACTGGAAGTCAATGCTGATTGCAAAGTTGCTGAGAGACTGAGCAGAATTTAGGCAGGCGATATATAATAATCTTACAGCCTTGTTCTGGGCAATCTGAACGTTTTTAACATGCCTGGTGGTTTCTAGATGCAAAGTGCAGAATTATCTAGGCGTGTAATGAAAGAAGACAATGATCATCTTCTGCATTGCCAGAAATGTATTACCTTTATTGATCACCTTGGTCTTGAGTCTAATTCATGTGGTGCCTAATACAATTGTACTATGTACGACTTAGGGTTATTAAAAGTGTGTTTATCACACACTTGTATCCAAACCCAGAATGGCTCTACAAGCCTCTAACTCTCCTATTGTTTGGTACACACCGCTGTCGCGGGAAGGAAAAAAATCATTTTGTTAATTAACCCTCATACACCCTATTGGTGTCATGCTTCATCATTGGGTTCACCCAGACTCCTAAAGTTCTTTCAGGGAGCTCTTAGAAGATAGAGGCCAGGGGGGTTTTAAAGATTAAAAATCCTATTGCTTCCCCAGGTATCCCTTTTATTCGCGGGGATGCAATGGATATTAAGAAATGAAAAAACGGGTCTCTTCGGAATTGATGGTCCTAAGACCCTAAAGGGTTTGCCAACATGTTTCAGCCCACTTGAAATTGCCAAAAAATGGTCAGGGGCATTCGTCAGGGCTCAAAAAGAGTGTTCCCTCCCTGGTTTTTAAGAATTGGGACGTTGACCTATAAGTCAAAAATTTGAAGGTAAAGATAGCTGTTCCCTTCCAAAACACCAAAAATATCGATGTTAATCACAAGAATCTTTCTTTTAAAAGACATGCATCACAGTTTTTTATGATACAGAAGGCAGGAGGATAAGTACTCTCCTACTTATCCTCCTGCCTTCTGTATCATAAAAAATTCCACCTATTTGGAGAAAAAAGAGAAAAAAGGAGAGAAAGAAAGCAGAAAAAAGACTAAACATCGAATTTCAACAGTAGTCTTAAGGTGCCACTTCAATCCATGCTTGTGTGCACTTCTCAAAATCATACATGGTCAATCATATTGTAATATCAACCATTTTGAGCCATAGTGAATTGAATTCGTTCAAAATACCCAACTCTGGTGTGGTGCACAATGTCACGCCATAACAAGAAAAAACAACCAAGAAAATCATTTGTTAAAACACCATCAACATCATCATCGTAATAACCACTGTGTTAGTGATAATCATGTCCCCCAAAGGTGAATACATAGACATAGTCATTTCGCAGTGTTGGAAATCACACCCTGATGTCATCAGATGTAGTCTTCATACACACGTTTTCATGCACCATTATTTCAAAAGCAATAAATATCTACATCCATACATATTCAATTTTCCATACTCAACTTGGGGGAACCCGCGTGTCTCAAGGGAAGAGATTGTGGGCATATGGTCACACGCTGCTTGTAAAAGGCAAATAGAATGCTGTTCAAGTCAGAATCTCATCGAGACACTTACCCAGAACAGACGTAAAAACAGCGTCTCACCACTTACTAATTTACATGCCCAGCCCCGTAGTACACCTAAGTACAGTCTCTACTCCCTGGCTCGCGCATTCAGAGGTCGTTGAATGCGCCTTAAATCCTTTTCATCATCAAGGAATCCCAGTTACTGGGCGGGCACTTCAAAAAACGTGCATTTACTGCGTCACTTCCCATGCGCTAAAAATTAGTTTACACATAGCTACTCGGGATTTTTAGTTCCACGCCTCATTGTTGTAGTTCCCGTCTATCTGATCTAGAACCTGAATAGAATCGCTATACCAGATTACGTATAACTTCTATGTGAGACGCAGGTTCACCAAGACTACTAAAACTCCTTGCATTAAATACGCCCTAAATATTTTGATCGTAAGGGAACCCGGTGTTTCGGCAGAGGCTTCAAGGAGAACGCGTAAATACGACGTCACTCCAGGCGCGTTTGTAATTCACACCGGGAGTTGGGAACTGTAGTTCTGGGTCACGCTATTGTAGTTCTTTTATCTATCTAGTGAATCGGTATGTTTAATTACACTTATTATTTATGAAACAGTCACAACCCAACTTCATGGAATGCCTGGGTGAAGAATTATTATATTCAAAGGATATTCCGCGATTGCAGAAATATCACTGTTTTTTTATGTATATATTTTTACAGTACTGGATGTAACATACCGTAATAAACACTGCATGACTACAACAAGCAAGTCATTGATTTGAAACCTGACTGAATCATCCAGGGTCATACCCAAGTTTCATTATACATTGAAGTCATTATAGGAAAAGAAAATCATACATATTCACTAAATACATTGCTTGCCACTAACAAAACCACATACTTGTTTCATCTGATCGTCAACCAATATTTCAGTTAATATACTTATCTAAGGGCATTCCAAGGTATTGAATCGTTCAAACCCCGTTTATCAGTACTCAGTCTATACACCCATCTCTGTTCACGTTCAAGAAGTCTCTTAGTGATATTTGGACCATCATTCACCTTCTCAATCACTGTCCACTCCAGGTCCTTATCACTACGTCGATATTCCACATAGGGTGCTGTCAATTTCGAGGCAACAATTCCACGTCTGATTGTACTCCTGTGTTCCCCAATACGCAGTTTAATCTTACGTGAAGTCATCCCGACATATTTTAGTTTACATGGGCACGTAATCACATAAATCACATTGTTTGTATTGCAATTTCTATGGTGAAGTGACAATTCCAGCAAGAGCTGGCAAAGCAGACAACGAAGACAGAGAAGAGGGGGATACAATCAAGGATACCCTCCACAACCCTTCCCTTGGCAAGAAGCCTACCATCCTCCACCATTCCAGTGACCACCACAACTATTTTTTGGAATGCCCTTCTACCAGCCCAATCCAAATCAACAATATTTTTTAGGATAGGGCGGGAGGAGAGGCAGAAGAGGAAGACGTGGAAATCGAATGTCCAATGCGAAGAAGACAAACGAATGAATACGAGAAGCCAGACAAAAGATGAAGTGGCAGACCCGAGCTCCAAGTAAACTTGGTTGTTAATCTCACAGAGGAGACACTAACTGCAACAGAACTACAGGTATTGAATAAAGGACTGGGATTTGTTCCAACTACATACATAGACAAGTTCAGAACACAATGTGAACTTGGAGAATTCTTTAGAAAAATCAGAGTAAAAGCTTTTTTTGAAAAACAACCATCACAAGACAAAGATACCGGATATACGACTGTACGGAATAAGTCCAACTTCCAACCACCGTGTTCTCTGATGCCACCGGAAGTTTTAGCTTTTGAACAAGCAGTCAGAAAAGAGATTGAAGTATTATAACCAGTCTTTAATACATTCAACAATCTGAGTACAATGGAAAGGATAGCACTGGAATCCTTGGTCCAACGAAAAAACCTAATTATAAAACCTGCTGATAAGGGGGGAGCCATAGTTTTACAGAGTTTAAATGCTTACAGATCTGCGTGCACCTCCCTCCTTTCCGATGGCCGACATTATAGGAAAAACCAGTGTGATCCCACCCAATGACTACAAAAGACAATCTCCCAGAATGCATTTGAGAGGGAATGGATCAGCAAAATGAGAAAGACTTCCTAAATAAAAAAGAACCCAGAACATCAATTTTCTATACAATTCCAAAAATCCATAAGTGGAATATTCCCCCACCGGGAAGACCCATTGTATCAGGAATAGGTTCATTATTAGAACCACTTTCACAGTACGGTGATTTTAGCCAGCGTCCTTTGGTGCCAGAAATACGATCTTATGTCAGAGATACGAAACATCTTCTCAATATCCTGACAGACGTACAGTATGATCCATCAATGGAAATTATGCTTTGCCTAGATGTGGAAGCACTGTATACGAGTATTCCTCAAGAAGAAAGTTTCCAGATAATTCAAACTATATTGAACCAGAGTGACTGGCCATGGAATGCACCAGTGAAATTTGTTATGGGCTTGATCAGGATTGCACTCACAGAAAATTTCTTTAGATTTGAAGATGAGTTGTATTTACAGATACACGGTACTTCAATGGGCAGTACATTCGCCCCTAGTATAGCCTGCCTCTATATGGGACATATGGAAGAAGAGCACATATGGAATAACAACCCATTTGCTAATAGAGTACGTAAGTGGCTACAATATCTAGATGACATTTTTGTCATCTGGCATGGAGATGATAACAGTATAATAGACTTCATGACGTGGATTAATAACATCAATCCATTTCTGAGGTTTACTAGTACAAGTGATCAAATGAAGGTATCATTTCTGGACATTAACATCATGGCCGTAAATTGGAGAGCTCCCTTTATAAAAAACCAACAGACCGCAATAGCCTCTTACATTTCAACAGTGCACATCCTCGCTCCTTAAGAGAAACCTTCAGGTAGGTCAATACCTAAGGATACGAAGGAACTGTTCAAATTTACAAGATTATAATAATGAGGCAAAGATCTTAACAACTAAATTATCAGAAAAAGGTTATCCTAAGAAAGTGATCGAACAAGCAAAAAAAAGGTCACGAAATACACCTCGGGAAGTACTATTACAAACGAATGTGAAAGAGGCAAATACAGCTATCATCTGTGTTACAACGTACAACTCATCCTTAAATTTTGGAAAGAGGATTATACAAAATTACTGGCGAATCCTGACGTCAAACAGTTTGCATTTTGAGAAAACTATGTTCTCATTCAGAAAAAACAAAAGTATCAGGGATAGACTTATTCACACAGATAATTGGGAACCAGTTATGGACACACAATTAACATTATGAAACAGCTTACCGGTGAAAGGCCTCTTTCCATGTGGAAATTGTGCAGTATGTCCATTTACTAAACATAAAAAAGACATTGACTTGGGCACCAGAGAGAGGTGGGAACAGAGACACCATACAAATTGCAATACAAACAATGTGATTTATGTGATTATGTGCCCGTGTGAACTTAAATATGTCGGGATGACTTCACGTAAGATTAAACTCCGTATTGGGGAACACAGGATTGCAATCAGACGTGGAATTGTTGCCACGAAATTGACAGCACACTATGTGGAATATCGACATAGCGATAAGGACCTGGAGTGGACAGTGATTGAGAAGGTGAACGATGGTCCGAATATCACTAAGAGACTTCTTGAATGTGAACAGAGATGGGTGTATAGACTGAGTACTGATAAACGGGGTGTGAACGATTCAATACCTTGGAATGCCCTCAGATAAGTATAATAACTGAAATATTGGTTGACGATCAGATGAAACAAGTATGT
Source organism: Triturus cristatus (assembly GCF_964204655.1). Taxonomy (NCBI): domain Eukaryota; kingdom Metazoa; phylum Chordata; class Amphibia; order Caudata; family Salamandridae; genus Triturus; species Triturus cristatus. Next base: position 1,171,298,941 of record NC_140585.1, read on the forward strand.
GGATTTGTTAGTGGCAAGCAATGTATTTAGTGAATATATATGATTTTCTTTTCCTATAATGACTTCAATGTATAATGAAATTTGGGCATGAGCCTGGACGATTCAGTCAGGTTTCAAATCAATGGCTTGCTTGTTGTAGTCATGCAGTGTTTATTACGGTATGTTACATCCAGTATTGTAAAAATATATACATAAAAAAGTGGTGATATTTCTGCAATCGCGGAATATCCTATGAATATAATAATTCTTCACCCAGGCATTCCATGAAGTTGGGTTGTGACCGTTTCATAAATAATAAGTGTAATTAAACATACCGATTCACTAGATAGATAAAAGAGCTACAATAGCATGACCCAGAACTACAGTTCCCAACTCCCGGTGTGAATTACAAACGCGCCTGGAGTGACGTCGTATTTGTGCGTTCTCCTTGAAGCCTCTGCCGAAACACCGGGTTCCCTTACGATCAAAATATTTAGGGCGTATTTAATGCAAGGAGTTTTAGTAGTCTTGGTGAATCTGCGTCTCACATAGAAGTTATACGTAATCTGGTATACCGATTCCAATCAGGTTCTAGATCAGATAGATGGGAACTACACCAATGGGGCGTGGAACTACAAATCCGAGTAGCTATGTGTATACTAATTTTTAGCGCGTGGGAAGTGACACAGTAAATGCACGTTGTTTGAAGTGCCCGCCCAGTAACTGGGATTCCTTGATGATGAAAAGGATTTAAGGCGCATTCAACAACCTCTGAATGCGCGAGCCAGGGAGTAGAGACTGTACTTAGGTGTACCACGGGGCTGGGCATGTAAATTAGTAAGTGGTGAGGTCTATTCTGGGTATGTGTCTCGATGAGATTCTGCCTTGAACAGCATTCTATTTGCCTTTTTCGAGCAGCGTGTGACCATATGCCCACAATCTCTTCCCTTGAGACATGCGGGTTCCCCCAAGTTGGGTAAGGAAAATTGAATATGTATGGATGTAGATATTTATTGCGTTTGAAATAATGGTGCATGAAAACGTGTGTATGAAGACTACATCTGATGACATCAGGGTGTGATTTTCAACATTGCAAAATGACTATGTCAAAGTATTCCCCTTTGGGGGACATGATTATCACTAACACAGTGGTTATTACTATGATGATGTTGATGGTGTTTTAACAAATGATATTCTTGGTTGTTTTTGCTTGTTATGGCGTGACATTGTGCACCACACCCGAGTTGGGTATTTTGACCGAATTCAATTCACTATGGCTCAAAATGGTTGATATTACAATATGATTGACCATGCATGATTTTGAGAACTGCACACAAGCATGGATTGAAGTGGCACCTTAAGACTACTGTTGAAATTCGATGTTTAGTCTTTCTTCTGCTTTCTTTCTCTCCTTTTTCTCTTTTTTCTCCAAATAGGTGAAATTTTTTTATGATACAGAAGGAAGGAGATTAAGTACTCTCCTAACTGTGATGCATGTCTTTTAAAAGAAAGATTCTTGTGATTAACATCGATATTTTTGGTGTTTTGGAAGGGAACAGCTATCTGTACCTTCAAATGTTTGAATTAAAGGTCAATGTCTCAATTCTTAAAACCCAGGGAGGAAACACACTTTTTGAGCCCTAACGAAAGCCCCTGACCATTTTTTGGCAATTTCAAGTGGGCTGAAACATGTTGGAAAACCCTTTAGGTTCTTAGGACCATCAATTCCGAAGAGACCCGTTTTTTCATTTTTTAATACCCATTGCATCCCCGCGAATAAAAGGGATACCTGGAGAAGCAATAGGATTTTTAATCTTTAAAACCCCCCTGGCCTCTATCTTCTAAGAGCTCCCTGAAAGACGGTTGAGCCCACCGAGACCTTTAGGAGTCTGGGTGAACCCAATGATGAAGCATGACACCAATAGGGTGTGTGAGGGTTAATTAACAAAAGGAATTTTTTCCTTCCCGCGACAGCGGTGTGTACCAAACAATAGGAGAATTAGAGGCTTGTAGTGCCAATCTGGGTTTGGATACAAGTGTGTGATAAATGTTTAGTAGGGAGGAAGTATCCATACGTCAACCTTTCTCACCCCTTGTAGTACCAGTGGATTTTTCCATTGGTCACCTAGTGGTTACAGATTATTGGAAGTGTGGCCACGGTCATGGTCACCTAGTATGATGTCATGAATGTCTACACGCGAGCCTGTGTGAAATACAGTCACATGTCCATGTGGCTAGCCATGTTGCATGTAGTCAGAATAAAATAATGATTATAGTTGGGCAGTTATAAGAAATGTTTTTTGGTCATGCTCTGGTACATAGTAGTAGGAGTATATTCCACCTCACTTGTGGTTTGTTAAATAAGCAAAAAATGGCACAATTAATAATTCAATAATAATTAATCATATTTATTCAATATTTAACAAACCGTTAAAAAAATCACAATACCATGGGGTAGGAAAAAGGGACATATTCCTAAAAATGAGACAGATCAACTGAAGGTCAGAAAGATATCAGGGTCTGCAGAGAAGGACAAATCAACAAGATGAAACAGCAATAGAGAACGGCATCATGCTGTACACTGGAAAGGGTCCTCTAAGTACTACTCATTGCACAAGGTAGATAAGACTTCCCCTATAGTATGGGGCCTTTTAAAGATGCTACATCATGCTTTTAAAGTTTTGCTTTTGACAGTGGCGGCTGGCAGGGAATGGGTGTGGGTGGGAAAAATATTTTAAAACAAAAAAGATAACACTTACCTCCTCACGTCGTGGCGGCCTCCATCTCTTATTCCTCGCTGCTGAAGAGTCCAGAAGCACACAGGCTTCCATGAGCCAATCATAACGCTGCAATGCAGCATTGTGATTGGTCTGAGTGCCGCAGTTTGGCGCTCAGACTGGTATAGTAGGCCTGTGTATGTTCCCCACCCTGGCTGTAATGCAGCCTTGGTGGGAAACATGCAAAGTGCACAAGAAAGTTTTGCTGGCGCGAGACATCAGGCCAAGCAGTCCTGTGCACTTCGGGGACGATTATCATGTAGTCGGAAAAGTCTCCGACCATCGGTCGAAGCCTTTCCAGCTGCATCATAATACGTTGGTCGCATTCCTTTCTGACCGCCTTAATATGATGGTGGCAGTCAGAACGGAATCCATTCAGTCATTCCAACTGGCTTGGAGAGCCCGTCCACCAGTGGGAATGCGTCCAGTAATCCCTAGGGTGGCTCTTTCCGCCCTAGGGATTACGATGTCGGGTTTCTGCAGCTTTTCTGTGCCGACCTTTCTGACACACAAAGTCGACTTTGGGGGCCCCCAGCAGGGCCCCTTGGGTTCACGGCCTCCGGTTGGAGGCCAAGGGCGCACCTGTGATGCACCCCTGTTGATCCCTGCACCAACCCGTGGCAGGCACCTCAAGGTTGCAGGGATAAGCTGCACCACCATACTTTACAATGGGATTTTGCATTCCAGCCATTATGCATGCTCCCATTGTAAAGTATAGGAATGCAACAGAACAGTGTTTGGTCGCATCATAATTAGTCGGTCAGGACCGCCGGCCGCCGGGTGTCGGTTGGTTCCATGATGGAGGCGATGTCGGGCGGAGGAAACTCCATCCAACATCATAATTGGCCCCTTAGTGTGCACAATCCACTCCTCCTCCTCGAGCCACCAGACCCGCCCTATCCCAGCAGAAGCTAAAAATAAAATGAGAATACCCTTGTTATTATCATTTTATTTTTCATTTTTCCACTGCTCTGAGAGCACTGGGTCAACGCTCCTCCTCCTTAGCGGAGGAGCCGCCACTGGCTTTTGAGTCAAAGAATTACACCTAAATAATGTAGCCCATTAGAAGCCTTATTACAGATGGGCTTCCTCCCACCCACTAGAAAATATAGTCACCATATAGGGTCTGGTCAGTATTGCACCCCATTCAGAGCATCCCTGATGTCAATGGGGAATAATGTATGGTAATGGTCTTTGAGATCAGGGTTACTGCATGGAATTTCTCTAATGCACACAAATTACTCCAGATATTACCTGAAGGGAATTGGACTGTCAAAAATTGGAAGAATTGCATCTAATAATAAACCAATTAAAAATGAAACATAAACCCCTGCAGCTTAAAAAAAAAAAACATGTGACATGAGACAAATGTATTCCGTGTTGTATGTTCAGCTAACAGCACTTTGCATTCTGGGATCTTTAAGTTTTCTTTTCCTTAAATATGCGAAATGTTGTAAAACGAAAATCTGGTACTATCTGACAGTGACATATTTGGCAAAGAGCTATTTGAAAGCAACAAACATGTGTTTACATAGTTTGTAGGAATACACTTTTTGATTCTAAAGGATAGCAAGGATGAAATTCGTAGCAAGATCTCAGCGAGGACTCTAGCCTCACCCTAGGACTCAAGATATGTATTTTTGGCACTTGTGTTTCAACTTCAAATATGGTTACTGCATTTTGCAATGTTAATTAAAATGAAAATCCCACTTTTAAACAATAGGTCAAGCATCTGTGGATTAAGCCCACCAAACCAACATTACTCAGAACTTATACTTCTGTTATAGATGGTAATTTTTCACTTGGTTATTCATCGTAGTGCACTTTACCACCTTGTATGATAATCCAGTAGGACCGCCCATAATTATAGTTCAATGTTGCATATCAGTTTGTCTAATGTTGCATATCAGTTTGTTGTTTGGTGGACGGTACAGTGCCATACTGCTTTTGGGCCCTCTAGTAGATATGACCACACCGTCCCCTGCTTTTCATAGTTACTGCCTGTTTCACTAAGAGCACTTTGTACTGAATATGGTGCGTGTGCAGTTCTTGCAAGACGTACATCGGAAGTAGGAGATTGCAGGAGAGAGACCACAGCAAGGAGAAAGAGGGCAGCCCGGAGAAGCCACAGTACAGGTAAGTGCCTTTTTTCTTTTAAATGTATGTTGTAATATTTTTTATTAGGGGGATTGGGGGTAAGGAGCCTTTTTTGGTCGGGTTGGGGGATGGCTAACTCAGCTCCGCTGTGGAGTCGGAGTTTTGCCTACAACTCGGCATTCTCAGCAGAGCGCAGAGTAGGCAAAACTCTCCACACTCTGCTGGCGTTGCGGCGTTCTCTGCCCACCCTTACACTTCATACCCAGTGCACAGCAAAGTGATGATTAGACAGTAATATCCAATGCATTTTTATCCTCTCGTATCTTGGTCCCTTCGCCCCATTATCACAATTGGCCCACATAATCGTATTGTGTGGAGTTGGTGGTCAATGTGGTGAGCAGTGGAATAACGCATTGATCCAGTTAGATTCAGAGTATAAGATCAGTGCTTTCTGACAAACTGGACTACCAAGTTATTTTGCTCTTACCAAGTTTTTATTATCAGCTCTTAACTAGACTCAGACCCCTGATTGCCGTGGGTCAACGTTCAAGTAGTTGGTTTGGAGCTTATTATGTTCACGTTGAAGATTTGATATAAAGACCAATGAGTCTTAGTTCATTCTTCTCTGTTATCAAAGATTTCACCAACTCATTTTTCTCAGGAAGTTTTTTTTCCCAACATTTCTAGCGTTTTTTTCATAATTTATGCAAACATTTGTTTCCTGTTCCTTGGGAGCCTATATCTGAACCTCCACAAGAATAACACAATTTACTTTGTGTCATTCTGATTCCCCAACAGAGACATTACTATCAACACAACAGTCTCTTTGATCTGTTTCATTCTGGACTTGTCTGTTGCTCTAACATGAACTACAAATTATTTATGCCAAAGGAAATCATATATAGCTTGGTACTGATTAGCTGCCCCCAGCCCCCAACAGCTGTGAACTGCCATTCTGATATCATTCTTTTCAGCACTCATAGAAATCAGCTTTTTAAAGGTGACAGCACAAAGGAAATTATATTTGAAGAAGGTTTATTCAGCTCCTTACAATGACCCCTAGCATGACCCTGGTACTCAGCAAGTGTCCCCAGCTTTCCTTCTCAGAATCCACAATCCAGATTCCGGAAGCAAAAGCAGCCTAGTTGCTAGGAAACACAACACAACTCAATTTGTCCACCAGAGGTCCACAGGTACAACAGCGGTAGTTCATCCATGGGGTGCTGGCTCTGATGCTGGCTCTTTCCAAAGCCACCACTTAGGGGAGGGCTCCTGGCTCTTTACCCCAGATGCAAACTTTTTTATTGGAGCCCTGAGCTACTATTAAAATTATATTTCAATAAGAAAAAGGCAAGTCTGAACTGTTCCTTTATGATGCAGCCATTGAGGCCACTCTGAGTGGTGGCAATAAAATACTGTTTTCTATTTCTGCAGCAATCATTTTTATCTACTTACCATATGGTTTTTAGATTGTGAATCAGAGAGTCATTTCAACAACTAATTTTTCTCAGGAAGTTTTTTTTACCAACATTTCTTGTTTTTTTCATAATTTATGTAAACATTTGTTTCCTGTTCCTTGGGAGTCTGTATCTGAACCTCCACATGAATAACACTCAGTTTACTTTGTGTGATTCTGATTCCCAACAAAGACATTACTATCAACACAACAATCTCTTTGATCTGTTTTATTCTGGGCGTGTCTGTTGCCCTAACATGGACTACAAATCATTTATGCCAAAGGAAATCATATATAGCTTGGTTCTGATTAGCTGCCCCCCCCCCCCCCACCAGCTGTGAACTGCCATTCTGGTATCGTTCTTTTCAACACTCATAGAAATTAGCTTTTTAAATGTGATAGCACATAGGACAAGATATTTGAAGAAGGTTTTTTCAGCTCCTTACAATGACCCCTAGCATGCCCCTGATCTTCAGCAAGTGTACCCAGCTCTCCTTCTCAGAATCCACAATTCAGATTCCGGAAGCAAAAGCAGCCTAGTTGCTAGGAAACACAACACAACTCAATTTGTCCACCAGAGGTCCACAGGTACAACGGCGGTAGTTTATCCATGGGGTGCTGGCTCTGGTGCTGGCTCTTTCCTAAACCACCACTTAGGGGAGGGCTCCTGGCTCTTTACCCCAGATGCAACCCTCTTTGGAGCACTGGGCTTCTATCAAAATTATATTTCAATAAGAAAAAGGCAAGTCTGAACTGTTCCTTTATGATGCAGCCATTGAGGCTAATCTGAATGGTGGCAATAAAATACTGTTTTCTATTTCTGCAGCAACCATTGTTATCTACTTACCATGTGGTTTTTAGATTATGAATCAGAGAGTCTTTTTGCTCCATGCCACACAAAAGCGTCTGACAAGCCAGCCTCTATTAGAGCTGCTAATTTACTTATCATTGACTTGACATTATATTGTCACTCTGAGTGACATACAAGAAGTACATCAGGCTGACACGCATCTTCTGATGCTTGAACTGTGCACAGTTTGAAGAAAGAAGATAGAATGTGGTAGACTCGCTGAGGCTGCAGCCAAAAACAGGCACTGCTCACTTTTTGCCACTACTATGTAGTTAACATTTAATGTTAGACTTTAGCTGACGAATAAATAGGTCTAAAGAAGTCATGTTTGTTTGTTCCTGGTCCAGTGTCACTCTCCTGTTTGTCAGGGACATTACAGCCATGATTATGTATTTTCTGTATAATTTCAATATAGGCTTGCAATCTGTTGATTGCAGTATCAGAACAGTAGATGAAGCAAGCAGCATGCAACACATTGATTTCATAAGACTCAAAAGAGGCAATGATAGCGCTGAAAGAGTCCACATTTTTTTCTCCAGAACCAGTTCAATAAGTGACGTACAAAAACGGGCTCCAACTCTGTGCCAAGCTTTCTTCTTCGAGGTGACAGATCTTTGCCACCGTTTTTGAATGGATGCTAAACCAAATCAAGTCAATCATCATCTTAGTCTATTGTGTAAGTTCAGTCAATGATGAAGGTTTTAAGTTAGTGTTAAAAGTTTATTTCTCTTTGATAGAGTAGTAAATTATTTTTATTTCTCTTCATCCTATCAGTAATTCAGATAAATCTGTTTACAGAAATTATCAAGAAAAATATGGTTAGAGTCATCAATAATGTAAAACAATGTCCGTGTTCCATACAGGATTAAACTCTTATTCTAACTAAAAGGGACATAACCTAATTAAACTCAGAAAGAGTTCCTGGAAAAGAGCAAGATCAAAGGAGCATCAACATCATATCAGAAAATAAGTAGTTGAACTCCCTATAAAGAGTAGTTCATGAAACTCAGCCGGGTCTCATCTCTCAAAATATTAGCATACAGCTAGAATAGCAGACCGTACAGAAAAAATTCTCATCGGGGAAAGGTAAAGGATAAAAAAGGTGCAGCATTAGCCACGTCCATCAAGATAAAGAAGGAAAAAGGAATAGTCACCTCCAAAGTGGCAGGCAACAGAATCACTGTCAGCAGTAGTCTACAGCAATCACAAAAGCTCTGGGAGCAAGGGAAACTGAGATGCATCTGCTGTATCTAACTAGAAATACATATAAAATACATGAGAACATACTAAGAACAAAGTTTACGATCTGATCACTCCAGTTCAATGAGAAGACATCTTCCAATGGTAAGCCACATCTTTTTCCTTTCCCGATACAAACACATAAAGTTTCACAATGTACCTTTCAAAAGAATCAGATACTAATAAATGCGGGCAAACCTGGGAATGTCCGTCCTTGGTTTCCAGGGAAATCTGCTGCAGTACATTCTACAGTTAATTCAATGTTTCACTGAGCAACAATGAACTACCCTAAGACAGGAACATTTGCTTACACATTTTTAGTTGAGTAATGACATTCCTAACAATTGTAGGGAAACCGTTGGACTTTGGAAGGATGAAATGTACTATTCTCACTTCAGTTTACACAACACTAGGGAAACAGCTGGTATTTTGAGGGGTTACATTTACTATTTCCTCTATGCAACAGTAGGGAAAGCATTGGATTTCCGAGGGATAAAATGTACTATTCCCACACCAGTCTACACAACAGTAGGGAAATAGTTGGGCTTTGGAGGGGTAAAATTCACTATTGCCACTCCAGTCTGTGCAACAGCAGGGAAATCACTTGATTTTGAAGGGGTAAAATATACTATTTCCACTTCAATCAGGGCAACCGTGGGGAAAGGGTTTGACTTTGGATGGGTGAAATGTAATATTCCCACTCTAGTCTCTGCAACAGTAGTGGAAATATTTCACTTCAAACAAATAGGACACTTTAGTCCACACACTTTTACTCTGCATGTCATTACCCCGCAGTTCTTACACTGCAAATCAATGCAGGGCTTTACAACGCAATCCATTACAACGCAATCCCCATTACATCGCAAATAACTATTTTAACTCCATGGCGGCATTACTTTGGGGAATGCGTTGTAATAGTTCGCTGTGTAAACCCCATGCGTTATAAAAGATTTTGCGGAGTAAAAAATGCAGGGTATTAGCATGTGGAGTAATGCATGCAGGGTAAAGGATGGTTCCCCTTCGAACACATTACATATATGAGTAACCCCATGAAGGTAGAAAAAAATAATAAACTCCTAATTAAGAAATTTAAATTAACATAATATATGTCTGTGTGTGTGGGTGTATTTAAAAAATGAAAAACAATTAATCAAATGACATAATTACTTTAAAAAATATATATTATTCAATTAATAATTAATTACCTTCCCACCCTGTAACCCTACAAAACTAGAAGTCTACAGCTAAAATATAACTAACAAAATAACTAGGGGCATGGCTGAGGCACCGAAGATGGCAGCCATGTAAGAAATCAGTTCCGCACTGGCCCAATATTGATCCTGCCATATCAGCTGCTGATGTGGCCGCAACTAGTCCCAGAGGTCCTGGTTGGCACCAAAGAGCATGGCTGATTGTGATGTAAGGATAATTCCAACGGGGGAGAAAGTGAAACCCCCCCTTCATGCTGCTGAGCTACCTCATGTTGCCGTTGGGGCTTGCCTGGAGTAAAGACGACACTTGTTGGTGAGCAGGAGTTGAGGTGAGGGATGGATCACCCCGAAGAAGACGTGGAATCAAGAGTTTGTCCTCCATCCTTTGAAGTGACCAGGGTGTGCATCCTCATGTACCTAGGTGGCAGGGGCCTGGAAGCATAGGCAAAGTTTGTGGCAGAGGGCTGAGGACTGCCAGGGCCACCTGACAAAGGACTGAAGGCAGGCGTGGTGCACATGGCAGTTCAGTGGAGTTAAAGATACTGAGACGACCTGACAGATGATTTAAGCAGGTAATCCTGAGGTGAGCCCCTGGTGATGATGTTGGAGGTCGGGCCAGCATCAAGGCCCGGTGGGGGAATTGATTGGAGGACCAGAGAGACATGCACTCCGCCCGAGTTTTAGGGGCCCTACTAGGGAACTGCCTAAAGACACAGTGTGGGGAAGAGGGCCTGAGCCTGCACAGGAGACCGGAAAGAGGCTGGACCAACAATTAGAAAGTGGTCAGGAGGCCCAAGGAATGCGGGGACTCACTGATGATACAGCAAGAATTGCACTGGACCCCCCTGGAGTGGAGATGCCCTCCTCCCCTCTGCGATAGGGAGAGCTGAGAGTGCGGATGCCAAAGGGGAGGCCCTGGAGAGATCTACCGTGCCCTGGTCACTGACTCAACACAGAGGAGAGCTGTCTGGGAACTGTTGCCTAAAGAGATAGGCCCTGAATCACAGAGTGGAGTGGCTGGATTCTACTGAGAGTGGGGCCCAAGACAATACAAGAGTTTGGGGGGTCAGGACATCCTGATACAAACTGGGACTGCCTGAGACAAGGGGGCCCTGATCAGGACTCTGGCTCAGTTGCAAAGTACGGAGGCCTTCTTTGCATGAGTAGAAGTGATGACCACCCATAATTGCACTGGTGTAGGGGACAACCCAGAGAGTTGGGCGACTGAGGCCTTGGTGCACATCATTGGCAGTGGTGAAGTTCGGTGACCAGGCCCCATGACTAAGAGTGATAAAAGGGGCCACTCCCAAATCAGTCTTGATGCCACGCCAGTAACGACCTGCTCCCAGCCTCTAGTATATCCCCTAGACCACTTGATATTTGAACCCCCCACAGAGATTAGTGTTGCCATGGGAAAATTAAAGCAAAGACGAAGGGTCACACAACGGAGCTGAGAGATGCATCAAGAGGTCAAAGGAAGAAGTGAGCGATGCCACTGATATCTCGATTCACACTCAGTTAGACAAAGTGCTGGCCGGACACAAAGACTACATTGCACCAAGATGTCGGCGTGGTGTCTGTCAGCCTGGGCCTATTGCACGCAGAACATTGCAAACTGGTGGAACAAGCGAAAGTTGTGGGACATTCGGTGAGTGAACTCAAACTGGAACAGCAGGTAATGTCCCGTAAAGTAGATGACTTGTAGCTAGGGTGTCTTCTCTCAAGAGACAGGCTGAGGATGCAGAGGGCTGCAACCACTGCAGTAATATTAGAATGGTATGAATTCCTGAAGCACAGAGGGTTCCTTGAGGGCTGGCTCTGCTGTACAGTGGCACCGGGCCATCTCTCACAGTTCTTTGCCCTCAAGAGGGCAAATCAAGTGTCAGCCTGTCCTCTGGTGATGGTGCAGCCTCCACGCCAGAGTACCAGCCTGTCCTCTGGCGCCAGTGCAGCCTCCATACCAGGTGATAGCGTGGCTCCTTTATTATAGAGATCGAGACATTATACTACTGAAAGCCCACACAAATGGTCCTTTACCGATGGAAAACAGCAAGGTGTTACTGTTCACAGATTTTACCACTAAAGTGCAGGCTCAGAATACAACATTCCTGGAAGACAAAAAGGCCCTCCGTGAAGAGGGCATCCAGTACTCATTACTGTTCCCTGCTAAGCTCCAGACCATCTTTAATGCCCCAGAGTCTGTGTGGAGCTGGTTGGAAGCCTACAAGACACGGTCACAAAGCAGGGCCTAAGTTTGCAAGAATGAAAACGAGAAAGAGACTCAGCCGATCAACCCTGAAGGCCCCCTTGAAGAAACCCTCATCCTCCCAAATGTAGCATTAATGAAAATCAGCGTTACAAGTTGTGGCCAAGATAATGTTGAGCAAAAGACAGACAAATGATGGACGGAATGCAGAACAAATCAAACCATTCCCCCCCAATCAAGAGATCTGGATTAAATCCATCATTCTTTTGCTTGCCATACCACCCTAGTTTAGACCTGGCCATATGCAAATCAGTCTTGACCCTGTGCCTCATGGGAACAGTCCAGCCCGAACTGCCAAGCCAGGTCCTCCCTGGACCAGAAACAAGCATCCTAGGACCGGTTTCGGGGTTTCACCCCTCTTCAGCCAGAATAGCTTGATTCCAGTGGCACAGTGAGCACAGGACCCATGTCGGAGCATACCTGGAGCACTTAGGGTGAGAAAGCAAAAGACAGACAATTGATGGATGGAATGCAGAACAAATCAAAACATTCACCCCCAGTCAAGAGATCTGTGTAAAATCCATCATTCTTTTGCTCACCATGCCACCCCAGTTTAGACCTGGCCATATGCAAATCAGTCTTGACCCTGTGACTCATGGGAACAGTCCAACCCGAACTGCCAAGCCAGGTGCTTCCTGGACCGGAAACAAGCATCCTAGATCATGTTGATGCAGCAATCGGATATAGGCACAGATATGCCTTCATATCATAAATCAGTAGTCTCTGACTCTTGGGGAACCGTCATGAGTAACATGATTCTGCTGGTAGTAAACCCGAGATCAGTGGATGAGTTAATTAGTAAACTGCCAGAGACTCAGTACGATTCACATCTTAGACAGCCTACCTATGCCTCTGGAACAGAAGCTGTTAACTAGATGGGGAGACCCAACAATGAAAAGTTATAACTTAGAAGATATAATTGATCAGAGACCTCGGGGGGCACTACATTGATCTAATACTGGGAGTTATGCTGTTGTGGGGTAAGAACATACAGCACTACTTTACTCAACACGGACCAGATTGTCCCTACTAGGAGACTAGAGGAGACCTTCTTCTCATGATGATTTCTTTTTCTAGTTTAGGGAGGTTAGCCATTGCAACACTACCCTGGGGAGAGGGAGTTAATAGTTGGGGGTTTTACTCATTTGTCCAGAGGGTCACGCTGGAGCTCTTGCCACTGAGAAGAGGTTGGGTGGTTGGGGGGGGGGGCGGGGGAAGGAGTGTGGAACAGGATTTTTTTTTTATGTCGGATACACGTGTACAGCACAGTGAAGAGAAGCTATTGTCCTGGAATGTACTTAGGATAGGATCCGTGGCCACACGACATAATAATCACCGATGTTTATGCAGAAAGTGAGCCTATATAGTAATGTAACTGCTGCGGAGGGCATATTTTTGAGACGTAGATGGCATGGCCAACTTTATGCAACCACATACTCTTTCTCCAGAGGAACATTGGTATGGATTAGAGCAGGTACGCATTTTGAAACCACCCAATCTCAAATGAACCTGGACAGACAATATGTCCTATTCAAAGGTAGGTTTTTGGGTAGAGAGGTCACGCTGGGAAGTATTTATGCCACAAATCAGGACCCGGTCCTGTTCCCACGGACATTGTCTGACCTTTGTCCTCTATCATAGCAGATGACCTCCTATTGGGGTTGGACTGTGATTTAGATAGACCCACTCCCCTATTGCACAGGACACTGGTATCTAAGACCACGCAGGGCTTTTGAGATTGGATGGAGTACTGGGGCCTCCCGGATGTCTGGAGGCTTCAACATGGTCTAACACAGAATTATTCCTATTATTCTAGTTTACATAGCCTACACACACAGTTGGATATGTTTTGTCTGCTCAACCCAACTCAGTATAGCAGTGACTCATACTGAGTATTTGGGGCGTACATTATCAGTTCACAACCCACTGCTCCTGACATTCGGCACTTTGGCTGAAACCGCAGTGACTCCTACGTGGCGTCTTAACTCAACCCTGTTAGACGATGCATGTTTTAGAGACGCCTTACAGATGGCTATCTCTGACTATTTCCAATGTAATCACGGCATGGCTTGTTGAAAGGGATGACTTTAACATGCTGGTGAGAGGCCATTGTATGGGACAGACTGTGGGTGTATGAAGAGAACTCCATGAGGAACTCTCTGCGCTTGAAAACAGCTTGCATGATCTAGGTAATACATTGGGTTCTGCAGCTCACACTCAGCCGCGATACACAGACATGAGAGGCAAATATAATGCTGCTTTAGAGTGTTTAAGATGCCTGGACTTATGAGATTATCAGACGAAGGTACATGAGGAGAGGGGCATGTCAGGCAGGCTTCTGGCATAGCTGGTATGATCAGAGATTAGAGGCGCACCCATCACCCAGATACTAACAGAGGACATGATTATACTACACTCGCCCAGGGCATCAATGCAGTTTTCTGTACATATTACGAAACTCTTTACAAGGACCCAGGGGCTCAGTCACTTGAAGACTTTGAAATGTTTTGATGCTGCTGCTGAGGACGGTGGACCCAGCTGTGAGGAAGTTGGACTCGTAACAGTTCAGGAAATAAGTTTGCCATCAAGGAGAGAACCAATGGAAAACCACAGCTCCAGACGGACTTCCGGCAGAGTTTTACTTTGCCTTTGCATCCACCTGATGGCCCCTCGGTTGGAAAAACTGTATAGGGAATCATTATGTAGGAGGTCACTGCTGAGTACCGTCTCCTTGCCATGTTAAACATAGATTTTAAGACTCTTAGAAAAATTCAAACTATGAGATTGCTCCCACATATGCCGGGCCTCCTTAATGAAGACCAAAACCTTTTTTAACGACTAGGTCTACATATGGTAATCTCCACTGACTTTTTTATATTATCCATCATCATGAAATTGAACTCCACCCAGATGTTATAGTAATGTTGGTTGATTTAGAGAAGGCATTTGATTCAGTAAGATGGGAATGTGTACATATGGTCATGAAGCGGATGGGTTTAGGCGAGGGATGGCTTAGATGGGTATGCTTGTTGTATACCCGCCCTCGTAGTATGGGTAAGGACGGGGGGATCATCTCAACATCATACGGCATTCGAGGCACCAGGCATAGTTGCCCATTGTGCCCCCTTCTGTTTGCTTTAGCCATTGAACCACTAATGGAGTGCTTCTGACAGAAGGGTGCATGTCATGGTCTACTGCTTGAGGGAAGACAACATATTTCCTCATAAGCGAATGACTTAATATTATATTTGGGCAATGGGCATCTAGGGGTAGCTCATGCTTTGAAGATCCTGGAGAAGTTTTTAGGGTTAGCGGGCCTCAAGATGAATAAATCAAAGACTTGTGTTTTTCCTGTGATATTCAGGAGACAGCAACCGACTGGTTTTCCAACAGAGCTTGCCTGGTCTCCACAGTCTTTCAGATATTTGGGTATACAGGTATTCCATACTTTGGAGCATCTCCAGGAAGGCACCCTAGGGCCAGTATTGAAATCTCCAAAGGATAGCACAGAGTTCTGGAGCTCTCTTAAGTTGCTGGTAATGGCTTGCATGGCCTTGCCCAAGATGATCATGCTTCCAAGACTCATATTTCTTTGTAAATCTCTTTGTGGTTGTGTCACGCACTTGGTTCCAGGGCTTGGACACCTTACTGCAGAAGTTAATTTTGGGATGGCAGGCAGAATAGAGTTTCCCTGGAGGTGCTGAAGAGGACTCCTTAGGATGGGGGTTTGGGAGACTCCAACTCGGAACTCTACTATCTGGCAGGTCAAACCCAGTGACTGGCACAATAGATGGATGGTAGAGGACTTTGGACACTTGGCCCTATAGGCTTAGTGGGCAACCAGGGACTGCTGCTGGCAAAGCTCCTTCATCCCAAAGTGGTTATTCCCACACTAGGAGTTTTGCTGCAGGTGGTGCTGAAATGCTGACAGAGATGCCTGGCGCATACGTCCGGTGCCCATCTTTATGCACCAGACCTGCCCTTGGTGGGACTCACACATGGTGATAACCTTTCTCCTTGCACTGGGGTCAATTGGCTGGGTGGACAACAGCTGGCATCATTACGATGTGTGACTGTTTTCAACAGGGGGGATGTATCCCCCGGATGACTTCCTAACCCAATGATCTACCCCAGGCCAGTTTTTGACCTATCAATGTTTGGGGACCTATGGTCTAAAGGCAGGCAGTAGCCCAAGACTCATGGTGTCCTCCAGGCACTTGAACCTAGGTGCAGCATGTCATCTGGTGCAGTAGCTCTATAGAGCACAATTAGAAATGTTTACAAAGCCCTTTCATCAGACTAGGAAATGATGGGGAGCGCTATTGAACAGAGAGTTGACAGATACAGAATGGCATAGAGAAATGGGAAGCCCAAAATGTGTCCCCGGGAATACTAAATTTAAGTTTATCTAATTCAATTATTTACATATGACTTATCTGACCCCACACAGACTGTATGTTATGCATGGGGACGATGAACGGTGTTGCCCAAGATGTGGGGAACCAGAGGAAGGGTTTGCACACATGGCGTGGAAAGCTCTGGGCTACAGGGCTTCTGTACTGCAGTAGTAACTGTCATTAATAGAGTGCTGGTTTCCTCACTCTCCTATACAGCAGAGGTTGGCCTCTTGGGTTTGTTTTCTAGACCCAAGGCCAGTAAGGTGGGATCTAGATGTGTAGACCTAGCTTTGGTCCAGGCAATTGTGTCTCAATGAAATGGATGGCAGGGACAGACCCTGCTGTGACAGCTTGGGAACAAGATGTGGACGTATTGCCCAGAGCCGAATAGAGGGCATTAATGAGAGATGATGCCCGGGCAATTCACTGTTGCATATTGGCAGGGCTCTGGAGGGAAATGTTGGGAGCATGGCATAGTAGGAGAGAGTACGTTAATGGGGGTAGCACCAGTGAAACGCAATGAGATGAGCAGGCCATGGACCACCCTTGAGGTATACCACTTATTTATTGTGAAGTAGATTCGAACGCAGAGTAATTAGATGCGCGGCCCCAGGTCCCTTCCCAGTCACCGCACACTACATACATATGTGACTGCAGAACCACCCCCCTTGGTAAAAATAGGAATATTTCAGACATGCCTTCAGGTACGACCTTCTGGATGACACTGATCTACATTAAATGGTTATTTGTTTTGTTTAGTATGCTTACAGTTTAACTTATTTGTCGGTAGTAAGACCATCACTATGACTCCCTGGGGGTCCTTATTGGAGAAGAGCAGAATTACATTTAATTGAAGATAGTGCTGTAAGGAAGATCAGAAAATAAAAGACAAAGTTATTGAGTATTATTAAAAACCTACTACACATTAGATTGAGAAAAGTATGGGCTACTATGGAGGTCTGTTTTAGTGTACAGACCATGCGTAACTATTAGATGTATGACTCTGCTTAATATGTTTCTTAATGCGTAAAGATTTACATTGGAAAAAAATATATAAAAGCAGTTAGATAATTGGAAGTATATGTCCCATAATATCTATTGCTCTTATTAACATGTTTACGTTTGTGTGTAGAAATGCCAATTATGACTTATTTTAAGAAAACATAAAAAATAACAAAATACCTATTCCAAAATGGATATATTTAACATAAAGTAAATAATCAATAACCAATTAATAATACATTGATTTTTTTTTGATTTTTTTTTTGAAAAACCTTTATTGTTCACAGTGTCATCATCCTATAGCGTACATTCACCATCCAAAGTGTCGAGTCAGTTAGACAATAGGTATATGCTTCCAGACAGTATGACACAGCCATTCAGCCGGCAACCCGGGGGTCCGGCGGCGCTATACACGGTGGTATTATTACAGTCATTAGGTGTGTATTTTGTTAATCGGCAGGTCTATGTTGCTTTTTGGTGTTTTGTTGTGGTGTTCCTTATTCGCAGTGTCAGCAACAAAGATGGCGCTATATACCAGCCCGCACCGCGGCCACCGCGGCCGCCACCCATGTCCCTATCTAGAGTTGTGCAGGTCTTCGCGGTTAACCTCAAGCGGAAGGGCCTCTGGTCAGCTCAGCGTTAGCTATAAGCTACAACAGAGGGACCCTGAACTAAGAAATATGTGAGGAGAGTGTCAGGGAAAAATTCTAATTAGCAACAGGGACTTCCTACACCTATATACTTTAATTTAAGGCTGTGCGTCCATATGAATAAAGTATTGCCCACAGACTAGGTGTACAAAAAATATATGACTAAGTCATTTATTAAATTTTTTTCATTTTTTTTTTTTTGGAGAGACTATTAATTGTCCATTTTGAATTGAAAATAAATTACAACATTTAGACAAAATCATCATGTCAACAACAGAGCACACCATAAAGACATGAATAAAAAACATTAAAGCACCATACAAAGCTGACAGAAATACGAAAAAGAATCATGTGATACAATACAGTTTTTTTCTAAAAAAGACAATAAATCATAAAAACTACAACAAAATACAAACGCCAAGACAAGCGCCAACGCGCGTTTCGGAGCTATACAATATATACAGGCTCCTTCCTCAGGGCATATAAGTAGGTCTTTCAGGCGACAGCACGAACTAAGCACATTTTCTTGACAAACGTCAAATGGTGAAGAAGTTGACAAGGATTCAAAATTTACACCCGTAGGTCTGTGGGCAAAAAATAAGGATAAGTACATATGCTAAGTATTTATGAAGGTTTGAGGCTGGAGTACAAGGAGAGAAAAAAAGAAGCAGATAAAAGGTGATGAACAAAGAGCGACCCAGACTAAGAAAAAATCTTTTTTTATACAAGAAATAGATATACACACCAAAGGAATTCAAGGTGCACGACAAAGAAAACATAGTGAAAGGGATAAATAAAGAAAGGTGAATCAGGAAAGTGATAATAGTAGTAGTAAGAATACCAATCACCTATGTGCGCCATTTTAGAAAGTGGACCACCTACTTGAGACGTTATTAATTTCCGCAAAGGCATCCAAGCTGGGATAGCTAATATAATTTACTTTATGTAGCTAGAGGGAAAAGATGAGACATGGGTGAAACAGACTAGTGGAAAAACGGTCGTTCGCTATATTTATCACCAATTAGGTTAAAAGTAGACATACTGATGTGAATATTTATACGCGAATAAGAACAGAGGAAGTGACACCGAGTTTATAAATAACATAGAGTAATTGGAGTTAAACCTTTAGAGTATAAACTTTATTACTCAGAACATAATGTGATAGAATAACGCGTTCACCTGATTGAATATCCTAATAGTCTCAAAAGAGGCCTAAAGGAATTTACACAATATAGCGAACGACCGTTTTTCCACTAGTCTGTTTCACCTATGTCTCATCTTTTCCCTCTAGCTACATAAAGTAAATTATATTAGCTATCCCAGCTTGGATGCCTTTGCGGAAATTAATAACGTCTCAAGTAGGTGGTGCACTTTCTAAAATGGCGCACATAGGTGATTGGTATTCTTACTACTACTATTATCACTTTCCTGATTCACCTTTTTTTATTTATCCCTTTCACTATTTTTTCTTTGTCGTGCACCTTGAATTCCTTTGGTGTGTATATCTATTTCTTGTATAAAAAAAGATTTTTTCTTAGTCTGGGTCACTCTTTGTTCATCACCTTTTATCTGCTTCTTTTTTTCTCTCCTTGTACTCCAGCCTCAAACCTTCATAAATACTTAGCATATGTACTTATCCTTATTTTTTGCCCACAGACCTACGGGTGTAAATTTTGAATCCTTGTCAACTTCTTCACCATTTGACGTTTGTCAAGAAAATGTGCTTAGTTCGTGCTGTCGCCTGAAAGACCTACCCTATACGCCCTGAGGAAGGAGCCTATATATATTGTATAGCTCCGAAACGCGCGTTGGCGCTTGTCTTGGCGTTTGTATTTTGTTGTACTTTTTATGATGTATTGTCTTTTTTAGAAAAAACTGTATTGTATCACATGATTCTTTTTCGTATTTCTGTCAGCTTTGTATGGTGCTTTGATGTTTTTTATTCATGTCTTTATGGTGTGCTCTGTTGTTGACATGATGATTTTGTCTAAATGTTGTAATTTATTTTCAATTCAAAATGGACAATTAATAGTCTCTCCAAAAAAAAAAAAAAAATGAAAAAAATTTAATAAATGACTTAGTCATATATTTTTGGTACACCTAGTCTGTGGGCAATACTTTATTCATATGGACGCACAGCCTTAAATTAAAGTATATAGGTGTAGGAAGTCCCTGTTGTTGCTAATTAGAATTTTTCCCTGACACTCTCCTCACATATTTCTTAGTTCAGGGTCCCTCTGTTGTAGCTGATAGATTTTCCCCGCCACGTTGCCGTGAGGGTTTTCTCGTTGCCCTATAGGCTGGAATCTAATTCTCTAATTTTTGGACAAAGAAGAACTAACTACCAGGGCCCTAGAAGAAATGCTCATTTTTTAGGCAACAGACAAGGCCATATCAGAGGACGATACAGAAACCCAGAGAGGGGCTCTTACCAACAATCAGAGAATCCCCCCCAATTCCTACAGACCCGCAGGAACCAATATTGGAGAGAATAGAACCTATGCATGATAGTAACTTTGCTCTGGATGTATCTAGTAATATAGCTCTAGTCCCTATCCCTTCTACCTCTAAGGAATCCACACCTAAGGGACCTGACATTTCTGTTGATAGCGCTTTTGCTAAATATCCTCTGACAATTCCTGTTTTCAATCTCTCTAAAATTAAATTAGATACTTCTGTTCTCAAATTGTTATCTCGAGTACTTTCGTTTGTCCCCACCACCTATCTTGACAGATTTAAAGTAACAACTGACATCCAGTCTTTCTTCCGCAAGATAAGACTCAAAAGATTCTTTGAAGACAAACCACCTCAAATTGAGGAGAATAACACTGGGTTCCGGCCTAAATCAATCTTTACGCCATCCTTAGATCAGATCGGGGCTGAAATTGATATCTTTGAGAGAGTGGTTAGTTCTAAAATACAAAAACTACTCACCTTTGTACCCAAACCAGAGTACAATCTAGACTACTCAGAGTATCAGGCCTTTAAATCATTGGCCAACAACTCTGAACTGACTATTAAGCCGGCGGACAAGGGAGGAGGGATTGTAGTCCTTGACAGCACTATGTATAAACAACAAATTCAAGCTATGCTCGACATCCCTGAACACTATATTAAATATAGGACATATCCGGAACGAAGTATCAAAGCCCAGATTCTCAACATTACTCAGAAAGCTTTGGAAAGAGGGTCTATATGTGAACAAGAGTTTGACTATTTAAATACAGAGTTTCATCGAATACCCATTCTCTACGGAATTCCCAAAATACATAAAAACTTGACTCTTCCTCCTTTTAGGCCTATTGTATCCACTATTGGATCACTTACTGAGCCGCTCTCCAAATATATAGATACCTTTCTACAACCCCTGGCATCTAATTTACAGGGCCACATTAAGGATACAGGACATCTTATTAGTGAAATTGAGGGCATTCATTTTAATACTCACACTGACTTCCTTGTGTCTATGGACGTAGAAGCCCTATATACTAATATTCCATTAATAGGAGCCCTGGAAGCGGTTAAACAAACTCCTATCAATAACAACTGCCCAGGTGATCGATTGTTCTTATTGGAATGCCTGGCTATCGTCTTAAAAGAAAACTATTTTGAATTCGAAGGTGAAATCTTTAAGCAAATACAAGGAGTAAGCATGGGCGCTGCCTGTGCGCCTAATGTAGCTAACATCTACATGGGACAATTTGAAACTATGTTCATATTCAATGAGATAGCCCCATTCAGTGAGAACATTCTAAGGTGGCATCGATTTATCGATGACATCTTTTTTATCTGGAGAGGCCCTAAAGAACAGCTAGATGAATTTATTCTGTGGATTAATCTCTGCGATACTCATCTCAAATTTAGTCCCAACATTAGTCAAAATAAAATTGAATTCCTTGATATTTGGATCGAAAATGTTGATGAAAAGATTGAGGTTAGTCTTTATACCAAACCTACAGCTAAAAACACTCTTCTCCAGTACTCAAGTTACCATCCTCGTAGTCAAAAAGATAACATCCCGTTCAGCCAATTCCTGCGTCTCCGCAGGAATTGTACCACCATACAGAATTATGATCTAAATGCTGAACAACTTAAAGACAAGCTCTACAACAGAGGGTATCCTTATAAATTGATTAAAAACGCCTACAAAAGAGCCAAATACTACGACAGAACAGGTTTGTTCCAGAACAAAGAAACCAAAACTGAAGATAAATTGGTGTGTGTGACTACCCACTCTAATATAAACCATAAGATCAGACAAATCATCAACAGTGAATGGCATATTCTTAATTCGGATCACTGCAAAAAGACTCTCCCTAAGCCCATCTTTGTGTTTCGACGCAACAAGAACTTGAAGAATGCGCTAGTTAAATCCAAAGGACTCGTCAATAATTCATTCATCCAGAAATCTATCACAGGTACTAACCCCATCACGGGCACACATAAATGTGGCTGTTGTCATGCCTGCCAATTTGCCATAGTTACTTATAAACTAACGTGGGACAAAAAGACCTTTTTCTTCAAAGACATGACGAATTGCCGTACCCAGCATGTAGTCTATCTTATCCTTTGCCCATGTGGCCTTGGCTACGTGGGCGAAACTAGTAGGGAATTTCGAGTTCGACTTAGTGAACATAAGTCGGCCATTTCCAATCAGCGCCCCGGTGCTCCCCTGGTTTCACATTGGGCTGAAAAGAAACACACTATTCCTGATCTCCGCTGGATGATTTTGGAACATATTCGATCTCCCAGGGATGGTAACATCGACGCTTTTAGACGCAAAAGAGAAGTGTTCTGGATATTTACTTTGCAGACCTATGAAAGAGGTCTGAATGAACACCTCCCATGGGAAAATGCTATTATATAAGCCTCTAATATTTCTGGGTAACGCTTTCATGAGGCCTTAATTCCTCCTACTATTTGCGTACTAGCCCTAGCCTCTAATATTTTTAGGTAACATCTTTATGTGGCCGTAATTACTCCTGCTATTTGCGTACTAGCCCTAATGGGAATAGCTCTTCACCTTTCTTGCCAGTGTCATCATTGCTTCCTAAATACTTATTTCATCTAGTTATTCCCTGGTGAGATGTACAATATTGTGCTGTGAGCCTTTCATTTTGCAGACTCCATTTCAATATTGTTTACTCTTCATGGACTAATTTTAGTTGATCTTTGGCCATTGTACGTTATTTTTACCATCTTAGTCTAAATAGTCAACTCTGTGCGTTGTTTCGCTTCCTATTTAAAAGCCTATTTGTGTATGTGACTGAAGACCCTCATTATGGAATCTAGCTCTTCCCCGTTTTAATATGGCCTCCCATTGCGTGGCATCGAAACTGGTAATTGGACAGTAGTACTTTTTGTCCCTTCTTTCTTTTCGTCAAATTCAACCAGCTACTTCCATTGGACTTCCTTTAGCCCTCTTTCTATCTCTGTCGAATTTTTGCGTAGCCGCTGTGCCTAACTCCTTTTAAGGAAGACGCTCAGATCGGTTCCGATCACTGCCGTAGCATTGACGCTGCTGATCCCGTAGACTGCCATCATCTTCTACTCTAGGTAAGCAACTATTAGCCCGTTAGCATCTGATCTCTCATCCTGGGTAGCATATCGGGGACACTTGTAATTAATCTTCCGGTTTCCCTGTGTGTTCAATATCCTAATCCCTTTAGATACTACGCTGAATTCTGTTTACTAAGGATATTCGTGGCACTCCCAGTAACACTACGGGTCGGTCATGTTGCCGATTTCCCAGGTTACATTTTTCCTCCATTATCGGTAAGTGTACCCTTGGAACCTCATTTCCTTGCCTGTTCTCTAACTTTGCTGGACGGATTCTCTTGCACTTCTTCTCATTATATTTACATTCACCTTTTTACAGAACCTGATCGGCTGTTTTTCCATAACCTATCAACGATGCCCTTAACTTGTGGAAGCTCCTAAATAGTAGAACCTTAATTCTTCAGAATTACATGTAAGCGAGCACATTCAGATCCCTAAAATGACTGTATATAAGTCCTTTCAGCTTACCTTGTGATCTTACTCACGCTACTTCTAGTGCAACATTATGTAGCTAGCGACACTTTCTTTCCCCTATTCCTTGAGTTATAAATGTTTTTCCTTCTACTTCTTTAGAATTCATTTTGCCACGTACCTGATCAGTGGTTGTTGATTATTTTCAAATAAGGAGTGGATACCATGGAACCTAAGGACGGCATTCCTGTGTAAATTCCTTTAGGCCTCTTTTGAGACTACTAGGATATTCATTCAGGTGAACGCGTTATTCTATCACATTATGTTCTGAGTAATAAAGTTTATACTCTAAAGGTTTAACTCCAATTACTCTATGTTATTTATAAACTCGGTGTCACTTCCTCTGTTCTTATTCGCGTATAAATATTCGCATCAGTATGTCTACTTTTAACCTAATTGGTGATAAATATAGCGAATGACCGTTTTTCCACTAGTCTGTTTCACCTATGTCTCATCTTTTCCCTCTAGCTACATAAAGTAAATTATATTAGCTATCCCAGCTTGGATGCCTTTGCGGGAATTAATAACGTCTCAAGTAGGTGGTCCACTTTCTAAAATGGCGCACATAGGTGATTGGTATTCTTACTACTACTATTATCACTTTCCTGATTCACCTTTTTTTATTTATCCCTTTCACTATTTTTTCTTTGTCGTGCACCTTGAATTCCTTTGGTGTGTATATCTATTTCTTGTATAAAAAAAGATTTTTTCTTAGTCTGGGTCACTCTTTGTTCATCACCTTTTATCTGCTTCTTTTTTTCTCTCCTTGTACTCCAGCCTCAAACCTTCATAAATACTTAGCATATGTACTTATCCTTATTTTTTGCCCACAGACCTACGGGTGTAAATTTTGAATCCTTGTCAACTTCTTCACCATTTGACGTTTGTCAAGAAAATGTGCTTAGTTCGTGCTGTCGCCTGAAAGACCTACCCTATACGCCCTGAGGAAGGAGCCTGTATATATTGTATAGCTACGAAACGCGCGTTGGCGCTTGTCTTGGCGTTTGTATTTTGTTGTACTTTTTATGATGTATTGTCTTTTTTAGAAAAAACTGTATTGTATCACATGATTCTTTTTCGTATTTCTGTCAGCTTTGTATGGTGCTTTGATGTTTTTTATTCATGTCTTTATGGTGTGCTCTGTTGTTGACATGATGATTTTGTCTAAATGTTGTAATTTATTTTCAATTCAAAATGGACAATTAATAATCTCTCCAAAAAAAAAAAAAAAAAATTTAATAAATGACTTAGTCATATATTTTTTGTACACCTAGTCTGTGGGCAATACTTTATTCATATGGACGCACAGCCTTAAATTAAAGTATATAGGTGTAGGAACTCCCTGTTGTTGCTAATTACAGCTCAGCGTTAGCGTCATTCTCGCAATGCCGGCCGGAGCGCGACAACAGTGTTTCGGTATAGCTCACTGAGACATAGAAGCTAACGCTTAAGTCCGGCGGATCCAATCTGCAGCTTCGCAATTCGAGTCCATGTGTGGGCTACGCGGCGTGCATCCGTCTCCCCAGCGCAACGCCCTTAGAGCCGCTGATTGTCGGGGTACGTCCAGTATTCAACACAATGTGCCCCTGGCAAGGCCTTACTGCACGCTCTGGACGTACCCGTCCCTGGTAGGGTACGCATGACATCGCTGGTCCGCTGCCAGTGAACAGGGTACGCTAATTAGGGTAGCGCTTCGGGGGCGCCGGACGGCGCATCCATCGTCTGCTATCTGTGATTAGGTAGAAATCCGGTCAGGGAACGTGACCAGTAAACAAACTGTTCCCTACGCATATGCGGCGATAGGGGGAGTAGGGGTTAGGGTCATAAATTCAGGCGGGATCAAGGGGGAGAGGGGGGAGTGGAGATCATCCTGCGTGTGAGCGGGGGGGCCAGCAGTTATCGGGTGGGGCACAGCGGGTCTGCGTGGTGCACGCGGGAAGCAGCGGCCGGGGGGGGGGGGGAGGGGCCCCCAGGTAGATTGGGATCTCAAAGCGCCAACGTCCACGCTTATGTTCTTGGCACGCAGGGTGCTCCGCTGCGGTGAAGAGGGAATGGCAGGGTGGGGCGAAGTGGTCGTGTCTTCTCGTCTGGGTCCTCAGCCAGGCATTATGCGCACTGCTACAGATCTTGGCAGCGTTCACTGGGTGCGCGCGATATCTGTACAGTGATAGATCCCTGGCGGCTGGCCCATTTAGGGCGGGAGTAGGGGCCACGAGAGGCGAGCGGGGGGGGGGCGGGAGCAAGCTCCGTCGCAGTTGTAGGGCTGTCGCTGCCAACCAATTAATAATACATTGATGATGTAACTCATATAAATATAAGACAAGTTACATAATTGATAATCAAGTAAATAATTAATTAACAATTAATAATGAATTGTTATTTATCACTAAATTAACTTCTCACACTATACTCCTACAAACCCAGCAGCCGGGACCTAAAACATAACACAAATAAATAATTATTTCACAATTAAAAAAATAATAATCAATCAAATAATTATTAATTAAAAAATATGGAATTGGTAATTAATTATTATTCAATTGAATTTCCACCCTATACCCCTACTAACCTAGCAACCCACACCTAAAATATAACTAAAATAACTAAAATGTACATAATTATTATCAATCACATCATTAATGATTTGTTTTTGCTTAATTAACTTCCCACACTGTCCCCCTACAGTTCCAACTGCCTACTACAACACTAAACATTACTATAACAAGTAAAAACTAGTCACTTACAATTAGAAACTATATATTTTTTTAAATTTTAACAATTTCAAAAACAATACTAACATATATAATTAATATATGAACTAAAACACATTAAAATAATCCCACCAAATTTTTTTTTACAACTACATTATTGGAAATGATATTAAAGACAGCAATATTCTTAAAAACAATAGTATTTAAAAAAAGATTCTGGACAACAACATTTTTGCAACACAATATCTTTGTGTCACAATAGTTTTTTTCCAACATTTGTGTCTACCAATTTGCACATTTCAATATTTTGTCCAAACACCAAATGAGAATCATAGAAACTACTTTTAGAATCAAGCAAAATGCTGCAAGTAGATATCTTCTTTATGAAAAATAAACTCCCAACAACAAAAGTTAAACATTCATATAAGGTACTAACTTTCAAAAATCAATACTTTAAAACGTTAAAAATTCTGATTTAAGTATTTTCAGTTGTTAATGTTGATTAATACAAACAGATTCAGGCATATAATTCAAGAGTTTAGTCCAAGACTATCTTTATCCGATTACTTAAGGTACAAAAATCAATCTTCTTAAAAGCAGGCATAAAATTTAAAAAATCAAAAATCTGTGATTTCAAAAATTCTGTTTCATTACTCCACTAAGAAATTACTCAGTGTAGATCACCGCCATTCTCAATTTATATCTTCTTGTTGAGGTTCCATGAACAGAAATCGTTAGTCTCCCAGGTAATGTCTCTTTCATCTGGTTCAATATTTGTCAAACATGACCATTCAGGTGCTGCACACTTCTTGTTTTGTACTCTCAGGCTTTCCAGAATCTTCCTCATTCAGATTTGTGACTTGCAACTCTCTTCCTCCTTATCTCAAACCTTTGGAAAATCAGCTCATAACATGCTCTATCTTCATCCAGATTGGTTCCACTTGTCTCGTATTTGTCTTAATCCCTCTCATGATTTGCTCAACTTGCAACTGGAGCACCTTGAACTGCTCTTGGGGATTTCAGAGTTTAAGATTTTGGGATTTGATTTTCTTGTTGTTGTTCCTGTTGTATTCTCTGTGCTCTTTGTTCTCTCTGAACACCCCGTTCGCTTCCCTCTGGATCCACGTAGCAAATTCAAGCTTGACTGTCTAAATTAGTGGTCTGTATCACCCCTTTTTCATCTGCAGCCTTTGCTCTCTTCCTGTGAGATGCATGGATCCAATGGTGCAAACCTCCTGACTTCACAACAGTATTTGTTACTAAGATCACAAGGTATAGACCTTGCTAATGCAGTTCCAATTAATGTTTTTTTGCATGTTTATTCACCAAAACCCAGTCCCCAGCCTATAGGTTATGTCATAGTTGTTTGCTTACTGAAGGTGCCGCCGGATTTACCTGCTGAGAGGTAGAGCATCAAGATCAGCCGATTCTAGCAGTAATTCAGAACCAGATAATCAGTAATATTCACAACTGCAGCTGATGGAATACCAGAAATTCTCATAGCATGGCCCATCAAGATTTCATGAATAGACAACCCATTTTTAGATGCTAGGGGCCCGGACCAAGGACTACATAGTCCAGACTACACCAGCTCTTTGAAGGTGTGGCAAGATTTGCGCAGGCTGCATAAATTGCCATGCGGGACCTGCGCAGGCAAAGATCTGGTCAAACACAGGCCCGTCTGTGCCTATCAGAGCCCAACTGAGGCTGGGATTAGGCTGTATCTCTTGGTTGTGTTATTTATTTCTTTTTGCCTAAATAATTGCATTGTGATCCCAGATCAGGAGCTGTCTCCAAAATGGGCAAGAGGAAAGTGTGTAATCCTGTGGGGGGGAAGAGTAGAGGGATAAAAGAGTAGCTTCCATTACAAATGATCTTACCAGCTCAATGGGGCTATCAATTCTGAGATCAGTTTAGTTGAAAGGAGACTGGAGGAACAGGGTCAATCCTGCCTTCCCTGTGTAGATGCTGAAGTTATGGGTACTACTACCTCCTGAGTTGCTGCCTGGCCCTTTGCTAGTTTTGCATCAGCAATACAGTTTATAACTAGTGCATCCTTAACAATTCTCTAGTTATTGCTCCGGATTCTACTTCCCTTCCAGATAGTTCTTCCCTTGTGAAAAAAAAGGAAATGAAACTCAGCCCTCACGCAACACATCTAAAAAATCAGTAACAAAAGCGATCCGTTCCACCTTTTGAGATGACTTTGCAGGTGGAGGAAGCATCCAAACTCATGAAGTTGATAGATTTGAACACATTGCATCAGGTTGTATGTGAACACTTAGATAAGGAGTTATCTAAGTTAGAATAGAAAATGAAAAGCTTCTGCAATATGGTGATAGATAGAGTGACCAAGATGAAGCAATTAATGTTTGGTGACTTCACAAATCAAGAGAAGTCAGTTAGGGCCCCATCTAATAGTATTGATCAGCCTTTCAGCCATCCAGCTACAGGAGACACAAGGTCCAACAATAAACTCTACCAGCTTAGGCACTGAGATTACTTGTTGGCAAAGCTGCCCTGAGTCTATTCTCTGGGGCAAGACAATGCTGCTAATCCTGCAATATCAGGGCATTACCGCTAGGCTTCTTTTTATAGATCTGAGGATTGAACAACACATAGGGAGGGGACTGAAGTGGTTGGCATCAGGGTATATAACTATTTTTTGGGACTTGAAGCTCTGGAAGAGATTGTCTGGCATCCTGATATGGGCTTTATGTCATGCTCCTTAGTGGTAGGCGATGAGAGCCTGCGTACTCTGTTCATAGTTTAGGAAGGAATCATTGAAACAACATCTACTTCTGAGAGTAGCTTAGAGTATCCAAAGACTTCTAAAGGCAACAGTATTCAATTAGCATCCTAGACCGTTGCAAGTATTTTAAGTAAATTAGATACCCCCAATTGGCCTGAATTCATTTCTCACTTTGATATCAACTGCTGTCAGGAAACTTGAGCAGTTGATCCATTCTTTTCTGATGGACTTTGTTTGTTTTGGACTCTAGCTGAAGGGTCACATCCTGGCAGAGCTCAGAAGTGTTTATGCATTTTAATATCCATTATTAGCGCAATAACTAAGAAGAGAATTGCTGCCTCTACACCCTACTAACAGGATATTCAACTCCCTGGTTTAAAAAACACCTTAATACATAATCTATACTGAAACAACTTTGATCCCAGAAGCAACTCAATTATAATTAATGAATAAGAGGCTGAATTTGACAAATTCTTTGCAAACAGCAAGAGGGTGGTCAATAGTTATATGCCTTATGTGCATTTACCGCCAGAAGAACTCTGTGGGATAATAGATACACATGATCTGCGTCTCAAGCACTTTCTCACCATCATTATGGTGAGGGAGGCCACTTGCTGATAAGGTAATCTGGTCTTGGTAATCTGTCCTAAGAGGGATACATAATTACCTCCCTTCATGGCTGATGGAGCCTGTAGCACCATTGATTTATACTATTTTCTGATGTAATCTCTCTGTGGAAGTCTAACTTTAGTATTTTACCTTATTGCCTTATTGCTGTGGTGACCACAACACGTTGGCCATTAAATTAAATTTGAATTTAGAATAACCTTAGGCTGAGACTAACCAAGACTTTCTAAAAAATTAAAGGTGTAATGATAAAGTGGAAAACCAAGGCTTAATTTGGTTACTGCAAGGATTGTTGAAGAAGAAAATGTAGGTATGTGAGACAGTTCTTGATCTTAAGGCAGAACCGCCAAAGATTACTGATTCTTATTCTGCCATCTGTGTGTCCTTAAAAAAGTTAATGACAGTGGATATCAAGCGACAAGCCCTATAGAAGATTTGATAATGCTTGCAACATGGCACATAGGAACTAATAAATGCATTCAAAAGGAAACCTCCAATCTGTGAGGAAGTCGGGGAATGCAGGAGGGATCACAAGGCTGTGACAGAGTGAAGAAATAGCACAATTAGAAATAATGCCCTAGAAGACCTTCCAACAGTTAGAGAATTAAGGGGCATGGGCGCCTTTGGAGACATCCTCAAATCATTGTTTTTTTATGAGCCAAATAACCCAAAAATGGAAACTTTGATTCAATCAGAGAGCTGGTTTGACCATTTTAATCTTCTTAAGTCATCCAGCAACCTAATAATAAGGGGCTTGTGTTGGAATGTGAGTTTGAAGCACCGGGCAAGGAGTCTTTGTATGCCTCTTTTGTTGTTGATGAGACATTTGCAGCAAGTAACTATCCTCTCCTAGTGAGATGGCTTGGAGGTCACAATTGTACCAAAGTTTCAAAAGGGAGACAGGAATGATCCCTGCTGTTATCGGCCAATATCCTTGCTAGACTCCACAATCAAGGTCCTATGGAGAGATCTCTTAGCAGTATTGGAAACCTGGGCTGAGCAGAAGTTTATTTTATCATATGTACAGCATGGCTTTCGACATGGCTTAGGACCAGCAGAGCAATCACTTAATTTATACCTTATTACTGGAAAATAAACTAAAGTCAAGAGTGCTGCCATACATTTGGCATTTATGGATCCGACTAGTTAATTTGACACAGTCAGTTGCTCGAAACTTTGGTCTATTATGTCTGAGATGGTGGAGAATTTTCCATTTTTATTTATTTTTCTAAAGATCTGCATAGCGATGAATCAGCGATGGTATGCTTTTGTTCGAATGGGGAATGCACAAAGTCAATTAAATCACACTGAGGGTCAGCTAAGGTTGTATATTGTCCCTATTTTTATCTATACTTTATATTAACGGGTTAGTGGACTACCTAGATAAACATGAGAAGGACTTACCACTTGTGTGTCAGCGCCCGGTCCCTGTCCTATTTTAGTCAGATGATACAGTTCTGCTGGCCAGAACTTCAAATGGTCTATAGAGTCTTTTAAATCAATTCACCTCCTTTATGAAGAACTTGGATCTCAACACAAACTTTATTAAGTCCTTCACTGAGATTTGTGGACCCAGAATCACACAAAAATATGTCCATGTAATAGAAGATTCTATGGTGGGTTGGGTCAAGACCATCACATAGGCTTTCCTTTCCACCCATAGCTTGCTTGAGGTCCCTTAATTAGCATCATATATCAACAATGTATTTGATCCAAAGAGAAGATCTTCAGGTTTGCACAAAAACTGGGTCATAAACCAATTAATTAATTGCTCACTTTAAATACGAGTAATTGTATATCTGTATGGAGCTGGTTTGTGGGGCTTTAAAGCAGCATATCAACTTCAGATGTTTTTAAAGTGGCTGCTGGCAGCCCCCCAGGGTTGGCTTGATTTATCATGATGAGGTATGTTTAACCTAAATCAAAGACTACATAAAGAAATGCCCAATTCTGTTGAGGGTTTCAGTGTGGCGAAAGCCTGAGCTGAGTCTCACCCAACAGATTATAAAACACTATTTAACCCTGGATAGAGTCTTTTGTATTCCTTGGTTGATGTCTATAAAAAGTAAATTTCATTCCTCATAGCTCAAAGAGGTTTTTAGTGTCCCAAAAAAGGCTGCAGTAATATGCAAGGAAACAGTGATGCAATTTTATGCGGACACAATTTTAGACCTTTGATTATCTCAGGGAGTAAGTAAGCCACGAGTGCAGTATCATATTGATTTATTGTTCTGGAATGGACCATCATCTTACCTCTTGTGGATTAATAATCATTATCACAGATGTATTTATCACGCTGCAGATTAAATACTGTGCACTTCGTGAATCAGTTTCCCAAATGAGATGTCACCTGCACTGCTGTGTGATCAAAGCACCACCCAGAGCTCTCTGCACTTTAAAAGATTTTGCAAACTTTATTTGTTGCTTACAGAATTTAATCTACTGCCTTTACTGTGGGACTTGAAGATAACAAGGGCTAGGCAGGCGCTACTAGCATTATGGCGATTAGCCTCTTTTAAGACTTGTTTTGCTGCAACCAGAATTTTTTAATGTGCCCTGAGACTAAGCAAATGTTTTGGCTAAGCAGCCTCTTGAATTGCACCTTCAATTATCTATCTCCTCACTGTGCACAGCTGGCTCTTGATATAGTGTTTTTAAGCTGCCAAGTTTTTAATACCTGTATTGTTTTAATTCAACATGGAAACAGTTCTTTTATCCCACATTTTTTTGATTTGTTGTTTTTATTGCAATTGTATTCCTTAGAAAGGTACCAGATTGATTATGTGTGTACTTTTTCAGCTACTGGTTATACTCGTGGGGCACTGACATGCCATTATCAGCCTGGTCTTTTGTGGACACATTCAACTTTTTTAGGACTGTTTCTGTACGTTACATACCTAAATACAGCTATGCTAGGATGTGATTGTTAAATAATTATAATGTAAATTGTGGTATTTGTAGTGCTTTTATGGCTATTCTTTGGCAAAATAAAGATATATGACTGACTGGGATGTAGTCTTATTGGGTGTGCTACTCATACTTAATAACACCAAGGGAAGGGCATACAGCCATTTCAATGTCATCTATATGCACACTTTTGCTAGCTTTGTTCTCACTGTAGTATTGGCCCTCTCCACAATTCCTGATGCTTCTGAGTGACATCTCCAATTACATTTCTGCTCCACTTTCAGAGCCATAAATGATTCTGTGAACCTCATTTTTAAAATGAGTTCCCCAATCTGATTCTAAAGAACTTAGCAAACCGAATCTAGGGACCAATTCCCCTAATAAAAGCTAGCCTACAGTCAGCAAAAGACACACAAATGATGGACGAAATGCAGAACAAATCAAAACATTCACCCTCATTTAAGAGATCTCATTGAAATCCATTGTTCTTTTGCTCATCATGTTACCCTAGTTTAGACCCAGCCACATGCAAATCAGTCTAGAACGTGTGTCTCATAGGAGCAGACCAGCCCGAACTGCCAGGCTGGGTCCACCCTGGACCAGAAACAAGCATTCTAGGACCAGTTTCAGGGTGTCACCCCTCATCAGCCAGGCTAGCTTGCATCCAGTGGCACGGAGAGCCCAGGACCAACAACCGGGCATACCCGGAGCAATAGTGCGAGAAAGCAAAAGACACACTAATGACGAACGAAATGCAGAACAAATCAAAACATTCACCCCCAATCAAGAGATCTGGGTTAAATCCATCATTCTTTTACTCTCCATGCCACCCCAGTTTAGAACCAGCCATATACAAATCAGTATTGACCCTGTGCCTCTTGGAAACAGACCAGCCCGAAATGCCAGGCCAGGTCCTCCCTGGACCGGAAACAAGCATCCTAGAAACAGTTTTGGGGTTTCACCCCTCATCAACCAGGCTAGCTTGAATCTAGTAGCACAGTGAGCCCGGGACCCACGTCTGGGCATACCCGGTGCACTTAGGGTGAGAAAGCAAAAGACACACAAATGATGACCGGAATGCAGAACAAATCAAAACATTCACCTCCAGTCAAGCTGGGTTAAATCCATTGTTCATTTGCTCACCATGCCACCCCTGTTTAGACTTAGCCATGTGCAACTAAGTCTTGACCCTGTGCCTCAGGGGAACAGTCCAGCCCGAAGCCCTGGCTACAGTCAGAGCATCACATCTCCGGGTTGGCTAAGTCTCAACCCACCTACATAGACATGATTTAGGAGTCACTATGCCTCACACCTGTGACTCCTGACTTGCACCTTGTGACCCCCGGCACTGCTTTCATGACCCCCAGCCTCAGAGGAGGCAACCTAAGTGCCAGGAAGACAGGGACAGCTTGTCCCAAAGGATGTCAGTTGTGCCTCCACTTTCCTGGTTTTCTGACTTTTTTTCTGACAGAAATAGTGAATAATTGTATCCACTATTAGTGTATTAAACAAATGAAGCCCAAGTAGCTGCAATATATCCCTATCTGGCAGCTGAGGTACGTAAAAATGCTTTAAAATATATGT
The DNA here is from genome assembly GCF_964204655.1 of Triturus cristatus. Lineage (NCBI taxonomy): Eukaryota > Metazoa > Chordata > Amphibia > Caudata > Salamandridae > Triturus > Triturus cristatus. The sequence goes on from NC_140585.1 coordinate 1,171,333,476, forward strand.
TGGATGGGTGCTTGCAGGTGAGAGTGGGTTTATGTGCGAGAAGAGTGTGTGTATGTGTAAGCATTTGTGTGGGAGTGAAAGTAAAGGTCAAAGGGTATCTGATGTCACTTCTGCTACTCCTGACATTTTGGTGAATTGCCATCCATGCCCATCTACTAAACAAACAACATCACTGACATATGTCTCAGACCATTGCATATTGGCATTTTTATAAAAACCAATTTGTAATCTTGTGAAGGGTCCTTCTGATTTTGCTGTGTGACTGATGGTCACTGTCATTTCACTACCTATATTCACCTGCTGGCAGGTGATGTACTGCTGCACTGCGGAATAAACCAATATTTAGTTGACAACATTCCAACACATTTCACGTGTGTAGGCACATGAAGTTATCTTCCCAAGTGCAACAACATTGAATTAGGCAACACTATTCTATTGTCACTTGGCAACCAGATTCTGTTGTCTTTTGAACATCATGCTTGCTCCCAACGTTTTTTGTCCTCTAGCACCGCACTCTACAATGCCCCCAGTTTTTCAAGTGATCGAACTGACACAGACATGAAATTTTTGAAATGTCCTTTTTCACATTCTGGTGTTTCATTAATTCACAATATTGATGTAATACCTATATTGGCACTGGTCTACAGCTTTCCTGCCATAGCTTTTCTGACTCAAGAACATAGTACTTCACAACATCATCCGTGAAATTATTTCCTGCTGAAACCATGTCATCTCCATCTTCTGTGCATAACATTTCATAACAGCAATTTTCTTTGGGAACAGCAGAGCTTCTAATAAGTCCATTATTTGTGGCTCATTCATTAAGGGGGGCCAAAGGGGTGCCAGTGGATGTCAAGAAACCTCTTTGCAACCACAATTTTCTCAAGTGAGCGCTTGTAATTGCAGTTAGTTCTGTCAATTATGAGGAAATAATGTTACACAAGTATGTTGATTTGACTTCATACTTTATTGTGCAAACTAAGCCTGGGTAAAGCACTATGCAACGCTCGCGTAGTTTGCGAAGTTTGCGCTACTTCGCACTACGTGAATTGCACATAGCTCAGTGCAAACACGCGTAGCATAGGGCAGCGGTCATTTTTTGCTTGTGCGCGGTCCTCAACGTCAAGTTGGCGACCGCAAGCAAGCAAAATGACATCCCAGCGAGACTCTTTCCTCATTTGCAATCGGCAACATCAAGTTGCCGATCGCAAGCGTGGAAAATAAACCTCCCGACATGATTCTCAACGTGGGGAGGTCAGGTTTCTCATTGCGAGTGGTCGCGTATGCTCGTGACCGCTCGCAATGAGAAACTACCAGTCCGCGTTGAGAAAGCTGCCACTCGAGTAAAAATCTACTAGAGCGGCAGAAAACTACAGCTCGCACTGTGCAAGATGCCGTTTTCAATGATTGCACAGTGCAGGATGCTTGTCCGCACTGTGCAATCATTGAAAACGGCATCTTGCAAAGTGCGAACAGGGTACTACGCAGTTCGCGAAGTGCTACGCGTAGCTCGCGTAGTGCGAAGTGTACTTTGCGTAGCGCTACTTCACGAACTACGCTCAGGGTTAGTGCAAACTGCATATGCTGATCAAAGAGTCCCATAATGGTCTCAAACAAGAACCATTCACGAATAAAGACAAATTAGCCAATTCAAGAGGTGCATTTTGGTTATCCGGTCTTGGTTTGGTACACAATTCTGTCACGTCAATGCATTCATTGTCCCTTTTAGAAATTTTTTTATTATTATGTATGCTTTATTTCGACAACTCATGTCATAAAAGCAAGCAACAGACAGGCGTATGCTGGGATTAAACGATGTACAAAACAGAATACACAATCCATAAAACACATGCAAAAAGGGTTTTTCTCTTATGTGAAATCAAGAGCTTTAAAGCTTGGAGGCTGTTCGGTGTTTGTTAGGCATCAGTCCCTCATGCAGATATAAAGAAGAATACAATTGTAAAAAGAAATGCAAGGAACAGTTCGTAGCAAATGCCATAAGGTTAGCACAGGTTCGCTCTTGAGGGGGAACTGTTCTATGCTGCACATAGCATGGGGACTCTTGAGTGATTGTCAGAGAATCAGTCCCTCATACTGTGACCACAAAAGTCACCCAGTGCCAGTATTGGGGAGAATAGAAAATAAAATTGGCTCAACATTTATGCCTTAAAAGAGCCTGCCTGTCCAGATCATTTAAAGCGACAATTCATCATACAAAACACTATTACAGTAAAAATTATTGGATTCATAAGAGTTAAAATTATTCCAATATACAAGATAGTTAAAAAAGAACTATGGTTAAAAAAAGGAAGTGTTGTCAAAATAGAATGCCTGCTAGTATTTGTCTGGTAATAACCCAATAAGTTCTTGTGTTGTATGGCTACATGATCGGTCGACTCGGCTACTAAGAACAGTATAGTGTGTGTGGTCAACTCAGCAAGTAGGATATATTTCGATGGGGAATAGTGCTTGATATTCAGGGCCAGCTACATACTTGGCACTAGTCCACTACGTTTAGAGGTTCTTCTCTCTTGGGCCTTTCTCCTCATAACTCATATGAGACCTAAGAACTTAGCTACTGCACAGACAAAGCGAGATCTGGTGTCTGATTTAAGGATACAAAAGGGGTACCGGCAATTCTGTGTACCCATATGCCGACACATGGGTTTTATCCAATTGTATCTGGTACACACATAAGCTGGACATACGAACAGCACATGGGCAACAGGCTCCACTGGTGCCTTGCATCCTGGGAAGTTGCTAGGATTCGGTTTGTTGGTGTACCACTTAGCTAATGCCTTATTGAGGGGTAGGGTTCCAAGCCTAAATTGCATATCAAGTTTCCTATCCAGCGGAACCTGGATACGGTCAAGATAGGGTTCCAACAGTCTGACATTTTTGTGCATTTGGAACTCTATGGTGAGTTTCCCCTGGTTGGGCTTGATGGAATCTTGGTGTGCAACCCACTCCCAGTAATATTGTTTACTTTTTTTTTTTTTTTGAATATTTTTATTGAACAGGCTGGTGAATAAAGCATACATTAATACATGCATTTGTTTGCAAAACGAGAGGAGGGAAGAAACAAGAAAAAAAAAAAAAAGAAAAAAAAAAAAAGAAAAGGGGGCCGACCCAGTAAACAGAATTGAGCACACAAGGGGACAGCGCTATTCCATAAATGATCCCCAATTCTTTTCATGTTTCATCAAAGACCGAGTCCCCCTGAGATTAGCTAATGCAGCCTTCATTGAATAAGTCTCAATTACCAGTGACCACCAGTCCCAGACTGATGGCGGGTCAGAGCAAGTCCAGGCTCTGGCCAAAGTTAGTTTAGCACAGGACATAAGAATTGAAGCCAGAGCTGCCTGGGGAAAGAAGGTGGGATGAATATCTAGCAAAACAGAGGAGGCAGTGAATGGAGGGAGCTGGGTTAACCTAATTTCTAGAACCTTGCGAATGTCCGACCAATAATCCTTGAGGATAGGACAAGAAAACAGCATGTGTGTCAGATCGGCTGCGTGGGCAGAGCATTTGGGGCATTTGGTGTAATCATTGATAGAGTTGTTAAGAGACCATCTAGAAATGATTTCCGGTGTATAATATAGCATGCAGGTCGTTCTAAATTGCTGTAGCCTTAGACTGGAAGAGTGAACGCTATTATTGATATTCGATAAGGAGCGTTCTATATCTTTCGATGTAACGCTTATGCCTAATAGCCTGCCCCATTTGACAGCTAATTTAGAACAATCGTTTGGTTTAAAGTTGATTAAAAGACTATAAATGTTGCTAATTGCAGACTTAGTTGTTGAGGAGTAGAGATGTATCCAGATATCGCAGTCAGTAATCTCGAGTAGTCTTTTTTTATTCACTAGATAGTCATGTATCTGCCGGTGTTTAAATCTCATAGCTTCGGGGAGATCATAAAGCAGTTTAAGTGTATTAAAATCTAAGAAGCCTTGCGTGCCATATAGGTCCCCTAGCTGACTAATACCCCGTCTTGTCCACGTATAAGAGTTGTGTTCGTTGAAAATTCCCGGAAGACCCGGATTGCCCCACAGCGGTAGTTTGTGGTGCAAAAAAGTAGTTTTGCAAAAAGTGAGTATGTTATCCCAGATTTTTACTATATTTCTTGCTGTCTTGAATTTTACTCTTTTAAAGTAGTTGGGGTCGTTGACTCGTAGTAAAAACTTATTGGAGTCATGTTTTAACATAAAAAAATGAAAAAAGAGTGCCCCGTCCTGGTTTAATAGAGAGCGAATGCGAAATACAAAAGCAGACCAAAAATATAATTTAAAATCAGGAAAATTAAGCCCTCCCAAGTTTGTATTATTTTTCAGAGAATTCAATGACCTCCTCGCTTTTTTGTAGCCCCAAATAAAGCTACTAAATGCGCCGTCTAGCTGTTTGAAAAACAAATTGTTTAAAGCCAATGGAATGGAGCGAAATAAGTACAAAAATTTAGGTAAAACCTTCATTTTGATTAAGTTGATTCTGCCGATAATATTTAATGGTAGTCGATGCCATTTTTTTAAAAGTAAGATAGTGGATTTAACTAATGGATTATAGTTTATATTATTGATTTCTTGAATTTGAGCCGTTAGTTTGACTCCTAAATAAGTAGCGCTTTTACATATCTCAGGGACTGTAACGGTAGGAGTGTAGTTAGCTATGATTTGGGTCTTCTGTATGTTGAGCTTATAGCCAGAGACAGCTCCGAATTTTTCAGCCTCAAAGACGATGCCTTGAAGAGCCGCCACGACATCAAGTGAGTAAACCGCGATATCGTCGGCATATGCAGTTATTTTTAAAGTTTGGGTACCTGATCTGAAAGGAACAATTTGGGTTTGTAATTGGAGAGCATGCAAGAATGGTTCCAGTGAAAGGGCGAATAAGAGAGGAGAGAGAGGGCAACCCTGACGGGTCCCCCGTAAGATTGAGAACGCTTGAGAGGACAAACCCCCATAGGATGTATAGGCTGTTGGGTTGTCATACAGTGCCTGTATAGCTCGTAAGAATTGTCCCCCAAAGCCCAACTTAGAGAGGACACACCAAAGGTAGTCCCAGCCCACTCGGTCAAAAGCCTTCTCGGCATCTAATAGGATCATGCCGAGTGGGGTGGATTCTATCTCTGCTACATCAAATGCCGTAATGGCCATGTTTACGTGTGCTGTTGTCTCCCTCCCTGTTATGAACCCGTGTTGCTGAGGGTTAACAATTAAAGGCAAGAGGGGGGACAATCTTATAGCTAATATTTTAGCAAATATTTTAGCATCGGTATTAATCAATGAGATAGGTCGGTATGATCCTCTCTCCTCCTTTGGTTTATTCTTTTTCAAAAAGAATACTATTTTTGCCCGATTCCATGATTTTGGGGCCTTTCCATAGCAGCCGACAGCTTGCATAACCTCCAGTAATAAGGGTCCCAATTCGTCTAAGCAGATTTTATAAATCTCCAAAGGAATTGTGTCCTCCCCTGCAGCTTTCCCTGTCGGTAATAGTTCTATTGCCTTTTGTAGTTCATCTCCTGTAATAATGTCTGACATCGATTCTTGTATTGTGTTGGACTGTGGTTTGATTAAGAACTTGTCAACGTAATCTTGAATTGCTTCTGGGTTGGAGATACTTTCTGGGGTATATAGTGTACTGTAGTAATCCGCGAATTGTTCTATTATTTCTTTCTGCTGATTATATATTTTGCCATCGCTGCCTCGAATGCTTGTTATCAGTGTGTGGGCTCTGTCTTCAGCAACCTTATAGGCAAGAATTTTGCCAATTTTATCTCCACTGTCATATTGTGAGATCTTATATTTATGAATATTTGCACTGCTCTTTTGGATAAATTTATTTTTGGCCTCATTCTTAAGTGAACAAAGTTTAAGGCCGATCTCTGTGATCCCAGGTGAGTTTAAGCGGAGTGCAGAAGCCAGAATTTCTTCTTGGATTGCAATTTTAGAGATAATCTGTGCCTTCTGCTTTCTAAGTGCAGTATTTTTTCTGATTACATATGCTTGGGTAAAACCCCTAATGCCCGCTTTGCAAGCGTCCCAGACCATAACACATGGAGCAGAATTGACGTTAGTATACAAGAATTCGGTCAGGTGTGATTTAAGCTGTTTCACAAATTGTACATCTGAGAGTAAGTGTCTAGGGAAGGAAAATGGTCTGGGAGGAGTCCTAATATGTGGTGTAGTGATTGCTAAGATTATGGCATTGTGATCCGATGAGATTCGAGGGCATAGAGTCATAGTGCTATGTTTTAATAAATTGTCGCTAATTAGTGCCATATCTAGCCTAGAGCATGATCTGTGTGGTGCCGAGTAATACGTATAGCCTGGTATGTTCGGGTGTAGGTATCGCCAAGCGTCCTTGATGTTGTGAATGCGACAGATGTCGGATATGGCTGACCTAGTTTTGCGCATCCTGTGAGAACTTCCTGAGTGGGTTGAGTCTATTTTGTGGTCCATTATGCAATTGAAGTCCCCCATAATAATGATTTCTCCATCCCAATCCAGAAGTTTTATGTTCAATTGATCAAAAATACTTGGATCATCTGTATTGGAGCCGTATACTACACACAGGACATATATATGGTTTTCTAAGCGGAGTTGGACCAGTGCCCATCTTCCGTCTTGACTATGAAACGTCTGCAATATTTCGGATTTAAATCTTTTATCTGTAAGTATGGCTACCCCTCTTATAGAAAGCCCGAAAGTAGAACAGACCAAAATGTGATAGCCCAGTTGTTTAAGTAACTTTTTGTCCTTGCCGGCGATATGCGTTTCTGAAAGAAGGACAAGATGTGGACTGTGAAGTTTCAGTTCTTCTGAGATCAGCATTCTCTTATTCTTGCTATTGAGGCCTGCTACGTTCCAAGCCAAGATCTTTATTTCGTGCATTTGTGGATATTTAAATTTTTTAGCCTAACGACTGATATCTTAAAGTATTCGTTGTTACTTATATATGAGGTCATATATGTGGGCCAGATGAACAGGACTGATTTATACTCAAAACATTCTTTCTCAGCAGCCTGAAACATATTTTTATTGATTTTACCCCACCCAATACCCCCCGTTCCCTCCCCCCAGTAATATTGTTTACTGTGTCTTTTTGTAGCAGAGGAGAAGCTGGTTCATTCCACACTTCTCTGAGCCCTACGACAGACGCGAGCTTCCTTACATTTTTAAACCACCCCACCTTGTTACATGTGTCCAAATGGGCTACCTCTGTCAGGGCTTTGGCATAATGCCGAAGCTCTGGGTTCCTCCGGATCCTGGCCCAGAACAAAAAGGGGCAGAGCTTGACAATATCAGTTATGGAACGTTGTCCTGTATCTTGCAGGAGAGGGAAAAGTGGGGCAGCGTTACTAAATTCCTTAGGAATTTGTGCTCTGCTCTGTTGAGTTCAGAATTGTTATTGAAACCCCATAGCTCTGCCCTGTACAAGGCTGAGCTAACTGTTTTTAAATTGTAAACTTGCAGAACAGCAGCAACAGGTCTGCATTGGGAGGAGCGATGTTCTTTCCTTAGTGCCCTGTGACCCGCTTATGAGTCAGTACCTCCTTTATGATGTGGTGCCTCCAAGACATTTTGTCAGAGAGTCTGACTCCTATGTAATCAAAGGTGCTGATTTGCTCCAGGGGAGCACATCCTAAAGTAGGTTTGCCTTCATAAGACTTATGGGGGTTGAAAGCCATGTATTTGGTATCGCAGAAGAGCTTGAATCTATTTAGTAGTAGCTGAAGCCCTGTCTGGGTTTTAGACACCAGCAGGGTGTCATCTCCAAATAAAAGGGTTACTACCTTTCCTCACCTAACAATGGAGTATCAGCATGCTTCTGTGATAAAAAAAACTCACCACACCATTCATGTACAGGGAAAAGAGAGTGGGGGCCAGAATGCAGCCTTGGTGTACTCCCCTGCTGACTGGGACGCAGTCTTTGAGTTGCCCCTGTGAACCCCATCTTATCAATGCAAAGTTGTCTTCGTGCAAAAAAATAACCATATCAAGAATAGGTGTTGGAATACCCTATCTGAGAGCACATGCCACAGCTTCTGCCTGGGAACTAAATCAAAGGCAGTCTTTAAATCAATAAAGGCTAGATATAGGCTGCCCTGGCCAATCACTACGACTTTCCAGTAGAGAAGCAGGAGGTGAAATACCTGGTCAATAGTCCCTGTCTTTACCCTGAAGCCAGCTTGGTATTGTGAGAGGATTGAGTTGTTTTCCGCCCATTCCTGGATCTTAAAGAGGAAAGCTCTGCAAAACACCTTTTGTAATGCATCCATCAAACTGATGGGCCTGTAATTGTAGGGCTCTCCTCTGTCCCTCTTTTTGAATATAGGTACCACCTCTGCCCCCTTCCAAGACCCGGGAACTGGGGCACCACTCGCTATGGTGTTGGAAAGAAGTAGGACATAACGAGGCCACTTGGCAGCATCAGAAAGAAAAAGATACCCCGGGATGCAATCGGACCCTGGGGCTTTGGACTTTATGATTTGACCAATGGAGCACTCAATTCTGCTCAAGGTGAAGAAATTGCTACTCTAGGGCTGAATGGAACATACAGCATTCTCCTTCTGGAACGGACTGGTGGCTTCTAAGTAGAGCTTGTGAAAGTGGTCATACCAGACTTCAGCGATAATATAGTTTGGGGGGGCAGTGGGCCCCTGCTTCGTCGCCCCAAGTAAAAAGGAACAGAAGGATTTAAGTGCCAGATGTATCAAGAATTGCATTTGCGATTCTTAAATAGCGAATTTTACCATTTTGCTATTTAAGAAAAGCAACATGCAATGTATGTAGGATTTGCAAAAGAAATTCTAAATCCTACATATTCCTTAATAGCGAATCGCAAATTGCGATTCGCTAATGAGGAATACCTTCCTATTCATTCCTATGGGCCTAGAGGCCATAGGATTGAATAGGACTGCATTCGCAATTTGATAGTACCAAATAGGTACTCGCAAATTGTGCATGCAATTTCAAGGGTGCAAGGGTGCCAAAAGGATACCCTGTTGCACCCCTGAAATATACATGTGTGCACATGTGGCACACATACATGCCCTTTGGGCATGTATGTGCACCACATGCCACTTAGAAAAATGCCAAAAACTGCATTTTTCAAGGAATTTGCAAATTACCACCAACTAGAAGTTGGTGGAAATTTGTGATTCCTTAAAGGCATGTCGTACATTTTTTTGGCTTCCTGCATTTCATTTAAGGAATCGCAAATTGAGATTCCTTAAATGCATTCGCAAAATAGGGAATCACAATTTTTGTGATTCCCTATTTTGCGAGTGACTTTTGGGATGATACATCCCAAAAGGCTTTTTCCCATTTGCGAACAGCAAAACCCTTGATACATCTGGCCCTTAAATCTTTGTCAGCACAAGGTTCCTTGAGTAGCTGCCAGCGGGACTTGTCCCACGTCCTTTTTGCATGGAGCAATGTTAACTTATAGTGCCTTTTAGAGACTCTAATTTGGCTACGGTCCTTTGATTTAATTGCTAATGCTAGGTTAGAATGTTCGATTCTGCATTCCCTTGTATACTAAGAAGGTGGCTCCACTTTTGGTTTACAGACCCTTGAATTGCTTTAGGGTACAGTAAAGTAGGAGCTTATTCGATCAAAAAGGTGGGAGTGGGCTGAGATCAATTCAGCTAATCCTACTGTGCTTTGGACAAGAGACTGTAATTCGAGCATGCCTGCCACCAAGTCTTTCTGTATGCCCTTGATCTTATCTTCATGTAAGGCTTCCTTCCACCATTTCCATCTACGGCAATCTTGAAATGGAAAGACTTCCTTGGGAGTGCTCCGGGGTTGGGTACCATTAGGGAGGCTACCCCAAAGAGGCTTAATGCTTATGCAGAGTGGATTGTGGTCAATATCGGTTGTGACCCCCACACTCATATTGACCACAGTTCTCCAGAGCCTCAGATCTAGAAGAATATAGTTGATACGAGATGGGCTACTTATCCTGTTGAAGGTGTTAGCATCTTGGCTATCTGATTGCATTCTCCCATTCACAGCCCATGCTCTAGGTTGTGGGCATATACCTGGAGCACCAACTGCGTACATTTCTTTATTGGTGGGAGATCTAGGGGAGGAACTGCACACTTCAGACACTCTTCACATGTCCCCATTAAATCTTCTTTATCTAGTGGGTTGAATGTGAAATCTTGAAATCACCTACTATTATTACTCTAGATTGCGGAGGACTTTTATCCAGTAGCTCCTCTAGTTGTGTGAGTGTTGTAGAAAGGTCTACCCCCTATAGTCTCCCTCACATATATGTTGAATAACTCGATGGGTTTCTCCAGGGGGCCCTCAATACGAATGCCCAGGATGTCTAGGCTACCAGTGGCAAAGGGGGTGATTCGGCCTCCCAATGCAATCTTAACCCAAATCATTTTTTTAAGAACATCTTTTTATTGATTTTAATAAACAAACAGTCGGCAAGTCATCAATAGTTGAGATATGGCATGATTGTGTACATTCTTTCACAGGGGATATAGACTTAGCCCAAATTATTAATGACCCTGCCCGACATCCTACCCACCCGATGGTTGCCGGGGAGCAATAACAGGCCTGGTTTGTATAGAGGAGCAAGGCTCCAGGTCTCCTGGAAGATGCATATGTCGATCATTTCCATAAGATTGCACCAGTGAAGAAGAAGGATTTTGCTACTCAGCCCTGCAAAATTCTAGGAAATTATGTTTAGCTGGCAACTGGGTTCTGGCCAGAGATGCTGTGCATAGTCAGAAGTAGCTGGAGGGCAGCTAGTATGAGCCTGGACAGTTGGATTAGAGCTTGTGCTTGTGCTGGAGCCTGCCCCCTGTTAGTCACTGCTCCACACCCTATTTTGCTCCCTGCCTATCCCCCTCTCATTACTGATAGCTGGATGACATCTAAGCCCGGACTCACGATGGATTGTATGGTGTTGGTAGTGGTGTCCTTAGCCTGTTGGTGGTCATTCCCCAAGAGTCAGTCATTGCCCCCCCCAGTTTTGAGCTACAGTGAGCTCCCTGTTTACTTATCTTTTTTCCCCTTCCCTGCCTTCTGTGCCCTCCACTGCTTTCTTTTTCCCTATCTCTTAATGTGTTCTGGTCCTTCAATGAGCTGTAAGGGGATGCAGGTTTTGATCACGTGGCTAATCGCAAATATTGGACCGCGATGCGAGCCAGCCCCGGAATTCTTGGCTTACTGGATGGACCTAGCCTGTCTATGCTGGGGATTGATAGAATGCAAGAGGAATGGACTTCTGGTGGGCACGTGTGTTGGGCACAGAAGATGAGCGGCTTTGGATAAGTGTCTGCCAGTGATTCCAATGTTTGTAGTAGGGAGGTATTTGTAGGCAGTAGACCAAGGAAGTCAAAAGGTGGCCAACCGTCCTTATGCCACGCAGAAGAGCAAATTGTGCAAGGGCGCAGGGTAGGAGTGGGGCGCAACTTCAAATTAATCAGTCTGAAGGGCTTTAGACTAAAGCCTGCACAGGACAATAATAGAATGACAGTACCTCATAAAGCAGCTGCTGAGTCTACAGGGCCTCCAAAAGACAGAATGCGAGGGGCGGCAGTAACTGCAGTTCAGGACGCAGGTTGCACCCTTGGACCTTGGACTTGTAGTCTTACCAGAGTGTAAGCAGGCTTGTTCCCTTTCCAACCATGGCGCAGTTGTACATTGGGGCAGGGGTCCCACCAGGGTGATGAAGACGAGATTGGAGCCCCCAGCAAGGCCCCAACAATTCCAGCAGTTTAGCATGTCCCCTGTTGGTGAGGAGGGAGCAGAAGTTTCTCAGAAGTAAAAGGTCAGAGGGGTGGCCCAGCCCAGCCTCTTCCGAGCTAAGACAGGCGCAGACTGGCCTGCCCTTGGCCCGGGCTTTGCCCAACATGAGGCCCCTGCACGTCCCACGTAAAGGAGTCTCACAATCTCCTTGATGCGCCTCCGGGGGAGAGAAGAGCGACGCAGCAGTGCACGGTGGAGCCTGGGGGTTGTGGTCTCTTGACTGGTTCAGTTGCTGTTGGGCACCGCCTATTTTACTATCAGCTTCCTCCCTTGGCAATGGATGAACGTTGCAGGATTCAAGGTATTGCAGCATTTGATTGAAATGTTTTCTGCTGTCAGCATAATCTGCTCACACTTAGTGAAGCAAATGCAAGATGATACAGCAAGGTTTCAACGGAATGAGAATCCAGCACAATACGTGTGTGTCCCATTACAATCATTGCATACCCTTCTCTTACATGATAGAATAAATAAAAATATATCTCATAATTTGGAATTACAAGAGCATAAGCTGTTTCTCCAAGCTGCAGGAAGGCTTGCAAACACTCATTTCCCCAAAACACCAGCTCCCTCACATCACAGCGAGTCATCTTCTGTAAAGGCTCTGCAATCAGGGAAAAGCTTATATTCCACAAACAGAAGTAGCAAACCATCCCTTGAAACATCTTCACTGAGTTCTGAGTTGTTAGTGGATTTATTTTCAAAAAAGCAGAATTGTATTCTTGAGATACCTTTCTTACTCTGTTTTCTATCTGGTGTTCCAAATAAATCACTTCTTCCTAACAATACAGTAATTTCGCAGGAGGGCCCTTAATGTCGATTTCCAGCTAGGTGGTCCAGCAAAGCAATTGTGTCAACTTTACAGTCTTCTAAGCACAAAAAGATATTGACTATCCTTATGAAGAGGAATTGAGAAAGATGCTTGACACAAATCTATCACCATAAACCACTGGGCTTCTGCAGGAGTTTGAAACAATACTACTGAAGGATTCAGTACTACGGAACACCAAGAAATTACTACATCATTAATTTCACACAGGTCCTACATTATCCTCCAGTTTTAGCTAAGCTTCTTAATTCCCATGGTTGGAGAGTAACATGGAGTTCCCAGTACTTGTTTGAGAATACCCTGCTTAATCATTTTTTTTCAATAACAGGTGCAATCTTCATCTTTTCTCTGGATACTGTCACCATCTGATGTACAGTAATGGAGTATTCAAAGCAAGTCCTACCCTAAAAAATGTACTGGACTTGCCTCACTGAGTATTAATTCGTAGTCATTCACAATTGGAGCAATTTTTAATGGACCATTAGCTGACAACCTATTCGTTACTTGTTTATTTGAAATGCCTACAACTTGGACTTCTTTCCCAAGAGTGGTAGGTTGGGAAGCACGGAGTGGGTAGCACCTGTATTGATCAAAAATGATACTGTATGGCCATTCACTTCACTTTCCACAAAAGGGCCATTGTAGTTTATCTCTGGGACATCACGAAGCATGCAGTCCTCCTCCCACTCAGGCATCTCCATTGTTCTGAACTCAGCCCTGCTGGAACTCCAATTGTACCGAAAATTGGGATAAGTTATAGAGCACCCGGTTTTATGGTTTTATTTTTTTCCCATTTCTGTCTGTATTTATCCAAATTTCTTTTTTAGCCACCTTATTGGCATTTATCCAGCTTTATTTTGTGGTTTGAGAATCAATGGAGTCATAAAACTTCCTAGTTCCACTTTATTTAATTGATAATCATGTTATTTAACTGATAAACATGCACTCATACTTTGATGCATCTCTCATTTTAACAAATAAAGCAGCAATATACAAAAAAACACTACATCCACAAGTAAATATTAAAATTAAATACAGATATATGTTAATTTATGCAGGTATTTAAGAAAATGTCGTCCTGCTTACCTCCTTGTGGTGTCTTTCGGGCTCAGCTTTTGGCCTGGAATTCATGAAGAACAGTGCAGAGAGTCACTCTCAAGAATCACAATGTTCTACATTTTCCAGCTTTTAAAAATGAAGATAGACAGGAAACACATTGTCTGTTTTACCTGTAAGAACTGGTAAAAACTGAAAACTGGGAGCTTTAGTTATCATTAATCACTGAAGGTTTTTGCTGAAATCTGTTACTGTTGAAAACCCTGTATATTGTTTTGAATAGGCTGCTGCATAAGTGGAGCTGAAGACTATTCCAATTGAACTGCCTTGTATTCTGCATGTTCCGCACACAAGTTGATAGGGATGAGGAAGTTGACTATATCATCTGATTAATCTCATACTGCATTTGGAAAACCATTTGTGACTTATTTTGAAATCTATTTGTATTAAACCCACAATCCCGTTTCCAATGATCAGTCTTCCCACAGATGTGGCATGGGCCACTTTTCATCTGTAGATTATTTACATTCTGATTAGGCATGTTGTTAGTAAATCCTCTACCTCCACCACGAGGACTACTATTTCCACCCTTCACAAGTTGGGGACCATTTACTTGTGGTTTAACACCAGCACCAAAGCTAAAACCCAAAATCAGGTGACAGAAAACAACCTAGACCACCCTTTTGGAAAAACTTTCTTTGAGCCATTTATTGCCATTTATTCTTAGCATTGCAACAATCACTACATTACTATGCATCCATCTAAAGATTTGGTCTGCCAACACATCACACTTTGCAGAATATGAAAACTAGTCTCTGAACACAGTGCCAATACAAAAGTGAAAACAAATCCAGAAGCTCTCTCTTAAGTGGAGCCTTCTAATCTACTATACTGTGCGCAAATTTGCATCCAGCTCTCATATTTTGCATGCACTAAATATTGTGTTTTATGTCACACTCATAATCTTTGCACAATTTACTTGCTTCTGGGGAACCTTTGGTTGTAAATACTCTATTGTTTTATTATCTTACTCCATAAGAACTGGAGAAGAATTACCCCCTTAGCATCAATCTTTGGCTTATGAAAATGTGCACCTATTGTAACCTCAAACTAGATTGCAATTCTAATACAGCCAATCACAATAGAACTATAAAAATAAACTTGAAAGATAATACAAATATCTCCTATGCTCACCAGGATGTCTGGCGGAAAATGCAACACACTACAAACAACGGTAACACCCTAAGTACTTTCAATAACACTGATAGGTCCTAAACCAGCCGCAACCCGCATTTGAGTCAGTGCGTCTATTCCCCATACACAAATAAATAAATAACACTACCCTGCAGTTAATATACAGCTAGACTATTAAAGATTCCATAGGACTTTAACCTATATGACTTTTACCTATAAAATGACATGACATCACACATCTTTTCAGCATACATCCTTCATATTCATCTTGAGATCTTACATTTCCATAAATATGCAAACCTTATGAGCAAATTTAAAAACCGTAGCACATAAATCACAATATATTTTTATCAAGAAAACAATTAAAAACGTCAGCAATTCATACAAAACTTTAGAATGCACATTTTACTTTGATGCATGCGCAACACCATTGACATAAGGCTATGCGATCTGCGCATGCCGCTAAATAATTAAATCACTGCAAATCACATTCTGCAAAACAACATGAGTATGCCCTCACAATCAGCATAACATAATTTGCCACACAAGACAACTCACTTCACAAATCCCAGTTTGTACTCATGTAGTGCAACTCTGGACACCTTCCACAGGACAGGTACATCAGCATAATCTGCACAATCTCAGGACCTTAACTCTGACAATTCTGGAAGTGCAAATTTCAGTTACATTTTGCACCAAATTGTGCACTGATTTGCCTTGAATTACCTCTTTTCTGTATTACTCACAACAAATCTTTCAAAAAAAATGCTGAAGGGTCGATAATCAGGACTGGGGCCATTTGAGTTGCAAAGGACTATGGCATAAGCCAAATAAAAAAAATCTAAACAGGACAAAATTCAAAGTCTAAACCAGGAAGGTTTATTAAAAATTACAGAAAACAGAAAGGACAAATGGTTAGTTTCTTAATCAGCATCAGTATATGTCATAAGTTAAGATAAATGTCTAAGTATAAAATTAATGACAATCCAACAAAGGGACTGCTTTCATAGAAGTGGGCAAAATATTTAAGTATAAGATAACAAACTGTCATGGTGCCTGCCCTCATTAAAGCAAGCAAAAGTTCTGACACACATCCCAAAGAAGGTTATTTTTTCAGAGGAGTAGAAGACCACGCTATTTGCATGATGTGAAATGGCACAAAGGGCTGAACTTATAAAGTTTCATGACATAAAAGAATCAACACCGTTGAAATTGTGTTACATAAAATAGGCTACTGTAAAGAAAGCCCTAACAATTACTAATTAATTATCCCCTTTCCTTACATCCAGAGGAAATGGCATTGCACTGCTAAACAATAAGCCATTTAAATGAAAAGACAATCAGTCGAGACAGCAGGCAGCAACAGCCTTGGTCATTTGCAACATTCCGAGATCATCTCCGACATGGTTTTCTCAGAAGCACAAGTTAGACACTGTACAAGAAGCTTCACCAAGGAATTAATTCTATTTAGACTATTTTATGAAAAATGAACACAGAGAAAAACCTGCACATAGAAAACTTACCATGCACATTTTAAAAGCCACACAGTCTTTAGCTCTCAGCTTGCACATTCTCAAAGCCAATTTTTGGAACTTTTGCATAGGAAACTGATAAAGGCTGGAGTGGCTGAAATAGGTCTAGGGTCAGATTTTAATTTATCACTTGAACCTCTCCACAATATGTCAAATACATGAAGAAAGGTGGATCGTAATTATAACAAATCTGAGAGAAAACAACAAAATGTCCAAATGCTAGATTGCTGGCACAAAATGCATCCCACAGAAAGGGAACTCTCCACAGCACATAATTCTTTTTTCAGGAATTAATTTGAATGTAATCTCCAAAAATCTGGAGAGTATAGAGAATGAGGGAAACAGAGGATATATACTGATTTCGGATCATACGCATGCGTAACTGAATTTCATCTTGGTTGAAATTGTACAGAAAAGAAAAAAAACTGCATATGAATATTACCTCAAGTAACTATAACTTGTGCCCTAAAGTAACTAAAACTCAAATTGCCATGCACAGTGCTGTCATCAATGATGCCATTTCAGAAGTAGCAATGATGTTATCAATGAAGGCATAGAACCAGCTGCGTCCCGTGCAGGTAAGAGCGGTGGGGCAATGGTGTTGGGTGGGGGCGATTTCAACTGATTACAAGGGAATATTAATATTAACTATTTATTTATTTTCCCCTCATCGTCATCCATCAAATTCCCCCCATCCCGGCCCCACTGCTCTTACCTGCATGGGCAGCGGCTGCATAAAACATGTCATGAGTGATGGACTATGTGGGGAAATTAGCAGTGGATGGCGAGGGTGCAAGTTATAGTAACTTTAGGGCAGAAGTTATATTTATTTGACATAAATATAACTTATAAATTTCAGTGGTTTGGTTTGTTTGAAATGATAAAAAGATATAATTACCTTACTTAACTATAACGTCACTTTAACCTTTGTTTTTTTCAGTGAATTACTAGGATTTTTTAAGGTTAATTAAGATTTTAGTATCATACATAACAACAGTCCAATCCGTACACAGCTGGAATTGACCTGCATTTAACCACCCATTGTCATATAGTTCCTATGAATTGGAAGCATTAAATATGCGGTCCACAAGTTCACCAAAATGCAGTGGCAAATTTGTTCAAGTATTACAGAAGAAGACCTTGCAACTCGGAGATCAAATGTCTCGCTATCAGATGTTAAAGTGACGTCCTTTTTGAAACAATTAGGCTTTCAGTTGACATACTTATCAAAGTTAACGTAAAAAATGTACTCCAGGCTTCATCCCACAACAACTTTGGTCGTTCAGAATCAAACAACTTTCCATTTGAAAGAAATCTGAATACCAACCAAATTAAGGCAACGGGGCAACCCTTCAGATAACATGCCAAATTCGCCAAGGACACATTGTACTTGCCATGAATGGCCAAATGAAGTTTCACATTTGTTTCCGCGGATAAATACTTCAGTTTCTCCATTCTGATACCTGTTATCGAAAGGCAGAACCCAGGTTTGATGAACAAATCTCTCCCCTAATGCCTCATATCTGCCTACTTGAAAGTGTTTCAAACAAGATGCAAAATGAAACGTTGAGATTGGTAGTGAAATTAATCTGTGGATCAGCCATACTGCTAATTGTGTTTTGGCTACTAAATCCCAATACTTAACATTGTGTAAATTGCATCTTTTTTTGCCATTATTTTTCGCTATGCATGTTAAATTATAAGGCAAATATAAATCAGCCACATTCAGATATGTCGATGCGTGCTTTGATTTAAAAATATGCAGTGTCCAACTCAACTGCATAATCAATCTTAGTTGGCCTTGTCAATGCTGGAGGAGAGACATGTCATTCTGTAGTATATCGAATGCAGATGATACAATATTTTTCAGAGAATAAGTACTAGTTGACAATGTGGTCATGACATTATCAATTAAAGCTAAAACCATTTCCAAATTAGCCCTGTCAATTTCTCTCAAAATGTCAGCAGCGTCCTGCTGGGAAACTTTCCAAATTTCATTGTATATGACATTTAAAAAATATATAGGACGTGGTAATCCAGGACCCAACAAGAAATCTTGAAGATCGATGTCAACAGAAAGGAGAGATAAGTGTTCCTTTACTGCAGATATATTCTAATGTTTCGCCCATTGCTGGAATTCATTTCCTACTTTAAAGGTTGAAACCACAGCTTAGTGTTGCATCTACAAATATCAGGGGTCTGGTCTGTTTGCTTTAAAACCATTTTTGGTGTTTAAAAAGTGTGCATGACAACCATTAGTGTCTGCTGGCCACACTAACCACCCATTGGATCCTGAAAGTAAAGAATTAGATTTACCATTATGTATGGCCAATTGTCAAAACATGCAAAAGAGGGAATGCTAGGTGTGTTCATATCTTTATTTTTAGCCAAACCCAGACAGGTGGTTTACTGGATTGTCGTGTTCAGAAAATGTATTGCTCTAGAGATTATGCAAGCTCTAAACAAAGCCTGATTGTCTTGTCCTTGCCAATTTCGTGTTTCTAAAAATTGATTTTAACTCAATGTTGTCCATACCAAATTCCTAGCCTTGTATGGACATCTGAAAAATAAATGAGTTTGAATAGATTAATTTTGTTTTGGTCAACATATAGCACATAGAGTTCTAGTTCTGGGTAACTAATGATGTGCATAATGATGATAACAAAACAATTCACCATAATTAGCAAATTTCATATATATGTCCTCAGCTTTTAATACTGTATAACTCATCAGAAATACTACCAGGAGTGATAACATCATCCAGTTATTCTTCAACTACCTAAGGAATTTGTAATGTTTAGGTAGAACCAAAAACGTGGAGCTTATCTCAAACATTTCCATCCAGGACCAGAAATGCAGAAATGTTTATAAGGGACAGGTCTCTTTTCACTTTATGTGATAACGAATGAGGCTTTAATACCTCAGCTACCAGTTCAACAGGAGAGCATTCTGGAAGATAATGTTCATTTAGTAGAAAAAAGTAAACTGTGACAAGCCCAAACCAATCAAATAGGAAAAGCAGTGAAATAGAGATCCAAATATATGACCAAGGTGGAATCAGGTAAGTGTGTTTCAGACAGAATACAAATGCAGGTATCACATGCAGTCAAATACGTGACGAATTTGAGGAAAAGTATTCAATTTCGTCAAAGTAGTCAGAGGCAGTATGTGCAAAAACTTCAAAGGTGGTTGATAATAAACAACTTTGTCGTTAGATATGGCAGTCAAAGACTGTGGATTCACATATGGTGTGTTTACAGTGTTAGCAGTAATAACAGGAAGTTGTAGAACTTTAGTATCTGACATCCCCAGACAGGGAATTGCAATTTCTGTATTATTTAATGCTTGTAGAGGTATTTCCTGTTTGGTAGTGAGAGGAATAATAATAGCATGTAGGAAAATAGGGTCTAAGGGATATTTTTACCGACCTGCCCAAGTTCTTATCCCCAAATCTAACTCTAACAACACAAAAGAGAACTGGGGGTCCTTACAGTATAAAGGAAAACACAAAAATACAAGAGTGTATATGTGATAGAATCAGTACATAGAATCTGAAAGGAGAGACTGGATTCCCATCAATCATTATATGATCAGTATTATCATTTGGTCATCCACCCGTTGGAGAGGTCTGTCTCTTGATCATAGAGATTACCTCAATGGGGAGCTCTCTTGCTCAAATGAAAAGGTGGAACCAAACTCAATGATATAGAAGTTCTTATTGTTGGTGATCCTATGAACGTGGTGCAGTGCAACAAATAATAATGTGATAAGTGAGATGTTAAAGAAGAGTTGTGTGGAGCAAAACACTTCTTTAATGGAACAAACTCCTCACACTCTTATTAAAAACAGTGCAAAAAACTTAGCAGTGTTAACAAATAACTGATATTAATAAGGTCGACATGTTTCAGCCATAAGGGTATATTACCCACGGCTTTCTGGCTACTGCAAAATGTACTCACACCCCCCCACAAAAAGTGTGAAAAAAGTAAATAACACAGTTGATTTACTCAGGGTTGGAACCAATACAACCTCACTTGGACTCAATCCTCCGTTTCAAAGGTGTACAAATCAACCGTCTTGATCTGGAACTAAACCTCACCTCACCTGGAACCTTTCTCAGGGAGGCCTCCTTCCTTTTTTTGGGGGGTGTGAGTACATTCTGCAGTAGCAAGATTTTGACGTATACAGGTCCTGAAGAAAGCCATGGGTAATATACCCTTAAGCTGAGTAACATGAAGTCTGCGCATGTCCATTGAAAGGGAGCCCGGAACGGTGACTGAGAGATTGAATGCTAGACAAAGGACAAGTGTTACAGCATGAGAACGGATGGTGCAGAGTTCAACAATGAATACATGTATTCATAATGTTAATATATTGTTTCAAAGTGAACTAAGAAAGCGTATGGGAATCCAATTTATGAATACAAATTAAGGGGATGGGTTTGCAAACAATAGTTGAACTAATTTGTGTGACATGTAAGAATGGGGTGATGGAGCTGACGAATCATATTTTGTATTTTTACGATATTCAAACTTTAGTGGGAGGAACATGAAGAAACGAAGTATAATTAAGATAGCCTTGTTAGTTAGTTATCTATGCTGACAGAAGAAGAGGGGAGATGCTGCTGAGCTGAGATTGTGGTAGTGGATGCTGTTTTGCTGCAGGAGATGCTGATGAAGAGTTGACTGCAGAATCTGAAGAAGCACTTACTATCCTAATTAATTGGGTTAGATCAGAAGATCGTGGAAGAATCTCGAGGAGGAAGAGAGTGTCAGAGAGGGGTGCGACACAATCGTCGGTATTCTAGAGAGGTCATCTATCCTGTCCTTAATCCTGTCCTGGAGTCTTTGTCTCCTGACCTATCCCGGGGGAGCCTTATCAGCCCTTTGGCCAGAGGATTGGTCTTTCACAACATCCTTGGTAAATATAATTTCTCGTTATTTGTTGATGATCTTTTCTATCTGTCCTCTCCCTTTCTGAGCATTTATTATTGAATGAGTCCGAAGTATATGCTTGGTGTTTATGAATTGAATTTTCTCTCCTATGAATGTCGGTGACTGCACTGTATTTTGAAATGGTTCACATACATTTAATTGAGATAAAGATTTTAAACTTCCTGAGTCTGTGGTTATTTACTTTAAATGAATAAGTTAGAGCTAGGTTAACTATCACAATCAACTAGTTCAACTAATGGTCCATTTGCCAGAGGAAAGAACTTCTTGATCAATGAAAGGTTAGTTAGGAGTATTAAATAACTAATCCTGAATATTGTGAAAATAAATAAAAGTTTGACAATCCAGCGGTTTACTCAAAGTGAGTTTATGGGCCCAGGTGAGTATATGGTAGTAGAGTATCTGTTGTTGGTATACCGCTGGATCAGTTTTCTTGTAGCAGAGGATGGGTTATTATTGACTAGTTTTGTGATAAATTATAATATGGATTATTGATTTATGTTTAACAGAAGAGTTAGTATCTTGTTTTATGTTGTCTAGAAACACAGGTACAGAGGTTGTCTGGCCATCCCGACAATTGAATAGCGGGTAGTGATAGAAGCCACACTGTAGGAGGTTACTCGTCTGTTATAACACTGAGAAGCTACGGAGGGCTGGCAGTGATGTATTAGGGACTATATCGTATAAAAGTAAAGTGATAGTGATAGCATAAGGGTTTTGCCTGCGAAATCATTGGCTCTACCAGAAGGGGTATCCAAGTAACAGATTTCTCCACGATCTTAAGTGAAGGGTAAACAGTGGTTTTTACTCATAGTGACAGGAAGATATATTCTCTTTGTAACGAATGAAGAAACTATCTTTGGTTAAGTGGAGCAGGCAGAGTATCTATGTTTTTATGTTGTTACTAACAAAGTGTATTTTAAGATAAGTTAAAGAAATAAGTTTTCGTATTACCTTGTAAAGGGAAGGTCAGTTGCAAGAGTATACTGACATCACAAATAGCCGCGCTGGGATTGGTTGAAACAGCAGGCGTGAAAAAGAAGCAGATTGTTAAGGGAGGGTCAGTAGTGAGGAGCAATACTGACGTCACAAAAGGCCATGCTGGCATTGGTCAGACCACGAGTGCGAGCCTGATTCTGATTGGTTGATAAATAGAAGCCGTGCTAGGGTTGGTCGAAAAAGAATTATACGTTCAGTCCTGATTTGACTGCGGGTGTGAGCCGTACTGATATAGGACGGGACATAGGTAATAGAGTTCAAAAGTATACGGAAGACTCTTTCCTATATCGTTCATCTGAAATGTTTGGAGAACGAAAGAAAATGACGTTAATAAAGAAAATAAAACATTTCTATAAGAAAGACAAGCCTGTGATGACTAGAGAGGGAATTCCTATTCCGCCACCTAAAACGCCTGCTTCATTTATGATGATGGAGAAGGGCTATCCCACGTGTGAATGGTTGGAGAATTGGGTGGAATATACAAAAGGTGATGGTGTTTTGGCTTTTCCGGATCATGGTACTTTTCCTATAAAGATACTTCAGAATTTGAGAGATAGAATGTATATGTTAGAATCAAATCCTAGAATGACACAGTATGAAGCTTTGGAAGAATCAGAGATTGAGGCATTTGATCGTGAAAAATTCAGAAGTGGTCGGAGATTTAGAGGATTTTTGCCTAGATATCTGTATAAGTTAAGTGGAAATCAAATGAAGCATTGGAGAAGAGTTGTAGTGACAGAGGGTTTATATCCAGTATTAATGGCTGAAGAGCAGTCAGGAGGCAAGTGTAAAGAAAAGACGAAACACATGAATACGACAGGATATGGAGAATCAGATGATGAATTATTGGAGGATATTTTAATAAAAAATCCTCCACCGTACCGATTGCACCAGTGATAGGAACGCCTTTAATCCCACAAATTTTACATGATACTTCAGTTAATAGGGTGTTTCAAGATAATGAGAGAGAAGCCTTAAATAAAGCTAGGGAAAAATTAGTTCAGAAAATAAGCCAATTGAATTTAAATGCCGAGGCCTTGACAGTAGCAGTGACTATTGGGCCTGGTATTCCGCTATATGGAGATAAAACGTTTTGCCCAAAACCTCAAATTGTGACAATTCCTATGAATAAACCTAGAAAATAAGTAGTGATGTCTGATGATCAGGCTAGTGAGAATGATTCAGTCATTTCATTAATAGATCTCCCAATAGTGGAACCTTTAGCAGAAGCCCCAAAGAGAGTTTCACCCAAGATTTTGAAAGAAAAGGGTCTATGATCCCTACAAGAACAGGCGGTTCAACAACGGTTACTCTTGAAGATTTAGAGAGATGGGCACAGGAATAGAAAAACGAAACTCACAATCAAAGATTTTAGATGTCAGCAGATTGAAAGTAGATTTGGAAGAAATGATAGCTGGTAATGTGAGCACAGAAAGACTGAACATTTACAATGATGAGGAGTTATTATTTTTATGCAAGAGCATAACAAGAAGAGTAAAGGTATTTCATGAAAAATCGACAGTTGCCTCAGAAATTGGAATAGTCATAGGGAAATTGAAATTATTTCAAAAACCATATTAAGTGGAGTTTACTGAAAAGGATTTAGAAAGTGTGAATGCTTCTGGTAAAAGATTACAGATAAAAGAGTTAATTAATATTTTGCGAAAGTGGGGAGACATTGACAAATGGAGGATTAGGTGGACAAGAAATAAAGAGGAAGTACAAGAAAAAGAAGAGTCATCTGCATTTCCAGTGAGAGAATCAGATAAGATTGAGAGGATATGTCCTAAGAGAAAAGTTCCTGGTGGTGGATATGTTCATGTTCCTTGGAGCAGACAGGATATTTTGTCATTTATGAATGATTTTACTAGGTTGAGAGAAAAAACAGTGAAATGGTACAAACAGGTGGAAAGATTTGTGAAAGTTTCAAAGGTTTTGTTGAAGGATTTAGATGGTTTATTCGATATTGTGGTACCCGCTGATTCATGGACAGAGTGTAAAATCATAGTTGATTGTACAAATGAGGAATACACAAGAGATTCTAAAATAGGAGCACCATCAGAGGAAGTGATGAAAAAGTATCACCAGGGGAAAATCCCTCCTAAAGAGACCGATTAGGTTAAAATAGCTAGAACAACTCAGGAGCCAAAAGAGTCTGTACACGCATACTATGAAAGGTTGTTACAGGTATTCACGCAGTATAGTGGATTTGAAAACATTGGAGACAAGGATATGGGACATTTTGTATATCGGTTTGTGCATGGTTTGAAACCAGAGATTAGTCAGATGATTAAATGTCCTGCCCTGCCCACTTGTATAATCTGAACTTACGCACACCACTTACTTACACAGAAACTACAACACTCCTCTGGAGATGAAATGAGCTTTATTAGTAATGTAGACAAAGGCAATAAATCACTAGAGCTGGTAAGTTCTTAGGCACCGAGTGAAAGGCAATAAACAATGAATACACCACACTATATAAATTGGAATACATACAAATATGAAACCTTGAATATAGGTATATAAACAGTTAATGTACAAAGCACCTCACCAGATGCATCTGCACCGGAGTCCTCAACATCCCTGGCCAAGCACCGAAAACACCAAGTCGGGAACCCTGTAGAGACAGGGGCACAGGAAGTAATCTCTCCGGGCACCAATTTTGTCCCACGAGTGCATCCACTCCAAGACTGAGATCCTGGGCTCCTCCCCACAGATACCACTTTTAATAGTTTAATCAACATGTTTGAGAAGCCTCTAGTAGGCGTTCTCGCCCACCTATCCATCATAGATGCTGGCCTCATCTCTGTGTCAGATCCACCCTTACAGACCTGGCCAGATTCTGTTTGGGTGCGCCGAGGCAAAAGACATTCCTTTCCCTGTCTACGTCCTGGGAGAGCCTTGCACAGTGCATTCTCCCCCTGTCCTAAACATAAGCATAGAATGCACAAAAACAAGCGCATGGTACAAAACAATCTCACGAGACACGTGTCGCACCAGATTGTACTGGTTTACGTAAAAAACATGATAATGCTCACCTCAAGTTGCTGCTGAAGTGTAACTGCGGGGCAAAGCAGCACAAAATGGATTAACGAAATGGAAGGGCAGAGCATCACATGGAATCGAGGTCAACATGCAACTTAGCATGTGTAAAATAGCGATTGCACTACATTCAACTATACATGTAGTGTTGGCAGAGCAAAACCATAGATGAAATATTGAAATATGCAAAGTACTGTGATGATGACGTTGAGGCAAAATATAGAAAGCTAATAGAGAAAATGATGTGGACACAGGTGAAATTGGCAGAGCAGCAGGAAGCAAAATTAATTTCCCAGACTGATAATGAGATAAAAGACCAGAGTCAAAGGGAACAAGTGTCGAGTGGTGGTAAAGGACGAGGACGAATGAATAGAGAGAAAGCAAGGAAGAAATTTCCTTGTCATGTGTGCGGAAAGCTTGGACATTGGAAGAACGGGTGTAAAAATGTCCAGAATAATAATGGACCAAATCAAAATTTAAATCCGAAGATGCAGAAGGAAGTGGTTGTAAAACAGCAGCAGCAGCAGCAGGTAGTTACTCCACAGTATCAGGTGCCACAACTTCCTATGCCAAACCATGTGAACATTCAAAAATACAGTGTGAACACCAGATTTCACGGAGAAAGTGGTAAGAGTAACCCTGTGGTTTCACAGTATCTTTTGCAGAATGAAGATGAATTGGGCTATGTGCAATGAGGGGTAAGGAAGAGAAGTGCGTGCTTGGCGCCTCTTTGCCGGTAGATCAGACAGGTCTATTAATTGATGAGAAAGTTGAAGGTAGTGATATCACTTTTCTATTGGACACTTGTGCTATCCCGTCTACTGTGAGAACATCAGACATCCCAAACCTACTCCTCACGGGAGAAACTTTCCAAGTTGTAGGAGTGTCAAATAAACAGATTAGAACCTCGGTTATAAAACCAATGGAAGTGCATATTGGAAACTTTAAAGACATGCATCGGTTTGTAGTTTGTGACTCAAGCCCAGTATATCTGTTGGGAAGAGACCTACTGTGCAAAATGAATTGTACAATTTACTGTATGCCTGATGGTGTTGCATTCCAAACACCTGATGAGGATGTTGTTCACAAGATGATGTTAGCTAAACAAGGTACAGAAGTGGATGATATGTTTTCATTAGTAACTGAAAGTGAATTACCAGAAGATTTGAGAGCCACAGTAAATCCAGAGGTGTGGGATTTTTCAGCAAAATATATTGATCTTGATGTTGATCCAGTGAAAATAGTGGTAAAAGAAGGTGCAGTTTATCCAAATACACGACAGTACAAAATAAGTTCAGAAGTAAAAGCAGGAGTTGCTCCAGTAATTGATCAAAGAATTAAACAAGGAATTTTGAAAGAAATAATGAGCAGTCCTTGTAATTCGCCAATCATGGGACTCAAAAATCCTAGTGGTAAGTACAGGATAGTACAGGACTTGCGAAAAATAAACAAAATTGTAGTGCCTTGTTGCCAGTGGTGCCAATTCCAGCAGTGATCCTTTATCAAATACCCTGGAATGCAAGATGGTATACAGTAATTAATTTGTGTCAAGCATTCTTTTCTATACCATTACATTCATACAGCCAGTATCTCTTCGCCTTCTGGTTTGAAGATCGTATTTTGGCATGGTGCTGACTTCCTCAAGGGTACACAGAGAGTCCTTCAATTTTCAATTAAATCCTGAAAAAGTATCTAGAGTCATTAGTTATGCCCGGAAAATCAGCTCTGGTTTAGTATATTGATGACCTCTTGGTGGCATCAAAGACATGAGAAGATTGTGTCACTGACACAGTTGCATTACTGAACCATTTGGCCGAAGGAGGACACAAAGTGTCTCCAGAGAAATTGCAGTTTTGTCAACAAGAAGTTAGATATTTAGGGCATAAAATAGAAAGAGGAGTTAGAAAAGTGACCCCGGAAAGAATAAAAATAATTAAAAAAATGCAACCACCTCAGACACAAAAAGAAATGAGAATGTTTCTGGTAGTGGTTGGGTATTGTAGGCAGTGGAGAAATAGCTTCTCCCTGCTAGCAAATCCATTGATACAACAGACTCGGAAAAGAGAGAAAGATCTAATTGATTGGAATGACGAATGTTTGGAAGCATTTGTGAAATTGCGAAATTGTCTGTGTGAGGCCCCTGCTTTGGGCATGCCTGATTATTCAAAAGAATTTGCGCTGTTTTGTTGTGAGGGAGAAAAATTTGCACTTTCAGTTTTAACACATAGACATGGAATGAGCCGATGTCCAGTGGCATATTTCTCTGCCCCCTTGGATCCAGTGGCTTCAGCCTTACCTGGCTGTACGAGTCTGGAGCAAAGTGAATAAATTGTGATGGGACATCTTGTAAAGGTATATTTTCAACACTCAGTTGAGATTCTTTTGACAAGAACACGAATACAACACCTCACTCCTAGATGACTAAGTATGAAAGAGTGATTTTGGGAGCCAGAAATGTGACAGTAATAAGATGTACAATAATGAATCCTGCCACATTATTGCCAGATCCATGTTGTGAGGAAGTGAAAGATGAGATTGACCATGATTGTTTGGATGTGACTGAATTATGTACTAAGACCCGTCCAGATATAAGAGAAGCACCCCTGAAGGAATCTGATCATATATTGTTCATGGATGGGTCATGTCTGAGAACAGAAGAAGGAGGGCTAAGTGCTGCATATGCTGTATGCAAAATATCAGGAGTCATTGAAGCATCCTGTTTACCGGGAGTCAAGTCTGCACAAGTAACTGAATTGGTGGCCTTAACAAAGGCATGCAAAATTGGGAAAAATTGGAGCATAACCATATTTACAGATAGTCAATATGGTTTCGGGTTGTGCACGACTTTGGCCAGCTTTGGATGCAGAGGGAATTTCTGACTTCTTCGGGATCTCCAATCAGAAACAGCAAAAATGTAAAGGATTTATTGGAAGCATTACAATTGCCAATAGAAATAGCTGTTGTTAAATGTACTGCAAATCAGTCAGGAAATGACTATGTGACAGCAGGTAATAGATACGCAGACATAAATGCTCAATACTGTGCAAAAAATACAATGGCAATTAACAGAAAAGTGGAAACAGGTGAAACCAGCTGCCAACTTATGCTTTTCTCAGTTCCAGAAATATGGGATGAGGTCAGACAGCTGCAGGAAGAAGTTGAGGAAAGGAAAAAGGAAATCTGGAAAAAGCCAGGTTGTGCAAAAAGGACAGAAGACGAAGTGTGGGTGTACTTAGATGACAGACCAGTCATTCCAGATTGCTTACTCTCTTAAATGGCAAGACTATACCATGGGACAACACATATTGGCAGGGACTCAATGATCAGACTATTCAGGCAAAGTTGGCTAAAATCTAAAGTTTACGGTAGTTGCAGAAAGCCTTACCAAAGATGCAAAACCCAGGCAGAAAGACAGTGGTTAGTTGGGGAAAAATTGGAAAGGCAGAGGGACCATTCACCAGGCTGCAGTTAGACTTCATTGAGTTGCCTCCGTGCAATGGATTGAAGTATGTACTTGCCATAGTGTGTCTGGTCTCGAGATGGGTAGAGACATACCCCACAAGAAGAAATGACAGTCTCACAGTTGCTAAATTATTGTTGAGGGAGTTGATACCTCATTTTGGTTTTCCAGTTACTTTGGAATCAGATAGCGGTCCTCATTTTACTAATGAGATAATTCGATTAATCTGTGCTGCATTTGACATTGAACAAAAACTGCACTGTGCTTATCGTTCAGAGGCTTCTGGAATAGATGAACAACTTAACGGCACAATCGAGTCAAGGTTAGGGAAGGTGCATGCATCCACAATGCTAAAATGGCCAGATGCATTGCCTCTTGTATTGATAGGTCTCAGAAGCATTCCTGATAGGAAAACAGGATTGACTACTCATGAAGTGATCATGGGAAGGGCAATGAGACACGCATTTATTCCTGGAAATAAATTGATGAATATAACTGATTATCTGGTATTGAACTATTGCAAAGGATTTGCTGAAATGGTGCGTTCTGTCTCCCATCAGGTTAGGGAAGACGCAGTTGCAAGGCAGCCAGACCAGGCACATGATTTAAATCCTGGAGACTGGGTGTTAGTGAAGAAACATGCGAGGAAATCGTGTCTAGCACCCAGGTGGGATAAACCACGTCAAGTCATACTAGTCATTACCACAGCAGTGAAGTGTCCAGGTTTACCCAATTGGATTCATGCTAGCCATACCAGAAGAATTCCAAGCCAGCCTGAAGAACAAGAGCAGCAATTGACCGAACCAACTGAGACACCAGAAGCTGAAGGTTGTGAAGTCGAAGAATCTAAGGTGACAGATTCTGAAAGAAAAATAGATGATGAACAACCAAGTACAAGTCAAGAAGGGTGGATACCAGTGATTGACATACCTGAAGCTGTTATCGAAACAAGAAGAAGAAATAAATATGAAAAAAAGAAGGTAGAAAGGAAAAGACAGGGAAAGAAGGACACACTCAGGCAAAGAGAACAAAGCTATTCAGAAACCTGAGCAGGGAGAGATAGAAGAAGAAGAACAAGTTCAGGCAGAAGAAGAACAGATCGAAATAAGACCTGAACAGGACCAAATAGAAGTAGAAGAACAGGTTCAGGCAGAAGAAGAACAAACTACAATAAGACCTGAACAAGTGCCGGTAGAAGAAGATCCAAATACAGAAAATACAAAGCAAAGACAATTAGTATGGGAAGAAGAACAAGAGTAGATTGTGCCCAGACATATTGAAAATAAAAGAACTTGAGAAAATGACGAAGAAGGAGAAAGTGCAGTTCAGGCCAAAAGAGTTAGAAAAGGAGAGAATTAGCCAAGTGGAGTGAACAGATTAAGATACTATTTAAGGAAGACAGAGAAGCAACCAGAACAAGTAAATGAAGTTTCAAGTCAAATTAGATCCAAACAGCCAACATTAAAATTCACGCGAAGAAGCCCAAGATTGATGAACTTGAACAAAAAATATAAAGCCCCTGAGTGGACCTATGTTATTCTAGAAGAATTTGAAAATCTAGATTTACGAGAAGAATCAGAGAAAGTTCATGTTGCACAGATTGATGACAACAGAATAAGACCACCTTAGAAATGAAAGAGGCTGAATTGTGAATAAAGAAGGAAAAGAGAAAATACATTTTCTCAGATTGAAAATGGCAGAAGTTGAAGTCATTGAACAACCGAAAAGGAGTATAAAACGAAAATGTCTTAGGTTTTGCTTATGTAGTATATTATTATTAGTATTAGTGTGGTTATTTCTAACAGTGGGAGTACATTTGTTAATGGTAACAAGTAACAAGAATAATACAACTACTAATGAGAAAGTAGATGGAATAAAATGAACTAAAATAGAAGTAGGGGTAGAAGATGAGATAAACTATCATCATAATGAATCAGACAATGATTCGTCTTTAAATGTGTTTACTAAATTATTATTTCAGTACGTTAATACAATGGAAATTAGTGATTGTTATGTCTGTATGAAATTACCGTCATCTGTGTCAGAAGGGGTAAATTATCACTATATACCCTTGACAAATGGTATATTGTAGCGTTCTATCAAGTTTATTTTATGTAACCGGAAAACTTCAGTATTTTTATTCAAATTTAAATGTAGTATTTTCAGAACTACCTATTAGAAAGAATATGAATCCAGTACTTACTAGTAAAGATGCACAGTTTATGGGTGAATTTTTCTTAACATGTATATTACGTGAAGAAGAAAAAAAGTTTTTGAATTTAGTAGAAGAAAGAAGACAGGATTTAACAAAGAAAGCTGCTAAAGAAAGAGGGAATGTATGCAAAGGGCAAGGCTCATGCTGCAATGTCCCTAGACTTCGTAAAAAAGGGAACATTCTGCCTTCATAGGTTAAAGACGGGTTACAAAAACATTTTCATTGGTTCCAGTGAATGTGAACACAACTTCCTAATTTTAGGGGGATGGGGACTAAAAGGGGAACTGATCCTGTATTTCCAGGAGTTTATAATGTGTGCAGAAATAATGCCTATTATAGGTTACTTACAATGTGGTATGGTAGTTGTTATTTTGGAATCGTTTTTCCAAAGATCTGCCATGTGGACAGAATCAATGGAATCAATGAAATATCTAATGGACTAACACGGATAAGAAGAGCAAATTCTTCTGAAATTGTAGATAATATATTTAGTGCATTGATACCCTCAGTTGGAGTCATTCTAAATTCACGTAAAATTTGCAAACTGTCAACAATAGTTGATCGTCTTTCTACTGATACTGCTGGAGGATTCTTGATGATTAATACAGAAATGGTTGCGATAAGGTCTATGGTTTTACAAAATTGTCTTGCTCTTGATATCTTATTGGCAAAAGAGGGCGGAGTCTGTGGTATGTTGAAAATGCAACAATGCTGCACTTACATTCCTGACAAAAGTAAGGAAATTAAAGGGTATATTGAAAATATTATAAGAATGTATGAAGATTTGACCCAACTGGAGTTTGACAGTCTATGGGTGAAATGAACAAAGAGTATAACATCAATAGGGAAATGATTTACTAATTTTGGAAAACATTTTCTAGGTCAACTAATATTACCAGTAGTTGTGATAATGACAATAGTATTGACAATAACGATTACATATAAGTGTTGCAGGTGTAAAGGAAAAAGAAGAATACATTTAGAAAGGAAAGGGAAAGGAAAGAAAAGAAAAAGGAAATACAAAGAAATTCAGCTGGAAGAAAGCTATATAAAAAGATGACAAATATGAAAGAAGGAGTAACTGACAAAAATTAGAGGGAAGGAAAAGAAACTGAGATATGCTAAAGTTAGCATCTAGGAAGTGATGGGTAATTTTGTGATGGCTCAAAAATGCCATCAGAGAGGGGATTGATGGAGCAAGGTTTCATAGAAAAGAGACTTGCTCGGATGCAATCCACTCGTTTAACTTACTAACAAAGTTATCAACAAAAAAGTTTTGTGAATAACTAAAACGCACCACATGAACACGCGGGTTAGTGAAGCTTGCGTATGTGTGCACTAATGTGGATAACAATGAGGATGGACTAATACCACTTTAAAAGGGGAACTGTTGTGCACATGTCAACTGCATCTACGTAGTATGATGAACTAATGCTTAGAGCGTAAATTCGGGCGCATGAGCAGGAGATACTAAAATGGAGTCTTGAAGACCCGTGTGCATGGCATCTGCTTACTTGAAAGGAAAACAAGCTATTTACTAATGCTAATGCAGGAAAAGTATTAATAAGTAAAGTGGAACAGAGTAGAGGTGGGTGGTATATAGTGCGACTACTTCATTTGTGAAATTAATATTTGTCTTTCTGACTTTATCAATAGTGCGTATTTGGGCCTCTCTCGTATAATTGAATTGAGCTGAGTAACGTTAAGTCTGCGCAAGTACACTGAAAGGAAGCCCAGGACGGTGACTGAGAGATTGAATGCATGTGTTACAGCATGAGAGCGGATGGTGCAGAGTTCAACAATGAAGACTTGTATTCATAATGTTATTATATTGTTTCAAAGTGAACTAAGAAAGCGTATGGGAATCCAATTTAAGAATAAAAATTGAGGAGATGGATTTGCGAACAATAGTTGAACTAATTTGTGTGACATGGTGGGATGGAGCTTCCCCCTTGCCTGACCAATCATATTTCAGATTTTTACGATATTGAAACTTTAGTGGGTGGAACATGAAGAAACGAAAGGTGTAATTAAGATAGCCTTAGTTAGTTAGTTAGCTATGCTGACAGAAGAAATGGGGAGATGCTGCTGAGCTGAAATCGTGGTCATGGATGCTGTTTTGCTGCAGGAGATGCTGTTGTTGGGAGAGATGCTGTGAGATGCTGATGAAGAATCGACTGCAGAATCTGAAGAATAACTTTCTATCCTAATTAATTGGGTTAGATCAGAAGATCGCGGAAGAATCTCGATGAGGAAGAGAGTGTCAGAGAGGGGGGAACAAAATCGTCGATATTCTAGAGAGGTCATCTATCCTGTCCTGAATCCTGAATCCTGTCCTGGAGTCTTTGGCTCCTGACCCATTTCGGGGATCCTTACCAGCCCTTTGGCCAGGGGGTTGGTCTTTCACACCATCCTTGGTAAATATAATTTCTCGTTATTTGTTGACGATCTTTTCTTTTTGTCCTCTCCCTTTCTGAGCATTGATTATTGTATGAGTCCGAAGTATATGCTTGCTGTTTATGAATTGAATTTTCCCTCCTATGAATGTCAGTGACTGCACTGTATTTTGAAATGGTTCACATACATTTAATTGAGATAAAGATTTTAAACTTCCTGAGTCTGTGGTTATTTACTTTAAATGAATAAGTTAGAGCTATGTTAATTATCACAATCAACTAGTTCAACTAATGGTCCATTGACCAGAGGAAAGAACTTCTTGATCGATAAAAGGTAAGTTAGGAGTATTAAATAACTAATCCTGAATATTGTGAAAATAAATAAAACTTTGATAAATCAGGCAGTTTGCTCAAAGTGAGCTTATGGGCCTAGGTGAGTATATGGTAGTAGAGTATCTGTTGTTGGTATACTGCTGGATAAATATGGTGTGGTTTGATAAGGTCAATGGATGTAAATCACCTGTTTCTACAACCAGGAAGGTGGAAAAATCACGGTTCTGGTACCTGCAATGCCAAGAACTGGCACCAGTGCTCTGTATAATGGATCAAACTCCTTCTTTTCGGCAATCTTTTCTCAAAGTAGATCCCCAAGTTTAGGAGTCCAGACAGGGGTTGCTGGTTGCTCCTTCACGTCTTCAAAGGCAGATCGTTTAGTAGTTTAATTTGACCTTTTATCTCAGAAGTCTGGTAGGTCCTGTAAAACAGCAAAACGTTCATCGATGTCAAAGGCCTATCTGCCACCACTATGCCAGGATTATCAAGGTCTGGAACATACAACTGGACACCTAACAGGACCTTGTAGGGGGTCCAGCCGCCCAAGGATCTTCTAGGCAGACCATTTAAAGCTCTCTGGACTCCACATAAGTGATGGGCCTAACTATGACCTTAACCTAATAATCTAGCTGTTAAAGACTACTTTAAGTCACTTGTTTCCCTTTCCAGTGACAAATTTCCCTTAGGACAATATGGGGAGGAATAATGCACATCCACATCCAGGGTTCCCATGGTATCCCGATAAGCCCTAGAAGCAAACACTGGTCCCTGATCCGAGTGGAATGCAGGTACTGCGTATGTCCCAATAAAGACTTGCAGATCTTTTATAAGAGTTTAAGCATCAGCCTATCGCTGTGGACACATCTATAGAAATCTAGAACATTAATCCACTACCAATAGAATACATTTAAATACCTACTGAATTTAGAGTAGGGGTGGGTAGAGTTTGCGGAGTCTCACAACAATAATTTTACGGAGTCGCAAAAAAACTACATTCCGTTATGAGGAGTTCTCTGTGCAGGCTGAGTTTGCCAGCGCACCTGATCGCGTTGCATTGGGAACATGGAGTGCGTCAGCACACTCCAAAATCATGCTGGAATGGCACTACACAGTCCTGAAGTGTGCTTGCATTCGAATTCACGCATGAACAGCACCATGCGGTCCGCATGGGGGTGGCCATCTTGTTTTTCTGCTCTCTGTTATACTGATGGGCCTAATTTTTAATCTCTTGTTATTCTTTGTCCTCCTCCTCCTTTATTACTTTTCTACCCTCAATTTTTACTTTTTACAATAATGTTTGTCTCTGTTTGTGTATTTACATTTTTGTGACTTTTTTTACTTAGTTTATTTCCCATTCTTTCCTTTTTTCTTTCTTCTTTACTCTCCCTTCCTTTCCCTTACCCAGCGCCATGGCAGATGGGTATCTTCCATGTGGGCAGCACCGCCGCCCAGGTTTGATCTTTGGAGAGGATGAGGTGGGAGCACTATTTTTTTGTGCAGCACCATCTCCCCTCTATGCTGGCAGCAGGCGGCAGGCCCAGTAGCAGCTACTCCATGCAAGAGCATCAGCGGCGCTGTAGGCCGGTGCACCAGTGCATGCGGTTCACCAGCAAGGTTCAGTGGACAGCCCAGCAGCTGAGGCACTGCTGGGCCGACATTCTCGAAAGGGAGCAGGAACTGCTAGGCATCGAGATTCCGGGGGTCGGTGAGTATTAATTATTTGTTGTGTTTGTGTTCTACAATGCTAAAAAAAAAATCGAATAGCATGCTGCTCACACTCAGAGGTAAGTTATGTTTAGTGAAGTTTACACTGGTATATTACTTTGTGATCCAGTTTCTAGTTTCTGCTAGGCAGGTGCCGCTACCTAATTGCATTAATCAGGTGCTCGCTTTAGCTGATTAAATAAGAAGCCATTGCAGACTGTTTCTTCTGTCACTAAAGTGATTCACTGAGTAGCACGTTCTCTCTGTGACTTTGTTTATGTAGCTCATACTCATAC
This sequence comes from Triturus cristatus, assembly GCF_964204655.1. Lineage (NCBI taxonomy): Eukaryota > Metazoa > Chordata > Amphibia > Caudata > Salamandridae > Triturus > Triturus cristatus. Next base: position 1,171,369,264 of record NC_140585.1, read on the forward strand.
AGTTCCAGGTTATTTAACTGAATTTACAGTGGTGATGTGAAGTATGCATCTATTAGGCATGGGCAGCAAATTCCGTTCCGCTCGCGGAATTTGCGGAATTTGGGTAATTTCGCGTTCCGCGGAGAACGCGAAATTGCCCAAAATTCTGCTTTCCGCGTCTTCGCGAAATTTTTGCTTGTTCGCGTTCTCAAAATGCGTGTTCGCGAGATATTTCTCCCCGAGCACGCAAACAGCGATTGTGAACAGGAAGAAAGCATCGCGAACAAGCAATTCCGCGTGTTCGCAGAATTTCTGCTTGTTCGCGGAGATTTTTTACCGTTTCGCGGAGATTTGCGTAACGCGATTACGCAACTTCCGCCCACCCCTAGCATCTATGCATTGCAAAAAAGAGAGAGTTTGCTGAAAGGGTGTTGAGAAATGGGAATAGAATAAAATCAAAGATCTTTAACTGCAATACATTAGTTCGCAATGTAATTTTTGTTAAGGAGATTTGGAATTTGGATTTAACGACAGTCAATAGACTTAAGTCGAAAGACAATAGTAGTACTATAGGTGATGTGTTTTATCGACTGTGTTTGCTTTTCATAAAACATTTTTCGGAGATTATTAACAGAATCGCTAATCTATGTTTCTATATCGTCTTAATTTCTTTCATCAGCACCCAAGGGGAAGAAGAGGAAAGATTCCGATGGTCTGGGGCAAGCTGGTCAGCCGTTGCCGACCACCAGCACTGCTGGCAAGGGCTCTGCAGATCCCAGTAAGTCCTTTTATCTCTTTGAGTATTTTGTCTATTGGAGTGTTCGTGCTATCTATCAGGATTCGTGAAGATTCAGATAGCAGGCCCAAGTAAGCTAGTATTTTAAATTAAAAAGCATTTGCTCAGAAGGCTTTCCTTTTTCTACTTATGCCTATGTCGGTTCACAAGACAGTGGCCATGGTCATTATGGTCTACACGCCCTCCCCAGTGTAGTGTGCTACAGATCAGTTCATTTATAGTTACAGTTCACCACCAGTTTTCAATAAAAGTGCAGCAAGGCTGGAAAAATAGTTTGAAGTTCCACTCACATTGCATTTGCCACCCAACAACATAGGTTTTTCATTGATAGTTATTCCACACATGGCCTGTCCAACTGTGAACCAACCAATCAAATGCCCAGAGCGATATTTGGAATATATGTGCTAACTGAGCTGTAGTGCTGCATTGCTGTTGTATTTGGGTTTGTGTATCTGGGATCTAAATTATGTGTAATGTTTTCTATTCAAGCCACACAGAATATCGGTCATGCTGGCTCCAATGCCGCTACAGGAGTTGACGGCTTTGTTGCAAGGGTAGAAGAGGCAGCAGAGACAGGCACTGGTAAGTCACCTATTTCTTGTATTTACTATGCTCACTAGCTATTGCCATGGTGTTGCTCGTCGTCGTCATCAAAAATGACTGTGAGGTGAACCCCCCCAGCTTTACCAGCCACAGCAGTGTTTGAGTTATTATGGACTCTTCTATCTGCAATGCAGCAAAATCTCACATAATGAGCTTTGCTGGCTTGAGGGAGACATGAAAGAATGGAAGGTAACTTAAAAGAAAGTCAATGGCATATGAGTGAAAGGATGGGTGGGCCATTCTAGGCATGTGCCACATTTAATAAAGCAATACCCATTTTAAGTGATTTCAGAACATTTATCATGGTTTCCCATAACAGATTAATTTTCACTTGTTCAGATTTTTTCCTTGTGAATTGAACCATGACTGAATAAGCCAAAGATGATGAACTGATGATGATCAGTGCAGTGGCCCCTCTATTACATGAAACAAAAGCTCTACCCTAAATGTCTAATCCCTCTGCCATAACCCTGCAGTAGAGAAAATCAAGTTTCTTTTCCTTGGTTCTCACCCAGCAAATGAATTTGTTGGAAAACGTGGTGGCGTTCAAGGCCACAGAGTAAAGTGGGATTAAGTGCATGATTTGATATCAAGTTTGGCACATAGGATATACAGTGACAAATGTGCCAAATGAAATCTATATAATATATGCCTTTATCTATAGTGCAGTCCATTAGATTTATTTTCTTCAATGTCTACTTATGGCAGACAGGATAATATAATAATATCTGCATTTCATACATGAGGTGTGTGACTGACAAAGTATCTTATTTATTATTCATTAGCCTCTTTGGAGACAAGGTAGAAAGAGAAATGCATTTGGCGATGAGTAGTGCCATTGGAATTAGATAATTGTCTACTACAGCTGCAGCCAGTAGCAAACTAGCAGAGAAGCTGGCTAGCAATGAGCATTTCTTCATTATTGTAGCACCACATACAACTTATCATCCATAATAGTGCATAATGTCGTACTGGTCAATGATGTCATTTATTTTTCAACTCAAAGTGTCTGACTCAGTTTATAGTTACCTGAAATCACTGTGTTTTTATGCTGTGATGTTATTCTCTGCCAGTCTGCCTGTTACTTTTCTGCCACACAGTCACTGCTTTTTCATGTTTGGCAACATGTGTGGGTAAAAGAAAACATAAGATTGGCCTTATGGGTCCCCTAATCATAATCATCACATCAAATAAATTCTAATGGCCCTAGGGGACCAGAAATGCACTGCTACTGTGCCACACTGCTATTTAAAACAATTGTTTGCACAGAGCATTATTTCCAATTTGTGTTTTTTGTTTTTCTCAATATAGGTGCTCCTGCTGGTCCAGCCGGACCACACGACAGGCAGGAGAGAGCGGCCTGTTTGCTGTGGCAGAGCTTGGAGCGTATCCAGTAGGAATACCAACGGCTGTTGATTCTGGAAGAGGAGGAGGAGGAAATTAATGCACAGCTCCCGGGCCCAAGTGCAGCCAATTTCCCTCAACCTCCAGTCTCCTGGCTGTCCCATCACCGGCGCCGCTGCCAGCAAACTGCTGCCACCCCCCCACCAGAATGGCAAATGGCCATTGCTATGCCATATCCTCTAACGGCTGGACACTATTGAGGGACGGCTCACCTTGATGGAGCAGAGCATGGACCAGCTCTGTTCAGGCGTCCATAATGCCCTTTTCTAACCCTCATTTAAGTATTTTGTTTTGGTGGGAGGAATTTGTTGTTTGTTGGGGCTGGGTGGAGAGTGTGGAAAGGGAGTTGGGAGTGGGACTCCTGAGACTTTCTTAAACACTTTGAGTTTTGGGGCTTGAGTCAGTTTTGTTTTAGAGAGGGGTGGGCATGTTGTTTGGATGGAGAGGGTGGGTTGCTTTGTAAATAAAGGGGGAAAATATTTTTTATATTCTAAATTTGCCTGAAGTAGTTTATTTTACTTTTACTTTGCACAGCTTTACGCAGCCTCTTTATGTGTTGTAACTTAGGACTAGAGATAGCGTAGCACTTAGTATTAGAGTCTAGGTTTATACTTTTCTAACTATCTTGACCATTATGGGGAATGCTGCCATGATGAGATGACCAATGCTATATTGTGTCGACGGTCTGAACTTTCTAGATAAAAAAACAGTAGTAGTTAATTTATTTCTTACTAAGTTAAATTACATCCATACTAGTTGTCTTACCTAAATATACGTTCAGCAATAACAGGGGAGGCATCACAGCTTCATCAAGCGAGGTCCCACGTCCAGTTCCACCCAGGGGAGCTCCAACTATAGGATTGTTCTGAAAGATTGATTGATGATTATCCATCGTTGGCAACTAAATGGAAGTAGAAAGACTGAGTAAGTGGGTTATTATATTTATCAAAGATTTAGAAACAATTGACACCATCTGAGTACTATGTGATGATTATGACACAATGAGAATGCCTGAATGTGCTAAAATAGAAAAATAGCAATACTAGTAATGTGAATCTAGCAGTATTATTTATGAACTCCACAAGGTAGCAAAAATGGACTCAAAGTCTGGAGTCAACAAGCTTAGTTTTAATGTTTACTGTTAGGGACCACAAGGCCTTAATAATGATGATGATGATGATGATGACTGATGTTCTTGATTCTATATTAAAAAAACTGTGAAAATGTTTTAATGCGCGGCTTGGTAGTGGGCTGGTGTGGGGTACTGCTTCAAAGATTCGACAGGAAGTTGATGTTGCTTTCACCACATCCACCCCACTAAGTGTATGATCCATTGCTGGTTTAATTTAAGCCACAGCTCAATAAACCACATATCTTGGGGGAAGAGGGTTAGGGGTTTGATGAATGGTTGGGTAATGGGATTCGGGGAAACGTTTGACAAAGACAAACACTACAACACAAGGCCAACATTAATCTGGGCAATAAGCAGCAGCAGATCGTTCACCATCAATCAGTTGTTAGAAGAGACGGAAGCAAAGGAATAAGTACCACAGAGTACAGATATATGCACTGCAAACAATCCTTCTGCCCCTGACACCCAATTTGCCATACATCCAAATGTTCTGTCTTCTAGGTTAGGAAGTGAACCCACCCACCCACTTCGCTTAGTTAATATGATTGTTAAAAAAAAATTATACTGTCTTGCTAAATTGGTGGTGCATCTGCATTTTCCTCTGGAATCTCCACTCTTTGTGGCCTCTCTGCACTGGTGCAGTAGGTAAGCAGGAGTGTTGTTGAGCTAAACTAGCTTTCGCTTTTCGTTTCGTGAAGGAGACTCGAGAAAGGCCTATGGATTGTAAAAAAGAAACTGTATTTTAGAGTCAAGGAGAAGGACAGAAGGAAGGTAAGCTTGAGTGCATCAAGATAAGAAGAGTGAGAGGCAGAGCAAAAAAAACAAGAGGGGAGCTCAGAGTTTCATTTTTGCCATTGCCACAAGTCCAACACGCTCACACACACAGAGCAGCATTTCACAAACACTCCTCTCTCTATGCCAAATAGCTGAGTAGTACCAGGCCTTAGATTCTTGGTTTACCTTTGAACTGAAGTCGATACTTGATAATGTTTTGATTTTTGCTATTGATGAGGTAGTCCTGCAGCGCCCAGTCCCGCCCAGAGTTCTTCCATGATTCTCCACCAGTCTTGAGTGACTCCAAGTAATCCCATACCAGACCAGTCATCATCATCATTATGAATTACTAGAACCTGAGCAAGACTGACGTGGAGTGCAGTGCACTGTTGTTGAAGAACAAGTAGAAAAAGAAACAGAATTTCAGTATTTTCCATAGGTTTTTGTTTGATAACTAAAATGATTGTTTTAGTGTCTGAAGGACCCAAAAAAAGGAGAATACCCTAGCAATTAATTAGTTATGACTAAGTGTGAAAGGGCTGATCATCACCTACATGGGAAAATAAATAGGCGCCCATCACTCAAGCCCCAAACAATGCACATCAGTAATCATCTCAAGACATTTCCCATATTACAGTTCAACACACACCATCCCTGAGTGTCTGCCACCACAAGAATCATTATTCAACTTAAATCATCAATCATGCAATGAGTCACCCACCGTTGCAATAGTTGAAGTCACCTCACCAAGGCTAGTACTGGTAGTTAAGGTATTGGGTATTCAGTCATCTTTGATGCAGGCAACACATCAGAATTTAGTATTGGAAGGCAGTCCTGTACATAATAAATGATTTTATGGGACAGTCACTTTAGTACTAAGTGACGCAAAAAGGGATAGGCATTAGGCAATAGGCATGCAAGGGGAGCAGGCATTGTCATGAACAAATTATGGAGGCTTGTTCAATGCACATTGGTCCAACTGCATTCCGGCTATATATGTGTGACTAATAAAAAAATGTGAGGCAGCATAAATCGGACACAAAAATAAAAATGTTTCTCTAGCTAATTTTTGTTAAAAAAATGTATGCAAAGAAAGAATTAAGTTCAATGAGAAAATTAAAAAAGTTTTATGGGGGAACTGGCATATTTAGTCTGGGAAGTAGAGTTTATCCTCATACTCAAATGGTTCACCCAGAAGTTGATCAGCTAACACATTTGATTCAATTTCAGACCAATCACCCTCTCCCTTCTCCTGTGCTGCTGTTTCAGGAATGGTGCAAATGTGTGGTATAAAAGTCGGCTCATTTTGATCATAGTCAATCTCTCCACATTTTGAGGTGAGAGACTGGTCCTTCTCACTGTGATGAATGCACCAGCTGAACTGAACACATGCTCAGCAGACACACTGCGACAGGACAAGCCAGATACTTTATTGCCAGCCTGCGCATCTTCCCATACCAATACATCAATGGATTTTGAGCCACATAGACCTCATTTGGATCATTCAGATACTCCTGGAAAATCCTGTGGATGGTCATGGGTGCTGCCACTTGCTCTACCTGTTTTGCCATTGCCTCTGCACTTGACTTCAGCCCTGCCAATTGAAACCAGTACAATGCAGAGTTTGGGTTCGGTCCTTCTTTTGCTGTTGTTGTCGGTGTTCTGGTTGATGGTGTTGTTGGCTGCTGTGAGACAAGACTGCCCTCGCTGGAAGTTGAAGGTGGCACCCCAAAACTATGGGGTAGGGCTCGATGTTCCAGCCATTCTTCTTCCAGTCTCTGGCTTGCTCTACAATCCACCTCTTGTATTTTAAAACATCACCTTCAGAAAAAGGGATGAGAGTGGGCAGACTTTTTTTGTACCGTGAATCAAATAGTGTGGCTCTAAGTACTCTTTGGACTCAATGATGTCCTGTTGCAGCCTTATATTAGAAGCCAAGAGCAGGACTAAGCTCTCAACCAAGGCACATGCTTCTGTTTTTCATTCACACCTGCAGGGGCGAACCTTTCAGATGCCTTCTTTACCTCGTCTTGTAGGAGATGCAGTAATAAAAGAGTACTGTCCCTCTTACTGACTTCCTGCATGAAAACCTCAAAAGGGAGTAGCACCAGTGTCAGGCATGTGACTAGGCCCCATTTGCCTGCATCCATGGTCATAGCTTTCCCAACTGCATCCCCTCCTCTTTGAATGGCATAGTCATTGATCTGTTTGTACTGCTCAAACAGATGTTGCAGCATGTAAAAGGTGGAGTTCTAACGTGTTGGCACTGCTTGTATCAGGGCTTTAAGTGGTGCTCCATTATTATGCTGATTAATCTGCAGCTGCTTCCGTGCTTTAAAAGAATGGCTGAAATGGGTGCAGATTCTTCTGCTAGTGGTCAGTATGTTGCAGACTATGTCTTTCTTTTTGAGCGAGTCTTGCACCACCAGGTTGATGCAATGGGCCAAACGCAGGACCCTGAAATAGCCTCAATCTGACATGGCCTTGACTATGTTACTGCAATTGTCCGTGGCAACATGCCGGTAATAGTAGCCTGGATTTTCTTCTTTTATTTGGGGCACAGACACAGGTGTCTTTTGAGAAGTAGATGTTTGTGTTAAACTCAATGTGGGTCGGGTGGTTGAGCAGTCACCGCATGCCGCAGTGCCTCCATTATCTCACTCTGAGTCTTCTTGTGCCTTTGTGAAGTCACTGAGGTGGGTGAATCTGCTGGTGCACTGCTGAGGACAGGCCTGCTTTGCATGAACATGTCACCCCATCCTTCCTCATCATCACCTTCTGCCGTGATTAGACTTGTAGGTGATGTTCTTCGGCTCTCTTCACCACCACATTAAGCATTTTTTAAGGTGCTCCTCCCACTTAATTGTGTGGTGTCTTTTCATATGGTCATCTGGCCTCCAGTACCATAATGTTTACCAGGTTTACGTTGACGAACATTTGAATGGCAAATGGTGCATACTGCAATGTGCTCCCCCTCTTTCCTAACTGCAAAAAAGTCCAAAACTGGGGAGAGTACTTTTTTACTGGGTCACTGCCAATGCAGGAAGACAAACTGGAGGTAGATGGGCATATCGTTGATTGCCTCTCTGCTTCTCCTGAGGCAGGGGTTGGTGTAAATCTCAGCTGGGGCTTTGCAAATATGGGAGCTGTTGGTGGTGCAATCTGTGCCACATCCCTCGGACCTGGTTGAGTAGCAATCTCAGATTCCTCTGTGTCACCTTCCACCATGAATACCTTGTCATCATCATCCTCCACTTCATCCCCTTCCATAAGTCTAAGTCTTTCTAGAACTATTCTTTTATGTTGACTCTCCTGTAGTCTACTGGTCTCTGTCAGGATCCACTCCATATCCCTATCATCATCATCAGAAGTGGTGATTGGAGAAGATGGTGCTGTAGTACCCTTCCTTTTTCTTTTGCTGGAGATGTGGGAGCCAATGATTCTAAAAGAGAAGGTTTAACTTCTTGCTTCGAAGGAAGCTCAACCTCCTGTTCTGCTCCACATCAGACAAATCTATTGCTGGCTGCAGCTGCTGTCCACTTTGCTGTGTTTCCTGAAGCGATTGTGTATTACTTTGTGAAAGGGACAAATCCAATTCAACCTCGCTACTCGTCAGTGTCGCCATGTTTGCACTTGCTGCTTCACTGACAGACATGGTCCTGGGCTTAGGTTGGGGAGGTGCAGTGTTGATGCAGGAGGGCTGCTTTCATCTTGCTTGCCATAGGCTGGTGTGGCAGGCACATTTTTCCTGAAAAAGGCTGCGGTCGGCACACCAGTAGTGGAAATCTGCTTCTTCTGCTCCCCACTAGCCACTTACTTGGCAGCACCTTTCTTTAGGACCATCTTGAAACTGTCAGTTTGCATTGGCACTTAGCTTCACAAGCTGGAGATGGCCGTGTAGCATAGTCAGTCACGCGTTACGTCATGCTGAGGCCTTCTGTCTGGCAGTACTGTGGGTGATGTCTCTTCTCATGTGAACCTAAAAGCAAACAAGCAAGAAAAACATCAGTGAAACATTGCATTGCTGCAGTTCAAGTAGTAATACAAACAAACAATATCATTTAGTGTAGTTATTTAAGTTATTATAAATAATTAACAATAGTATACAATGTTCCTTCGTAAAATGGAAAACAACACCAACATAAACTTTCATGGTGACTGTGCACTCGAGATGTATTAGAAAGAGCAAAAAAAAATGTAAAATGAATTAATTAAAAAAATTATAATAAAGTGACATTATCCTCAAGCGTGTCATTCGTTTATATTCAATAAACTGCCATCTCATTGCTCAACCATCCATGCAAGCATATGACAAAGGGCCACACTGGCTGGACACACAAAATGGCTACCTACCATTGCCACATGCTTATCAACAACAACAACACAGAGTAAATAGGCATTGGGAATGGGAACGAAGAGAAGAAGACATGCGGGCATTTGGCAAAAGCACACTGATTGGCTACACAAAACGTCCGGCAGCCACATGGTCACAACAACAACAATCAGCAAGGGGGCATAGCCGCAAACGAAGAATGGGAATGGGAAAAACAACTGGCTGGTTACACAAAATGTCTGTAGAAAGATGGTAATATTATATTTCCCCCCTGGGGGCTTTCCTAATAAACTCAGGTGGCCAATCTACTTCAGCCAAGAGAATGTCATAAGTATTTGTTGATTTTTCCTCAAAAATTACTTTAATGGTATGTGGTATATCACCCTCAGTTTGGAAGTCCAAATGATACACTCTGCTGGGAGGGTTAACCCGCTGATATGTTGATTAAACTTGAATAGATTAATTAGTTGCTCTCTCAACCAAAAACTCTTGAGGGTTCTGGTGAACTATTGTAACTTCTGCCGAGCTGTCTAGCACTGTCAGTGCCCACTCCTTGTTCTGAAGTAGTGCCCTGAATATGTGTGGCATATTTAGGGGAAATACCTGCCACTTTCTCCTTTCTGAATTGGGTTTTTTGTTGCTGAAGTTTCTCTTCACTTTAATGATGATGTCTTACAAGCATTGTGAGTCATTTTTCAGTTTCACATACTCTTCTTGTCTGCACTCTGCTAGCCCTCCTCTCCCTGAATGATTATCGGGTTAATCCTAAAAGGAACAAGAAGGACGCGTATCAGTATACTGATACCTATCAGGCTTGTTAAGTGATTCATGATGATTACACAAGGTATAATGCTTATCAGGAGACTCTGGTTGTGGACATTCACACTTTGTTTTTAATCTTTTTTTTACTTTTTGGTTTATTCCAGTGCTTTTTAGAAACCTCAGGTGCCTGTTTGGTACTATCCTTTATGGAATTACCCCTAAACTGTGGCTTATTTGGTATTGCTACCAAATTATCTTGACTTAGAGAGGTATAGGTTTCAGCAATAATGTTTGGTACTTTAAGTTCCTAGTCCGCAATGGGAACTTACACAAGGCATTTGCATACTGCCAATGCTGCTGCTTCCAACTTGATATTACTTAAAATAAGTGAGGCAACTGTGATGTAATTGCCAATGAGTTTCAAACCCAAATTCAGGGCAGGGGCAGCCCTGTATTAATTTTGAACCTGTTTCAGCATCAATCAATCAATCAATCAATCAGAGTATTTTAAGAGCACTACTCACCCTTGAGGGTCTCAAGGCGATGGGGGAGGTGAGCGGCTCCGTTCAGTCAAAGAACCAGGTCTTGAGCGTCTTCCTGAAGATGTTCAGGGAGGGGGAGCGTCTAATGTCAATCGGGAGCTGGTTCCAGGTCTTGGCCATGATGCAGGAGAAAGCCCTTCCGCCTGTTCTGGCTATGCGGATGCCCAGGGTTTCGGCGAGGTCGGCAGATCGGAGTTTTCTCCTAGGTTCGTGAAAGGAAATTCTCTCATTGAGGTATTGGGGTCAGGTGTTGTGGATGCATTTGTAGGTGTGGGTGAGGGAAAACGACCTTTACAACGTGGTCAAAACACCGCTCAATTTCACTGTGGGAAAATCACCCTTTACTCAAGCGCGCCAGTCACCAAAAGGACGCTGTCTTTTTAAAGGGCCCTCGCGGCACTTCAAATCAAAGCGGGTGCCGTTGTCTGACTCTAAAATGCCCCCGCTGCACTTTGGAATTGCTGCAAGGACGCTGTCCTTGAATCTCGCCTTTGCACCAGCTCACTCACAGCCCCCCCACCGGCTCTTCCCTCGCTCCCGGCCTTACACCAACAAAGCGCGCTGGTAGCATTTTACCTGGGGAGTTGCTCGTGGTGATGTTTCTTCCTCTGCGGGCTTACGACGATACCGGAGCCCTTCTCCTCCGGTACAGCCTCAGTGGAAATGGGGCCTCTTGCAGCACGGTGTCCGTGGAGCCGGGACTTCCTGACTCCACTCTGCATCGCGATGACGTGGTGGTGGGAGTCCCGATTGCCAGGGAACGGTCTGGCTTCACTCGGGCTGCAGCGTGGCTCTTCCCAGATTACAGACCCGGCCTCGGGCAGCTGCGGAGGTAATTTTGTTAACTGCGGAGGCAATACGGGGTAGGCTCCAGTTTTAAATAAATGCACAAGCGGGGTGGACACCCGATCCTCCTGGTGAAAACCGCGGTGTGGGCACTCGCTCAGTGTATAACAATGTGGGGTGGGCACCCGCCGAAATCGGCAAAACGCGTGGTAGGCACCCGCTGCAGGAAACAGCACTGGGGGATCCCACATGCCGGTATTCCCTCGGGGCACTTCACAGCCCCGCACTGCCACGCCACACGCTCCTCTCTCATTGGCAGTCTTGGAGTCCCGTCCTCTGGGGCTCCAGGAAACAAGATATAGCTCTCTTGAGGCGCTAAGTTCCTCCAAGACTCCAGCAGGCAGGGATAACTAGTCCTTGGGGCTGAGGACACCCAAGCAGTGTGCCGCCAGGCAGGGCAGCGCACAGGGATCCCCAAGAAGCTGCAGCTGGGTCCTGCGGCGGTTTCTCCAGCATTTTCTTTGTCTGCCCTGGCACAGGGCTTGGGGGGAACCAGTTCCCACTGGTTCTGGGGGGTGTTGAAGCACTTTGCTTACAGTGCTCACACCCTCCTTTCAGAGATGGGGCTCTGCCATCAGACACACCACAGGGGGGCGGAACCAGCATTGTACACACAAGGCACTGACCTATTCAGGGACCAGGGATTACTCCTCCAACTCCTCCCAGCACAGATGTCTCATTCAGCCTAGTGCTGACTCACCCTGCCCCTCCTGGAGCCACACACTCCTCCCAGCCCCTGTCACCAAAAAGCCAGACATGCAAGTCACATCAGGCAGGCAAACACATAGCACACAGAAATGCCAACTTCTAAAAGTGATATTTCTAAATTAGTTATAATAAATCTGCAAACACCATTGTGTAGCATTTATTATCACTATTCCCTCCATACCAAACTTGACCAAGCTGCACCTCTCATATCAGGGATTACCACTGAAACAATTAGCAAGAAATCCCCAATGCATTTTTATGGGAGGGCAGCCCCACAGTAGTGAGAAACCAAAATGGCTATTTGTCACTTCCAGGACATGTCACACACTTAAGGTACATGTCCTATCTTTTACCTACAATGCACCCTGCCCATAGGGCTAGCTAGGGCCTACCTTAGGGGTGACTGACATGTAGTAAAAAGGGGGGGTCACGGACATGGCACACACTTTAGGTGCCATGTCACAGCGGCAGTAACACTGCGCGCACAGGCCCTGCAATGGCAGATGCCTGAGACAGGTTTGAAAGGCTACTTTGTTGGGTGGCGCAATCAGCGCTGCAAGCCCACCAGTAGCATTTAATTTACCAGCCCTGGGTTTATGAGATACCACTTTACAAGGGACTGGCAGGTACATTAAATAGGCCAAACAGGTGTAGACCAATCTTACCACATTTATCACAGAGAGCACATGCACTTCACTGGACAGCAGTGCTAAAGTGCCCAGAGGCCTAAAACCACCAACACCACATCAGAAAAAAGGCTAGGAGAAAGGCAAAAGGTTTAGGGATGACCCTGCAAAAAAGGCCAAGTCCAACACCAGTAATTCCTGTTGCGGAGTTAATGGAGTATATAGGAGGGCACTTGATCTCGCCTAAAAACAGAGTGTCATGCTCCTGGCCTTTGCCCCATAATTTTAAATTAGCAGTCTCCAATAAAGGATGAGCTACCTTCAGTCTCTACTCCATCCTGTTACACTGACACACACCCTACATTTCTTTTTTGAAAACGAGTGACAACCTCCCTGAGTACCCACAAAAAACACAGGAGTCTCGTAACAAAAGGTGCCTTGTATAAAGTGCATAATTGTCTGAATAGTGATTCTTGCTATGAGCTTAGAGTTTTTCACAGCCTTGCATGATGTATCTCCACAGTTACACCCACTCTTTAGTTAGCTGCACTAGGTTTGTGGGTAACACCACTCAGCTTAATGACTACTAAGGTGTACCAGCTAAATCAGCAATATCAGCATATTTCCTACACATTGAATCAAACAAATAACACCTGTATACTTTAAACATTTTAGGAGTACAACCCAGCACCAAGTGGTTGTAGGGCTATCCTACTTTACAGTTGATGGAAGACTCAGACTTCACGCTGTTAGACCTGGCACCTTGGCGTGAGTCTCCCTTCCACTTGTTGTCGCTGTGCCTCATGTGTTTTGCTGGTGTTGGCTGCTCAGAGCACTGTGCCACTGCCAACCAGTGCCACAGTGCAAGTGCTCCCTATTAAAATGTATATGTTGGTTGGATTCCATGATTGGCTTATTTGGTTTACTGTCAGACCCCAGTAAAGTGCACCAGGAGTGCCCAGAGCTTGTAAATACAAATGCTGCTGGTGGGCTTGCAGCACTGGTTGTGCCACCCACAGAAGCAGCCTAGTAAAATGTGTCTAAGGTCTGCCATTGCGGAACCTGCGTGCAGTCTGGTACTGTCATGCTGACTGGGCAAGTGCACCCACTTCCAAGTCCCTAAACCTTCCCTTAACTTCATATTAGTCACCCCTATGGTAGGCCCAAGGGCAGGGTGCATTGTACGCATAAGGTAGGACAAGCCCTGGTGTGTGTGGCATGTCATAATAGTGAATTACAGCCATTTTCGTTTTTCACTATTGTAAGGCTACCTGTTCTCCATTGGCCAGAATGGACTGTTAGAATTGTTACATCCTATGATCCTAACAGACCCAGGGAACATGGTTGAAAATCGAGTTTAGTATGCCTGAACTCAGAATAATAAAATACATCTTTTAGTCATGTTTATTTTAATATTCTTTTAGAAAGTTGGTATTTGCTTGCCTAACCATTTCAGCCCGCCTCTGCTATGATGTGTATCTGCCTGTCTGGTTTGTGTGAGTGACAGGGCTGGGGAAACCCAGAGGGGCAGGGCTAGGTAGCCTGGTGGTGAATGGAGAGATTGACATCCAGATGGGTGGGAGGAGTGCACCTGGACTCTGAATAGGGCTGTGCTCTGCCACCACAATGCTGGCTCCACCTCCTGTGGAGCGGCTGATGTCTCTGCCCTGCACCCTGAATAGAAAGGCAGAGTCATGTCAACAAAGTGCTCAAGAACTGGTTTGGACTGGGCAAAGGCCCCTCTACCCCAGAGGAACAAAGGAATTAGGGGTATAAGTATTGGGAACCTGCTCCCAAGAAATTAGATCCTGCTTGACAAGAAGAACCTCTGCCTGAAGAGAAGGAACAGGGAAAGCTGTAAGGAGGAGTACTGTCATTGACCTGGGGGATTGGCCTGCAGTGGTTGCCTTGCTGCTGGAAGGAGAGGAGAAAGACTACAAAGACTTTATTTCAACTTGTGCTTAAAAGATCTCCAAGGGCTTGTGCTGAGCTTGCCCCCTGAACGAAGTCCCAGGACCAGTGGACTTCACCCCCCAGCTCCCCAGAGTTCTTTGGAAGTGCCTGCTGCTGTTGTTGGGCCTTCTGAGGGACTGCGTGTCGCAAGGATTTGGGAGCGCGACCCAAGAAGGAGAAGCGTGCCGCCGTCGGAGCTGTTGTCATCACATCTCGCAAAGGGTGTCGCCGCTGCAGCATCACATCGAGCGGAAGCGTCTCGCATCATTCCGGAAGTGTCTCGCAATGCCGAAGAAGCGTGTCGCCATCGCAGCCATCGTAGCTGACGCATTCAAGAGAAGAGTCTCGCATCGAGGAAGAAGCGTGTTGCCACCGTAGTTGTCGCATTGCACCGCATCAAGAAAAGCGCCTCGCATCCACGGAGAAGCGTGCCGCCGTCGGAGCTGCGGTCGTCGCATCGCGTAAAGGAGTGACGCCGCTGCAGCATCACATCGAGCAGAAGCGTCTCGCAAACGTCGGAGAAGAGTGTCGCTGCCAAGGCCGCTGTCGTCGCATCGCGTAAAGGGGTGACGCCGACGCATCGAGACGAGCTTTCTCGCAACATCGGAGAAGCATAACGCATCTGGAAGATCTTCTCGTCTTTATTTCTTTGCACCAAAAACGTCATCGCATCAGCATCGTTGCAACACGTTTGTTGCCCTGCGTGTCGCATCTAAGGTACATTGAATTAAATTGTCGCATTTAAGAACTTAAGAGAACTAAGCAAACTTCTACCATCTAAAGTAACTGTATTGTGTATTTTTGTCATTTAATGGTCTTGTGGTAACTCTATATAAAGAATCCTTATTTTTAATAAAAACCTGTGTGGTGTCCATCTGTAGTGTTGTCACTTGGTTACTGTATGTGTTCACAAATGCTTAACCTATAACGCTCTGAGATAAGCCTTGTCTGCTCGCGCCAAGCTACCTAGAGGGTGAGCAGGGGTTATTTTAGGAGTGTAACCCCTTACCCTGACTAGAGGAAAGGTTCCCTACTTGTCACAAGTACCTACCTGTGCCAACCAGAGAACCCGGATTCTAACACACGCTTTCAAAGGGTCAGTCTCCAAATCATGGCCCTTGCAGAGTAAAAGTAATCTATGATGTTGGAAGACCACAGCAACCTACCAAATAATGTCTGTGGCCAGTTAATAGACATATCAGTTCAACAACCTAACAATACGTGAGACCACGTAGTAATGTAGAACACAATGTAACACTAGATTTCAGCTCCATAGCACTCCTCTCTGTAACGTTTTTGCTTGCCATCTACCTACCTAGCATACCAAGT
Organism: Triturus cristatus; assembly: GCF_964204655.1. Classification (NCBI taxonomy): domain Eukaryota; kingdom Metazoa; phylum Chordata; class Amphibia; order Caudata; family Salamandridae; genus Triturus; species Triturus cristatus. Next base: position 1,171,385,051 of record NC_140585.1, read on the forward strand.
TGTGCATGCATAGGAGACTGACAGCTTGAAATTGGTGAGGGTGAGCATACCTGCTGGCCAATTCTATGCAAGGGGCAGGAGAAGAAGGGGGAAGAGGCCTGGAGGCTTTCACAAGTGGTGAGAGTCTCAGCAGGTTGCTGTTGGCATACCATGGTTTTGTGTATGTTGGGACCATACATCGTTCCCAGCAGGTACTAGAATCCAATATAGTCTCAGGAAGATAGGATACTGGTGAGATTTCCAGGTTATCCACATACAATAAATTTAGATACCATAGAGCCAATTCAAATTTATGAGTACAGGGGTATTACTAAAGGAGCACTCTTTTAGGTGCTCTTTCATGCCTTTGTGAATTGGCCCTAAAGGTCCAACTCCCTACTAGTAAATATTCTAAGAGAACATAGACCTTTCTATTTGTACTAACCGTACATGAATATTTCCTGAACATTGCAATATCTGTAGACTATTGTAAAATAAATTCCTATTGCAAAGGGGGTTGCAATTTTGGCTAAAAGGGGATTGTTGGAGGTCAAAAAACATAAAGTGGATAAATTTGGGAGGTGGGTTGTAATGGAGGTAGCAATTTCACAGCAAGTAATGACATTGTGTTCAATATATGCACCAAATGAGGATGACCCAGATTTTTTTCAGGTAATTAATACAGAGTTGTCTAATTATCCTCAGCCTATGTTGGTCTGTGGGGATCTAAACATACATATGTATTTGCAACTGAATATAAGGACAGCTAAAGTCTATAAGGGCAGGAAACCTAGAGCTTTTAGGAGCCTGCAGGCATTGGTTCAAGATCAAGGTCTATATGACGCCTGGGAGGAGCTAAAATTAGGGCAAGATGGGTTCACGTATTTTTCTGCCCCACACAGGAAGATGGCAAGACTTGATTTATTCTTGATCGCTGATGTTATATTATCGAGTGCCTTTATAAACGTACAACCCAAGATAATTTCAGATCATAGCCCAGTAGTATTAGAGTTTGAATGCGATGGGTTAAAGGCCAAAGGGAGGAAATGGACTTTTGATAGGAAATTATTGATGAATCATGATTATTGTAGTTGGATGGAAAAATGGATCCCTGACTTTATTCAGGTGAATATGGGATCTGCTAGGACGGAGATTGTGTGGGACGCTTTTAAAGCGGGTATAAGAGGGGAGACAATAAGGTTTGCAGCAAGGAAGCGGAAAAAGGACCGTTTGAAATCTTTAAATGATTTGGCGGCCCTCTCTTTGCTGGAGCATAAACTAGTTTCTGAGATAAAATCAGCTGGGAGGGTGAGTGAGGCTCAAGCGGAAGTAGCCGCGTTTCGCTCAATTATATATCACGGGTATGCCGATGACGCAGCCGCTAAATACCAAGTTCACAGAAGGGAGTTTTATGAATATGGGGAAAAGGTTGGGAGTGTCTTGGCTAAAAGGCTTCGTCAAAAGGAGGTTTATTCTAGGATCTTAAAGATTAAGGATAGAGATGGGAATGTATTAGAGACTCCCTCCTTGATTCATGATTCTTTTAAAAAGTATTATGAAAAACTATATACAGCAGAACCGGTTAGAGGAATACAGCAATATTTAGAGGAAATGAGCCCCCTCGGGTTAGAACAGGGAGATAAAGAGGAATTGGTAGAAGGGATTTCTTGGGACGAGATTGAGACGGCTATGCTCTCATTAGCCTCAGGGAAGGCGATGGGGTCTGATTCAATTCCGTTGGAGTTTTATACCAAGTTCAGGAAGAGCTTAGCTGGGCTATTGACTTCGGTTGTTGAGGCTGCATTTAGGGGGTATCCCCCAGCCTCCTGGTCGGAAACAGTAATAATAATCTTTAAGAAGAAGGGAAAGGATCCCTGTGAGCATTCATCATATCGTCCAATCTCCCTTATAAATGCCGACAACAAAATATACTCTAAATGCTTAGCAAAGAGATTGGGGGCGGTCATCACTCCCTTAGTCTCACTACGTCAACACGGATTTATAGCCGGGAGAGGCACTACGGACCACGTTAGGCGGCTTATTTCTGTTTTCGATTGGGCGCAGGCAACGGGGGTTCCCGCTGGGGTGGCCCTGTTGGATGCCGAAAAGGCATTCGACAGGGTCTCCTGGGAGTTTTTGTGGGCAGTGATGAGGTGGAAGTCCTTTCCTGAGAACTTTATAAGAGCAATACAATCTATGTATTGTATGCCGAATGCAATAGTACGATTAGGGGGAGAAGAGTCTCAGAGGTTTATGGTTAGCAGGGGCACGAGGCAGGGGTGCCCCTGCTCCCCACTTCTGTTTGCTTTGTATATAGACCCTCTTATAAATAGGTTGGAGGCTGATTATGAAATTTGCCCGGTTAAAGCGCATATGTACTCAGTGAAAGTCTTGGCATATGCGGATGATCTGGCGGTGTTGTCTGCGGATATGTGCAAGGCCATGGAAAGAATTGTGGTTGCTACAAGCAACTTTGGTGTAGTATCAGGTTATAAATTGAATCTGGACAAGACACAGGTGTTACACACGGAGGTTGGTTTACCACTAGGAATGGATGTATCCAAGGAGGCAATGTACTTAGGGGTGCTTATCTCTGTTAAAATTCAAGAGATACCAAAGATTAATGCTGAGCCACTGATCATATCAGTAAGCAACACCCTGGAGCGCTTAAATAGGCTCCATCTATCTATATATGGAAGGGGGAATGTACTAAAAATGTCAATTTTTCCGAAATTTTTATATCTGTTTCGGGCAATTCCAATTATGTTCCCTAATACCTTTTTTAAGAGAGTGGAGCGAATGTGCTCACGGTTCCTCTGGGGGTATCGGCGCTCTAGAAGGGCGATGAAATGGTTATATTTGCCGGTAGAGCGGGGAGGTCTGGCTATTCCTAACTTTTACGCTTATTATACTGTTTCGCTGCTCCAATTCATGGGGGTCTTGGTATGTGGGAATATTGAGGTACAGGAGGCTGCCTTTTCCCCTTCAATTTATGAATGGTGTCTTGGTGAATCGGCCCGAGGATTGTTGGTAAAAGTGCTGGAGCCAAGCTACTATAAAAAGACTAGATTTAAGATTATACAGGCAGCGTATGCAGTATGGAGGAGGCTCAGGAAACAATTAGATATTCCCACTATCATGTGGTGCACACCTTTTGATTCGTATATCTTGCCTTCCACTGTATGTCATGATTCAGTTATGAGGAGGTGGTCACAGCAAGGTATAAGAGTAATAGGGGATCTATTAGAGACTGGTAATATTCTCTCTTTTTTAATGCTACAAGAGAAATTTGGGGTTGGTAGTGCGGATTTTTTTAAATATCTGCAACTTAGAAGTTTCCTTCAGGCCGAAATTGCGAGGGGGAATTGTCAAGTGTCCCAGATCCGGATTTTGGAGTTGATAAAACGCAAATCTAAAATTGGTCAATTATATAAAGAATTTAATGTGAAGGAGCCTGATGACATCCGTAAACTCGAGGTAATGTGGGAGGGGAAATTATCATTGACCAATATTGATATCCAGCTGGTTTGGAGGACTGCTTATGCCATTTTGCTTTCTGGCAGTTTAAGAAGTCAAGCGTATATGGCTATGTGCAATTTGTATTATACGCCAGCAAAGATTACAAAGTGGAAGGCTGGGAGGGGGACGAGTTGTGCTAGATGTGGGCTACATGGGGCGGATTTAATACATATGTTTTTTTCTTGCCCCTCGCTCTCCCAACTTTTATTGGACATTGAATGTTTTATTTTAGGATCTCTGGGTATCCCAATCTCCTTGACCGCACATTTGGTTTTGTTTGGGATAGAACATGGCACGGATTCAGGGAGGAAGACGGGTTCGCACAGAGGTTTAAAGTTTATATGTATGTCAGTTTTGAGGCTATGTATAACATCTCAGTGGCTAGATCCTGAACCCCCGTCATTTGATAACTGGAGGTCTAAGCTTATTTCATTGTATAATTTGGAAATGGCCCTATATAAATTAAAAGGTAGGGCAAGAAAGAAATTGGGGGTAGCAATATGGGAGCCGATCGCTAATTGGGTATAGGAATTTATTTTGATGATCAGTTTCAGTTTAACGTCTGTAAATCAAGGATTATCTTTGTTGTATATGACTGTATGTTTGTATATGCCCCTGACTCAAGGCTGTTCTCTGTATATTATGAATTTTGTTTAGTATTTTGGCCTCACTGAATTGAATAAAATAAAATAAAAAATTTTAAAAAAAAAATAAAAAATAAAAAAAAGGGACCATACATCGTTCCCAGCAGGTACTAGAATCCAATATAGTCTCAGGAAGATAGGATACTGGTGAGATTTCCAGGTTATCCACATACAATAAATTTAGATACCATAGAGCCAATTCAAATTTATGAGTACAGGGGTATTACTAAAGGAGCACTCTTTTAGGTGCTCTTTCATGCCTTTGTGAATTGGCCCTAAAGGTCCAACTCCCTACTAGTAAATATTCTAAGAGAACATAGACCTTTCTATTTGTACTAACCGTACATGAATATTTCCTGAACATTGCAATATCTGTAGACTATTGTAAAATAAATTCCTATTGCAATCTCATACAGGATGGCTCAACAATATATATTTTTATTTTGTATTTCTTATTGTTTGGCTTGTCCTCCCATATAGCTGGAGGTCAACAGTAATAGGTTCTTAAATGCAATTCTGAAATTTGTACTTCGAGTTCCTTATTCATTTATTCATGAATCAATGCTAGTTCTTCTTCTGTATTCATTCTCGACAATAGCATGAGTCTATTCCCAAAGCATTTTGCACAGCTGCACTTCCTCGGTTGAAATTCTTAAAACATTTAGAAACCATAATTAAATCTTATAAACATCAAACTTCCTTGTCTCTTTGTGAACACACACCCTCAAGTTCGTCCAAACCCGAATTGTCCTGGGCATGCTAGAGGAAACATCAGCACATAAAAGGATAGGCCTGTCCTATCTTTTTATGTGGGGATTTCTCCGCCTCGACTGAAGGAGTAAGTCTGGGTGGTGAAGTCCACTCTGCTCACAGAGATTTCCGCACTCCGTGTTACATGGAGTTCGCAGAGTTCTGAAAAGTTTATTTCCATTTCTTATGTTCGTAAACGTCAAGTTGGCAAGTGCGAAAAATCCACCTCCCGACGAGGTTTTTTCTCGTTCGCAATCGTCAACATCAAGTTGCCCAGCGGGAGCGTGGAAAATAACCTCTCGGTAAGATTTCTCAATGCAGTCGGTCAGATTTCTCATTGCGAGTGGTTGCATATGCTCGGGACCACTCGCGTTGAAAAACTGTCCACTCGCATTGAAAAAGCTGCAGCTCGAGTAAAAATCTACCTGAGCAGCAAAAAGAAAACTTCCTCTGCTTGCATTGTGCATGGTGCCGTACACAATGATTGCACTGTGCGGACAAGATCCTGGCACTAAAAATCATCATAAACAGCATTTATCCAATGTACTCAGCCTCTTGTGGATCGCCGCGTAGCGCAGCAGAGTTTTTTTTTGCACTTCGCTGAGTTCCGCGTAGCAGAACTCCGCAAACTCCACCCAGGCTACCTAAGGAGTATCCGCCATCTTAAACTTACTATTAAATCTTCTGCTGTGAATACTGTAAAAGAGTAAACTTACACAGAAGTGCAAGTTTACCTTTGTGATTTGGGCCATCTTGTAGCTAGCTTGCTGTAAAGTGATTATAGATGAAATCTGCACCAGATTTCTCCATTTGAGTCTAACCGCGCAATTGTAGTAACTTACATGCCCCAAGAAATAGAAATTACCAGCCATGTAGGTACCCAGTCTTCACATCAGTCCCACTGTTGTGTCATGCACAGTGTTTAGTAGTGAAGGGTAGACTAAATCTAACCTGGTAACTCTCAACACTTTTTGAACTCATATCTGATATATATCTAATTCATTCTCCAAGGTCTAGTCATGATATAAAAATCAAAGAGGCCTCAATAAGTCAAATACACATCTTAACATTCACATAACAAGGTCTTAACAAGAGTGCCCCATAGCTAGGCCTTACCCTGCTTAAACTTTATAGTGATTATGTGTACTGCTCAACACTCAGAGGAACCATTTCCATCAAACTATATCTGAACACATCTCTTACCCAACTAGGATCTTCAAGTCTGCTTTCCAACTCTTTATGGAGTGCTTAGGTACAATGTCATGATCACTCTCCTATCTACCACATGACACAGAACAAACCAACACAACATTGCCCAATGCCATTCCACTAATTAGGTCTTCCATGTTTGTCACTCCTGTCAGGCTCGTTGAATCAGTACTCTAAAGCATCCATCAATGCATAATTAGAGGATCATTGGTGAAATCAAAATTCCTACATTAACAACACCACTCTGTTCCATTGTAGTTAACTATCAATCTTGTTAGTAAAGTAACTCTAACATATAAAACACATTATAGATTCCCATTGTAGAATCTCTTGTATCATGAGTTCATTACATATATGACACACATTGACAAACTGCAGGATGTATGTACAGTAGTATTAAAAACCCTGATTTTCCATTAATATAAAGTAAAGTAGAGTAAAAACAATTAGATTGCTGTTCAAAAAAAGAAAGACTTGCATTATGGCTATTCTGTTCTTAGCCTAATGCTAGCTGGTCCATATATTAGCCACCAGGTTCTCTATTAAGGATAATGTTAAGTAGTTAGACACAGTACAAACAAATATTTTGCGAATATTTAATGGATATTTTATGTTTTGCACCTTTCATTCAGATCATGCTCATCTTGTGATATTTCCAAACTGCAAATAAAATTCAGTTTATTCTCAGTAAGTTCCTTGATTGTAGTATCATTTTAATTAGTATTTTTTGTGTACAGTTGATGGTCATTTTATCTACCCTAACTTTCTTTCATTCAAATCCTTATTTTAATTTTTCTCACAGTGCAAATAACATGCTGTTCACTCTGGCTAATCTCCCTGATTACAGTATCTTACTTATGGACTGGAGCAAGCGATGTTAGCTGATAGCAAAGATCTCCCCTGCATAAGCTCCCGCCCTATCCCTGCATTACTGTATGCAGACGATTCAGTTATCCTAGCAAGGACACCTAATCAACTTCAGATCCAACTAGAAAAATACTGCGAATTTATGTCTTCTCTTGGTCTTAAAGTCAATAAGTCCAAGACTTTCGTTATGAATATCGGGAAGAGAGCCCAAAAATGTAAATCTCTCTTTATTGAGAAGACCAGATTAGAAACTGCCATTACCTACCCCTATCTAGGTATCCTTATTGATAACCACCTGTCCTGGAAACCTGCCATATCCAGCAAAAAACTGCAGTTTCAACGCACAACATCCGCACTGACTTTGTTCTCTAGGAAACTGGGTAAGCCCGCTCCTACTGTGCTTTTGAAGATCTACCAAGCTAAATGCATGAGTGTGGCTACATACGGCGCCGGAGTCTGGGGCTATGTGTCTGCAGACGAGCTACAAATTATAGAAAATTACTTTCTGAAATACATATTAGCCCTCCCCCGTAGTGCTCCTACTTTCGGCACCCATGTGGAACTCGGTTGGGAGTATCTGACTGACATCATTAGTTACCAGCCGATTCTACTATGGCACCGTATATGGACTCAGGAGCAATGCCATCTAACTAGGTCACTAATATCTGACTGTCTCACTTTGTCCCACTGGAAAAAGATTCCTTGGCTCTTATATGTTTCAAAATTTTTGACAGATTTGAATCACCCTGCTTATTTCACTGACCCTGAATCTCTATTGGGTATATCCAGAAAATCTTTGAAAAAGCTATGTGCTGACCACTTAAGCGATCTTCGTTTGTGTTCTGAACTTGTCAAAAAGTCAAATGTTCATTTAATGATGGTCCAATCTTCTTATGGCATTCAACCTTATTTGTCATTTTTTCTGTCAAATTATGAGAGGTATGTTTTAACCAGATTTCGGTTTGATGTATTTTTTCGCCTTGTCTCACTGCCTGTGCCCTTAGACTGGTCACGGGAACTAACAAATTGTCCCTGTGACGGTCTTACTCGCCAGTCAACCCTGCACGTAACCTTTTTCTGCGGTTTCTATAAATCTCCGCGGAAACGATGGCTGGTTCCATTGCTCCGACACTTAGGACTGAGAAGATGCAGACCGGCCCTTTTGGCACTTCAATACTTAGACACCCCGTACGTTGCCAAAACCGTAGCCTGCTTTCTCAAAGCCTGCTTGAAAACTCATTCTCAACTATTGGCAACTGTTTCCTAAGATTTTACTGACTATTGTGCTATTATTCTTGTATATAGAGTGTTAGTGTTTACTTTTAAAATGTCTGCCTTCCTTAACAGTCAATGAGCAAACCGAATTTTTGCTGACTACTGTGTTATTATTCTTGTATTTAGAGTGTTAGTGTTTACATGTAAAATGCCTGCCTTTTTTAGCAGTCAATGAGCAAACTGAATTTTTATAATGTTGTAATGTTTTAAATGTACTTTTTATGATTGTAAATTCAATCGAAATAAAGTTAAAAGTAAGTAAGATTACAGTATCATTTTCATTTGGAGCACAGGGCATGGGTTCTAAAGTTCGGAAATTGATTCTGACTCATTTTACCAATGTAGGCTTTTCTGAATGGAGTCTTAATTGGCTAAATATCACAGGTAGAAAAACAGTTGCTTAAATGGTATTTTTCTCCAGTCAATGATGAATGTACCTTTTTTATAATTTTGCTACAATGTACACAATTAAGGCGACAGGGTGTTCCTTTCTTTGTTTTAGTTGTTTTTTGGTTAGTGCCTGCACTACGGTCTATTCTTATGTTGTAATTCTTCACATTCTTATTTCTGGAAAGGGTAAAAATTGGCTTGTCATGGAATAATGTGCACCTTTCTGAATGACTCTCAGAAAGTATTCAATTCTTCAAAATGATTCTCAAAATCATTTCACTTTGATTTTATTCCTTTTTTTGAGAGTTCCAACCTAAAGAAATTTTATTTTCATCTTTTGAGCCCTCTTAACCGTTATGCTCTTGTAACCCATTATTTTTAACTTTGTCAAAACTTTTGCTTCTTGTTACACAAAATCCTCTGGATTGGCTATATGGTACGTTAACACTCAATCCCTTATGTATAATTCTGTTCCCCTTGTAACTTCTTGTAAAAAGGATTGACATATTTGCACATTGGTTCTTGAATACTCTTATTGATGAAACAATCAATCTTCCTGGCAGATGATACAAATGTTTGTGAGGTAGCATTTACAAAACAGGAAATTTGGGATGATCCTGCGTCAAATATTTTCTTTTTTTCCCAGAGATCCATTTATTATATATTATCACAGAAAATCAGCCCCACTGAGAAGGAAAGTGAGACATAGAAGAGAGAGCTGGAGTTTTGTGATCTGGCAAACTCCAAGTCCCTCCTACTTCAGGTGATTCACAGTAGTGTTTTTAAAACTAAATGACAAAAATAAATGGCTTCTTAATGGCAGTCACAGAAAACCTAAGCCACAATTAAAGGAAGCCAGTAACATAAACAGTGTAATCCTGGGTTTAAATTGAAATTGGGATTCAGGGAGGAAGTAGGAGAACAAGCACAGCAACATCAAAAACGTAATTCAGAGGCAAGTCAGAGTTCAGGCACCCTTTCATTAAATACAACCTATAGTAATTGAGGGAGTGAGTCAGAGGTTATGCAACTGGTCAGCAACCAACACCAAATTGCAATTCAGAGGGCAAGCCAGAGTTCAGGCAAAAAGGTCAGGGAACCCAGAAAGAAAACATAACAGCAAAGATGAGGAACGGAATAACCATGAACAAACTGTAGCGAGCGAGAAGGACTCGATACAACATGGAAAGTGAATTGCTTATGAAGCTCTGCTACCACTCATGACCTGGAAGCTCCCCCTCATCTTGACCTCCACCAGTGATGATCCTCAAGCCCCAGCTACCATAGACATGTCTTCCAAGGCCTTCCTTGCTTTCTAATATAGATTATATTGTGACCATTTCTAGAGGTGAATACCCATGTCCATGTAATTTCTTTATTCTTGACAATACATCGCTAATTCAAACGTTTTAAAAAACTTCTTATTAAAACCCTGGCTATGGTCACCATCCAGCAAGCTGTATGCATTCAAATCTTCCACATGGGCTTGGATCAATTTCTCAAAATATATAGTACCCATTAGTACCATAGCTTCTCCTTTGTCTGCAATCATGATTGATTTTGTTTTTATTACTGATCAATTTGTTCAGATATCTTACTCATTTGGAGAAAAATGTTCTCGCTTCTTTGATATAAAACTAATATTCACTTTTTTGATTGTTTTAAAGAGATCCAATACCTTATCTGGCAGTGGTACTTAAAAGAGTGATTTTGATGAAAATTTTAATTCTTTGTTTTCACAGGTTTTTGCATCCAAATTCTGTTTTGAAATAATAACAAAATAGAGCTTTGAACTTAATTTTCTCATCTGTTTCATATATTGAGGAATTTTTGGATGGCACCAAAGAAGTACCTTTCTCGTGAATTATTAAACACAAGGCTTGCTTCTTGTCTTGCCTTCTTCATCCCTTATCTGGTGGTCTTATAATCTAAGTCTTGTGTCTATAAAGGGTAAAGCTGCTGGAGCCATTCTGTTAAAGTTTTGTGTATCTGTCATGGCTGAATAATGTTCTTCTTCAGATACAGTGTCTTCCATTATACCTTGCATGGAGTCACTTCTCTCAATAGTTGTCAGTTTTTATTCTAATAGGACCTTATGAGTCTTGAAATTAATTTGTGTTTGTTGTGTTGCACTTCTAGGTCCTTCCTCACAAATTGTCTTGATTTAGAATCACCTTCACTACTAGTTCAATGTTACTCGGACCTCTCTGTTCCCTTATTCTTTAATTTTTCTGCCAGATATATGCAATGTCTAATTTGGATTCATTACTAGCTGTTTTGAATTTCTTGATATTTCCCCATTTCCTGTATTAACACCCACTAGAAAGTCCTGCCATTGTTTTTTTTAGGTTTCTTTGGATTTCAATTCCCCTCTTTATAGCTTCCAAATTAGTTACCATCTCCTCTGTAGTCAGAATTATTTGATCAAGGAACATTTATTTAAGGTCCCGGTACACTATTCATTAAACAATTTTTGGTCACTACGTAGTGTGGGTCTCTTTATTCGGAACTCACATGGTATCCTTGCTACTTAGTGATTTTTGGCAAATATAACATTAAGGGCCAGATGTACGACCATTGTGATTTGTGACTCACAAATTGCGAGTAGCAATTTGCGAGGTGCAAATCACAATGTACAACAGTGTCTCAGACACTGTTTGCGATTCCCAATGGGGTCGCAAATTGCATGCCTCATGAATATTAATGAGGCACTCGCAATTTGTGATCCCATTGGGAATGGCTGGCCCTCCCATGTATGGTGGCCTGCTGGGCTCAGCAGACCTCAATGGCTGGGACTGCTTTTAAATAAAGCAGTTTTATTTTTTAAATGCATCCCGTTTTCCTCAAAGGAAAACGGGATGCAAATAAAAAAAGAAAAATGAAACGTTTTTGTTTCATTTTTAAAGGACAGGTCCCTGGGACCACTGCCTGCCCCTAAAAATATTTTACCCCTGTATTCACAAAGGGGAAGGGGTCCCCTTGGGGACCCATTCCCATTTTCTTTTGCTTTACCACCCTTCTGAGAAGGGTGGTAAACTGTGACTGTTTTGCGACCGCAATTGCGGTGGCAAATCAGTCTTACATAGGACTCTGACTCACTATTAGGAAGGTACGCGCTTGGAATGCCCCTTCCTAATAGCAAGTCGCTAATCCAATTTAACGAGTAACAAAAAAATTGTGACTCGCTTAATAGGGTTAGTACATGGCCCATTTGTATTTTGAATGCGCAAACGGGCCACAAACCCATTTGCACATGCAAAATAGGGCCGTACATCTGGCCCTTAGACATCTATTACGTTCTCCCCTCATTCATGTCTCAAATTGTCTTTGTTTCTGTTCCATGTTTATCAGTGGCTCTTTCAACAATGATAAGACTCTGTTGGCCCGTTTTTCAGTACAAGCAAGGGTCTCAGCCTTCTTTTCTCTCATCTACCCAGTCTGTGTGAAGGGCTTCTATTGCGTGATAAGCCATCTAGTGTGCCAGAAAAGACATTTTGAGGCATATTTACAATAAACTGGCTGTGCGCTGTGTTACTCCAAAATTGATAACACTGCGCTCCTTCTGTTTCAAAACGGAAAGATGCGCAGTATTTACAAATATAAGGCACACCCCTGCATTTCCCCTAGCGCTGGTGCTAAAAAAGCTGCCTAGCTCCAGCGCAGGCACCCTAGCAACATTTTGCTAGGGTGCCTGCACCGCAAGGGTGATTGTTTAAGTGTAGGAAGTGACACCTTCCTGCACATAAACAATCTTAACAGGTGATTTGTTCTATCTTTGTGTTCTGCAGAATGCAGCACCTATAGAAAGAAATATACTACGAGAAATAAAACATTATATTTCCTTGTTAGTATGGGGCAGCGTCATAAAGCAATGGGTGCTGCGGTGGAACGCCCAATGTATCACCCATTGCCCGCCCCTTTCACGCTAAGGGGCATATGTATGAAGCCCATTTCCCGTTTGCAAACGGGCCGATTCTCAGAATCGGCCCGTTTGCGAACAGGAAAAAGCCTTTTGGTATGTATCATTCCAAAAGGCCTTTCGCAAAGTAGGGAATCGGAAAATTTGCGATTCCTTATTTTGCGAAAGCATTTAAGGAATCGCAAATTGCGATTCCTTAAATGCGATGTAAAAAGCACCCAAGTTGTGCGAGTTTTCCTTAAGAAATCGTAAATTACCATCAACTTCAAGTTGTTGGTAATTTGCGATTTCTTTGAAAAATGCACTTTTTTGCATTTTTCAAAGTGCCATGTGGTGCACATACATGCCCTTAGGGCATGTATGTGTGTCACATGTGCACACATGCACATTTCAGAGGTGCAACAGGGTGTCCTTTTGACAACCTGGCACCCTTAGAAATTGCATTCTCAATTTGAGAATCGCAAATTGAAAATGTCTTCCCATTCATTCCTATGGGCCTCTAGGCCCATAGGAATGAATGGGGAGGTATTCCTTAATTGCGAATCGCAATTTACGATTCACAATTAAGGAATATGTAGGATTAGCAAAATTATTTTCAAATCCTACATACAGAGCGTTTTGCTATTCTCAAATAGCGATTCTCTAAAAATTGCTATTTGAGAATCGCAAATGTATCCTTTGATACATATGCCCCTAAGTGCATAGTTGCATTATTTACGATGTGGTGTTAAGCCACATTTATTGGCTTTAAGCTGCCTTGTAAATAAGGTGAATGACTTAATGCCACTAGAACGTCAAAAAAGTGACGTTCTGGTGGCATCAACTCCTTGTTAATATGCCCCTTCGTCCCTAATCATTGTGCAGTGAGCTGCAATATGGCTTAATGAGTTACAGAGACTAGTATGGAGATTTAATGCTCATATATCTTATAACGGAAACATTGTTACAGCTGTTTTGATGTATTACCTTGAGAAATGGTACTCAAATGGTGCCTATTAAGTAAAGAAAATCATTTTACGTTTTAAAGACGCTTTCAATGGTACTCTAACATTCACAGCTCAATTGGGAATTTGAAAGCACAAAACAAGGGTGTGTTCACAAAGAGATAAGGTAGTTTAATGTGTATATGACTTCATTTATGGTTTGCATTTTTTTCAGGAATTTCCCTTCAAGAAGCACACCAGTTTGAAATGCATGGGGAATACTCTCCTTGTCTTTTTTAAAGGGATGTATTTGGAATAACTAACAAAGATGAATAACTATTATTGATTAATTTAAAATAGAAACCTCATAATTTTATCAAAGAACCTATTCATTCGTCAGTAGCTTTCGGATATGCATGAGAGCAAGCCAAAAGATTAGAAAGCAGAAAACAAAAAAGAATATTGTTCAGTCATTCTGCAAAGGATTGTAATGGGGTGTCTGTGTCAATAGTTCACAGATGTTGCAGTTAGAAGAGTGCCACATGTCAGGAGATTGAACCCATGCACATAGAGGTGTAACCAAAAATTTGTAATGAAAATATGTAAGAATTTCAAAGCTCACTGCTCTGATGGAGAGAGTAAGTGCTGCCGGCATTCTTACACAGGATGTTCTCTTAATAAGCCAATTTTAAACGTTGTGGGCCAATTTACATATTCATGCACGATAATATAAAAGAGTAGAACATGTGTAGTAATCTACATACTCCAAAATGCCTTTGTGAATAGGCACCAATGACTCTCAAGGGAACTCATGCACGTATTTAGTGGCCATCATGAAGATCTTGCACAGATATGGACCCCTTGGACATGCATTGGATGCATCTGTGGTAGAACTGGCCTATTTCTATTTCTTCTCAACATTTGAACAACCCTAGATTTCTTTGTTTATGTATAAAAACCTAGAGGTTAATTTGGGGTAGGCCAATGCAGGACATTGTCATAAACCGATGTATGACCAGCTCCACCAACCTCATAGTTTTCATGCCTCATTTGAATGTGGGAAACCAGTGGATTTCCCATGGCAGAGTAGCATCCACTGACTACCATGGGAGAGAAGATCACTGGTAGCACATTGGCCTTGCTAGTTGTGGATGACCCAGGCAAGAAACAGACAAAAATGTCACCAATGCACATTAAATATGTAATTGCACGTCATGTGGTTTCCTTTTTGTGTTTCAAAAACAAATCCCCCCTTTGGGGATGATTTCTGAAAAACCAGACTGATTGACCTTACAGTGCAGCTCTCTTTCGCATTGTTTTGCTGCCATTGTGGCAGTAGCACTTTCGGTGAAATGAAAAGTACCAATCCAGCAGGAATGTCTAGCTGTGACAGGCAGTTCTTTGGGCAAGCACAGATCCACCATGGGCCTCCCTGACTGAAATGCAGACAATCTGTTATTCACTACAAATGCCACTTCCTCATCAAAAAAATCATGGAGGCTGGTTGCAGCATGGATTTTACCCCAGCAGGACAACGGAGTAAAATACTTAGTCACCCTGATTGAATAACCACAGTCAGAAATTTGACATGTCTGCAGACCCAGACGACATCTATCAAATTGGCAGAAAACTCCGTCGCGGTTGTTCCTCTCAGTGCATTGAAAGAGTGGCGTGCAGCTCAGTCAGCATGATGGTGGCATATGGCACACTTTAATTATGTTTTATTTATTTTCAAAAACAAAATCTCAAAGCTGTATTTTGTTTTCTTTATTAAAAAAAATTACAAAAAGCAATGGCCCCTTGCCATGGGAATTATACTCTGATGTAGTGGGGGGTCATTAAAATGTTTTACTTTCACTTACCCCCGCGTTTTGGATGGCAGTGTGTGAAAGTTAAAATTGCCCATTTGTTCACCCTCTCTAAATAGGGAGGGATGACAAAAAGGACAAACATACAACAACCCTTATTCCATCGGACCACCAGAGAAGTTCTGCCCGACTCTAAATGAGGTGGGCCGAACTTCAGTTTTGTGGTGAGGGTGCTCCATCACCTTTATGATGAATCACCCTCTCCACCAAACTCTAAATCAGGCCCATATTTCTGACCGGGCATTGACTTTAATATGTGTGCATACTGAGTCATATGTAAGGGCTCCATCTTTCCATTTTTAATGTTTTAAGCAAAAACACAGACATAAACTAATGTGATCCATTTCTGTATTCATTTAAAAAAATGGAAAAATACAGAAATTGGATTTTCTTTTCAGTCTCCATTTTGACAAATAGGACTGCCACAACAAGGTTTATGCAGACAGACAGCATGCTGAAGGTAAAAGAAGGGATAAGATTTCCTTAAACAGCTGTATATCTGCACCTTTCCGACCTACAAAGATTAGTGCATTGTTGTATTATGCATGTTGCTTACAGTACTAAGACCTGACAGATATGTTTACATTTAACTTAACAAAAGTGCAAACCTACCATTCACACTTACATTTTCTCACACAACACAGAATAAATATGGATCAAAACGAAACAGGTGACGCAAAAGATAAATAAGCATAAATGCAACTGAAATGTTAAAGAAATAAAACTGTGAGTCCTAGCCATAGCATAATTTAGTTGCCCATTGTGGGTGCAGAGCTATATGAGGGAAGAGGTGAGGTGCAGCGGCCGGGGTGGCTGACTCCGGAACAGGGGGGCTCACGGTTCGATCCACGGGGCCGGCATCAGGTTAGCCCAGTACCTTGTGACTCTGGGCTAGGGTGACCAGATTCTCAAAACAAAAAACGGGGACCGGTCATAGACATAGAAGTAGGACTATGGTTTGCAGTAACCATCGACATAAAAGTAGGACTATTTGACAGCTGTCAGACATAGAAAAAGAGTCCGGGCAATAGCTAGTTTAATCTTCCTGATGGCCCCCAGCACCGGGATACCTCGCCTGAGGTAGCTGCGCGCTTTACAAATGCTGGTATTATCATTCTTATTATTATTATGAGGCTACAGGTTACCATTGGTCAAAATTAGAACCCACCACTTGTGGTGTCCAATAAAAACGGGTTGATCAAGGTCATGGAAAAGACCTCATTTTTACAGTCAAGCATTCATTTGTATTTACAATTAAATTACATGTTTCTTCTAATATGCCAATGGATAAGCTGTATTTCTTGCAACATTTTGCATTCACCACCCATCCTGTTCAGGTTTCTTTATTGATAGGTCTAGAATTTTTCGAGATGTTGAGTGTGAGCTTCTTTGGACTAGAGTTACTTGCTGCATCAGTGGAAGCGTTCTGTCAATGTGATGATCTCTTTCAGTCTGAATCAGTCTTTTTGTTTCTCTCTTTCTTCTCCATAACCTAGATGTTTGGTCCCTATTGTGTGAGCAAGACCGCACTCCTCGGCCTCACCAAAGCACTAACACCTGACCTGCTAGCGATGAATATTCGAGTAAATTGCGTTGTTCCCGGACTCTTCAAGACAGACTTCAGTGGTGTTGTGAGTATCTCATACAGGTTTGGCAGATATAATGGGAAGCTTAGAGATCCTACCTTAAGGTATCAGGTTCATGTGTTATACATATGGATAATGCACAAAGCCACAAATGTATGTCTTTACGTTATAACCAGAGCTTTCATCAATGAAATCTTTATTTGTAAATATATGTTGTGGTATTCAGACAAACAATATATCATTGGCTCTGATCAACATTCACATTGTCAGCTGACAGTGGCAGTTATGTAACTTGATGACGTGTGTGTGTGTGAGCGTATGTGTGTTTGTGTGTGTGTATATATATATATATAATTCACTGAAAAAAACATAGGTTTCAGGGGCGTTATAGTTAGTTGGACATTTCACTCGTACAAAACCATAGAAATTCCCCCGTTATAGTTAGTTCAGCTAACTAGAACTCGCACGCCCGCAATGCACTGCTGATGACGTCACATATCACATCACTCATGACATGGTCAGTGACATCACTTATGACATCACTGATGACATCTCAAATGACATCGCTGATGACATCACTGATGACATCATCCTTGTGATAGAGTGGCAGACCTCCTCTCACCCTAATATAACCTTTGATACACACACTCAAGAATACAAACTAACATTTTCAAAACAATGGACATACCAATACCAGTTACAACACACCTATTCAGTAATTCCAAGATCTACACACACATCCACTCATTCACCAACAGTCTCTATACAGTCATTCTTACATGTACTCACTCATCATATGTACTCATACACCTATACATCCTGTTACACACCGCCACTCATTCATAGAGTTACTCACACACATAGTCACACATGCAAACAAAGTATCAAACATCCATTTACTTGCATATACAGTTATACTCACACTACCACAGTTACTTCTACAGAAACTTACACATACCTACTCTCTTAAACAATCACTTATAGAAACACCTACTCATTTGTACAGGAACTCTTCCAAGCTCTCACTCTCACATATACTCACTTATATACACCAAGACTCACATATACTAGTGTAAAACATATGTAGTTACTCATAAAGACACTATTGAGACAGTCATTCACTCACTAACACACCCATACACACACGCATCCACTTTTACAGTCCTGCACACATGCTGTCTTCAACACATACAAACAGTAAGTCACTCATTCATGCATCTATGCACTAAGTAATACACCCACCGAACCTTACAGACACTCATACTGATACTCAAAAAAACAAATATTAACCCATATAGACACTCATGTAGCTACTCACCAACCCATGCAGCCATGTATACATAAAGTGAGATGCACATGTTTACATATTTAAACATTACTCACTAACCCATGTATTCACTAAGATACACTTAATCAGTCAGTTATACAATCAATTTTACAAAAAAAATCATCCATTTAGACACTTATATACCTATTTAGTCTTCCATCGACCTTGAGAGATACATACATAAAACATAATTATTTTCACAAAAAACACACATTTAATGGATGATGTCATCAGTGATGTCATTTGAGATGTCATCAGTGATGTCATGAGTGATGTTACTGACCATGTCATGAGTGATGTAATATGTGACGTCCTCAGCAGTGCATTGCGGGCGCGTGAGTTATAGTTAGCTGAACTAACTATAACGGGGGAATTTCTATGGTTTTGTACGAGTGAAATGTCCAACTAACTATAACGCCCCTGAAAACTATGTTTTTTTCAGTGAATTTCTAAGGTTGTTTAAATGCTAATTTCTAACTATAACGTGCCTGAAACCTATGGTTTTTTCAGTGAATACATATATATTTATAATACTATGTATACATGTGAAAATGTTTTGGTCCGCCTGTCTGCCTCGGTGGCCCAGAAAAACTGATGTCAGCACGCCGACGAGGTCCTCTTATGGCTCCGATGACGTCATACGGTGTCGCGAGAGGAGCCGTGCTATTATGACATCCTCATCGACGTGGGAGAGCTAGGAAAGAATTTCCATGGAATGCTGGTGCAGGGGATATTCACCTAAGTGTTCAGGCTAGTCCTTTGGGAGCAACTGTTTATGTTGCCACTCCAGAAACCGAAACCAGTGATCCGGGGGCAGGGCCCTGCAGATGGCACACAAGGTAGGGTGCCCAGTCGTTTGCACCGGCGGGGCAGCGAAGTGAGAAGCACCACTACCCACAAAAAAGGTAACGAGGGCACTGAATAACACAGGATCTTCTCTTTGTATCTGGCAGGAACAACAAAGTTAAAATGCCAGAGTACCAAAATGTAGAATTAGTGCTACAATGGTCTTCAAGAGGACCTGTGATGCCGCTTCTGCCTCCCGTACCCTGGAGGCGGCACATGGGTCACGCGGTACGGTCATACTGCGGTGGGACGCACACTCGTTGACCTCTCATGGCACTGCTCCACACTTCAGGGAGGACGCTTTCCATTAGCTATATTTTCTGATGACGTGTCGCGCCGGCCCCGTCCAACAACAGAACTCCTTTAGATCCAAACAGACTCTTCCACTTTCTCACCGGAAGTGAAACCAGACCACGCGTCACTTTCACAATACAACAGCTGGGAATGCACTTTTTGGTAAAAAAAACCACATTCCTTCCTCCTAATTAATCAAATAAATGTCTCACTGAAGAACAGGGGCCAGGTTTGATCGGTGAACAGCCGTTACAATGACTTTTTTACTTCGCGATACCATTACAACGCATGCATTACCACGCATGCGTTGTACATCGCAAAGTCATTACTACACATTTTTTTAGAACGCATGGTCATTTATCATGCATGCCTTTACAACAAATTTTGTTGTAAAGGTATGTATGGTAAATGACCATGCGTTCTAAAAAACATGTAGATGATCCACGTTGTTGTAAGGAAACAGAGGCTGTTCTGTTTCCTCACAACAACGTGCACCGCCCCTCAGAGACGACGTGAAGCAGGAACCACGAGGAGAGATGAAACACGAGGAGTGAGAGGTAAGTGGGATTGGGCATGGGGTGTTTTTTTCCCTAGGGGTTAGGGTAGTGCAGTGGTGTTTGGGTAGTGTAGGGGGTCGTGCTGGGGGTACTATTTTAGGGTTTAGGGTAGTGCAGTGGTGTTTGGGTAGTGTAGGAGGTCGTGCTGGGGTAGTGTTTTAGGGTTTAGGGTAGTGCAGTGGTGTATGGGTAGTGTAGGGGGTCATGCTGGGGTAGTGTTTTAGGGTTTAGGGTAGTGCAGTGGTGTTTGAGTAGTGTGTGGGTCATGTTGGTGGTAGTGTTTTAGGGTTTAGGGTAGTGCAGTGGTTGTGTAGTGTAGGGGTCGTGCTGGGGGTAGTGTTTTATGGTTTAGGGTAGTGCAGTGGTGTTTGGGTA
The DNA here is from genome assembly GCF_964204655.1 of Triturus cristatus. Lineage (NCBI taxonomy): Eukaryota > Metazoa > Chordata > Amphibia > Caudata > Salamandridae > Triturus > Triturus cristatus. The sequence continues at coordinate 1,171,405,379 of NC_140585.1, forward strand.
GTGTGGGGGTCATGCTGGGGATAGATTTGGGGTTTAGGGTAGTGCAGTGGTGTTTGGGTAGTGTAGGGAGTCGTGCTGGGGGTAGTGTTTTAGGGTTTAGGGTAGTGCACTGGTGTTTGTGTAGTGTAGGGGTAGTGCTGGGGGTAGTGTTTTAGGGTTTAGGGTAGTGCAGTGGTGTTTGTGTAGGGTAGGGGGTAGTGTTTTAGGGTTTAGGGTAGTGCAATGGTGTTTGTGTACTGTAGGGGGTCATGCTGGGTTCTAGTGTTTTAGGGTTTAGGGTAGTGCAGTGGTGTTTGTGTAGTGTAGGGGGTCATGCTGGGGGTAGATATAGTGTTTAGGGTAGTGCAGTGGTGTTTGTGTAGTGTAGGGGGTCATGCTGGGGTAGTGTTTTAGGGTTTAAGGCAGTGCAGTGGTTGTTGTGTAGTGAAGGGGGTCATGCTGGGGGTAGTGTTTTAGGGTTTAGTGTAGTGCAGTGGTGTTTGTGTAGTGTAGGGGGTTGTGCTGGGGTAGATTTAGGGTTTAGGGTAGTGCAGTGGTGTTTGGGTAGTGGAGGGGGTAGTGTTTTAGGGTTTAGGGTAGTGCGCCCAACCAGCCACAATATCTGTGGACAAAGGGGATCCTGAATCTTTTGAACGCTCTACCAACTGAATAATTTGGGACAAGGGCCCTACCACGTCCAAAACCTATCAATTCCTTTCTTGGGATCCCTCATATACTTGGAGAAAAAAGTGCATAGTTTCCCATCATTTCAGGCGTGTGTGCCACCTTCCCCTTCAGTGAGGGCCTGGGGCATTCTCCCCTCATCCTATTCCTGACCTCCCTTTCTAGGGGTTGATGAATTTTCCCCACCACATACTCTGCCACTTTGGTGTCAAGGTTCCACTCCGCTGACCTAGGATGGTAAATTTGGGTAGGCTCGATCATGTCCGAGTGGACCCAGTCCTCAACCCGGGACTGAGAGGTGTGGGACTCTGGATGCCAGGGACGCCCTGAGTCCTTATCTTCATCGGAGGAGAAATCGTCCTCCGATACACCCTCTCCCTCTAAGGGAAACCCGCCGTCGGGGTCTACAATAGTGGTGACAGCGTCACAATTTTCTCTGGACTCCTCCTCCTCCCGGCAGGGTGCATGTTTTAGCGTTCACGCATTCTTGAGGAAGGTCTCCGTAAGTTTATCAAATCCTTCCAAGTGCCCCGCGTTATGCTTAACGGCTCTTTTATTCCCCATCTGGGAGCTACTGGGACACGCCACCACCAGATCTGGGTCACTGAACACCCCAGGGATGCTTTTCACCAGCTTATCAACCTGATCCCTAAGAGGAGCCAGCGCCCTAGAAATAGCCAGAGAGAGGGCTTGGTCCACTGCTGGAGGGAGAAGTTGAGGGGCCATTCCTCCTCCACTTCCTGGAAGGAGGAGTAAAAATGGTCTTCTGGAGAAGACATGATAGCAGAGGGTGTGAGCACAGAACAAATGCCCTTAAAATCCTTAAGGCAGCCCCTCGCCAGTGCTCCAACAGCTGGGCTTTCCCCAAAGCTGTTATAAGAATAGGCTGAGGTGCAATACCAATTACCACCACCAGGTGGCGCTGGTCACTAACGTGGCCGTGTGGGGAAATCACCCCGTAGCGGTGTCAAAATTAGGCGAGGGTTGGTCGGGAATCAAACAGACACTAAAGGAGTGACCAGATTCCCAAACGAGCGTAATGACCAGCGGGAGTGCTCGGCGGAGCTGCCTTGCTTGGACCAGACACGCCTGACAGGATCTCACAGCGCGCAGAGCGCACAGCGGGAGAAACTGCAAGGGGGAGAACGCTCTCGGGCAAGAGCCTGCTGCGCAGCGAATATGAAACAATACTAAGGCAATAATGCTAATAAAGTGCACAAGAAACCGCTATACAAACAGCAACAACATCAGATTAAGCCAAGAATGTAAGGAATGCACTTAACTGACGAGCAGTGAAGAAAGAGGAAACGGAAGGGACGTCATAATATTATATGCGATGGACTGTGATATGATTGATCTATAGTTGCCTTGGAGACTACCCTCCTAATGGTTTATGGGTTGTGTAGTCTTTTTTTTTTTAATGATTGTTGTGTTACGTTTTCTTTAAACTGCTCTGCAAATAAAGGTGAGGAAAGATATGCATAATCCTCGCCTCCATCCTGCCATAGAATTCATTAAACTTTATTCAATCTGATTTAGAAACATAGATCATAAAAGTGTACATAAAAACAGTAAATCCTCTTTCCTAATACAATACAGTGAGAATTAATTAAAACCAGTAGGTAAAAACGGGTGTTACAAAGCCCGGTTCAGAGCAAATTCAGGTTAACAGAATCGTAAAGTTCAATGTTTCGCAAGATCAATCTCATGTACTTCGTGCAAAATACGCAATAAGGGGTCCAAGTAAGATGTAACGATCCAATACCTGACCAGTCTGCACTATATAAAACTGCAGAAAAACTAAAAATAAAAAGTGTTTTGCACACTTCTGTCATTGGGCTATATGTGGGCTACATCTGGGTGATATTTGTGCTACATTTGGGCTCTTTTTTCTCTGGTGGCAATCTTGGGAGACTTATTTGTTATGAAGTTTCCTAATTTCCTCAATTACTGCAGTCTCCTCAGTAGGAAATGCTTTCAGTTTTTTACTTTGATTCCATCAAGAAGGCATTCAGATGTGTCACACATTTGCCATAAATTCAGAATGTTAGCATCCTAGTTGTTCATTAGATCACTGTGGTAAAGCCACTGCTCACCAGGGAGTTAAATGGAAGTCTACTGCTGGTATTGAAAGTGATTGTTTCAGTCTGCATGTCAGAATTTGCCAATGAAAAAGAAGAGGATTTGAGATCTCACTTAAAACATGCCCTAAATTTTCTTTCTGCAGCACTAACCATAATTTCTGTGGCAAAATGAATGCCCTCATTTTGTTACTTTTTATAATAAATGTTTTAAGTGTTATCAGTCTATTCAAATCAAGATGGCTTCAGGTCTGCCACAATTTTGTCATAAGTAAGACTGTTAGCTCTCTTGTTGTTCTTTAGAACACTCTGGGAAGCTGCAGTCGAACACAAAGGCATCAACTGACAGGCTGCTCCTGTTAAAATATAACAGGAAGTTATTTGAGATCATACTTGAAACATGTCCTAATTTTTCTTTCTACAGCACTAACCATAATTTCTATGACAAAATGAACCCCATCATTTTGTTCCGTTGAAATTAAATGTTTTAAGTGTTACCAGTTTATTACAATCAAGATGGCTTCAGGTGTGCCATACTTTTGTCATAAGTAAGGCTGTTAGCGCTCTAGTTGTTCTTTAGAACACTCTGGGAAGCTACAGTAGAACACAAAGGCATCAACTGACAGGCTGCTCCTGTTGAAATATACGAGGAAGATATTTGAGATCACACTTGAAACATGTCCTAATTTTTCTTTCTACAGCACTAACCATAATTTCTATGACAAAATGAACCCCCTCATTGTGTTCCTTTTTAACTTACATTTTTTAAGTGTTTCCAGGATGGCTACAGGTGTGCCATACTTTTCTCATAAGTAAGACTGTTAGCGCTCTAGTTGTTATTTAGAACACTCTGGGAAGTTGCAGTAGAACACAAAGGCATCAACTGACAGGCTGCTCCTGTTGAAATATAACAGGAAGATATTTGAGATCTCACTTAAAACATGTCCTAATTTTTCTTTCTATAGCACTAACAATAATTTTTATGACAAAATGAACCCCCTCATTTTGTTCCTTTTTAAATTAAATGTTTTAAGAGTTACCAGCTTATTCCAATCAAGATGGCTTCAGGTGTGCCATAGTTTTGTCATAAGTAAGAATGTTAGCTCTCTAGTTGTTCTTTAGAACACTCTGGGAAGCTGCATTACAACACAAAGGCATCAACTGACAGGCTGCTCCTGTTGAAGTAAAACAGGAAGATATTTGAGATCAGACTTGAGACGTGTCCTAATTTTTCTTTCTACAGCACTAAGCATAATTTCTATGACAAAATGAACCCCCTCATTTTGTTCCTTTTTAAATTAAATGTTTTAAGAGTTACCAGTTAACTCCAATCAAGATGGCTTCAGGTGTGCCATAGTTTTTCTCATAAGTAAGGCTGTTAGTGCTCTAGTTGTTATTTAGAACACTCTGGGAAGCTGCAGTAGAACACAAAGGCATCAACTGACAGGCTGCTCCTGTTGAAATATAACAGGAAGATATTTGAGATCACACTTGAAACATGTCCTAATTTTTCTTTCTACAGCACTAACCATAATTTCTATGACAAAATGAACCCCACCACTCTAAGAAGAAGTGTACGAAACGGCTTAAACCTGCACCAGTATTGACCTCTGAGGAGCATCTAGGGCCCCCCATGGCGGCCATCCTAGAAAAACTAATTGCATCTCGGGTGGAACCCTTACTGGTTGGCATTGCGAAAGACATTGTGGAAACACTTAATGCTTGTGTAGCAGATCTGCTTAAAAAATGTTCCAGCTTGGTAGCGTCCATTAAGGAGCTTCATCAACAGCAGGTGGGGATCAGGGTGGGGTTAGATCCCCAATCCAGGTTAGAGAGAGGTATCCCCTCTGGGTCATCGCTACAATCATGCCCCCCAAAGGTTGGATTTCCCACTTGTAGAGAGTCGGCATTGGTTCCCTCCGCTCCTACCCCACATCCGTTACAAACCACCCTTACAAATAGGCACTTGGTGGGCGGGGCTGGCATTGACGTTCCTCAGCCCGTAGTAAGGACCTTGATACAGGATAAGGGCAGTCAGGTTACACTTGATCTACCTCCGGAATCAGCCCCCCTGGTAGCCGTTTTTGTTGGGGTCCCCCCGCTCCAAACGGGCGTAATGGAATCTACGCATGACCTACTGAGGCTTACTAGATCATGGTGTACTATGCGTAGTTGTGGTGGGCGGGATTTTTCTTCAAACATCATTATGGCCAGAAGGGTGGGGTGGGTGGGACGACGCCCAAAGCGATTGATGGGGGATTGTGTAATCGTTAACTTTAATAGACCAAATATTGCTGACAGTCTGTTTTGGGATGGGTCTGAGATCAGGCAGGGGGATATGAGAGCAGTCCCCCTGGGGTTTTTCTACCAACCTGCCCCTCTACCCCTCCCTGGGTTACACAATCATCAGGTTTTACCCCGCAACACCAAGTATATCCCACCCCCACCCTTGAAGCCTCACTCTTTCCCAAGAGTGCCTTACCTGGGAGGGACTCATAATTATGGAGCTCCGCATATGCCTGTAGTTTCCCTACCTCCTCAGAACGTTTTGCCACCACAGCCTCCCATTTTGACCCTGAACAATTACTATTCCCCACTGTCAGACTTGACAACTAATGATTGACTGCCAGAACTGGTTCAGACATCTGATCCCTGTTTGGACTACTCTCCTGGTGGGGCCAGTTGTAAATTGCTGAGTTGGAACGTGGCTGGGATAAGCTCTAAAAAAGCGGACCCATCCTGGTTGGATTTTTTAGGTAAACATGATATTATTGCCATCCAGGAAACGTGGGACCCCTCTAGCAATATTTGTGTGGATGGCTACTCCAGCTTTGTCGTTCCGGCTGTTACAGGGGGGGCTGGTCGTCCCAAAGGGGGTTTATTGTTTCTTTTGTCACTACACCTGACGGGTACTTTCACCCGGTTGGCTACTGACTCTAATAATTTCCTTTGTGTTGAATGGCTGGTTTCCCACACTTTGAAACTTTTATTAATTAATTTTTATAATGCAAGAGAAGGTGCTGATCTTACACAACATGTGGCTGCCTTGCAAACTTTTATGTTGGAATATAGTCAGAAACAAAACACCGGTTTCGAGTTCGTCCTTTTGGGCGATTTTAATATTCATCCTTGCGTTGACGAGTGTTACCTAAAGGGGCTTGATGTCTATGAGGGGCCGGTAGACGCTGTGACTCCACATTTCGAGCATACTAAGCAGGGGGAGGCCCTTGAGGTTCTCCTCGCCACAACTAACATCTTTGAATCTAATCTCATAGAGGCTGGAGGTAGGGCCTCTACTTTTAAAGGCTCGATCCTGGGCTCAGTAATCGACTACTTCTTTTTATCCTCTGGCGTCTTAGCTAGGGTTCTAGCTCATTCAGTTATTCCATCTGTACATAGTGACCACAATCCGGTACTTTTAGAGGTGGCCCTGCCGAAGAGCTTGGGCGTAATGCACCTTCCCTGTCCAAGAGACCTTTCCCTGATTGTGAAAGATCAGGGTCGCAGGGTTAAATGGGCTAAGGTGGCCCCTGCCTCCTTTTTACAGGAGTTGTGTGCTAAGATGGATGGGCCATGGACCACCTGTTTGAACCAACATTCGACAGCAGAGGAGGTGGTCGGGGCCTTTGAGGCCATCTGCGCACAGATTTCTAGGGATCTGACTTCCACTAATTCCCGTCGAAACAACAGTAATCCCCCTAGATGGTTTGATGGGAGTTGCTCTAGGGCGCATAGGATTTTGTATGATGCACTAAAAAAGAGCCCTAGGGATCGGGGAGAAATCTCACACGCGAGAAGGGCCTATAAAGCGGCCATTGCTAATAGGAAAAAGACAATAAAATCAGAAGCCTGGAATAATCTTCTATCTATTGATGTCCTTCGGGACAGCGGTAAGTTCTGGGCCACAATAAATAACCCATTCTTCTCAGATGCTGAGGGTACCACCCAGGACTGTGTCATCCAGGACGAGCTTTGGTATGACCATTTTAGTAAAATCTATGGGACCTGTGGCGCTAGCGCTAATAGTGGTCTTCTTCCCTCTGTAGCCTGCTCCTTGTCTTCCCTAGTCTTTGAGCAGGGGGATGTGGAAATGGCAATTAAGGAGTCAGCTAGTAATAAGGCACCTGGCCCCGATGGTGTACCAGCCGACCTTTTCGCCTCTTCTCCTAATGTTTGGGCAAGGATCCTAGTTAATGTTTTTAACGCCGTCTCAAGCTATAGGTTTCCAGCCTCATGGGCAACTGCTCTTATTATACCCATTTTTAAAAAGGGCCAACGTGATGACCCCTCGTGCTACAGACCTATTTCCCTGCTAGACTCTGCAGTTAAGATCTTGGGCAGGGTCTTACTTGGTAAACTCAGGGATGCCTTAGATAGCCGAGGTATTTTATCTAATCTGCAATACGGTTTTAGACCAAAAAGGGGGACTTTGGACCAGTGTCTAAATCTTCAGCTTTTAATCAGCAAATATACGGTGGCGAAGGACGGGTCCCTTTTCATGGCTTTCATGGACCTGTCCTCCGCCTTTGATTTGGTCAACCGGTCCAAGCTCTGGCAAATCATGCTGGATCTGGGTATTGACCCGCCCTTAGTAAGTTTTCTTGCAACCTTGCATCAGGATCTATCCGCATCTGTGAGGGTCACACAGGATGGGAAATGCACGAAGCACTTTAGGGCGGAGAGAGGGGTGAGGCAGGGGTGTATCCTTGCCCCACTCCTCTTTACAATTTATATTAACGGCCTGGAAGGGTCTCTGGGGGTCCCGAGAGCTGATGCGCCGCGCGTGGGGGAACTGGTTGTACCAGTTCTTCTATACGCGGATGACGCTGTTTTGTTGGCCCGCACGGCGGTGGGGCTTCAGAGATTGTTGGATGCCTTTGGTACATTCATGGCTGCCCTGGATCTTAGAGTGAATATTAAAAAATCTCACTTTATGGTTGTGGGGAAACAACGTAAAAAGCCAAAGTCTAGATCCCTATTTTGCAACGGGGAAGAGATTTCCAGGGTTAAGGTCCTCTGCTATCTGGGAGTTCTCTTTGATGAGAATGGCTCCTGGGGCCCACAAATTAAACTTAAACGCAACTCTGTAGCCAGGTCCTCCTCAGCTGTGATCAGCTTTGCTAAGAAGCTGGGGGCAAGGCCAATGGAGGCCTTGTTGAAGGTCTATACTGCAAAAAGCCTGGCTATCGCCACTTATGGCGCGGCTCTGTGGGGCTATGTTACACAGGACTTGATTCAAGTTGCAGAAAATAGATTCCTGCGTTCTTTGCTATCAGTTCCCCAATCAACACCTGTTTTTTCTATTCATGCGGAGGTTGGTTTGGGTTCTGTTTCTGATAAATTGAAGTTGGCTCCATTGTTATTTTGGGTGAAAACCTGGTTAAAGTTAAACCAGGAAATCTCCCTTAATCATCAGATCCTGAGTGATGTTTTAGCCTTAGATCATGCTAATAGAATCCCCTGGCTAGAGTACATTAGAGTGGCGTTCTCTAGCATGGGGCGCCCTGAGCTTTTTTCGTCTCCATCTCTCATAGTTAAAGCAGATATTGCATGGACCAGGCAGTCTTTTTTAGATAGACTTACTATGGACCGCGAGGAGACGGAACTTCGAAAACCAAATGTGAGAGCACATTTTTTGCTTCTCTCGTCTCCTTCGCTGGAACCCTATCTAAGCATTGTTTCAAATCCTTTCCATAGATTTTTATTACTGCGTTTTAGATTCAATCTGATTCACTACTCACTTGGCTCTTATCCTCTGTGGGGCAAGCCCGAATGCAGCATACCATGCCACTGTGATGACTTTTCATGTCAGGATACGTTGCATTTTATTATGTTTTGCGAGTTTTATTCTGCTAGCCGTAAAAAATACTTACTTCCAATTCTAAAGGAAGCTGGCTTCTCACAAGTTAGACCTGCCCTGCTGTTTCTTCAACAGCTGAGTAGTACTCGCATTATCTTTAGTGTGGCAAATTTTTTGGTGGCTGCTATGCGCTGTAAGGCGAAACAATCTTCTAGCTTGGGCATCATATGAGTAATTTTCTAATGATTTTTAAACATGTTGCATGTTGTTTTATTATATGGTTTTATTGTAACCATATTTTTTATTGATTATGTCATGCCCTATGCTTTTATGAATTTCTGTACTTTTATGATTTTAACTAATCGAATAAAGTGTTTTTGACTGACTGACTGACTGAACCCCACCACTTTTAGAATAAATGTTTGCGTCTGAGTTGATCAAGGAGATCGGCCATTAAGAAGATGGATTATCTACCGGTTTTCCTTATTTAGGAAAGATTATGATGTCTGTCTCTTTCTAGGACTCAGGGGGGCTTCCATTATACTGTACACCCCTAAACCGGTCAAGAAGAAGAGGTGTTATAACTGTTCCTAGGATCTTATAAATCTCCAGTGGTATCTTGTCAGGACCACCAGCCGTCCCTGATGCCATTCCTAACAATGCCAGCTGAACTTCCTCTGGAGTGATTTCTTCTTCTAGCTCTTCTTTACTTGGCCTATCCAAGCCCACTCCAAATTCGGTGCTAGTTACCAACACTGCTATGCCCTGTACAACTTCTGCTCCACCTTTGTTAATATCATCTTGATACAGGATTTGACAATAATTTTGAAACCCTTTGATGATATCTTCTGGATCGGTATATACTTGTCCGTTTATTTTAATAGAAGATATTGAATTTAAGGATATCCTTTGCCTAGTACGAAGAGATAGCCTCCTACCAACTTGCTCTCCGTTTTCATAGGTGGTGTTTTGATGAGACTGATATTCCTCTGCCGATCTCTGTGTTAGCCAGTTATTTAGTTCCACTTTTAAAACGGTTATTCGATAGTGGATTTGATCCCCATCTTTTCCCAATATTATTGTCAAAACATGCTCTTCCTCTGCCTTGGCCAAGTCCTACGATAGTTGTTGATTCTTAATCTCCCGCTGCATCTTGGCCCTGGCAACAAAACTAATAGTTTCACCTCTAAGAGCGGCCTTAAAAGAATCCCACACAACCCCCTACTAGCACTAAATCTATTAATATCAAAAAATTATTGCGCCCACTTTTTAATAAATTCAATATATTCACTATTCACTAACAGTTTCCTATCGAACGTCCAATTACTCCGTGGTCTCTTAAAGCTCGCTATTTCAATTTCTAAAATCAGAGGGTTATGATCGGATATTATTTTAGGAAGTTTCTTAATCCCAGCTCGTTCTAATAGATCCCTTGTACCATAAAAATAATCAATCCTGACATTTTTTGTGCGGACAGGAGAAGTGCGTGTATCCGGGGTTAGTTGGATTTTTTATAGCCCAGATATCCGCCAAACCATGGCAATTTTTAAGGGAGTTTAATTCCCTGAAAAACTCTAGGCTTTCGACCAGAATACCCCCCTTGTCTCTGCTGCCCGGATCCAATATCCAGAGAGATGTTGAGATCGCCACAAAAAATTAAAGGGCTCGGCCATGTAACAAGTTCTACTTCCAAATCTTCGAATATCTGAGGATCGTCTTGGTTTGAGCCATAGATCGAGCATACCGTACCTCCCACTGCAAGTTCTACTATAGCCCACCTCCCCAGAGCATCCACGGCCTTGCGTTTGGCCAGACTTAAAGATGTCTTTGCTAGTATGGCCACCCCTCGAATGTTCGAAGTCTGAGTTGTGCATGCCAGAATATTATACCCGCTAACCCTCAATAATGATCTTTTCCCCAAGAGATTGTGAGTCTCCTGTAGACATACTACATCCATGGAATTCAACCTCATGAGTTCAGCACATCTTATCCTCCTTGCCCTATCATTCAGTCCTGCTACATTCCATGAGCACATTGTTATCCTCCCCATCTTAGTTTAATTTCTGATTCCCAGGTTCCTCCTTTTAGTAATCTCTTGCTCTTTTCCTCCTCCATCTTTCATCTCGCAATCTGCCTCCTACTTTTCTCCTTTGGCTGTTTTTTTGTTTTGTCATTATTTCTGGATATGCTTTTTTTACCCCACATTTTTGCCCACCACCCTTCCCTTCCCTTCCCCCCTTCCATCTCCCCCATCTCCCCCACCCTCCTCCCCAACACCCCATCTCCCCACACAAGGCACCCAGACTCAATCTTGAGTCTGTACGTGATGCGTGTGCTACAGAGATCGAGAGCCCTGATACTGAGACCTTCTTATGCTATTTAGCTACATGCTGCTTTCCTAAATCCTAAAATCCCAAGTTCACCTATTCCTTACACAAACATTTTATTCATTTTCATTTATTTTACTCCTTTTTTTCCCTTATTCCCCCCTTGTGAGTGATCATGTTTTCTTTAGTAAGTTAAATACTGATCTGCATCTAGCCAGACAAGCCATCCAGGTATTCTTTAGCTTTAATTTCCGACAAAAAGAATTTTGTTTGCCCCCCCAGATCACCTTTAGACGGGCTGGATTGTTTAAGAAGGCTTGCGCATTTATGTCCTGGAATGGCTTAATGAGTCGCCGCAACCTCCACCGCCTTTCGACGGTGGAGTGGCAAAAATCAGGTCGGACAAAATAAGAAATCTCATTCCTGGTTCTCTTTGCTTCTGGCCTTGCTTTCTCAAAAACAGCTTGGCGCAATAAGAAATTGCCAAACTATACCAGAATGGCAACTGGAAGAGCCCATGCCTTTGCTGGCTGTTTCTGTACAAAGGGGACACGATGGGCACGTTGCACCTCAAGAGCCCAATTCCAATCGGTAAGTTCCGGAAGTGAATCTCGTACCTATTCCTTACACAAACATTTTATTCATTTTCATTTATTTTACTCCTTTTTTTCCCTTATTCCCCCCTTGTGAGTGATCATGTTTTCTTTAGTAAGTTAAATACTGATCTGCATCTAGCCAGACAAGCCATCCAGGTATTCTTTAGCTTTAATTTCCGACAAAAAGAATTTCGTTTGCCCCCCCAGATCACCTTTAGACGGGCTGGATTGTTTAAGAAGGCTTGCGCATTTATGTCCTGGAATGGCTTAATGAGTCGCCGCAACCTCCACCGCCTTTCGACGGTGGAGTAGCAAAAATCAGGTCGGACAAAATAAGAAATCTCATTCCTGGTTCTCTTTGCTTCTGGCCTTGCTTTCTCATAAACAGCTTGGCATAATAAGAAATTGCCAAAATATACCAGAATGGCAACTGGAAGAGCCCATGCCTTTGCTGGCTGTTTCTGTATAAAGGGGACACGATGGGCACGTTGCACCTCTAGAGCCCAATTCCAATCGGTAAGTTCCGGAAGTGAATCACGTAGCAAGTCAACCACGCATGAGCGAACATCAGCACCCTCAACCCCCTCAGGAGCCCCAAGCACCCGCAAGTTGTTTCTCCGCTGGCGGTTTTCAAACTCCTCCAGCTTCCACTTGCTGTCAGCTAACTGTGCCTCATGTGAGTCTGCTAGCGTTTGGTTCATAGCAAGGTCTGATTCAGTAGAGACTATCCTAGACTCGAGGTCAGTCAGCCATTCCCTGAATACACTGTAGGGCTTAGTCAGTTTTCGTACCACCCCTTGCATCTTACGCATTGCAGCCTGGGCCTTACGCCCATCTTGACCCCTTTCTTCACGGTGCATTGATATGACCTGGAAGATAGCCTCTAGCGTTGGAGAAGTTAGCCCGGATGGATCAGAAACAGGTTAGCCGTTGGGCAGATGTAGCCCACATATAGCCCAATGACAGAAGTGTGCAAAACACTTTTTATTTTTAGTTTTTCTGCAGTTTTATATAGTGCAGACTGGTCAGGTATTGGATCGTTACCTCTTACTTGGACCCCTTATTGCGTATTTTGCACGAAGTACATGAGATTGATCTTGCGAAACATTGAACTTTACGATTCTGTTAACCTGAATTTGCTCTGAACCGGGATTTGTAACACCCATTTTTACCTACTGGTTTTAATTAATTCTCACTGTATTGTATTAGGAAAGAGGATTTACTGTTTTTATGTACACTTTTATGATCTATGTTTCTAAATCACATTGAATAAAGTTTAATGAATTCTATGGCAGGATGGGGGCGAGGATTATGCATATCTTTCCTCACCTTTATTTGCAGAGCAGTTTAAAGAAAACGTAACACAACAATCATTAAACAAAAGACTACACACGTTATAGTTAGCTGTACATTTCACTCGTAAAAAACCAATGAAATTCCCCCGTTATAGTTAGTTCAGAGAACTATAACTTGCGCGACCGCAATCCCCAATGTGTAATTTCAGATGTCATCATTTTTCTTTTTTTTTTTTTTTTTTGAAAACCTTTATTTCAAAATTCAGGACACAGCTATTCAGCCGACAGCCCGAAGGTTCGGCAGCATTGAGAGTTAGATACAGTGATGTGTCCCCAATACAGTTGAAAGAGTAATGCAAAGGTCCAATTTTAAATAAACACAGAAAAAACTCACAACAAACCCCAGCAAGGCAGAACATTGAAAGCCCATGGCGAAAGCCCCCAGGGGAGGCCGGACCCCACTCATCTACTAGTTACAAGACTGTGTACGGAGGAAGAAGGGGGACAGCAGAGGCCCAAAACGGTTCCTAAAACCAAACTGTGCTGGAAAGTAGGTCAGGGGGAAAGCTGTTCCTCAGGAGGTTCCAGATCCGGGGCAAGACATATTCCCCCCCTGTATTGGTTCCACCGCCCCCAGATGGCGTGCCACTTCCGGGGGCGACCTCTAGAGCAGTAGACCGTCTTCTCTCTAAACATGCTCCAGTCCATGTTCTCCTTCCACGCGGTCAGTGTAGGGGGTCCCGAGGAGCCCCACAATCGCGCGATATCCCTTTTAGCTACCATGTTACCCAGAGTCACCCATTGGGTCTGCGCCTCATCGAGGTCAGTGGGCCCCCAGACGTTCAGGAGGCAACACCGCGCCTCCGGCTGTACCGCAGTGCCCGTCACCTCCCCCATAACTGCATGGACTCTCCTCCAGAACTCCACAATGACACCACATTCCCAAATGATGTGCAGGAAAGTACCCACCATACCACATCCCCTTCTGCACAGGCCGTCCTCCGAGAATCCCATGTGGACCAGCCTTGGCCCCGTCACATACACCCGGTGCAGTATTTTAAGCTGCACCAGCCGCAGACGCGACGGGATCGCAACCTCCTTAGGAGAAGAAACCGCTGACTGCCAGTCCTCATTATCCAACTCAAGGCCATCCCTAGTCCACTGTTCTCTCAGCCCCAAAAGCATATCTGCCCGGACGTTAATCAACTTCTTATATATGAGCGAGATCGTGCTCTCGGGCATATGACCATCAAGGACTCGGTCCTCAAGGGGAGAGGACTCCGGCACCTTCTCACCCTCCACGAGGACTGATCGGAGGGCGTGACGCAGCTGGATATACCTGAAATACTCTGAGGGCCCTAGCTCATACTCAGTCTGCAACTCCTCGAAGGACTTCACCCTCCCCTTATGCAGCACATCTCCCACCTTGGATATACCTATCAGGTCCCACTTATCAAAGCCCTTCGTATGCCAGAGTCTACCCAATCTCTCCGATTCAAACAATGGGGTAGCGAGGGTGAGCCTATCCTTCCAGCCCAACGAATCAGTCGCCATCTTCCATACACGCACCGCCACACCTGTGGGCCCCGTGAGGGACGAGTCTAAGGACCGCGAATACAACGCCCTGTAGTAGTTGCCGCCACGAAGCAGCAACCTATCCAGGGCATACCCAGGGCTGAGGGCAGGGCCGTAAAACCCATGGTTGATCGCGCTCAGCTGCGTGGCCCAATAGTACCGTCGGATGTCTGGGAGCGCAATGCCCCCATCGTACCATGGGAGCGTCAACTTTGAAATAGCTATTCGCGGCCGCCCATCCCACAGCAACGTTAGTTGGAGGCCTTCGACCTCCCGAAAGTATTTGGCCGGTACCCAGTCCAAGGTGTTCTGGAGGGCATAGAGGAAGCGGGGAAGAGACATCATTTTGAACAGGGCCGCACGCCCAACAAGGGAGAGCGGCAGCCTCCGCCAACCTTCAACATCTCGCCTCAAGCGCGCCAAGGGGGGGAGCAGATTCCTCTCATAGCGCACAGCAGGATCCATGGATATAAAAATCCCCAAATACACGAAACCCTGCTGGGCAACCTGTATCGAACATGTTCTAGGGATCGGTGGGACCTCTCCACTAAGAACGTACAAGTACGATTTGCCCCAATTAATCACAAGCCCCGAGTTCCTACCGAACGATGCGAGTACGTCACAGACCACTATAAGTGACTTCTTAGGTGAGGCAAGATACAGTAGGATATCATCGGCATAAAGCGAAATACGGTCCTCGTGATCAGGCGACCACCGAAGGCCCCGTATATCCGGGTGCCAACGTATCCACGCAGCCAACGGTTCAAGGGCGAGGGCGAACAACAGAGGCGACAGGGGGCAACCCTGCCGAGTACCCCTACCAAGCTGAAACGGAGTAGATGCCCGACCATTCACCACAACATTCGCTAGTGGCCCCTCGTACAGCAACCGAACCCAACTCACAAAACCGCGACCGAAACCAAACTTGGCCAGCACGGCCCATAAGTATGCCCACTCCACCGTGTCAAAGGCCATCGTGGCATCAAGAGATGCCACAATAGCCGGTTCACGCAGCGTGCCCGCCCTGGCGATGACGCCATGAAGACGCCTAAGGTTTAATGCTGTGTTTCGGTGCGGGATGAAGCCAGATTGATCCGGGTGGACCAAATCGCCAAGCACCCTACTCAAACGGATAGCCAGGAGTTTGGCCAGAATTTTCGGCTCAGCGTTGAGGAGTGAAATGGGCCGATAGGGGGCGCACCTATCTCGGGGTTTACCCTCTTTATGTATTACCACGATCGACGCCAGCCGCTGATCCAACGGAAGGATCCCATCCCCCCGCGCCTCCAAAAACATGGCGCGCAGGTGAGGGGCGACCCTATCCGGGAACAGTTTATACAGGTCGATCGGCAGTCCATTCGGTCCAGAGGCCTTACCCGAGTTTAACGCGCGAATCGCCCCCGCCACCTCGTCAACCGTTATGTCACCATCCAAATCATCCCTATCTATGTCAGAGAGGCAGGGCAACTCGATATCACGGAGGAGCTCAGACGAGTCCTCGGGCGGCCTGTCCGACACAGAGGAATAAACCCTACGAAAATACTCGGCGAAACACTTCACAATCCCCTCAGGTTCCACAATCGCCTCTCCCCACTCTCCCGTCAACTCTGGCACCACTCTATTGACCCGTTCTTTCCTGTCC
Source organism: Triturus cristatus (assembly GCF_964204655.1). Lineage (NCBI taxonomy): Eukaryota > Metazoa > Chordata > Amphibia > Caudata > Salamandridae > Triturus > Triturus cristatus. The sequence goes on from NC_140585.1 coordinate 1,171,421,358, forward strand.
AACCACGCCAGGAGTTTCCCTGCCTTATCACCAACGTCATACAGGCGGCCCTGTTGTTCCCTACTGAGGGTCTTAGCGGCGTTCGTAACCAGGTCCCTATACTCCGCCTGCTTCAAGCAAAGCTCATGCAGTGAGGACTCTGTAACCTCCTCCTCCATAGCCCCCTCAAGGGCCGCGATCTCCTCCTCCACCTGCCGCACCTCGCCATCCCTCCGATTCTTGGCAGCCACCACCAGGGAGAGGGCTTCCCCCCGAAGCACGGTCTTAAAGGCTTCCCACAGCGACACCGCCGAGTCCACGGTTCCCAGATTGTCCTTAAAGTAATTATCCACCTTCTTTACCAGGGCGCTGCGCATCTTGGGGTCTCGGAAATACCATGGGTTGATGGGGGCCACCCTCCCTCCTCCCTCCCGACCTAGATCCAGCCGTATCCACACTGGCGAGTGGTCAGAGATACCGCGTGCCATGTGCCTCGCCTCGGATAGCAACGAGGCATGTGCGGCCAGAGTGAGCAGGTAATCAATCCTGGAGAGGCTACCATGCGCCCCGGAGTGAAACGTGTATTGACTCTGTGTGGGGTGCCGGAGCCTCCAGCAGTCTATCAGACCAAACGTATCCAGGAAGTCTGGAAGCCATTTCTGAGCCCCCCCTGTGTCCCTGGGCGGGCATCTATCCAACAGTCCGGAGCCCACAGCGTTGAAATCCCCTCCCACTACCAGCATTCCCCCCGGGAGAGTCAGCAAAGCCCTGCCCAGTTCAGCAAGTGTGGAGGCCTGCAGGGCCGGCGGGACATAAACCGAAACCAAAACCAAAGTCCTTCCTTCCCACCGCCCCGCCACCGCCACAAACCTCCCCCTATCGTCAACAATGGTGGAGTCCACCTCAAAAGGCAACGATGCTCTAACAAGGATGCCCGCACCCCTGGACCCAGAAGAGAATCCCGAGTGTGCAATGAATTTATACCCCTTCCTATTCAAGGCATAGCACATATTACCTATGAGATGCGTCTCCTGCAGCAGGACAACATCTGGCATTGAGCGTTTCAAAAATTGCAAAACAATCCCCCTCTTGATGCGATCCCCCAAACCATTAACATTCCAGCTTATAACACTTAAGCCCCTACCCCCCATCCTCAAACGGAAAGAGGCCCACCCCACACCCGAGGAGCCACCATGGAACAGCCCTGAGGATAAGCATCATGCCTTGCGGAAATAAACCCCCCAACAACAAACTCAAAATCCCCAAAACTCCCCCCACCCTGCACCCCTGCTGCAGCTTACAAAGCCCCCCCAACTTGCAGTGTGCCTGTCGCCCTACAAAAACAAAAATTCTACAAAAAGTACCCTAAGGGAGGAAAAGAGCACCCCTCGTCCTCCCGCAACCCTCCACAGTTACTGCACTCTGTTCGAATCTTCAAGTATGGTCAAATCAAGTCAGGCCGGCTCTGAGATCTCAGCCCTGTCCATCCCGGCCGCTGTCTCCATGCTCGGCTGTGTCATCCCCCGTCCGTCGCCGGGGCAAAGCGTCCAGCCATTCGTCGGCCATAACAGGAGAGTCAAAAAAGAATGTCCGATCTTCATGCACCACCCGTAGTCTGGCAGGGAAAAGCATGGCATACTTCAGATCCAGTTCCCGAAGTCTCCGCTTCACCCCCAGGAAGCTCTGTCTCTGTCTCTGCACCTGCTGGGTGAAGTCCGGATAAAAATTCACCGACGCATTCTGGAAGGGGACTGGGCCCGTCACCCTCGAAGCTTGCAGGATAGCGTCCCGATCTCGAAAATGAAAGAGCCGGGCGACAATCGGCCGCGGCGGGGCACCCGCCTTAGGCCGCCCGCCCGGCACCCTATGGGCCCTTTCCACCGCAAAAAACTTTCCAAGGCCCTTAGGCTTCAGATGATTGAGGACCAAATCCTCCACAAGCAGGTCCGCCGAAGCCTCATCCGAGGACTCCGGGACCCCGATGACGCGCACATTGTTGCGCCTGGCCCGGCTCTCGAAATCCTCCAGCCGGCGGGCGGCGAGGTCACTCTCGGCCCTCAGCTTCCGAACCTCGGTCTGGAGATCCGCAACATCATCAGTGAGGCCCGTGGTCTTGTGGTCCAGGTTCTTAACGCGCTCGTTCGTCTTGCCCAGGTCCGAGCGGATCAGATTGACATCTACCAGGATGGCATCCACCTTATGCGCCAGGGCCTCGAACTGTCTCCCCATCGAGGTCTGCATCCCGTCGAGCGCGCCCATGACATCCTGTAGGGAGAGCTCCGGTGTCCCAGGCGAGTCCTCCTTCTGGGCATCCGGCGCCTGGCTCGATCCACTCGGCGATGCTTTCAGGAGGGCGTAGCGGTCCATACTGTTGACTTGGGAATACGTTCCCCGCCTGGTGGACTTAGTCTTCAGCCGATCCCCTTCTGCCTTGCCCGACATAATGGACTCCGGGCAGTCCAGTGCAGTTGAGACTGTTCCCTCTCAGAGAGAGGGATAAGGAGTGAGCAGCCCGCCGAGCGTCCTTGGGGTAATAAAGCCACCCAGAGCTCTACAGTGTCCGGGCAGACAAAGGGAACGAAATCGAAAGTGAAAGGACGAGGACCTCCGTCCGACAGTTCACACCTCGCCAGGCCGTTGTTGATCAACTAGGAGTCGGGCATCCTGCCAACTCTAGCCCCTGGCATCCCCGGGAGTTAGGCCGCAATCTTCCGCCAGTCGTAAGTCCGGTTCCCGATGGGCGATCCGACCGCGGGTAGCATCAATCGCCTCCCTGACAACTCAGCAACACGGTGCCATGCATACCATCAGGATTAGAGACAGGATAGTCGACGGAGGGCGCGAGGGTCTCGGGAGCTCTAAGCTCACGCGGCCATCTTGGTCAAGCGCTAGGCTCCTCCTCTCAGATGTCATCATTGATGTCATGAGTGATGTCACTGACCATATCATGAGTGATGTAATATGTGACGTCATCAGCAGTTTATTGTGGGCGCGCAAGTTATAGTTACCTGATCTAACTATAACGTGGAATTTCATTGGTTTTTTATGAGTGAAATGTACAGCTAACTATAACATGTGTGAAACCTATGGTTTTTTAAGTGAATATATATATATATGTGTATATATATTACCTACTGGCGGTCGCCAGTAGGTAGTTATAGTTAGGACCCTCTTACCATAGGAAATCCGCAACATTCTATTTTGAATAACTTTGGCGCCGGTCGACGAATCCTCGCCAAATTTTCAAAATAGGTGGGGCGCTGCGCTCCGCTCCTACCCTGAAAGTCTCGGGGGCATTCGTCAAGCGGGGGCTGAGATAAAAGGGGGGTCCCAAAACGCGTTTTTCCCATGCATTTTTCCATAGGACCTTTAGACACAGCTACAGCCCGAACGGCTGAACAGAGTTAAATGAAATTTGGCAGAGAGGTAGTCCTCAGGTCAAGGAAGTGCCTTTTGTAGGTTTGGTGTAAATCTGTTCAGTAGATTCTGAGAAAATAGCCTTTAAATCAATATATATATCTGAGCCAGCTTACGGTGCGCTTACGGTGCGCTTACCGTACGCGTACGGTGACGTGCGCGAGCGCGATTCTGATTGGCTGATAGATCTTAGTAAACATTCGAATCGGTCGAAACCAGGAAGCGGCGGCCGCCATTTCGTGTGTTTCAGTCAGAAAAAAAAAGGGAGATAACTTGAAAAGGGGGCAAGGAAGAGAGTTACAGACCCCCTAACATTTGAAAGGGGGTCAAAGAAGGACAGAAAAGTACAAAAAAAACATTTATTAATTTTTTTTTAAATCGCGGGGTACGCGTACGGTAAGCTTACCGTACGCGTACGGTAGAAAAAAAAAATAAAAAATTAAATGAAATGCAGATTTAAGTGTTTAGATATTAGGGGGCTCTAAAAAGAGCCGTTGTGTTTATGAAGTGATTTTTTAGTGGTGCCTACAAGTAAGTACCGATGCAGAGTCTAAGGTTCAAGAGGAAGACTCTGTTCCCTTCATCATTGAAGTGCACACCATCTCCTCTATAAATGTCTTGCATGTCGTAACGCAAGTTGTTGTGGTAAATGGAACCCATACCATAGTCTCGGAGGAAAGCAGAAACAGATTTGTTGACGTGCTTTCTTGCTTTGTCAATCTGTGGACAGAAATGATTGGACCAGTTCCATTTTTGCCTTTGGCAAATGTTAGAAAACACAAAGGCAGTTTTAGGGAAAAGTGAAAACAGTTGTGCAAAGGTCTCCTTCATAAGCATTTCCAGACCTACCCCAGTCAAAGTGCCTAGGTCATTGCCACCACAGTGCACTATTATGAGGTCAGGGTGTTGGATTTGCATGAAGGATTTCACCAATGGCATCAATTGGTGCCACTTTAACCCTCTCTGACCAATCCATTTAATGTCTACATTTGGCAAAGCAAGGTCTCTCACCATACCTGTTTTCTCTGCATACTTTTCACTCCAGAAGACATAGCTGTGCCCTACAATCCACACTGTGAACATCTTCAAAGGAGAACTGGATGCACTCAGGAGGTGTAATTCAGTAGAATGGTAAAAAGAAATGAAAGACAGTTTGGAAATGGAGGCATACATATTTTTTTTTTAACTGATTGGCTGTTTCATACCATTCTACAATAAAAACTAGGCTGTATGTGTAAATTTATAGAAGCATGTTTTGTATTGGTACAGAAAAATGTGTTACCAAAGAACAGTACTATGGATTTGCTGTTAGGTTTGAAAAGTCAAGCACTCCTGCTCTTTGGAAATGAAACATTGTTTGGTGAACTTCTGACCTAACTCTACACAGCAGTGTTTCAAGAGCTGTTGCTATGGTAGCAGGCAGAAGTCAAGTTGGGGGAAGGGTACTAGGCAGAAGTCAAGTTGGGGGAAGGGTACTTTTGGAAAAGGGTTGGTTTTCAACCAATAGAAATGTGTGATTACATTTGAAAAAAAAGGGGGGAAGCACTGAGATTTGAAACTTACATGTATATGTGTGGAAAAAGAGAGGGAAACTTTGCCATTATCTGGTTCTGCTGAGAGGAGAGAGGTGTACAGAACAGAGATCCTGGCTCTGATAATCTGCTGTTTGAGTGCCACATTTCTTTCACAACTAACTAATTTTAAAGGTGAGTTTAGAGTTTGAGAGGGGATGTATATGGTAAATTAAGAAATGAATAATAGAATTGGAATTCCTTTTGTTGAAGTTGTGTTTATCATTTTCTGTTTTGGGAGAAATTTAAATGTGAGGAACATGTAAAATAATATGGACTATGTTTTCACGATAAATTAAGGTGTACTGGTATAAATAAGGAATACTTTAAGGGTTTGAGGTTGCACTCAGTAATGCAAATACATTCAGCATCAATAAGGCTGGTTGCCCTTGCTGGAGTGTAGTCAGTCACCCAGGCTACACATGTTGTTGGTCTCAGAAAGCTGTTTGGTATTGCTCTGGTGATTTTACATTTGCATTAGATGGAAAGGGGGAGGTATTTTTTTCTGCAGAAGCAGACTCTTAGCACACAGCCAGCTGCATATCCTGTGGAATCATGCATAGTAATCACAACCGAGTGGGGTTTGAGGTTTCAGTCAGTAATGCAAATACATTCAGCATCACTAAGGCTGGTTGCCCTTGCTGGAGTGTAGTCAGTCACCCAGGTTACACATGTTGCTGGTCTGAAAATGTTGTTTGGACATGTGCTTTTTTAAGAATCTGAAAAGTGGATTCATAATGTGTCAGACTGTAAAAGTACTTATCACTTGCCAAAAAAAAGAGTAGTAAGTGTGCTTTCAAATTGGCAAAGAAATTTCGTTTTGTGACTAATATGAAAACATGACTCTGTGTGCAAATAGGAATTACAGGCAGAGATTTATTGCGTATTGCTCTGGTGATTTTACATTTGCATTAGATGTAAAGGGGGAGCTATTTTTTTGTGCAGAAGCAGACTCTTAGCACACAGCCAGCTGCTTATCCTGTGGAATCATGCACAGTATTCACAACGGAGTGGGGTTTGAGATTGCAGTCAGTAATGCAAATACATTCAGCATCACTAAGGCTGGTTGCCCTTGCTGGAGTGTAGTCAGTCACCCAGGCTACACATGTTGTTGGTCTCAGAAAGCTGTTTGGTATTGCTCTGGTGATTTTACATGTGCATTAGATGGAAAGGGGGAGGTATTTTTTTCTGCAGAAGCAGACTCTTAGCACACAGCCAGCTGCATATCCTGTGGAATCATGCATAGTAATCACAACCGAGTGGGGTTTGAGGTTTCAGTCAGTAATGCAAATACATTCAGCATCACTAAGGCTGGTTGCCCTTGCTGGAGTGTAGTCAGTCACCCAGGTTACACATGTTGCTGGTCTGAAAATGTTGTTTGGACATGTGCTTTTTTAAGAATCTGAAAAGTGGATTCATAATGTGTCAGACTGTAAAAGTACTTATCACTTGCCAAAAAAAAGAGTAGTAAGTGTGCTTTCAAATTGGCAAAGAAATTTCGTTTTGTGACTAATATGAAAACATGACTCTGTGTGCAAATAGGAATTACAGGCAGAGATTTATTGCGTATTGCTCTGGTGATTTTACATTTGCATTAGATGTAAAGGGGGAGCTATTTTTTTGTGCAGAAGCAGACTCTTAGCACACAGCCAGCTGCTTATCCTGTGGAATCATGCACAGTATTCACAACCGAGTGGGGTTTGAGGTTGCAGTCAGTAATGCAAATACATTCAGCATCACTAAGGCTGGTTGCCCTTGCTGGAGTGTACTCAGTCACCCAGGTTACACATGTTGCTGGTCTGAAAATGTTGTTTGGACATGTGCTTTTTTAAGAATCTGAAAAGTGGATTTAAAATGTGTCAGACTGTAAAAGTATTTATCACTTGCCAAAAAAAAGAGTAGTAAGTGTGGTTTCAAATTGGCAAATAAATTACGTTTTCAGACTAATATGAAAACATGACTCTGTGTGCAAATAGGAATTACAGGCAGAGATTTATTGCGTATTGCTCTGGTGATTTTTCATTTGCATTAGATGTAAAGGGGGAGCATTTTTTTTATGCAGAAGCAGACTCTTAGCACACACCCAGCTGCTTATCCTGTGGAATCATGCACAGTATTCACAACCGAGTGGGGTTTGAGGTTGCACTTAGTAATGCAAATACATTCAGCATCACTAAGGCTGGTTGCCCTTGCTGGAGTGTAGTCAGTCACCCAGGTTACACATGTTGCTGGTCTGAAAAATCAGTTTGGATATGTGCTTTTTTAAGAATCTGAAAAGTGGATTTAAAATGTGTCAGACTGTAAAAGTATTTATCACTTGCCAAAAAAAAGAGTAGTAAGTGTGGTTTCAAATTGGCAAAGAAATTACGTTTTCAGACTAATATGAAAACATGACTCTGTGTGCAAAGAGGAATTACAGGCAGAGATTTATTGCGTTATGCTCTGGTGATTTAACATTTGCATTAGATGTTAAGGGGGAGCTATTTTTTTATGCAGAAGCAGACTTTTAGCACACACCCAGCTGCTTATCCTGTGGAATCATGCACAGTATTCACAACCGAGTGGGGTTTGAGGTTGCACTTAGTAATGCAAATACATTCAGCATCACTAATGCTGGTTGCCCTTGCTGGAGTGTAGTCAGTCACCCAGGTTACACATGTACATTTTAAATTTTGGAATTTTATTGGATTATCGTTGGAAATTTAATCAAAAATTAATTTCAAAAATTAACATTTGGCCTAAAAGAAAGGAAACTAGATGTATTGTGGATTTATTTGAGATATATTATTTTTGAGATTATGCTTCTGTAAGAAAATTGTCAGACGGTATTTTTTAGAAATAGTTTTTGTTATTAGATGATATTTTTAATGAATAATATTTTGCATTTTGATAATGTTATGTTTAACTGAGAAGAGATTCTGGGCTTTTTTTAAACAATCTTTGAGATTGTTATTTTTTTTTTGCCTGCTGTTAAGTGATGAATGCAATTGCTTTCACGATTTATAGTGAAATGCAATATATTCTGAAAACAGCAAAAAAAGGCAAAAAATTGTTTTTGGAAAATATGTAAATATGTGTACTGTATTATAAAATGTTTTATTAAATATTAATACTTTTTTCTTTTTTTTCAGATTGAGATTGAAAATTTTCGAAAACTTGAACCATTTTTAAAGCAATTAAAATTAAATTTTAATAATAAATAATTTTTTGAGTGGGTATGGTAAGTCAAAAATTTCATGGTCCCTTTTTTCCACTTCTCCACAATCACATTTTCAGTTTTTCATTGTAGTCTCTCAAGGACCTTGTAATGTGATAATTGATTTTTAGTGTTTGTTTTAAAAAAAAAAAAAATTACGCGTACCGTACGCGTACGGTAAAAAAAAGTTAAAAAAAATATATAAAAAAAAGTTGAAAGGTAAGGTTGGCTCTTAAAAGAGCCGTTGTGTTCATGCAGGGACAGAGGAAAGAAAGAATGGGAATATTAGTCGGTACGACAAATGTGCTGATCTATTAAATTGTTCACTAGGGCAACACTGGTCTCCCTATGACAAATTAGATCATGACAAGTGGCACACCGAATTAAAACCCTCGCAAACCGATGGTTGGTTTCCAGAGGACCAGAAAAAGGAGATGCTCCCCCCACAGATGAAGGGCTCAGCTGACCTGCCGAAGATGGACTCGGCCCTGCAGATGATGGACCAGGCTGAGCTGCTGTGGATGTGCTTGGTTGACTTACTGAAGGGTTACCTTCAGTATGTCGAGCATATGTCCTACCGTGTACATCATGAAGGTGTCTCAACATGGTGTGATTCCCGAAGGAATACTTCTTGTTGGGATTCCCTCTTGAAAGTACACGGTCACAAAGCTTACAAGTCACTAAGGGTGCATTTACCTTTTTCTTGCCCTCTGGAAAAGAAAAATACTCCCATATGAAAGAGCTCTTTTGTTTCCTCCTTCTCTGCCTCAAGGTAGTGCTGCTAGCCTCACTCTCAGAAGAGGTCTGCTGTTCTGCCATCGTATCACAAAGACAACTCAGCTCCTTCTCCTAAGGGATCACAAGCAGAAATGAGGGGAATGGGTGTGGTGTAGGAGAGTTCTAGAACTGAAAGTACTTTAAACCAATCAAAAGTTTTGTTTCTTGATCACATGACCTACCGTGCGCGTACGTTACGCTTACGGTGCGCTTACGGAGCGCTTACGGCAAAAGTACGCATGCGCGTAAAAAAGACACGCGCACGTGCGCATGCGCAAAACAGGCACGCCCCTTCACTTCCGCGTAACATGCGCGTGCAGCGTACGCGTTACGCGCTGCGCACGCGTGACGTACGTCAACGCAAATTGCGTAAATGAACGCAAGCAGCGTAGAAATCTAACGTTATAAAAGCAAGACGTGCGCTTACCGTACGCGCACGTTAAAAAAATACTAAAAAAAAAAAAAGGGGGGAAAAAAAAACACTATGTTATACTAATAAATCTTACCTGTTTAAAAAATTGGTAAAAATAAAAAATATATTGTAGATTTTTTAAAATTTAACCATAGTCTTTAGAAAGGATAGAAAATTAAAATTAAAATATGTAAAAAAAATTGAAAAAAAAAAAAAAAGGTAAATATAAGAATTAGCATTTAAAAAACCTTGCAAATTCACTGAAAAAAACATGGGTTTCACACACGTTATAGTTAGGAATTAGCATTTAAAAAACCTTAGAAATTCAATGAAAAAACCAAAGGTTTCACACACGTTATAGTTAGGAATTAGCATTTAAAAAACCTTAGAAATTAAATGAAAAAACCAAAGGTTTCACACATGTTATAGTTAGCTGGACATTTCACTCGTAAAAAACCAATGAAATTCCCCCGTTATAGTTAGTTCAGCTAACTATAACTCGCGCGCCCGCAATGCACTACTGATGACGTCACATATTACATCACTCATGACATGGTCACTGACATCACTCATGACATCACTGATGACATCTCAAATGACATCACTGATGACATCACTGATGACATCATCCTTGTGATAGAGTGGCAGACCTCCTCTTCCCCTAATATAACCTTTGATACACACATTCAAAAATAGAGACTAAAATTTTCAAAACAATGGACATACCAATACCAGTTACAACAACCTCTTCAGTAATTCTAAGAACCACATACACATCCACTCATTCACCAACAGTCCTATACAGTCACTCATACATGTACTCACTCATCATATGTACTCATACACCTATACATCCTGTTACACAATGCCACTCATCCATAGAGTTACTCACACATACTCACTCATGCTAATAAAGAAACAAACATACATTTATTTGCATATACAGTTATACACACACCACCACACTTACTTCTACGGAAACTTACACATACTTAGTCTTATAAACAGTCACTTATAGAAACACATACTTATTCATACAGGAACTCTTTCAATCTCTCACTCTCACATATACTCACTTATATACACCAATAGTCACATATACTAGTTTAATAGATATGTAGTTACTCATAAAGACACTATTGAGACAGTCATTCACTCACTAACACACCCATACACACACTCATCCACCCATACAGTCCTGCACACATGCTGTCTTCAACACATACAAAGAGTGAATCACTCATTCATGCACCTATGAACTACATAATACCCCCCACCGAACCATGCAGACACTCAGACTGATACTCAAAAAAACAACTAATAACCTATATAGACACCCATGAAGCTAATCACCAACCCATGCAGCCACTTATACACAAAGTGAGAGACTGATACAGATATTTTCATATTTAAACATTACTCAGTAAGCCATGTATTCACTATGATACACTTAATCAGTCAGTTACACAATAAATTTTTCAAAAACAAAGCATCCATTTAGACACTTATATACCCATTTATTCTTCCATTGACCTTGAGATATACATATATAAAACATATTTAATTTTCAGAAAAACACACATTCACTGGATGATGTCATCAGTGATGTCATCAGTGATGTCATTTGAGATGTCATCAGTGATGTCATGAGTGATGTCAGTGACCATGTCATGAGTGATGTAATATGTGACGTCATCAGTAGTGCATTGCGGGCGCGCGAGTTATAGTTAGCTGAACTAACTATAACGGGGGAATTTCATTGGTTTTTTACGAGTGAAATGTCCAGCTAACTATAACATGTGTGAAACCTTTGGTTTTTTCATTTAATTTCTAAGGTTTTTTAAATGCTAATTCCTAACTATAACGTGTGTGAAACCTTTAGTTTTTTCATTGAATATATATATATATATATATATCTTCCCAAAGGTGCCTCTGATCTTAAGGACGCGACTCCGCACAAGAACGGTTAACAAACCCTTTTTATTATTGCAGCTGCACATCAAGTCTGGTATTTAAACACTTCCCAACGCGTTTCAAAGCAAACTTGCTTCTTCATCAAGGGGCAGGCAGCAAGTGACGAAAACAACTACAAACGTCATTTCCCATTATGTATGCTCTCTCCGGTGAGGCATACTGGTCATTGTAGTTCAATTCATCCCCGTTGGTGGGGTCCGTGCACGTGCCACTATTAAATACCTGCTTTTGCCAAATTCTAAAACAGCCCTCCAGTGGGCCCCAGTCATATCAGCCAGCTGTAAATTTTGAAAGTTCTCGTGCGCTGATCACAGGCTGAGAATTCACAGCCGTGCAGACCCGTTTTCATTACACCAGGCGGTGCATCCTTCACGGCTGAGGCCGCCGCGTGACATGACTTCCCAAAGGTGCCTCTGATCTTAAGGACGCGACTCCGCACAAGAACGGTTAACAAACCCTTTTTATTATAGCAGATGCACATCAAGTCTGGTATTTAAACACTTCCCAACGCGTTTCAAAGCAAACTTGCTTCTTCATCAAGGGGCAGGCAGCAAGTGACGAAAACAACTAAAAACGTCTATGCTCTCTCCGGTGAGGCATACTGGTCATTGTAGTTCAATTCATCCCCGTTGGTGGGGTCCGTGCACGTGCCACTATTAAATTCCTGCTTTTGCCAAATTCTAAAACAGCCCTCCAGTGGGCCCCAGTCATATCAGCCAGCTGTAAATTTTGAAAGTTCTCGTGCGCTGATCACAGGCTGAGAATTCACAGCCGTGCAGACCCGTTTTCATTACACCAGGCGGTGCATCCTTCACGGCTGAGGCTGCCGCGTGACATGACTTCCCAAAGGTGCCTCTGATCTTAAGGATGCGACTCCGCACAAGAACGGTTAACAAACCCTTTTTATTATAGCAGCTGCACATCAAGTCTGGTATTTAAACACTTCCCAACGCGTTTCAAAGCAAACTTGCTTCTTCATCAAGGGGCAGGCAGCAAGTGACGAAAACAACTACAAACGTCATTTCCCATTATGTATGCTCTCTCCGGTGAGGCATACTGCTCATTGTAGTTCAATTCATCCCCGTTGGTGGGGTCCGTGCATGTGCCACTATTAAATTCCTGCTTTTGCCAAATTCTAAAACAGCCCTCCAGTGGGCCCCAGTCATATCAGCCAGCTGTAAATTTTGAAAGTTCTCGTGCGCTGATCACAGGCTGAGAATTCACAGCCGTGCAGATCCGTTTTCATTACACCAGGCGGTGCATCCTTCACGGCTGAGGCCGCCGCGTGACATGACTTCCCAAAGGTGCCTCTGATCTTAAGGACGCGACTCCGCACAAGAACGGTTAACAAACCCTTTTTATTATAGCAGCTGCACATCAAGTCTGGTATTTAAACACTTCCCAACGCGTTTCAAAGCAAACTTGCTTCTTCATCAAGGGGCAGGCAGCAAGTGACGAAAACAACTACAAACGTCATTTCCCATTATGTATGCTCTCTCCGGTGAGGCATACTGGTCACTGTAGTTCAATTCATCCCCGTTGGTGGGGTGCGTGCACGTGCCACTATTAAATTCCTGCTTTTGCCAAATTCTAAAACAGCCCTCCAGTGGGACCCAGTCATATCAGCCAGCTGTAAATTTTGAAAGTTCTCGTGCGCTGATCACAGGCTGAGAATTCACAGCCGTGCAGACCCGTTTTCATTACACCAGGCGGTGCATCCTTCATGGCTGAGGCCGCAGCGTGACATGACTTCCCAAAGGTGCCTCTGATCTTAAGGACGCGACTCCGCACAAGAACGGTTAACAGACCCTTTTTATTATAGCAGCTGCACATCAAGTCTGGTATTTAAACACTTCCCAACGCGTTTCAAAGCAAACTTGCTTCTTCATCAAGGGGCAGGCAGCAAGTGACGAAAACAACTACAAACGTCATTTCCCATTATGTATGCTCTCTCCGGTGAGGCATACTGGTCATTGTAGTTCAATTCATCCCCGTTGGTGGGGTCCGTGCACGTGCCACTATTAAATTCCTGCTTTTGCCAAATTCTAAAACAGCCCTCCAGTGGGCCCCAGTCATATCAGCCAGCTGTAAATTTTGAAAGTTCTCGTGCGCTGATCACAGGCTGAGAATTCACAGCCGTGCAGACCCGTTTTCATTACACCAGGCGGTGCATCCTTCACGGCTGAGGCCGCCGCGTGACATGACTTCCCAAAGGTGCCTCTGATCTTAAGGACGCGACTCCGCACAAGAACGGTTAACAAACCCTTTCTATTATAGCAGCTGCACATCAAGTCTGGTATTTAAACACTTCCCAACGCGTTTCAAAGCAAACTTGCTTCTTCCGTGCACAGCCTGTGATCAGCGCACGAGAACTTTCAAAATTTACAGCTGGCTGATATGACTGGGGCCCACTGGAGGGCTGTTTTAGAATTTGGCAAAAGCAGGAATTTAATAGTGGCACGTGCACGGACCCCACCAATGGGGATGAATTGAACTACAATGACCAGTATGCCTCACCGGAGAGAGCATACATAATGGGAAATGACGTTTGTAGTTGTTTTCGTCACTTGCTGCCTGCCCCTTGATGAAGAAGCAAGTTTGCTTTGAAACGCGTTGGGAAGTGTTCAAATACCAGACTTGATGTGCAGCTGCTATAATAAAAAGGGTTTGTTAACCGTTCTTGTGCGGAGTCGCGTCCTTAAGATCAGAGGCATCTTTGGGAAGAATATATATATATATATATATATATATATATATATATATATATATATATATATATATATATATATTCTATGGCATAACATCAATAGAAACTCTATTGATTAAAAAATATTGGAAAATATCATTCACGAAAAAATCACCTTCCTATCCTAAACAAAAATATGGTTACCTTTAAAAAATATAAAAAATTTCTAACATATAGCAGCACACAATATCCACTTCATTAACAGTGCTTATAATTAAATTAAATTAAAACATTAAAATAACAGCATTTTACATTAATCAACAAAAAACTAAGTGTAAAACAATATGTGTTCTAACATGATAACAATTTAATGTCATTTATGATTTATCAACGTATATCACCTACCCAAAATTCTTTCGCTTCAATACATCAAAATATTATTTAGAAAAATATATTTTAAAAAATCACTAACATATAGGAGAGAGGAGTTGGCCTAACGGTTAGGGCGCTCAACCTCGGACCTGTGGGAACTGGGTTCGAGTCTCGGTAATGACGCTAAACATCCTGTGATTCTGGGCAAATCACTTAATCTCACTGTGACTAACAAAAAAAAATTAATGTGTGTCTTCATGTAACATAACTGGTGCTATGTAAAGCGCTCTGATTGGATTTGGGTCAAGTTTGTGCTATATAAAACTCTGCAAAAAAAATATATATATACAAAGATTAAACAAAAATGATTTTAAATATATACATGAATAATACATCTAAAAAATTGAGATATATTCATTGTTATAAAATAAACCCAAATTAGCGTTCAACATAAAATACAATAACTTGTAAAAAAAATCAAACTAAACAAAAACTAACTAACCAAATTCTTAAGCAACGTAACCAATAAAATTACAATTAAACTAAAAACATAAAAGCCAGATAAAATGTGACTAATTACTACACCAAAAACTACAAAGCAAGATGCATGATGATACTCTGCTGGATTTGCCAAAGGCAATCAGAACACAGAAGTGAAAAACACATGCAACTACCTTTTAAGGTTAGTAAAATATTTATTTACTCAAACTTATAAATTAATTAATTCAAAAATTTAAAATGATAAATAACTAACAAAACACTCTGGATCTGTTATCTTTTAAACTGTAGATACTACAGAAAACTTACTGAGAGAAAATACTAATCTAATGAAAAACTGCATAATCACATACCTGAAAAAAGGCACATACAAAAGTAAGCAAATAAAAGATTTTTTAAAGACAGCTCACCCTGATCATTAAAAATAAAATTAAACTCCCTCAGCCCCCACTAGCTACTAACAGACAAACGTTTAAAATAAAACTAAAGGAACGTTTTCCACCAACATAATAGGAGCCACATTACAACACCTCCAATGGAAAACCTATCAATTGGAAATGTACTAAATATTACTCTAATGCTTGCTGTGGGAGGGTGACTACAAAAGATGATGTTATTATGAATGTAAGAGAACACAACCACCCCCCAAATGTCACCAAAATCAAAGTAAGGCATGTACTACCAGATTCAAGGGAGGCAAGCAGTAGCTCCCAAGAGCCCACAATTAAAAATTAAAATACGAATAAATATACTACCTAAAGTCCCTGTAAACATCACTGGCCAGCTACCTGCTATGCTCACCATAAAATGTTTAACATCATGAACTAAAAAGCCACCAATTATACCCCTCCTGCCCCTATAAGATACTAAATTATAAAAATCCTGAACACTTAACCACCACACATAATAAAGAACCCTTCCTCTTACACGATATTCATAACAATGAAAAATGCATTATAATATTTTCTACAGCAGACTTATTACAACTAAGTCAATGTCAAACATGGATGATGGATTGGTTATTCAAAATGTGCCCCAAACCATTCACATAGACTTGCACCATAAAGGGTGAATGTCAAAACACTACTATACCATTCATATACACCCTACTACCTAATAAACAAAGTAGCACTTACTGTGAACTATGAAACCACATTAAATTAAAACAAACATCTCCCAACATAAAATAATAATTGTTTTTGAACATACCATGATCCAACCTGTCCTTAAATTATACTGACACACAGCCATACAAGGCTGTTACTACCATTTTAACTAAAGCATTTGGAGATACCACTAGCAATTTGTTTTAAGGGTCCAATTAAAAGTTTGGCGATGCGGCACTGGTTCTGTCCTGCTGCAGCATTACCAAACTTGTGGTGAGGCTGCCCACCAGATTATGAGTGCAACTCGTGTCTGGCAGGCTTTTTTTGGCATTCCCACGGTGGTGCTTTTAAAAACAGGCACCGCAGTGGGAATGCAAAAAACAGTTTCTGCATGACATGGACACATGCTGTGTGCATCCACAGATGTGCGAGGCACAAGGGGCCCTAAAGGACCCCCTTTGTTTCCTCGCCACCAGAGTTTACATAGAGAAGGAACTGACATGTAAACCCTGGTAGTGAGGAAACTCATAATATGCCTGGTGGGACCGCAGAAGTCCTGTCAAGCCTATTATGGCCTCAAGACTTCTGCAACACCGCCAGGGAATGGTGGTTGTGGCAGTGCTGTGGTGGTCATACCGCCCGAGTTGTAATCGAGCAGTCGACAAACTACCACCTCCGCCC
Organism: Triturus cristatus; assembly: GCF_964204655.1. Lineage (NCBI taxonomy): Eukaryota > Metazoa > Chordata > Amphibia > Caudata > Salamandridae > Triturus > Triturus cristatus. The sequence goes on from NC_140585.1 coordinate 1,171,438,027, forward strand.
CACTACGAGTCTGGCCGTCCTCGGACCGCCAGACTCATAATCAGGCCTTAAGTGTGGTATATGCAACAAACAGCCAATTTGCCCTTGAATTAAAATATTTATTACACTAGCCTTTGTCCCTGTAACAGAGGGATCTAACCACTGCAACATACTTATAGAAACTCCACTCAACAAACACAAACACAAACTACATACTCAAATGTACGACTTTGAAGACACTTGGGTTGACAGATTTTACTGTTCTGGACTTAGACGTCAGCCCAAATTCCAAATTCCATGGTGGAATGTGTGTGGCAGCACCATGGCTCAAGAAGCCAAAACCAAAAATTAGAGGAAGGATGGCACAAAGCCTTGCAATCTACATTAGGCAGACCTAAACCTGCAATCTACAAATTCATAGATGCCCTAAAAAAAGAACTTAGGGCCTGAATACGATGTCGGTTGGACCAACTTCCGCTGTCCTTTCAGAGGTGGTCGGACCACCCTGGTCTCATAGAAAGCGGTCGGTCCAACCACATGTGTAGATTGCATGTGTCCTGTACTCTGACCGGCCGCCGCAAGACCGCCAACTGCAAAAGCCTTCCTCTGAAGACAAAGTTGGCGGTTCAGAGAAAAACAGTATCCATACGGCAGTACAGGGATCTCCAACTGCGGTCTGGATTACAATATGGGTTTCGACAACTGGACCATGGCAGTTGGACCGACTGCCTCGACTCATCGGAAACTATAAATTTAGGGTGCATACTCACCCAAATCCGCTTCACTCAAGCAGTCTCTGCTATGAATACCTTCCTCCAGGTTCCCCCTACACCTGAGCAGCTGCACTCCGATGAGTACATACCTAGGGGCGCCAAAATCCAGGTAAGTCCTTATGCGGTATGTATTCCCATTGACTGGACTGTGCACATTCCACCACTCTCCTGCAATGGGGTACATGGTGCACAGGGCATATCCCCACCTGTCATACATGTGTGTACAGCTCACATGTTTTCTTTGATTTTGTATGCATTGGCAGCAACATTTAAGGGATATGTGCTCCGCTGTAGATGTGACCGCCATGGTAGCTGCGAATGGATCGTTATCCAGCAGGGGGAATCTTCCTGGCCTCAGTGGTCTGAAATGGCCATCAAGGACAGTGGTTGGGCGGTCGGTCCTATCGGCTTCGTAATCAGGCCCTAAGTTACCAACCTATGAATGGAGAAATCAGAAATCGAAAGAACATCTAAAATTAGCAAAAAAATCAATAGAATGTACGGCATGCTGCAATATAAAGTAATACTCTTTATTAACGACAAGGGAGCTCATTACCTAGAATCAAAAGCCAGAACCCTAATATAATTTAAAAAACTAACTATCTTTACAGTAACCAATAGACCCAAGCCAAATTCAAACCATGTATACATACAAAAAAAATACAAAGCAAATAATTTTTAGACATCAGTCAAAAAACATTCAACTAAAGTACCAAATAAGAATGATGAATAAAATGAATATGCACATTAATTTGTTAAAAAATGAAAAAGTCACCAACCACTACGCTCAAAAGTACAAATCAAATCAAATAGAATCAATTAAACATATAATATAACAACCACATATCACATTATATATATAACAAAATATAATATTTCCCACCCCAGAAAACTGACTTGAATTATTCTATATTGTTTTTTAGCTGTATAGCTTCATCTGTATCAATTTAGTAAAAAAAACCTCCAAACATTTTAAAAATATTCCCAAATAAGCCTCAAAAAGTGCAAAATCAAACAAATTCATTTAAATCCAACCAATCATGCTACTATTGTAAGAGACAATAACAAACCCGAAAAACTAAAAAAAAAATATGGTCCAGAAAACTTGAAATATCAAAGGAAATCAAAAATAAAAGTTTTGGTTTAGAAACCATATTTAATCACTTGCAGTATCCAAACGTCTATACGATAATTTAGTCTCTGTAAACCTGTAAAAAAACATACAGTATCCGCCACAAAAAACACTATCTTCAAATGTAACATAAACATAACAATAAACCTATACGAAACATATACCATAACATTATATAAAGTAATAATACAGTTGTACCAAAGTCTAAATAGCCTTAACACAGAACACTAGTAAACAAAATAAAAAACTACAAATAAACTTTAAAAAACCACAACTATCATTTACTAGTACTCCCTACATCCTTCTTACCCCCAAAACCCTATCGAAAACCATAAAAAAGATCTTACCTGATCCAATGAACAACAGCACTTTCCCACGACTCACTTCCATGAAAATGAAAGAAATTTACACACATACTCAATCAATCAATCAATCAATCAATCAATCATTCAATCGGTTTGTATAGAGCTGGCTACTCACCCGGAACTGGTCTCAAGGCAATGAGGGAAAGGGTGGCCGAGGGATGGTTCTGCCGGTCTGGCAAGTTCACTGCGTACCATCGAAGAGCGAGGTCTTGAGGTCCTTTAGGAACTTGAGAAGCGATGTAGTGTGTCGGAGGTAGAGAGGGAGGGAGTTCCATGTCTTGACCACGAGGAGGGAGAAGGAGCACCCCCCTCTTCTGCTCTTCTTGAGCCGAGGTACAGGTGCGAGGGAGAGTTGGGCTGAGCAGAGAGAGCGCTGGAGTGCGTGGAACGCGAGGCGGATGTTTAGGTTGGTGGGTCTGGCGTTGTGTAGGGTCTTGTGTGCCTAGGTTGGGAGCTTGAAGGTGATTCTCCTCTCGACGGGGAGCAAATCTAGGGTCTGTATGTGTTGGCTGACATGGCAGTGATGTGGTAGGTTGAGGACTAGTCTGGTGGCGGCATTCTGGACATTCAGGAGTTTACGGGTGAGGTTCTTGTTGATCCGAGCGAAGAGTGCGTTATCATAGTCCAGTCTGCTACTGATGAGGGGGTGCATAACCATTTTCCTATGTTCGGGGGGATCTACTTGAAGGTCTTGTAGAGTAGGCAGAGGGTGTGGTAGCAGGAGGAGGTGATGGCGTTGACATTTAAGTTCAGAGTCCAGGATAATCCCGAGATTGCGTGCATGGTCGGTGGAGGCGGGGGGGTCTCCGAGGGTGGGGGGCCACCAGGTGTTGTTCCAGGCATTGGGGTGTGGTCCCATGATGAGTATCTCTGTTTTGTCCATGTTGAGTTGAAGGCAGCTGCTCTTCATGCATCTGGGGACGGCTGCCATTCTGTCTTGAAAGTTGAGTTTGGCGGTTTTGGGTTCGTTTGCTTATGATTTGATGTCGAGTCTGTGTGCTCTGAGTATGGCAGTGAGCGGGGCCATGTACAGTTTGAACAGGGTCGGGCTAATGGATGATCCCTGTGGGACTCCGCAGGTGGTTGGAGTCGGTTCTTAGGGGAATGGAGGGAGTCTGACTCGTTGTGTTCTGCTGGAGAGGAAAGAGCGGGCCTTGTTCTGGATTCCAGAGTCTTAGAGTCTGAGGGCTAGGGTGCAGTGCGAGATAGTGTCAAAGACCACGGAGATGTCAAGGAGGATGAGGGCAACAGTCTCTCCTCTGTCGAGGAGGGCGCTGATGTCGTCTGTTGCTGCGAGGAGTGTGGTTTCTGTGCTGTGGTTCTTCTTGAAGCCTGAATGAGAGGGGTTGAGGATGTTGTTCTCTTCGCTGAAGGTGGCAAGTTGGCTGTTGATGTTTTTTTCAGTGACTTTAGCTGGATAAGGGAGTAGGGAGATAGGTCTGAAATTCTTGAGGTCGGTGGGGTTCGCTGAAGGTTTTTTTCAGGAGAGGGTTGATCTCTGCGTGTTTCCAGTCATCAGGGAAGGAGGTGGTCTCATTGATCGGTTGATGATGCGTTAAAGGTCTGGGGCGGTAAAGTCTGTGACTTTGCCATAGATATGGTTAGGGCAGGGCTCCGTGGGGGCTCCGGTGTGGGTGCTCTTCATTATCCTCAGAGTGTCTTCGATGCTGAGGGTGGTCCAGCTGTTAAGTGCCGGTTGCGTGCTGCTGGGCACAGTGGGAGGGGGTTCCTCGTGGGCGTTGTTGAAGTTGTAGTAGATAGTCTTGATTTTGTGCTGGATGAAAGTGCTGAGTCTGTCACAGAAGTCCTGGGAGGGTGGGATGTTGGTGGTCTCGCTGTTGGCTTGGACGAACTCTCTGATGATGCTGAAGAGTTCCTTTCTGTCGTGGGCGTTGGTGGCAAATCTGTCCTGAAGTGCTTCATTCCTGGAGAGTCTGATGAGCTTGTGGTGAGTCGCAGTAGCTATTTTGAAGTTGTTGAAGTCAGTTGTGGTTTTGGAGTTTCTTCATTGTTTTTTGAGTTATCTGCAGATGCGTCTGGAGTCTCAAAGTTCGGTGGAAAACCAGCTGGCTTTCTTGTAGTGGGGTTTGGAAGTTTTCTTGAGGGGGCGATGGTGTTGGCACAGTTGGTGATCCAGTTGTGTAGCGTGCGGGCGGTAGTGGTGGTGTCATTGTCTGTGGTAGTGAGAGCGGAGCTGCAGAGGGCAGTGGCAAGCTGGTCGTCGGAGATCTTGTTCCAGTTCCTGTGTTGGAGCCGATGCAGGCATTTACGGGGATGTTAGATTTGAAGGTGAAGTGAACACAGCGGTGGTCCATCCATGGGAGGACAGAGGTGTGGCTGAAGGTGACAGAGTTCCCTGCAGTGAAAATGGGATTGAGGATGTGTCAGCTGAGTGCGTTGGTTCGGGTACGATCTGCTTGAGTCAGATGGTGTGGAGGTTGTCCAGTAGGGTGGCGGAGTTGGGGTCCAAGTGGTTGTCAAGGTGGAAGTTGAGCTTGAAGTCAGTGGAGTTGATGGCTCGCAGCGTGATGATGTCTGTGATGAAGTTGGAGAAAGGGGCGCAGGGTCCAGGGGATCTGTACATGAGGGTGCCTCGGAGGGTGGAGGACGAGTTGGTCTGGATCTTGAAATGGAGGTGTTCCTTTAGGTCTGTGGGTCCGTCTGGGTATGTGCTTAGTCGGAGATTAGTCTTGTGAGCAATGGCAATGCCTCCTCCGGGGCGGTTGGAGCGATCCTTCCGGGTGAACTTGTTTCCTTCAGGGATGGCGATCGTGATATCTGGGCCGGAGGTGGATTTCGTCCAGGTTTCGGTGAGGAAGGTGATGTCCAGGGCTAAGCTAACAAGGAGCTCCCAGATTTCTGTGGCATGTTTGTGGGGGAGTGGATGTTGAGGAGGATGCATCTCTGGGTTTGGGGTGCCATGGAGTTGTTGCAGGAGGGAGATGGTGGGTTATGGGTAATGGCGAAGGTCAAGGAATGGTGGCAGTGATGGCAGGTGAAGGGTCCGTGGGTATCGAGAGGTGAGGAGAGCTTGCAGTTGAAGTTTTTAGTGGCGTTAAGTTTGTGGAGAGCCGAGGAGGTTTAGTGCTGGCGGGCTGGAGGACCAGGGGTCCTGGCGCTGGTTGTGGTTAAGTCGCGGATGGGCACAGAAGGCCTTGCCATTGGTGCACCAGCGGCGCGCAGCCGCCCAGCGGCTGCCATTAAATAGGGGAGGAGGGAGGGAGACGCAGCCGGGAGGCGGGAGTGGGAACCAGCATGATGAGGGGCCATGGGAGCAGCAGAAGCGGGTAAAGGCAGGAAACAGAGGGCGGCTAGGAACGGGCAAAGAGGAGTCTACCAAGACTACCAATGAGGCCAAATAAAGCAGCGGAATGCTAAATAAGGCCAAGAGGGAATTCCAGGCAGAGAATGCAGGAATTTAACAAATTAGCAGGAGCGGCAAAAAAGCAAAGAAGGGTGGGGGTCAGCCTCGAACCAGGGTCAACTCGAAAGGGAGGCAGAGGCACTAAGGTGGTGCTATGCGCCTGGGAGAGCAGCATCCTGGCCTAGGTCAGGGGACTTGCTCCCACACAAATAGACCCACATAGATAGAGTTAAAGTTAAGTTAGCAGTAAACAAAATGGCTTTTAAATGAAACTAAAACAAAAAGACTATCTCCCTATAGAAAACACTGGGGATTCAAATTGAAAATGTTTTAAAAATGTTTAAGAAATGTACAATTGTTTTAAATAATGAACAAAATGTCAATAAAAAATATGAACTACTTATGTAAAGCATAAGATAAATAATACTATAAAAAATAGACAATATAGTATTATTTAAGATATACTTAAAAAATGATTTAAATGTTTTTACAAAAATGTATGTGAGTCAAGTGTATATGTGTATAAAAAATAAATGTGAAACACTTGAAAATATAAAAATAATTGTAAATGTACAACACAGCTCCAAAAAAACTATGTTTCAATATTGGAAATGTACTATAATATTGTTTAAATAAAAATAAAAATGTTTTTGTGTGTACATATATAGGTAATTAATAATGTAAACATATACATTAAGAGCCTAATTTTGATGTTGGTGAGACCGCCACCGACAGGCCGTCGGTGGCAGTCCCACCGACATCTGGGCCATCGGTCCGACTGCCACATTACGATGGGGACAGACTGCCACCTCGGGCCGGCAGTCCAACACTAATCCCTACAATGGAGGTGGTGCCTGCACAGGCACTGCCATAGGGATTTAAGGGCCAGATGTACGACGTGCAAAATAGCGCCTTGCAAATTGCGAGTTTTTTGTGACTCACAATTTGCGAGGAGCTATTTTGGATGTACAACAGTGTGTATCACACTATTTGCGATTCCCAATGGGGTCGCAAATTAAGAGGCTCATGAATATTAATGAGCCTCTCGCAATTTGTGACCCCATTGGGAATGGCAGGCCCTCCTAGATATGGTGGCCTGCTGGGCTCAGCAGACCACCATGTCTGGGGCTGCTTTTCAATAAAGCATTTTTTTTTAATGCAGCCTGTTTTCCTTAAAGAGAAATGGTATGCATTCAAAAAAGAGAAAAATGAAACGTTTTCGTTTCATATTTTAAGGGCAGGTAGTGGTCCCTGGGATCACTGCCTGCCCTTAAAACATATTTTCCCCTGCATTTGCAAAGGGGAATGGGTCCCGTGGTGACCCCTTCCCTTTTGCAAGTGCATTACCACCCTCTTGAAGAGGGTGGTAATTTGCTAATGTTTTGCAACCGCGATTGCAGTTTCAAAACATTCATACATGAGCTTGCACTCGCTATTAGGAAGGGAATGCCCCTTCCTAATAGTGAGTCTCAAAACCTATTTAACTAGTCTCAAATAAATTGCGACTCGCTAAATAGGCTCTGAACATGGCCTATGCTGTTTTTGCATGTGCAAAGGGGTTCCCAAACCCGTTTACGCATACAAATGGTTGTACATCTGGCCCCAGATGTCCATTTCCCACTGCCTTTTCATGGCAGTCCCACTACCCCGTGAGCCACTACTGAGTGGCCAGAAGGTCACATGTGGTGCCACCCCCACACATCCATGCACTGTGAGCCAGACACCACATGGTGCATGGAACATGGTGTATGGATGATTGAAAAGTGCCTGTTCATTCTGCGGCTTGTGCTGTGGCACTTTTCCTGGGCCACAGCAGAAGCTGCAGTACAAAAAGGCACAATCTGACCACCGTGCTGACAGTCCTATTCTAATTGGGAAGGTGGGACCGCCGACTCATTGTCGGATGGACACCTGCCCGCGGCGATGGCAGTCGGACTCTCTTGGACCTAAATGTTAAAACGTGAATAAAACGTACAAACCGTGTTATGTACCTTTATGATTTAAAAAAATAAAATTATTAATAATGTGTGGGAGAAATGACACTCCAAGTCCTGGCAGTGCCTGGAAAAATGGCACCGTGATGGAACGGCAAAAAGTTCCAGCATAGAATGGACGGTGATGTCCATGCCATGCTGGATCTTCAGGAGAATACAGAGAGGGGGAGACAATTTATGCCACCCTGAATGTATCCCCATAGCGAGAGGGGCACGGAGCCCTGTATAAACTGGTTGTTGGTGGTGGAACTCGTAATATGCTGAGCAGTACTGTGCCATTCCCGCTTCACGATGTTACATTGTGGCGCAGCTCCGCCATCACCATCGTTCCCTGGTGTTCCCTGTTCCCTGGTTCCTCCACTGCAATGACTTTCGAAGCTATGATGCGGCAGACGGACCACTGCCACCGTGAGTCTGGCGGCATTACCACTGCCAGACTCATAATAAGGTCCTTTGTTTTTTACTGACAACATTAAATAAATTCTACAATATATTCAATAATATTACTAAATAATTAAAAAATACTACATAAAATCAAACATTACCAAAATGTAAACAATTATCAAAATTACAGACATTATTTTAATTATATTACATATATAGTATATAATCATTATTGATTATACACATAAATATTTATATTAGCTTTGCAGTTATAACCTAATTTAAAATAATTTTAATTACTTTATCTCTATATTAAATTAGAATAAATAATGTATCTTGAGAAAATTATGAAATAATTATAAACCCCTTTTTTTATTTTTAAACATATATCAATTTTTACACAAAATATTTACACGCAAACTCTAAAATCCTAAATGTCAGGCTATCTGTTCTGACAAAGCGCTGCATATTTGTTTAACATACAGTTGGGGTTTGGTTTTCTTTCTCTGACTGCAATGTGAAGCGAGTTTTCAACTAGAACAAAAATGAAGCACGTTATTTTGTGATTCTGAAGTGTGTTGGAAACAAAGATTTAATAGGATCTAAACGATCAAGACACTTCACTTATTGATGCACAAATGCTAAATGTTCATAGGAAATTGATATCCACACATTACCAATTGTGTACAGTATAGTTGTATCAGTAAAACTGTATGTATGTGCAAAATTAGTGGCTATTTCAATGGAAGATCTGCTGTCTGTAAACGAAAGTACACTACCACACAATGCTTTAGTTACATTCAAAAATCTCCCCTCTGCATGCCCAATAAATGTAGGTGGGTCAGAAACATTTGTTATTTTAAAAAGAGGGTTGTGGTTCTAAAATGTTTTGAGAACCATTGCTCTAGTCTCTTTTCGACAATTTTAGTACTGCCCTGCACAACAGCATTATCAACATTTTAGGTTCCCTAATTGTTAGTGTTAAGTTCATGACTTCAGGTCTGGTAAGTTCAATAACCCAGGATAGTCATACCATGGCCACGGATCTGACCACCATTTTGGCTGAGAGAATATGCTAATCCTGGAGCCCTACATTTCATGCATCAATCTCAGCAGCATCATGCCATGTACAGTATTTTTGGAGTACCTCAGCCATTGTCTTTTCTCTCAGTGGCAGCTCTAGTGATCTGATTCCTGCAGTTTTTCCACCTAATATCCACTTACTCACCAATTGGAGCTCAGCTGTCAGGTAATAATGCTTTTGGATCCCCAACCACGCTCTATCACTGGTAATCGGAGATTGTGCAATGCTACTATTTAGTGAGCAGATCGCCTATGATCTTGGACAGCATGGAGTTTAGTTCCCTAAATAAACTACTGTTAAATTAGCAAAATGATACTATAGTCTTGGAAGGAGAGCCATCTTTGACAGGGCTCCTCTCCCCACACAGGCCATGGTAGTAGTGACCAAAAAAATGCTCTGCCTCTCAAACCCAAAATAGTTTATTAAACATTTCCAGAAATAACATCACCATCTCAATGGTATGCTTTACCCCCAAGATTCTGAAATGTGTTGTCCTCCCATTTCAGGGTTGTAGCAACTGGATGTTACTAATCCGTAGCCACCAGCAGTTTAATGTGAAACACAAAGGATTTCTGCCAATTGACCTGCAGCCCTAAACCCCAATGGAATTCCTGCAACTCTTGCATTCTCAGGTCTAGGTTTGTGATGACATCTTTCAAACATAAAAGCACATCAGCACATAAAGCTACAGTGAGTGACAGATTTGAGCTATCTCTATGCCCTTATACCAACCTTCTCTTTGTACGGTACAGGCCAATGGTTTCATTTCCACGGCAAATAGAAGCATGAAAATGAGAGAGCTCTGTAATGTGCTCTTTTCTACTAATTGAGAGTTTGATGGGACCTGTCCAGAATGGAAAAATTACATGGGCCTACATACATTAAACTGATCAAAGTCATCATGCCTTCCACTACATCTATTCTTCTCAACACAGCATATAAATAACACAAATTTAATGTGTCAAATACCTTTCCATATCAGGAGAAGTTACAAATGGCAAATAATCTGTATCATGGTCAGAATTCAAAACGTGTACCAAACATTGTGTATTCAACTATTAGTTCTGTCAGAATAAAACCAACTCTGATCAAATTGGACAATCATTGGAAATTGTGGAGTTACCCAGTACATATTTCATCCAACCTCCTGTAAGGACCACCATGGCTCAAAAAATGAATATTCCATCATTTGGGCCTTACTTCTTGACATGCATCTGCAAGGTCCCATTTATCAGTGCATTCCCTGAAAGCTTTTGCTGTTTTAACAGTTGGGTATAAAAGCTATGGCGCGTTTGACACATCCATATATGCATCCACAATACAGTGAAAGTTACCTTCCCATATCATCATATGCATATGTGTTCAACCCACCATATGCTTTGACAGCCCATTACGAAAATTGGACTATTTTTATCACATATACTGAGAAAGAGAGCCCTGTTTGTATCCAAATGAGAGCACCACTCACAGGAAGTTTCCCATTCAGACCAATTGGCCCCTACTATTTGGTTTTATTTCAGCCACTTCTGTGTTAGTGAGGGTCTGCAACTCTCACCGCTTTAAGGAGACACGAATCATGTTCCATTATTTCAGACTACCCATACTAAAAGCATTCCATGTATTAAAGAGTTGCACACCAAAGACCAAATTGTAAATTGATACTTGTATAGCGCACTACTCACCCGCAGGGGTCTCAAGGCGCATGTACGAATACTGCTGTGGAACCCATCCTGGCTTTCCCTGTGAGGCGTCCACTCCTGGGCACCCCCAAGGTGGAGGCCAGGCATCCTTAGCGTTGTGGGGGCCGTTGTGGAGATTAAGCAAGCTATTGCCCAGAGTTGGACTCCATGATTGGAATAGGCACCGAGGCGAGAATTATCAGGTCCATGGAATTTTTGAGCCCAAGACCCGCCGAGGCAGGGAATTGAACCCTGGTCCCGGGCTAGACCTCTGCATCAGGGTCTGCCGCTCTAATCATTGAGCCACACTTCTCCACCAAAGGAGGTGAGTAGAGAACTTAAGTGATTCACGCTCCACACAAGGTGCCAGTGTCTATAATACAAGCTTGCTATCCCTATGTGTTCAATTTTCCCTACTTTCAAAACGTTACCATACTCAGATAATAAGTTACAAACCTGCCACCCTCTTAAGTGCCACTAATGGCCAAATTATGAGTCGTGGTGGGGGGTGGAGGTCTTCGACTGCCACATTCCGACCTTGGTGGTGGTGCCGCCCTGGGACCACCGCCAGGTGGTTCAGATGTAGTAATAAGATTGGCAGGACCGCTGTGGTCCTGGCAAGCATATTAAGAGTTTCCTCTCCACCAGGGTTTTCATGGCAGTCCAGCCATAGGGGCACCTTGTGTCTTATGCCCTGTGTATTCACACAGGGCGACACAACATGTGCCCCCCTTTGTGGATGCACAAACGTTCCTGCACAGCATGGACTTTTCAGTCCATGCCATGCAGGAACTGTTTTTGGCATTCCCATTGCGGCCTGACCACCTGTTTGGCAGTGTGGCAGCAGGGCAGACCAGCCGCCGCACCATTAAACTTGTAATCGGGCCCTAAGTGTCCAGAGCCCTAGCACAAACTATCAAGGCCTTCTCCCCCCGCTGCAACATCTCCCAGGCAAATAATAAACTTAACTTTGTTTACAGTCTAACATTGCCCTATCCTGTGAGGATAGGTGAGTACCACCACTGAGTGCTCTCACCTGTTTCATCTGCTCTTGCTCACACTTGAGTAATAATTGTCAGTGCAGGATTATTCCATCCCAAGGAGCAGAATCAAGTTTGAATTACAGCAAGCCCAACAATATAGACCAATGTAGCGCTTGTGCACCATTTGACGAGTTTCAGATCATAGCATATCATCAACCATCATCTGGGTGACCTTTGGCAGATCCTAATTTTCTATACATGAGTGTGTGCATTCAGCCTCATGAGCTGTGGTTTACACCGCAGAATAAAAAGAATGTGTTTTCACAATCAGAAACTTTTAATATAGCTTGTTGCAACAGCATGTACTATGCATCAATCATCCTGAGATTCAGTCTCACCTGAAAAAAAGAAGATACATTGTTGTTGAACAGTAATTAAATAGTCCAAAAATATCAGCTCTCTCGTATTGTTCCCCATGAGAGGGATGTACTGCTGTGCTGATTAGAGTAATAGGTCTCTGTGCTGGTAGGTCAGGCGACATGCCACTACCTAGTGGACCAAGCTCTGGAAGACGTGACAGGACCCTGTCTGAACGCTCTATGAAGACCAAATTAGAAAGACCTTTAGCCACAATAATGCTGCTCAACCAATGTTTCAAGTAAAATTCATTGTTGCGGCTTTATGCATTTTCTTCTGTCCCACTATGTGGATATTGTTTCTACTTGATTGTACTTCACCATCCGCTTCCTTCACTCTTTGTGTGAAGCAGCTATCAGAGGGTTAAGGCTTACAGTTTCACACTGTAATATTTCGATGGCAACTTCAGTTTCCTTTACATCCTTACAATGTTCTTCTAATCTGCGAATAATAGGCCCAAGACCAGTTTCACAATTTTGATCTTAATTTTGATTGACTTGGATCTCACTTATGGTTGTCTGTATATTGTCCAGCCTGTCCAGCTGATCACTTGGGAAATCAATAGTGGGGTTTGGATTAGCATATGGGTGCCAACTTGCCTTGTTGACAAATATTGCAGTTTGTTCATCCAGGATGTGCCCTTGGGTTCTCATCATCTACCGTTTGCCCACAGTACATCAGTAATATGTGTTATCTACTGCACATCTTTAAGAAAATATTCCAGTTCTAACTGACTAAAATCCGAAATCCTGAAATGCATTCTAATGGGATTCAGGCAAGCCAGTTGTCTGCAACATTTACAAGTGTCCTGTCCTAATAGATTCCACCATTACTGCGGGATCTTGCCATGTGGAAAGCAGAAACATCCATTTTATTGACAATCTACAGTCTGAGGCATTCAGTGAATTGATCTAGTTTATGATGTCTTCTCAGTCTACAGGTTACTTTAATTAGGAACTGGCATGTGACTCCTGCATCCCTAAAGTGATCGTCGTCCACCCCAATTTCTAGCAGTGCAAGCACCTGATGTTCAGAGAAGGACTCTTGCACAAGCTTAGTCTTCAGGTTAGTAATTTAACAAGTACCCCTAAATTTTATCATGCCAGCTTTTCACTCAGCTCACCAACAAAAAAGCAATGCCAAAGGAGTGTGCAATGGTAGGAGGGAATCCACTGCAAGTAAAAACCTTGGCCTAGCCCTAAAATGGGGCACCCCGTTTTCCAATATGGCATGATGAGATCCAGGCCTGTATTCATGCCATTTCCTAATACCTATGAGAACCTAATGCAGTGATGGGACTACCATGTTAGCACTGACTTGCCACTTTCTAGATCAGGACATCTCTCCCATTTGGGGAGGCAGATGAGTAACCAGCTCCTTGTGTAGATAGTGCAGCATTGCCAGGGTCCACCAGGCTCATTTGGTGATTAATTGTCCAAATCGCATATTTCATCCGGGGGTCTCACCACCTGCCTTATTACTTACTGGCTGTTGCTGTGAGCCACCTTCTTATTTGTCCATGGGTCTGCTTCCCTCACTGTTGTCTTCCATGCCGGTTGGTGCCATCATTTTCTGACTCTGTCTCTTGTCCCAACCAGGGCTTCACACCACTCCACTGAGGGGCGCAGTGCAGTGCTCACACATTAAGGTGCCGATTCCGATCCTGGAAAAACCGGGTACGAACCATCGGTCGGAGCATTTTCTCCATCCGACTCGTACCCGGTAAAAAAACCCTACGAACTTGCAAGTACAATTCGTACAGAAACACCATTTCCGTACGAATTGGAAAAAACACCGACCGACGAAAATATACATACAAATGTGATCCGGGACAGCACCGGCGTGACGTCGGGACGCATTCAGGCTGCGTTTCACGAACCAGGAAGTACGATTCGTACCAACAGCAGTCCGGACGGCAATTTTTTTACGGCACACAAAAAGTGCCGGAAAAGCGAAGTACGTCGCGATGCGAGCGGAATTGGGGGCCCGGTACACGCCGTACCCCCCCTAGCCCCTGTAAGTACGTGTTGTACCCCCCAAGCCCCCGCAAGTACGCGCCGTACCCCCCCAGCCCCCGTAAGTACGCGCTGTACCCCCCAGCCCCCGCAAGTACGCGCCGTACCCCCCCTAGCCCCCGTAAGTACGTGCCGTACCCCCACCCCGTGGGTACGGCGCATACCCCCACCCGTGTATGTACTGCGCGTACCTCCACCCCCGTAGGTACGGCGCGTACCCCCACCCCCGTAGGTACGGTGCGTACCCCCACCCGTGTATGTACGGCACGTACCCCCACCCGTGTATGTACGGCGCGTACCCCCACCCCCGTAGGTACGGCGCGTACCCCCACCCGTGTATGTACGGCACGTACCCCCACCCCCGTAGGTACGGAGCGGACCCCCACCCGTGTATGTACGGCGTGTACCCCCACCCCCATAGGTACGGAGCAGACCCCCACCCGTGTATGTACGGCGCGTACCCCCACCCCGTAGGTACGGCACGTACCCCCACCCGTGTATGTACGGCGCGTACCCCCACCCCATAGGTACGGCGCGTACCCCCACCCGTGTATGTAAGGTGCATACCCCCACCCCCGTAGGTACGGCGCGTACCCCCACCCGTGTATGTACGGCATGTCCCCCACCCCCGTAGGTACGGTGCGTACCCCCACCCGTGTATGTACGGTGTGTACCCCCACCCGTGTATGTATGGCACGTACCCCCACCCGTGTATGTACAGCGCGTACCCCCACCCCCGTAGGTACGGCGCGTACCCCCACCCGTGTATGTACGGCACGTACCCCCACCCCCGTAGGTACGGCACGGACCCCCAGCAAAGTTCACTGGTACTCAACCACAACAAGCACACAATCATTTTTCAGAGTCCTGGTCTTACTCTCAGATACTTTTGACGAAGGAGGTCAGTAAGAGCCAACTTCACTGTGTTGTCTGCAGGATTTTTACAGGATCAATGCATCTGGCTCGGAGCTCTCAAAAACACATCTCAGCACATAATCTATTGGACACGCCTATCAATGATGTAATTTGTCATGTCAAAAAAGGGACTTTACTATGGGCAAAGAGGTATATTACTTACCATATTTGTTTTAAAGGTTTAAATTCATCCAGCAATTTTAGTTTTGCCTGGAAGCAAATAGTCTTACAGAAGTTTGTTGGGAAAATAATGTCTCCTTCATAGTAAACAGGCGTGAGTCCCTTCCCTGACTTCCTAAATACATGTAAAGGGTATGCACCCAGAATATCGACAATAGAATATCGATGGGACAAAAAATTGGGGACAAAATATTGAAAATAAAATATAGACAGGTAACTAAGTCTAGCTTCTCTATACTCAACTCCACATAAATGTACCTTGGCAATATAGATATATGTATCTCTTCAAGGTACATAGAGGTGGAGTTATGAATGGTAAATCTATACTTCCCTATATGCACTTACCTTTTAATATATTGGCCCTCGAAATTCTGCCCTCGATATTCCTGTGCCACGATATTCGGGGGAGGGGGGTGATATGTAGTATTACACCATGTGAAGCTGGTATCCTGACTTTTTTTTTAGCCCTGATGTCATGCTAATTTAGTATGTGTGCAAAGGCGACTGGTGCTGCCACTGCTGATACGGTGAGAGGAGTGAAGACCATGTTGCCACTGAAACGAGAAGTCCCAATCGGCCCGGAGGCCACCACTTTTAGAAGACACCACAACAAGGGTTTCGACCTAGAGGCCCCAACTACTGCACCAAAACAACTGACTTAACTTTACATATTGTCGCTGTTAGTTGATGGTTGAGTTTTGAGCTGTTGCACCTCGCACTGCATAACTGAGAAGCCTGTGACTGCTTGTCCTGGCTACCCTGGCAGTCAAGTGCATAAACATTTTCTACTTGCCAAGTCTGCTGTGCCATAGAAGGATGGGTCCCAGGACACCAAGTGGCAAACTACCTCAGCCTCCTCAGTTGGGGCCCTGTCTGATTTGTGGCTCCCCCAATAGGGGTATGACAAAGGTCGAATTGGATATTCATAAAAGTTTCCAGGATAAAACTTATATCCATGCATTTTTTAACTTGTGTACATCCATCAAATCTAATTGTCCAATAAAGGTGTTTCACCTACACAGAATCTCTGTTAGGATCAGAATTCTGAGCTTACTAATGGGTGTGCAAAAATCCTTAGAGTTTCTCTCACAAACTTTCTGTATTTTTCATGAATATCACAATTACTGTCATTAGGTCTCAAAACGTTCTCTATGTGTTTTTTTTGCTAGAATTGGTCATTTTGTCCTCCTTTTAAGTTGTGTCAAGAATAAAACCCTCACCCTCAATGATGGCGGCCGGTCAACCGGTCGTGTGAGCTGACCACCTACTCTCTCCTGCTAGGACCCGCTCTGATAGCGATTGATGGAATAGACAGTTCTTAAATATTACTTACCCCTTTTATCTCGTGCTCGCCCTATAAACGGATTGTGTGGATGCTCTGGCGGTCATGGCTTTGGCTGTGGGGATCCCGCTCCCCTGTCGATTGGCGTCTCGAGTTCCCTTTCATCCAGGTTTCTGCTCTTCCTTCCTCATCTGAACTCACGGAGGTAGTTTCAGCAATGCCACCGAAAGCAGGCAGCAAGGGAGTCATAGGGCGCGGCATGCAGACCGGATCGGACAACGCTAGAAAGTTGGCTCCTGTTTGCCCCCCGGATGGAGGAGTCTCTGCGGCCGCAAACCGCCTGTCCGGAATGGATGCCTTGGGCTTGGGGGAACAGCAAAAACTGGCCAAGAACGGAACCAAGAACGGAGCTGCCACACACGGTAAGCAGTCTGTAACCGCAATGTTTAAGGCTCAGTCTGGGAGAGGTAAAGCATCTGGCAATCCCTCTGGCGGCATCGAGTCATCTCCCATAGGGAAACCAAAAACCCTTGATCTTTCTGTGCAGGGGCAAACGGCTGTTCAGGCAGTCGTAACTCAGGATGCAAGGATGAACGGAGTGGGGCTGGCAGCTGGAGGGGTCCCGATTCAGGAGAGGGCAGAGTCAGAGGCGGAAGGTCTTCCCGAAGTTGCCTCTGTGATCACTGCCACTCTAGATACTGTTACAGATAATCTTGCTGAGACTGGTGTTATTGAGATGCCTCACCCATTGCCAATAACAGACTGCTCAATCCAAACACAGCAATCTCAATGCATTGTGGGAAATGGAGTCCACCCATCTGAGGACCCGGAAACTACGGCTGTGGACACAGCTCAACACATTAAAATGGCATCCAGAGAGAAGGCAACACATCTATCTGTAGGGAGGAGGATGTCACCGATAAGTTTTTTTCTCCTACAGATAATTCTAACTCTTCTGAAGATGATTGCCAGGATAAAGACTGGGCAGGTGAAGGGAGTGATACGAACAGCCTACATTGGGAGGAAGAGAGTGACAGATCTTTGTTTAATCCCGGAACGGCTAATAAACTTCCCGTCCTCCCTACTCCAACTAATAGGGCTGAGGGGGTCACCGGCAGCATGATTTGGGTGAGATAGCTAATGAGGGAAAGGAAGAGTCATCGGCAGAGCCTGGTACCATGCCAGTTTGCCAGTTTGCACTGAAGAGATTATGCTCTCTATGATTTATCAAGGGATTACGGCTCATCGAGAGGAAACGAGGCCAGAGAGTTCCCGGACACAAGGCGCCTGTAGAAAATTGCAAAACTCCATTTGTAGAGTTGCTAAGACTTGTGCTGATTTTGCTACGAGAATCGGGGAGGCAGAAACCAGGAACTCCCAACTGGAAGATGAGCTAAGCTCGCAGGAGAAGAAGACCGAATCAATGCAAGCCTTAAGAGATGATACTTTGCTGAAATTGACCGATCTTGAAAATCGCACTAGACGCAACAATCTGTGAATTTTGGGTATTCCGAAGGGAAAGGAAAGGTCTGATATTCGTCAGTTTGTGATCGACCTTTTTGGAGAGGCTTTCCCAGTCTTGCCTCAATGGGACTGGAAGACTCAGATTCAGCGGGCCCACCGCTTCCCTTTTAATCAGCGGAGAGCAGGAGGACAATCTGATAACCGTCCACGTGCTATTCTAATTTCTCTGAACAACTTTATGGCCAGGGAATCTCTATATGACCTTGCCAGACCAGACCGGAAAAGGGCAGGGAAGGGTTGCGATTTTTTTGTCCAGCTTGATTTTTGACAAAGACAGTGGAAAAGTGCTGGCTTCTTTGTCAACTAATTCCAGAATTCCAAGCAAAAGGGGCACACGTTTTTCTCTTAAATCCTGCGAAACTGAAGGTGGTCTTTCAAGGGCGTACCCAATACTTTCAATCGGAAATCCAGGCCAAAGAACTTCTATTATCACTGAACTCGTCTTCTTGATACCTCTTTGGCTAGAGCATTTTTGTTTTGTACCTAGATGACATTGTTTTTCCTGAAGCCTAAATTTTTAGGACTCTACTTGTGAAAATGCATCCTCTTTCCTCTATATGGTTGATTCTAAGTAAAGAAAAAAATAAGTTTTTTTTTCTTTCTTTCGGTTGTTCACAATCGCTTTTTTTTTTGTATTCATGCAGATGATACAGATTATGGTTAAGGGTCTAGCATCACGGAGGGGTGGGTGTGCTAGCTCAGCATCACCGTGGACAGTTGGTCCCCAAGCCTTTTGCTGTGGGGGGTAGGGGGGAGGGGCTAGAGGAGAGGGCTCCTTCAGAGGGGGGATCCAGGGTGGGGAGACAGGGGGGGTGAGGGTGGGGGCACACAAGTATTTATTCATTTCTATAGTTATGACAAACATAGCAATTTTGACAATAATCAACTGTTAGTTACGTTTTTTCTTCCTGCAATTATTTCAGTAAAGCTGATGGTAAAAACCGTTTTGTTATTTCGGGGTGTCAGTAGGAGCCTGTAGGTATAGCGGATAGGAACGAATCTTTTAAAGTCTGTTCACTAAATTGTTGTGGCATGAATGACAGGAAAAAGAGGGGGATACTTGCGAAACTTATTAGATATATGCGGATCAATGTATTATGCCTTCAGGAAACTCACATCTGCTGGAATAATCGAAGGTGGTTAAAAGATCTGGGTCTCGATCTCTTGGCATATGCCCGGCAAGCTACTAATACCGTAGCTATAATGGCAAGGCATGGTATTTTAACATGTAATCGGGTTAAGGAAGACAAATTAGGTAGATGGGTAATTTTAGAAGCAGTGATAAGGGGGACATCATACACTGTATGCTCTCTCTATGGGTCTAATTTAGATGATCCTACGAGTTTTGACCTTTTAAATATCGAACTTGCTCTTTGACCTCCCTTGATAGTTTTCTGCGGGGATTTTAATATTCACTTAGACTTCAACTTCAATCTCCACAGTAATACTCCTTAATCTGGTAGGAAGGTTAAGTCCTTCAAGGCCTCACAGGGGTTATGTCAGGAACATGGGCTGGTTGACATCTGGCAAAATCAGAGTCCAGCTGGGTTAGGATATACGTACTTCTCTGCCCCCCACAAAAATGTGTACGCTTAGATTATTTTTTCTTGTCCAATTTAATAACAGGAATGATCAAGCGCGAGCTCCTCCCTAGACTGATATCGGATCACAATCCGCTAGTAATCCAACTCCCAACTGGAAACTCGCCTCAAACAGTGACAACATGGTCATTTGATAGGAAGCTATTACTTTGACCCAGAATACTGTACATATATGGCGAATTGGATTGTGGAGTTTTTTGGGAGGAATAAGGGCACTGCATCCAAGTTAATAGTTTGGGACACCTTTAAGGCTGCAGTGAGGGGGGAGACCCTCAGTTTTTCCCTATTTCAACAGAGGAAGTTATATGAGAAGATTAATGACTGGATTGACCAACTTCGGGAAGCGGAGGAAGAACTTATTCGGGTAATTGGGGATCAGCAGAAAGGTGAGGATTGTCAAAGAAAGATTGCAGTGGCAAGAACTAAGATACATCAATATTATGGGGAGGACTTAGCTATTAAATACCAGCAACATCGGGATGATATTTACAAATTTGGAGAGAATACCGGCAGATTGCTAGCCAAGCGTGTACAGCAAAGAGTGGTTTCGAACACAATCTGTCGAATAAAAGATCAAAGGGGACAGATTCAGGATCTCCCAGTTAAGGTCTTGGAAGTTTATCAGGAATTCTATCAGGGGCTTCATTCCACTGAGAAAGATGGCCCAGCAACATCAGGAGAGGACTTTCTCTGTGACTATATAACTTCGCAGATTACTTTAGAACAGAGGAATATGTTGTCTGCCCCGATCTCACGAGAGGAAATCGAATTGGCCATCACTTCCCTGGCGGCAGACAAGGCTGCAGGCCCTGATGCAATACCCCTGAATTTTTTTCCCGCATTCAGGCAGACTCTGTACTACGAACTTGAATCTTTATTTTTAAGAGCGCAGAAGGGCCAGACTCCCGAATCATGGCATAAAACAATTATTGTAGTTTTTGAAAAAAAGGACAAGCCAGAACTCAGTCCTTCATCTAATCGTCCTATCTCTTTAATCTGCGCAGACGGCAAGATTTATTCAAGTCAAGTCAATTAAGTCAATTAATCTTTATTCGGATATAAAAATACCCACAAAAGAACATGACACATACAAAATAAGACAAACACGTTATGCATGGTTAAAAAACATTTAAAATACTTCACATCAACAGGAGTTGGCCAGAGCAACAGCGCTAAAATAACAGGAACGTGGGGATTGTAGGGCCACTAGGTAAAAAAGACCCCGTACATAGCAGCATGATATAAAGTGATAAAATACAAGAGTTTGGCAAATTTAAAACGGGATACCATAACATGGGCCAGGCCTCTGTAAACAACATAATACACCATTATAACAGTAAGCCAGCCCATACATATTAGTAAATGGGTCCTTGGCTGGTAAAATGTTAAGAAAAAATGCAAAAGAACTGCATAAAAACAACTACCAAAAAACAAGGAACCATGGCTACGTTTATGCGTCCCACCCATTCCTAACCTCTGAAACCAAGCTACACCTCATTTCTAGTCTTCCTAAGTTTTACAGCTAATCTTAAAAAGTTCACAGTGCAGAACAACGTAAGGGGGTCAGAGGAAAGTTTCAAAAACAAGAGTGCCACCTTAACCTGGGTAAATTTATTATTTCTTCAAATGGATTTTAAAAATAAAACCCTCAGGTACTCATATAAAGAACAAAAAAAGACAAAATGAAGAGTATCCTGCAGAGATCTCAGATCGCAGCCGCAAGGACCCTTTATGTCAAGATTTATTCAAAAACAGTTGCATTGAGGCTTGGAAAGGTTATTGCTCCCCTAGTATCTATCCGTCAACACGGTTTCATCCCGGGTCGGGATACATCTGACCATGTCAGACTGGCAATAGCCTTGTTTCACTAGGCTCAGGCCTCCTAGTTGCCCCTGGGGATGATCCTGTTGGATGTAGAGAAAGCATTTGACAGGGTCTCCTGGGTGTTTCTCTGGCTGATGCTAAAGACTAAAGGGTTTCCGCAGGATTTTATTACAGCTATACAGACTCTGTACATCTCACCAGAGGCTAGTGTTCGGATTTCTGGGCAAGAATCCAGTTCATTGTCTATTAGTAGAGGAACCCGACAAGGGTGTCCTTGCTCGCCATTATTATTTTCAATTTATATTTATCCCTTACTTTGTAAGTTAGATACCAATCCACGGATCGTGATGGCGATGGTTAATAGGGTTTCGTACAAAACACTAGCCTATGCTGATGACGTCGCCATCTTTACAACTAACATAAGCTCTGCGCTTCCGGCAGTGAATGACCTTGCAAAACAATTTGGCTCCGTTTCCGGTTACAAATTAAATCCTGATAAAACCCGGGTCATACACTCAGATACTTTAAGACCGCAGGAGATCTCGACTGTATCAGCAGCAACTTATTTGGGTATAAAAATTTCAGTGGTGGTTGAGCAGATACCCGAGATGAATATACAGCCGATTATAAAAAGTGTGGATCATGCACTTGCAAGATTAGATCATTTTCATTTCTCATTGCACGGACGTTGTAACGTTATTAAAATGCTTATTTTCCCAAAATTGTTATATTTGTTCAGGACAATTCCCCTAGAATGTCCAGCTTCTTGTATTTCAAGAGCAGAAGGAGTTTGTGCTAGATTTTTATGGGGCTACCATAAAGTCAGAAGGGCAGCAAATTGGTTAATCCTTCCGAGATCAAGGGGGGCTGGGGACTACATTCCTTAAGGTTGTACCACTGGGTAACATTATTACAGCAAATGGGGACATTGCTGGTCGGGAGCAAGGCGCTAGTCCCTGAACCGGTTAGACCTACTATTTATGAAGCTCTATTAGGGGAAGACACACAACATTGCTTAACTAGAGTAATCGAACCTAGTTATTATAAGAAAACAAAGTTTAAAGTTATTCAATCCACGTTCTCTATTTGGAAACAAATGCAGCATCGGCTTGGGATTTCGAATATAAATGCTTATACCCCTCTGTTTTCATTTGGGCTACTAGCGCCAATCTTTCAGGATCAGATAACCACGAATTGGGGGGCTCTTGGAATCAATGTTTTGGGTGATTTTTTTGTGAGGGTCAAATTATGTTGTTTTCTGAACTACAAGTAAAATACCTACAAGACAGTTTTTTAAGTTCTTACAGATTAGGAGCTTTTTGGTTAAAACAATTACAAAGGGGAGGGTCAACTTAGGCTAGATACCATTGGTGGGCATCATAGCAGCTAGGTCCAGGATAGGGATGATTTATCAAACCCTGCTGTCTATTCTTCCTGATGATCTAGCCAGTCAGAATGATAGTTGGCACAGGAAACTCGCATAGCAGGGCACAGACCTGGAGGCTTCCCTGGAATTGGCAAATCAAATCTTAATAACTGGCAGTTTGAGAGCGCAACATTACATGTCTGTCTTCGATTTATATTACACTCCGGGTAAAATTGCTAAGTGGTCTGGGTCACGGGGGAACTCATGCAGCAGCTGTGGGACACTGGCCGCGGACACGATTCATATGTTTTTTGGGTGCCCTAAGCTTGCTAAATATCGGCAAGACATCGAGTCCTTCTTGGGCCAGACCCTAGGCAATACTATCTCAATAACTCCCGGCTTAGTGATCCTGGGGATAGATCAGTCTCAAGACATGGTGGGATGGACCAGATCAGAAATAGGATTAGTCTTCCTTGCAATGGCCATTTTAAGAGCCAATATTACATTGCAGTGGATTAGTCCGGATCCCCCCACGTTTATAAATTGGAGGGCTAGGTTACTCGCCATATATAGTATGGAGTTAGCAGTGTATAGGTTTAAAGGCTGTAGGAGACAGGATATGGGCAAGAAAAGCTGTGGGCCCCAGTAACTAATTTGATTGGGTGCTTAATGCTGGGTTTTTTCATATTTTTTTGTGTTAGATAACTGATTATGCGTAGCTAATACGGAGTCTCTGCCTCACTCATAGGTTAATGTTTATTGGTTGTAAAGTGACGAGGCTGATGTATGTTATGTCATAACTACTGTCATTGAAATAAAATCATAAATAAAAAATTAAAAACATAAAAATAAAAATAAATTACTTTACGTATTGTCGCTGTTAGTTGATGGTTGAGTTCTGAGCTTTTAGAAGACACGACAACAAGGGTTTCGACCTAGAGGCCCCAACTACTGCACCAAAACAACTGACTTAACTTTACATATTGTCGCTGTTAGTTGATGGTTGAGTTTTGAGCTGTTGCACCTCGCACTGCATACCTGAGAAGCCTGTGACTGCTTGTCCTGGCTACCCTGGCAGTCAAGTGCATAAACATTTTCTACTTGCCAAGTCTGCTGAGCCAAAGAAGGATGGATCCCAGGACACCAGTGGCAAACTACCTCAGCCTCCTCAGTTGGGGCCCTGTCTCATCTGTGGCTCCCCCAATAGGGGTCTCACAAAGGTTAAATTGGATATTCATAAAACTTTCCAGGATAAAACTTATATCCATTTTTTAACTTGTGTACATCTATCAAATGTAATTGTCCAATAAAGGTGTTTCACCTACACAGAATCTCTGTTAGGATCGGAATTCTGAGCTTACTAATGGGTGTGCAAAAATCCTTAGAGTTTCTCACAAAGTTTCTGTATATTTCATGAATATCACAATTACTGTCATTAGGTCTCTAAATGTTCTCCATGTGTTTTTTTTTGCTAGAATTGGTCATTTTGTCCCCCCTTTTAAGTTGTGTCAAGAATAAAACCCTCACCCTCAATGATACAGGTTGATGCATCTAAAAATGGCACATTCATTTTCATAGTCAATTAGCACTTACAAGGAAATATATCCAGTTTGTGCAGGAAAACTGGATTATGAAATCCCAGTATAAATACCCCTATCTCTAATTTCTTTTTAACTGCGACTTGTAACCCACCTAGTTATCGACAATAAAGAAAAGGTGTCAGAGCTCAACTGTAATGGGAGACTTGCAATATCCTTTCATGTACAGCAGGGGGTACTATGTCCCATATAATGCATGGTCACACCATCACCTTTCAGACAAACCACTTAAATCTTTGGTGTGCAGCTCCTTCATATGAAAGAGAGAACATGTTTGGAAACCAGAAGAATAAAAATAGAACCTCTAGGGCAAATCACAACAAAAACCTGTTAGATATTTGTTGCAAAAATATATTACAATCACTTCGATACAAGTTAGGTAAAAAAAAAAGCTGCAGTAGCTCTGAATATGTAGAAACATGTAAAAAGATTCCATATATTTATCTGATGAATACAAAAATAATCTTTTTGCTTGTGACTGTGAAATAGGTAAATAGAGCAGAAACAAGTAAAGCAACGATTCATTTCATTCGCCAGTTGATAGTTATAGTTAGGACCTTGTTTCTATTCAAAAAGCGTTTTTCTTTTGCCAACATTTTTGGTGCCGTTTGACGAATCTTTGTGCAATTTTCAAAACTTTTGGCCCACTCAGGTCAGCTTTTGTCTTGAAAGTTTCGGGGTGATTTGTCAAGCGGTGGACGAGAAAAAAATAGGGTCCCAAAATGTGTTTTCTCCATGTTAATTTCCATAGGAAACTGTTGACGCAGCTAAGACCCGAACTGTTGAACGAAACTACACCAAATTTGGCAGAAAGGTAGCTCTTGGTCCACATTGCACCCTTTTTGTTGAATGGTGTAAATCCATTTGGTAGTTCCTGAGAAATTCTTTTATTTACAAATATTAATATCTGGTGGCCACGAAGGATCCACAAACCCTCCCGATCTCGAGCCTGACTCTGGCTGCCAACACTTCCAACCAGGAAGAGTTGGCAGCCCTCTTGTGACTCTGTTCAACCGAGTCACAAGAAAAAAGATGAAAAATGTGAAAAGGGGGCAGGGTAGAAACACCCTAGGCCTGCTCAGAGGACCCCCAGGGCCTAAAAAAGCATATAAAAAAAAATTGGCGGTATTCTCACTGGGTGTGCAAATCCCATGGTAAATAAAAAAATACGAAGCGTGGTCTCCTGCACTTCATTTAATTAAGCCCGCGGTTGGGCCAGGTCCCTAGGGCAATGCCAAAATATGGTGTGGGGGGCCCATGGGGGCCCGCAGCCCCAAGGTCTGCTACCTCCCCGGGGCTTTGTTTATAATATGCAGGGGGCACGCAGCCCCTGCAGCAGCAGGGACCGCCGACTCCTGTGGCTTTTTTTCAATTAAAATGTGTGGGGGCTCCTGCCTGTCCTCACGCTGCCCCAGGACCCACCAGCTTCCCAGGGCTTTTATGATTAAGTGCAGGGGCCATGCGGCCCCCGCAGCCCCGGGAACCACCAACTCCTCAGGGCTATATATAAAATTGAAGTGTGGGAGGCAAATACCACCCCCACACTGCCACGGGGACCACCACCTCCCTAGGGCATAGCTTAATTAGGTGTGGGGGTCCATTCTGAACCCCCGGGGTCCATCATGTCCCCGATGCTGCACACAAGATGGGAGTGGGGCTTCAGGCACCCATCCAGGAGCCCTCCTTGGCCCCTGGGGACCACCACCACCCAGGGCTGACTCCAGCAATGTCCCGGGGTGTCCACCCCGGGACATTGTAGTTTGCTATGGCATAGCAGGAGCACTGCTCCAGCCATGCCATAGCAAACACTGTTTTGCTTCATGGAAGTGACAGCAGGAAAACTGCTCTTGCTTCTATGAAGCAAAGCAGAATTGCTTTAGGGCAAAGAGAGCTGCATGTCGACAGGCAATGCTGGCTCCTGAAAGGTTTCAGACATGTTGTAGTTAGGAATTAGCATTTAAAAAACCTTAGAAATTCACTTAAAAAACCATAGGTTTCAGACATGTTATAGTTGGGAATTAGCATTTAAAAAACCTTAGAAATTCACTGAAAAAACCATAGGTTTCAGGGGTGTTATAGGTAGCTGGACATTTAACTCGTACAAAACCATTGAAATTCCTCCATTATAATTAGTTCTATCCACTGCTGATGACGTCACATATTACATCTACTAGATGATATCATCAGTGAAGTCATCAGAGATGTCATTAGAGATGTCATCAGTGATGTCATCAGTGATGTCACTGACCATGTCATGAATGATTTAATATGTGACATCATCAGCAGTGGATTGCGGGCGCGCGAGTTATAGTTAGTAGAACTAACTATAACGGAGGAATTTCAATGGTTTTGTACGAGTGAAATGTCCAGCTAACTATAACACCCCTGAAACCTATGGTTTTTTCAGTGAATTTCTAAGGTTTTTTTAAATGCTAATTACTAACTATAACATGTCTGAAACCTATGTTTTTTCAGTGAATTTAAAAGGTTTTTTAAATGATAATTCCTAACTATAACATGTCTGAAACCTATGGTTTTTTCAGTAAATTTCAAAGGTTTTTTAAATGCTAATTACTAACTATTACATGTCTGAAAATTATGGTTTTTTCAGTGAATTTCAAAGATTTCTTAACTGACAATTTTCAAATGTAATAATAGTTATATTTATTTTCCTGATACTGATTTTCTCCATTTTTTAACTATTTATTTTTACATATTATATTTTTTAAATTACAATATATATTTTTAATATAAATAGAAAAAATATTTTTTTCAAATATGGAAACTAAGTTTTTTATATATATTTTTTTTAATATTTCTTTTATTTATTATTATTTTTTTTTTAAATTTGTTTGGGGAGTCGCGCATCCAAAGCATACCTTTCTCAATCGCTGCGTGGAACCTAGCTGTAATTTTAGGATTGTTGTGTAAGATCTGCGTAGGATGTGCGATGGGTGCGTATTTTCCTGCGCGATTGCTATGCGACCGGTATGCGACTCCAGGCGCATACGCGACACATACGTATTACTTTACACGATACTTGCGTGCTTGCGCTTGACGTCATATACGTGTTCAACGCGTTAGGAGTCGCGCACCCAGCGCGTGCACACCAGGGGGCCACGCTGAGCGCCGCTCTGCCCGTAAAAAAAAATTAGCACCTATCACTAATTTCTATTCTCCCCGGGGACCCCATCCCCCGGGGCCTATATACTGCTGGTATTAAAAGTGCATATTTCAGTCTGCATGTCAGATTTTTTCATGAAATAGAAGAGGATTTGAGAAGTCAAAATGTGCCCTAATTTTTCTTTCTGCAGCACTAATCATAATTTCGATGGCAAAAGGAACCCCCTCATTTTGTTCCTTTGCAAATTAAATGTTTTAAGTGTTACCACATTATTCCAATCAAGATGGCTTCAGGTGTGCAATACTTTTGTCATGAGTAAAACTGTTAGCGCTCTAATTGTTCTTTAGAACACTCTGGGACATTCTGTTATTGGGCTATACTTGGGCTACATCTGGGTGATATTTGTGCTACAGTTGGGCTCTTTTGTCTCTGGTGGCCATCTTTGGAGACTTATTTATTATGAAGTTTCCTAATTTCCTCATTTACTACAGTCTGTCTCCTCAGAAGGAAATACTTTCAGTTTTTAACTTTGATTCCATCAAGAAGGCTTTCAGATGTGTCACACATTTGCCATAAATTCAGAATGTTAGCACTCTAGTTGCTCATTAGATCACTGTAGTAAAGCTACTGCTCACCAGGGAAGTCTGCTGCTGGTATTGAAAGTGCATGTTTCAGTCAGCATGTCAGAAGTTTTTTAATGAAATAGAAGAGGATTTCAGAAGTCACTCAATATGTGCCCTAATTTTTCTTTCTGCAGCACTAATCATACTTTCTATGGCAAAATGAACCCCCTCATTTTGTTCCTTTTTAAATTAAATGTTTTAAGAGTTACTACTTTATTCCAATCAAGATGGCATCAGGTGTGAAATACGTTTGTCAAAAGTAGGACTGTTAGCGCTCTAGTTGTTCTTAAGAACACTCTGGGACATTATGTCATTGGGATATAATTGGGCTACTTCTGGGTGATATTTGTGCTACATTTGGGCTCTTTTGTCTCTAATGGCTATCTTGGGAGAATTATTTGTTATGAAGTTTCCTAATTTCCTCATTTACTGCAGTCTCCTCAGTAGGAAATACTTTCACTTTTTTACTTTGATTCCATCAAGAAGGCATTCAGACGTGTCACACATTTGCCATAAATTCAGAATGTTAGCACTCTAGTTGCTCATTAGATCACTGTAGTAAAGCTACTGCTCACCAGGGAAGTCTGCTGCTGGTATTGAAAGTGCATGTTTCAGTCTGCATGTCAGAATTTTTTTATGAAATAGAAGAGGATTTGAGAAGTCACTCAAAATGTGCCTTAATTTTTCTTTCTGCAGCACTAATCATACTTTCTATGGCAAAATTAACCCCCTCATTTTGTTCCTTTGCAAATTAATATTTTAAGAGTTACCACTTTATTCCAATCAAGATGGCTTCAGGTGTGCAATACGTTTGTCATAAGTAGGATTGTTAGCGCTCTCGTTGTTCTTAAGAACACTCTGGGGCATTCTGTCATTGGGCTATACTTGGGCTACATCTGGGTGATATTTATGCTACATTTGGGCTCTTTTGTCTCTGGTGGCCATCTTGGGAGACTTATTTGTTATGAAGTTTCCTAATTTCCTCATTTTCTACAGTCTCCTCAGTAGGAAATACTTTCAGTTTTTTACTTTGATTCCATCAAGAAGGCATTCAGATGTGTCATACATTTGCCATAAATTCAGAATGTTAGCACTCTAGTTGCTCATTAGATCACTGTAGTAAAGCTACTGATCACTAGGGAGGTCTGCTGCTTGTATTGAAAGTGCATATTTCAGTCTGCATGTCAGAATTCTTTAATGAAATAGAAGAGGATTTGAGAAATCACTCAAAATATGCCCTAAATTTCTTTCTGCAGCACTAGTCATACTTTCTATGGCAAAATGAACCGCTCATTTTGCTTCTTTTTAAATTAAATGTTTTAAGGGTTATCATTTTATTCCAATCAAGATTGCTTCAGGTGTGCAATACGTTTGTCATAAGTAGGACTGTTAGCGCTCTAGTTGTTCTTAAGAACACTCTGGGACATTGTGTCATTGGGCTATACTTGGCTTACATCTGGGTGATATTTGTTGAGCTCTTTTTTCTCTGATGGCCATCTTGGCAGACCTATTCGTTATGAAGTTTCCTATTTTCCTCATTTACTACAGTCTCCTCAGTAGGAAATACTTTCAGTTTTTTACTTTGATTCCATCAAGAAGGCATTCAGATGTGTCACACATTTGCCATAAATTCAGAATGTTAGCACTCTAGTTGCTCATTAGATCACTGTAGTAAAGCTACTGATCACTGGGGAGGTCTGCTGCTTGTATTGAAGGTGCATATTTCAGTCTGCATGTCAGAATTCTTTAATGAAATAGAAGAGGATTTGAGAAGTCACTCAAAATATGCCCTAAATTTCTTTCTGCAGCACTAATCATACTTTCTATGGCAAAATGAACCGCCTCATTTTGCTTTTTTTTAAATTAAATGTTTTAAGGGTTATCATTTTATTCCAATCAAGATGACTTCAGGTGTGCAATACGTTTGTCATAAGTAGGACTGTTAGCGCTCTAGTTGTTCTTAAGAACACTCTGGGACATTGTGTCATTGGGCTCTACTTGGCTTACATCTGGGTGATATTTGTGCTACATTTGAGCTCTTTTTTCTCTGGTGGCCATCTTGGCAGACCTATTCGTTATGAAGTTTCCTAATTTCCTCATTTACTACAGTCTTCTCAGTAGGAAATACTTTCAGTTTTTTACTTTGATTACATCAAGAAGGCATTCAGGTGTGTCACACATTTGCCATAAATTCAGAATGTTAGCACTCTAGTTGCTCATTAGATCACTGTAGTAAAGCTACTGCTCACCAGGGAAGTCTGCTGCTGGTATTGAAAGTGCATGTTTCAGTCTGCATGTCAGAATTTTTTAATGAAATAGAAGAGGATTTCAGAAGTCCTTCAATATGTGCCCTAATTTTTCTTTCTTCAGCACTAATCATAATTTCTATGGCAAAATGAACCCCCTCATTTTGTTCCTTTTTAAATTAAATGTTTTAAGTGTTACCAGTTTATTCCAATCAAGATGGCTTCAGGTGTGCCATACTTTTGTCATAAGTAAGACAGTAAGTGCTCTAGTTGTTCTTAAGAACACTCTGGGACGTTCTGTCATTGGGCTATACTTGGGCTACATCTGGGTGATATTTGTGCTGCATTTGGGCTCTTTTGTCTCTGGTGGCCATCTTGGGAGACTTATTTGTTATGAAGTTTCCTAATTTCCTCATTTACTACAGTCTCCTCAGTAGGAAATACTTTCAGTTTTTTACTTTGATTCCATCAAGAAGGCATTCAGACGTGTCACACATTTGCCATAAATTCAGAATGTTAGCACTCTAGTTGCTCATTAGATCACTGTAGTAAAGCTACTGCTCACCAGGGAAGTCTGCTGCTGGTATTGAAAGTGCATGTTTCAGTCTGTATGTCAGAATTTCTAAATAAAATAGAAGAGGATTTGAGAAGTCACTCAAAATGTGCCCTAATTTTTCTTTCTGCAGCACTAATCATAGTTTCTATGGCAAAATAAACCCCCTCATTTTGTTCCTTTTTAAATTAAATGTTTTAAGAGTTACCACTTTATTTCAATCAAGACGGCTTCATGTGTGCAATACGTTTGTCATAAGTAGGACTGTTAGCGCCCTAGTTGTTCTTTGGAACACTCTGGGAAGCTGCAGTAGAACACCAAGGAATCAACTGACAGTCTCTGCCCTTGTTAGATGTACTTGTTTTACTGAGAATGTCAGACTTTATTCTCACATGACTGAGAAAGATAATGTGAATTTACAGAAAATATGCTCTCAGTTTAGCTTATAGATCACCTTCCAAACCTCTGTGGGAAAAGCATGAGAAAATAGTTTTCTCTCAAACATGATTCATGATATCCCAGCAGAAGGCTTTTTCACATGGTAAAATCACCTTAGAACACACCACTAAAATGAGTATGGTACCATCAACAAATGATTTATAATGTAACTAAAGTCTTAAAACCTTCCATTAACTGCAATGCAATCTCACGATGAGATGTGTGGTTAGGCTCTGCCCAGATATATATGTGATTTTACTTTTGATTTTCTCAGGAACTACTAAATGGATTTACACCAAGGGCTACCTGTTTGCCAAATTTGGTGTAATTCCGTTCAGCAGTTCGGGCTGTAGCTGCGATTAAAAGTTTCTATGGAAAAAAATTTCTCGGCTTCCGCTTGACGAATCACCCCTTGACATTCAGGATAGGATGGGGACCGGAGCGCCCCACCAGTTTTGAAAATTTCGCGAAGATTCGTCAACCGGCGCCAAAGTTATTCCAAATAGAATGTTGCGGATTTCCTATGGATAATAGGTCCTAACTATAACTACCTACTGGCGACCGCCAGTAGGTAATATATATATAGAAATATACATATGTATATATATCTACTGCTGTATATGGTGCGAAAATGCCCTATCCCATCCTCCTTTTATAAATACTCATCATATTAAGCTGTTTTACTCTTCCTTGACATTTAACAAATTACTTTTCATTTATTTGACAATCCTCATTATTTCATATTTCAATGTTTTTGGGGGGTTTTTATTTGCAGAGACCAAAACCAAACATAGTACATATAATAAGATCATCATGGCCAAGGTCCTTACATGTGTCAGAACTCAATCACCATTTTCACAGTTTTACTATTGTAGTTTGTCACAATCATATTTAATTCTTCAGTTTTTTTCAGTAGAATTTCCATCTTTCCTGAATGTTGTGTTAACACGGAGCTTCTCATTTCACCAACAGGAAGATCCTTGAATTCTTTGGAGTGTGTCTACAGGGTGATGTTCACCACTTTTCCCTTGCAGCCTCACATGAGAATCCTATCATACAGATGTGAGACTCACACTCATGAACTAGCTTATAAACACTGCCCCATTCTTAGGGTTTCATAATTTACTGTCCCAGATTTGTTTACAATCACCATTCCTCCCTGAGCTACAGATACTTGGGGGTACCAGTAACTCCTGTGGTGTGAAACTTTTGTGGATGGCCTGGAATTTTTAGAGAAGTAGGGAATTCAGCTCATGATTTCTCTGCTAATTTCTCATTCTCCTCAAGAGTTTCACCCAGAGATTGCTGCTGCTGTAGCTTGAAATTTTATCATTCCAATTGGGCTAGCACACCCCGGGAATTACTGATAGTTCCCAAGGGTGGGGAAAATCTCGTCAGTTGTGAGTTGGACCATGAGGGTTCACTAAGAAATAAGGAATTCCCATGGGAGTCAGGACATCTGTAATTCCAGGTCAGATTCTCCAGTAATTCCTAATTTTTCCTGTGGATTTTTGTAGCAGAAAAGTAAACACATCATAATTCTGATAGGACCATTCACTGTTGTAACCGGCCCTATCGAAATTAGTTGACCACTCTTGAGAGGGTCATAGTGCCAGTTTCACTGTCATGTAGGTCAGAAATGTATAGAATGTTAAAAGAAAATATTCAAAATATAAATGTTCTGGTCAGTTGCTACCTATAGTTTCAAGTGCTCTCCAGGATATTTCTGTTGGGTGCCGAGAAAAGAAGTGAATGCTGTGGAGATTCTTTAATGAGACACGTTGAGATGCTGGGTTTAGTGGGTGTAGTCAGATCTGTTGGGTGTATTTCATGCGTACCAGAGGCCTTCCTGGAATATTAGTACTGTTGTGTATACGCCAGACATTGTAATATGTGACGTAGCTTTCTGGCTTTGAGAAAGAGTACAGAGCATGGGTACTGCTGCATATACAAATCGGTCAGGTCCCTTGTATTGTGCATCCTCCACAGCAGCCTGATAACAGTCAAATAAAATGCTGTGTCTTTTATTTAACAGATATGGAAAGAAGAAACCGTAAAGTCTCAAGTAATGACGTACCTTGGATGCAGGAGGTATATATCCTTTTATGTTGCTACACATTCTTTTACTAAGGTGGGACATTTCAGGGCACCAGGGGAGACTTTGCAGCTTCGCATCCTGTCCCCTTATGGAAGTCCTCTGCCTCTAGGCAGAATTGATGGTTCCAGAGGCCCCTGCACAAAGTCTACTCAACCAGTCCTTAACCTGACTAAGTGAAATCTCGGTCAGCCCACTTGTGCTTTACTGCATCATATATGCCTACCCACAAAACCAGCCTAAGATACCAATGCTCTCCAGTCCCCTCCCCCCGCTTCCCAATACTGCCATGACTACTCTTCCAAATACTTACTGTGATTACAGGAGATAGTAGCAGAAAAGCATTTCTCTGTTCATTCCCTGTGTGAAGATGTCCACCGTATGGAAATCCTGGAGCCGTAAATTGAATATGTTTGTCATGCATGCATAAACACAGCAAACATGAAAAACTTTGGGTGCTACGTGTATCTGAATGTTGTCCCATATTTGTAAGGGGTGCATGTTTACCAAACAAATAGCGGAATGTGTAGTGTTACTCCCTGTTATTTGCCGACTGTTTCTATTTGGTGTTTCAATGAATCCCGCTTTGACCCAGATGCTTAGCAAAGAGGTACTAATGGGTCAAACATAAACGGATCTTTATCTTTTCAACCACAGCTGCGATATGCATCTCTAGTGTCTCATGAGAGCCTGTTTAAAGACATAGGCCCGGCTGAGTTGGGGATTTTGCAGCAGTAACACTGAATCTCCTGTCTCTTACCTTGCTTAGAGCAGATTCTGCAATGATGACATGGTCTAGACTTTTTCTCCATTGTAGGACCTCTGTTGCAGGAATGCAGTCTGCAAAGTGCCAACTCTTTAACCTTTCAATGTTCTCCACAGCAGATAAAGTAGAGGCTACTACTTCTGTAGCAGTAAGACTTTCAATCACAGACAACTTAAAGTCAAGGAAAGACATCAGTCTTCCTGTGTTGGTCTGATGGCAAACGACATACATATTGTATATTGTGAACTGGATCAGGTGGGAGAATAACTTCTTATACCTACCATGTGTGAGTTTTACAACTCATGTTATATGTCTGATGTACCTGGTCATTGTTATCCACTCCACCCATGTATTTATTCTAATGAAATATACAGGTGGGCTTGTGAACTTTGGCCATATAACCCCAAACAGTGACCGGGGAAGTGCTCTTATCATGGATTGCAGTGAGCACGTTCACATCCCACCTATTAGAGAATTTGACTGCGAGCAGCTTGTTGGAACGTAACACAGTGCTTTGGGATTTTTGGAGCTTCTTTCGAACAAGCTCCTGTGGACATCGTTTGTGAAAATTTAGAACTGTTTCGCATGCCACAGTGACAGCTCTGTACAGCTCACAATACAGCTCTACTCCCATTTAAATGTTGTCCACATTAAGGTTATAACCTTGATGAAGGAGTCATTGGACAAGTTGTCATATAATCTTTGCTGTGATTCCTACTATGGAAGGGCAACCTACAGAATTGAAAGCAGCAGCCTTCCCTATATACCATCCCAGTATAACTCTTACACAGCATGTACATTTTGGTGCTATACCAAGCTCTTTTGCTCATTATGTAGTGCTTGAACAGCAGCATCCCTTTGTACAGTATCAATGACTCAACAAAGGCTATATTATTTCCAGGAGTATACTTCTTTGAAAAACCTGGCAGATAATTTTTCCACGACAGGCTGAATTTTGAACAACCTGTCGTAGTCTGGATGATCCTGGGAGAAAGCAGCAGAATTATCACTGAAATTAAGCATACGCTGCAGTAACAAAACACAATCTCTGCTCATTACCAGTGCGAAGCTGGGCGGTACCCACATCGTATGAGTAAACCAGTAGGACTGTAACCTTACTTTGTACACTATCCCCATTTTCAACATAAGGCCCAGAAATTTCTTCCACTCCTCAGTTGAAGGAGGAATCCACCAGCGTGCCCTAGAATGCCCAGGAGTGCTTCTATGCCCCCCACCCATAAACTGCTTAGCGTGCAAATGTGTTTGGTGCGCAATTTCCTTAAGCAAATCAACATGCAGAAAAAGAGGGACATCGTCTATAGCCATAAAAAGTGCTGTATTGATTTTACATCCAGCATCTACAGTGAATGGGGGACTTGGGGTTGCGCTAAATTGGGTGGCTGCCAAGACAGTACTGCACATTACTCCTCTGAGCTAATCTAATCTGCTACTGTTCACTGCTGCACAGATTGTGCTTGTGAAGAGACATCACACTGGCCATGATTATATTCCTCAGGATCACTGGAATATGAGTCATAAGATGGAACTCTGCCAACTGAATGATCACTTCCAGATTCTGCTCCATTCTCCTCTCCCTTAGATGTTGTCTCAATATCTGATCCTAAATCGGAGTTGTCCTCCATTACTCTAGTTAGGGTCTATGCAACAGTCATCTACCAAGATGCCATCTCGGCTAACTGTCTAAAACCAGTCTAAAACCTTCCTTCAGGAACACTGTGTCTTATTAGAAGGCAAAAGTATGCAGTTAGTTGATGTGCGTTTGATATGTCAAAGTGGAAAAGCAAAAATTCAGTTAGCTTTTGGATGCTGCGATCCAAAGAACTCCTCCAAAGAATTTATTCAAAGACGCTAAGAGAGACATAAAATAACAAAGTATTACTTCTATTTGCCACACACCCAATACAAAAGCATACTTTAAGGTACAAAGGTTGAGCCCACTCCAGCCACTGTTCATTTATTTTGCCACTCACATGCAGAGGAGACGATTTTAGGTGGGAAACAACTAAAACAAAGCCATAACAGAGTCAGGCTTAGTCAGATAGCTAAACAACCATTTGCAAAACCAAAAGGTGTGACATTCACTGCAAGACTTTCGGCTTTTTGAATGCTTTTTTTGTTATGACGTTTGCAAATCTTTATTCTTGGGGAGGCTGCCAGGCCATTGACAGCATAAAAACAAATCCCTGAAAGCAAATATCTGACTTCGATATAAAGAAGCACACATTAACATAATAGCTCCTCGAACTGGAGAGTTCTACTTTGTGTGTGGGCATGTTCCTTGTAAAAATTAATAATGGCATTACTCACAGGAAAGTTAGTCAAGGGCTGAAGTTGCCTGACTCACTGCCCCATACTGTAGTGGGTGGAAAAATAATGTGAATGACACAAAAGACCAATAGATGATGAGGGCTACATGCAAAGCCTTATCAGTAAAATACTGATATATATTTCAGTAAAATTAAAAGTTCATGGCTAATACCAGACGTATAAAGGTGCCCACATTTCTACAGTGGAGCAACTTTTCATTTGTGAAGACACATTGTAAAGGGGTTTGGCACATTATGGAAGACTGCAAGCATTTGTGTTTGCTGCAGAAAGTGTTTGTGCTAATATCAGGTCAATGAACAAATAATATATACCCTTAAAATAGGCATTTATAACACAACATTTATGTGCAAATGTTTGAAATAAATATATAGTCCCAAGGAGG
Source organism: Triturus cristatus (assembly GCF_964204655.1). Classification (NCBI taxonomy): domain Eukaryota; kingdom Metazoa; phylum Chordata; class Amphibia; order Caudata; family Salamandridae; genus Triturus; species Triturus cristatus. Next base: position 1,171,475,062 of record NC_140585.1, read on the forward strand.
GACTGGTCCGCATGTCAGGAGGGCAGACTCCAAGAATGTATGCGCACGTTTTGTTCCCCCTAGAAGGGCAGGATTGCACCCTCCCACATTCAAATAAAAAATGTTTGCCCCCGGGAGGTTGGCTCATATGCCAGAATGGCCGCCCCCCTAACATTATGTTTACAAGTTGTTTTACCATGGAGGCACAAACGTGCCCCCATGGAAAAACAACATTTGCAGTAAAAATCCTAAAATCCTAAAAGGGGAGGAAAAATTACCACTCCGGTGGGGATGTGTGATGACAGTTAGCTTTGCAGCATGGTAAGCAACATTTACAACACATTGTTTACAATGCATGCCATTACAAAGCAAGTCATTACAATGACTTGCTGTAGGGGTCAGAAGGTGTTGGATTTGTTGGATTTTCAATCCAACACCTTCCCTACTGTTGCCCACACTGGAGATGGAATAGTAAATTATACTATTCCAAATTTCAGCGCCCACTCTACAGCAAGTCGTTGTAACAACTTGCGTTGTAATGGTATGCATTGTATACGCATGTGTTGTAACAAGTGCTATTCTCGCAGCACACTGATTAGAGGGTGGAGGAGTGGGGGCTGAAGTGGAAGGTGTTCCCTAGTATTCGGAGAAAAGGAAAACTCCAGTACAACTACTGGAGGTTGCTTTTAAACCCTCCCCAGGATTATCCGTAGACTGACGGCCACACTTAGGAGGTAGTGCGGGCATGAGCTGGTGGCCGACGGCTGTACTAAAAGTGTTAAACTTCAGAAAAGTAATTTTAATGCATTTTATTCAAAAGAAAGTTTGATCTTTCTCACTGATTAGAAAGCACAAGAACAGTATTCCAAATGCTTTTCACTGCTTCATGGCTAGTTGCAGTGACGGTTTTAGGCGTGTTGCCTTCCTCAAACCAAATACATAAAAAGTGTGTACTCAACCACATTTAAAACCATATACTTTCACAAAGACATAGAAAACTAAATACCCATATACTTCCATCTAGACATAGAAAAAGACTGACTTGCTTTCAATTTCATATCGTCAGAAGTGCCAGGTATAAATGAACTGGAACTGGAACCAAAATTTTCATTGATAATTGTACATATGGCTGTAAAAATTCGTAAGATCATACAACTGTTTCTAGGTTTTTTATTAGTTACTTTTGATGTCATTGTTCTGCATACTTCCACACTGTGGTCGGTAACGTTATCTTAGCTAATTTGCAATGCAACTGTATCATTTAAATATACACATGAAATTGGTCAAGTGACCCGTTGTATCACCACAGTGTGATTTAGAATACTGTATGTATACTTTATACCAAGAAAAAACACACAAACGTCCCTATATCTTAATGTCTTAATGTCGAAGAGGACTAAATACCTCACTCAGGCCAAGTGCATTCTGGAAATGTTAACAGATCATGCTTCGAGCTCTTCAACTACATAAGCTGTGCCCTTTCTCAAAAACGATATAATTTTCACTATACCACAGTAGCAACAATCAATTCCTCTCAATATACTTCTATTTGGACCACAAATCATATAAAAAAAGGTTTATTAAAAATTAGGAAAAAAAACTGAAATACATTACATAGTCAATCCAATGTCATTAATGATATGCCTCCCAATACAAGTTGCAATCTTATTATGACACACATAAAGTTAAAGTTTTAATTTTACTTTATGTGTGTCATAATAAGATTGTAACCTGTATTGAGAGGCATACCATTAATGACATTGGATTGACTATGTAATGTATTTCAGTTTTTATTCATAATTTTAATAAACCTTTTTTATATAATTTGTGGTTCAAATAGAAGTATATTGTGAGGAATTGATTGTTGCTACTGTGGTATAGTGAAAATGATATCGTTTTTGAGAAAGGGCACAGCTTATGATGTTAAAGAGCTTGAAGCATGATCTGTTAACATTTCCAGAATACACTTGGCCTGAGTGAAGTATTTAGTCCTCTTAGACAACAAGAAATTAAGATATAGGGGCTTTTGTGTGTTTTTACTTCATATCTGTACCCCCGTCCCTTTGTTAAACATAGGGGTATCTCCCTTCCTTTTTAACTGTATACTTTATACCACCACAGTATGCAGCTCCCCTCTGTTTTGTACTAATGGTTTCCTTCCTTTTGCAATTACTGCTTGTCCTAATAGTACATACATTATTACTATGTTTATATTGATAAGATTCAACACCATTTTTCACCCCAACTGGCCATGAATAAAGCAGTGAATAGGACTTGGAGTGCCCTACTTGTACTTTCTGATAAATGAGAGGGAGCACAATTTCTTTTGAAATGTATACTGGACTTGCAATCCACAATAATGAAAAAGGCTCTTTTGGTGGAGGTAGCATAGAACCTATTTACCATATATACATTAAATAAATATTTAATTCAACATTAAGTTATTAGTGCTGTAGCATGTTTTGTTTTGTTCTAAATTTAAAATAAATATCTACAAGTAATTTACAATAATCTTTAACAAAATATTTGTCATCATGTTTTGAGTTCAATAAGCATTACTTTAGCATGGAGAGATCTTTCATCAAAATATGCACCATATTTATAAATTATTTGGAACCTTTTTTTAAATATTTTTTACCATTGTAAATAATTGAATATAATTTAACAATATTTCATGTCCCAAATTCAATTATTTTCTATTTGAGAGGTTTGCATTACCAGTGGTTGGACATGCTGTACAAAGCACAGAATCCTGCTACCTGCACCTAGTAAGCTTGAGAAAAGAGAGACCTTCCCTAACAGAGGAATAGCTGCATTTCACCATAGACTCCACACAGCCCCCACTCTATCTCCCAAAAAACATCAAAGTCATCATTAAGGCAGATGCTACACTAAATAAAGTCAACAGATGCCTTGCCAAACAGGAATGTTGACACACTGATGCCCGTGGACTCAAGGTGGGTGTCCATATCAAAGAGCCAATTTATGAGCACGTCAAGGATATCCTGTCAGCACTATAACAGCATTCCAAATCCTTTTCACTGCTTCATGGCTTGTTGCAGTGGTGCGTTTCGGCATGCTACCTTCCTCAAACTATCCAGCCACCTGTGTACTTCAAATATAAGACAAGTAAATTGTCATCCTGAATAGGCCTGTGCGGTAATTTCCGTTCCGCTTGCGGAATTTGCGGAATATGGGTAATTTCACGTTCCGCAGAGAACGCGGAATTGCCCAAAATTCTGCGTTCGGTGGCTTCGTGGAATATTTTGCTTGTTCGCATTCTCAAAATGCGTGTTCGCGAGATATTTCCCCCCGAGCACGAAAACAGCGATTGCGAACGGGAAAAAAGCATTGCGAACAAGCAATTCCGTGTGTTCACGGAATTCTGCGTGTTCGCTGAGATTTTTTACCGTTTCGCGGAGATTTGCGTAGCGCGACTACGCAAATTCCGCCCACCCCTAATCCTGAACAACCTATGCCAAGCAGTGGCGAACTTGAAAGATGAAGACCATTGAGGAATAGAAGCAATCTATAGTGCCCTGAGAGATTGTATCTAGTTTTCGTCACTCGATCAACTCATTGGGAACACCCTCAATGAGTTCCTCAATTAGCAACTGGTCAGCCACATAGACAAGCCATCGTCCCTGCATATAGCAGCTCTTCCTGAGGACATCTGGTGACATGTCAAGTTTCACTCTACGGTGCTCTTCGATCTAGCAAGTACATCATGGTCCTCATGGGCGAGTACACAAGATTTGTGATTTCATTCAACTGGCATCAAGTAGATCTGAAGCCATCATACCCTCCTTAGAAGAAATATTTGCAGGATGGGCCTCCACAAAAGCTGTGAAGACAGACAATTGAACATCAACAGTCACGGGTCCACTGCATTTGCAGCACACCTGAACTTTGGGCACTACAAAGTCACACCACTGCAGTCTAAGAGCAAATGGATGGTAGACTACTTCATGTACACACAGAAGAGAGCTGATCAAAAAGAGGCGCTAGACCAAGTGGATTGGCAATCTACATTAAACACTGTATTTCGAGCCTACAGGGAACACACGTCACAGCACCACAGGCAAATGATAGTCAACACTCATGCTATGAAGAGAAACACATTCATGGATTCCTAGCTGGACTGAGAAGGATTCCCTGAAGACCTGGTTCAAAGAAAAGTAGAAAACACAATTGAGGGACAGAGAAACTTGAACAGGTCTGTGGCTGACCATCACTGAGTGCAAAAGTCCAAAAGAAAGGAAGGTAATTGGGTTCTCATCAACATTTTAAATCAGAGAAAGAAGATGAGCATCCAATATGTAGAAACACAATCTCAAGGGACAACCAGAAAGGAAACTAAGGGCACCGCAAATATCAGTGATCAAAAAGCGACTCTCATAGTATCAGACTTCAAAAACTACATCTCCCCAGAAAGACAATGCTCATAATTAACCCAGAGCGAATTTTCAAAGGACAACAGGGGAGTGGGTGACCTCGAAACAGAGAGGCACCTTAATGTAGACATGCTGCAGCTTTGACGCTCGAACAGAACCTTCCTGAAACCATCACCACTAACTGAGGAGATATAAAGTGGTAATGACAAACACAAATCTTCAGAGGAAGGAAGTAAAACTAAGTTGGGGTGAACTTTAGTGCTGAGAAGTGTCACCAGGTTGGGCACTAGGACCCCCCCAGGACAGCAACTGACAAGCTGGACACTTGGGGGCATATTTATAAAAATTTTGCACAATGCAGCAAGACACCTTGCTGTGATGTGTTATGTAACAGGGAAACGTCAGTAATGCCCCATATTTAACACTATGTCCTTCCTATTGACAATAGAAGCAGGATTATTTTTGTGCAGGAAGGGACTTCCTGGACAAAAACAATCCTTTGAGGCATTTTTCAAACTGCAGCACAAGTAGAAAGAAGTAAAAAAAACTTGGCAAAATAAACATATGTCTTCCATTTAGGCCTCCCTCTGGGAAGACGTAGCATTTTGATGTATTCCCAGGTCTACTACTCATGGTAAATCTGGGAATTCATCAAAATCCATGAGTGGATGTGTGGGAACCCCCATGCCCCACCCATGGAACGCTTCCCTTAGACAGAGTAACCCAAAGCAGTGACTTGCGCTCCTTTGCGTTTCTCCAGATTTACCAAGCATCGCAGGGCCATGCAAGGTGGTTTTGCGGGGCTAGGGAAATCTCATCTAGATTTTGCGTCACCCTTGTGTTACCTTTTGTGGTGCAAGGGCGACACAAAACTTTGATAAATATGGGCCTCCATGTGAGTGGGGATAGGATAAGGTGGGGAGGACACAGACAGACATGGATAGAGAGGAGTGTGGGGACACGAGGCAGCAAAAAGCTGCTGCGCTAATAACATGCAATGCAAATGACCAATTTATTGAATATACCTTTGTGGAGTCACCTGTGTACATGGAAGAGACATTAAAACTGCAGATGTAGGAACCAAATACCACTAAATGCTCACTGACATGCCAGGTACCTACTTTGTAGGCATTAACATTCAGGGATAGTAAAGTTAAAGAGTCAAGGCTTACTCTTGGAGTGTGGTGTTTAGGTAAATGCCTAGTTGAGGCTTCACAAGTATCATTCACAATAAATGTAAAACAGTGTTATTCTTATGTAAAATATATAAAGCTTTTCATACCATAAAGGAAACAGGTTCAGTAACTATGACAAATGGTGGCATTCATTTTTCTTCTTAAAATAGTATCTGTTTACTCTGTACCTTCTGTGTCTGTGCTGTACAAAGATATTATCGGGGTTCTATATAGTGGGGATAATCCTGTTGAACAGCCATGGAGAAGTGTTGGTTCTGAATCTTCTTCCTGTATAGTTCCAGTGCTTAATTTGAGCCAGGGGTTTCCAGTGCTCAGCACTAGCACTTAATTCTCAACACTAGCAGCAATGACAGTCCACCACATGGTGGCGCTGGCTGATTAGTTTTGAGATAAGCACAACAACAGTGTTTAATAATTCAATATACATTCAAAATGAATAAACCTACCACCCACACCATAGCTTAGGATGGCCCGGAATAGTCCAAATTGTCACACTTGTAGGAGTACAACAATAAATAGTTAGGTTGTTACTGTTATCGGCTGCATTTGAAGGGTTAATGTTGGTGCAGGCTGCAGTAGCCTCATAAGAAGGGTCCATGCACTTACGTTTTTTAACAAATTAAACACAGTACTGTATCTGTCTTCAGTCTCCGGTTGATGATCATCACCTTGTTCCATGAAAGCTGTGAACGGGGGCTGGATTACTTTACCTATCCTTGTTAGATGTCTGAAGTCAGCTACGTGGAGGAAAGAACACAGTCGCAGGAGCTAGTGGACAGTGGTACAGCACAGTACATGGATGGCAATGCTCGGATTCCTACATACAGGAGGAAAGGTTGCAATGCAAATGCATTGGGAAGGCTCACGGTCCTCACAGTCATCAATGTTGCTTGAAGTATACCATGCATGACGATGCAGGTTGCAGGCATATAGGCTTCATTGTGTCATCAGCATCACGCCACAGAGAAGCAGTTCTGTGGAGAATGTTGATTCTCAGAGGTTGTACTGCATAGAGAATCGAGATTTTATTAAAGACTAGGAGGCTAGCATTATGCATTAAAACCTTTATTGCCACTTCCAGCCGCAACCTTAAAAGTATTCCAAAACAGAACTTAACAACTAACAATAGAATAGAACACACAGTCCAATAAAAGCTCCTTGTCAGCCATTTCCTTTCTCTTTTGTTCTCCTTCTTCTTCCCTCTTTTTCTTATCCTGTGAAGCGAGTCACACATCAAATTTCTAAAAGAAATAACAATGTAATCCTTTCACTAATAAATAAAATAAAACATTAAATTCCGTTACTAGACATAAAACAGTACCTAAATAGAAAATGTTATCATAAAATTTTAATCACAAACTTACTACATGAAACCTGCCACACCCAGGGAGGGTGGGCAGGATAATGCTAGACTCCTAGTCTTTAATAAAATCACGATTCCTTATGCAGTGCAACCTCTGAGAATCGACATTTTATGGAAAGACAGGAGGCTAGCATTATGCACGTTCAAAGCTTTGCAACACTCTGTTGGAAACATGTTCTAAAAATCAAAAATAAAATTTCCTAAAAACATCTGCATTACTCCAATCTGCCACCTTCAAGATTTCCTCCAATCTTGCCCCATTCAGATAAGGTTTACTAACCACAGCACTTCTGACAGAATGTCCTTTAAAATTTGAAAGATTCACTCCTGCTTCTTTCATAACAGACTGAACCCATCTTGCAATTGTAGCAGAATAAACCCTTTTAAAAGGTTTAACATAAGAAATCAATAGCTGATCCATTCCATGACATCTGTCCTCTTCCACTCTTGCTTCACATTCTTTTATACATTTAACAACACACAATTATGGTTTTTGATCAAAATTTGGATAGAAAACAGATTCCGACATGGTTTTTGTCCTTTTCCAAATTTCAAAGTGAACCCCATCAGGTTTGTAAAATTGTCTACTTACCTCCAAAACCTTTATATCAGACACACTTTTAATTGAGATTAAACACAATAAGGTAGCTAACTTCCAAGAAAGTTTCTTCAAAGACAATTATCTATTTCCTGGCCATGGCACCAAAATATTTAACATCAGGCTAACATCCCAAACAGTCTCATACCTAGAAATTGGGGGTCTCTTCAGACTTATACCTTTCATAACCCTACAAATCAAAGGACTTTAACAACAGATACACCATTAACCAGCGAATGACCGGCTGCAATAGCTGACCTATAACAATTTATAGTTCTGTACATAAGACCTTTTTGAAAGAGTTCAGCCCAAAAATTTGCTATCTTCACTTCATCAACTTCCACGGGATCCAAATCCCTTGCCATGCACCAACAAACCCAGACATTCCAAGCACTTTTGTATCTCTTATGAGTTCCTGGTGCCCATGATTCATTGAGTAATTCTGAAGCTGTTCCCGAAATATCTTTGAATCTTCCAGAATTCCTGAAACTCTCCAAACTAGAAGGTTGAGTGAATTCTCCTCTACCAAAGGATGATCTACTCCTTCCACCCCTACCAGCAGACCCTTGCAACACATTACCAAATAAGGAATTTCCACCACCATTTCCAGAATAGAAGGGAACCAAGCTTGCGATGTCCAAAACGGTATCACTAACACCAACTGACACTTCTGGCTCCTCACTTGGACTAGCACCCTCTGTATCTTTGCAAATGGAGGAAAGGCATAACCCCTCCTCCTTGACCAGTCCTGGGTAAATGCATCTACTGCTAATGCACCCGGATCCGGTCTCCAGCTTTAATATGCATCCAATGATATGTCAATCTGGATGCAAACAGATCCACTTCCAAAGGACCCATATATTCCTGAATCAACTGAAACACATCCTTGTTCAACATCCAATCGCTGAAATTCATCAAATTCCTTGAATTCCAATCTGCTATCCAATTCTATTTTCCTGGTAAATACTGAGCAACGAAAACAATCTTATGTTTCAAACAGAACTCCCACATTTCCATTGCTACTTCTGCTAATTTCTTTGATCTGCTTCCTCCTAACTTGTTTATATAAGTCACAGCTGTTATATTTTCTATTCTCAACAGAACTGAAGTTCCTTGAAAATGAGATCGAAACTCTGTAAAGCAAAATAACCTGCTTTCATTTCTAAACAATTGATATGATCCTCTTTTTCTTTCAAATCCCATACACCATCTGCCTCTTGTTCTGTACACGACGCTCCCTAACCTAGATTGCGCGAATCTGTTTCCAGAACATAATCCGGTTTTGTTCAAAATATCGCTCTTCCATTCTACACCTGCAAATTTACTAACCACCATTTCAATTCTTTTCGTGCTTCCTGAGAAATCCTCACCATGTCTCCATACCAACGACCCTTTAAAAGTTCCAATCTTTTCATTCTCTATAAGACCCTGTAATGGAGCAGACCAGGAAACACCGTCTGATTAGATGAAGATAAAAGGCCTAATACCTTTGCTATTTCCTTCAATCTGACCGTACCTTTCTTTGAGACAAACTTTACCTCCTTCACATTTTTTTCCTCTGGTAAAAGAAGTTGTCCTTTCACTGTGTTTACCACAAATCCCAAACACTCCAGATCCTGACTGGGATTCATAATAGATTTCTCTATATTTATCACAAAACCCAAAGAATCCAATGAATTCCTCACCATATCCCTCTGGGAAACAAGATGATCCTTTCTTTGATTTATAATCAAAATGTCGTTAAAATAAATCAAAAGACTAACACCCCTTTCTCGTAGAAAACCTACCACTGCTCTCATTACCTTGGTGAAACACCATGGAGCTGAGGCTAAACCAAAAGGAAGGCACTGAAACTGAAATAACTGAACTCTCCAACGGAACTGTAAAATTCTTTGACTTTCTTTTGCAATTGTTATTGAGAAATAACCATCCTTCAGGTCTATCTTTATTAACCAATCTCCTTCCAACAAGACATCCCTGAGAAGATTAATGCCTTCCATCTTGAAATGTCTGTATGTTACAAAAACATTCACATTTTTCAGATTTATTACAGGATGCCATCCTTTGTCCTTCTTTTCTACCACAACCAAAGTGCTTATAAAACATACAACCTCTTCGCAAATCTCTTTTATTGCTCCTTTTTCCAACATAGCTGTTATTTTGCCTGCAATCACATCCATAATCTCCTCCTTGAACACTAGCTCCCTTGGTTCTTGAACCTGATATGGAATTGTTTCAAACTCTATCTGGTAACCTGCAATAGATGAGAGTACCCATGCATCCCCTGTGATTTTCCTCCAACTCTCCATATGAAACTTCAGTCTCCCTGCCACTTTGTGGAAAGAACCAATGACTTTCTTCAAACTCACCTGTTCCTGACAAAGAAGTTTCACCTCTTCCACATGATGCTCTTGCCCTGGAAGCTCTTTGAGGATAAAATCTGCCAACACTTTTTCCCTGGGATCCTCTAAAAAAGACTCTTCTTGTAAATTGGGACTTATAGAAAGTACGGCCGAGAGAGTGCCCTATTCTCCCGGCCCTACCATATAAATTATTCTGGCCAGAAAAAACTCTCCTCATTGAATACTGTGCCTTATCCAAGGCCGTAAAGATTTGAACATATTTACTCAAACTCTTTACCATTCCTTCACCGAAGAGTAAATCATTCGCCTCTTCGCTAGATTACTTTTTTGCCAAATCCGCCAACTTTTGATTTATACGTAGCAGAACTGCCTTCCTTTTCTCTGTAATCAATGCAGCATTTGCATTTCCCAGGAAGCATACTGCGCATTGACACCATCCTCTCAATAGATTTATATCCAAATCAGTACCTTTAACATAAGATTCTTCAACCAAATCAAATGTTCTAGCCAATGGACCTAGAACGTCCAAAAGTTTGTCCTCACACTGTTTCAGAGATTCTCCAAACCTTTTCTTGGATCTCTTCCCATTTTAAAAAGGTAAGTAATTAACTCATCATCTAAATTTGGTGTCATAGTTTCTTTGTCAGCTATCACTGGGCGAGAACATTCTGCTCTCATCAATCTACGCTCTTCTTTCTCCAGACGTTTACGAATCCAATTTTTTATGTACTTTGCAACATGACTTAGGGGCCACCATTCAGAACCCTGAGGATGTCTTATCTATTTAGGGTCAAAAAGTTTCTCCCCCAATGGATCCGTCACAATACCTTTTGAATTATCTCTGCTTTTAGAACAACCATCAAAATCCTACTCAAATGAGTCCTTATAGTCCAGGTCTAAGATATACTCATCAAATTCCTCATTCTCATATGCAGGGTTAACCTATCCATCTTGTATGCCACTTAGGACACTCATTCTTTTTTATCCACTTGAGACTCCTATCTGCTCAAAATGACTTTCCAAGTTTTTTTATTTCCTCATACATTTTCCACCAGGACCCCGTACAGGCCTCTCTTCTCCTTCCGATATAGAATAGTACTCCTCATCCTCATTAACTGAAGATTTCCTTTTGCCTAAAGCTGCCCTAGCTGACTCCTCAACTAACTCTTTTAACTCTTTAGATAAGGCACCTGAAACTTTACCAACCTGACCAGATTCTTGTAAAACCTGATCCGCCATATCCAAATCACAATACTTTTCTTCTAAACCTTTAACAAACTATAAACACTCGACAAAATATTTTAATTTAATTATCATAATACTATCAAAGAACCCTAAACAACTTAAAACTATACCCAAAAATAAACCAAAGAATAATTTCTATTTTTTCAAACAATTCACAATAATAATCCTCAATTCTGATATTCTTAAATATTCCTTTCTTTCGTGACAGGAAAAATGAACTGACAACAGCTGTGCCGGTTACAAACGACACTTGAGCTAAAAATACTTCAACTTTCCTTCAAAACAGCCTCAAACTAACTAACGATGTTATCTGTAAATAATACAGATTTCTAATAAAACATACTCCTTATTTTTAACCTTTTTTATATAGAACGCTCAAAGTTTAAAATATTCAAATCACAGTATGGACTCGCAAAACCTACTGAGTCGCGTGTTGCTAAAAATGTAGAGCGTACTTCCAAATGCTCTATTTCCATTAGAAACAAACGTAAAACACAGTACGTGCCCAAATCAAAGATGGCCGCCCGTGTTAATTTTCACTTGAAATCTTTTCATGTTAATCTGCCCACATCATACGGGCGAGCTGAACCAGCACGTTCAAAACTCAGGTAACCGTTTTACTGTTCCTCATTCTAAAAACATTGTTTTTACCCTATTTTTTAAGCGATTCTATGCAAAAACAAATTCAATACCTCAAGAAAAATATTTATAACAAAATAACGGAGTACAATTAAAAATGTAAACTTTTTTTAAAATCATTATCTTATTAAACACTATATTAAATTTACAAATTGGATTATCCACACCACACAACCACAGATGAATCTAACACCACTCACATACAACATGATAACAAACTAATATGTTAAAATCTTAAACATTTAAATGCATGTACTTATCTGCCAGAAGCAGCGACAAAAGAGGAAGGAAATGGCTGACAAGAACCATTTATTGGACTGTGTGTTCTATTCTATTGTTAGTTGTTAAGTTCTGTTTTGGAATACTTTTAAGGTTGCTGCTGGAAGTGGCAATAAAGGTTTTAATGCATAATGCTAGCCTCCTGTCTTGCCATAAAAACCAGGGTGCAGACACATGGGCTTCTTTGAGTTATCAATGCTGCATGATAAAACAGTTGTGGAGCAACTACAGGGTGCAGACACATCAGCCTCACAGAATGATCAGCACCACACAAAGAAGCAGTTTTGTGGCAAATGCCTACTGCAGGCACATGGTCTACATGGGGTCATCAATGCCAAACTTTTCGAATCTGATGTAATGGCAACAGCAAGAAGAGTTACAGCTTTAGGAGCATCACTCACAAGTGAGGTAGATTGCACTGGGCAGAAGTTATTGGCTACCTTCTTGGAAGGACTGATGTTCCTTACCCATTGCGGTCTCCAAAGATAGAAGCAACAGAGTTTCTCCTGCCATTCTTGGGGTATGTGCCTTACCCGTAAAACAGACACAGCCAGGATTTCTGCTTCTGGTCCTCACCATCCTTTTCAAAGGTGTGCAGAGCTCCAAGATTTCAAAAATGAACTCTGAATGTGCTGCAGTGGTCATAAATACCATGTCTATTTTTGAAATACAAGATCCCTGTTAGGGCATTGCGGGACTGATGAACAGATGCTTTTTTTCTAGTTCAGTGGTACTCATTTCATCATCCCTGAAAGGATGAAATATGAAATTGACCCACTATGATTTGCATCTGTGACCCTAAGGTCAAATACAAAGCCCTGGGGTCCACTGAACCATGAGACCAGGGTTTATCCAGATCTGGTGGTACCTGACCCAATTCACCCAACCAGTCAGGTTCAATGCTCATGCCAAACATTTGGAACATCCCCAAAAACTCAAAGTACATATTTCTTTGAATGTTCCACATTTTCATGGCAACCAGTTTCAGGTGAAGTTGTCCTTCTGGCTTTGTGTATTCAATCTCAGTCCATGATGCAAAAAAGCACAGGATCTGAAGTGAGACATCTAGGCGCTTCTAAACTGCAGAGATATATGAGGAGTATAGGCTACAGCTGTATATTGCCCTTGTTGATTACTGTATGTAGCAGCTGATCAAGCCAGGTTGTAATCTGTATTGCTTTGCGAAACTAGGTCCAGGGCACCTAGCTATACAAACCATTACGGGAGGCTCAATGGAGGAGTACAGGATGAAGGGAGATATGCGTCAAAGGAAGAAAGAAAACCCTATCTGTAACCCTAGGAGGGCACCCTATGACTCCCAGAGTTCCAGACATATGTGATGCCAGCCCTATTATACCACTTCACATGTTATCAGGCACTATCACACCAAACAGGCTACAAATACAATTAGGAGGAATGAGGGACCCATCTATGTCCTACTACATGGGTTTACCATGGAGAGCCAGTAGGCGAGCTACCATCTGGGGTTCATGTGAAAATCAGATGCCACTGACAGTAGCAGAAACATTGAATTAAGGAGCAGGCTCACAGATGGTCAATGTAGCAGGGACTTCTCACCTTACAGCCTTCTTTCTTCCACTCAGACTTCCAGATACTACACTTGTTCAGGAGAATGTCTGGTGTCCAGGGTGAGCTTTGTAAAAACCTATCTAACGTTCCATTAGACATATCTCCCTTTTGTTGCTCAGTAAAGTCTAATTTCTGAAAGGAAATGGGACACCAAAGCAACTTCAGGTTATCTCTTTTCATGACCAACAGCCACGATAATGGCATATGGTCACCATCGATGTTGAAGGTAGTCACAAAAAAATAGTTATAGAGCCTCTTCTCTTTAATGCCCAAACTATGGCAGACTCTTCTTTTTCAAGCAGTGTAAGTCTGTTATCCAGGTAAGAGGCAAGGACTGGCGGACCTTCCAGTCTAACATGGCATGGACTTTAACCTCTTGGGCTTAGGCTTTTACTCTGCATAACCTAGCACTATTCATTCTTTTAGTCAATCTTCTTGGGAGATGAGGTGTTGTCCCCTCTTTCAGTGCTAGAACTGGGAACCCTCCTGAGGACTAAAACTAAACGTTTATGATAGCTTTGCCCTTTTATAACTCCAGTTGAAAGAGCTTTGAAAGCTGCCCTTTGTGTTTTCAATTGTTCCTTATACCCTGTTAGTTTACCCCTTCCAAGTAACAAGGCATAATATTACTCCTGGCTTTCTGCAGCTAGATACCAAGCTTTTGTCTTCCATAAGGATGGTCTTTCAAAGCCAGCAAGGGATCTGTATTTAGCGCCTGGACTAGGGTTCTGAAGAAAAAAACATTTTAAAACTAGTCTACTCAAAACGCAACACAAAGCCCATTTTCATATGATTTCATTTCAAAGATGTGTTCTAATCACTGAATTATATTTTGAAAACTATGTAGAAAATAGCTTCTGTTGACTGGTTCAGTATTTCACCAAGCAAAGATAGGAAAAAGTGTTTTTAATTATAATTATGTCTGTTCATGGGAAATGCAGCTTTACAGATTGTCTGTTTTGTAATGGTTTACTTTTGGAGAGTATTTAACTAGTATCTAGCATAGCCTACTTTTATATATTAAGTACCCAGCCTTCTAGGATCACAAAGCATAGATTTTCTACAGGATATAGGCACTAATCCTTGTCTTATGACGATGCAGTACTATTAAACTGAGGCCCAGCCATAGAACAAAAGAGCTTTCACCGGTCGTACTTTTTTGTCATTGATGTAAGTGGTGTAAATATGCACTGGAACCCAATTTTACTTCTATTCCACTGGTATAGTTCCCGCACGGACTTACAAAGGCCCTACTGGATAGTTAAATCATTGATTTTGATTAAACCAATTTGGCAGTACAAATTTATGGAGAGTGCACATGGACTGTGGCACTGAATGGCACTATCACATACCGCAGAGTCATAAAACATGCAAAAATTGGGTCCATAAAAAGTGAAAAATCAGATTTGAAAATACGCATGTCCTTTCCAGCCTGGAGCCATTCCATTCATGGGCTTTATAGTTCCGTTGATAGAACAGGAACAATTCACCCCCTCTGCTGTGACACATGTCTGTTCTATGCCCCTCTTGACTTACCAGTATCTCTCCATCAAGACAGCCAAGAACCCTTCTCATCTGCAGACCCCACCTTTGAGAGGACACACACACAGCCTACTCATTGATTCATGGCATTATGTTAACAGTACCACCATGGTTAACCATCTTAAGTTGCCTATTTTTCTCCTGGGTCAGATCTATGTCCACATCCAAGGACCAGTTCTAACCACAAGGCAACTACCATCTAGCAAAGACAACTGACAGCTGTATGTTTCCTCCCCCTGACCACTATCCATTATGGTTAAAATGTCACCTATGGTTTCCTGGGGCCTAACTAGATACATTCCATAGCCTTTCAACTCACTTCGCTCTGGGCAAACCAACAGTCTCGGTTCAGGCACAGGGCCTAAGAATCCCTTCTTGTTTGACACAACTGGGCATAGACAAGGATCCTGGAAAGTGTCTTGGGAGGGCTGCCCAGGCAAATTGTGACATTACTATGGAGGTTTTCTGGGGCTTTTCAGTCCCCCTAGTGGTCTCAGAGTGGGGGATGCAACCAGAGGCTATAGACACCTAGCTTTCATTGTACTTCCACCATCTAAAGATTGGTTCTCTGAGACTGACCTTCAGTTCAGGTCCTGTTGCCTGAGAAAGAATACTTGCCTGGCAATCCAGAATTTAAAACCTGGACACAGAACCCACATAAAGGGTGGCACACACTGGTTTTGCCATGCAGGTGTCTGTCTGGCCCAGGACTCCTGTTGCATATTCCTCTTATGGCACATGCAACACATGCATGACAGAAATGGTCTCACTGGTGCCAGTATTAGGGTCCTTTCCTATCAGAGCAGGTAACTCCTGGCACAATGGTCCTCCCACTGCAGGTGGCATCCGCCTCTTACTTTCCTCTTGAGTCTTTGAACCCTAACCTTATGATTGGTACCACCGGAGAACTGAGATGTGACAACATGTATGCTCTTACCCCTGTGGATCTCTACCTATTTTGGTAGCTCTCTACTAAGGAACCAGTGTGTAGGTAAGCAGGATACAGCCACATTTGTTGGACAATATTCCCATTTGACTCTAAGGTGACCATGTTCAAAGGGAAGTCATTCTCACCCATGGGCACTGACTAAACTAAAGGTCTGTCACTATGGGCACAGTTCTGGGGAGACCAGTCATTCCACCATGAGGGTCCATCTTGCAAGGATATCTCTTACAGAAGTGACAAGGACCCCATTATTGAGACCTCCTTGAAGAACTTCCTGGAACTGTCAGTGATCACAATTTTACCTTCTGGGTTCACCAACAACTACAACTGCAAGACACTAGGGCATGCTCTATCTTGCCTTCTGGAAAACTACTTAGCCCTTGCATAATAAAAGCTATCTCTACTGAATATCCACTAATGAATACCTTCCTGGGTCACATGGAATCTACATTCTTGCGTCCGACTGCTGACAAAGCATTTGAAATGGCTCCATCTCTAATTAGTTCATGCCTTCCTGCCTCTATAAAATTGAAGTGGATTCCCTCCACAGTCTGATGTTTGAGGTCCTAGGGTATTCTGCAGGGGCCTTGACCAGCCCCTCTAGCTATATTCCACTTCTTCCAACAATGTCAGAAAGCGGATCATTAATTCGGGAGGATGCACCGCCAGAAACCTCATAAACTACATCTGGCTAGGTCACAACACAATTCTCAGAGAATATCTGCTCAGCAACTGTTAGTAATAGCACAGCAGCAGGAAATTCCCCAGAGAATTGTGTTAAGTTGAATCAGTGCCAAACAATTTTAAAGTAATGAATACAACATAGTAAAATTCTAATCAAAATTAGAAAAATCAAGGAAAATGTATTAAGATAACAAACACTAAAAATTGTATGAGGGGGACATATAATTTGTTTAACATTTGAGGCAAAAAGAACCAAGAAAACACAAAGCACCAATCAGAAGCCACAGTTTGCAGGTGACCAGGACCTGCGCACTATTTCAGTCTGACTTCGATGGAGTGGAGGTCGGATAAACCAAGAGGATTTGACAATGTTTTGACCTTTTGACTTGATCAATATTTGACTCTTCAGCAGGGAAAGGCAAGAAGCTGAAGCATGTGAGAGTCCCTCGAAGTGAGAAACATTGTCACTGAGCTCCTGATAAAAGCTTCAGTTTTCATATGAAAACCTCTACAGGGGATAAAGGAAGATTTTATCATCTCCATCGTCTCTTGGACCCTGAATATATTTCCCACTTCACCTAGATCTAAGGCCTTTCTACTCAGTCACTTTATTTGTTTTTTAAATCCGCTAGCCGCATAAGGCTGGACAATGTAGCTGGGTAGAGCTCCATGAAGGCAGATTCCTTCCCTGTGAAGTTGAAGCAAAAACATCTGAGCAGGACAAACCTGGATGTCTTACCTGTTGAGTATGCACCCTGTCTGGGAAACCCTCAGCATCTTGTGCCAGTCCTCCAGAGGGGGGAAGCAATGACCAAGTTTCAAATTTCTTAGATGTTGCGAAAAATCCTCTTGCTGTTTAAAGAATGGATTTATTGCTACTTGGATTGCCCCTCTGTCTTTGGGAGTCCCAAAGGTTTCTTGCTGATATATATAATTTTCAAACGTTTTGACAAAAAGACATATGTTGATATGCACACTTGATGCTCACATTTTGTCTTATACTACCAAAAAGACTATAATACTTTTCACCTAACCTGAAAAAGACACCTCAAAATGGAAAGACCACCAGGCAAAAATAATGTGTGAACTCGGTTCAGCAGTTTTGGGGTTATTGCTTGTACAAAAGTTTCCTGAGGGGAAACTAATTTTAGGTCCTCCAAAATCATATTTCTCAAGTTTGATGCAGATTGGTCAATGTGCTTAAAAGTTATTGAGGGTACAAAAATTGGATTTTAACCCTAGCTAGAGATGCCTCACTAATATGTATATCTAAGTAGAAAACGAATAGAATAAGATACTGAGCAAGGAAAAGTAGGAAAAGAGACAGAAAGAAAACAGACAAAGAGAGAAAGGGAGAACATATAGAGACAGAGAAAATGAAGTGTGCAATCTATCATAGTTAATGCTCTCATAATGACCAAATACCCGAGGTGAGAGGACTAGAACAGACTACACCTCTGCTATGTGAAATATAAACAGTTGATATGTAATTTCGGTAGTCTCTTTTTTTTTTTTTTTTTTTTTATTGAAAGTTTTTCTGGTGTCGACATTAATCTGTACAATACAGAGAAAAATTATCGATCTTATTCACTCCAATATACACAGTATTCCAATTCATCAAAACAGGTAACCAGTAATGGAATATATACACATTCTTCTACTACCAAACAAAGTGAAAAAATTGCATAACACAAGATCAGAGAATAACCACTCCAGGAATCATCAGTTTGATCTTCTCCAACTATCGAGAGGGGCCCACATATTCCTACCCATATCCCTTACCCTTTCCCCTTTTAGGTCATATAGGCAAGACTCAATATTATGTATCGCAAGGAGCCTTGCAATCCACATTTGAAAGGTGGGCGGGGAAGGATCTTTCCATCCTGTTGAGATAAGGATGCGCAACACAGCTACCGAAACAAAAACCAATGCTTCTGCCGTGTTGGACAGTTCGGCTTTGCTATCTATACCTACCACCACCTGTGTAGAGGATAAAACAATTCTGCATTTTAACAATCCAGCCAAAAAATCTGAAATTTCCCTGAGTATCAAGGATAGCTTGTCGCACTCAAAAAACATATGTAGTAAGTCTGCAGGGCCAGTCTGGCACCTAGGACACTTATCATTCTCCACCAATCCCCACGAGAACAATTTAGCTGGAGTAAAATACAAATTAAACAATGTTTTGAAGTGCTGGGCCCTTAAATTAGATGAACGTAGCAATTTCTTGTTTAATATAAGAGCTAAATCAAGATCCACATCCGGATCGTCTAACTTAATGGATAATGAATGTTCAGTTTTTTCCAAGTCATCCTGTATACCTACCATAAGATGATTATAGGTGTGTTTAATTTTATTTCCCCCATTCCCTAAATAGTCCAACAAAGGACAACATGTTATTGCCGTGATTCTCGGTCTCATGGCCCTTAACAACTGGGATAGCTGACTATAGAGCAGCCAGTGAGTTGGTGGGACCCCGTATTTGAGCTGAATTACATCAAACCCAACAACCGCTCCTCCTTCCCACACATCCCCAATGGTCCTTATTCCCTGCTCTTTCCAAAATTGACAGTGCGTACCTATATCCAAATATGGGAACAGATTAGAATTCCATAAAGACAAATATGTATTAGTCTTGGGAATCTGTAGCAGCTTTTGAATAGCTTTCCACATCCCCCATACCCCGCTCACAATCTTGAGCCTAACCTTTTTATAGTATCTGCGGTCGACCTCCCTCAAAAGTAGCCCTACAGCCTTCTTCCCCAATAAAAGCTCGAATATAGTTGGGGGGTCCTGACTGTCTCCCTGAATCCCTGGTAGATTACCATTTAGTTGATATAAGATTGATATTTGGGCTAACTGGGAAGAGTAATGGTATAGTCGAAGGTTTGGGAGGGTCATTCCGCCTCTATCATGCGGGAGTGACATAAGCATCATAGATCGTCTTATTTTCCCATATTGCCATATAAACCTATTGAAGATTGCTTCCAACTTCTTCAATAGTTTTTCCTCCAACAGGAGGGGAATGGCACGAAACAAATAAAGAACCTTGGGAAACATTGCCATTTTGAGAACGTTCACCCTCCCAACCAAGGAGAGGTGTAAAACGTCTATTCTTTTTAACTCCGTTTCGATCGAGCCTATAAGGGGACAGTAATTTCGGTAGTCTCACTGTCACTGACTTTCTGCCTTGATTTGAGGCAGTCTCCGAAAAGTAACGAAAAGCCTGGAATTACACCTCTTTTGCCATGCATAGGAACTGGACCATAAATACCTTTCTCTATTACTATGCTTTCCATGCTTTCCACATCCCTGTCTTTTTAAAACATGCTTTCCTTGTTCTATACTCTGAAGAAGTTCTCAGGCTGAGGAATCAGTGGTCATAAACAAATAATTAATACACTATGTTACCTAGCAGCTGTAGTGTGCACAACTGACTCTAGTGCCACATTGGATATTTGGCTTAAGAGGTGTGTGGTTGTAGTACGGCCTGTTTGAGAAGAGGTGGGGGGTGCTAAGGTCCTGCTCCTACTGGTATGCATGGAAACGATTATACATATATGTTAAAGGGAAAGTGTTTCCCGTGCAGCATTTGTTCTTTGTGTCTAGATGAAACATAGGCACCAGGTGGGTGTGTGATCCCAGGATCTGTAAATTAATAACAGACTGAAGGGTTCTAAGGGAGCCACAGAAGCAGAAATGGCATAACCCGAGGAAACCTGCCAATGATCCCTTTCTTCTGCCACATCTTGACCCTAATTGTATGTGCACCTGGAGTGATTTTTTCCTATTCCAGCACTGACTGACAAACATTAAGCTAGTCCGTGGGGTCCACCCTGAAGCGGTGGGGGACATACCCAAGTGATGCTAAAGTAATCAGGTATTTTGAAATCAGCTCCGTAACGGGAGGCGTACAATTTACCAGTTTAGGTGAAATTAAGGGATTGGAAAATGTGTATGAATATTAGTAATCCTCTGGTAGGAATCTAGCCAGATCACAGCAGATAGGAGGAGGATGATGGCAGGGTGCAAGGTTACAGGGAAAGGTAAGGGATAGAGACACAGCAGGGTTCTGGCCTTGTGCTTTTCTACTCAGCCCTCAGAGGCCCACCGAGGGAAGTCACCACTGGAAGACATCATCCACCTCTCTGATCTTCACCTGGACAAGTGAACAAAAAAGAGAGCTAAAGAAACAACTCAGCAGATTATGAAAACTGACTTGTGATGAAACATTCGCTGCCAGTTTGGGCTTATTGTGTTCTAAACAAAGATAAAATGCAGTGGAGCAACAATTCAGTTACACAGAAAAAACACTAGACACAGGTTACCGTTTGTGCCTTAGTCCCACACCTGCTCGATTTTAGGGGAACAATGGAACAGACGTTAAAACCTGAGAGGGTCCTGGGGTTTGATAGCTCAACATCTTTTTAGGTACCTTTCTTGATTTAGTTCTTTCTTTGTGTGGCAGATATCCCATTGCATCCACTTCCCTTCTAATATTCTCTCCTTTTCCTCTCCTATTCCTTTTCTTTCCTTCTTCATTCTTCCCCTCGCTGAGGTATTTTATTTACCATGCAATCCATATTCTGTTATACACGACTTAACTGAGCCATATGACATTTTTTTAAATCTGTTCCATCCTCTTTGGGATTATAATTAACACTCGAAGAATTTGTATATTTGTCATTGGGCTTGATATATAACTGATCTTTTTTATATTATAACCTTTCACATTTTTCATCAAAATCCAGATAGTGCTTGTCTACATCAATGTATGATTTTTATGTACCGCTATTGATTTGAAACTGTATTTCTTTTATCTAAATTCAATAAAATATTTGAACACAAAAAAAGCTGAAAGGGTCCCCCTTCTGTACCGTCACTCTGCTTGATTAAATGAAATACACTGATGTGTTAAACATTTCAAGAACATTTATATTTTCTTTTTCTCAGGATGGCTGAGCCGGCAGAATGTGCTGGAATAGTATCGTTTCTCTGTTCTGCAGATGCTTCATTCATCAGTGGAGAGAACATCGTAGTTGCCGGAGGAGGACTTTCCAGGCTCTGAGTGTGACAGTGTGCCAGACTGATGATGCATGCCTCAGGAAATGATTTTGCCTGTTCAATTAACTTCTAATACCATCCTCTTTGTATATTCTTTAAAGTATTTACTCTATTACTTCGCCAAGCTATTACAATATGCTGCAAACTGGTGTGCAGACTGCCACAACATAGAAAAGGCGCTATTAGTGGACCGGAGCAAGGGAACAGACCTACCAAGGTATCTGATGATGGCGACGCTGGTCCCTAGGGACTGCCCATATGCAATCCGGCAAGTAACAACGGTCTGGGAGCAAGCTGTTACCCGAGCTATTCGCAGGGCACCATACACTAATTTACTCCCATTGCAGTGGCTACAGGGGTTCCTCCAAATCCAATCAGGGATGGATATCTCAAAATGGTATGAAGGGGGATGCATGACAGCTGGGGATTTATACATAAATGGGACATCTTTGACATACAATAAAGCAATGTAGTGGTTCAAAATCACTAAAGGCCACTTCCTACAGTACACAAAAATATCTCACACAGTTCGCGAAATATGGTCCACATTTCCAAATGACCCAATAGAGTCACACACACTAGCATTACTACTTAATCCAGGGTCTGCAAGAGGCCTAATTTCCCGCATCTATAAGGCCCTCAAGGAAGACCACACAGTTGAGACATCCTAAACCAAACACAGATGGTGAGTGGATCTAAGGTACCACTCACAGAAGGGGAGTAGAAAAAAAGCTTTTGCACAGGTGCGAGAGGACGCTGCCATATGTTGTTGTTCTTAGTTCTCCTTTCTTTTGTTCTTTCTCTTTTATACTGTTATGTAAAATTGCATTCCCACTGCAATGAATATTGATGCACATACTTGTACATGGATGGGCAACCTAAGTACACCTCGCCGAGAGTATACGCTCATAGTTGCCACTCAATAACGGGGGGGGGGGGGCACTTCAGCAATATGCCAAGATGTAAACCGCATAAATTGACTTATGTGCAGAATATGTAACTTGTAAGATGTAAAAGTTCTGTGACAATACTGCAGCGTTGCAATAAAAATAAGTTAAAAAAAAAGAAAAAGTATTGACTTTCTTCCAATGTACCAGTGCAGCCCTTAATACAGTTTGGTTCTGCAATTAATCATGGTGAATGATGCTGTGCCACTTGAGCAGGGATCCAAGAAGTCTTCCTCAGATGTTGTATTTGCACCTTCCCTGCAGAGTGACACAAGAGACATTTAGTAGTATTTGTGGCAATTATATGATTACTTCCTTCCCGGTTTAATTTCTTTCTCATGAATTGCCTTAATTTGAAGTAAAGCAAACACAAGGAGATGATGGACGGAGCGCTGAAATTTTCTGACACCCACCCCCAGTCACAGATCTGGGTTGACTCCATCATCGTTCTTTAGCTCACTTCGCCACCCCAATTCAGACCCAGCCATATGAAAAATCAGTTTTGACCCTGTGCCTTATGGGTACAGTCCAGTCCAAACTGCAAAGCCAGGTCTTACCTGGACCGAAACAAACATTTTGGGACCAGTTTCAGGATAACACCCCTCATCAGCCAGGCTAGCTTGAATCCAGTGGCAAAGTGAGGAAGGGATCCACGTCTGGGAATACCCTGCCAACTTAGGGCGAACAAAGCAAACACAAGGCGATGATGGACGGAGCTCTGACATTTTTTAGACACCCACCCCAGTCACAGATCTGGGTTGAATCCATCATCGTTCTTTAGCTCACTTCGCCACCTCCGTTCAGACCTAGCCACATACAAATCAGTCTTGACCCTGTGCCTCATGGGTACAGTCCAACCCGAACTGCCCAGCCAGGTATTCCCTTGACTGGAAACAAGCATCCTGGGACCGGTTTCGGGGTAACACCCCATATCAGCCAGGCTAACTTGAATCCAGTGGCAACGTGAACAAGGAACCCACATCTGGGCATACCCTGACAACTTAGGGCGAAGAAAGCAAACACAAGGAGAAGATGGACAAAGCACTGGAACTTTCCAGACACCCACCCCCAGTCACAGATCTGGGTTGAATCCATCATTGTTATTTAGCTCACTTTGCCACCCCAGTTCAGACCCAGCCATAGGCAATTCAGTCCTGACCCCGTACCTCATGGGTACAGTTCAGCCCGAACTGCCAAGCCAGATGTGTTTCATCAGGAGTATGTACATAACAGAATCTCTGTAAATTATAACAAACACAATGTATGACTCTTCTTAAATTGTAAGCATGCCATTGATTTAGAGCAATTTCCCAATAAAGAATTGGTATAGCTAGGCACTGGCTATAGGTGAACTGGCTCACCAAAAGACCAATTACCTGCTCAAATGGTCAGATGCTTAGCTTGTGCCCTCTTGTGGTCAGGCAGAGCCACACATGGGAAGATCCCACCATCACATTGTTTGGCGTCACCTTCACTAGATTAGGCACTGCCTTTTCATAATTAGGCACCACTCTCAAATAATTTGACTCTGTCCTCTCATGATTAGATGAAGACCAAACAAGATTTTGTCCTGCTCTTTCACAGGTAGGCAAAACGCTCACATGATAAGGCTATGCCCTCATATGGTTAGGCACGACCCTCATGAGAATAGGCTCCGCCTGTTGACAATGGGGCACCACGCTAACCTGATTAGGTTCTGTCTTCTTGTGTTTAGGCTCTACCATCATATGATTAGGCTCTGCCCTCTTACAGTTAGGTACCACACTCATAGGATTAGGCTCAACCTTCTTTAAGTTAGACACACCTTAACACAATTATCAGCCTCCCTAACCTGTTTAGGCCTTGCCTTCTAATGATTAGACTCTGTCGGCTCATGTCTGGGCACTGCTCTCATGTAATTAGGGACACACTGTCTTCTCCTGATTATCCTCTGACTTCTCAAGGCTAGGTGGTACCCACAAATGATAAGGCCCTACACTCTAATGGCTAGTCACCTCTCACTTTAGTAGGTCATCCATGAACTGTTAGGCATTGCACTCACACGATGAGGCTCTACCTTCTCATAGTTAGGCACCAATCTTGCATGAGTAGGCTCTGCCCTTTCATTGTGAGGCATCACCCTCATCTCAAATAATTAAGCAATTTACTGACATGATGACACTTCCATCAAATAAGCCTGCACTGTGTTGATAACTATCTCAGAAGTACATTCACCTTTATTGTATTAAAGAATAAGGGATATGAAGTCACTTGGCCTCTAACCATTAGCCAAAATCAATTAAACCTCCATGGAGACTGTGACTCTTTCTTTGCACCAACATCAATTAAACCTCCATGGAGACTGTGACTCTTTCTTTGCATTCATCTTTTTGATATGTGTTTCCCTTCTAAGTTATACATGCCTATTTAAGTGTGTAAACATTATATTCATACAGTGAGGACCCCAACTTCTCAATCTACCAATGTTCTCCAGGGTTTGGGGAGAGCATGATATTTGTAAAAAAACAAACAAATGTATTTGTTAGTTGCAGAGCCTCTGCATGTTTGTATTATGTTGTTTCTCACTTATGCCATCTACTAGGAGTTAGATCATTTGTATTTTTTTCCATGGCTAAAATTGTTTGGAAACACTTATTGTGCAATGGATTAGTATCTAGCCTGATCTCCTATGCTTACCAGCCAAAGTTAGGATAACAAGCCCAACAATGCATGGTGACCGGTTATGTGACAAAAGATGCCATACTTGCTTAAACCTACTGAAGATGTACCTTCATGCCAGCACAAAATCTATGTGTTAATTGAGTCAACTTACTTTCAAACAGACATTTTCTCAGCACTCCCACCCTTCTCAAATACTCATGGCCCATCTATCGTACTTTCTGCAATGCCCTTGGACAACACTCAATAATTCAGTCCTTGATTTTGCTGTCTTTTCACTGAATATTTCTAATATTTGAGTTCCTTTGGTGACTCTTTTTGAACTTAACACGTTTTCTTTTTCTCGTGTCCAAGATCATTTCAATTTCCTCCATCTGAATCCCCACTTTCCCTATTGACCCTGGCTGAGTAATTGTCACTCCACTGTTCTGCATTCAGTGGCTTTGCTATGCCAGGCTACCAAGGTACAGCTGAGTCTAACAACATTTAAAAAGATCTAGCAACATTTAAAAAGAGGGAGAAATAACATCCTTTTCTAAGAAACTGCTCCCTTTTGAATAGATCACAATAAAATCACTTATCCGTCCTTTTGAAGGAACAGGATCCCATGAAACATATATTCAAGCCCAATGTACCTCACTTTAGGGATTGGGCTCTGAGCCGTAGAAGAAGGCCACACTGACCTCAATAATTCCTGCTTTACCAATTGCAACATGCTAACTTTAGTACGGGATCCCTGTGTGGCACTGTTTTTCAGTCTAGCTTTGATACTGAATCCCATGAATTACACTAACAATGAGGCTAAACTGTTAATAGTTACATTGAACATTCATAAGGTCATGCAGAAATAAGGCATTTGACAGTTTTATATTTATTTAGGGTTTTTATTAATGACTACACACCACCTAGACTACCAAAAAGTATTGACCAATGAAAGGAAGAAAAAAGTAAGAAAAACTAAAGTTTTGAATGGAGTTGGAGTCCAGCCATATGGGTAGGCTGAACATAGATCTGGCATTCTTCCTTCCCCCACAAGCGATGTAAAACTTAATTTGAAGTCTGTTTGAAATGTTTGTTTTTCGAAGTTTCCTGAACTAGTTTCCCTTTTGAGTCAAGGGCTAATGACTGGATGTGATTCTGGCCTCTCAAGGATCCTCCACTGTATTTCAGTCTCTAAACATGTTGTGGGATCCAAGGAGGATCACAAGTTCTTAGCTGGACTGAAGAGATGTCTCAAATCCTAAAGGTCCATCATTCCCTTTGGTATCGCTTTGTTCGCCCTAAGTTGGCAGGGTATGCCCAGACGTGGGTCCCATGCTCACTTTGCCACTGGATTCAAGATAGCCTGGCTGATGAGGGTTAGGAACCTGAAACTGGTCCCAGGATGCTTGTTTCCGGTCCAGGGAAGACATGGCTTGGCAGTTCGGGCTGGACTGTTCCCATGAGGCACAGGGTCAGACTGATTTGCATATGGCCATGTCTGAACTGGGGTGGTGGAGTGAGCTAAAGAATGATGATTGATTAAACCCAGATCAATTGACTGGGGGTGAGTGTTTGATTTGCTCCGTCCATCATCCCCTTTGGTAAATTCTAAAGGTAGCCAGGACCTATGCTCCAGAAAGCTCTGTGTATAATGCACAATGTTTAAACTAAGTCAGTGAAGAGCTTTCACTGCTGGCTTGATATGGTCCTGTTTTCTTGAATGCAGGCTCATTATGGTTGCCTTATTTTTCACTCTCTACAATCTGGCAAAGCAATTGTTTGCTTGGCCCCTGTAGGCAATAATGAAGCAACACAATAGGGCTATTAACAAAGTGCATGCAAGCTCAATGCAGTGGTAGGTTTTAAGGAGTGGAAGAATGTTGTGTAGGAAGGAGAACTGAATGGAAGTTTCACTGACCACTGTGTTGATTTTAGGATAAAGTTGAGACACACATGAAAAATGATCCACAGATTTCTGGTTGGTTAAGAAGAGACGGGACTCATCTGAACTGTTCCAAAACCTCAGCCCTCACTCTTGAAGATTGGATGGACAGCATGGCACAGGCGTCAGCACATGAGCACCTTATCTACAGGTTGAACAACCAATTATAACTCTTCTTGGACATATGAGGTTGCTTTCTGAATTACCACCACTGACCTCGTTCAACGTATTTCTTGATCTACCTGAGGAAGTCCACTTTCCCCCTGTTTACCCATAGATCTTACTGATCAGCGGGGAATGTACACAATCCTATTTGGTTTGTTTCCTTATTATTACACTGTCGTTTTTCTGTTTATATGTCTTGCACATGCATAGCAGAAAAAAATTATGTGATGATGAAACGGTTCTGATATTCAGACCACTTAATAAAAAATTATTTAAACAGGAATGAAAGATGGGGCGTGTGGCCAGGCTGGAGGGATGATGGCATGGTACGGTATTGCAACCTCATGTGTTGGACCGATAGGGGCTCCTGTGGTATGAGTGAGCCAGGATACTTTGTGATAACCAAAACTGGCTATTTTGTTAAATTACTTTGAATCACAATTTCTGAAATGTGTTGAAAAAAGCAACATATAAAAGGATTTAGGTCTCAGATTATGAAGGTCAATACACAGTTTTTATTTGAGCTAAAGTAAGGAATGCATTAAACTAAGGCTCAGATTTATTAAGATTTGCGTCAGGTTGGCTATGGCAGCAACTGAACTCAGAAGGTTGCTCCGGGGCTGTCTATCTACTTCAGGTATTGTGGGTGAGGTATGGTTGGGATCCGGGTCCATAAGGGTAAGCTACAGACCCCCACCACTACTAGAAGACTCTGTGTTTAAGTTAAGTTTGGATGGGAGCTAGTTTTAGAGTATCTGTCCTGTGGAGGGGGAGTTGGGGGTTTAGTTTGCTTAAAGGGCTGTCCTTTGGGGCCAGGCGTGTCACATGGGGGGAATCAGTGGGAGCGAAGTCCAATCAGCGCAATGACTCCCCCCCCTAGATTTAAAATGTATGTCTTGGAATATACGGGATGCACTCAATGCTGCGATGCCATAAAATACATGCGTATCTGGTTCGTAGGAGGGTTCAAATTGCGCTGCTTCAAGAGACCCACATAGTGGCAATAGAAGGGGCTGCACTTTAACGTCCATGGAGAGGTCAGGTATTTTACACCAACTATTCTGCATTCGCCAGGTGGGTACTTATCTGGGTGAGGGTGGGTGTACCCTTTCAGTGCACGAATCACATTGTGGATTCGGAGGGGTGCATCACCTAGGCTCGTAACTCTGTATAATGAGGCAAAACAAGTGGGGCATCCGCCTGAGTCGAAAAGGGAAGAAGTTATCGTTCCGCTGCTTAAGCCAGGGAAACCAGCCTGGGACAGGACGGCATACCGTCCGCTTTCCATGCTTAACCTAGACTACAAGATCCTGAGCCGCATTCTAGTCACCGCCTCCTTCCTTATATGACAACACTAGTACACAAAGACCAGGCGGGGTTTATCCCCAGCAGAAACATGGTTATGAATACCCGACCGCTCTTGCAGGTGTTGGAAGTGGATTCTTATCAGAAAGAAGAGGCGACCATTTTGCAGTGGACATTGAAAAGGCATTCAATACCCTCGAATGGCCTTATTTGTTTCACGTGATGCGGAAATCTGGGTTAGGAGATGCATTTGTGGGATGGACAGCTCTTTTATATAAACATTCAACTGCCAGGGTTAAAACGGGAGGGCTAATATCTGATGCCTGTACAGTTGGCCGAGGGACGAGACAGGTGTGCCCACTCTCTCCCCTCTTTTTCGTTTTGGCCATGGAGCTGCTTGCAGCCCAAGCTGGGACAGGTCAATATTATCAGGGCCTCAACGTATCAGGGTGAGTTCATCATATTGCGTTCTACGCAGATGACTTGCTCATGTTTCTGGCAAACTCGGGCGATGCCCTTGGCGGAGCTAAGGAGTTACTGCAAGAACTCAGAAGGGTGGCAGGGCTCAGAGTAAACTGGGCAAAGTCTTGCCTCTTCCCTACAAAGGCAAATAGAGTAGACCCACAAGAGACTGAAGGAGTGAGATGAGAAGACCTTTGCTTGCCATACCTAGGTACACACATTTATCATACTCAGGGCGATCTATTGGAGGGCAACATAGGGAGAGCCATAAGGGGAGCAAAAAACAATTTCGACTTCGGGGGAACTGATGGTGGCTGGCCGAGTTGCCCTTCTTAAAATGGCGAGACTCCCTAAGCTTTTGTATTATTTTGGGACATTGCCAATCTGGATACCAGCAAGATTCTTTGCTCAGCTCAAGACAATGATATTGGGTTTCCTGTGAAGAACTGGTAGAAGGAGAGTAGCGCTCGTGGTACTTATGAGGCCAAGATCGGAGGGAGGGTTGGCTGTTTGTGATTTCGAAGCCTATTACCTGGCGACACAATTACAATGGCTCATGAGGTGGGTGGGGACCCGGGTTAGGGGGACAGCGGAGTTGAGGGATGATTCTCCGAACCTACGACTGCTATCTCAAATTATACTGAGGCTCCCAATATGAGCTATTTTTTTCCCTTCGGAGTTACAAATGGCCCGTAAGTGCTGGAATAGGAGCCTGAGATGGATGCAAATTAAATGCCCTTATGCCCCGAAAATCCCATGCTTTTGTGTGAGGCCTTACCCCATGGAGGAAATTGGCGTGGGCTGGAGGGTTGGAGAGAGTTGGGGTTATTTACAATAGGAAAATTATATGAGGGAAGTACCATGATCCCATTCAATGATCTCCAGGAGAGGTACGACTTGCCCGGCCGAGATTTCTTATTGCACTAATCACTCACTGTGGCCATAAGACAGCACGGGGGGGAAACTCACTGAGCCGCAGACATCAATGAGATGCCAATACGTGGTGACAGCGGCGGGCCCCTTTAAAGTGGTCACATGCCTTTATAGGCACATAACCCAAGAAACATTATTGCCTCTGACTGAGTTGTGACAAAGTGGGAGGCGGACCTGCAAGAGGTTATTCCAGAAAAACATTGGGAGAACTAGTTGAAAGGGCATGGAGGAGCTCCAGGAATGCTAGATTCCAACTGGTGCTTTCTATATCATGCATAGAGCATACCTCACACCAGCCGTGTATAGTAAATATCTTGCGATCCAAACGGCAGCCTGCCCGTGCTGCAATAAGGAAGGAGCAGATTTCCAACATATGCTCTGGGAATGCCCACAAATTGGAAATTTTGGGGAAGAGGTAAGCACATTACTGACCGACGTAACTGACCTTGCCTATTGCATTGGTTCTTCCACAGACCCAAAATTAAGGTAACAAGTACATTTATAGATCTGGGATTGCTCCTAGCTAAACGAGACATCCCTATGCACTGGAAAGCAAAAAGGGGCCCTATCACAATCAAATGGAAAAAAGAGTTAGTTAAATTGACAGAATGCAAGGGGACAATCAGAATGCAAATAGCAAAAAGAACGAAGAGCGAGAGGGCAATAGAAATGGCGAGGGCGCGGGAAAAACTGGTTCTACTACTACAGAACTCAGATGATGGGAGGGATGAAGATCGAATGGAGGAGACCCCGAAGAAGAGGGTTAAACTATATACCCCAGAACGCAATGAAGGGCTGGTTACTAAGATAAACAAAGTAATACACATTCATCCCTACTAAAGGGATTGAAACGGCGCACAGGCTTGGAGAATTATTGAACGCAGTTTGGGACAACCCAGGTGCAGAAGGATAGTAAACTGATTGCAAGTGACACGCCTGGAGGGAGGGTAGGGAGGAGGGTAGTTGGATGAGGGTAGCACAGGCCACAGTTTTACAGGAACTAATTGAAGCGAATCGCATGATTCAAGAACTGTACTGTATTGGTTATTTGGAGGGGTTGGAGGACTTAGCTTTGCCCATTGAAAAGACATCATTGTATTTTTTTTTTTAACTCATTGAATAAGAGGAAATTATTTTATGACACTCCTGACCAAATGATAATTGTATAATATTGAATTGTTTGCAAACTGATGCTCATGTAAAACTCTCTAAAGAGTGTTAAAAAAAAAAAAATGATTTGTTGCTGTTCCTTTCTTAACCTGTCTAGATGAGCCTCATTTAATTCTTAGCCTATGCATCTTTGCGGTGGCCTCCGGCCTGAGGGTTTATTGGGACAAGTCTCTCCTGATGCCTAGAACACCAAGATGAAATTTGGCACTCCAGTATACCCCTACACTGCCTTAGCTTTCTGTATCTCAGAATACATATTTTCTGGGAGCCGGAACTCACCTGGAGCATCGATCTTTGTCCTCAGGCTAGGAAGGCCCAAGAGGACATGACTCCTTGAGATAAGCTCCCCTAAATCTTATGGGTAAAATATATCTTTTTCAAATGAGGATCCTTCCAAGACTACTTTAAGTTCTTCAAAATTATCCTTTCCAGACTTGGTTCAACTCTTTATCTGCCAAACATATTTCCTCCGTATATGAGGGAAGGCTCTCTATGGTGGTCGTTAGCCTCTATTACTGGGTGGCTCAATGTTAGAAAAGGTAGACGGACCGGGAGGGTCGGCCGGGGTCAGGAGGAGAGGTCTCCGGGGAGAACCGTCTCCAGCGATCGTACAGACAAGTAACTTCCCCCCCACAGACAGATACCACACACGGATAAGGTTCAGTGTTCTTTATAAGCACTTCTTAAGGTACGGTTGAATGGTACAAGGAGGTCTGGACTCAGGGGTCCCCTCGATTCGAGTCTCGCAAGGTAGGAAAGGGGGTAGCGGGACAGTCTGTTTACCAGTCAGGTAGTTCGGATGAGATGATGAGCTCACAATCCTCGAGCTTGGTGGTTAGGTGGTACGGGCCGCGGTAGCGCCAGCAGGTCCCGGTGATGATGGTCGTTACAACGGGCCGCGGCAGCGCCAGCAGGTCCCAGGAAGATGGTCGATGCACGGTCCGCGGCAGCGCCAGCAGGTCCCGGTGAAGATGGTTGGTACAACGGGCCGCGGCAGCGCCAGCAGGTCCCAGGAAGATGGTCGATGTACGGTCCGCGGCAGCGCCAGCAGGTCCCGGTGAAGATGGTTGGTACAACGGGCCGCGGCAGCGCCAGCAGGTCCCAGGAAGATGGTCGATGTACGGTCCGCGGCAGCGCCAGCAGGTCCCGGTGAAGATGGAGATTGCAGAAGGCCGCGGCAGCGCCAGCAGGCAGAACGATGGGTCACAAGAGCGGGCTACGGCAGCGCCAGTAGACCGTCAAGGCTGAGTTCACTCGGTGTCTCTCGACTCCAGGATACAACTGCCTTCCTGCTCCGGAGCTGCCCCAGTTATAGGGCTGGTGCCCTTTGATGTCCGGACCCTCGCACTTGGAGGTCGGAGGGTCCGGGATGAAGGTGTCCAGACACCCAGCAGGGGGTGGAGCCAGTGCCTGGGGGAGCGGGAGGCGATCGGCACCTGGCGGGGGAGAGCCTTTGACACCTCGTCCTCCCATTGACCTGCCAAGTGGTCCGCTCACCTCCTGGGTGGATGGTGGTGCCGGGATGTCGGGGCCGGCCAGGCCCGGGGTTGGGGTCGGGGTGCGGCCACGCGGCCGCGTGGTGCAGGGCCCAAGATGGAGGCTTGACCCGGCCGGGGAAGCCGGAGGGGCTGGACCCCGTGAGGAGTAGTGGTCCGAGGGCAGGAGATCCGTCGGGAGACGGGGTACAGGTGCTTGTCGCGGGGGTATGCCTGGTGGGCCGGAGCTTGGGCCCTGTCGTGCGGGGAGGGAGCAAGCCCCCTGTGTGGCCTGTCCAACATGCGTCCCCCCCAGCTGAAGGCGGGGAGAGTCACCCATCTCCTTGGGGGCTCTCTTCGTCGAGGCGGAAAAAGCGGGACAGGCCATCCGCGTTGGCGTGGTCTTGGCCTGGTCGGTGCTCCACGGTGAAGTCCATTCCCTGCAGGGAAATGGACCAGCGCAAGAGTTTTGGGTTCTCCCCCCGCATCTGCATCAGCCATTGCAGGGGTCGATGGTCGGTTTGTACCCGGAAGTGGGTACCGAAGAGATAGGGTCGGAGCTTTTTGAGGGCCCACACTACTGCAAATGCCTCCCTCTCGATGGTGCTCCAACGCTGTTCTCGGGCCAGGAGACGTCGACTGATGAAGGCCACCGGCTGGTCATGACCTTCGGGGTTCAACTGAGAGAGGACGGCCCCGATGCCGTGGTCGGAGGCATCGGTCTGCACCACAAATTCCCGACTGTAATCGGGGGCCTGGAGCACAGGGGCGGTGCACAGGGCGGCCTTCAGCTTCTCGAAGGCCGCTTGACAATCAGGAGTCCAGTTAATCCGCTTCGGTTGGTTCTTGGACGTGAGACCCGTGAGGGGCCCCACGATGCTGCCGTAGTCCTTCACGAACCGCCGGTAGTAGCCGGTGAGCCCCAAGAAGGCTCGGACCTCGGTCTGGGTGACGGGAGGCTGCCAGGACTGGATGGCCGCAATCTTAAGTTGTAGGGGGGCCACCAGCCCGCTCCCCACTTGGTGCCCAAGGTAGGTCACAGACCCTTGGCCAATTTGGCACTTGCCGGCCTTAATGGTGAGGCCGGCCCGCTGGAGGGCTTGTAGGACCTCTTGGAGGTGACGGAGGTGGTCGGACCAGTGGCGGCTGTATACAGCGATATCGTCCAGGTAGGCAGCGCTGAACTCTTCGAGCCCCGCCAAGACCTGGTTCACAAGGCGTTGAAACGTGGCGGGGGCATTCTTCATGCCAAAGGGCATGACCTTGAATTGATAGTGGCCATCTGGGGTAGAGAAGGCTGACCGTTCCTGAGCCCTGGGTGTGAGGCCGATCTGCCAGTAGCCCGCTGTTAGGTCGAAGATACTAAGGTAGCGGGCGGCCCCCAGCCGGTCGATCAGCTCGTCTGCTCGGGGGATGGGATGAGCGTCGGTCCGGGTGACAGCGTTCAAGCCCCGGTAGTCGACGCAGAATCTCAGTTCAGGTGCGGTGCCGGGGGCAGCGGCTTTGGGAACCAATACAACCGGACTGGCCCAGGGACTGTCCGAGGGCTCGATGACCCCGATCGTGAGCATCTTGGCCACTTCCTCTTGTATGCAGGCCCGTACCCGATCTGGTACGCGGTAGGCCCGGTGTCGGACAGGGGGACTGTCCCCGGTGTCTACGTCGTGCAAACACCAAGGGGTGACCCCGGGGGTGAGGGAGAACAGGGCAGCGAACTGCAGCAGGAGGTTCCGGCAGTCCTGGCGTTGCTCCGAAGTGAGGGCGTCAGAGAGCCGGACCCCGTCCACGGAGCCGTCATTCTCCTGAGTCTTCAGAAGATCCGGGAGGGGTTCGGAGTCTTCCTCTGCCCCACTGTCCGTAGCCATCAGGAGGCTGAGTTCTGAGCGCACAAAGTGTGGTTTGAGTCGGTTGGTGTGGAGGACCCGAAGGGGGTTCCGGGAGGTCCCCATGTCGATGAGGTAAGTGACGGGGCTTTTGCGCTCGACCACTTTGAAGGGCCCCGTCCACTTATCTTGCAAGGCACATGGTTCGGTGGGGGACATCACCCATACCTGCTGACCAGGCTCGAATTCAACGGAGGAGGCATTGTGATCATACCACCTCTTCATGTCCTCCTGGCTGGCCTCGAGGTTCGCCTTGGCCATCTCCCTGAAGTGCCGGGTCTGGTTTCGTAGGGCCAGGATGTATTTGAAGACGTCTGGAGGGGTTGTTAGGGGGGCCATCTCCCAACCTTCCTTGACTAGGCTGAGGGGCCCTCGCACAGGGTGCCCGTACAGGAGTTCGAAAGGGCTAAAACCGAGGGACTTCTGGGGAACTTCCCGGTAGGCGAAGAGGAGGCACGGGAGTAGTACATCCCACTGGCGACGGAGGGGCTCTTCCAATCCCCCAATCATCCCCTTGAGAGTGCGGTTAAAACGCTCCACTAGTCCGTTCCCTTGGGGGTGATAGGGGGTCGTGAATCTGTAGGTGACCCCGCATTGTTGCCAGAGGGACTTCATGTATTTGGATATGAAATTTGTGCCTCGGTCGCTGACGACTTCTCGGGGGAAGCCTACCCGGGAGAAGATCCCCATTAGGGCCCGGCCAACCACCGGAGCTGTCACGGTCCGTAGGGGCACCGCCTCGGGGTAGCGGGTGGCATGGTCCACTAGCACTAAGATGAACCTGTGTCCTTGTGCCGTGCGGGGGTCCAGAGGCCCCACAATGTCTATCCCCACCCTCTCGAACGGGGTGGTGACCACAGGGAAGGGTTGCAGAGGGGCTTTCAGCTTCCGACCACTCTTCCCGCTGGCTTGGCATGTGGGGCAAGATCGGCAGTGGTTCAGGACGTCATTCCTCATTTTTGGCCAGAAAAAGTGGGTCACTAGGCGACTGTACGTTTTGTCCTGGCCCAGGTGTCCAGCCAGGGGGACATCGTGGGCTAAGTTGAGCAGAAAGTCTCTGAAGCGGAGAGGTACCACCAGAACTCGACCGGCCCCCAGCTCGGCGATTCTTTGCTCGCTGTAGAGCAGGTCGTTATCCCAGTAGACCCAGTGAGTTCCGGCGGCGTCCCCTGCGTTTTGGGCGCTGGCTTGTTGGCGGAGTCCCTCGAGGGAGGGACAGGTCTTTTGTTCCTGGCGGAACTGTTCTTGGGTGGGCCCCCCTTCTTGACGCCACTGAGCCAGATCCGGAAGGTCCTGGGGTTGCGCGTCCTCTTCGGTCGTCGGGTCTGGGAGGCCGGCCTCGCAGTTGCCCTCTACTGGGGCGACCGGGGGCGGAGGTGCTGGCCATTCGGGTTCTTCTGATCGGGGGGCGGCACGGGCGGCCATGGACCGGGTGGTTATGCAGGCCCAGTCCGGGAGGCCCAGCATCCCCAGGTGCTCTCTTCTCTCGACGGTGGCCCACGGGGAACTCTCGAGATCATTCCCCAGGAGGCAGTCCACGGGGGCATCGTCCCGGACCGTCACTTTCAGCAGGCCGGAGACCCCTCCCCATTCGAATGGGACGCAGGCCATTTTACACATACTCTCAGAGTTATCTGCCGAGCGGACGGGGCAGAGAATGTTCGGCAGGATCTGCTCGGGCTTCACCAGGTGACAGCGGACGGCCGTCACACTGGCGCCGGTGTCACGCAGGGCCTCGGCCCTCTGTCCATTAATGGTCACCCACTGACCGTATTTCCTGGTGTTGGCGGGTAGGGGAGCCCGCGGGACCATGTCTCTTCCCCCTAAGCACGCCAGGACCATGGCGGCCGGTTCCCACCCTTGCCGGGCCGGCTCATACTCTTCGGGTTCCTCCGATAATCGCTCTTCCCCCAGGGCGGCGGCCGCTACCTGGCGGGGCTTGGGTGTTTGGTTTAGCGGGCAGCTCGGGTCATTGGCGTAGTGGCCCAGTCGCTGGCACCGGTGGCACGTGACGTTGGCTCGGAACCCGGGCCGCAACGGGGGGTTGCCCCGGCCGGCCGGAGGCGGGGTGCTGGCCACGGGTGTTGCTGGCAAGGCGTCTCTCCCTCGACCCTGGCCCCCTCCTCCTCCCCGAGGACGGTGCTGGCCTTGGCTGCTTCTGTTCTGGTCGTGTGGCCCCTTCCGGCCCACTCGGGTGCTTTCCCATCGGTCAGCTTCGGCGGCGAGCTGCCGGGGGTCAGTCAGCTTACTGTCGAGGAGGTGCTGCCTGAGCTCGACGAAACAGTTGTTTGACAGGTGCTCCCATACCATAAGGTTGAAGAGTTGTTCGTAGGTGGTGACCTGACTCCCCTTGATCCAACCCTCGAAGGCACGGCTGAAATAGTTCACGTATTCTACCCAAGTTGTACCTGGGATCCGGGTGCAATCTCTGAACCTCTGGCGGTACATCTCGGGTGTGAGGCCGTAGCGGGTGAGGAGGGCAGCCTTCATGTGGTCGTAGGACGACATTTGGTGATCTGGGAGCTGCAGTAGGGCATCGCGACCCTCGTTGATAAACCTCCCCCAAAGTCCGGCTCCCCAATCACTCCGGTCGATCCGGTGGGAGGTCATGGCGATCTCATAGGCTTTAAACCATTGCTGTATGTCGTCTTCTCGGACATACTCGCGGACAACATCCTTGGGGATATGGACTTTTTTCTCAATTGGCCCCGGGGTGTGTGGTCGCTCAGGCACCCCCAGTTCCTTATTCTGTTTTCGCAGTTCTATCTCCGCTAGTCGGCGCTCGTGCTCGAGCGTTATTTTTTTCTCCTCCAGCTCTCTCTGTCTCTGCTTTTCTTCTCGTTCATCTCGGAGCCGCATGTGCTCGAGGTTGAGTTTCTGTTCAGCTAACTTGAGTTACCCATCCATCTTGAGTCGTGCCATCTCCAACTCGTGTAATCTGATTCTGTCTCTTTCTCGGATCTCCTCTTGTGAGAGGCCCGTTCCCCGCTCCTCGGGAGCCGTGGCGTTCCCCTCTGGTGTGATGCTGTTTCGGTCTGGTGTGACGCTGCTTTGGTCGGAGGGTCCTGCGACCCCAGTTTCTGTCCATGACTCAAGGGCGCGCTTTAGATCATCCTTGGTACTTAGGCCGGTGGTAGCAATGCCAAGTTCTATGCAAAATTGTCTTAGTTCGCGGTGGTTGTATTCTTCTAATTTCTCCATTTGGAATTTCTCGGTGGAGCTGCTATCTTTGGTCGACATCGTGTTTTTGTCGTGGGGTGAGCTACTCTCTGTACGATTACGCGTTGATTCGGATCGCGCCGCTGGCCACCAATGTTA
The DNA here is from genome assembly GCF_964204655.1 of Triturus cristatus. NCBI lineage: Eukaryota > Metazoa > Chordata > Amphibia > Caudata > Salamandridae > Triturus > Triturus cristatus. Next base: position 1,171,513,184 of record NC_140585.1, read on the forward strand.
GAAAAGGTAGACGGACCGGGAGGGTCGGCCGGGGTCAGGAGGAGAGGTCTCCGGGGAGAACCGTCTCCAGCGATCGTACAGACAAGTAACTTCCCCCCCACAGACAGATACCACACACGGATAAGGTTCAGTGTTCTTTATAAGCACTTCTTAAGGTACGGTTGAATGGTACAAGGAGGTCTGGACTCAGGGGTCCCCTCGATTCGAGTCTCGCAAGGTAGGAAAGGGGGTAGCGGGACAGTCTGTTTACCAGTCAGGTAGTTCGGATGAGATGATGAGCTCACAATCCTCGAGCTTGGTGGTTAGGTGGTACGGGCCGCGGTAGCGCCAGCAGGTCCCGGTGATGATGGTCGTTACAACGGGCCGCGGCAGCGCCAGCAGGTCCCAGGAAGATGGTCGATGCACGGTCCGCGGCAGCGCCAGCAGGTCCCGGTGAAGATGGTTGGTACAACGGGCCGCGGCAGCGCCAGCAGGTCCCAGGAAGATGGTCGATGTACGGTCCGCGGCAGCGCCAGCAGGTCCCGGTGAAGATGGTTGGTACAACGGGCCGCGGCAGCGCCAGCAGGTCCCAGGAAGATGGTCGATGTACGGTCCGCGGCAGCGCCAGCAGGTCCCGGTGAAGATGGAGATTGCAGAAGGCCGCGGCAGCGCCAGCAGGCAGAACGATGGGTCACAAGAGCGGGCTACGGCAGCGCCAGTAGACCGTCAAGGCTGAGTTCACTCGGTGTCTCTCGACTCCAGGATACAACTGCCTTCCTGCTCCGGAGCTGCCCCAGTTATAGGGCTGGTGCCCTTTGATGTCCGGACCCTCGCACTTGGAGGTCGGAGGGTCCGGGATGAAGGTGTCCAGACACCCAGCAGGGGGTGGAGCCAGTGCCTGGGGGAGCGGGAGGCGATCGGCACCTGGCGGGGGAGAGCCTTTGACACCTCGTCCTCCCATTGACCTGCCAAGTGGTCCGCTCACCTCCTGGGTGGATGGTGGTGCCGGGATGTCGGGGCCGGCCAGGCCCGGGGTTGGGGTCGGGGTCGGGGTGCGGCCACGCGGCCGCGTGGTGCAGGGCCCAAGATGGAGGCTTGACCCGGCCGGGGAAGCCGGAGGGGCTGGACCCCGTGAGGAGTAGTGGTCCGAGGGCAGGAGATCCGTGGGGTACAGGTGCTTGTCGCGGGGGTATGCCTGGTGGGCCGGAGCTTGGGCCCTGTCGTGCGGGGAGGGAGCAAGCCCCCTGTGTGGCCTGTCCAACACTCAACTATTGAACATTAATGAATGGATGCATCGGGATGAGGAGAACTAACATACCAGGGAAAATTGCCCCGCTTTGATGTGAATAAATTGATGGGTATCCTTTACCGGCACCCATTCCAACAACCCCCCAGATCTGACTCATGGTCTTCCGGGTGTGAAGGTAGGTGCGGAGGATAGGCAGGGACCGCAAAATCACATTTAAGACTTCCCTATGTGAGGGCTGATGGGTAGCTCATGTAGCGAACCTAGACGCTTTTCAGGGATGAGACTGTATTGGGATATCATGTCTGAGAGTTGTCAGGACCACCGTGTGGACTTCCAAGTGCCCACTTCCCAGTTTTGTTGTTATTCACAGCTTCAACATGCGATACTAGCATACCAGGGAGATTTGGATGAAAGTGTGGTCCACTGGTGAGACACTTGCTTATGGGTCATCCGGAGCAAGGTGGATTTTTGCAGATCTACAAGACCCTGGTGTGAAACTCCCCTGACCTGATGCGTACTTTGAGAGTGATACGGGAAGGATGGGTAAGAGCCCTGGACAAGGTCAACTAGGAAGACATGTGTTGCCGATCTAGCCGAGGCTCAGGCTCGTACAGTTTAAATATCTTCACCAGGCATATCTCACATAACATAACATTTGTATTTGTAAAGTACACGTTCATTCAAGGGTATTCTTGTACTGAATAACATATGTTTAATGTTACCTAACTCAATGGTACTCATTTTGTCGTTCTCAGAAGGATGAAAGGCTGAGTGGACCCTCTGGATTTGAACCTGTTACCATGAGGTCGAACACAGGCCCCTATAGTGGCTACATTAGTCCACTAAGCTACCAGGCCCGGCTCAGGGACCCCTTGCTATGGAAGGCTAGACCTCTGCTTCCCCTGCTGCACCATATGTCAACATCCCAGAGGGGATTTCTACCATATGGTATGGTCGTGCTCTGTTATCCACGTGTACTGGAACACTGTCATATCTACTTTAACCTGTGTGGTGGGGAAGCATAATGAGGCACACCCTAGGATTGCGCTGCTGGGCACACTGGTGGCGAAAAGAGATATAGGCAGTGAAACTCCCCTTTTTTCCCATCTATAGCGGCATGGACGAATGGTTGGACTGGTGTGCCCAGATGGAAGAAACAATATATTCGGCCAGAGGATGACCCATAAATATGACAAATTCTGGAAGAAATGGTGGACACAATACGACCTAGATGGATGAGGTTGAAATGGAACTACAGTTCAATAATGTTTATCTGTTGGATGCTACAGTGGGGGGGGGAGAGGGGGACTGGGTTGGCCCATGTAAATGCTGTTTACTCCAGTAGAGCAATAGACTATATTGTTTTCAATAGAAATAAAAATGTTTCTATAAAAAAAAGCCATGCAAATCTTGATTTGGGTCCTTTTGCATGGCTTTGTGAGAAAAATTAAGGCAAGGCCGCAGAAAGTGCTGTCTTACGTCACTTTGCATCAGGTGAGCGTTTCATGGGTGGGGAACAGACGTTCCCATTTATCCACCCATGTATTTGAATGCAAACTCATGTTTACAAAGACTACTAAACATGGGTTTGCACCTACCAGAGGCTGGCATAACAAGGAGAAATATATTTATTTCTCATTATTTCCTCTTTGCATGTGTGCTGTCTTCTGCAACACACACACAAAGAGGAAATTTCCTCAAAGGGCAGTTTTAGTGCAGGAAAAAAAAATCACCTGTTCACAATGCAGGCACCGCTGTACCATAATGGAAGGGCGCCTTCTTTGGCGCCAGGCGGCAAGTGTGCCAGCGCTGTGAGAGAGCAGAGCTGCACCATATCTTTGAAAATCTGGCGCAGTTCTCTTTCCCTTTCACTCAACACTACGCAGCAACTCCGGGGCATATCAGCAACAACCGGCGATAATTATCGCAACGCGCACTTAGCGCTAGGATAATTATCGCCGGCTATCGCCGAATTTTATCGCTGAGATAGCGTGCTATTAGCAACGCTTATCTCAAAAGCGATAAAATTCCATGCGCAAGCTGCCAATTGGGCGATTATCGCTGGAAATACAGCGATAATCGCACAACGTTTAGCGATAGCTTGCTGGTGGGGCAGGGCAGACTCAGCCATGATATTCACCTTCCATTGGATATCATGGCTAAGTCAAACTAAAAGCAGGCGTAACGAAAGTAGCGTTAACCAAGGTTAGCGCTACTTTTCTTATCGCTATGCTTGTTAGTTTGCCCATTGATAATTGGAGAAATGTCGGTTAGCGACATTTCTCCAGTTATTTTGAGCTGGAATGCCCACTTTGCATCTCATTAGAGATGCAAAGGTGGGCGTTACGGGAAAGGGCGGTAAGGCAAGGATTCACGCGATAGCGTGACCTTGCTGATATAGCGATAAAATTATAGCCGCTTTTTGGACGAAAACGGCCGCAAAAGCGGCGATAATTTTTTATTGCTTCCTTGTTCATATGCCCCCAGATTTGCTGCACTGAATTGCATGATGAGAGTAAATATGCTTGTAATTTCAGATTCCTTTGGGTGAGATATTGCTGAATTGCCGAGGCATCCATTGAAGTCAAGTACATTTCTTTCAATAAAATTAGTTTTTACTTCCAAGACACTGATCCTTTGAATAGACACCTGCAGAGTTTAGACCGGCTAAAAATGGTATCTGGAAGTGACAGAGCACTTGTTTTCTAGGACTAAAAACCTAGCAAAATGGTTTTCGCTACTGGAAGAAAAGTCTCTCCAATGCCTGATTCCATTTTGTGCCATTAACATGGAACGCAATAATGTGATCCTAGCCTACTCTCCCCTGTAGGAAATTATTTCCTGATTTAAAGATTAATTGAGAAATTTGAGTTTTTATTGAGCAATATTTGGTTAGAAAACAGATTTTATGGTGGACACCGCGCTTGAAATCCTCTAAATGGAAGCCCCATTGCCGTTTAAATAATAAATAATTGCTGCTATTTAGGCAGCCGCTGACTAAAATAACTAAGGGGCATATTATCAAGGGCTTTATCTCCGCTTTAGCGGCACTTTTCGCTGCTAAAGCGGAGATAATGCCATCGCCCTATTAACAAGGCAGCGCAAACATCCATTAGCGCATGTTTGCTGCCTTTTTAGTACCTCCTCGCTTTGCATTGCTAATAAGATGCAAAGTAGGCGTACCTTCAGGAAACAACAGGAAAATGATCGCTGACCGCACCATCGTTGTATTTACAAGCCGGCCATGAAAAAGCATAGCGATGTAAGAAACCGCGCTAAGCGCGTATATCGCCTAATACTGACGTCTGCAAAATTCTCGACTTCGCCATGTACATAATGGGAGGTGGATTGTAAGGTTACATCCACTTCTCCCTATTAACAACATTTTCCTAAGCGCTGTTCAAACATCGCTGGTTTCCATGCGATGTTGATGACAATCGCCGTATATCGCCGAATTTCACTTCACCTGTTAGCAAATCGTTGCAAATATGCCGCTAACATGGCGATGTGATCCGGCGATACACGGCGATAATGGGAAATGCGCTAGACGCGTTTAGCGATATTTATCGCTCGTTTTTGACAATATGCCCCTAAGATTATTTACTATTAGGACGGGTTTCGAGATAAGATGTTGGGAATTCAGTCGGGGATATATCCTCAGCAGGGCTGTCACGGGGAGATCTAGGCTTCGCCAACATTTATTTCCAAGCAAGCCTCGTTTTTAGTACTAATAAGGCAATTTGGTTGGCACGACCATTTGATGGCGCTCGAGGCCATGTTTCTCTTTTCCAGAAGTACATTTCAATTAATTTTTTTCAAGTATTTGAATATTTAAATGTATATTACAATTAGAAAAAATAATGGCTTTTGCTATTTTGCGAGTTTTTCTTTTTTTTAGAGTCCTAGACCTAAGAATGTGAGACACATGAATACAATTAAGGCTAGGTTGATATACTAACTAGAGTGAGAGCGCCATGAATGAGGTGTGATCTCTGAAGGACAGTTTGCTCGCTGCCAAAATGAGTAGATTGTCATTAAAAAACAGAGCTGTACCAACCGCACGTCCTGTGCCACTTGGCAAGTATGGATTCAGGGCGACTGCTACTGTGTGAGGGAGACTCCTTTAAGTTCAAGAAAACTGGAGCTGTGCGAAGTGGCAACAAATAAGATCAGTGTAGCAGGCATTGTGCAGTGTCTAATTTGTCAAAGAAAAAGGCCCAAATTTTTGCTCAGAAGCCTGGATCTGGTGCTATCTAAATTCAGGGTGCTGAACACCCAGGCTGCATAGTCTTAATTCTACCTCATGCCTCTTCAACCCACCCCAGACACTCCCTGCCCCTTTATCTAACTCTTGAAAGTTCTCGGTCATCCCTGCTTTCTCCCTTTGTATGTGTTTTTTCAGATTTTCTGTTCTTTCTTCTCTCGCCTTTTGTATTTCCTCTCTCTTGCTCTGGATTAAAGTCTGTTGAGGTAAAATAAGAGCCAAAAAGCAGTAGCAGTGGGCCCCACCTGTAACCACCAGCTCAAATTAAGCACTGGCATTGTGTACCTAGTAGTAACTTGCAGGTCAGGCAGGAGTGTGGTTCTATTACGTGGTCAGTGGGATTCTCAAAGGCACAAATACGTCACAAGGATGCCCACGGAACACTCTTTCATGAGGTAGTTAAAGTTACAACCTAGTTTCCATAGGAAAAGCGTTTTTTGATTTGCCAATATCTTTGGCGCCGTTTGACGAATCTTTGTGAATTTTCATAAAAATAGGGCCGGACCACTCACAGTTTGTGTGTTGAAAGTTTCGGGGTGATTCGTCAAGCGGGGGCCGAGAAAAAAGGGGGATCCCAAAGCACGCTTTCTCCATGTTATTTTCCATAGGAAACTTTATTACAGGCTACAGCTTGACCTGCTGAACGGAATTACACCAAATTTGGCAAGAAGGTAGGTCTTGGTTTAGAGTGTGCCCTTTTTTTAAATGGTGTATATCCATTCAGTAGTTCCTGAGAAATTTTAAAAAGAAAAATATCTATATCTGAGCACCGAGGAGGAGTCGCGAACCCTCCCGAGCACGAGCTCAATTCTGATTGGCTGCCAACACTCCAAATCAGGAAGTGGTGGCAGCCATCTTGTGACTCGGTAACCGAGTCACAAGAAAAAGGGTGAACCAAAGATAAAAAAGCGTTAAAAAAAAAGAAAAATCGTCCGAATTCACGCTGGGGTCACAAATTTGGCCGAGAAAAAAAAAAATTATGCGGGTTTTTTAAAGCCTCTGGGTGGGCCAGGTCCCGGGGGCACTCACCAATTAATTTGCGTGGGCCAGCGGGGGCCCCCACAGCCCCAGGGACCGCCACCTCCCTGGGGCTTATTAAATTGAATGCGAGGGGGCACACGGCCCCCCCGCAGCCCCAGGGACCGCCACCTCCCCGGGGCTTGTTTAATAAATGTGTGGGGGGTCCCAACCCCCCCACGCTGCCCAGGGGACCGCCACCTCCCCGGGGCAATCATGTAAATGGGCGGGACCTCACGGGCCCCACTGAGCCCCGGGGCTGCCACCCCCGGGCTATAAATAATAATTAGTGTGGGGGGCTCAAGCCCCCCCCACACTGCCCCAGGGACCACTACCTCCCCAGGGCTTTAAATACGTTGGGAGGGGGGCCGCGTGCCCCCCTCTTGGAGCCCTCAATGGCCCTGGGGACCGCCACCCCCCAGGGCCGGCTCCTGCAATGTCCCAGGGTGCCTACCCCTGGGACATTGCTGTTTGCTATGGCAGGGTGGGAGCACGGCTCCCGCCCTGCCATAGCAAACACTGCTTTGCTTCGTTGAAACAAGAGCGGGAAAACCTGCTCTCGCTTCAATAAAGCAAAGCAGGATTGCTTTTGAGCAAGGGGAGCTGCTGACATGCAGCTCCCCTTGCTCAAAAGCAATGCCGGCTCCTGCAGGAGGCAGGCAGCCTGTGAGACCATGGGGGCATTGGGGCTCCTCCCACGGTCCCCAACACAAAGGGCTGGCCCCGGGGGATGGGGTCCCCGGGGCTAATAATGGCCTCAGGAGGGGAGCCACGCAGCCCCCCTCCTTAAAAATAACAAAAAACAATTATTAAATATGTGGCCATGCCCTGGGGGATGGGGTCCCTGGGCTGAAATTGGCCTCAGGACGGGGGCCACACAACCCCCTTCCTGTTTTTTTTATTTTTTTTAATAAAAGGGGCCAGGCCCTGGGTGATTGGGTCCCCAGGACAAGAAAAATGGTAAAAGAAGGGGACCACACAGCCCCCCTTCTAAAAATAAAAAAAAGACGGCATCTCCCTGGAGGCCCCACCCCCTCCCTGCAGCACTTTGCAAAGGCGCCCCCTGGCACGTTGTAAGTTGGGGAATTAATTCCCCTTGAACACTGATGGTCCCTGGGGGCCAACTAGCCACCCAGGTACTTCCCATATGCGCCACAGAGCTGTGTTGCAGAGAGGTGGTCCGAGGCCACGCCCCTTTTTTACACCACTCTGCAAACACACCTCTTGGCGCACTGCTGGTGGGGTGATGAGGTCCTCTTATGTCCTGAGGACCTCAGGACACAAGTGGACTTCATCCCCTGAGCAGAAGTGCGCCAGGGGCTGCGTTTGCAGAGTGGTGTAAAAGGGGGCGTGGCCACCAGCTCTGTGGCACATACTGGACGTACCTGGTGGGCTAGTTGGCCCCCAGGGACCCTCAGGAATGAAGGGGACTTAATACCCTGACAGAGGGCGTATTTGTAGAGTGGTGGGGAAAGGAGGCATGGCCTTTGTCCACCTCTCAGCAAGCCCCACTGTGTGGGGCTTACTGGAGGTAAGACGTAAGCTAGTTGGACCCTATAGGGCCCCCAGCAGCAAAGGAGAGTTCAATCCTCATCCAAGAGCATGCCAGGGAGCGTGTTTGCAGAGTGGTGGGCAAAGGGGGCATGGCCTGCTATGAGAACTTAACAATCCTGTTGTGTGTGACTTACTGAAAGCAAAAGGAGGGGTAGTTGGCCCCCTCTTGTTACCTGCAGTAAGTCCAACACAGTGAGATTGCTAAGACGTCTAAGGAGTACATGCCCCCCTTTCTCCACCACTCTGCAAACACGCCCCCTGGCAGACTACAGGATGGGGGATGAAGTCTAATTTACTCCGGAGGGACTTTGGGGGCCAAGAAGCCCTCTTGGTACCTCCTCTAAGTCCTATGCAGCTGAATTCCTGAGCGCTGGTCGGAGGCCAAACACCCTTTTTCCACCACTCTGGAAACGTGACTACTACTTAAAGAAGCATCTTTCTACCCCTCTGACTTAGAGGTAGTTTTAATCCCCTGCCCTATTATGTACTAGGGCCTTGCAGAGGAGGTTATGCCAATCACATGGGTACCACAACGCATAGTGTTCCCTAGTGTATGTAGGTGTTTTCACTGTATTCTAAGGATCTTTTAGCATAGCACTGGCTCTAGGCCTGGCTAGTCAGAGTCAGTTACCACCAGTACCCATCAGCAAAAAGTTGGGGGCACAGGATGACTTTGCAACAAGGTCTCTTTCAGCTCCTCTGTTGGTTCTTTGTGCACATCTCTTTCTTCTTTCTGCACCTTTCTTCGTCTTTCTGGACTTCTGTTGCCTCTTTCTGGATTTCTCTTGCTTCTTTCTGCACCTTTATTCCTCTTTCTGTACATGTCCTACCTCTGTAGGCATAGTTAGAAATTAGCATTTAAAAAATCTTAGAAATTCACTGAAAAAAACCACAGGTTTCAGGCACGTTATAGTTAGTTGGACATTTCAGTCGTACAAAACCAGTGAAATTCAGCTGTTAGAGTTAGTTCAGCAAACTATAACTCGTGCCCCCGCAATGCACTGCTAATGACATCACATATTACATCACTCATGACATGGTCAGTGACATCACTAATGACATCACTGATGACATCGCAAATGACATCACTGATGGCATCATCCATTTGATAATCTGATGCATCTTCTCAAACCCTAATATAACCTTTTATACACCCACTCTAAATTACAGACTGCTATTCTTAAAACCATAGACATTCCAACACCAATAACTACATACCCACTCACTGATTCTTAGGTCTACACACTCATCTACTCACTCACCCATACAGTCGCTCATACTTTCGGTCACTCATCAGTACAGGACTATCATATGCACTCATACGCCTATATAGACACTCACATACTACCACTCATCCATAGAGTTACTTACACACCTAGTTAGTCATTCAAATAATTAATCACACTCCCATTTACTCACCTATACAGTTATACACACACCTCCTCGCTTACTCATACAGATACTAACACATACTTACGCTCTTATACAATCACTGATATAAGCACACACTCATCCATCCAGCCCCTCTCACAATCACTCACTCTCACATATAGTCATTTATATACTCCAACACTCACATATACTGCCTTTCACATATGTAGTTACTCACACATGTACCACTGAGACATTCATTCACTCACCAACACACCTATACACATACTTACCCACCCATACAGCCCTTTAGAGATGCACTCTTGAATCCATACACCCAGTGCATCACCCACTCACACATCTATGCACAGAGTCACATACCTCCCACCCACACAAACACTGAGGCGCACATACAGATACTCAGACAACCAATCAAAAACCCATATAGACACTCATGTAGCTATTCAACAACCCATGCAGCCATTTACACACCAACAGACAGACTGATACAGACCTTCACACAGTTTAGTTACTAACCCATGCATTCAATAAGATACGTTTAATCTCTCACTAATAGAGTCTGTCACGCACGTCCTAAATCATTGAGACACTCATATTCCCACTCATTCTTCAATACAGCTTGGCATATATCTATTAAACATATTTAAACTTTACAGAAACACACAGTCACTGGATGATGTAGTCAGTGATGTCATTTGAGATGTCATGAGTGATGTCACTGACAATGTCATGAGTGATGTAATATGTGACGTCATCAGCAGTGCATTGCGGGGGCACGAGTTATAGTTAGCTGAACTAACTATAACGTATGAATTTCACTGGTTGTGTACGACTGAAATGTCAAACTAACTATAACGTGCCTGAAACCGGTGGTTTTTTCAGGGAATTTCTAAGGTTTTTTAAATTCTAATTTCTAACTATAACGTCCCTTAAACCTATGGTTCTTTCAGTATATATATATATATATATATATATATATATATATATATATATATATATTATCTACTGGCGGTCGCCAGTAGATAGTTATAGTTAGGACCCTGTTTCCATAGGAAATCCGCAACATTCGATTTGGAATAACTTTGGCACCGGTCGACGAATCCTCGCGAAATTTTCAAAACTAATGGGGCGCTATGCTCCGCTCGTACCCTGAAAGTCTCGGGGTGATTCGTCAAGCGGGGGCTGAGAAAAAAGGGGGGTCCTAAACGCGTTTTCCCCATGCATTTTTCCATAGGACCTTTAGACACAGCTACAGCCCGAACGGCTGAACAGAATTACTTGTAATTTGGCAGAGAGGTAGTCCGCAGGTCAAGGAAGTGCCTTTTGTAGGTCTGGTGTAAATCTGTTCAGTAGTTTCTGAGAAAATAGCATTTAAATCAATATATATATATCTGTAAGCGCGCTCCGTGCGCTTACGGTAAGCTTACCGTACGCGTACGGTGACGTGCGCGAGCGCGATTCTGATTGGTTGTTAGATCAAAGTAAACATTCGAATCGGTCGAAACCAGGAAGTATCGGCCGCCATTTTCTGTCTCTCGCACTGAAAAACAAAGGTTGATAACATGAAAAGGGGGCAACGAAGAGAGTTGCAGACCCCCTAGCGTTCGTCAGGGGGTTCACAAAGGACCAAAAAGTATGAAAAATAAATTTAATAATTTTTTTTTAAAAAGCGCGGAGTGCGCGTACGGTAAGCTTACCGTACGCGTACGGTAAGCTTACCGTACGCGTACGGTAAAAAAAAAAACCAATAATTAATAATCACATTTAATATATAAATCTAAGGACCCCCAAGGGAGAAAAAAACAATTGATAATTTGTAAAAAATGGCATGGCGTGCACGGTACGAAATGCGAAGCGCACTGAGTGCCCACAGCGCGCGCACGGTGCGCGAAGCGCACCTTGCGCGCAAAAATTAACAATAAATAGATAACTTAGCATTTAAAAAACCGTACAAATTCACTGAAAAAACCATAGGTTTCACACACGTTATAGTTAGGAATTAGCATTTAAAAAACCTTGCAAATTCACTTAAAAAACCATAGGTTTCACACAAGTTAGAGTTAGCTGTACATTTCACTCGTAAAAAACCAATCAAATTCCACGTTATAGTTAGATCAGGTAACTATAACTTGCGCGACCGCAATCCACTGCTGATGACGTCACATATTACATCACTCATGACATGGTCAGTGACATCACTCATCACATCAATGATGACATCTCAAATGACACATTGTGGATTGCGGTCGCGCAAGTTATAGTTACCTGATCTAACTATAACGTGGAATTTCATTGGTTTTTTACGAGTGAAATGTACAGCTAACTATAACTTGTGTGAAACCTATGGTTTTTTAAGTGAATATATATATATATATATATATATTCACTAAAAAAAACATAGGTTTTACAGACGTTATAGTTAGGAATTAGCATTTAAAAAACCTTTGAAATTCACAAAAAAAACATAGGTTTCAGGGATGTTATAGTTAGTTGAACATTTGACTCATATAAAACCAGATACATTTGCCTGTTATTGTTAGTTGAGCTGACTATAACTGGCGCACCCGCAATGCACTGCTGATGATGTCACATATTACATCACTCATGACATGGTCAGTGACATCCCTGATGACATCACTGATGACATCTCAAATGACATCACTGATCACACGCTGCCAGGCCCTGTGTTACGTCACAGACGTACAGTATCGCACCGGGTATGCCATTCCCTTTCTTTTTTTTGTCTCAAAAGTATATCTAAATAACTTTAAACAGTATATGAGAGCACGCGAAAATCTAAATTATTTTAAACATTTAGATATTTCTAACTGTAATAAACTTATATTATGATAAATATATTTTGTGAAAATCGCGTCAGGTGCGGCCTCCTTGCGAGCTCAGTGCGCGATTGCCATGTGACCTTAAAAAAAGCATTTGATTGGTTCATAACATTTCCCATTGTAACAGTTGTACGACCCCACCTATTTTACTCGTTCTCTCTACAGCGTTTGATGAGAGACACCTCTTCTGCTTAGAAAGCTTTTTTGAAAAGTGGTTTCCTGTATACACATATCTTATACTACACACAACATGCAACGATCATCTTGATCAATATTTATGCTCTGTACATTAGCCTTCCACGTGTGATTGCCATGCATCTCAAACGCTCCATCCAAAAAACAAATATGTGTTACACGATGCCCCTGGTGTGTGTGTCTGCACATTATTGTGCTGCCTTTTGGCCTGGGTATTGCTCGCTCTAAGGAGCATCATCAGCCACGGGCAGACTGCACATCCTAGATCACATGCCATCTCATTAACGATAGTTTCCGCCCTCCCGACACATGCTACACTAATCTAAATTGCACACTCTGCGAGGTCAAAACTACAAAAGAAGCACACATAAATACACTTCCTGGCAAGGCAGGAACTGTACAACGCCCAAGTCCCCGGAATAATTATTCACACCCCTACGCTGGCATGGCATATGCAAGCCCAGCCCACGTTGCGTACGTATAAATAGGATAACCACAACGCCACACGTCCCTCTTCTTCCACACTACCTCAAATGATTTGCCGCATCCACCTCGCATATCACAATGCACAATAAAAAAATGAAATGGATCCATGAGGTGTACTCCATCCTGCCAATCAACACGGCTCTAAATTGTGAGCCCTATTGCCCGTCGTCTACGAAAGGGATCCATGAGGTATACACTCTGCTGCAATCAACACTCCATCTAAATTGTGAGCACTGCTGCCTGTAGTGTTTGCTCACACAACAATGACAGCAGGTAAGCAGAGCGGCCTGGGTACACAGGGCCTCCAATTGAGCGCGCTGCGGAGAGAGGGGTGGGGTGCTTCAGCCTAGCTGCGCAGGTCCGAGCAAATGATATTGCCATGTGTTATGATGTGAACTTTGACCTCATTCAGTCACATCTCTGTCTCATTTTAAAGGCCTGCTGGACTGTACTGAAGGCCTGAGCCAGCGGGCAGCGCTGCCCTACAGACACCTCTTCAGCGCAGTGCTGTAGGAGGGATGGGATGCATCAGTCAGTCTGTGCACATGCGAATAAGCGATATTCCCATGTGTTATGATGTGATCTTTGACCTCATTCAGTCACATCTCTGTCTCATTTTAAAAACCCTGCTATACCATAAGGGAGGCCTGAACCTACGGGCAGTGCTGCCCTACAGACACCTGTTGAGGGCGGTTCTGCGGGAGGGGTGGGGTGCATCACCCTGACTGCGCACGTGCGAAAAAGCGATGTTGCTGTGCGTAATGATGTGATCTCTGACCTCATTCAGTCACATCGGTCTAATTTTAAGGACCTGCTGAACCGTAATGTAGGCCTGAACCAGCGGGCAGCGCAGCCCTACAGACACGTGACGTTGGCTTTTAGGACACTGTAGTGAGCTCCTTACTAAGTATACATGCACACAGGCTCCCACCACTGCATCACACGTGCACATTATGCTTCTAGCATGCGCTCTGTTCCTTTGTATGGGAACGTTGGCATAACATATTATTATTTAACCTTGTGTATTCTTGTGCACTCCAACTCCTCTTTGAACCACGATTACCACGAACAGTTGGTAGATCGTACTTCAAAAATGAAGGATGCACTCAACTCCTATTTTCTATCAAGCTTGAAATAAACCTTGATTTACCTCCAGACGTTTCCACCATTAAATAATTTCTCCCTTTTCAGACATTCCATTGATTGCCACAAGAAGGGCAGAGCGGGAGCTGACCCCGCAATGATGCCCTGGCATTCTGACACCTTCCATCGTGGTATCAAGACACCGTCCCAGACCGGAGACCTGGTCTATCGGACAAACATACCCCGGACTAGGAGCTTGCACCAACATGTTGTGGGACACACCAGTGGTGGCAGGTGAGCAGTGAAGCCTCGGTGTGCAAGACCTACAATTGAGCACAGTGCGGGGAAAGAGGTTGGGGTACAGCACCCTGGGTGCACAGGTGCATGCAAGCGATTTTCCCGTAGCTAATAATGTAGGACTATATTATCAAACAACGGCGATAACATTATCACCACTTTAGCGACAGGAAACTGCCGCTAAAGCGACGATAAGGGGTTGATAATATGCCCAAAAGAACTTGAAATGAGTTATTTAATTGTGAGGGGATGTATGTAGACTATTTTGATTTTAATCAGACTAATGTATTTCTCCTGCTAAAGTGTAGGGAGTACTTTTTTTCTCTACAATCTTATTGACAGTGTGTGTGTGTGCATGTAGAAACCATTCTGTGCTAAGCATTTGTGTTTTTCATGTGTTTGCAGACAGATAACTGTGTTGTTTTTATATTTTGGTAGAATTAGAAACCAGTCATTGTTTATGAATTTGTGAAATGAGTTATGTTATGTTTCTATACTAAAATGTAGTACTACTTCTAGACCAGGGGTCTCCAACCTTTTCTATAGCGCGAGCTACTTCTGATCCGTGAAAATCATCGTGAGCTACTAAAGGCCGAGTAATGTGCAGATTATTTCCAAAGTCCCCCACACACCCAGCTTCACTAACTAGGGATAAAGAGATACTCATTTAGTGTCTGCAATGCACAATATGAAACCAGAGAGCTTATATTAGTTCCCGCTTTCCTCTCCAACACATTGTGTGCGCCTGACCTCTCCAGTAACAAGCGAAGAAGACTACAATCATAAGAAACCATGCAGACCTGCAGTGCTGTTCACAGCTGCCAGTGTACTAAAAACCATAAACTTCACATTTGCCTCTCACACTTCCTCATCCATCAAACTACTATGTTCCATAACTCTGTAACTGCGCTTCGGTGGTCATCAAGCACAACATGGAAACACTTACCACATAGAATCACAAAATAAAAATAACACAGCCTACCTACCTACATGGATTATTTAGGTAAGTGCTTCAGTGTCCTACATAAGGGTAGTAAGCACATGACGATATAAATGCTGCAATACAATTATTTTATTACATAATGCCTCCATTTTCTAAATTCTCACATGCCGGTACCTTGAAATGCCTGAGTTCATCGTGTGCGCTGTACAAAAATGCCCCCTGCCAGACAATGCATTTGCTCCATGTAATAATAACTTATGCCACATGTATGGTGCACATGAATTGCCACTTAGTTATTATTATTAATATAGCATTGTCATCATGGACGGTGGGAGTCCATCATTTCATGTTCAAAAGCTATTACTACAAATAATGCCTCTCAATGTAGTGATATGCTCTGATGTTCACGTGAAATGCTCATGCATGTAGGAGAAATAAACGCAGTGATTTTTAAAAAGACTCCATCATATTTTTGTCTGACTTTTGTGTCACTATTTGCATTATTTGCAAGTCTTTGCTCATTGAAGGTATGGGCCACTGATCCTTCACATGTCCATGCTCAGCTCTCCATGTTATTTATTGGCCCCATATACAACAGAAAAATATGGCCTCTGCAGGGGTGAGCTACTTTTTTAAATGGGATCAATTTAAAGTGAAGTGTCAAGCCTTTTATATTCATTGTGTCATATAATTAACACTTCATTTTTTTTTTAAATAAAGTACCTCTTGGACTTGGAAGTTCTTCATGAGCACAAACTGGAGTCAGGAACCTAATTTTACATTTCTCCCATAATTTCATTAAAATTTAGTGAATAGACACATAAAATGATGGTCCTGGTTCCGGTTTGTGGCCAGTAATAATCTGCAAGGTACATTATTTCTTCAAAAATAAAAGATGCCTGTGAAATGGTGCTTAATTAATAATGAAATTAAAATAGTGTTTCAAATGGATTTAAAAAAAATAATACTATATCAATTGTAAGCTTTTCATTGCATTATCCACCCACATCTGTATTACAATACAAATCACATTTTTAAACCAGACAAAGCATAACCATTATCCAAGGACTACTCCACACATGAGCAGTCATGGCTATC
The DNA here is from genome assembly GCF_964204655.1 of Triturus cristatus. Taxonomy (NCBI): domain Eukaryota; kingdom Metazoa; phylum Chordata; class Amphibia; order Caudata; family Salamandridae; genus Triturus; species Triturus cristatus. The sequence continues at coordinate 1,171,529,581 of NC_140585.1, forward strand.
AAAAGAGAAACTTCTCAATTACTCGACATAATGATGTAATCTTAGTCATCGCCATGTTTGGAAGGATGTCGAGCACAGACTGCTCCATCTATTACAGATTGTAGGAAATGCAATTGCAGGTATTGAGAGATTTGTCTCCAAACACATTTAGAAGTTGACAAACGATATTTAGTGATTTGAAACTAAAGTTGTTATTGATTAAATTCAATGCGCATCTATTCTACCCAGAAAAATTCTATCATATAATCCCACCTCAAGCGTTTTTTTAGGCATACAACATTCCTGAGCATCGGAAACGGCTCGTGTTTCAGATGCCAGAAAAAAGCAATGCACACACGCATTTGGAAAAAAAAGTTTCTCTTGACCACAAACCTGATGTAGGTCCGGCTGTTCCTAATGTGGGAAGTGCTGCAGCTCCTGCGCTGCTATATGCAGAGACAATTGTGCCTGCAAGGCTCCCGTTCCTGCCTTTAAGTCAGGCAGGGTCAAAGCACGACGGAGGCAGCATAAGGCAGGTCTCGTGGTTATCGTGGGCAGGCTGACACTGCTCATGCTGGGCGTACGTCAGCCACTTCACCCTCCCCCAGATAGGCTCCATTAGCCAGCAGGAGCAGCAGGTTTCTATGACGGCGCACATAATTAAGAGTGCTGAAAAAGCCCAAAATACAAACAAAGCATTGCACACGCATCTGAATAAAAAAAGTTATCTTGTCCACAAAACTGATGCAGGTCCACTTGTTTCTAATGCGGGAAGTGCTGCAGCTCCTGCGCTCCTGTATGCAGAGAAAATTGTGCCTGCAAGGCTCACATTCCCACCTCCAAGTCAGGCAGGCTCAAAGCACAATGCAGGCAGCATAAGGCAGGCGGCCTCGTGGTTCTCGTGGGCAGGCTGACACTGCTCATGCTGGGCCTGCATCAGCCACTTAACCCCACCCCAGATAGGCTCCATTAGCCAGCAGGAGCAGCAGGTTTGTATGACGGACACAATTAAGAGGGCTGAAAAAGCCTAAAATATAAACATAACAACGATGATAGGATACTAAATTGAAAGTTAGGTCGCGAGCTACTGACAGGGTGTCAGCGAGCTGCTCGCAATCGACTGGTTGGAGACCCCTGTTCTAGATGAAGAAATGTGTTTTGGTATAGCGCAAGGGATAGTGTTGTTTGTCTAGAATCACACAGTGAGTCTGTGTGCATTTGGGAACCACTGTGAGAGAAGCATTTGGTAACATTGTGTATTTGCTGACAGATAACTGTTTTAACTTGTCATGTTGTGAAGTTTTAGTAGCATTAGAAGACAGTTATGGCTTATGATTTGATTAAATGAGTCAGGCTTTGACAGAAAAGTGCAGTCCTGAAATATGAAGATTGTGTGCAGTTCCCTTACCACTTTCACAGTAGTGAATGATTTTTGGTAAACTCCTAGGTATAGTGGTTGTTGTCTAGAATCACACTGTGAGTCTGTGTGCATTTGGGAACCACTGTGAGAGAAGCATTTGGTAACATCGTGTATTTGCTGACAGATAACTATTTTAAAACCTGTCATGTTGTCAAGTTTTAGTAGCATTAGAAGCCAGTCATTGCTTATGCGTTGATTAAATGAGTCAGGCATTGACACTAAAGTGCAGTCGTGAAATATGTAGATTGTGTGCAGTTCCCTTACCACTTCCACTGTAGTGAATGAGTTTTGGTAAGCTGCTAGGGATAGTGTTGTTTGTCTAGAATCAAACTGTGAGTCTGTGTGCATTTGGGAACGACTGTGAGAGAAGTGTTTGGTAACATCGTGTATTTGCTGACAGATAACTGTTTTAAAACATGTCATGTTGTGAAATTTTAGTAGCATTAGAAGACAGTCTTTGCTTATGCGTTGATTAAATGAGTCATGCTTTGACACTGATGTGCTGTACTTAAATATGTAGATTGTGTGCAGTACCATTAACTCTTCCAGACTAGTGAATGAGTTTTGGTAAACTCCTAGGATAGTGTTGCTTGTCTAAAATCACACTGTGAGCCTGTGTGCATTTGGGTAAGGATTGTGAGAGAAGCATTTGGTAACATCGTGTATTTGCTGACAGATAACTGTTTTAAAACCGGTCATTTTGTCAAGATTTAGTAGCATTAGAAGCCAGTCTTTGCTTATGGTTTGATTAAATGAGTCAGGCTTTGACACAAAAGTGCAGTCCTGAAATATGAAGATTGTGTGCAGTTCCCTTACCACTTCCACAGTAGTGAATGAGTTTTGGTAAACTCCTAGGTATAGTGGTTGTTGTCTATAATCACACTGTGAGTCTGTGTGCATTTGGGAACCACTGTGAGAGAAGCATTTGGTAACATTGTGTATTTGCTGAGAGATAACTATTTTAAAACCTGTCATGTTGTCAAGTTTTAGTAGCATTAGAAGCCAGTCATTGCTTATGCTTTGATTAAATGAGTCAGGCATTGACACTAAAGTGCAGTCGTGAAATATGTAGATTGTGTGCAGTTCCCTTACCACTTGCACTGTAGTGAATGAGTTTTGGTAAACTCCTAGGGATAGTGGTGGTTGTCTAGAATCACACTGTGAGTTAGTGTGTATTTGGGATCACTGTGAGAGAAGCATTTGGTAACATCATGTATTTGCTGACAGATAACTGTTTTAAAACCTGTTATGTTGTGAAGTTTTAGTAGCATTAGAATCCAGTCTTTGCTTATGCGTTGATTAAATGAGTCATGCTTTGACACTGATGTGCTGTACTTAAATATGTAGATTGTGTGCAGTACCATTAACTCTTCCAGACTAGTGAATGAGTTTTGGTAAACTCCTAGGATAGTGTTGCTTGTCTAAAATCACACTGTGAGTCTGTGTGCATTTGGGTAAGGATTGTGAGAGAAGCATTTGGTAACATCGTTTATTTGCTGACAGATAACTGTTTTAAAACCGGTCATGTTGTCAAGTTTTAGTAGCATTAGAAGCCAGTTTTTGCTCATGCTTTGATTAAATGAGTCAGGCTGTGACACAAAAGTGCAGTCCTGAAATATGAAGATTGTGTGCAGTTCCCTTACCACTTCCACAGTAGTGAATGATTTTTGGTAAACTCCTGGGTATAGTGGTTGTTGTCTAGAATCACACTGTGAGTCTGTGTGCATTTTGGAACCACTGTGAGAGAAGCATTTGGTAACATTGTATATTTGCTGATAGATAACTATTTTAAAACCTGTCATGTTGTCAAGGTTTAGTAGCATTAGAAGCTAGTCATTGCTTATGCGTTGATTAAATGTGTCAGGCATTGACACTAAAGTGCAGTCGTGAAATATGTAGATTGTGTTCAGTTCCCTTACCACTTCCACTGTAGTGAATGAGTTTTGGTAAGCTGCTAGGGATAGTGTTGTTTGTCTAGAATCACACTGTGAGTCTGTGTGCATTTGGGAACCACTGTGAGAGAACTGTTTGGCAACATCGTGTATTTGCTGACAGATAACTGTTTTAAAACATGTCATGTTGTCAAGTTTTAGTAGCATTAGAAGACAGTTATGGCTTATGCTTTCATTAAATGAGTCAGGCATTGACAGTAAATTGCAGTCGTGAAATATGTAGATTGTGTGCAGTTCCCTTACCACTTGCACTGTAGTGAATGAGTTTTGGTAAACTCCTAGGGATAGTGGTGCTTGTCTAGAATCACACTGTGAGTTAGTGTGTATTTGGGATCACTGTGAGAGAAGCATTTGGTAACATCATGTATTTGCTGACAGATAACTGTTTTAAAACCTGTCATGTTGTGAAGTTTTAGTAGCATTAGAATCCAGTCTTTGCGAATGCGTTGATTAAATGAGTCATGCTTTGACACTGATGTGCTGTACCTAAATATGTAAATTGTGTGCAGTACCATTAACTCTTCCAGACTAGTGAATGAGTTTTGGTAAGCTCCTAGGATAGTGTTGCTTGTCTAAAATCACACTGTGAGTCTGTGTGCATTTGGGTAAGGATTGTGAGAGAAGCATTTGGTAACATCATGTATTTGCTGACAGATAACTGTTTTAAAACCGGTCATTTTGTCAAGTTTTAGTAGCATTAGAAGCCAGTCTTTGCTTATGCTTTGATTAAATGAGTCAGGCTTTGACATAAAAGTGCAGTCCTGAAATATGAAGATTGTGTGCAGTTCCCTTACCACTTCCACAGTAGTGAATGATTTTTGGTAAACTCCTAGGTATAGTGGTTGTTGTCTAGAATCACACTGTGAGTCTGTGTGCATTTGGGAAGCACTGTGAGAGAAGCATTTGGTAACATCGTGTATTTTTTGTCCGATAACTCTTTTAAAACCTGTCATGTTGTCAAGTTTTAGAAGCATTAGAAGATAGTCTTTGCTTATGCATTGATAAAATGAGTCAGGGTTTGACACTAAGGTGCAGTACCATGTACTATTCTGTTCACTGTGGCAGAACTGAAAATTTAAAAGTTTTACCTAAGCACTGTCCTAGAAGTAGTCTGATTATTTAGTCAGTTTCTAAGTACCAAATAGATTGCTTCAAATGTCTATGCAGTATGCATGTAGTGTTCTAACATACTATATACTTGTCTTTTACACCTTCAATTCCCTAGTCAGTATCCATACACTTCCAGGAAACACCCTGTCACTTCCTTTGCAGTCCTCTAGAGACCCATTCAACAGCATGTACTAATCCATTCACTGTGCCAAAACCCAAACACCTATACATTCACCAAGACACTCTCTTTCCAGTACTCTAATGATTCAGTCACTGCCTAAGTATTCATGCACTGAGTCAGGTCTTAGCACATGGACTTCTTCAAACCCCTATCCACTATGCCCACAGTCCTCTAACCACTTACACACTTGTCTTTCACACCTTCAATTCCCCAGTCAGTATCCATTCACTTCCAGCAAACACCCTGTCACTTCCATTGCATTCTTCTAGTGACCCATTCAGCATTATGTACTAATCCATTCACTGCCCCAAAACCCAACCACTTATAAATTCACCCAGGCACACTCCTTGCAGTACTCTAATCATTCAGTCAGTACCCAAGTACTCATCCAGTGACCCAGGCCTTAGTATATGGACTGCTTCAAACCCCTATCCACTATTCATGCAGTCCTCTAACCACCTACACATTTGTCTTTCACACCTTCAATTCCCTAGTCAGTATCCATACACTTCCAGAAAACACCCTGTCACTCCCTTTGCAGTCCTCTGCTGACCCATTCAGCACCATGTACTAATCCATTCACTGTGCTAAATCCCAAACACTTATAAATTCACCAAGATACTATCTTTGCAGTACTCTAATCATTCACTCAGTGCCTAAGTATTCATGCACTGAGCCAGGCCTTAGCACATGGACTGCTTCAAACCCCTATGCACTATGCATGCAGTCTTCTAACCACCTAGACACTTGTCTTTCACACTTTCAATTTCCTAGTCAGTATCCATACAGTCCAGCACTTGTCACTGCCTTTACACTCCTCTAGTGACCCATTCAGTACCAAGTACTAATCCATTCCCTGTGCGAAAAGCCTAGCACTTATAAATTCACCTAGGCACTCTCCTTGCTGTACTCTAATCATTCAGTCAGTACCCAAGTAGTCATGCAGTGAGCCAGGCCTTAGCACATGGACTGCTTTAAATGCCTATGCAGTATGGGCGCAGTCCTCTAATCACCTACACAGTTGTGTTTCACACCTTCAATTCCCTAGTTAGTATTCATACTCTTCTAGCAAACACCCTGTCACTCACCCAGTGTGTCTCCTTATAGTACTGTAATCATTTAGTCAGTTAGCATGTAGAGTTTTAGTGAGGTAGGCTTTAGGGCATGAACTGCTTCAAAGTAGTATGCACTATGCATGTAGTGTTTTAACCATCGTCACACTTGTGGTTCAGGGACATAGTTTCTTAGGCAGTATTTATATAAAATGTGTTTGTTCAGTAATGGAATAGTATAATTTTTAAAGTTATTAATATACATTTATTTGTGATTCTTTTTTACAGATACAGAATAGGAGTGTTTCTCATCTGTTTGCACTCTTCTCGTGCAAGATTGTTCGGATGAAGGGTCCTTAGGTGTTTCATCATACTTGCCGTGCCGTACGAGTATTTCTTGTTGGGATCCCCTCGTGAGAGAACTCTTTTGCAAAACTTGCACGTGATCAAGGTGGCATTGGTCTTTGTTTGCCCCTTGGGAAAAGTAAAAAATGTCCTCACCACTGAAGGAAAACGTTTTGGGCGTGGTGCCTTCTGCAAAAAAAATTCCTCAGATTCGGTAAATATTTTAAAGCGGCAACATTTACAGTTTTTGTAAGTTACACTTATAAAATTTTGTTACCTGTATGCATTTTATATATCTGTGATTTGTTTCTTGTGGTATTTTGTTGAGAATATCATGTTGGTTTTTTTTTAACAATCTTTCTGATTTTCCAGGTCTGTCGTCGACATCCATGGTCCCCACAGGAGTGTTCCGCCTTGTTGTTTTGTATTATTGTTGTTACATTTTGTTTATTAGTTTATTGTTCATATATATGTTAATAAAAAAATTAAGTTTGAAAATAGTTTATCGTTTACATATTTATGATTATAAAAAATAAAGTTTGAAAAAAAAATTAATAACGTTTTTGGTTGTTCTCCTAACTGCTGTGTGACTCTTTCTTGTTCTTATTACTGTTATTTGATGGAGTCCACCATGGTGTTAAATTTTGGGGCACTTATCGCTGGAATACTGGTGATATCTGCAGTTTGCACCAACTTCTGAATAGTGTGTTAGATTTATCTCAACTTTACTTCCGTTAAAGTGCTGATAATGAAATGGAGACTATCCGTTCTCGTGCAAAAAGACACGAGGTGCACCTTTCCAATTTATTCTAAATACTAAAATCCTGTATTGAATTGCACTGAGGTATTGGCTGCACTTACAGTGTACACACAAAATCTATTAAGAAATCTCATTGTATTTATATTGATTGGGAGTAGTGCGTCAGGTGCTGGATCTTGACGAGATACACTGCTCAGTTCATATATTGTTCTGCACACGAAAAAAATCACATCACAACTTTCACACCAATTGCAATGCAAAACAAATTCCGGCGATAAGACACGTTAGCACCAGGGATTTTACACCTGCTTTCTGCTGGTGTTAAGCAGGACAACTACCTGCACCATGAAAGGGAACACAGCCAAGAGCCACACCAGAACACCCACAGGTGCCATAGAGTCAATGAGCATGATACAGAGATACCCATGAGGGCCAGAGGACTCATCTCAACAACTCCAGGACCGCCAATGCCCCCCAATGCCCCCCAAACCCACATCTTAGTAAGTGTGTCCCTGTGGTCATTGTCTTAGCATGATAGGCACGAGCCCTGCAACATCACAGTGTGCTGTCACCTCAGCGTTGGCAGTGAGCCTGGACGTGTAGCTACGCACGCATCCTCCCGCATGCACAACTGGCATGTGCTGGTCTGGGGTTCACAGGTCAGTGCAGGGGTGTGCCTATCCGGCAAGGGGAACAGGGTGTCTCGGACATGTCCGTGTACAGGAAGTGCGGTAAGTGTGTCTCTGTGTTCTGGTGTGGCCTGCTACAAAGAGCCGCAGCAGTCGATGTTGTAAAGTGGCATGCACCACCTCCAAACGGCACTGTGATGGTGTAGTTGGAATGTAGCGGGACATGCGCAAATAGGCTTTACAATGGTGTGCCGTACGAGTGCACGAGATACCACAGCGCACCGTACAAAAGTGTTGGGGCTCGTGGGAGGGAGGAGCAGCCGTTTGGCAACATAACACACAGTGAACTCGACCATGTGCCACATGCTGGGTATCTCATCCATGATGACCACGGTCGCAGACATCCCACAACACCAACGACTGGCCTTTGTACACATCCTGTATGAATGCAGCGTGTTTTTCACTTCTATGCTCGTTCAGTGGTGTGATGTTGGCGGGTTGTGTGACTTGTGCTCCTTGGTGGTGTGTTTCATTTTGGCCATTGTTAGTCTATATGTGTGTTGTACTTAATTGTGCATGTGTGCCATTCTGCCCATCTCCCCCCTCCCCCCACTCCCTGCTTCTTCCTCTTCCTAGTGCTGTTGTGTCTATAATTTTGTTGCTGCACACATAAATACATGTAAAGAATAAATTAGAATAGTTCCTTTATTCTTTTAGGTTTCAAAACTTCTCTATTGGTTTCTTTTTGATTTTCCATATGAACTGTTTTTTTAATATTCAACAACACATAGAAGTCAGAAGTGGAACGTATTCTATCAACACACTTTCTAGAACATTCTACAACATGTGCAGGTTAAAAGTTCATCAAGTTTTTAAAACTTAACGATATTTTTTTGCAACATTTTCTTGAACATTTAACGACACGTGCAGGTTAAAAGTTCACAATTGTTTTAAGTTCGAACAGTGCCTTCCAAATGCAAGCAGCAGGTGTGGTTGAGCTGAGCAAATTATATCCTATGATATGTACTCCACGTTGAAACTGCTTTTTTTTAACCAATCACAAAGATGCTTTTCCCCAAAACTGATGTGCACCCTACTTTTAAAAAAGAATGCTTTTCATGATATCTTTAGAGATAAGTTATAGATAGGAATTAGCATTTAAAAAACCTTTGAAATTAACTGAAAAAACCATAGGTTTCATACACGTTATAGTTCGGAATTGGCATTTAAAAAACCTTTGAAATTCACTGAAAAAACAATAGGTTTCAGGCACGTTATAGTTAGGAATTAGCATTTAAAAAACCTTAGAAATTCACTGAAAAACCATAGGTTTCAGGGGCTTTATAGTTAGCTGGACATTTCCCTCGTACAAAACCCTAGAAATTCCCCTGTTATAGTTAGTTCAGCTAACTATAACTCGCGCCCCCGCAATGTACTGGTGATGACGTCACATATTACATCACTCATGACATGGTCAGTGACATCACTGATGACATCACTGATGACATCTCAAATGACATCACTGATTTTAATCATTCTTGTTGGAGCATCTTTAGAGAGACATCTCTTTTCCGACAAGAACCCTTTTTGCTTGTTTTTTTGGGTGTTTTTCAAAAAATATCAAACAAAATGGCATCTGGACAGCAGCAGCAGCAGGAGGAAGTATCTTCTGAAGAAGTTTTCTTGCAGGAGGCACCACGTCCACAGAGGACGGAATCTGTTGTGTGGAAATTCTTCACTTTTTCACCCGGAGAGAAGAAAGTAAATGCGAAAAAGGTGACATGCAAAATTTGTGATCGAGTCCTGTCAAGAGGTAGTGAAAAAAAATACTCTTGTGGCACTGCTTCTGTGTACAAGCATCTCCGGACCACACAGCCTCTCAATCTTGCTCGGGAGGAAATGAGGCGAGCTGCTTTGAACCCCTCACCTGCTGTGGCAAGTACATCTGGAGCGTCCTCAGGAACACCTGCAATGGACATTAGGCCAGAATTTGCCTTTCTCAAGCAACACTGCGTTAAGTGTAAGAAACTTATATGCTTCGGTGAGCAGTCGGTGGATGCAGTTTGTGCTGCGCAACGCAACCATCGTTGTTAATTTTTTTGGTTTTTTGTTTTTGTAATGATAAGTAATGTTTCCTGTTTTATTCATTTTTTTTGTTCTTTTTTTGATAAAAAACAACAAAATAAAAATGTGTTAAAAAAAAAATACAAAAGAAGAAAGAAGAAAAAAAAAGTTCTTATCAGAACTACCTTATCTGGTTAAAGAAAGAACTATAATTGCAAGGTAATGTGTGAAAGTTTGGTTGAATATATGTATACAGCATGATTGAGTGAAAGAATGCATTAGTAGTGTATGGTGAATTTATAGGTGAAGATTTATGAGGAAGTACTGCAGCATGACACTGCAAGCTCTTTAGCTGCACTGCACTGTGGCACTTCTGAAGCACAGGGATGTGACATATGTACATGAATATGTTGCAACTCTGTGCTTCTCTCTGCACTGCTGCACAAACTGCAGCCTTGCGGTGACACAGGCACCCTTGCACCATGGTGCAAGGATGTCTGTGTCGTGTGGAGATTGTTTTTGTGCAGGAAGGGACACCTTCCTGCACAAAAACAATCAGTAAAGGCATTTTCCTCTTTCAATGTATGCTGTGGAATGCAGCATGCATTGAAAGAGGAATAAATGAGGAGAAATGAAAACAATTCTCCTTGTTACGCCTTGCTACACCAACTCTAGGATGGCGCAGCATTCACACACATCTCCAGATTTATGATTTCTCATAAATCTGGAGATGTGTCTTGTTCTATGGGTGTTGTGTGGGAACACCCACAGCAACACCTATGGGACACCCCTTCAACGCAAAGTTCTGTGTATGAAGGGGTCGTATTTACAAGGAGGGGAAAAACCATGCAGGGTGGCTTTTCCTCTCCTTGTAAATATGAAGGAGTGCCTGACGCCATCACTACGTTGCAAAAAGTGACGTACTGGTGACGCAGGGTGCTTGTAAATCTGCCCCAAAAGTGCTTAGGTATTGGCAGACTGATACAATAAGAACATAGTGCTGGATGGGTGATTGAAGAATTGCATGAGACTGACAGGAGGTATCCTACGCTGCATGGGTACTACTTCAGTATTTACTGGAGTGGACCAATAGTATGTATCTGCTTAGAGATTTGCAGGGATTATGCATATAATATTTTATGTGTACTTGTGTTGGTGCCTAGGTCATTTTATAAGAATACCACTAGTAACTGGAATGATGACGGTGCTGCAAACAGAGTGAACACTTAATTTATAAGTGCTTACATATTGGTGGAGTGATAGGATAAGAAGATAGTGGTAGATAAGTGATTAAAGAAGTGTATGGGACAGACTGGACGATTCCTACACTGCATGAGTACTAACTGGGTATTTAGAAGAGTGTATCAATAGTATGTAGCTAGTTAGAGGTCTTCTTGGATAGTGCACAAAATATTATAGATGTACTTATGTTAGTAGCTAGGCCGTTCCATAAGTTCATGACTAGTAACTAGAATAATTACAGTATCACAAACAGAGTGTGTAGTGAATTTATAAGTGCTTAGGTATTGGTGGAGTAATAGGATAAGTAGATAGTGCTGGATTAGTGATTTGAGAAATGCATGGGACAGACAGGAGGATTCCTACACTGCATAGGTATGAACTGGGTATTTAGAAGAGTGTATCAATAGTTTGTAGCTGGATAGAGGCGTGCAAGCATTGTGTACAAAATATTGTACCTGCACTTGTGTTTTTGACTACGCCATTCCTTAAGTATGCGACTAATAACTGGTGTAATTTCAGTGTTTCAAAGAAAGTGCGTGCTGAATTTATAAGTGCTTAGGTGTTGGTGGAGTGATAGGATACGTAGATAGTGCTGGATGGTTGAATGGAGAAGTGCATGGGACAGACAGAAGGATTCCTAGACTGCATAGGTACTAACTGAGTATGTAAAAGACTGTATCAAAGCTATGTAGCTGATTAGAGGTCTGCATGCATAGTGCACAGAATATTGTAGCTGTACTAGTATTGGTGTGTCCATGGTTTTGCGAATGGTAGTCTGTATTTTAGGGTGTGAGGAGGTGCATCAGATGATCACGTAGATGATGTCATCAGTGATGTCATTTGAGATGTAATATGTGATGTCATCAGTGATGTCACTGACCATGTCATGAGTGATGTAATATGTGATGTCATCAGCAGTGCATTACTTTAATCCAAAAAGCTGGTGGCCATATTGGCCTGGTCACGATGCGAAAATTCAGGATTGATACAATAAAGAAAAGAAAACAAGTGCTAATATGCACACAATGTCATTTCAGCATATCTTGCCCCGTGACCGCCATACCTGTATGTTTGTCAACGTGACTTATTCATAATAAACATACTTAGAATTGCAAACATCAACATAAACAACATAAACAATGGACTACACATTACTTTAAAGTGAAAGGCTATCGGCCATATTAATCTGGGCACGTTGCGTATTATAATGGTTCTTACACGAAAGAAAAGGAAAAGTAGGGGTGTTAATATACACACGCTATCCCTAAATAAAGTTCTAGCGATTATAGTTCCATGTCCCTGCTCCCTTATTACAGCCCTGTGTGGCTTATTACAGCCCAGTTCTGCCACTGGCCTTCCCACCTTCTCTGAACAGTTAGCTTGCTTCCCCATCCACCTCCTCCCTATCCTCTGTTGTCTGAATCCATGGACTAGCCTTCTCCCTCCTGCCATGCATGGTCTGATGTGCTGCCACTGCCCCTCATTTAGCATGATGTACCAGTCCACACCTCCTGCCCTCCATTGCCCAATTCTATGCCCCATCATTGACCTCCTGCTTAGCCTCTGTCCTTAGCTTGCTGCCCCTATTCTCCTTCCCCCTGCCCTCCGATGTCTTTGTGCATACCTCTGCTCCATCCTTTTTGCCCACCATGTTCCATGGACCTGCCACTCCTATCTACTCTGAGTGTTCTGTTGAGCTGCCACTCCCCTTCCACCTACCTAGCATTGTTAGATGACTGTAACCTGTCCCTGCCACCTCCACCCTTCCTGTCCACATTCCATGCCCCTAGTCCCTTCCTCCTGTCCTCCCGTCCTCCATGGTCCATTTTACTGCCACACCCTTCTGCCCTCCCTGGTCTGTTGTGCTGCAATTGCTCCTCCTGCCTGCCCCACGTGGTCTGTTGTGAGGCCCCTTCCCCTGAAATCTCTTGTCTGTGCCCAGGTCCTGACCCTCCCTTCTATCCTCCATGGTCCTTTGTGCATGCCCCTGCACCCTCTTTCTTGCCCATCATAGCCATTGTGCTGCCACTAACCCTCCCACTTGCCATGCATGGTCTTCTGTGCTGCCACAGCCCCTCCCACCTTCCCTGTGTGGTCAGCTAGCTGCCCCTGACCCCCTCCCACCTTCCCTCCATGGTCTGTGTGTATGCTATCATAGTCTCACTGTTGCTCTCCATGGTGTGTCTTGCTTCTAGTGCCCATCCTGCCTGACCTCCATGGTCATCTTGCTGCTCCTGCCCTGCCCCCTTGCCCCAAGCCCTTTGTTTCCATGTGCAGACCCCTATTCCCTCCCTCCTGGTTTGTCTGTTCCATTGTAATGCCCCTGATCCGTCCCTCCTGCCCTTTATGGTCTGTTATGCTGCAGCTTTCTCTCCTTTCTGTCCATTATGGTCAGCTAGCTACCATTGCCTCTTTCCCCTCTGTTCTCTGTTGTCCATGTGCATGTTCTGTCCCCTCCCTATTGCTTTCTATAGATTGTTGTGCTCCACTCTAGTCCTGCATGCCCTGTGTGGTGTATTGTGCTGCTGCAAACCCTGATGCCTGCCCTGTAGGGTCAGTTTGGTGCACCTCTCCATGTCCCTCCTGTCCTCTGTTATACGAGTCCATGTCCCTACCCCAATTCTTCCTGCCTTCCATGATCCAATGTACCATACTTGCGAACATTTTGAACTTGGTAAGAGGGAGATTTGGAAAAAAACTGGGGTATTGATTTTCCCCTTTAAGTTACATTGAAAAAGAGGAGACTGTAGACAGGAGACAGATCAAATAAAGCCCATTTGAGCTTAAAAACATTGGACGTTTCCTGGCTGAATCGGGTCTGTTGGCATGTATGGTTGTACTACCACTGCCTCTTCCTTCTGCCCACAATGGTCTATTATATTGCCACAGCCTCTCCTGCCAGTCCTGTATTGTCGGTTTGTTGCCCCTGCCCCCCTTTCCACTGCCCTCCATAGTCTGTTGTGCTGCCACTGCCCTTCCTGCCTGCCCAGTGTGGTCAAATTGTTGCCTCTGCACCCTCCTACCTGCCTTCAATTTTCAGAGTCCGTGCCCCTGGCCTCTGCCTCTCAACAGTATCCTAATGAACAACTAGATTGCTAACATTCTATATTTATTACAAAAGTGTGGAACGCCTGATGTCATCTTGATGTAATCAAAACTGTAATACCTAGAGCATTTCCTTTAGAAATTACATATATGATCAAAATTATGGTTAGTGCTCTAAAAAAACTAAAATGAGGGCATATTTTCTGAGTTTTCAAATAGCGACAAAGCACTTTTAAATTATTTGTTATCTTTATGTTTTTTTATCCAGTTGACCACTTGATTAAATGTTGCACTGAGGGGAGAGGATTTGCTGTTACTTCCAGAGCTGCAGACTTTGCAACTGGGGAACCAGGTTGGAGTTTCTGCTTCAGCTCGACATTCTGTGATTCTGGTAAAATCACTTAATCTCCCCATGTCTACAACCAAAATGAATTTGTTCTTGTGTGATGTAACCAATGCTCATGTAAAGCACTCCAATACCTGCCAAATCTGCACTATATAAAACTGCAAAAACACAAAAAATAAAACGTGTTTTGCACAGTTCTGTCATTGGGCTACATGTGGGCTACATCTGGGTGATATTTGTGCTGCATTTGGGCTCTTTTGTCTCTGGTGGCCATCTTGGGAGATTTATTTGTTATGAAGTTTCCTAATTTCCTCATTTACTGCAGTCTCTCATTAGGAAATGCTTTCAGTTTTTTACTTTGATTCCATCAAGAAGGTATTCAGATATGTCACACATTTGCCATAAATGGTGAATGTTAGCACTCTAGTTGCTCATTAGATCACTGTAGTAAAGCTGCTGCTCACCACGGAACTCTGCTGCTGGTATTAAAAGTGCATGGTTCAGTCTGCATGTCAGAATTTTTTAATGAAATAGAAGAGGATTTGAGAAGTCACTCAAAATGTGCACTATTTTTTCTTTGTTCAGCACTAATCATAATTTCTATGGCAAAATGAACCCCCTCATTGTCTTCCTTTTTAATTTAAATGTTTTAAGTGTTACCAGTTTATTCCAATCAAGATGGCTTCAGGTGTGACATACTTTTGTCATAAGTAAGACAGTAAGCGCTCTAGTTGTTCTTAAGAACACTCTGGGACATTCTGTCATTGGGCTATACATGGGCTACATCTGGGTGATATTTGTGCTACATTTGGGCTCTTTTGTCTCTGGTGGCCATCTTGGGAGACTTGTTTGTTATGAAGTTTCCTAATTTCCTCATTTACTGCAGTCTCCTCAGTAGGAAATACATTCAGTTTTTTACTTTGGTTCTATCAAGAAGGCATTCAGATGTGTCACACATTTGCCATAAATTCTGAATGTTAGCACTCTAGTTGCTCATTAGATCACTGTAGTAAAGCTACTGCTCACCAGGAAAGTCTGCTGCTGGTATTGAAAGTGCATGTTTCAGTCTGCATGTCAGAATTTTTTAATGAAATAGAAGAGGATTTGAGAAGTCACTCAAAATGTGCCCTAATTTTTCTTGGTTCAGCACTAATCATAATTTCTATGGCAAAAAGAACCCCCTCATTGTGTTCCTTTGCAAATTAAATGTTTTAAGAGTTACCACTTTATTCCAATCAAGATGGCCTCAGGTGTGCAATACGTTTGTCACAAGTAGGACTGTTAGTGCTCTAGTTGTTCTTTAGAACACTCTGGGAAGCTGCAGTAGAACACAAAGGAATCAACTGACAGTCTCTGCCCTTGTTGGATGTACATGTTTTACTGAGAATGTCAGACTTCATTCTCACATGATAATGTGAATTTACAGAAAATATGCTCTCAGTTTAGCTTATAGATCACCTTCCAAACCTCTGTGGGAAAAGCATGAGAAAATAGTTTTCTCTCAAACATGATTCATGATATCACAGCAGAAGGCTTTTTCACATGGTAAAATCACCTTAGAACACACCACAGTTCCTAAAATGAGTATGGTACCATCAACAAATGATTTATAATGTTACTAAAGTCTAAAAACCTTCTATTAACTGCAATGCTTTTTAATGAGGTGCTATCATGTATATTGGTCCCAAGATGGCTGGCAACACTTCTTGGATGAAGTGCTGACAGCCAATCAGATCTCACGATGAGATGTGTGGTTAGGCTCTGCCCAGAAATATATGTGATTTTCTCAGGAACTACTGAACGGATTTATACCATTTAACCAAAAGGCACGACTCTGAACCAAGGGCTACCTGTTTACCAAATTTGGTGAAATTATGTTCAGCAGTTTGGGCTGTAGCTGCGATTATAGGTTCCTATGGAAAATTGCATGGGGAAAACACGTTTTGGGACCCCCTTTTTTTCTCAGCCCTGCTTGACGAATCACCCCAAAACTTTCAGGATAGGAGCGGACCGGAGCACCTCACCAGTTTTGAAAAGTCTGCGAAGATTCGTCAACCAGCGCCAAAGTTTTTCCAAATAGAATGTTGTGGATTTCCTATGGATAATAGGTCCTAACTGTAACTACCTACTGGCGATCACCAGTAGGTAATATATAAAATATATATATATATATACTTGAAGATGAAGGATCACAACAAAACAACAGCCAGTCAGGGCAAAAATTTGGATCCTCAGGATACAATGAGTCACCAAGTAATACAATATCCAAGAAAGAAGTGACTCAAACAGATATATTCATCAAAGAACAAAAATATATTTCCACTACAACGTTTCAGCTTGCACCTTCCTCAGGTAATACAAGATGGTTTGCTCAGTGGCTGCACAAATGACGCAGCTGAATTTTCAAAAAGCATCATGAGTGAAGGTTCCATTTGGAATGTGGAATCAATGGAGTCCTGAGAGGTCTTGAGATATGCAGCAATCAGGTGGTATTGTCAGTGATGTTCAGTCCATCTGGATGCATCTGGATGGACATTTTGTGAGAGCCTATCTTACACTGTGTGTAATGCAAGATTAAAATAATGACTTACATATTTTCAGTGCATTCTGTCACAGGCCGGGATCTCATAACACAAAAAATACACTAGTCACTATTCCTCTCCGCACCAACCAGAATTCAATTCTGTGGCTCTATATTAAACACACAAACATGAGCAGTCATCAAATTAACAAATAGAGGTTCCATAACAACATAGTGCATCTTGTAGAAAATAGAAACCTTCTCAAGGGGTCTCACTGATACACCTGATTTTCTGAAACCAACAAAGAAGAGATTGACACAGAAGCTGTAATATAAAATATATCTTTATTAACCTCAGATGAGGGAGACTACGTCACACAGTACCCCCAGGAACTGTAGGAGGCATTCTAAGGAGTACAGAAAACAGGGGCCTTATATATGCTTAGGTTTACATAGTCAGCATAAAACCAAGGGGAGGTCCTGGCAGGTCCCAGCATGCAAAATGACTCATATGGGTATCCAAAATTTGCTTGCTCAAAAAAGTGGGAAGAGAGTCCAAACTGAGCACATTAGTAAGAATAGCCTGACAGTTCAATACTAGGAGCAGGTGCATTCTACTAGCTAGGCTCCTCTGAGCATGTGCAAGGCTCTAGAAGAGGGAAACAGCACATGGCGTGCACATGGCTAACTAAAATGGCTGCCAAGTACAAAATGGCTTTCAGCTTATGATAATAGATCCCTGCAATCTTTATCAATCTCTCACTGATAAGTTTCATTTGCATTTATTTTTCATTTACAATGTGTGTTATTTATATGCAGTTACCTGAAGGTGAAAGATGAATAAAATTATTATAGAATATTTTGTTCTTTTTAACCATGTCTTTGAAGCTGCTCACATGCTCACTGACTTCACCCCAATTGTGCTCAGGATCACAAATCCTTAAGTTTTTTCATGCACTTTGACCACTGCCTCTTAGAAGAAAAAGCAAAGAAAATAAACCCACAGCTCTTTAACTAATAATGGTTAAAGATGAGACTTCCAGTCTTCCTGTTCTTTCCTTGAGCACACTCTTCACAGGTCTAGGGCCTGTGATATATTCGGGGAAGGTCAATGCTTGAGCCTGATATCCTGTGCATATATGTTATTATTTTCTTAAATGCTACTGGCTCACACATTGGGCCTCATTTACAATGATTTGTCGTAAGGCAGCGCCGCAAGTATTTTTGCTGCTTTGTGCTATGCCAAATTGCAAGGGCAGGAATGCACCGTATTTAAGGGATACAGTGCATTCCTGTCCTTTCAGCCAGTGCGGGTGCCTAGCGCCAACTCAGGCACCCTTGCACCATGGTGCAAGGGTGTCTGCATTGCTAGTAGAATTGTTTTTGTGCAGGAAGGGACAACTTCCTGCACAAAAACATCCCATGTGGGCGATTTACTCTTTCTATTTGTGCTGGAAAGTGGCTTTGCGTGGCCTCATAGAAATGGGTCTGCACTCTGCGCCGACGGAGCACCATAAAAGTAAGCCCATTTGTCCTTACTCAATAGGTTTGCACTTATCTTATTGTTTATTTTTTGTTAATAGCAGCATGACTGGGTCTGATTTAATTTTTGTTATTGGAGATTACATGTGGCCTTGCATCTCCTTTGGTTTGTTTGCCTCATTGCAATTTTCTGGAGATAACCAACAGTCTATTAAGCATGACCCAGAGCTAAACAGAATTCAACAGAGCATGGTGGGCTTGGGCTTGTCTGTTTGTTGTCCTTTGATGGCTGCTGCTAAGCTTTTGAAATGAGTTGGCATGGGGCAGCTTTTTTGGCTTCAAGCAAAAGAATAATGGCTTAAATTGTGGTTCAATTAAGCAGTGAGGGATGATGTGAGAGAGAGATGATACTTTGAATCACTTTAAAAGGTTGGGGGTATATTTATGAGATTGTCACTCAGTGCAGCTCTGCAAGTCGCCTTGTTGTGCTGCACTGCATGACAGGGAAAGGGCAGGAATGTGCTGTACTTAAAAAGTACTGCTCATTCCTCCCTTTTCACCTGCTCTGGCTCCATTTTGGCTGACAAGGACCAATGCAGGTATCCTTGCATCATGGTGAAAAGGTGCTTGTTTTGCATGCAGAATTGTTTTTGTGCAGGAAGGGGCACCTTCATGCACAAAAACTATCCTAAGAAGCATATTCCTCAGAAGTTTCAATGAGAAATAAGGATATTTCTCTTCGTTATGCCTCCATGGGAAGGCATATCTTTTTGACGCATTCCCAGGTTTACCAGTTCTGGTAAATCTGGGATTGAGTCAAAAACATGAGAGTTGCATGGGAACGGCATGGGAACAGCATTTCAACGCCCATGGAACGCATCCTTATCGCAGAACAAGGCAACGCAGGGATTTGTGTGACGTTGATATAATTGAGATTTATGAAGCCACTCAACCGCGCAAAGTGGCCTTGCGTGGCTTTATGAATCTCATTTATTTGGTTGCGTCGTGCATGTACCAGGTTGCGTGGTGCAAGCATGACGCAGCTGCGGTCATATATATGGCCCTTGGTTTCTTGCTGCATTAGCGCAAGAAGAGTTTACAGGGTCATATATTGGGGGAATATTTATGAACCACTTGCGCCACCGGAGAGTCACTTTTGGTGATGGTCAAGCAGCACAAAGTACAAAATCATATCTATGAGGTTATGCAAATGCCTTACTCTGTGCTCAGGAGGCATTCCATGGGCATTGCGGTGGGTTTTCCCATGCAACACCCATGGATTTTGGTGGCCGACAAGATGGCCCAGTAGGACGTGTCTCCTGGAGCTCCGTCCTAGTGCGGTAAAATCAGTCAGAATCCTGAGGTGATTTTAAGACATCGACCTCACCATACCCATCGGCCCCACCAGGAGCCCCACCAGGAGCGTCCCTTGATCCGGGAATCACTCCCCAGGGTGCAGTAATTCAGGCGTGAGCAGTGCCGAAAGCTGAGTGTCTCTGGGACGAAGCCGCCATCTTGCCTTGTGCGGCGGTTGCTGCAACGAACTTCAGAGGCCCAGAGTGGACAAACTCCTCGCCCCTGACTCTGACAGCCTAGGGAGCAGCACCGCAACTGCGACAACAACCTTGGAGGCCCCTGAGCCAGCGGACCCGTGGACGGAGGCACAGAGCACGGGTACTGTCACGA
Source organism: Triturus cristatus (assembly GCF_964204655.1). NCBI lineage: Eukaryota > Metazoa > Chordata > Amphibia > Caudata > Salamandridae > Triturus > Triturus cristatus. The sequence goes on from NC_140585.1 coordinate 1,171,549,395, forward strand.
GGAGGTGAGGCCACTAAGCCACCACGGAACGTTGCTCATGCAGGTCAGCCCTGAGGCAGTAGGTCGCTATTGTTCATCATGGTTAAGGATAAAGGCACCAGAGCACAAACCAACAAAATATTAAACTATGCGCAACCTCACCCCAACGCCCCTAATCAACGGGATGCATGAGGTGAAGATGATGCTGAATTGGTGCCAGGGGAAGAACGGAGGGATCCCTCTCTGAGTGATATCCTGATGGCTGTTTGGACTGCGAGAGATGAGATGGTAACCAGCATCAACGCAGTGACGATTGATGTCAACCTCCTCCGATGTGACCTACGTAAGGTCTTGGATAGGGTCACCACAACAGAACAAAATGTGGATGTACTTCAGACAGAGGTCAAATCGCTGTGAGATACGGTTACGGAGTTTCAGAGGAAGATGATTAAATTGGATGTGATACACAATGAAAGCAGGAAAAACTTCCAGGCTTATGGAGGGGCCGAGAGGAACTAAAGAGGGGAGTGCAAATTAAATTGGATGAGCACGCTGAGGACCAGGAAGGGTGCTCGCGGAGGAACAACTTAAGATTTGTGGGACTTTGTTGTAATAAAGTAGGTCCATTCCATGTAGTTTCTTTATGTAGATTTATTTCAATTCAAGATCTTATGCAGAGAGTCCCACCAGGAGCAGCATCCCTGCTGTTCAGCCCGTCCTCCATCTGACACTCTCTCTCATCCAACATTCCATAACCATCTCTCACACCAACATTCCACTCCACAGACACACAGGCTTAGTAGCAGGTATAACACATCTCCCTTTCTTAATATCAATAAAAATCAACAGCAAAAGAATCACAATAAAATAGATGCATGTATAAGATGACAATAATAATTACATGCAAGAGAGGGGCAACATGCAATACATGTAGATGGCGAAATACATGTATACAAAAAAACAAAAAGATACATATTTGAAAGAAGTAAAAGATTACGCAATGCAGCAATTCTAACACTCACCACTTCTCCCTTTCTCATACAAAAAACCCCAAAATGCATGCTCCCTTAAAACCAAGCCAAAGCAACACATACACTACCACGCCACCAAAACCCAAACAAAACCCCAAAAACCAAACAAGCAGGCTGGCCAGGCCAACAAGAGGTTTGAAGGGTCCCAACTAAAAGGCGCACAGGAAACATCAATCAGATAACAGAGAATTCAATACCTGAAGAAATGCAAGCATAGACTCCACCCAAAACAGAAATTTGGTTTGTGATGTATGGAAAATACACTCCACACGGAACATGAACATACCAAACAGAAACTCCACCCAAACAAAAATTTGGGTTGTGATGTGTAGAAAATGCACTCCACACGGAACCCGAAGAAAAGCAAGCTTACACTCCACCCAAACTGGAAATTGGGTTGTAATGTGTGGAAAATACGCTCCACAAAGAACATGAACATACCAACCAGAAACTCCACCCAAACATAAATTTGGGTTGTGATGTGTGGAAAATGCACTACACACGGAACCTGAAGAAAAGCAAACATACACTCCACCCAAACTGAAAATTGGGTTGTGATGTGTGGAAAATACGCTCCACATGGAACCAGAAGAAAAGCAAGCATATACTCCACCCAAACCGAAATTTGGGTTGTGACGTGAGGGGGAAACTCCACATGGAATATTAAGAAAAGCAACCAGAAACTCCCCCCCAAAAAAAATTGGGTTGTGATGTGTGGAAAATGCACACCACACGGAACCTGAAGAAAAGCGGACGTTCGAATCCCATCCTCGTCGCCAAAATATGTTGCAATAAAGTAGGTTCATTTCCATGTAGTTTCGTTATGTAGATTTATTTCAAGTCAAGATCTTATGCAGCGAGCCCCACCAGGAGCAACCTCCCTGCTGCTCAGCCCTACCTTCCAATGACACTCTCTCTCGAGACGCGGCATTCTGCGGCAGCCACACACCAAGCAGTTGGGGGCAGGACTCGAAGCCCCAGGAGCCAGTGGGGGCCGTGACAGGACCGGCAGCCCCTCCCCTCTCATCACCAGAGGTATTTAACCATCTGTCGATTCCCGCGTCGCGGGACGTGCGCGGGCGGGCGCCGGGCAAAGCCCGGGCCAAGGGTGGGCCCGTCCAAACCCGTCACAGCCAGGAAGAGCCAGGGCAGGGACACCCCCTTTACGTCTTGTCTGCCATTAGCTATCTGGGGGATCGAATCGAGGACTGCAACAAACAAACTGTGATTGTGTTTAAAGGTACTCTTTCGTAAATTCAGAAGGACTTCGGATCTGCTACATTATCTCTCCGGTTGTATCTCTATGGGTAAAAGGAAAGCCATGGTGGGGGCAGGGGGGGGGGCCCAGCAACGAATATAATGCAGGGTCCTAGGAAAGCAAAGAAAGTAAAGAAAAGTAGTAAGAAGATGCCTAAAACTGATGTGATGGACCGTATAGAAACTCTTGTTGAGGATTGTGAAAGTATACTGCTAAGAGATTCAACTGTAGACTTGGAAACAAATATATCACAAAAGGATGAACAGTGTAAATCCTCCAAGTTAGCCCGTATACATATACCGGAGATGTTCCGCAAACTCCCTGGTCCAAGCAGTAAACAGAATATTCCTCCTCCAGAAATTACTTCATCCCCCCAGACACCAGCTCAGTCTTTGGTACAGCATAGGTCGAGCCACTTGGAGCCTACTGTTTTAGTGTGCTCCAATAGGTTTGCGGCCTTGGCCGATGAATTAGCTCCCCTAGACAATTTGACAACTTATGGCCCAGTGGAAGCCTCTAATGGTGTCCGAATAGAGGGTGGATTGGATATAAGTAGCGGGACTTCGGCTTTGATATCGACCAATAACTCTTTAACAGCAGAGATGAGGGATCTAAAAGCCTTAGTCATAGATTTAAAAGCCTCTCTGGAAATATTAGCATCGCACCATACTTCATAAAAACATTTAGCCGCCTTTCAGTCCCCAAATTTATTACCAAAAAACCCCAAACAAATTGACAGGACACGCTCCGCATCTAATCAACCAGCGTGCATTATCCCAAACCATAAGGTAGGGCCGCCCAGCGAGTCTATGGTGATAACACAGTGTAGGAAGCAAACTAGTGCTCTACCTGCTCTAGTTCTTCCTACACCCCAGGTAAACACATATAACAGATTAGCGCCAGATATACCCTCTGCTGGACGCTTTCCCTGCCCTATACCTTCAAAGCGGACAGTTTTTATGGTTAATGTTCCTAAGGCGGTGGGTCGTGAACATGGGGATTCGTTAATTAACAAGGTTACACACTGGATTAGATATGTTAGGGGCTTCTACTCACTGATAAGAGAGGATATTGTGAAGGCTACTAGACATTCACATCCAGCTCAACGATTAGACACTATTGAGCTTACCCTGATATCCCCTCACTTAGCAGAGGGACTCTTGGCTTTAGAGTATAGGACCTGCCCTCCCGCTACCTCGGATATTCAACTTAGATGTTCTCCACTGGCAGGCAATGCAATTATGAGGGATGAAGCCATTGAGCTTTCTAGAGGGTTGCATTTTAATAACGATTGACTGACAGGAATTTACCAACCATCAATCTCCTACATATGCGACCCTGCACCACCGCTCATGTATAGTGTCCCTATCACCACTACTGTTCCACAGAGCATACATAACCAGGTTAGATTACCTCAATCCGAACCATCCTACACCCCCCAAAAAACCCTGATCCCGGGCAGGTAGCAATAAGCCCCAGCATCATAACTTCCTCTCTGGAATTTAATTGCACCCATACCCAACTACCTAGTGAGCAGGGTCCCCCAAAAGTGGATAGCGCAAGCTTGAAGATCCTCTCCTGGAATATAGCCAGCCTTTCTAGGAAACTACCTTTCCCAGATTGGAACAGGTTCATTGAAGGCTATAACATTTGCATATTCCAAGAGACGTGGAGCCAGATTGCTCATCATAAAGTAGGCTTTGTGTCTTACTATGTCCCAGCGGTACCGGCGCAAACAGGGAAGGGGCGTCCATCGGGTGGGCTACTGGTATGGATCAGCATATCCCTGGATTGCTCAATTAAACAGATCCAATGTATTTCTCCTGATCTCTTAAGATTAACCATCCGGGAAAACCAAGGAGGTAGAACTCTGGACATTTTTAATATCTATGTCCGGGGAACAAAGGGAGGAGCAGAATCTCCCATAATTACATCTTTGGAAGCTGAGTTCTCCAATTGCCCCCATGACTCGCACATCCTGGTAGCGGGAGACTTCAATTGCACTTTTGAGCCTCTCGCTGCCGAGGATGTGCTAGGCATTGAAGAGGATGATGCAAAGCGGGGAATTCCCTTGCTGAGTATCCCGCCGATAAAAAGATGGACCAAGTTGGCTGTCCAGCTGAATTCTTTAGCCGTAGAATATGGGCTAAGGGCAACCAATGGCAGGTCACTATCTGATGTAAAAGGGGCACATACCTATAACAGGGTAGGTTCCTCCTCGCAAATCGATTATATCTTACTGAATTATAAATTGTGGCAGCACCTAATATATATGGTGATAACATCGACAGTTGACAGCGACCACAATCCACTATCTCTAATTCTAAAATCTTCATGGTTGCCTAATTCTGGCTACTTTGGTCTAGAATATCCAATGCCAATAAGGGAAGTAACTCCCTCTAACTTTAATAGGTATTTGAAATGGCATAGAGTTCATCTGGACAACAAGAAATTATGTGGTATTAGAGAAACTGTGGCAGAGGCTCTAGACGAACTGAGAGGGGTTTCTACGGACCCTGATGTTACTGAGAAAATCCCTAAAATTTATTAAAAAACAATTAGTGCTCTTCGGAATTTCTTTTGTTCAACTACTAGAGCAGGTCACCGTCCAATGTGCGAGAAGCCCAATAGTAATAACACGTGGTACACGAAAACTTGTAGACGGAAAAAAACCGCCCTGGTTTTGGCAGTTAAAAGTAAATCGCTCCCTACGATCCAGCTAGCAAGAAGGGACTATAAGGAGGCAGTATCCAGTGCCAAAAAAGAGTGGGAAGAGCAGCACTGGCAAGATTTAAAAACAGCCAGTCTGGAGAAGGACGCTAGCCGGTTTTGGAATCTCATTAGAATCAAGACACGGCCTGATAGCAAATCAATCACTTGTAACATCTCAAGTCGTATCTGGTATGACCACTTTCTGAACCTTTATTCTAATTCTGAGGATCTCGCATTGGAAGACACATCATCAGATCCCAGAATATGTTCGGGGGATTTAAACAGCTATCCTTTTTCCGAACTGGAAGTGGAAACCGCCATTCGGCGTATAGTCCCAGCTAAGGCAGCAGGCCCAGATAGCATTCCCGGAGATCTTCTTCGGGCAGATCCCGTTAAATGGGCGAAATTCATTACCATCCTTATTAATGCCATTGATACCAGCTCTCCGATACCAGATTCCTGGAAAGGAGCAGAGGTGGTCCCTATTTATAAAAAGGGTGCTAGGGACGACCCTGCTAATCATCGCCCAATAAGCCTAATTGATTCAGTGCAAAAGGTTATTGGGAGTGTGGTGCTGGAGAGAATCTTGGAATGGGCAGATGAAAATAGGATCCTCTCCGACTACCAAGCAGGCTTTAGGGCAGGTACAGGGACAATTGAGCAGGTGTTTAGGTTAATTCTTCTCTACTGGAAGGTGGTCAAGATAGGCAAAGGCAGTCTTTACCTTGCATTTATAGATCTAAAGACTGCCTTTGACCTGGTCCCTCGAGGGCGCCTGTGGAAGGTCCTAGCTGACCAGGGGGTTCCCAAGTATATTTTAAATCTCTTGGTGCGTCTCCACGAAGGTAACTACGCCCAGGTCAGATGGGGCTCCCAGGGGCAGAAGACGGACAGAATATCGGTGAACAGGGGTGTCCGCCAGGGCTGTGTTTTAGCTCCCACCCTATTCTCTTTGTATGTGAATGGGGTGGTGGAGCACCTGCAGCGAATACCATCTGACACACCAGCCCTGGCGGACGAAAAAATCCCCACCCTCCTGTTCGCCGACAACACCCTTCTTATCTCCAAGACCCGAGGGACTTGCAGAGTTTGTTGGACAGCTTCCAGTCATTCTGCACCAAGAGAGGGTTGATCATTAACTCTGAGAAAACCAAGTATTTGGTGCTGAATCCCACTAAGAATCTTAGAACTCCACCTGTATTAAATTCTGTCCCGTTAGAGAGGGTCACCACGTTTGACTACCTGGGTATCCGCATCTCTGACTCCATGCTCTGGAGTACCCATGTACAAAAAATGCTTTTGAACCACAAAAGGGTAGTGTGGGCAATACTCAAAGAGCATTGTACTTCAATAAGCAAACCTATTGCTCCCGCAATTGATATATATAAGGCCAGAGGAGTGAGTTCAGCCCTTTATGGTGCCGAACTCTGTTGTTTTTCTAACTTAGATCAAATTGTGAGGTCAGAAAATACATTTTTAAAAGATCTTATGATGATGCCCCTGAGGACCCCCACTAAGCTTTGGACTGGATGAATAATACGGGGATTAGGAAGCCCGACGGAGGCCGCAGTCGAATCCAAGACCACTCACAGACTCCATGGATCTGTCGGGGAGACGGCTCAGATTGTCCAAAGGAAAACGACTAAAAGACACAGGTGACTCTGGGAGAGTTAGTGTGTGTGAGGATGGTACCTTACAGGTGGTGGAGGGATCTCCAGACTCTGACCTGGTATCATCGGAGGTTATTCCTGACACTAATGTTGCCTGAGACTCGAGGGAGAGATGGGAGAGCTGGTTTGGGGTTCTGAACACTCAAATAGGTGACTTCAAGAAGACGCAATACAAATGTCTGTTTTCTCTCTCTGATACTTGGTGAGGAACACACTGTAAATATGCGGCTGGGACCTGTCCGGGGACCTGGAGGCTTAGGCCTCGTGCCCTGTTGATTGTCCATCCACTTGCATAGTACCTATGTAAAAGCTCCTGTTCAGCGCTTTATTATGAAGGTTTCAATCTATGTACTACAATTGTGGGTATTGTTGCAGGGCATAAATATGTTGCTGGAGAACTCAGAGGGGGGTGGTTTAGGACGGAGGATGGAACAGTTCACTCTCTAAGATGGCGGGAGGGATAGTCCTGTTGCACTGCCCAGTGGGAGGGGGTTACGGGTGTTCAACCGGTTTTACTTGTTCCAAATGGGTTTCAGGGAAGTTCGGGGGATCCATGACTGGGTTGTAATTCCCCACACTACGCTCAGTCTAACACTGATATGGTGTGATGGGAATGGAATGGAAGTGTGATGCTAACTGCATGATCTTATGGCTCCCTCCCTGACAAAGTTCCTTACGTGGAATATACGGGCAATGCTTATAAAGCGTAGAAGGGTGCACTCCTATTTACGGCAGTATAAAATCGGTATAGCCGGCTTGCAGGAGACAGATGTCTGGGGTGACACATTACCATATATTCGGTGCAGGTGGCGAGGACAGCTACATGCCACTTCATTTACCGGATTTGGACGGGGGGTGCTTAACTGGGTGGCCCTGCGGACTCCCTTCCAACATATATACCACGTGCTTGACACTGAGGGACGCTACGTGATCTTACACAGTAGGCTTGATGGACATGAGATATGTCTCATAAATGTGTATGCCGCTAGTTCGGACACCCACAACCTTTTCTATGAAGTACTGATGGTAGCAATCCCCTACCTGGGTGGGGACATTGTCCTTTTTGGGGATGTCAATTGTGTAATGGACGGGATGATGGACCGTAAACCCCCCCGGGAGAATACTAAGCCTGGTATTACCGGGGCCTTAGTGAACCTAATGTGGGAGCTGGGACTAGTGGACACATGGAGGGTCAGACACCCGGACAGCAGGACTTTCTCCTGTCACACCCCCGTGACCAATACGTTTAGTAGGTTAGACCAATTCCGTATGTCACCGTCTTTGATGTCTAGGGTCGAGGAGATAGTGTATCTTCCGAGACAAATCTCGGATCATTCCTCTATGCTCTTAGCCTTGAGTGCGGGTAGGCCCAGGGAGGCAATCCCCATGTGGTGGCTTCCTACCAAGGCACTCACTGACCCTCCCTTTGTCGGGAAGCTGGAGGAAGAGATCTCTAACTATTTTGGGATACTGGGGCTTGGTATCCTCGAGGGGTATGGGATGGAAGACAATGAAGGTGGTGGCTCAGGGGTTCTACCTTAGTATGACTTACGGGGTCTGGCAGCAGCTCAAGAGGGAATTAAGGTTTCAGAGAGGAGTTTAGCCGAGTTGGAAGCGATGTTACCCACGAAAGCCTGGTCGCTTGAATGAGTGGCAGGGGGCACAGGAAGAATTGTTGGTGGCGCTATGTAGACTTGAAAAGTTCCACTACACTGCATACCGACAGCGACTGCACGTGGAGGGTGATCGTTCTGGGGCCCTACTTGCCAGATTGATTTGTAATGAGAGTACGGTGTCTCCCATCGTGCAGATGAGGACTGCTGACGGCTGTGCGGTGTACATTATAAGAAACAATGGTCCTTAATTGATTTGAATAAAGGTGGAATAAATGTAGTCCAGAATCGATACTATATTTTGGATGTCCAGCCAGACAACCCGTTTAATTCTTCAATAAACTTTGCACATATAAAACAACATACTACTTGTGGGACACAGTCCTGTATACAATAGGAAAAATGACATCAAAAAACACACAAGGACATTTCAGGCAAGACAAAAGAGCTTGTTAGCATTATCCAATGTTTTAAGCTTTTTTCAAAACAACAATTGCACTTTTTTACACAATGGATTGATGTGCATGTTGTTTAACTAAGGTCGACGACGTTTCGATCCTGTTAAAAGGATACTAGGATCATCATCAGGACATAAATGTGTGCTAGCCTGATTATAAAAGGAAATTGCCTGTGGGAAAACAAAAAGGGGTGATGTAAAGGGGAAGATAAGCGGTGATTGAGAAAGGAAAAAAGGAAGATATTAGGGCGGTAAATTAGCAGCAGCGACAAGGTACAAGTATGGTACCAACATACATGCTAATGTGTGAGCATGCGTCTGGTTACGGTGAAGGTTGGTAAGTTGTGGGAGTGAAACAAGGGATGCGCAGGTGACGTGCGTGTTCGGAACATGTGTTCCAAATGGAAGACCGATTGATAGGGTCGCGAAGTAAAGAGCATTGCAGGTGCCTACGAATAACTACTGAAGTGTGGACTAAGGTTCAGCAAGGCAACGTGCGTGTTGGGAACAAGTGCTCCAGGTGAATGACTGATGGACAGGGCCGCGAGGTGAAGGCGCCGGAAAGGGTCAAGCATTGCAGGTGCCTACGAATAGCTAATGAAGTGCGGGCTAAGGTACGGCAAGGCAACGGAGAGCAGCAGAGAGCGCTCACCGTGTTCAGGAATCCGAAAGAACAACGGGATCAAGGCCTCGGAAACAAATAACGCGCGGGAGACGTGAGATGGTGCGGTCCGGCGGTGATATTGGAACGTTAAGTTCACTGGAAATGAAAATGACCGTGTTCGTTAATATGATCGTGAAAATACTGGGCATATCGGGGCAGTGAGGGAAACAGGGTACCTGTGATGAAGGAGATCGAGAGTATAGTCCACTTGTTGACAATCCAACGGAATCGTGGCACTAGTTCGTATTGCCGTGACAATGCACTAAAAGGAAATTGCTAGAGGTTAAAAAACGATACATCAAACCGGGGCAGCAGGGACGGTGAAGGAGAGCACGCTTACCGGAGCGGAGCCGGGTCCTCTGATAAGATGATCCGAGTGACGAAGTAGCGGTGAAGTGCACGGGTATAGATAGTGTGAACGTGTGTGAGCGACTAGAGCGTGTGAGCCCGGCTCCAACTTGGGAGAGTCAGAGTGGAAAGAGAAGATAGACTTGAAGATAATCCGAAGGGGTTACAAACAATGATTAAAAGAGAGAACTATGCAATGAGCAGTGAAGGGGATAGAGACAGTGGAAATTGTGTAGTACTGATTGCATCACAAGAATGAACAACAAATTAAAACGGGAAGTCATATTCGAATACTTGAGTGAAATAACACAATTGTTCAAAATTACTCGGAGAAGACTTCCGCTAGAACAGGCAAGATAAGAAACAAGGCAAACAACTTAAGAAACAGATCACTGTAATTAATTAATTGTAGCAACAAGTCAGAATTGCAGCAATAATTTGGTCAAGATAAGAGACAAAGGGAAAAGGGAAAAATTACCGTCTTGTACATGGTAGTTAGACCTAAGGAAACAATGTGTTTAAACCGTGTGCTAAAGAATATACAGAAGTATGGCAACGGTACCTCATGCAATTTAGGTAATGGAGAATGGATAAGACAAAAATGTAAACCTGGTGAAGGGTGAGGTAATTGCATGGAATTTTTACAAAAGCATTCGAAGTACAATGAACCAGATATGAAAAACAAAGTAATAAAGTTTTAGTTTTTTCAAATGAGGTTGGTCCAGTCCTCATTGCGATTCAAGCCTTCCCTGATGCTGTTAGTACGAATAATCATTCTGAGTTCTTCCTTGTTCAAGATTTTGGCAATGTCACCACCTCTCGGTGGTTGCTTGATCCTTTTGATAACTGTCCATTTGAATTTGTCTTCTTTATGTGCCATTTCAGAAAAATGTTCAACAAGGGGGGCATTGGGGGTTTTGCAATGTACTCTGCTTCTGTGTTGGCCGATGCGCAATTTGACCTTTTGTGTTGTTTGGCCGATGTAAATTTTGTTGCAAGGACAAGAAATTAAATAAATTACATTGCTGGTATTGCAGTTGGAAAAAGAATTCAACGTGATAGAAACATTATTGAATACAAAATGTTTTCGTTCCATAGTTGTGCCACATACATTGCAACTACTACATTTCGCATGACTGATAAGAGGCTCCAACCCCCAATGCGCATCCAGGGTTACCATTGGGCGAGGGGAGGGTAGGGCAGCTCTTACAAGATGGTCCTTGAGATTACGATTTTTTTCGGAAGGCAAACATGGGACGCTCTATTGAGAGGTTACCCGCATTCACCACAGGCCAGTGTTGCAAAATAGATTTGCGAATTTGATTTGAAGCAGGAGAGAAGGTGGTGACGCAAACTATACGATTGGTGTTGGTTTTGATTCTAGGTGAGAAAAGGACTTCCCTGGGGCAATACCACGCTTGTTTTTGTGCGTTCCGTACTAGTCTCTTTGGGTAGCCGCGGGCTCTGAGTTTTTCAGTGAGAGTGGATGCTTCAAGGAAGTAATCTTCTTTAGAAAAACAGTTGCGTCTGATACGCAGAAATTGGGAATATGGTAGAGAGTCTCTTAGAGCTCGAGGATGGTGACTTTCATACCGGAGTAAAGTATTCCTCTCTGTACTTTTTCTGTAAAGTTTTGTGAGTAATTCCCTATTGGAGTGATATATAGTTAGGTCAAGAAATGGGATATGTGATCTGTCATATGCATTGGTGAAGTTAAGGCCAGAGCAATTATTGTTCAACCAGTAAGCAAATTGAGAGAGTGTAGCCTCATTGTGATGCCAAATCAGGAAAATATTGTCTATGTAGCGCCGCCACAAAGTGATACCTGGGAGGAATGGATTAGTGGTAGAAAGGATGGAAGTCATTTCCCAATAATCCATGTAAAGGATGGCTAGGTTGGGTGCGAAAACTGCACCCATCGAAGTGCCTTTGACTTGCTGGTAAAATTCATTCTCAAAACTGAAGAAGTTAGGGTCAGACAGAGTTCTAGCAACTGAATGATGAAAAGTGTAGGGACAGAATGGGGGCGGGTCTGGAGTCCAAGATGCCTTGGATCACAAGGAGTGCCGGGATTTGTGGAATGTTAGTGTAGAGTGATTCTACATCCATGGTGCACAGGATGTCTTGTGCAGGATCAAAGGGATGATGTTCGATGAGGTTGATCATAGCCATACTGTCTCTGATGTAGCAATGAGTCAGAGGTACGAAGTCCTTAATGAAATGGTCAATATATTGACCCAAAGGCTCAAGAATGGAGCCACAACCAGAAACTATAGGACGTCCTGGTGGATTAGTCTGGTTTTTGTGGACTTTAGGGAGGGTGTAGATGACTGGGGTGCGAGGTGATTTTACATTAAGGAAGAGGAATTCTTTCTGGCTGAGGAAACCCTCCATTTTGGCTTCTGTAGTGATTTGTAAGATGAGTGTCTGTAACTCTTTTGTGGGGTTCGTGATTAATCTACAGTAATGGTCTGTATTGGAGAGTTGACGTTGGATTTCAGCTTTGTATGTAACCCTTTCTTGAAGCACAATGCCACCGCCTTTATCGGCTGATTTGATGACTAATGAGTCGTTCTCTTTCAGAGAGGAGATGGCTTTCTTCTCTTGAAGGGTGATGTTATAGGGGATGAAACGTTTTTTAGATTCCAGAGCAGATAAATCATTCAGAACTAGTTTCTCAAAAGTAGTTTTTTTCTCTGGGAATCAGGTTGGTGGAAGGGGAAAAGTTGGACGGGGGTCTGAAAGGAGTATGAGCTATGGACGGGGAAGAAGGATTCAAATGAAAAAAATGTATGCAGACGTAGTCGTCTAAAAAATCTGAGCAGTTCCGTATGAAGTTCCAGGAAATTGGGGTGAGTGGTAGGGACGAAGGACAGTCCTTTACTAAGTATAGATAATTCAGGTTCTGTGAGTACATGTTGTGAGAGATTAAAGATAGGTATGCATTGAAAATTGTCAACAGTTACCATTGGTAGAACTTTTGGCGAGTTTGACGTTCCCCCGGTGGGTTGTACCATCTTTGAGCCTGTTTGACACAACCACGTTTTGGTGGTTCGTTGTGGCCTCGACCTAAAAAATTACTATTAGGGCCTGGAAAATTGGGGCCAGAGGGGCAGTTTGATGTACTAGTACCTTCGCCTGTGTCAGAGTTATCTGAGGAATCTGCAGAGGTGTCTGAGAAACCCACATCACGGCCCACAATTTATGATGGCTAGCCCACATATGGCACTCACCCTTATTAAAAGAGGAGGAGTGTGCCTTGGTGTTGTTAGATATTGAACAAGCGCTCGACTCGGTTGGGTGAGTGTATCTCTGGGAGGTCCTACGTGCAATGGGTGTGGGGACACACTTCCTGAAATGGGTGCCGCTATTATACTCGGAACCCCGTGCCAAGATTAGAGTGGGGAGGTTAGTATCGAGGGCCTTTAGGATGCAACACGACACTAGACAAGGATGCCTGTTATCGCTGCTTTTTTTTGCCATGGCAATGGAACCCCTAGCGGCAGGCCTGCAGAAAGAGATGGAGGCCTTTGGGATCCCGCTAGGAGAGATCAACCATGTGGTGTCCATGTAATCGAATGATACCTTGGTGTATCCCGGAAACCCTGCCCAGACTATACCGATTCTACTGGACGCCCTTGAAAGGTTTGGACACGTGTCAGGACTACGGGTTAACTCAGGGAAGTCTAAATTAATCCCAATGGGGAGACTGGCTTTGCTCCCAGATGGGGAGGTGGGCTCCCATGGGTGAGGACCGCACCTCAAAACTGGGGGTTAGATTTGCAGAGATGGCCAAACAATATCTGGCGCTTAACATTGGAAAAGTAATTGAGGGATTGTGGGGTTCAGTGAGCTTTTGGCAGGAACTGTTCTTGTCCCTTATGGGGAGGATTGGCCTGACCAAAATGGTTGTCCTACCCAGATGGCTTTATGTGATGCAGCATTCTTTCTTTAAGATCCCCCGACATTTCTTTATAACCATGTATAGGTTTCTGACAGATTTATTATGGGGCCCAAGCGCAGATGAGACAGCCTGACCACTCTACAGAGAACCTGCAGAACAGAGGACTGGAAGTTCCATGTCTGGAATTTTATTATGTGGCCTCACAGCTGCATCATGCTGTGCACTGGCTGTACATTGATGAGAACTGGGAGAAGGCCCTGCTGGCCGGGACTTTCGGGGATAGAACATTGCCTGAACTGCTATGGACTTGTCAGGTGCCCTTAACAAGCCCATATATTGTTCGACATTATGGCATAGATATGGGAACTGGTAGTCTGGAGAGTGCTAAGAAGGGCTTACTTGTTGGTTGTTCGACCCTTTCACCAGATTTCCGCATCTGTGTCTGTGCGCAGATCGCAGGAGGGGGGGTGCCTGACCATGGGAGGCCTCTATGACAGCAAGCAGTATATCACACGCGAGCAGGCGATGGAATGCTTTGCGCTAGGCCCAAAGCTGTTCCTACAGTATGGGAAAATAGCCTAGGTGGCTAGGGAGTGTGGCCATGTTCCCTGAAGAACCTCCTGTCTCTAATTTGTTACAGACTCTGATAATGATGGCCAAAGGGCACTGGTTGATCTCACACTTATACCGGGCAATCCGGGATGACAGGGCGGTCAGGTCACTACCGGTCCAGGCAAAATGGGAGACACTTACGGAGGACCCCATAACAGAGAAGGACTGAACTAAAATCCACGAAGGGGATAAGAAGGTGAGCGCGAATACACAGTTTAAGCGAATTCAATTCAATTATGTACACCAGACATAGCCTACTCCCAAGATGTTACACTGGATTTATCCGGAACAATCAGGGCAATGTCTTAGATGTGGGGAGGCGAAGGCTATATTTATCCACAAGGTCTGGTCCTGCCCAGAGCTTTAATTATACTGGACTGACGTCCTGACTGTGTTGCTGGGAGTGGCGGGGTGGGAGATATTAAGGGAGATCCGGGTGGTGTTGCTTGGTTTACTGCCCCAACCTAAGAACAAGAGTCTTCATAGGAAGTTTGTCCTTTTGTGACTGGTGTTGACAAAACGCCGGAGAGCTATTTCATGGTTGAGCCGCAGGCCGCCCAAAATGCTGCAGTGGGTGACATGAAGGAATGGGCCACGGCCGAGGTGATTGAAATGCAACAGACCAGACGCGATGAAAAGCTAGAGGATGACCTGCAAGCATGGAGAGTGATGTTGGGAGAGCTGACAAATGAGGGGACAGACACTGAACGACAAGAAGAGGCCACTGGGAGTGCAAAGACGGGTAGTAGGCCAGACGGCAATTAGGGGAAAGGGGAGAACACTCATCCGGGACATATTAGACAGCGTACTGACGTGAATAAAAAACGTAGAGTCACAGGTTTACGTTACGGAACGCATACCAGACATGGCAGGGGTATGTTCTAGTTGTGGGTGGGGGGGTGGATGTTGGGCTTATTTGACACAGATTTGCTTTCGAGTGTTTCTGAGACATGGACCAGGATCCCTGGTTGGCTGAGGTAGGTACCTTAGGCCAAATAGGGACCCTCGGTTTCATGTCAGGGAAAGGAAGGACACCTTCTGAGATAGCCACCTCTCACCCCCCTTGGTAGCTTGGCACGAGCCGCCAGGCTTAACTTCAAGGTAAATGTGTAAAGTATTTGCAACCACGCTAAGAGCAACCCAATGATAACACCACAAAAGGACTCCACACGAGTTTCATAAAAAACAAGTATAAACCTTATTTAAAAAGATATACAATAAGACCACACGATATAAATACAACATATGAGTATTTGTAATATTCTTCCTGGCCAGTTGTTAGGCCAGCCAGCCCTTCTAAATTCTGGTGATATTAACGAGCACTTCTAAACATTCCACTGTAGTCCTAACACAATGTTATGCAGTTCGTAAAGCTAGAATCAGGCACTTCGCAATGGAAAAGTAATGCAATGCGTAACGCAACGATCAGGCACTTTGCAATGTAAAAATAATGCAAGGCGTAACAAAACAATCAGGCACTTTGCAATGTGAGAATAATAAAATGCGTAACGTAATAACCAAGTACTTCGTTATGCAGAAATAATGCAATGCGTAATACACTAATCAGGTAGTTTGTTATGCAGAAACAATGCAATGCATCATACGACAATCAGGTAGTTCGTTATGCAGAAATAATGCCATGCGTAATACACTAATCAGGTAGTTCGTTATGCAAGAATAATGCAATACATAATACACTAATCAGGTAGTTTGTTATGCAGAACTGATGCAATGTGTAATACGACCATCAGGTACTCAGTTATGCAGAAATAAGGTAATGCGTAATACACTCCAGCACTGATCATGGTGCCTTAGGTGGTCTCTCCACCACTCGTGATAACTCGCAGTCAGCCTCTGTCAACAGTTGCCCCCAACACGGGTATGGTGTAACAAAAAGTGCAGCTCCGCACTCCGGCCCCGTTATTGCCACTCCCTTGGCCAGTACAGGCCGCGATATGAGCCGAAGCAGAGGCTTGTGCTGCCGGAATGAGAGAGGCAGAGAGCATCTCCCTCTGAGCCCGCATCCCACCCCAGGCATCACCACACGTTACCTGGCGGGTGCGACCTCACTCTCCCCTCCTCTTCCAGTGTCTTGGGCCTCCGATGCAATCTTTGTCACTTCTGGGCAGTGGGACTCGGGCCTTCCCTCAATGAGGTTAGCTTGGGGTCCCACTCTGGCAATGGCTGGCTCGGGCTGGCAGCTCAGCTCCTCCGGGGCTGCCGGTCTGGGCTGCTACTGCTACGAAAATCTCAGGCTGCCACAGGGCACATGCACACAGTGTCACTGAGACTTACTTGAGCTTCGGGTTCACGTTCACTGGGCAATCCACACGAAGGTCTCAGGCTGCACGAAGCACACGCACAGAGCGTCGCTGAGACTCACTTGAATTCCAGGTGCACGATAACAAGGCAATCCTCATGAAGGTCTCAGGCTGTACAGAGCACACGCACACAGCGTCGCTGAGACTCACTTGGATTCCGGGTGTGCACGATAACAAGACAGTCCTCACGAAGGTCTCAGGCTGCAAAAAGGAGCACACGCACACAGCGTCGCTGAGACTCTTCTGGAAACTTTTGTGTTCCTGAGTTTCCGTAACAGAGAGCCAGCTCACCTCGGGCCCTTGGGGATAAGTTACTTCAGGACACAGCACAACAAAGTCCTTTCAAGCAGGGGGACACAGCACACAGCAAAGTCCCTTCAGCCTTTGCTTGGTTAAAACAGCAAACTGCAGACCTGCCCCAGAACATACAGCAAGGGTCAGTCTTTTCCTTCAGTCTCTTCAGTTGTTTCTTCCTTGGCAAAGGTTCCTCTTGACCACGAAGTAGCTCCAGTCTTGTTCAGTCTTGATCAAGCCATTCACCAAAGTTCAGGGGCTTCAGCTCTCATAGTTATACCCCTAAATGGCTTTGAAGTCTTTGTGTTCATGGGGCACTGACCCCTGTTCAAACCAGTTCTGGGTGCCTCTCTGCCAGTGACACCTTCTTCCTTTGATTAGTGGGGGTCTGGATTCTCAATCACTCAGCAGGAAATGGGACCATTGTTTTATGGAAACAACCCAGGCCTCTTCACCGCTAAGGGCTACCCCTTCCCATACATTCCAGATGCAGGTCAGCCTGTTGCTGTCTCCCCTCCTCCCCTGCGTCAAGACATTCCCCAGATCCTATTACTTTCATATCCAGACAGTCAATCCGCAACCAGGCTGAGACACACAGAAATGTTTAGAGCTCAAAAACCCAGCCACTTCTAACAGAGTGGCTTCTAAACACACAATGCAACAACTACCTTCATAGAAATATCTGTTATTACATTGCAAGTTCAGGCATACTAAACTTCACCTCTCCATCTTAAGCCTTTGGGGAGATAGGCTAGAAAAACATATTACACAGCCTCCCCATTCTGTCCTATGGGCAAGATGGCCTTTCAACAGTGAAAAATGAAATGGAGATTATTTCACACACCTTAGTACATGTCCTAGCTTTCGCATGCACGACACCCTGTCCAGGGGGTACCTTGGACCTACCATAGGGGTGTCTGATGTGCATAGAAAGGGAAGGGTAAGGTCTGGCAAGTGGGTGCACTTGTCAGAACAACATGGCAGTTCAATAAACTGCGCGCATGCACTGCAATGGCAGGCCTGAGTTCCCTCTTTAAGGCTACTGTTGTGGGTTGCACAATTAGTGCTGCAGGCCCACTAGTAGTATTTGCATTACCAGCCCTGGCACACATAGTGCACTTTACAAGGGACTTTACTAGTAAAGCAAACATACCAATAATGGACAACCAATTACCGTTACACTTTATAAAGGGAGCACGTGCACTTTGACACTGATCAGCAGTGGCAAAGTGCCCAAGGCATCTAAGCCAGTCAAACGAAATCCATCACAGCATCAAAAATAGAAGAGGGAGAGGCAAAAAGTCAGGGGTAATCATGCTGATAAATGCCAGGTCTAACAAGCCTCATGGGGACGGAGGCCGGTAAGGAAGAATTCACAATGATGGGACTAAGTTCTTACTGATTGGATTAAAGCACACGCATTGAATGTATCTAGCCCATTCAACCCTGTGTTCAAGAATATTTGATGATCCTTATTGCATGACTCTGAGACTATCCATGCCATTTTTGTCACATTTTTTTAAAAATGCCAATAAAGATACATATATATATATTTTAAAAAACATGTATTTTGACGCTTCATCAGATTTGCAAGACCGTGTAAACCAAAACCTTATGTCTCCAGAGATGTGGTATGATGAGGAGAAATTACTTTTTTCTCCACTTTTATTTCTCTTTCCATGTGTGATGCATTCTGCAGCACAAATAGAAGAGGAAAACGCCTCTCAGGATTGTTTTTGCGCAGTAAGGTGCCTCTTCCTGCACAAAAACAATCCTGCCAACAACACGATGGTCAAGGGTGCCTAAGTTGACTCTAGGCTGCCGAAACCGTGCCAGCACTGGGGAAAAGGACTGAAATGCACCGTATTATATACATATGGTGCATTCCTTTCACTTTGACGTAGGGCAGCGTAGTGCAGCAAGGTGACGAATCCTCATAAATGAGGCCTTGAATTCCTAATTCTAGGATAAATCCCCTTAAACATTGTGGCATATTTATGAGCTGGTTTGCATCTCTCTTGTAACCCTGGGCGGACAACTACGCTACGCTCGCGAAGTTTGTGTAGTTTGTGCTACTTCGCGCTACGCGAATTGCACGTAGCACAGTGCAAAACCGCGTAGCGTAGTTGGCATTTTTTGCTCGCTCGCGGTCCTCAACGTCAAGTTGGCGACTGCGAGCGAACAAAATGACATTCCGGCGAGACTTTTTCCTCGTTCGCGATCGGCAACATCAAGTTGCCGATTGCGAGAGTGGAAAATAAACCTCCTGGCGAGATTCTCAATGCGGGGAGGTCAGGTTTCTCATTGCGAGTGGTCGCGTATGCTCGCGACCGCTCACGATGAGAAACTACCAGTTCGCATTGAGAAAGCTGCCGCTCGAGTAAAAATCTACTAGAGCGGCAGAAAACGACAGGTCGCACTTTGCATGATGCCGTTTTCAATGATTGCACAGTGCGGACAAGCATCCGGCACTGTGCAATCATCGCGAACAGCGCACTGCGCAGTTCGCGTAGTGCTACGCGTATCTCGCATAGTGCAAAGTGCACAGTGCACTTCGCGTAGCGCTACTACGCGAACTACGCCCAGGGTTAGTCTTTTGCACCACGCAACATGGTGCAAGAGTGATTCAAACCTTAAGTCAGATTTATGAAGCCATGCAAGGTCACTTGCATGGAGTAAGGCAAATCAGCGCATATCACAGTGTTGCCTTACTCTGCCCTGGGAAAGGTGTTCCATCGGCATTGCATGTTTTTTGATGCATTCCCAGATTTACCAGAACTGGTAAACCTGGCAAGGGCCCAAAAAGATATGCCTTCCCAGGAGAGGCGTAATGGGGAGAAATATCTTTATTTTTCCTTGTTATTTCCTCGTTCTATTTGTTCTGCATTCTGCAGCACACATAGAGGAATATGCCTCTCAGGATTGTTTCCCAGAAGTGACCCAAAACTCCAATGCGCTACGTGGAGTTCCGCAAGCAGGGAAGTGCATTACGTAATGACGTTTGCACTGATTTTTAGTACCAAGTGTTTGTCGCATGCTGTAAAATCAGCCCAAACAGCACCACATGTAGCACATGAGGGAGATGCTTCTTTCTGCCGCTCGAGTAGATGTTCTATTCGAGTGGCAGCTTCCTTAATGTGAACGGAATGTTTCTCAACGCGAGTGGTAGCGACAATCTGTGATCGCCCACATTGAGAAATCTCACCGAGAGGTGGTCTGGAGTAAGATTTTCCTTGCTTGCCAACTTAACATTGGCACGCGCGAGCAAGGAAAAAAGTCCACTCCGCAGAGATTTTCATAGCTCTGTGTTCTCTGCAGAGTGGGAAAAACTCTGCAACATCCACGAGTGGAGCGGAATTTCACACCAAGAAATACTTAAAAGTGACATTTATAAAAGACATTCCAGTGTTAGATTAGGCCCGTTGATGCTGAGAGGTGGTCAGTGGTGACCAGGGTGCCTCTAAGCGGGTCACTTCCTTCACTAGCAGATTTAGCAGAGCCATTATCATGAAAACGAGTTGGTTTATATTGCTTCTCCAAATACCTCCTTTGCTTTATGTGCACATGATTGTAAGTGATTCACAAGCTGGAGTGTGATTCATTTGAAAGCTAGATAAATTAAAAAAGCAAACAGCACTAAAACTGCACATTAGCAATCATTTAAAATGCAGTACAATGTACTTCTCTGAACGGAAACCAACTCATTAGAAAATGCATTTTACGTACTTGGGTAATTGCGGTGCGTGAACATGGATGGGTTTGAAATGATTCATGTCCTTTTCAAGTGTCACACGTCAGTCCCGCAAAATTAGTTTAACCTAGAGTCAAAAAAATGTACTTTGATAAAAATAAAGGTACTTACAGACGTTGGTGCGCAGGAAAGACCCCAGAGATGTGGGACGCCGGAACAACTAGCCACTGTTCCCAGAAACCAAGGAGCCTCCAATGCCTGAGTTGGAAGTGAAAAGCCAATGAACCTAACCAATCCTGAAGCTGCTCTCATGCCATTGTCATCATGAGAATAACAACATGATTCGTCAGAGCAGGCTAAAGCAGGGCTCCTTTTCCAACTAGGAGCCTGTGCCTGCAGTCCTCCCGGCTTTTACACAGCTCATATTGGTGAGGTCTGAAGTGTGCATGTTGGGCTGGCCGTTTAAGACTGCCGGTCAATCCAACATGCGCACTTTATGTTTAGGCAAGTCATTCCTGGCCCCACCTGCAAGTCGAGATGGACACAGTGCACTTCAAATGGTCATGTCCATTGACCGTTTTATGAAATTTATGTTTTCTGCAACTGCTTCCTCGTATCAGGCAGGGTGACGCTCCTCTGCCCTAAAGGAGGATCCACCACTGGAAGATGCTTTTTCAGGTGATAAGCTCCTTGGAGAGGAATTAGAAAAAAATAGCCACAACTGTTTCAAGCCTAGAAAGTATTCTCTTCCTTTTAAACATGATTTAAAGGCTTTTCCAAACGGAAGAAAACTTACAATAATCCTAGATGGAAGAAATGTGACCCCTTTTTCATCAGGAATCGGTTCCAATCCAAATCTTCAGGGGTAGTTAAAAAAATGCCCAGGATCCAAAGAACAATCAGCACTCCTGCCTATGCCGTGGATGTACTGATGGGCGACGTCATTGGTCAAAGACTGTCTCACTTTTTCAACACCTGGCAAATCTAGTCAGAGACAAACAGGTTTCTCAGGTGGTTTCCCCGGGTTACTTCATAGAATTTCAATCTCTTCCTCCAGAGAATCGTTTTATGTTAGCTCAACTCCCCAGGTTTCCAGAAAGAGCCAGGCTATGCAGAAAAACCCTACATTGTGCTCCTGAAGAGAGCTATTGTGCCTGTTTCAGATTCTGAAAGAGGTCAGGGTTTGTACTCTCCTGTCTTTCTGGGGCATATCACGTGATCATTGACCTCAAGGATCTGAATTTATTTCTAAAGGCAATTAATTTCAATTTAAATTCCCTTCAACAGGTTATTCCATTGGTTCATCTGGGAGATTATCTAGAATCCCTGAATCTTCAGGATAGATTCCCTTACATACCTGTTGCATTAGAGAATCAGCATTGTCTAAGGCTCGCAGATTTTGCTCAGAAGCCTGCATCTGGTGCTATGTAAGGTCAGGGTGCTGAATACCAGGGCTGCATAGTCTTAATTCCACCTCATGCCTCTTCAATCCATTGGCATATTTGGGTCCTCCCATTTGGATTAAAAGTAGGGATGGGTGGGAAATTCCGCTCATCCGAAGGAGTTTGCAGATTTTTCCCCACTTCTCATTATGCGAGTATCGCGCCATTCCAGCAAAACTCCTCCTCACTCCGTGTGGTGGAGTTTTTTCTCATGCAAGGTTTGCAATGTGAAATTGTCAAGCACGAGTGAGAATTTGCATCCCCTAGAGTGAATTTTTGGCACTAAAATGCCTCCCAGTGAGATTTTCGTGGGTGATCACGGCAGGTCGGAACCGCTCTCATTGAGAAAACTGCCCTCGAGTAGAAAATGTACTCGAGCAGCAGAAAGAAGCAGCACCTTTTGGCATGCCACATTGTGCAGTAAGCGCTGATTTTACAGCTCAGTACATGCTCCTGGTGCTAAACATCAGCACCAGCAGGGTGATATGCCAAATTCTGCTGAGTTTTTATGTAATTCCGTGGCATTTAGTGGAGTGAAACTCTACGAGCTCTGCCCACCCCTAATTAAAAGCTTCTCCAAGAGTGTTCTCCCAACGTTTGGCTTCAGTAATTGCCATGCTGCATAAGGTGATATTTCAGGTCCATCCTCATCTGGATGATCTTGTCTTGCTTTCCAGTTCTGCTCTGAAATTGACATCAGACATTGAAAGGTCAGACCCTGAGAATGTTTTGAATTCAAATAAAACTCTGGATGTTTCTCAGAGCCTAATATATATTTGAGCCTGGTTTCTGACAAATTTGGGTCTTGTTTGTCTTCCACTATCGAGAAGAATAAAGATGATGCACATATTGTCAACCCTTCTGAGTATGGAACAAGCCTCTGCAAGTAAATTCTTGTGAGTGCAGGGAGACATGGTAAGTGTTCCCTAATGTCCTCAGTTTATATAAGAGTTTTCTGTAAGATAAGTGGTTGCTAATTATATTGAAATATACTTTTGTATTTCTTTGTACTAGGCAGCTTTTCTATTTGTGGTTCCTTGTGGCAGAGTACGCCTAGGCCTCTTGTATTCTCCATTCTTCACCACTGATTTAGACATCCAACAATGTAGAGCTCATTATTCAATTGAAACAGTACCCAAGAGCTTGATTTCAGTGGTGGTTGGAACCTGCCACTCTGGAGAGGGGAGTTTCCCTTTCCCCACAAAAGCAAACAGTGGTAAAAACAGACACCAACAACAGGAGCTAAGAAGCAATTCTGGGTTCAGACTCGGTGCAGAGAGTTTGGAAGGCACAAGAGAAACCATTCTTCCAACTGGATAGAACTCAGAGCAGTTTGGATGATTCTATGGAGGTTTCAGTCCAAGGCCCTTCAGACGACTGTACCTGTGAGACCTGTGAGAAAGGACAATGCAGTAGTAATGTAATTTTTAAACAGTCTCCAGCTCCTTAAATCCTCTAGTGCTAAGGATAATAGACTGGGCTGAAAGAAATTATTATCTCTGAGACCAATTCATATTCATGGCAAGGACAACACCATAGCAGACACTTTGAGCAGGGTGTTTCAGTCTTCCCAGAATTTGAGGGTCACAAGCGAAATGTTCCAAATGATTCATCAAAGATTCTTCTGTCCCATTCAAGATACTTTTGCGGACCAGTCCAATGCCCTTATTCCCATATACTTGTCCAGGTTAAGAGACTCTCCAGTTGTAGGGGTGGATGCATTAACTTGCCAGTGGCTGAACAACCTCTTAATTGCCTTTCCTCCAATTCATCTGATTTCTCGCCTTCTATCGAGAGTTCAGAGGGAGGGAGTGGAGGTGGTTTTGGTCTGTACATTTTGGCCAGAGAGACCATGGTTTCTGCTGCTAATGGAAATGTTGCCTTCTCAGGTCTGGGTTCTTCCTCTCTCTCCAAATCTGATTTTTGTCCCTCCTCTGTCACCTCTTCCCTGCCTACATGACTAGCAGTTTGCAGAATGGGAGTGAAGGGTGTAAGAAACCAGATATGTCTCTTGCTGTTTAAGAATTCATATAGGCTTCCAGGAGATTATCTACTAGAATGTCTTATGGTCATCAATAAGATTCTTTCTTGAAATGGTGGAATGATAATGGAATTTCTCCTGCCCTCTGCTTTCCTGAGAAGATTTTATGGTTCTTTCAGGATGGGTCCGACAATAGTTGGTTCTTGTCTACTCCGAGAGTTCAGTGTGCAGCGATTAGGGTTCCCTTTGGTGCCCTTTTTGATTTTAAAACTTGGGTTTCTAGACTGTATAAGGGTTTTGATTTGTTGAGACCTGAAGTAAGATATCATTTCCAGCATGAGACCTTCTTCTAGTTTTGAAAATGTTGCAAGGTTTTCCATTTCTTTCAAATTTTTGTCTTCAAATGTAATTTTCTTTGGTGGCCATTGTCACTCCCAGGAGAAAAGGTGAACTTTCAGCTTTGAGGTGTAACCATCTTTGAGGATTGCATTGTGACTTGGTCCTCAGTTTGTGCCTAAGGTCAATTCTGTGTTTCACAAGGCCCTGGAAAATATTCTTCCTCTTCCTCTGATTCTGAATCCCTTCTAGATTTGGTCACAGCAATAAGAATTTATTTGACAATATCTCCTGATTTCAGGAAAAGTGATTACCTTTTCATTAGTTTTGAACAAGCAAATAAAGGGAGAAATTATTCTCTTTCTACTTTGGCCCTATGAATAAAGGAGGTAATTTCCATTTCTTATTCCAAAGCTGATCTTGTGACCCCAGGTTCCATGCAGGCTTGATCAACAAGAGGAATGGAAACTTTATGTGCAGAGTGGGGTGGTGTTTGTATTACAGATATTTGTGCTCAGTAACTGGGACCAATCTAGCATAATTGACTATAATAGTCTGAATTTGGGCCACTGTTCTGTGTTGAATTTTGGTAGAATGGTTCTTAGTTGTTTAAAGAAAAAAAATAATATATATATATATATATTCACTGAAAAAAACATAGGTTTCAGGGACGTTATAGTTAGTTGGACATTTGACTAGTACAAAACCAAAGAAATTCGGCCGTTATAGTTAGTTCAGCTAACTATAACTTGCACCCCCACAATGCACTGCTGATGACGTCACATATTACATCATTCATGACATGGTCAGTGACATCACTGATGACATCACTGATGACATCTCAAATGACATCACTGATGACATCACTGATTACATCATCCATGTGAAAATCTGATGCACCTCCCCACACTCCAATATAACCTTTGATACACCCACAATATTTCTAGCCCACACTAATACCATAACACTCAGTGATCGTCAGCCAACTGTAACTTGCCCTTACACATAAGATATATCTACTGCAGGGTTTGGCCATCGCCAGAACAATACCAGCCAATAAACTTGCCTTTACCAACTAAACATGCATGGAATAACTGAAAGGATCTGTCACATGCTGCTGCTGATCAGTCAGAGGACTTTAATATAGTCCACCACTGCAGGTCCCAAAAAATACACAATGTGACAGCTTCTTCGTATCTCACAATGCCATTCGGATATGGGATGATAACCCATCCCAGCAGATTTACACACGTTTTTCTGTCTCCTTCTATGCCAGCTTAGGACTAAAACTATAAACAAAATTTCAGGTTGGACAACCCAGTGTAGTAACCAGTTAAATAGAATATGGTCAGAAACATATACCATAAAGGGACTTGCAGAGCTGCTCAAAGCTGCCAGCTTAGTGAAAACCATAAAGTACACACCTATCTCTCATACCTCATCATCCACCAAACTGACCAGTGCTGCATCCCAGAACACGATAACTGGCCCTCTGTGGTCATGACGTATAACATGGAAACACTTCCCACATAGGATCACAAAACAAAAACAACACACTTCCAACCACACACTCTACAGGGCATAGCTCGCTGTCATGTAGCAAAGTGCTTCAGTGCCCCACATAAGGGTAGTAAGAGCTATATAAATACAATACAATGCAAAACCCATTAGGGTGGCTCCTTCCACAAGTTTTCTATATCCCTTGGAGACTTCTCTCACATTACCCAGAAGAGCCATGGATGCTGCAATCCTGAAAGTGTGAACTGTCATATCTCAGATTTTGTCCTGAACAAGGCAATTGAGAACCCATGCCAAATGTAAGAAGTCTGCCCCAGGAGATCCATATTTCCTACAACAGCAGTCATATGCCATCCCATATCTGACAATGATAGTGAACAAGTGGCTGGGGTCAGAGGCATCACCACTGGCTTGGAACAGTTAATCATCAAGCCTGACCATTTACCAAATTCCACATTTTCTCTGATAATTGTGTTGAGATTGCGCTCTGCGTCTTTAGCCAGTAACAATGTACCATCAGCATACATGGATAGCAGAACTTTACTAGATCCACACCATATGCCCCTTGCTTGGTGGAATGCTCTCAAAATACATTCTAGCAGCTTTATCACTCGATATGAGACGGGATCGGTGATAACAGGCATTCCTGCTGTATCCAGGGATAGGCTATCATTTACTCTAACTCAGGCAGTGGATGCAGAAACCATCAATATTAACCACAGAGGTGCGTGCTTGAGGAGGTCTTGGCGAGGATTCACAAGAGAGAATGAGTATTCTCCCTAATACATGCAAAACAAATAATGCTGTGTTTGAAATGCAAACCAGACCTTCAAACCTACTTGATGGTCTCTACCAAACTAACATTCTTTCTGCCCACTAATGGTGCTAGAACAGTCGTATTAAAAGTATTGCCATCTTGCTGTAACTTACTGCTGTATTATAATGAGAATTTTTGAAAACTACTGCAAAAACAGCAAATGCTTAACCAAAACAATGTGTATCTATCAGTTCTATACGAGAAGATGTCTGCCAGCCTTCTTGAGAGGTGTTGTTGATTTCTGTCTGCAAAGATAGTTGTGTGCTGGCAGAACCCCATCCATGGCCCTGGTTTATTGGGTGTCCTAAGGCTTCCTTCCTCCCTTCTTCCTCATCCTCTGCTCTGTGACTCACTGTGCTCTCTCTGGTTGAAAGGGAACGAACTGTAAGTAACTGTACAAGATCTCTAAGCCCTGCCTGCTCAGCCCTGTCTCCGGAACATTGCTGGATCTGCTCAGGGGGCTGCAGGGCAGGTTGGATGTGCCTCATTGAAGGTCAGAATGGAGCATGAAGGGAACAAGGGCTTTCCCTGTAATACAAAGGGACCCCCTGCCTCCTGTTCTCCACACCCTCAAGTCTGGAACACCTTCAAGTCTGGACCAATTCAAATATGCCTCCAGTGTTGGGGAGAAGCACTTAATTTCACATTGTTCTCTTTGTCTTTATACAACACTCCATAGTCAGTTCTACTCTAGTGCAGGTTGGTAAATAGATCCCTGTGTGGCCTGCGCTCTAGGTCACATAGTCATAGCCTACAATGCACACATAGGTCACGCATGTCCTACGTGGATGGGGCAAAGGACCTGGTTGCAGGGAACTGGCAACTCTCATGATTATGGAAAGGATAAATAGATCTGTCCTGCTAATTTAAACTCTTGCTGCTGCCACTGTCAGCTCTTTATAGCCTGGTGAACTGATAGTAGAATGCTTGGTAAAGGAGTGTGCACATGGTGTCCCCCCTGCTCTAGATTGAGGTCTGTGGGATAGGAAGCCATCAGTGCATATGTATGATTGCCATATGTACTGAGGCACAGAGAGTCAAAAACCTACAGGACTCTCTACGGGGAACTCAAGGCATATGAAGTGTGCTCTCCTGAGCCTTCAAGGGTATCTTTTCTGACCCAACATTCTATGAATGACAGTCAGTTGGATAAGTAATTAGCCCCATGAGTAAATGACTCATGTCACTCAAGGGAATGTATTTAACCTACCAAAAACACATAATTTACACATGGGATAGGGGCGACTTCCACATGCATTAGGTTGTGTAAATTTCCCTAAGACTTTTTTGAACCTGTAGCAGAATGTGTTCTGGTATGGTAGGAAGAGGTAGGCTCTTTGAAAACAAGTCCGTCATTGTTTTGTGATCAATAAGAGATAGTTGGAAGCATCTTCATGGTTTTGCGTAGGCCCGTAAGAAACTTTAATTCACTGGCATCAATTGCATGATTCTCCAATTACATGTTAAATTAAATTTGTTATAATACCCACACAATATATAGGGTAGCACTGTTAAAGGAGAAAGAAAATCGAAGTGGGGGCACAACAGAGTTGTGGTCGAAAACCCTCACTCACCCAAGGGCGATATGCTTCATCACTGGGTTCCTCCAACACACAGGGGACTGCAAGGTACCCCGTGTGGGCTACAACTTACCCAAGAGGGAAGGAGCAGGAGTGCAAAGCACGTGTTGGATCTACCAACTCAATAGGGCAAGGAGGGGCATGTGTCTGCATGTCCTGTTCTCAGCTATTACAAACTTGCTTACTTACACCTAGTTAGCTTTACAACATCTGCATCACTATACGCTCTCCAAATAAATACATCAGCACCTAAATACATCTGCATTTACATACATGGCTATACATACAGTATTCTCAGTTTTACTGACATTTAATCGTTTTTAATTTTAATTGTAATACTAGATACAGGATCTATTCCAAAGGGCTCTTTGGACTATACCTGTAGAATTGTACTGTAGTTGTATTTCCATTTGAACTTAAGGAGAGTGTTATGTTTTTTTTAAAATCAATAGATATCGACTCTTTCGTTTTTTTCCCCTTTCAATAACCATACTGTTGTGCACCGCCATCTCATGCAGATATAAATACACCCTATGGGAGCATGCGGCATAGAAAGTTGCTCCAAATAAATAGACACAACAGAGTTTTTTAAACTTTGTTTATTCTGTTTCCATGGTGACCTGACGCATGACCGTCATGATGCGACACGTACATGCTGTGCGTTGCGTTCTCTCTGCACTAACTTCTGTGTATTTAGGAGCGCATACACACCGTACGGTACTCCCTCCAGGGTCTACATGGAGCACCGGTACGGTATTTGAGGTGAGCGCTATTAGACACGATCACGACTGAATTGATCTTGTCGGGGTCAAGTTTCTAGCTTTCCAGTTTTGTTTGTTCATAATTATGCAGTTCTGCTTAGTCGCACGCTCCTGTTCATTGGGCACGTTATAACTGCTTGTCGATTGAGCTACTTTTACATATGCTTTGTCCTCTGCACAATCATTAGATGGCGTTGCTCAATACAATTCACCATACTCACTAAACTGTCTCACAACAGACTTTAGATATCTATAGCACATATACCACAGTCCTGTGTGTTCTCTATGTTCCTTTTTCCCGGTGGTGTTTGTAATTTGTGCTGGACCTGACAGTTCAACTAAGTCTATGTAACCCAATTTATTACCCCTACTAGAGAAACCGACATGGTGAGAGACTCTGTAGATGGTTGAGTTGGAATATACATACTGTCTTTTAGGTAAGAATTTATAACCTTACAGTGCACTGAGTGAAGGGTGGTGGTACACATTGGTGTTAGTTCAATTTAATTGACAAGATGTGGTTTTTGATTATTGTTTTGCAGAGCCTTCTGACCAATTATATTGACTGATACACGTGTTTGATGGTCAAGAACTGAGGCCTAATTCCCGCTTCTACATTATTATTTATGCACTTTAGCATATTGAATGTATAGATACAGGTCCTGATGAATGCCCTGAACTTGATTGTCGCTATGGCAGAAACATGTTGATCACTTGCTTTTTGTCCACTACCACGTAGGATGGAAGAATAAAGTTGTTGCCCCTATGTAGGTAGTTTTAATACACTTTCACTTATTATTTGCACTCTGCTCCTCCTTGCCCTATTGAGTTGGTTGATCCAACACATGTTTTGTACTTCTGCTCCTTCCCTCTTGGGTAAGTTGTGGCCCACACAGGGTACCTTGCGATCCCCGTGTGTTGGAGGAACCTAATGATGAAGCATATCACCCTCGGGTGAGTGAGGGTTTTCGTCCACAACTATGTTGTGCCCCCGCTTCGATTTTCTTTCTCCTTTAAAAGTGCTACCCTATATATTGTGTGATTATTATGATTACGGAAGTAGTATAGGATAGAATTTTCTATAGTGTAGCATAGTCCTCCCTTAGACCCTCTTGAGTGTGATATAAATTACATTTGTTGAAATTTTGCATTTTGCAATTCCACATCATTTTTGCACTTAAGAGACTTGTTCACACAAAACAATATCTTGCAAAACCATTTTTTTCTCAAACTAGTATATCATTGGTATCCGTCAACAGTTTTTTGCTGTGGTGCATACTAGCAGTAAAAGTCACAATGACTTACCGTATTTCACTCTGAAAACTTTATTTACATTTTTATGGAGTTATGGAAGATTTGATAGGGGAAATATTTACATGATTTCACCCACCCTTAGTTTTGAGAACCAATTGCAACACGGTGTCACTTCATCTCACTTGGATCCTTCAATTCACTTTCAAAACTGGTCCACTTTGTTGCAGATCGTATAATCAGCATCTCAGTGAAATCAAGGCAGCAGGGGGCCGTCAACCTCAAGGCGACTCCCATTGAACATAATCTATCCTATGGTCTAAGCATTTCTGTGAACTGTGGGAGTCTAAGGAAGACCTGGAACGACCACCCACTCCACCTCCGGCAATGTCCTACACTGCTCCAGTTCAGGAAGGACCTCAAGACCTTGCTCTTCGGATGACCCCAGCACTCAAAGGACCCCCCCCCCCAGCGGCTTGAGACCCTTGCGGGTGAGTAGCTGTGCCTTACAAACCCCTGATTGAAGGAACCACATCCTGCCAGGGGCACCATCATTTTCTGTTATGTCGCAGCAAGGCACGAAGCACTAAGTAAGATGTTGAGTCACATGTGCAATCTCCCCACCATCTAAAATAACAAGAATGGGGACAGACGTATCAATCAATCAATCAATCAATCAATCAGGGGTTGGTAAAGTGTGCTACTCACCCGTGAGGGTCTCAAGGCGCTGGGGGAGGGAAAGGTAGGGCTGCTCCGGTCGCTCGAAAAGCCAGGTCTTGAGAGCCTGTCTGAAGGTGTGCAGGGTTGGCGAGCGTCTTATTTCTACTGGGAGAGTGTTCCAAGCTGTGGCTGCGGTGTACGAGAAAGCTCTCCCTCCAACTCTGCTCCGGTGGATGCGTGGGACCTCTGCTAGCGCGAGGTTGGCTGAACGGAGGTTCCGCTTGGGTGCGTGGAAGCTCATTCGGTTGGTGAGGTATTTGGGTCCGATGTTGTTGAGGGATTTGTAGGCGTGCGTGAGTAGTTTGAAGGTGACCCTCTTCTTGATGGGGAGCCAGTGGAGTTCTCGCAGGTGTGGAGTCATGTGTTCGTGGCGTCGTGTCCTTAGGAGGAGCCTAGCGGCCGTGTTTTGGATGGTTTGGAGTTTGCGTAGTAGGGATTTGTTGATTCTGGTGTAGAGGGCGTTGCCGTAGTCAAGCCTGCTGGTGATGAGTGCGTGGGTGATGGTCTTTCTGCAGTCTGGGGGGATCCACTTGAAGCTCTTACGTAGGATCCGGAGGCAGTTGAAACTGGTGGAGGAGATAGCATTGATTTGGCGGTTCATGGAGAGGGAGGAGTCGAGGATTATGCTGAGGTTCCGAGCGTGGTCCGTCGGGGTGGGTGGGGGTCCCAGGGCGGGAGGCCACCAGGAGTCGCTCCAGACGGAGGGGCGGGGTCCGAAGATGAGAACCTCGGTCTTTTTGGAGTTGTGTTTGAGGCAGCTGTCCTTCATCCAGGTGGCCACGTTTTTCATTCCTTCCTGGAAGCTGAGTCTAGTGTCTTCTGGGTTGCTGGTGAGGGAGAGGATGAGCTGGGTGTCATCAGCATAGGACACGATGCTGAGCCCGTGCTGTCTGACGATTGCAGCGATGGGGGCCATGTAGATGTTGAAGAGAGTCGGGCTCAGAGAAGATCCTTGGGGAACTCCGCAGATGATGTTGGTGGGTTTGGAGAGGAAGGGGGGGAGCCTGACCCTCTGTGTTCTATCGGAGAGGAAGGATTGGACCCAGTTGAGGGCGTCTCCCTGAATTCCTGCATTGTGGAGCCTGGTGGTTAGTGTGCGGTGTGAGACGGTGTTGAAAGCTGCAGAGAGGTCCAGGAGGATGAGGGCTGCGGTGTGGCCCTGGTCGAGCAACATACGGATGTCGTCGGTGGCGGCGATCAGGGCTGTGGTGCTGTGGTTGCTGCGGAAACCGGATTGGGAGGGGTCAAGGATGTAGTTATCTTCGATGAAGGTTGTCAGATGGGCGTTCACGAGCCTTTTTGTGACTTTGGCAGTGAAGGGGAGGAGGGAGATGGGTCAGTAGTTCTTTTGGTCAGTTGGGTCGGCCGATGGTTTTTTGAGGAGGGGCTTCATTTCCGCACGTTTCCGGTCCATGGGGCAGGAGCCAGAGGCCAGGGAGGAGCTGATGGTGCGGGCTAGCTCGGGAGCGATGGCCGTGGAGGCTCTGTGGAAGATGTGCGGGAGGCAGGGGTCCATGGGAGCTCCTGAGTGAGTTTTCTTCATGGTGGTGGCAATAAGTTCGATGAATGCGGGGTTCCAGGTGGTGATGGTTGGTTTGGAGGTGGTAGTGGTCGTAGGGGTGAAGGCATTCGTTGGCTCGTTGAAGTTGTCGTAAAGGGTCATGATCTTCTGGTGGAAGAAGGCACTGAGCTTGTTGCAGAGATCTTGGGATGGTGTGATGTCAGAGACTTCACATGAGGGTTTGGTGAAATGCTTAATGACGTTGAAGAGTTCCCTTGTGTTGGCTGAGTTGGTGTTGATTTTTTCCCTGATGAAGGTTCTTTTGGTGTCCTTTATCAGCTGGTGGTAGTTCTTCATGGCGATCTTGTGGTCGGTGTGGGCTTCAGTGGTCTTCTGGTTCCTCCACGTTTTCTCGAGGCGTCTGCAGGTGCGTCTGGCCTCTAGGAGTTCGGTAGTGAACCAGGCAGCCTTAGGAGGGCGTTTGGTGGTTGTCTGCCAGAGAGGGTCCAGTTTATCGGCGCAGCTGGTGATCCACTGGTGGAGTTCCTTGGCGGTGGTGGTGGCGGTGGCTGAGGGGAGGTCATGGAGGAGGGTGGTGTTAAGAAGGTCTTCGGTGATCTTACTCCAGTTCTCTCGAGGTGGGCGGCGGGGCTTGTTTGGGTGCGGTCCAGGAAGTGAAAGTGAAATGGATGCAGTGGTGGACTGTCCAGGGGTGCCGGGTGGTGTGAGTGAACCGGATGTTCGACCCTTCCGCGAAGATGAGGTCCAGAGTGTGTCCTGCAATGTGGGTGGGAGTGTTTAACAGTTGATTGAGTCCCAGGTTGGCGAGATTCTCAAGTAGCGCATTGGAATCGGGGTCCTGGCGGTTCTGGAGGTGGAAATTTAGATCTCCTCGCAGAATGTAGTCTGTGGAGGTGATGGCGTGGGATGCGGTGAGTTCTGTGATGGTGGTAGTGGGTTGGGCGCGAGGTCCTGGTGGTCTGTAGATGAGTGTGCTCCGTAGCATTGTCCTAGGGTTGGTGTGGATCTGGAAGTGGAGGTGTTCTATGCTGGGAAGAGGGCTGCTTGGGCGGGAGGTGGAGAGTTTGAGGGAGGTTTTGTGAGCATTGGCGAGGCCTCCCCCCGGGCGATTAGGGCGGTGAATTCTCTTGAGCTTGTAGCCGTCTGGTATACCTGTGGCGATGTCTGGTCCGGAGCTTGTGTTAGTCCAGGTCTCCGTGAAGAAGGCGACGTCAGGAGCGAGAGTGTCGAGTAAGTCTTATATCTCTATGGCGTGCCAGTGAAGGGATTGTACGTTGAGAAGGATGCAGTTAATGGTGTTGGCGGGCTTGGCGGCAGGCAGTACTTTGCTGGCTACTGGCGTGGCATCCATGGAGAAGGTGCTTCGGCAGTGAGCGCAAGAGAAGGCTCCTTGAGTGTTGATGGGTGAGGCTCGTGTGCAGTTCTCAAGGTGGTTGGGTTTGAGTGCAAGGAGGCTGGCGAGGGTGTAGTGGTGGAGGCTTGAAGAACCGGGGTCACTGGCGCTGGGCGCGGTCCAGGCACGGGCGGGCGCAGACGGGTTTGCCTGAGGTGCGCCTTCGGTGCGTGACTGCGCAGCAGTCGCCGTAATGAATGGGAGGGGGCGGGATCGAGGAGGAGGTGGACGGGAGTCAGGTAGGGGGCGGGGATAAGAGGAGGGCACGGCGCTTATGTGGCAGGAGGCGCGAGGCACCGAGTTAGGCAAGGGGCAGAACCTGTAGAGCAAAATAACATAAGAAAACACAAATGTCACACACAAGCGCTTGTCAGAGTGCGAAATCCCAAAAAGCAGAAACCTGTGACAGAGTCAAGCGCGAGGCTCGAACACTGCTGCTGGGGCTGCTGAGGCGGTGATCGGCTGGCGGAGCTGCCGGGGACCGTGCTGCCTAGACCGAGGTCAGGTCAACACCCACGCTCCCCTGCAGCGGTCGCCGTAATGAAGGGGAGGGGGTGGGATCGAGGAGGAGGCAGGCGGGAGTCAGGTAGGGGGCGGGGTTAAGAGGAGGGCGCGGAGCTTATGTGGTGAGAGGCGCGAAGCGCCGAGTTAGGCAAGGAGCAGAACCTGTGGAGCAAAATAACACAAGAAAACACAAATGTCACACAGAAGCGCTTGTCAGAGCGCGAAATTCCGAAAAGTAGAAACCTGTGACAGAGTCGAGCGCGAGGCTCGAACTCTGCTGCTGGGGCTGCTGAGGCGGTGATCGGCTGGCGGAGCTGCCGGGGAGCGTGCTGCCTAGACCGAGGTCAGGTCAACACCGTATCAAACAGTCTTATCTCCTACCGTAATGCATGATTAATTAAGTGACTCAATGAATTGCAAACGGAATTCAAATTAAATGTAAACAAAACAATTGGCTTCATAACTTGCTTAGTCACGAGGCATCCACAGTGACTAAGAACAGGTATGGTGTGAGCACAGAATTCTGAGTCTACACATTTGTTGACCGCTCTCTGCGGTTGTATGACGTTACAATGCATGCTTTTACCTCGCTTGCAGTTACAACGCTAGTTTTTACAACGACTTGCTGTCGGGGGTGCGCTGGAGTTTGGAATAGTATAATTTACTATTCCAACTCCAGTCTGTGCAACCGTAGGAAAAGTGTTGGAGTTAAATCCAACACCTTATACCCCCTACAGCTAGCCATTTCGTTGCAATGGCATACGGTGTAAAAGCATGCGTTGTAAAGCATGCGTTGTAACGGTTGTTTCCCCTCCCTGTTGTTGACACCAGGATTGTGATGGGGTCTACGAAAGGTCCTTGAATAAAGGGAACCAGATTGAAAACATCAAAGAAGTGGCAAAACGCCCGATCACAGGCCACTATCACTTCTCAGACACAAGTTAACCACTCCAACAACCGGAGCACGTTCAAGAAATTATAAATAGGGCTGTGAGTGTCTGAGATTAGGTGGGTAAAAGGAATACTTTCTGCTTTGAAACATCAAAACGAGGGCCAGTGGAATGTATCTGTAAATATAGATTTATAGATACCGCCTTTATCTCAATGTCTGTGCACATATACATGCAAAAATCCAGTGTATTATCTATATTTGTATCTGTATCCATATTAGCCCATAATATACAAACATGTCATGCATGGAAAGTGTGAAGGCGCAATTGATTTCACTTGGAAAAAAAGCTGTGTGGCATTGAGTGCTAAACATCTGGCATATGAGAAGAAGTGCTGTAGGGGCTGGATCTGTTAATGATGTGCTCACTGCTTATGTAAAGGAGTAATACACGAGCTGTGTATGTCATGGGGCACTTACTAGCTTATGTGACAACAATGGGAAGGAGAAATGCATGGGCCGTGCATGTTAAACGTGTATTTATTGGCTAAGGGGAGTAGAAATGCATGGGCTATTATTGTTAAAGTCCACACTATTGACTCCCCGTATCCCTATATTTTGTATATAGGGATACAGGGAGTGATTTTCTGATCCCCAGGTCCTAATTGTGGGGTTGTATCTGGTGCACTAATTATTGCACAGCTATTCTTCATCACACACCCTAGCACCTTGTCTGTTTGGGTCTCTACCCATCCCCCCTCTTTTTTCACATTTTCCTCTCGGAGTGGTGGTAGCTGATGATGAGACCTTGAGGTAGCAGGCGAGTACCTTCCTGCTTTATCCTCCCCGGTGTTGCTACCGTGAGGCACCACCATTCCATTCTCACATCTTTTACACCACATTCAGGTTTTTAGAGACACAGGTCACTGGTTACAAAGATAGCCTCTTATTTTTAGTAATCTCTTTCTCTTTCTTTGTTGGTGATCCGCTCCTGTGGAAGTACAGATGGTGTAACCTCTGACTTAATAGATTGTCTAAATATATGACAACTACGTTAGGAGTACGAGCTGTGACATTCACTGGACCGGGAACAAGCATTCTGGGACCGGTTTCGGGTTAACAGCCCTCATCAGCCAGCATAGCTTGAATCCAGTGGCAAAGTGAGCAAGGGACCCACGTCTGGGCATACCCTGCCAACTTAGGGTGAACAAAGCAAACACAAGGAGATGATGGACGGAGCACTGAAACTTTTCAAGCACTCTTCCCCCATTGACAGATCTGGGTTGAATCCATCATCGTTCTTTAGCTCACTTCACCACCCCAGTTCAGACACAGCTATATGCAAATCAGTTTTAACCCTGTGCCTCATGGTAACAGTCCAGCCTGAACTGCCAAACCACGTCTTCCCTGGACCTGAAACAAGCATCCTGTGACCAGTTTCGGGCTAACAGCCCTCATCAGCCAGGCTAGCTTGAATCCAGTGGCAAAGTGAGCAAGGGACTCACGTTTGGGCATACCCTGACAACTTAGGGTGAACAAAGCAAACACAAGGAGATGATGAACGGAGGGCTGAAACTTTTCAAAAACTCTACCCCAGTCACAGATCTGGGTTCAATCCATCATCGTTTTTTGGCTCACTTCGCCACCCCAGTTCAAACACAGCTATATGAAAATCAGTCTTGACCCTGTGCCCGTTGGGAACAGTCCAGCCCGAACTGCCAAGCCATGTCTTCCCTGGACCGGAAACAAGCATCCTGGAACTGGTTTCGGGCTAACAGTCCTCATCAGCCAAGCTAGCTTGAATCTAGTGGCAAAGTGAGCAAGGGATCCATGTCTGGGCATACCCTGCCAACTTAGGGCAAACAAAACAAACACAAGGAAATGATGGACGAGGCGCTGAAACTTTTCAAACACTCTCCCCCAGTCACAGATCTGGGTTGAATCCATCATCGTTCTTTAGCTCACTTCGCCACCCCAGGTCAGACACAGCTATATGCAAATCAGTCTTGACTCTGTGCCTCATGGGAACAGTCCAGCCCGAACTGCCAAGCCATGTCTTCCCTGGACCGTAAACAAGTATCCTAATACCGGTTTCGGGCTAACAGCCCTCATCAGCCAGGCTAGCTTGAATCCAGTGGCAATGTGAGCAAGGGAAACACGTTCGGGCATACCCTGCCACTTTAGGGCGAACAAAGCAAACACTAGGAGATTATGGCGGGAGTGCTGAAACTTTTCAAACACTCTCCCCCAGTCACAGATCTGGGTTGAATCCATCATCGTTCTTTAGCTCACTTCGCCACCCCAGTTCAGACACAGCTCTATGCAAATTAGTCTTGCTGCAGCTGGATCAAAATCACAGAAGCCGAATTGTTCAGTGCATTTACCACAGATCAATGGAGCCCCACAGATAATCTTGACATTGACATCAACAACTTCAACAACTGGATCATGAATACGCGGAGTCCCTCACACTCATCAAACCCAACTAGCATAGTAGATCAAACAAGAAGGCTAGCCGGTACACAAAAGACCTCTGAGACACTAGACAACACTGTAAACAGCTATAAAGGAAATGGGGAACCACCGATGACACCACAAACAGGACTACCTATAAAGCTGCACTCAGACGCTATCACCAGCAAATATACATCAAGAAAAAAGCACTAGTAGACTGCATCAAAAATGCTTCAAAAGCTGAAAGTAGATTTTCATGATCATTAAGGACTTCACCTCACCGTTAGCCACCATCAACAACATTGCTGCTTCCCAACAACTTTGTGAAAACCTGTCTAAGTTCTTCTACAGAAAAATCTCAAACATCTACAGCAACTTCTCACACCAACCCAACCCCAGAGATCTTGCTGCTAACCTAAACACCACCAACCAAGACAGTCACCTGACCAAAAGGACAACGCTCACCAGAAATGACAGCGGCAATCATGGGGTCCATCCACTGAGGGCTCCCAATGGACCCATGCTTCCACTACATCTACAACCTGGGAACATCACCAATCAGCACAACCCTGTCCAAGAACCATCAACACCTTCACCACGTCCGCCACTTTTTCGGATAAAAGGAAACTTGCACAAATCAATGCCATTCTCAAGCAGCCCACAGAAGAACTTAATCAACTGAGCAACTTCTGGCCCATCTCCCTGCTCCCCTATCCAGACAATGTGATTGTGAAAGCCATGATCAAGCAACTCACATCCCTCGAACTTCACCATCTTCTAAACAACACTTAATCAAGATTCAGGAAGAACCACAGCACTGAAGCAGCACTCATCGGGGTCATTGACAACATTAGAATCATCCTGGACCAAGGAAAAACAGCAGCCCTCATCCTGCTTGACCTCTCAGCAGCCTTTGACACTGTCTCCCATCCATAACACCCTCATCGTAAGACTCCACAAGATTGGCATACAATACAAGGATTTGCTCTCAAATGGATCTGTCCCTTCCTCATGGGAAGAACCCAAAAGATCAGGCTGTTACCCTTCGCATTAGAGACCAAGAGATTGATATGCAGAGCAACACCCTTTTCAACATATACATGACATCATGCTCCAACACCATCTGATTGCAAGACATTAACGCCATCTCCTATGCTGATGACACCCAACTCATTCTCTCTCTGACTGGTAACATTCTCTATGCCAGAATCTCCAAACAACTTCTACACAGACTCCAAACCATCCAAAACACTCCTGCAAGACTCATACTCGATCTTCCATGCTGCACCCACATCACACTGCACCTCAAGAAGCTTGACTGGCTACCCATTCACAAGAGTACACAATTCAAAATTCTCATGCACACATATGAAGCCCTACACAGTACAGGACCAGAATACCTGAACAGCCGCATACACTTTCACCAACCCACCAGACACCTATGCTCTGCCTCACTCACACACATTCCCTGCATTCGCAAAAGCAAAACTGGAGGCCACTCATACTCCTATAATGAATGAATGAATTTTATTTTTATTGCACAGTTACTTAAAACCATTTGCAATATGACTTACATACATTTAGAAAAAATAGGATCACAATTGTTTAAAACAATACTCCTATATCGCACACAAGACATGGAACAAGGGGGCATATGTATCAACATCACCATTTGCGATTCTCAAATAGCGATTTTTAAAGAATCGCTATTTGAGAATTGCAAAACGGGATGTATTAAAAAAATTGCAAACTTTTTGCGATTTCTTAAAATTCCTTAATTGCGATTAGCAAATTGCGAAATCGCAATTAAGGAATACCTGCCCATTCATTTCTATGGGCCAGGAGACCCATAGGAATGAATGGGAAGTAATTCTCAAATAGCGATTTGCAATTTGCTAATCGCAATTTGAGAATAATTTCAAAGGTGCAAGGGTGTCATGATGACACCCTGATGCACCCCTGAAATGAGCATGTGTGTGCATATGGTGCACATACATGCCCTAAGGGCATGTATGAGCGCCACGTGGCACTTGGTAAATTTCAAAAAAGTGCTTTTTGAAAGGAAATCGCAAATTACCACCAACTGGAAGTTGGTGGTAATTTGCGATTTCTTAAGGATAATTCGCACAACTTGGGTGCTTTTTACATATCATTTAAGAAATCGCAATTTGCGATTTCTTAAATGCTTACGCAAAATTAAGAAATCGCTAAATTAGCAATTCCTTAATTTTGCGATGGGATGTGGCTCATACATCCCGATTACCGATTTTTTAATCGCAAACGCTGTTATTTTGCGAATCGCTGCGTTTGCGATTAAAAAATCGTTTGATACATATGCCCCAAGCTCCCTAAACACATGAGAACCTCCTCCTCACTTCTTGAGTACTGCAAGAAGCTGAAGATCTGGCTTCTTGTATAAGCACATTGGGTACTTCAAACCCTCACACTTGCCCCAGCACTTGGATACTGTCTTAGATGATTAATGTGCTACACAAATCAATACAACATAACATATTTAAATGAAACCTTCTAACTCGATGCATCAGCCTTGTTTGTGGAACGAGACCACTAACATTTTGGTGACCAGCGAACGAACTGGGAAGAGATCTTCAACCTACCTAAGGATGTCATTTGCTACGCCTTAGAACAGTGAATGCTTTACCTGAGATATGGCTAGATTTCCTATGAATCTCTTTAGAATTGGAACTATTGTTGTTGTTCTTTGCTCTCATAGCATAATCAAGTAATAAGACTCATTTTTATCATTAGAAATGACTGTATGGCACTGAACTGTCAGTTACCTGCGTGAACGGTTGGACATTTCTTGGAAGGAGGAGACTGTCCCAGCCAGCTTGATATGTTCACACCAGAAATGCGTGAATGTGTGAGGTCACATGGCGTGAACTTATGTGACTGCCATTTTAGGTTGATTGTGCTGGCCGGAGAGACGCTTCTGGGATCACTATGGTGAGGTGTTTTTCATCCTGACACATTCTGGGATAGAAATCGAGCGCCAAACTTTGTCTTGAGGAAGAACTTGTCTGCTTGATGGTTGTATTACCTGCAAGGATTTAAAGTGAAGGTTTTACAGCAGTTCATGCTGTCATTTATGTTTGTTTATACACTTTGGAGGAACAAAAGAAAAGTTAATCTGCCTCAAGTTGGTGATGCTTGGAGCTATTAGCATTGTAGTGCTGAGATTTTATGTGGCACATTATGTGCTAATTAGTTTTGCTCATAGCTGCCAAGTTTTATAGGTCTATGAGAAACTGAGTCAGCCCAGTCCCATTTCTTTTTAAATTCTGGGTATTTTCTTTTGTGGTTTTATACTAAGCTAAATGTGACTGCAAGTACCAGAACCCTAAGCAAATAGAGGTTGGCATAGCTAGTCCTGCATGGATCTGAAACTTTGTAGCTTTGTCCGTACACCTGCTTTTCAAAAAATAGATAGATAATAGCTACCTTGGACTTAAATGGGGGACATAGGCAATTATTGTGTAAACCTATATTTCTTATGTGTATTGTGTAATCATTTTCGGAGAATAAAGGAGTGTGGCAGTGGCGGCTCTTCTGCTAAGGCGGAGGAGCGTCGCCCCACTGCTCAAAAGGAAAAATAAAATGATAATAATGTATCGTTATTATCATTTTATTTTTTCTATTGAAGTCAGTGGCTTTAGGGGCATGACCGGCCAGGCAGGGAGGGAGAGCTGTCCACTCCCTAAGTGCACATGAACTGTTTAACCAGCCCTCTTGGGCCAACCAACAGTTTATGCACACTTTGCATGATCCCCACCAGGCTGCATTACACAGCCTGGTGAGGAACATGCATTGGCTCTCTGTTCCCATCTGAGCACTGAACCACAGCGCTCAGACCAATCACAACGATGCATTGATGCATTGTGATTAGCTCAGGGGAGCCTATGTGTCCAAGTGTTTCCTGCTGCTGCCCCAGACAGGAAGAAGGAAGAGGAGGAGGACGGAGAACAGGTGGCGGCTGGCTGATTTAGGTCATTTAAATAATTTTTTCTTTTTATTTCATTCCATTCCCTCCCCGCCCATCCCCTCCGTCTGGTAGCAGCCGCTACTGGAGTTTTGGCTAGTCCTTCTACAGTGAAGAGGGGATTCTGAACAAAATACACAGAGGGAAAAAATATAATAAAAACGTCATCATTACTTCTTCTCAAGAGTTCTGGCCATGAGGTGGTAAACGTTCTATAAAATTGCTAGTATGGAAGGAATATTTTTTTAGTTTAATTTCTGCCATCGGCAAATGAATATCATTAGAGCGATAAAAAGGGTTCATATTGTACTCTGTGAGGCCCTAGTGGTTAAAGGTTTATAATCAGATAACCACCTGAGGAGCTGTGGCTGGTAATGCTATTGTATTCAACTGCATTTGTTGATTTTGAAAATTATTCTGCTCCTAAATTGTGCATTGGTATCACTACGCATCTGTTTTTCAGAGAAAGCAGGAGAAGCATGAGACAATTAATGACTATGTCACTGCACTAAGGAAACATGCCAATGATTGCACATTTGGATCCTTGAAAGAAGAACTTGTAATGCATGATTGCAATCCTTCAACCCAGGAATGTCTTTGGATTAAGATGGATTACAGATAGAAAGACATTGTAGCTATTCTTCAGATTCCAGAATTCTTGGGGAGGTATGCAAATGCAATGAAGTGTGGAAACTCGGAAAGTATATATGATGTGGTTAGGAAGATTATGAATCAGAGTATGAGGAAAACTAAATCTGGTATAGGCAAGTACAACGAAGCATCTAGATGTTATAAGTGTGATTGTAAGAATCATTGGACATAAAGGAAAGCATGCGTAGCACACATGTGCAATGTTTGTGGTGGTATTGGCCATTATGCAAAGGTGTGGAGGATTTTTTTTTTAAATGTGTTAAGGATGAGAGAGTAGAAACCAGTGATAAGGATGAAAGATCTGGAGGAATGTTATAATCACTTTGAGACAACCAGGCAATGATGTGGCCACCTGATCGAGAGTAGATGAGAAGTAACCGATGGGGAGATTAGTCTTCCCATGGGCTTGTGTTAGTAGAGACAATGTACACCCATCTCTTTTGTGACAAAAGAGCACAAAATCTTTTGTATAGTCTGGCATTCCTTTTTTATTTTATTTTTATTTTATATACCCATAAAATCAAATACGGTACATCAATTCATTATTCCATACAGAGTAAGTTAGTGCTTTGAAATTACCATAAATACATACATATACAATCACTTAAAGGTGGGTGTTCAAATCCAATGCGGGGTAAGACTTATCATACATAATGTGACCCAGAGAGGATAACAAATGTCCTGTGTACGCTATAATAGAAAAAAAGATATTACATTCAAATATACAAATAAATCGATTATACATATTATAGTGATGAGAAGCACAATAAATATAATATATTATAGACTTTAGATAAGGCTTAAAATGGCACATGCATAAATAAGCTTTGGTTTCAATAATTATCAACCATGAATAAATAAGTTAAATATATATTAAGACATGTTCCTTCTATACCTAGCTCTGGGTGACCAGATTGCATGCTCCAACTTCCCTGCCTCTCTGCCCCTACATGAGTATAATGCACTCTCTTAATTGTAGGCCCCCAGAAGTCGTGCTAGCCACATTTTAAAAGTTGGGAGATCCATGTCCTTTCATCTTGCAGCAATCAATATCCTGAAGACATCAGTGCACATAAATATAAAATATTTTTCTGTGGTGTTCAGGCCTAGGCAGCTATCGTAACCCATTAGCATCAGTGTAGGGGATAGGTTAACACTGCGCCCTAGCAGCCCCTCACAAAAGCTATCCACCTCGTTCGTAATGGAGCTTAGCCTGTCACAATCGTAAAACATATGAACTATCGTTGCATGTCCTTCCCCATATCTTGGGCATCTATCATCCTCTCTTTTGCCCCAGCTAAAGAGTTTAGCAGGGGTAAAATATAGATTGAACACTGTCTTATAATGTTGTGCCTTGAGACTTGTCGATCGGAGGATTTTACCCGCTAATACCAGGGCCATATATAAATCTGCATCTGGAATATTTAATTTCCCAACCCATATAGTTTCGGTTTTCTCCAAATCATCCTGAATACTTTGGATCAGAGGACAGTAAGTATTCTTAATCCTATTGCCACTCCTGACTATTAGTTCTATTAATGGAATTTTTTCCCCCGTGGATACCACAGGTCTGCGGCTCCCTAGGGATTCACGAATTTGAACATATTTAAAGTATTGTCTAGTCGAGATCCCGTATTTCTGTTGTAAAGCACTAAAATTGCGTACCTGACTTGATTCATAGATATCACCTACCACTGTTAAACCAAGTTGTTCTCATTGCT
Organism: Triturus cristatus; assembly: GCF_964204655.1. Taxonomy (NCBI): domain Eukaryota; kingdom Metazoa; phylum Chordata; class Amphibia; order Caudata; family Salamandridae; genus Triturus; species Triturus cristatus. The sequence continues at coordinate 1,171,593,489 of NC_140585.1, forward strand.
TACCCAAGCTATCATAGAAAGAGTGAGGAAAGGCATATGAGTGCCAGAGCGGGGTGTAGTGATGTATTTTCGGAATTACCATAGCTTTCCGTACCCTGTTCCGTAATTCCCAGGCGTTAAGCATGATCTTTGACCGAAACTTCTTATAATAGCTTGATTTTCCTTGACACATTAGCAGCCGGCATGCCTCCCTCCCTATAATGAATTCATATATGGTTGGGATCCTGGTGTTTCTTTCCTCCTCAGCGGCTCTGCAAGCGGCTGAGCCGAATAGGATCAACATATGTTGTAAAAGGCTTGCCCATGAATAGAATCTGATATTTGGGAATGCAAGACCACACTGTAACTACAGGAGTGACAGATACTTTAAAGATCTTCTAATTTTTCCTTATTGCCTGGTAAATTTTGAGAAAATTGCTTCCAATGCCCTCAAAATTTCTTCATCTATCATAAACGGAATCGAGCAGAAGAGATAAAGAATTTTAAGGAACATTGTCATCTTGAGGACATTTCCTCATCCAACAACTAAAAAGTGTAATCCATTTGTCCTCTTAAAATCTGCAATAATTGTCTTAATCAGCGGATTAAAATAATTTTTAACTATTGTATTAACTGCTGGACTGATAAACACCCCCAAATAGATAGCCCTCTGAACACATCTCGGGTCATTAAAATCTTTATTGTTTGTACAACCAATGAGTGTCTTATCTTCATTGAGTGAATAACCTGATGCTTGCCCAATATTTTTTGCGATGGCCGTAGCCTCCTTAATTGCATTAGCAGGGTCAGTGGTTAAAATGGCTATGTAATCTGCATAGGCAAGTACCTTGGTTTCAAACCCCCTGGCGACAACTGGTTTAATAATCTGGCATCCCGTAAGCTTTTCTATTAATGGGTTTATATATAGGGCAAATAGTATGGAGAAACAGGGACACCCCTGTCTCGTCCCCCTTGATAATTTAATATTGTCTGATGTTCCCCCATCACTTGCAATCAGGCCCTGGGATTCACATACATAGCCTTAATTGCTCTAATAAAACCTGGCCCAAAACCTTTGAGCTCTAGTATCCCCCATAAAACCCTACAGGACACCCGAACAAACGCTTTTGCTGCATCGAGGAGGATCATGGCCATCCGCCCCCCCCCCCGTTGTAGACTGGATGTCAAATAACGTTATGGTCCATCTGATATGATCAGTTGTCCCCCTCCCAGGGATAAACCCATGCTGCCAGGGCGAAACTAGATGGCCAATGACCCTTCCCAATCTAGTAGCCAATAATTTTGAATATAGTTTTGTATCAGAGTTGATCAGGGATATAGGTCTATATGAGTAAGGATTATCCGGTGGCTTACCTTTCTTATGAAAGATAATAATATCAGTCTCCTTCCAGGATTCTGGTACTTGCCCATTGTGTTGTATCCCCATGAACAAGTAGAGTAGTAAGGGAGCAATAACTATCAGTATTTGCTTATAGATCTCTAGTGGGACACTGTCTGGGCAAGCTGTCTTTCTTGCAGGTAACTCTTGCATCCCTGCTAATACCTCCTTTAAAGTAAACTCCTTTTCTAACTCCTCCTTAGCCTCACTATCCAATAGAGGCCCTAGATCATATTCTACTATTTTGAACATGTCTTCATGAGTTATCCCTCCCTCTTCTTTATAGAGAATCTGATAATATTCCTGGAATACCCTGAGTATATTACTGGTTTCTGTGTAGGTTTGGCCATCCTTCCTTATTGCAGCTATTCGATTCCTGACATTTTCCTGCCTTATACGTAACGCCAGCAGTTTCTCAGCCTGTCCCCAGTCTCATACACTTTACTCTGTTGTGATTGATACATTTCAGCTGATTTCTGGGTAAGCCAACTGTTTAGTTTGACTTTTAAAGAGATAATTTTTAGTTGTATATACATTGTGTCTCGTCCCTGAGTTAGCAAGGCTGTATGATCTTCTTCTGCCCTAGCTAGCTCATCTAATAGCCGTTCATTCTCAAGTCGACTCTCTTTTATTTTACGTAGCTAATTGTCTCTCTCCTTAAGGCAGCCTTAAAAGCATTCCAGACCGTGTTGCGACTAGCGCTGTATCTATTAATATCCAGGAACTCCTGAGCCCATTTCATGATATGCTCTATATAGAGCTTAGTGACCAAGAGCTTCCTATCTAGTGTCCATTTATTATATATCTTATTGGGGATATCAATTTCTATTTTGAGTTTTAACCGATTATGATCCGAGATCACCTTCGGTAGCTTTTTAATCCCCACTTTATAATAAGGGGTGTTGAGGTAAGAAAATAATCAAGTTTTTTATATTTTTTATGGGGAAACAAATAATACGTGTATCCTGGATCGTTAGATGTTTTGTTGCCCCATATGTCAACAAGACCGTGGCTACTAATAAGGGAGGCCAGTGCTCTGTATACTCGATGCTTCCACCCCAGGTAATTGCAGTTGCTGCCTAACTCGGCAAATATATTAAAATCCCCACAGATGATTAAAGGACAGGGCCAGGTTGCTAGTTCTAACTCGAGGTCCTCGAAGATCTCCGGATCGTCTTGATTTGAGCCATGAATTGAGCATATGGTTTACCCGATCTCAAGCTCGACCACCGCCCAATGCCCAAGTGCATCAGGGGCTTTGCTCCGCCCTTGGCAACCTTAGCAAAAATAGCTACCCCCGAATAATCAAAGTCTGGGATGTGCAAGCCAGCAAATTATAACCTCTCATACTCATCATTTTCCTTTTTTCCCATGGGATATGCGTTTCTTGAATACACAATACATCCAGATTATTTAATCTAACAAACTCATAATGTTTTATTCCGATACTTTAAATCACCCACATTTATTGTGCATATACTTATCTTACCCATCTATAATTATCTTCTTAAACCGATCTGTTACTCCTTCCTTGTCTTTTACTACTGGAAAGAAGACGATGAAGGCGTGATGGTATTCTTGTAATTTAATCAGTTTACGGCAAAGAGGACCACTGGTACAACAGTGGCACAGCATTCAACAGTGGCATAGCTTCAACTGCCAAAGCCCCCACCCTTCCAGAACCTCCACACACAGTTCATCTCATGACGCTTGGAATGTACACATACATTCAAGACACAAGAGGGAAAAGCAAGATAGAACCAGAAGGGAAAGGAGGAAAGAGATAAAGTAACCCACAACACATCCCCTACCCTTACAATAAAGGATGATTAATCTGCATGGAAAAAAAACACAAGGAACAGAACATTTGAGATCCAAATCACTTCTCCTAACAAAAGGAAAAAATGGCAAGAACAAAGTACACATTTTAAGACATATGATAATCTTTATGCCAACTCGGCCTACATCTCAACCTCCTACAAGTGCCAAAACCAGGAACACCAGAAGTAGGATTACTGTAGACTGGTTTGGGAACAGATTCACATGTCTGGTCAGAATCACGAGCATCAACCCCAGGTTCCCACTTAGAGCAACTGACTGACTGCGTCAGCCTCGAGTCCATCCATGACTCTAAGTCCGCTCCTTGCCGCATTGTGGTAAATATTTCATTACCGGTACTATTTTTTATGCGGTAAAGTCTAGTAAGAATAACTCAGTATAAATAAGAGGCAGAATCCGTGGTATTAGAGGTTCTAAAAGGCTTTATTCCTCTACAAAGGAATTACAGTTCGAACTGTAGGCTTCAAATTCCATCACCACGAAGGTTCAGGAAGGGAAGGCAATACATTATTGACAAGTAATGATATTTATATGAAAAGTATTACATTAAGACAGATGCAAGAGGCGTAACAATCTGATAATACAGATAATGATACACATACGTAATGAAAAAAGGCGTAAACATAGGCGTAACTAAAAACGTCATTTAACATGATGTCACAAGTGGGTGGATCCATGAGAGAATCCTGCAATGTCAGCAGAAATGTTTGGCAGAGATGCGCGCGCAGCCGCATGACGTGTGATTGACGTGCAACTAGAGGGTGAAGGGGACTTGACATTTAGCTCCACATGTGGAGACAGAAGTCTGAGGGGTCATGTCAACCTAATCCAAAATCATATCTAATATCTTATGTTTAAAGAACTGTATTATCCAAAAGGAAAGGTCTCTCGGACGGAATCTATTCTATACTGACTGTTAGTGCGTGTACAGGCGTCTAAGCGTCTACATGAGATGCCAGGGGGCAGGAATCTTCCATGGTAACAGGGGCTATGAATTACTTGCATGAGGACAGTGAGGCCTGGCCCTTTGCTCGGTAGCTGGAAGAATGTTTACCTAAACTACTAGACAGGAATGCATCGGATGAGGAGCGGAGCAGATAATCTTAAAGGTGAAATACAGTTTTTGGCAGGCAACAGGCTGGATCAGGCACCGTTAGCCGCGCAGGGAGTAGGACAAAGTTCATGGATACAGATGCAGGCTCGGACTGGAGCTTTCAGAGGCAGAAGGCAGGAAAAGGCTTGATGGTAGAATTCAGGGCCTACTCGCCTGAATCTGTAAAATGTGGAAAGTGAACCACATAAAGTCGGTGGCCTTTCATACTTAGGAATGGAATATCTGACCCATTCATGGCGAATCTGAAAGAGGACATGTTGACGGTGGACGCACATGTATTTGCGTCTTCATAACTGGAACTGGAGGGAACATACATGTACTTATAGCATGCACATGGAGCCGTTGGGGTCTACGATAGGGGACATAACTGATCACAAAATTCATATTTCCTCATTCCCTCCTTGTCCCCTACGGACCCTCAGGAGATATCGATCTTCATCAATCCATCGATCTGTTCATATAGCATCATTTGTTCTTCTTTCTTCTTCCGGGATCTTGAACGAAAACTTGGATGCGGGATACACGATGTGGCACACAGACCACAAATCGCTGGCTCACATTGTAGACATAAGCAGCAACTGAATAGTATGGGAAAGCCAATACCTAGGAAGGATAGGATCCTCCATCCCCAGGCTGACAACACGCTCCAGAACCAACCGGACCAAGTCCAGGTGCCTGGACTCTGGTGTATCTGGCTTATAATCTTATGAAGGCGAGCTATGGCTTTATATACTGACGGCGAGTTTTCTGGTATGAAAACACAGCAACTTGATCCGATGACCCTACAAGCTCCGCCCCTATCGGCCAGGATGACGTCAAGGACAAGACGATTTTGAAGCACAACAATCCGCATAGCAGACTGCTCTTCTGTTAAATTGCCTAAGGCGGAAGTAGTCTCGTTCACTACTGCTTCAAGGGTTCAAGTTAATCTACGTATCAGCTTACTATTAGTGACTGTACCTATATAGGGAAAGAAACCTTTATTGAAATCTGTGTATTGCTTCCATGCCGTTTCAGTGTAATCGACAATCGGGAGATCTCTCTGCTGTCTATTGTGTACTAAATGGGTATTTCTGTGATAGTCAGGAGGGGCTAGGAAAACAGGTGGCAGAAGGAATGCTATGTAACAGGTACCATCCCAATCTAGAGGTAGACGTATATATGCGGTCTGGCCACATATGAAGTAGGAATGACGGGAAGCTCTAAATGTAGACTTGCCTTGATCACTGAATTTTATTACAGTGGTGCATTTACTATGGCCCATGTGTATGGAACCATTCTTTCTTACACATAATTCCCCTTTAACTGGGAATACTGACATAGCGGACAAGATTGGCGTAGCTTCGGATTCAACATTCAGAATCATGAGGTTAAGTGTAAAATTACCTAATCCATATACTGCATTTTCTAGATCAGTTCCTGTTCTTTTGGGAAGTCCCTCCTTGTTAGGGTAGCAGACTTTAAGCAAAACTAGGTTCAGGTTTCCCCATACCCAGTTATCTTGATAAACTACTGAATTTGAATCTAGGGAATTGATCAAACTAAACCATGCTCCACAGGAGCCATTGTGTGTGAACGGATACGGAAAGAGGGGCAAAACTCCCTTATAGTTCTGATAGGGAGGGAGTCGGCCACATATCCAACAATTGGTAGCATTGCTGGTCTGATGGGAATGATGTAACATACTAATAAAAGTGTTGTTGCGCAGCGCAAATCTATAAGACAACTCATGCGGAGGTAATTCGCTAAAAGAATGTTCAGCAGTAACATTGTAAGCACGCTTAGAAATAGGGTAATACATATGTAGCAATACACTAGAAATGATGATCAAAAGACTTAGAAAAAACAAAATTAATAATGTAACTGTGCAGTGACTACGAAGCGATTTACAGTACGCAGGTTTTTTAAGCTTTATCTGTCTATTTCTCTCTCTATTTCGGTCTAGAGGATACATGTCAGAGACAAATTCAACCGATTCACCTTGGAGAGGACTTAAACAATCAAATTGTCTGGCTTGCTAGACCTTAGTTTCAGTTTATAGAGTTCGTTTTTTGTTTGTTCAACCAAGGGGAGCTTTGAGTCTGTCTGTGAGGGAATGCAGGGCTGAGGGTTCACATCGGACGGTAGTCCATAAAATTTCTTGATATGACTCGAGTGCAACCACCCTTTACGTCCCTCAACCTTCACGGCTGTCCTTGTTGTCAGCAAGACGAGTTTGGGCGACTTCCACCTGGGCTCCAGCTGGGTCTTCCGGTCGAAGTTCCTCACAAGAACCAGATCACCTGGAACCACGTCATGGGGCTTCACCTCAGTGTTATCGGGAAAAGCTGCAGCTACCTGTGAACGACAAGATTGTAGTGCAGACATCAAGGAAGCCAGGTAATCTGTCAGCATATTACAGTCAACATCAGTGATTTTGCGAGGTATAGGCGTCCCCCACATATTTGGTGGTCTACCGAAGATCACCTCGTACGGGGATAGCCCTGTTCGAGAATGTGCTATCATTCTCATGTAAAAGAGCGCAACTGGTAAGGCTACTATCCAATCGACACCTTTTTCTCTACATATTTTGGACAATCTGATTTTCAGAGTTTGATTATGACGTTCCACAAGACCTGCTGCCTCGGGATGTCGGACACAGTGGAATTTCCATTGGTAACCTAACAGAAGTGAAACGTGTTTCATTAGTTCGGATGAGAATGGCTGGCCGTTATCTGAGTACACGACACGTGGTAAACCGAATCGTGGGAAGAATTCTCAAACTAGCTGTTTGGCAGTAGTCGGGGCAGTGTAATCTGAAACCGGGTAGGCTTCTGTCCAACGGGAAAGAGCACAGACAACTACGAGAACATATTTGAATCCTCGACATCGTTCCATCTGGATATAATCCATCTGGAGGACTTCAAAAGCATGATCGGGAGGTTGAAATCCACCCTGCTCTACGGGGATGCTTTTACCTGGATTAAACTGACAACATATCATACAGGTACGTACTTTCTGTTTGGCTGCTGCTCGCAAGTGTTTGTTGAACCAAATGTGTTGAATGCTGTCTAGCATAGCTTTTTCTCCTAGGTGCGCTGGACTATGTATTGTGTTAATGATGACTTGAACCATGGAGTCGGGAAGAAACCATATAGATTTTTCCTTCGTCATCCATCCTTGATTCGTTTGGATCCCTCCTAATTCAGTCCATTTCTTTATTTCTTCTGGTGTAGCATGTGTCTGTATGTCAATTACATCAAGGGCGGGATCCTTAACTGTCATGCAATGTGTTGGTGTCGGAACTATTGTCTTTGTCGTGTCCGTTGTATGAGTCTGATTCTGAGCAGTCTGTTTAGCTGTTCTGTCAGCTAGGTCATTACCCTGAGAAATGATATCGGTAACTTTTGTATGGGCTTTGCATTTCATAATCGATATTGCAGTAGGTAGATGAATCGCGTCTAATAGAGCTTGAATGAGGGGTCCGTGTTGGATGTGGGCACCGTGAGAAGTTAAATAACCTCTCTCTCGCCACAGTACGCCGAAGTCATGGACGACTCCGAATGCATAACGTGAATCTGTGTATATGTTGACTTTCTTATTTTTGGCTTGAATACAGGCTTGTGTCAGAGCGATGAGCTCTGCTGCTTGAGCTGACAAAGTGTTAATACAATTTGTTTCAATGACTTCAGTGTCTGTTGTGACTGCGTAAGCGGCCACTAACTCTCCTGTACTTGTTCTCATACATGAACCATCTACATACAATGTCAGGTCCGGATCTGATAAAGGGATGTCTGTCAAGTCTTGTCTGGGTTTCGTCGTGATAGTAATGACTTCAATACAATCATGTGCTAATGGATCTGTTCCATTTACGGGCAAAAGTGTGGCAGGATTTAACGTATTACAACGTCTGATTTCTATATGTGGCTGAAACAATGTTAATTCATAACCGGTGAGTCTTGCTATAGTCAAGTGTTGTGTTTGTGTGCGGTTCAAGAGAACTTCTACTGCGTGTGGTACTTGTACTGTCAATTGATGTCCTAACACTATGGCATCGCTTTGTCTGATTGCTAAAGCTGTTGCTGCCACCAATATCAGGCACGCAGGAAGAGCCTGAGCTACTGGATCTAATGTACTAGAGAAATAAGCACATGGTTTGTGTGATCCTGCTTGTTCCTGAGTGAGTACTGACAAAGCAGTACCTTCGCGTTCTGTAACAAAGAGTGTAAACTGTTTACTGTAACATGGTGTTGCTAAAACAGGTGCTTGACATAAAGCTTTCTTTAAGCTTTCAAAGGCATGTGTACGTTCTTGAGTCCAAGGGAGGACAGTTGATGTGGCTGCCTCCTGTGTTGTCAACTGGATGAGTGGTTTTGCTAGAAATGCATATTGAGGGATCCACTGCCTACAGTATGAAGTGAGACCTATAAAAGCCCGCACCTCCTTTTGTGTCTTGGGTGGTAGCATGTTAGCAATTAACTGGATGCGATCAGGTGTAAGCTGTCTTCCCTCCTTGGACAGCGAGTGCCCAAGGTAAACAACTTGCTGGACACAGAATTGCAGCTTAGAAGGGGACACCTTGTGCCCCTTGTCGGCCAGAAATTTCAAAACCGTCATTGACGCTCTTTCACATTCATGTTCGCTTCGGGCGGTGATCAGCAGATCATCGACATATTGAAGCAAGGCAGTGTTAACTGGCATGTGGATACTGTCAAGTTCTCGTTTCAGTGCTTGGCTATAGATGCTGGGGCTTTCTGTGAATCCTTGAGGAGCGCGTGTGAATTTAAAACTTCGTCCATTTAAACTGAATCCGAACAGATATTGACTTTCCGGATCTATTGGGACGCTAAAGAAGGCATTCTTGAGATCAATTACAGTAAAGAACGTTGCTTCTGAGTCAATAGCTGTTAGTAATGAAGAGATATCTGGGACCACAGGGTATTGTGGTACAATACATTTATTTAATTCACGCAGATCAATAACTAATCGATATACTGGTGGTGCTTTTGGATCCGTTCTTTTAAGAATCGGAATTATCGGGGAATTACATACATTGGAGTCGGTTTCTACAACCACTCCTTGTGCAATGAGCTCGTCAATGATTTGCAGCAAAGCCACAACAGCATCTGGTGGTAACTTGTATTGTCGCATTCGTGGTAGTACCACTCCTGTTTTTAGTGTGACTCGATATGGTGTAATGTTCATGCAACCAACATCAGTGGGGCCTTGTGCCCATAGATGTGTAGGTAAATTCTGCAGCCGGTGATCCATGTCTCTGGACACGTAGTGACCTTTGAAGTCACGTAAAAATAATCGTACTCCTTCCGGAGAACAACATATTATAGCTCCTAGAGCTTTCAATGTTTTTATACCTAACAAGTTTTCTGGACATGATTTAGTAAGCAATAAATCTGTGGTTCGTGTCAATGAACCAACCGTAAGTGGTAGGGGTTGCGTTACTTCATTAATGATAGGCTTTCCTGAGAATCCAAGGGAAATATTCTGTGAGCCTGAGAGGGGTGCCCCTGGAACTTCACTGCGTCGTATAGTTGTTCTGCTTGCCCCTGTATCAAGTAAAAACTTTCTGTCTTCCCCTAATAGTTCACTATGTACATAAGGTCCCTCTTGCTCTACAGGAACCTCGATAAGGGGTAAGCCAACTTCCCTCTCTAGGCTATTTCATGTGTATCGCTGATAATCGGGATAGTCAGTTTGTGCATAATGGTACATCTGTTGCGTTGTTGCTTGTGTGGCAGCAATAGGCTGCGCTTGTGGTGGTGCTACAGTCTGTTGTGGAGCTGCCTGTTGCGGAGCTGGCTGTTGCGGAGCTGGCCTAGATTGTGCATGCTGAGGGATTTGTTGTTGATTCTGATCCTGTCTAGGTGGACGTGGTCTTTCCTGGGTTCTACCCGTGGCGATATTATGTTTCAGAACTGGACAATCGTGTATATATTGACCTTGTTGTTTACAATAGTTGCATGTCCCTTTCGCCGGACCTGTGGCATCACCCTTTTTATGACCATCAGCTGGAACTGACTGGGCAACAAGCATTTTCATTTTCGTATCTTTCATACGTCTTTGTTCATGTTCTTGTTCTTCTCTAATTCTATTGTGGTGATATTGTAACATCTGTAACATCTGTGATGGGGTGTTACCTTGCCAGGTACTCTCAAATTTCAATACTCTATTCTTAACTTGCGGCAGGGAATTTTCAACTAATTTTGTCACAAACAGATGTGGATATGACTCACTACTTGCTTTTATGCCACTATTTATACCAAAACATTTTTCAAATCGGGAATAGAAATCACTAGTGTCTTCATCTTGCTTTTGTTTACAGGCTGAGATTGCACCCCAGTCCTCCTTTTTCGTAGTTAATAAACGTGGCAGTACCTGCACTAGTAATCCTGGTAGTGCTGTAGTCTTTTCCCCAAGCCCTGATCCTGCAGCTCGAGCCTTTTCTTCGTTTTCTAATGCTGTCCAATCTATCTTTTGGTCTCCCACCTCCCATTCCTTTTCTTTGAGTTTCTCGTAAACACCGGCAGGCATTAACACTTTCAATATTTTCATAATGTCGGGGTAGGTATACTCTCCCATGAGTAACATGTCTTTTATCTCACGGTGGAAACCTGCTGGATCCTTGTCATGGCTGGGTACTACTTTCTTCATTTCTAATAATTCAATTTTAGTTATAGGCGTGTACACAAACACGCGTGTAAAGTTATTATCTTCACCCCTGATTGGGTGTACTTCGCGTAACGGATTCTGTCTATCTATGTGATACATTTTTCTTCCCATAGTGGGAACTGGAACGTGTTCTGGGTATACGAAAACTATATACTGGTTTCGAAATTCTAGAATTTCTTTAATTAAATCAGTACCTGACCCTCTCCATTTATTCGTGAGTAATTCTGTCAATATGTCAGGTAAGGGTCCAGGATCGGAGTGTTGGCTTTTATATAATATAGGGAGGTGTTGAATCATGTATATACTAGCTAAACGCTGTTCGTCTGGGGCAAGGTTCAGAAACGTGTGTGCTAGTGCATCATCACTGTATTTGCTGGGACTGTCAGCCCATTGTACTGCTGACCTGGCTAATTCTTGTTCATCCATGGAATCGAGCATATGGTACCCCCTTCGGTCTCGGAGTAGTTTATCAGCGGCTTGGAATAGGTGTTCAGGAGACCTTGTATTTAACATAGGGGCTTGGAAATGTCTGTTACATTCTGGACGTATCGGACGTGTCGGATCATTAAAACATCTGGTTTTATTAAAAGATCTTCCTTTACCTACATAAGCCATCGTTTCTCTTTGTCCTGTAGGCATTTCGTCCTCCTCTCCCTCTGATTCATGTTGATCTGACTCTAATCTTTCTGTATGTATTCGTTCTACTTCTTTGCGGACCTTACGGCACATAACTACTATACATGTCTGTTTATCATGTTTCCCTTCTGATATATTCTGACCCCATTTGGTAAGTACTTGCATTTCCTCCTGATCTACCCCAGGCCTATCTCTGTTTCTGATCACACAGTTTATGAAGAAGCGTAACAGTTGTCTCTGTACATCCACTTTCTGGTATTCCATAGCTTCGTCAATACTTTCAGGGCCTCGCCCTGATTGGACAAAGTGATATATATTGTCTAAATGTGCCACCATTCCTGGTAGCGTCGCTAAATATCTTGAAGCTCGTCGTATACGTAGTGATGACAACAGCATACCGTCCCGTCTACCGGGCACAGGATCATATCTACAATCCACTAGGTGCTCTTTAAACAAGTCTGAAGTTGCTAGTTGGGGTGTACGTTCGTATGCTAAATCTCTAAGGGATAATTTATTTCCTCGGGGTGGCGTGGCAAAAATGTCTGTCGCACCTCCTGTCGCACCGTCTGAGGTGCTAGGCACGAAAGGATTTGTTGGATGTAAGATAGAAACTGTAGATGTAGGAAAAGCGGTAGAAGCAGATGGACCTGTGGGAATGTGCGTAGGAGTTTGTTGTTGCGGGGATACGGACGGATGATCTTGGCGTTGAGCACCATCAGTGGGCGGTGCGTGTGGCGGAACATTAGCATATTCAGGAGCTACATCATCTAAATAGGAAGAAAGGAAAATATCTTTTGCTGTTTTGGGATGTGCTTTTATCGGGAGCAATGGGGGTGTCAAGTTTTTCGGTATTTCCGGGGTGGCCTGAGGTAACCCTTCGGCCAGAAGAGGATACATACCATTCATAAGAGTGTTTCGTTGTCTGTCTACTTGTTCTGCTTTTACTCGGGTACCTTCTTCAATTAATAAATTTTCTCGGGTTTTATTCGAATTCTCCCTACCTTTCTCTTCCTGTCTGAGCGCTTTTTCTGTACGTCTATATGATTCTTTACGCCATAATTCAATGGCATCTTTCTGTGACTGTCTGGCTTTCTTTTTCCATAATTCTTCTACTCTCATGATGCAATCTGCATCCCAGGTCCCCGCTGCGGGCCATCTCTGACTCTCTGGTAAATCCTTGGTGTAGTCCACCCATAGATCAAGAAATAATACGGCATCTAGGCCATGCTTATGATACATAAAGTACCCTGGAGTGTCCCTAGGTGGAATGGGAACAGCTTCTTCGAGTACCCCTTTTCTGGTTTTGATCTGTCTTAATTTCGAAAAGAGCGGCATTTTTAGACCTTATTACTTGAACACACTTAATACAATAAACACAATAATGAACAATCATTCACACCACAATATGTAGAACGTATTAAAACATTTAACATTTGACAGTTAACGAACGATGATAACTAATAGAAAACTAGTTACTGACATAATACTGACACTAGATAATACTGAATTATATGCAAGACATACTAGATATACTGCTAAACAGTACAGATACACTGCTGAAACAGTGCAGACCGGATTTGTGTACCCAAACCCGTCTTGACCGGCACAACCTATGTGCACGTTTAAATGCCTCCCCGGCAATGGTACTCACCGGGTAGCGCGGAACGGAAGGCCTCGGAACTGAACTGAACTGGACCGGACTGGACTCGACTCGACTGGACTCTGAACTTCGGAACCTGGTGGGCCTCTGTATACCTCGGATCTTGCTCTCTCAGCTAGGCTCTGGTCGGGATACTTCGCACTTCTCACCGCCTCGTCTGGGTGTTGATCGCAGCCTCAGTCACCCCCGCTTGGCCGGAGGGAGATACAGGAAATCCTGCAGGTACGCGTTTTTGTCCGTTCAGCTGTGGCAGGAGACCGGGCCTGCAACGCACCTCCGGCGCGTGAGATGAGAAAGTGTCCCTGTTCGGGCGCCAATTTATGTGGTAAATATTTCATTACCGGTACTATTTTTTATGCGGTAAAGTCTAGTAAGAATAACTCAGTATAAATAAGAGGCAGAATCCGTGGTATTAGAGGTTCTAAAAGGCTTTATTCCTCTACAAAGGAATTACAGTTCGAACTGTAGGCTTCAAATTCCATCACCACGAAGGTTCAGGAAGGGAAGGCAATACATTATTGACAAGTAATGATATTTATATGAAAAGTATTACATTAAGACAGATGCAAGAGGCGTAACAATCTGATGATACAGATAATGATACACATACGTAATGAAAAAAGGCGTAAACATAGGCGTAACTAAAAACGTCATTTAACATGATGTCACAAGTGGGTGGATCCATGAGAGAATCCTGCAATGTCAGCAGAAATGTTTGGCAGAGATGCGCGCGCAGCCGCATGACGTGTGATTGACGTGCAACTAGAGGGTGAAGGGGACTTGACATTTAGCTCCACATGTGGAGACAGAAGTCTGAGGGGTCATGTCAACCTAATCCCAAATCATATCTAATATCTTATGTTTAAAGAACTGTATTATCCAAAAGGAAAGGTCTCTCGGACGGAATCTATTCTATACTGACTGTTAGTGCGTGTACAGGCGTCTAAGCGTCTACATGAGATGCGAGGGGGCAGGAATCTTCCATGGTAACAGGGGCTATGAATTACTTGCATGAGGACAGTGAGGCCTGGCCCTTTGCTCGGTAGCTGGAAGAATGTTTACCTAAACTACTAGACAGGAATGCATCGGATGAGGAGCGGAGCAGATAATCTTGAAGGTGAAATACAGTTTTTGGCAGGCAACAGGCTGGATCAGGCACCGTTAGCCGCGCAGGGAGTAGGACAAAGTTCATGGATACAGATGCAGGCTCGGACTGGAGCTTTCAGAGGCAGAAGGCAGGAAAAGGCTTGATGGCAGAATTCAGGGCCTACTCGCCTGAATCTGTAAAGTGTGGAAAGTGAACCACATAAAGTCGGTGGCCTTTCATACTTAGGAATGGAATATCTGACCCATTCATGGCGAATCTGAAAGAGGACATGTTGACGGTGGACGCACATGTATTTGCGTCTTCATAACTGGAACTGGAGGGAACATACATGTACTTATAGCATGCACATGGAGCCGTTGGGGTCTACGATAGGGGACATAACTGATCACAAAATTCATATTTCCTCAGCATAGAAAATCCATCGTTTAACGCAGAGTCCTTAAAGCCTTTTCTTAATGTTAAGGATAAATTGTGTGTCTTTGATGAAAAACTGTTGAGAGGTAATCGTGTGATACCTCCTCAAGGTCTTAGGGGGAAGATTATCAATTTGGCACATGAAGGGCATTTGGGGAGGAATCTGACCAAGGCCAGGGTACGTGAATGGTACTGGTGGCCAACGATGGATCGACAGGTGGAAGATGCTGTAAAAGACTGCTGGGAATGTGCCAACAGTGACAAAAGCAAGAAGACTCGGGTGGCACCTCTTTCACCGGTAGATGTTCCTTCTGAGCCATGGTCCAAGTTGGGCTTGGATATTGCTGGGCCTGGTGGCACGCGATGTTGTCAATATATGGTTTGCAATTACTTCTAATTGTAACACATCATTTTATCACGATAAGCTGCCCATATGGGGCAACCCAGGTTTGCCAGAAATCTTTCAAGACATGGAGGGTAAACGATGGGCTAGCCTGGGCATAAAATACCTGGGCGATATATATGATCAAAATGGGTTTATGACTTTCGAAAAAATACAGATTATATATAAAATAACGTCAGGCATGCAATTTAAATACTTTCAAATTCGAGATTATCTTATCCGTAGAATGCAACTGACAAACATCTCAGGTTCGCTTATATGGGATTATATGCATAAAGATAACTTAAAATCAATAATTAGCACTGGCTACAAAATCTTATGCTCATTTAAGCCAGATGACTGTCACAGATTAGCTGAGCACTTGGGACGCAGTGTAGGGGCATCAGTGACAGCTAACACCATAACACGGGCTCTCTCTAGGCTTAATAACTCTGTATATTCTTCCAACCTTAGGATACAACAATTTAAAACAATCTGTCAATTATATTACACTCCAGAAAGAATATCAAAATGGTCCTCCCATGGCTCTTTTAGCGAACGCACAAAATGTCCAAAGTGCAATCTACAGTCTGCTGATCTAAAACATATGTTTTTTTTATGTCCTGCATTAGAGAGGTTTTGGTCAACGATAACCGATCTGATCTCTCAAAAACTAGGGAGTGTAATGACGATCTCAGCAACAGAGGTATTAACTGGAGCCCAGAACACTACAAGCAGATATGAAGATTTAATTTCAATACTACTGGCTAGCGCAAGGTTAACAATCGCCCGTGCATGGATCTTACCCACACCTCCATCGACCATTGAATGGTGGGGATTAGTTAAAGAAACATATGATATGGAACTAGCATTGGCAAAAACGAGAGGGATGAAGGCATTATGTAAAGTAAATAAGATATGGGGTGCACTATTCTGAAAATGTTTGCAAAAGGGGTCCCTCTTCTCTCCCCCTCCCCCCCCCCCTTTTTTTTTTTTTTTTTTTTTTTTTTCTCTTCCCTCCCCCCCCTCTCCCCTGCAATGAGGGCTAATAGTTATATAGGTAGATATGAAGGATAATATATTTATAGAAATGATATAATTACCTGTTCCTATGCCTGTACTTATTTGCCTAAAACTTATTGAATTGTATAAAATGTATTAATCTTTCTTTTTCTTTCATGTTGGTAATAAAGAAATTTATTAAAAAAAAAAAAAAAAGGATATTGCTGGGCCTTTTGAGCTATTTCCTCCTGATGAGCGTTATGTATTGTTATTGGTGGACTACACCTCTAAATGGGTAGTCACTAAATGTGTGTCTGTTGTCAATACTCGAACTGTTATTGAATTCCTCTCTGAGGAGTTTTCTAGAGAAGGCATTCCCAAATGGCTTATTACAGATAATGGGGTGCAATTTGTCTCACATGAGATGAGCAGATTTTTAAAACAGTTGTCCATCATTCATTTCAAGACAGCTTTGTACTCACCGCAGGCCAATGGTCTTGCGGAAAGCATGAACAAGTTGGTTAAAAGTTGTGCCCAGAGGGCTTTGCAAACTAGATCTTCTCTTAAGAAGATGCTCAGGGAGACGTGGTGGGCTCATCGCACTACCCCAAATTGGCTGATTTCTGTTTCTCCTTTCTCAATTCTAAGAGGGAGGAAGGCTCATGACAAGCTGAGTCCTGCTTGGTTGAAGTTGGATGTGAATGATTTGAGGATGAATGAGCAGGTAGACTTAAGAAGGAGTGTCTATCAGGGAGAGTATAAGCGCAGATTTGATCGAAGAAACTCCACATTCCTTGGACACTGGTGTGTGGGGGATGAAGTATTGATCAGGAATCCTGGTCTGTTGAAAAAGGGTCGGCCGCGGTTTATGGGGCCCTTTGTCATCAGGGAGGTCAGGAAGAATGTGGTTGTTTTGGACTCTGGTGAAGTATGGACCATGTTCAGGTTAGTCAAGTGGGAACCTGGGGTTGATGCTCGTGAATCTGACCTGACATGTGAATCTGTTTCCAAACCAGTCCACAGTAATGCCACTTCCGGTGTTCCTGGTTTTGGCACTTGTAGAAGGTTGAGATGTAGGCCGAATTGGCATAAAGATTATCATATGTCTTGAGATGTATACCTTGTTCTTACCACTTTTCCTTTTGTTATTGTGAAGTGATTTTTGATCTCATGTGTTTTGTTCCTTGCATCTCTTTTCCATGCAATTTAATCATCCTTTATTGTAAGGGTAGGGGATGTGTTGTGGGTTACTATATCTCCTTTCTCCTTTTCCTTCTGGTCCTACCTTGCTTTCCCTTCTTGTGTCTGGAATGTATGTGTACATTCCGAGCGTCATGGAGTGGAATTGTGTGGGGAGGTTCTGGAAGGGTGGGAGCTTGGGCAGTTGAAGCTGTGACTGTTGGATGCTGTGCCACTGTGAATCAGTGGTCCTATTTGTTGGAATCTGATTAAATTTACAAGAAGACTATCACGCCTCCATCGTCTTCTTTACACTATGGGGTTGATGCTCGTGAATCTGACCTGACATGTGAATCTGTTTCCAAACCAGTCCACAGTAATGCCACTTCCGGTGTTCCTGGATTTGGCACTTGTAGAAGGTTGAGATGTAGGCCGAATTGGCATAAAGATTATCATATGTCTTGAGATGTATACCTTGTTCTTACCACTTTTCCTTTCGTTATTGTGAAGTGATTTTTGATCTCATGTGTTTTGTTCCTTGCATCTCTTTTCCATGCAATTTAATCATCCTTTATTGTAAGGGTAGGGGATGTGTTGTGGGTTACTATATCTCCTTTTCCTTCTGGTCCTACCTTGCTTTCCCTTCTTGTGTCTGGAATGTATGTGTACATTCCGAGCGTCATGGAGTGGAATTGTGTGGGGAGGTTCTGGAAGGGTGGGAGCTTGGGCAGTTGAAGCTGTGACTGTTGGATGCTGTGCCACTGTGAATCAGTGGTCCTATTTGTTGGAATCTGATTAAATTTACAAGAAGACTATCACGCCTCCATCGTCTTCTTTACACTATGGGGTTGATGCTCGTGAATCTGACCTGACATGTGAATCTGTTTCCAAACCAGTCCACAGTAATGCCACTTCCGGTGTTCCTGGATTTGGCACTTGTAGAAGGTTGAGATGTAGGCCGAATTGGCATAAAGATTATCATATGTCTTGAGATGTATACCTTGTTCTTACCACTTTTCCTTTCGTTATTGTGAAGTGATTTTTGATCTCATGTGTTTTGTTCCTTGCATCTCTTTTCCATGCAATTTAATCATCCTTTATTGTAAGGGTAGGGGATGTGTTGTGGGTTACTATATCTCCTTTTCCTTCTGGTCCTACCTTGCTTTCCCCTCTTGTGTCTGGAATGTATGTGTACATTCCGGGCGTCATGGAGTGGAATTGTGTGGGAAGGTTCTGGAAGGGTGGGAGCTTGGGCAGTTGAAGCTGTGACTGTTGGATGCTGTGCCACTGTGAATCAGTGGTCCTATTTGTTGGAATCTGATTAAATTTACAAGAAGACTATCACGCCTCCATCGTCTTCTTTACACTGGCGACGAGTTGTGCCTGTGTGGGGACAAGATATAAACCAAAACTGGGTTCTGACTCGAGAAAACTCAGCTGGACTGAGCCAAATTAACACAAGCAACGAAACATATTGTCCATGCTGAGAATCACTAAACACAAACCTTTTTATAACTCCTATCATGAGAGGTAAAACGTGAAAGGAGGGCTTTAAGAATTGCCTTTTACTCAGAAAAACATTTATTGTTTATTTATCATTTTTCTCATTTGTGCGCTTAACAATTATTAATTGCGCCTTTACATTTTATAAAATAAATCGAAAAATATACAAATATAATAAGCAACACAACACGATAGTTTTGATCCCCTATATGGAGGTTTTAAACTACATTCATTCAACAAGCATTCATGGCCAATTCATTCACACATACAAACAACATACACTAGACAAAACGGTCCTAATGACACCTCTCCTTATGAGATAAATTGATTTACAAACTCTATATATGTCCTAACATTTTCACTTTTTCGAAAAAAACAATGAAAGAACAAAAAGCACGTTTTTTAAAAGAGCCTCTCAAATGGGTGCAAAAAGGACCGGTCTGGTTGACGCGTTTCGAACCTCTATCTTTTTGAGGTTCTCTTCAGGACCAACCAATTTCTGTAACAAAAACAAAAACCCTCTTTAGATAATTGGAACACCTTACGAACTCTAGTAAGCCACCAGCGGCTGACCAAACCCGCCTTAGAAAAGTATGTCAATGTGGAACCTTAATTTCCCGTATCTCATCCAGCTTGCCCTGGGGCTGTAAAAAACAAGCACATAGAACCCACTCGTAACATCATTCTTTCTGTCAAAAACACTTACAATGACAAACATAGAAACAACTGTAAATTTCCATTTATCTCACCCTTCGGAGTAAATCTGTTGTTTTAATGGGACAGCCGGGTCCTATAAAAGATTGTAGAATTGCATCAACCAAAATGTAAATGGGTTCTACAAACTAACTTTATAAATGTATACAATGTTGGCTTACCTACTTAGGAGACGGCTGTCTCCTTAGCCGGCTCCCTCAATGGACAAAACCTCTTTTCTTCCTACGAACGAAAAGGAAAACTTTTTGGTATTCTCTATTGGTCTAATCAAACAGCGGGTGCATGGAGCCGTTGCAACTCGGAAGCGGCCGCTTACCTATGTCCGTTTACCAAATGGATGGATGTGCCTCGTTGGAGTCCCGTGTCGATATCTAAAACGAAAGGCGTAGAACATCGCCATTAGTTATATTCGGCTTATATTATCCATGGCGTTTGCGGAGATGTACAAAGGAGGTGTTGCCCGCTCACCGAGATTTCTCCACTGGTACAGCGTCACGCTGCTTCGTTAGTCTGTAGGTGATGCTTCAACAATGCACTGGATGGTATGACGGTTGATTCCTCCCGGTTGACTTCTTCCTGAAACCTTTCATTGGTGAAATTCCGGCCCACCTCAAAGATACCACGGCCTTCCTAAATAGAATAGCACCAGTCCGATTTGACAACACAAGACAACTGATGGTCACACTGGACGTGGTATCGCTTTATACCCAAATACCCCAGGATCAAGCATTAGAGACCTTAGCGTGGTTCTTGAGTAAAAGAGAACAGCCGGTTCAAGTGCCTATGGAATTCATATTGGCACTTGCCAAATTCTCATTATCTAAAAACTATTTCACATTTGACTCACAGTTCTTCTTCCAAACCAAAGGCGTGGCGATGGGGTGTCCCTTCGCCCCAGAATTAGCGGTGTTATTCATGGGCCTATATGAAAATAAGTTCATATATAATAACAACCCGTACTCGGCAAACACCTCCAGCTATATGCGATACATCGATGACATCTTTTTAATTTGGTCAGGCACACAACAACTATTGGATGAGTTTGTAGGATGGCTTAATGGACGGTCTAATGATATCAAGTTCAGTTGTTCGGCATCAAATCAATCTATCACATTTTTGGATGTCAAAGTGGAGGTTTCGCATGGGCAGCTAGAGACCACACTTTTTAGGAAATCAACTGATAGGAACAAGGCGCTCCATTATACCAGCAACCACCCTCGAAGTTTGAGACAGAATCTGCCGTATGGCCAGTTCCTGCGGATCCGCAGGAACTGTTCAAGTAAAGAGGAATACTTTGCCCATGCAAACAAACTAAAAGATCGCTTAATTGAGAGGGGGTATCCGAAAAAGTTACTCAAACATTCCCTCAAGAGAGCTTGGTGGACACCAAGGGAAACACTGCTGGAGCAAAAAACAAAGAAAATGGTCAATAGACCAGTCTGCGTTACCACATTTTGCCCTAACACACATCAACTTCGAAAACTGATCCTCACTAACTGGCATTTGATCAAAGATCTCCATGAGGAATTTTCCACCCCTCCTCTGTTTGCGTACAAAAAAGAAAAAAGCATAGCCAACTACATCGTTAGAGCGGCTTTACCGAAACAGCAGTCCCCGACTCTGAGAAGTATGCTAGCCCTACCACCAATTGTTGGGCACCACAAATGTGGTACATGTTTATGCTGTGAGCAAACCATTGAAGGAGATGTCTTTATGTTTAACAACATGCATTGGAAGCATAATGCGTTTACAAACTGCCGAACTAGGAATGTTGTTTATGCAGTAACCTGCCCATGCCCAAAGCTTTACATCGGGAAGACCACCCAAGAGATTCGGCAGCGCATCACTCAGCACAAGTCGAGGATTCGACGGCGAGTGGAAAATGCCCCACTAGTTAGCCACTGGGTCACAAAAACACATAGCGAGGAAGATTTCAAATGGACAGTGCTGTCCAAAATTGAGAGAGACCCCCGTGGGGGGGATTTGGAGGGGCACTTGAGTCAGCGTGAAGCATTTCTTATTATGAAATTTAACACGACAACCAATGGTCTTAATGAGATAGCAGAGATCTTTAGACCATTGATATAAACTGTGTCAACATGACGCCCTTTTGTGTGGTCCTCCTTATATGCCACATGAAGATCTGTCCGACTGGACCACAGAAGCTCAACAGGCTCTTCTCTATTTTTGCGCGCCCTTTGTTGAACCAATGATGGTGGACTGCTATATAGGTTCTGTCAAAGAATGTCAATGAATCAGTCTTTTAACAAGGAACTACATCTCCCATCTCACTCTGCACCATCGGCATACTAAACTACAAATTCCCATGAGCCATTGGGAGTCTCATGACCGGGAGGAATCAACCGTCATACCATCCAGTGCATTGTTGAAGCATCACCTACAGACTAACGAAGCAGCGTGACGCTGTACCAGTGGAGAAATCTCGGTGAGCGGGCAACACTTCCTTTGTACATCTCCGCAAACGCCATGGATAATATAAGCCGAATATAACTAATGGCGATGTTCTACGCCTTTCGTTTTAGATATCGACACGGGACTCCAACGAGGCACATCCATCCATTTGGTAAACGGACATAGGTAAGCGGCCGCTTCCGAGTTGCAACGGCTCCATGCACCCGCTGTTTGATTAGACCAATAGAGGATACCAAAAAGTTTTCCTTTTCGTTCGTAGGAAGAAAAGAGGTTTTGTCCATTGTGGGAGCCGGCTAAGGAGACATCCGTCTCCTAAGTAGGTAAGCCAACATTGTATAAATTTATAAAGTTAGTTTGTAGAACCCATTTACATTTTGGTTGATGCAATTCTACAATCTTTTATAGGACCCGGCGGTCCCATTAAAACAACAGATTTACTCCGAAGGGTGAGATAAATGGAAATTTACAGTTGTTTCTATGTTTGTCATTGTAAGTGTTTTTGACAGAAAGAATGATGTTACGAGTGGGTTCTATGTGCTTGTTTTTTACAGCCCCAGGGCAAGCTGGATGAGATACGGGAAATTAAGGTTCCACATTGACATACTTTTCTAAGGTGGGTTTGGTCAGCCGCTGGTGGCTTGCTAGAGTTCGTAAGGTGTTCCAATTATCTAAAGAGGGTTTTTGTTTTTGTTACAGAAATTGGTTGGTCCTGAAGAGAACCTCAAAAAGATAGAGGTTCGAAACGCGTCGACCAGACCGGTCCTTTTTGCACCCATTTGAGAGGCTCTTTTCAAAAACGTGCTTTTTGTTCTTTCATTGTTTTTTTCGAAAAAGTGAAAATGTTAGGACATATGTACAGTTTGTAAATCAATTTATCTCATAAGGAGAGGTGTCATTAGGACCGTTTTGTCTAGTGTATGTTGTTTGTAAGTGTGAATGAATTGGCCATGAATGCTTGTTGAATGAATGTAGTTTAAAACCTCCATATAGGGGATCAAAACTATCGTGTTGTGTTGCTTATTATATTTGTATATTTTTCGATTTATTTTATAAAATGTAAAGGCGCAATTAATAATTGTTAAGCGCACAAATGAGAAAAATGATAAATAAACAATAAATGTTTTTCTGAGTAAAAGGCAATTCTTAAAGCCCTCCTTTCACGTTTTACCTCTCATGATAGGAGTTATAAAAAGGTTTGTGTTTAGTGATTCTCAGCATGGACAATATGTTTCGTTGCTTGTGTGGGGACAAGAGTCAGGACCACTGGTTTCCCCATCGAACCCGGACGTGTGATATGAAGATTGTTTCATCTTACAAAAGTGTATGCTGTCGACACTTTCCCTGGCTGGAATCCTGCTGTTCACATTTGTTCTACGAGTCTCTACTGGCTTTAAAGAATGATCAAGATTAACAACGACTGTTAATTCAAGCCGTACGCTTACGTTGCCTTGACAACGTGTGTCACCAGTACTCGTGACGAGGAGATTTGCGGTGTTCTGGTGGTCTCTTCCGTGTGCTGTCAGCATGGGTCCTGTCAAACGCAGCGGACTCTGAGTTAAACGACGGATTTTCTATGCGTCAAGGAGCGGACTTAGAGTCGTGGATGGACTCGAGGCTGACGCATGCGTGTGGCAATCTGTAAAAGGCAGCGGGAGGCTCGGATTTCCTGTGCGTGTCGCTGATCCTTTGAACATGCGCGCTGAAGGCTGAATCCTTCCTCTGTACATGCGCGGTGACGCGCACACCTCTGTTTCGTTAGAGGATCCTTGTTTTTCTTCAGCACATGCGCGGTGACGCGCACACCTCTGTATCGTTAGAGGATCTTTGTTTTTGTTCAGCACATGCGCGGTGATGCGCACACCTTCATTTTTTTATTTCTTTATTAGCTCTTGATGTGCACATTTCTTCGTGTGAAGTTTAAAGGGGCATTTCTTCATGTTTCTTCGTGATCAACGTTGCTTGCTAAGGTACTGTTCTTTATTTAGTTCTTGACGTGCACATTTCTTCGTGTGGAGTCTAAAAGGGCATTTCTTAATGTTTTCTCCGTGATCAACATTGCTTGCTGAAGTACTGTTTCTTGTGGGTGTCAGTGATACACTCACTTTAGTCATTAGAATTATCAATTGTGGGACATTATTGTACATTTGTTAAATTAACTGTAGGTTTAGATTTAGATTTTTGTGCTTTTAAGTAACTATTGTCACACCATGGCTACTGGTATGTCGCAACCTCCACAGTTTCTTTCGGAATCGGGTGACCCTATCTTACCGTGGAAGAGATGGAAACCTTTGTTTGATTCGTATTTGTTAGCTATTGGGGGAGAAAAGTTTTCAGCAGTACGCAAGCAAGCCACTTTGTTACATAATTTGGGGGTTGAGGGCAGACATGTGTATGATGGATTGGATGAGATTATTCTTGGACGTGGGGATGGTGAGCCTGAGAATATTTATGATATGTCCATCATGATGCTTGGGAGGCACTTTGGATCTAAAATTAATGTGGTTTTGGAACGTCATAAGTTTTTTAGCAGGGTTCAGGGTAAGCATGAGAGGATTACCAGTTATGTGGCTGCTTTGAAGACGTTAGCTCGTACTTGCGAGTTTGAGCAACTGACTGACTCCTTGTTCAGAGATCAAGTTGTAAGATGTACGAACGATGTGAAGGTGCAGCAAAAGCTTCTTGCCAAGAATCCTGATCTTAAAGAAACCTTAGCTATTGTTGAGGGTATGGAGAACACTAATATGTGGGTGCGAGAGATGAGACCTGAGAAAAGTAATGATGCCTCAGTTGATGAAAAAGCAATTCATGAGATAAAAAAAAATGATTTGAAGAAAGATGACTCTAGGGAAGTTAAAGTGGGGTTCAAAGGAAGTGTAGGTGACAAGGATAAAAAGTTTCAAGACTCAGAACAATCTACTTTTAATTACAAGACTTCTAATTCTGAACAGAGTGGGTTCAAGAATATCAGACCTGGTTTTAAGTGTTTTAGGTGTGGTAGTGACAGGCATCTTCCCAATAGTTCCAACTGCTTTGCAAGGTCTGTAATTTGTAATAAGTGTGGCAAGAAGGGCCATTATGCCAGAGTTTGCCAGTACAAAGGTAATCAAGTTGTACGTTATGTTGAAGAGGAGAAGAGGTTTGTATGTAGTGTCAAGGAAAATGGACAGGTGGATGGTGATGATTTAGACATGCCCGTGTGCGAAGTATTGATTGGTGGTCAACAATTTCCCGTTTTGGCTGACTCTGGTTCACCCTACACGATGGTTGGTGATGCCAATTGGGATGCGGTTTTTGGTCTGGACAAGATTGAGTTATTCCCTCCTGACATCAATCCTGTGGGCTATGGGGGTGTCAGAATAGATGTTTTGGGATATGTGGTCAGGAAAATTCAATTTAAGGACAGGGAAACTGTGGGGAAGGTGTATGTGGCTAAGAGAGGTGATAATCTTTTGGGCTGGAGGCACCAGAGGGACATGGGGATCACTTTGAATCCCAATTCTCCTGAGAAAGTTCTACTTTTGTCTCAAGAGGTGTTATCTGGCAAGGATGTCAGTTCGTGTTTTCCTACAGTTTTCAGTGATGAGTTGGGGTTACTGAAGAACTTTGAACATAAGATCATATTGAAAGAAAATGCTCAACCTTTTGTTTCCAAAGTGAGGAAAGATCCTCACTTGATGATGGAACCCTTAAAGCATGAACTTGATAAGTTGTTGGTCATGGGGGTCATTGAAGAAATTGAGTGTTCTGAATGGTTGGCCCCCATTGTTTTGGCTCCTAAGGATGGTGGGAAAGGGATCCGCATGTGTGTGGACTTGCTTGGTCTGAATAAGCACATTTGGGTTGACCGACAGCCTTTGCCCAACATCTCTGAAACTCTTGCTCTTATTAAGAATGCTAGGTGTTTTAGTGTCATGGATCTGTCATCCGCATACCATCAGGTGCTACTTCATCCAGACTCGAGACATTTGACATCTTTTGTGACACCTCTGGGGGCTTTCAGGTTTGTTCGTATGCCTTTTGGCCTGGCTTCTGCCGCAGCATGTTTCCAGAGGGTCATGAATAAGGTTCTGGCAGGGTTGTCAAAGGTTCTTATCTTCCAGGACGACATTCTTGTGTATGGGAAAGATCAAGAAGAACATGATGAACATTTATGGATGGTTCTGCTGAGGCTACAGGAAGCTGGTTTAGTTATTAAGAAGGAAAAATGTAAATGTGGGGTGTCTTCTGTGAGTTATTTGGGACATACCATCTCTGCTGAAGGGATTAGTCCTAAATTGGATCTGGCAGAGAGCATTGTGAAGGCTCCAGTACCTATCAACAAGGATCAGGTACGATCATTTTTAGGACTTGCGGAGTTTTGTTCCAGATTTGTTCCAAATTTTGCTGTGATTGCTTCTCCCCTTAGGTTGCTGCTCAAGAAGGGGGTGCAATTTTCATGGTCTGATGATTGTTCTTCTGCCTTTGGCTCCATTAAGAGCAAAATTGGTTGTATGCCAACTTTAGGGCATTTTGATGCTCGCAGGAAAACTGTGTTATGCACAGATGCTAGCATGCTTGGGTTGGGGGCAGTTCTATCACAAGTTGTGAATGGTGAATCCAGAGTAATTGCCTTTGCGTCTCGTTCACTCAGGGGCGCAGAAGAGCGCTACTCTGTGATTGAGCGGGAGGCATTGGTGGTTTTCTGGGCAATACATCACTTTAAATTTTACCTTTGGGGGATACCTATTGTTATTAGATCTGATCATCGCCCTTTGTGTCAAATCTTCACCTGCAGGGAGGCTGATAATATCTCACCTAGGATCAAGCGTTGGATAAAGGGGTTAATTGAATTCAATTTTGTGGTTGAATATTTGCAAGGTTCAAAGAATGCGATTGCTGACTGCCTTTCGAGGTTGCCTTTGCAGCAATCAGGTGTGGAAGTGGAAAATTCCTTGGTGGCATGGGTGCATGAATCTGCTGTTGGTTCTGATGAGTGGTCTTTTAATTCTCATGAGGATAAAGATTTGGAAATGCTCAAGGAGTATTCTGTCAAGGGTTGGCCTGTGGACAGGGAGGTACCAGAGTCCAAAACTCGTCGCCAGTGGAAAGAAGACGATGAAGGCGTGATGGTCTTCTTGTAATTTAATCAGTTTACAGCAAAGAGGACCACTGGTACAACAGTGGCACAGCATTCAACAGTGGCATAGCTTCAACTGCCAAAGCCCCCATCCTTCCAGAACCTCCCCACACAGTTCATCTCATGACGCTTGGAATGTACACATACATTCCAGACACAAGAGGGAAAAGCAAGATAGGACCAGAAGGGAAAGGAGGAAAGAGATAAAGTAACCCACAACAACTACCTTACTGGATTCACATCGTAATGTATCTCTAATAACCTTAGATTCAACTCTGGGTAGATATTGTTTTACCTTGCCCCCCCCCCTTCCCATCGCCATCACCTCCCACCTTGACCCTACCTCCCACCCTACCTGAGCCCAGCCCATCCCCCTCCCATCTTCCTTTCCCCACCACCACCACCATGTGGAGCGCTCAGACCAATGTCTGTGCGTGAGAGGAGTGCAGCATACCTGACCGGGCATTTATATAGAACCATCTAGTTCTTCCCTGTGGTGCCTGTTACTGTAGTTTAATACACTACTTATGCCTTAATACCTTAATATAGTCATATATTTCGCTGTGAGTTGACGGACTGGATTAGACCCGGGCTACAAGTATTGAGGCAATCCCCGGGGAAATGGGGCCGAAGAATGCAGGCACTGGCGGCCCCGCCAAAGCTGGGGGCGCCCGACAGACACGAGGCGGACCCCTGGGGGAGAGAGATCTGGTGAACCCAGTGGAGCCGGTGCCCGGGGCGAGGGCGCCGCACGCAACACAGCATGGTGAAACGCTTCCGGAGAAGAGGGGAAGAGGCGGGGCTAACAGGAAGCTTTGTCAGGCCGGCCCCTCGGTGGCTGATTTGTTTCAGAGGTCCCGAGAGACTCTGCCAGGTGCCGCGGCAGACAGCAGCCTCACAGCAAGCAAACGAGTGGAGCTGGGACAAGGTGAGCCTGCCGGAGCAGATTGCTCCCAACTTCATGCAGCATTAGAGGTGATACCAGAGGCTCTAACACAACAGTTGGGGGAAGGTAGTATTACAGAGACAGTTGTGACATTAGATAAAACTACCACCCTAAAGGATTGTATACAGCTGGGAGGGGAAACATGCAAATCTTTAATCAAGGATGGGACTATGACATATGGGGAGCTTGGGGAGCTTAATGATATAAATGATGCAGGAGGGACTGTCGAAGCCCCTTCTAAGTAAGTGTAACACAGTCAAAGCCCAGGACCAAAGGGAAAATGCCCCCACAATTATATGTAGTGAACTTAAAAAAACTGAAAATATTACAGCCAGACAGGAAAGTAGAAAAGAAACAGATTTACATCAGGGGACATCAATATTGAACTCTCAACAATATCAGGAAGAGACTGACAAAGTGGATAAAGGGGACCTCGAGAGATGTGACTGTTTTTTTTCAGTTTCGGAGGGGGCGGAATGGTCAGAGGATGGCCTGGGCTCCTCCTCAGAATTAAGTAATATAGAAACTGGTCCAGAAGAAAGTGATGGAGCACAAGCCCTAAATCTCCCAACCGTTCGGAAACTAAGGCATAAATCTAATGCTCAACAGCCAGGAGGCAAGGATCTTAAGTGGGATAATACAGCGACAACTAAACTGGCAGGCTCTCCATCGGGTGAGATTAGGGTTTCCGAAAATCCAGACCTTCATCGCTAGAAGTCCTCTATCAGGCTATATTGATGCACAGAGAGAAGATGCGCCAGGATAGTCGGCTATGCGCAAGGTGCAAGGAGTGGTCAGGAAACTGACTAAATCATGTAACATCATTGGGGAGCGTATGACAGAGCTTGAGATGAGAATCGTTACAGCTGAGACAAACCTTACAGACGCACGTGTTCAGACTGAAGCACATGAGGCCCAGTTAAAGGACATCCAGTGGAAGCTGAAGGACCGCAAAAATCGGCAGAGGAGGAATAATCTCCACGTGCTTGGGGTCCAGGAAGGAAGCGAGGGGTCTGATATTCGGACCTATATAGTGGAGATGCTAAGGACCGCTTTCTGGGAATTGTCTGAGTGGAACTGGTCGCATGAAGTACAACGGGTGCGTCGTACCCCCTTTAAGCTAAGGCACCCAATAAAAGAAAATTCAAGGCCCCGAGCGATTCTTGTCTACTTTGGAAACTTCCTGCTCCGCCAAGCAATCACAGAAAAAGCTAGACCCGAATCTAAAGGATACAATGGAGGGGTGTCATTCTTTGTGCGCCCCGACTTTTGTCACGCTACTGTGGAGAGACGGTGGAGACCTAGACAAATGATAAAGCCCTTCCAGGGCAAAAATATCCTAGTATATTTAATAAATCCAGCACAACTGAACATCTTCAGGGAAGGACAGACATGCTTCTTTTCTTCTGAAATTAAGGCGAAAGAGTTTCTGGATGGCCTGGATAAAGCTAAATGAATCGACTGGAGAATATGATGAAAGCCGGAACCAGGGGGCTATCTTAACAAGGACAAAGTAGCTAAGATCACGAATGTATAGAATAAATAACACAGGGTGAAATGATTTTTTTTTTTTTTAAATGGTATAGTCTGGCATTCCAAGAGCTAATGCACTATGAAGGTTTTCGATCTTCTGGAATGCTTTCATGCATTCGTCAGCCTTTGGTACTGGGTCGCTGACATCAGTGTGCGTCAGACTTATCAAAGGCTTTGCCACAAAGGAAAAGTTCAGGATCCATTGTTGACAGTAAGCTACCATGCCCATAAACATCTTCACCTCTCTCTGAGTGGTTGGGAACTTCATCTTGAGGACTGTTTCTATGCGCTCATGGGACACTTACTTTGATCCATTCTCTATCTCATGTCCCAAATACATAGCCTCCCTCTGATAGTATCGTCATGTCTCAGGTGAGACCTTATGCCCGTTCTCTTTCAAATGGTTCAGCAAGGCAATTGTGCCTTGTTTGTAAGCTGACTTAGTTATCAAGACTGATCAGGAGATCATAAAAGTATTGAATTAAAGTTGAACTACATGGTTACTGCAGAGACTAATTTCCTTTTCAGTATCTCATTGAAATGGGATGGACTTTCATCATACAGTTGTGGGGTGCGACAAAACACGGGGTCTTCTCTAGGAATCAGAACACGAAAAGAAACTGGCTCTGTTCATGTAATGGGACCAAGAAGAAGGCTTGGCAAAGGTCAATGACTGTCAATCACTCAGCCTCTATGGGAATTTGGATCAAAATTATGGCAGGGTTCGGTAACACAGGATGGCTTGGAATGACAATTTTTATGACCCTCCACTTTTTTTCGGATTTCTTTAAGGCCATGATTGGGGAGTTACATGGACTACTAATAACTTCATTCAAGATGCCCTGTTCAATCATGCTCTTGATGATGATGTCATCCCTGAAAAAGCTTCTGGGGTCGTTTTATAAGGGCAAGTCTGTGGGATAACAGCATACATTTGCAAAGTGATCTTAAGGGGCTTGGCACCATTAAACAGCCCGATCTCTCTTCTTGTAAAACCCAGAGTTAATCCTTACCCATCTCTCTTAGATGTACTGCCAAACCTCTGTTGTAATGACTCAGTATAACCCAACAATAGGCTCTGAAGACTGCACTTTAAACTCAGTGTCAGCTGCCTGCATCTCAATCCCGAACCATCCTTGTTGCGATAAATGACACAGTTGAGTTTACAGAGGAGAGCTCATCGTAGTAGGTTTACAGAACTAGAATCACTGATTATAAACTCATGCTGCTCTCTAATATCTCCTGTTTTTACTGGTAGATGGACAGACTTTTGGTTGGAACGCTGCTGATTTGTAATGCCTATAACTTGGACTTCTTTTCCAGAGAGGAGTAGGCTAGGAATCTCAACTTTTCTAACCACTGAACAAGTGTAATATTTCTTTAATATCCTTGGAAATCCATTCCCACATTTCACTTCACCATTTCTTGAAACTCTGTTTTCAGCTGTGCAAGATTTGTTCACTGTGAGGTCTGCCATGCACCTGGAGAATTACCTAATAGGTCTTTGCAAGTAGTTTGGCTTCCTATCCCACCACTGACTAGGTTCTCTCCTTGTAGAGGAACTAATGTCATCCTTTCAGAACTCGCTGCTGAGTCCTGAAGTATACTTGGGATTGGTTAACTTGGGATTCTACTAACAGATGTCTCAGCAGGGGGGATACTCATGGCACTTGGCAAAGGCAATGTATTTATTGCGATGGACACTGAGGTCTGACCCATAGGCAAAATTGCAGTTTCCGAATAACTTGGTGGTGTACAGGCCAACTGTCCTCATTTCAGTCGACACTGGGGACGTAGCAATGATGTAGCGGCTGACGCATTATATGGGGGCGTTTTATGCTAAGAAGCTCATCTATGAAGGCGTCTTCCACCTTGCTCTCTGTTTCCATCTCCTTTTTTGGTTTCTCCATTTCCTTCTATTCACTTTCTTGTAGGGTGTAGGCCCCAATAGCCTCTATAACTTCCTGTCTTCATTTACTCTGCTTTTCCTCATTCTGGGAACTTCTCCTGGAATGAACCCTACTGCGGATTTTA
This sequence comes from Triturus cristatus, assembly GCF_964204655.1. Classification (NCBI taxonomy): domain Eukaryota; kingdom Metazoa; phylum Chordata; class Amphibia; order Caudata; family Salamandridae; genus Triturus; species Triturus cristatus. Next base: position 1,171,625,146 of record NC_140585.1, read on the forward strand.
AGTTCAAATGTATTTCTTTTCACTTGCCATATGCTCCCAAAGATTTAAGGCTTCAAATTGGGTGGTTTATATTGTACATTGTATAATTAAATAGTTGTGTCGCTCTTGCACCGTCAGTGGAGTGTAAGAATGAAACAACTCTTATGTAGATTTATCAAGCCATGCAAGGCCACCTTGCATGTCCTTGCATGGCTTGATAACTCTATAGTAAAGCAACATAGTGCAAATTGCTGTGTTGTGTTACTCTGTCCGAAGGAGGCATTGAATCGGTGTAGTGCAGCTGTTTCCACTCATCCACCTATGGATTTTGGCAAATTCCCTGATTTACCATCACTAGTTAGACCTGGGAATCCATAAAAATGCTACGTTTCCCCAGATTATTGGTTCGAAGTTGATTCTGTTAGCTCACTTTATTTATTTTTTATTTTCCTACTCAATTTTCCTCCCCAGAGAGGCGTAACGAGGAGAAATATTCTATTTCTCTTTGTTAAAACACCTCAGAGGATTATTTTTGTGCAGGAAGGTGTACCTTCCTGCTCAAAAACAACCCTCTTACAATGCAAATACACAAAAATAGAGGCTTGTTGCAGCACACCCATTACCATGTAAACCAATCCAAATTGGTTCTGGACAATTATTAGTTACAAGTTAAGTCACAGTAGATAATTCTTTTATTAATTTCTTAAGAGTTCCCAGCACACGATTCAGCCGACACATGTTTCGTCTGTACTCAGACTTTTTCAAGGCAATGTTGGGAGTGATGAAACAACAAATTCCAATAGGAGTCTGTTCACGAGGCACGTCCGGTAGCGTGATTGCCAGCCCAAGAAAGGTTACGCAATGTACCCGGTGGTCAATAAATCAGGACATTGCAGTGTAGTGCATGATGTCCACGATTTCAGCAGCGGTAGGAGCAGATAGACGTGCCATTCCAGTGGAGTCATAGGCGTGCACAGGGTTGCCGACTTACTATGGTCGCACCTCATTTCTTTTGCAACTTACTACTAGGCTTGGGCTAAAATTCCGTTCCGCTCGCAGAAATTGCGATAATTTGACATTTTCGCGTTCCGCGGAGAGCACGAAAATGTCAAAATTTCAGCAATCCGCATTTTACCGGAAATTTTTTGCTTGCTCGCGCTGTGAAATAATACATTCTTGCGTGCGCGCGATCGCCTTACCTGAATCCCCGCGTTCGCCGACAAGTTTTCCCGATCCGGTCGCGTTCTCCACAAGATGTTGGATTGTTGGTAGCCATTTGCGCTGTCTCGCGACAGTTCGCGCCCGCAGTAACGTCATTCGTCGCGTGATCAAGTCTTTCTTCTCGCGATCATGCACAGCGAGACAAGTGAAAACAAGATGGCCGTGCCCGCGAGCAACCGTATGGGTAAGTTGGCGAGTCGCGACCACACAGAAAATACCGCGAACGGGCGGGAAAAAAACGTCCGTATCTTCGCGATATTTCCACGTGTTTGCGGAGATTTTTAACATTTTCGTGATAATATGCGAAAGTGAATTTCGCAAATTCCGCCCACCCCTACTTACTACACAGTTGCAGCAGATTTTAAGGACTACGTTTTTGGAGATTCAACAAGATATTACCACCACACTGTCCACAGCATACATATAACTTGTGGGGCGACACTCCCACAGTGCACTGCTGATAATTTAAAACTTGAAATTGTGGACATCATGCACTACACTGCATTCTTCTGCTTTTATTGACCACCGGGTACATTGCATAACCTTTCTTGGGCTGGCGATCACGCTACCGGACGTGCCTCATGAACAGACTCCTATTGGAGTTTGTTATTTCATCATTCCCAATATTGCCTTGAAAAAGTCTGAGTACAGACGAAACATGTGTCGGCTGAATCGTGTGCTGGGAACTCTTAAGAAATTAATAAATTAATTATCTACTAATGATGCGTGTGGACCATCGAAATGCTCTTCATATTACTTGTCTCATTGTATTATCCTCACATGTCTAGTACGATTGTGACTTAACTTGTACTAATAATTGTCCAGAACCAATTTGGATTGGTTTACATGGTAATGGGTGTGCTGCAACAAGCCTCTATTTTTGTGTATTTGCATGCATGTTAGTTTATAACGTGCTGACAGCACCTTTAGTTAGTAGGTGTTTGAGGTTATATAGGCACCCCGCTGTACTGACAGCCACTAATAATAATTATTCACGCTGATTACTGTCATTTATAGATACAATATTTGTTTGATGTGCGGTTATCTCCCTTTCAGGGAACACTACTACCTCTTACAATGCAGGTAACCTTGCACCATAGTGCAGGGTTGCCTGCGTTGGTGCTAGGCAGTACATTGCACGAGTGCAAAGAAAAGGCAGGAATGCTCTGTATTATGTTAAATACAGTGCATTCCTGCCCTTTCTCCATCACAAGTGCAGCAAGGTGAGTTGCTGTGCTAAATTATTTTTTTCTTAAATATGGCCCCGAGTGCGCTGGCAGTGAGTGCGCCTTCGAGAATATGCAGCCTGTCTATAATAACTCTTATTGATCAACTTTTGGTGCCGCACAGTTGAAGAAAATCACCCACATTAGCCATAGATAGCTGGAGCCTGAGCGTAAAGTACATCTTCAGTCAGCTTGTGGCCATAAACAAAAATTTAAAAAACAAAAATTCTGACCTGGCTGGAAGTCAGTCTCGTACATGGGTATGTGGGGCAGGGCCTTGCCTGCTAGTTGTTTTTGGCAAGTTAGCAGACTATGGGCTAGTCTGTGAGGGCAGCGAGCTAGGTACAGAATGTTTCTGACTTTGGGGTCGCTGGGGAGTCACCACTGGTTCATCTCTCCCCTGGTCCCCTGGATGTTATCGTTGTGTCAACTAAACCCACCTTCTCTTTTCCTGTAACATGAGGCCTTCCCCTCCCCTGCTCACTACACCTCTGGGATTCTGGAGGTCGGGCTGAGTGACTATTAAGTATGGGCTGCCTGCTTTTAATTGGTTACTTTTAGGTTCTGTTTAATACAGTGCATTCCTGCCCTTTCGACCTCACGAGTGTAGCAAGGCGACTTTCTGCGTAGTGTGATTTTTTCTTAAATATGCCCCCAAGTGCGCTGGCAGTGAGTGCCCCATGGAGGATATGCAGCCTGTCTAACTTGTTTACTCTTATTGATCAACTTTTGCTGCCGTGCAGTTGAATAAAATCACCTACATTAGGCATGGATGGCTCGAGCCTGAACATAAAGTACATCTTCAGTCAATTTGTGGCCATAAACAAAAATGAAATAAACAAAAATTTGGACCCAGCTGGAAGTCAGTCCCACACATGGGTAAGTGGGGCAGGATCTTGCCTGCTGTTGTTTTTCAGGAAGGAGCCGGACTATGGGCTAATCTTTTCGTGTAACACAAGCCATTGTGCCAATGTGACTTGCTGCGCAATTTTATCTTAAATATGCCCAGAGTGCGCTGGCAGTGAGTGCCCCATGGAGGATATGCAGCCTGTCTAACTTGTTTACTCTTATTGATCAACTTTTGCTGCCGTGCAGTTGAATACAACTGCTGATCTGCTGTTGTTTTTCGACAAGGCACCAGACTAAAGGCTAGTTTGTGGCTGCAGCGAACTAGATGCAAAGGGGCAGATTTACAACTTCTGGCACATCCCTGCAAATCAGCAGGGATGAGCCAAGAAAGATGCGTCACGCAAAACTACCTGTGCGCCACCATGGATGCGCCGCATTTACAATGCGGCGCGCCGTGGCGCACGGATAGGCAGATGTGTGACGTGTCTGCCGGCGTAAGGTTGACGCAGTGCGAGAGTCGTGCCGCGGGCGCGGCGCAACTCCAGCACTGTTCCATCCAAGCCTATCTCCAACAAGCTGAGTCACGCCTTACGCCTGCTTCAAGCAGGCGCAAGGTTTTGATGCAGCGGCGTCGTAAAAGTGACTGAGGGATATCTTGTAGATTTCACTGCATCACTTTTCCGAGGCTTTCCTCCGACGGAACGCCCACACTGCGACGGAACGCCCACATGAAACCTGATGCAGGTTTCATGTGGCGCAGTGCTTTACAACATGACGCATCGGCCTAGATATGTCACGTTGTAAATAAGTCATAATGTCATGCATAGTTTACACTGCCGCTGCGTCACAAAAGTGATGCAACTGCGGCGTAAAAGTGTCGCAAGGGGCTTGTAAATCTGCCCCAAAATGGTTTCGACCTTGGGGTAGCTGGGGAATTACCACTGTTTCATCCCTCCCCTGGTTCCAAGCCCCCTGGATGTTACTGTTGTGTCAAATACACCCACCTTCTCCTTTCCTGTTACATGAGGCATTTCCCTCCCCTGCTCACTACACCTCTGGGATTCTGGAGTTCGGGCCGAGTGACTATTAAAGTAAGGGCTCCCTGCTTTTAATTAGTTACTTTTAGGTCCTGTTAAATACAGTGCATTCCTGCCCTTCCTCCATCATGAGTGCAGCAAGGTGACTTGCTACGCTGCGTCATTTCTTTCTTAAATGTGTGCTGCCAGTGAGTGCACCATGGAGAATATGCAGCCTGTCTAACTTGTTTTGCTTTTAATTGGTTACTTTTAGGTTCTTGTTTTTTTTGTTTAAAAAAATCAATACACATTTCTCTTATTCCTTAAGGTAGTCGTGCAAGCCTTTTTTATGTTTTCTACTTAATCGCTTAGTGTTTGAGTATTAGTTCTTATTTGATTCTGTTAGCCCCTCTATTTTCCCACTCGCTATGACCCTGGAATGTTGGAATTGTAGCCATTTAGGTAGAGTGCTGTTGTTGTGCACCCATAACAGTCCAGACAAATCAGCTGCATAGCAGTGGCATAACAAAACTTGAGGGGCCCCCTTGCAGAGCAGTGCTAAAAAACATAAGTGCCAGGGCTTTCTTCATATGGCCAGTGCGGCTTGCACCACACATTGCCCCTGCAATGCCACCAACTAGTAACCATCACATTCCTACAAGTGTGACAATTCGGTCTATTCCAGGTTCCCAAAGCTATAAGAATGGCTAGGGCAGCAGGTAACAATCATTTCTAGTGTATATTGAATTAATAATTAACTGTTTTTGTCATAAGCACTGATGTTGACAATTATGTGGCGGTACCGTACCTAACGCCCCGAACCCACCAGCTCAAATTAAGCACTGCTGCAAAGTACATGGAGGCCTCCCAACCCCCAGACCCAGTCAGGAGCTCTCAGGCCAGGGGCCCGCCACCTGTGCACGGTGCCCATGGAGCTCGCCCCGCCCCCCCCCCCCTGCACCCCCAGGGCTGCAGGGGCTAATGAAACTCCACTGCTGCAAAATGGGCCATTCCAGTCTCAGCACCTGATCACACCCAGCAACCAGCAAGCACAGAGACAGACAGCTTCTCTGTGCAACATTGAACACACTGACAGCTGCACTATTAAGTAGCGCCGTCCAAAACCAGCCCTGGAAGTCTCTGCCTGAAATATAATTATCAGCACTGCCAGCCCCTTTTGGCTCAGCCTGGCTTGCTGCTGATACTCCAACTACTGCCCGCATTTTAACAGCAGCAAGCACAGTGCAGCGCAGAGCCCGTGACAGGCTCTGATTGGACTCAGAGGACAAGAGTTCAGCAGCCAGCAGCCTTCTTCGCACGAGGCAGTCCCTCGCTAGCTGCCTGCTAGTACCACGGCAAGCCCAGCCTCGGGTGAAGAGAGCAGGCAGCGAGTGCAGTGAGGCTGACGCAGAGAGACTGAGTGGCAAGTCACAGGGCACTTTTTGCCACAGTCAGGTGAGTCCAGCATTGGGGGACTGTAGTAGTTTTGCATTTGTGACTGGAGGGAAGAAGATCACGAGGATCTCAGGGTCAAGGACTGCCAGACAGGGCCCTATGGGTGCAGCATTGTAAGCCTCCAGGGTTTGCCTGTTCTATACTAAGCCCAAAGAGCGCAGCATTGAATTGCAGTGAGGCTAGTAGGCGGACTGATCAGCAGTCAGTGGGCAGTATGTGCAGACAGATCTGTCTTCAACGCTGCTGCTGAGAGGACTTAGCACCGCCACGATGACTGGTAATGGATTAACTGCAGTAGGTTAGTTACCTTCCATTTCGGTGACTTTACAGCTATTTCAAGACCTTTTTGTAGCGTCACATTGATGTGAACCGGGTACTTCCGATATGTCCAGGGCCGGCTCAAGGGCTGTGTGACAGGTGCGCTGGCCATTGACTTGAAAAGGGGGAGGGTCGGGCACTGACCTATTGGGAGGGGGGTGTTTATTAATAACTTGCAAATTAAAAGCACCTGCTGCAGAGTTCCTTGTGCCTCCAACTTTCAGGCAGCAATAGAAATGTCATGATCACTCTTGTGATTAATGTTCCTGCTAGAAAGAGATCAGAGTTTTGTCTAGTTGCAGTTTTGACTTGCCATAAAGTAGCACAGCGGGTTAATGTGCCTGCTGCAAAGAACAGATCTGTATTTTATGTGGATAGCTAAGTGGATTATAAAGGCAGCCTTTACCAGCGCTTTAAAACAAATTAAATGTATTTGAGAGAGGGGCTATGGAGAGATGAGGGGCACTTTTGCACAAGTGGTAGTGAGGGAATCCGAGGAGGAGGTCATATGGCAGGGATCTGGGGGGAGCATCAAAAAAGATTGTCGAACTGGATGCCACAAGCGCTAATGCTGGCCTGGATATTGTCAAACATAAGCAATGTGAAACTTTCAGCCAGTGTTAAGGGAGTATGAGTAAATTCCCTTTTCAAGGGAATATGCCATAAAGAGAGCTTCTTTGTGGTTCTTAGAGTTGCCCTCTTGCCTGTTTTCTACTGTCACCACTGGTATTTTAATGTCCCATACAGTAGTACAGAAATATTCAAAATCACCAAAAGCCGATATTTTGTAGCCCTTACCTGTACATACTTCAAACAGCAAACTTAAAAGAAAATACTTTTAAATGTGTTCTAGAGTAGCTGTGTTAACTATCCATGACTAATAATTAAAGTAAACACAGGCAGAAAAGGCATTTACAAATAATAAATTCGATTTTATTTAAAGTCCTATTTAGTATAATGTGCAGGCTGTAGTAGACTCGTAAAACGACAACAAATGGCTGGTATTTTTCTTTTGGAAAGGTGGCAGTCCTCATGATGTACCGGTTAAGGAGGGACATGCCTCTCCTCATCAAGTAAGGAGTGGGATGGGGAAGTAGATGAGTGAGTAATGTAAGATATAAACACCAAAGGCATATTCCCAGTAAAGGACATCAGCGTTGTTTTAATTCACAAATTGAAGGCTCTTTAAATGGGTCGATTTCCATCTCTGTAGCTGAACACACCTATGCACGTTCATCGTGCCAGACCCTTCCTGTGCTGCAGCTCCTTCCTCCCAGCCAGAGGAACCTCCTTTACACCCCATAACGGGCTGAAGAGTAATAATTTACGTCTCACACTGCTCTGTGCACACATCAGAACAGGAGGCATGATGGCCGAACAAACCAGGAAAATGCAGAACAGTTAGCCACCCTTGTGGCACTTCATAGTTTGGGTGAACTAGGAGGGGCCATGAAGATTTCGGAGGTGGGGGAAACAGGCCCCCTAGTAGGACTGCCACCTGACCTGGTTTCAACCTGCACCGCCGATATTTTAATGTCCAGACCACTACAAAATAAACAAAAAAACTTAAAGGCAGTGTTTTTAGTCCATATATGTACATACTCTGAACAGCAAATATAAATAGAAAACACTTTTAAATGTGTTCTAGAGCTGCATTAATGATCCCTGACCAATAATTAAAGTGATCAGGTAGAAAAGTGATGTTAGAAACGATTTTGTCTCAAGTCATATTTAGTGCCATGTCTCGGCCTTTGCAGACTCCTAAAACAAGAACAAATGGCCGGTATTTTTCTCTTGGAAAGGTGGCAACCATAAACCATAGCCAAAACCTAAGCCCAACACTAAAGACAGAGTGACACAAGATAGGTCTCTTGTCCAACTTTATATTTACGGACAAACCATATGTCTTTTGTTTATATGTGCTCAACCACTGATTAGCCATGTTATCTGTACCACTGTCTGCCCTGTTGAAGTGGCTATGTTCCCAGTCACTGGTCAAATAGTACATAATCTCTGCTATTTCCCCAGCGGACCAGCAAATTTGTACATACTCTCTGCTGTTTAGCAAGCCACAGGCTAAATAGTAGTGACGAGGCACAATCTGATGAGCACCCGGATGGTGTGAAGGAGGTCTTTTTTTAGACGGCCCTGAAGAAATAAGTGACTCAATGCAATCATAGGTTGGAGGCCATCTTGTAATGGGGATGCAACATATGTGACTCATTTGAAAAAAAATGTAGAATAGTTTGTACAAAAGTAACTGCATGAAAAAAGTCAAGCTGTTTACAGATGAAAAAACTGTAAAATTAATTTTGCATAAAAACATTTATGTTATTTTAATATTCAAAGGAAAAAATGTAGGAATCAAACAGAAGCTTCAGGATATGGCATGCATTTATCTTGTACTACAGTCTAGAAGTTTTGGATGTTTGTAAAAAATAATGAATGTGGTTTATGTTACATAAATAATTTATTCAGTTATGAGAAGTTTTTTTTTTTAAAGTTCATGATCCTTCTTTTGATGATTTTTGGGGGCTTGGCTCTTTTTGGGGGTTCTTATGCAAACATCTTGTGCTAGCTTTAGGCTTCGTCTTCAAGGAGGATTGTGCTTGCTTAGTATTTCAGACCTGAGAACACAGACGTGGGTATTACGGGGTGGATTAATTAATGCCCGATCGCTTTGTAAAAACTCCCAGAATATACATGATCTTATCATGGAAACCGATCTTGATTGGCTTTTGGTCACAGAAACATGGCTTAAACCGTGATCCAATCCCGATTTAGCTATAGCCCTCCCGCAGAGTTTTTTAATCCAGCGCTTGGACAGAATTGAACAACGGGGAGGAGGCCTGGCTATTATTTATCGCAATTCTCTAAAATGTTCCACCCACAAATTGTCTGATATTAAAGGAGCAGAGGCGTTAACCATTAAGTGGGTCGCACACCGCTCGTCATACTAGCAAGTAGCCCCATAGGATTCTGGACAATGAAGTAGCAGCGGCGAGTACACCTATGCTACGAGTGTTAAATAAATGCCATCCCTGGACACGTGTTTCGAGGTAGTTGCCTCTCGTCAGCAGGGAGCAGGTCTGTATGTGGGGTGCCGGTAGACTGCCAAATATACAAGGTTAAATACCTTTCACGGCGCGCGGGTGCGGGATCCTGACTCGTCAGCCGTTTAGCTCGAGGGAGCTTTAAATTCAACCATTAAGTGGGTCGCACACCGCTCGTCATACTAGCAAGTAGCCCCATAGGATTCTGGACAATGAAGTAGCAGCGGCGAGTACACCTATGCTACGAGTGTTAAATAAATGCCATCCCTGGACACGTGTTTCGAGGTAGTTGCCTCTCGTCAGCAGGGAGCAGGTCTGTATGTGGGGTGCCGGTAGACTGCCAAATATACAAGGTTAAATACCTTTCACGGCGCGCGGGTGCGGGATCCTGACTCGTCAGCCGTTTAGCTCGAGGGAGCTTTAAATTCAACCATTAAGTGGGTCGCACACCGCTCGTCATACTAGCAAGTAGCCCCATAGGATTCTGGACAATGAAGTAGCAGCGGCGAGTACACCTATGCTACGAGTGTTAAATAAATGCCATCCCTGGACACGTGTTTCGAGGTAGTTGCCTCTCGTCAGCAGGGAGCAGGTCTGTATGTGGGGTGCCGGTAGACTGCCAAATATACAAGGTTAAATACCTTTCACGGCGCGCGGGTGCGGGATCCTGACTCGTCAGCCGTTTAGCTCGAGGGAGCTTTAAATTCAACCATTAAGTGGGTCGCACACCGCTCGTCATACTAGCAAGTAGCCCCATAGGATTCTGGACAATGAAGTAGCAGCGGCGAGTACACCTATGCTACGAGTGTTAAATAAATGCCATCCCTGGACACGTGTTTGAAAGTAGTTGCCTCTCGTCAGCAGGGAGCAGGTCTGTATGTGGGGTGCCGGTAGACTGCCAAATATACAAGGTTAAATACCTTTCACGGCGCGCGGGTGCGGGATCCTGACTCGTCAGCCGTTTAGCTCGAGGGAGCTTTAAATTCAACCATTAAGTGGGTCGCACACCGCTCGTCATACTAGCAAGTAGCCCCATAGGATTCTGGACAATGAAGTAGCAGCGGCGAGTACACCTATGCTACGAGTGTTAAATAAATGCCATCCCTGGACACGTGTTTCGAGGTAGTTGCCTCTCGTCAGCAGGGAGCAGGTCTGTATGTGGGGTGCCGGTAGACTGCCAAATATACAAGGTTAAATACCTTTCACGGCGCGCGGGTGCGGGATCCTGACTCGTCAGCCGTTTAGCTCGAGGGAGCTTTAAATTCAACCATTAAGTGGGTCGCACACCGCTCGTCATACTAGCAAGTAGCCCCATAGGATTCTGGACAATGAAGTAGCAGCGGCGAGTACACCTATGCTACGAGTGTTAAATAAATGCCATCCCTGGACACGTGTTTCGAGGTAGTTGCCTCTCGTCAGCAGGGAGCAGGTCTGTATGTGGGGTGCCGGTAGACTGCCAAATATACAAGGTTAAATACCTTTCACGGCGCGCGGGTGCGGGATCCTGACTCGTCAGCCGTTTAGCTCGAGGGAGCTTTAAATTCAACCATTAAGTGGGTCGCACACCGCTCGTCATACTAGCAAGTAGCCCCATAGGATTCTGGACAATGAAGTAGCAGCGGCGAGTACACCTATGCTACGAGTGTTAAATAAATGCCATCCCTGGACACGTGTTTCGAGGTAGTTGCCTCTCGTCAGCAGGGAGCAGGTCTGTATGTGGGGTGCCGGTAGACTGCCAAATATACAAGGTTAAATACCTTTCACGGCGCGCGGGTGCGGGATCCTGACTCGTCAGCCGTTTAGCTCGAGGGAGCTTTAAATTCAACCATTAAGTGGGTCGCACACCGCTCGTCATACTAGCAAGTAGCCCCATAGGATTCTGGACAATGAAGTAGCAGCGGCGAGTACACCTATGCTACGAGTGTTAAATAGATGCCATCCCTGGACACGTGTTTCGAGGTAGTTGCCTCTCGTCAGCAGGGAGCAGGTCTGTATGTGGGGTGCCGGTAGACTGCCAAATATACAAGGTTAAATACCTTTCACGGCGCGCGGGTGCGGGATCCTGACTCGTCAGCCGTTTAGCTCGAGGGAGCTTTAAATTCAACCATTAAGTGGGTCGCACACCGCTCGTCATACTAGCAAGTAGCCCCATAGGATTCTGGACAATGAAGTAGCAGCGGCGAGTACACCTATGCTACGAGTGTTAAATAAATGCCATCCCTGGACGCGTTAGCCTTTTCTTTGGGTATTTATGACTCATTTACCTTCTCGGGTGCCCTCATCTATCGCCCTCCAGGATCCCCAACGGAGTTTCTGGAAACAGTCGGAGATGTACTGAGCGATTTAGCGCTGAGATTCTCCAACTTTACAATATTGGGTGATTTAAACCTGCATCTAGAATCCCCTAAAGAACCAGGAGTTGGTTGCTTTATGGATATCATCAATGTTCTTGGACTCACTCTTTTGAATCATGAACACACACATTTAGCAGGACACTTATTGGATTGTATTTGTTCAAATTCTACTAGGCTCATAGTTAAATCCCCCTGCCCTCAGATCTGGTCCGATCATTTTTTTATCCCATTTCATATCTCACTAAATCATAAAACTACGGTCACTACTACAAAAAAAATAAAAAGTCCCGATGGAAATCACAAACCTAACTGGAAGAATCTATCTAGCAGACCTGACATCATAGATATACTAAAAACCAGTATACCGGTGCTAACAGGTAATACCTCTGCGGATAATCAAATCCTCTGTGACTGGATAGTCATGGCGGGTGATTTGTTAGGACCAATTCGTAATAAGAATTCGAATCCCATTAAGACCAAAAAGAATGCCCCCTGGTTCTCATTGGCTCTGAAAATAGAGTTGAGAGAAGTGAGAGTACTGGAACGGAGGTGGCGCAGGAATTATGAGGTTACTGCCCGTGATGTCTATAAATGGGCTAGAAGGAAATACCACGCAGGAATAAAGTCAGCTAAGAAAGCTCACTATCTACAGGCTATCTCCAAGGCGGGTCATGGGCAAAAAGAAATTTTTAAGATAGTAAAGGATTTTATGAACCCATCAGCTCTTTCGCAGGAGATTCCTTCGTCCCAAAATCTCTGCAATGCAATATCTGATTATTTTGAAGATAAGATCCTTGATATTGTGAAGACTTTTCCTCCAGTGCCCCTTATGTCGGGAGCTGTTGAAAGGACAGAGGGGGAGAAGTTCTTAACCTGTCTGGAAAGATTTGCCCCCGTTTCCCTTGAAGATACCTCCAAAGCTATTCTTGCCAGTAAATCCGGATCCCCTTTTGATCCATGCCCCCCTTTGGTCTTGCAGACCTTAGTAGTGGTGATTAACCCCATCATCAATAGAATCATTAATTCGTCACTAGCTACGGCAGACACCCCTAACGTTTGGAAGCTTGCAGCCGTTAGGCCTCTCCAGAAAAAGGCACTAGCCGACCCAACTACCCTCTCCAACCTGCGCCCTATTTCCCTGCTTCCGGTGATGTTCAAACTGACAGAGAAATTCGTTAATAATCAACTTAAGAGCTTTTTGGAAGAGAATAACATCTTACATCCTAACCAGTCAGGGTTCCGGTCAAAACATTCTACCGAGTCTGCCCTATTGTTCACAGCAGAGACCCTACGAATGGCCATCGACCAGGGAAGAAGGCTGTTTTAATCCTACTTGACCTGTCGGCAGCCTTCGATACGGTTTCACATAACATCTTAGTGGACCGGTTGGCTGCCGCAGGAGTGGGTGGGGAGGCTTTGGCATGGCTCAGAAATTTCCTTAGTAATAGACGCCAAGTCACTGTGCTGGGTCAATACCAATCTGAAGCTAAAGTCGTCAGCTCCGAGGTCCCTCATGGATCGAGTTTAAGCCCTATACTTTTTAATCTGTATATGGTCCCCTTGGTAAAACTGATCGCATCATTCCAGATCAGTACAATATCTTATGCTGACGACACTCAGCTTATCCTGGTGCTGGATAGGGAATGGCCTGGCGCCGAGGAAAACCTTAAGGAGTGCTTAACAGCAACATTTAAATGGATGACCAACAATCATCTAAAATGTAATGCCGGAAAGACAGAAATCTTGCCGTTTGGAAATCAAAATCTGTTTTTCCCAACGATCTGTTGGCCTGATGACGTAGAAGCCCCTCCAAACACCATTACATCTGCTTGAAACTTGGGCATTAAGTTTGATAACCAACTGTCCTTTAAACATCAAGCGGTTGCCGTAGCTGGCACGTGCTTTCATATAATAAAAGCCTTAAGGAAGTTCTTTGATCTCCTTCCGTTGCCAGCTAGAAAAACGGTTGCAGTCGCCCTAATAACTTCCAGGTTGGACTATTGTAATGGCTTGTATGCTGGAGCTAATAAGTCCGTACTCCATAGATGACAGATGGTTCAACATGCAGCGGCCCGCTTAGTACTATGTTGGCCTCGCAAGTCATCAGCCTCAGCAGCACTTAATGCGCTCCGTTGGTAACCAATTGGCAAAAGGATCCTTTTTAAGATTCTGCTAATCACCTTTAGGGCATTTCAACAACAAGGCCCAAAATACCTATGTAACGGCTTTAGACGATATTATCCGACACGTTGCCTAAGGTCTGTAGGCCAGAACTTGCTTACAATCCCCAGATTTAAGTTAGCAACAAAAGGGGGTAAATCCCTTTTTGTACTGGGCTCTAAGGCTTGGAACAAGCTTCCGCCCTTTTTACGATTACTGTCTCATGAAACCCAGTTTAGGAAAGCATTGAAAACATGGGTGTTTTCTCTGACCGATGCAGCCTGTAGAGCACTGGTGTAATGTGTAGTGTAAAGCGTAAACTGTCTTCTTCCCCTCCAACCCCTCCATCTGGGTCGGTTGAGCGCCAAGATACTCCTTGGAGTGATAGGAGCGCTATATAAGTGTACCTTACATTACATTACATTACTTGCTCGCTGTGCCACTGGATTCAAGCTAGCCTTACTGATGGGGGGTGATCCTATGAAACCGGCCCCTAGCTGCTTCTTAATTAAAGAAGGTTTAATCGTACAAGAGTTTGAACAATATTGCTGGGCTTTTCAATGTAAAAACTGTAGAATTCTGACGTCCGAGCCAGACTAGTCAGCAAGCAGATGTCTTCTTCAAGCAATGGTGAAAGATTCTGTGTGTAAGTTTCCTTTTGTACAAATTTGGAGCACCAACATATTTTAAGAAGGTATATTAGGAAGCAGCTAAACTTTGATAGGATATTAGGACTACAGTAGACATACTTTATTTTTTCTAGGATAGTCCCGATATGGGACACCTCAGACACACCAGAATGCATGGGAAATTGGTGAATCTGACAGTTAAGGGAAGTAGGAATCAATAAGTGGGAGTAATTAACGGAATGAGATGAAGTGCTAACTTGGGACCACCTGAAAGAGAAAACAGGTGGTACTTTATCAAGATATAAATATCAATTGGTCAATTGAAGTGAATCACAAGAGAGGGTTGGAGACATGCCGAACTGATTTACACCTACAAAACACTTTACCAAAGAAGAAGGAAGCCTCAACATGGTATTGGAAGCTGTTGGATGGATCAAACAAAGACCAACAGACATCACAATGTGTTTGGGAAGGATATTTTCTAACAAGTGATATAAAAAATGTATGGCAAGTATGTTTAAACAATCTCTGTCTATCAAAGGCTGCTACCCTCCTGAAGGACCACTTTTCCACTTTCCACAGGGTATACAGGACTCCTCTGAAGCTGGTAAGAATCAAGAAACAGAAAGGCAGCAGAAGACAAAATGTGGAGGCTGGGAAGCAGACAATCTACATATGTTCGCAAATTGTGCCAAGCTACAACTACATTGGCAAATGGTGGGTAAGACAGTAAAAGCAATTTTTGCTCAGAAAATAGAAGGAAACCCCACTCTTATTATTTTCGGGTTGTTAGAATAAGAAGAAAGCAATTACTTTCAAACCAAAATAAACAGCTTTCCTATAAGATATTATTGGCAAGGAGGGAACTATATTAAACAAAATTGATACAGCCAGTGGTTCCAGTACATGTAGATTGGTAGCTTTCTTTAAAATATATCTGTACTTTAGATGTGCAATGTTCAAATGTGAGCGTCGGGTGTGCATGGGCTTAATAGTCCATGTAAAAATACCTGAGTGATCAAGTCTGATAGCCGACTGTTTGGAACAGGCATCTGCGAAAGTTCCTAGACAAGACTCTTTACGCATTACATTTTTGAGGCGATATAAGGACTAAAAACATCTGTACATCTCATACATCACCTCTTCTCTCGTCTTCACTTTCCTTTTACTTGGTCCTTCTGCTTGTACCTCCTTGTTCTATCTCCCATTCTCCAAGTCTTCCATCTCTCTCTCACACACACATATACTCTTTTTCGCCTCAGCCCAAAATACAGCAATTTCTTTTCATTTGGTGGTGTACATATTTCATCTCAATATACTTTTTTCACACATTTTCACACAAAATGGGATTTACAACTGGCACATATGTAGTGTGTACTCTGCTGAGAGGCCAAGGGTTGGATGAGCATGTAGTCTGAACACATTCATGCCTCACTGACAGCTTCAACTTCAGAGTTCTCAATCTTTCTTCATCCTGAACACTCAGCCACCACCGGAAATCTCCCAGTCACCTAAAGATGACTCGGCTCACACCATCCACTAAACAGGAATATTAGGTTACATACGTAACTTTAGAAAAACAATATCTGGTAAAAGCAAATAATTTAAGGGAATGCAGATGAAGTAAAATGTGAAATGTAACAGGGACTGTATTGCTGAAATGGATTACCCTAAGGGTTTTTACAATGATTGTTGAGAAATAGATCAATGTTTTTGTCTCAAAATTAAGGACCTGAATATGGGGCCCGAAGGGATCTGATTCAAAGTCATTTTTTAATTACTGCCGGGTCTGAGATCTGGCAGGGCCCGCCCCACTTAAAGCTATGCCTATTCATCTAATCACTGTCCTAATTAAGTTATTTATATATGCATATTTTATAGATTATTTTGCATACATTAAGATTCCTACAGAAGACGTAATAAAACCACAAGGGAACAAAACGTACACTAAAGATAAAAAGAGAGAAAAGACAGGGTTTAAAAGTGCAATTGTTTTGTGTTCTGCAAGGACAGGTCCTGCTAATGCAGAGCAGAGGACGCTGAAGATATCGAACACCCAGAGCCAAACTCCACAGAGTCAAGAGATGGAGAGCACGAGATCCATCAAAGACAGGAGCAGCATCCACAACCAAAAAGTGGCCATCGTCACTGCCTCCACCAGCGAGTAACTGAAAGGCTTACATTCTAGGACTATTTCCAAACTATATACATATATATAAGTTATTGGAAGTTTAAGGGGGTAGGTAGCCCCACAAGTAATAATCACAATCCTTGTCAGCGTGAACCTTTAAAGTCGCTAAATTAACCTGGGCTCATCCCCTGGTAACTATGGCACAGAGCAGACAGGCTTAACTTCAATGTGCAAAATATTTTTGCTGTATCAAAATCCCGTAGTCCCTTCTTGCCCTCACTGACACTCTACGGCAATCAGCGCCAGGACACTCCTTGGAGTAGCAGTTGCACTTTATAAATATCCCTACATAGACACATAGACAGACACATAATAAAGTTAAAATGCAAAACAATAAAAAATTCAAGAGGAATTCGAAAAATATAGTAAAATTAATAAATAATATGACATCAAAATGACAAAAGAGTGGCAGGAAGCACAAAGTACCAATGATAGTCAATCAAAAGACATAGGCGCAGTTTGACGCAAACTGTGATGGAGTGGGGGTCTGATACACTAACCAGCTTCTTCCTGGTCAAAGATTTTACCTTCCGGCTTTAGTTCTCTAAATCTCAATCCATCACAGGAGTACACTTCTAAAGCCCCCCAGGAACTCGGGGGAACAGGCGGATGATTCTCTAATATCATAAAATTGCTTAACACTACCATCTTTGTTGCGGCTACCTCCAGTCCATAGTCAAGAGTGCAGAGCTGACACGCCTTTTATGCATGTGTAACACTAACCACTAGTTTAGGGTGAACCCTGGCGCATAAAAGGTTTCATGGCCTGCCCTCTAATACAGGGAGTACCAAGTGCACACTGTGCACATTGCAGTGTTTATAGATTTTGATGGCTGAGGGCGTGGCAGGCTGAGTAGTGACTGGAGTGGCAGAGGGTCAACACTATCCAGCTCGACTAAGACATGTGAATCATATGGGAATGATCAGCAGCAAAAATGAGCAGAGTATGCGTTTGCGCAAAGATACCAAGGTTCAAAGTCAGGGGCCTTGAAAACACCAAGGTGCTAGGAACTTGAGAATTCCTTGCACTTAATCCTTGGTTGTACACATACCCATGTCAGTTCGATCATCTTCTATCGAAGTGTATGGGAAAAGGGTTTACCAAACTCAATGGGAATATTTATGAAGAGGTATAATAGCTTCCGGAGACCCGACCTGCCAGCAATAATGGGAGGGAATTCCATCTGCCCACCTGATCAGACAGTTTATCCAAGAACAATCCACAATTTTCTCTCATAACCACATCTGTGTCCCTATTAATTGGAGCCCTCACACTATTGTAAATAGAATTATAGGACAAATCTGACTGTGCCATCTGTACAGGGTGCAATTTATTTTCTCCTAATTAATAGTCAAATGTGAGAGGGAGCAGAAACAAAGGAACTCTCTCCTTATTAAATTAAGAGGGCCCCTGGATTTCTCTGATATAGCGCCATGGCATCCGCATACATGGGGATGAGGAGGCGGATGCTTGCATAACTATGTGTGTTCTGTGTAGTGCTGTTGTAGCCATGTAGCTTGGGGCCCCAATGCAGTTGCAAATAGGAGGGGAGAGAGAAGGCAGAGCTGTCCAGTACCCTTTGAGACAGAGATTTACTGGGAGGTGTTGCCATTCATTCTGAAGTGAGCAGTCAGCGAATTATACAAAACATGCAGGCATACTCAGTCTCCCTAATATGGGGAAGATGAACACCTACTCCAGGACCTCAAACTCCTTTAAAGCATTGAGAAAAGAGGCAGCAGCATCAAAGGGAGGCTACAGGTCATGAATCAGTGTGAAGATGCTGAACAGATTGTGGGGTAGTAGATCTGCCTGGGATAAACCCTGATTGATCAGGTCACACAAAGTCTGAGAGAAGGAGAACCAGGCGATTTGTTGTAAGTTTAGCAAGAATGTTAGTATAAAAGTTGCGGGGGGACAGCAGTCTGTACGACCCACAACTGGTGGATGACTTATTGGGTTTCATCAGGGTTATGAGGATGGCCGTGCAGAGTGTTGGATGGGGGTGATATATCTCACCCTAGCTTCCTCAAACACTTCCAGGAGGTGGGGAGCCAGTATTTCAGCAACCTCATGTAGAACTTTTCTAGAAGCGAAATGATGGCTGTCTTGTCTTCTAATGTGAACAGTTGGTATATAAAGTGCTGAAGAGCATCATCAATCCAGGCTAAATCCAAATATTCCGAGATACTCTCAGTGGATCTGACACCTGTGGATGAGTAAAGCTCCTTAAAGTACCCAGAAAATATAGCTGGAATATGTGGCATGGTGAAAGGTGTCTCTCCCAGGTGGTCAGTGAATTCGATGATGTTATTAGCTGCCCATGGGGGTTTAATCATGTTTGCTAGAGATTTGCTGCCATGTTCACTCTTGCCATAAGCACATGCATATTCATATTCCCCTGAAGAGAAATCCTCTTTCTGCAACTTCAGAATATTAGGAGATCTTATCTCAAGTCTGGCCTATACCTGATCTCACTTTTCAAGTGCGATAGGAGTGACCTTAGGGATTTCAACACCCTACTTTGTCTAGGTATGCTATGTCCAGTGGGAAGCCCTGGGATGTGCAGTTTTAGGAGAACTGGGGAGTGATCAGACAAGGTCCAAGCTAAATGACGAACTTTACTAGTCCAAAGGCCGACATCCAACAATAAACAAGGCAATACCAAATATTGTGGACTGCAGATAAGGTGTCCTACTGAGCGACAAAATGTCTTTATGTCTTTGATGCCAAGAATCCAAGAGGTGGTGCTCAGATATTATGAGCCTCAGAGATGCTGCAGCAGACAAGCCGATTTGTCCAGAGAACTATGAAGTAAGCAATTGAAGTCCCTCTCCCATCCAGACCAGGGAACAAGACTCAGTAGCGAGCACCCTGCCCCAAAGAGAACTGAAGCAGGCTGGGTCATCAATGCTCAGGCCATAACAATTTACAATTTATAATCATGGTCTGGATGCTTCTTGGCCTACCCCATACTATAGCATATCTACTGCTGTCGCCCGTCTGGGAAACGATTACTGATTACCGTACAATGCAACTCTTCGACGTGATGTGAGTGGCAAATGTGATTTCAGTTTGATTGGTCAGGTAAGTTTCTTGAAGTAGAGCTATATTAATATGGTGTCTGTCAAGAAAGGTGAATCTGTCAAGAAAGGTGAATCCATGACAGATTTTGGTGTTGTTGAGGCCCTTGATGATCCATGTGCAAAACAATAAGTGGCAATTAGCCATGCAGTGGGGTTGGAAGAGGACTGCATGGATGGCTAATTTGTGCAGGGAGAGCAAATGGATGCAGTGAATAAAAGACAAGAATTATGTAAAGGAATGGACAACCATGTCTAACAGTGCGACTAGGGCTCCCTAATTCTGGAATGGTAACAACAAACCAACCACACCCCACCCACACAGGCAGCCCAAAACTGTCAGGACTATAGATCCTAAGAAGAAAACAGTAACATAACTAAACATCCATGCTGAAAGGGTGGTAACAGCATACATACAATACAACAATGAAACCTCATCTGAGGAAGGTTACCCTCAGGGTAGAGGTCAGGATCCCACACATTCCCTTCTCCCACTGAATTTTAAGAGGAGCGGGGGGCAGGATGGGATGAGAGAGGCACTCAGAATGTAAGGCAACCACATGAACTAGTTCGAAAGACCCATTCACCAATAGATATCAATCAGGAAGGTTTAGCAGACAACCCTGGCAATCCAAGATAAGTTGAGAGATGAACATGTTGGATTTGACAATATGCCAGCTACAGATTAAGAACATACGCCCACTATAAGGAAGAACTTTGTTCTTGTTGATGTAGGCAGAGGCTGTATTTAAATTGTCATTTATACCACCAATTCATTCAGATGCAATCAATTAGCATGTATTATGATGAAAGAGACATCTGCAGGAGACAATCAACCAGTGTCACTGAGCCTTGAAGTTGGGGATGGGTATCCCACCAAATCTCTGTGGTTCAGGCTTGACTTGCTAAAACCTTCAGGGCAAGATTTTAATGATCCCTCTCCACCATCAAAAGGCACAAAAAGGTCTCTGAGCTGAACACAGCCAGAATTAGTCACTACACGAAGTCCTCGAAGTTACCTGTGTTGGCTGATTCTGGGGTTACCAGGATTCATGGTCCCCCAAGGTCCTCATCTTTGGCAGCAATTACTTTTAGAACATTTTCCATGTTGAGGATGGGTCCGCCTCTAGCAGTAATGTTTTTGATGTCCGATATTCACTGTTCTACAGTGTCCAGTCTCCTGCCATGTTCCTCCAATCGATTGGAAATTGAATCCATTCTATGGGTTAGGGAGTCAATCAATTGAAGGCTTGCCTACATTGCATGGAGCATAGACTTCATGCCTTCATCTTGTGTGTCCTGGTGATCAGAAAGAGGGTGAGTTGACCGAGTCTTCTGCCTCTCCCATTGTTCACACATCCTGCCAAGCCTAAAGCTGCAGCTTGGACTGCCTGGTATCAGTTTTACCCATCAAGTGGTCAGACTGAGACTAGGCTGAAGTGGAGTACTGTGCCTTCTACAAGGGAATTCTAAGTGAGGAGACCAGGTCCCTCCCTGAAGAGTTCTAACCTTCAGAGTCCCCCAGTGGCAAGTGGGGCAGGAGTGAATGAGTACAAAAAGCATCACCAAGTGGGAACCGGCCCTCAGCAAGTGCAGAGGCCCAGGCAGGTGACGGATATCGAGAGTTATAGGGCCCCACCCCACAGCATAGTTCCCAGCTACCCCGCACTCCAATACCGGAGAGATCCAACTGGGGCCAGGGGGGCAGTTTTGATGGGTCCTGCCTTCTCTCAAGGTAATGTTGATAAGGGCAAGAGTGGCACTCGCCTGATGAAGAAGCTCAGTTGTGGGTGAGAGGATCTCCTGCACTGCAGACCTCCCAACGCGGATCCGGGATGGACAGAGCTGGGTTAATGGGGAAGAGTTGTCCACTCAGAAGGCTATGGGTGCGCCACTCTTGGACACTGGTGAGCCACACCAAGCGAAGATCATAGGGCCCTACAGGGTGTCAGACGACCACAACTTCACCTCAAGCTTGCAGTGAGAACTTGCAGATATGACATGCACCCACTCAACTGTTCCCCCCACCCCCTACTCGTGATATAGAATGGCAGGATGAGAAGGAGGCTGGAGTGCGGGGGAAACGGCTAGGCAGTAGAAAAGGTGCTTCTTCTCTATTCAATAGAGGTATGGAAATCACACTACTGTGTATGATGAATACTGTAAATAGAGCGAGAGAGAATGTATCATGTAATCCAACTGATCACCCAGGAGCACACACACTTCATCAGACAAGCGCAAAAGAAGAAATATAGGCAGGGTAAATAATAATAACCTTTAGCAGTGGAGAAGGTTCAAGCATATCCTTGTAAATTCAGTTCAAGTCACCAAACTGCTTTTCTGTACCCATTCCATGTATAATGCCTAGATCCTTTAAATGATATATGCAGGTAGTGCACAGCCTTTGTAAAGCAAAACCATACAAATTGTTAGAAGAAAGCACGTAGCTCTTTAGTGCCACTGCGCTGTGAAACACAAACAAACACAAAATTAATGACTGGCGTTCCTGCCAGGGGCGTAACACAGGCCCCCGCATCCCCCGTAGTGCGGGGGGGCCCCCAAGCTGCAGGGGGCCCCCTCAGCACTGCACTTGGCAGGGGAGCTCCTGATAGAGTCTGGAGGGGCCCCTCCACGTACCTTGCAGGGGGGCGCCCTCAATTATCGTTACGCCACTGGTTCCTGCGTGGTCATGAACAAGCAACTGTTAGCGGTCCTACGCTGTCATGAATGAACAACTGTTAACGCTCCTACGTTGTGTTCAACATAAAACTGTTGGTGCTCTTGCACAATCAAAACACAAATATAATCACTAGCTCTCCTGCACAGTTCCAAACAATTAACTGGTAGTGCTCCTCCACGGTCAAAACACAAATATAATTACTAGCGCTCCTGTGCGGTTTTAAACAATTAACTGGTAGCGCTCCTGCGTGGTCAAAACACAAATATAATCACTAGCGCTCCTGCACGTTTAGCCATGAACAAGCATTAGCACTTTAGCAGTTTTACAAACCACCAAAACTTTGCGCTCCAGTACGGTTAGGACACGGACAACTGTTAGTGCTCTGGCACGCTGTCACAGAGTAACTGTTTGCGCTCCTGCACTGTTAGCCATGAACAACCCTCAGCGCTCTGGCACAAATTACATACCAAGAGACAGTGAGCAGTCCTCCTGATTCAGCAAATTATCCGTATACCCAGAGGAACAAAGACAGCTAGGGGTACTTCATGAAACCAAACGCGAGAAGAAGCAATGTCGTGTTGCGTGACCCGGGTTCAAATAACAAGTGATCCGGAAGTGCAACCCGACCTGCTGCATCTCCGCATAACCGGATGTTGATTGTTTGCTGTGTCAGCTTCTTTGAGGAATGGATATGTTTAACACTCACCTTCTGTTGGAAAGTTGGTTATTGGTAGGGGCAAATGTAGGTCTGCCACTGGCAATAAGGCCACTAACACATGATAGGACTCAGCATAGGTCTTAGAAAATTATTCCTATGTTCAACCCTTGGTAACGTGGCTACGAGCAGACAGGCTTAACTTCAAAGACAGGTATGTAAAGCATTTAAAAACACTATTTCAGTAAATAATTAGGACACAACACATAATAAAAATCCAACACCAATTTATAAAAATAGGAAATATTTTTATCTTTCAAGTGGCACCAAAACGACAAAAATCCAATGTAGGGAACCGGAGATATGAATTTTCAAAGATTTATTCAAATATAGCACTTAGAAGATTATAGCACCATATTGTGACACCTGCTCGCGATAGTCCGGGGCAAAGTCAAAGTTTCAGGCCGGATGCGATGGAGCCCTGAGTGACTACAGCTCCCGGTCTCAGTTTCTACCTTCACACTTAGAAACTTTTCTGGAGCTTTTCTTCCCGAGGGTCCTCAAAGCTCCCAGCCAGTCCGGGGCAAAGTCAAAGTTACAGGCCGGATGCGATGGAGCCCTGAGTGACTACAGCTCCCGGTCTCAGTTTCTACCTTCACACTCAGAAACGTTTCTGGAGCTTTTCTTCCCGAGGGTCCTCAAAGCACCCAGCCAGTCCGGATCGGGTGAAGGTTCGCCGGCTTGACTTGTGATGAGGTCCCTGTCAACTTCCCTGGAGCGGACTTAGAAAATATTTCAAGTTTGCTTCAGCGGGACAACCCAGGAATCCAGGCCAATACGCGATGGAAGGCAAGTGGCTTGGCTCTCGCAGTTGCTCCCTGTACCTTTTCTACGAGCAGAATTAGAAACTTTTCTAGAGATTTTTGTCACAGGGTCTCTCGAAGCTCCTCATGTAGCCGGATCTGGCGAGGGTTCGCCGGCTTCAGATTTTCTCCAGTCCCGGTCAATCTCTGGAAGTTGATGCGATGGAGCTTTTAGCGGGACGAACCTGGATGGCTTGGGCGGCTCACGGTTGAAGGTAGGCGGCCTGGCTGACCAGGTTGAGTCAGTCCCTCTATGGAGCTTTTTTCAAAATTGCTCCAAAGTTCTCCAAACTTCTTGAACTTCTTCCTGAAGTTCCTCAAGGGGTCCCAAAGTGTCTCAGACTTACTCCAAGGGTCGGGAAGCTCCATGATGGTCCTTGAAAGTTGAGGACGTCAGTTCCCACAATTCACTGGTACAAAACCCTCACATATCCACTGATGGGGCTCCAAGGTGTCTAGATTTAGTTGGTGATGTTCCAGTTGAGTGCTTTTAACCTGTAGCTTTCAGGGAGTCCACTCTTTAGTTCTTATTTCAGCAAAATAATCTACAGGGCTGTAGTTTCAGATGGTGCAGTTTTCAGAGGTCAGGCTTTAGAAATCTTTGCACAGCAAAACTTCTCAGGAGGGCATTTCTTGCTTCAGTAAGTTTCAAGCGCAGCAGATCTGGAGGGCTCTGCCCCTCCCAGATACTTATTCCAAGTTCTCTGAGTCATGCAGGAGGTCACTTCTGACCAATGAGAGCAGGGTAACTCCTCAAAGTTATGACCACATCCTGTAGAGTGTGGCATTATTTTGTCCCAGAGTGTATCAAATCTTCCAAATCCATGATGGCTGATTTTCCAGCAAGGAGGTAAGAGCTGGCTAACCCCCCCCCCCCCTAGGATGGCTTATTTCCATAGACTTTACCCCTACCATCTGCACATACCTTCCCTAATCCTGGGTCTGGTGGGGGTCAACAGTGTAAAGTGGAAACTGACACTGTGGCCATCCCTCTGCCTTTGAAGTCCATGGTTTACAACTCCTCCCCCTGGCCTGGCATTCCTATGGAACAGCACACTTCCCTCACCGGGGGATCTGGTTATCCCCATGGTCTCTTTCTCACCTATTCACGGCAGCCTGGCTAATCCACTTAACGCTGACCAATCAGGGCAGACCACTGGAAGGCTGAATTTGGACTTACAAACTAGAAAGTCTTATAACTTCTTGTATGTACACTTTAGGAGAAATTCAACAATATGATATTGTTGGATTTATTAATACCATTCTGGGAAGTCTTTGAATGGCATGTCTAGTCCTCTCCTATCAACAGTTATTAATCAATAGCTTCCTACCATGTTAACCTATGTAACAAGGGATTTACGATGGGAAAAAGGACTTGGGCAATTTTTCCAGCACCAGGACTTACAAAAACATATTTTATAAGTACTTGCCTTATATCTACAGGAACCCCACCCCATGTGCAACTAGGGGAGACTTTAGGGTTCTAAATCAGTAGAAATATTGCAGATTTTCCTTTTACTGTGCTCTTAGCATCAAATATGAGTATCACTGTACCACAATGTGGGGAGTTAAATATGAAATTTCACTTTACCCAGGCATATAAAAACTCATTTTATATGGGCGTACTTTATACATACCTGACCCCCCACCCCTAGGATACCTAGGGGAGAACCTGGAGGTCCATAATATGCCAAAACATTGTAGGATATCCATTTTTAAGTGCCCCAACCACCAAAGTCGAGTTTGGGCATAATTTAGTTTTTAAAAGCAGTCCTGGCAACCAGGGCTGACTTTAAACTGACCTCAGGCCTTAGCAGTGCACACATACAAGTGCAGAAAATGGCTGCTGGCCTCTAAACTACCATGCCCAAGGCTACTGGGGACTTCTAGGTAGTTTCAATCCCCTGCCCTAGGGGCTTATAGGGTGGGTCATGCCAATCACAGGGGTACCCCACCATACCATTGTGTACCCTAGTATATGTAGGTATTTTAACTGTATTCTAATGTGTTTCTCTCAGCATAGCAATGGCCCTGGGCCTGGTTAGGCAGAGCCCAGGGTCAGTCAGAGTCAGTTACCACCAGCATCAGTCATCAAAAAGTTGGGGGATGACTTTGCAACATAGCCCCCCAAACGAAAGGTGATGGGTTACTAACCTACACCCTGGTACTCCTCATCAGTTAAGTGGAAAAACCTGGAAATTCCATCTGCATTGGCATGGGCAAACCCAGGTCTGTGTTCTACTGTAAAGTCCATTCCCTGTAGGGAAATGGACCACATCACAGCAAAAGCCTCTCTCTCAATGGCACTCCACATCTGCTCTCTGGGAAGAAGCCTCCTGCTAATAAAGGCAACTGGCTGATCAAGGCCCCCTTCATTTAGCTGTGACAACACTGCCCTAATCTCTTGCTCTGAAGCATCTGTCTGAACCACAAATTATTTTGTGTAGTCAGGGGCCAGTAGCACTGGTGCTGAACACATGGCAGCTTTCAGAGTGTCAAAAGCTTTCTGGCACTCTGGGGACCAAATCACCTTCTTGGGCCTCTTTTTAGAAGTGAATTCTGTTAGGGGCCCCACAATGGTCCCATAATTTTGAACAAATCTTCTATAGTACCCCGTCAGTCCAAGGAATGCCCTGACCTGAGTCTGGGTAACAGGAGCTGTCCAATCCAAAATAGTTTGGATTTTAGCTTGGTGAGGCTGTACATGGCCCCCACCTACCAGGTGGCCTAGGTATACCACATAACTCTGCCCTATCTGGAACTTGCTTGCCTTAATAGCCAGGCCTGCCTGCTGCATGGCCTGAAGCACTTCCCTTACGTGGCTTAAGTGATCCCCCCAGGTAGAACTGTATACAGCTATATCATCCAGGTAAGCTGCACTGAACTGTTCCAACCCAGACAAGACCCTGTTCACCAACCTTTGGAAGGTGGCATGTGCATTCTTTAATCCAAAGGGCATTACCTTGAACTGATAATGTCATTCTGGTGTGGAGAATGCTGACCTATCCTTTGCTCCATCAGTGAGGGCAATCTGCCAGTAACCTGAAGTCAAATCAAAAGTACCCAGGTACTTAGCAGCCCCTAACCTATCAATGAGGTCATCAGATCAAGGTATAGGGTGAGCGTCAGTCTTTGTGACTGCATTCAATCCTCTGTAGTCCACACAGAACCTTAACTCCTTGGGTCCCTCCTGAGGATTAGGTTTAGGTACCAGCACCACGGGACTGGCCCATGGACTCACAGACAGTTCAATTACCCCCAGTTCCAGCATCTTAGCAACCTCAGCTTTAATGCTGGCTCTGACATGGTCAGACAACCTGTACAGTTTATTTTTGACAGGTAGGCTGTCACCAGTGTCAATGTGGTTCACACACCACTCAGGGATGCCTGGGGTCAAAGAGAACAGGCAAGCAAACTGTTCCAGTACTTGCTTACAGTCTCTGTGCTGCTGGTCTGTTAATTTGGGAGAGAGTACAACCTCCTCCACTGACCCATCTTGCACATTAGTGGAGAGGAGATCGGGCACAGGCTCAGTTTCCTCCTCCACACCCTCATCAGTGACCAGTAACATGGTCATGTCTGCCCTGTCATGGTGGGGTTTCAATCTATTCACATGCAGGACCCTATGAGGGTTTCTGGGGGTGCCAAGGTCAACCAAATAAGTAACCTCACCCTTTTCCAAGATTGGATAGGGCCCACTCCACTTGTCATGGAGGGCCCTGGGAGCCACAGGCTCCAACACTTACACCAATTGTCCTGGAGTATACTCAGGCATAGTAGCCTTTTGATCATACCAGTGCTTCATGAGCTC
The DNA here is from genome assembly GCF_964204655.1 of Triturus cristatus. Lineage (NCBI taxonomy): Eukaryota > Metazoa > Chordata > Amphibia > Caudata > Salamandridae > Triturus > Triturus cristatus. The sequence continues at coordinate 1,171,652,690 of NC_140585.1, forward strand.
CTGGCTGGCCTTCAGTTTCCTGTTTGCCTTGTACATGTACTCTGCCATTCTAGATCTCAGGCCTAGCACATAATCAAGCACATTGTCCTTAGCTTATTTAAGAGGCTTCTCTAAAGACTCTCTTAGCAGGCTCAATGGCCCCTCACAGGGTGTCCAAACAACTACTCAAAGGGACTGAAACCAACCCCTTTTTGTGGCACCTCCCTGTAGGCAAACTGTAGGCATGGTAGGAGAACATCCCATCTCCTCCTGAGTTTTTCTGACAACCCATTTATCATGCCCTTCAAGGTTTTGTTGAATCTCTCAACAAGACCATTTGCTTGTGGGTGATAGGGGGTGGTTAACTTGTAGTTGACACCACACTCATCCCACATAGCAGTCAGATAGCTGGACAAGAAGTTTGTGCCCCTATCTGACACCACCTCTTTTGGAAAACCCACTCTGGTGAACACAGCAAGTAGTGCTCTAGCCACTGCAGGAGCATCAATGGTTCTAAGAGGTATGGCTTCATGGTATCTAGTGGCATGGTCAACTACCACTGAAATATACCTATTCCCTGATGCAGTAGGTGGGTCCAGGGGACCAACAATGTCCATCCCCACCCTTTCAAAAGGAACCCCAACCACTGGCAGTGGTATTATGGGAGCCTTTGTCTTGCCCCCTGCCTTGCCACTGGCCTGACAGGTGATACAGGAGCTACAAAACTCCTTTACCTTTTCAGACATATGGGGCCAGTAGAAATGGTTCACCAAACGGTTCCATGTCTTTGTCTGTCCCAAATATCCTGCCAAGGGGATATCATGACCCAAAGTCAGGATGAACTCTCGGTACTTCTGGGGCACCACCGACCTCCTAGTGGCCCCCTCCTTGAGGTTTCTGGCCTCAGTGTATAGCAGTCCATCTTCCCAGTAGAGTTTGTGAAACCCACTGTCATCCCCCCTCTTGCTTAGGAGCAATCTGCCTCGAGCTCTCAAGTGTGGGACAGTCACATCGTCCCTGACTGAACTCCACTCTGGAGGGTCCACCTGCTCCTGTCATTTCTGCCAAATCTGACAGCTCTGGCAGGGATGGAGTCCCTCCCTCAGAGGCCAGATCCTCTGCATCAGGGTTAGATTCTTCCTGCACCTCTGGAGTTCCCTGGGCTGGCTCACCAGGCCCAGTACCCTTGTCCTTGGATGCTTGGCACTTTGTTCCAGGGTCCAAGTGTCCAGCCCCTCCCTTCTGGGTAGTCTGTGACCTAGTCACAGCACATACCCACTCAGGGAGCTCCAACATTTTCATATGGAGTACTCTCTCCACCTCTGACCACACAGAGGCTTCAAGATCATTGCCCAGTAAACACTGGACTGGGAGCATCTCTGACACAGCTACCTTCATAGGGCCTGTCAACCTCCCCATTCCAAATCCACCACAGCCATAGGATGGAGTTTAGTAGTGCTGTCTGCATAGGTCACCTGGTGAAGCTCACCAGGTAACAACCTGTCTGGAGGCACCAGTTCATCCAGGACCATAGTTACACTAGCTCCAGTGTCTCTGATAGCCTCAACCTCAGTCCCATTCACTTTAGGCCTCTGCCTGTACTTGTCCATGTTTGGAGGTAAGGCAGCAAGGGTTGCAATGTTCACCCCACCCAAGGACACTAAGGTTGCTTCCACCACCTGACTACCCCTCTCTGGGGCACCACTCTCCACCCCTACACTGACACTGGCAATCCCCGTGGATGGCCCCTTAGGGGAGAGCTTCTTGGTGCAGACAGCATCTCCCTGCTTATGCCCTGGCTGATTACATTCAAAGCACTTACCCACCTTTGAGGGAACAAAGAACCTACCAGGCTTTCCCTGAAACCTCCTTCCTTTGAATTTGGGTTGGCTCGGGGTCCCCCCTCCTTGTGCAGGTTTTTGCGGGTCTTTGGAGGACTCCTTAGTTTTTTGACCTTCATTGCCCTGGGCATTGCCCTGTCCTCCTTTCTTCTGGTGACCCCCCTGGTGCTGAATGGAAACCCGGGTTCTCACCCATTCATCAATATATATAAAAGAAGATTAAATACAACAACTTAAGTGAGCCCAAATTACAACCTCATGCATAACGACTATGCATTGTGCTTACAATAGAGGTAAGTCTGATTTTAAGTGCTCTTTAATCACACATAAATAAATTCTCTTAAACTAAAGTCATTATTCAAAATTATCAATAGAGAATAGGTATGTAAGACTCTATGTATATGTGTGTGTTTCTAATATAGTGCCTAATATTCACACATCTAGGGTTATTATTATATCACCCATAGTGTTCAATGTGCCAAAATAAACCCATAATGGGTTGATCAATAACTTAAGCTTCAATTGAATCATGTATCTGAAAATCAAATCATTAAATAAATTATGAAGCACATGAGGCAAGATTTCACAGTACGTGTGAATATCAATACATGTCCAAAGACAGGACTATCTTACCTCATACATTGCTTTATGTTCTGATTTTAACTGCACTGTAGCTCAACAATTTCAATGTTGCTATCCACTATAAGAGATATATATAAATATTTAGTTCATAATAAGACCATAACTTCCCTGCTGAAATATTTACTCGTCATGGTCATGATCCTATGACACATCGTCTCTTGCCTCCACTATTCTTTACAGTATAATCCAATATCAATGATTGCCAAAGCTACGATCGCAACGTTCGAATTTTGAGTTCTGAAGTGTGGGCCTCATATATATCCACTATTAGTGTTCATCACTACTGCCACATAAACAACTGTGTATGGTGACAAGGAGTCGTAACCTCCACGTCCCTGAAGTACGGGGACCTACAAATAAATACAGAACCAAATTAGCAATCGGGCCAACCAATATGATCTCGTTATTGCAAACAGACCAAATTATCCTGCTGCAGTGATTACATACCTTTGCATCTCAATACACCCGATTACAGTGAAGCATCGGCGGTGTAGCATCAGCGCCATTCCTATATAACTTGGAAACCGACGATGTCAGAGACAGTTCATGCTCATGTTACCGCCCCCCTACCGGCGTTCGATTTAGGCGCCATCTTGAAGGAATAAATTCATTAGTGTTCTCCTTATTTCTATTCTCTATCACCCAGATATGGGTAAGTAGTCACGGCATACGACAGTGTATCATTGATATTCAAAAGAAAAGACGACAATGTCATCAATTTTTTAACAATAACGCTCCACTCCCGGGCGATATTTCAATTGAGCGCCATCTTGGAGTAGCGTAAGACACGGAAAAAGGGTAATAGCAAATAAAGTCTCTACAAAAAATATATAACCCTTGAGTTCGCTCAATTCAAGAGTGTTCCTGATACATGCAACTCCTGATGCATTACCAGTTATAACACCAGTCAGCCGCACCATCACGGCAACAGAACAAGTCGGGTACGGAAACAATAAAAATAACGATCAATATATGGTAAATATTCTACCGATTCCACCTACATGTGCCTCAAGATCTGTCATAAAATCACCAGATTAATTTAGTATCAACTTCATTAAAGCAGTTAGTTATTAAAAACTGCTAAAGTTAAATTCTCACAGCAACTAGACAGTCTGATATATCTCTCTAAATTAATCCCCTAAAAAATATTGAAGCTCCTGGTCATAAATAAGACCATCTTCCACAGCCCTCAAACGCATGATCCACCTTGTCTCATGCCTACGTAATTTTAATTCCCTGTTACCTCCACGTGGATCAAGTTTCACATGTTCTATACCAAAGAATTGGAATTTTTTTGTTGGTCCTTGTGCCTTACAATTGTGTACATGTTCCGCAATAGGATACCTAATGTCATTGTGCTTAACAGCTCTCATGTGTTCACATACACGTTCTTTCAAAGCCCTTATTGTACTACCAACATATATTCTTTCTCATTTACATATAATAATGTATACAACATATTTCTTGTTGCAATTAATATTTGTCAGTATGTTATAGACCTTGTCATTCTTATCTTTAAATTGCTTAGTTTTATCTTTCGCATGTCTGTACATGCCACAATAATGGCCACATTTGGCAGTCATTGATATTGGATTATACTGTAAAGAATAGTGGAGGTAAGAGACGATGTGTCATAGGATCATGACCATGACGAGTAAATATTTCAGCAGGGAAGTCATGGTCTTATTATGAACTAAATATTGATATATATCTCTTGTATTGGATATCTACATTGAAATTGTTGAGCTACAGTACAGTTAAAATCAGAACATAAAGCAATGTATGAGGTAAGATAGTCCTGTCTTTGGACATGTATAGATATTCACACGTACTGTGAAACCTTGCCTCATGTGCTTCATAATTTATTTAATGATTTGATTTTCAGATACATGATTCAATTGAAGCTTAAGGTATTGATCAACCCATTATGGGTTTATTTTGGCAGATTGAACACTATGGGTGATATAGTAATAACCCTAGATGTGTGAATGGATGTATGATTAAACCACTACTGCCTAAACCACGAATTCCTCAACCACGATGGCTAAACAACGAACAATCCCAAACCACTACTTTTTTTAGAACTAGTTCCTAAACCATGATAAAATATTTAAAATACACATTTACGCATCTTTTTTGTTTTTTTTATCCGCATGTTTGACAGTTTTTATAAATCTAATAATAGATTAATTTAAACAATGTTTTTGTGGGGGGAGACCCCCCCACACCCCCATCTTCCCTTATTGGCTGAGTCCAGTACATTGCCAGTAACGCTGTGCCCCCGACGTTGCTACAAAGCTGGCATGATGAAAGCTGACTGCATCCCCGCGCTCCTCAGAGCCCGCCTGCCTGGTGGCTGCAGTGCCAAGTGATTCATGCCAGGGGTCGATGAGCGTGTCAGGTTAGTGGGGGCGAAGGGGAGTGACTACCATGCAGAGTGTTTCTCTGCAGCAAGGAGGCTTCAGAACGGGGAAGAGGAAGAGCAACTTAAATAGCTTTATCTCTTCTTTCTCACAACTGAAATGCACACCTGCCCTGTCGTGCGCGTGCATTTATCATTTTGACAATACTTAGAAACAGGAGTCACAACTGTTGCTTCTCTTTTAGCAGTCATAGGAGGGGGCTTAACTAAAGTGTGTGGCTCCTCGCAACCTCAAACATTTCAGGCAGACACATATTTGTAAACTGCTTAATCACAAATGTAGAAGCCTTTCGTGTCAGGCCTTGGCAGTCTTAGATCGTTCGTGGTTTAGAAAAGTTGTGGTTTAGTAAAGTCATTGTTAAGGATTTTCGTTGTTCGAGCTTCGTTGTTCAGGTAAGTCGTAATTAAAACTTCGTTGTTAAGGTTGTTTCCCGTGTGAATATTAGGCACTATATTAGAAACACACACATATACATGGAGTCTTACATACCTATTATCTATTGATAACTTTGAATAATGACTTTAGTTTTTTAAGAGAATTTATTTATGTGTGATTACAGAGCACTTAAAATCAGACTTACCTCTATTGTAAGCACAATGCGTAGTCCTTATGCATGAGATTGTAATTTGGGCTCACTTAAGTTCTTGTATTTAATGTTCTTTTATATATATTGATAGTACAACAGTGGTATTTATGTTACTTCCACCCCTGAGGAAGTAGCTGGGTTAATCCCTAAAGCGACAAAACGCATTGGGAATGGAAGATTGTGAAAATAAAAGAAGACCAGAAAGACCAGAAGCCCAACTGATTATTGTGTTGTTGTAATAATCACTATACTATATATGGACATTGAGCGTGTGCATCAGCATTTTGTGATGTACATATCAATCTCTGATTGAGCCTTTTGGGAAATTGGGTGTTATTTCCCAATGTTTGATGGCACTGCAGCATAGCTAGCAGTAAGAATACGTGTGTAAATTTGTTAGAGCGCCTTATAGTCCGTTACACCCATTTTAAGTTGTATCAATATAGGATACGCTGCACCGCAAGCACATTATCTTGAATAATAGTACACAATGAGTGATAATTTGGATAGGGATAGCCTAGCAGCTGAACTATTTGACAACCTATGCAGAGGGAGTACAGTTACAGAGGCAATGAAAGGTAGTAATCAACCTAAGAATGAAGGATTACGTGACAAATTCACTAGGCTTGAAAGACTTAAGCGATCAGAAATGTCCAAGAGGTGGGATGGCGCCACACTCAAACAATACATGAAGTTAAATAGAATTCCCAGGGGTCTTCGTTCCCAGATCATACCGACATATGATGACCTGGACGAAGACCTCATGGGTATTTGGGAGAAAGAGCTAACATCGAGCTCAATGAAATTAATGGAAATACTGATAGAAAATGCTGAAAGAAAAGTAAAGAAATTTCAAACGGAAATTGAGCAGCTAGAAGAGGAGATAGCATCTCTCAACATGCCAGAGGTGGGAGCTAAGAACTATGATATTCTTAAGGGAGTATTACAAAAACACCAAAATGATATCAAACAAAGACAGGCACGCAAATTGAAGAGAGATGAGGTAGACTATAATAGTGGAAGGGTTTTCACTTTCTCCCAAAAATATGATTACCTCATCACAACTGACAAGAATAAACCATTATCTGATCCAATCTCTATGAGCTCTAGTAACACGTCATTAAGTACAATACCTACAAGTGGGAGCGATGTAGAGGGTGGAGCTGGAGCTCGGACTAGACAACTACACCCTTTGGGGAACTCATCTTTCCTACAAAAGGTGAATCGCATAAAAAGGGGGAACAGGGAACAGGTCAAGAGAACAGGAACCATAAGAAAACCAGGAGGGGGAAGAGAAGTGGGAGTAGAAGGAGACAGAGCAGGGATGAAAACTCGCTCTTGGAACAAGAAGCAATAGGTACACAAGTAGGCAATGATGTGGATATTATCAACCTATCAGCTTTTGTGCTCACAGAAGAGATGATCACACTCCTAAAGAACGGTTTGGGATTTTGTCCAAAGTCTAAAGGAAATCTCTGTGACACCAACATTGATTTATTAGAAGTTTAAAATTGAAGAAATATTTTGCTTTGAATCCTAATAAAATGATTTCGACCTCAATCAGCAATTCAGTGTCTAATGTACCAAGTATTGAGGATATTCAAGATACAGTGACATTACTCTCAATTACGGAACTTGAAGAAGATCCAGTTACAATTAGTAGGGTTTTAGAAGATTTGGACATTAGACCTGATCTTTCAATATCCAGTGGTTTAAAAGTTAAATCCTGTTGGTCTCCAAATCTAGTGAGTGGTAACAATATTGAGATTTTTCATACTTTGGTTACCAGAGATTTAGATAACTTCATAGACAAATCAGGATATTTGTTTGTGAATTCAAAGGATAATCTAACTCTACACAAATGTAAGGCATTGAAACTGTTAATGGATAACCCTGACTTGATAATTAGGAAGGCTAATAAATGGGGCAACCTAGTTATCATGAATAGGACAGACTATGAACAAGAAATATATTCCCAGTTGAACAATGCACAATGCTACGAAAGAGTTGCATATAATCCTATGTTCTCTCTTGCGACAAAGATTAATAGACTTTTGAAGCAATGGCATGATAATTGTCTTTTAGATGATGATGAATTCGTATACTTAACAGTAAACCATCCACAATATCCTTGCCTGTATACATTAACGAAAATCCACAAGGACCTCCCACTTCCACCCGGGAGGCCCATTGTATCAGGAATAGGGGGACCGACAGAGCGTTTATCGCAAATTGTGGATCTGTTCTTACAACCAATAGTTTGTAATTTACCATCATATATCAAAGACACACAACATATTTTGAATATATTAGGAGACATGGCCTGGGATACAGGTATGGTGTTAGTAACATTGGATGTGGTATCATTATATACCAGTATAATGAATGATTTAGGATTAAAAGCAATTAGTCCCTTTCTATCTAAGAGACCTGCGAACCAATGGGAGCATACTCAAATGATTCTAGCAATAATTGAATTAATACTGTGTAATAATTTATTTTTGTTTAATGATGAATGGTTTAAGCAAATTCAAGGAGTAGCTATGGGCTCCAGATTTTCACCATCCTATGCGAATCTTTTTATGGGTTGGCTAGAGGAGGTGATAATCTGGGGACCTAAAGGCAGTCAATAAAATGAGCATATTTTATACTGGGGACGTTACATAGATGACTGCCTGATGATCTGGACAGGAACAGAAGAACTATTACAGGATTTTATTGGATATTTGAAAAACAATGATATGAATATCAGATTCACCACTTATGCCAGCATGACAAAGGTAATGTTTTTGGATGTGGAATTATATGTTAAAGATAATGTGATTCATAGCAATATGTATCGTAAACCTACATCATGTAATGCAATATTGCATGCCGATAGCGCTCATTCCCGCCACCAAATCAGAGCTATCCCGTATGGGGAAATGATTAGGGCCAGAAGAAATTGCAGTGAAGATACACAATTTAGAATATGCATTGAGGATATGGAAAGAAGGTTCATACAAAGGGGTTACTCACGACATGAGGTCACAGCAAGATCGCCGACATACACAACAGCTTCGGTGCCCACACCACGCTCCCAACCACCGAAACAACACCCCCTACCACCACCCTCCACACCTGGAGCCCCGTCAGCACTGAAGACACCACCCACGTGATGAACACCATCCACTCTGGCTCCCCAGCCGACCCCTGTCCACACCACATCTACAACAAAGCCGACTCCATCATCGCACCCCAACTCCGGAAAATCATTAACTCCTCCTTCACATCTGCCACCTTCCCAGAAAGCTGGAAACATGCGGAGATCAGCGCCCTCCTGAAGAAGCCCACCGCTGACCCCACGGACCTCAAGAACTTCCGCCCCATCTCGCTCCTCCCGTTCCCCGCCAAAGTCATCAAGAAGATCGTCAACACACAACTAACCGCCTTCCTTGAGACAAACGACTCCCTCGACCCATCACAGTCAGGTTTCCGAGCAAACCACAGCACCGAGACCGCCCTCATCGCAGCTACCGACGACATCAGGTCCATGCTCGACAACGGGGAAACGGCTGCCCTCATCCTCCTCGACCTATCGGCCGCATTCGACACTGTCTGCCACCGCACCTTAACTACACGCCTCCACCACGCCGGTATCCAAGGAAAAGCCCTGGAATGGATCACCTCCTTCCTCGTCGACAGATGCCAGCGAGTCCGCCTTCCTCCCTTCCACTCAGCAGCCACCAAGATCATCTGCGGCGTTCCTCAAGGCTCCTCGCTCAGCCCCACCCTCTTCAACGTCTACATGAGCCCCCTCGCAGCCATCACACGCCGACACAACCTCAACATCATCTCCTACGCTGCCGACACCCAGCTGATCCTCTCCCTCACCAACGACCCCGCCACCGCCAGAGCCAGCCTCCAGGAAGGAATGAAAGACGTCGCGGAATGGATGAAGCTCAGCCGTCTGAAGCTGAACTCGGACAAGACGGAAGTCCTCATCTTCGGACCATCCCCCTCCACCTGGGACGACTCCTGGTGGCCCCCTGCTCTGGGCACCGCCCCCAAGCCCACGGACCATGCACGCAACCTGGGCTTCATCCTGGACGCCTTCCTCACGATGACCAAGCAAGAAATGCAGTCTCATCATCCTGCTTCAACACCCTGCGCATGCTCCGAAAAATCTTCCGGTGGCTCCCCACCGAAACCAGACAAACGGTCACCCAGGCCCTCGTCACCAGCCAACTGAACTACAGGAACGCCCTCTACGCAGGAACCACAGCCAAACTACAGAAAAGACTCCAGCGCATACAGAACGCCTCTGCACGACTCATCCTGGACATCCCCCGCCACAGCCACATCTCCGCCCACCTAAGAGACCTGCACCGGCTCCCCGTCAGCAAGAGGATCATGTTCAGGCTCCTCACCCACGCACACAAAGCCCTCCACGACATGGGCCCCAAATACCTCAACAACCGCCTCACGATCTACACACCCACCCGCCAGTTCCGATCCGCCAGCCTCGCCCTCGCCACTGTCCCACAGATTTGCAGAACCACCACCGGGGGAAGATCCTTCTCCCACCTAGCGGCCAAGACATGGAACTCCCTCCCCACCCACCTACGGCTGACCCAGGACCATCTCTCCTTCAGGAAGCAACTCAAGACCTGGCTCTTCGAGCAGTAGCAGCACCCCCCTCCCAGCGCTTTGAGACCCTAGCGGGTGAGCAGCGCACTTTACAAATTGATTGATTGATTGATTGATTGATTGATTGACAGCAGCAAAAGAAAGGGCCCTAAAGATTAAACGATCATCCACCAGGATCATGACCATGACGAGTAAATATTTCAGCAGGGAAGTTATGGTCTTATTATGAACTAAATATTTATATATATCTCTTGTAGTGGATATCTACATTGAAATTGTTGAGCTACAATACAGTTAAAATCAGAACATAAAGCAATGTATGAGGTAAGATAGTCCTGTCTTTGGACATGTATAGATATTCACACGTACTGTGAAATCTTGCCTCATGTGCTTCATAATTTATTGTATGATTTGATTTTCAGATACATGATTCAATTGAAGCTTAAGGTATTGATCAATCCATTATGGGTTTATTTTGGCAGATTGAACACTATGGGTGATATAATAATAACCCTAGATGTGTGAATATTAGGCACTATATTAGAAACACACACATATACATAGAGTCTTACATACCTATTATCTATTGATAACTTTGAATAATGACTTTAGTTTAAGAGAATTTATTTATGTGTGATTACAGAGCACTTAAAATCAGACTTACCTCTATTGTAAGCACAATGCGTAGTCCTTATGCATGAGGTTGTAATTTGGGCTCACTTAAGTTGTTGTATTTAATCTTCTTTTATATATATTGATAGTACAACAGTGGTATTTATGTTACTTCCAGCCATGAGGAAGTCGCTCGGTTAATCCCTAAAGCGACAAAACTCGTTGGGAATGGAAGATTGTGAAAATAAATGAAGACCAGAAAGATCAGAAGCCCAACTGATTATTGTGTTGTTGTAATAATCACTATACTATATATGGACATTGAGCGTGTGCATCAGCATTTTGTGATTTACATATCAATCTCTGATTGAGCCTTTTGGGAAATTGGGTATTATTTCCCAATGTTTGATGGCACCGCAGCGTAGCTAACAGTAAGAATAAGTGTGTAAATTTGTTGGAGCGCCTTATAATCCGTTACACCCATTTTAAGTGGTCTCACCCACTCATCAGGTGATTCCCCCAACTCTTAATTTCTGGGTGCCTCTAAACTTCACCCTGCTACTGTTCTGGAGTCAGACCAAATCTCTTGACTAAGCATGCCTTCATCTGCTGGTATGATGTTGCATCCTCTCCCTTCAGGGTCAGGAGCCTATCCCTCCCAGCTACTGGAATCAACTCTCACAGGACTGCACCCCAATACCTAGAGTGGACCCTACTCATTTTAAGGGCCCTCTCAAAAGCTTCTAGCCACCTGTCAATGTCATTCCTCTCTGTGTACTTGGGCACTATGCCCTTGGGGAGTTTAGGTTCAAATCTACCACTCTTGGACATCTCAACATCTGCTTCACTTTCGAGCCTAGAGTCAGTCAGAGTCAGTTACCACCAGCATCAGTCAGCAAAAAATTGGGGAGTGCCCAGGGCACAGGATGACTTTGCAACACCTTCTTTCACACCGCATTCTATCCGCTATGTGTTGGTGTCAGAAGCCTGGAGATGAAACAGAGAGGAACCCGGGTGATTGTATTCATGACAGTACCCCCAGAGGCCGGATGTGGTTTTAATGGATGATGGGCATGGAACTCACGTATTAGGCAAGGTGCATTAGGGACATTGGAAAGGGGTTCCCATGACCGTTCCCCTGGGCCGTGGCCCTTCCAGTCTACTAGATAGTACAGGTTACCGCTAGTTTTGTGGGAATCCAATATAGCTCAGACTTCATACTCAATCTGTTCATCAAATACGACTGGCACAGGTGGGGGTTGTACTAGACCTTCTGCGTGTGCCCTTTTTAGGAGGGATACATGAAACACAGGGAGTATTTTCATGGTTTTAAGTAACTCTAGTTTCAACTTTGTTGAGGACTTTGCTTATGGTACATGGACCTGGGTACAGGTGGAAGAGCTTTTTTGAACCATGTAGATTAAGGTTTCTTATGGATAACCACACTTTGTCCTCCACAGCATAAGCCGGTTCAGGCTGACTATGGACAACGCCAGCTTTTTTATGTGCTTCTTTTGCTTTAGGTAGTTCAAAGCGTGCTTCTTGCCATAAGTTGTGTAAAGTGGTGTGAAAGTCTTGGACTGTAGACATGGGGCTGTTTACCGATGATTCCTATGGTAACACCAGTGGGTGTCAGTCCTGAAGACAAAAGAAAGGGGACATGCCTATGGATGTGTGTTTCGTGTTATTGAAAGTGAATTCTACAGCCCATAACATTTCTGACCATTCTTATTCCATTGTAAGTAATAGGCATCTTAGATATTGTTCCATAGTTTGATTGGTTCTTTCCGCTGGCCATCTGTTTGTGGATGGTAAGCCGATGAGAGACGTACTTCCATGCCTAATGTAGAACACAATTCACCCCAAAAAGGTGACACAAACTGAAATCCTCCGTCAGTAATTAAGACCGAAGGAATGCCATGTAGCCTTACTACATGTTCCATAAAGATAGAAGCGAGTTCTGCAGCTGAGGGGAGTTTCTTGAGTGGCAGGAAATTAGCCATTTTGGAGACGTGGTCCACTATGGTAAGCACTGTGGTGTGCCCTGTCTGGATTCTAGGCAGTTCAACAACAAAATCCATGGATACAGTATGCCATGGATGAGGGGGCACTAGTATGGGATGTAATAACCTTACTGTGGGTCTGTGAGATGATTTGCGCTGGGCAAAAGTAGTGCATTTGGTTATATACAAATGTGTGTCATATATCAGGCCACCAAAAATGTATTTGTAGGTGGTCCAGTGTCTTGTGGTATCCTGGATGGTTAACCAGTACATGATCATGGCACATGTGTATAGCCTGTTGTTGATGATCCCTAGTGGGTATGTAACATCTATTATATAAGAGTCCTTTACTGTGTACTAAACCAGGCGCGCCCTAGACCATTTCTCAATCGTTTTTTTGCTCACTTATTCATGTGAGGAGGTAAGGAAGGAAGTGGTGAGAACTAGACCCTGGAAACAACGTGTAGGTATGATGGAAGGGGGACTTAGATCGACTTGGATGTCGTCATTCTCGCCAATCCTAGAAAGGTCATCGGCTTTCATATTCTCCTTTCCAAGGCGATAGGTGATAACAAATTCGTAGTCATTAAAAACAATGTCCATCTTAGTTGTCTGGTTTTAAGGCTCTTGCAGATCGGAGGAATTGCAAATTCCTGTGATCCGTGTAAATAGTCACAGGGTGCTTAGCATTCAATAAATAGTGCCGTCACTCCTCAAATATGGCCTTGTTGACCAACAACTCACGATCAGCTATGGTGTAGTTACATTCAGCTGGGAGACGGTTTTGGGAATAGTAGGCTACAGGGTGTAACTGGCCTGTTTGTGCCTTTCGTTGTGATAGTATCCCAACTAAGGCTGTTTGTGATGCATCTGCCTCTACTACAAAAGGCTGATCAGGGTTAGGATGGGCCAAAACAGGAACTGTAGTGAATTTGTGTTTCAGAATCAAAAAGGCCTGTTCGGCTTCAGCCTCCCAGTTAAATTTAACACCTTTGCGTAGTTGGCGATTAATGGGTGCTATGGTCTTTGAGAAGTTCTCTATGAAACACCTATAGAAGTTTGAGAAGCCCAAGAAGCTCTGGACTTGTTTCCTAGAGGTGGGAGATAGCCATTGTAGAATGGAATTGACTTTCTTAGTGTCCATCTTCATCCCTTTAGGGCTTAGGATATAGCCTAAAACCTCTACTTCTGTGGTATGGAATGTGCTTTTTGCTAGCTTTACATACAAATGTTTTTTTTGCAACTGTTGCACTACCTCTCGGACATGTTGGATGTGTGCGGGCATGCTTTTTGAATAAATCAATATATCTGCGTATCCTCGTACACTCAAAAAAACATTTCTGGACAATGTCGTAGCCATGAAGGGTCCCTCACTGACACTTCCAGGTTCAGGATACCTCTATCCTGACCCCATATTTTTTTTTGTATATTCCTTGTATTTGGTTTTCATTGCACACATGTGATAGGACAACATTGTTAGCAGTTGAAAAAGAGCGTGTACATGCATTTGAATACAGTATCATTTCAGCTGTGGACATTGCTATAGTCTGCCATATTCCTCTGATATGTTGCCCTTGTTTCAGACTATGGTAAAGAATGTAGCTTCATTGTATATGTCACAGCGGTATTTGATGTCTGTCCTTGGAATTGATGAGTGTAGGACTCATTACAGCAATTTGGAGTATAACTATAACTAGACTGGGGTGCAGAACAGAACTAGGGTTACACTGTGTATGAAGAAATGTATGGTGCCAGATGTAAATGAGCATTGCTGAGAGTTTTAGTTTACTATGAAACAGGCCTCAAGAGAGTGTGCATCGGTAAGGTGTTAGCCCTAGGGCTCATATTTACCCTGTGTCTGTGCCCTGCGTGCTGTGTGCGATAAGGTGGTCATCCTGCTCGCATCCTGAGTGTGATTCCTCCTGAGGGGTTTTGGGGGAGTTTAGAGTTAACTGAGGGGTCTCGGCAGGTGGCGCAGTATGCTTGAAGGCGTGTAACAGTATCGCCCACTGCATGGAGATGTGGCGTGTCCGAATGGCGGGGACTTCCTCATATCTTAGCGCATCTTCCTCCGATGATCTCCACTTTATAACTGTTACCTTCCAAGCGGCCAGAGGAGGCCCCGCGGGTTTCTCTAGTGCATGTCAATGCTCCGTTTGGCTAGCAAGAGAGCAAGAGATGCAAATTGCGTCTGTACTTTGTGGTGTTTACAACGCTTGAATATGCCTAACGCACTGGCTTTCCATGTTGCAGCATTTGCGAGCTTCGTCACCTCACGCAGTGTGGTGTGTATTGTGTTCCAGTAAGATTTTAACGTCGGACAGCTTCAGAACATATGGAGAAAGGTCGCGCTGGGCTCTTGGCATCTTGGGAATAAGAATAGTGTGTTTCGGTAATATCGCTGGAGATACGCCAGATGTAAAATAAAGTATTGTATATTTTTGAATGGATACTCTTTTGGGATACTCTAACACCTGTTCCCATTTCCCATTCTTTGTCATGGAGGGGCCTCTGAAGCTCAGTCTCCCATTTTACCCTAATGGAGCGAGTGTTATTGCATTGAGTTCTCAGATTGCCTTATATATCCAAGCCACACAGTGATGCTGTGCATAGCATGAAGGATGAGTTGTGGAGTCGGCTCGGTATCGGTCATGCGTCAGGTACGGGGACGTCTGCCACCAGCTGTCCATACATAAGAAACTGTCCTCTGGGAAGGTCGGTGTCGACCGTCAGCTCTGCAAATGAAAGCAGGTGACCATTTGCGAACAATGAACCCGCTTCAATGAGTGAATGTTCTGTCCATGTTTTTAGTTCTTGTTGTATAGCGATCATGACCTCTGGCAAGGCCCACTAGCGGAAGCAGGGGGTAAAAAGTGGAGTAATCCGCGACATCCGGTGTATGCGTTTCATCCATGTGGGCGCCACTGTCACTTGTAATGGACAATTTGACGTGGGCTTGGCCCCTGGTAGCATCATGTATAGAATCACAGAGGCAGACATTGGACCAGTGCTTGTGTGGGTCTCCCCTAATGCATGCCCCGCCGTCCACTGCGACACTCACTGTAATTGAGCTGCTAGGAAGAATGCTTCAAATGAGAAGGTCCCCAGTCCACCCTGGTTCACTGGCAGCTGCTGTTTGGCCAGGGCTACCCC
Organism: Triturus cristatus; assembly: GCF_964204655.1. Taxonomy (NCBI): domain Eukaryota; kingdom Metazoa; phylum Chordata; class Amphibia; order Caudata; family Salamandridae; genus Triturus; species Triturus cristatus. The sequence goes on from NC_140585.1 coordinate 1,171,668,558, forward strand.
TTCTACGATGCTCCCCCCATATTAGAGCGCTAAGAGGAGCGGGAGGGACTACCGGGAGATAAGCAAAGTAGTAGAGCCGTCGTGGGACAAGGATAATTTTGGCCACTGCTACTTTCCCTATGGGGGCTAAGGGTAGGGTTTTCCAGAAATTGACAAAGGAACAAATGCCTGTTAGTAGTTTTTGGTGGATACCTTTGTAGATGTCTTATGGGGAGTAATACAAGTGCACGCCTAAATATTGTGTCGCTTGAGTACTCCACATAAGGTCGATTCCTCCAGCATGCACCCGTTGTTGAGGGAGGTTGGCCGACAAAGGGTATATTGTAGATTTGGTCCAGTTGACTTTTTGACCAGCTACAGCCTCAGAGTGTCAGGGTGGCCAAGATCGGAGTGAGGTCTGTGGTAATATCCTGGACATAGAGGGGCAAATCATTCCCATACAGTGATAGCCTATGTATGGGTCCTGCCAATGGGATACCCCACTACTCGCACTCTTTTCAAAGACAGTTCACAAGCAGGTCCATTGCCAGGGCGAAGAGCAGTGGGAAGTGTGCCTCTCAGCACCAGAAATGAGGATGATACATGACGAAGGGGAGGAAAAAACCCTTCAAATCCTAACACTATCCCGCATCCGATTACTAAAGTGCACACCATCTCAGGCATACAAGTCCATTCTCAGGCCGACACAATGCTTACATTCCATGAGTACTACACAGCCCCTGTGCATATCTCTTAAGTGCTGTGTGCATGCCTTGCTCATTAAGGGCCTCATGTAGGTAGCCAAATACCGGTCGGTAACGGCCGATTTTCGGTAATTATACCGTTACCGACCGGTATTTTGGCCATTGGTATGTAGGGGGACATATTTTGCTTTCGGAATTTACCGAATCGGTAAAATTACCGATTCGGTAATAAAACCGAATCGGTAATGTTACCGAATCGGTAACTTTTCCGAATCGGTAATTTTACCGATTCGGTAAATTCCGAAAGCAAAATAGAGATGTAGGGGGAGTGTGTGTGTGTGTTTATGAGTCGGTATTTACCACCAACTTATAGTTGGTGGTAAATAATGAATGTATGTGTAAATGCATTTTTACGCGCGTAGCAGTGTGCAATGTGGCATACATACATGCCCTTAGGGCATGTATGTGTGCCACATGTGCACACATGGCCGAATCAGGGGTGCAACAGGGTGTCAATGTGACACCCTGCCACCCTTGTATGTGTTCCCCCCATTACTGAATCGGTATTTACCGATTCGGTAATGAGGCATACCTTCCCATCAATGGGAAGGTATGCCTCATTACCGAATCGGTAAATTCCGATTCGGTAATTACCGACTAGTAACGAATCGGTAAAAATTACCGACTCATTACCTACATACGAGTTACCACTTCTTAAATACCGAGTCGGTACGGCTCGGTATTTAAGAAGTGGTAACTGGTACGCTACCTACATGAGGCCCTAAGTGTGAGGATAGTAATATCACCTTTTTGCACCATGGGGTTCTGTGAGTGTTTCGGCTTGGTCGCCCCGAGGGGTTGTGAGGCGGGATTGTAGTATATGCACCTCTCTGAGTGTTTTTAAAGTTTGAGCTTGGGTGATTTTTACAGTTTTGATCCACCCAGTCGTGGGCTGGCTCGGGATCTGTGAAGAATGTAGTGGACCCATCATGTATGATTTTGAGTCTTGCTGGAAACAGCAGTGAATATTGGAAACCTTCTTGATGAAGACGTTGTTTCACTTTCAGAAATGAGGATGGCTGATGCTGCACTGCTCGGGAATAGTCCCGGAAGAGCATTATGTGTTTGTTCTCAATTTGAATAGGACCGTGCTGCCTGCGGCCAGGAAAACAGCATCCCTGTCTCTATAGGGAAGGAATTTTGTGAGTAGTGGGCGGGGAGGGGAGCCTGGTGGCGGCCTTGGAGCTGGTACCCTGTGTGCTCTTTCTATTGAGAAGAAAGCAGTGAAGTCTGTATCCGGAATGAATGATCGGGTCCAGGTTTCTATATATTCAATGGGATTTGTCCCCTCAATGCCTTCTGGAAGGCCTAGGACGCAAATATTGTATCTCTTCAACCCTCAAGGTTGTCCATGCATTCCTCCAGGGCCGTCACCGGACCCAGCAGGTTCCGCAATGTTTCTTGTTGTGTTTTGATTGACGTTTGCAATTGACTTCTCCCCGTCTGTCACCCTGTCTGCAAGCGTGCAGTGATCGTCGCGAAGCAGGTTGAGGTTCATAGCCAGAGTACCAAATCGTTCTTCCATCGAGACTCTGGAGTGCTCAATAGTTTCTAAAAGCTGATCCTGTTTTTCAGACATGGTCGGCGCAGGGGGAACCTCTGTGTCCCCTTGTTGTGGTTTGGTACCTGCAGTGTCCCTTTGTGTTGTGGTGGGCATCAGGGAACTGGTGTGTGAGCGAAGTTTCCCCAATCTGCATTAAGTTAAATGTGTTTCACAGTGTATCCACCAACTCACTTGCCTATAACTGAAGTCTGCAGGTTTCGCGCACCACTCTTCTCAGTATTTATCTGCATTTGCGTCGTTGCGAATGCTAAGTAAGCTCCCGTCTCAATAGCAGTTCTTTTCACACTGCCTCTGCAGGTTGGGAGAGGGGAGTCTATTTGTTTATCCCTTTTAGTTGATCTTCCTGGGTGCTTGCTGTGCACGCCATAACTTATAGTGGTGGGTTATGTGGTGGCCTCTGTGTGCTGTTGGAGGTTTACACTGTGGGGACATGCAGCTTTATTTTGCTTTACTCCCCAGCTTTATGATGATTTCACATACTGCTGTAACTTGCATCATGTTGGCGTAGCATCGGTTTGTTTTCACAACTTGGTGCAGTATGTGTTCCACGTTTTTGGGTGTGACACAGCTTTGTTAATGGGTGGGTTCTTCTTTACTTCTAATGTTCTTTGCAGACTCTCCAAGTCTACTACAGTCCTCCTTCGATCATTTATACAGGGATTATCGACCCCTGGGCGTGCTCCCATGGACTTTGTAAGCTGGGCAGGAAGAACCAATTAATAAGCCCAGTGCAAGTGTCTTTGCTCTCTGTTTTGGTGATTGCTTCCGGTTGGTGGTGGCGTTACTTCATTTGATGCTTATTTATCTCTACACTCGCATAGTAGTAATTATGCTCCTCGACTGGGATTAACGCGAGACTCGGTGAGCCGATGGGGGGGCCTTCGCCTCGCGTGCCTAGTGTCTCTGGAGCTATCTGCTTATGGTTGCGACTGATTGTGCGTTGGGGGCCCTCGGGGCCCGCAGTCACTTACCGGTGTCCTTGGTTGTAGCGGCCTCCTCAGGCAGCGTGGGCGTATCTCCTTCTAATGTTCCACTTCGCTGCTGCGACAGCTTCAGCCGGGCCGTGCGTTTAGCCTTGACGCTTTTGGAGGGGGAGTAGTGGGGTCATTTTCTCTACACCTCGCCTCAATGGCCACTCTTACAGTGCCCTGGTCCCCACTATCATTCCTTCAGATGTGCTTCAGCTTCCACTGGTTTAGTGTCGTTGGTCGTTGCCATGTTGAGTTTGATCCTCTGCCGGCATGGGCTCCACGACTCATCACCCCATGACTTTTGGGCGGGTGCTGGATATTCAGATGTCTTTGCTGGTGTTACCGATCTAGGTCGGCCAGATTGAGGTTCCCCCAGAGTGGGATAATGGGCGAGATTTGTGCCGGTTCACGGTGCCTCAGCAGGACATGTCCACCCTCATGGCTGGCTTGGCCACGCCCCCATCCTGTCCCCTTATATCTTATTTCTGCTTTATTCCCACCTCGGGAACAGTGTTCCGATACACAAAATGGCAGCCGCAACATTCCTCTCAGGTTGAGAACAGCCAATCATGGCACTGCTGGTGGTGCATGGATCTACTGCAGTGGATCTGCGATGGATCTGAATCTATATATATACATAAATAAATTTCCTTTAAAAACTCCAAACTACTGAGCAGTTTTACATCAAATTACAAAAAGCACTCATTAAGAACTTAGATCTAGCCAAATTTGATGTAATTCCATTCAAAGGTTCTGGCTGCAGTCGTGTCTAAAGTCTTTAAAGGAAAACGCATGGGGAAAAAGCATTTTGAGACTCCCCTTTTGCTCTGCCCCCACTTGACGAATTACTTTCCAGCAAGCAGCTAAAGTGAGTGGCAATAGTTTTGCAAATTTCTTGAAGATTTGTCAAACAGCGGCAAAATTATTAGCAAAACATAAAAGGCTATTCCTATGGAAATGAGGCTCTAATTATAACTACCTATTGGCGACCGCCAGTAGATTTTATTTCAAGGCAGCAAAAAGAAAAACGTCCCAAAGCGTTTCGAAGTGAAAGCGTCTTGTTCACGGGTCAGTTTACATACACCATTTTACAACAAAAATACATGTGATCAACCATCACCACAAAAATAGGACTTTACAGGGCATATATTATTTAGTGCTCCCTTTGGCGGCCATCTTGTAAGGTGGGAAAGTTACATGTATTGCCCCAATACCTTTATACCATTGGCGATCAATTCACAATAATAATTTGTGTTGAGGTGATTGAATATTTTTGCATTTCATGATGCTGTCAACACTATAAGGTCAATATTTATCATATTCAAATCAACCTTTACAATTCCACTCATGTGAGTAATGTACAGACTAACTAATCTGTACCATCCTCAAAAATATTTTCTTACAAAAATATTTTCTTGCAATTCTTCCCAAGTACGCATATACAAATTTATGTAATCCACGCTGAAATCCAAGTCTACACCAGTGGGCTACATGACAGTACTAACAATATACAAAAACATCACCTTCTTGAAGCGGGCACTACATAGCTCCGCTATGGGGAGTTTCCCAAAGATATTAGCTCTTCTGCATTCTCGATGCCTCGTGTAACCTACAAAAACAAAAAAACAGTATTAGATCAACTTGCATATTTACTTAAAAAACTGTAAACTTCTTTTCTATACAGCTCATGTCAAAATCCTAAAACAGTAGTGATGACCCCAAATGTACGGATAGTTCTTAATCCCTATTTAAACCATTTGGAAACATAGTTTCATATTTAATGATTATCTTGGACTCAAATCTATGCAACATTTGAGTTCTATTGCCTCCTCTCTCTAACACCGGGATTCTATCCAGTACGCAAAACTTCAACAAACGTATGTCTTTATTATGTCTCTCTTTAAAATGTCTTGCCACTGGATATTGTTTATCTCCATTGTTAATTGCTCGTAAATGTTCAAGAATTCTTTTTTGGCTTTATGGATTGTACTGCCAATATAATACAGTGAACATGGGCATTCTAAACAATATAAACAAAAGCCAGAATTGCATGGTAAATGTTTACTAATCATATAAGCTTGTTTTCTCTGGGAAGGTTTTACCTCCTTATGGGTGGTGCTATTCCTGCAGGCTTTAAATGCACCGCAGGTATAGAAACATTGTACAATGCTTTTGCTGTAAACTTCTTGTAGGGTACTGCAACATAACACATCCTTCAATGATGCACACCTTTTAAAGATCACCCACTGATTTTGCTAAGGTTTCGTCAGTTTGAAGGACATTCCAAAAGGTATTTAGACTCGTCTTAAGGTCCCACGCTTGGGTAATGAACTCAGTTATAAATCTAACTGGTTTCTACTCTTCAATTTTAACCTTTTGTATCAAAAGGTCCACTTTCTTGACATTTTTAGCCCTATTACATGCCTGTTCAATAACCTTTCTTGAATAACCCCTTTCCATGAACCTTCCTCTCATTTCAGACATTTCTTTATCAAAACTGTCCTCTGAACTACAGTTTCTTCTGGCTTGAAGTAATTCCCCATAGGTTCTTATGATGACAGCTCGCTGCATGAAGTATGCTATTACCCGCTGTTTTTTTGTGGAAAAGTTCGCTCTATAATTTATCATTATATACTTTTATGTTGATGTCAAGAAATTTGGTCTCTGTGGGACTTATATGACTTTTAAATTGTAATTTAGGTCATTACTATTAAGTAGGTTGGCCAGGGGGGCGTGGCCGAGCCTGGCAAGATAGCAGCAGCACTTCCATAGCGCTCCGATCGGCAGCCCGCAATGTCATCATAATAATAAGCCCAAACCCGACAACAAATTACTCCAAGTGCCGCCACTGCACAAGGGAGGAGCACCCGATGGACCCATGCGGGCAGCAGAACCGATGCTCTGAGAACGAGAGGGTGCAGACGGAGTCGAGGCCATGCTCACAAAATGGCGGTGCACAATGGACACTGAACGCTCCCGTGGCTGCATGAAGTCCTGGAGACAGGGCCGGGTGATCGCTACCATCCGGACCTCGTGGCGATTAACCATCCCGATCGAGCAGCCCCCCCTGCGGGTAAATAAACCGGAACAATTCAGGTGAGGGCACTGCGGTAGTGGGACGGGGCCCCCTGTACACAGCAGCCCCCGTGACGGCACTAGGGCCCACCGCTTCAAGCCTGTAGAGAGCCCGCGCAAGACACCCTCCCCCCGGCACGGCACCGGGCCTCGAGGTGCGCAGGGGGTGGTGCAGCCAGGTTAGCAGCCCGGCGCCAGTCGAGGGGTGAAGTGCTCATCGTCCTCGATAGTGGAAATGCCAAGAATTGGCGCGGGGTGAAGGCCGTGAGACGACCAACAGCTAGCGCCAGACGCAGGGGTACCTCCAGCAGTTATCCGAGACCCCCTCCGGAACCGGGAAGGGTACGACAATAAACGGAGAGACAGAGGGATAGGACGCTGGACTGCTGCTGCATGCGGGGGCCCCCGGGGCACCTCTGGCGACCGTAGTGGAGGGCCCAGAGTGGAAATAATACGCAACAAACGGCGCACAAAGTGAACCCCTGCGGACATCTGCCCCAGGGCTACCACCGGCCCCAGACATTGCTGAGCCCCCCAAAAGGATCCACGGAGGGGCGTTCAGTCACCCCTCACTACAGTTCCATGGAGTGATCCACCCCCGGTAGCACCCTCACCAGTCAAAGCGGGGAGCATCCCAGGCAGGTCGGTGGCCCTCGCCCATCAGCGACCGGACCCCAGGTGGAAGAAATATCCAGTCTACGAGTGAGGGACGCCTCACTGGGGATACAGACCCTGATCGACAGTGGCCCACTAGACCTCCATAGAAGAAGAAGGACCACAAAATTTACCGGTGACCGTTGTCGAGCGGCGTGATCACTATGGGGTGCCAACGTGCAACGGACACTTCGCAGGCCTCAGAACTGCCGAGAACAACATCCCCGATGCTTCACCCCATGCAACAAGTACAGGATCAAACGACCTCGGTATCCATGTCGAATAAACTCGACAAAGTCCTTGAGGCTATTGAACAATCAAGGGTAACCATGGAACACAAGTTTGGAGAACTGGCTACAGACCTCAATTTGCTCCGAGATGGCCACAGAAAGCTGGCGGACAAAGTCAAGCAAGGAGAGTAAACATAACATACTCTGGAACCACAAATACAACAACAAGAAGACACCCTGGCGGACCTGAAAGTCCGAGTGAAGATCCTCGAGAGCAAAACGGATGATTTAGAGGGACGGTTCCGCAGAAGTAACATCCGCATTATTAATCTTCCAGAGGGAGTGGAGGGGGTCGACCCTCTCGGTTACATTACAACATGGATCGCGACATTCACACAAGCGAAGGACCTGACCTCATTCTTCTCCGTTGAAAGGGCACATTGGGTACCGGCCCGCAAACCACCGCCGGAGTCGCCACCCAGACCATTTCTCCTAAAACTGCTCCATTATCAAGACAGGAATGCTATCCTCCGGGTGGCAAGACGGCAAGGAACACTCAGAGTGGAGGACAAATAAGTCATGCTATTCCTGGATTATTCACGGGCCATTCAGCAACAAAGACCCACCTTTATGGCGGTCAAACGCCTCTTGCGCCAAAAGAACATCCAATATGCGCTTCTGCTCCCGGCCCGACTCAAGATCATACATGATGGAAATACCCACTTTTTCTCGGATCCCGCAGAGGCCAGCAGCTGGGTGGAGCAGCACCTGTCACAAGCAGTCATCCACAGACAGGTGCAAACCTATCGACCAGCAGGCCGACGACGACGGCAGCAGAAAAAAGTCATGCTTACACAGCTGAGCTCGCGTTCGAACTCCTCTAATAAGAACCCTCCCGATCTTGACCACATCATAGTGGAGCGCCGGAGAGCACTGCAGGCGGCTGCAGAGATGGGATCCCCAGGGGACAGTTCAGACAGCGAGAGAGGCCCACCTCTCTTCACTTCAGAGGAAGAGGGCAGTGACACGAATACTCCCTGTGATGGTTCAATGACACCACCAATAGTGACCCCCCAAACGGCAGACACTCTGATCTGATATACCCGGAATGGAATAACGTAAAGTATGGGGGTATCCGTTGAGAACTCCTAAAACCAAAAAACATTGCTCGTCATTGAAGGGACGCTCCTGCAACCAACCCTACATGCTAGAAGTAGACAGGCGGTACACAGTAGAACACTGCACCAGATGGCAATGGCTGGCATAGTCTCGGTTGGGCACTACCAAAACACAGTCAATGAGCGGGTAGCTGCAGCGACACCGACAGAAGGAGGCGGACGACCACTTCCCCCAAGCAACGAACTAACGTTTGCACATGACGTGCAGTATGGACGTATCGCCCCGAGCGTTAGGTCCTATAAGTTGGGACTGTTTCCCATTTGTTCACTTTATCTCCCCTGTATTTCACATTCCCATTACGCCCCCCAGAGGTGCACACACACGACATAGACTATCTCGGTTCTGGGACCAATGGCAGGAAGAATTTTTATTTATTGGGCGTGTTTCTGTTCTATTTCTACATGGTGCGGGGAGGGCACAAAAAAGGGCAGAAACTTCAGGCTGCAAGAAACACCACCTAGTTACTAAACGCAATGGCAGCCCAGATCCCTAATACAGACCTGAAGATTATTACGTTAAATGGTAGGGGCATGCACACAGCAAATAAAAGGTACGCGATCTACGCCTACATTAAACAACGGTAAAACACACAGGGTTTGGGCTCTCAATCTGTAAACAACGGAATGCCAATACCGATAACTTACTTGACTTAGAATTTAGGAATAAGTCATATTGAACCAAACAAAATGACCACCCACCTTTTTCATCTCAGTTTTCGAATCTTGTCAAAATTTATTGCACCACAAAATCATTTAAATGGATATATTCAAAATTATTCCAATAATTTTACATACAAAATGAATCTCAAACATATTAATAAATATTAATATCTATGTCAAGTAAGTTATCGGTATTGGCATTCCGTTGTTTACTGTACATTAAACGACAGCACACCCAAATAGCTCTCCTACAGGAGACTCACCTGACAGCAACGGAGGTGGATCGCCTATGTAAGAAATGGCGAGGTATTATATGTGCTACAACATCCTCCGCATTCGCCAGGGGAACCCTGATCTGGGTAAGGCCGGGGGTTCCCTTTCGAGAACAATCCTGAACGGTAGACAAAGATGGCAGATACTCCCTACTAGCGGGACTCCTGGAGGGCAAGGAAATACTGGTTGGAAGTATTTATGCCCCAAATGTAGAACAGGATCAATATTGGGCCCGCCTTACTAGAGCATTAACGCAATATACATCACTGCCTTGGCGGGGATTTTAACTGCACACTAGACATTACCTTAGATAGGTCTCAACCCCCCTCCGCCATGGTCCCCAGCGCGGAAACAGACAGAGCAATTCCAAACCTGGCTTACCCACTGGTCATTAGCAGATGCCTGGTGAGAGAAGAACCCAAATATAAAAGAATATTGCTTTTACTCCGCTCGCACAACCTCAGGGAATGACAAGACAGATTCCTCTGCTCCACAGCGCTGCTCCCCCAAATACAGACAGACAGACAGACAGACAAAGCAACTTTATTCGATTAATTAAAATCATAAAAGTACAATGCATAAGTACACAAAAATAAAAAAGGCATATTATCATAAAAACAGATAGGAGTTAGAAAATTAAAATAGCTTAGAAGATCCAATCTACAAGAAGATATCACAATCCTAGCTCCCCCAAATACAACACGCAGACTATCTAGGCAGAGTACTCTCTGATCACGACGCACATTCTGTGATCCTCAGATGGAGACCGCCCCACCCTCCTGTACCCACGTGGAAATTGCCCCGGGAGTGCCTCACAGATGAGGTGTTCTGTCACACACACGGCGATCACATACAGGAATATTTCACACTAAACACAGGTACAGCCTCATCCAGATCAATTGAATGGGACGCATTTAAGGTTGAGGCTAGAGGTCACTGCATACAGCACATAGTAGGAGTGCGAAAAACTTTAGAGCAATCACTGCAAGCAGAGGAAGCAAAATTAGCGAACCACACCAAAAGCATGGACAAAGGGGAAGCTACCCCAGAGCAAGTGGCGACGGCAAAAACAACATACGCGGAAACCATGAGCGACCTGCGTAAATACAATTTTAGGGCATACGCTGCCAGGGCCCATCGGAAGGGAAATAGGGCGCAAACATTCCTAGCCTGGCTAGCAAAACAGGATACAAACACACAGCTGATAACAGAACTGATAGATGCGACGGGGACCACTAAACAGTCACAAGTAGATATAATGCGCATTTTCCACGACTATTATATGGGAATCTATCGGGCTCCACCGCAGCCACAGCGACTGGCATTGCCCCAATTCTTCCACACACTGCCTTTACCACACATCCCAGTGGCAGATAGAAAGGCGTTAGAAACAAAGATAACATCTTCGGACGTGACCCACACAATCAGGGCACTGGCGCGTCGCAAGGCCCCGGGAATGGACCGCTTTCCCCTAGACTATTATACCACCTTCTCAGGTCACCTGACTCCACAGCTTGTATCCATGTGTGAAGACGCACTACTGAGAGGTGATCTTCCTGGTTCACTTCGGGAGTCTACCCTGGTCATATTCCTTAAATCACATAGGGATCCCACTCTTCCATCCTCATATAGACAATTAACCCTACTCAATGCGGATTGTAAAATTTTGGGGGAAATTTTAGCAGACCGGTACATTCAAGTCCTCCCGCAATTGATCCATCCAAACCCAAATGGTTTTCTCCCAGACGTAGCGTTTCCCAGAATATTAGTAGACTCTTCCATATCCAAGACAGAGTGAAAGAAACCTTCACATATGCCGCATGCCTAATTCTAGACCTTGAAAAGGCCTTCGACACACTACTATGGCCATACCTATTCGCAGTCCTCCGTAAGGCATGGGTCGGCCCGACCCTGCTGGCATACACAAAACTCCTCTACAGGGGCCTCACGACTAGAGTGAGTGTGGGGAGGTACATCTCAGATCCACTCCCGGTGGAACGGGGGACGAGACAAGGGTTCCCCTTGTCTCCCCTCCTTTTCGCCATGGCGGTGGAACCCCTGGCCATCCGTTTGAGACAGGGGGGTGAGGAGTGGGGCATCCCAATAGCGGACACAATGCATAGTGTATCACTGTACGCTGATGATCTCCTGATTTACGTGCGAGATATCACCAGCGACATCACGCCGATATGGACAATACTACAGGACTTCGCAGAGGTCTCGGGCCTCAAGGTTAATTGGGAAAAATCATCGATCTTTCCGCTAAGCCCCCACCTAGCCCCTTCGGAAATAGCGATTGGGCCCCAGATGCTCGGTTGGGATGCCACGGCACCCCGATACCTGGGAGTGTGACTATATCACTCGCCCGAGAGTCTCTATGAGGGAAATCACCGCAGGACTTTGGCGGGACTGCGTACGGCAGTTGCATTCTCGAAGACTCTGCCTTTGGCCCCCATAGGAAGGGTAGCTCTGGCGAAGATGATTATGGTACCCAGGCTACTCTACACTTTTACTAATCTCCCAGTAATACCACCTTGCTCCTTCTTTCAAGAACTAGATGCGCTACTCACAACTTTAATATGGGGGGGGTAGACACAGGGTAGCTCTACAAACCCTGTATTTGCCCATGTCGCAAGGGGGTCTGGGAGCCCCCTCCTTTGAAGCTTATTTCCTGCCGGCCCAATTACAGTGGCTGTCCCATTGGATGGCAGAGCGCCACATAGAGGAGACATTCTCCACCAATGGCCGGATTCCTCTTCCAGCCCTTCAGAGATTACTGATGCCGGGCACCAAACCCGAGCGTACTCATCCCCTGCAGGTAGTGATAGCCCGTAAATGCATGATGCGCATACATCGCATGTTAAGGGGTCAGCCCCTCTACTCCCCATTGCTCCCATTAGTGGGATTCCCTCAGCGGGAGAAATATTACACCTCTAGCGCCCTCCGGGTATGGACGGAGCATGAGGTGACAGAAGTCGAGTCCCTGTTCGAAGATGGACAGCTGAAAACGTATGCCCAAATGAGGTAAAGCTATGATCTCCCCCCGGGACAGTTTCTGGTCCAAAGACGATTGCTAGAAAGCGCCCGACAATGCTGGGATCTCACGGGGGTGAACCACTGACGCACCCAGTGCTGCACACAATTCTGAGTATGGGCAGGGGGAGGCATTTAGTCACCTGGCATTACAAAGCGATACAGGAATTGCTTGCAACTCCACTACATGCCCTGAGCCAGAAATGGGAGGACGAAATAGAACGGGCGCTCTACGACAAAGAATGGGAAAAGGCACTAGAGTTCCCAAAAAAGGTTTCCAGAAACGCACGTTTAAAAAACATCCAATTAAATATGTTACATCGGGCATACTTAACACCCCACAGGCTCCACCGATTTTACCCAGACACACATTTTGCATGCCCTAGATGTCAAGCACCGGAGGCGACTTTCAAACACATGTTCTGGGACTGTCCCGCACTCTTACAATATTGGAATAGGGTACATCAGACTCTAAGCGTGACGGTCAACCTCACACATATTTCTACATGGGAAGCGAGCGCCCTAGGTATCTTCGGCAGGCGGAAGACGGAAAATGTGTAATGCAGCTTCGCTTCCCTAGCTCTGCTCCTAGCGAAACGAGGAATAGCCATGCACTGGAGAGCCACGGCAGGACCCCAAGAGGCAGCCTGTATAGGCGCAGTTAAAAAATGGGGGGCAGCAGAGGAAGATGCGCTACGAGATGAGGAGGTGAAAGGGATTCGTAAGCATCCCATTTCCATGGAATGGGCTCAGCTCAGGTTCCAATTTGCTCAGGAAATGACAATTGAGGACTCACCCGCGGCTTCACAATCCCAACCCCAAGTTCCGCCCTTGTCCCCTGCGGCGCCAATGATCACCAGCACGTAACAGGCATACGGCCTGAAGGGCAGACGGTATGCTAAGGCCCCATTGGAATAACACCCCTGGTTTAATGATAGGAGACACACCCTCTCCAGTGATTCCCCTCCTCGCCACTGACACCACGGCACAGTAATGAACAAACCGGAACCAGAATCAACCACACACTAAGTGAATAACACGATGCAATCTACAAGATCCCCTCCCCCCAACTTCCCTCCTTTGTTAACGGTTATTAGTTTACCTTCCCCTGTTGCCTACTTAGATGATTTCACCGGGTCGGAAACACATTGATAGGCAACATCAAAGAAAATGCACAGGGATAGAGCTGGGGATTGAATATCTACCAGCATCCCATGGAACCCTACATAGGCAGGCACCAGACAAACTACCACTGCCCGTAATAGTTCAGTTGCAATGTACTCTCCGTCCCATTTTACTATTTCTTATGTCTAATGCAACATAGGTAGGGGGATAGTTGTTTCTGGGCCACAAGGAAATTATTCAACGGTCTGCATGCAACTGCTTTCATATTTTAATTAAAATGTGTAATTCTGTACCTTGAAAATAAAAACATTTAAAAAAAAGTAGGTTGGTCAGATCATCTGCCTCATCTTTTGTCCCATTCCAAATGTAGAATATGTCATCGATATACCTCACCCAGAGGACCGCATGGTCCTTAAACAGTCTTATGTTGTTGACTATTTGTTCCTCCCAGTATCCCAAGTACAACCCTGTGAAACTGGGAGCAAAACAAGTTCCCATTGCGGTCCCCTGTGTTTGTCTATAGATGACTCTGTCAAAGGTGAAGAAGTTGTTTGTTAAACATATGTAGATCATCGTCAGAATCATTTTTGTATGTAACAGATATGATAATGAACAAGATCTCAAAATGTATCTACAGACATTGAATCCCAGTTCATGTGGCATACACGTGTAAAGGCTGCTAACGTTTAGTGTCATGAGCTTAAAGTTCTTTTCCCATTTAATGCCATTTATTTGGCACAAAAAGTCATCAGTGTCTTGAATGTATGAAGGAAATGCAAATACATATGTTCTTCAGAAATGATCGATATACTTAGACGTGTTTTCGTACATGCTTTCTCTCGAGGAAACTTTCAGCCTTCCAGGGGGGTTAGTCCTATTTTTATGCAGTTTGGGCAACATATAGAATGCCGGTAATTTTGGAAAAGTACAGTTGAAATATGCATATTCATTATCATCAATCAAATGTTCATCCTTCCATTCGTTTGACTGATTTCAATATACCTCAATACTTTGGTTATATTTAGCCCTAGTACAAATTTCATAACTGGTCTCATCATTCAACTGTCTTTTTCCTTCTGCACGATACATCTCAATTTGCAAAAGTACTACATTCTCACCTTTATCAGATTTTGTAATCACCACTGATCTATTGCTCTTTAATTCGTTCAATGCTTTTCTTTGTTTCAAATTCAGATTCCCGTGTAAACATTTACTTTTTCTATCCATTTTTCTCAATTCATTTACCATACCCTTTTCAAATACTTCATTTGTAATCTGGGGTAGAAAAATGGATTTTTGTTTAATCCGCTTTCACTTGCCAGATCGATTGTCACATCATCATTTAACAAATATAAAATTGGATTATCAATCTAATGCTCCGACCCCTCATACAACCATATAGACACTCACACATCACCACTCACCCATAGAGTTACTCACACACCTAGTCAGTCACCCAAAGAATCAATCACATTGTCATTTACTCACCTATACAGTTATACACACACCACCTCACTTATTCATACAGATAGAAACATATACTTACTCTCTTCTACAATCACTGACACAAGCACACACTCACCGATATAGCCATTCTCACACTCATCACTCATCAGTAATGTCACTGACCATGCCATGAGGGATGTAATATGTGACGTCTTCAGCAGTGCATTGCGGGAGCACGAGTTATAGTTAGCTCAGCTATATTTAACAGCTGAATTTCTCTGATTTTGTACGAGTGAAATATCAGCCTAACTATAACGTCCCTGAAACGTGTGTTTTTTTCAGTGAATATCTAAGGTTTATTAAATGCTAATTCCTAACTATAACATCCCTGAAACATGTGGGGGGTTTTCAGTGAATTTCTAATGTTTTTTAAATACTAATCCCTAACTATAACGTCCCTAAAACCTGTGTTTTTTCAGTGAATATCTAAGGCTTTTTAAATGTTCATCCCTAACTATAACGTCCCTGAAACCTGTGTTTTTTTCAGTAAATCCCTAAAGGTTTTATAAATGCTAATTTTTAACTATGCCTACATAAGTAAAACATGCACAGAAAAAGGAAGAAAGGTGCAGAAAGAAGTAAGAGAACTGAAGAAAGAGGGAATAGAGGTACAGAAAGAGGAAGAAAGGTACAGAAAGAATTAAGAAAAATGAAGAAAAAGGCAACAGAAGCACAGAAAGAGGATGAAAGGTGCAGAAAGAAGCACGAGAACTGCAGAAAGAAGTAACAGAGGTGCAGAAAGAGGCCTACTGTGACTGTAACTTTCCACAGACTCACAACAAAGTAGCCTAATCACTAATCCTTCTTCCAAGATGTCTTAAATCCTACTTATCTATTAAAGGTTCACTATTAATTGACTGCTCAGAATGTTAGGCCTGCCAAATGTAAAACAGCACTCCTAACCATATGACAGTTGTAAGTCTGACCAGGTTTGTGAAGGTATGCATGCATGTGTTTCTGCTTTTACCTAGTTACATGTTACATAAAAATAAACATACAAATAATTGAATACCTGTGTTTTAAACAGCATACCCTGTAAATGTGTGTAGAAAAAAGTGTATGTATTTGTTTCTGCTCATAATACAGGGCACATGGGTATTCAATTGTAAATTTGATGTGCTCTATAACACATATATACATAAGACATGTCTGCCCGCGCAACTGAATAACAGAGCAGAACTGAAAACATTTAAACATCTTTAGGAGAAGCTACCCATTTTTAAAGCTAGCATCTTCAGATGTATAACATATGTGAGAATACATATACAAGTAGCCATATACCTCAGTCACGAGAGCACGCAGACCTTTAAACTTGACAGCTTGCACTTCCAGATTGAAAGAGGCAAGACAGAAAGAGGCGAGAGAAGTAAAGAAAGAAGCAAGAGAAGAGCAGAAAAAACGAGAGGTGCAGAAAGAGTAACAAATGTACAGAAAGAGGGAAGAAAAGTACAGAAAGAGGCAAGAGAAATGCAGAAAGAGGCAAGAGAGGTGCAGATGGAGGCAAGAAAGGTGCAGAAAAAGGAAAGAAGGGTATAGAAAGAGGCAAGAGGGGTGCAGAAAGAAGGAGGTACAGAAAGATGCAAGAGAAGTGATAATAGAGACAAGAGAGTTGAAGAAAGAAGTAAGGATGGTGCAGAAAGAAGCAACAGAAGTGCAAAAAGAGACAAGAGAGGTGTGGAAAGAGGCAAGAGAAGTTATGTAAGAAGCAGGAGAAGTGCTAAAAGAAGCATCAGAGGTGCAGAAAGAGGCAGGAGAAGTGCATAAACAGGCAAGAGAGGTATAGAAAGAGGCAAGACAAGTGCAGAAAGAAGCAAGGGAAGTGTTGAAAGAGAAAAGAGAGTTGCTGAAAGAAACAAGAGATGTGCAGAAAAAAAGGCAAGAGAGGTGCAGAAAGAGGCGAGTGAGGTATATAAACGGTCAAGATGGATGCAGAAAGAAGCAAATGAGATGTAGAAAGAAGCAAGAGATGTACAGAAAGAAGCAACAGAGTTGCAGAAAGAGGCGAGGGGTGCAGAAAGACACAAGAGAGGTGCAGAAAGAGGGAAGAGGGGTGAAGAAAGAGCCAATAGGGGTACAGAAAAAAGCAAGAGAGATACAGAAAGAAGCAACAGAGGTACAGAAAGAAGCAACAGGGGTGCAAAAAGAGGCAAGATGGGAGCAGTAAGAGGAAAAAGAAGTGCAGACAAAAGTACCAGAGATGTAGAAGGAGGCAAGAGAACTGCAGAAAGAGGCAAGAGAGTCGCGGAAACAGGCAGCAGAGGTGCAGAATGAGGGAACAGAGGTGCAGACAGAGGCAAGAAAGGTGCAGAAAGATGAAAGAGGGGTGCAGAAGGAGGCAAGTGGGGTGCAGAAAGAAGCAGGAGAGGTACAGAAAGAAGCAAGAGAAATGCAGAAAGAACCAACGGTGCAGAAAGAGGCAAGAGAATTACAGAACGAAGAAACAGAGTTGCAGAATTAGGCAAGAGAGGTTATGTTATGTTATTTGAATATATAAGAAGCGCACGATTACCCTGAGGTGTCCTGGCACTGAGCTCTGCCTAAACGTTAGTCCATGAGGTTCAATGACAAAATAGCCAGGTCTTCAGACCCTTTCTAAAAGAAAGAAGGCCTGTGGAATTCCTCAGGTGGAACAGTAGATCATTCCATGCCCTGGATGTACAGGTAATGAAGCTCCTGCCTCCCCAGCTGTTTTTTTTTAAAATGGCGGTCTGGATATTTTTTGCTCCCGTGGACTGCAGGGTCCTGGCGGGAGCATACCATTTGAACCTTTGCCTCAGATGGTCAGGGCCAATACCATTGAGAGCCTTAAATGCTATACAAAGGGCCTTAAAACGAACCCTTTGTTTTACTGGAAGCCAGTGTAACCGGGTTAATTCTCTTTTTACAGAAACAAATTTAGGTGTGCCTGTCAGTAGCCTGGCAGCTGCATTTTGGGCTATCTAAAGTCTACTGACATGCTGACTTTGGGCACTGAAATGAATGCTGTTACAGTAGTCCAGTCGTGCCATAACAAGAACTGTAACTACGGTCCTAAAGTCCACTTCTGAGAGATAGGGTTTTCATTTCCTCAGAATTCGCAATGTCAGGAAGCAAGAGGATACTACTGAGCTTATGTGGTCACTGAAGGTCAATCTATTGTCCACTATGACCCCTAGATTTTTTACTTTCACAGTAGGAATGGGATAGTTCCCTATATCTGCAGGCCACCAGTCTGGGGTCCATGTATGAGGGTTGTTGCCAAATACAATGACTTCAGTCTTGCTTGAATTTAATTTTAGACAATTCATCGACATCCAACCTGCTATGGCCTTCATGCAGTCATGAAATCGTCCTCCAGTTTCTGTTTCATGACCGTCTTTGAGGGATAGCACAATTTGAGTGTCATCAGCGTACGAGGTTAACTGGAAACCAAAAGATCTGATCAGGGCCGCCAGGGATATCACGTAAATGTTAAAAAGGGTGAGGATCAATGAGGACCCCTGGGGAACCCCACGGTGAAGGCTGAAAGGCTTTGATTTGTTGTTATCCAGGTCAACTGTTTGTGTTCTATCGGATAAGCAGGATTGAAGGAGTTTCCAAGCAACCACATGTACCCCAACCCCAGACAACTGATTCATCAGAACCTTGTGATGGACCGTGTTGAAGGCTGCTGACAAATCCAACATTATCAGAATAGCCTTCCCACCACAATTCAGAGCCTCCCTTATCTCTTCAAAAGATTTCATTAAGGCAAGTTCTGTGCTGTGATCAGCTCTAAAACCATATTGAGTAGGATCAAAAATATTATTGGTATGGCAAAAGGTGCGAAGTTGAGTATTCATGGCTTTTTCTATGATTTTTGCGGGCAAAGGAAGCCGAGAAATTGGCTGATAGCTGCCGGGGTCTTTAGGGTCTAGGGTAGGTTTTTTTAGGAGAGGAAGAATAGAAGCCTTCTTCCAAACTTTCGGGAAGATCCTGGTGGCAAAAAGGTTGTTAATCAGTGGGTTTAGAGCAGAACATATAATTTCCGGAACAGATTTGAGTATCGGGACTGGACAGGGATCTGTAGGGGATCCCGAACGTGCTGAGCTAAGAAGTTTGGCAGTTTCATCAAAACCTAATGGTGTGAAATGATCAAAGACTGGTCCAGAATAGGGGTTAACTTGGATTGAATTCCCTGACTGTAATCCTGCTCCCTTCGACTCAGGGGAAAATGTGGAGAAGATACCTTCCACTTTTTGTTGAAAAAAGGTAGCCAGATTTTCACACAATTCTGGACTACTATCCTTCATGATGATATTGGGAGAGGCTAGTTTTTTTACATTTTTAAAGAGTTCTTTAGGGTTGGTGTGAGAAGGTGGCCTGATATATGCTGTCCACTAGTTCTAGTGGGCACCTTGTATCAGTCCAAACAACCCCTTATGGTGATAGGTTAAAGACAAACTTTATTGAAAGCTATCGTAGTGGTAGCTATGGAGAGCAGCCTTCAGGCTAAGTCTTGAAGGAATGTAAAGCAGCTTGTTTTACCAGTCTATAATCTCTTGAATGATCAAATGAAAGGAAACCACACCAGGTATATATTAAAAATATATGTATTTAAGATAAAACACACCCCTCTAGTCTCTTTATGAGACTGGAGTTCGAAGTACTTTGTTTACAAGTCAGCAGTGATCAGTAATAATACAAATACACGTTTGGGCTCTAGGGGCGTACCAAACCATATACCAAAAAAGTGGTATAAGAACCACGACTGGAATAGACACTAGGCCTAGAGCCTGCAGAATCACTGGGACCCCAAGGAACCACCCAAGGTAGTGACACAGGGGACCCACGGGGAATGTATGCAGTGTGTAAACACAACAGCGGGTGCCCGTTATCTTCTATGGGCAATGTCGCGGTTGGAAATTTAAAGATTAGGGACACTTCTAATTGAGTCAGGACCAAACCCTTTTGGACTTAAGAAGTTCTAGGGCTAGCACCCGCGAGAGCACCGGAGTACTCGAGTTACCTCACCCAGGGAAGCCGGGTGCATAGGTGTCTTTTGTTGTCGGGTCAAGTCGTCGACTCCAAAGGAAGCCTGCAAAGAACTGCTGCTGCCGTGAAGAGGAGAAGTGTCCGGAGAGATCCAAGCCTGGATCTAGGATGTAAGGAACCTGAAAGCAGAGGGGACAGAGTCTGGGTCACTTGCCAGTGACCTAGGGCAGGACGGACCAATGCCCTCAGATGTCGGGTGCTTCAGGTGAGTTGATGAGTGTCTTGACTCTTCAGTCACGAGGTCCAGGAGGTGTTGACGAAGTCCATGAGCCAGATTCGAGCTGTGCCACAAAGTCTGTCGACTGCTGTGGTGTCGGCAACCAGAAAGGACCCAACAAGCCTTGACAACGGCAAGTCTCAGGAAATCAGAGAAAGGACTGTGGTGCAGACCAGCAAGGTCTGATGGACTCACCCAGCAAGGATAAGTAAGAGCAAGTCTGGAGCAACCCGAAAAGCCCAAGTAAAAGTGGAGTTGCCTTTGTGGGGACCTGCTAGCCAACAGGCTAGTGATCATGAAGGAGCCTCAAGCGGTCGCACTTGAAGCTGGCCCACGGGTCACTAGTGGAGTGAAGGCCAACAATCTTCAGTGCAGTAGTTGCTCAAGGCTGGAGCTACTCGGAGCCCAAAGCACAACTTCGAGGATGTCCAGGAAGGTGTTGATACTGCAAAAGTTCACGGTCTCCAGGGGTCTCGGTTCCACGTTACCTACGATAGCCACGGGCCTCAGCTTTGCTGTGGACTCAGGGTATCCTCAGGGAAGTCTGGAAATCCACCTCTGGGGATGCAGAGACTTCAGTGTCCAGCAGGAGCTTCAGTAATGCAGAACAGTTAGTTGCTTCTTTGGTGCCTGCCAAGCAGGGGAGTCCCTCCTTGACCCCAAGGGAGATTTCTTCCGTCTTCTAGTCGTGATAGAAAGTCGAAGGTCCAGGATATATGTTTCAGAGGTTCGTCCAGGGTAATATAAAGTCCTAGGGACTGGATTCCTATACTTATACTAAGTTTAGGGGATGGACTAACTCTAAGGCCCCACCTATGGGTGGGCCTGGGGTGGGGGTGGTTACACCCCTTCACCTTTGTCCAGTTTCACACCAGAGCAGGGGCTGAGTGCCCCTGCAACTGGTTTTAACTGGACTATGCACAGGGACACCTTGTGTGCCCGAGGCAGTGTCTCAAAAGCATTCACTGAATGCACCCACCCTGCCCCAATACATATCTGCCTGTCTGGGGAGGTGGTTACACCTCCCCTCGACAGGAAACCTATTGTCCAGGCCTCCCCTGCCGGAGTTTCGGTCAGCAGCAGGAGGCCAGACCTGTGTCTGTGGCAGTGGCATCCATTTTGTGATGCCAGGGCTTTGGAAAGTTTTAACCGGGTTAAGCCCGTGTGAACATGTCTCTCCATCTAGAAAGTGGAATGTTACCCCCGCCGCCAGAACTGGCGGGGGTAGTATTCCAAAGTGTTTGACACCAAACACGGCATGTTTTGATGCAGCCATCCCAAAGTTAGCATTTACCGCGAGGTTATAATGCACTTAAGAGTGTATGGTATGGCTGTATCACAGAACAGGCATAAGGAAATATTTCTGAATGCTGCAGAGGAGCTCAGCTCATGCTTGGGCACCCTATCACATAAAACCAAGCACTCTGCCTTCAGGATTGTCAAGGCCTGCCATAGGAGTGGCTTATAGGTTTATATGTGTCTGTATAAGATAGTGATATAGGTAGCCTATACCACAGTAAGGGGTGCAAGCACACCCTTACCCAGGTTGCAGTAGCAGACCAGTGGTGTCATTTTGGAGTGCTTCCCAGGGGTGGCATAATACATGCTGCAGCCCCTGGTAGGCCTCTGAGGTACCTATGCCCTAGGTACATAGTATATCATATAGTAGGGGCTTATAAGGCACTCCAGAATCCAATTAGATATGTACCTAATGTTCATGGAAACCACTTTAGAGAGGAAGCAGCTAGGCTGTGGTCCTGATTAGCAGGGCCACAGCCAGACTAAGGTTGAAAAACAGTGAAACACCAGCAAAGTGAGTTACTTGCTAGATTTTGAAGTGCCTTTTGCTCGTCTCTGGAGAAATTCGGTTTATAGGACGTCCTTTTTGAGTGCAGATTATCTATCTCCCTCAGTATTTGATTTTCAAACAGAAGTATTTGATCTGGCATTGCCGCACTTTCGGGGCAGAAGTTGGATTTATTTTTTAATCCACTAATATTATTTTCTGCTACCGCATTATATTCTGAAAAAAAGACTCTCAATCTGACCTTCCGTAGAAATTGTAGAACCTCTTTTTTGGTGTCTATTGGGTTCTGTATGGCATGGGGAACAAACGACAACCCTTTATTTAACACTTGAATTTCAATTGCAGTTAGCTGATGTTTAGATAAATTATAAATTGGTATCTCCTCATATGGTATCGAGGGCAGTGCAGGTGTATGTGTATCTATCTCCGATATGCTCGTTGTCTGGTGCGGAAGTAATTTGGTTCTTGGATCTGTTGGGGAACAGGAAGTTGCCATCCCTGCTGGCCTCGCCAGTTGCCTCTGAATCCTCTTCCCCTGCCTCTGCCTAAAAAAGGAAAGGGGGCACGAGGATATTGATAATATTGTGAATAAGGGGGATACGGTGGATAGTAAGGACCTGCCCCTTGATCTGTTGTTGGGACAGTAGCGTAGTTTTGTTTTATGTATATAGGGTTTGGTTTGTAAAATATATGTCTTTTGTATATGCTCAGCAAAAATGAAGAATGAGATGTGAATTGACACACATATGAAAGGATAATTTATAGGGGCCTTATTCAAAAATATTGCTTTATCTGTTCCTCCATACCATTTTCTTTATATTACGTTCTCCACTCCACGAGTGACATCTGGACCAGCTTCAAGTGTGACCGCTTGAGGCTCCTTCGTGATCACTAGCCCGTTGGCTAGCAGGTCCCCACGAAGGCAACTCCATTTTTAATTGGGCTTACCTGGTTGCTCCAGACATTTCTTGACTTACCCTTTCTGGATGAGTCCTTGCTGGGTGAGTCCATCAGACCTTGCTGGTCTGCACCACAGTCCTTTCTCTGATTTACTGAGACTTGCCGTTGTCAAGGCTTGTTGGGTCCAATCTGGTCGTCGACACTGCAGCCCTAGAACTGTCTAAGTCCAAAAGGGTTTGGTCCTGACACGATTAGAAGTGTCCCTAATCTTCAAAATTCCAACCGCGACATTCTCCATAGAAGATAATAGGAACCCGCGGTTGTGTTTCCACACTGCATACAGTTCCAGTGGGTCCCCGGTGTCACTACCTTGGGTGGTTCCTTGGGGTCCCAGCGATTCTAGAGGTAATAGGCACACTGCCTATTTCTGTCGTGGTTCTTATACCACTTTTTTAGTATATGGTTTGGTACGCCCCTAGGGCTCAAACCTGTATTTGTGCTTTTATTGATGCTTAAACACTTGTAACTGAAGTACTTCGAACTCTAGTCTCATAAAGAGACTAGAGGGGTGTGTATTATCTTAAATACATATATTTTGAATATATACCTGGTGTGGTTGTCTTTTCATTTGATCATTCAAGATATTATAGACTGGTAAAAACAAGCTGCTTTACATTCCTTCAAGACTTAGCCTAAAGGCTGCTCTCCATAGCTACCACTAGGATAGCTTTCACATAAGGTTGTATTTAACCTATCAACATAAGGGGTTGTTGGACTGATACAAGGTGCCCACTAGAACTAGTGGACAGCATATATCAGGCAACATTCTCACATTGGTGTGCAACATGTGGGATTCCAGCTTGCTATTGTTTTACCAGATAATCTCAATTGAATTGATCAACTGAAAACCACTAAAGGTACCTGAGGTACATATAATATCAAGTTTAGCTAAAGTAAGTTCTTCTGAACTTAGAGTTGTGTGTTAAGGGATAGCACACCCTTTCTACAAATCAAGAGAGTTTAGTAGGCCACACTAGTGTAGGTAGTGCAATACACCACACCTGGGGCCTCATGTAGGTAGCGAAATACCGGTCGGTAACGGCCGATTTTCGGTAAATATGCCGTTACCGACCGGTATTCAGACAAGTGAGATGTAGGAGTCCAAAAACCACTTTTCGGTAAATATGAGGCGGTAA
The DNA here is from genome assembly GCF_964204655.1 of Triturus cristatus. Lineage (NCBI taxonomy): Eukaryota > Metazoa > Chordata > Amphibia > Caudata > Salamandridae > Triturus > Triturus cristatus. The sequence continues at coordinate 1,171,692,703 of NC_140585.1, forward strand.
ATACCGATTCATAGTTACCGAATTCTAAAATACCGATTCATATTTACCGAATACATAATTAACGAATCGGTAAATATGAAGTGGTAAATATGAAGTGGTAAAAATTTAAAATGACATGTAGGAGCAGTCGGTAATTAAGAAATCCAGGAAAATCGGTAAATAAGAGTCGGTAATTAACACGGATTGAAAGCAGGTGGTAACCATCAACAATGCACATAAGCAATCCCAAAATGCAACAGCGTGGACAACATGGCCGCCATGTACGTCATTGCAAGGCGCCTACGTCTACAGGCAGCAGGACTGAGGGTGTGGCGACGGGAGGAACAAATCTACAGACAGCGCATCACACTATTACAGCTGACTGATGCAGAGATACATGAGAGGTACAGGCTACACCCCGAAACCATCATGGACCTGATAAGGGACCTGCACCCACTCCTGGACCAGCCAACAAGAAGGGCGCACGCCATACCACCACATGTGCAGGTGCTCTGCAGCCTACATCTACTGGCATCCGGCAGTTATCAGGTGGTGATAGCTGCGGTGGGTGGTGTATCCCAGAGTTGCCTGTCCCGTTTCTTCAGGAAGTTCCTGGATGCCATGATGCAGAGAATGCACCACTACATAAGCTTCCCAAACACACAGGCTGCACTGCAGAAAACAAAAACAGACTTTTATCACATGGCACAGTTCCCCCATGTCATCGGCTGTATTGATGGTACACACATCCCAATCTGTCCACCAGCTGATACAGAGCACATCTACAGGAACAGGAAGTCCACCCACTCCATCAATGTGCAGGTGATCTGTGATGCAGGGAACATCATCACAGATATTGTTGCAAAGTTTCCTGGGAGCACCCACGACTCTTACATCTTCCAGAATAGTGGGATCTACACACGACTGAGTGCCGGCGAATTCGGAGAGGGATACCTGCTGGGTAAGTAACAGTGACGCCCCTTGAAACCTGCAAATCAGAGTGTATAGAGGCATGTAACTGATGGTTCCCTTTTACTCATCCAGGCGACAGTGCATATGCATGCCGTTCATTCATCCTCACTCCCTACCTACACCCAGCAACCCAGAGTGAGAGACGATACAACGTGGCCCACAAAACAACACGCAATGTGGTGGAGCGCACGTTTGGACTACTGAAGAGCAGGTTCCGCTGCCTCCACAAGAGCGGAGGCGCACGCCAGTACAAACCCATCACCTGCTGCAAGATTATTGCCACTTGTGCAATGCTGCACAACCTTGCCACGAAAAAAGGTACAGATGTGGAACTAACATATTTTGAGGACAACGAGGATGAGTCAGGCCAGCCAGAGGGCAGCGCAGCTAGAGTGCCAACTGCAATCGATGGGAGAGAGAGACGGGCAGAGATCACATGCAACTATTTCTGAGTAAGTGAGGGGACACAGCGAGTTGTGAGAAGTCATGACGTAGTTTAATGTGGCACCACGCCATGAACACATGAACAGGCCAATCTGGCAATATACCATCTATACAAGGAGTATGTCCAGGGTTACGTCACCCAATGGGAAGTGGCTAAGCAGGGCCACATCAATGTTTGCGCATACGCGCTGCAGTGGTGGATTGCACGGCCTGTGCATCCTCACTAGAGCCAACCCCAAGCCGCCTGCTGCTCCTGCGTGCTTCGGGGACGGGGGGTGTGATGCTGCTGCTGGTGTCGATGCTCTCCGCAGCATCCCCTGCAGCAGTTGTCGACGCCTGACTAGTCAATAGCACCCCTAGTGCACTTGTCACCTGCACCATCCCCCGAGACAGGTCGCTGCAGCACTGTGTTAGGCCCTCCTGCATCGTCACAGAGCGCCGGCAAAGTAGGGAAGTCGCAGTTGCCAGACGGTTGAGTGCCCTGCTGGTAGTGTCCCTTCTCTGGCGTTCCCGGCGCCGTGCTTCGATGTCAGCATCTAATTTGCTGCACAACTGCTGGATTGACTGGGACATGTCCCGAATGCCCGCAGCCATGCCGCCAATGTTTGTGTCCATGTTGACTAAGCTTGTCTTCATCACCCGCATGTGCCTCTGGACTGACATAACTGCCTTTGATTGCAGGCGCTGTTGCTTCAACATTTGGCCCTCGAGCCCCAAGAAGACACCATGGCCGTCAGTGGGTGCTGGTGGACTCTGGACACGCGACCTGCGGCGCCCTCTTGCTCCCGTCTGTGCTGCCTGTGAGGTGTGGGGCACAGTGGGATGGCTCCCTTCCTGGTGCCCGGTGCGGTCTTCTGGGCCCATGCTGTCGTCTGACGAGGTGTCGAAGGCTCGTAGCCTGGCTGCTGGACGCCTCCTCATTCTCACACCTGCAAGCGGAGATGTGGCCGGTGATTCGAACATGAGTGGCGATGCTGGCTGTGGTTGTGGTGATGCTGGCTCTCGGTGAGGTGATGCTGGCTCTGTGTGCGGCGAGGCTGGCTGTGTTGGTGGTTCGGCTGCCAGTGGGCCTGCTCCCTGGTCTGAACTCGTGCTGGCTAGAGGTGATTTTTGTGGCCGGTGTGCCGTCTCCCCTGCAGCATGCCCTGTACTGCATGATGTCACATCTGTGGACAGAAAAACAACATTGGCTCAGTGTCCCCGAAGGGCTGCATTGCAAGCGTCACAATAAATCATTTCACATTCCAATCTGTCCTCTGTCTCCTTGTGCCTCGAGTGCGTGACATGCCTTGTTGCCCTGTGACATTTCCGTCATGGTTAGTGTTGCCCTGACTACATCTCCCGGAATGCATTGCCTGTCTGCACTGACACGTGTGGACTGCAGTGTGATTCTCGTTTCACAATGGGGGATGTGGGATAGGGGTAGGGGAGGCTACATTGCTGTGCTTTCGTCTTACCTTGGTGTGTTGCGGCTCTGGCAGAGCTGTCGGCGTCCCCAAGACCCACGACGCTCTCTTGCTCGATTGTGGCCGCCACCAGCTCCTCCAGTTCGGTGAGGGCAGGTGCCCTGTTGGTTCCACCTCCGGTCTGGCTGGCCTCCTTCTGGATGTCGCCCATCTTCCTCTTGGTCACAATCCTCAGGTCATACCAGCGCTTTTTGAGGACCTCAGTGTCCCTGTGGGTCACTCCCACAGCATTGACCTGCGCCTGGATGGCCAGCCATATGTTGCGCTTTTCGGCCTCAGGCACTTGCAGGGATTGCCTCCCAAACAGCTTCTGGTGCTGCTTCACCACCTCCTCCACTAGCACCTGGAGTTCCTTGGGGCTGAATTTGAGCTTCCTCCTCCTTTCCCCTCCGTCTTTCTGTGTTCTCTGGCTGGACATGCTGTTCGTTTCCCGCTCGCACATGCAACTGCTCCCTGCCTCTCCTCTGCACTCCAAGCCTCTCCAGGGTCGGCTAATTATGTACACCTGCCTGGGTGTGGCCACGTCGGCTAATTGTGTACACCTGCCTGGGTGTGGGCAGTTCCTGGTTGGGTGGGCTGTCGTTGCACAGGATTAGCTGTTTCGTCAAGTCATGTGATGTTATTTACCGAATCCGTACATACCGATTCGGTATTTTCCGATTCGGTAGATACCACCTCGGTATTTTCCGATTCGGTAATTATCACCTCGGTATTTACCGAATCGGTGAATTCCGATTCGTATTTACCGAATGTTACCGAATCGGTAACTGTTACCGAATTTTTACCTACATATAACTTACCGATTCTAATTTACCGATTCGGTACGGCTCGGTATTTAAGAACCGGTAAAATTTATTTACCTACATGAGGCCCCACGTTAGTAATGTCTAACCAGCCAGGAACCACTGATTCCCTACCAGGGACCAGTGAGCTCCTTACTTACAAGTATGAGGATCTCTCCTTTGCTAGACTTAGGACCTTATGCACCATTAGGAAGCTGAAGACAGGCAAAGGTCCATCCACCCAGCATCTTATACAGATACTGAAACTGGATGATATCACAAGTCCTAGTGGGCCTGTAGATGGAGACAGTGTGGGTGGGGAAGCACCTGAGGGTGGGTCCAGGGGTGGAAACTCCCCTGACCCTAACTCTGATGCTGACCAGACTCGTGACAATGACCAGACCCTGGTGAACACAGACCATCAGGATGAGGATGAGGACAATAATGCTCCTTCCTTCATTCCTCCTGGTAGGCCTGAATCCAGGCTAGAAGGGATAGATCTCTGTCAAGGGGATCTATTCAGTATAACTCCTCTATTGGAACCTCTGTTTCTTCTCATAGAGGAAGGGAAACCTCCCAGGAGAGGAGAGAGAGACTGCTGAAGTATGAGCAAGACAAGTTCAACCTCAGAAAGCAGCAGATGGCATTAGATAGGGAAGCCCTGGAGATCGACAGAGCTACTAAAAAGGAGGTACTAGAGTCCCTTGGTGGCAGCAATTTCCCTAGAGATAGGGAGAGGTCTTATGACCATAGAAACCTAAGTAAGATTGTCCATCCCTACCAGAGTGGGGATGACATCCACAAATGGATAGCTGCCTTGGACAGGGCCTGTAAAGTACAGATGGTCCCTCAAGGTCAGTGGGCAGCAATCTTATGGCTCTACTTTGCAGACAAAGGTAGAGACAAGCTCCTCACTGTAAGAGAAGAGGATGCTGATGATTACAAGGTCTTGAAAAGTGCTCCGATAGATGGGTTTGGCCTAACCACTGAACAATACAGGTTAAAGTTCAGAGATACCCAAAAGGCACAGAATCAGGACTGGGTTGACTTTGTTGACTGTGCTGCTAAGGCTCTGGAAGGTTGGTTATTGGGCAGTAAAGTGTGTGACTTCAAAGGATTGTATAATCTGATAACGAGGGAGCAGATTCTTAATAACTGTCAAAATCAGGTGTTGCACCAGTACCTGGTAGACTCTGATCTGACCTCTCCCCAAGAATTGGGAAATAAGGCAGACAAATGGGTCAGAACCATCGTGAGGCAGAAAGTACAGAATCAAGGTGGTGACCCTAAGAAGCAAGATTCTAAAAACTCTGATAAGGGTGGGGACATGGTTAAAGACCAGAAGTCTTCACAAGGGCCCCAAAAATCTTCTTCGGGGGGGGGGGGGGGGGAGATTCCCAGTCAGGAAAGGGAAAAGGCCAAAAGCAGCCCTGGTGCAAAATCTGTAAGCAGAAAACTCACTGGACTAGTGACTGCACCAAGGCTAATGAAAATACTCCAACCACCACCAATGCCCCTAAGGCACCTGTTCCCCCTAGTACAATTACAATTGGTGGTGGGAATACACAGAATAAGGGTGTAGTAGGGTTGACCTTGGTTTCTGAGATGGACTCTGGCCTAGTCAGAGTACCAACTCAGGCTGTGCTTGTCAGTGATGGGGGCATGGATTTGTCCCCCTTTGTGAGCCCCAGTAACCTGGGCAAATACAGACAGCAGCCTTTAATTAATGGAGTAGAAGCTTGGGCATTCAGGGACACAGGAGCAAGTGTGACAATGGTGACAAAAGATCTTGTGGATCCTGGGCAGATTATACTTGGTGAAATGTTTCAAGTGACCAATGCTAGCAATGTCAGAAAAGACCATTCTCTGGCAGTTGTTAACTTCTCCTGGGGAGGGGTAACTGGCCTTAAGAAGGTTGTGGTAAGTGCGGACCTACCAGTACAATGCTTGCTTGGAAATGATCTAGAAACTTCATCTTGGGCTGAAGTGGAGCTCAGGACACATGTAGAAATGTTAGGGATCCCTGCACATGTCTTTGCTGTGACTAGGTCACAGGCTAAAAAGTCATATGCTGGACATGCCCTGGATTCTGGAATAATGGACCAGGTGCCTCACAAGAGGAGGAGCAGTAGGGTTAAGGCAGAGCCTTCCCACCTGTCTCAAGAAACTGATCAGTCTCCTCAGGGAGATGATCTTGAGCCTGAAGACGGAACTGTCCCAGAGGAGCTTGAACCTGACCAGGTTGAATTCTTGGGGACAGGGTGCCCTTCAAGGTCTGATCTGAGCCAGGAGCAGAAAACCTGCCCCTCTCTTGAAACCCTCAGACAGCAAGCTGCTGATGAGGCTGCTGGGAATGCTAGTGGAACCCATAAACCTTATTGGGATGATGGACTCCTATACTCAGAGAGTAGAGACCCCAAGCCTGGTGCATCCAGGAGGCTGGTAATACCTCTGAATTTTAGAGGTTTCCTATTGACACTAGCCCATAATATTCACCTAGCAGGACACTTGGGCCAGAATAAGACTTGGGACAGAATAGTTCCTCACTTTCACTGGCCACACATGTCTGAAGACACAAAGGAGTTTTGTCGCTCCTGTGTAACCTGCCAAGCCATTGGCAAAGCAGGTGGCACTACAAAGGCCCCCCTGATACCACTACCTGTGGTGGGGGTTCCCTTTGAGAGGGTTGGGGTTGACATTGTTGGTCCCATGGATCCTCAAACAGCATCTGGGCACAGGTTTATACTGGTGGTAGTGGATCATGCCACCAGGTATCCAGAAGCTATTCCCCTAAGGACCACTCCAGCACCTGTATTGGCAAGAGCTCTCTTGAGTGTGTTCTCAAGAGTAGGTTTTCCAAAGGAGGTAGTATCCAATAGAGGTGCAAACTTTATGTCAAGTTACTTAACTGCAATGTGGAAGGAGTGTGGAGTGAATTACAAATTCACCACACCCTATCGCCCACAATGCAATGGTTTAGTTGAAAGGTTCAACACAACCTTAAAGGGCATGATCGAAGGACTCCCAGAGAAGCTTAGGCGGAAATGGGACCTTCTCTTGCCCTGCCTTTTATTTGCATACAGGGAGGTGCCTCAGAAGGGGGTTGGCTACATCCCTTTTGAACTTCTGTTTGGTCACCCTGTCAGGGGTCCATTGTGTTTGGTGAAGGAAGGATGGGAGTTACCTCTCAAGCCCCCAGAGCAAGACATAGTGGACCATGTACTTGGTCTCCGCTCCCGGATGGCTGAGTATATGAAAAAGGCAAACAAAAACCTTGAGGCTAGCCAGAAACTGCAAAAAGCCTGGCATGACCAAAAGGCTGTACTGACTGTTTATCAGCCAGGACAGAAAGCGTGGGTGATAGAGCCTGTGGCCCCAGCAGCTCTCCAGGACAAGTGGAATGAACCCCACACTATTGTTGAACAGAAAGGGGAGGTTACCTACTTGGTAGACCTTGGAACCCCTAGGAGTCCCCATAGGGTTCTCCATGTCAACAGGCTGAAGCCATATGTGGACAGGGCTGACATGGGCTTGCTCATGGCAACTGATGAGGGACAGGAGGAAGAGAGTGACCTACTCCCTGACCTCCTCTCATAGAACCCTGATGATGGGTCAGTAGATGGTGTAGCCTTGGCAGGCAGGCTCACTGCCCAGCAGCAAACTGATTGCAGACATGTTCTCAATCAGTTCAGATACATGTTTTCACTGACCCCAAGTCAGACTACCTGGTGCACTCATGAAGTGGACACTGGGGACAGTCTGCCTATTAAAAATAAGATTTATAGGCAACCTGACCATGTCAGGGCCTGTATCAGGACAGAAGTCCAGAAAATGTTGGATCTGGGTGTGATTGAGCCCGCAGATAACCCTTGGGCTAGTCCAGTGGTCCTTGTGCCAAAACCTCACACCAGTGGTGGAAAAAGAGAGATGAGGTTTTGTGTGGACTACAGAGGCCTCAATGCAGTCACCAGGACTGATACCCATCCAATACCAAGGGCAGAGGAGCTTATAGATACTTTGGCCTCGGCCAAGTACCCTAGCACTTTTGACTTGACAGCCGGCTACTGGCAGATCAGACTAGCTGATGACGCAAAGCCAAAAACAGCATTTTCCACCCCTAGTGGGCACTATCAATTAGTGGTAATGCCCTTTGGTTTGAAGAATGCATCTGCCACTTTCCAAAGGTTGGTGAATACAGTTCTCACAGGCCTGGAAGCCCTTAGTGCAGCATATCTAGATGATATTGCTGTCTTTAGCTCCACCTGGGAGGATCCCCTGGTCCACCTAAGGAATGTTTTGGAGGCCCTGCAAAAGCAGGCCTAACTATCAAGGCTACTAAGTGCCAGATAGGGCAGAGTCAGGTTGTGTACCTGGGCCACCTTGTAGGTGGAGGCCAGGTTCAACCATTGCAGAGCAAGACCCAGACCATAATGGAATAGACTGCTCCAACTACCCAGACTCAGGTGAGAGCCCTCTTAGGCCTGCCTGGGTACTATAGGAGATTTGTCAAAGGGTATGGATCAATAGTGACACCCTTGAATGACTTGACTTCCAAGAAAATGCCCAAAAAGGTTCAGTGGACAGCTAGCTGTCAAAAGGCATTTGATGACCAGAAGCAGGTCATGTGTACTGCCCCAATTCTGCAGAGTCCTGACTACTCCAAAAAGATCATTGTTCAAACTGATGCATCTGAATTGGGGGTTGGGGCTGTACTGTCACAATTGAATGAAGTAGGTCAGGATCAGCCAGTTGCTTTCATAAGCAGAAAGCTGACCCCTAGAGAGAAACGTTGGTCAGCCATTGAGAGGGAGGCCTTTGCAGTGGTTTGGGCTCTGAAGAAGTTGAGACCATACTTGTTTGGTACTCACTTCCTTGTTCAGACAGACCATAAGCCCCTCTTATGGCTAAAACAAATGAAGGGTGAAAATCCCAAACTGCTTAGGTGGTCCATTTCCCTACAGGGGATGGACTTTACAGTGGAACATAGACCTGGGAGTAACCATGCCAATGCAGATGGACTCTCAAGGTATTTCCACTTAGAACATGAAGACTCAACTGGTCAAGGTTAGTTTAATGTCCCTGCGTTTGGGGGGGAGGTTGTGTAGGAGGGTAGGATCTGCTTCACATGGGTACCCCACTTTTTGCTGGTGATTCACTGTTTTCGGCCTTAGTCTAGCTGTGGCCCTGCTAATCAGTACCACAGCCTAGCTGCTTCCTCTCTAAAATGGTTTCCATGTACATTAGGTACATATCTAATTGGATTCTGGAGTGCCTTATAAGCCCCTAGTATATGGTATACTATGTACCTAGGGCATAGGTACTTCAGAGGCCTACCAGGGGCTGCAGCATGTATTATGCCAACCCTGGGAAGCACTCCAAAATGACACCACAGGTCAGCTACTGCAACCTGGGTAAGGGTGTGCTTGCACCCCTTGCTGTGGGATAGGCTACCTATATCACTACCTTATACAGACACATATAAACCTTTAAGCCACTCCTATGGCAGGCCTTGACAATCCTGAAGGCAGAGTGCTTGGTTTTATGTGAGAGGGTGCCTAAGCATGAGCTGAGCCCCTCTGCAGCATTCAGAAATACTTCCTTATGCCTGTTCTGTGATACAGCCATACCATAAACTCTTAAGTGCATTATAACCTCGCGGTAAATGCTAGCTTTGGGATGGCTGTATCAAAACATGTCGTGTTTGGCGGGGGTAGCATTCCACCCTTCTAGAGGGAGAGACATGTTCACACTGGCTTAACCCGGTTAAAACTTTCCAAAGCCCTGGCATCACAAAATGGATGCCACTGCCACAGACATGGGTCTGGCCTCCTGCTGCTGACCGAAACTCCGGCAGGGGAGGCCTGGACAATAGGTTTCCTGTCGAAGGGAGGTGTAACCACCTCCCCAGACAGGCAGATGTGTATTGGGGCAGGGTGGGTGCATTCAGTGAATGCTTTTGAGACACTGCCTGGGGCACACAAGGTGTCCCTGTGCATAGTCCAGTTCAAACCGGTTGCAGGGGCACTCAGCCCCTGCTCTGGCGCAAAAATGGACAAAGGGGAAGGGGTGTAACCACCCCCACCCTAGGCCCACCCATAGGTGGGTCCTTAGAGTTAGTCCATCCCCTAAACTTAGTAAAAGTATATGAATCCCATCCCTAGGACTTTAGATTACCCTGGATGAACATCTGAAACATATATCCTGGACCCTCGACTTTCTATCATGACTAGAAAATGGAAGAAATCTCCCTTGGGGTCAAGGAGTGACTCCCCTGCTTGGCAGGCACCAAAGAAGCAACTGACCGGTCTGCATTGCTGAAGCTCCCACCAGACGCTGAAGTCTCTGCATCCCCAGAGGTGGATTTCTAGACTTCCCTGGGGCTTCCCTGAGTCCACAGCAAAGCTGAGGCCCGTGGCTATTGTGGGTAACGTGAAACCATGACCCCTGGATACTGTGAACTTTTGCAGCAACAACACCTTCCTGGTCATCCTCAAAGTTGTGCTTTGGGCTCCTAGTAGCCCCAGCCTTGCGCACCTCCTGCACCAAAGATTGTAGGCCTCCACTCCACGAGTGACCCAAGGGCCAGCTTCAAGTGCAAACGCTCAAGGCTCCTTCGCGATCACAGCCCGTTGGCTAGCAGGTCCCCACAAAGGCAACTCCACTTTTACTTGGGCTTTTCGAGTTGCTCCAGACTTGCTCTTACTTAACCTTGCTGGCTAGGTCCATCAGATCTTGCTGGTCTGCACCGCAGTCCTTTCTCTGATTTCCTGAGACTTGCCGTTGCCAAGGCTTGTTGGATTCTTTCTAGTCGCCGACACTGCAGAACTCAACAAACTTTGTGGGAGAGCTTGAATCTGGCTCATGGACTTCATCTACGCCTCCTGGACCTCGTGGCTGAAGAGTCAAGACACTCATCAACTCACCTGAAGCACCCGACATCTGTGGGCATTGTTCCATCCTGCCCTCGGTCACTGGCAAGTGACCCAGGCTCTGTCCCCTCTGCTTTCAGGTTCCTTACATCCTAGATCCAGGCTTGGATCTCTCCGGACACTTCTACTCTTCAGGGCAGCAGCAGTTCTTTGCAGGTTTACATTGGAACCGACGACGCGACGCGACACCAAAAGACACCTATGCACCCGGCTTCTCTGGGTGAGGTAACTCAAGTACTCCAGTACTCTCGAAGGTGCTAGCCCTAGAACTGTCTAAGTCCAAAAGGGTTTGGTCCTGACTCGATTAGAAGTGTCCCTAATCTTTAAAATTCCAACCGCGACATTCCCCGTAGAAGATAATAGGAACCCTCGGCTGTGTTTCCACACTACATACAGTTCCCGTGGGTCCCCTGTGTCACTACCTTGGGTGGTTCCTTGGGGTCCCAGCGATTCTAGAGGTAATAGGCACACTGCCTATTTCAGTCATGGTTCTTATACCACTTTTTTAGTATATGGTTTGGTATGCCCCTAGGGCCCAAACGTGTATTTGTGCTTTTACTGATGCTTAAACACTTGTAACTGAAGTACTTCGAACTCCAGTCTCATAAAGAGACTAGAGGGGTGTGTATTATCTTAAATACATATATTTTGAATATATACCTGGTGTGGTTGTCTTTCATTTGATCATTCAAGAGATTATAGACTGGTAAAACAAGCTGCTTTACATTTCTTCAAGACTTAGCCTGAAGGCTGCTCTCCATAGCTACCACTAGGATAGCTTTCACATAAGGTTGTCTTTAACCTATCACCATAAGGGGTTGTTTTGACTGATACAAGGTGCCCACTAGAACTAGTGGACAGCATATATCAGGCCACCTTCTCACACACACTTTCTGTCCTGGCTGGTAAACATTCAGTACAGCCTTTTGGTCATGCCAGGCTTTTTGCAGTTCCTGGCTAGCCTCAAGGTTTTTGTTTGCCTTTTTCATGTACTCAGCCATCCTGGAGCGGAGACCAAGTACATAGTCCACTATGTCTTGCTTTGGGGGCTTGAGAGGTAACTCCCATCCTTCCTTCTCCAAACACAATGGACCCCTGACAGGGTGACCAAACAGAAGTTCAAATGGGCTGTAGCCAACCCCCTTTTGAGACACCTCCCTGTATGCAAATAAAAGGCAGGGCAAGAGCAGGTCCCATTTTCGCCTAAGCTTCTCTGGGAGTCCTTAGATCATGCCCTTTAAGGTTTTCTTGAATCTCTCAAGTAAACCATTGCGTTGTGGGTGATATGGTGTGGTGAACTTGTAGTTCTCGCCTCACTCCTTCAACATAGCAGTCAAGTAACTAGACATGAAGTTTGAAACCCTGTCAGATACTACCTCCTTAGGAAAGCCTACTCTTGAGAACACACTCAAGAGAGCTCTTGCCACTACAGGTAGTGGTCCTTAGGGGAATTGCTTCTGGATACCTGGTGGCATGATCCACTATCACCAGTATAAACCTGTGCCCAGATGCTGTTTGGGGAAGCATGGGACCAACAATGTCAATCCCTACCCTTTCAAAGGCTACCCTCACCACAGGTAGTGTTATCAGGGGGTCCTTTGTAGTGCCACCTGCTTTGCCACTGGCTTGGCAGGTTACACAGGAGCGACAAAACTCCTCTGTGTCTTCAGACATGTGGGGCCAGTGAAAGTGAGGAACAATTCTGTCCCAAGTCTTGTTCTGGCCCAGGTGTCCTGCTAAGGGAATATCATGGGCTAGTGTCAATAGGAAACCCCTAAACTTCAGAGGTATAACCAACCTCCTGGATGCACCAGGCTTGTGGTCTCTGCTCTCTGAGTATAGGAGTCCATCATCCCAATAAACTTTATGGGTGCTGCTAGCATTCCCAGCAGCCTCACCAGCAGCTTGCTGTCTGAGGGTTTCAAGAGAGGGGCAGGATTTCTGCTCCTGGCTCAGATCAGACATGGAAGGGCCCCCTGTCCCCAAGAACTCAACCTGGTCAGGTTCAAGCTCCTCTGGGACAGCTCCTTCTTCAGGCTCAAGATCATCTCCCTGAGGAGACTGATCAGCATTTTGAGTCAGGTGGGAAGGCTTTGCCTTAACCCTACTGCTCCTCCTCTTGTGAGTCACCCGGTCCATTCTTCCAGAATCCAGGGCCTGTCCAGTTTTAGACATTTTTGCCTGTAACATGGTCACAGCAAAGACACGTGCAGGGATCCCTAACATTTCTGCATGTGTCCTGAGCTCCACTTCAGCCCAAGCTGAAGTCTCTAGATCATTGCCAAGCAAGCCCTGTACTGGTAGGTCTGCACTTACCACATCCTTCTTAAGGTCAGTTACCCCTCCCCAGGAGAAGTTAACAACTGCCATAGAATGGTTTGTTCTGACTTTGCTAGCATTGGTTACTTGGTACATTTCACCAAGTATAATCTGCCCAGGATCCACAAGATAGTTTGTCACCATTGTGACACTTGCTCCTATGTCCCTGAATGCCGAAACTTCTACTCCATTAATTAAAGGCTGCTGGTGAGTTAAGTTACTGGGACTCACAAAGGGGGACATTTCCATGCCCCCATCACTGACAAGCACAGCCTGAGTTGGTACACTGACTAGGCCAGAGTCCATCTCAGAACCCAGGGTCAACCCTACTTACTACACCCTTGTTCTGTGTATTCCCACCACCAATTGTAACTGCACTAGGGGGAACAGGTGCCTTAGGGACATTGGTGGGGGCTGGAATATTTTCTTTGGCCTTGGTGCAGTCACTAGTCCAGTGAGTTTTCTGTTTACAGATTTTGCACCAAGGTTTATTTTGGCCTTTACCCTTTCCTGACTGTGAATCCCCACCTGAAGAAGATGTTTGGGGCCCTTGAGAAGACTTCTGGTCTTTACCCTTGTCCCCACCCTTGTCAGAGTTTTTGGAATCTTGCTTCTTTGGGTCACCACCTTGGTTCTGTACCTTCTGCCTCACCCTGGTTCTGACCCATTTGTCTGCCTTATTTCCCAATTCTTGGGGAGAGTTCAGATCAGAGTCTACCAGGTACTGGTGCAACACCTGATTTTGACAGTTATGAATAATCTGCTCCCTCATTATCAGATTGTACAATCCTATGAAGTCACACACTTTACTGCCCAATAACCAACTTTCCAGAGCCTTAGCAGCAAAGTCAACAAAGTCAACCCAGTCTTGATTTTGTGCTTTTTGGGTATCTCTGAACTTTAACCTGTATTGCTCAGTGGTTAGGCCAAACCCATCTATCAGTGCACTTTTCAAGACTTTGTAATCATCAGTATCCTCTTCTCTTACAGTGAGGAGCTTGTCTCTACCTTTGTCTGCAAAGGAGAGCCATAAGATTGCTGCCCACTGACCTTGAGGGACCTTTTGTACTTTACAGGCCATCTCCAAGGCAGTTACCCATTTGTGGATGTCATCCCCACTCTGGTAGACCTCTCCCTATCTCTAGGGGAATTGCTGCCACCAAGGGACTCTAGTCCCTCCTTTTTACTAGCTCTGTAGAGCTCCAGGGCTTCCCTATCTATGGCCATCTGCTGCTTTCTGAGGTTGAACTTGTCTTGCTCATACTTCAGCAGTCTCTTTCCCCTCTCTTGTGAGTTTTCCCCCCCTCTGTGAGAAGAAACAGAGGCTCCTATAGAGGAGTTAGACTGGATAGATCCCCTTGACAGAGATCTATCCCTTCTAGCCCTGTTGTCAGGCCTACCTGGAGGAATAAAGGAAGTGGCATTATTGTCATCCTCCTCATCCTCATCCAGGAGATCTGTGTTCACCAGAGTCTGGTCATTGTCACCAGTCTGGTCAGCATTAGAGGTAGGGTCAGGGGAATTATTACCCCTAGGCCAACCCTCACCTGCTGTTCCACCCACACTGTCTACATCATCAGGCCCACTAGGCCCTGTGATATCATCCAGCTTAAGTATCTTTATGAGATGCTGGGTGGATAGACTTTTGCCTGTCTTCAGCTTCCTCATAGAACACAAGGCCCTAAGCTCAGCAAAGGAGAGATCCTCATATTTATAGGAAAGGAGCTCACTGGTTCCTTGTAGGGACCCACTGGTTCCTGGCTGGTTAGACATTACTAATGTGGTGTGGTGTATTGCACTACCTACACTAGTGTGGCCTACTAAACTCTCTTGAGTTGTAGAAAGGGTGTGCTATCCCTTAACACACAACTCTAAGTTCAGTAAAACTTACTGTAGCTAAACTTTATATTATATGTACCTAAGGTACCTTTAGTGGTTTTCAGTTGATCGATTCAATTGAGATTATCTAGTAAAACAATAGCAAGCTGGAATCCCACACGCTGCACACCAATGTGAGAAGGTGGCCTGATATTAACCCTGGGCGTAGTTCGTGAAGTAGCGCTACACGTAGCTACGCAAAGTGCACTTCGCACTATGCGAGCTACACGTAGCACTTCGCGAACTGCGTAGTACCCTGTTCGCACTGTGCAAGGTGCCGTTTTCAATGATTGCACAGTGCAGACAAGCATCCGGCACTGTGCAATCATTGAAAACGGCATCTTGCACAGTGCGAGCTGTAGTTTTCTCCCACTCGAGTAGATTTTTACTCGAGCGGCAGCTTTCTCAACGCGGACTGGTAGTTTCTCATCGCGAGCAGTCGCGAGCATACGCGACCACTTGCAATGAGAAACCTGACCTCCCCGCGTTGAGAATCTCTACGCAAGTTTGCACTGTGCTACGTGCAATTCGTGTAGTGCGAAGTAGCGCAAACTTCGCAAACTACGCGAGCGTAGCGTAGTGCTTTACCCAGGCTTACCTGATATATGCTGTCCACTAGTTCTAGTGGGCACCTTGTATCAGTCCAAACAACCCCTTATGGTGATAGGTTAAAGACAACCTTTATTGAAAGCTATCCTAGTGGTAGCTATGGAGAGCAGCCTTCAGGTTAAGTCTTGAAGGAATGTAAAGCAGCATGTTTTACCAGTCTATAATCTCTTGAATGATCAAATGAAAGGACAACCACACCAGGTATATATTCAAAATATATGTATTTAAGATAAAACAAACCCCTCTAGTCTCTTTATGAGACTGGAGTTCGAAGTACTTTGTTTACAAGTCAGCAATTATCAGTAATAGCACAAATACACGTTTGGGCCCTAGGGGCGTACCAAACCATATACCAAAAAAGTGGTATAAGAACCACAACTGGAATAGACACTAGGCCTAGAGCCTGTAGAATCGCTGGGACCCCAAGGAATCACCCAAGGTAGTGACACAGGGGACCCACGGGGACTGTATGCAGTGTGTAAACACAACTGCGGGTTCCCGTTATCTTCTATGGGCAATGTCGCGGTTGGAAATGTAAAGATTAGGGACACTTCTAATCGAGTCAGGACCAAACCCTTTTGGACTTAAGAAGTTCTAGGGCTAGCACCCACGAGAGCACCGGAGTACTCGAGTTACCTCACCCAGGGAAGCCGGGTGCATAGGTGTCTTTTGGTATCGGTCGCGTCGTCGATTCCAATGTAAGCCTGCAAAGAACTGCTGCTGTTGTGAAGAGGAGAAGTGTCCGGAGAGATCCAAGCCTGGATCTAGGATGTAAGGAATCTGAAATCAGAGGGAACATAGTTTGGGTGATTTGCAAGTGACCGAGGGCAGGATGGACCAATGCCCACAGATGTCGGGTGCATCAGGTGAGTTGATGTGTGTCTTGGCTCTTCAGCCACGAGGTCCAGGAGGTTTTGACGAAATCCACGAGCTGGGTTTGAGCTGTCCCACATAGTTTGTCAAGTGCTGCAGTGTTGGCGACCAGATTGGACCCAACAAGCCTTGGCAACGGCAAGTCACTGGAATTCAGAGAAAGGACTGCAGGGCAGACCAGCAAGGTCTGAGGGACTCACCCAGTGAAGGTAAGTCAGGGCATGTCTGGAGCAACCAGGTAAGCCCAATTAGAATAGGAGTTGCCTTCGTGGTGACCTGCTAGCCAACGGACTAGTGATCGCAAAGGAGCCTCGAGCGGTCGCACTTGAAGCTGGCCCACCGGTCACTCGTGGAGTGGAGGCCAACAATCTTCAGTGCAGGAGGTGCTCAAGGCTGGGGCTACCAGAGCCCAAAGCACAACAAAGCACAAGGAGGACCAGGAAGATAGTGTTGCTGCAAAATTTCATGGTGTCCAGGGGTCACGGTTTCACATCACCCACGATAGTCACGGGCCTCAGCTTTGCTGTGGACTCAGGGTAGCCTTGGGGAAGTCTGGAAATCTACCTCTGGTGATGCAAAGACTTCAGTGTGCGGCGGGAGCTTCAGCGATGCTGACCAGTCAGTTGCTTCTTTGGTGCCTGCCAAGCAGGGGAGTCACTCCTTGACCCCAAGGGAGGTTTCTTCAGCCTTCTAGTCAGGATAGAACATCGAAGGTCCAGGATATATGATGCAGAGTTTTGTCCAGGGTAATCTAAAGTCCTAGAGAGTGGATTCCTATACTTATAGTAAGTTTAGGCGATGGACTAACTCTAAGGCCCCACCTATGGGTGGGCCTGGAAAGAGGGGTGGTTACACCCATTTCCTTTGTCCAGTTTCATGCCAGAGCAGGGGCAGGTAGCCCTTGCAACTGGTTTGAACTGGGCTATGCACAGGGACAGCAAACGTTCCCCCAGTGCAGGACTTCAAAGCACCACAGAGTGCTCCCGCCCAGCCCCAATACACATCTGCCTGTCTGGGGAGGTGGTTACACCTCCCTTCGACAGGAAACCTATTGTCCAGGCTTCCCCTGCTGGAGTTTCGGTCAGCAGCAGGAGGCCAGACCCGTGTCTGTGGCAGAGGCATCCATTTTGTGATGCCAGGGCTCAGGAAAATCCTACCGGTTTGACCAGTGTGAACATATCTTTCCCTCTAGAAGGGTGGAATGCTACCCCCGCCACCAGAATTGCAGGGGGGTAGTATTTCAAAGCATTTCACACCAAACACGACATGTTTTGATGCAGCCATTCCAAAGTTAGCATTTACCGCGAGGTTATAATGCACTTAAGAGTATATGGTATGGCTGTATCACAGAACAATGTTTCCATCAGAATATACTGTGCACACCTTCTTGTTTTCTTTTTTTATGTTGAACCTACTCATTCCTGCAGTCAATCAATTGTGAGGGAGATAGAAGGAAACGTGATCCATTCACCTTCCAGTCAGTAGTTTGTAATCAAAATAGAATGGATCACTTGTACCTGTTATCCAGGGTTATATGGTTTTTCAACTTTTCCTTAAAAAACCCTCATTCACGTTTAGATGGTTTGGATGGCAGTATATCTTGATTCTCCGCCTAAATAACGTGACAGCATCATCATTGGGTTTAGTTTATGCTTCCTCCACCCGGAGGGAACCACTGGATATTTGCAGTAGTGATCAGAGATAAAAAATATAGGATGAAGTGCTCTTGTCCAGTGAATCAGTGTGTTAAAAAGGGGGAAAGATATTTCCTTGTGCTACCTAGACTATAATTTTTATTTTTGTCTGGTGCATGGGAAAATAATAAAATGGGAGGAAGTTGTGCAGGATGGGCGTGTAATGTGTCCGCTGCACAATCAGTCCAAAAAGTGGGTCGACATGTTCCAGCCCCTTATTTTCCCCGCAGGGTCATGGGGGCTTTCATCAGGACCTTAAGAGTATATAATGATGATAAATAGGGGTATTGCCCACTATTTAGGTGAAAAAGGAGTTCAGATGACAATTCGCTGAACTCCTAAAAGAAGGTTATTTCCTGTGGGGGAGAAAAAAGTACAAGAAAGAGAGTATGACAATGTCCTCACATAGTAAGTTGAAGTTAAAAACCAATGATGAAATGTGCTGAATTGAAGCATGAAATGGAAAATCTTTTGGATACAGTAAAAAAATGCAAGTGGTGTTCGAACACGCAGCTAGTCTTTACATAGGAATAAAAGCAAGTATAAATGGCAGATCTTTTCATTGATATCTGTATACGTATTTCGGTACACTCGTTTCTAATTGGTCTTAACTAAGATGTACGTGGAGGGCTAGTTGCTCTCTTATAGTATCGTCACTCCGTTGGTTATTAATAGCGTGGCTTATTCCCAAAGTCCGATAACAATTTTGCACGGAAGGAACATAAACAGAAAAATACGTATCAGGATGTTTTCATCTGGGAACGGTACATGATTATATTCCAGCATGGGCTGGCCGTGCTATTAGTGGTGCGCGCTGTTATCAAGCCAAACGTGACCTGTTATCGATCTATGTCAAGTGTTTGAACGGACATATTCAATCTCTTTGTAAGCGCGGTTAAACAATATGGCATGACAAGATTTCTTTTAGTACGAAAGAAACAATGCTAGTGCATAAACAAATGAATACATATCAGGTTGTTTTCATGTTGGAACGTACATGATTATACTCCAGCGTGGGCTGACCGTGCTATTAGTGGTACGCGCTGTTATTGAGCCAAACGTAACCTTTTATCGATCTTTGTCAAATGTTTGTAGACATATTCAATTTAGTTGTAAGCGCGATTTAGGCAATGCGTCATGGTTAAGAAAAAAGGGTGGCGGTTAGTAGGTAGCCGTATAGTTTTTTATTATCAAGCCGAAATGTAGCTCTCTGTCAATACCGTCTACATGTATCGTAGCTTCATTGCGCTGTATTAAGTGTTAGTATTTAGAGAGACAGACTAACGGAACATAAATAAGCAACGTTGTTCGTGTACCTTAAAGCGCTCCAGTTCGAGGCTTCAACGGAAGGGTTTGAATGCGGCTTAAGCTGTTTTTTGGGGGGGGGAAAGGGAAGAGAGAGGAACAGCAAGACAAAGTTCAAATTAAAACATTCAATGATGGGGTAACGTTACGTGTCTTCGGTCCGTGGTGTCTTCCGACCGATTTTCGCTGTGTGCACGACTTGTGCTGACGCTGTCTTCCTGTTTGTGAGGGACAGCCCGGTTCAGCTAATCTTTAAACTGGGTAATGTGGAGTGAAGAAAGACTACTGTTCTGCCGGTGTTGGTAATGCCTCTAATGATTATATTGTACTTTGTCACGGAGTCACATTTATGGAAATCAATTTGGAAATTATTTTAACCCCTTCGCTGCTGCGGACATTCCGCTGCAGCGCTGGGGGGGGGCAGGGGGGCAGCGCGGTGGGCCTGTGCTCATGACGGAGCCGCTCCGTCATGAGCCACAGTTGAGCTGTGCTCATGACGGAACGGTTCCGTCATGACTCCGCCCATTTGCGTTGTCCCCTCGCACAGGCGGGGAAACAGCGCCGCGCAGGCGGAGCGGCCGCCAACAGGATTGTCATGACGGAACCGTTCCGTCATGAGCACACGCCAACCGTGGCTCATGACGGAACGGTTCCGTCATGAGCAGGGAAGGGGTTAAAAGGTGAACTTTACTGATTGGGAATTTTATAGTCGCTTTGCGCTAGGTTTTTTTTTTGTGCTACCAGTGATGGTAACGCCTCCAATTTTTGTATTTCTAAGAAGAGTTCGATAAAGTGATGATGAATGTTTGCGAGATCATTTCAAAGAGCTGCAGGTGTTATTTGTCTTCATGAACTGCACTGGTTGTGAATTTATAGTACACTATGCCAGGGGATATCATCATTCAGGCCTGTTACGTTCGTCTTTAATCGATGCACCCATCTTTGTTCTTTCTTGAACAGTCGTTTCTCAACGTTTGGAGACCCCGACATCATAGTTTCTAGGATAATCCATTTGAGGTCATCGAGAGTGTGTGGATGGTCAATGAAATGGCTACTCATCTTGGTGGTACTGCGTTTGCATTTGACGTTACTTCTGTGTTCACAGATTTGCTGTTTTATTTTTCGACACGTCATCCCGATGTATTTTAGTTTGCATGGACAGGTAATTATGTAGATAACATGTGTTGTGTTCCAGTTAGTGTGTTGTCTCATAGTCCATTTCAGGTTAGGTTTCAGTTCGATGGATTTAGTTGTTTCCGTTAAATGACAAACGGAGCAATGCCCGCAAGGGAAGTGACCTACTACTGGTGGCAGACCCCATAAGGTGTTTATAGTTAAATTTGTCTTTTCTTCTAGAGGTCGGGTGTGCACTAGCATGTCCTTGACATTTTTGGTTCTTCTATTCGCAAACAGGGGTTTTGGCCAGTCTAGATTACCTGATGTCAGTATGGTCCAATTTTTTAAATAATTTTCTTGATCGTATTGCTGGCTGTGTTATATGTTGTGACACATGTCAGTTGTTCCGGCGATTGAGTTTTAGGTATTGTTTCGAGAAGGTTCTCCCTGGGTTGATTTCTCTCTCTTTTTTGGCATTTGTTGACAATTTTGGTTGGATAGTCACGTTTCGAGAGTTTTTTGCACAGGTCCTGTGCTTGTTCCTTATATTCCTTCAGCTCGCCTCAGTTCCTTTTGAGGCGCAGGAATTGGCTGTACGGTAAGTTTTCTCTGAGGGGACGAGGGTGGAAACTATTAAAAGAAAGAAGACTATTCTTGGTGGTCGGTTTGAAAAAGGTTTTGGTTTTAATGATGTTATTAGTCACATAGATGTAGTGGTCAAGGAAATCTAGATGGTCCTTGTCAGCATTGACAGTGAACTTTAAACATTGATCTCGTGTGTTTAGCCACTCGTGGAAACTCTGTAGGCTTTCTTCTGTTCCTTCCCAAAACATGATGATGTCATCTATGTATCTTTTCTTATAGTGGAATTTTGGGAGGAATGGATTGTTGTCATCCTGAATACGTGTCCTCTCGAAGTTGCTCACATAGAGGCCTGCCACGCTCGGCGCGAAGGTACTCCCCATGGAAGTACCATGGCATTGTTGGTAGAGCGTGCCGTTGTATTCAAAATAGTTCTCAGTAAGAGCCAGTCTGCAACATTCTAAGATGAAGTGTCTTGGTGTGTGATGTGTCCAATTCTGTTCAAATAGTAGGTCTTCAAGAGTATTCAGAGTTTCTTGTTGGGGCAGGCTAGTATATAGACTCTCCACATCTAGAGAGACCAGTATCATTGATTCACTGTTAAAAGTTTGATCCTGTAAGAGGTTGAGCAGATCTCGTGTGTCTTTTAGGTAAGTTGGAGTTTTCTGTACCATTGGTCTGAGATAATGATCCGCAAATTGGGAGAGAGGTTCAAGAAGTGAACCTATTCCGGATACGATTGGGCGTCCTGGTGGTGGTCGTTGGTTTTTGTGTACCTTAGGTAAGGAGTAGAAATAGGGTGTTCGTGGGGAGTCTGGCATTAGGAATGAGGCTTCATTCTTAGAGATCCAATTGTTGGTCTCTGCTTCCTCCACCATAAGGTTAATGGCTCTTTTTAACCTAGGAGTTGGGTCTACATTGATGACTTTGTAGAATTTTTTATCTGATAGTAATTTGAGGCATTGGTCGTTATAGTGATCTTTGTCCAGGATCACTATGCCACCGCCTTTGTCAGCAGGTTTTATGATTATATCATTATGTAGTCTCAGTTCTTCCAGGGCTTTCTTTTCTCTGATGGAGATATTGACAAAGGGTTTTATTGTTTTTTTGTCGATTTCATTTATCTCTCTCATGGTTGCTTGTTCAAAGGTCTGTATTTCTATTGGGACCTGATGATTTCTGTCCAATGAATCATCAGGTCCCAATAGAAATACATACCTTTGAACAAGCAACCATGAGAGAGATAAATGAAATCGACAAAAAAACAATAAAACCCTTTGTCAATATCTCCATCAGAGAAAAGAAAGCCCTGGAAGAACTGAGACTACATAATGATATCATCATAAAATCTGCTGACAAAGGCGGTGGCATAGTGATCCTGGACAAAGATCACTATAACGACCAATGCCTCAAATTACTATCAGATAAAAAATTCTACAAAGTCATCAATGTAGACCCAACTCCTAGGTTAAAAAGAACCATTAACCTTATGGTGGAGGAAGCAGAGACCAACAATTGGATCTCTAAGAATGAAGCCTCATTCCTAATGCCAGACTCCCCACGAACACCCTATTTCTACTCCTTACCTAAGGTACACAAAAACCAACGACCACCACCAGGACGCCCAATCGTATCCGGAATAGGTTCACTTCTTGAACCTCTCTCCCAATTTGCGGATCATTATCTCAGACCAATGGTACAGAAAACTCCAACTTACCTAAAAGACACACGAGATCTGCTCAACCTCTTACAGGATCAAACTTTTAACAGTGAATCAATGATACTGGTCTCTCTAGATGTGGAGAGTCTATATACTAGCCTGCCCCAACAAGAAACTCTGAATACTCTTGAAGACCTACTATTTGAACAGAATTGGACACATCACACACCAAGACACTTCATCTTAGAATGTTGCAGACTGATCTTACTGAGAACTATTTTGAATACAACGGCACGCTCTACCAACAATGCCATGGTACTTCCATGGGGAGTACCTTCACGCCGAGCGTGGCAGGCCTCTATGTGAGCAACTTCGAGAGGACACATATTCAGAATGACAACAATCCATTCCTCCCAAAAATCCACTTCTGGAAAAGATACATAGATGACATCATCATGTTCTGGGAAGGAACATAAGAAAGCCTACAGAGTTTCCACGAGTGGCTAAACACACGAGATCAATGTTTAAAGTTCATTGTCAATGCTGACAAGGACCATCTAGATCTCCTTGACCTCTACATCTATGTGACTAATAACATCATCAAAACCAAAACCTTTTTCAAACCGACCACCAAAAATAGTCTTCTTTCTTTTAATAGTTTCCACCCTCGTCCCCTCAGAGAAAACTTACCGTACAGCCAATTCCTGCACCTCAAAAGGAACTGCAGCGAGCTGAAGGAATATAAGGAACAAGCACAGGACCTGTGCAAAAAACTCTCGA
Organism: Triturus cristatus; assembly: GCF_964204655.1. Taxonomy (NCBI): domain Eukaryota; kingdom Metazoa; phylum Chordata; class Amphibia; order Caudata; family Salamandridae; genus Triturus; species Triturus cristatus. The sequence goes on from NC_140585.1 coordinate 1,171,716,091, forward strand.
AACGTGACTATCCAACCAAAATTGTCAACAAATGCCAAAAAAGAGCGAGAAATCAACCCAGGGAGAACCTTCTCGAAACAATACCTAAAACTCAATCGCCGGAACAATTGACATGTGTCACAACATATGACACAGCCAGCAATACGATCAAGAAAATTATCACCAAAAACTGGCGCATACTGACATCAGGTAATCTAGACTGGCCAAAACCCCTGTTTGCGAATAGAAGAACCAAAAATTTCAAGGACATGCTAGTGCACACCGACCTCTAGAAAAAAAGACAAATGTAACCATAAACACCTTATGGGGTCTGCCACCAGTAGTAGGTCACTTCCCTTGCGGGCATTGCTCCGTTTGTCATTTAACGGAAACAGCTAAATCCATCGAACTGACACCTAACCTGAAATGGACTATGAGGCAACACACTAACTGCAACACAACACATGTTATCTACATGATTACCTGTCCATGCAAACTTAAATACATCGGGATGACGTGTCGAAAAATAAAACAGCGAATCTGTGAACACAGAAGTACCGTCAAATGCAAACGCAGCACCACCAAGATGAGTAGCCATTTCATTGACCATCCACACACTCTCGATGACCTCAAATGGATTATCCTAGAAACTATGATGTCGGGGTCTCCAAACGTTGAGAAACGACTGTTCGAGAAAGAACAAAGATGGGTGCATCGATTAAAGACGAACCTAACAGGCCTGAATGATGATATCCCCTGGCATAGTGTACTATAAATTCACAACCAGTGCAGGTCATGAAGACAAATAACACCTGCAGCTCTTTGAAATGATCTCGCAAACATTCATCATCACTTTATCGAACTCTTCTTAGAAATACAAAAATTGGAGGCGTTACCATCATGGTAGCACAAAAAAAAACCCTAGCGCAAAGCGACTATAAAATTCCCAATCAGTAAAGTTCACCTTTTAAAATAATTTCCAAATTGATTTCCATAAATGTGACTCTGTGACAAAGTACAATATAATCATTAGAGGCATTACCAACACCGGCAGAACAGTAGTCTTTCTTCACTCCACATTACCTAGTTTAAAGATTAGCTGAACCGGGCTGTCCCTCACAAACAGGAAGACAGCATCAGCACAAGTCGTGCACACAGCGAAAATCGGTCGGAAGACACCACGGACAGAAGACACGTAACGTTACCCCATCATTGAATGTTTTAATTTGAACTTTGTCTTGCTGTTCCTCTCTCTTCCCTTCCCCCCCCCCCAAAAAACAGCTTAAGCCGCATTCAAACCCTTCCGTTGAAGCCTCCAACTGGAGCGCTTTAAGGTACACGAACAACGTTGCTTATTTATGTTCCGTTAGTCTGTCTCTCTAAATACTAACACTTAATACAGAGCAATGAAGCTACGATACATGTAGATGGTATTGACAGAGAGCTACATTTCGGCTTGATAATAAAAAACTATACGGCTACCTACTAACCGCCACCCTTTTTTCTTAACCATGACGCATTGCCTAAATCGCGCTTACAACTAAATTGTATATGTCTAAAAACATTTGACAAAGATCGATAAAAGGTTACGTTTGGCTCAATAACAGCGCGTACCACTAATAGCACGGTCAGCCCACGCTGGAGTATAATCATGTACCGTTTCAACATGAAAACAACCTGATATGTATTCATTTGTTTATGCACTAGCATTGTTTCTTTCGTACTAAAAGAAATCTTGTCATGCCATATTGTTTAACCGCGCTTACAAAGAGATTGAATATGTCCATTCAAACATTTGACATAGATCGATAACAGGTCACGTTTGGCTTGATAACAGCGCGTACCACTAATAGCACGGCCAGCCCATGCTGGAATATAATCATGTACCGTTACCAGATGAAAACAACCTGAGACGTATTTTTCTGTTTATGTTCCTTCTGTGCAAAATTGTTATCAGACTTTGGGAATAAGCCACGCTATTAATAACCAACGGAGTGACGATACTATAAGAGAGCAACTAGCCCTCCACGTACATCTTAGTTAAGACCAATTAGAAACGAGTGTACCGAAATACGTATACAGATATCAATGAAAAGATCTGCCATTTATACTTGCTTTTATTCCTATGTAAAGTCTTAAGTAAAAAATGCAAGTGGTGTTCGAACACGCAGCTAGTCTAGCTGCCTGTTCGAACACCACTTGCATTTTTTACTGTATCCAAAAGATTTGCCATTTCATGCTTCAATTCAGCACATTTCATCATTGGTTTTTAACTTCAACTTACTATGTGAGGACATTGTCATACTCTCTTTCTTGTACTTTTTTCTCCCCCACAGGTAATAACCTTCTTTTAGGAGTTCAGCGAATTGTCATCTGAACTCCTCGTTCACCTAAATAGTGGCCAATAACCCTATTTATCATCACTATATACTCTTAAGGTCCTGCTGAAAGCCCCCATGACCCTGCGGGGCAAATAAGGGGCTGAAACATGTCGACCCACTTTTTGGACTGATTGTGCAGCGGACACATTACACGCCCATCCTGCACAACTTCCTCCCATTTTATTCTTTTCCCATGCACCAGACAAAAATAAAAATTATAGTCTAGGTAGCACGAGGAAATATCTTTCCCCCTTTTTAACACACTGATTCACTGGACACGAGCACTTCATCCTATATTTTTTATCTGTGATCACTACTGCAAATATCCAGTGGTTCCCTCCGGGTGGAGGAAGCATAAACTAAACCCAATGATGATGCTGTCACGTTATTTAGGCGGAGAATCAAGATAAACCGCCATCCAAACCATCTAAACGTGAATGAGGGTTTTTTAAGGAACAGTTGAAAAACCATATAACCCTGGATAACAGGTACAAGTGATCCATTCTATTTTGATTACAACCTACTCATTCCTGGACAAAGTTGAGCGTGCAGCCCGGTTCCGTGATCCGCCCTGGTTCACGCTTTCATTTATAACTTGCAAAATCGGAACGTAATAACGTTCCTTGTACGAGCGCACAGCGTTATTTTCCATTTGATGCTTAATTTCAGATTTCAAAAAATTATTAATCCATGTACTCCAAAAACGTAGAAATGATTTCATGTATTTCCGATGTTAAAACACAAGTGAGGCGATATGTCTTAAACTGCTTCTCATACCTCAGATATGCTCATCCTAGCCTTTTTCTGGGCACGCCGAAAAACATAAAACATCCTCAGAAGTGAATCATATGGTACCCAATGCATTTCGAGCTCTGCTGAGCTCTTCTTCAGGGGTTTCACTATAGATAAAAAACATATATCAATAAATTGCAACTCCAAACCATTAAAACAAGCACTGTGCGCTTTTTTTTCAAAAACATAAAACATTTCAAATCCATGCCATCTATTGCAACTAGCCCTCAAGCAGCGTTTTCCCTCTCAAATCGTAACAATAAATTGCCCAAACAATATCCTGGGGATGCCATAATCTGCATCCTACACATTGCCGCCGCTAACCTTCCATCCAGTAATTCCAACCCGCATTAGTGTCAACCCACACAACTTTATGTGATTCAATACCCAAACACCCAGAAACAACCTCCTGTTCACATACCTTCGTGTTCCTTTGTGTGTATGCTCCAACCTGCACTTTCCAAAATTGCGGCACCTGCCTTCCTCATCTTTCTTTACTTTTGTACCATGTGCCGTAACCCCTCTTCTCTCAATAAACCAATCGTGAATCACTAGCCCTTTAACTATTGACCTGATGACTACCTGCCCCATAATGCAATGTTTCCAACTTCGCTCCCACTCGAAGATCAAACCCAATTCCACAAATCCCAACTAATCCAACCATTCCCAACTAAACTGACCAATACCCCTGGACATTCGAAAAATTACCCCGCCCTCCCCTCTGATCTTATATAATACGCTGCTCGAACACTGTTATTGATGATAAATACGGACTTCAGTCTAATATACATATGCTGCAATTTCATGACACATAGATACAGTTGTTAAAATCGCATCTTATACATGCCCATGATTAAACATAGAGCTTGCTTTTTACGACAGAGTTCCTTCTCATGCTGAGATGTACATCTCACATGTGTGTTCGTATCAATTTTTGTCTGTGTTTTTCCAATGCTCTTGTGGGTGCAACACATAGTTAGGGCAGAGTCCAAACAATGTTTCCATCAGAATATACTGTGCACACCTTCTTGTTTTCTTTTTTTATGTTGAACCTACTTTCCTGGACAAAGTTGAGCGTGCAGCCCGGTTCCGTGATCCGCCCTGGTTCACGCTTTCATTTATAACTTGCAAAATCGGAACGTAATAACGTTCCTTGTACGGGCGCACAGCGTTATTTTCCATTTGATGCTTAAATTCAGATTTAAAAAAATTATGAATCCATGTACTCCAAAAACGTAGAAATGATTTCATTTATTTCCGATGTTAAAACACATGTGAGACGATATGTCTTAAACTGCTTCTCATTCCTCAGATATGCTCATCCAAGCCTTTTTCTGGGCACGCCGAAAAACATAAAACATCCTCAGAAGTGAATCATATGGTACCCAGTGCATTTCGAGCTCTGCTGAGCTCTTCTTCAGGGGTTTCACTATAGATAAAAAAACAAATATCAATAAATTGCAACTCCAAACCATTAAAACAAGCACTGTGCGCTTTTTTTTCAAAAACATAAAACTTTTCAAATCCATGCCATCTATTGCAACTAGCCCTTAAGCAGCGTTTTCCCTCTCAAATCGTAACAATAAATTGCCCAAACAATATCCTGGGGATGCCATAATCTGCATCCTACATATTGCCGCCGCTAACCTTCCATCCAGTAATTCCAACCCGCATTAGTGTCAACCCACACAACTTTATGTGATTCAATAACCAAACACCCAGAAACAACCTCCTGTTCACATACCTTCGTGTTCCTTTGTGTGTATGCTCCAACCTGCACTTTCCTAAATTGCGGCACCTGCCTTCCTCATCTTTCTTTACTTTTGTACCATGTGCCGTAACCCCTCCTCTCTCAATGAACCAATCGTGAATCACCAGCCCTTTAACTATCGACCTGATGACTACCTGCCCCATAATGCAATGTTTCCAACCTCGCTCCCACTCGAAGATCAAACCCAATTCCACAAATCCCAACTAATCCAACCATTCCCAACTAAACTGACCAATACCCCTGGACATTCGAAAAATTACCCCGCCCTCCCCTCTGATCTTATATAATACGCTGCTCGAACACTGTTATTGATGATAAATACGGACTTCAGTCTAATATACATATGCTGCAATTTCATGACACATAGATGCAGTTGTTAAAAGCGCATCTTATACATGTCACAGAACAGCCATAAGGAAGTATTTTCCGAATGCTGCAGAGGGGCTCAGCTCATGCTTGGGAACCCTCTCACATAAAACCAAGCACTCTGCCTTCAGGATTGTCAAGGCCTGCCATAGGAGTGGCTTATAGGTTTATATGTGTCTGTATATATGTGTGGATATAGGTAGCCTATACCACTGTAAGGGGTGCAAGCACACCCTTACCCAGGCTGCAGTAGCAGACCTGTGGTGCCATTTTGGAGTGCTTCCCAGGGGTGGCATAATACATGCTGCAGCCCCTAGTAGGCCTCGGAGGTACCTATGCTCTAGGTACATAGTATACCATATACTAGGGGCTTATAAGGCACTCCAGAATCCAATTAGATATGTACCTAATGTACATGTAAACCATTTTAGAGAGGAAGCAGCTAGGCTGTGGGCCTGATTAGCAGGGCCACAGCCAGACTAAGGTTGAAAAACAGTGAAACACCAGCAAAAAGTGGGGGTACCCATGTGAAGCAGATCCTACTCTCCTACAGTTGGACTTTGCAAGGACGATTTTGTTAGAGAAAAAATTATTTTTAGTTTCCATCAACAGTTCTTTAGAATATTTATGACTGTGCTTATAGTTCACTTTGTCAGTGTTATTGTATCCTCTCCTCCAGGCCCGTTCAAGTTTTTTACAGGCCAGTTTTTGAAGCTTAAGCTTGTCAGAGTACCAAGGGGCCGAGGGCTGAGCTCGCTTAGGTGTCCATTTTTTTATTGGAACCAATTTTTTGCAGGCTTTATCTATCCAGTCAGTATAAGCCTTAGCAGATTTGTCAATCTCAAACGTAGGAGGGAGTAGGGTATTCTTCAACTCCTCCTCTAGTTGTATTCCCTCTAAGTCTTTCCATGCCCTTTTTTCCAGTGTCTTCAATGGAACCATTTTAGGTTTTGGGTCTAATGGCTCCTTCAACTCGAATATTATGGCACTGTGGTCAGACCAGGCCAGGGGGAGAACTTCTACACAAGATATATCAGGGTTATTAGAAAATATCCCGTTTAACGTGTGCCCTTTGAGATGCATGGGACCTACTACCAGCAGCTTGAGTTCCCCGGCTTCCATTATACTGTTCAGGGAAGAGGTGTCAGGGTCATTAAGGTCCTCAAAATAAAATTTGAAACAACCAAGTACAGTAAAAGAATTTAAGCACATTTCATCTTCAAGTAGGGTGCCTATCGTTTCCAGGAACCCCAATCTCGGACCTGAAGGGCGATAGAGAAGAACCCCTTTGAAGATATTATGATGCTGAGCATTGAGGTTAATGGAATGTGCCTCGCAGAAAGTGTTAGAGGCGGAATGGAAAGCTGCGTTCAGATAATTGTGATAGATAACATCTAAGGACCGCCTTTCCTCAGAGGTCTGTCCAAGGAATAGCAGGAAAAACCTAGGGGAGTTGCCTTCACTAAGTCTGGCCCGGAGGCTTGGTCTGTCCAGGATTCCGTAATAAAAGCTATTTAAATATTGTGTTCTTCTAGGAGAAGTGCACATTCTATACTGTGTTTGACTAGGGACATGAAGTTAAAAAGAACACACTTAATAGTGGATCTGATATCTTTGGAGGAGCTTAAAGGGGGCATATTATGAGGGCAGCAGGATGGTTAATCACAAAAGATGGGCAACTGCGAGCCACAGTTACCACAAATCCCGGCTGGGCAATTAACTCCAGTTTCCCGGACGAGCCTGGGACAGCTTAATATACTCCCTCCTGGCATGAGCCCCAGGAGCTCCTGTTTTGTATATCTTGTGGTATCTGGGATCCCACGGACAGGGGGCCTGGCCTTGAGCCCAGTCCAAGCACGGACGGGCGCAGACGGGCTTGCCATAGGTGCGCCGGCAGTGCGCCCGCTTCGCGGGTCCGCTGCACGTCAGCATGCCTCTTAAATAGGCAGCATGCAACTACTGGACCGCTACCCTCAGAGTTCCCAAAATGGCCACCCCGGAAGAAGTGCAAAGTGCAATGTGCAGATATACCAAGCGCTAATAGAACCCAAATACAAACTTTAAAAACAACAGTTTAAAAAGTGTATCCTCTGTGCAAAGTTAAAAACGCATATAGATTAAAAACGTCTTATCCGTAAAAAGAACGGTCGCGCATTGAACACAGCTTGGACACTGGTTTAAGCAGCGCAGCGCATCCACGCAGCATGCCTCTTAAATAGGCAGCGTGCAACGACTGGACCACTACCCTCCGAGTTAGCAAAATGGCCGCCCCAGAAGAAGTGCAAAGTGCAATGTGCAGATATACCACGTGTTAACAGAACACAAATGCAAACTCTAAAAACGACAGTTTAAAAAGTGTATCCTCTGTGCAAATTTAAAAACGCATATAGCTTAAAAACGTCTTATCCACAAAAAGACCGGTCGGGCATTGAACACAGCTCCGACACCAGTTTAAGCAGAAAGAGAGAAAAGGGGTACAGATAGAGGTAAGAGGGGTGTACGAAGAAACAAGAGGTACAGAAAGAAGCAAGAGAAGTACAGAAAAGGGCAACAGAGCTGCAGAGGGAGGCAGGAGGGGTGCAGAAAAATGGAAGAAGGGTGCAGAAAGAGGCAAGAGGGGTACAGAAAGAAGAAGAGATGTGCAGAGAGAGGCAAGACGAGTGATGAAAGAGACAAGAGAGTCAAAGAGAGAAGCAAGTGAGGTGCAGAAAGAGGCAAGAGAAGTACTAATAGAGGCAAGGGAGGTGTGGAAAGAGGCAAGAGAAGTTATGTAAGAAGCAAGAGAAGTGCTGAAAGAAGCAAAAGAGGTGCAGAAAGAGGCAAGAGAAGTGGATAATCAGGCAAGAGAGGTATAGAAATAGGCAAGACAAGTGCAGAAAGAGGCAAGTGAGGTGTATCAACAGTCAAGACGGGTGCAGAAAGAGGCAAGAGGCAAGAGGGGTACAGAAAGAAGCAAGAGAGGTGCAGAAAGAGGCAAGAGAGGTGCAGAAAGAGGCAAGATGGGTGTAGAAAGAAGCAGGAGGTATGGAAAGAAGCAAGAGAAGTACAGAAAAAACAATAGAGGTGCAGAAGAAGGCAAGAGGGGTGTAGAAAAAGGGAAGAAGGGTGCAGCAAAGAGGCAAGAGGGATGCAGAAAGATGAGAGGTGCAGAGAGAGTCAAGAGAAGTGATTAAAGAGACAAGAGAGTTGCAGAAAGAAGCAAGTGAGGTGCAGAAAGATGCAAGAAAAGTGGAAAAAGATGCAAGAGAAGTGTAGCAAGAGGCAATATATGTTATGTAAGAAGCCAGAGAAGTGCTGTAAGAAGCAACAGAGGTGCAGAAAGAGGCAAGAGAGGTGTAGAAAGAGGCAAGCCAAGTGCAGAAAGAAGCAAGAGAAGTGATGAAAGAGACAAGCAAGTTGCTGAAAGAAACAACAGATGTGCAGAAAAAAGGCAAGAGAGATGTAGAAAGAGACAAGAGAGGTGCACAAAGAGGCATGTGAGGTGTATAAACAGTCAAGAGGGGTGCAGAAAGAAGCAAATGAGATGCAGAAACAAAATCTGGTACCGTGAAACCATCAATGAGTACAAAACTCAAAGAAAAGCAGCTCAGTCGACGTATTTCGCCGAAAAAATCCTGAATGCTAGATCTAAACCTAAAGAGATCTTCCCGATTATTAAAAAGCTAACGAATCCATCCCCTGTGGTGCATGTCGAGAAATTGGTCACCCAATGCAATGACATTGCCGAATTTTTCTATCAGAAAATTAATAAAATTTACTCAACCTTTTCCCCTCCAAACATTGTCCGGTCTAGTCAACCTAATAACCACCCTAGCCTGCCACATTTCCCCACCCCTTACAGCTTAACTCACTTTCCCCCACTAGACCTCCCCACTTTAGAATCACTAGCCTTCAGGGTCAAATCAGGTTCTCCAGCTGACCCTGCCCCTCCCGACATCCTAATGGCAGCATCCCATACCATCCTGCCCGTTATTAGAGAGGTATTAAACTCTTCCATCTCCTCCGGCACCGTTCCACCCGCATGGAAGCAGGCCATGGTTAGGTCACTGATCAAGAAACCCAATTTGGACCCGTCTGATCTGGCTAACTACCGCCCTATTTCTTTGCTCCCTTGGTTGAGCAAGGTTTTGGAGAAACATGTGAACCAACAGTTAGTGAACTACCTAGAGGACCACCACATACTGGATCCCACTCAAACGGGTTTCAGACCTAAGCACGGGACAGAGACCGCCCTCCTCATGGTCGTAGAGGAGGCGAGAAAAATTTTGGATCAGGGAGGATCAGTGGCAGTGATCCTCCTTGATCTAAGTGCGGCCTTTGACACAGTATGTCATGACACCCTACTAAGCTGCCTGTCTTGTGTGGGGATCAAGGATAAAGCCTGGGCATGGTTTGAATCCTTTCTGGGGAACAGATCTTTCAGGGTGTTTGATGGCGATTCAGTTTCCTCCAGCAGACCTCTAAATTGTGGAGTTCCTCAGGGCTCCTCTCTGAGCCCTGCTTTATTCAACCTATATATGAGACCACTGGCCAGTGTCGTCCGCCCATTTGGAGTTAAAATCATTTCATATGCGGACGACACGCAGCTGGTGGTCTCACTGATGCAGGAGGCATCTCGAACTACGCCAGGCGGGCTCAGAGAATGCCTGGAGGAAGTGAGGAACTGGATGTCGTCATCTTCCCTGAAATTGAATGGAGAAAAAACTGAGCTGATGCTCCTAGGATCCTCAGAGCCGGCACCTCTCCCTTCCCTATGGCCCCCATGCCTAGGACCCCCTCCTACCCCAAAAAATACCATCAAAAGTCTTGGGGTATGGCTGGACAGCTCACTTTCTTTCAATGTCCAAGCCACAAAACTGTCAGCCACATGTTTTGGTATTCTGAGAGTGCTAAATAAAATATTCCCTCTCCTACCCCTGGAAGCCAAACAGGCGGCCATTCAAGGGCTCATTCACTCCCGCCTTGATTTTAACAATGCACTTTATCTGGGTGCACCAGAATACACCCTTCGGAGGCTGCAAACTGTACAGAACAGCGCCGCTCGCCTTCTACTCAAAATCCCGCACAGACACTCAGTGAGGACCGGACTGACTAGCCTCCATTGGTTATCGGTCCGGCAGAGAGTTCTGTTTAAGGCGCTATGCATAGCCCATCAAGCCTTCTGGGACATGGGACCTATCATTACTCGTGATCTAATCACGCACTATATCCCAAATCGTAATCTTCGTTCCAGCCAGACTCTCTTAGCAGTAGTCCCAAGAATAAAAAGATCAAGAACCGGTGGAAGGACGTTCAGGTACAACGCAGCTAAGGCCTGGAATGCTCTACCTCTTTATCTTAGAGCCACCCAGAACCTAACTAGGTTTCGTAAGCATCTGAAGACCCACCTCTTTACATCTGCTTGCTAAACTGTTGTTTTCTTCTCTTCCTTTCCCCTTCCCTGCTCTCTGTAGGTTATGATTACCCTAGCGCTTGGACGCCTTCGGGCAACAATTGCGCTTTACAAATCCCCAAGTTTACAAGAAAGAAGCAAGAGATGTACAGAAAGAAGCAACAGAGGTGCAGAAAGAGATGAGAGGTGCAGAAAGACACAAGAGAGGTGCAGAAAGAGGTAAGAGGGATTCCGAAAGAGCCAATGGGGTGCAGAAAAAAGCAAGAGAGATACAGAAAGAAGCAACAGAGGTACAGAAAGAAGCAACAGGGGAGCAAAAAGAGGCAAGATAGGAGTAGAAAGAAGAAAGAGAAGTGCAGAAAAAGTAACAGAGACGAAGAAGGAGGCAAGAGAACTGCACAAAGAGGCAAGAGAGTTGCAGAAACAGGCAGCAGAGGTACAGAAAAAGGGAACAGAGGTGCAGACAAAGGCAAGAAAGGTGCGGAAAGAGGGTGCAGAAAGAAGCAACAGAGTTGCAGAAATAGGCAAAAGAGGTACAGAAAGAGGGAACAGGGGTGCAGATAGAGGCAAGAGGGGTGTAGAAAGAAGCAAGAGGTACAGAAAGAAGCAAGAGAAGTATAGAAAAAGGCAACAGAGGTACAGATGGAAGCAAGAAGGGTGCAGAAAAAGGGAAGAAGGGTAGAGAAAGAGGCGAGAGGGTGCAGAAAGAAGAGAGGTGCAGAGAGAGGCAAGAGAAGTGATGAAAGAGACAAGAGAGACACAGATAGAAGCAAGTGAGGTACAGAAAGAGGCAAGAGAAGTGCAGAAAGAGGCAAGTGAGGTGTATAAACAGTCAAGACGGGTGCAGAAAGAGGCAAGAGGGGTGCAGAAAGAGGCAAGAGGGGTGCAGAAAGAAGCAAGAGAGGTGCAGAAAGAGGCAAGAGAGGTGCAGAAAGAGGAATGATGGGTGTAGAAAGAAGCAGGAGGTATGGAAAGAAGCAAGATAAGTACAGAAAAAACAATAGAGGTGCAGAAGAAGGCAAGAGGGGTGTAGAAAAAGGGAAGAAGTGTGCAGCAAAGAGGCAAGAGGGATGAAGAAAGATGAGAGGTGCAAAGAGAGTCAAGAGAAGTGATTACAGAGACAAGAGAGTTGCAGAAAGAAGCAAGTGAGGTGCAGAAAGATGCAAGAAAAATGGAAAAAGAGGCAAGAGAAGTGTAGCAAGAGGCAAAATATGTTATGTAAGAAGCCAGAGAAGTGCTGTAATAAGCAACAGAGGTGCAGAAAGAGGCAAGAGAGGTGTAGAAAGAGGCAAGCCAAGTGCAGAAAAGCAAGAGAAGTGATGAAAGAGACAAGAAATTTGCTGAAAGAAACAACATATGTGCAGAAAAAAGGCAAGAGAGATGTAGAAAGAGACAAGAGAGGTGCACAAAGAGGCATGTGAGGTGTATAAACAGTCAAGAGGGGTGCAGAAAGAAGCAAATGATATGCAGAAAGAAGCAAGAGATGTACAGAAAGAAGCAACAGAGGTGCAGAAAGAGATGAGAGGGGCAGAAAGACACAAGAGAGGTGCAGAAAGAGGGAAGAGGGGTTCCGAAAGAGCCAATGGGGGTGCAGAAAAAAGCAAGAGAGATACAGAAAGAAGTAACAGAGGTATAGAAAGAAGCAACAGGGGAGCAAAAAGAGGCAAGATGGGAGTAGAAAGAAGAAAGAGAAGTGCAGAAAAAGTAACAGAGGCGAAGAAGGAGGCAAGAGAACTGCACAAAGAGGCAATAGAGTTGCAAAAACAGGCAGCAGAGGTACAGAAAGAGGGAACAGAGGTGCAGACAAAGGCAAGAAAGGTGCGGAAAGAGTGGTGCAGAAAGAAGCAACAGAGTTGCAGAAATAGGCAAAAGAGGTGCAGAAAGAGGGAACAGGGGTGCAGATAGAGGCAAGAGGGGTGTAGAAAGAAGCAAGAGGTACAGAAAGAAGCAAGAGAAGTATAGAAAAAGGCAACAGAGGTACAGATGGAAGCAAGAGGGGTGCAGAAAAAGGGAAGAAGGGTGCAGAAAGAGGTGAGGGGATGCAGAAAGAAGAAAAGAGGTACAGAGAGAGGCAAGAGAAGTGATGAAAGAGACAAGAGAGTCACAGAAAGAAGCAAGAGAAGTGCAAATAGAGGCAAGGGAGGTGTGGAAAGAGGCAAGAGAAGTTATGTAAGAAGCAAGAGAAGTGCTAAAAGAAGCAAAAGAGGTGCAGAAAGAGGCAAGAGAAGTGCATAATCAGGCAAGAGAGGTATAGAAAGAGGAAAGACAAGTGCAGAAAGAAGCAAGAGAAGTGATGAAAGAGACAAGAGAGTTGCTGAAAGAAACAAAAGCGGCGCAGAAAAAAGGCAAGAGAGATGCAGAAAGAGGCAAGAGAGGTGCACAAAGAGGCAAGTGAAGTGTATAAACGGTCAAGAAGGTTGCAGAAAGAAGCAAATGAGATGCAAAGCAGGAGAATAACAGAAAGAAGCGACAGAATTGCAGAAAGTGGTGAGAGGTGCAGAAAGAGGGAACAGGGGTGCAGACAGAGGCAAGAGTGGTGTAGAAAAAAACAAGAAGTACAGAAAAAAGCAAGAGAAGTACAGAAAGAAGCAACAAAGGTACAGAAGGAGTGAAGAGGGGTCTAGAAAAGGGGAATAAAGGTGCATAAAAAGGCAAGAGGCGTACAGAAAGGAGAAGAGAGGTGCAGAAAGAGGCAAGAAAAGTGATGAAAGAGAAGAGAGCTACAGAAAGAAGCAAGTGAGGTGCAGAAAGAGGCAAGAAAAGTGCAAAAAGAGGCATGAGAGGTGTAGAAAGAGGCAAGAGAAGTTATGTAAGAAGCAAGAGAAGTGCTGAAAGAAGCAACAGAGGTGCAGAAAGAGGCAATACAAGTATACAAACAGGCAAGAGAGATGTAGAAAAAGTAAAAGGCAAGTGCAGGTGGAAGCAAGAAAAGTAATGAAAGATGCAACAGAGGTGCAGAAATAAGCCAAAGAAGTGATGAAAGAGAAAAGAGAGTTGCTGAAAGAAACAACAGAGGTGCAGAAAAAGGTCAAGTGAGTTGCAGAAAGAGGCAAGAGAGGTGGAGAAAGAAGCATGAGAAATACAGAAAAAAACAAGAGAGTTGCAGAAAGAGGCAAGAGAGGTGCAGAAAGAGGGGTACAGAAAGAGGCAAGAGGGGTGTATAAACAGTCAAAAGGGGTACAGAAAGAGGCAAGAGGGGTACAGAAAGAAGCAAGAAGTACAGAAAGAAGTAAAAAAAGTACAGAAAAAAGCAACAGCGGTGCAGAAGGAGGCAAGAGGGGTGCAGAAGAAGGGAAGAAGGGTAGAGAAAGAGGCGAGAGGGTGCAGAAAGAAGAGAGGTGCAGAGAGAGGCAAGAGAAGTGATGAAAGAGACAAGAGAGACACAGATAGAAGCAAGTGAGGTACAGAAACAGACAAGAGAAGTGCAAATAGAGGCAAGGGAGGTGTGGAAAGAAGCAAGAGAAGTTATGTAAGAGGTAAGAGAAGTGCTGTAAGAAGCAACGGTGGTGCAGAAAGAGGCAAGAGAAGTGCTTAATGAGGCAAGAGAGATATGGAAAGAGGCAAGACAAGTGCAGAAAGAAGCAAGAGAAAAGATGAAAGATAAATGAGAGTTGCTGAAAGAAACAACAGAGGTGCAAAAAAAAGGCAAGAGAGATGCAGAAAGAGGCAAGAAGGGTGCAGAAAGAGGCAAGAGGGGTAGAAAGAACCAAGAGAGGTGCAGAAAGAAGCAAGAGAAGTACAGAAAGAAACAAGAGAGTTGCAGGAAGAGGCAAGAGAGGTGCAGAAAGAGGGATGCAGAAAGAGGCAAGAGGGGTGCAGAAAGAAGCAAGAAGTACAGAAAGAAGTAAGAAAAGTACAGAAAAAAGCAACAGCGGTGCAGAAGGAAGCAAGAAGGGTGCAGAAAAAGGGAAGAAGGGTGCAGAAAGAGGTGAGGGGATGCAGAAAGAAGAAAAGAGGTACAGAGAGAGGCAAGAGAAGTGATGAAAGAGACAAGAGAGTCACAGAAAGAAGCAAGAGAAGTGCAAATAGAGGCAAGGGAGGTGTGGAAAGAGGCAAGAGAAGTTATGTAAGAAGCAAGAGAAGTGCTAAAAGAAGCAAAAGAGGTTCAGAAAGAGGCAAGAGAAGTGCATAATCAGGCAAGAGAGGTATAGAAAGAGGCAAGACAAGTGCAGAAAGAAGCAAGAGAAGTGATGAAAGAGACAAGAGAGTTGCTGAAAGAAACAACAGCGGTGCAGAAAAAGGCAAGAGAGATGCAGAAAGAGGCAAGAGAGGTGCACAAAGAGGCAAGTGAAGTGTATAAACGGTCAAGAAGGGTGCAGAAAGAAGCAAATGAGATGCAAAGCAGGAGAAGAACAGAAAGAAGCGACAGAATTGCAGAAAGTGGTGAGAGGTGCAGACAGAGGGAACAGAGGAGCAGACAGAGGCAAGAGGGGTGTAGAAAAAAACAAGAAGTACAAAAAAAAGCAAAAGAAGTAAAGAAATAAGCAACAGAGGTACAGAAGGAGTGAAGAGGGGTTTAGAAAAGGGGAAGAAAGGTGCATAAAAAGGCAAGAGGGGTACAGAAAGGAGAAGAGAGGTGCAGAAAGAGGCAAGAAAAGTGATAATAGAGAAGAGAGCTGCAGAAAGAAGCAAGTGAGGTGCAGAAAGAGGCAAGAAAAGTGCAAAAAGAGGCATGAGAGGTGTAGAAAGAGGCAAGAGAAGTTATGTAAGAAGCAAGAGAAGTGCTGAAAGAAGCAACAGAGGTGCAGAAAGAGGCAATACAAGTATACAAACAGGCAAGAGAGATGTAGAAAAAGTAAAAGGCAAGTGCAGGTGGAAGCAAGAAAAGTAATGAAAGATGCAACAGAGGTGCAGAAAGAAGCCAAAGAAGTGATGAAAGAGAAAAGAGAGTTGCTGAAAGAAACAACAGAGGTGCAGAAAAAGGTCAAGTGAGTTGCAGAAAGAGGCAAGAGAGGTGGAGAAAGAAGCATGAGAAATACAGAAAAAAACAAGAGAGTTGCAGAAAGAGGCAAGAGAGGTGCAGAAAGAGGGGTACAGAAAGAGGCAAGAGGGGTGTATAAACAGTCAAAAGGGGTACAGAAAGAGGCAAGAGGGGTACAGAAAGAAGCAAGAAGTACAGAAAGAAGTAAAAAAAGTACAGAAAAAAGCAACAGCGGTGCAGAAGGAGGCAAGAGGGGTGCAGAAGAAGGGAAGAAGGGTAGAGAAAGAGGCGAGAGGGTGCAGAAAGAAGAGAGGTGCAGAGAGAGGCAAGAGAAGTGATGAAAGAGACAAGAGAGACACAGATAGAAGCAAGTGAGGTACAGAAACAGACAAGAGAAGTGCAAATAGAGGCAAGGGAGGTGTGGAAAGAAGCAAGAGAAGTTATGTAAGAGGTAAGAGAAGTGCTGTAAGAAGCAACAGTGGTGCAGAAAGAGGCAAGAGAAGTGCTTAATGAGGCAAGAGAGATATGGAAAGAGGCAAGACAAGTGCAGAAAGAAGCAAGAGAAAAGATGAAAGATAAATGAGAGTTGCTGAAAGAAACAACAGAGGTGCAAAAAAAAGGCAAGAGAGATGCAGAAAGAGGCAAGAAGGGTGCAGAAAGAGGCAAGAGGGGTAGAAAGAACCAAGAGAGGTGCAGAAAGAAGCAAGAGAAGTACAGAAAGAAACAAGAGAGTTGCAGGAAGAGGCAAGAGAGGTGCAGAAAGAGGGATGCAGAAAGAGGCAAGAGGGGTGCAGAAAGAAGCAAGAAGTACAGAAAGAAGTAAGAAAAGTACAGAAAAAAGCAACAGCGGTGCAGAAGGAAGCAAGAAGGGTGCAGAAAAAGGGAAGAAGGGTGCAGAAAGAGGTGAGGGGATGCAGAAAGAAGAAAAGAGGTACAGAGAGAGGCAAGAGAAGTGATGAAAGAGACAAGAGAGTCACAGAAAGAAGCAAGAGAAGTGCAAATAGAGGCAAGGGAGGTGTGGAAAGAGGCAAGAGAAGTTATGTAAGAAGCAAGAGAAGTGCTAAAAGAAGCAAAAGAGGTTCAGAAAGAGGCAAGAGAAGTGCATAATCAGGCAAGAGAGGTATAGAAAGAGGCAAGACAAGTGCAGAAAGAAGCAAGAGAAGTGATGAAAGAGACAAGAGAGTTGCTGAAAGAAACAACAGCGGTGCAGAAAAAGGCAAGAGAGATGCAGAAAGAGGCAAGAGAGGTGCACAAAGAGGCAAGTGAAGTGTATAAACGGTCAAGAAGGGTGCAGAAAGAAGCAAATGAGATGCAAAGCAGGAGAAGAACAGAAAGAAGCGACAGAATTGCAGAAAGTGGTGAGAGGTGCAGACAGAGGGAACAGAGGAGCAGACAGAGGCAAGAGGGGTGTAGAAAAAAACAAGAAGTACAAAAAAAAGCAAAAGAAGTAAAGAAATAAGCAACAGAGGTACAGAAGGAGTGAAGAGGGGTTTAGAAAAGGGGAAGAAAGGTGCATAAAAAGGCAAGAGGGGTACAGAAAGGAGAAGAGAGGTGCAGAAAGAGGCAAGAAAAGTGATAATAGAGAAGAGAGCTGCAGAAAGAAGCAAGTGAGGTGCAGAAAGAGGCAAGAAAAGTGCAAAAAGAGGCATGAGAGGTGTAGAAAGAGGCAAGAGAAGTTATGTAAGAAGCAAGAGAAGTGCTGAAAGAAGCAACAGAGGTGCAGAAAGAGGCAATACAAGTATACAAACAGGCAAGAGAGATGTAGAAAAAGTAAAAGGCAAGTGCAGGTGGAAGCAAGAAAAGTAATGAAAGATGCAACAGAGGTGCAGAAAGAAGCCAAAGAAGTGATGAAAGAGAAAAGAGAGTTGCTGAAAGAAACAACAGAGGTGCAGAAAAAGGTCAAGTGAGTTGCAGAAAGAGGCAAGAGAGGTGGAGAAAGAAGCATGAGAAATACAGAAAAAAACAAGAGAGTTGCAGAAAGAGGCAAGAGAGGTGCAGAAAGAGGGGTACAGAAAGAGGCAAGAGGGGTGTATAAACAGTCAAAAGGGGTACAGAAAGAGGCAAGAGGGGTGCAGAAAGAAGCAAGAAGTACAGAAAGAAGTAAAAAAAGTACAGAAAAAAGCAACAGCGGTGCAGAAGGAGGCAAGAGGGGTGCAGAAGAAGGGAAGAAGGGTAGAGAAAGAGGCGAGAGGGTGCAGAAAGAAGAGAGGTGCAGAGAGAGGCAAGAGAAGTGATGAAAGAGACAAGAGAGACACAGATAGAAGCAAGTGAGGTACAGAAACAGACAAGAGAAGTGCAAATAGAGGCAAGGGAGGTGTGGAAAGAAGCAAGAGAAGTTATGTAAGAGGTAAGAGAAGTGCTGTAAGAAGCAACAGTGGTGCAGAAAGAGGCAAGAGAAGTGCTTAATGAGGCAAGAGAGATATGGAAAGAGGCAAGACAAGTGCAGAAAGAAGCAAGAGAAAAGATGAAAGATAAATGAGAGTTGCTGAAAGAAACAACAGAGGTGCAAAAAAAAGGCAAGAGAGATGCAGAAAGAGGCAAGAAGGGTGCAGAAAGAGGCAAGAGGGGTAGAAAGAACCAAGAGAGGTGCAGAAAGAAGCAAGAGAAGTACAGAAAGAAACAAGAGAGTTGCAGGAAGAGGCAAGAGAGGTGCAGAAAGAGGGATGCAGAAAGAGGCAAGAGGGGTGCAGAAAGAAGCAAGAAGTACAGAAAGAAGTAAGAAAAGTACAGAAAAAAGCAACAGCGGTGCAGAAGGAAGCAAGAAGGGTGCAGAAAAAGGGAAGAAGGGTGCAGAAAGAGGTGAGGGGATGCAGAAAGAAGAAAAGAGGTACAGAGAGAGGCAAGAGAAGTGATGAAAGAGACAAGAGAGTCACAGAAAGAAGCAAGAGAAGTGCAAATAGAGGCAAGGGAGGTGTGGAAAGAGGCAAGAGAAGTTATGTAAGAAGCAAGAGAAGTGCTAAAAGAAGCAAAAGAGGTTCAGAAAGAGGCAAGAGAAGTGCATAATCAGGCAAGAGAGGTATAGAAAGAGGCAAGACAAGTGCAGAAAGAAGCAAGAGAAGTGATGAAAGAGACAAGAGAGTTGCTGAAAGAAACAACAGCGGTGCAGAAAAAAGGCAAGAGAGATGCAGAAAGAGGCAAGAGAGGTGCACAAAGAGGCAAGTGAAGTGTATAAACGGTCAAGAAGGGTGCAGAAAGAAGCAAATGAGATGCAAAGCAGGAGAAGAACAGAAAGAAGCGACAGAATTGCAGAAAGTGGTGAGAGGTGCAGACAGAGGGAACAGAGGAGCAGACAGAGGCAAGAGGGGTGTAGAAAAAAACAAGAAGTACAAAAAAAAGCAAAAGAAGTAAAGAAATAAGCAACAGAGGTACAGAAGGAGTGAAGAGGGGTTTAGAAAAGGGGAAGAAAGGTGCATAAAAAGGCAAGAGGGGTACAGAAAGGAGAAGAGAGGTGCAGAAAGAGGCAAGAAAAGTGATAATAGAGAAGAGAGCTGCAGAAAGAAGCAAGTGAGGTGCAGAAAGAGGCAAGAAAAGTGCAAAAAGAGGCATGAGAGGTGTAGAAAGAGGCAAGAGAAGTTATGTAAGAAGCAAGAGAAGTGCTGAAAGAAGCAACAGAGGTGCAGAAAGAGGCAATAGAAGTATATAAACAGGCAAGAGAGATGTAGAAAAAGCAAAAGGCAAGTGCAGGAGGAAGCAAGAAAAGTAATGAAAGATGCAACGGAGGTGCAGAAAGAAGCAAAAGAAGTGATGAAAGAGAAAAGAGAGTTGCTGAAAGAAACAACAGAGGTGCAGAAAAAAGTCAAGAGAGTTGCAGAAGACGCAAGAGGGGTGCAGAAAGAAGCAAGAGAGGTGCAGAAAGAGACAAGAGAAGTACTAATAGAGGCAAGGGAGGTGTGGAAAGAGGCAAGAGAAGTTATGTAAGAAGCAAGAGAAGTCCTGAAAGAAGCAAAAGAGGTGCAGAAAGAGGCAAGAGAAGTGGATAATCAGGCAAGAGAGGTATAGAAAGAGGCAAGACAAGTGCAGAAAGAGGCAAGTGAGGTGTATAAACAGTCAAGACGGGTGCAGAAAGAGGCAAGAGGGGTGCAGAAAGAGGCAAGAGGGGTGCAGAAAGAAGCAAGAGAGGTGCAGAAAGAGGCAAGAGAGGTGCAGAAAGAGGAATGATGGGTGTAGAAAGAAGCAGGAGGTATGGAAAGAAGCAAGAGAAGTACAGAAAAAACAATAGAGGTGCAGAAGAAGGCAAGAGGGGTGTAGAAAAAGGGAAGAAGTGTGTAGCAAAGAGGCAAGAGGGATGAAGAAAGATGAGAGGTGCAAAGAGAGTCAAGAGAAGTGATTACAGAGACAAGAGAGTTGCAGAAAGAAGCAAGTGAGGTGCAGAAAGATGCAAGAAAAATGGAAAAAGAGGCAAGAGAAGTGTAGCAAGAGGCAATATATGTTATGTAAGAAGCCAGAGAAGTGCTGTAATAAGCAACAGAGGTGCAGAAAGAGGCAAGAGAGGTGTAGAAAGAGGCAAGCCAAGTGCAGAAAAGCAAGAGAAGTGATGAAAGAGACAAGAAATTTGCTGAAAGAAACAACATATGTGCAGAAAAAAGGCAAGAGAGATGTAGAAAGAGACAAGAGAGGTGCACAAAGAGGCATGTGAGGTGTATAAACAGTCAAGAGGGGTGCAGAAAGAAGCAAATGATATGCAGAAAGAAGCAAGAGATGTACAGAAAGAAGCAACAGAGGTGCAGAAAGAGATGAGAGGGGCAGAAAGACACAAGAGAGGTGCAGTAAGAGGGAAGAGGGGTTCCGAAAGAGCCAATGGGGGTGCAGAAAAAAGCAAGAGAGATACAGAAAGAAGTAACAGAGGTATAGAAAGAAGCAACAGGGGAGCAAAAAGAGGCAAGATGGGAGTAGAAAGAAGAAAGAGAAGTGCAGAAAAAGTAACAGAGGCGAAGAAGGAGGCAAGAGAACTGCACAAAGAGGCAATAGAGTTGCAGAAACAGGCAGCAGAGGTACAGAAAGAGGGAACAGAGGTGCAGACAAAGGCAAGAAAGGTGCGGAAAGAGTGGTGCAGAAAGAAGCAACAGAGTTGCAGAAATAGGCAAAAGAGGTGCAGAAAGAGGGAACAGGGGTGCAGATAGAGGCAAGAGGGGTGTAGAAAGAAGCAAGAGGTACAGAAAGAAGCAAGAGAAGTATAGAAAAAGGCAACAGAGGTACAGATGGAAGCAAGAGGGGTGCAGAAAAAGGGAAGAAGGGTGCAGAAAGAGGTGAGGGGATGCAGAAAGAAGAAAATAGGTACAAAGAGAGGCAAGAGAAGTGATGAAAGAGACAAGAGAGTCACAGAAAGAAGCAAGAGAAGTGCAAATAGAGGCAAGGGAGGTGTGGAAAGAGGCAAGAGAAGTTATGTAAGAAGCAAGAGAAGTGCTAAAAGAAGCAAAAGAGGTGCAGAAAGAGGCAAGAGAAGTGCATAATCAGGCAAGAGAGGTATAGAAAGAGGCAAGACAAGTGCAGAAAGAAGCAAGAGAAGTGATGAAAGAGACAAGAGAGTTGCTGAAAGAAACAAAAGCGGCGCAGAAAAAAGGCAAGAGAGATGCAGAAAGAGGCAAGAGAGGTGCACAAAGAGGCAAGTGAAGTGTATAAACGGTCAAGAAGGTTGCAGAAAGAAGCAAATGAGATGCAAAGCAGGAGAATAACAGAAAGAAGCGACAGAATTGCAGAAAGTGGTGAGAGGTGCAGAAAGAGGGAACAGGGGTGCAGACAGGGGCAAGAGTGGTGTAGAAAAAAACAAGAAGTACAGAAAAAAGCAAGAGAAGTACAGAAAGAAGCAACAAAGGTACAGAAGGAGTGAAGAGGGGTCTAGAAAAGGGGAAGAAAGGTGCATAAAAAGGCAAGAGGCGTACAGAAAGGAGAAGAGAGGTGCAGAAAGAGGCAAGAAAAGTGATGAAAGAGAAGAGAACTACAGAAAGAAGCAAGTGAGGTGCAGAAAGAGGCAAGAAAAGTGCAAAAAGAGGCATGAGAGGTGTAGAAAGAGGCAAGAGAAGTTATGTAAGAAGCAAGAGAAGTGCTGAAAGAAGCAACAGAGGTGCAGAAAGAGGCAATACAAGTATACAAACAGGCAAGAGAGATGTAGAAAAAGTAAAAGGCAAGTGCAGGTGGATGCAAGAAAAGTAATGAAAGATGCAACAGAGGTGCAGAAAGAAGCCAAAGAAGTGATGAAAGAGAAAAGAGAGTTGCTGAAAGAAACAACAGAGGTGCAGAAAAAGGTCAAGTGAGTTGCAGAAAGAGGCAAGAGAGGTGGAGAAAGAAGCAGGAGAAATACAGAAAAAAACAAGAGAGTTGCAGAAAGAGGCAAGAGAGGTGCAGAAAGAGGGGCACAGAAAGAGGCAAGAGGGGTGTATAAACAGTCAAAAGGGGTACAGAAAGAGGCAAGAGGGGTGCAGAAAGAAGCAAGAAGTACAGAAAGAAGTAAAAAAAGTACAGAAAAAAGCAACAGCGGTGCAGAAGGAGGCAAGAGGGGTGCAGAAGAAGGGAAGAAGGGTAGAGAAAGAGGCGAGAGGGTGCAGAAAGAAGAGAGGTGCAGAGAGAGGCAAGAGAAGTGATGAAAGAGACAAGAGAGACACAGATAGAAGCAAGTGAGGTACAGAAACAGACAAGAGAAGTGCAAATAGAGGCAAGGGAGGTGTGGAAAGAAGCAAGAGAAGTTATGTAAGAGGTAAGAGAAGTGCTGTAAGAAGCAACAGTGGTGCAGAAAGAGGCAAGAGAAGTGCTTAATGAGGCAAGAGAGATATGGAAAGAGGCAAGACAAGTGCAGAAAGAAGCAAGAGAAAAGATGAAAGATAAATGAGAGTTGCTGAAAGAAACAACAGAGGTGCAAAAAAAAGGCAAGAGAGATGCAGAAAGAGGCAAGAAGGGTGCAGAAAGAGGCAAGAGGGGTAGAAAGAACCAAGAGAGGTGCAGAAAGAAGCAAGAGAAGTACAGAAAGAAACAAGAGAGTTGCAGGAAGAGGCAAGAGAGGTGCAGAAAGAGGGATGCAGAAAGAGGCAAGAGGGGTGCAGAAAGAAGCAAGAAGTACAGAAAGAAGTAAGAAAAGTACAGAAAAAAGCAACAGCGGTGCAGAAGGAGGCAAGAGGGGTGCAGAAGAAGAGAAGAAGGGTACAGACAGAGGTGAGAGGGTGCAGAAAGAAGAGAGGTGCAGAGAGAGGCAAGAGAAGTGATGAAAGAGACAAGAGAGACACAGATAGAAGCAAGTGAGGTACAGAAAGAGGCAAGAGAAGTGCAAGTAGAGGCAAGGGAGGTGTGGAAAGAAGCAAGAGAAGTTATGTAAGAAGTAAGAGAAGTGCTGTAAGAAGCAACAGAGGTGCAGAAAGAGGCAAGAGAAGTGCCTAATGAGGCAAGAGAGATATAGAAAGAGGCAAGACAAGTGCAGAAAGAAGCAAGAGAAGTGATGAAAGAGAAATGAGAGTTGCTGAAAGAAACAACAGAGGTGCAAAAAAAGGCAAGAGAGATGCAGAAAGAGGCAAGAAGGGTGCAGAAAGAGGCAAGAGGGGTAGAAAGAACCACGAGAGGTGCAGAAAGAAGCAAGAGAAGTACAGAAAGAAACAAGAGAGTTGCAGGAAGAGGCAAGAGAGGTGCAGAAAGAGGGGTGCAGAAAGAGGCAAGAGGGGTACAGAAAGAAGCAAGAAGTTCAGAAAGAAGTAAGAAAAGTACAGAAAAAAGCAACAGCGGTGCAGAAGGAGGCAAGAGGGGTGCAGAAGAAGGGAAGAAGGGTACAGAAAGAGGCGAGAGGGTGCAGAAAGAAGAGAGGTGCAGAGAGAGGCAAGAGAAGTGATGAAAGAGACAAGAGAGACACAGATAGAAGCAAGTGAGGTACAGAAAGAGGCAAGAGAAGTGCAAATAGAGGCAAGGGAGGTATGGAAAGAAGCAAGAGAAGATGTGTAAGAAGTAAGAGAAGTGCTGTAAGAAGCAAAAGAGGTGCAGAAAGAGGCAAGAGAAGTGCTTAATGAGGCAAGAGGGATATAGAAAGAGGCAAGACAAGTGCAGAAAGAAGCAAGAGAAAAGATGAAAGATAAATGAGAGTTGCTGAAAGAAACAACAGATGTGCAAAAAAAAGGCAAGAGAGATGCAGAAAGAGGCAAGAAGGCTGCAGAAAGAGGCATGAGGGGTAGAAAGAACCAAGAGAGGTGCAGAAAGAAGCAAGAGAAGTACAGAAAGAAACAAGAGAGTTGCAGGAAGAGGCAAGAGAGGTGCAGAAAGAGGGGCGCAGAAAGAGGCAAGAGGGGTGCAGAAAGAAGCAAGAAGTACAGAAAGAAGTAAGAAAAGTACAGAAAAAAGCAACAGCGGTGCAGAAGGAGGCAAGAGGGGTGCAGAAGAAGGGAAGAAGGGTACAGAAAGAGGCGAGAGGGTGCAGAAAGAAGAGAGGTGCAGAGAGAGGCAAGAGAAGTGATGAAAGAGACAAGAGAGACACAGATAGAAGCAAGTGAGGTACAGAAAGAGGCAAGAGAAGTGCAAATAGAGGCAAGGGAGGTGTGGAAAGAAGCAAGAGAAGTTATGTAAGAAGTAAGAGAAGTGCTGTAAGAAGCAACAGAGGTGCAGAAAGAGGCAAGAGAAGTGCTTAATGAGGCAAGAGAGATATAGAAAGAGGCAAGACAAGTGCAGAAAGAAGCAAGAGAAGTGATGAAAGAGAAATGAGAGTTGCTGAAAGAAACAACAGAGGTGCAAAAAAAAGCCAAGAGAGATGCAGACAAAGGCAAGAGAGCTGCGGAAAGAGGCAAGTGAGGAGTATAAACAGCCAAGAGGGATGCAGAAAGAAGCAACAGAAATACAGAAAGAAGCAACAGAGTTGGAGAAAGAGGCAAAAGGAGCAGAAAGACACAGGAGAGGTGCAGTAAGAGGCAATAGGGGTGCAGAATAAAAAAAAGTGAGGTACAGAAAGAAGAAATAGACGTATAGAAAGAAGCAACAGGGGTGCAGAAAGAGGCAAGAGGGGTTTGGAAAGAGGAAAGAGAAGTGCAGAAAAAAGCAACAGAGGTGTGGAAGGAGGCAAAAGTAATACATAAATAGGCAAGAGAGTTGCTGGAATAGGAAACAGAGGTGGAAAAAAGGGAGCAGGGTGCAGACAGAGGCAAGAGAGGTGCAGAAAGAGGAAAGAGGGATGCAGAAAGAGGTAAGAGGGGTGCAGAAAGAGGCAAGAGGGGTACAGAAAGAAGCAAGAGAAATGTAGAAAGAACCGAAGGTGCAGAAAGGGCAAGAAGGGTGCAGAAAGAGGAAAGAGAAATACAGAAAGAAGCAGTGGAGGTACAGAAAGAAACAAGAAAAGTACAGAAAGAAGCAACAGAGTTGCAGAAAGAGGCAAGAGCGGTGCAGAAAGAGGAAAGAAGGGTGCAGAAAGAGGCAATAGGTGTGCAGAAAATAGCAAGGAGGTAAAGAAAGAAGCAAGAGAAGGACAGAAAGAAGCAACAGGGTTGGAGAAAGAGACAAGAGGGGAGCAGAAAGAAGAACGCAAAGTGCATAAAAAAGCAACAGACGTGCAGAAAGAGAGAAGAGAACTGCAGAAACAGGCAATAGAGTTGCAGAAACAGGCAACAGAGGTGCAGAAAGAGGGAGCAGGGGTGCGGACAGAGGCAAGAGAGGTGAAGGAAGAAGGAAGAGGGGTACAGAAAAAGGGAAAAAAGTTGCAGAAAGAGGCAAGAGGGGTACAGAAAGAAGAGAGGTGAAGAAAGAACCAACAGATGTGCAGAAATAGGGAAGAGGGGTGCAGTAAGAGGCAATAGAAATGCAGAAAGAAGCAAAAGAGGTGCAGAAGAAGGCAAGAGAACTGCAGAAAGAAGCAAGAGAGTTGTAGTAACAGGCAACAGAGGTGCAAAAATAGGGAATAGGGGTGCACACAGAGGGAGAGAGGTGCAGAAAGAGGGAACAGGGGGGCAGACAGAGGCAAGAGAGGTGCAAACATGGAAAGAGAGGAGCAGAAAGAGGCAAGAGGGATGCAGAAAGAGGCAGAAGAGGTACAGAAAGAGGCAAGAGAAGTGCAGAAAGAGGGAACGGGTACAGACAGAAGCAAGAAGGGTATATAAAGAAGCAAGAGATACAGAAAGAAGCAAGATAAGTACAGCAAGAAGCAACAGAGGTGTAGAAGGAGGCAAGAAGGTTGCGGAAAGAGGCAGGAGAAGTACAGAAAGAAGCAAAAGAAATGTATAAAGTGGCAAGAGAAGTGCAGAAAGAGAGGAGAGGTGTGCAGAAATAGGCAAGAGAGGTGCATAAAGAGGGAAATGGGATACAGAAAGAGGCAAGAGGGGTACAGACTGAACCAACATAGGTGCAGAAAGAGGCAAGAGGGGTGAAGAAAGAGGCAAAAGAGGTACAGAAAGAGGGAAGAGGGATGTAGAAAGAGGCAAGAGAGTTGCAGAAACAGGCAACAGAGGTGCAGAAAGAGGGAACGGGGATGCAGACAGAGGCAAAGGGGGGCAGAAAGAGGAGTGCAGAAAGAGACAAGAGGGGTGCAGAAAGAAGCAAGAGATGTACAAAAAGAAGCAAGAGAAGTGCAGAATCAGCCAGATGTGCAGAAAGAGGCCGGAGAGGTGCAGAAAGAGGCAAGACACGTGGTGAAAGAGGGAAGAGGGGTACAGACAGAGGCAAGAATGGTGTAGAAAAAAGCAAGTGAAGTGCAGAAAGAAGCAACAGGGGTGCAGAAAGAGGCAAGAGGGGTGCAGAAAGAGGCACAAGTAGTGCAGAAAGAAGCAACAGAAATGTAGAAAGAAGCAAGAGAAGTACAGAAAGAAGCAACAGAACTGCAGAAAGAGGCAGGAGAAGTGCAGAAAGGAGCATCAGAGATGCAGAAAGAGGCAAGAAAAGTGCAGAAAGAGGGAAGTGGGGTGCAGAAATAGGCTGGAGGGGTCCAGAAAGAGGAAAGGAAAGTGCAGAAAGAAGCAAGAGAGGTGCAGAAAGAAGGAAGAGAACTGCAAAAAGAGGCAATAGAGGTGCAAAAAGAGGGAAGAGAGGTACACAAAGAGGCGTGAAAAGTACAGAAAGCAGCAATATAAATGTAGATACAGGCAAGAGAAGTACTGGCTACTGGATCCGCAGGAAATTGAAGGTTACAAAATCCACTATATTTCAGCCCAGAAAATGAAATCCACTGGAAGAGGCAGCGGTGGCTTAGCAATACTCATATCAATTAAAAATGCTATTACATCATGGGACCTTGTACATGATTCTCACTCTTTTCAGCTGGTTGGAATTACATTTAGAACAAACAAAGGGCAGCCTAGGGCATTAATCTTAATAAACGTCTATGTTCGACCAAACTCGGCTGCTAGACAAACCTTCTCAGAAGAACTGATCGAGACCTTAGCGAGAATGAAGTCAAGCCTGGTGAACACGGATTTTATCCTATCAGGCGACTTTAACATGTGGCTTATGTCAGATTTACATGCCAACGAGGTAACCCTTGCTCAAGAAAATGGGTGGTCCATTCCATTACAAGTCCCTCCTATATTTCAAAAAGAGGATTTAAAGGGTCGCTCCCTACAAACCAACTTGGAAAATCTTGGATTAAGGGCTTTAAATGGGCGATTCTATCCCGACAAACCACCAAGTCCTTTATACTTATCAAAAACCGGGGCATCTTTGATGGATTATACCTTTGTTAGCCTCGGTCTTTTACAACACATAGCAACCTTTGGATTTAGTAACATCGTGGGGAGCGATCATAGACCGCAAGAAATTCTGATTAATATTAGCTTACAGCAACATGAAGAGGAAAGGGCACAAATTCATGAGAGCCACACAGTGAATTTAAAACGGATAAAGTGCACGGTTCTAAACTTACAGGAGGTCTCCACTGAAGCCAAACAAGCCTATGAGCAAGGAAGTAGGGACCCAAAGGATAAAATAGCATACTGGACGACGTTTGTAGCAGCACTGACAGCCAAGTATGCTAAACAAACCAGGCAAAGAAAATCACATGAAAAGGAAAATTCAACATTCTCAAGTACAGCACTTCGATCAGCAAAGAAAACTGTGAACCAACTATGGAGGAAACTCAAAAAAAGGCCATCAGACTCAGAAACATTAACAAATCTGAGAACAGCACGTAACCATCTTAAGAAAATCAAAAGAGAACTTCAAAGGGACAACTGGAATTCATTCTGGGCAAAACTATATCAAGATAGTAAGTCGAATAACTCGGCAAGGTTCTGGCGTACTATTAATGGCATTGGCGGGAAGGCCACAAAATTGGCATCCTCAAACATCTTGGAGTCGGAGTGGAGCTCTTTTCTGCATATTCACTTTTGTGCCCAACCAGCAGTCCCCAACGATCAGAGACGAGGTAAGATGGTGGGCGCATCTAGGAATGAAGCACTCTTGCCCCTTGGGCAGGCCAGCAACAACATTACAGTCGCTCCTCTTACCGATCCAGATCCCGCTGAATCAACCAACAGGATAACATCAAGACTTAGCCATCTAAACAGTACTGAAACACTAACAATCCAGGAGGAGGACATAGTAAAACTGATTAAAAAGGGCAGGCAAGACGGTGCCCCCGGCCCAGGAAGCATTCCCCCGGCTCTGTACAAAGAGGATCCAGTTTTTTGGGCATCAAAGCTAGCCCCCTTGTTCTCTTTCATTTTACAAAAGAACATTATTCCGCCCCTTTGGAATGGATCGATCCTGGTGCCAATCTTCAAAGGAGGAAATAAGCAAGCACCGGAGAACTATAGACTGGTCGCACTCATTGATAATGAAGCAAAGTATTTTGCTGGGATACTGTTGAACTCACTACGGGCTTGGGCGGAGGAAAACCAAGTAATTCCGCCAAACCAAACTGGCTTTATGAAAGAAACAGGAACATCAGTCAACCTCATGTCACTGTCCTGTCTGATAGATCAGGCAGAATCAAGCAAAGGATCTCTCTACATGGGATTTATTGATTATAAAGCCGCTTTCGATAATGTTAACAGGACAAAGCTTTGGCAGAAACTTTACAGTCTGGGCATACCACACGACCTACTAAGAGCCATACAGTTGCTGCACCATGACACCTGGGTCAGGATAAAGATTGGGGATGGATCAAGACTATCACGTCGAATAACAACATCTAGAGGCCTAAAACAAGGATGTGTTTTGGCCCCCACCCTTTTTAATCTTTTTCTATCAGACCTTCCTGAGGCACTAAATAAAATAAACTCCCATGCGCCTAAACTTGCCAGCTTTCGGTTGTCAAGCCTTTTATATGCAGACGACCTGGTCCTTTTAAGCAACACAAAAATAGGCCTGCAAAGACTAATGGATGCAACTGCTGAGTATTCTATACGGAACGAGCTTCAGATAAATAACAAAAAAACTAAAATCTTGGCGGTGCGTCCTGGTAGGCCCCGGAAGACGGCTTGGTTTTCAAACATGGAGACAATTGAGGAAGCACCTTGTCAAAAATATTTAGGTGTCTTTTTTAACAACAACGGTGGCTACAAAACTCAGCTAGAAGAGCAAAAAAAGAAGGGAGTAGCACTTTCTTTTGCTCTCAGCTCCATCTATAAAAAACTGTTCGGACCAACTTTTACCCCTATTTTGCAGACAGCCCAGGCAAAAGTTATTCCCACCCTATCATATGGAAGCGAGGTTCTAAAGGGGCGGGACAGTGGCAACTTGAACATAATTATTCCAAAAATCTTTAGAACAGTGTTTAAGCTTCCAAAAAACACCTCATCAGCACAGATCAGGCTTGAATTGGGCATCAGCAATCAATCTCTGGCGAGACTAATGAGTTTTTTAATAATCTGTCATAAACTAAGGTCATCAAAAGCCGGGAGTCTGGCACAATATCTTTGGTCTAATATATCCACAAACCAATGGCATTCGGGGCATGCATATTGGGCCAAAGGCCTGGCAACTTTGAACTTAATTGAAGCATGGGATTTGCAAATCAGCCAAGGCGAATTTAAAAGATTGGCAAAAATAAGTATGAAAAAACTCTCTATAGTAGAGGACAAATCAAGCCTTGCAAAAAGGTCACACGGCTGGCTAACTCTCAACACGTACTCCAATCTGTCTCCCCAGGGGTACCTATCTTTACCATTCTCTGCACATACCAAACTTCGTTTTCTAAGATTAAGACTGGGAGTGTCCAACCTGCTTTGTCATCTGCCGAAGTGGAAAAGAGACCAAACACAGCAGCTATGCCGCCTTTGAGGGAAACACAAAGAAGATATAATCCACATTCTCTGTTTATGTACAAGCCTGATGCAGGAAAGAAGGTCCCTCCTAAGGAAAACTTGGAACAAAATGGAAATCAGATCCTGCAGAGCTGCAGTTTTAGCAAGTTTTAATTCACAATACCCGGAGTTAAATTATGCCTTAGTAAGGTTCATGGAGCAGGCCGGCAAAAGAATAATGAAAGGGTCAAAAAATTGAAATCATGATCATGGACCTAGTTGGTATGCTGCCCCTGAGTGGTGAGGTCAAACGTACTTTAAATCAGCCCATACCAAGACCTTGCAAAATTAATTTTATAGAAATTTGAAATTGTTTGAGCAAGAGCGAATGGAGAATGGACTCCTAACCTGATAGGCCGTACTTTTAAGTTACTCAATGCACTTTATTGGTTGTACAGAATGCCATTTTAGAACCTGTACTGTCTCATGGTAACATCGCAACTTTTTAACGTATTTAATCAAATCTTTTAAACAAAATGTGTTGCTTATCTACCTGGGTTTATGTCACTGTACAATGTAGTGGATTGCAAAGGTTTTTATTTAACTAAGCAATAAAGTTTACTTATTATTAATTAAAGTGCTGAAAGAATCAACAGAAATGCAGAAAGAGACACAAGAAGTGCAGAAAAAGCAACAGAGGTGAAGAAAAAGGCAAGTGAAGTGCATAAAGGGGAAACTGGGGTACAAAAAAGGCACGATAAATGTAGAAAGAGGGAAGATTGGTGCAGAAAGAGGTAAGAGTGGTGCAGAAAGAGGCAAGTGAGGTGCAGAAAGAGGCAACAGCGGTGCAGAAAGAGGCAAGAAAGGTGCAGAAACAGGCAAGAGAAGTGCAGAAAGAGGCAAGAGAAGTGCTGAAAGAAGCAGCAGAGAAATGTAGATAGAAGTAAGAGAAGTGCAGAAAGAAGCAACAGAGGTTCAGAAAGAGGCAAGAAAAGTGCAGACAAGGGCAAGAGAGGTGCAGAAACAGGCAAGAGAGGTGCAAAAAGAGGGAACAAGGGTGCAAAAAGAGGCTAGAGGGGTACATAAAGAGGCAAGAGAAGTGCAGAAAGAAGCAACAGAGGTGCTGAATATGCAAGAGAACTGCAGAAAGAGGTAAGAGAGGTGCACAAAGAGACAAGAAAGGTGCACAAAGAGGGAAGAGGGGTGCACAAAGAGGCAGGAGGGGTTCAGAAAGAAGCACAAGAGTTGCAGAAAGAAGCAAGAGAAGTGCTGAAAGAAGCAACAGAGGTTGCTGAAAGAGGCAATACAAGTATATAAACAGGCAAGAGAGATGTAGGAAAAGCAAAAGGCAAGTGCAGGAGGAAGCAAGAAAAGTAATGAAAGATGCAACAGGTGCAGAAAGAAGCAAAAGAAGTGATGAAAGAGAAAAGAGAGTTGCTGAAAGAAACAACAGAGGTGCAGAAAAAAGTAAAGAGAGTTGCAGAAGAGGCAAGAGAGGTGCAGAAAGAAGCAAGAGAGGTGCACAAAGAAGCAAGAGAAATACAGAAAAAACAAGAGAGTTGCAGAAAGAGGCAAGAGAGGTGCAGAAAGAAGGGTACAGAAAGAGGCAAGAGGGGTGTATAAACCGTCAAAAGGGGTGCAGAAAGAGGCAAGAAGGGTGCAGAAAGAGGCAAGAGGGGTAGAAAAAAGCAAGAGAGGTGCAGAAAGAAGCAAGAGAAGTACAGAAAGAAGCAACAGAGGTGCAGGAGGGAAAAGGGGTACAGAAAGAGGGGAGAAAAGTACATAAAGAGGCAAGAGGGGTACGGAAAAGAGAAGAGAGGTGCAGAAAGAGGCAAGCGAAGTGATGAAAGAGACAAAAGAGAGTTGCAGAAAGAAGCAAGTGAGGTGCAGACAGATACAAGATAAGTGCAAAAAAAGGCAAGAGAGGTGTGGAAAGAGGCAAGAGAAGTTATGTAAGAAGCAAGAGAAGTGCTAAAAGAAGCAACAGAGGTGCAAAGAGAGGCAACAGAAGCAGATAAACAGGCCTAAGATTTGTAGAAAGAGCAAGACAAGTGCAGGAGGAAGCAAGAGAAGTGATGAAAGAAGCAACAGAGGTGCAGAAAGAAGCCAGAGAAGTGATGAAAGAGACAAGAGAGTTGCTGAAAGAAACAACAGAGGTGTAGAAAAAGTCAAGAGAGATGCAGAAAGAGGCAAAAGAGGTGCAGAAAGAGGCAAGGTCGGTGTATAAACAGTCAAGAGGGGTGCAGAAAGAGGCAAGAAGGGTGCAGAAAGAGGCAAGAGGGGTGCAGAAAGAAGCAGGAGAGGTACAGAAAGAACCAAGAGAAGTACAGAAAGAAGCAATAGAGTTGCAGAAAGAGGCAAGAGAGGTGCAGAAAGTGGGAAGAAGGGTGCCGAAAGAGGCAAAGGGGTACAGAAAGAAAAAGAGAGGTACAGAGAGAGTTAAGAGAAGTGATGAAAGAGACAAGAGAGTTGCAGCAATTAACAAGTGATGTGCAGAAAGAGGCAAGTGAAGTGCAAAAATAGGCAAGAGAGGTGTAGAAAGAGGCAAGAGAAGTTATGTAAGAAGCAAGAGAAATGCTGAAAGAAGTAACAGAGGTGCAGAAAGAGGCAAGAGAAGCACATAAACAGGCAAGAGAAGTGAAGAAAAAGGTAAAACAAGTGCAGAAAGAAGCAAGAGAAGTGATGAAAGAGACAAGAGAGTTGCTGAAAGAAACAACAGCGATGCAGAAAAAAGGCAAGAGAGATGCAGAAAGAGGCAAGAGAGGTGCACAAAGAGGCAAGTGAAGTGTATAAACGGTCAAGAAGGGTGCAGAAAGAAGCAAATGAGATGCAAAGCAGGAGAAGAACAGAAGGTAGTGACAGAGTAGCAGAAAGAGGTGAGAGGTGCAGAAAGAGGGAACAGGGGTGCAGACAGAGGCAAGAGGGGTGTAGAAAGAAACAAGAAGTACATAAAAAAGCAAGAGAAGTACAGAAAGAAGCAACAGAGGTACAGAAGGAGTGAAGAGGGATTTAGAAAAAGGGAAGAAAGGTGCATGAAGAGGCAAGAAGGGTACAGAAAGAAGAAGAGAGGTGCAGAAAGAGGCAAGAAAAGTGACGAAAGAGACAAGAGGGCTGCAGAAAGAATCAAGTGAGGTGCAGAAAGAGTCAAGAAAAGTGCAAAAAGAGGCATGAGAGGTGTAGAAAGAGGCAAGAGAAGTTATGTAAGAAGCAAGAGAAGTGCTGAAAGATGCAACAGAGGTGCAGAAAGAGGCAATAGAAGTATATAAATAGGCAAGAGAGATGTAGAAAAAGCAAAAGGCAAGTGCAGGAGGAAGCAAGAAAAGTAATGAAAGATGCAACAGAGGTGCAGAAAGGATCCAAAGAAGTGATGAAAGAGAAAAGAGATTTCTGAAAGAAACAACAGAGGTGCAGAAAAAAGTCAAGAGAGTTGCAGAAAGAGGCAAGAGAGGTACAGAAAGAAGCAAGAGAGGTGCAGATAGAAGCAAGAGAAATACATAAAAAACAAGAGAGTTGCAGAAAGAGGCAAGAGAGGTGCAGAAAGAGGGGTACAGAAAGAGGCAAGAGGGGTGTATAAACGGTCAAAAGGGGTGCAGAAAGAGGCAAGAAGGGTGCAGAAAGAGGCAAGAGGGGTAAAAAGAAGCAAGAGAGGTGCAGAAACAAGCAAGAGAAGTACAGAAAGAAACAAGAGAGTTGCAGGAAGAGGCAAGAGAGGTGCAGAAAGAGGGGTATAGAAAGAGGCAAGAGGGGTGCAGAACGAAGCAAGAACTACAGAAAGAAGTAAGAAACGTACAGAAAAAAAGCAACAGCACTGCAGAACGAGGCAAGAGAGGTGCAGAAGAAGGGAAGAAGGGTACAGAAAGAGGCGAGAGGGTGCAGAAAGAAGAAGAGAGGTGCAGAGAGAGGCAAGAGAAGTGATGGAAGAGACAAGAGAGTCACAGATAGAAGCAAGTGAGGTACAGAAAGAGTCAATAGAAGTGCAAATAGAGGCAAGGGATGTGTGGAAAGAAGCAAGAGAAGTTATGTAAGAAGTAAGAGAAGTGCTGTAAGAAGCAACAGAGGTGCAGAAAGAGGCAAGAGAAGTGCTTAATGAGGCAAGAGAGATATAGAAAGAGGCAAGACAAGTGCAGAAAGAAGCAAGAGAAGTGATGAAAGAGGCATGAGAATTCCTGAAAGAAACAACAGAGGTGCAGAAAAAAGGCAAGAGAGGTGCAGAAAGAGGAAAGAGGGGTGCAGAGAGAGGCAAGAGGGATGCAGAAAGAAGCAAGATAAATGCAGAAAGAACCAAAGGTGCAGAAAGGGAAAAGGGGTGCAGAAAAAGGAAAGAAAAGCACAGAAAGAAGCAGCGGAGTTACAGAAAGAAACAAGAAAAGAACAGAAAGAAGCAACAGAGTTGCAGAACGAGGCAAGAGAGGTGCCAAAAGAGGGAACAGGGGTGCAGACAGAGGCAAGAGGGGTGTAGAAAGAATCAAGAAGTACAGAAAGAAGCAAGAGAAGTACAGAAAGAAGCAACTGAGGTGCAGGAGGGAAGAGGGGTACAGAAAGAGGGGAGAAAAGTGCATAAAGAGGCAAGAGGGGTACGGAAAAGAGAAGAGAGGTGCAGAAAGAGGCAAGCGAAGTGATGAAAGAGACAAAAGAGAGTTGCAGAAAGAAGCAAGTGAGGTGCAGACAGATACAAGATAAGTGCAAAAAAAGGCAAGTGAGGTGTGGAAAGAGGCAAGAGAAGTTATGTAAGAAGCAAGAGAAGTGCTAACAGAAGCAACAGAGGTGCAAAGAGAGGCAACAGAAGCAGATAAACAGGCCTAAGATTTGTAGAAAGAGCAAGACAAGTGCAGGAGGAAGCAAGAGAAGTGATGAAAGAAGCAACAGAGGTGCAGAAAGAAGCCAGAGAAGTGATGAAAGAGACAAGAGAGTTGCGGAAAGAAACAACAGAGGTGTAGAAAAAGTCAAGAGAGATGCAGAAAGAGGCAAAAGAGGTGCAGAAAGAGGCAAGGTCGGTGTATAAACAGTCAAGAGGGGTGCAGAAAGAGGCAAGAAGGGTGCAGAAAGAGGCAAGAGGGGTGCAGAAAGAAGCAGGAGAGGTGCAGAAAGAACCAAGAGAAGTACAGAAAGAAGCAATAGAGTTGCAGAAAGAGGCAAGAGAGGTGCAGAAAGTGGGAAGAAGAGTGCAGAAAGAGGCAAGAGGGGTGTAGAAAGAAGCAGGTGGTACAGAAAGAAGCAAGAGAAGCACAGAAAAAAGCAACAGAGGTGCACAAGGAGTCAAGAGGGGTGCAGAAAAAGGGAAGAAGGGTGCAGAAAGAGGCAAAGGGGTACATAAAGAAAAAGAGAGGTACAGAGAGAGGCAAGAGAAGTGATGAAAGAGACAAGAGAGTTGCAGTGATGTGCAGAAAGAGGCAAGAGAAGTGAAAAAGGAGGCAAGAGAGGTGTAGAAAGAGGCAAGAGAAGTTATGTAAGAAGCAAGAGAAATGCTGAAAGAAGCAACAGAGGTGCAGAAAGAGGCAAGAGAAGCACATAAACAGGTAAGAGAAGTGTAGAAAAAGGTAAGACAAGTGAACAGGGGTGCAGACAGAGGCAAGAGGGGTGTAGAAAGAAACAAGAAGTACAGAAAAAAGCAAGAGAAGTACAGAAAGAAGCAACAGAGGTACAGAAGGAGTGAAGAGGGGTTTAAAAAAAGGGAAGGAAGGTGCATAAAGAGGCAAGAGGGGTACAGAAAGGAGAAGAGAGGTGCAGAAAGAGGGAAGAAAAGTGATGAAAGAAACAAGAGAAGTGCTGAAAGAAGCAACAGAGGTGCAGAAAGAGGCCATAGAAGTATATAAACAGGCAAGAGAGATGTAGAAAAAGCAAAAGGCAAGTGCAGGAGGAAGCAAGAAAAGTAATGAAAGATGCAACAGAGGTGCAGAAAGAAGCCAAAGAAGTGATGAAAGAGAAAAGAGAGTTGCTGAAAGAAACAACAGAGGTGCAGAAAAAAGTCAAGAGAGTTGCAGAAAGAGGCAAGAGAGGTGCAGAAAGAAACAAGAGAGGTGCAGAAAGAAGCAAGAGAAATACAGAAAAAAACAAGAGAGTTGAAGAGAGGCAAGAGAGGTGCAGAAAGAGGGGTACAGAAAGAGGCAAGAGGGGTGTATAAACGGTCAAAAGGGGTGCAGAAAGAGACAAGAAGGGTGCAGAAAGAGGCAAGAGTGGTAGAAAGAAGCAAGAGAGGTGCAGAAAGAAGCAAGAGAAGTACAGAAAGAAACAAGAGTGTTGCAGGAAGAGGCAAGAGAGGTGCAGAAAGAGGGGTGCAGAAAGAGGCAAGAGGGGTGCAGAAAGAAGCAAGAAGTACAGAAAGAAGTAAGAAAAGTACAGAAAAAAGCAACAGCGGTGCAGAAGGAGGCAAGAGGGGTGCAGAAGAAGGGAAGAAGGGTACAGAAAGAGGCGAGAGGGTGCAGAAAGAAGACCCTGGGCATCCCTTGTTTGTGATATTTTGCTATAAAAACCCCATGTAACCATCATTCGGAGTGCTTCCTCCTTGAGTATCTCTATGAGGCCCCATTCATGAATGCTAATAAATGATCTTTGGTTTGTACTTCACTCCTGTGTCAATTCCTCCTTACTTATTTAGAACCCGTGGACCAAGGGTGACCTTGCACCAGTGGGTTTATGAAAAATCTGCTTCCACAAATTGGTGCCCAACGTAGGGCCCCCATCTAAGGCCTGCAGTTGGACCGGGGAAGGAGATCGTGTCAGTAAGACAAACTTCATTGAGGAGCGCACCACCTGAAGAGACTGATTCTCGTGTGTAAGGTGATTTTCCAGCCCTCCAACCCTGATCTTCCCGGCGGCTGCTAACCTCGGCTGGGGCCCTCGAACAGTCATTCTTTTGGATGAGGGATGATGAACAGGAGGGAGTTGAAGACTACGAATAAGGTAAACTTGTATTGATCCGGTTCTTTTGGTTATTTGGAATTTGTTTGGCATTTGTTTGGAATTTGTTTGGAACTTGCTATTTTTATGGATTAACATTTTTTCTTACAGGTAACACGAGAATATTTTTTCTCTCTCTCTGTTTATAAGTTTTTATATCGTATAACATGCCTGTTATTAGCACGCTTTGGAAGTTTTGTTGTTGCGATAAGCAGAGCAATTTGGAAGCAAGTTAGCCGGCGCCACCAGAAGGTATGCTGAATTTTGAGATGTGCATCAAATATGGTATTTGTCCCATCATGTATAATACATTGTGGAACAAATATACAAAAGGGGATCCCCAGTTGCAATGGCCATTAGAGGGAACGATGGACCCTCACAAACTTGAGTACTTAGAAAAACGATTGTTTAAAAGAAAGTTAGGTCAGCTTTGTTTGACAGTTTGCGTAGGTGGAGGAAAGAAGTGAAGAGGTGGCAGCTCAAGTCAGAGAAAGTACAAAGGAAAACAGGAAAGAAAGACAGAGTATCAGAAGTATAAGGAATTGAAGGATAAGGAAGTTCAGGAGAAAAAGGAATGTTTAGATCGAGAGCACAGATTGCTAATATCTAGGGAATATGTAGTTAGGCCAACAGTAGCAGTCCGGGTCCACCGAGAAGATGTGGATTCAGACATTGATGGATTAATAATTGAATGACCCCCACCCCCATATGTACCTTTGACACCTCTTCCCCCTGGACCACCAAATGTCGTACCCCCTGTACCTTCGGCTCCACCTCCTCTACCTGCGGTTGTCCAACTCCCTTTTTTCCAACCAGTACAACATCCTTTACCCCCTCCATCCAAAGCCACTGCGCCTGAAATGGCTGATGATGCTGTACCCCCTGTACCAGTCCTGGCCCCTTGAATTCTTTGTTCTGCTGTATCCCAGTCGCTTCAGGATGAAATAAGGCTGCTAGTACTAAATTGGTTGAGTGATCTAGAAATGGAGGTAGGAGAAATGATAGATCAAACACAGGATTTTTCTGAGGGCGAGCTTCTTTGTCACGTAAATAAACTTTCTCATGAACTTATACTCCAATGGGAGATGACTACAGGACAAAATGGTCCCGATGATGTTAGAGCCATTAATCGACAGTGTCAGGTAGGAGTCTTCCCTCTAAGTAGAGTTAACACCACCATATCAACGATAATTGGATATAGTAATTAACTTTTTTCCTCTTCGCGGATAAGACCCATGAGAGAAGCCGCACCACAGTTTGTTACAGCGAGAGAGAATGCAGATAATGATGACACTAATAGTCCCAATGCTAGAGCCCACTTTATCTAAAATTGGATATATACGCCCTGGAAAAGGACGGATGTACTTACTTTAAAGGCTTCCGTACCGGACGTATACGTAAAAACCCTAGAGGATTTTATGAGGATGTATAGGCAGCTATTGATTCTTGTGTCATGACCTTAGCTGATATTGAAATGTTTTTTGGTTTGATCCTGCCACCAGATATGTGGCGACTTACCCGGAAACAGGATCATGCTGTTGACCTAGGAGGAGACTGGGCTGCCATAATAGCAGCCGACTCGGATAGGAATCCTGGTAAGAAACCTAGTCAGCTCATACTGGATCTCCCTGGTAATATAATCACCTATATAAAAACAATGGTTCCGGCAAGAAAAATAGATTGGGCACTTCTTACTGCTTGTAAACAAAGACAGGGAGAGGCCGTTCCTGATTTCTTTACACGCTTTGGGGGAAGTATTCCACAATTTTAGTGGTCAAGATACATCTACACCCATGGTTGTGCATTTATTTGCAGATCGATTTGTGGGAAACTTACTTCCCAAGATATCTGTTCGCCTGAAGGGTTTTGAGAGTACCTGGGCTTCGGTAACCCCAATGGCTATATTATATATTGCTCAGTATTATCAGAATCAAGTAACAACTGTGCAAGATTGAAAAGAAGTGAAACTAAAAGAAGTGAAACTAAAAGATATGAAAACTAAGGTAATGATGGTTCAGGCCTATGGACCCCAAGGTCGAGGCTGTGGTCAAAACAATGGTCAGAATTATAGACAAGCACCCCCAGTAGGACCACCGCGTAGACAGACTCCACTAGGGCTGAATCAATGCCCTTATTGTATAGAAAAGGGACATTGGCGTTTCGAATGTCCTGTCTTAGCTGCTGGTGGTAGAGGAACGGGACAAGTGAATGGTGGCCAGGGAACTTCAGCTCGCCGACAGCAGCTACAACAAGCTCAGGCTCCAGGGAAAAATAGGTCAGAGAATTATTTTGATCAACAAAATAATCAATATTCCATGGAGGATTGGGAATCTGAAGAGACAGTGGGAACACACTTTGCCTAGGACAGCGTAGGACAAGGAGGACCAGTTGAGATACCTGTAGACCAGTCAGGACCCTATGTAACAGCCACCATACTTGGGTGGGATCAAAACATTTCAGTGGATACAGGGGCGACACGCAGTGCAATATCTCAAAAACTGATCCCTGGGACACCCTTGTCTGGCCAAGTAATTACATTGATAGGGTTTGATGGAACACCAACTCTAGCCCTGTGTCCCAAAAACTACCTTTGCAGGTTCAGACTTTCATCACTTCAGCCCCCTTTTTGCTTCCCCAACACGCTCCTGATAATTTGATGGGACTTGATCTTTTGAAATATTTTCATGATTCCATACATTGTTCTCCATCTGGAGTACGTGTCAATTTTGGGAAAAAAGACATTGCCTAAACAATATAATTTTTCTTTATGTCAGGATCTTGATCTGTTTCCCCATGTGTTTGGGCTACTACTGACACAGATGTAGGAAGAATGGATCTTCCTCCAGTACACATACAGGTTCGGGAAGGTGCTTCCTTGCCACAGTTCCCGCAATATAAAATATCGAAAGAAGGTGAGGATGCGTTAATATCTATCATTGACGACCTGATACATACAGGAGTCATTGATGAAGTTTCCTCTAATGTATGTAATAGCTCTATTCTTCCTATCCTCAAAAGGGGCAATGGAACACGGGACAAGGTTTAACGATTTGTAATTGACTTAAGAAAAATAAACAAAATAGTGGTTCCTCAATATCCTGTTGTCTCTGATATTACTACCCTGTTGACATTGATCCCACCTACAGCCACTGTATTTTCTGTTATCGATCTCAAGGACGCTTTTTTCTCGAATCCTATACATAAGGATAGCAGATATTTGTTCGGATTTTCACTACGGGGCTGCTCATTCAGATTTTGTAGGGCTCCACAAGGCTATACAGAAAGTCCTAGCATTTACAGTCAGGCACTTAAACGACAGTTGGATGGACTTCTTTTGCCACCTGGAGTTACACTTGTTCAATATGTTGATGACATTTTGCTTGCAGCAGACACAGTTGAGCATTGCAAAGAGGCCACTCTCTCCCTATTGCACCATCTTGCTGTTAAGGACATAAGGTCTCTAAGAATAAGTTGCAATATTGTCAGTCTGAGGTCACCTATTTGGGTCACCTCTTGTCCAAGGAAGGTCGCACTCTCACTAAAGACAGGATTCAAACTATCCTACATATTCCTATTCCAAGTACCCGAAAGGAAGTCAGGGCAATTATCAGTATTACTTCCTAATGCAGACAGTGGATCCCCAACTTTTCGCTAATCATCAAACCTTTCTTGTCCCTTATTACTAAAGACACTCCCTTTCCCCTACCATGGTCGTCTGAATGTCAAAATGCATATCTGCAGCTTCGTGCATCCCTTTGTTCTGCTCCAGTGTTAGGCACTCTAGACTACACCAAGCCTTTCATATTATATGTGCACGAGAGGGAAGGATGTGCATTATCGGTTTTGACACAACCACATGGCAGTAAACATCATCCATGTGCTTATTTTTCGGCTGTATTGGATCCAGTTGCCAGAAGACTTCCGGGCTGTCTTAGGGCGGTTGCTGCCACAGCCATTTCTATATGACAATCTGAAGGGATAGTGTTGAGTAGCAAGCTTATGGTTATGGTACTACATTCCGTGGACGCACTCCTTAACCAGACCAAAACACAACACTTAACTAGCGCAAGACTCACAGGATACGAACGTACGCACTTGGCACCCCATATCACACTCAAGAGATGTTTGACACTAAACCCAGCTACATTGTTACCTTTACCAGCTGAACAATCTCATGATTTGCATGATTGTATTTTCCTGACAGAAGAACAGACCAAGGGAAGAGTAGATCTCAAAGATACACCTTTGTTAGATTCTGAGGGAGAATTATGGGTGGATGGCTCTTGTTTGAGATTATCTGATGGTACCACCTCTGCATCCTATGCCATAACCACATTACAAACAGTGGTAGAAACAGCCCGTATTCCGCAAAAATCTGCCCAAGTGGCTGAACACATCGCGCTTTTGAGGGCTTGTGAACTCAGTCAA
Organism: Triturus cristatus; assembly: GCF_964204655.1. Classification (NCBI taxonomy): domain Eukaryota; kingdom Metazoa; phylum Chordata; class Amphibia; order Caudata; family Salamandridae; genus Triturus; species Triturus cristatus. Next base: position 1,171,757,144 of record NC_140585.1, read on the forward strand.
GGGTTATCAGTAAACATTTACACAGACAGTCAGTATGCATTTGGTGTGGCACACAACTTTGGCAAGCTTTGGAAGGAACAGGGATTCCTAACCTCCCATGGTTCTAAAATACAACACGTGTGGCCATTATGAAATGTAGTGCCCACAAGAAAATTAGAGACAGGGTGGGACAAGGAAATGCTTTCGTAGATGAAGTTGCACAGCTACTGCGAGTGCACACATAAGTAGGATGTATGTACTACGATCCCAAGCTGAAAGATGGGAAAATATGTATATGGAGATCGAGGAGATACAACAGTCAGCCACTGAACAAGAAAGGGCAGAATGGGAAAAGGAAGGAGAGTTAGATGATGAGGGATGTTGGAGGTCCAAAGATATGCTGAAATGGAAATTGCCCTATGCCTATTTACTGCCCTTTGTAACCATGGCTCATGGACCTGCTCACGTTAGTGCCAAAAACATCATCTCCCAACTAGAACAGGTCTGGGATAATCAGCACAGTCAGAAATCAGCTGAGCATTTGGTTAAAAATTGCATGTTATGTCTACATCACAATCCCGGGAAGGGAGTATCAACCTCTACTGACGGATTTTCTCCACCCCAGGTACCCTTCGAAGCACTTCAAATGGATTATATTCAATTAGAGCGCTGTAACAATCTGAAGTATGTATTAGTAGTGGTTTGTTCCTTTAGCAGGGGGTGGAGGCTTATTCAACCAAAGATAACACAGCCTTGACAACAGCTAAAATTCTGCTAAAAGAGTTTTTTCCCTGTTTTGGAATTTGTAGAGTCCTATGACCCCCACTTCACCGGTCAGATAATAGAATACCTAATGAAGGGTTTAGGGGTAAAACAGAAATTTCATGCTGCTAATTATCCCCAAGCAACGGGTCTAGTAGAGAGGTACAACGCCACATTGAAGTTGAAACTAGCGAAGGTACAAGCAACAACGGGCCTTAATTGGCCAGATGCCATGCGTTTAGCATTGTTATCTGTTTGTTTCATCCCACATAGTAGGATTGGACTATCTCCCTATGCAATAATTTTTTGCAGACCTATGAATGTATGGGGTCCTCCAAGGCCAAATGTGATAAAAGAAATACAGTACCCTGTTTTGAGTGATTACCTGAAAAACTTGACTGAAAAATTGTCTCTGATTTACCAGCAGGTGCATGAAGCTGTTCCAAACAAATCAGAGGGTCCGGCTCATGGTCTCCAACCCGGTGACTTCGTCTTGATAAAGAATTTTCAACTGCCGTTCGTGTCACCAACAGACGCAATTGGATAAACGGTGCACATTGCAAAAGGCAACTGTTCTCCAACCGTAAGGCAGAAACGATCTGAAAGACATCTTACAAACTCATAAGAATGTTTCTCCTGTGAACAAAGAAACTCTGTAGTCTGATCAAACTACGCCTTCAGTGACCAGGTACAATTTACGACAAGGAAGGGAAGGAGCAGATAGAGATACCGGAGGACCAGTTTCTATTAGTGGGCGCGGTTCGACTGTGACACGGTAGGATCGCAGAATCAGCTGAACTAGGTTAAGCGAGGGTTGTGATACGTGTTCAGTGGAGCCTGGGTCTCTCTCCGACCTGTGGTTGTATTGATACCGAGAAAGAGAAATGCAGAAATTGGGATCCGAGTTGCGAACCAAAGATAAGACTCTGTGTATGGTGACTCTGATCATATTATTGATAATATTGGCAGCAGCCATATTGACAATGGAGGAAATAATTCCGGCTCCAGACTTTTGTCCGTTACTATTCCTGTCTCCACAGAACATTATTAATTCACTCTTCCCTATCATGAAAGGAAGCATTGAATATCATATCTCAATAACACTTTCATAACAATGTTACATCATACTCATAATGCTACAAATGCTACCAACTGCTGGGTATGTGGAATGTTTCCAGCCCATCAGAAGAAGGGAGGAACGCCTCTCATTCCACTGCCATTTTCGCACAATGGCTCCTGTAGAGCCTGGTTCGCACTTTTGTGGGCCTCTGAAATTAGTAATATTGCTCCAGCTGATGTAGGAGGACTTAATGCACAATTAAATAAAGTTTGTTACCCCGATGATGAAGGTCTCCCACAAGCCAAAGGAACTGTATGGGAAATGGATGAATATTGCATAAGAAATTACTCCACAAGCTAGGTTTTCCCCAACACTCGAACGGCCAAGGGTAATGGGCCTCCTATGATCGCTGTTACCAGAGCCCGAGCAAATCTCTGTGTAAGCAGTTTTGGCAGAATCCCGGTGGGAAAAAGTGACTGTACTACAGTATTGAATATCACTGGAACAAACAATAGCAGTTTTCTATGCTCACATAACACTTACGTCATTTGTGGAAGTAAAGGTTACTATCATCTACCAATTGGATGGTCTGGAATATGCCATGTGTCCTTTTTGCTTCCCCTGTGTTCTTAGCGCCTGCATCCTATCACAAAGACCAAAAATTATTTAATGACATTTCCTTGAATCGTTTCCAAAGAACTATAAATAATGATGAAGTGGATCAAACTGACACTGCATTACAGCAATATATTGACTTTAATTTGGGACTTTTTCTTTGTTGGTGCAGCCCTGAATAGTAGAAAAATAAGACACCGGACCAGAGTGGTAGAGGCAGTGACTAATCAAACAGCGAGAGCTCCAAATTACGAGGATTGTGACTTTGCAAAATAGAATGGTGCTAGATGTAATATTAGCTGATCGTGGTGGAGCATGTCGCATTATCGGCAGTAGCTGCTGCGTGTTTAATCCTGACCACGCCCTAAAATAGCATAAAATAGCCGCAGAAATACATCAAGACCAAGGAACATGGACTTGGTCCGAATGGTTATGGGGAATTGTTTCTACTTGGGGTTGGAAATTGTTAATGGGAATAGTAATTATAGGAGTCATCTTTCTCACTTGCTGTTGCTGCATTCAATCTGCCCCTATGATATGTACAGCTTGTATAGCTACTTGTAACAATATTAAACCTTCCCCGATCAATGTTCATGAATGGAATCGAGAAATGATGATGCGATTTGAAATTGATGAACTTATGAAAATCGATATAAGATTATATACGTGTTTTTTAAAAATGGATTCAGCATAGGATAAAAAGGAAGGGCTGTTGAAATATAAAATCTGATTTCTTTTTTTTGATTGAGCTATGCATCATCCATTTTCATCCCTGCCCTCTATCCTTGACACCGCACCTGCATAAACATTGGTAAAGAATCTAGATTGGGGTATTGTAGGCTGTGTATACATGCAGAGTCAGCGTAAAAGAACTGCTGGCGTCTGCTCGGGGTTCCTAGACAATGGTAAAGCCTTAAATAAAGTTTACCCAGAAAGAGTATCTTGTTGTGCAGCCTCAGGACGTGACAATTGCGCAAGACACTAAGGCTGTCGAGTCTTACCGTTACTTCATTTGTGTGTTCTTCCCAAAGCTCTATTTACCCCTGGGCGTCCCTTGTTTGTGATCTTTTGCTATGAAAACCCATGTACCCATCATTCAGTGTGCTTCCTCCTTGAGTATCTCTATGGTGCTTGTCGGACGAGGCCCCACTCAAGAATGCTAATAAATGATCTTTGGTTTGTACTTCAATCCAGTTTCGATTCATCCTTACTTGTTTAGAACTCGTGGACGAAGGGTGACCCTGCACCAGTGGGTTTATGATAAATCCGCTTCCACATTAATTCAGAATTCAAAAAGTCAAAAAATGAAATTTGTAGTTGCTTTCTAGCCAGATATAACATTAGTAGTATTATTATTTACTGTATCCAAATGCTTTCCTATGGAGCAGTCATCTCTGCTACACTGAAAATAGAATTTAAAACATTTCCACTGTAAGGACATGTCTAACACTATTGGCTCATGTGTCCTGCTTTTAAATACCATGCACCCTGCCTTAAGGTCAGTAAGGCCTACATTAGGATAACTTATTTAAAAGTAAGGTTGGGGCTAGTCAAAAGGGACTATCTTGACAAGTTGAATGTGCCGTTTAAAACTGCAAAGCCAGGCCACATATGGTAGACCTGCAGCAATGTTTACACTGTCACTGTAGTGGATTGCACAATGGTTGTGTGAGAAAGTGGCTCTGTATATACTGTTCCCAAATAGGTACAGTGTGTACAGAGTCCTCAGTCCCCAGAGGTTTGGCAGAGGTTAAAGTTAGATATAACCTTACTCTCTAAAGTGGTAGCTTGGTCGAGCAGTAAGGCAGTATCAGAGGACAGTGTAAAGCATTTGTTCCACACACTCAGTCAGCAAATGGTCTCACACACTCAAGAACTGAACTCTAGGCCAATGGTTTATATAAAAAATATATGGCTGTTTTAATTTAGAACCAACAATGGGTATTAAAATATACTTTCTCAGAATGAGATGCTTTAGTTAAATACTTTTGTAATATGCAATTGACTTTTGTAAGCAATAGTTACAGGTTGTTGCAATAGGCAACACAATTTCAAACGCTATAATACATTGAGGTCAATGGAAGTTTTAAGTTATTTGCAATAGATTACTTTCAGGATTACTTTTCTAACTCCAGGGCTGGATTCTAGATTCAGTCCTGGGACAGTTCTTAGAAACAAGTGATTAAAGTCGACTTAGTTACTGTTTAGGCAATATTTTGCTATTTTAAAAGTTGACACTTAGAAGAAATTTCATAGAAAAACAGTCAATGATTCCCTATGGGAGAAAATTCAAGTTGCAGGTGGTATAGTATGTTCTTGTTACTTTTGTAATCCAGTACTGGGCTCCTAGGCTCAGTACTGGGACCGCTATCTAAAACAGGTAAGCAATTACGTTTTCACAGTTGGTACGATTTTTAAAGAATATTTGTAGTTTGCAAAAATCGACACAAGAAATTTCACAGAAAAACAGTCAATGATTTCCTATGGAAGAAAATTGGGTTAATGGTAAGTACGGTTGTGAGTACTTTTCAGGGTCAGTGCTGGGAACCAAGATCCAGCACTGGGATCTCTCCCAATAGCAGGTGAGTATTTTCGTTTTCGTTACTCAGTTGATTTTAGGTGAATATTTAAAGTTTTAAAAACTCCACACTTAGAAGAAGAAACCAGTCAATGTTACCCTATGGAAGAAAATTGGGTTATCTGCTTTTGGGTAAGTACTCGACTGGCAGAGTTAAGGTTCTAGGCACAGACTCAGGAGTCTCCAAGGGCCCGGTAAGTACAGTTGTTACACCCTCAGCGGCACAGGGGCAGCCGGGTGCAGAGTGAGTTAGGCCCAATGTTATCCTATTAGAGGCAGGGGGGCCTTGGTTGGTGGCTGCTGACTAGCAGGCCACGCGGCTGTGGGAGCTGGGCTCCTGGTCACTTGCTCAGGGCAAATGGGGAAGTAGGTAGGAGTAGAAGTTACACTGCCAGGGCCACTCGGGCGGCTGGGTGCAGGGTGCATTTGAGCCTTCGGGCGTTCAATGAATTTCAATGGGAAAGCTCCAAGATGAACAAAGGCTGCAAGCTCGAGGACGAAGATTCTTCAGGTGCCACCACCACTTCGAGAGGTAATTCGGGATGTTGGAGGATAGGTAGGTACCCATGAGTTGGGCAGAGGGGGCCGCAGGGTGCCGGGGTGCCTTTTGGTGTCGGGAAATCTTACCCTCTGTTGATCACGGTTGGGGGGGTACCTGGTTCTGAGGCTGCAGGCGTCGTCAGGAGCGTCGAGGTGAGTCCTTGGGTGCTGGATTCGGGGTCACAGTCACCGGGGGGACGTCCTCGGGGTCTTTGTTCACTCCTGCACAGGCCAGGCTTGGAGGGTGCAGTGTGCAGGGTTCGTAGTTCTGGGCTGATGCCAGGGGTTAGAAAATTGATTTGAGCAGAGCCACTGCTCATGGGAGTCCCAGGTGCTCGGAGTCACAAGGTAGCCAAGTCCTCCGGGGTTTGTGAGGTTGCTGGCCACAAGAGGTGCCGAGATTCAGCAGGTGCGAGGGTCGACAGGCTGATAGGGCTGGGGCCAAAGCAGTTGTTGTCTTCCTCTTCTTACCAGCTGCACGGCAGTTCTTCTTTCTTCTTGCTCTTCTTTGCTTTTTCGGAATCTGGAATCTAAGGAAGGAAGGTTGAGGGTGCCCCTAAATACTAGATTTAGGGGCGTTACAGGTAGGTAAAGGGCAGGGACCAATGGGTCCCTGCCCTGGGGTGGGTATACCCCCTAGCCTGCCACTCTCTTGTGGGAGGGGGGCAGTAGCCTAGTCCTGATTGGGCAGGGCTTCCCATCTTCAAGATGGAGAGAGCCCGGAGATGTGCTTCACCTCGCCTTCCCCACCTGAGGGGTGGGGTTGGCAGAGGCTGGCATATCCCCTGTCCTTACTTGGGGTTTCCGGCCAGGCTTCCCACCAAAGTGGGGGTCAGAACCGGTGGGTGCCAGTTGCCGAGTACAGCAAGTGGCCTGGAGAAGGTCACAAAGGCGGCATGCCTTTGAAGCTTCCCCCTGCCCATCTTGGGGGAGGAGACCTAGCACCTCGCCCAGGATGTGCATTGTTGCAGGCCCAGGAGAGCGGGGGGCTCTCCACCCAGGGGTCCAGCAACATGTCTGCTGTGTGGCAGCCTAGGCAGCCTCTCAGACCAGACGTGGATTGTAGGTTAGGTTTCAGGGGGCATCTCTAAGATGCCCTCTGTAGTGCTTTGTACATTAAATCCCACACTGGCATCAGTGCGGGTTTAATGTGCTGAGAAGTTTGATACCAAACTTCTCAGTCATCAGTGTTGCCATTATGATGCTGTGGAGTTTGCGTTTGACGAGCTCTTAGCACCATGTACTCTTAAATGGCAGCACTGCACTTACAGTGCCCAGGAATGGACCTGGGTACTGTAGGGGCACAAGGCTCATGCTCCTGTGCCCACACCACTGGCATAGGGCACCCAGCTAGAGGGGTGGCTGATATATGCCAGGGCAGTGTAGGTTGTGGGCATGGCACACAGGGATGTGTGCCATGTCGACTCTTTGTTTCGTCTTGTACCCAGACACTCAGCCTGCAAGGGCAGTGTGTTTGTGTTAGGGTACAGGGCTCTAAGGGTAGCACAATAAGTTCTGCAGCCCTTAGAGGCCTTCCCTGGGCACAAGGCCCTGGGTACCTAGGGTACCATTTACTAGGGGCTGACAAGTGGCGAGGGTTTGCCAATTTGGGGTTTTAGGTTTTAGGGAAGGAACATAGGCACTGGGCACCTGATTGGCAGGAGTCCAGGGCACACTTAGTCAAAGTACATTCAGCAATTCAGCAATAAGTGGGGGCATACCATGCAAGAAAGATGGCACTTTCTCACACAACCCTCACCCCTCCCAAACTAAAGTTGATGAGACTAACCTTGCCCTATGGAGTCTTCATTGTCTAAGTGGAAGAACCTGGAAAGTCCATCTGCGTTGGCATGGGCAGTCCCTTGTCTATGTTCCACTTCAAAGTCCATTCCCTGTAGGGAGATGGACCACCTTAGTAGTTTTGGATTTTCCCCTTTCATATGCATTAGCCATCTGAGAGGTCTGTGGTCAGTTTGAACCAGGAAGTGAGTACCAAACAAGTATGGCCTCAACTTCTTCAGGGACCAAACCACAGCAAAGGCCTCCCTCTCAATGGCACTACAACGCTGCTCTCTGGGGAGTAGCCTCCTGCTTTAAAAGCAACAGGTTGGTCTTGGCCTTCATCATTGGTCTGGGATAGGACCGCTCCTATTCCTAGCTCAGAGGCATCAGTCTGCACTATGAACTGCTTGGCATAATATGGAGCTTTTAGAATTAGTGCTGAGCACATTGCTTCCTTCTGGGTGTCAAAAGCCTTTTGGCAACAAACTGTCCAGTTAACATTCTTGGGCATTTTCTTGGAGGTGAGTTCTGTGAGGGGAGTCACAATGGACCCATATCCCTTCACAAACCTCCTGTAGTACCCAGTCAAGCCAAGGAATGCCCTGACTTGGCTCTGGGTTGTTGGAGCTACCCAGTCCAGGATGGCCTGGATCTTGGGTTGTACCTGGCCTCCACCTACAAGGTGGTCCAAGTACACCACAGTGCCCTGCCCTATCTGGCATTTGGATGCCTTGATAGTGAGGCCTGGATTTTGCAGAGCCTCTAAAGCCTTCCCAATGTCGATCAGGTGATCCTGCCAGGTGGAGCTAAAGACAGCAATATCATCAAGATAAGCTGCACTAAAGGACTCCAGCCCAGCCAGGACATGGTTCACCAACCTCTGGAAGGTGGCAGGGGCATTCTTTAACCTAAAAGGCATCACAGTAAACTGGTAATGCCCATCAGGTGTGGAGAATGCTGTTTTCACTTTTGCTCCTGGGACCATGCCAATCTGCCAGTACCCTGCAGTTAAGTCAAAGGTACTGAGGAATTTGGATGCCCCTAATTTATCGATCAGCTCATCTGCTCTTGGAATAGGGTGAGCATCTGTCTTGTTGACAGAGTTGAGCCCTCGATAGTCCACACAGAACCTCATCTCTCTCTTTCCACCCTGTTGATGAGGTTTGGGGACCAGAACCACTGGGCTAGCCCAGGGGCTCTTAGAGGGTTCAATGACCCCTAACTCCAGCATCTTGCTGACTTCAGCGTTGATGCTTTCCTTGACTTTGTCTGACTGGTGATAGATCTTGTTTTTGACAGGTGCACTGCCACCAGTGTCCACATCATGGGTACACCAGTTTGTCAGAGTAGGGGTCAGGGAAAAGAGGCTAGCATACTGTTGCAAGACTTGCTTGCAGTCAGTCTGCTGTTGGGCAGAGAGGGTGTCTGAAAAGGCCACACCATCCACTGACCCATCTTGTGGGCTGTAGGAGGAGGTCAGGGAGAGGTTCACTCTCTGCTTCATGTTCCTCATCAGTCACCATCAGCATGGTGATGTCAGCCCTGTCATTGTAGAGCTTAAGGCGGTTCACATGGATAACCCTTTTGGGTGTCCTGCTAGTGCCCAAGTCAACTAAGTAGGTGACCTCACTCTTTCTCTCTATGATAGGGTAAGGGCCACTCCATCTATCTTGGAGTGCCCTTAGTGCCACTGGCTCCAAAACCCACACCTGTTTGAGGTATTCAAGATATTACAATATGATTAGCGCAGTATATCTAATGATAGTTTACCTCGTTATGGTGTATTAAACGGTTCGAAATCCCCGATTATGTTTAGTACGACAAAAGGGCCGAGAAACCGAACCGCCTCCATCTTGGATTGCGGCTCTCTCTCTCACTTGGGAGTCACGTGGTCTTTTCCGCACACCCCCTGCTTTCCCCTTTCCTTGCATTTAATTAGGAGACAGGCTGAGTTGCTGAGAAGCAAGGTCACATCTGCTAAAAGGGAGTATCAGGCAAAATTCCTCTAGGCCTGGGACGAGAAGGGAGTCACCCTTTCGACCTTCTCTGTAAAGATAGTAACCCTTTGTATGTGTAACCGAAACTAGAAATAGGCATGAGCTCATTAGGGGCGCCAGGACTAACTGGTACTTTTCCACATATATGGTTTTGTATGCTGTACTGATAATGTATAAAAGTGTGTTACTGTCAAGGAGCCAGCAGTCTTCCTCGGCGCACCTGATGGGTGAGGATCGACAAGGCTCCTCTATATAGAGTTCTGTGGTGGCTAATAAACGTTTGAACCTTCCACGTTGCCAACTGCTCCTTCTTACCTAATATTGCGGGCCAATGGTAAGTGTGGCCCTTGGAATAATTATTTTGGACACAACAGTTGGCGACCACGAAGGGACCCCGTGAAAGGGTCTCCCCCCCCCGTATTCGGGTGGTGGGGTTGGGGGCGTCCTGACCGGTTGGCGGGAGAGGAGCCTGAGGATTTCCCCCACCCTGCACGACTTTTCGGTACGTCCCCTGCTGCTAGTTACCCTTCACCGGGGTCCTACGGGCTTAACCCAGAAACTGGATCGATTTGGTCGGGAGGAGTTGGCAGCGGAGAACGAACATTCGTATGTGGGTGCACCCGGTGAGTACTGATTTGATTTTGACGCACGCGTTGTAAACGGTGCATTATTGGTTAAGGCACGCGTTGAAGACGGTGTGCTATTTGATTGATTTGAGAGCATTCGTTGAGAACGATGCGTTTTTGATTTTGAACACGGATTGCATTTGTTTGAAGCTCGCGCTGGACAGCGGTGCATTGATTTGAAGACACGCACCGGAGGGTGGTGTCTTGCTTGATCGAGGATAGCATTACCGTGGTTTGACTCGAAGTACGTACAGGTTGTATTTGATTTGAGTAAAAACGGCGCGCCGAAGGATTACAAACGGATTGCACGTGGAAGGACCCGCGACCTAGGCTGGGTAGCCACAGGGCATACTCCTGACGGGGCAAGTCCTCGTTGGGGGCTGGTCTTAGTGGTGAGCCAGGAGGGTGGCCGGAATCCCGCGTGTAGTTTGGTGTTTGAACTGTGAACCAGAGTCGACGGACTTGGTTCTCTGATACTGATTGTACGTTGTGTATGATTCGTGTTGATTGTTGTTTGTGTATACATGTCTGAAAACTAACCAAAATGTCCTGTTTTAGTAAATTGAATTGTTTTGGCTGCTGCTGTCGAACAGGTGACTCCAGACTAGCGGAGAGCCAACCCGCCCCGCCGGAGGGCAGTCCTAGCCATTTTATGTATGTCAAACATGGGATCTCTCTGTTGTTGTTCTGCACTCTGTGGCATAAGTATACCAAGGGCAATGAGGAGTTACGATGGCCCAAAACGGGTTCGTTTGATGAGAAGAAAATTGCGTTCCTACAGGAACAGCTGTTTTCTAGGCAAAGTAGGCAGGCCATGTTTGATGCTCTAATTGCATGGCAGAAGGAGGCCAAACAACGGCGAATAAGGGAAGAAAAAGTAGCCAGAGCCAAGGCAGGACAGAATGTTACTCAGAAAGCTATGGCCTATGACCGAGAAAGAGTAGAAAAAGGATTGGATTGCATGAATCGCGAATTTCGATTAAAGGTTGATAAGAGCTATGTGACCCACCCGAATGCAGAAGATGAACTAGAGGATTTATTGGACACTAGGCCACCACCCCCTTATGTACCACAGAGGATATATCCAGAGGTATCAGGGGCCTCGGCCCCGGCTCCAAATATGTCCCTGGGGGCCTCGGCTTCGGCTCCCCCGGCCACCACTACCCCTCCCTCCCTGCCGAACCTCTCCCGGTTACCGACATCTGTGTCTGAAGTTATGGCCATACTGCCTAATTTATTGACGACAGCTGCAGCCGGGACCCCTCAGCTGTCGCTGGGGTCAATGCCTTCCCCTTCTGTTCTACCCTCCTCCTCCGCCTGTACCACGCCGGTAACAGCTGCAACTACTCCGCTACGTCCGGCCAGTCTAACTGAGGGTAGGAAGTTGTTCACTCGTTCGGCCTTGGGAACGGAAGAAAGGGAAACTATTGCTACACAAGCATCCCAGTGGATGCGACATCCCATTTATACGCTGGCCGATATTTGGAGTACTATGAGAGACTATGAACCGGTGATGCAACAGCATGCTCTGGAGCATATGGCCAACCGTCTTATTTCTGTGTGGGAACAGGTACATCAGGAAGGGAAGGCTCCGGCTATACTATATGATATTATTGATCAGGTCCATAAATCTCAGCTGACACCGGAGGAGGTGTATGGGAAGGTACAGACTTTGGTCTCTTATAGAACTCGCTTGCAGTCTACCACTCCCGCCGGATTCTCCCAGTTCCCTATGCGGGAAGTGCACCCTATCTTCCATCCCGAAGTTGCCGCAGTAGTAGATGCCCACGGCGTCGTTACCCGTCCCGGGGTAGACGCCCGGTTCCAGGAACAATGGGTCTATACCCCCTGGAAGCGGAGTGAGGTACTATCTCTAAAAAGCCAGTTGCCAGATCCTAGAAAGAACCCCACCGCATATTACAAGGAACTGACCGAGGCCGCCTCGTCAGCGGTAATGACGTTGGCAGATATTGAATTATTCTTTGCCTTATTAGTACCGGTGGACATTTGGCGCCAGGTACATGACCAGGACCATGTTACGGAATTTGGCGGGACATGGGATCAACTGAGAAACTGGGATAGAGATCGTAAACCAGGGAACAAGCCCCGACCTGAGATACTGGCCTTGCCTGAGAGAATAATAACTTATATGCATTCACTGATCCCACCCAGGAAAGTAGATTGGGACAAGCTGACGGCCTGTAAGCAAAAGAAGGACGAGAGTGTCTCTGATTTTTTCACGAGGTTTGAGGGAGTGTTCATTGACTTCAGCGGACAGGACTTGGCAACGGAAGGGGGTGTACGTTTATTTGTTAATAGATTCGTAACCAATTTGCTACCTGAGGTATCGGCTCGGTTACAGGCAGCTGAGAGTACCTGGACGACCACCACGCCCTCCACGATACTGAGCATGGCTCAGTATTATGAGCATCGGGAGAATGAGAGCAAGGATAAGACAGAAAGAAAGTCAAGAGTTGAAAACACGAGTGTTACTACAGCAAGTGGAGAGGGGTAGAGGAAGAGGACGAGGGTTGCAGAATTTCGCTCCAAGAGGGGCGGGACCGACGCAAACAGCTGGGCGAACAGATTTGGGCATAAATCAATGTGCTTTCTGTAAAGAGGAGGGGCATTGGAGAGCGCAGTGTCCGTTACTATATGAACAGAATACGGCTTCAAGGGGTCGCGGACGGGGAAGGATGAGTGGGCATCGAGGTGGACACACGAGACAAGAACAGGCAGCCCGAGGTGAGAACAGTCAGAATTATTTCGACCAAAACCAGGGTAAACAGTACTACAATGATGGACGTGTAACGGACGAAGACGCCGGGTATACTCAAGCATAGGACAGCCAAGGGCAGAGTAAGGGGCATGTGTCAATCCTGATAGATCAAGCTGGACCTTATGTCCATGCACGATTGTTGGATGCATCAGGAAAGTTTTTGGTTGACACAGGGGCTATGAACAGTTCTGTTTCACGTGCCCTGGTCCCGGGGGCCGCTCTGTCTGGCCAGACTAATGTGTCCGTGGGGTTCTCTGGAACTCCGGTGGTGAGCCCCATTTCTAAGCCACTTTCCCTTACTCTAGGACCGGTCTCGATAGAATCACCTTTCCTCCTCACCTCCCAGTGTGGGGAAAATCTCCTGGGTATGGATATATTCAAAAGATTGCATGCCCACATCTATTGCTCCCCCGATGGAGTTTATCTGACCATCCGGAATACCTCTATCCCCTCCGTTCAATGTTTTTCGAAAACGGACTCACTACCTCCTGAGCTTGCACAACTCCCAAAGGATCTTTGGGCCCTGGGGGACACTGACGTAGGATTCCTACAAATTCCCCCGGTGTCCATCACCCTGAAACAGAATGCCAAATTGCCGAGGATCCCACAGTATAAAATAGCCCCCGCAGGGGAACGCGCTTTACTGCCCATTATTTCTGACTTGATTAGAACAGGGGTGGTGGAGGAAACGGCTTCTAATGTCTGTAACAGTCCCATTCTTCCGATTCTTAAACGAGCCCCCGTACCCCAATCCCCTGATTATGCTGATACCTACCGATTTGTGATTGATTTGCGAGAGATTAACAAGATTGTGGTACCCCAATATCCGGTGGTACCAGACATTAATTCCATTTTGACCATGATTCCTCCCACTGCAACATTTTTCTCGGTGATTGATTTGAAGAATGCCTTCTTTAGTATTCCCATACATCCAGATAGCAGACATTTGTTCGGTTTCTCATTGGGGGGCCGCAGCTTTAGATTCTGTCGCGCCCCCCAGGGGTATACCGAAAGCCTTAGTATCTACAGCCAAGCCCTAAAAAGAGTATTGGATTCTTTACAATTGCCGCCAGGTAATGTCCTATTGCAGTATGTTGACGACCTCCTTGTGGCCTCTGATACAGAACAGGGTTGCCGCGATGCTACGGTTACCCTGCTACGGCATTTGGCCACTCATGGTAACAAGGTGTCGCTCTCTAAATTTCAATATTGTCGACCGGAGGTGACCTATCTCGGTCATCTCCTGTCGAAGGAGGGAAGACGGTTGACTTCTGAGCGCATCGCAACCATAACTAACATGCCTGTTCCTCGCACGCAACGTGATGTCCGCGCTTTGCTTGGTATAACCTCCTACTGTCGCCAATGGATTGCTAACTATTCTCTCTTGACTAAACCTTTCTTGTATCTAACTACGAAGGATGTGCATGAACCCTTACCTTGGACTGATGAATGCCAGACTGCCTTTTCTGCTCTGAAAACTGCTCTTTGCTCTGCTCCTGTGCTTGGCACCCCTGACTACCGGAAACCTTTTGTGCTCTACGTGCATGAGGTGGACGGTTGTTCTCTTTCAGTGTTGACACAGGACTTTGGTGGTAAGCAAAAGCCTTGTGCATATTTCTCGGCGGTTTTGGATAACGTCGCCAGAGCACTTCCCAGTTGTCTGAGGGTTGCAGCGGCAGTGGCTGTAGCAATCAGACAATCGGAAGGGCTAGTCCTGAATACGGATCTGACAGTGATGGTGCCTCATGCTGTGGACGTATTATTAAACAGGACACAGACGCAGCACTTAACTAGTGCGCGTCTTACAGGGTACGAATTGACCCTGTTTGCACCTCATATAACGATCAAACGATGTGTTAACTTGAACCCTGCCACGTTGTTGCCCCTCCCTTCAGGGGATGGTGGACAAGACATACATGATTGTATTTTTCGAACTGAAGAAGAAACCAAGGGCCGGATAGATCTAACTGACACCCCACTATCTGATGCCCAAGGAGAATTGTATGTTGATGGGTCCTGTTTTAGATTACCGGATGGTACGACAGCTGCGGCTTATGCGATCACTACCCTGCAAACGGTAGTCGAGGCAGCCAAGATACCATACCGGTCGGCCCAGGCGGCCGAATTGGTTGCATTATTCAGGGCCTGCGAGTTGGGGAAAGGCTTGAAGCTAAATGTCTACACCGATAGCCAATATGCGTTCGGTGTAGCACATAGCTTCGGGAGGTTATGGGCGGAAAGAGGATTCTTGACATCTCATGGCGAAAAGATAAAGAATGGGCCATTAGTTGACCGATTGCTGGCTGCATTAACGTTGCCTAAAACCCTGGCCATAGTGAAATGTAGTGCACACAAGGTTGTAGTGGATGATGTGGGGAGGGGAAATTCCTTTGCGGATAGGATCGCCAAGGAAACAGCCCAGTCTGACACCATTTCCATGCTTGTAGTGACAAAAATGATAGAGGCAGGGGTTTTTAACAACACCATAGACAGTGTGAAAGAGCTACAAAAGGAGGTGACCCCGGAAGAACTGACATACTGGCATGAACAGGTGGGGAGGCTTGATGAGAATGGATGTTGGACTGACTTGTCAGAGAGGTGTAGATGGTTACTACCAAACGCATTCGTAAACGCAGTAGTAACTATGGCGCACGGACCTTCACATGTAGGGGTCCAGGGCATCTGTGCCACATTGGATCCTGTCTGGTATAATGTTAATATTCATAAGACAGCTAGGAACCTGGTTCAGCATTGCATGATTTGTCTCCAGCATAATCCTGGGGTTAGCATTCCCGTCTTGGCGGGTAGTTTTGCGCCGCCCACCCTGCCTTTTGAAGTACTTCAAATGGATTACATACAGCTAGAACGAGTTAACAATCTGAAATACGTGCTGGTGGTGATCTGTACTTTTAGTAAATGGGTGGAGGCGTATCCCACAAAGGAAAATACTGCCCTGGCAACCGCGAAAGCTCTGGTAAAGGAGTTTTTCCCTCGATATGGGTTGCCAAGGGTGATTTGGAGTGACAACGGGACACATTTCAATGCTGACTTGGTTAAGCATGTATGCAAGGGTTTGTCCATTCAGCAGAAGTTTCACGCAGCCCGACATCCTCAATCAGCGGGTCTAGTTGAGAAATATAATGGGATTCTGAAATTGAAACTGGCTAAACTTCAGGACACGACAGGATTAAAATGGCCTGATCTCCTGCCCCTGGCCCTGTTGTCCGTAAGAACTACTACCCATTCCCGGAGCGGTATCTCCCCTTATGAGGTAATTTTTGGCAGACCTGCCAACGTGTGGGGAGTACCTCGGCCCAAATCCTTCAGGGACATCGACCATCCTATGTTGACTGATTATTTGTATGCTTTGACTAAAGATCTCCATTCCATTCATCAACAGATATCTGCCGTACTGCAGCCCCTGCCGGAGGGACCCGGACACAGCGTGGAACCTGGACAGTGGGTCTTGGTTCGAAACTACCAACGAAAATCGAGTTTGGATCCGCGCTGGTCCCGACCGTACCAGGTGCTCCTGGCAACGCGAACGGCGGTGAAAGTTGAGGGTAAGCAGCGCTGGATCCATATCTCCCATCTTAAGCGAGTTCCTCTCCCATTGCCAAGGGAGCAGCTTGACCAGGAGGAAGGCCTGCCAACCCAGGGCGAACCCAGCACTAGAAAACGACTTTCCCTGGACACCCGCAGAGAAGTTGACGGGTGAGGGGAGAGTGCTGTGAGCCTGAAAGACCCTTTTTGCGACCACTCAATTGCTCCAAGTGAGGCGTCTGGTCGGGAGCCCAGCTCCTCGTCTGATCCCACTGTGCCTGCTTTGTTTGTGAATCCTGAAACCCCTGGTCGGGATCGATATCACCTGCGGCCCCGGAAATAGGGAATCCCAGGTCTAGCCTTGGCGAGTGAAGTTGGAAGCCTCGGCAAAGACCTGAGGATTGGTAGAACACTGGACTGAACTCGTTGAGAGCATGGAACTTTCAGTAAAGCTCTGTTCAGAACGAAGGTAGAGACATTGGTCGGTTGGTGGGGGCCCAGGTGGAGCTTCCTTTCAACAAGGGTTGCGTCAAGTGCGACCCCAACGCGAGAAGTTTTTATTCTTTCTTTTTTTTGTTTTTCTGAACAATAGGAGTCTGCCTGTGAGGCTCTATACGGACACAGGAAAGAAGCACCCTCCGGCAGGTCGGACTGCTCGTAGCCCTCTTCCCGAGATTATATTGGACTTTTAGTGAGAAAATTTACCCTTTTGCTCGTTTTGTCCCTGAAGAAGGGCGGCCCATAGTACCTCGTGCCATTTCCTCGCATTTGCCAATGTTCTCCTCATGGAGCTTGCGTGTTAAAATGGTTTTCATTTCTATATTGATTGTATCATTTGTACTATGCTTAGGTCTGTTTATATATCTAGAGTTTCGCCATCCTGTACACACCTTGATAGTGTCTACCCCTGCTCCTAAGGAACATCATTTCCAGACTTTTGCCCCCCATAAGGAGAGACACCGACAGACATATGTACATAATGCTTTCATTGAGATGCTACACCAGACTCATAGTTCCACAAATGTTACTGATTGTTGGGTCTGTGGTCTTCTCCCGTCAGTGATGCATATGCAAGATTTGTTCATATCAATGCCCTTGTCTTATTTAGGTAGTTGCGAAGCCTGGTTCAAAATGTTATCCATGCTATATGAACACTATGCTATAGATGAACGTCGATTCTCAGAGAAGGATTATGCCTTGATCTTAGCCTATATAGAGACACACCAAGGTTTTACTCCTAATGCTGAGGGGACGGATGGTACCCTTGATCCTACCGCCTGTATGAACGTATACACTGATCATGAGAATGATACCTGGTTAAGGGATGAAGTGTTGGATTTCATGACCTTTAATTTTACTGAGTATTTCAAGTATTTCCAGGAGCGAAATGTCTCAGATGAGAAAATCATTCCGGTCCCGGTATTGAATACGTCCTCCTCCTTCTGCGTGCAGGGTACTGGACATCTATCCGTAGGTTATAGTAGATGTAATTACACTTATAAACTACAGACTTTCAGTAGTCCCCCAACACTCACCCCTCCCAATGTTTATTTTGTGTGCGGTGAAAATGCATACACTTGGCTACCCAGGGGATGGGCAGGCCGATGTTACTTATCTTTTCTTTACCCACCGGTCTACATAGCTCCTTCCGATTATCACAAATCTCATTCCTTAAATCGGCGGAGCCTAAAAGCTGAAGCCGCCAGTAATGATGCCACTGACCAGACTGACACTCCAGCCCAACACTTCGTTGATATCATAAAAGGGGCGTTGCCCATATGGGGACCCATCCTCAATAGTAAAGAAGTTAGGAGGCTATCTAGAGTAGTGGAAGGGGTGGTTAATACTACTGCAGGAATATTAACTAATATCACAGTGGAGCTCCAGGCGACCCGGCTTGTGACCCTCCAAAATCGTCTTGTCTTAGATGTTATCCTAGCTGATCGCGGAGGAGCTTGTAGAGTCATCGGCAGCTCCTGTTGTGTATATATACCTGACTCCGCCCCTTCTGTCCATTTAGCCATTCAGAAACTGCATCGGCTAGCCTCTGAAATTCACACCGAGACTGGTACTTGGTCTTTGTCCGGGTGGTTTTGGGATCTGGTGACCACCTGGGGATGGAAGTTATTCATGATTCTTTTGGGAATAGTGAGATTCATTTTCACCTGCTGCCTTTGTCTACAGTGCGGGCCTGCTTGCTGTGCATATTGTGCTGCTCAAGTTCGCCGATTCATCCCTAGGCCCGAGCCCGTTCAAACCAGAATAGATACTCAGCGGGCTCAGGAGACGCACGACTTAATGCAGATTGATGAGGGTATTTTCGAAGACTGACCTCGTTATTAGCTATGCTGCGCTAAAAGGGCCGTTCTGAGGTATTCAAGATATTACAATATGATTAGCGCAGTATATCTAATGATAGTTTACCTCGTTATGGTGTATTAAACGGTTCGAAATCCCCGATTATGTTTAGTACGACAAAAGGGCCGAGAAACCGAACCGCCTCCATCTTGGATTGCGGCTCTCTCTCTCACTTGGGAGTCACGTGGTCTTTTCCGCACACCCCCTGCTTTCCCCTTTCCTTGCATTTAATTAGGAGACAGGCTGAGTTGCTGAGAAGCAAGGTCACATCTGCTAAAAGGGAGTATCAGGCAAAATTCCTCTAGGCCTGGGACGAGAAGGGAGTCACCCTTTCGACCTTCTCTGTAAAGATAGTAACCCTTTGTATGTGTAACCAAAACTAGAAATAGGCATGAGCTCATTAGGGGCGCCAGGACTAACTGGTACTTTTCCACATATATGGTTTTGTATGCTGTACTGATAATGTATAAAAGTGTGTTACTGTCAAGGAGCCAGCAGTCTTCCTCGGCGCACCTGATGGGTGAGGATCGACGAGGCTCCTCTATATAGAGTTCTGTGGTGGCTAATAAACGTTTGAACCTTCCACGTTGCCAACTGCTCCTTCTTACCTAATATTGCGGGCCAATGGTAAGTGTGGCCCTTGGAATAATTATTATGGACACAACATGTTGCCCAGGTTGAAATTCAACCAGTGTAGCTTTTTGGTCATACCAGTGCTTCTGAAGCTCCTGGCTGGCCTCAAGGTTCTTGGATGCTTTTTCCATGTACTCAGCCATTCTGGACCTTAGGCCAAGCACATAGTCCACTATGTCTTGTTTGGGCTCTTGAAGAGGCCTCTCCCAGCCCTCTTTTACAAGACAAAGTGGTCACTTCAGGGGCTTATGTCTGACGCAGAGGGAGAGGGGAGCACATCTGGCCGACAGGAGGAAACGGTGAGCGGGGAGTAGGAGGGGAACCGTGGGGAGCACTGGACGCATGAGGCGTGGTTAGACATGGGGGAAAGCCCAAGCTGCCTCGGGAAGGTTTGAGCACTCATACACGAGTCATGGCAATGGGAGGGGCGCATCAGGAAGAAGGCTGGCAGAGGGGGGGAACACTGACATGGGTTGTGGGAGGGAGGGGGAGGGGGGGCTCCACGCCGGATGGGTGATTGTTATTTTGTACAATTGGGGGCATGGTTAAATGTAAACTCTCCGGTGGAGGGCGGAGGGCGTTGAGCAATTGAATTGTGAGGTTGCTATGCAAATAATTAAAAAAAAATGTAAAAAAAAAAAAAATACAAGACAAAGTGGTCCCCTCACAGGATGACCAAACAGAAGTTCAAAGGGTGAGAAACCTACTCCCTTCTGTGGTACTTCTCTGTAAGCGAAAAGCAGGTATGGCAACAGGACATCCCATCTACTTTTGAGTTTCTCAGGGAGACCCATGATCATGCCTTTCAATGTCTTGTTGAATCTCTCAACAAGGCCATTGGTTTGTGGATGGTAGGGTGTAGTAAATTTGTACTGCACTCCACACTCCTTCCACATGTGTGTCAGGTAAGCAGACATGAAGTTGGAACCTATGTCTGAAACCACCTCCTTAGGAAACCCTACCGTGGTGAAGACACCCAGGAGGGCCTTGGCTACTGCAGGGGCTATAGTAGTCCTAAGTGGAATTGCTTCAGGGTACCTAGTAGCATGATCCACTACCACTAGAATAAATTTGTTCCCTGAGGCTGTGGGAGGTTCAAATGGACCCACAATGTCCACTCTTACCCTTTCAAAGGGCACCCCCACCAATGGTAGTGGGATTAGGGGGGCCTTTGGGTGGCCATCTGTCTTACCACTGGCTTGACAGGTAACACAGGAGCTGACAAACTCCTTCACCTTTTGGTGCATCTGGGGCCAGTAAAAGTGACTAACTAGCCTTTCCCAAGTTTTGGATTGCCCCAGATGTCCAGCTAGGGTGATGTCATGAGCCAATGTTAGGAGGAACTCCCTAAACTTCTGTGGCACTACCACCCTCCTGGTGGTTCCAGGAGTGGGGTTTCTTGCCTCAGCATACAGTAATCCCTTTGCCCAATAAGCTCTGTGGGTACTACTGACATCTCCCTTTGCTTCTGAAACAGCTTGCTGCCTCAGGCTTTCAAGAGTGGGACAGTCTCGCTGACCCTGACACAGCTATTCCCTAGAGGGTCCACCTGGGCCTAAGAGTTCAACCTGCTAAGGGTCAAGCTCCATGGGCTCAGTTCCATCAGGGGTATCCAAATCTTCTCCTTGTGGAGAGGGGTCCTGAATGTTTTGCTGTACAGAAGCTGGTTCCCCAGTCTTCTTACCTATTCTCTTGATTGGTTGGGCCATTATTTCAGGCTTCAGATCAACCTTTTCACCCTTCCTCTTGCTCTGTGCTCTGGTTTGCACACACACCAATTCAGTGGCACATTCTCACAGGTTGCTGCAGCCCACTTTTGTATTAGTGTTACTGATTTCTTTATGAGCTTTAGGATGGCTGAGATACAGCAACTTGAGAGATCTTCACCGGAATGAGCAATATCATTTCCAGACATGACAGTTCTCAGAGAGTTATGCATGCATGAAAGCTTTTAAGGCTCTCCTCCAAATTTAATTTGTTTGTCATCTTTGGTGTTGATTAATGGGTGTAGTGAAGAATGGTAGGGCGTTGTGGTGTGACCAGTCAAGCTTGGTGTTTTCCAGGGTTAATGAGAGACATTGTTAGCTATCACCTTTGTTGTAATATTATTAGAAATAAACTAGAATAGGTTATGATTTCCATTAATTTCAAAGTGAGTGGAATTTTGTTTTCAAGTCTGGATGCTTAGCCGCAATCCAGGTCTGGGTCTTCCACTGTCCGGAGTTTCCGGAAGCCGCAATGTGCCCACACACTGGAAAATGTGGTAGGCAAGTGCCCTAGAGAAGCTGTCACCTTCTCAGAAGGAAAACGCATAAGGCATAAAAAACCTCCATTTTCAGGAATGAAGAAAACCAGGAATCAGGAATACAAAATGTTTAATTCCTCTGGAGAAAACAGTCATAATCTGCAAGTGAGGTAGTGAGGGATCATGCAAAAGAACACAGGTTTGCTGCAATGCAGCCGCCAAGAAGACGGAATACCTTATACAGTGGAAGAACAGGAATAGGAAATGAGATCTAACATCACATGACAGTTAACATAATGGTTTTGGAAACTCAGAATGAAACCAAGGAAAAAACAGCCATGGTGGAAAAGGAAAAGAGAAGAGGAAGAAAAGCTATACTGGACTAGCGGAGGGCAGAGTGGTGTTAAGAGGAAGCTGCAAACCCTCAGACAGGTAACTGCTGTTTTGAAGCTAGAAGAGTAGCAGGTAAGAGCATGAGGGAAGGCACACCAAGGTAAGTGATTCTCACAGCAAGCAGCAGCAGGCTGTTTGTGGCATTTTCTGACCACGCAAGATACCGCAGGTCTTGGACGCCCAAAAGCTGAGACGTAACATTTTGTTGATATACCAAAGGATGTTGAAGTCAGCCATGAAGACATTGGAAGAACAGTGAATTTGAATGGATATGACAAAGTCATTGAAGTGGTCAAGACATGAGGGATTTGGTCCTGATGGTAGATATTTTGGAAGTTAATGATCTTGCTCTATGTTGGCTTGAATGGTTCTGCAATCGGTTTGAAGGGGGGAAAAGTAGGAGGACCTGCCTATATGCAGTTCCACCTGCTCTTGTGTGTGATCGCTAGACCCTTTCCTTTCTTGTTAGGCTTATTTTTATGGAGTATGTCACTGCTATTTTCACAGGATGTTGAACAATGTTTTGGAAGTGGCAGGGAACCAGGTCCCAGTGATATAAAGAAGATTTAGTTTATATGTTCAATATACAACATATGTTAAAGTAAAGCACTACCGATAATTTTGATTTACTTTTGCAACTTCTGAATGATCAATTTTCTACCAATCAATCTCCGTTTAGAGTTCTACTGTGTAGTTAGGATTTTGAGATATCTTGATTAGTGGGTGATGTTATCTTCACTCTAGGGGATTAATAAAGCACCTCATTGTTAAACATTCACTCATCAAAAATGTACCATCTCTGACAGAATGATCTATGCAGACAGACATTAAAAAATATTGCTTGCAAGCATGGAATGAAAGAGGTGCATTGCAAGAAGTTACATATGTTTGTGTTCTGCTAAGTGCTACATAATCAAATTGTATGTATGTATTATCAGTGGGACGTTCCGTTATGATTAATTCTAACTTATTGTTACTATTTTCCAGAATATGTCAAGTTATTATAACCACAACATTAAACTTGGATTAATCATACTAATAATGCCTCTGAGAAAACATAACTGTGTCCCTGTTGCATTAAATATTGATGCTTGATTGCACATGTATGTCACAGAGTGCAATGCTGCATGATTTTAGGAAAATAGTGAATTCAGCAGTATGCTTATGCATCTTTATTGTCTTCTCACATTCTCTATGTGAGGAGATCCTGCCTCCTGCTCATTAGTTTAACTGAATTAACAGCTTCTGTCTCATGTTTATGCTACTTAGACTTCAGTTTAGAAACATGTGTATAAGAACCGCTCAGAATTGCATGCATGCAAGCATAACATTCTCCTCTGGCTATTTTAGCCATTACAATGAGCACTTGAAGTGCCTTATTTCCTGTGCCTTTTGCTATGTTGCATACTTGCATTAAGAGCATGTTAAACTTTTAGACTTTCCAACTGTGTTTTATTTTAACACCTCCATGTGATAATTTATGATTTTTATTCTCAACACCAAGGGCACTTGAGCGTTGGACTGTGTGTGCACATAGTGCTAGGAATGCTTACACTTTGTCGCCGCTTAGATTTTTATTTAATACTAGTTTGCTCTGAGTAGTGGAAAGGCTCTGCTATTTTATGGCACATAATTCAGTCAAACCGTCAGCATAACCTAAGCCTGTTTTTCTTAATAATGCCAATGGGAATGCATAAAGTAGAAAACGTAGAACAAAGCAGGAACTTAATAAGTAAAAAAGCCAGAGACAGTTTTGTAAATATTCACTTTAATGTTAATACAGCATGCTTGTACTTAACTAAGTTAACATAAACATGAATTAAAAGTTTCCAAACTGTCAGTGTTTTATAGATCCGAATGAAGTTCTAATTTTCCAGCATTCAATGCGTAAGAATTATTTGCAACAACAATAAATGGGATGCAATGGACATTGTGTCCTAATGCTATCTGCTGTCAAGATATCTAGAGTCTCAGTGTCTCAACTTTGGGCTGGAGGATGCATAAAATGAAGCATATGCCTTAGGCTACCTATATCAATGGCAGCTACTAAACAGAAATTACACTTTAAATTATTCTGTAATCTTAATAATAACAACATTGACCATAAGTCTAGTACACACTGCGTGTGTTTCTCGTCTCTTAATAATAATTAAGGCAGATAGTCCTTACCATGAACAGCTCTTTAAGACACAAATGAACCAGAATAACATTTTGGAAATCTGTTAGCCATCTTCAATTTTGTTGTAACTAACTTTCTTACAGAACTTTTGGACCTGATTCACACACATGTGTTTCCATATGAATTTGTGATTTGGCCCCAAGTTCATGAGTAAATGACTCCTAGTAAAGAAGTAAGACACAGCTATTCACAGAAGCACGCTTTGTGAACATAGATCTGTGCTCAGTTGAGCTCACACAGCCAAAAAAGTTCCTCATATAGGGACAAATAAAAGCCACTTACTTTATTAGCTAGTCAAGGCATTGTTTGTGCTGTTTTACTAAATACAAAATTGTGGACCTAAGGTGAAACTTAAATAATATATAGTATCTATTTAAATATCACATTTAGGTTTCTTAAAAATTAAACGTGTCATTTATTACTTGGCATTTACGGTATTTTAAGATTTATTTCAACAAGTACAAATAACTGTTATTATGTTTTGCAGTTTTATACAAATCCTGAAAGTAAAAGCTATGGATATAATAACAGTCACATTAAGGAAAATAAGTAAACAACAGGACCGAATCAGAAGGAACCAGTTCCTTTAGAGAACAAGTTAAGTCTCTTTAAACCACACACTTATCAAAAGCAGCAAAAATTAGAAAAAGGGAGCCTGCTGATAAAATAGTTCAAGAAGAAGAGGCAAACGACATGACTGTATTTAGTTTCACTGAGAAAACCAGATTGAATTGGGAATTCCAATGGGAAGATCAATCCACGCGCACCAAAGGTCTTTTGTGGTCAGCAGGATGAGTGTGCTCTCAACCCTCAGGCTGCAGCTCAGTCCCTCATGATCACATGATCAAATTATGAAACTAAGTCTGGAGAAACAGACATTTCCACTACAACCTGTTACTGAAATACAATAGTTTTTGTGATAAACAAAGTATTTTGATTAAGTAATCTGCAGCTTGATATTCAATTACAGTTTAAAATGTTCCATCTATCCGTTGCTATATAAACAATAGGAAAGGATTCTACCATGAGCATGACCATATGCACAAGCTTTTCATACACTGACATTTTTTGGAAGCTCCCATATCAGTAATTGTTAGCTATCACTTTCTATTGCACATGAACTCATGATCACAGTGTCTCTTTAATGAATGAGAGTTCTAATCAATCCTTGTTGTGTTATTATAGGCTTACAGAAAAACATTTGGCTCACTGTTCAATGTGCAAGGCTGTTATTTTCTTTAGTTCCGAATTACCCATTTTGTTCTCAAACACTTTATCTCAGTGTCTTCAAATACACCTGTAACTATACATAAGTGTTTTTCAAGAATTGATTCTCATTTAGGTATTTTGAAATTTAAAGTTATGCTAAGATTTTAATGTTAGACTTGAAAGAGGTGTTAGTTTCTAAAATGCCCTGCATGCCACTGTTCTTGTTAATTTCTAAAAGGCCCGGCATGTCACTGCTCTCAAATTATGAAATTCCAATATGCGTGGCCCTGTCATATGCATAATTTTGCCTTTTCTTGTTTTCACATTCAATCAAAATACACAATTTAGTGAATGTAATCAATTTACAGATAGAAGACACTGGGATGGTGTTTATTCATTTGAGGTAAATCATAAGCTCCTGTTTAATAATTTCTTCCCCCAAGAGTCTTGTTTTTATACTCCTGTTAATAGTGAACACGTTTTTAGCTCTGGTTATTGTTGTTTACTCAAATATCTATGGTTTTGTTGCTTTGATCATTGATCTTTCTACTGTTTGTAATGTGTTCTATTGAAGCCACAGTTTCTCTCCACCTTCATTGTCCAAAATATTATGGTGTTTTCTTCGATGATGATTAAGATTACTTTTCCATGGAAAGCTTCTCTCACAATCTGTACATTTATATGGCTTATCTCCAGAATGTATTCTTAGATGCCCTTCTAGAATATCTTTTCTGCTGAAGCTTTTGTTGCAAAGAGTACATATATGTGGTCTTTCACCTGTATGCGTTCTATAATGATTGAGGAGTTGAGTATTTGTAAAGAAGGATTTCTCACAAGCCGTACAAGAATAGCCTGTCATGCCTGAATGTATTCTCCTATGTCTAATGAGTTGTGTTTTTAGGCAGTAGCTCTTGTCACACTGGGTACATGAGTATGGTGTATGTTTGGGTGGTGTACTCTGAAAAGCATTTGGAAAATGTAAGCTTATGAGACTGTTCTCAGATTCATTGCACGTAGGTAACATTCTTACTTTGGCCCTTATTGGATCTATACATAAATCTGTTTTACTCAAACTACTTTCAAATTGAGGTGTTTTCCCTCCTCTCCTTCTTTGGAAACTTTGTGATCGCGGTTGTCTGGTAGGCTGTCGTCCTTTGTAAGAGACGTTAATCACCTCCGCATGTTTTTCTTCTAAAGACGCCAAATAGGCTGATGTTGTTTTGTTACTTTGTATGGGATCTGCAACTTCCTTCTGAATGACCAGGCTTCCATCACCTGTTGGATTTAAATGAGAGTCCTGCATCAGCTTTGTATATACAAAGACATGTAAGAAAATATACTATCTTACATTAAATAAGTCAAGTACCAATGTGGGAAAAGGTATTAAAGTTACATTAGCAGGAAGAGAATCGACTTGAAAAGAAGCCCAATTTTCTTACATGATGTCACAGTAGTGCAAATCTGATTTTCACCGTAGTTTTACAAATAAGCTTTGAATAGTCTGGAAAAGGGCACGGTATTTCACACACATAGTATATATAGAACCCGAAAGGTAAAGTGCTTACTAAGGGTGCAATAAATACCTCCTATTCTGAGTTTTCGATTGGAACATAGGAAAGTGTATACAGAATCAATGTTTACTACAACACATTTGTAAGCACCTTAATTTGTAAATGGAATAAAATGCATACCCAATCTTCAGGGCCTTTGCCTTCAGACTTACATTAACTATTTTCATGAAAGATATGCAAACAAGTTTTATCTCCCTGTTTATCATTAGAATGTCGAAATGGGGGTCCAAGTTGGATCATTTCCTTCTCAACACAACGATCCAAGCCGTTTTCACTACAAATGTGAATAACATTTCTCTAATCTGAGTTTTACAGAACAAGTGGAAATATAAACCAGTGTGCCAAGTTAGGCAGGCATTTTTGAGTGCTTAAAGTAGTACTGCAGAAGTACGCTTCTACATACTCATACATGCCTTTCTGAATCAACCCCAATAAGTTTATTTACATTTGTATTATGACTTTCAACAAAGTAGCCAGTCTCTCAGCTGGTGAAACTTTGTACATGATTGGACTAAATGCGTGAAAAAAGTGATACAAATTTAAACCTAGAAAGCTATACGTTTCTGGATAATGACCAACCTCCCTATTTGTGAAAGGGGTCTTAACAAAATGTCTTGAAAATATATTCAAAATATAAATAGAGTATAACTTTAAACAAACTACTTCTATTTTGTGAATATTTACCACTTTTGCACTTTTAATGAAAGATGATTTATTTTTCAGTTTTCTGAGCTACATGCCTTATCCAAAAGCCTGGACCAGATGCCATACTCATATGCATTTTTCATTAAATAATCACTTTACTGCTATATGATTCACCATAATTGATAACACAAAAACAGTAGGTCTCTGAAAAGTATCTGGGACACTATGCTTTAGTGAACCCTCCAACAGAAGATATTAGTCAGAGGTAGTAAAGACATGTAGCACTCATAATGAAGGTACTTGTAGTAAATCCTATTTCATCCAACATTCTCACATTTCTGTAACAGTAAAGAAATTCTGCATATGGCTACAGTCACACAAATAATGAGGTATGGTGCTGCAGCCATAAGAAGCATACTTTATAACACCATTTTATATCAAATTACATAGGTGACATGCATGTGAACACTCAACTAATTGTGAATGCAGTGACAGATGCATAGTAACAGCATATGTTTAAAAAAAGTGGACAATCTGAGAAACCTTGGTATGGTGCCATCTGCAGCAAGCCTAACTACTGAGGATATTAAATAACTGAACTATGTCGGATTTATGTTGGGGTTCCACCTTCTCATGAGTCAATCTTCATTCCTATGCTAGGAAGTGGGTTGGGAACAAATTCATAGGTGATGTATATCCAGTATGAGACCATTTGTTATGTTAGGGGACTTGTAATTAGTCCGTGTCAAACTAGCCAAATACAGAACTGTTGAGAAAACGTTGAATAGAAAGGTGTCACTGATGAGTGTGAAACAGATGTCCTTCCCCAAGTGGTAGCCACAGAATGAGGAGCTGCTCATTTATTAAATATGGTTCACGTGAAAACACACACACACACACATATTTTGCTTCTGTGGAAACATAAACTTTGGCTGTTAAGTCTTATGAACTAGTAAAAAACAAGCTATGTGACAAAAGTTCGCATCATTGCAACATCACTACTACTTTTGTCTTTGACTGCTGTTTTTATTCCTGAGTAGCTCCTCTGATAAGTACTCATGTTCTCCTTGCTTATGAAGCCCAAATGGTTTTTATTATGACTGTCCATAGATTGTTTCAGAACATAGTTTGGTATAGCCTGGAAGTAGCAGGGAATCTGATGTTGGAACTTGATTATACTCGCCGTTGATTTGCTTTTATGATCTAACTCATTTAGGAAGTGCACATCTTTGACACTACAGTAGCCCATGACAAGATACCCTGGTGCAAGGTAAATTTAAAAAGATTGTATATAGATACTGGTATTAGTTTAGGAAGTTGTTTTTTGTTTGCTCATACATACCAATTACAATTCACTTATACCCTATATTCTTCCAGTGCTCCAGGTGTGGATATCCCCCTTAGTTAGTACCCAGCCCCAGAAGAAGTTGTTATTTCTATGGCCTTATTTATTAAAGGATGAAAGGATTACCCTGTATTATAATGACACTCTTCTCCACGTCCCTTAAGAGTTTCTTACTTCCCCCAAGATCCACAAGACTCTAAATTTACACAATTCTTTATCGAAGTTAATTAACAAAAAAGTCATGAATTGTGAATGATATGTAGGCAGTCACATGCTACAGTACTGTCTTTTAAGGCAAAAGGATTAATGCAGTAAATCTATTGATAATAAATAATTAACTATATTGTGTATTGTGTTTGATTAATAAAAATCATTATAGAATTTGAGTTCTATTTTTTCCTATAGTCTGATTCATCCTAAGAATGCATATGATTAAAAAAAATATTAATTTCCACCTTAAAAATCCAGAATTCATTATAACCTCAAACGTATTACAGAGATTAGGACCAATCATGTGTTGCTGAGCTATAAGCACCTCTTTAGCTTTCCTCAATGCAGAAATGGGTGTTTAGTATTGGCTCATGACTATTTTATCTTAAGCGAACATATACTACAGAGTGAATGTTTACATATTAAAACACTTTAAAAGCAAAAAATACATTGCATTGACGGTAAGTACAAATAATTGAGCTGTTCATTTCATGCAGACATAAAACCCTAATTTAGGGGCTCAATACAATGTCGGAAAGCCGCCGACCGACAATCGGATTACCCTAAACTGAACTGAATCGGAACCCATCCGCCCCAGTCGGTTGGAATCCAATCCCACTGACCGATTACGAAGCTCACGGTCGGAAGGGGAACTGTTCTGTCATTCCGAATCGGTCCCGAGCAGCAATCAGAGAATTCAATCGAAGGCAATCCGTACAGCTCTACGGACAGCGTTTCCGACCGACCAATTACGATGTCGGATTCTGACAGCCTTTCCGACTTGGTATATCTGACACAAAAAGGCTGTCAGAAACTGACTTTGGGGGCCCCTAGTTGGCCCCCCTTCATCCTGAGTCCTCCGGTTTGGAGTCGAGGGGGGTACCCAAGGGACCCCCTGTAAAACCATGCACAGGATGGCAGGCACAATGGAGTGCCCACGACAGGGTGCAATGTTTTCAACAGACACCCATTTTCACCAAAAGAGCCAGTGTTGTTGGTCGGAAAACAGGCTCCAATAGAAGTCAATGGGGGTCCTTCTGAACAGTGTTTGGAAGCATCGTAATCAGTCGGTGGAACCGTGAGTCGGTCGGATCCCGGCCCGACATCATAATGAGGCTCTTAGTGTTCTTCGTAAGTTCCCAGGACCTGAGAATCCAAATACTCGAGCCAACCTTGAACCCTACTGACCACTAACAAGAGCCTGGGAACATAATCGCTAATCTTATTCACTTTTTACCAAAACCTTAATCACTTTATACATTACTGGGTTCATCCAGTTTGATTATTAATGTTTTAGGCAATCTGCAGAATGCTGATTCCTTTTACATGCATCCGATTACTTGAATGCTTTATCTAAACATTTAAAGAAACAGCTAACGAGCTGGCAACCAGTGCACTGTAAGGGTGACATTATACAATTTGTAACTGTACGAGCACCCAATATGACAAATCAGGAACCGCAAAAAATCTCAACAAAGGCTCAGTTCAGTATGTATAGCTAAATAAAGATGAAGGAGGACAACATTTCTTAATAATAGCCACAGCCTCTGCAACATTTACAAATCTTTTTGGTAATCATACTCAATTCATATTTGACAACAGCGAGTGGAACTAAAAAAAGTCTAAGCCTTATGAACTTAGATCTTACTAGATATTTCAAGTTCATTCTCATGTACGGCTGAGAAACAGGTTTACGTGTAGGTTGGTAGTAGGAGTGGAATATGTGAGAGATTTTCTTAGTTTCTCTATGTTTTTGTCAAAAGAGGCCCATGGTGCAATTTTCGTACCCAGGAGGTTAAAGGGATTGTACTGCAAATTGTGCTGCCAAGCATCCATCAGCCCCTTCAAATTTAGAATTCTGTACAGATTACTGATGCCACTGTGAATATGGATGTATTGATATTTACTTAGCTCACTCCATGTCAAGTTTTTTAAGGGCCCTGCTATTGAGTTTTTAACCCTAGGCAGTATTTGAGGAACTGCAAATGAACTAATGTGGCAAGATTGGTCAGGCCAAATTAGTGTCTAAATTGACAAGTACCTTTGCCGTTACACATACCCTTGGCCATTTAGGGTGGGACATCAAAGACACAAAAGGTGATGGGAGGATGCTTGCAGTACCTCTAACCACTGGCAATTGGTGACAATTACCTGTGAACACCTGTGAAATTTGTCAGTGGCCAGCTATACTGCTTGTTCATTGACTAATCTCCCACTCAGTGAACAAGCTTAACAGTGACCAACTGGCCTTTAAATTACATATATAGGAGTTAGACATCAGAACTTCGTTGATGGTGACTCCGTCGTCCTGGGGCCTCAACATGGTGAGAAACACAGCCAAAACAGATAAGATCTGAAGGTCATTATGGGGCGCTCCTTGTGTGTTTTGTGCATATTTAAGTAGAAGCTCTCCCACTGTGTTGAACGGAATATGTCTTTTTACCTCTTTGTTTTTCCTTTTATTTCAGTTTTTCTCTTTTAGGGTGCCAGGGGCCACTAAGGCACCTAGTGTGCGTACCCCAAGTTGTGGGACCACTCTGGGAGCCCACCTCCGGCTGTCCCTGCTGGCTCCCCGAGCGGCCAGCACTCGGATGTGCTGCTGCAGGAGCAGGCATCAGTCTTCTGGCCTGCCCGCTTCTGTGGGCAGGCGCGTCATTGGTGGCTGGCCTTCCCCCTCCCCAGAGACACAGGCAAGGGGAGCGGGGTGGGTCGGTCATGCGGGGGAGTGTGGATGCACGCCTCCCTTCTCTCTTCACATGGGGACTCATGGATAGTGCTCTGGGCCCCCTCCCACCTTTGCGGGGAGCGCAACGGCATTCCTTCGCTATCTTAAGCTTCTTGGGGCCCAAAGGTGGGGTCCTGGGCCCCCTTCCCGCACTTGCGGGGAAAGCGTGATGGCGCTTCCACACATTGCATATAGCTGTGTCTGAACTGGGGTGGCGAAGTGAGCTAAAGAATGATGATGGATTCAACCCAGATCTTTGACTGGGGGCGAGTGTCTAAAAAGTTTCAGCATTCCGTCCATCATCTCCTTCTGTCTGATTTGTTCCCCCTAAGTTGGCAGGGTATGCCCAGACGTGGGTCCCTTGCTCACTTTGCCACTGGATTCAAGCTAGCCTGGCTGATGACGGCTGTTAGCCCGAAACCGGTCCCAGGATGCTTGTTTCTGGTCCAGAGAAAACATGGCTTGGCAGTTCGGGTTGGACTGTTCCTATGAGGCACAGTGTCAAGACTGATTTGCATATAGCTGTGTCTGAACTGGAGTGGCGAAGTGAGCTAAAGAATGATGATGGATTCAACCCAGATCTTTGACTGGGGGTGAGTGTCTGAAAAGTTCATCACTCCTTCCATCATCTCCTTCTGTTTGCTTTGTTCGCCCAAAGTTGGCAGGGTATGCCCAGACGTGGGTCCCTTGCTCACTTTGCCACTGGATTCAAGCTAGCCTGGCTGATGACGGCTGTTAGCCCGAAACCGGTCCCAGGATGCTTGTTTCTGGTCCAGAGAAGACATGGCTTGGCAGTTCGGGTTGGACTGTTCCCATGAGGCAAAGGGTCAAGACTGATTTGCATATAGCTGGGTCTGAACTGGGGTAGCGAAGTGAGCTAAAGAATGATGATGGATTCATCCCAGATCTTTGACTGGGGTGAGTGTCTGAAAAATGTCAGCACTCCGTCCATCATCTCCTTCTATTTGCTTCCACACATTGTCATTCTTCTGGGGGCAGCCTCTGGGCCCAAACCCAACCAGGATGCAAAACTAGTTACGGCGGTGGAGCCCCACGAGCTTCGTCGCTGATGAAGGGAAAATAGGTCAAAGGTTGCCAAAACGTAGAAAGGACGTATCTCGGGCCCTGTATGGCTGATGTGAAAGGTCTTGGTCTCCTTTTGCTCCTGTTGGCGAGCCGTAGCCACCTGGAGCACTTTTGGCAGGTCTCCTGGTCTCAAAGGGGACAAACATTGCAGGGAGCTTGTTTCACCAGCTCCCTGCACTAGCCTTTCACTTTATTTTTTATCTGGGCTTCTTTCCTGTCTTGCGCAGATGCCCAGTCTTTTACCCTCAGGGGGTGCAAGGGGACCAGCTTCCCTGTTTCTGGGGAATGCCCCACTGGGCCTGGAACCAATCTGAGTCAGAGTCCTTAGGCTAGATGGCATTTAGAGGGGTTCTCGTTCCAATTGTCCATGGCTGCTGCCTCCAGTTCCAGTGTTCAGCAGAGAACCACATTCAAGAGAGCTCTAATGCATGTCCAGGGCCTTGTAAGTGGGGGCGGAGTGTCAAGCAGAGATGCACCTCTGGTCTATCCTGTGGTGCCACATCACCTCCCGCCCCTGTCTCAACCTCCCTGCACGATCTTTTAGGATATTTCAAAATGGCATTATCCAGCAGACACTTGCCACACCTTCTCTGGGGATTTCAGACCCACCCCTCGCTGACATCACTGCCAGGGCCTTCCCCACCAATACTTTAAAGAAGCCCCATTCCTGGTTTGGCTCCAGATATCTGGGCTCCCCCTTTGTTTAGAGAGCTTAAGCAGGCCTTCTTCTTGGCACAGGGTGACAGCTGGCTGATTGATGCACCCCTTTCCTTTTCAGGAGCTGACTAAGAACTGTTAATTTCTCCCTTTGTGGGAAGATGTCTTTGTTCCTGCAGCTGGAGAGGAAAGTAATTAACCCAGCCCAGCAGGGGGGACAAAAGGCCTGCGCTCTGATGCGGAGTTGAGCCAGAGAAACATGACATTCCTGGATGACCTATAAGCTGTACAAATATGTCTTTGGACTTTGTAGGATTGTTCTTTTCACACAGGTTACACTGAACTTCAGTATGAGTCTAGTGTCTGTTGAACAAGGGAAGGGGAGCTGCACTCTAAGGCAGCCTTCCCCATAAATGTATAATGGAAGGCCACTGCAGACAAGACAGTAAATCACACTGACTTTCCCTATATGTATACACCAACATCATAAGACCTACGCAAGGTTAATAACTAACCCTGCAGTGTCCCCTCTGCGCAGTTCCTGGTCTGTGCACAACAGGAGTCTCCCACGCACAGCCCTCTCACATGTGGGCATGCGTGTGCACATGCGTTCACGTGTAACTACCAGGTGCCTCTTACCCTTGGTGCTTTGCAGCGGACTTGTCTTAAAAGGCAGACACTGGTGGTAAACATGTGCAGTTGATTTACCATAAGTTTACTGTGGCTGAGTCACAGGTTATGAGGCTCCACCACGGTAAAAGGCCTAAAACCAGGTGATCAAAAAGCAAAAAAATCTGGGCGGATTTGATGGGCAGAGCCCATTTCCTTACAGTAAAGCTTTAATAACTGCATGTATATGTGCTCCTAACACCTCAAAAATAGATTTCCTGGAATAAATGGGTACTCAAATGTCTTTATCTCTGTATCTTACTTCACTGTGAGGGAAGAGGTAACTTGAATAGCGTAACTAGTGCTACTGTAGGCAGAGTGTTCCCTCCTCTGCCAAGGCCACAAGTTGAAATGACATCTGCATGATTTTGACATTGGCTATGAAATGGGACTCACACACCAGTGGATATTGATCCTCCCACTAAACAGAGACTACTCCAATCACAAGTAAATGACCTCTACTCCAGATCAGACATGTTCATTCACAACATACACTTGCAGATCCAATTCATGATGTTAGAATATCTGGGTAAAACACTCTACGATCACTGCTTCTTCTCCTACATTGTATACCAACATGATGACTCCAGATGGTCTCTTTTTAAAAAAACAGAGCATTCCATGACTGGCTAAAACAACATTACCTTACAAAAACATTAGGCTCTACAGGCAATTTGCTAATTTAATGGAAGACATTTAAAGCATACGTAAGGGGAATACGCATGAGAAGCTCAAATGGGGTTAGGAAGATTCTTGAAAGTAAAATTATAAAAAAGAAAAATATGATGAAGGAACTTGAGACTAAAGGATTGAAAAATCCTGAAGCCTGACAATCAAATCTTATCACATATAGGTTACAAGTATTTAATTACAAAGATATAGCAAAACAGCATAGTGCAGGTGACAGGACATGCTTTTAGCATGGGTCATAAAAGCAGCGACACCAAATATGCTCACAGTAAAAATAACTAACTCTGAGGAGCTGTACTGTACTCTCAAACTAAAATAAATATAATGCCAAAAGAAAATCACCAACACTTGTATGCTATCAATCCCCAAGGCTACCACGAAAAAACCCATGTTGGTGGCACTATCGAAAACATAAAAGGGATCCACTAGAATTGACTTTGTATAGTCCTTTATCTCTATTTAACTTACACTGTAATCCGCTGGGCAGCATCCTATCAAACAGGTTAACACTAGTCATAGCAGAACTCTGACATCTTGACCAGTAAACCTTGACGACAAGCACAACACTTCTAGGGGGCTCGCTGGACTTCAGAGCACAGGCTCCACCTCACTTCCTGCTCTTGTCAGAGGAGGTGCTTGTCAGCTCTTAGCGCTACTTGAGCGAGTGGACTCTCTACACCACTGGACACGTTCTGGGGGCTCGCTGAACTTCAAGAGCCCAGACTCCACCTCACCTTATGCCCTTGTCAGAGGTTGGCCTGTCAACTCCTTGCTATATTTGAGCATGTTGGACTCCCTGCAGCATGGTGAGGACTGTGCCAAGAGTGGGTTCGTCTGTGCCCGTGCGAGCGCTGCACGAGGATGGGCCGGGCCACCCTCTCTTTGCCTGGTAACCAAACTTTGGTCACCCATTTCTTATGTAGGCATTCACACTTTATTAACCTCTGATTATGGGTAAAAGGAAAATCATAGTATCTAAAAGAGGTCCACATGCCCACTGAACTGGGTATTATTGAGGAGAGAATTCTGACTGCCCAAAGGTTTTCCCAGGGTTTAATCTCAGAGGGCACTCCTAGGGTCGCCAGAAAATCGAGAGGCTTTCAATTTAGAAAAGAACTGAAGCTGATCGCTCTAAAGGGCTTGTAAATGAGGTTCTTAATTTCAACCATGCTGAGGAAAATGGCTGCGTCTCTGATTCTGCCTAGTTTGAGGGTATTGAAACTGCTGAGGGAGTCACATCAGCTCCAAACTACCCTCCACTGAAAATGAAAGGAAATAAAGTACAATCTATGCACAGGAAAAAATTGGAGTGAACCCAGTAAGCTCTGGTATCAGTAGTGCAAACTTGACAAACATAGCACTGGCCGCAGATTTAGAGGTTTTACATGACGCAATTGTAGGTCTTCAAAGTGTCCTGGTGAATACAACTGAGAGTCTTTTCTCAATTTTTATCTCACTATGGCGAACACTCATAACATTGGAGGACAAACTTACATATAATGTCCCACCTACTCAAGCTGGAATTCAGAATCCTTATCAAGCCACTTCTATTGAGTTGTCTCACCCCACTACTTGTAGTTGTCCCTCTCTAACCATATCTATCTCTGTGAATGCTCATGTAGCAGGTCTTAACACAACTATGTCAATACATAGGCCTGTAGGTGAATCTAGAGTAGGATTAAATCATCAATAGACCTTTTTAACGGCCAGGTCATTTAATACTAATCATAATAAATTGCGAGTTTATTTCTAACTCCGCCAGCATGCATTCTTGAGGCTGAGCCTCCACTGGGCCCAGGGCAAAGGGAAGATGGGTGAAATCTAAAGAATAAGGTGTCACATTAACTAAGGGATGATGCAAGATGGTCTGAGGATCTCTCAAATTACATTCTAACTGTCAGAAGTGTGGACTGGGTCAGGGTGGAGCCAAAAGAAATTGAGGGTGAATGTATGGTTCTGAATTTAAAAAAAATAATGGTGGTAAACCAGATTTTAAAGTGCTTATCCATTGTGCCTCCCATCCAAGAAGTATCTTGGCCATCCTTTGTGGTTTTTCCATAGACTCGGCCATGGAAGCTCTTCGTCACACCTCAGACAGACCTTCTATGAAAAGAAATAACCCCCCTCCAAGTTTCAGTATTGACACAGTCAACCATTTTGGTCCCATTAGCATCCTGGAGGAAAACGAATGAGCTTGCTCGAATGAGGAACAGGCTCAGAGACTGAAAAATGCATCACAGACACCACAGTAGGCCGTCCTCTGCAGAACCTAAGGGTCATTGCCTTGGGGGCTTAAAACTGATAACATGGAGAATGTTAGGGGCTCATTCAAAATTTGAAAATGTTGTTTGAATATCTTTTGTGTGCAGATTTGGTATAATTAGCTTTCTCAAAATGTCACTATTGACTGTTACCATGCCTTTTTCAATCCAGAAAGACTGTCCACCTCAGGCAGGGCCAAAGGGGGTCTAGCTGTCTTTGTCTCTTCATGACTCTTCAAAGGCAAGGCGACACCCTGCACTAGTTTCCAATGCTTTCATTTATTATGATTGTCAACTGAAGGGTTGTTTGATTTATTTTTGATTAACTTTTAGAACAATGCCTTTGATTCTAGCATTATTTGTGTGGTAGTTTCCTTGAATGAGGCTCTCTCCCTTTTCTTTCTGCATTCTGTGTGTTAATTATATGGGTCGGCAACTTTAACATCTCTGTTGCAAATACAGTATCCAACTGGTTTGCGGCTTAACTAATATAGAAGTTGAGAACTTAAAACACTTTAAGCAACCACTTTAAGCATCCACTGTATGGTGAGGAGCTGAACAAACTGTTGACAAGTATAATCTTGATTTTGCATGTGACTTTCCTGCTGAACCCTGATTTCCAATGTTTACGGGAATGGAACTGAACAAAGTAGGACAATTGACATTATCCTATTTCCTACGGATTTTCTTCCACTACGCCCAGATTGTGAAGTAGTCTTTGATGCACAGTCTGCGCATCTTTGCTTTGCAAGGCTTGGCGTCGTTGGCCGTTGATTACGGTGAACCTGCAATACTTTGCATCACTTCGCGTCAGTTCCCCTGATCAGTGTGGCGAGGCTTGGTGGGGCTTTGCTTCGCTTTGTGTGGTTTCCGATGAAGCAGGCAGCTGTGCGGCGAGGCTTTGCACTGCTTCACGTTGCTTTGCATCAGTTCCAATGGGGCCCACAGCTAGGCTGGCAGAGCACATTTATCCCCACTTCCAAGGGCTCAGGACTGGGGAGGCACCAATTGGGGGTCAGGACTCACAGTGGCAGAGTCGAGATCCAGGGTTCAGATGAATGGAGCATCTTCTGTTCATCAAGGTCTGATTAGGAGGCCAACCAACTAGCCCTTGGAGTCACTCTAGTGGTCCTGGGTTCAAGATGCAGATCCACACCTTGTCACTCAGGCAGCAAAATAATATCCCTTTTTGCAGCGAAGCAGCATAGCAGTCTTTCGGAGATTTACACAGGTCCAGAGGTGTACTAAAGAATGGGAGAAGTTCTTAGAGAGGTGTCTGAAATTTCCTGACTGGGCCCTAGGTTCTTTAGGGGCACATAAAACTAGCATGAAACCCTTTGTGAGTGCGCTGATGCAGTGTCATTGTGATGTGCAAGTATGGTTGGTGACAGCTCCGCCCCCTATCAAGTCAAAGATGGCCCGTCCTGCCAACACCTATCCTTTGTTTCACTGTCTAGAAGCAATACACAAAGACCAGCTTCCAGCTACACCTAGTCAAATGACCCAGGCTGCAGGCACCAAATGGTTAAGACAAGACAATGGCAACTTTCTAAAAGTGGCCTTTTCAGAATTGTGACTTAAAATCTGACTTCACCATTAAAGAGAGTTTTATATTACAATTGTTTAGACACCAAACTCAATATTCCTACTTGCTCCGAATTGAAAGTTATCACTTCTTAATTGTAATAAGGTAACCCAAAGTTATCCTAACAGATAGGTAGGTCTACCAGCAGTGAAAAACTACCAGGATATGTAAAAGTTAAAAGTGCCTGTCCATCCTTTTAAATACACTGCACCCTGTATTCTGGGCTGTGTAGTCCTACCCTGGGGGTGACTCATATGTATTAAAAAGGAAGGCTTAGGCGTGACAAAGGGTTTATTTTCACAGATCAAAATGGCAGTTTAAAACTGCAAACACAGAATGCAATGGCAGGCCTGTCACATGTTTAAAAAGGCTACTTAAGTGGCACGCACAATATGTGCTGCAGACCCACTAGAGGCATTTAATTTACAGGCCATGAGTACATGTGTACCACTTTACTAGGGTCTTACAAGAAAGTTGAATGTAGGCCAGTTTTACTATGTTTAGAGGAGAGAGCACAACTACTTTAGCACTGCTTAGCACTCCTAAGACTTACAAAAATTGGTTTAGATAACAGGTTTAAAGCAAATGGTTTATGGGTGACCTTGCAGAAAGGTGCCAAGTTCACCAGTGCCAGTGATCACAACCTCATTGTTTTAAACTTGGGCTTATTTTTGGGGTCTGGAATGGAAAGTTGTGAGCCCAGTCACCTTGACTATATTCAAAATAGTGGTGTTGGCATTAAATAGGAGAAAATCAGTCTGTGTAATTTCACTAGAGAATTGATAATAAATAACAGGGGCATTTCCACCTATTTGTTATCTGAGATTGAGGAGCCAAGTACATTTCTTGGGAGATCTTCTTAATTATGCTCCAACATTTCCAAGAGGCTGTTAATTAATAAATTTCTAAGTAAAATCCAGCCCTGCCGATGGTTTAACACTGCTTGTTTCACTGTGCACAAAGTGTTAATGTTAGTTTTAAAATCACAATCAAGGAAAAATTAAGATTTTAGGCTGGTTAGGACACATACAAAATGTTTGCAGAAGAAAGAGATACAGACAAAAGCGTGGGAAGACAGTAAAGGCTTTGGAAAGTGGTAAATTGCCCTTAAATTTCCTCATCCTTGCCTGACCCTCAATTGTGCTGTTTTATCTCAGGGGAAGTGTGGGTGCAGCATTTTGCAAGTATTTTTGTAGAAGGAAGTATTCCTGATATACATGAGGATATTTGCCAACTAGAAGTGGCTATTTCCTTAGAAACCCTGTTCTCAACAGATTAAACAACTTGCACCTAACTATTGGAGGTAGATGCAATGTGATAAAAATGCTCTTTTTCCCCAAAGTTTTTGTATTTTTTTTAGGACATTCTGTTTAGAGTTTACGCCACAACTGTTCAAAGCCATAGATAACATGTTCTATTGATTTATATGGGGATGTAGAAGACCTCGTAGGGCACTTCGATACATCTCTCTCTCGAAAGATAGAGGCGGCCTCGCCCTGACTAATCTTAAAGTGTATTGGTGGGCTACGATCCTGAAATATTGTAATGTGTTATTGACTCCAAATGGGAATAATAGGTCAAATAGGGATATACCAACACCACAAGAACTTATTCTGGGCGATGAAGCTAGTGGGTATCTATGGCGACATACATATAACTGCTACTTTAAAAGAGTACGCTTCAAAACCCTGGCAGGCATACATATAGCCTGGAATAATTGGTGCAAACGCCTGGGAATTGGAAGGTTTTCTTACTACACCATTCTATCCAAAAATAATAATCTCCCGGAGATAGTTAATGACGCGTGTATGAATAAATGGCTAAATGCAGGGATCACTCAATTTGGCTGCTTCTACTCTTTGACGGGGTTTAAATCATTCGAAGATCTAAGAAATGAGTATACGTTAGATCATAGAGACTTATTTAAATTCCTCCAAGTCAGAGATTTTTTAATAAAGAAAGGGGGCGGGCAATCTAAATTTCAGAGAATTCAGACCATTGAAATAATAAATAAAAATAAAGCAGCAAAGATCGGCAAAATCTACGATAGCTTGGTCACCACACTCCCTGATGACATGAATACATTTGTTGTAAAATGGCAGGACAAACTGGGGGCGATGGTAGAGTCACGTCTGAGATCTTATGAACTATCTCAATCTACATTAATGTCTGCTAGACTACAAGCCCAATACTATAAAACGTTTTTTCAACTATATTACACACCAAATAGGATAGCCAAATGGGGATCTGGTAAAGGTACCGAATGCCCGCGGTGTGCTCTGCAAGAGGCCGACATTGTACATATATTTGCAACATGTGATGCATTACAAGTTCTGATTAGGGACATCTCTGGCTTTTTATCCGAAATTTTTAATGTAAGAATTGAAATCACAACGGGAGAAATAATGTTAGGTATAGATGGAAATATTCGACCAAATAATATGCATGGGTTGATACTTATATCTATGGCAGTACTTAGAATATGTGTGGCCTCGGCATGGCTGGATCCAAACCCACCTGCATTCCAACAATGGCGGGCGCAACTACTGGCTTCTTACAGCCTAGAGATAGCTATCTATAGAAGGAAGGGGCGGAACAAAATGAAAAAGGGGCTGAAAACCTGGGATCCCCTGTGGCAGTGGATGCAAAGCCTAGAGCCGCGAGACTAGAGCCTAATTGTACAATTATAAAATGTAATAGGAAAGGCTTTGACTATACTATGGCGAAATGTCTTGCGTAAAGCGAACCTTTGATGTGCTATAACATACCTATTTGATTTTCAAAGTATAATGTAATGCTAATGATATTATAAATATACCTGATTTCATGTAAATATTGAGGAAGACAATACCTGGGGGTGGGGGGAAGGGAGTGAAAATATGTATATGAAAAATGCAACAATAAAGATTATTATTTTTTTAAAGTTAGATTAAAATATATATATATATATATATATATAGGAAAAACAAGCCTAAAGGGGATTCCTTTGAAGTCTACTTAACATCAATAAATATAAATAGCGTCTACTTCAGGAGATTTGCTATTGCTGTTACCTATTGATGAAATACCTTTAATTAACGTCAATAGACTTCACATATTAGTTTGGCCTAGTCGTCCTAAATGTTTGCCTTGAGAAAGCAGAGGACCTTGTTGGCTGTTGCAATTAACCAAAAGCAAGAATTTATCAAAAAAAGAATTTGGGCTGCATCATCAACAGAAGTGGAAGTTAATAAGAGAGCACTTAATGAATAAAAAATACCTTGGAAGTACATGAGAAACAGAGATAATAGTAATCAGTAAATGGTCATGAAAATAGTTGTGTGGAAGAATTACAATTGTGACCTCTAAATTTTCATGAGATGGTCTTAAAAAGTCCGTAGACTGAAATATTTGATCATATGTAAAAATAATGAGTTGTCAATTGTCCTTATACCTGCAATCTTATATGAACTTTTTGGATCTACAATAAAAATACTTTTTGAGAAAAAAAAAGCAACCCTGTTCATCAAATTGAAGTTAGAAAGGCACTCATTAATAGCCCCTCGTGGAAACCATGGGGGCCTGATGGAGTGCTCACAGATACTTTTATGTCAAACTTAGTTCTTCGGGTTCCCATTATTACAAATATTTTGTGGGCTGCCGTTTCTGGATACTTGTACGAGTCCTGTAAGGAGACTACTGCACCAATTTGAAAACAAGCATTGGCATAGCCAATAGGTCTCGCCTTTGGGACCTTATAAGTGCTTAGTCATGCAACAGTTGATGTTGTTGCACCAAGGATATTGTGCTGCATAACTAAACACTTATAAGGTCCCAAAGGCGAGACCTATTGGCTATGGTAATGCTTGTTTTTTTTTTACAGGACAAGCAGTGCTATCAGGCTCCGGCTGCCACTTAGTCCACCGCATCCCACGTAGACGCTGCAGCCATCTTTGAATGGTTTTAAAGCCAATTCAAAAGCGTTCGCCAGTGTATGTGAATCCCTATCTCAACTGGGAGACTGTTCTCCTGCTTCCCAATTCTATTAAATACAAATTATATAAAACGAAAATCCCTTTCTGAGCTGCACGGCTAGTCCTATCCACGTTTCACGCGCAGATTTGAAATACTGATGGTTTGGGATTCCCAGAATTCAACTGGTTGGGTCCTGACTAAGGGGAGCATAGCTATGATAATTTAATTGACTGCACAAGAAACGCAGCATTTCACTTAGAACAAAGCACACACAAAAGAACAAACGTCAAACATCAGTGCTTTTATTCGGATTGGTGAAAAAGCTTCAAATGAGTATCTGAGATAAGTGTGCGTCAGAAGACGCGT
Organism: Triturus cristatus; assembly: GCF_964204655.1. NCBI lineage: Eukaryota > Metazoa > Chordata > Amphibia > Caudata > Salamandridae > Triturus > Triturus cristatus. Next base: position 1,171,800,186 of record NC_140585.1, read on the forward strand.
TTACGTCCGAATGGTGTGACCAGGACACCGGGGGCGACCCAGAGTAGGCAGGGATGAGATCTGTAGATGGGCGCGCCTTGCTGTATAGTGGCCACAAGAACTCCACTACTCCCCCTAGACTCGGTGCGGTGACAGAGGCATGGGCCTTTCGGTACCCAGGCTCTCTGCGTAGATTTCCCTCACTGCCCCCACTCATTCCAGCAGAATCAACGACTGCCCCAATGGTGCCCCGGGTGAAGCATGCCGCTCTGCTTTGGCCAGCCAGAGCATGACGCTATGCGCTGACGCACCAGAGGAAGGACTCCTACCTTCACCAGGCAGCGCCAGGGAGCTCAGAAAAGAGGTCACCGTTTCCGGTTCATAAGCCTCTGGAATACCACCCTGCCTGGGCCACACGCCCACGGGAGTACATAGCAGCGCCTGGGCATCAAAGCCCAGGAGGCCGTCCAGTAGTGGACTAAAGCAGGGCGGACTAGCGCGGCCTGCGCGGGTGATAATCCCAGCCGCAAAGGAAAATGTTTTCCTCAGGTGGCCTGAGACCGTGCATTAACGGGACCGGCATCCAGGCAAGGGATGTTTGCGTGAACGGTCCCTCAAGAGGGGAAGCCTCCGAAGGTCGTCCTGCCCTGGCCGTAGATCTTAACAAAAAAAACAAGAACGGCGCAAAATGCATACTTCCACGAAATGCTAATTAATGTTTCTTGGGAAGACTCCAGGATTGGAGGCTGCATGTGGATGTCTGGCTAAATTTAGACCAGGGAGCCCACGAACCCAACAGTCTGGAAACAATCATCGCATCAGATGAAGGACTTAAGAAAAGCTTCAAACAGGCCTTAACGGGCCGCAGCTTCAAATAATTACTCGCCTTGGAAACGCTTCGATTGACGTTAAAACATCCCCGTTTTAAACTTCTACCCAATCAAGATTATATATGATGACGGAGAAATCCAGAAACACGTGTCTAGGGATACGCTATGAAAATCATGGAATTGAGCCAAGTGAAATTTCGAACTTTGTCCTGTGTCAAGAATAATGAACTACACTGACCAAGATGCTTAGAGGTAATGACGCCGAGACGTGAAGTCAGCGTGCTCCCACCACCTTCCCACAATTTAAAAGGCTCCCTTGAGCCGCCTTGAGCTGACGAGCTCGGGAGTGCCTGCATGCCCTGAGTGGAATTGTGCCTGAGAAAATTAAGCGGCAGCACGTCCAGCAACCTACAAACTTTTTCCCTACTGATGACGGAGAAATCCAGAAACACGTGTCTAGGGATACGCTATGAAAATCATGGAATTGAGCCAAGTGAAATTTCGAACTTTGTCCTGTGTCAAGAATAATGAACTACACTGACCAAGATGCTTAGAGGTAATGACGCCGAGACGTGAAGTCAGCGTGCTCCCACCACCTTCCCACAATTTAAAAGGCTCCCTTGAGCCGCCTTGAGCTGACGAGCTCGGGAGTGCCTGCATGCCCTGAGTGGAATTGTGCCTGAGAAAATTAAGCGGCAGCACGTCCAGCAACCTACGAACTTTTTCCCTACTGATGACGGAGAAATCCAGAAACACGTGTCTAGGGATACGCTATGAAAATCATGGAATTGAGCCAAGTGAAATTTCGAACTTTGTCCTGTGTCAAGAATAATGAACTACACTGACCAAGATGCTTAGAAGTAATGACGCCGAGACGTGAAGTCAGCGTGCTCCCACCACCTTCCCACAATTTAAAAGGCTCCCTTGAGCCGCCTTGAGCTGACGAGCTCGGGAGTGCCTGCATGCCCTGAGTGGAATTGTGCCTGAGAAAATTAAGCGGCAGCACGTCCAGCAACCTACGAACTTTTTCCCTACTGATGACGGAGAAATCCAGAAACACGTGTCTAGGGATACGCTATGAAAATCATGGAATTGAGCCAAGTGAAATTTCGAACTTTGTCCTGTGTCAAGAATAATGAACTACACTGACCAAGATGCTTAGAGGTAATGACGCCGAGACATGAAGTCAGCGTGCTCCCACCACCTTCCCACAATTTAAAAGGCTCCCTTGAGCCGCCTTGAGCTGACGAGCTCGGGAGTGCCTGCATGCCCTGAGTGGAATTGTGCCTGAGAAAATTAAGCGGCAGCACGTCCAGCAACCTACGAACTTTTTCCCTACTGATGACGGAGAAATCCAGAAACACGTGTCTAGGGATACGCTATGAAAATCATGGAATTGAGCCAAGTGAAATTTCGAACTTTGTCCTGTGTCAAGAATAATGAACTACACTGACCAAGATGCTTAGAGGTAATGACGCCGAGACGTGAAGTCAGCATGCTCCCACCACCTTTCCACAATTTAAAAGGCTCCCTTGAGTCGTCTTGAGCTGACGAGCTCGGGAGTGCCTGCATGCCCTGAGTGGAATTGTGCCTGAGAAAATTAAGCGGCAGCACGTCCAGCAACCTACGAACTTTTTCCCTACTGATGACGGAGAAATCCAGAAACACGTGTCTAGGGATACGCTATGAAAATCATGGAATTGAGCCAAGTGAAATTTCGAACTTTGTCCTGTGTCAAGAATAATGAACTACACTGACCAAGATGCTTAGAGGTAATGACGCCGAGACGTGAAGTCAGCGTGCTCCCACCACCTTCCCAAGATTATATATGAAGTTGACATTAATTGTAGCAGTTGGCAGCTGCTACTGGATGCACATGACCCTGGGTAAACAAACTTTTTTTTAAATTAACTTAAATTAATTCTGTGTTGAGTTGGAGAACTGGGCCCCGGAGGCAGAGCAGCACCTTTCCCCCACCAGCAGCTCAAGTCAAAACACATCTGTGAAAAGTTTTCGGGTGGTTGGAGGTCCCAAGGAAATCTATGAGAGGGAGAGACAGCAAGAGAGATTGCAAGAGAGAGCAAGTGTTCACAAAGGAGAGAACCAGAAACAGAGCACAGGAGAGAGAGAGATAGATATAGATATAGAGGTGTAGAGGTAGAGAGGTGTAGAGGTAGAGAGGTGTAGAGGTAGAGAGGTAGAGAGAGGTAGAGAGGTAGAGGGGTAGATGTAGATAGGTAGAGAGAGGTAGAGGTAGAGAGAGGTAGCAAGAGAGAGAGAGAGGTGGAGAGGCAGAGAGAGAGGTACAGATGGATAAAGAGGCATAGAGAGGTAGAGAGAGAGGTAGACAGAGGTGGAGAGGTAGAGGTAGAGCGAGAGGTAGAGGTAGAGCGAGAGGTAGAGAGAGAGGTAGAGGGAGAGAGGTAGAGAGAGAGGTAGTGAGGCAGAGAGAGAGGTAGAGAGAGGTACAGAGAGATTTACAGAGAAGTAGAGAGGTACAGTGAGGTAGAGAGAGAGGTAGAGCGAGAGGTAGAGAGGTAGAGGGAGAGAGAGGTAGAGGGAGAGAGAGGTAGAGGGAGAGAGCGGTAGAGAGAGAGAGGCAGAGAGAGAGAGAGGCAGAGAGAGAGAGAGGCAGAGAGAGAGAGAGGTAGCGAGAGAGAGGTAGCGAGAGAGAGGTAGCGAGAGAGAGGTAGCAAGGTAGAGAGAGAGGTAGAGAGAGAGGTAGAGAGAGATAGAGAGAGAGAGGTAGAGAGAGAGGTAGAGAGAGCAGTAGAGAGAGAGAGGTAGAGAGAGAGGTAGAGAGGGAGGTAGAGAGGTAGAGAGAGAGAGAGAGAGGTAGAGAGATGTAGAGAGATGTAGAGAGGTAGAAAGAGAGAGGTAGAGAGAGGTAGAGGTAGATAGAGAGGTAGAGAGGTAGAGGGGTAGAGAGGTAGAGAGAGAGAGGTAGAGAGAGAGGGAGAGAGAGAGGGAGAGAGGTAGAGAGAGAAAGGTAGCGGGAGAGAGAGGTAGAACGGGCGAGAGAACAGAGAGAGAGGTAGAGAGGTAAAGAGCGGTAGAGAGAGTTAGAGAGGTAGAGAGAAGTAGAGAGGTAGAGAGAGAGAGGTGAGAGAGAAGAGAAGAGGCAGCTAAGGTAAAGAGCAGGAGAGACGGAAAGAAGGGGGAAGGGGGAAGGAAAGCATGGGAGAAGGAAGGCAGGTTAAGATGAGGACGGGCGTGTGACAGGAGGAAATAAACCAAGTGGGAGGGGTGGGAGGAGTGCGACCCAGAGCACACACAGCGTTTCCCTTGTGGGAGAAAGCAAGGGCACTATCTGGTTGAAAGTTAATTACAAACACATGGTTTCAAAGCTCGCTCCCGCAAGGGAATCGCTAAAAGTGCACGCGTTGCCATTGAAAGCAATGCAAAGCGTGCACGTTTTTGGCCTCAAAACGAATCATTTACAAGAGGTCTCCTCCTATGCAGCTCATGCGCGCAGCGTAGGCGAGACCTAAAAAGGGTATAAAATGAAACCTAAATGTTATAGACAAATCTCCATATTGGATTCAATCACCAAAGGTACGGCTAAAGCGATTTTAGCTAGATTATAGAATTACGTGGTGGAAAGTGGCATTCTATCTGAAATCTAATGTGGTTTTCATCAAGGAATGAGCACAGTTGAGCAGGGTTCGAATTTGGAGAGCTTATCACTTTCCCATCTTATAACAACAGCTACTCACATCAAAGGTCACATACTTGGCCCCTTGATCACCAATAACCCTAAATTCTCAATACTCCCCCATGCCCCAGTACCGTGGTCTGACTACTATTTAATTTTGTTTGTATTAGAGAAGGGGGAGGGAGCTACGACTAGCCTCCATCCCATGAAGATTGTCCCCCCCTCCCCAAGCGAGAAACTGGGCTAAGCTTAATGTAGAAACCTGGGTCGATTCCCTGTTGCCCTCTGGCTTTAGCTCTTACAGTAGCATTGAGAAAGTATATACTAACTGGGAAAGGTGGATTCATCAGTGTTTGGAGAAATCGGCTCACAAAATGAACCCTAAACCAATTAACGTCATCAAAAAGGCACCTTGGTTTAACTCTCAGCTAGCAGCATTAAAGAAAGGGTGTAAAAATCTGGAAAGGGAATGGAGAAAGACCTATGATCCCCAACTTAATGCTAAATATAAGGCAGCGATCAGAACCTATCATACCCAAATGAGAGATATACCGGCAGGGTTCTTTATCGACATGATATCACAGGCTCAGAACTCTTCCAAAGAGCTGTTTAAAGTGGTGAAATACCGGACCACAATTATATAAAACGCCCCTCAGCAGCAACCCTCAAAGGAAAAATGCAAGGCACTGGCCACCTTTTTTCACAAGAAGGTGACTGATATTTCTAGCTCCTTCCATGTTGAACCGAACACCTCCAGAGGCCATGCAATAGATCACGTGGTGGGGGTGACCCCTGCATTGACGCATTTTCCCGAACTGGATAAGGAGATGGCACAATCTCTCATGAAGGAAATCCAATCAGGCTCCCCTCTGGATCCCGTCCCTCCACCAATCCTTGTAAAGGCCATTGAGGCCCTTCTGTCATCTATTGTTGTCATGTCAAACCTCTCTCTACAGTCAGGCACAGTCCCCACACTATGGTAGCAGGCAATATTAAAACCAGTGCTAAAAAAAAATCAGTCTGGATGCTGCCCTGCCAGAGAACTTCCGACCAATACCACTTCTCTCATCTATTGGTAAAATTGTGGAGAAACATGTTAACAGAATACTGCCACAATTCCTGGAAGATCATCTTCGGTTGCACCCTACACAGATGGGGTTCCGTCCCCAGCACAGCACAGAATCAGCCCTGTCACTGGTGTCCGAAGAACTAAAAATGACCCTGGAAGGAGGAGCAGCTGCAATACTGCTCCTAGACCTAAGCGCAGCCTTCGATACTGTCGACAATGGCTTGCTGGCTAACAGACTCTGGGAAATCGTCATTCAAGGAAATGCCTTGAACTGTTTGGGGTCCTTCCTGGAGGTGAGGTCTTTCTGGGTTATGGAAGGCAGCCTCTTCTCTGATAGTAAGCCACACGTGCGGGGTGCCACAGGGCTCATCGCTTAGCCCCACGTTGTTTAATGTCTATTTGCGGCCGCTGGCGAACATAATTCAAGGAAATGGCATCTCAGTAAACTCATACGCTGATGACACCCAGTTGGTGGTGTCTCTCGACTTCAGCATCAATGGCGAATCAAGCCAGCTGGAGCCCTGTCTTAAACGGGTTCTCGAATGAATGACAGAGAGCTGTCTGAAAGTAAACGGGGACAAAACCGAACTGATGGTCCTCGACAATGTAGGGGTACCCAGGCTCCTGGCTAGCTGGCCACGCTGCCTAGGGAGCGCTTCAGTTCAGAGTACTGGTATCAAAAATGTCGGCTTCTGGATAGATAAGGAGCTCACCATGGATACCCAGGCAAACAAGGTGGCAGGTAATTGCTTTGGGCTGTTAACAATGCTCAGGAAAATCCTGGACCAAATTCCCCAACAGCTAAGGAAAACTGTAATGCACTCCCTGATCACGTCCCGCCTGGACTAGGGTAACACGCTCCTTTTGGGTGCTCCTAAGTATGTCGTCAATAAGTTACAGCTTGTCCAGAATGCAGCAGCTAGACTTCTGGGTCAGATCCCAATGAAGGAATCAGTGAAGAAGCATCGCAGACAGCTACATTGGCTCCATATTGAGGCGAGAATTAAGTTTAAAGTACTTTGCCTCACACATGGACCCATAAACAACACAGGGCCCAGCAAGATTAGAAATCTAGAAGGCCTATACCTCCCCAAGAGAAACCAGAGATCAGGCTCTGAGAGATTGTTAAACACTACCAGAAAAAAAAAGGGCCAGATGGGTGGGGGTGGGGGGGGAATAGCCTTTTACCACCTTGCCCCCAAGTTATGGAACTCTCTTCCTAGGGAGTTAAGATTCACAGCATCAGAATACACCTTCAGGAAGAAACTAAAAACCTGTTTGTTTAATGAGTGCGACTAACCTCCTCTTTTCTTCCTTCTCTGTGTTTGTGCTTAGTGCTGGGAGGCCTTCGGGTAGCCATGCGCTCTATAAATCCTAATAATAATAATGATAATAATAGTAATAACACCCATCTTGGGGAAATATGTCAAGGCCAGGAGAGGTGCCATCCATATGGCTTGTATGGACCTCTCCAATGCCTTTGAGACTCAGAACCAGTCAAACATTTGGGCCATTTTGGCAACTATAGGGGAAAAGGCTCCTTTAATTTAATTTTTCAGGCATCATCATGCCGGTACTGTGGTAAAAGAGTGGTATGGACAAAATGATGAGTGTTCTATAAAGTTTACCTCCATCCGGGAAGTAAGACCAGGATGCATATTAACTCATTTCTTATTTCTTGTATATATTGATGCACTTGAAAAACACTTGACCATCTGAGGGAAAGATATCCCTCCGATTGGCAAACATCCAGTACCCATCCTCACTTTTGCAGACAATGCAGTCCTTTTTTGAGAACTGCAAATTGGCTACAACTTCTTCTTTGCCCATTTTACTTCTTTTATGCTTTGAGCTGGACCTTAAAGTTAACTTAACTAAATCTTTTATTCAGATTTGTGCCCCAAAGAATACAAAATCTATGCAGCACAGAATTGGAGATCAGCCTTTGGTTAAAGTTGACCGGTTTGATTACCTGGACATTCCCTTTGATGGTTATCCTGAGTTCACTTGCTCAAGGTGAGGTGCATACAGCTTGAAAGGGCAATAAAGGGTGTTTTTCATCACATTTCCTCTCCAGCATAAACCGATAAATGTAATGACTAATATCCATTGTAGTAAGTGCATGCCAGTTGGGATGTATGGCTCGGGGGAGTGTATATACACCATTCTGTTGCTCTCCAGAGGCTTGAAAACAACTTCCTACGTGGGCTTTTTATAGTCCCACAGAGTACAGGTGTATGTCATGTAGAAAATGGATTGGGCGATATCAAAGACATTGTGAGAAAGGCCCTATTATTATAATGGCTTAGGATACGGTGAACCCCTGAAGCTGACTTTTTAGGATTGATGGTTGACGATTGTTTGGCCTATGACAAGAGTGATAAAATTCCATGGTTACACTGTTTGGAAGAGATGTTTACTAGGACTAGATTTCCTCAATATTTTAAACCCAGATATGTTTGAATGAGCATCCAAACTTCTCAAAACTATTTACTTGAATTACTGTGACAGGAAGAAAAAGTAAAAAGATTTATGGTTGAAATCTGAATGTGCTTTTCAGCTTCTGACTCAGGCTAAAGACTTTGCTTAAAATATAATGGCCATCGATAACACCAGCAATTCAGGTTTTATTTAACAAAATTCTGTTAAAGAACAGTTCACTTTCTTGTGGCTTTCCCTGTTCAAGGTTCTTGGTTTCCATCAGTGCTCATCTGTTGTGTGATCCTATGTTAGAGCAATCTACTCATCACTTTTAACTTTTTTGCACACTGTACAAACCAATACGCAAGCAATTTTTGCTCCCTCTGTTTTAGGTGCATGAGCCCTGTACCCCTACAGTGTCTAGACCAATGTTTAGACATTGTAAGTGCAGTAATGCCATTAAGAGTATATGGTGGTGGGAGTTTGTTACTACGAACTCCACAGTACCATAATGGCCTTACTGAAAACTAGGAAGTTTGATATCAAACGTCTCAGCACATTAAACCAACACTGAGGCCAGTGTGGGATTTAATGAAAAATGCACTCAGAGAGCATCCTAGAGATGCCCCTGAAAAACGACCAGTGTCTGGTGGGTTTCCTGACTGGTACACACCAGCCTGCCACCACGAGACATGTATCTGGACCACTGGGGTGGAAACCTTCATTCCCCGAGCCAAGAAACAAAGCCTTACCTGGCTGGAGGTTGTAGGATTCTGGCTATGTATATACTTAACCAAAGTGAGGTACAGTGTGCAGAGTCCAGTGGAACCCCAAAGGTAGGCTGAGGTAAAGTTAGATAGCACCTCACTCTCTATTTGGGGTAGTGTGGTCGAGGAGTAAGGCAGTATCAGAGGAAAGTGTTAAGCATTTGTTGTACACAAATTAATTCACACACTCAAAGACTGACCTTCAGACCAATTGTATTTGTATAGAAATATTCTTTTAGTTATTTTATTTTCTAGAACCAAGCAAGCCTGGCACAGGTAAGCAATACATACTTTACAGTAGTAATGCAATTGAAATACAGTTTGAATGATAATCGTATATGCACTTGGGTTTAATTTACAGTATGGATGCTGAGAAATGCAATACTTAGTAAATGCAGTACAAACACTTGAATAGGCTTTTTAGTAAAATAGCAGGTAAGTAACTTTTGAGATTACTAGGCTTACACATAGTAGTATAGCTAGATACTACTCTGGGACATATCCTGAAAGCAGGTAAGTAAAATCGTTTTTGTTAGATTATGCAATTTTAAAGAATTTCTTTAGTTTCTCAAACTCCACAGTTAAAAACTTTTCACAGAAAAACAGTCAATGTCCTATGGAGGAAAATAGTGCTATCGGTTTTGAGGTAAGTATATGGTAGTGGGAGTTGAGGTTCTGGGGGTAGACTCAGGGGTCCCCCAGGGTCATGGATGCACTCTAGTTACACCCTCAGCGGCACTAGGGCGGCAGGGTGCAGAGTGCTGAGGCCCAATGTTATCCAACAGGGCATAGGGGGCCTCCTGTTGGTGGCTGCTGGCAAGCAGGCCACTTGGTTTTGGGAGCAAAGCTCCTGGACTTTAGCTCAGGGCAAATGGGGAAACAAAATAGCACCAAAGGTGCACCCACAGCGGCACTAGGGCGGCCGGGTGCGGGGTGCTGTTTCGATGTCGGGTGCCCTGTTGTTTTCAATGAGGCACCTCTGGTTTCCAAAGGCACTGCAGTCTTAGGGACGAAGGTCTTCTGGGTGTGACCACCACTTTGAGAGTTAAGTTTGGAAGTTAGGGGTTAGTTATGCACTGTCGGTTTGGGTACACAAGGCTGTGGGGCATCAGGTGCAGGCGTGCCTTTTGGGGTCAGATCTTACCAGCTCCTGGTCGCGGTTGGGGGGACCTTCTGGAGGCTTGAGGCAAGTCAAGGGGTCGACGGTTCTTGGGTCAGGATCACCGGGGTGAGCTCCTCGTGGTATTTGCCCACTCGAGCTCAGGCCGTCGACGGCTGGTGCAGAGTGGGGCAGATTTGCAGTGCGTAGCCCGAGCTAGAGTTTGCAGATGAACAAATCCGGTGTTCACTGGAGACAAAGTCTTTAGTTGAAGGCAGGCAGGTTCTCCGGGGTTTTCGAGGTTGCTGGCTGCAGGACACACCGGGAATTCGCAGGAGCAGGTTTGAGGTGGAGACAGGCCGGTAGGGCTGGGGCCAAGTCAGTGGGCATCTTCCTCTTGTTAGCTGCTGCACAGCTGTTAGGTCCTTCTTCTTCTTCTTGTTTCTTCTTGTCTGAGGAAGCAAGGTTCAAGGGTGCCCCTAAATACTAGATTTAGGGGTGTTACAGGTTGGTAAAAGGCAGGGACAAATGGGTCCCTTCCCTGGGGTGGGTACATCCCCTATTATGCCATCCTCCAGTGGGAGGGGGCATGAGCCTGTCCTTGGTTGGCTGAGTCCCCCTATCTGCAAGATGCCGGGGACTGAGAGTTGTGCTTCACCTCGCCTCCCCCACCTGAGGGGTGGAGTTGGCAGAGGTGGGCACACCTCTCTTCCTCACTTGTTTTTCCCGTCAGTTCTCCCGCCCAAAGTGGGTGTCAGAACCAGTGGGGCCTAGTTCCCCTTCGTGAACCCTGCCATTGCTGGGGGAGGAGGCTTGGCACCTCATCCCAGGATGTGCATGGTTTCAGGCCCCAGAGAGCAGCAGGCTCTCGACCCAGGGGTCCAGAAACATGTCTGGTGGTGTCAGCTGAAAGCAGCCACTCAGCCTGGACACTAGTGGTAGGTTAGTTTTCAGGGGGCATCTCTAAGATGCCCTCTGTGTGCATTTTTCATTAAATCCCACACTGGCATCAGTGTGGGTTTAATGTGCTGAGAAGTTTGGTATCAAACTTCTCAGTTTTAAGTGTAACCATTATGGTGCTGTGGAGTTCGTAATGACAAACTCTTAATGGCAGCACTGCACTTACAATGTCTAAGAATGGACTTAGATAATGTAGGGGTACAGGGCTCCTGCACCTGTACCCTCACCACTGGTATAGTGCACCCAGCTAGAGAGGTGGCTGATCTATGCCACGACAGTGAGTTGAAGGCATGGCACACAGAGGTGTGTGCCATGTTGACTCTTTACTTTGTTCTGTATCAAAACATGCGGCCTGCAAAGGCAGTGTGTGTGTGTAGAGGTACAGGGCCTCTAAGGGTGGAACAATAAGTGCTGCAGCCCTTAGAGGTCTTCCCCGGTCGCACTGCCCTGGGTACCGGTGGTACCATTTACCAGGGGCTGACCTGAGGCCAGAGATGCCAATTGGGTTAGTTTTGGGAAAAGAACACAGGCCCTGGGAACCTGATTGGCAGGGACCCAAGGCACATCAAGTGAAAGTGCATCAGTAGTCTGGCAAACAGTGGGGGGGGGGGTTACTGCAACAGAAACCCACTTTCCTACAGAGGTAGTCACACCGTCCCCAGGTCAGGAAGAGCAATCTGTGGCAGAAGAGCTTCAAAGTCCTTGCCACCTTTGTAATGTGACCCCCAGCATCTCCTATCAGGAGCAGGCTCCCTTCCTGTCTCCCCTCCTTTTCGGCGGGAAGACAGGCGGGAAAAATTAGAGCAGCCTAGAAGGTGTGCCCACCTCTGCCAACCCCACTGCTCAGGTGGGGGAGGAAATGTGAAGCCCAGTCTTCATTGCCCGCCACCTTGCAGATGGCAGGTACTCTCCAATCAGGATTAGGGATTGTGCCCACTCCCCCACATAGGGTGAGCACAACTAGGGTGTAGTCACCCTAAGGTCAATAGCCCATAGGCTACTGGCCTCAAAACCCCTAAAACGCCCCCTAAATACAATATTTACAAGTGGCAGCCCTGAACCAGGGAGACAGATGCTTGCAAAATAAGAAGAAGGACAAAAGAAGATGCCCAGCCGAGGAGACTGCAGAGAAGAACTGACTTGGCCCTAGCTCTACCGGCCCTCTACAGTTTCCAGAGATCCTGCGACAAAAGTCGCCTTGTTCTGCAGCCAGCGACCTCCAGAACCCTGGGAGCACTGATTGCCTTCAACAAAGAATGGATCTCCTGTGAACAGCAGTGCTGTTCAAAAGAAACTCCCAAGATAGACTCTGAGCCTGCTGAGGACAAAGAAACCCGACGCGTGGACCCACTACTGCACCTGACGCCTATGGCCTGAATCTGGGTGGCCCACCGGTAACAGCGAGGTCCCCCAGCGTGTCCAGAATCCAAGTCCATCGTGGGTTGACCCTTCCATGACTCCCCGATGTCGCCTGCAGCCTCTGCACGGAGACCCCCTCCAACCGCGAGTGGCCCAGTAAGGTGAAATCTGACCTCAAAAGACACCCCAGCATCCAGCCGCCCTACGCCCTGGAGAAGAGAACCCGAGGTGAACTTATGTCCCCGGGCCTTCCAACTTACCTGCCTAGCTGTTGATTACTGCCGGAAGCCTTCCTGGACCGAGCATACAGCTAAAATCTAAAAGCAGAAACTCCCATTGAAAACAACTGGGCACTCGATGCCAAAACAGCACCCTGCACCCAGCCGCCCCTGCGTCGCTGCAGGTGCACCTTGTGTGCTAACCCCGGATCCCCCTTTGTCCTGAACTTAACACCAGGAGCTTTGCTCCTACAACCTTGTGGCCTACTCGTGAGCAGCCACCAACCGAAGGCATCCTATCCCCCATCGGATAACAATGGGGCTCAGCACTCTGCATCCAGCCACCCTAGTACCGCTGAGGGTGGTCTGAGAAGTGCATGCTTGACCCTGGGGGAACCCTGGTTCTAACCCCAGAATACCAACTCCCACAAAGAAGTACTTACCTGCAAACCATTAACTTAATTTCCTCCGATAGGACTGCATTGACTGCTTTTCTTTAAAATTGTTCTAAGTGTGGAGTTGGGTTGTATGGAATATTGAAAAACTGCATATGTACTAAAAGTTAATTACTTACCTTTTGTCTAGGAGATGTCTCAGTGTGATATCTAGGCATATCACACTGATTAGCAAAAGTATTCTGAAAAGTAATCTGAAAAGTAGTGTACATAGTAATCTGTAAAGTGACTAAAAAGTAATTCCGAACTGTTGACTTACCTGTAATTCAATCAACTACATTTGAACCTACATTCAACTGTAAAACACTGCATAAGATTTTGCAAAGCATTTATTTCACTTTCCTGCACCAAGCTTGGCTTAATTCCAGGAATAAAATAACTGAATAATATTTTTGATACAAACAAATTGGTCTGAGTTCAGTCTTTGTGTGTGTGACATCATGTGCTGCCTGAGTGTGTACAACAAATGCTTAACACTGCCCTCTGATAAAGCCTTACTGCTCGCCCACACTACTACAAATAGAGAGTAAGGTGCTATCTACTTTCACCTCTGCCTATCTCTGGGGTTCCACTGGACTCTATGCACACTATACCTCAGTTTGGTATAGTATATACAGAGCCAGCATTCTACAATTTTGCCTTAATTTATTGAAGTTTTAACATTTTTATTTTCAAGAGTGGTTGTATTTGATGAATTATGATTAAAATGTTTCTAAAATTTTAGTTTATGTTGTTATGACAAATTGTTTAATGGATTTTATGCCAAATAAAACTTACTATTAATTGACTGACCAGCAGAAAAACATCTTCCATCATCACTTATTGAATTCTCAATCTGTAGGAAACCAGCCATATCTGTGGGCTTCCATGGATGGGGAAAAAGCCTTTGAGATATTACACTGGGATTACCTATTCATGGTTCGAGAAGAGAGTGGCTTTGGGGAAGAAATCACAACAGATCAAATTGCTTTATAGGGAAACTACATTTCTAGTGAGAACCACATCATTTCTGAATCCAGAACGGAGAAATCAGCAAGGATGTCGAACGTCCTCTCCCTTATTTGCAATAGCGATCAAACAATTGTCAGCAATAATTTCTATGGAGGGTCAGAAAGAGGCATCAAAGAGGCATGGTTTTGGATGACTATAAACATGCAATCTTGTTATATGCCAAAAATAAATAAACAATTTATCTCTGCCGTGCTACCACAGGCCTTGAGCTAACCAGGAAGAGACTGTCAGCCTTTGGTAAATTGACCAGCTTAAAAGTCACTTTAGAAAAATAATGTCTATTCTTGCTCTAGATTGCAAGAGAAACTTGATTTACTAGCCCCCGGCAATGTTTGTTTGATAAGAAAACATTATGTTAAAATTTTTAGGGGTACAGCTATAAGACACTGACTCTAAACCATGTGATGGGAAAAATGATCAAGAGGCTATACTCATCTAAATAATCTATTATGTTCTGGGAGAAACTGCCTTAAATAGTACTGTGCAGCGTCACCACATCAAAGCTGATGATGCCACATTTTGTTGTGAAGCTGTACTTAATACTACCACCAGGCATCTTCATGTCTATTCACACTGCATTGGAGGAATTAATTTGGGGCAATGGCAGATACAGGTTTTGATTAAGAAAGATGAAAGTACCTCTGAATGAAAATCATTTAGGTCCTCCAAATATGGAGGCCTGTTACTGAGTTGAACAAATTTAGTGGGTCGGTTGATGGTTCGTGGGGAAACAGATGAAAGAATATACTCAGATTAGATACTCTACCATAGACACAATTCTGTCAGCGGCAATGTTCGTCCTGGTAGTCAAATTATCTTGTAACATTTGCCTTGTAAACAAAGGGCATCGCTAAAGGCAATGTCTCAAGTGCACACACGCCAATTGTATCAGTACCATTGTGGTGTTACCCAAGGTTTAGGGAAAATCAAAGCTAGCACCACACAGTTGTGGACGGAGTAGGGGTTGTGCAGAGAAGCCGACTTCTTTGAAGGCAAATCATTCCACATTTACTGGATTTAGACAACAATACTTAATACCTGAAGGCCAATTGTTTACGTACGGCTTTCATGTGAAGGTGACTCAAATGTCCTGGGGATGTGACAGGTTCTCCAACTCATGATTTTCTGAGCTCACTTTTAAGACTGGGTGATTTCTAGAAGTTAATCGCATGACTATACAGTACTAATCAGAACACCAATAAAGTCACACTGCAATGCCTGAGAAACAAATTGACAGTGACTCTGGGTAGAGAAGTGACATCCTCCACTCCAAGCTTTCAAGTCAAGTTAGCCAAGTTATATAGCAATTGAAGATTCACACTAATTAATCAGACTGACCTGACATTTCAACACATAAACCATATATTTCAGACAATATCACAATTGCCCGAGGTGGACTACAGCATATGTTATTGATCAGCAATTCCATAAAATAATACTTTTAGAAAGTTATTGTCTCAGTAACAGAACACACCAATCTTTTTATAACCTGAGGTTTGTAAACTATTCTTCAAGCCCAGACCCAAAATATGAAAACTGGAATTCAAATTCAAGGATTTGGCATTATTACTGGCCAAGATGGGATGGAAATACTATTGACCCAACCTCTCCACATATGGAGCAGAGAACCATAGAATTGCCCATACACTGAAATTACTGCCATTTTACAACAACAGTAGTGAAGTGTTGGTGGTGCATTAGTGACAATCTGCAACACTGTACGAATCATTTTGCTTGGGACGAATGACAGCCCCCTATTGCCTCATAGCTAAGAGATCGCTAAGCCATTCATAATTACGTCTCACATCCAGGGAAAGAAATAAACAAGCATTGGCATAGCCAATAGGTCTCGCCTTTGGGACCTTATAAGTATTTAGGAAATGCAGCACATTATGTTGGGTACTGTACTATCAAATGTTCTTTTGCGCGCAAAACAACTGGTTGCATAAAGCCGAATCCATTACCGTTCTATTGAAAAGCGTCAGCCATGTCACATGTGAGTGATCACGATAAAGATTGCAGAATCCGTACGCTTCAGTTACTCTATTTGCAGCTCTCTTACCTAGTTCTGGTTGATTGATTGTTAGGCAGAATTCGCCTGAAACACCACCGACTGCAAAACCAATGCTGCGAGAAGTTGTCATTTGACCATCTCATTCAAGAGAGGGCCCACCCCTTGCAATGTCTGCAGCAACCTAGTCAGAAGCGGATTTTCCCCGTGGGCGGGCAAGAACACGACGCACTCCCGTGATACAGAGATGTGTTTTATTTCAATGCAGAAGTTAGCCTCGCCCACTCCTCTTCTAAGAAGCGTAGGGGTAACATCCTATAGGTGGGAGAGTGTGAGGGATATCGAAAGGGTGGTCTATTCCTCATCTCACACTCAAATTATTTTTTTTTGCAAGGGGGAGAACTTCCATCATTCAGATAGTGGATCTAAGCATAACTGAAGCGAATTATTTTTTTTAGCAAGGAGGAGAACTTCCATCATTCAGATAGTGGAAGCTAATTATTTTTTTTAGCAAGGGGGAGAACTTATCATTCAGATAGTGGATCTAAGGATAACTGAATTATGTGCGAACTACTGAGGAGCACGACCCACAAAACAAGCAGGAAGTGGGATAAGGGAGGGGTAGGGCACGTCACGCGCACTAAGGCGGAGAGAGGCACGCAGGCTGGCAAATGGTGTGCAATTTGTCGGCCGCTTTGATGTTCTCAGTGGCCGCGCGGCTCACTGAGAACATCAAAGCGGCTGTGAAAGTGATCACGCAGGCTGACAAATGGTGCGCACGCCGCTTTGCTGTTCTCAGTGGCCACGCGGCTCACTGAGAACATCAAAGCGGCTGAGAAAGTGATCACGCAAACTGACAAATGGTGCGCGCGCCCGGGCACATGCACTGTAGCTAGAGGCCTGAAAAAAGCCACTAGTTAGCAGTTCCAAAACCCGCTTACTAAAACTCTTGCCAGAGCAGCGCTACAGCGCTGGCTCAGGCGGGACCTAAAAAGGAGTACTGCTGGGATGGTTCCGGACCCGATGGTGGCATGGTGCACAGCATGTGTATCCAGAAAATTCTTCAAGCTGCTAAACTACTTCTACAGGTAAGTAGCCATTTCATTTCAGAATACAAGAGCAATTTAGTGAATTTTCTTGCTTTTAATACAGTGAATGGATTTTCCCAGTAGGTTGTTTTTTGTGATTAATAATGGCATGCAGGAAGAACACATTGCTACATTTAGAATGACTGAGCCACCTATTTGCCATAGACACATCCAGGAATGAATACTATCAAAACATTAAGGGGACAATTACAAAGGTAAATGAAGATCTTTTGCTGTGATTCAAAGTGAAACTGGAGGCCACTGCATTATTTAAGTACTTCCCTTCAGTGCAAGGGACTACTACTGCAACATTTGTATTGTTAAGGGCCTGGCAGATCGCTCAACAATACAGTTTTACAAATAACATGGAAATCTGAACATGCATTGACAAAGTCAAAAACATGGTAGCCAATGCTTGTTTATTTATCATTTGTAATGTGTTTTTTGTTTTGTTTATTTTTAGTGCATTCATATTTTGTAGCATCCACTTCCATTTAAAATAGCAGTTAACCTCATGGATGCTCAGGACGGCTCCCGGCCGTCATGAGTCACAGTAGAGCTGTTGCCGCTCCGCCCACGCGCGGCTAATTCCCCGCCTGTGTGGGTGAATTAATTGGTGGGCGGAGTACAGATGGCTCCCGGACGTCATGAGCACATGCCCACCGTGATTTATGATGTCCGGGAGCCGTCCTGGGTACCCGAGTGCCACGCCCAGCACCGCCCCCCCCCTCGCACTGCGGCGGAATTTGCCACGCGGCGAAGGGGCTAGAAAAATCTTTCCCTTGCTTTCATTGCACCTTTATGGCTTCTGAGTAGGAAAATACTACCCAAGTTTCAGAACATTTGGGAGACTTTTTATGAATACTGTTTTGGAAATTCACTTTTTTTGCAGTTTTTTTCTGGCATGAGCCTGGCGCAAAGACATAAGAGCGCTTTTCAATAGCGTGACAGGTATGCCAAAACGTGGGCCCCATGCTCCCCGTGCCACTAGAACTGAGCTATATGTGGCTGATGAGCAACACCTGGATAAGCTATACCTGGCTAATGAGCCCTAATGAGAGCAAAACTGGTCCTGGGTTGCTTAGGTTCTGGTTCAGGGAGGACTTGGCCAGGCAGGTATGGCTGGACTGTTCCCATTGGATCAGGAGCGAGACTGATTTGCCTATGGCTGGGACCAAGGTTAGGTGGCATGGTGGGCAAAAAACAACAGATTGGGATGAGGCCAAGCGATTGCCAGTGGCTGAGATTAATTCAAGCATTCGATCCATCACTTTGTTCCTGATGGAATTTATAACAGAACTAGACTACATTACAAATTTGTAGATCTCTCGTAGTTGTCTGTCTGTGAAGACTGCTTGTGGACCATTGCAAAATTTAAAGCCCGTCAATTATTTACCGTGGCTGACATTATTGTGTCTCCCATTTGCTTGCTTCTTTTATGATGGCTTGACTTCCTCTTCTTGTTTCTGTCCCCTCCCCCCAAAAGCATACTGGATGACTTTGATTGGATGATTTGTTTTGTTCTACTTCTCAGATTTATGGAACTACTTTTTTCTTTTTCTTTCAGCACTTAATGAAAGCACACATGTTAAAGCAGTTCTCTCATGTTTTGCCACACAACACCTGTGTATTCCTCGTTGCTCCACCCTCTTTCCAAGCTCATCCACTTCTTACCCCAACCCTCCCTAACTTTCCTTCATTATTTTGTTTTGGCCTCCCTGGGCCTCGCCTAAAAGGCCTCTGCTACTTCTCTGACACTTGCACACTCCACGGTGAAAGCCGCCATCTTTCCCATTGCTCCCTAAACCCCTTGCAGTCTTTTACAGGACTCTGTGGCTACCATTTGCTTTTGGGCCACTATGCAGTGCAAAAAGCACTTTCGTGCAACTAACATTTTATTAATTTACCCATCCAAATGTCGCTTGCCATTTAGGATCAGTAAATGAGGAGACTGATTTTTAATGTTGATTTTCCTGATGGATTCAACTCCCCGAAAGAGCTTCAACTTATTGAAAGAGGTCGCAAGTGCTTAATACAATACATCCACTAATAAAAAAACTCACCAACACTCAACATCTAGAATAGTAGACAATATTTGAGGTGACCTGGTTAGTCCAGAACTAGAGAACGATTATATGGAATGCCATAGTTGAATATTACTTTGCTTGACATTAAGCGAACACTTGCATTGTTTGAAATTAGAAAACCCTATATTTATGAGCATTTATTTGTACTGATATACACACTCGAAAATCAATTAAACCAATTAAAAAAAAGAGCAAGCTGGATAAGGTGGTGAGGCCAATGATGTGCTTTTGAGGGTGCCTGTTAGACTTGGGGGTCTCTAGTTGGCACAGGTATGCACTTGTGACAAATAGGGACCCTCTCCTCTAGTCAGGGTAAGGGGGTACACTCCTAAAATAACCCCTGCTCACCCCCTTGGTAGCTTGGCACGAGCAGACAGGCTTATCTCAGAGGCAGTGTGTAAAGCATTTGTGAACACGTACAGTAACCAAGTGACAACACTACAGATGGACACCACACAGGTTTTTATAATAAAAATAGGTATTCTTTATATAGATTTACCACAAGACCATTAAACAACAAAAATACACAATACTGTTACTTTAGATGGTAAGATTTTGCTTAGTTCTCTTAAGTTCTTAAATGCGACACTTTAAGTCAATGTATCTTTTAGATGCGACACGCAGGGCAACGAAAGTGTTGCAACGATGTTGATGCGATGAAGATTTTGGTGCAAAGAAATAAAGACGTGAAGATCTTTCAGATGCGATACGCTTCTCCGGTGTTGCAAGAAGACTCGATGCTTCAGCGGCGACACACTATGCGATGCGACGACAGCGGCCTTGGCAGCGACACTCTTCTCCGAAGTTTGCGAGACGCTTCCGCTCGATGCGATGTTGCAGCGGCGACACCCCTTTACGCGATGCGACAACAGCAGCTCCGACGGTGGCACGCTTCTCCGTGGATGCGAGGCGCTTTTCTTGATGCGGTGCAATGCGTCAGCTACGATGGCTGCGATGGCGACACACTTCTTCGGCGTCGCGATAAACTTCCTGGATGATGCGAGACGCTTCCGCTCGATGCGATGCTGCAGCGGCGACACACTTTACGAGATGCGACGACAACAGCTCCGACGGCGGCACGATTCTCCTTCTTGAGTCGCGCTTCCAGCTCCTTGCGACACGCAGTCCCTCAGAAGGCCCAACAACAGCAGCGGGTACTTCCAAAGAACACTGGGGAGCTGGGGGGTGAAGTCTGTTGTTCCTGAGACTTCAGCAGGAGGCAAGCTCTTTTCCAAGCCCTTGGTGGTCCTTCACAAGTTGAGCAAAAGTACACACGAAGTTCCTTTCTCCTCTCTTTGGCAGTAAGGCAACCACTGCAGCCCAATCCCCCAGGTTCTGGGATAGTTTCCTCCTCAGCTTCTTCTGGTTCCTCCCTCAGCAGATGTTCTTCTTGTTTTCCCAAAGTGATCTAAATTCTTGCGATCAGGGTCCCAATATTTATACCCAGAAATCCTTTGTCCTCTGAGGGGCCTTTGCTCAGTCCAAACTAGTTCCTGAGCACTCTGTTTACCAGACTTCTCCTTTCCTTTCACAGTATAGGGCAGAAACATTAGACGCCCCACAGTAGGTGGAGCCAGCATTGTGGAAGGCAAGTACAGCCCTGGAGCACTTTGTTGACAGGATTCCTTCTCTTCATTCACTGTGCAGAGCAGAGACATCAGACGTCCCACAGGGGGTGGAACCAGCACTGTGGGGGGCAGACACTGTCCTATTCAGGTCCCAGGTGCAATTCCTCCCTCCCATCTAGATGCAGATCTCTCTATTCACCACTGGGCGGACTCAGCCTGTCTCCGGGAATTCCCCAGCCCTGTCACTCAAACTCCAGACAGGGAATACACAGCCTAGCAGAGGCAGGTTTGAAATGTTAGACAAGAAAATGCCTACTTTCTAAAAGTGGCATTTTCAAACACAGAATGTTAAAACCAACTTCACTAAAATATGTATTTTATCATCCTGAGTTCAGGCATACTAAATTCGAATTTCTACCATGTTCTCTGAGTCAGTTAGGATTATAAAATGTAATAACCAAACTGCCCATTCTGGCCTATGGAGAACAGGTAGCCTTGCAATAGTGAAAAACCGAAAATGGCTGTAATGCACTATTAGAACATGCCACACACACCAGGGCATGTCCTACCTTATCCTTACAATGCACCCTGCCCTTGGGCCTACCATAGGGGTGTCTGATATGAAGAAAAGGGAAGGTTTAGGGACTGGCAAGTGGGTGCACTTGCCCAGTCAGCATGACAGTACCAGACTGCACGCAGGCTCTGCAATGGCAAACCTTAGACACATGTTTACAGTCTGCTTCTGTGGGTGGCACAACCAGTGCTGCAAGCCCACTAGCAGCATTTGGATTTACAAGCCCTGGGCACTCCTGGTGCACTGTACTAGGGTCTGACAAGTAAACCAAACCAACCAATCATGGAATCACAAATCATACATCAAATTTACAATAGGGAGCACTTGCACTGTGGCACTGGACAGCAGTGGCACAGTGCCCTGAGCAACTAACCACAGCAAAAAATACATGAGGCACAGCGAAAAAATGGAAGGGAGATTCACGCCAATGTGCCAGGTCTAACAGTGCCACTCCGAGTAAACCAAGCAAAGTCTTTAATTTAACTTAACAATTGCTACCCCATTAAATAAATCTGTAGAGTTGTGTTTTGATTGCATTCAATCAAAACATGAGCATAAAATAGTTTTGGTTGTTGAGAGACATTTTAAAGTTGTAATCTAATCCACACATTGTGCCTTCCTTACCCAAGGTGCTGTGAATGCTTTCTCTTTTCCCACAGTCCTCGACGTTGAGAGGATACAATTCTCCAACTTCATTGATGCCCACAGTGGCACCTTCATGTCCTGTAATAAGATAACAGTCTTATGTACATGTGTGTCTAAGATCTGGAGCTCAGTACATGCCATTGCAAACTTACAATGGAGAAAGCTTACCTAAGTAAAAGAGAGAATACTGTTTGGTGACATAATAATTACTGGGAATATTGAAGGGAGAGCTTGTTATGGATGCATGCAGGCTATCCTACAGTAGGAAAGCAGTGCCGGGGCATATGGAAGTTAGGGTGCCAGATTTTCAGGAGGAAGAATGGGTGCGAACAGTAGCTAACATTATTGGTTTTGTCTGGAAAGCTGTGCCATTAGGAGTGTTTTATAAATTATAGATCTGTATACTAACAGAGCACTGATGATGACCACACAATACAGATACTTTAGTCAAGAAAGAACTGTGAAGAGGGTAGTACATGCAGAAAAGGACAGATTATTGAACATCTTTTGTGAGACACTCAAGGATTTCCAGATGCAGGCCAGTTAGCTTCTTCTAGACTGGAGCCATCCAGAACAAAGGGGGCTATTTAGAGTTTGGTGGACAGGGTATGCTGTCACATCTGTAGCAGAGTACCCTGTCAGCCAAAGTTATGCGGAAGATCATACTCTAATTTGAGTCTGGCAAACACTTATATTTTTACCAGCGGAGTCCCCACTGGTTCTGTCAGCAGAAACCTTAGACCTAGGGCCTCGGGGGCATTAGACCATCGGTCTGAATACCACAGAACGTCTGCACTATAAAAGGTGAACAATGTGAAAAGCCAGGCATTCCTCATTAGCACAAAACAAAAACTACCCCACACCCTGCAATTTAAACTTTGAGGCCTCACAGACATTATTTTCTTTGGATTTCGAAAACAAACTTCTGCTTTTGAAGTTTGTTTTGAGAAACAATAAAGTTTGCTAAGCGGGTGCATAAATCATGGCTGTTGCTCAACGAATTTCAGTGTCTTCAGAACAGTCGCCAGAAGGCACCGAGATCTTTGCCAGGCAGACAAGAGATCTTTATTACGACGGGCAGAGGTTATGACCTCCATTACCCTGGAGTGATTGGGACTATCCGCCAAACACAAAAGAACTCCCTCAGTTTGCTGTTTTTTCAGGTTTTTTAACGGAGAACAGTTGGAGCATAGGAGGGTGATTTTGGACAGGTTTCTCTCTTTTTGAAGCTTGAGTGCTTTGGATGCGGTAATATGGAAGTTGAAAATGGTGAGAGTGGCTCTGAGCGGAGCAGAATGTGAAGGGCATAGAGCATGGTGTTTCTAGATTGTTCTTGACAGGTCAGAGTATGTATGTATGTTGAAATGTGAAGGGTTCACTTGTACTGTCAGTAACACCAATAAAGGGAAGTAGTGACAACTTTTCCGATTCTTAGCAGCGGTAGAGGCAGCTGGGCTACTTACAGCCTTATTATAAGTTTGGCGGTCCATGGACCGCCAGATCCGTGGGGGCACGGCAGTGGCGGTCCAGCCACTGCCACTCCGGCAGTCCAAAAACCGTATTACGAGTTGTGCGGTCGGACTGGCATTTCACTGCCACAGCTGCCAGGGAACCGCCGTTCCCTGTCAGTGGTGCGGCAGTCTGAGGACTAAAATATGCTTGGTGGTGCCCTGAGGCACCGCCATCATGTTACGAATTTTCTCACCGCTAGCGCTCTCCTGGAGGTTCTTACACCATGAAAAGGCTGGTGGTGAGGAAAGAAAATGGGCCCTCAGGGCCCCCTCTTGCCCTTGTGCACGGGGTGCATGCAGGGGGGCACATGTTGTGCCCCCCTGTATTTCTGCACCACTAGTTCCTGCACAGGAAGAAATGCACGACATGGTGCATTTCTTCCGGAGTGGGAACGTGCACTTGCGGTCCTGTGGTGGTGCTGTTTCTGGCTCACAATAAGCCTTTAAACAGCACTGCGGTGGTACTGGCACGCCGCCTGATCCTCCAGACCACAAAATTACTTGAAATCTGGAGGGTGGCGGCGACTCTTGGGGGTGGGGGAGTGTGGCGGTGGCGTGACACCCGCTCCCGCAACACTGAAAGTCGTAATCAGGCGCTTAATGTTTAGTAGCAATTTAAAAATTAGTCTTGGAGAAATTAGTGCAACTTACCAGAGCTAATACAGAAGGAACTCTCTTCTCTCTCTGTGTCTTGAATATTGCTCAAACTTGCATGCACCTCAGTGGTAAGAAATGGAAATCCTGTTGTGAAAAAGTGAAACCAATTGTACATCAATGGACCATATTGACCCGATATCACTTTTAGAGCCAAATAGAACGGGATGTTTAAAAGCACTAAATTATGGGAGGAAAACTGCATCTTAATTTAAAAGACTCTCAGATTCGCCCCAGCATCAGCGCTTCCTTGGGCCATTGGTGTGGAGGCCCAACTACAGCTCTTCATCAAACGAGTGCTGCCATCTCGAAGTCACTCAAGACGAGACTCCGTTAGAGGCCACTTTAAAGGGCTTGCACAATTGGAGGTTAGGGGTAGGGGAATATAGAAAATAGGAAGCACCTGGATTCCCTCAAAGTGACAACTAGTGCTCTACAAATCTACTCATTGATTGAGGAACAAATGACTCTACAATGAATAAAATTGATCCATATGGTGATAGGATGCAGACTGGCACAGCTAGAGAGTATTCCTATACCTGTCAGAAGAGGGATTTCACCAGTTCTCCTTACAGGCAAACATGTCTAGTTGGTGTGTTCTACTAAGAATAGGTTCGAACGTGCCTAGTTCTACAGTCAGAATGTCAGCATCAGTTCCGACAGATGGCTGACCTCAGGTGTTTGGCTGCCAGGTGAGGTACCACTGGCTTGGAGAGGCAATCATGATTAGAAAACAATATCTAACAAATGTTTCTTTGGACTGCGGAGAGATACACTGCAGAGAACAGACAACCACAAGCTTGGCATTACAGAAAAAAGCATTGCCAAGTGAAGTGGAAAGAATGTGATTCACCCATTGCTTAAAATAGTATGGGGCATTTAGATGTCAGCTTCTGTTGGCTGATTGGCTGATTGTCTGCTCCAGAAAATTGAAAAAACCAAGCTAACAAGAATGGGGAAAAAGCTTTCTGTGTCTAAGTCCTGGTACTGTATGAAACACTTCAATCGATGTCTCTGAGGCGTTCCGAAAAAGTTATGGTTGTGAAAAGAGAGTGAAACCTGTCATTTTAATCATGACCTCGGTAAACAGTAGACATGTTGAAGGCACAAATCTTGACAAGTGCTACGATATACTCAAAGAACATATGCTTAATGAATTCCATTTATGAATGTCTGTAAACAAAACACTAAGGGCCTGATTTAGAGTTTGGTAAACGGGTACTCCATCACAAACTTTATAGATATACTGTCTGCCTTATTACAAGTGCCTTAGGATATACAGGCAGGATATTCGTCACGTTTGTGATGTAGTACTTGTCTGCTAAACTCTAAATCAGACCCTAAAAGGCTTTATTCTGACCCTCACCCAAATACCAATCACAGCACAAGCTCCCATTATTCAGAATCAGGATTGCAACTTGGATGCTAATTACACAACCCCGGAGGATTTGTCAGAGCTTGATTTTCACAAAGTAGAACCCTGCGCCTATCTTGCAAGTAAACCGGGTTAAAGCTGAGTATTAGCACCAACGAAAGGGCAAATCATGTGCAATCAGTACATTAAACACCTTTCTGAGGTCAAAAACTTGATTGTGCACCCGATAAATACCATACTACTGATATTTACCACCTATTGGCCACTTATGTAAGTTTCTGGCCGAAACACGATTATGAAGTTCACAGGAATACCAGCACCTCACAGATTTTTTCCACTGACATTTTGTTAGGCAACGTGTCTGGTATTCGGGGGAGGGGAGGGAGTGCAGAAAATTTGATCTCCATGGTTATTTCCCATTCTAAGCACTGAAACTCGTAATTTGTAGAAATTACCACACCCAGGAACGACAAATCCAAGTAGTTCAATTCGGCAACTCAAAAGATAAGAAATTCAAAGACAATTACTTGGCATATCACAGTCTGGGCATCAAAGAATAACTGACCAAAACATTTTTGAAAAAGGAGTTTGTTGACACTTAAACTACATTTAGAACTATCGGGGTCCAGACAAGCTCATATATTAGTCCACTTGCTTGTTCGGTAAGCAGTCAAAGTTAGTGCTGGGTTCAGGTTTTGAGTAAGGTTCACATGTTGTCATGCTCACATACAAATATAGACACCAGGAAAGTTAACCTGTGATGGAGCAGGTAAAGCAAAATGTTGTAGACCTCCTCAATTTTGCATGAAAATACTAATTACTTAATCGATTTATATTATAATTTGATTTAATTGGGTGATGTGTTAAAATAACCAACATTTTGCTTCTTTTTTTGGTAAACACAAATTACACGCCTATTTGCATGGCAGAATAACCCTAATAACTAATTGTGGTACGCCTATTAACAGTAATACGTGTGGTGATAGGATATTGTATGATTTATGGTGCTTTGGTGACGTTTGCGTTCCCGTTTGGACCTAATGGTGAGTTTTATTGCTTTAAATGTCGCTATAAGCTAAGAAAATACTAATACATAAAGGGATTAGTGAGGGTTTAACATTAGAATCTTCATTTCTGTGTATTAATTACTCTTTTGTGTTTGTTTTGCTTAAGTTGGCATTTGGGCCTACCAAACCATGACATTCAAAACGGAGTTCAGAAGTGGCCACCGTCTCGTGAGCTCGATGTCTACTGCGCAGACTCGGATGGCTCCGTAGATTTCCAGGCACCCTCAAGTCAGAGCACAGTGTTCCTGGTCAAGGATAGGAACATGGAGGACTGCCAAACTTCAGTTAGTAAAAATCAACGCAGGAAACAATGAGCTTCCACAACCAGCAAACAACAATGTTGCATGGTTATGTCATGAACCGAGGAAGTGACTCAGCACTTCTTTGAGAACCAAAGTCTCTGGGAAAGTCGGACAATGTTAAAATTTTCTTCAAATGGACCAATCAGACTTTAGTATTGCCAAAGAAATATTTCATGTTATCCAGAATTTTATTATAAAAAGGGTAGTAGAATAGGGAGGAGTTATCGCACACCCCTACCGACCCCAAAGGCGATGACAGATGAGCTAGATGCTTGCACGATTCCTGGTCCTTTGGAGATCTGTGGGACTGTGACGTGCTGAGCAAAGAACTTTCCCGGACTTTAAGTCTTGGCCTGCTTTTATTGGGACAATTGAGCAGAGAATTCGGTTTATGAAGAGCTAATTGAATTAGAAAAGACCCCAATAGCAAGACAAGGTAAATATAAAATGTCATGCGATTTGTGTTGTTTGACTAAATTTCAAAATTTGACGGACCGAAATGCTAATTATATATTTACAAACAAGATTTAGATAAATAATAATTTGATTAACAGAAATTATGAGTTTGTGATTCTTCCATTAGGAGATTAGAGGATTCTGAAGCTTGAATGTGTTTTAGCTGGTTCTACATCACCATCAACCAGTCCAACTATTTGGTCTGTCGACCAAGTGGTGGAGTGCCTTGATGTTTAGGTTAGGATCCTATAGGTGGTGATGCAAATATGTATATTCTGTAATATAACTTTTCTTCCCTATAGGTAATAAGGTACCCCCCACATGTCCAGCGCATTATTCCTCCCATGTGCAGACCTGTGAGAGAAACGCATGAGTGTTGGTGTTATGGGCCACACCAATGAATGCGTGTGTGAATGAGTTAGCGTGACGGGTCTGTGACGCAGGGAGGATCTGTAAATTTCGTCCCCCTTTTCCCGCGCTGGATCGGTTTTTCAGGTAGCAGATTGATGGTTTTATTGCATTGGTTTGGTGATTATTGCTTATTGATTTTGATTATTGATGTTTTGATTATTGATTGCGGATGTTTGATTGATTATTGATTTATGTTCTAACATTCTATGTTGAGTCGCGTCGCGTTCTATGTTGTTTCTGAAGACTTCTGGGATGTAGGAAGTTGGATGCCCAGTAGGTACACAGGGAAAACGTGTGGCAAGTGAAGTCGCATGGTGTATTGTTTTGTTGCCCTGTAGGTACATGGGGAAAAAGTGTGACGATTGGAGTCGCACGACGCATTGTCTGGGTTTGGATAGGTAACATCGTCGTGTTATCGATAGGGACATTTCTGAGTGAAAGAGGTGTATGGATAGTGAAGGCCCCCTGTGAAATTTTGGTCTTAAGTAACAGGAGTCAATTGTGATCTCTGATTACGCTTATCACTGGAAAGGTAATAGGTGTCCCCTAAGCTTGTAAGAAGGGTAAAGTAGAGGGAAGTGCTACTTTATCAACAAATGAAATAATTCTGTGGAAGGGCAGAGGTAAGCGCTGCTCTCGAGAAGTACGGAATTCTTGTGAAAAAGGTAAAAAAAAAAACCTATCTCATTGTTAGAGAAGCGGACAATGGTGGTGTTTTTATGTTGTTACTAACAGAGGATAGGCCAGCCATTAAGAGACATAGACGCTCCGGATTTGGTGCGTTAGTGAAAATCGAGCTAGGAGTGGAGAATTACAGTGTGACGTAGACGCTCCAGATTGGTGCGTTAGTGTGAGGCGCGCTGAGATTGGAGATTTGCAAAGGTGACATAGACGCTCCTGATTGGTGCGTTAGTGTGAGTCGCGCTACGATTGGATAAGACAACAGAATAGTCGTAGAAGAAATCTAGCGATACCGGGAAAAGAAAATGATGTATTACGATCCACCAGAAAAAGAAAAAAGTCCTGGTTTGGAAAAATCAAGAATTTATTTAAAAAGGATAAACCGATTGTGACTAGAGAGGGACAGTTGCTTCCTCCACCGAAATCGCCCGCATCCTTCATGGTTGCGAAATATGGGTATCATACATGTATTTGGCTAGATAATTGGGCAAAGTATACAAAAGATGATGGAGTTTTAGTGTTTCCAGACAACATGGTTCATTTAATTTAACGGTATTAAGGAATTTAAGAGAAAGAATGATAAGATTAGAACCGAGATCTAGACCTACTCAGTTTGCAGCATTGACAGAATGGGAAGATGAGATGTATGAAAGAGAACGACAGCGGAGTGGCGGAAGGTATAACTACATGTTTGGTAGACCGTGTGGATAAGAGAATCATGATGACAGAATGAGGAGATGGCGAAGTGCAAATATGGCTGATGGGATGTTCCCTAAGAGAAATGCTGAAGAGACTAGTAGTAGAAAATGTACAGAGAAGAAAAACAATACCGGGTCGGAAGGCTACAAGCATGGTGTGCATGAGTCGGAGGATGATGTACTGGAGGACATGTTTTATAACAATCCTCCCCCGTATCAACCAAATTCCACAGTGTTGACACCAAGTGCCCCAGTAAAAGAAACACCACAAAATATAAAATTTGAGTCAATGCCACCTGAGGTAGGGAGAAATAATCCCTTTAGAGAATCAGAAAATACACAACCTGGTAAAATGACAAATGAAAATTCAGCTGAATTAGCCAGAACTACTTCAGAGTTAACTGAATAAATTAGGGAATTGACTAAAAATATGGAAGCTGTAACTGTTCCTGTAACAATAGGACCAGTGATGCCTATTTTTGATAAGCAAAAGGATAGTGAACATTGTCTAACAATCCCTTACAACAGTAATAAACAAACCGAAATGGAAAAAAGAGATTCAAGGGAAAATCCATGGGGACAAGTGGTAGGAACTTCTGGATTAAGTACTCCTAAAAATTTGACAGTGAATCAGAGCCTAGCGAATAAAGCAATAATGACGACAGAATCAGTACCAGGGACACCAAAGAGTTTAGAACAAACAAGAAATTAACCAAATCCTGTAGGTCCTACTTCTGAGGAACTAAGTGAATGGTTAAGGAGCTTACAGCAAAAAGATGCTGAACTTCGACCTTTAGATGTGGCAAAATGAAAAATAGTTTTAGAAGAATTATTAGTAGGAACTATTCCCACAGAAAAATTAAAAGCATATCAGGATGAAGAACTAATGTTTCTTTGTAAAAGTATAACATGGAGAGCGAGAACTTTACATGAAAAGTTGGAAGAAGTAGCGAGTGAAATGGGTATCGATTTTGAAAAAATAAAATCATTGCAAAAGCCATACAGAGTCGATTTTGCTGATAAAGACATTGGGAGTCTAAAAACCGCAGGAAGAATAACTCAAATTAAAGAGCTAATTGTTTTATTAAGAAAATGGGGCGATGTAGATAAATGGAAAAGTAGGTGGTTTTGAAAACGGGACAATGCAGCAGACAAAACGTTTGCACCTTTCCCAGTAAGAGAAAAAGAAAAGGTGGTAACTGAGTGTCAAATTATCAAAAGTATTATGGATTGATTTGAACAGTTTATTTGACATAATTGTGCCAGCAGATCTATGGGCAGAATGTAAAATTACAATAGGTTGGCCTACTCAAGAATACCCTAAGGATCCAAAAACAGGTGCTCCCGATCCGGAAGTAATGAGAAAATAGTAGTTACCTTCCTGAAAAATAAAGTACCTCCAAAAGAAACTGATTGGTTAAAGATTGATAGAACTCACCAAGAAGTAAAAGAATCTGTACATGCCTATTATGAAATATTGTTATTGGCTTTTAAACAATACAGTGGAGATGAGAATTTGAGTGAAAAAGATTTGAGTCATTTTGTATATCGATTGTGTATGGGTTGCGTCCTGAAGTAAGTGAAATGATTAAACAGCATACAGTGGATTGGCAAAATAAAAAGATAGATGAAGTATTGAGGCATGCAAATATTTTAGCGATGAGATTGAAGTCAAGCAACGTAAGTTATAAGAAAAAGGCACGTGGGCTCAAGTGAAAGTGGCAGAAAGACAGGAAGCCCAACTGATTGAACAGGCAAATGGCAAAAGCATGAAACAAAAACCCAAAAACCCAATATTGGGAAAGGAAAAGGACAGATTAGTATAGAAGAAGCCAAAAAGAAGTGGCCATGTCATAACTGCGGAAAGATAGGGCTTTGGAAATCCGAGTGTAAATTTCCCCCAAGTGCTAATGGCGATAATGCATCATTGAATCCACAGGTGCAGAATGAGGTGAGTTGTCAACCGCAGCGACAGCAGCAGGTTGTTGCCCAACAGTATCAGGTGCCAAAACCGCCTTTTCCACAGAGCGTAAATCCTCAGAGATACAGTAATGAGACAGGATTCTACAACGAAGAACAGGTAACTAAGCTGCCGCGCGCTAGTGCTGTTTCGCAGTATTGGCTACAACGCGATGAGAGGTGCCGAGGAGAGGAAGAAGAGTGCGTACTTGAACACAACTCTGGAAGTAGACCAGACAGGCCCTTTTGTGGATGGAAAGATAAAAGACGAAAACATTACTTTCCTAGTAGATACTGGTGCTACTCGTTCAACTGTTAGATCAGCTGATGTTAAAAATCTCCCTCTATCGGATGAGACAATCCAAGTAGTTGGAGTATCCAACAGACAGATAAAAACATATCTTACTGAACCAGTTAAGGTCAAAATAGGAAAGTTTTCCGAAATGCACCGTTTCGTCATGTACGATACCAGCCCTGTAAATTTGTTAGGAAGGGACTTACTGTGCAAGGTGAACTGCACACATTTCTGTACTCCTGATGGCATAGCTTTTGAGACTGCTGACGAGAATGTACTGTACAAAATGACTATAGCTAATATGGGACCTGAAATTACTGAGGCATTTGCTGGATTTGAGCCGGAAGAATTGCCTCAGGAATTGAAGAAAACAGTGAAAACGGAGGTATGGGATTTCACGGGAGAAGATGTGGGATTAATGAAAAATGTAGATCCCGTAAAAATTTCTGTAAAGGAAGGAGTAAGTTACCCAAATATTCCACAGTACTAATTGACACCCGAGATAATTGTAGAAGTTACTCCTATAATAGACAGAATGATTGAACAAGGTATTTTGAGAGAAATAATTAGCAGTCCATGTAATTCGCCAATTATGGGTCTGAAAAAGCCTAACGGAACTTTCAGGATAGTCCAAGACCTGAGAAAAGTGAATAAAATTATTATATCATGTTGTCCCATTGTACCAAATCCTTCTGTGATTCTATATCAGATTCCTCATGATGCAGAATGGTGCACAGTGATTGACTTGTGTCATGCTTTCTTTTCCATTACATTGCACCCTGATGGCAAACACATTTTTGCGTTTCGGTTTGGCGAATGAACTTTGGCATGGTGCCGAATCCCACAGGGATATACAGAAAGCCCATCGATATTCAATCAGATTCTGAAGAAGTCCCTAGAAGATTTAAAAATGCCCGAAAGTTTGGTACTAGTCCAATATATCGATGTCCTATTGGTGGCATCGAGGACTCGAGAGGCTTGTGTAGTGGATACTGTCGCATTGTTGAATCATTTAGCAGATGGAGGACTTAAAGTATCCCCATCAAAATTACAATACTGTCAAAATATATTTAGGCTAGGCCTGGGCGTACGTGGAGCAGCGCGTAGTGTGCACAAATCTACGCACACGTGCGCTCCGCGTAGCCCCACTACGCCCCGCCCGCCTCCTGCCCACCCTCCTTTTAAAATAATGTAATGTATGATAAAATAATTAAATATAAAGACTTACCTGCAGTGCGGCGTCTCCGTGGCTCCCTCTTTCTCGTTCACAACTTCTTGTCACAAATGCGCATGCGCGGACGCCCGCACATGCGCATTTCTCGCAAGAAATGCGCATGCGCGGGCGTCCGCGCATGCGCATTTGTGACAAGAAGTTGTGAACGAGGAAGAGGGAGCCCCGGAGACGCCGCGCTGCAGGTGAGTCTTTATATTTAATTTTTTTATCATACATGACATTATTTTAAAAGGAGGGCGGGCGGGAGGCGGGTGGCAGGCAGCTCCGCTTCGCCCTGGCGTGTGCGTAGCGCTGCCTGCTACGCCTACTTCGAAAACTGCGAAGCAGGCAGCGCTACGTACACTACGTGGGCGAAGCGTAGTACTACGCCCGGGGTTAATTTAGGCCATAAAATTGAAAAAGGGCTAAGAAAAGTGACTGCAGATAGAATCAGGATAATCCAAGGAATGAGAGCCCCAATGACTCAGAGAGAGGTGAGAATGTTTCTTGGAATGGTTGGATATTGCCGTCAGTGGATTAGTAATTTTTCATTGATTGCAAAACCTCTGGTACGCTTAACAAAGAGTGATGTATAAGACCCCATTGAATTAAATATAGAAGAGTTGAAGGCTTTTAAACAATTGAGAGATGGTTTGTGTGAAGCCCCAGCTCTTGGCATGCCTGACAATGAGAAAGAATTTGAGCTCTATTGCAGCGAAAGAAATGGATGTGCACTTTCCGTATTAGTACAGAAACATGGAAAAGTGAGAAGACCAATTGCATATTTTTCAGCTATGCTATATTTTGTAGCTGTGGCATTGCCTGGTTGTTTGAAAGCTGTAGCAGCTACTTGTAAGAGTCTGGAACAGAGTGAAGGAATTGTGATGGGATATCCTGTGAGAGTGTTTGTGCCTCATGATGTGGCAATCCTTTTAACTAGGAGCCGCACTCAGTTTATGACACATAGTCGTTTAACTAAATATGAGAAAGTCATATTAGGTGCAACAAATGTGAGCTTTGTGAGGTGTCTGAATGTGACCCCTTCAACACTGTTACCTGATGTTGATAATGTGGAAGTCAGGGATGATGTGGATCATGACTGTTTGGAAGTGCTTGATTTGTGTACCAAGCCATGCCCTGATTTAAAAGATGTACCTTTGACAGAAAGTGACTATGTGATGTTTGTGGATGGGTCATGCTTGAGAACAGACGAGGGAATTTTGAGTGCAGCATACGCAGTATGTACTGTAGCAGCTGTACTGGAAGCAGCTTGTCTGAAAGCAGTAAAATCGGCCCAGGTTGCTGAACTATTTGCATTAACAAGAGCATGTAAGTTGGGAAAGAATCTGAGAGTGACTGTGATTACCGATAGTCAGTATGGCTTTGGTGTGGTGCAAGGAATGTTGAAGTGGTTGGAAAGTTTCTTGAGGCGATACAGCTGCCTAAGCAATTGGCAGTAGTAAAATGTGCTGCACACTCGAAGTCTGCTGATTAAATATCAGCGGGGAACGAGTTTGCTAATGACATGGCACAATATTGTGCACGAAATCAGAATTCTGTGAATCGTGGTAGGGAAAAAGAGATTAATTCATGTCCCTTACTTTTTACTAACACTGTAAACACATGGGAGGAAGTGAGGCAGTTACAAGAAGAAGCAGGAGATGAGGAAAGGAAACAGTGGATAAAAGCAGGATGTGCACCACGAGAGACAGATCCTGTGTGGGTTTATCGGGATGGAAAACAAGTCATGCCTGATAGCATGGTTTCTACCATGGCACGGATGTATCACGGACAAGCACATGTAGGAAGAGATGCTATGATCAGACTTTTCAAACAGACATGGTATAATGCCAAGTTTAGACTTGTAGCTGAGAGCCTATGTTAGAGATGCCTTATATATCAGCAATACAATTCTGGAAGAAAAACAGTGGTAAGACTAGGAACAATAGGACGAGAAGGAGGGCCTTTCACAAGAATGCAGATTGACTTCATTGAAATGCCCCCCTGTAATAGGTTGAGGTATGTTCTAGTGGTAGTTTGTTTGTTTTCTCGATGGGTGGAAGCATACCCAACTAGAAGAAGTGATGGAATTACAGTAGCAATGCTACTATTGAGAGAGTTCATTCCCAGATTTGGTTTTCCAGTCACGATCGAATCAGATAGAGGAAAACATTTTCATAATGAAATCATGAAACTGATTTGTGAAGCATTAAATGTACAACAGAAACTGCATTGTGCTTATCGCCCAGAGGCTTCTGGTGTGGTGGAGCAAGTAAATGGCACCATTAAAAACAGATTGGGAAAAATGTGTTTAGCCACATGTTTGAAATGGCCTGATGTCTTGCCTCTAGTACTCATGACTATTAGATCTATCTCTGATAGGAATACTGGATTGAGTCCCCATAAAATAGTAATGGGGAGGGCAATGAGACATGTTTTCATTCCTGTCAACAAACTATTGCCTATATCTGATAACTTGGTGTTGGATTATTGCAAGGGATTGGCTGATTCCGTTCATTCTGTGTTTCATCAGGTTGGATCGGATGCAACCACTCTTGAAAAGAAGCCAGCTCATGATTTAAGCCCAGGTGACTGAGTGAGAATAAAAGTGTGTAGAAGAAGAAATTGTCTGGACCCATGGTGGGGTAAACCACTTCAGGTGATACTGACCATGACGACAGCTGTGAAATGTGCAGGAGTGAAGAGCTGGATTCATGCTAGCCATACCTCGCAAATTCCAAATCCAGTGGATAACAGTGAAGAAGAATACTTTGAAGAATCTGATACCAGTTCTGAGTCAGATTCAGAAGAAACAAGAACAAGACCAACTCCTGAAAGGGGGGAGTTAGAATCAAGTTCAGTTATAGCACCAGAGAATCTACCATTAAGAAGGAGATTGCAAATTGCTGTCACTAGCTCAGAGTCAGATACTGAACTAGTACAAGTACATGAAAGAGTAAACGAAAACAGTGACGAGACTGTCAAAGAAATTGTTGATAAAGAAGCTCCGCATGAAAAAACAAGAGAAATTCCACCTGAAATCGCAGAGGTAGATGGTGAGGTACCAGATACAGAGAGAGAGGGAAAGATTGTTGCGAAATACCCCCGAGGAGGTGTAGGGAAACCATACATCCAGGTAGAAGAAGGGACAGTTAGTCAGCAGGAAGATTGTGTGGAAGAAACACAAGGAGGGACAGTAGTAGATAGGAAAAAGAAAGTGGTGGAAAGAAAGGCTACTGAAATTAAGAGTCAAGGTGGAACCGAATCTGAGGACAGTGACGACGAAGTACAGGAAGGTCGAGTTCTGAGAAAAAGAGCATGGAGGACTGAGAGAAGTGAAAAAGGAAATAAGTTGAAAAGGCCAGCAAAGGAAGAAGTTTGGCCAAACAAGATAAAAGATTGAGATACCGATTGACACGAGTAAAGTCATCCAGAGCTGAACAAGTGAATGAGGTATCTAGCCAAGAGAAATCAAAAGACGTTGAACAGACACCGGAAAGAAAACGGACTAGAAAGCCTAACCAGAGGTATAAGTCACCAGAATGGTCATATGTGGCACTTCCTGAAGTACAAGAGGAAGCAGACAGCCAAGGGGATCTAGGGGTGATTATACCAGAAGTGGTTGAGGGAGATGAAGAATCAGAAATCCCGAGAGTTATCTTGTCCGACATTGGAGAAGAGACGGATGTTCAGGAAATTCTGAATCAAGATTGTGAGAGCAAAGTGAAAGATAATCAAATGCCAAATTGAGGAAACAAAAGTGTTCCAGAAGAGAATTTTGAAAATACCAAACAAGAGATATATCCGAAAAGAACCAAGTAGGCGCCTAGAGCCTTGGGTTTAGACGAAACAAGTTGTGTGTGGACGAGGCTAAGTTAAAAGACACTGATCATTTTCTGAAATGGCAAACACAGAAAGTAGAAAATCTACGTGTGTGTTCCTTCGAAGATGGTGCAAGGTGTGTTGCTGTTGTACAGGATTACTAATGCTTCTGTGGAGTGCGTTAGCTTTAATAGTATAATTTAAAATAACGTTTGAGACAATAGAAGGTCATATTGAAAATAAAACTGGTGTAGAGAAGATTCATGATATTAATCCAACCAGAGAAATAGATAGAACTTATTTACATAAAGATAGGTCCATAACTGATTTTTCTAACAATGTTTTTTCAAAATTATTGTATGAATATGTAAAAACAATGGATGTGAGAGACTGCTATGTCTGCATGCAGTTGCCTGCATCAGCAGCTGAGGGGGTATCCTACCACCACCTTCCAGTAACATATGGAATAACATGTAGCGTATTAGCAAGTTTGTTTTATAAAACAGGGAAACTAGAATATTATTTTTCTGATGTAGATAATATTTTTTCACAACTACCCGTAGTTCCTGAACTAAATAGGGTAAAACCTGGTAAAGTTTTAGGAGAATTTATCCTAGAAACTAGAGAATTAACTGTAGAATCAGTATTTAGAAATAATCTCACTTGTAGTTTGAAGAGGGAAGAAAAGACTTTTCTAGATATGGTAGAAGAAATGAGAATAAAAATGAAAAAGTAGATACCTGAGAGAAAAGAAGAAAAAAACAGTCTTGGATGTTGAAAAACATTTGAAAGGAGAAACTAGTCCAGCTATGGCTTTAGATTGGCCTCAGAAAGGGAAATTGTGTATTAGAAGAAATCAAACTGTGTATGATAATTATTTCATAGGTGCGAGTGACTGCCATGATACTTATAGAATCATGGGTGGATGGGGATTTAAAGGAGGAAATGATCCGGTATTCCCTGGATTATATTTTATCTGCGGGATCAAAGCTTATTATCGATTACCTGACCATTGGTATGGCACATGTTACCTAGGCCTGGTTTTCCCAAAGATATTTCATGTGGGAAGGGGAAAAGATGGTGCACATGAGATAGGTAGACAAGTAACACGTAGAAGGAGAGAGAGTTGGGCAGAAATTGTAGGGAATATTTTTGGAGCACTGATATCAGCCATTGGACTATCTCTGAGTGCACACAAAATTAGAAAATTGTCTACAGTAGTGGATCGCTTATCAACAAGCACTGCTGGAGGATTTTTATTGGTAAATACAGAGATGGTTGCTATGCGAGCCATGGTGATGCAAAATCGACTTGCCCTTGATATTATTTTGGCCAAAGAGGGTGGAGTCTGTGGAATGCTGAAGGTTCAACATCGTTGTACTTATATTCCTGACGAAAGTCAAGATTTGAAGACATATATAAAGAATATAACTGATTTGCACGAGGAGATTGTTCCACTGGAGGTTGAAAGTGTTTAAGAGAAGATTGGAAAAGGGTTCTCTACTATTAAGAACTTTTTACTAAAATTAGGTAGTACATTTATTGCTAAGAGTTTAATTCCAGTAACATGTGTGATATTTTTAGTATTAATTCTGAGATTAGGATGTTTATGTGGTAAGAGAAGAAAATTACAAAATCATATAAAAAGAAAAGCTGCTAAGAAAAGAGAGAAAGAAAGGAGAGAGAAATGGAAGATATAGAGTTAGAAGAATGGAAAGAGAATGTGTATATAAAGACAAGAGAGGATGAAACAGGGGAAACTATCATGTGACCTAACAAAACTTAAGAGAACTGAATTCATTTCTATTATACATTTTATAAAACTTTAAGGGAATTTGTGGTGATATTAAAAATCACCAAAGGGGGGATTGATGGAGCAGGTAAAGCAAAATGTTGTATACCTCCTCTATTTTGCAAGAAAATACTAATTACTTAATCTAGTTATATTATAATTTGAATTAACTGGGTGGTGTGTTATACTAACCAACATTTTGCATTTTTTTTGGTAAACACAAATTACACGCGGGACTCATTGTTATTTGCATGGCAGAATAACCCTAATAACTAATTGTGGTACGCCTATTAACAGTAGTACGTGTGGTGATAGGATATTGTATGATTTATGGTGCTTTGGTGACGTTTGCGTTCCCGTTTGGACCGAATGGTGAGTTTTATTACTTTAAATGTCGCTATAAGCTAGGAAAATACTAATACATAAAGGGATTAGTGAGGGTTTAACATTAGAATCTTCATTTCTGTGTATTAATTACTCTTTTGTGTTTGTTTTGCTTAAGTTGGCATTTGGGCCTACCAAACAATGACATTCAAAATGGAGTTCAGAAGTGGCCACCGTTTCGTGAGCACGATGTCTACTGCGCAGACTCGGATGGCTCCGTAGATCTCCAAGCACCCTCAAGTCAGAGCACAGTGTTCCTGGTCAAGGATAGGAACATGGAGGACTGCCAAACTTCAGTTAGTAAAAATCAACGCAGGTAACAATGAGCTTCCACAACCAGGAAACAACAATGTTGCATGGTTATGTCATGAACCGAGAAAGTGACCCAGCACTTCTTTGAGAACCAAAGTCTCTGGGAAAGTCGGACAATGTTAAAATTTTCTTCAAATGGACCAATCAGACTTTATTATTGCCAAAGAAATGTTTCATGTTATCCAGAATTTTATTATAAAAAGGGTAGTAGAATAGGGAGGAGTTATCGCACACCCCTACCGACCCCACAGGCGATGACAGATTAGCTAGATGCTTGCATGATTCCTGGTCCTTTGGAGATCTTTGGGACGTGCTGAGCAAATAACTTTCCCGAACCTTGAGTCTTGGCCTGCTTTTATTGAGACAGTTGAGCAGAGAATTCGGTTTATGCAGAGCCAATTGAATTAGGAAAGACCCCAATAGCAAGAATAGGTAAATATAAAATGTCATGCGATTTGTGTTGTTTGACTAAATTTCTAATTTGACTGACCGAAATGCTAATTATATATTTGCAAACAAGATTTAGATAAATAATAATTTGATTAACAGAAATTATGAGTTTGTGATTCTTCCATTAGGAGATTAGAGGATTCTGAAGCTTGAATGTGTTTTAACTGGTTCTAAATCACCATCAACCAGTCCAACTAATTGGTCCGTCGACCAAGTGGTGGAGTGCCTTGATGTTAAGGTTGGGATCCTATAGGTGGTGATGCAAATATGTATATTCTGTAATATAACTTTTCTTCCCTATAGATAATAAGGTACCCCACATGTCCAGTGCATCATTTCTCTTGTGTGCAGACCTATGAGAGAAACGTATGAGTGTTGGTGTTATGGGCCCCACCAATGAATGCGTGTGTGAATGAGTTAGTGTGACGACGGGTCTGTGACGCAGGGAGGATCTGTAAATTTCGCCCCCCTTTTCCCGCGCTGGATCACCTGCACGTGTGCAAAGAACTTATCCTGCAATACAATGAATTAAATTAATTGACTGATAGAAATAATCCCCAGAATTCAAACCTTCAAGCACCACATTTTATAAATTGACTATGAATATTTTACTAAGTAAATAAGTCCCAAATTAGGCAGTCTAGAAGGGGTGCAGGGAAGACTAAGTATTTATAGTCCATCTACCAAACGCACCAATGGCGAAATGAGTTGCTCATGCTGTATCTACTATTTCTAAAATTCTAATCAGGTATGCAGAGAAGACTTACTTGTACCTATGATGCTTTTTCTTCTATCAGAATAGAGCTGCTCTGTATTGTAGGTCTCTCTCTCACTTTTAATGCTGAAGAAAGCAACAGCTGGACCAGAAGCCACGCTCACTGTTAAAAACAAGATGCAATGAAATTAGAAGTGACTGAGTGATACTACCAAAACATGTTTACATATACTTTTCAATTAAAATTGCTCTATGGACACTCTTCCTCCAAAGGGTTACCCAATACCTATATCTGCCATGTCACTTCATATTATGTGCATTTACATTTACATTTGACTAACTACAGTTTGTTCACCAAGTAGTGCTTTCGGAATCTGGGCCCCTTTCATTTTCTGGGTACTCAATAACCTACGCTAAAGTGATCTGTTGACACTGCATTGAGAAAATTGTAATATAGGAGATACCTCTGCTCAGACCAAGACTGTTCCTCTATGGGTGCAGCATCAACAATGCAAAAGTGGTAAGAAGTGGACAGTAGTATGAATTCTTCTACTCTGCCAACTTTTAATTGAGAGTACATAATATATCACACTCATAAACAAGTTTAATGTGTCAATCCAGAGCTGCATGCACAACTGAGATTGAAAGATTCAAATCTGTCAGCCTTCCATTAATTAAATTCTGATTGGCTGACTATGACCGTGGTGTGTGATCATATTACTTGTTTTTTTATAGCACTACAAAACAGGAGCATGTCAGTAGCTGGGAACAAGTGATATGTAAAGAACAAAGCACATGCATCAACAAGGCAAAAGAGAAAGACACTTATCACAAACACTGCACATATCTCAAAATCCCTACTCAGGATAACAGCATGCATACCTTGCTGAAAATTACATTTTATCAGCCGCGGACCATGCAGGTAAGAGTCGTTGTGACAGGTTGTGGGGAGGAGATTTTGACAGACGACGAGGGAAAATTATTTATTTAATTTTCCCTCATGGCTGTCTGTCGATTTCCCCCCTCCCCCAACCCGGCTCCACCGCTCTTACCTGCACAGGCCGCAGCTGCATTTTATGTATAATCATGATACCTCTCACCCCCACTCCCTGTTTGTATACAAACATCTAGATTTGATTATCTCAATGTATCATTTAGTCCTTATTTTAAGATGTTAAGTTAATCACAACTGCAAAGGGAAGTGTTCTCTGCAGTGCAGTAACATTGCAGACGGGTAGCACTTTAACTTTACCTAAGTTAGGGTGACTGTTGCTTTCTTGTTTTACTGCACAGTAATGATCTGCCATGCTTGAGGCCAGCTGTTCCTCCATTCTTACGACGCTGTCAGTATTGGCAAATTGATCACCTTTTAAACAGAAAAAATATCCCGATTCACATAAATGGTATTCATGATTCGGAAGATCAATGCTTTTCCTGAAAATCTGGGTTTTAATAGGGGTCTGAGGCTCTAAAACAACAACAGCAAGCAAGAACAAATACAATAATTGACTTTTGCAGTGTAATTATTCAAACAGGCTAGATGCCTCTTGAGTTAGGAAAGAGCACTGAAATCAGTCAAACAAACCTGTCTGCGTGGATCAAGAAGTGAATCCATACGAAAATGTAAACTATCACCGAGAGTCAAACTAGGAGCAGACCTGGAAATATGAATCTGGTCACACCATACTGTGTGTGTCACACCTGCAACTGAATGGACCACAAGATCAATTGGTTTAAATTCAAGCTACTTTGCCCACAATGGTGGGGCCGCAATGCATCTTAAAAACAATGTAGTCAGTCGGTCAATGGCGAACAGAATTCAAACACAAATTTTATAGAAACGACCAGTCTAGACCAGTGAATCTTAACCTGTGGTCCATGGACATCTGGTGGTTTGCCACACCTTATCAGGTGGTCCACAACTGTTTAGAAATGTAAATAATATTAGCCAATTAATAAATTATATACACAAAGATGCAAAACGTAAAACTGAATATTTTTAAAATGCTCTATAACTGTGAATGTATTTAAAACTAGAGGCTAAAAATTTGGTTGGTATCATTAACTTAATTCATGGCAGCAACACAATTAAAGAAAACAGTAGTATGGACGATTGGTGGCCTCAATTGAAGAACTAGTATTCACTGACAAATAGAAAATGTGCATTAAGATAAATAAAGGCAAAGTGATATGCTAGAGTCTGGCATATCACCTTGTCTTTTAGAAATAAAAACAAATTGGAAAAGCTCCAACTTTCCAATGCATATTTTTTGTTTGTGAAATAAGGAAAATTTTTCATAATTTGTTTATTTGTTTGATGTATACTAGTTTCTGTAGTCGTATGATTTTTTAGAGGTTCAGACTGTAGAAATTGCTTAGGACGGGCCCCAGGGTTCCCATAGTGAATTAGTGGGAATCTGTTAAAGTCTAAGGCAGTGGCTAAGCAAAGATTCTTACAATTTTCCTCTCGAGTACAAACCAAAAATAACAATTTCTGAGAATGTTGGCTGACGTTTGAGAGTCAGACGAATAAAAGTGGCTCCAGAAGGTAGTGCTCCATTACAGCAGTTTTCAGATTGATCTCGCACATTTTCAGTTGGCAGCAAAAGTTTGGGAAAATAGCATAGAAGTACATTGTGCGAGATATGTCAAGAGACAGGTTTGAATATTTTCAGCAACAATTTAGGCCTGCATGACCCAGGACACAATAAACTCAACCAGAACATTTATATCTGAAGGCAAAACTGCATCCATTATAGCCTACAACAGGTGATGACAACTGCCCTAAAAATTAGATTTTCATGGATACTGGAAAATAAACCAATCTGGTCTAAAAATACACATACAAAAGAGATAGAGGTTAGTCTATCACCTCAAAATACCTTGATAAACTTTCTATTGCGGACGTGTCCAATCAGGAGCGGCCCGTGGAAAGAACTCTTCACCTGAGGTGAGGGAGCTGAGGCGGAGTGCTTGCTCTCCCCCAGAGCCTGACGGCAACGCGCCGGCTCAGGAGAGGTCAGAACAAACGGGAAGCTGTCCCGGGTCCCTACAGTCGGGCGGCGTCCTGATATTGTGGCTGTGCTCGATCTCAGCCTAATTTGTGCCCGCACGGGCGGGGGAAGCCCCCTGACGGCCCTGTAATGCAGCCCCGCGGTAAGATCACTGGTGCATGGACCATAGGAAACCCATGGCAGCACCCGCGAGAGACCGGTGATTAACGAGGGAGCTGCAACTGAAGAAGTGGTGAGCCGTCCAGTGAGGCAGAGACAGTGATCACAGTGCAGACCCGAGGTATGAGAGACTGGGTGAGAGCCCCTGTACCAGTCCCTGGGTCAGTGGCTGTATGAGACCATAGGTTGCAGGATAATCTTGAAGGTCCCTGAAACCCCTGCCCCCTTCTTTACCGTAAAGGCAGCAAAAAACTAAATGTGTTTTGATTCTACAACTACTGCCCTGTCCTTCTGAGACGACATTGATTAGCGAAATAAATCATGCAAATTAGACTTTAGAGTTGCCCCGCCTGTCCTACTAATGGCGGCTGTTTCTCCTTCTGCCGTTTATCACTCGACATCACAAGCTCCCCCTAAAGACATGCGGACCCTGGCTCTGCTCATCATGCCGATCCTCTGCTTAGTTTGCACACCCTTTCATCCGGATTATAGAAAATTGTGGGGATCCTCTGAATTCGTACATCAAGGACTCATCCCCCCTGCCTGACCTCAAGATGGTCACCTCAGTCATTGACTCCGTGAACTCTCCATCGACAGCTGAGACCCAGCCATTTTGACTAATGCCCGGTGGAGCTACCTCGCGAGCTAAAAGGGAGATGGGCTTTGGACTCCCTCCTTGGCCATCACCTACCCAGCCGGTCCTTGGGCAAACTCTCCTGCGTCTCTTCTGACCTTATCTCCCTCCTCCCCCTTCACCCTACCCGCTACTGCTCTACTCTTCTCTTCTTTCCAGCTATTGATCCCTGCCCTCACCAGCCCTTACTCATAGTTCCCACCCTGTTTATCCACTGGACTTTCTTATGTGAACTTTTCCCTCGTCAGTTGAGACCTAGCTATTTGACTGATGCCTGATGGAGCTACCTTGTTTAGCTAAAGGGGAGACGGCCTGTGGATTCCCTCCTCGGACGCCACCTACCCAGTCGGTCTTTGGGCAGACTTCCCTTCGTCTCTCCTGTCGTCTTTTCCCTCATCCTCCCCTCTCACACTTCCCCCTTTACCCCTCCTCCCTACTTCTCTCACCTTTCTTTCCTCTTTCAAGGTGTTGCTTATTTTTGACGTAATGTGTAATTGTTATCATTTTCTGTAACATTGTGTAACCGAATGTAAAGCGCTCTGATACCTACGGGTCTAGCCAGCGCTATATAAAACTCGTTAAATAAATAAATAAAATAAATAAATATATAATTCTAATAAAAACTGAAAAACATTTGATGTGAAGTAACCAAGCAAGGGATACCATCTCAGTTTTTAATAGCTCGGGAACAGACTAATCACAGGGCCATTAAGTGTCAGTGTTGGAATGTCACTACCCTGAATTTCCGAAGTTCCACTGAAGACTCTTCCTATTAGACACCAAACACTTGGTGTGAACATGCCTTTTAATACTTACTTCTAAACCCCAGCTCACACCACAGTAGACAGGCTTGATACTTCCCTAGTCACACTTAGGGCCGTTTACAATCAGCCCAATATTTGGTTTGTGACCTTTGGGCCAGAATTTCAGATTCCGGCCAGTATCCATGCCCCAGCCTGCAGGCATTACTAGTTATTGATCCTGGAATGGGAAATAAAATGCAGACCTGGGAATGACATGCCCAACTGGTAATACCATTTGTGCTGGCTGG
The DNA here is from genome assembly GCF_964204655.1 of Triturus cristatus. Classification (NCBI taxonomy): domain Eukaryota; kingdom Metazoa; phylum Chordata; class Amphibia; order Caudata; family Salamandridae; genus Triturus; species Triturus cristatus. The sequence continues at coordinate 1,171,844,937 of NC_140585.1, forward strand.
TAGGTTTGACCTAAAAAAGTGAATAAAGGTCTGCAACATTTTCAGAGTAATCATGGACATACTGCACTTTCCTCAAATACCCTCTTCTGCTGCATAACCAAATACCCTCTTCTGCTGTATAACCCGAAGAATTTTATCAAAAAAGGATCAAAATTTACTAAACAAAAAAAAAGCCTAACATGGGACAGAGCACTGTTTAACTCGTCGCTTTTCAGTTGCTTAGTTCTTGGAACTTTCATCTGCATTGTCCACATTTGATGGACAGGGCAAACACTTTTGCCTGAAGCATGACTATTGTATTGACATTTTTAAAAGTAATTCAAGTAGATGGAAAATGATTGTTTATTGTCATGAAAATGTTTTGCTTCATTATTTGTGCAAATTCAACACTGACAATGCTCTCAAAGCAGCAATTTTTATTCAAGTTGGCATTCAGAGTACAGAAACATCTCCTTAAATTTTACTTCTCTTTAGTAAGGTGTGATGTCTTGATTCCAAAGTGCCTCCTCGCGAGACACTTACACCACTGATGTCATGTAAAATACAGTTCACTTAAGCTATTTCCTAAAGAAAGCAGTGCTTCTAAAGGTCCACATTGTAGACACAGATTAAAATCAAAACTGAAGACCAGTTCTAATACATAACTGGGATACAACATAAGAAATAAGAAAAACACTTTAATTAGATAAAGTCTGCACATTTAGTTTGCACATTAACCCATTGTAGATTCATATGCTGTGCAACGTTCTGCTATCTAGTGGTTGAGTCTGTAATGTTCCCTCGAAATAAATACAGATTTATTGTTGGGCATCATCCATAGGTGTTGGCAGAATGACTCAGTAGGACATCAACCAAAGTGAAAATACGCTGCTTTTGACGAACGCTTGGCATAAAACGTACAGTTACCATATCACCATAAGTCATATGAACTTGATGTCCATTTTTCATTCCCAAAAGAAAATTTTAATTTAAAATCAAAAACAAAAAAAACCTGGAATGCTTCAGGATGGCAGACCATGGAGAACAAAAACTGACTCCTTAGTCAAAAAGAACACTAACATCACAAACAAGTCATTAAGGTGAGGCAAAACATTTTAAGTACATCTAAACATGATTGAGCACAAAAATTGGCATGTGAGCTATAATCCCCTAAACCCCAAAAAGAGACAGGACTACAGCATGGTTCTAAAAGCCTTCTAAATGCTTCAACACTGAAAAACATAACCAGCCCCCAACACCAAAAGAGCATCTCTGCATCCAAAGAAAAAGAAATTCGATGAAGAACTGCGCTCTCAAAAAAAAGTCTCACAAAATAAAACAAGAGACATATACAAAAGGTAGAAACTCCATCAAAAAAGGAGAAGAGCAGGCAAGTCACACCCACGCGAGGAAGAGCAGAATGAGGATCCATACTGAGGAAGGGATTACTTGAGTTCACCTAAAAAACAAGAGTATATTTTACAATAAATTTGTGGAGATAAGGGAAATAAATGAGAAAAAGATTCACCACTGGAGGACGTACAGATATCCTTACAGGCCTTCCCCGCGTGATGATTATGAAGATTATCAAGCAGTTTTTAAAAGCTCTGCCGACATGTAAGTTCTAACTAGGGGAGGAGTAAGAAGAATCATACTTCCTTAGAAACACTCAATCCTGTGCAGATGAAAAGCACATTTCTGCCAAAGCTGCCCAGCATGGTACAAAAACACGATGAGGTTTTAAAAACCCAGCAACCAGAGCAGTACCTAAGACAGAGTTTAAGTACAAACCATTGCCTTAGGACCCAATATATAATAAAAATAATATGTGGAAATAGACTCACTTGTAGTAATCGTGGTTGCAAAGCCATTACAAAATGTACTTTTACAGGGTCACCAGAGGACAAAATGAGTGAGAGGATAAATGCAGTATGTAAAAAGATAGAGCACACCGTTGCTACACAAGGACACTTTGCAATTTATCACACTACTGGGTAGATAAGGTCAATAGCAGTTAGAGGAGAGTTAATTAATCTCAGAGTCAGAGAGTCAGAGGAGTAATTGAGGAGCTTTAACGCATGATTGACATCGTCTCTTGACTCAGTAGACATAACAAGCAGACACTTATGTAGAGGGTCTATACTACGGAACAAATGCTGCTTGGTTTCAAACTTCAAGTCTTAGGCCTTAATTTCAGGCTAATTTATTTGAAGCACCCTTCATAGGGTAGCATCCATTCTATTCCCTGTACAAAATGAAAATAGCTAATGATAAAGCTACAACTATGAAACAGTTTCAGGCAAGAATCTTCTAGACAAAGATGGGGTTATCTGGTTGTTTACAACAGGAATATTTTTATCCTAACAAAATTCCACCTGCCTCTCACAGAAACCTTTGCCACACCCACCTCACCAACCAGTACACCCTAGAACTTCTTAACAGCATCCTGCTCAACGACGGATCTCTCTACATACACGCCGCCAAAATCTGCCACACCATCACCACCCTCACCCCAGATAAAATCTTCAACACAGAGACTTGGCTCAACCCCTCTTCCACCTCAGATATCGCCCAATGGCTACAAGATGATACACCGGGACCGCACCAACAAACATCGTCCTCAAGGAGACACTCTACTGCACTGCCACCGAAGATGATATCATACCCATTATGGAACACCTCAACTTCCAGCTCCAAACTGACAGCAGAATGACCTTCGGAGGCACCCTCGTCTACAGACCCCCAGGACCACTCCCCAGCTTCTGTGACGTCATTTCCCGAATTCATCGTCCCCCTAGAAATTGACTCCAAACAATAGAACTTCCTTAGCAACCCCAACTTCCACCTCGGTGACACCAAAGATGCTAATTCCACCAACCTACTGGAAAGCATGAGTAATCCAACCTAACAACACTTCAAAATGAGTGTAAGAAAGTGCACTCGGCTCTGGTCATTTCACTCAGGCAGGGCACAACTCGCCAAACGCCGACACGCTTGGTGAATCATCACCAGGTATCAGTCAGCCACCACAGCATCATATTTCCCTACACATACGCTGTTTAGTGGTAGATGTGATTTATGGCCCTTAGGCTAGCGGAGTGGCCTTTTCTTAAACAACTAGCCAATTAGCGTTGCCCAAGCGAGAATACAACCTGCAGGGGCTGTGGAACCAGCAAGGAATCATTTGAACACGTAGTATGCCTTTACCCAGCTCTGCTGAACAAACGCAGAACCAGCCCACGAAGAGAATGAAACAAACTGGATGTTCGGGCTTGTCGGCAGGCCATCATTGCCTCTTTAAATCCAGATAACACAGTTTTGAATATCTAGTTCACCAGGTTTGTACTTTAGTCAATATGTTCAGTAGGCATGTATTTCTCTACAAAACACTAAAGTATTTTGTTTAAAAATAAACTTTTTAAACTGTTTTAACACATTCAGGAATATTTATTCAGCAGTTATTTTTAAGTTGAATGATGTTTCTTTAATAATTATTCTCGGGTGCACAACATTCTGGAGTATTTCTTCTTTTTTTTGTTTTCGTGGGGCACAAGGTCACGTGATAACAATCATGTGACTAATCCTATTAATATCCTACACACTTGTGGATGCTTGAATGGAGCATGCATGCATGGGCAGAAATGTTTGTTTCATTACACCGGTGAAGGTATGTCGAATTTAGAACTTGTTCACATTGAGGGGTTGTTTTGTTTTTTCGTGGTTGCACTGTTTAGAGGATTCAGGGGTGTCTTTGCTTGTCTTTCAAGGGTAAATGTCACATTTATATAGGAGAGAATGTGCAGGACATTATTTGAATTGTGCTCATAAACTCGGTCATAACACTTGAGTTTGCGAGGTTGTCAGAGAGAGAGAGAGCACGCATTCAGAGCACGGAGCACATGGTTTGCATTTTGGGGTGCATAAAAGGTCACTACATAAAATACATTGCTTTGATTTGGGTTAATGCTGACAAAACGTGGTACTGATTTGTTGATTCATGATTATTGTAGTTCCCCTGAGGAAAGGCAGTTCAGTGCCCAAAATGAATTGGGATTGTTATCTCCACGTTGAATTATGAGGAAACATGTACCTCTAAGTGTCTTGGAGCAAAGCTGTAGTGGCACTCCTTGAACTTAAGTGAAGATTAAAGTGAAAAAACTTTTTAGATTACTTTGGATCACATTTGGAATAAAAATGGATGAAAAATAGAAAAACACTGTCTGAACGTTACTGGATGGTTCACACATACTTTTTGATGTCCATTCTGGGTTGGGGAACCTGATGAGGTTTCCGTAGTACCATTGATATATAAACACGCATAGAAGGAGCGCACTCCTGGGTGGCACGCTATAAACTTGCCTTGAGTGTAACCTGAAGAATATCGAATGTTGGAGTGCATGCTACCTCTTTTTGATGTGAAGGTTTTAAATAACCAAAAACAATAAATTAATACTACTGTAAATAAATACTGGAAAGCATGAGCAACATCGGCCTCACCCAGCTAGTCACCAACCCCACACACTGAGCAGGACACACGCTGGACCCGATCTTAACCACCAGAGACAGAGGTAAGTACAGTCATGCCACCAAATTCACTTGGATTGACCACTCTATCGTTCACTTCACCATTGAAGGATCCCCTGGCACCATCACCAAGCCCCCCTGCTCCGCTCACCACAGCTGGAACAAAGTGACTGAGACTCAAAGGTCCGATGTACTTAACGCCACCCGGACGGACGCCGCAACCAACCTGGAACAAGCCATCCAGAACTTCTCTGCCTGGATCACCAGCTGGGTCAACAGAGTTGCTCCCACTAAACCAGCCAAGACCAGCAGAGCCACCAAGCAAGCCAGCTGCTACACACCATAACTCACGCCCCTTAAATGCAACTGCAAACAACTAGAAAGATGGTGGCGCACCAGCAGAGACCCCAAAGACCGATCCACCTTCAAGTCAGCCTTCAACAAATGCCACCAATGCATCAATAACACTAAAACACACGCCATATGTAGGAAAGTACCCCGTTTTGACACAGTCCCCCCCCCCCCACTTTTTTGCCTGGTAAATTATGTAATTTTGACTGAAAGAGCACTGGGTTGTGCTAACCAGGTCCCCAGTGCCAGAGCTCTTTCCCAAAACTGGGCAATTGTTCCCCAATTAGCTAAACCTTTAGCACCTTCTGCAAATTACCCAGGTCCTGAGGTACTAAAGAGGGTCCTTAAGGGCAGCAGCACAAAGTGTGCCACTCTAAAGGCCCCATCACCAAGCACATGCACATTTGCCATTGCAGGCTGCGTGCCTTGGTGAAGACAAAAGTGAAAATACGACATGTCACACATCCCTGTGTGCCATATCCCTGACACAACATGCAATATTTGTAAGTCACCCCTACAGAACGCCTGACAGCCATAAGGCAGGGTGCTGAATATTACATGTGAGGGGATACCTGCATGAGCAAATATGCCCCTGTGCTGGTCAGTCCTATTACTGCCAGTACAAGAGACTAGGGAAGCCATTTTAAAACATGTGCCGGACACTGGTGAAAACAAGTTCCCCAGCTACATGATGGTTTCACTGAAAATTGGAATCTTTGGTATCAAACATCTCTTATTGGTAAACCCACAATGATTCCAGAGATGGATTTACCAACACATGCAGCCAAAGGGCACCTTAGAGGTGTCCCCTGAAACTTACCAGCCTCTGGTGTACTTGCTGACTGGTTTCAGCAAGCCTGCCACCTAAGGCACTGTTCTGACCTCCAAGGGTGAGAGCTTATTCATCTCAGGAGACCCATAACAAAAGCCTGTCCTGGGAGAGGGTGTAACACCCCCTGCCACAGGATGACCAAAAGATTAGCCTCCCTAGGTCTGCAAGCTTCAAAGATCTGCTACCTTTGGAATGTAAATCTGGCCCCCTCACAATATTGAGGTCGACATGATTTTTCAGAAGGAGCCATCTTGCGATGGCATACTTAGGAATTCTATGACAAGGTTATGCCCACTTCCCACTGGAAGTGTTCACATGGGGGCGTAGTGACTCAAGGGTCAACAGCCCATTAGCTACTACCCTACACTCCCCTAACACCCCAAATTCAGCATTTAGTGGAGCCTCTTGCACCAGAGAAGCAGATCCTGATGACCTAAGAGGAGGGACGACACCGTAAAGCAACAAAAGCAGAAAAGAAGCAACTGATCTGGTACTAACCCTGCCGGCCGGTCTGCATTCCTTGTTGAAAAACTGTGTCAGTTGACTCATCCTGCAGCTGTTGACTCCAGAAACTTGGGAGGACTGTTTGCCTTCGATAAAGACTCAAGATCTCCCGTGAATAGAGGACCTGTTCTCCTGCATCCTACAGAGTCTCTGAAGCAAAGACTCTGAGGCCTCTGGAACCGCCAAAACCGGACACCTGAAGCCACCACTGCACCCACTGCCTTCGGCTCGAGTTGAAGTGTGCCAACGGTGTCAAGAATGTCCCCCAGCCCTCCAGAGCTCGAGTCCATCATGGTTTCACCCCTCATGGACTCCCCAATGCTGCTTGCAGCTGTGTACACAGACCCCCTCGACCGCGACTGCTCCGAGTAAGAATACCCAATGCCCAAATTCACCTCTGCATCCGTTGTCCATGGGCATTGGAGAAGAGGACCCCAGGTGCCCCTATGTCCCCGAGCATTGCAGGACTTGAATCCCTCCAAGTTAGTTCAACCTGAGGGGCCTTCCAGCCAGAGGCTGCAACCTCTTTTTGCAGTGCCTGATCTCCATAGAAAATCAGTAGACCTTGGACCTAGCTGCTCTTGTGCCGCTGGTGGTGTACTGTTGGTGCTGCCTTGGACCTTGCCCACCACTCACCTTAACTCCTGGAGATTGGTCTTGTAAGTCGCTGTACTAAACCTGTTTGCAGAACTTGTTCTTCCTTCCTAAGGAAAACATTGCAGACTCAAAAATTGCACTGTGTCCCCTATTTGAACTTAAAAGAATTTATATGTAAAAACGTACTTACCTGAACAATTTTTTTCTGATACCAAAACATATCTAAAAGGTACTTGCCATATTCAGAAATTGGTGGGGATCTCCTTCTCGAGTCGTGTGTGTCATGTGTTGATAATTGCGTGTATTTGAAAATGTCTTGCACTCCTCGGTGTTAAGCCTAAGGATGTTCGACCATACCACTCCCTAACAAAGCACCTTGGGATTGCCATTGCAAGCCCCTGTCCACTAATAAGGGAAACACCTGGACTCTTTACATGGCATAAGAGATTTCTGATATATCACATAAAGAGACAGCTTCCTACACCATAGAAGACCACATCGAAGCAAGCACCAACCACAACAAGGAATTGTTCAGCATCATTAGAGAATTCTCCTGCCATTCTACCACAGAGAACGTGACCCCCCCCCTTCCTTGGAGCTCTGTGACACACTTGTGAATACTTCCACAACTAGATATCCACCATCTACAGTCACTTTGAACCCCAACCCACAAACCTCTACAACCTCCTCATTTCATCGGATGCCACCCACCTTCTCACTGCATGGGAACAGCTCACCACACAGAACACCACAGCCATCATTAACTCCATCTACTTGGGAGCAGACATGACCCTGCCCACACAGCCTCTTCAACCTCAGAGCAAAGAAATTAGCGTGACACTCACCTCTAGCCTCAACGCATCCATCACCATGGCTGCCTTCCCCGATGAATGGATGGAAACATGCAGAAGTCAGGTTGCTCCTCAAGAAACCCTCTTCCGACCCCAGAGAACTGAAGAACTAATGCCCCAGCTCACTGCTCCCTTTTCCTGCCAGGGTCCATGAGAAGGCCATCAAACACCAGCTCGCCGAACACCTGGCTTCCGCGCCAACCACAGCACTGAGCCCACCTTGCTCACCGCCACCAAAGCATCAGAACCCTCCTCAAGAGGGGGCAAACAGTGGCTCTGATCTCCTCGACCTCTCTGCAGTGTTTAATACCATATCCCACTACACCCTCATCAAGAGGCTTCACCACATCCAGGAAGACGCCTTAGGATGGATCGCATCCTTCCTCACAGGACGCACCCAGAAAATCCGGCTCCCACCCTTCACCTTAGAGCCCATCAGCATCATCTACAGCGTCCCGCTAGGTTCATCCCTCAGCCCGACCCTGTTCAACACCTATATGACACCTCTGGCCGACATTGTCAGAACCCATGGCTTCCACATCATATCTACGCAGACGACACCCAACACATCCACTCCCTCACCGAAGATACTCCCACCCTTATAACCAACTTCTACAATGCCATGGCCAATGTCACCTATTGGAATAAGACCAACTGCCTGACGCTCAACAGGGACAAGGCGGAACTGCTCATTTTTGCAAACAATGCCTCACAATGGGACAAACACCTCGTGGCCCACGAAACCTGGACCCAAACTCTCGCTGAATCACCACACCCGCAACTTTATCCTGGACAGCAAACCCACCATGGAACACCAGATCAACATGGTCTCATCTGCCAGCTTCCACACACTCTACATGCTCTGAAAGATCTTCAGATGGATCCGTGCCAGCACCAGTAAAACTGTCACTCATGCCCTGGCCACCAGCCACCTGGACTACGGAAATGCACTCTACTCTTGAATCACTAACAAAATTCTGAAGAGACTCCAGATAATACAGAACTCAGCGACCAGACTCATTCTCGAACTCCCCGAGTGGACCTATATCAACCCGTCTCAGGAACCTCCACTGGCTCCCCATCCAGAAAAGATGCCAATTCAAGATACTGAAAAACGCCTACAAAGTCCTCTATGACCAGGGACCAGCATAAAGGACCAGCATACATCAACCACCACCTGAACTTCAGCTGACCTTCATGACACCTGTGCTATGCCTCTCGCACCCTCGCATACATTACCCGCATCGGCCGAAGCCACAGTTGAGGGCCGTCCCTTCTCCTACCTCTCCGCCAAACCCTGGATCGACCTCCCCCCTCACCTTTGAACATCACCATCTCTCACAAAAGGCCTATATCCGCAGCGGCACCACTCCGGGCTGAAGGTGGAGGTGAGGAGTGCGGCGGCCCTGAGCACTCGGGCCCAGCGGATCACCGTGACCCGCGTGATAGGTCTGCAGGAGGGGCCGCGATCGGCGGCGGCAAGACAGATGAGCCGGTGAGGCCTGCCCTGGGGGTGTGGCGTGAACGGTCCCGCAACCCATCGCCCAGCCTTTGAGGGACCCCGATTGTGGCTCCCGCCCGGTGGATGGCGGAGACAGAGGTGACAAGCGATCAACGGGAGGAGCAGTGATACAGCCGGTGATCATACCACGCAGGGGGAGCCGGCCGGAGGGGCGGCGACGGGACGCTGCCCGGGCTGAGAGGAGGTGACAACGAGGAGCCGGGGGTCCTTGCCGGCGTCCGGGCTGGGACACGTCCTTGGCGGAGCGGCAGACTACGGTCACCATGCGCCCGAAGGTGGGGAAGCCCACGCAAACCAACAAGCTGGATAAATACGCGGTGTCCACCGGCCCGGCGCTTTCTGGGGTAACGGTGGACGCCAATATGAAGAAGGCGGAGCCCTCCCTGACTTCCATCATGGCCGCTATACAGACGCTGGGCACTAACCTCGAGACCAAAATGGACAAGATTTCGATCGAGGTCAACCTGCTGCGCACGGACCTCGGCAAGACCACGGAGAGGTCAAAAGCCAACGAGACGGACATTAAGGCCCTGCAGGCCTCAGAGAAACGGCTTGAGGGCCGCATCAATGAGCTCGTCCTCCAGCACCGCCAAATGGCCCTGCGGCTCGAGGACCAGGAGGGGAGGGCGCGACGGAGCAACATCCGCGTCGTAGGTGTGCCGGAGGGGATGGAGGGGTGCAGCGTGGAGCTCTTTCTCGAGGACCTCATTCTCCACCACTTGAAGCCCGGAAGGCTCTCGGAGCTCTTCACCGTCGAGCGCGCTCACCGGGCCCCGATCCCTAAACCCAGACCGGGGGCCCCGCCTAGGACATTTATCGCCAAGATCCTGAATTACCGGGACGCCATCCTTCAGGAGGCCAGGCAGCAGGGGGATCTTCAGCACAAAGGGGCCACCATCAGATTCTTCCCTGATTTCACGCTCCGGGTTCAGCAGGAGCGCCGCTCGTTCCTGGGTGTCAAGGCGGCGCTCAGGGACCGCGGTATTAAGTATATGATGTTCTTCCCCGCCAAATTGAAAATCACCGCGGAGGGCAAGTCGTACTTCTTCACCTCGCCGGCGGCGGTCCAGGAGTGGCTCGATACAGCGACGACGGAGGAGCGCAGGAGGTGCAATCGTGAACGCCCGCTGCGGGTGGCGGCGGCGTCCACCGGCTCGCTTGGACGGCGGAGTGGGGAGAGCAGAGCAGAGCCAGGGGTCGTGGCGGTCCAGATTGAACAGCCCCCGATGGGACTCTCCCCCGGACACGGCGAAGCACTGAACATTCCGCCCACGGCTCAGGCCGCACCGAACAGTAATGTATATGGCCTGAACTGGGGTCCCGTTAGCCGTGGCTGGGCTATGGGGCGGGCGTGGGTGCCCCTTCCCTTAATGACTTCGAGATGGTCCCCTGATTGCCTCGCACACTTGAAGGAACATAGTTTGGGGTAGCACAGAGGTGGCGGCGGCTGGAGTTGGAGCCGGCCTCAGATCTCCCTAACAGAGTTTTTCCGGGGGAGGGTGGTTACTCTCTCCGGGATGGGTTGGGCGACAGGCGCTCTGCTAATTGGGGCAGTGGGTAGTTTAAAACCTGTGGAACAGGGGGCAGGGTGGGGGGGTTTGTTTGGGGGGCTGTTACAGAGGATGTTGTAGAGTTGTTACGACTGACGGGTGTGGGTCCACTTGAACTGGCCCTACTTGTGATATGCATAGCTGTGGGTTGTTGGGGGGGTGGGTGGGAGGGGGGGGGACGTTGGTTGGTTGGTATGGTCACACACTGATGGTCGGCATGGGGTGGCGGGCAGCGCCGGTTCTCGGAGACGGGCGGGGTTCTACAGTAAGGACTATGGCTAGTTGTGGAGGGGACAGCCTTAGGGTCCTCAGCTGGAATGTCAATGGGCTGGGGGATGGGCTCAAACGTACCATAGTCCTGCAGTTTATTAAACGCCACCTTCCGGATGTAGTGTTCCTGCAGGAAACGCATTTGATGGGGAATACATGCCAGGCCCTCAATAGATGGGGATATACCCTAGCGGTGCACTCCGGCTTCACCTCTGGTTCTAGGGGAGTGGGGATCCTGTTTCGCCGTTCCCTGCCCCTCCACATCGACCGCACGGAGATAGACCCACTGGGCCGATTTGCGGGCCTGTCGGGGAGATGGGCGGGTCGCCGTGTTAACTTCATTTCTACATATATCCCCCCCAGACTTCAGACTCAGTCGTACGTAGACTTGGGTAGACTCTTGCTCTCCGTCCCTGACGGAAAGTTGTTCATCTGGGGTGACTTTAATGCTGTGGCCTCCGGAACCCTAGACAGGCATCCACCCAGGGAAACGCCCTCGGGGCAAAGGTGGCTGACGGATTTCCTCGAAGCTTTCGGGCTCACGGACGCCTGGCGGCTGATGCACCCCGCGAGTAGGCACTTCACCTTCCACTCTGGTCCGCATCGCTCTTTCTCCCGTCTGGACTACGTCTTAACTTCCATGCAGCCGGACATGACCATCCGGGAGGCCTCCCTCCTTGCGCGTGGCATTTCTGATCACTCGCCGGTATACATACAGGTCGCGCTAGGGGGTGGCCGGGAGGGATGCATTTTTCCCATACCCGCTTGGCGTCTCAGGAGTGAGGACATGCGGAAAAAGCTGTCTAGCTCCATTGAGCGCTACTTCGAGCTCAACGTCAGATCGACGAGCTCCTCGGTTGCCCTGTGGGAGGCTTTCAAGGCGGTGCTACGGGGGGAGGCCCTTTCGGCCATCGCCGGCTGCCGTAAGGAACGAGAGGCGCAGGTCGCCTCGGTTGAGGCGGACCTAGGAGCACTTGAAGAGGCCGCCTGTGAGGATACGGAGCCGGGGGTGCAACATCGGCTGCGCCTTAAAACCGCAGAGTATAGAGAGCTGGTCACGCACGCTGCCCAAACTGCCATTCAGCACAAGGTGGCAGGATATATGACCAGGGAGACAAGGCAGGCAAACTTATCGCCTGGCTAGAAAAAAAACAGCGGGCCACGACAGTGGTGCCGGAGGTCAGGACGCCGTCGGGAGACGCGGTAACGGAGCCCGGAGAGATTGTTGCGGAATTCGCGAAGCACTTCCGGCGGGTATACAGCAGGGGGTCGGACCGCCCAGAGGAGGACTCTGACGACTTGCTGGCAGATATTCGCATGCCCTGCTTGTCGGAGGCCGAACGGGATGCCCTGGAGGCCCCCCTCGCCGCGACCGAATTGGAGCATGCGATTGTGGACCTTCGCCCGGGGAAAGCTCTAGGCCCCAATGGTCTGCCTATCGAGCTCTACAAGTTGAAGCCTGACGTTTTTGGTGTGCATCTCCTCCGTATGTTCGAGGAGAACGCAGCGGTGGGGAGACTGCCGCGCGATCAGCGCCTGACCACTATAGTGGCCATACCAAAAGAAGGGAAACCAAGAGATGCCTGCTCCTCGTATAGGCTGATCTCTCTGCTGAACGCAGAGCTGAAAATACTTGCTAAGACTCTTGCTAACAGGCTCCACTCAGTCCTCCCCACGCTGGTCCATCCAGACCAATCCGGCTTCATGCCCAATCGTAACACGGCGCTAAACATCCGGCGCCTGCACGGTGTATTGGGAAGGTGCCACACGATTTGGGAAGACGCAGTGGTGGTGTCGCTTGACGCCACCATGGCATTCGACACCCTCGAATGGCCTTCATGATGGCGGTACTCCGCAAAATGGTCTTTGGCCCGCGCTTTATGGCTTGGGTCCGCCTCCTGTATTCGGAGCCCTTGGCCCAGGTGGTGGTCAACGGCAAGGTGTCTGAGGTGTTTGCTCTGGAGAGGGGCACCAGACAGGGATGCCCGCTCTCCCCTCTCCTGTTTGCGCTCTCTCTTGAGCCGCTGGCGTCGTGGATCCGGCAGGACAGCTGCCTCACGGGGCTGCGGTGGACGGACGGCTGGGAGGACAAAATATCGCTTTATGCCGACGATATCCTCCTTTACCTCTCCCAACCACGGAGATCTATACTGGCGGCGATGGATATCTTTGTCAGTTTTGGGAAGAACTCCGGGTTTTGCATCAACTGGGCTAAATCCGTCCTCTATGTCCTCCATGGCGGCCCTCCCAGGCTTCCTGACAGCTGTCCGCTTGCTGTGGCGGAGGAGGGCTTTAGATACCTCTGAGTGTTTGTCACGCTGGATAAGAATCTCCGGTTTGAAAAGAATCTCCTGCCACCGCTGCAGCGGCTCCAGCGTGACTCAACCTCGTGGCAGCGGCTGCCGTTGTCACTGCTGGGCCGCGCGGCCCTCTTTAAAATGATGGCACTCCCTAGATTTCTGTATGCTCTCCAAAACCATCCCGATTTGGTGCCTGCCTCCTACTTTGCGGCGGTGGAGGCGGCGCAGCGGACCCTCCTGTGGTCGGGTGCACCTAGAATAGCGTTGCGAAAACTCACGCCGGGGTGGTACGACGGGGGGGATAGCCCTCCCAGATATCCGCAAGTACTATTGGGGCGCTCACCTCTCGGCGATCAATCAAGGGACGTACTGTGACGGGAATGACCCGGGTTACGGGATGGATAGGTGGTTGCTCCCGGGGGGGAATTATGAGGTTGCGCTGTACTCCAGACCAGGCAGGCTTCACCTCACGGGGCCGACGAAGCACTCGGTGCAAATATGGCACGCCGCGCACCGTACATTGGGCTGGTCCAACACGTTGACCCTGGCCACACCCCTGTGGGCATCGGAGAGATTGGGTAGCCTGCGACACATAAAAGGGTTCCGTAGCTGGGATCTCATCGGGATCTCCCAGGTGAAGGACCTGTGGGGGCCCGAGGGGATCAGATCCTTCGCTTACCTACAGGAAACATATGACATGGCGCCTATGGAATATTTTAGATACCTGCAGATTCGACACTCCCTCCAAGCTAATATTCCCCGGGGACTCGACCCCCGCAGGCCTCCCTGCTTGAGGACAGGCTGCTGGATGGGCACATGCCGGAGCATGCCATTTCGCTCACATACAAAAAACTGATCAACAACCCCCCTGATCCCCTCGACTCCCTGAAAGAGAAGTGGGTGGCAGATGGACTTGAGATTGACGACGAGGAGTGGGTCACCGCTCTGGCGTCTCCAAGGGAGGTAGCGATATCGGCTAGACTCCGACTGGTGCAGCTTAAAATATTGCACAAAGTGTATGTCTCTTGCACCAGGCTACAGGAGATAGGGAGGCGGGGGGGGAGGGACTGTGCCGGCGGGGGTGTGGGGAGAGTGGCTCTTTCTTCCATATCTTGTGGGAATGCCCAGGGGTGTAGCGGTACTGGAGGCAAGTGGTGTCCTGCATGAGTGAGGTATGGGAGACTGACCGTCGCACAGAGGCTAAGAGGTGTTTGCTTAACATTTGGGAACCCACGGACTTGTCCCAACGAGGGAGATTTTGGGTCACGCTTGGGCAAATGGTCGCAAAAAGAAACATAGCCCGACTGTGGGGTGCATCGACTCTGCCGAAACTGGTGGACTGGCAAGAAGATATGGACTGGTGTATGCTGCAGGAGAAGGCGGTATATACGGCACGAGGGTGCCCCAGAAAGTGGGGGGAGGTGTGGTCGCTCTGGAACACCTATAGAGGGGATATAGTTGAGCCTCCGCAGGCTTGCCTGTCTGGCCTGGAGATCGCGGACGAAACCTAGGCTGTTGTTCGACCTCAAGTATTATAAGTCTAGTCTTGATGCTGTCTCTGTATGTTGCCGGTGCTGTGGCGCCCCTGATCTTAGGATGAAACGATCTGTCTTGTGTGACCTTGTTATGTTTTTAAAAAAACAATAAACAGATTTTCAAAAAAAAAAAAAAAAGATTAGGGAAAAAGAACCCCAAAATGGTGGTCATGTAATGTGACATTGCATGTCAACAGTCAAAGTCATAATGAATCATTTTAGTACCACTAAAGGCTGACGAACCATAGATAAAAAGGTGTTTTGACAACAAATTACAGACTCAAACAGTAGATGTCAGAATAATGCTCAGTGTGTGAATCTGAAGAGTTTCAAACACTAAAGCTATTGCTAAAGGTCCTATCAAGGGCAATATCGCATATTTATACAAACTATTTCAGTCTTGGAATTAGAAGGAAAGTGTTAATATAATAGTGTTCCGGGACTTCTGTGTAAGGAGAAATCATCATTTGCATGTGAATAAAATAATAGCCTAACACTGCAACAAAATATGGCACAAAATGTGCTTTGTCTTAATTTTAATCAACTCAAACAGAAAATGTGGTCCTCGGCTGCATACTTTTATTGGCTCTGCATAAAGTGACATTTGAATGTTCTCCGTTTGTTAGAAAAAATTAATCATGAAATGAGGTGATGTACAGCATGCAGAGACGATTTAATCTGAAACTGAGTAACAGTAGCAAATTCAAAGCGAGAAAAGTAAACTCAAAAGAGATTAATTTAAAATGACAGCAACAAAAAGAAGATCTTGATGTTGTGAGCAAATATCAAAAGGAATCTCTAGAAGTTTATGTAGTCATCATAGTAGGGATACCAGCAGTGGGAGGATACACAGAATAATGATAACTTATAATGGTACTGCTCCAAGAAGTCCACACCAAATTACAGAAGGTGCGTACTGTGGTTAGTCTATTAGAAATAGACGGCTATTTTTAACAGAGGTTTTAACCTTTTTAAACTGAATGATACGATTTTTCCAACCACTTCTTCCTCACCTGTGCATGGACCATCATGCCTTCCCTTGTGATGGGTGTCTTGTGAATTTTTCAAATACTCCTTGTCAATTCTTGTTTTCTTGATTAGCACATCAGAATCTTCATTCACATCTCCTATCAAAAGAGAACAAAAAGATCATTAATACTTTCATGTGAAAAGATGCATACGCAAACATGATGTTTATATTTAGCACCTCATAAGTGTGAAGTTAAGTTGTGCATGTGAAATTCTCTACCCTCCAAAGCAGTAGTGAACACTTGGGGATCAGAGGGAGCTGATCACTCAATCTAATGAGCCATCTGGAGCTACACACAAAAACAATAAGTTAATAACTATTTGTTCAAATGTGCTTTCCTAATAAAAAGACGAGTGGAAAGGGGTAGTGTACGGGACTTTAATAAATCTGAGATAGTGAACTTTGGACTGAATTGTACATGGGAGTGCATTATGGCAAGAACTCAAGTTACAAAAAAATGTGTGTTAAGACTGAACCCATAAAGGCAGACAGCAACGTATTCATGATGTGTGATGATAATTAGAAAATTTACAAAATATAGACAGGCGCAGCACATCTATTTAAGAAGCAGAGGGACAGTATGATATTTATTGCTTGGACACATATACAAAAGAAGAGAGCTAGCTATCACTTGTGGAAATCACTTATGATCAGATCACCGAAACGGACACTTGCAGTACCCAATGCACTCTCTACCAATAAATTAGTAATTATTCAGCAAAAGAGAAGCTATGTTTAAGAGTTTTGCAGCCATTCTCCTTCTACTACAGGACAAATTGACCCTTCCAACAAAAGCTTTCCCTCACTCTGCTTACACATGAAGGAACATTCACCAAGATGAAAACCCTTTCCGATGGTAAAGTATAAGGGAAGTGAAAAAGTTTATTTAACTAAAACATCTAGTAAAAATATTTTTATATTAAATATTAGTTTAGGTCATTTTATATATTAATGTTAAATATAGAACAAAAGACAACAACTATACATCACGGAAGGGGAACATGGCGGCCTTAGCTCCTTTGCTGGCGGTATCGGAAGAATCACTGAACTCACCTGTGCCTGTTTAATGGATTTTCCAGAGCGAGCCACACAGAGTGCACGGTGCGGGGGCGATGCGGGGGCTCGTGGAATTTCTTTGCTTTGCTTTTCTTTGCTTTTGCGGCTTCCAGTAAATTTGGCTGCTCAACTTGGGAAACGCTGCCTGGGAAACACTGGGAAGAGCGTGGGGGGGAGCTGCCGCGCGGGCCAGCTGGAGCCGCCGCGCTGCTGCTAGGATCGGTTTTCCAGTGAGAGAGATCATCACGTCCCAGCTCTCCAGCAGTACGGGCATCGGGGAATGCATTTTTGAAACCTCTCCTGCAAACCGGCAAGAGCAGGGAGATGTATTCAGAGACCCCCTGATGACCCCGGAAAGGAGGAGAGAGCGTGCTTCTCTGGATGACTGTTTGGACACCGAATTCAGCATAGAAAACACCAGGCAGAAAGCAGCTTCACCGGTGATTAGGGGAAAAGAGGGAGATTAAGCTCCGTAGTGGGAACAGCGAGTGCTGTGAATAGATATACGTTAAGGAGTAGAGGTGTTTGGGGAAAGGAGAAATTGGTATTAGCGTCTCTTACTTCGGGGGTATTCCCCCAAAGGTTCAGGTAGTTTCACCACCTACTCACTGTGAGCATTCTGTGAGTAAGTTACCTCCATCCAAATAGAACAAGCATTTGCAATGCAATAGGTCTCGCATTATAAAAGTGTGAGCAGCTGGCATTGTTAATAATAATGCAACACTAGCTATTGGCTTTGTAAATGATAAATAAATGCCATTATGTGTTTGTTTTATAAAATAGATTAAAAAAGGCATTGTCATGAACAATGCCAATAGCTTAAACTTTTGCAAATGCGAGACCTATTGCATTGCAAATGCTTGTTTCATCCGACTTAAAGTCCTGGCCACATAACTTTTAAATTGGTTTTGTTACCGCATGGAGCCACGAAGCTACCCTGGCAAAAAGAAGAATAGCTGGATGCACACTTTGCTTTAGATGTAGTGCTAGTCATTGTACGCTACTCCGGGGCATTTAAATGGGCCAAAATCTCTATTTAAGTCTGGAAACATTATGCATCCTGCCCGACCTGTAGTGACGCCAGTTTTTTTTTTTGGGGTGGGGGGGTTCATTTTGCATCTTTCTATATAGCGCGCACTCGACCCGAAGGTTTTTGTGCGCTTTACGTATCATCGTATTTACATTAAACATTTATGCACGGGGAGATGAAGTGATTAGCACAGAATCACCGGCTGTGGCCGCGACCTCGAGGCTCTATCCCTGTTTTCCTGCACCAAATTCGGCATTTTAACCCGACAGACCACATCCCTGTGCGTGCTTTAGCTTTGGGGCTTAATGGGAGACGCTGTAAACTGCCTTCCCACTTTCTGTAATATTGTAATGAAGGCGCCTGTCCCCAAATGTTTTTTTCTGAAAGCCTCCCACAAAGAAAGCGGATTTATTATTCGCGGTGCATTGTGCACCTCGCATTTGAACCCCTTGAGTTATTGTCCCGGCAAACGACTGAGTTTGGGGAGGAAGGGGAGGAGCGGCACTTTGTCAGTTAACGGCAGGTAGTGCTTTACGTTGCAGCCAGAGGCCCCGCTTGTATCATTTTGTGTGTGCTGCTGACACGTGACCTCTGTATTTTTTTTTTTCCCTCCCCTTGTGTTGTGGCAATGTAGTCCCCAGTGCCCTCAGTGTGTTTTGGCTCCAAGTTTCCTAAAACTCACCAGCTGGACTGTTTTGGGATGTGCGCAACCGGACTCTGTCGAATTTGTCTCCTTTTTTTTTTTTTTTTTTTAATGTTAGAAGTAGTGGTTTGTACTCACCCCTGAAATGTTCGCGTTTGAAACACGACGCGGACTGCTGAGGCAGTATTGTATTTCCCGGCGAGCATGTGTTTGTGAGCAGTTGCGAAGGAGAGGTTCGAGTGTTGTGATTTGAATCTAAGGTAAGTGTACCTTTTTCTGGTGAGGGAGTAAAATGTTATTGTTTTTCTGAGAGGGGGGGTGGGTGGTGCGTGAGCGGAGAACCTTGCACCGGGATGGCCAATCCCATCCCCCCCTTCAATGTGTGTCTGCCCCCCGTAGAATGCTGCCTTGAATCGGCTTACTGCCATGTATGGGCTATTAAAGTTGTGCTGCTGCCGGACCAAATGCACGTTTGTTTCTTCATGGAGTGCACTGCCAGGCAGAGAGAGGGTGTCCCAATTAACAGGTGGCGGTGCAACCCCCCCTCCCCCCCCCATGTGTGGCAGCCTGGCCTGAAACAGTTTTACGGGCACCCACACAGTGCCACCGAGTACTTCACAGGTCTTTGAAAGGCCTATTGCTTGGGAATGGTGCTTTGTTGGTTTGTCACCCCTTCTAGTGCCCCCTGCCTCTCCACGCTGAGTCTTGCTGTAAGATTTCGGACGTTACACAATTGCAAGGCCTGTCAGCTGAATCTCAGAGGAATCTTGTTTGTGGATGCTTGAAACGTGAGGGGGGAGACTAGCCTTGAAATCGGGAGTCTCCCGCTTAAATCGGGAGGGTTGCAGGTCTGTCCTTGTGACCCTTCGTTAAAGGAAACTGCTTGTGCTGTGTCCCTCCTCAAAATTGATTTTCCAAAATTTGTTGCAGGTGAGCAAAGAGTGCCCGATTGTAGGAGCCTCCTATTCCAGCCCCCTGGCCCGTACACACCTGTCCCCTTTTATAGCGCCATGTTGTGGAATTTAATGTGGTGTGTAACTTACTGCAGTCTCACAGTGGTTTTTTTTGGTAATGTATCTCCCCCAAAGCTGCCCTTTGTACGGGCCGTCGTGATTGCGGCCAGTATGTAGTCACCGTGTACTAATGCCCTTGCCACATGACTATGAATGTTTTCTTGTTACTGCATGCAGCGACTGAGCTACCTGGCAAAGAGAAGGAAACCTGGAAGCACACTTAGCTTTAGATTTTCTGCGAGTCATTTCACGCTAGTCAGGGGTATTATAATGTGACCAAAGCTCTATGGGGCATATTAACAAGGCAGGCGTGTAAATTATGGGCGCTTTAGCCTCGGAAAACTGCCGCTAAAACGGCGATGATGGGCGTGATAATATGCTCTATGTAATTTAAGTTAAAGGCCATGCTAAATGTTTTGGACATATAACATGGACTTGAATTGGAATTCCATAGAGCGTATTATTAAGCCCTTTATCGCCGTTTTTGCGGCTTTTTTGGGCCGCGAAAGCGGCAATAATTTTTTAGCCTGGCTTGTAAATATGCCCCCAAGTAACTCCGGAGACAATTCGCACCCGAACAAACGACGAGATGTTTGAACCCTTCCAGGTGTTGTGTGGAGTCACTCTAGCATGCGCAGACTGTTGCAGGCATCGCCAGGGTGCACCAGCGACAGTGTTTGAGTGTTTCTTGCTAATGCAGTTGGGAAAGCTGTGCTACGGGTCTGATTCGCAAGCCCTTTTCCCCGGCTGGACGTGTTTTTTTTTACGAGGCAAAGTGATAGACCTGCGGCGGTGCAGCCTTGTAAACTCCCCCCTTACGTTTGCTCACCCGGTACACAGTGGCAGTAGTATCTCCCTTGAGGTGCGTGAGAGTTGTTTTACGAGCGTGTTGTCTTGTTGCAGAGGCGCAACGTAAGCCAAATTTCGCGGGGGGTGGGCTTAGAATACATTTTTTGGGGGGGGGCTGAAACGTTAAGCAATAGGCAGCGTGGAGCTACAGGGTCTCGTAAAAGGGGTGACACCACAGCGAGGCCTCATTAACATGCAAATGCTCTTTAAGACCTGTGAACTGCAGCTGGCACGATGACAGGGTTAAGAGGTGTAGAGAAAGAGGGTTTAAGAGAGGGATAGAGAGAAAGCTGGAGAGAGAGGTTTAGAGCTAGAGGTACAGAGAGGAATAGAGTGTGAGTATAGAGAGCGATGGGTAGAGAGACAGGTATACTGTGAGCAGAGAAAGAGGGTTTAAGAGAGGGATAGAGAGAAAGCTGGAGAGAGAGGTTTAGAGCTAGAGGTACAGAGAGGAATAGAGTGTGAGTATAGAGAGCGATGGGTAGAGAGACAGGTATACTGTGAGCAGAGAATGCAGGTTTAAGAGAGGTAGATATGGGTGGAGAGGAAGAGATACATCTGTCTCCTCCGTCTCTGCAAAGAGGTGGGGAGAGAAGGGAGGGGGAAGGGCAATCCGAGGAGCAGGCTCTGTCTCCTCCGTCTCTGCGAAGAGGTGGGGAGAGAAGGGAGGGGGACAAAGCGGCGAAAGTAATCGAGCAGAGCATCAAAGGACTGGGTGAGAAGGGAGGGGGGAATGCAATTAGCAGAGGAGCAGCTGTGCACGTGCATGTGATCTCGTGCACTCAAGGTTTAGGCCAGCCAAAAGACTGGGTAGCACTTTGAAAATCCCACATATAAAATGTCTCTTCGAGCCTTTGGCTCGCGAGACCTAAAAAAGAGCCAACAGAGAAAATTGGTCACAAAATGAACATAAAGCAAACAAAGAAAAATTCTGAAAAAATAAAAAAATTACCCCCTTGCTACGTTCTTACTTTAAAGTAAGGAGCCCCAGACACAGTAGCCTCCCACTTTGGTCCCAAATCTCCCCTTCAATCCCATAAGAAAATATGGCAACCGGCCCTAATAAATCAAAGGCAGACCATATTCTATTAGAAAACAGATTTGATCCTCTAGTGGAAGTGGATGAGAATATAGCCTCAAGTCCAGCTAATATCAGGGCTGACCCTAATCAGAGTCCCAGTCCCAACCCGGTTCTTACAGAATCTCAGTCTGAGGATAACCCAGGCAACCCTTCGTTGGACACGGTTTTAACCAACCCCCCCCCCCCCCCCCAGTTTGGAAAACATAATGTCTACTTTGCTAACTGAAGTCAGAGAGAAATTCGCAACCTCTGAACTTATCCAACGGTAAATTCAAGGTTATTGTGAAGCTATGGAGGACAAAATTAACAGCCTGGTAGACAGAGTGGGGGCTATGGAAACCGCGCAAGGAGGAATAATGAAGAATTCTAAATGTTCCTGAGGGGGGGGGGGGATAGTAAGGCCTATGTAATCACTCTTTTAAAGGAATATAACATGGACCTCGATCAAACTGTACTAGAAGAAGATATACAAAGAGTCCATCGAGATCCTTTTGTGAATTGCCCAGGCAGGAAAACAGCAAGAAGGATTCTAGTGAATTTTAAAACTTACATTTTAAAACAAAGAATCCTCTCTGGAGCTTTAAAGGCTGGATCAATAAAAGAAAAACAACTGGTCTTTTCGTATAAGATCCGATATCTCCCGCACTACCCTGGATAGGCAGTGGGAGCTTGGCAGATTTATTCAGGAACTAAGAGATTTGGGCGCCACTGCAAACATAAGATTTACGGCCTCTCTAAGGGTCATGAGAAACAACAAGATGTATAACTTCAAAGACCCTAACGAGGTGAGGGTTTTCATAGAGCAGATCAAGACACAATCGATATAATAGTCTCTTAATTCTGACCGCCATGCTAAAGGAGAGCTTATATGAGGTTTTCACAGTATACCTCTAGTTAGTAGGGAGGGTTCCCCAGGGTGGGTGGGGAGAGTCACTGGCAAAAAATGCAATCTTAAAAGACAACAAAAAAATAGAATTACATTGGGTGGGGGAGCATGTGGGAGATTTTTTTTTAAATGGTCCTCTTTTGTATTTATTCGTTACTTTTTTTTTGTTGTGTCTTGGCTGCCTTTTTTTCATGATTGGTTGAGTTACCCAGGTTTCTCTTGGCATATCAACTCCCTTTATGGCTGGCCCGGATAATCCTAGACCTTTAAAGATATTAACGTGGAATGTCAATGGGCTTAGGGTGACTTCGAGAAGGAGGAGGATCCTAGAGTATTTGAAGCTGAGTGATTCGGTGGTTATTCTTATCCAGGAATCCCATCTTCTAAAAGAAGAATGGTTGGATATCTTAAAAAGTCAACAATGAATAAAGCATTGTATATGCACTATGCAATCTTGTACAGTAAAAGGGGTGGATATCTTATTCATAAATATCTTCTCAAACTATTTTATGTGAAGCAATGGTAGATCCATTAGGTAGATGGGCATGCTAGGGCAAAAATTCATGGCGTATGGCTCGCCTTTATTGGATATTGCGGTCCAAATCTGGATGACCCTACGCCTTTACACAACTTATTTTTGCTTTAGTTGACTTAAATGAACCTATTATTAAGGGTGCGGACTTTAATGTTTTTCTAGATCTAGCTCAGGATACAACCTCCAAGAGGGCATCGGTAGCTGCACCCAAATTGAGAAAAGTCTTGAAACACCTAATTCAGGATATAGGCCTTATTGATATCTGGAAATGTATGGGCGCTAAAAAAAGGGCAGAGTGGGGAAAATTCACTTTTTATAATACAAAACATTGACACCGATCTAGGATCGATTTTCTTTTGGCAGGTCCTGCCATTAGCAATAACACTAAGAGAGTCACACATATCCCGGAACATCTATCCGACCATTCAGCAGTCTCACTTGAGATTTTGTTCAAAGATAAGGCACCTGAGAGACACTGGACTTTGAAACAAACCTTACTTTCAGATTCTTCCCTAGTTGACAATATGAAAAAATCAACAAATGAATTATTTTCCTTTAATCTGGATTCTGCTCCCTTAAATAAGGTATGGGATACATACAAAGACTATCTTAGAGGCATTTTAGCCAGTCTAAGTGCATCACAAAATAAAAAGGTTACGGAGGAAATTAAAACCCTAAAAGAATCGATCAAAACATTACAAAGCAACATAGGGTATACCTCAAATATAACAATTACATCGCGCTTAGAAGCTGAGCTGATAAAGACAAAAATTAACCTAGCTGATTATCTGGAAGTCAGGCTGAAACGAAAATGGGAAGCCAGCAGAAATGCCAATTATGAATATGGGGAAGGGTGTGGCAAACTTTTGGCCTAGAAGATTAAAGCTAATTAGGCCAGAAATTCCATCAAAGAATTCAAATGCCAAGCCACCGGGAATATTATCTCTGAGGATGGGGAGATTGAACTCGCATTTGCGCAGTTTTTCCAGGACTTATATACAGAAGATATAGCTCCGAGTAAGGAACCGACAGAAGCGTTTTTCTGGGATTTAGACCTTCCTTCCCTTAATGAAGAAACTAGAGGTGCATTAAGTGCCCCTATTACATTAGCAGAAGTCTATAACATAATAACTAGCCTAAAAAAGGGTAAGGCTGCAGGGCCGGATGCCCTCCCCAATGAAATCTACTCTTTATTAAAAGAAGAGCTGGCGCCAATC
This sequence comes from Triturus cristatus, assembly GCF_964204655.1. Taxonomy (NCBI): domain Eukaryota; kingdom Metazoa; phylum Chordata; class Amphibia; order Caudata; family Salamandridae; genus Triturus; species Triturus cristatus. The sequence continues at coordinate 1,171,869,092 of NC_140585.1, forward strand.
TTGCTTAAGCTTTTTAACTAAGCTTATATTCTAAATCAGGACCTCCCTCCTTCTTGGGACCTAGCCACCATAATAATTATTCTCAAACCTAATAAGAACCCGAGGGTCTGCGAGTCGTATAGACCGATGTCTCTCCTTAATAGCGATTATAAGCTATATACGCAGATTCTTACTAAAAGGTTAGATCGGTTGGTAAGTCCATTGATACACAGTGACCAGAAGGGTTTCATGAAGGGGAGGCAACTACATGATCTGACACACTAGTTATTAGGCACAATAGACCAGGCAACAGAATATGGCAAACCCTTGACAGTGATGACATGTGACGCTTCTAACGCCTTTGATAGGGTCAGCTGGCCTTTTCTTCAAGAGGTGATCCAACGTTTTAGTCTGAGACAAACTTTTGTATCAGAAATGAAGGCTCTTTGTAAAAACCCAATGGCCAGAGTGCTGGTTAATGGGAATCTCTCTAAACAGCAAAAAATTGGTAGGGGATTCCAGACAGGGATGCCCTCTATCTCCATTGTTATTCAATCCTTATATAGAACCAGTGGCCATAAAATTAAGAGCAGGCAGGAATATACTACCATTTTCATGCAATTGGGCTTTATGCAGATGACTTGATGATTTTTACAGGCCACTTGCACTTGTCGATATCAGCTATATGGGAAACGCTAGAGAGCTTCGGCAAAATATCAGGTTCTGTTGTTAACCAACAAAAAACCGAGATCATGCAATGGAACACAAATTAGCAGGGAAATCTAATTAGATAAAATATCAGATATTTAGGGATTCAAGTGGTCCAAAATTTGGAGAAATTAGCAAAAGTGAACTTTGATCTAGTTACTTCCAAAGTAAAGAAACAACTTCAGCTCTGGGATTCCTTACCTTTATCTTTTTTAGGCAAATCTAACCTTTTAAAAATGTCTATTCTACCCAAATATACCTTCTTATTTAACACTATCCCCTTAGAATTTAAGAAGGATAAAGAAAGTACAAGGACTTTTTTCTAACTTTATATGGGGGAATAAAAGACCTGGAATTGCTAGAAAAAAATTAGGAAGAAAAAGGAAAATGGCGGTATAGCAAGCTCAGACCTCCTCCAATATCAGAGCTTTTCACTTAAAAATATTCAGGCAACTGTTTATCCAGTTTTTTCCTTTTCAAATTTGGTGACCCCAAGTACTTTAAAAAAGTGAGACTAAAGATTCTCCAGGGGGCATGCAAAATGTGGCATCAAATAAGAGTTTTAATGCAGATACCGTATTACAACCACTATGCCCCTATTTGGAATTCACCTGGCACCCCAGCCTGCTTACAAGACTCTCTTGCAGGACATATGAAAGAAAAAGGAATTTTTAGATGGGGCCAGCTTTTTGAAGGAGTGGATCTAATATCTTGGCACAAAATGCAGGAGATCTCAGAAGGTTCTGTTTCTAAATTTGAGTATTATCAACTACTAAGCTGGGCCAAAATGCCAAGGAAAGGCGGAAAGGGAAATCTATTCTGGGGATCTAAAATCGTCTTGTGCCCCCCTGCGCGAAAGGAGGTGTCTGTATGGTACTGGATGCTGATTCAATCCCTAGAAGACGCACAAGCCTGGTTAAAAGCGATCTGGAGGAAGGAACTGCCGGCCTACGATCTCGATTTATTATGGCAAGTATCTTTATCTTTCCTATGGTTTTGTGTGAAGTCTGCACCACTAAGAAAAAAACACCTTTATACAATCCACAAGGCATATTGGACACCTTGAAGATTTGCAAAAATGAGCTCTCAAGCTGTGAAGAATTGTCCAAAGTGCAGAGAAATAAATGCAGATGAGGCACATTTGTTCTGGCAGTGTCATTCCATCCAATTCTTCTGGCAGAAAGTGGTGTCAGAGTCAGACTACGAGAGCCCTGCCCTGACCCTACCTGACACAGCCGCCCCTTTTTCCTCTCTACAGCACCAGACACAGACTTCTCCCTGGCTGGACAAACACGCCTGCTGTCCCGTATGACTGGCCCTTTAAGGACGACGCAAGCGATCCCTGTTCCAACCTCTGGGGGTGGAGCCAACCCGCATCATCATCGTATAAAGACCTGCCAGCCAATACCAGGAGAGAGGAAGCCCGGAAGGAGGAAGACGCCGCTCGAGGAGATCCAGGAAGCTGGGAGCAGTCAAACAAGCCGGAATCACCGAAGACGCCCACGGACCCTGACGAGGAAAAGCCCGGAGGCCAACGTTCTCTCGTGTCGCCCTGCCATGTTCCAGGAGGGACGTGGCTTGAACAGGTGCATCAGTGCTTGCGGGGAACCGGGAGACGGGTGGACTCTGTATTCCCGGGAGGATTGGGGTTGCCGGTTTGGAAGCCGAACAGCGGGTAGCGTGTTTCTAGCCCCATATCCCTGCGCAAACCTGGTGACGGTTACCCTCCCTGCACAGACCTATCAAGAGATCCAGGTGATATAACCCTCACGCCCTTTCCTTTCCATCATTCCGTTTCTAAGCACTAATCAAGTGCTGTTTTCTTTCCCTTCCTTATTGTTTTGGCCGCCTTGGTTCCACCCTGACGTGAGAGACACCGAGGAGCAACGCCGAAGGTGGAGAATGACATCCCCCTGAAGGACGACGTTGAAGGCTTTTGTTATATTTGGCTATCCCCTCTGTGAACATAGTATTTCAATAAAAACCCTTGGAGTATTATACGTGTGTCACGCTTTTCCTGCCCATTTGACAAGTAGTGGAGAATGAGGGCAGCGTGACCTCCATTGACTGATAAGCATGGAGAACCTTATACAGCACATTGTAGAAGGACAAAAAAAGCTCGAATGGGCAGTTGAGCGGCAGCTGACCTCTGCGCAGGCGGACAGGGACACCTTCAGGGACCTCATGAAAGACCAAATGGAAACCCTTCTTAAAGTAGTGGAAGAACCCGCCGGACCGCCACTGGTCATAGGTTAAACCGGAGTACCACCGTCATCCCTATGGTATCACTACAAAAATACACCCCTCGGCGAAGACCCCGACGCCTTCCTCCTAAACTTTGAAAGAGCAGGTAGGGCCTCTGGCTGGCCCATTGGGAAATGGCCTTTCTTTTTGGCCCCCGCTTCTGACAGGCGAGGCTCAGGCGGCTTATCAAGTCGCAAACGCCAGAGGCGTGACCCCATATGAAGAAATCAAAGCCCTAATTTTGGATCACTTTGGTATGGATTCAGAGGCGTACAGACTTCGTTTCCGAAAAGAAAAAGGGGCGTCCGGTGATACCCCAAAAACACTCCACTACAAATTGAAGCTCGCAGCCGAGAAGTGGTTGAAGCCCAGCGACCGGTCCAAGGAAGAGATTATGAGTGCCATTGTCTTAGAACAGTTTTTGGACGCACTTCCCTATAATACTCAGCGGTGGTTAAGGCAACATGCCAATTTAACCGCAGAACAGGCAGTGGATTTGGCAACCTCCTTCTCCCGCGCCCAACCTGAACATATCCCTGGAACCAGAAAAATCCTCCTAAACAACACCTGGCTCTTGGAAGGCGCTTAGACCCATCAAAGAGCCCGAAAAGGTTTGCATGGTCCGGCCCGACCTCCCCAGCAGTAGAGGACCCCAATGCTTTGACTGTGGCGAGTGAGGGCACATCGCCCGAGTCTGTCCGCACAAGAAGACGGAGGAGCCAAGAGACATAAGTTTCCTCCCCCGCAGCCTTATGTATACGGCAGAGATGGGGACCTGTTTCTACGTAAGTTTGTTGGTAAATGGTGTCTCGTAAAACCCCTTCTGGACTCTGGCTGCTGGCAGTCACTGATACGGGGCTCATTAGTTGACCCCAACCAATTGATCCCAGGAAGAGAGGTCTTCATTTGATGTGTGCATGGAGACATCCAGTCTTATCCCATGGCTCGGGTTCCGCTCAAAAACTCAGAGGGGACTCTTTCTACGGTAATAGTAGGGGTTGGACACCCGACCGGAAGATGTGATATTAGGTACAGATAACCCCAACTTTCTATCTTTGTTCATGCACAGCGTAAGGGAGAAAGAAGCAGGGGATTCCCGGGGTACCGTCGCAAGGGCATTGTTAACACAGGAACCCTGGTTGACGGATAAGGACTTTCGTTGGGCCCAACATAACAATGCCACCCTCACACATGCTTGGGAGGAAGACCGAAAACCACAAAAACCAGCAGTCCTGGCCTATCCCTATTTTCAAATCTCCAACGACCGGTTATACAGGGCAGCGGGACCAGGTGAAAAACCCCAGTTACTAGTACCCCAGGAGTTCCGTGAACAGATAATGTTTTTTGCCCATTCCCATCTGTTGGCCGGCCACTCAGGAGCAAAATAAAAAACACTCAGGGACTATTACGTTTCTTTTACTGGCCAGGGATATATGCTCAGGCAAAAAAATATTGAATGGAATGTATTGTATTGTATGGGGTGCTTGTATAGCGCAGCTGTCACCCAACGGGTATCCTGGCACTTAGAGACCTGATGAATATGAAAATTAGGACAGCAGGAACCCACTGCGCTCTAATCAGGAAGCTTACTTCCTAGTCCTGGTAAATAGCCAGGCCTTAAAGTTCTTCCTGAAGCCCATCAGGGAGTCAGCTGATGTTTTGAGGTAGCTCATTCCAGAGACATGCCCTGCCTCCCATCCTGGCCATCTTAACTCTAGCAATGGAAACCAGACTTTGACTGGCAGATCGCAGAGGTCTTCTGGGCACATACCAGGAGAATCTCTTTCTCGCAGGGCCATCGGGCCTATATTATGTAAAGCCCTATATACCATGCATAAGGACTTAAAGCTAACTCTATCTCTGATGGACAGCCAGTGGAGGTCCCTAAGAGCCAGAGTGGCAGACGAGCAGCGCTGTCTATCATGAGCCAGTTTGGCCGCCATAGACTGGACTCTTTGCAACCCCTGCAGGATGTATTGAGGAACGCCCAAATACAGGGAGTTGCAGTAGTCCAGTCTTCCAAAATTATGCTTCTAACCACCAAGGGTCAAGCCTCACTGGGTAGAAGGGGGAGAATTCGCAGAAGGGCTCTCAACAAGGCAAAGCTCTTTTGTTCAGCTACCCCTGAGGGATATTGTGTGGTGAGACAGGACAGAACCACAGGGAGAGGAGGCGGCCTAGCCATAATCTATAAAGCCGACTTAAGAGTCAAGATTGACTCTATAAGTCGACAAGACTGTGAAGCGCTTCTTTTTTCGATCTCACTTAATTACAATCAGACCTTTAAAGGGATTTTGCTATACCGCCCCCCTGGCCCACATTCGCGCTTCCTCCAGGCTCTTGAAGAATTTCAAGAATTCTCCATAAGTTATCCGGAGTTTACTATTTTAGGAGACTTTAATTTCCACTTAGAGGACCTAGGGGATAAATACACCGCCCAACTAATAACCGACCTATATGTGGCCGGTCTATCGCAACTGGTAGATGTTCCTACACATCAAGCTGGACACACGCTTGATGGGCTGTTCACTAACCATCCTAAGCTCTTTTTTTCTTCAGTTATTCCTGTGGTATGGTCAGACCATTCCGCAGTAGTATTTACTATTCAAGTTAACAATCGTAACGCCTCAAATACCCTGCCCCGTACTTCTATCTGTACTAGAGCCTGGAACAGTCTGGATCTTTCAGTTTTTTCCCAGACTCTAGCGGATTCTCAGTATGAAGTTTCCTCTAATCCTAGTGAAACATCCATTAGATATCAAGCATGGATTTCTAATGCAGTGAACCGTGTGGTTCCGGTTAAATCTTTTATTCCTAATAGGGTTTCGCCCTCTGCTCCATGGTTCACGGAGGATCTCCGCTTACAGCGACAATATTGCAGGAACCTGGAAAGACGTTGGCGAAAGCATTATAACCCTGTCGATAGGCAGACTTATAAAGATACCCTTGCAGTATATAAAAAATCTATTATAAGATGCAAAAGTAGTTTCTTCTCGGCCCAAATTGAGTTAGCTCATAATTCAGCCAAAAAATTGTATCAGGTGGTTGACACTCTGTCTAATCCACCTATAGGTCCCCCGACAGAACCCTCCCAAGTCCTGTGTAATGCGCTGGCTACTTTCTTTTTTTCCAAGGTTTCCACGATTTATTCGTCCTTCTCTCTCCCTACACGTTCTGTTGCTCCTGATCTCCCCTTTCACACACCTATGTTCACCAATTTTCTTCCGGTTTCATCTGAATATATTGGTAGGTTGGTCACTTCTATTAAGTCCGGCTCTCCTTTTGACCCTTGCCCTCCCGCGATATTGAATACTCTCACTGAGGTCATAGCACCTCCCCTAACGGACCTTTGCAACTCCATTTTCCAATCTGGCACCTATCCGAATATTTGGAAAAAGGCAGCTATAAAACCACTACTTAAAAAACCTTCTTTAGACCCCACTGATTCAGCCAGTTATAGGCCCATTGCTTGCCTACCGTTTCCGGCTAAAATATTTGAATCAGTGATGAACCTGCAATTATCCGAATTTGTTGACCATCATAATCTTCTGGATGACACGCAGTTCGGATTTAGGAAATATCATGGCACTGAAACGGCCTTGATAAAAGCTTCTGATGAGATTAGGACCATCATGGATCAGGGGGGGGCAGCAGTCCTGGTGCTCCTCGACCTGTCCGCCGCCTTCGACACGGTCGACCATTCCATCTTGGTCGACCGTGTCGCATCCATGGGGGTAACCCATCTTGCAAAGAACCTCATCGCTTCGTTTCTTGCCAACCGAACTCAAACGGTTAAGATGGGTAATTTTTACTCACCCACTTTTGTTCTTCCTTGCGGGGTTCCTCAGGGATCCTCGCTAAGTCCCACTTTATTTAATATATATGTGGCAGATTTGGCGAAGGTTATAAAAACTCATAAGCTGCGGTTAACCACTTATGCCGACGACACCCAATTGGTGCTGTCTATTCAAAAAGACGGTCCTGCAGTCGCCGCCCAATTTCAGGAAGGGATGTTGGCCATTAGCTCATGGATGGCGGATAATAGTTTAAAATTGAATTCGGACAAGACCGAGGTGCTGACCTTTGGTAGGCTCTCCCCTGAGTGGTCTGCGATTTGGTGGCCCAGTGATATGGGTCCCCCTCCCACTCCTGTAACCAAGGTCAGGAATCTCGGTATCATGTTCGATGACAAACTGTCTTTCAAGTATCATGCCAACGCTGTGGCGGCATCTTCCTTTTATATGCTTAGAAAGATTAAGAAGTTGCTGCCATACCTTCCTTCAATGGCGGGAAAAACTTTAATTACTACACTTGTCTTTTCAAAAATGGATTATAGTAATGGCCTTTTTCTTAACGCTCGGGAGCAAGTTCTAGCTAAGCTGCAATCTGTACAGAATGCGGCAGCTAGATTAATGCTTAATGTTCCATTCCGTCACCCCACATCTGCGGCTATTCATCAGTTGCACTGGCTGAGAGTAAAGAGTCGGATAAAATTTAAGGCTCTATGTATCGCTTATAAAGCCATTCATGATTCGGGACCTAAGTTCCTGAAGGATGCTTTTCGGATTTATGTTCCCAATAGAACTTTACGATCAGCCTCTACTCATCTTCTCCCAGTGCCACGCACTAGAACCTCCACATGGGGAGACAGACGTTTTTTGGTAGCTACTCCTAAGCTGTGGAACTCCCTTCCCTTTGCTATAAAAACTGCCCCTACCCTTATCATGTTTCGTAAACTCCTGAAGACTTGGTTATTTAACCAATAGCTTCTTCATATGTCTTTGTCAGGAGGATGTTCTGTATGCGCCGAGACACCTTAGGGTAGTCGTGCGCAATAAAAGTTGAGAAACATAAACATAAACATAAACATAAAGCAGATACTAATTGTTTTATTGGCCTGCGACTGCATCTGGAGGTCCTCATCCAACAAAACACCCAGGTTGCGAACCGTATTTGCTGCCGCTATAGGGTCCTCCTCAGGTCTAAGTCTAAATTCGCCCAGTAGGGGTTTAGACCTTCTTGCTGCAGAGCAGTACAGCAGCAATGTCTTCCCCCCATTGAACTGTAGGGAATTGGCCTTCAGCCAATCCGAGACCTGGCCCATACACGCCTGGAAGATGTTCATAGGCACCGCCTGCTTTCCTTCCAAGGAGAAAAGCAGTTGAGTGTCATCGGCGTAATTGACCAGGTCGATCCCATAAGATTTTATAATAGGGATCAGAGGGCGTAGGTAGATGTTAAAGAGGATCGGGCTAATTGCCGAGCCCTGAGGTACTCCGTGACAAACCGGAGACTTTGAGGAGGCAAATGGCACCATGGTTACCACCTGTTGTCTATTTGATAAATAGGATTTCAGCCACTTCAAAAAACAGCCCTTCACCCCCAGCCTCTCCGGCCTCGTGATCAGTACTGCATGATTAACTGTGTCGAAGGCAGCCGACATATCCAGTAACACCAGCACCGAGGAGTCACCGTTGTCTGATTTGACAAAACTAAATCCTTATCTACCTCCCCAGGTACCCCTACAACCATTACCTATACTGAGAAAACCATTTGAGCGAATAGGCATGGATATTATTGGGCCACTACCCCGTTCAAAAAAGGGTTTCCAATATGTTCTGGTCCTAGTTGATTACTGTACCAGATTCCCTGAAGCCTTCCCTCTCGGGCCCCTACCACCTCCAATATTGCTGACAAACTGCTTGAATATTTCTCTCGGGTTGGGTTTCCCCATCAGATCTTGACTGATCAAGGTACACCCTTTGTCTCAAAGCTTATGTCACAGGTTTGTAGGTTGCTAGACGTGAGGCATGTAAAGATAGGAACCTTGAAGTTAACCCTGAAAAAGATGTTAATGGGTGAAGGTAAGGCCTGGGATTGTTTACTTCCCCTCGCCCTCTTTGTCATCCGCGGACAGGTACAGAGCAGTCTCGGTTGCTCCTCCTTCGAACTGCTCTATGGTCTATGGTCGCCAACCTTGGACCATGTGGGAAATGACAGGAGAGGCCTGGAGACGGAGAACAACGACTCCAGTGAATTACTGGAATATACCCAACATCTGTGGTCCAAAATCGGTAAGCTCATGGACCTGGCTCATGCCACCCTAGAGAGAAAACAGACACTCCAAAAACAGACATACGATAAAGGGAAGAAGTAGAGGACCTTGGCAGTGGACGATTCAGTCTTGATACTACTACCCTCTTCCTTGTCCAAAGTTAAGAGCGAGTGGAAAGGGCCCTTTACAATTGTGGGAACCATAGGTAAAGCCACCTTTAGAGTCCAGCTAGGCCCTAACAAATGTCAGAGATACCACATTAACTTGATGAAAAAATGGATAGGGCCCCCACCAGTAAATAACCAGTTAGCGCAAACCCCTAGTGCTGCTCCATGCACTCTCGATCAGTTAGTACTGAATAGTGAACTAACCCCAGAACAACAAAGCGGGCTACTAGACGTACTAGGAGAATACAGTCCCCTCTTTTCTGATCTACCCGGGAGGACCCTGTTAGTGGAACACTGCATAGAAACAGAGGCAGGGAAGGTGGTGAAGCAAGGACCGTCTAGGATACTGGTGTCCCGACGGGAAGCCGTCTCTGAAGAGGTCCGCAAGATGCTTCAGATGGGCGTTATCAGACCCTCTCGGAGTGAGTGGACCTCTCCCATTGTGTTGGTCCCAAAACCCTACGGCTCTATCTGGTTTTGCATAGATTTTCGCCAGGTAAACACCATCTCCAAGCTAGATGCCTACTCCCTACCCCGAGTAGATGAGCTAATAGAGAAACTGGGAGGCGCCCACTTTATAACCACGATCGATCTCACAAAGGGGTACTGGCAGGTGCCACTACGTGACTTAGACCAAGAGAAGACTGCATTTTCCACACCTGACAGTCTTTTCAAGTTTACAGTACTCCCTTTTGGCCTACATGGTGCCCCAGCAACCTTTCAGAGACTGATGAATAGTCCTGCAGTCTACCAAGCCTTCTCCTCTGCCTATCTTGATGACATTGTCATATACAGCCCCACTTGGGAGGAACACCTAAGACACTGTCACCAGATACTGAGGGAACTACAGAAGGCGGGATTATATATCAATGCAAACAAGTCCCGTGTAGGCTTCCAGAAGATGAGGTATTTGGGTTACCTAATTGGGAACGGGTGCATCGAGCCCCAAAAAGAAAAGGTAAAGGCGATAACCAAAGCCACCATACCCACAACAAATAGAGAGGTCCGGGCCTTTTTAGGCCTGCTTGGGTATTATCGCCAATTAATTTCCCAACATTCGGATATCTCTGCCCCCCTTACTGATCTATTACAGAAAGGTACCCCCAAGAGTGCTCTACTGAATCCCTCCCCTTCTGTTCTGACAGCCTTCCACAAACTGAAAAAGGCAATCACCAGTCATCCCGTCCTGGTCTCACCCGATCATTCCTGCCCCTTTATCCTCCAGACCGATGCCTCAGACGTTGGCGTAGGAGCCTGTCCTTTCTCAGATCACAGCAGATGGGACTGAAAGGCCGGTCTTGTTCATCAGCCGGAAGCTCTTCCCCCGGGAATGTCACTACCCTGTCATCGAGAAGGAATGCCTAGCCTTCAAATGGGCCATAGATAAGCTCAGGTATCATCTCGGGGGTACCCGTTTTGTTCTATACACCGACCACGCACCATTGGTCTGGATGAGTCGGAACAAAGGAAACAACCCCAGGGTGATGCGGTGGTTTCTGTCTCTGCAACACTATGCCTTCGAGGTTTGACATCGTAAAGGGTCCCTTAATTCCAGCGCCGATTTCCTGTCCCGAATCCCATTCATCCCGGACCGGGAAGATGCTAGGGGGTGGGTGTGTCAGAGTCCGGACTTCGAGAGCCCCGCCTTGACTCTCCCTGACACAGCCGCCCCTTTTTCCTCTCTACAGCCACCGGACACAGACTTCTCCCTGGCTGGACCAACACGCCCTGGTGTCCCGTGTGACTGGCCCTTTAAGGACGACACGAGCGATCCCTGTTCCAGCCTCTGGGGGTGGAGCCTACCCGCGTCATCATCTGATAAAGACCTGCCACCAATACCAGGAGAGAGGAAGCCCGGAAGGAGGTAGACGCCGCTCGAGGAGATTCAAGCCAGACTCACCAAAGACACCCACGGACCCTGACGAGGAAAAGCTCGGAGGCCAACGTTTCCTCGGGTCGCCCTGCCACGTTCCAGGAGGGACGTGGCTTGAACAGGTGCGTTAGGGCTTGCGGGGAACCGGGAGACGGGTGAACTCTGTATCCCCGGAGGATTGGGGTTGCCGGTTGGGAAGCCGAACAGCAGGTAGCTTGTTTCTAGCCCCATATCCCTGCGCAATCCTGGTGACGGTTACCCTCCCTGCACCGACTGATCAAGAGATCCTCACGCCCTTTCCCTTCCATCATTCCATTTCTAAGCACTAATCAAGTGCTGTTTCCTTTCCCTTCCTTATTGTTTTGGCCGCATTGGTTCCACCCTGACGTGAGAGACACCGAGGAGCAACGCCAAAGGTAGAAAATGACATCCCCCTGAAGGACGACGCTGAAGGCTTTTGTTATATTTGGCTATCCCCTATGGGAACATTGTATTTCAATAAAACCCTTGGAGCATTATACGTGTGTCAAGCTTTTCCTGCCCATTTGACAAGTGGGTGCGACGCTTTCGGGAATTGTGGGTCAAGAAGTTAAGGTGAGCCTCGCTTTGGTTATTTTTGGGGTAATTCCGGTTGAGGAGTGTGATAGGATGTTCTCTAAAGCATATAAAGCGCTTATTTTTATTTTACTTCTTCTGGCGCGTAGAGAATTGTGTATTAAATGGATTTTATCTATTCCTCCTCTTGAAAGTGAGTGAGTAAATTCGGTACAAAGAATAGCTAAAATGGATAGGGCAACTCAGAACACGAAAAAGACAAAATTTGGGAGTTTGTGGGATAACTGGGTTAAGATAGTTTACCCCTAAACTCTTATAGTTTTTTTTTTCTCTTTTTTAGCCACAGTTTATAACGTGTACTGTAAAATTTCTTTAACCTGTTTTACTTTGGTTTATACTAAGTTTATACTCAGTCCAATGATTATCAAATTAGAAATACAGGTTTTTTGAGGTTACACCGGAGCGCTTGAGATTAAACAGCATTCTTGCTGGGGCAAATCTGTAAGTACCTGTATAACCGGAGTAAAAGGACGAGCGGTAAGGTTCTGGGTACCCGAGATCTGATTCATCCCCTCCTTTTATGGAGTGACCGGATATCTCCCTTTAATGAATCAAGACAGCCCGAATCCTTCTTTATCTCCAATTATATATTGATTTGACAAATGAAGGACTAAGAAAGAAAAAAAAAAAAACAATGATACATCACTATTAACTTAATTTCAAATTCAAATTTTAATTTAAGTATATTAAAATAAGTTATATAATAAAATATATTATTTATTATCCCTTAGTAATTATTAAAAGAGATGTATAGAATAAACTAAAAGTAATTTAAATAGATTTTACTAAAATGTAATTTTAAATTACTTTAAAAAAATAAAAAGGTTATTAAGATAACGTATCACTAACTAATATATATACTGTATTTTTTCATTTGATTAACGTTAAATGAGCTCTATTTCTAACTTTGAAATTATTACATTTTATTACTTAAAAAACATTATGTTTAGAATTTTTTAATTATTAAATTATATTTTAAATATTTAATGTAACATTATTTACTATGAAGCTGTAATTTACGTCTCTACTTCGATTATTTACAATAGGTGGGTGTTGTATTACCAGTGGTTGAACATGTGTGGTTCGGTCAGGAATTTACAGCGGTCCCTTTTTGACTGTGGTACTTTAGAAGTGCAGATTGTGAATACCAATGGGCTTAATCTTTTCTGGGAGGGTACACATCCCTCCCTAAACCCCTTCTCACTCCGCCCTAAACCTCTCCCGAGTAGAGCCAATTTCCAGACACTCCCCTCGGTCCTTCCCACATTTATTATTAAAAGGTATTCTTACGTGTGCAGAGACTCTGGAGTTGGGGTGGAGGTCTCCGCATAGAAAGAGATAGGAGAAGTGGACACACATGAGTTTGTAAATAGCATTTTGTAGTACTACAAAATATATTACAAAATGCAGTTTGTGAATAGGCCCCTCCCAATGTGTTTATGCAATGGTTTGTTTGTGGATGACAACTGTTGAGTGTTTTGTCCGAACACGTATCTGTACATAAAATAACACTATTTGTTTTCTCAAAGAGCCTGAAGGTTCACATGACTTTCTAACTCACCTATGGAAGGGGTTGTCCTGCCTTCTGTCTCTGAATCCTCATGGTCCACAGAGCACAGACCCTCTTTCTCATTAGCTCTTAATGAAAACACTGAGTTGGCAATCAATGGACCTGTTTAAAGCAAAAAATACAACATTGATAACATACTTAAAGCGCCCTGCAAAATGACCAAATACACAGTCGAGTTACTACGAAGATCATTTCTGGGGGTGAGCTCTGTGGTTTCCTGCAGCTCATTTTGTACAGGTCAGAAATGAGACAGGGAGAATGCCAAAGGATGAACAGTGTGAGGCTTGTATGTGCAATTAAAGTGTTCTAAAAATGAATATGTTGTCTTCAGAATAATGATGAAAATTGCCTAATCAGAGCAGTTATACGTCAGGGAAAGATACTTGACCAAACTAGTCATCACATACCATTCATAAATGTTTAGCTGCCTCACCTTAATATTCCCAACCCCGTAGACTCAAGGAGGAGCCAGTGAAGTATTACATTTGAAGAACACAGTGGCTCCCTGGGTCTCACTTCCAGAAACTAATTTCAGATAAAAGTAGTGGCATCCACTGCTGTGTCCAAAGGTATGTATGTTTTCATTTCGATAACAAAAACAAGACCAGAAATTCAGATTATTTTCACAATGCATATATATGCATTTGTGTGGGAAGCTGGCTCTTTAAATCATATATCAAAATAAGATATATCTTGCAAAGAGTCCAGGGAATCCTTTTTGAGTGGACAGGGGCTTGCTCTAGCAATCCCAATGTGCTCTTATAAGGGGTAGTGTGGTTGAGCAGCCTTAGGCCCTTATTAGGAGTTTGGCGGTCTGCCCATCGCACTAGGATTGCAGCGGTTGGGCAGCCACTGGGCCACTGTGGTCTGAGGCCCCTAATATGCTGGTGTTGCCACTGCAGCACCACCAGGCAAATTGGGAGTTACCTCACCGCCACACTTTTCATAGCGGTGCGCCGCCATGAAACCTGTGGTGGTGAGGAAACAAAGTTGGCCCTAGAGGGCCCCCTGTTGGCTCTGCACCATGGGGTGCATCCCTGTGTGCATGCACCTGCAGTCCCTGTAGGCCATGGACTTAGCAGTCCATGTCCTGCAGGAACTGCTTTTGACGCTCCCATTGCGGTGCCTTTTTCAAAGGCACCACAGTGGGACCACCAAAGTACTGCCCGCCAGAGTAAAAATAAGTTGCACTCTGGCGGGCGGTCTTTAATTGCTTTGGCATTCTCGCCAAGGTCATAATAAGGCCCTTAAGCTCACCAGAGAGGAGTGTACAAGTCGGCTTCGAACAGCTCGGTTACTCCGAATGCTACTCGGAACCGAGTCGGAAAGTCGGAATGGTTTCGGACTATCGTAATTGGTTGGTCGGAAGGCTTTCCGAATCGGTCGTAAAGACGTGTTTCGAATCGGATTCGGACGAACCGAATGCCATTTGGAGCATTTCTGACCAACATCATAATCAGTCCTTAAGTCTAAATACCGTGTTGAAAAAGCAATTACTCAAATTATAAGGAACTAAAGCGGTATGTACATCTGGAGGGAAACCTCGCCAGCCAGATAACTGGGAACAAACAGCCAGCCGTAACGCGTTTGTTTAATGCAATGCTAGCGATGTCCATCAACCACTGTTGGCCGTGTGGGAGACTTAGTAACAGAAGTCGTCTCTCAGCTTTTTCTAACTGCAATACTAAAAATGCATGCCCTTCTGTCTAGGAGAAACCATGTAAAAGGTTAAACAACGCATTTGTCAACATCAAAGCTGCATCTTATGTGGAGTTACAATAGTGCCCATCATGGAACACTTTGCCAGTCACCAGTACACTGTAGAAGGCATCAGATAGAAGTGGTTGAGGTTGTTAACATTTAAGAGGAGGTAATTGTAATAATGTATTATCCACACACAAATGTAAGTGAACAAATAGATTCAGTACAACACAAAGTTCACTCAAGGTGGATGAACAGATTCAATACTGCATAAACTCTGCTAAATGAGCCTCCAGATCTCAGGAACATGGCCCTATATTGGTGACATGGACTATTGAACAATTGGGATTCTGATCAAACTGTACATTTTATTATGAATTTTGGGGAAAACAAGGCTGGCAAGACAGTTAAAGCTCTCCCTAAGCCATGCCTAAACATTATTTACCGAGAAGGCTTCATTCTAACTATTTACTGTGAGTACTATCATTACTTCGGTTACTCACCTTTCACTTATAATGTGGTCTGGAACTAAAGGCCCCTTCTCTTTCCTTATATAGGCAGCATCAGCTTTGGGTCCTGAAGATACCAAGGAATTTAGTCCGCTAGCAGACTAATTTCCACAACCAAGATTCAAAAAGACTTTTGGGATTTTTTTGTTGGATTTCAAACTTCATACTCACATTTAATGTTTTAGCACTTTTCACTATGCACTGGGCTATCTGCACTATATTCTGTATATAAACAGAACATATGCCAAATTAATATATTGATATTGTGAATTTAAGAAAAGTGGTCTTGTTTTTGTTAGTGAAATTAGAAACCATGCTTACCTTTGAAGGGGGGTGGTCCCAGCTACTTATGGAAAGTATTTTCTGGAAGTGAGATCCAGACATCCACTATGTTCATTGCATTTATCAACATATTGACATGTGTCCTCACTTGCTATTGGTGTGCTAGAACATGCAATATCATACTGTGGCCATACCATATATTGCAGTGACATCGACATGATAAAAGTTACTTTGCATGACAGGTTTATGCCCAGACATGGGTCCCTTGCTCGCTGTGCACTTGCACCAAGCTACATAGAACTGAAAAACCCAATCGGGGCAAAACTAGTCTTGAGTGGCTTATTTTCTGGTTCAGGGAGGACTTGGTATGGCAGTTCATTCTGACTGCTCGTATTGGAGAAGGGTCAAGGCTGATTTGCATATAGCTGGGTCCAAGCTGTTGTGACGGTAGGCAAAAGAACAATGAGTTAGAAGGCTACCTAGGTGACTGCAAGTGATAAGACTTATTGCAAGACTTTCTCCCATCACCTTTTGTGTGTTTGATGCAATGCCCTAAGTGGTCAAGGGTATGCTCAGATGTGGGTTGTGTGCCCACTGTGCCACTAGAATCAAACTACACCCAGCTAAATAGCCTTTATGAGAGTGAAACTGGACTTGGGTTGATGTGTTCCGGTTTAGGGAGAATGTGGCCTGTATGTTCGGGCTGAACTGTTCCTACTGGATCAGGGTCACAGCTGACTTGCATATGGTCGAGCCCAAGCAGAGGTCGCATAGTGGGCAAAATATTAATGGGTTGGATTGCTACCCCAAGGATTTGCCATTGGTTATGGTTATTGCAAGCATTCCTCCCTTCACCTTCTGTGTTTGATACATATAAAACAGGTGAAACAGGGTGCACCTTTTAATGGGTAAAGCTGGAGGCAGCACAAGGATGCGACAAACTGAGAACTCTAAAAACATAATGAGAAATGTGGGTCTTATTTGAGTTTTGTATTTGATTAAATGATGACAAGTACAGGTTGTAATACTAATTCACCTGTAGTTTATTAAGATTGGCTGACTGAGCTGGATTTATCCCCAACCCACTCAATAAAAAAATCTATAGGTAATTTGACTCCATGTTTCATCAATCAGGCTTTCATCCTGGTTTGAGCACTACATCCATCCTTATAGGGGCCTTTGATGAATTACAAAGGAACCGCGACACTGCCTCCTTAATTTTGCTTGATCTCTCTTCAGCCTTGCTTGATCTCTCTTCAGCCTTTGACACAGTTTTCTACTCTACTCTTGCTTCTTAGATAAAAGAAGCAGGAGTGGGAAGCCATACTCCTGAGTGGATTATATATATTTCCTGGCAGGTCAATCTCAGGCAGTCTCCATGCCATCTTTCCTGTCTAGTTTGAAAATAATCAGTGTAGGGTCCCACAAGGAGACACTCTTAGTCCCATCCCCTTCCATCTGTGCATCCATCATTTCTTCTCCTATGCTGAAGACACCCAATTTAATTACCAAAGTAGACAATAATATAAAATCTCTGCAATCCTTTTTTAAATAGTGCATGCCCTTTTTTAAATAGTGTGCTAGAAGAATTACAATTCTTTAAGACATAACTCTTCTAAGACAGAAATCTTAGTTCTCTGTGAAAGCATCATCTGGAACTACAGCGGGTGGCCGGAGGACTCGCATCTGCGCCCTCCCCAGTTTCCTCAGCTAAGAATCTTGGAATAATCTTTGATTCAAACCTCTTTTTCACAGAGCATAGTTCAAAAACTGATTACAGAAGAAGTACGGCTCCTCATCCAAATGGAATATAGCAAAATGAACATTCAAGCTACCATTATGGTCAGGTTGGGCTATTGTCATCCAGTTTTCCTTGATCCTACCAGAAAACAAGTCCACTGCATTAAACTCATTAAAAATGCGGTGGCATCTCTCCTTCTGGAGATTATACAGTTCTGTTGTGGGATTTCCCACCTTCACGGTCTCCACTGGCTTACCATTCAAAAAAAGATGTGGTTCAAAGCTCTCTGTTTTTGCCATAAGGCATTGTATGATTCCGGACCTTGACACATTCAGAATCTGTTCAAGATAGATGTACATGCCACCAAGCACCTTAAGTCCTGCTACCAATAAACTTCAATGTATCCCCTAGGCAAGCAGAATGATACTTGGCTGTCATGCTTTTAGTTATCTGTCAGCCAAGGTTTGGAACCAACTCTCATCTCACATCTGCATGACAATCTTTCATCTCCCCTTTAGGAAAACGAAGTTAAAACCCATCTATTTACTTTGGTTTTTTTGTTTCCTTTCCCTTTTTTGATAATTACTGTATTCTTGTGTGCTTAGCACCAGTTCATCCTTTTCAGGGTAATAGTTGTGTTAAATAACTTATAACTCAAGCATCCTATCTCAAAAAACTGCCACAAAATCCTTTCAGTGGTCTTTCAATATTCTTGCATGGGACACTTTAATAAATCTGTACTAGTATGTAACGTAGGACACACTTAAATAATCTGTAATGCACAATTTATTTTAATGAGGCTGTACCAGCATGTAACTCTGGGCAAAATAAACGCGTATACCTCAAATGTGTAACTAGTTAGGTGATGGAAATGCAATCGTGTTTCTGCTGTGTGTAGTGGAATCTTTTTTCAAAATAATGTAAAGAGGAACATTCCGTTTTCTTTCTGTACAATTGCTATTTCTACATTTTGGAGGTCACTGGACAGTGGCCCTTGCTCGATCATACAAATTGCACATTTCCCGGTGCACCAAGTTAAAGACCACAATTCTCTTAGTCTACTGTACAGTACTGCTACTTGCGATCAAATAAATAAAGACTGAGGTAAGGCGGACACATGACACTCTTTCTATAAGTTGCTTCGATGGGCTGTCAGAATCAAAAGCCCTACCTCCAGTGTTTACTCACCATTCTTCACAAGGCAGTTGCAATGACCATTTATATGAAGCCCAAAAGATGTAAAATGGGAGTTATACTTGTTCTGTAATGCCTCCCACAGCATGCATACATTTTTATTTAAAATCCTATATCTTACAAGAACTGAAGGCATGACAGGGTCGGTTACAATTTTCACATACACATTCGTTCATGGAGATCAAAGATTGCAAAACACAATACTATCTAAAGGTTCTGACTCTAAAGCAGTTCTTCAGTTTCATACATTTCTTAATCTTAAAAGCAGACAAAAAGCAACTTCACCAAGAGAGTTGAAGGCTTGCTGAATTTCTTTCATCACATTCTTGTAAAGGTCTTGCTGCCAGTGGTGTAAAAGTCTCCACTCCTCTTCGGAAAAACAGGAAACAATGTCACAAAATGTGAGTGGTGCCTGTAACAGAAAGTGTTGCACTATAGATTTATCAACTTAATGACGAGAAAATTATGTTGACAAAATACTCATGCAATTGAGAACTTTATTTGTGTTTGCTCCTAGAGGTATACAATTGAATTGAATTGAATTGAATTGAATTGTATACATGCTATCGCCATGTGGTTGCAGACATGACAAAGGAGTATGTTTTTATAAACCAATAATTGTAATATTCTTTATCCAGTTTGATTTAAAAGATTTTGTGGAAAAGTGTTTAGAGAAATAGATATAATAACAAATGTCAGCAACAAACATCATCATATCAGTACATCATTATTGGATTTTATGGCAAGGCCTGGAGGCCAATATTATGCATAATCCTTTATTGCTCTTAAACACAGCAGCAACAACAAAACTACAACTAGAACACAATAGAACTCTGAACATGCATATAACACAAGAACAGTCAGCCATCTTCCTCTTTTGTTGCTGATCAAGCACAAATAAGTACATTCATATCTAACGAGCGTGGTGTTTGTATGAGGTATGGTTTGGATTGAGTATTGACATTTATTTTGGTGATAATTGATTTTGGGATATGTGTGAAACGTATTATTAATGGTTTAAAGTGTTCAAGGAATTAATTGACCGTTTTAATTTAAAAACGAGGTTGAACAGATTTAAATTAGGATATATGTTGGTTTAAAACATGATGTGTTTTTGGTGAAATAAGTTTTGAGCGGTAGCGCGTAATTAGGATTTTAGGAGGTTACGATTGCTTTTACCGTTGCTGTTGATTTTTTTAAACATGCACGGACTCGCGCGTGTGAAGTTGTTGTTGTGCGCGTGGGGAGTTTAGCGCAGTGCAATAGAAGCGCTCGAGCGGCCGGCAGCATTCTGTTGCTGACGACCGGCAAGTGCTCCTGAGTGGCTGCATCGGCTTGCATCTCCCGTATTGTGGAGGGATGCGAAGGGAAAGACTGAAATTGGCACTGTGAAGCCGCCCTACATATGCAACGTACGGCGGCCATTTTGAAGAATTGGGATAAGAATAAAAGAGGAGAATTGGCATTGAGACAGCCATATTTTGGGCAAAGAAAACGATCGGAAACTGACTTAACGCTTGACACTTTTAGTCTGGGGTTGACAATGGAGGTCGAGTTAAACGCAGGGTGAATACATTTGGAAATTGTTTAGAGGAAGTTGTTTAAGGCATATTTACAAGGTTTATATTTTAATATTAAGGAGAGTTAGTTAGTATGGTAGTTTTTGGTAGGAGTAAATTGTTATAAGATGGAAAATAGTGAGGGATCAGGTTTTGAGGAAAGGATGAAGGTGTATATGGATAAAATGTTTGGGGAAATGTCGACTTCAATTGATAGGAAGATAGAAAAATGTTTGAAAGCTAAAGACTCTAGAAAGAGTTCTGGTGAGGATTAAAGTTTTTGGACAGCAGAGGAGTGGAGGTTGTAGCCAGTGGATCAGGTCAAGAAGGTGTCAAAAGGTAACAAAAATAGTAGGAATGAGGAAAGAAAGATGGACAAGGTAGCTGAACGTAAGGGAATTGATGTTGCTATATAGGCAAAGAGTGGCGCTATAAAGGCACAAAAGAGAAGCCATAGTGTTGTGGCATGTAACACATCTTCTGCCAGTGGGGATGTAGAGTTAACCTGCTCTACAAGCTTTGATGACTCTGATGATAAAGAGGTTCCCCGTGAAAGGAGAAAAGTGGCAGAGAGAAAAATTAAGCCGGAGATTGCAGATTTTGTAGATCCTCAGGGTGAGGAAACGTTTGACCCACTTCTTATTCAGCATCCTCTGTCTCCTCAATGGACTCCTGCAGAGCATGTAGTGAGGTATGTAAGATACTGGATTCGGAGGGAGATGCCGAAGGAAGTGAGGACAAGGTTGAGGTCTGAGTGTCCGAGACTTCGTTTGGAGAGCAATGTGGCATATACACCAGAATTGGACCCTAAGATGATGACTTTTTTGAATAAGTCAGGAAGATATCCTAGAAGGGGTCTAGATAAGGGTCTGAAAGGAAGTCAAGATAGGTTGTTTGACGTACTAGGTCCCCTCACCAAAGTTTTTGATCTATGTGAGGAGGCACATTTGAATAATACCAGAGTGGATGTACAGGAATTGCATCAATGGGTACAAAGGGCAATTTGCCCTCTGGGTAATTCAAATGCAGCCTTATGTGTAGAGGTGTAAAGCATCCTGCTAAAGATTGATCCAAACCTGGCGGATTTGGCCAACAAGGAGTTGGGAGAGCAAAGCGAAGGAAGGCTCTTCGGAGAGGAGTTTGTGAAGGATATGCCTAGGTACGTTGGCACCTTTAATTCTTTGCAAAAAGCTCAAAACGATATTCGAAAGGTTTTTGGTACAGCCGGGAGAATGCGGGGGTCGATTCCCGGGCTGTGGTCAAGGAATTACCAGAGGTTCATTTGGTAGATTATTTAGACCCTACGGATCAGGATCTGGTTTCACAAGATTGGATCTGGGTAGTTTCTACCCACAGAGGCAAAGGTCGAGGTCTCGTGGAATGCAAGACCCTATTTCTATCCATGTAAAATTGGGCGGCCGACTAGCCTAGTTTGTTTCTAAGTGGAAGGAAATAAGTCAGGATACTTGGATATTGGAAACAGTGACAGGTTACCGTATAGGTTTTGGGAGAATTACAATTCAAGAAAGATGTCCTCCTGTATTAAGATTCACAAATGATCTGGAGGAACTGGTTACAAAGAAGGTAGAGTCACTGGCAGAGAAAGGAGCAATAAAGGTTGCGAAGGAGGAGCCGGGTTGTTTTGTGAGCAATATATTTTTGGTGGAGAAAAAGGACAAGGGCATGAGACCAGTTATAAATCTCAGAGAGTTGAACGATTGGGTGTGTTACAATCATTTCAAAATTGAGGGAATCCATATGTTGAGGGACTTGTTAAGGAAAAGGGTTTGGATGACCCATTTGGACTTGAAAGATGCTTATCTGACTGTTCCGGTGTGTGTCGAGCACAGGGAGTTTCTTCAATACAGGTGGAAAGGAGTTCGTTGGAGGTTGGCAAGAGAGCAAACGGAGTTTGCAATGAGATTTCTGGAGGACCTAGGTTTTGTTGTAAACAGAGAGAAGTCATGTGTAGAGCCAGCGCAGGCGATATAGTTTTTAGGTTTTCAGATTCAGACATTGGGATGTGTGTTGAAATTACCAATGGAGAAGGTGAAAAAGATTCTGAAGGAAGTAAAGAGAGTGAAGTGTGCGGAATGGATCACATTGCGTCAATTGGAAAGATTGCTGGGTCTACTTTCAGCGTCTATTCAAGCGGTTATTCCAGCTCCCCTTCATTAAAGAGCATTCCAGCGATTGAAGGCATTTCATTTGAGGCAGCTGGGTTGGTGGTTGATGAGCCCAGGAAGCGTGGAACGGAAGAGCATTGTTTGGAGAGATTCCAGAGGTGGAGATAAGAGTCAGATGTGAGTCTGTTTGGTTGGGGAGCAAAGTGTGGGACACTGTCGATGGGGGACAGTGGTCCATGGAGGAGAGGTTGCTTCACATAAATTGTCTGGAGCTCCTGGCAGGATCGTTTGTGGTCAAGAGTTTCATGAAGGATCACGTAAAATGTTATGTTCTACTGAAGATGGACAATATTTCGGCAGTGCGATATGTGAACAAGTTGGGGGGTCCTCGGTCAAGGGGCTTAGTGGAATTGGGGAAGGAGTTTTGGAAGTTTTGTTTGAAAAATGAGATTATAGAACAGGCTCAGTATATTCCAGGGTTGAGCAACACGGAAGCGGATTGGAATTCAGGGTATCTCAAGGATGAAAGCAATTGGAGATTGGACAGGGGAGTTTTCCTGAGGTTACTGCAGAGGTGGGGTCCTTTGCAGGTGGATTTATTTGCGGACAGACTGAATGCACAGTTGGTGGATTTTTACAGTTGGAGGCCAGATACGGAAGCAAAGGGGATAGGTGCTTTTCTTCAGGAGTGGGGAGGCTTTATGCATTTCCACCATTCTCAATGATTCAGAGAGTGCTGACGAAGGTGAGGAAAGAGAGGGCAGAGTTGGTTTTGATAACACTGTTTTGAAGGCACAGGTGTGGCTCCCAGATGTGATGAATTAGTTGACAGAGGATCCTGTTTTGTTGCCAATTTTCCCAGAGGTTCTATTGGATGTGCAGGGGAACGTGCACTAGCTGTTGATGTCGGGCCATTTGAGGCTCATAGCTTGGCTGATTTCAGGAGAGTTTGGCAAGTGTGTGGATTATCAAAGCAGGCTTCGGAACTCATTGCGAGTTTGTGGGCTTCAGGAACAACAAGGGTCTATAGGTCAGCTTGGAGGAAATGGTGTGGTTGGTGTATTGAGAGGGGTTAGGACCCTGTATCACCTTTAGTGGAGATTGTGAATTATTTGTCAGTTCTGTATAAACGTGGCTTGGCATACAATACAGTGAATTTGAGCATGTCTGCAATTTCAGCTGGGCATGTTTTGGTTGATGGTGTGCCAGTGGGTCAACATGCTTTAGTTAAAAGGTTGGTTAGAAGTGTTTGGTTGGAGTTACTGCCTAGGGCAACGTATGCTGTTCTTTGGGATGTTTCAGTCGCTCTAAAGGAATTGGACAGTTTGGGTCCAAATGCGGCCTTGAGTCTTAAGTTATTGTCTTGGAAATTAGCGGTGCTATTGTGTTTGGTCTCTTGGTTATTAGAGCTTTGGAAGTGAATTATAGGAGTTACCAACCTGATGGTGTGTGTTTTGAATTGTGTTAAAGGACGAAGACTATGTCTAGGACTATTTTTTATCCTCTTATGGAGGGGCAGAGTAATTTGAGTGTGGTTCGTTGTTTGAGGGAGTATGAATTGAGAACAGTTGGTTTAAGGGAGTGTGGTTGTTCTCTCTTGTTTTCTTTCGGGAAGCCTTTTAAGGCCGTTTCGGCTCTGACTTTGGCTAGATGGCTGAAAGAGGTGATGAGTAAGTCCGGTATGGATGTGAGTGTTTTTGGGGCACATTCTGTTAGGGGTGCTATGGCTAGTAAAGCGTTTATGAGAGGTTCCAGCCTGAGTGGGAATTCTAAAGGTGGCTGATTGGTCAAATGATTAAACTTTTTAAAAATTATATTCTAAACCTGTGGAAAATGTGATACAGAGAGTTTTAGAGGAACTTTGAACATGCATAATATTGGCCTTGCCATAAAATGCAGATTTTCCAGTTTTAATGGGAAGAAAATCATGATTTTATTAAAGGCACAGAGGCTAATTGTATCCCTCCGCTTACCCAACCCATTTAAAATTCTTGTTCTTTTTTGTTTAGGTTAAAGCTGAGAAGGTGGATATCGGAGACAAGCCTGAGGAGGCCGCAAATGGACTGGATTTTTTGGTTCTTCGGATGGGACTTTGTTTTATTCGCAGCTGTTAAAAAAGGAAGATGGCAGACTGTTCTTGTGTTATATGCCTGTTCAGTGTTCTAGAGTTCTATTGTGTTCTAGTTCTAGTTTTGATGTTGCTGCTGTGTTTGAGGCAAATAAACGATTACTCATAATATTAGCCTCCGTGCCTTTAATAAAATCATGATTTTCTTCCCATTAAAACTGTGGAAAATCTCCAAACAGTGAGGTGTCTCTAGCGGATATATACTGCTGTTAGGATGCTACGAGCAAACAGTTTCAAGATGTAATTAAATAATTTAATTTCTTAGATGTAGCCTTCTTTACTTCAAGTCCTGCTAATCCTTATCATTTTATTTATTAAAGCGAGGAATGTATGTGCTCCCTCTCAAAACACACCTGTCTGTTTTTTTGCTGAAACAAATAACAGCAAAACCTATGGTGAATAGTAGTATCACTTGGAGCAACAGATATTACAGAAGTTAACAAACTTTTTACTTGTTGATGTCATTACCTCAATCTTTATTACAGTGAGGAAATAAACAATCTATTTGCATGCAAAAAAACATATAGCAATACACATTAAAGATTTATCTCACACAGAACCAAAAACAATTCATGAGCAACCAAATCCCGGAATTAAGAAAGAAGCAGCATCACTACTTTAAGGATGTGAAATTCCTATTGCCTGACACCCAGGATGTATTATTTGGGGTCAAAGGCAATACGTTTGCCTGTTTATATAATTCACTGGACAGGTAAGCCCAAACCAATGCAGCACAAACCTTTTGGCTGCGAGTTTACAGTACCACTGTATGAATCTGTGAAACAGCATTGCTTGACACTAGGGCAAGGTTTATATCCACATGTATGATTTGTTGAAACTAGTATATGTGGTTCATTAAAGCAAATTTTTGGGTGCTCTAAGGCAATGCTGTGATCTCAGCTTGAATTACTGACAGTGGTTCCAGTATAAAAAAGTGTACACGTTTGCAAGCTGTAACAATTTGAGGCTATTTATGATGCTCCCTGATTATATGCAAACTCACACTGCAGGTGAAAACAAGATTTCAAAATAAATTGTACACGAAAAACTTTAAAGGTTGAAAAAAACCTTTTACTAAACTAATGTACAACTTTAAATGCCATATCTCCAAGGCATCATTTTGTAGAATGATTTTGATGCTCGTCAATATTTTAAAAAAAGATTATTACTATATAATCAATGTTCTTTTAACATTTAGCCAGAAACTTTATTCTATGTCAGGACCGGAGGCTCCGATTATGCTTCTCATTTCTTTACTGAAATTTGCGCAGCAGCCAATCATATTACAATAAACTAAAAACTACAATACCCATTAACACATTGGGTACTACGTAATAACCATAGAGTATACACATATAAATAGTCCACAAGAGAATACCACATCCTCTTTCTTTGCTGCTCCGCAGCCAGTTAAGTGCATTTTGCTTTCTCTTTCATACTCTAATCTGTTTTACTTATGGCAATGGTATTATTATATCTATTTTGTATGTATTGCTAGCGCTGTGCGCGTTCCTTTGGAATTTACCTTCGCGAGTGTTGATTGATTGTATTGCCTGCGTATACGCGTTGCAGGGAGCGTGTGTCTGCCTCCCCGGTTCGGGCGCTGTGCGCCCGCGCCTCATTATTCGTGGAGAGGGAGAAAACGGGGCTGAAAGGCTACGCGCGTGTCGCGTAGTTCTTTCTTTAATTACATTCAGGCGGTCGTTACCGCGCATGCGCGGCGGCCATTTTTCCTGTTGATAAACATCGTTTTCTCTTCAGGAATGCAGCGCGAGAGCAGCGCTTCTTTGCTCATATGCCCACAGCCTGTTTTTATGCCCCAGTTGACGTCCTGCTGTTTTCAGACACAGTTGGGGCTGGATAATTTTGCATAGGCTCTGCCTAGAGTGGCTTATTATTATTATTATGCTTGGCAAGCCCTCCCTCCACATTTAAAAATTTACATAATTTCAGGTCATTAAACCTGTTGTTTGGTCTTGCCTACGGGGTTCTGCCGCTCCCCCTTTATTGTGCTTTGGCATAAGTGATTTTTTGTTGATATCCTTCCTCTTGTGGGCTTTATTTACACCTGGCACTGCCATGGCTGAATATTTTGAGGAGGATGATTACTATTATTATGATGATGAGGAAGCCTCTGGCTCTATGGAGCAGGATTTGGTAGAGGCTCTTGACATGGGTGTTCAAACGTCCGTGAATAAGGCGCTGGTTCGCGCTATTACACCATTGAAACGTCATTTGTCCCAATATGCAGTGCAGCAAGGTTGGTTACCTAACTCTAAGTCTTCTAAATCTTCTAAATCTTCAAAATCTTCAAAATCTTCACAGTCCTCCAGGTCTGCTAAATCTTCCAAACTATCCAATCCACATAAATCTGATTTGGTTAAATTGGCCAAGGCTCTTTCTTCTGAACATTCATATGGCCAGCCTCCCATTGAGCCTTCGTCCCCTCCAAATCGTCAGACAGACGATGACAGTACTTCTACTACTTCCTCCTCGGATCATGGGGTCGCTTCTCCTCCTCCTCGTAAGAAGGCCCGGAAGGAACATTTTGTTGATGCGCCATCGCATCCCCAGGTTCTAACTTTTGATCCTTCCGACATCATGCACCCTAATTCTTCCTCTTGGCTCCCGTCTCAGGAGGTGGCGGAATACGTCCAGGCACACATTCGTCAACCTTTTGACAAAGATGTGCGTACCCGTCTCCGTTCTGAATGTCCACGGCCTGATTTAGCAGACAAATTAGCAGACACTCCGGAGGTGGATCCGACTATGGTGACATATCTTAAGAAATATGCCAAGGACCCAAAAAGAGGCATTGATAGAGCTTGGCGCTCTTGTCAAGATAAGTTATTGGACTTATTGGGACCTCTCACCAAAATTTTGGATTTAGGTTATCAGGCCAAAGAGTCTTCCTCCGCCATTGACCCTGACGACCTCATTGGTTGGGCTCAAAGAGCGGTTTGTCACTTGGGAAATGCCAATTGTGCCATGTCTTCTGAACGCAGACGTTCCATTTTATTAAAATTGGACCCAAAATTGGCTGAGCTTTCCTCTTCTGAATCCGGTCCTTTGGCGCAGGGTTTACTGTTTGGGCATCCTTTTCTCAAGGAACTCACAAAATTTGTCGCCACTTTCAGTGGTCTGGACAAGGCTCAGGCTTCTATTAGACGGGCTTTTCGCCCGGTTTTTGGGAGGGCCGGACGATATAGGGGACGATCGTTCGGCCGCGGCTTTAACCAATGTGGTTTCCAGTCCCACCGTGGTGGAGGTCAGGACCCCAACGCCGCCACCAACAAGCCTTCCTTCTATCCCTCCCGTAGAGGGCGATACCAATTCCGCAAAGGACGTGCCGGCGGTCATCAAGGAGGACATCACGATTCCTCCGCTTCAGGTGAGTCTGATCTCTGTTACAGAAGTCATGTTGGGGGGCAGGATTCAGTTTTTCCTTCCCAATTGGCTCTTGATCTCCAACGATGCATGGGTGTTGGAGACTGTCAAGGGTTTCAGAATAGAGTTTTTCAGTTGCCCAAGTCAACCTTTCCCTCCTTCTCCCTTGATGTTTTCTCTTCGCGATCAGGAGATTGTTTCCACGGAAATAGACTCTCTCCTGCGGAAAGGGGCTATTGTCCGGTCTTTTCCTCATCCTCAGGGTTTTTCAAGCAACATCTTTCTGGTTCAGAAAAAAGGAGGCGGTTCCAGGTTAGTTCTCAACCTGAAAGAGTTCAACGGCTGGATTGTCTATCGCCACTTCAAGATGGAGGGCATCCATCTTTTGAGGGATCTTCTTCAGGAAGGGGACTGGATGGTCCGCCTCGATCTGAAGGATGCGTATTTGTCGATTCCCATTTACTGACCTCATCGCCGGTTTCTTCAATTCCAGTGGCAGGGTGTCTGGTACGAGTTCAAGGTTCTCCCGTTCGGCCTCTCGTCAGCACCCTGGTGCTTCACGAAGCTTCTGAGGCCTGTGGTGGAGTCACTGCGAGCTCGGGGAGTTCGCCTGATAATTTATCTGGACGACATTCTTATCATGGCTCACTGTCCCCGTCTGTTAATGCTCCATTTGGAATGGTCAATAGATCTCTTACAGTCGCTCGGATTTCTAGTGAATCCTCAGAAATCTGTTTTTCACCCCTCGCAGTCGATAGAATTTCTGGGTTTCCTGATCAATTCTCTCTCTTGCCAACTGCTATTGCCCCTTCAGAAGATCAGGACAATCAAACGGGAGTTGAGATTGATTTTACACAAACAGCTTGTGTCGTTGAGATCTATAGCTCGGATTGTCGGTCTGTTAGCTTCATCAATTCAGGCCATCTTCCCGGTCCTCTCCATTATCGGGCGCTCCAGCGACTCAAAATCCGCCATCTCCAGAAAGGCCTCAAGTATTCGGATCAGATCCCTCTGTCAGAGGAAGCGAGGTTGGAGATGTTGTGGTGGTTGGAACATATGGAGTCCTGGAATGGCCGAGCCCTGTTCGGAGTGTCCCCGGAGGTGGTGATAGAATCCGACGCCAGTCGGTGGGGTTGGGGAGCCCGTTGCGGTCCAATGTCCACGGGAGGCCGGTGGTCTTCGGAGGAATTATCTCTCCATATCAATTGTCTGGAACTTCTGGCGGGGTCCTTTGCGATCCGTTGTCTATCTCCTCGCATGACGAATTGTTGCATTCTCCTACGCATGGACAATGTCTCAGCGGTCCGTTATGTCAACAAGCTAGGGGGGACACGTTCCAAGATTCTAGCAGAGATAGCCAAAGATTTTTGGCACTTTTGTCTTCAGAGAAACATCACGGTGATTGCAGAGTACCTGCCGGGTCACAGCAATCTAGTGGCAGACTGGAATTCTCGTCATCTTCGGGATTTCAGCGACTGGAGACTTCACCCTCGGGTGTTCAGATTCCTGTCTCGTGTGTGGGGCCCCTGCCAGATCGATCTTTTTGCCTCTCGCCTCAACACTCAACTTCCTCAGTTTTACAGTTGGCGTCCGGATCCGGAGGCTCTTGCCACGGATGCATTTCTACAGACATGGCCGTCTCACCTGTGTTACGCCTTTCCCCCGTTTGTCATGATCTCCAGGGTTCTGGCACGCATGAAATTTTATCAGACGGAGTTGATTCTGATCACCCCTCTCTGGAGGGCTCAGGCTTGGTTCCCGGTTCTTCTGCAGATGTCTTGTGCAGTGCCATTTCTGCTTCCCCAGCTGTGGAATCTGTTATTGGATCCCCTCGGCAATCCTCATCCTCTAATAGAGTCGGGTCAACTCTTTCTAGTGGCATGGCGGGTTTCGGGGATCGCTGGCAAGTCTCAGGCCTTTCGGGAGACGCTTCCAGATTTATCAACGAAGCTTGGTCTCCCAACACACACAAACGTTATGCAGCCGCATGGAAACGTTGGTGTGATTGGTGCGCTCAACGGGAAGTGGATCCCTCTAATACAGATGTCACTTTGATTGTGAATTTTTTAGCTTCCCTTGCTTCCTCAGGCCTTGCTTATCGGACTGTCAACAATTTCCGTTCGGCCATCTCGGCGGGTCATATTCCTATTAATGGTAAACCTGCAGGTGAACATCCTTTGATTTCCAAGTTACTCAGAGGTATCAGATTGGTAAAACCTCCTTGTCCTAAGTATGTTGCATTGTGGGATGTGTCTATTGTCTTACGTTTTTTGGAGGCTTGGCCTTCCAACGATTCTTTATCCCGCAAACAATTATCAGCTAAGTTAACTATGCTTTTATGTCTAGTCTCTTGCAAACGTGTGTCTGATGTTCGCGCGCTAGACCTTGCAGGTCGTACTTTTTCTCCTGAAGGGGTTACTTTTTCCATTTCCAGACGTACTAAGTGTAATACTGCCTCAGTCACTTACCCAAGTTTTCCCAATAATCCAAAACTCTGTGTAGTGCAATGTATTAAGGATTATGAGGTAAGTACTGCTCCTTTTCGTCAAGATTTACATGGTCAATTGTTGATTGCGTTGCAAAAACCCTTTCGCCCTGTGACCCCGGCTACTTTAGCCAGATGGGTCAGATGGCTCATGGGTGAAGCTGGTATTGATGTTACTACTTTTGGTGCACACTCAACTCGTGGAGCTATGGCTTCCAAGGCCTTTTCTATGGGTGTGACCTTATTAGATATTATGAAAGCAGCTGATTGGTCAACGGATTCTATGTTTAAGACTTTTTATTATAAACCTATTCTGGATATTGCTTCTGTTGTGGTGGCTCAGCTTTGAACAAGCATAATCGGAGCCTCTGGTCCTGACATAGAATTAAAAATTTGCGAACATACGTGACAAGAATTTTCAATTCTATTAAGGACACGGAGGCGAGGATTATCCCACCCATGTTTTTCAGTTATGTATTTCGCTCATGTATCTTTGCATATGATAATTTTCAATAATATATTTCTGGTATACTGTTAGGATGTATTTGGATACATTCCTTCTCTTCTCTTCCCTCCCTAAGTATTCTATGTTTTTCTTTTTCATTTCGGAATGGTATATTACGACTTTATATCTTTTTCAGGTTCTGATCCGAAGTGAGCTGCGCTTCTTTCTTTATCTTGGATTATGTTTGGACGTCTGCTGGTTCCTGTTTTGGGATGTCGTTTCACGCCTCAAATCAGCTGTTCCATCCTGTTGGTCTTCAGTTGAACTGTTTGAACTACGATTTTATTTCCACGCCTTTTTTCCAGTCGTTGCACTATTTTCTTCTTTTGACTGTTGCTAATTACCAAAGAAAGAGGATGTGGTATTCTCTTGTGGACTATTTATATGTGTATACTCTATGGTTATTACGTAGTACCCAATGTGTTCATGGGTATTGTAGTTTTTAGTTTATTGTAATATGATTGGCTGCTGGGCAAATTTCAGTAAAGAAATGAGAAGAATAATCCTCGCCTCCGTGTCCTTAATAGAATTGAAAATTCTTGTCACGTATGTTCGCAAATTTTTAATTGTCCATTCACCCGGGAATAGACTAACCCAGAAAAGCATATAGAGAACTAATTTGTGGTTCACAAGGGAGTGCAGAGTGCTAAGAAGGCGATTATCCACAACTATAAGAAATAGGGACATCGCCTTGACACGCGAACTAAGGAAGAATTATAAATTGGCACCAACAAAGGCAAAGAGAGAATGGGACGAAAGGAGATGGGAAGAACTTGGGGAGTTTATTCTGAATCCAGATACCAGGCTGTTTTGGTCGCTTTTGTCAAAGGACAAATTCGAAAGGTCACCCCCTTTGGCCATTAACATCCCAGCAAATACATGGCAAGACCATTTTGGTGCACTCAATTCCATTATTTGCACTGAAGATAGGGTACTGATTTTGCCTGACCAATGACAATTAATACATGACCTCTCGTTTACTAGAGAGGACATTTTGGCAATCATACCTGCTAATGCCCCAGGGCCAGACGGCATCCCAGGAGACCTTTTCCACTTAGATAGGGAGAATTGTGCATCTTACATATTGGCACTCTCCATTGACATCGCTGGCGGGGGGGGACAATTCCAGAATCCTGGAAAGGGGCCGAAGTGATTCTCATTTTCAAGAAGGGTGACAGGGCCAACCCCTCCAACTACCAGCCAATCAGCTTGATCGATTGTGCCCAAAAAGTCTTCTGCCATTCACTCCTAACCAAGATCCAGGAGTGGATGGATTTGAATCACATTCTCTCTCCGCTCCAAGCAGGATTCCGACTGAAGAATGGCACAATCGATCAAGTTTTTTTTCCTTTTCTTTTTTTTAAGCTGTTTTTATTTGTTTTTGAAGAATCAGCCAAACCATCAGCAGGTGCATCTCATGCGCTACAAAATTAGGATTATAATCAGTAACCATTATTTGCAGTAATGCAGACCAAACCATAAAAACATTCCTTTTGACATTCTCCCCCCCCCCCACAATCACATCCTCTACAATATACATGATTTATTAATGTGCCCCCTTGGTGAAGCCAGAGTGTGTTACACCACATGTTTAGACCCCTGTGTACTAAACTGCGTCTCATTTGGGCCCTCATCCATCAACTCTAAGCCATAATAACTCAGCCAAGGCTGCCATATCTTCATAAACTTCATGGGGCATCCACTTGCTGTGTATACAATTTTTTAAGCTCCCATATATAGATCCATATTTGCCCGCCATTCAGTCACGGTGGGTAAGACTGCACTGCCTCAGTATTTGGCAATATCCCTCTTAGCAACTATGAGGCCTAGGTTACTCAGTAGTAGTTTGTGTCAGGGAAGATCAACATCTGTGTGCATCCCTAGAGGGGTGTATTTGGGATCCATTGGGATCTGTGTTTCGAGTACATTGTTAAGCTCTTTCACTATTCGTATCCAAAATCTGCGGATTAATAGGCACTCCCGCAGAAAATGGATGAAGGAACCTGTGTCCGTACTACAGCGTAGACACTCTGGGGTCTCTGCTCTGCCCATGGCGTGGAGTCTCGCTCTGTCATAATATATCATATGTAGGACTTTGAACTGTACTAGGCGTAGCCTAAGCTTAATCGCTACTTCTCTGGGATGCCTGAATGCCATTTCCCAGTCGATGTCTTCCAGTGCACCAGTAGTTCCCTCCCATTTGCTTCTAAGTGGGGATAGTGTATCAGGAATGTTGTTAATTATCGTTTTGTATGTCCAGGACACTGCCTTTTCCGGTATTTCTTCCTGTAACAGTCGGCCTTCTAACGGTGCATATTCAGGGATATCTGTTATCTCGGGTTTTTGCGCTCTCCAGGCATGTTGGAGTTGCATGTATCTGTATTGTTGCTTATTGGACAAACTGCACTTCTTTTGGATCTCTGGAAAGGTTACGATTTCTCTTTTATGTATCATGTCCCCTATCGTTGTGATCCCAAGCGTGTTCCCCTCTTTGAAGCCCTGCAGTTTCACTAACTCAGGCAATTGCTTACCCTCCCATAGTGGTGTGGATTTAGTTAATCTCTTTTCCCATTTCATCTCTATTTTCGCCCCTTTCCAGGCTTTAATCACCCTCTGCGTTGCAGGTAATAAACTTTGCGTTCCAGATCCTCCATATATGTAGTGTAAGTGGGAGTGTTTCTGAAATTGTATCCTCTCTACAGTGTATGTAGGGTGGTCACCAAGTGCATGCCCTCATTCATTAATAACTATTAGGTGTGCTGCCCTATAGTAGGCCTGTATGTCTAGGAGGGCAATAACCCCATTGCACTGACTGTGCTGCAGGGTTTGAAGGGCTACTCGCGGGGTGGCCACCGTCCCATAGCTGTGTACACACCTCGTCCGTGATTGCCTTAAAGACCGTGTCTAGGATTTTGTAGTACGTGTTTTGAAGGATATAAATCAGTTTAATGAGCGTGATCATTTTGTACATGGCAGCCCTCCCTAGCAGTGTCAGGGGAGATGTCTCCATTTGGCAACGTCTTCTCGGAATTCCTGTAGGGCCCACTTGATATTATACATGAGGCAGTCAGCTTCATTTGTGGAGATATATAATCCTAAGTATTTGAAGCCCTATTTAGCAATATTTAAATGTTCTGTTACAGAGCATGGCCATGGTGGTTCCAATGGGGTAGAGGCAGGACTTCCCCCAATTAATGTTATATCCTGCATATGTACCAAACTCTTTAACTAGGTGGAATATGAGAGGTAGAGTTGTATCAGGGCTAGAGATATACAGTAGGATATCATCCACATAAAGGGAGATCCGTTCATCTGTCATCCGCCCCTTGGAGTCCTGAAATCCCTTTATTTCTGGGTGAGCCCTAATTATGCTTGCCAGTAGTTCTAAAACCAGTGCAAAGAGCAGGAGAGACAGTGGGCAACCCTGCCTTGTACCTCTCTGGATAAAAAATTCCACTGACTTTACGCCATTGACTTTGACTCGTGCCCTGGGATTTGCATATAATAGGTCGACCCAAGTCCGGAAGTTCCTCCCAAAGCCAAATTTTATGAGTACCTGCCTCATAAATGGCCAATGAACCGTATCAAAGGCCTCTTTGGCATCTAACAACAGCATCAGCGGGATAGGATTGTCTTTCACTGTGTCAAGCCAGTTCACAAGTCTGCGGAGATTAAAACGTGTGGCCCGTTTAGGCATGGAGCCTGACTGGTCTCGATGAATCAGTGAGGTGATTATTGTTAAGAGCTGCTTCGCCAGAATAGAGCCCAAAATCTTAGTTTCAATATTTAGTAGAAAGATGGGACGGTAGGATCCGCAGCTCTCTGAGGGTTTGCCTGGTTTTGGTATAACCACCACTGTGGCCTGACAGAGGTCTAGTAGCAAAGTCCCTTCTTCCCTTGCAGCCTGGAACATATTTAGCAGCCGGGGGTCCAAAGGTATTTTGCCTTTTCATGCTGTATTGGAAGGTGGTTCTGCTGGGGAAGGGGAGCCAATATATAGCCTTTATTGACTTAAAATCATCATTCGATCTTGTCCCCGGGGACAAACTATGGTGGGTGCTTAGGGACATGGGTATGCCCCCGGGAATTCTGGCACTGATCATAAGGCTACATGAAGAGAACTTCGCCCAGGTGAGATGGGGTGACCAGGGACATGTCACCGATCCCATTAAAATACAGCGGGGGTTCGACAGGGTTGTGTCCTGGCCCAAGCCCTCTTTTCACTCTACATTAATCAGGTGGCTGAACTTCTATCTGCTATCCTAGCAGATGCCCCCTCACTAGCAATCCAAAAAATAGCCACCCTATTATTTGCATATGACACTCTTCTTGTTTCAAAAACTCCAATGGGTCTACAAACATTATTATACCAATTTAAGATCTTTTGTGATGAAAGGGGCTTGGAAATTAACACCTTCAAAACTAAGTTAATGTTGCTGAACCCCCATAAGACCTTTAAAGGAGACCTGTTTTAGGACAATGCTCCTCTCGAGAGAGTGAGCTCCTTCGATTACCTGGGAATTAAACTATCAGAGGGTATGGCCTGGAAATCCCATCTTAATAAGGCCATCCTCAAATTTTCCCAGGTAACCGGGGCTCTGAGGAAGGAGCATTGCCTTTCCTATATTAAGCCAATAGCACCCGCATTGAAATTATATAGCTGAAAGGCCGTGGGTAGTGCCCTATATGGGGCTGAGCTGTGGGGCATGGTAAGTGTAAGCGACCTCTCAGCAATGGAAAAAACGTTTCTTGAAAAGGTGGTATCTCTCCTGCAAAGTAGCCCTCTTTGCCCATTAAACCTTGATCTGGGCATTAAACCCATTAGCGACATAACGAAGGTCTGCCCCCTGCTATTTTGGCAGAGAATGGTTACCACTCCCTAACTGGCACCTTATGCTGCAGCTTTAAATGAAGTTAGCACCCTAGACACCACAAACAAAACTGGCTGGATCAAACATGTCAAAAGACTCTTAGACAGCATTGGTCTGCCGGGTCATAGTATTGGCTGTCCACCAACCTTCACCAGATCAAATCATTATATTGGGCATGGGTTGAGCAGACAGCACAGTGCAAAAGCAAATTGGGCAGACTAACCTAAGAATTTAGAGATCTGAAGACCTGCCGCTCCCTTGAAAGTTTTTGGATATCATTAAGGTGCCAGCCGACAGGAAGCTTTATATCCAATTCAGGCATGGTAGTTTGCCAATCAGTGCTTTCATAAACTCTTGGCAGATTAATAAAGCCCAGGCCAAGAGCTGCCCTTGCTGTCCCTGCCAAAACGAATTGGTAGGGCATGTTCTTTTTGCGTGCACAGCCTATGCGAAACCCTGGGGCAAGTGGTTAGTCCCAGTTTGTAGACAATTTGGGACCCAAGATCACAGAGTGGCCCTGTGCATATTGAAATCAGATGCAAGACCCTTATTTGTTTGCGCAATTGCAAACTTTCTGGGTCACTTCAGGGCGATCAGAAGGAGATCACTGTTATTAACCTCACCCATCGCTGAGAGCCATTGATGGGACGACTCGCTCTTATACGACTAATTACCACATTGGCTTCTCTTTTTAGATGTAAATACATGTTTTATCTCCTAACACTGACAAATTTTAATCATGTACTCTTGATCTCGTGTAAACATTGAAGCTTTTAGGTAATCGTATGAAATCTTTTTTTTTACTTCATGCCTTGGAATTTTCACTCAGGATACGACCACTGTACAAAATGTTATGAGCCCATTTGCACTTTATGGGTCCAAGTTACTTCGTATTGTATCCTCTGGCTTGTCTGCGGCACCAAAAGCCATGAATTAAGTGCTAACTGTTGTTTCGGTATCCCGTATATGTTGTTGTTGTCTTGTCAATTTTTGTAGTGTTTTATAATTGCATCTCTTTTAATGTTTATTTGTATGTTGTTCCAAATTGGAAAGTATGATGTCCATTCTGATTGTTGTATCTTTTATGGTATTTTTACCAAAATAAAGATTTCTGACAGACTGATATAATCAATGTTAAACTATTTTGGGATTCATTGTGGGCAACATGAAAACGAATTAGGGGCCCAATTCTTAAATACCATCAAAAGGGTGCACCAAAAGGTATATGTCCTTGCATTAGTGAAGATTTTCATATTTCAGGAATAACAAGAGTTTACAAAAGTAGACCTGGAATCAATGTTATTTGCATACTATTGTGAATTCCATTTTCACATGAGATAATATACACACATAGATTTTCTCATGGAAAAATCTGCTCAACATTTTTCAGTGCGGGAAGAGAATGGAGAGGAGGTGATGAAAACCCTATACTTTTTAGTTTGTGCGTGTGCATAGACTCACAGGCCATTCCCACCCTGAAATTACCACTTATATACCACTTCGAGTCCCAATATGTAGATTTGTGGAAAGGTGGCAAAATTAAGACCTTGCTATGATTCAACACTGACATAATATGTGCCCTAACAAAATCAAAGAGACTATCAGAAGTCTGATATAATGAGAACATATGTTTTTCACATGAATGCATCACACAAAAAGGTATAGGTGGATATTTGGGTTTATTATTAAGTTTTGTGTAAATGCACAAATGCAATACTATTGTCGATTTTTGGCTAAATTAAATAGGATTGATGATAAATGCTCCTTGATGTTATATGAAAATTGAACCTAATCCTAACCCTCAAATGTCAGTGAGTGAGTCAGCTCTACATGCGATCCAATAAGTTGCCATGCACAACACAGACTTTCCATGAATTGTTGGTTTGCTAAGAGGCAAATCATTCCAAGCATTGGAATATGTTTCTACAATAGTAATCCAAACCCATCTTCCTAAAGCAGCCAAAGATGTTTTGGAACCTTGACTTATTGCTTGAATTGTAACAAATGGGCCAAGGGCTTTTAAGCCACATACACATTGCATGAGAGAGTGAGCTCAAAGAATTGAGTGAAATCAATCAATCAGAGTTTTGTAGAGCACACTACTCACCCGTTAGGGTCTCAAGGCGCTGAGGGGTGGGTGTGAGCAGCTCTGCTGGGGTCATTTGTAAAGTCAGACCTTGTAGTCTTTCCTGAATAGGTGCAGCGTCGGGCTTCGCCAGAGGTGAATGGGATGATTGTTCCGGGTCTTGGCTGCGAGGTAGGAGCAGGACCTTCCACCCACTCTGGTCCTGTAGAAGCGTGGAACGGTGGCTACAGAGAGGCGAACCGAGTGGAGGTTTTCTTGGGGGCATGGAAGGAGAGGGGGTAGTAGAGGTACTGAGGTCCGATGTTGGGGAGGGCCTTGTAGGCCTTCCTTCCCCTGCAGGTCCCTTGTATGGAAGCATAAGCTGGGCCAAACATGGATGTCAAGAGGTCCCATACCATGTGTGAGACCTTCAGGCAGTTCTGGCTTCATAATGACAGTATATTTCATTCTGAAACTTAAGTTTTGCTTTCAACAGTGCAGGCATGGTTTCAACACTTAAGGGAGAGGACATTGCCTTAAGGCTAGAGCGGTCGACCTCGAAGCAGGGGTACCAGGTTCGATCTCGGCAAGGACGCTCAACATCTTGTGATTCCGGGCAAATCACTTAATCTCCCTGTACCTTACAAAAAAAAAATGTGTCCGTCTGTAACGAAACTGGTGCTCATGTAAAGCACTCTGATACCCGATATCTTCGGGTCTAGTTTGCGCTATATAAAACTGGCTGCCTCTTGGGACAGAGTCAATGAAGGTCAAAGGCTGGGGATGCGAAAGAAAACACACTAGTAGAGCAGCAAATTGACATGGCGGTTTGTGACGGTGTGCTTCCAACTGCAGGTACACAACTGTTTGTGCGTATCTACTTTTGAGGTCGCGTGATTTTTGGTAATACTGCACAGTCCATCAACCATACCCGACTTAAAAATAAATCACACAGATAATTTAATAACGGGTGACATGCTACAACCTACACTGATGAAAGAACAAACGATTTACAACATGTTTAGCATTATCAGTACGTCACGCATGCAGTAGAAAATACTAATGTGAGTGAAAGGAAATGACACCCACCTGATCTGAACTCCGCCGGGGCATCTCTTTTCTGTTTTTCATGTTTAGCCTGCTGATCAAAAGTTAGTGTTAGAGATGCAAGTAACCACTATGTGACACTCCTCCTTTGCGAAGATGCCTGTGTGATGTTTTATTAAAGTGGGGTGTAACGGCAGCTGTTATTTACAACATTTAAAAGGGGGCACTTAATATGAAGTGCTAGTTGATTTAAAAAATAACACCTGTCCTAACGCGCAGTCCATTGAACAGCCAAAACAAAGTGACGTATCATTCAATCGGTCATAACAAGAGCTGTTATATACAGTGCTTAGAGTGGGCAAAAACTGCTATATGAAGCACTACTTCTACTATTTAAAAAAAACAGCTCCTGTCCCCACACGCATCTCAATCTCAGTGACTAGGCAAAACAATATAGTGGTAAATTAGGTAATATTAACAGCCGTTCTTTAGAGCGCTTATATTCCGCCGGATAAACCTGTTAAGATTATTGTTTGAAACATCTTCTTTCCCAAAGACAGAAAGCTCCCTCTTTAAGAACATCCGAGTCCTGCACCTACAGAACAAATCCCCCCTCATGACACGCGCAGAGGT
Source organism: Triturus cristatus (assembly GCF_964204655.1). Taxonomy (NCBI): domain Eukaryota; kingdom Metazoa; phylum Chordata; class Amphibia; order Caudata; family Salamandridae; genus Triturus; species Triturus cristatus. Next base: position 1,171,908,536 of record NC_140585.1, read on the forward strand.
TACAGAGACTAGGCGCACACATTTTCCTCACTGAATTATCTTTAAAGTACCTAGTAGCTCCGTTTTTCCCCAGTTCAGACTCCGATTTGGCAGCAGAGAGATTGCTCAACCTTGGAAAAGGGACACTGATCTATACGCAATGCTCTGTTGCTACGCTAGCATCTGCGCATGCTCCGTTTAGAATACACTTACGTGTGCGCACGCTGTTTTTAGCATACAACAATAGACGGCGATGCACTTTTTATTTTTAGATGAATAGGAGGTTCACCACAATACAACTTTTCTACGCACGCGCACCCCGAGACCCCAATTGGGCATGCGTATTTATTTCCTTTGTGATCACTAATCTCTTATATATGATAATAGGAAAAGTGTCAGTAGGATCCAGTCGTACGCATGCGTCATCCGCATGAAACTGTGCTGTATGTATACGCTGTAGCATCCAATCTACACGCTTTGTACTGCTTTCCCTGATCATTATGAATTTGCTGCATAAAAGGTTTTCTTATTTTACGAATTTTGTAGCTAATTTCCCTGATGCATCTACTTTTATATGCACCTTCTCATGTCGTTCTACTTCTTTTTCTTTAAGTTTACCCTCCACGTGTTCAATTTCAGGTTTCGCTCGCTGCAAAAGCTATTGTGAACAACAAAAAAGCTTAACAAGCATTGGCCAAGCCAACAGATCTCGTTTATGCGAAATCTATATGCTTAATGGGTTTGGCAATGTGGTATAGCTATGGTGTGCTCCAGTGCGGCTGCTATTCAGCATGACTAAAAGTTAGTGGAGTGGGATAGTTAAGGGTATAGTGGAATGGGGTAGAGTGGAGTGGAGGAGTTGGGTACATTAGTGTGATAGATTGTAGTGTGGTAGATTGGGGTGGAATAGGGTAGATTGGGACAGTGTGGAGTTGATAGGAGTAGGGTTGATTGTGGTAGAGTGGAGTTGGATATATTGGGGTAGATTGGAGTGGAATGGGGTATAATGGAGTGGAGTAGACTGTAGTGTAGTCGGGTAGATTGCAGTGGGGTAGATTGGTTGGATTATTGTAGGGTAGAATGGAATAGAGGGGTGGATTGGAGTGGTGTGGGGCAGATCGGGGGAGTGGGGTGGATTGTAGTGTTGATGGGTAGATTGGGGAGGGGTGGGGTAGATTGGAGTGGATTAGATTGAGGTAAATTGGGAATAGGTTAGATTGAATTGGGGTAGAGTGGTAGATTGGAGTGGTGTGTGCTAGATCGGAGTGGAGTGGGACATATTGGTGTACATTGGAGTGAAGAGGGGTTGATTAGGGAAGCGTGGAGTGCAGTGGTTTGGGGTAGATTGGAGTGGGGTAGTTGGGAGTGGAAGGGAGTAGATTGGAGTGGAGTGCGGTAGTTTGCAGTTGGATCGATTGTGTGGATTATGGTACAGGAGATTCCAGCAAAGTGGGGCAGATTGGAGTGGGGAAGATTGGAGTGTAATAGGAGTTGGTTAGTTTGGACCACGGTAGATTGAAGTGGAGTTGGATTGAGTGGTGTGGGGAAGAATGGGTTTGGGTGGGGTAGATTGAAGTGGGGGCAGATTGGGTTAGGGTGGGGTAGATTGAAATGCAGTGGAGTAGATTGAAACGGAGTGGACTGGATATGATAGATTGGAATAGGGTAGTTTGGGGGTGAAGTTGGGTAGGGTAGATTGGGGATGGGAGGACTGGGTTACATTGGACTGGAGTAGGGTAGATTTTAGAGGCATGTGGTAGAATGGAATGGAGTGGAGTGGGGTAGATTGGGTAAAGTAAAGTGGGGTATATTGGGTGGATTGGAGTGGCGTAGAATGGGGTAGAGTGGAGTGGGATAGAGTGGAGTGGAGTTGGATGGATTGGAGTAGAGTCAAGATTGGAGTGGAGTGATATAGGTAGGGAAAGAGTGGAATGGGGTGGATTGGCGTGAGGTGGGGTGGGGTAGATTACAGTGGGATAGGGTGGAGTGTGGTAGATTAGAGTTGAGTAGATAGGGGTAGATTTGAGTGGGGTAGTTTGGGGTGGGGTAGATTGGGGAATAGTATATTGGAAATGAGTGGAGTGGGGTAGGGTAGCTTGGAGTGAGGTGGAGTGGGTTAGCTTTGAGTGAAGTGTGGTAGATTGGAGTGTTGTAGATTGCAGTGGGATAGATTTAAGTAAAGTGGGGTTGGTTAGATTTGGGTAGAGTGTAGTGTAGTGTGGAGTGGGCAGAGTGGAGTGGGGTAAATTGTAGTACATTGGAGTGGGGTAGATTGTGGTAGAATGGAATGGAGTGGGGTAGATTAGAGTGGTAAGGAGTTGGATAGATTGCTGTGGAGTTTGGAGTAGAGTGGGGTAAATTGGAATGGCGTGTACTAGATTGGAGAGTTAGATTGGAGTGGAGTAGAGTAGCAAGTGGCGAGCAGGGCCGGACTGGCCGTGGCGGGCACCGGGCATTCCCCCGGTGCGCCGCAAGGGTGGGGGCCTGTTTTGGGTCCCTAGGGGGCCATTTTTGTTACAGGCCCGTTTTTGCAGCATAACTGCGAAATCGGCCCACGTAACAAAATCGGCCGATACCGGCCCTGGCAATCAGCTCGGCCGCAGCCCCCAACCCCTGGGGGGGGCAGGCCGAGCACTTTGCCAGGGCCGGTTTTTGTTCCCGTCCGGCCCTGGCGAACTGGCTGCTCACTTCAGGTTTATGGCTTGGTGCCCCTGTAATGTGTCTTTTCACCTTTGCTCAGGTCTGTGCCAAGGTCAACTTTGTGCCAAGAGGGACGGGCACCTTTCAGACCACTGGTTTTATGGTGAGAGGGGTCACTCTCTCACGCTACACACACTCGTATGAATGGATGCATGGGAGGGGGGATGATAGATGGTGGTTGCTTGCAACAATGAATGTATCAATCACTCAGAAGCTGGGTGCTTGCATTTGTGAATGAATGACTAAAAGCATAAAGGGGGAATTTTTCTGAACAAGTAGCGAATGGGGGCATTAATGACTGTATTGCTTAATTAATAGATGAGAGTTTATATACGAATGAGAACATGCACAATTGACCCTGGAATAAAATCGTATGATTGATGACAGTAATTTATTGAAGAGATGCACGCATGCATGACTAAATGAAAGAGACATAATTGAATTATAGCATTCGTTAAGAGCTTGGTGAGAACGAACCATCACGATGACCATATGGGTCCATGCAGCTGAGGTTATACGCCAGTCCTGGTTTTAAACAACATTGTGGGAGTTGTAGACTTTGCGTACTTCAATGAAAGTGTCACTGAGAAGAAACCCCTGCCCTGGAAGCACAATGCTGTTGACCTGGTGCATTGCTGCAGTCACGACCTTCCCTTTCTTTGGAGAGGGGTTTAGACTCTTGCTTTCCCAGGGACAGCCTGGCTTTGACTGGTAGCAGAGGGGGTTGCAGCTGACACCCGTGGTCCACCTGGGTATTTTCAACCCTGTCACCTGTGCTGCGGTCAATGGGCCCTGCGTTGAGCGGGACGTGTTTGTTGCCCACATGTGTCATTCTGCCCCGTCCTGGTGGCTGGGAGTCGATGAGGGTAACCAGGGAGCATGTGTTTAGAGTTTAGTAGTTTAAGGGGGCACTGCTGTGGGAGCGGCCTCCTAGTCTGGGGTTGGAGTGGGACAGTCAGACAGTGGGCTTGTGGAAGAGCGCAGTCTGTGGCTGGGCGTGCAGCCACCACCAGGGAGGAACCCAGAGCAAGGTGAGAGGGTCAATGCTGCAGAGGGCAGTGGCTTAAAAATTAGCTCCTTGATGTCTTTCACATAGCACCAACATGCCTTCTTTCCTATTACAAACAGGTAAATTCTTGAACCCTTGTTTCGTGCCCTCCCAAAACAGTAATTTGAAAGCTAGGGATGCCAGTCAGTTATATGCACAGCATGTAGGACCAATATTGTTGCATGTAGAACAGAGTGATTACCTATGCTTTCTTTGCGCTCTGGCTCCAGGCTGGGCCCAGACACAATGCGCACTCCGTTCATAGAAGAAGTTATCAGGGACAACCAACGGTCAAGAGTCTGATAATATTAGCATGGATCTTACCGTCACATGGTGGTGGGGAATGCGAAGATGCCAGTGGAAATAGAAAGCAGCGAGGTGAAATATTTTCAACTTCCCTGCACGCAGTGCTGCACAAAAAGGAAACAAAGCCTCCCACCCATGCTGCCTCCCACACATTGCGCCAGAGGCCCCACTTACCTACATCTCTGTCTCTCAGCCAATCCAGACGCTGCTCCTGCTGTTACGGCAGGGCCTGGATTGGCTGGGGCAGACACCCTCAACGCTCATTATGCGGAGAGGGAAGAGCCTCTGAATAGCCTGTAGTGCGCATGTTGGGCTGACCAGAGAGAGGCAGCCGTCCAACCCCACATGCGCACTTGGCCCCTCTGACTCTGAAGGTGTCACAGTCAAACTCAATTCGATAGCTAATAAGCCCAGCACCCCCAGGCGTGCACTGGCTTCTCCAGCGTTGGCAGTTTTAGTACTCGCATCACGTCACATTTAATTTGAGGGCCAAAATCTAAGTGGGTCAATGCTCCTACACGCTAATAGTGGTACCCATGAGAACTGAAGTACCAAAATTAGGATGATAAGAATGAAAAGGGCCAGGACCGGAAGACTGAACCAGAGGAGAACTAGGATACAGAGGACCAGTGGCAGCAATAACTGAATAATGACGGATCAGAATTCAAGATATGCAAAACTAGAGTATACCAAGGCTCTTATGGCATGAAAATGATGAATGACTGAATGTATGCTGTATAAATGTTTGGGGGCACAAATTTCAGGGATAATGGTACTGATGAATGACAGGGACCCTTTCTGGGCCTTCTTATGGCTGAAATATGTTGACCTAAATGCTCTGGACCATTAACACTCCTACGCACACTGACTTCATTTTTAACCATCTCCTCGGTATTCCTTTATTAAAGTACAATTCTTGGCAACTAGCTGGAGATTTTTAGTCTTTAGTTTTGGATCCCGTACTATCACTATCACCAGATGAAGTACTCCCTTTACAAGGGGAGCCCATTAATCACTAGAATAATTTCTGATGAATGAGGCAGCACTACGTTGATGCATGACACCTAGGTTGGTGTGTGAGGGTTTGTCTAACATTTTCTAAAATATCCCAAACTCTCCATTGAGCATATACAGAGGACAGACTAAGCATCAAATACAAATGGGTGCATTCCTTTGGGCTCACATAATATTTGGTCCTCAAGCAGACCTCGGTCACTGACAAAATGGCAGGCCCTGCTTAGAAACCTCATCTTTAATAACATAAACAGCTGATCTACCCCTCACTCCTATCATATATCAAATGGTATTGCTCACGAAGAACTAATTAGCAGCCCATTGCTTACAAGGTCCTCATTGACTTTTTAGGTAGATCCTCCCTCACTTCAGTGTCTGGGTCTTCACCCTCCAGCCACATTAATTTAGTCAATAAACTACCTTTTTCTGCAGAAGGTGTCCATCATGTGCCATGCTGTTAGAAATGGGTCTCTAGTTGCCAGAGGTTTGCGCCTTACTACAATCCTACTCAGTTAAAGCTAGATACATACTCAAAGATAACCTGTGCTCACCCTCTGCTAGCTTGGCACAGAGCAGTCCGGCTTATCTAAAAAGGCAATGTGTGAAGTATTTGTGCAACACACACACAGTAACACAATGAATACACCACAAAACCACTCTACACAGGTTTAGAAAAATAGAGAATATTTATCTGAGTGAAACGATGAAAACCACAAAAATTTAAAATGTAGATTTAAGATATTGGATTTTAAAGGATTACATCTAGTGAAGTGCTTCGAAGCAAGTAGTGCTAAAAACATTACTTTAGGTCGTGCTGGACCGGGGCAAAGTCAAAGGTGGGGCCGATCGCAACAAAGCGCCGGCCCGCTACAAGACCCATGCAGGCCCCAGTGAACAATGTACCTTTCTTGGTCGCATATAACGATAAATTTTGAGTGCCGCAGGTGGAGGATGCATTGATCTTCTCCACACAGTGAAAGAGATGAGCGAGTTCTGTAGACGGGTGCTGGAGTCGAGAGTTGTCGAGCGATGTGCCAAATTCTGCCATGTAATTGAGGGGATGCGTTGATCTCACCAAGCTTCAGCAGTGGCGATATGCTGTCCGATGCGTCGATCTCCGGAGGCAAAGTGCTGGTTCTGAGGTGATGCTTCAATTTGACTCCCACAATCTTGTCAATGCTCCTGTTCGGCTACATGAAGACAGGAGATGCATTGAAATCTGTGTTGCTAGTATCTGGGCCACTTCCAGTGACCCAGGTGCTGGAGCAGGGTTAGAGACTTTGATAGTCACGAGTCTTCAGCAACAGAAGGCAAGCCAACAAACCTTTGAAGATCACTTGGAGTGGAGAGAGAGTCCAGATGTCCTTCAGCAGAGTCAGAGAGAAGCAGCCAGCAGGGAAACAAATAGAAAAACAGACCTTCCAGATCAGCAGTCTAGTTGAATCCTTGAAGCAGCACAGCAGTATTTCTGGCAGAGCTTCAGTTACAAGTCCAGTAGTGTCTGATTTTATGGGGTCTGAGACCCAGTACTTATACCCAAAAGTGCCTTTGATGTGGGGTGGTTTTAAAGCAGCTCTCTAAAGTGCACACATATCCCTTTCAACCCAGCCCTGTCTGCCAAGCTATCTGTGGGGGATAATCAGTCCTGTGCGGGGACAGGACACTGCTATTCAAGTGAAGTGTTAGCCTCTCACTTTCATCCTGCCTAGACAAGGCCATTGGAATGCTGATGTATGTAAACGGGTACTCAGACACACCTATCTTTACTGTGTTGGGGCTGTCTAGAGGGAATGCACAAACTGTAGCTGTCACCCACCCAATATGTGCATTGGAGACAGGCTACAAGGCACACAGAGTTATAAGCACAGAGAAATGTCCACTTTCTAAAAGTGTTACAACAAACAAATGATGGACTGAATGCTGACAATGCAGACATTCTCCCCCAGTCAAGAGATCTGGGTTAAATCCATCGTTCTTTTGCCCACTACGCCACCCCAGTTTAGACATGGCCATATGCAAATCAGTCTTGACCCTGTGCCTCATGGGAACAGTCCAGCCCGAACTGCCAAGCCATGTCTTCCCTGGACCGGAATCAAGCATCCTAGGACCGGTTTCTGGCTATCAGCCGTCATCAGCCAGGATAGCTTGACTCCAGTGGCGCAGTGAGCATGGGTCCCACGTCTGGGAATACCCATCCCACTTAGGGCGAAAAGCGTTACAACAAACAAATGATGGACGGAATGCTGACAATGCAGACATTCTCCCCCAGTCAAGAGATCTGGGTTAAATCCATTGTTCTTTTGCCCACTACGCCACCCCAGTTTAGACATGGCCATATGCAAATTAGTCTTGACCCTGTGCCTCATGGGAACAGTCCAGCCCGAACTGCCAAGCCATGTCTTCCCTGGACCGGAATCACGCATCCTAGGACCGGTTTCTGGCTATCAGCCGTCATCAGCCAGGATAGCTTGACTCCAGTGGCGCAGTAAGCACGGGTCCCACGTCTGGGAATACCCATCCCACTTAGGGCGAAAAGCGTTACAACAAACAAATGATGGACGGAATGCAGACAATGCAGACATTCTCCCCCAGTCAAGAGATCTGGGTTAAATCCATCGTTCTTTTGCCCACTACGCCACCCCAGTTTAGACATGGCCATATGCAAATCAGTCTTGACCCTGTGCCTCATGGGAACAGTCCAGCCCGAACTGCCAAGCCATGTCTTCCCTGGACCGGAATCAAGCATCCTAGGACCGGTTTCTGGCTATCAGCCGTCATCAGCCAGGATAGCTTGACTCCAGTGGCGCAGTGAGCACGGGTCCCACGTCTGGGAATACCCATCCCACTTAGGGCGAAAAGCTTTACAACAAACAAATGATGGACGGAATGCTGACAATGCTGACATTCTCCCCCAGTCAAGAGATCTGGGTTAAATCCATCGTTCTTTTGCCCACTACGCTACCCCAGTTTAGACATGGCCATATGCAAATCAGTCTTGACCCTGTGCCTCATGGGAACAGTCCAGCCCGAACTGCCAAGCCATGTCTTCCCTGGACCGGAATCAAGCATCCTAGGACCGGTTTCTGGCTATCAGCCGTCATCAGCCAGGATAGCTTGACTCCAGTGGCGCAGTGAGCACGGGTCCCACGTCTGGGAATACCCATCCCACTTAGGGCGAAAAGCATTACAACAAACAAATGATGGACGGAATGCTGACAATGCAGACATTCTCCCCCAGTCAAGAGATCTGGGTTAAATCCATCGTTCTTTTGCCCACTACGCCACCCCAGTTTAGACATGGCCATATGCAAATCTGTCTTGACCCTGTGCCTCATGGGAACAGTCCAGCCCGAACTGCCAAGACATGTCTTCCCTGGACCGGAATCAAGCATCCTAGGACCGGTTTCTGGCTATCAGCCGTCATCAGCCAGGATAGCTTGACTCCAGTGGCGCAGTGAGCACGGGTCCCACGTCTGGGAATACCCATCCCACTTAGGGCGAAAAGCGTTACAACAAACAAATGATGGACGAAATGCTGACAATGCAGACATTCTCCCCCAGTTCGGGCTGGACTGTTCCCATGAGGCACAGGGTCAAGACTGATTTGCATATGGCCATATCTGAACTGGGGTGGCGTAGTGGGCAAAAGAACGATGGATTTAACCCAGATCTCTTGACTGGGGGAGAATGTCTGCATTGTCAGCATTCCGTCCATCATTTGTTTGTTGTAACGCTTTTCGCCCTAAGTGGGATGGGTATTCCCAGACGTGGGACTCGTGCTCACTGCGTCACTGGAGTCAAGCTATCCTGGCTGATGACGGCTGATAGCCAGAAACCGGTCCTAGGATGCTTGATTCCAGTCCAGGGAAGACATGGCTTGGCAGTTCGGGCTGGACTGTTCCCATGAGGCACAGGGTCAAGACTGATTTGCATATGGCCATGTCTGAACTGGGGTGGCGTAGTGGGCAAAAGAACGATGGATTTAACCCAGATCTCTTGACTGGGGGAGAATGTCTGCATTGTCAGCATTCCGTCCATCATTTGTTTGTTGTAACACTTTCTAAAAGTGGCATTTTAAAATAGTAATGCCAAATTCAGCTTTACCAGTACAGTGGATTTGTCATTACCATTCCAAACATATGAAACATTAAAAAGCTACTCTTTTCTGATCAGGAATTACAGCTTAAAAGTGTATTAAGGAATTCCCAATGCTAACCTGTGAGTGGAGTAAGCCTCACAGTAATGAACAACGAAATAGGCTGTTTGTCACTGCCAGTACATGCAAAACATCACAGTGCATGTCCTACCTTTCATTTACACAGCACCCTGCCCTTGTGGCTACCTAGGGCCAATTACGGTTGACTTATGTGTAATAAAAGGGTAGTTTCAGCTATCCTTCAGCAGACTCAGAGAGCAGCAGACAACAGGGCAACAAACAGAAAAACAGGCCTTCCAGATATGCAGTCCAGTTGAGTCCTTTAAGATAGCAGAGCACTTTGCCTGGCAGAGCTTCAGTTACAAGTCCAGTAGTGTTCTGATTTAATGGAGTCAGAGACCCAGTACTTATACTCAAAAGTCCCTTTGATGTGGAAGTGACTTCAAAGCAGCTCTCTGAAGTGCACAAGTATCCATTTCAACCCAATCCTGTGTGCCAGGCTATCTGTGGGGGAGTAGTCAGTCCTTTGAGTGGGGACAGGACACTGCCTATCAGTGGCGGACGGTGAGGTTTGTGAGTGGCGGGGCTGGACTTGGCCCCGTGGGGTGGGGTGAAGGGAGGAATGGCATTTTTTCAAGAGTTTAGTCGCCATTTCCTCTGCAAATCTTATTTAATAAAAAGGGGATAAATGCTGTATTTTCAGCCCAATTTTGTTTTTAAATAAAAAGACCAAAATGGAATATCCTTCATAGGCCTGGCTTGTTAGGCACGCCTGACTTCTTTCTTTAGTGAAGTGTGCAGCAGGGAAGATGTTTTGGGGTTGGTATCTCCCTCACAACATGTTTGTAAAATGAGTTCTCTTATCTCCATATGAATATATGTCAGGCTGATATATTGAGGATAATAAGTTAGCTAGGGGCTAATAATCACCAGTTTAAAGATGTAGCTGTTGCATAAATAGGTTTGGAGCTGTCTACTGAGCCAGTGCATGTGAGAGATAAAAGGGCATTCAGCATGGTTCAGAAGAGTCAAAGCCTACTTATGCAATATAACAATATATGTTAATTTTCCCATATTGAAACTCAAGATCATGCATAAAGGCAACTTGCATAAACTAAAAACACATAGAAACATGCAGAGATAAAATATATACATGCAACACATAAATCTTTTGCCTTCCTTTAGTGCATGTCTTTTTCTTTTATCTGTTCGAAGACAAGTACATACGAGGTGCAAGGAATCTTCATTTGATATAATTGGCTACACATGGAAGAAATATTCATTCAAAGAAAACAATAATTCATCCTATAGAAAGTCAACCAAAGTTTGAAAAGTGTAGCTTTACTGTTGAAAAACAAATAGTAATTATCCATCACCCTGGAGCAAGTTGGTCAAGGCGTAATGAAGATATACTTAATTAATATTTACATTTAAACAACCAAGTATGGTTAAATTCTCTCAGAAATAATTTTTTAGAGAAAAATGACTAAACTGTTTGTGTAGGGAAGGCTTAATAGTTCAAAAAGTCAATGTATATACTTTAAAATGTAATACTTTGTATATCTCTGATAAGGACTTTGGTTAAGCAGTACGTTAGAGAACTTATATAAACACTGACATTAAATATGTATTGATGTAAAGAAGAAATATATCTTACTGAAAGTTGTATGGGCACATTTATATTATCTGACACCCATAAAGCCATCACAAAATCTTACTAGTAGACAATTCTACATGTGCCAACATACAAACAAACGTTATATCATCATTTATTAATCCTAAATGAGCCAACATTCAGACTACTTGCAGGAAAATGTAAGTGCACCCTTATAGATATTGCGTCATTGCAGATGGCGATTAGAATCAGATTCTGCTAAACAAATGCACTTGATCAACATGAAGTGCTGCTACCTTTATATAATTGTTTGAACTTTTTTACTTTGGTGTTGAGCAATCAAGTTTGAGGTAACACGTCATTTGTAGATCTTAAGATATTCATTGGTCTCAAACAATCAAGTCTGCTCTTCAGTGGCTAAGACTATTAAGAATATTAAGCCATGTCCATTTAGTAATGAAGTCCATCATTCTAAAGTAAGAAATAATATTTACAAATGTACTCAGTATCAGTCCATATGATACTTATACTAATAGATATAGTAAAAAAAAAAGGATGTCCAGGATTCTACAGGCCTGCACCCCCATAGCAAACATTGCAGTTTATGATTTTGCACTTAGGAAAAGGGCGAACTACTACAGCTTCATCAGACGGATAACCAGAAGAAAATCCTTCCGCGTAAATGACATTGCTGCACAGCACAGGTCCGCAAAGTAAGACTATAATACCCTCAGGAAAGATGAGACAAATAAATATAATCCTGTAGTTTCTTACAAGACCGATTGTTGCCCAGTATGCGCCACCTTTAAATAAGTTATGGAAGGTGCTTGATCACAGTCTGCCTGGCTGTAGTTGTAAGTTAGTCCAAAGCTTGCCAGAGTTTAAGATATTTACAAAACTGAGCTATATTTGCTGGGGAACTTTGAAAAAAGGTGCAGAGAGAGGTGCACTAAAAATACCCTGAAACAACACCAAGCTTATGTGGCTTTGTAAGGATAAGTAAGTCTGAATCCCTCTCAAGTGATGCAAGATACTGAAACAGACATTAAAAACACAGTGCACTTACTTTCATACAAGGTTTCTAAAGTGTTCTTTAATGTTGCTTACAATACAAAGGGCCTGATTTAGAAGTTGGCGGAGGCAATACTCTGTCACAAACGTGACAGATATCTTGTCTGCCGAATTATGATCCCCATAGGACAGAATGTGATTGGAATAAGACCGGATACCCATCACGTTTGTGATGGAGTGTTTGCCTCTGCCAACTTGTAAATCAGGCCCAGAGTTAACCAAAACTGTATTCTCTAGGACCAATGATTCATAACACTACCTGCATTTCCAAGGTTTTTATTTATACATAAAGTCTGCATGTTGTCCTTTAATGTAAGCAAACTTTTCAATAGTTGTTTTGTTGAATTCTGGAATCTGATTTATTAGTCATTTTTCAATGACAGCATTGCTAACGCATTTAATCAGGCTTGGGTCATTGTGTTTCTTAAAAATAGTTTTACCCTCTTTAGTGTGGAAAAATATCTTTCAGCTTCAGATGTTGTCATGGGTGTTGTAATGGCAATTTTCAATAACTTAAGAGTTTCTGAAAAACATTTCTGCAAGTTGTTTTGACATAAAAATATATATAAAGCCCTGGCACTGCCTGTAGCCTGATGAAAGTCCTGTCTTCCATAGAGGATTGGTAGTTCATTGTCCAATCTTGACTTGCTTAACATTGGATATGCTTCTACTGTTTCGTTGAGAGCTTCAGTAGGAAAACATTTGCAATGTTTTTAGGACTTGCCTAGGCAGCACTTGCGCTGTCTCTTCGAGACATGCTGTATTGAGGAATTTATTTTAAGCTCCGCCCATGTTTGTAATTGGCTGCTGTTACTGCCCTTTATAAATGTTGCCTTTTGATTTGTTAATAGGCTTATTATTCCCTCCTTAATACCTCCCTTTCTTCTATTGTCACCTCCCACGAGGACTGGCCCTTTTACTTGTGCTGTTACTCAGGATTTTTAATATACTATCAGCGGGGACTATTTCGGGAGTGAATGTGTTTGTTTCTATATTGTGTAGCAGGAATGGCACGCTCTTTCTTTACTTGCATATATTTTTTTGTATTGAAATGTTTGTTCGTTTAATTTAAATTAAACTATTTTGTTGCATTTATGTGTGTGTGTGTGTGCATGTGTGTGTGTGTGTGTGTGTGTGTGTGTGTGTGTGTTTAATTGTTTACTGAAAAATCGAATTTACTATGGCACGCTGTGTTTTTATTTTAACCTGCTCTGGGTTTCAATTGCTTTGTGTTCAATTGGATTGTTTTCATTATTATTAATTTATGGTTTCCTTTTAGAGTGTGTAGCTATAATTTTGCCAAACCGTATTTACAGGCTTTTTTTTTAATGTCTTTTGTCTTAATTTAAATGCAACATATTTGTTGGCTTTATGTGTGTGTTACATTCAGTTATGACTTGGTGCATGCATATTGTCAGCACATGGGTACATAGATCCAAATAGAGAAAGTACTTTGATGTGCAACAACCATCAGTTTTGAGAAAGCATGCATTTATTGATCACATAATTATTTCAACAGATGGTAGACATTCTACTTTGCCTACAGCTTAAAGGAAAAGAAAAGGAGGTGGGGGGATTGCTCCAAGGGAACGTGCATAAAAGAGTGCTCTGGTGTGAGGTGAGTGCAGATAAGAAAAAGGGAAGAAATCCCAACTGGAATCAGAAAACAAGCATTGATAAAATTAAGGGTGTGACTGATAGCAAAAATCAACCCAAAACGGCCTGGCCAATATTGGTTATTATACAATTAGTTGGTTCAACATGATTCACAAACAATGCAGAGAAATACCATCTGTAATAAGGTGAGGGAAGGGACATGTGGTCCAGGCCTGTTGGGGGTAAGCGCTTCAGTTCCCACAATCCACTTGGACAAAACCCTTACAAATCCACTGGTAGTTCTCCAGGTTGAGGATCCTTGGTGGTGATGTTCCAGGTGAGCTCTGTTAACCTGTAGCTTGCAGGGAGTCCACTCTTTAGTTCTTTTTCAGCAAGGTAGTCCACAGGGCTGTAGTTTCAGGTGGTGCAGTCTTCAGAGGGCAGGCCTTAGAATTTGCACCTCAACTTCTCAGCATGGCAACACCTTGCTTTTTAAAGTTTTAAGCAGCAAATCTAAAAGACTCTGCCCCTCTCAGATACTTATTCCAAGTTCTCTGGGTCAAGCAGGAGGTCACTCCTGACCAATAGGAGCAGGGCAACTCCCCAAGGATATGACCACATCCTGTAGAGTGTGGCATTAGTTTGTCCCAGAGTGCACCAAATCCTCCAAATTCATAATGGCTGATTTTCCAGCAGGGAGGTAAGAGCTGGCTAAACACACCCCTAGGATGGCTACTTTCCATAGCCTCTCTCCCCTGCATCTGCTCATTCCTTCCATAAGCCTAGTTCTGGTTTGGGGTCAAACGAGTAGAGTTGTAAGTGACACTGAGGCCTCCCCTTTCCTTTGAAGACCATGGTTTACGACGACGAATCCTGCTCTGGCATTCCCGTGTAGCAGCACACTGCCCTCCCAGCAGGGCTGGTTAACCCCAGGGGCTGTTTATCGCCTCTTCAGAGCAGCCTGGCTATCCACTTAACTCTGACCAATCAGGACAGACCACTGGAAGGCTGAATCTGAACCTACGAACAAGAAAGTCTTTTAACATCTTGTCTGTACATTTCATCATATTGTTGGATTTATCACTACCATTCTGGGAAGTCTTTGAATGGAAGTTCTATCATTCTCCTCTCAGGAGTTATTAGTTAATAACCTCTTGCCATGTTAACCTATGTTGCATGGGTTTGCATTGGGAAAAATGACTTGGGCCATTTCTCCAGCACTAGGGCTTATAAAAACATATTTTATAAGTACTCCACCTATATCTACAGGACCCTCACCCCGGGAGATTTTATGGGACACATAGGGGAGACCCTGGGGGTTCCTAATATGCCAAAACATTGTAGGTTATCCATTTTTAAGTGCCCCAAACTCCAAATGTGAGTTTGGGCACAATTCACTTTTTAAAAGCAGTCCTGCCACCCAGGGCTACTTTTAAACGGACCTCAGGCTTCAGCAGTGCACACATGCAAGTGCAGAAGAAGCTGCTGGCCTCTAAACTGCCATGGCCTATTGTGGACTAGGGACTTCTAGATAGTTTTTAATCCCCCTGCTCTATTATTTAATGGGGTCTGATAGGGTAGGTTATGCCAATCACAGGGGTACCCCATACCATAGTGTACTCTTGTGTATGTAGGTGTTTTCACTGTATTCTAAATGGGTCTCTTTCAGCATAGCACTGCCCCTGGGACTGGTTAGGCAGAACCCAGGGTCAGTCAGAGTCAGTTACCACCAGTATCAGTCAGCAAAAAGATGGGGGTGCCCAGGGCACAGGATGACTTTGCAAAACTTGCCTTTATTAATGCATTTGAGTATAGGCCTAATGACTGCATGACTGCTTAAAACATAGCACAGTATCCCTTACAGCGCTTACAATTAAACTGCACACACAACCCAATATATGCGTATATGAATGCTTTGCAGCAACACACATAAGTATACATTAAAAATGTTTAATGTCTGAATATATGCACGCACCAGCCGCACACGCTTCTTTAGAAGGGAGCTTACCACAAAAAACTCCACAAAAACTCACAGGACCTCACGCCACACCTAGCAGGTCCCACTTTCATGCTTTACCTTATCTCTTTTTAAAAAGTTAACACTATTTACCCACTTGTTAATTTCACTGAAAAATACATTTTAACTGCAGGGAGTGCTCCATAACAAAATTAAATGTTGCTTCTACAGCACTAACTGTACAACAATGCTATCTTTTCCTTCAATTTATTTTAATCAATGTCTTTATAATACTTAGCATTTAAGATACGCCACCTCTTTGTGCTAATTTACAGTCATGAAGTAAACATAATATATTCTACCAACTAAACTTAAATTTTTTTTTACTAGAGGTCACGCTACATGCAGCAGGTAAACTTTTCACCATTTAGGTGGGTGGAGCACCTGCTGTTGAGGTATGTGTTAATGCTGCTTGTTGCAGGTTATACTCTTGTCATACTTCTGAGGTGGATAGACCACATATATTTACAAGAGTTAAGTTGTTACATTTACCAACACGTTATTATGCCATTCAAGCGCCAAGCATTAATTTCGTTCATAGTGGTTGTTATTCACACACGGCAGGGGTATACCCTGGAGGTCTCACTTCTACAAGGAGACGTTCCTCCAGGCCTAGGGTGGCTCTGGGCAGTTTTGTCATAGGACACACATGTTAAACAAACTGTTGCTGTTTTAATAGGGGAGGGGAGTCACAACTGCCTGCGCCCACACGCTCAATAGCACCCACCAGTTTGAGATATAGTCTTTTCTCTCTTGTGGCGCCAAAGGAGGGGGGACCTCTGTCTGCGTGTGGTGCACAGTGTTAACGCCCCCACCCAGACAATGGCTCTTTATGAGGTGTTAAACACACTTAGGTGGATGCACCTCCCTCTCTTCCCAAACTCGAGTTAGTCTTTCTAGCTGTGATTCAATGTACATTGTGCACCAACTTCCCCAAACACATTTACAAAACTCAAATGTATTTCCAACAGTATAATTAAGTTGCAGTTTTATGTTTTATTTTCCTTTTTATATGCACATCTAACACTTCCCCAGCCGCACTAATTTACAGAACGTCTGGCAGCATTTTCACATCTACAACAGCCATACAGCACCTTAATAGTATTCAACTGCATCTTTCCCCTTACATACAACAGTGCAAGAGCAGTCAGTTCTAACAACAGCATGGTTTAATTTGTAAATTCGTGCAACTGTTTAATATCCTCAGTTCTTGTTAATATGTTCCCTTTCCTTCTGCACCTAGCTGCTCAGCCAGTGTGAGTGTTCCGGTCAGAATGTTAGTGTGAGTGGAATGCTTGGGTGCCTGGTGTATGAGTCTTGTCAGTTGGGAGATGGGCTGAGCAGCTAGGAGGCTGCTCCTGGTGGGGCTTGCTGTATATACATCTAAGAACTTAATAAACGTCATCTACTTCTACCTGGTCACGTCTACAGTGTCTATTTGTGACTCCTGAACATGTGGGACCAGCCCACTACATTTATGGCGACGATCTGGAGCTCATCTCACACACTAAAAGTAGTTGGATGCCAAATAAGGATGTGGAGTAAAGCAAGAATACGTGTAGGAAAGGACCTACTACTTTTACTAACAAAGAGTAACAAGTATCAAGAAACTCAAGCAAAAGAAAAGAAACCAGTCAAGCAGGAAACCAGTCAAGCACGCCTCGCAGCCCCACCAGTGTCCAATACACCGGACAGCCCCAGCCCAGGCGTGCTGTGTTTTCATCTCTGTGTCTACAACACCGGTAATTACGTTTTCAAGCCTACTTACACCTTGCAGATGAACCTACGCCACAAGAAACGTGAACAAGAAACAAGAAAAGCTGCATCTCAATACCAGGAAATTAAGTCATCAAAGCTGCCTATGTCTTCGCCTCTACTAAGGTCTACTAAGCCACAACAATAGTCTATGCAGCAACAACAAACTTCTACAGTGCCTCAGAAAATATTTACAGTGCCTCATGAACAAAGGTAACCATTGGCTTTCTCAGTTTTTGCCTCCAGTGCATAGTGCAGTGATTCTGTTGAAAGTAAGGCTCATTTGTGACTTTTTAAACATGCTATACTTTGCCTTTCTAAGGGATTGGATTTGTGAGATTTATAACGTTTATCCTGCCAGTGCTGCACCAGTGTGTGTGCTGATTTAATTTTGAAATACTGTCTCATTGGTGTTTTCGCCGGGTCTCCTTGCCTGCTGCAAGTGTGGGAACTACACGGTGAGGAAAGAGTATATTCAAATTTGTTTTATTGGGGTTAGTTTCTACTACGTGGCAAGTAAAAAGGACAGTTGTGCTTCGTTTTCAAATTGAAAATTGTCTCGCACAACTCACTTTCACCACCATGCCGCGCGGAGCCTCTCATCAACCTTCCATGATGTTTTACAGCAGGAGCGCGCCGTGAGCCACTTGGCGTGCGTCTCCTGTGCGTTCCGCCATCTTGGAGTTGGCGGATCTAGCCTTTCTGCATCCCGTGTTATTGATGGTTGAAAGTGCCCTCCAGTACTCCGCCAACCATTGTTAAGACAATAACGTTTTTCATCTGCAGCGTCGCAACGTGAGGAACTTCTTTATCATCATGGACTTAGCCTCGTTTTGTCTCAAGTTCCCGCCTCTACAGTTCATCGTTCAGCTAAGTAGTCCATTCCTCCTTGTCACTGGACACTCGACACCGGTCTTTGTCTTCAAGGCGCCTCTTCAGTCTCAATGTTTGGGCAAGTTTTTTTTCTTTTCATGTCACCAGACATCCTACACCAGACTGTGCCTCTAATTCTTGCGGTGAGTTATTTCTTTCGTACCACGTTTCATCTACAACATGATGCCTGCTGCAAAGTACTTTGTTGTGCTGCCAAGTACTCTGTTACTTTTAAGCACTGATGTTCTTCGATCTTCTGTTGGCACTGTATCTGTTGCAGAGTACCTTCTTGTGCGTCTTCAAGAATTATTTCAAGCCTCGCCTGTACATCATCATAGCGGTGACAGGCACACCACTGTCATTTTTAATATAAGTTTGTGGTGCATTTTCACAGTATTTAAATGGCAATATGTTTTCTTTCACAGGAAAAAGGAAAATTATATTTACAGTGTCTAGTTATTGCTGTATGCCAACGTTGTTGAATTTCTTTCCACACGTACATGTTTTGTTGGCATGGGAGTGGGTTTTAGTCCCATTTTCCTTATTCACGCATTTTCACCCCACGTTCACAGTAGATATTTTATCCCTGCCTAGGGATGGGAGTGGGATTTTAGTCCCATCACCCCACGTTCACAGTTATTTACATTTGGAATGGTTATTAGCCCCATTTTTCTGTTTAAAGGGGGTGTCCGTCCCATCTCTGTTATTTTGGTGTTGGGTGTCTGTCCCTTCACTTCAATGTACGTTGTCATGTGTGTGAGTAATCATCTTTTGATGCCACACTGTGCTGCATCTGTTTTCTCATGCTGCACAAGTCCTTTGGTGTTAGTCCCATGTGATCTAATTTGTACATTTGGGTGTCAGTCTCACATGAGGGGTGGTGTATTGTGTTTTCGCCACAGACTTCTCACGTGAGAAGTACTTCCTTGGGTGTCGTTCTACCCATTGTATTTTAGTCTGGGTTAAATTTACCCTTTTCTTCTGTCACGTGTGTCATGCTCACTTGTTTTATGAGAGCTCTTATTTCACTTCTTAAATTTTCTTTGTTCAGTATTAAAGGAGGAGGATGGTGTTAGTGTGTTTGTCTATCCTTTAATCCTTCTTTCCTCCTTATTGTGTCTGTTTTCCCTCTCGCGGTGTATTTCTTCATGAATCCCTGGGTTTATAGACTGTTTTTCATCTTTTGTACATTTCTGTGTATAGTTGTTTTCATTTTAGTTTGGTTTTAGTTTAGGTCTTATTAATTTTCAGTGTAAAGGGAGAGGATGTGTAATATCCTCAGTTCTTGTTAATATGTTCCCTTTCATCCTGTACCTAGCTGCTCAGCCAGTGTGAGTGTTAAGCGTAGAATGTTAGTGTGAGTGGAATGCTTGGGTGCCTGTGTGTGTGCGAGACAGTTGGGACGATGGGCAGAGCAGCTAGGAGGCTGCTCCTGGTGGGGTTTGTCCTGGGCTTGTTCTTGCTTGCTGTAACTTTTTCCTAAGAACTTAATAAACATCATCTACTTCTACCTGGCCAGGTCTACAGCGTCTACTTGTGATTCCTGAACATGTGGAACCAGCCCACTACAAACTATTAACAAATAGGAACAAAAATATGTTTTCTCCTGGAAGTGCTTTAATAGTAACATTTTACTTCCATAGCAATACCTACAAATAACATACCTAATCCTTCATTCTAATTATTTTAATACGGGGTCTGCATAATATTTAGTTTTACAAAAACACCACCTCTTGCTGCTAATTTACAAACAAAAACTACACACAGCACTCTTTGTATTCAATAAAACAATTAAAAGTTAAAATTCTTGCAAATCAACACTATTTCACCACTTTTTATTAACACAGACAAATATTCGCTTAACCCTATTGAATAAATCTACTAGTAGCACACACAGCTCTGTACGAAGTGTGCAAACAGTGCTCCAAAAGCAAAATGCTATTTTACTTACTCCACAAAAAAAACATGCAACGATCCTAACCCTTCTTTCTTCCTATTTTGCTAGAATTTTTTTCTCCATATTTAGTAGTACAAAAACACACCTCTTGTCGATATTTGAAAGTTTTTTAAAGGACATATTTTCATACCTAAACGCTTTCTTTAGTATGTCCCTCATACTAGCCAAAATTATTCTTATCTAACAATTTTACGTTCCCCATAACAATGCCTTTTATTAGAGGCATAATAACTACGTAAAACATTGAACACTATCCCTTACAGTGAATAAAAATAAGCTGCACACACAGCACAATATATGTATATATTTTTTCTTTGCAGCACCACATACGAATATACATTACACACGTTACTGTTTTAATCATATGCACACAGCAATAAGCAACTCTTCTTTACAAAAGAGTTTACCAGAAACACCTCCGAAAATACTCACAGGGCCTCATAACACGAACTGCATACAGCAAATCTCAACCTTCCATCTTCTTATTTAATAAAAACCTTCTTTTAATATTTAATACAATCTATTCAATCCAACTCTCATTTACTCCTCTCTAATTTACTACAAACCACTCTACTTTTAAACACAACACTCTAACATACTCCAATACACTCTACTTTACTCCACTTTACTCATATATACACCATGAACCAACTTGACCCCACTCCTTTATACACCACCTTAATACAATACATTTTACTTTGCTCCACCCCACTCTCAAATAATCCACAACATTCCACTTTCAACCACTACAATCTAATTTAAACCACTCACTAACACTCTACTGCCCTCAACATAACTCCACACAATCTAATTTCATCTACTTCACTAAACGCCAATCAATGCTAATTCACTCCACTCTTCTTTACTCCACTCCACTTTAAAACACTCCACTTTTTCACTCCATGCCAATAGCCCTTACTCCACCACATTAAATTCTCTTTACTTCACTCAAGTCAATACCACTCCACTTTAATCTACAACACCACACTCTTATCATCCTTGTCTGCTCCCCACCACTCCAATTTCCTACGCTACACTCAACAAAACTCTTATAAATCCAATCTTCAATACTCTATTCTTATTTATCTATTTATTTATAAAGCGCAACATTCATCCATACAGGATATCACGGTACTAAGGAAAGTACAACCGAGTGAGGAGTTCGGGGGGGGGGGGGGGGGGGGGAGAAGGGTGGGGGGAGTTCCCAGGTAAACGGTCAGGCCATTGGGAACAGATGCGTTTTAATTTTTTTCTAAATACAATGTGGTTGTCGATGAGCAGAAGTTCGAATGGAAGTTCGTTCAAGAGTGTTGCCACCAAATGGGAAAAGGAACGACCCCCCATTCTAGACTTCCTGATACATTTGGTAATAGCCCGTGCCTGCAGGCGCGACCTCAGGTTCCGAGTGGGTAAATAGAATTTGACTTTGTCTTGGAGGATTTTGGGTCCTAGATGAAGTAAGACTTTATGTGCATGACTCAGCAGCTTGAATTTGGCCCTTTGTCTCACTGGGTGCCAATGGAGTGTCCTCATACACTCCGAAGCTGAGCTAAACTTGCTCTTGTTGCATACCGATTTGGCAGCAACATTCTGGACCAGCTGTAGCTGGGAGAAGAGATATTCCGCTATGCCTACAAAAAAGAGCATTCCAATAATCCAGCCTACTAATAAGCAGGGCTTGGACAACGGTTTTTCTACACTCTATGGGGATCCATTAAAAAAAGTCTCTTTAGCAACTTTAGGGTAGCAAAGCTTTTCCCGCAGAGTGCACATACGTGGTCCTGCATGGTGAATGCACTGTCAACTAGAATTCCCATATTTTATGCCACTTGTTTGGGGGCAGGGGCCTCACCTAATGTAGAGGGTCACTCCACTTTACTCAACTACACTCTAATTTAATTCTCTGCAATCTACTGTACCCCACGCAACTCAAAACCACTCTACTTTAACACTCACCACTCTGCTTTACTCCAGTTAAACGGATACCACTCCACTTTACTCAACACCACTATACTTACCTCCTCTTTACTCCACTAAAAACACTATTACTCCACATCACTCTGCCTTTACTCAACTCCAGGGCACATTATTGCACTCTGATCTACTTAACTCCACTCCACTCTATTTCAGTTAACATCACTCTGCTTTAATTCACACCACTCACCTTTACTTAAATCTAATCAACATAACTCTTATTTACTCCACTCTCTTTTACTCCATACCATTCTCCTACAATACACTCCACTCTATTTTAGTCCACTCAATGCCAATATATTTAAATCTACTCAATTTTCGTTCACTACACAAAACTCAACTTCACTCACATACAATAAACTTTACTTAACTTCACTCAAATCCACTCTACTTTAATCAACACCCCCTTTTTTACTCCACACAAATCAACTTAACACCACTCCAATTAACATCACTCTCCTTTACCACAATCTACTTTACTCCACTCCACTATGCTCCAAACCACTTTCTTTTAATCCACTGCACTCTGCTGCACTCTACACAAATCTACTACACACCACTTTAATCAGCACCACTCTAATTTAATCTATAACACTCATCTTTACTCTACATCCCTATCCTTTACTCCACTCCTTTACACTTTACTCCACTTCACTAAATTACACTCTAGTTCACTCCACTTTACTACACTTCACTCCACTATACACCTCTTTACTGCACACCACTCTACTTTACTACTCCCCAATCTTCTTTGTTACACAACACCCCACCACTCCAACCACCATAACTCAACCTTACTCTAATATACCTTACTCTACTACACTTTAATTAACATATTCTAATTTACTACACTCCACTTTACTCAACTACACTCAAATCCAATATACTCAACTCAACACTACCTACTTCACATCATTCTACCTTACTTCACTACACTCAAAAACACTGACCCTTACTCCACATCACTCTAACTTACAAAACTCCATTACACTTTCCTCCAATACACTCTAATTTACTCCACACTACTCTACTTTACTCCACACCACTAGACATTTTTACACTTCATACTACTTTACTCTAATCAATACCACTTGATCCACTCTCCTTTACTCCACACCACTCCACTTTAATATAATCAACACCAATAACCTTCACTTCACATCACTTTCCTTTACTACACTCCACTTTCCTTTACTTCACTCTCCTTTCAACTTCACACCGCTAAAATTAATTTTAGTCCACTCAACTCCAATACACTTTACTCCACTACATTCCAATTCATACCACTCATCTCTACGCAATACCACTACACATAACACCACTCAATACAATACCAATCCATACTACCCCACTCTACTCTAAACCTCTTCACTCTACAATACTCCATCCAACCCCACTGTACACCACTCTACACAGCAAAAATACACACAAACACCCTCCATTATATACACCTACACTCCACCTACACCACTCAAATCAATACAGCCTACTCCATACAACCCCACCCAATAAAAAAAATCCATACTAACACACCATACACAATATCTTCAATCTTTAACAATATTAAAACTTATTTCTATCTCCCACATGATTCACAACTAAAATGTTCATTCCCATATTATCCTTTACTTCATTACACGTATTAAGTTACACTCTGCAGCACTCCTATATTACCATCTCTATTTCTCACATTATTTTAACAAAAAACATTAACCTGTTTAAGTTTTTTACACATTCACTTTACCTTTTAGGTCTAAAAACAGCCACATCTCCATCTACCTTATCTTTCTCTAAACCTCACTATTCATACAACTTGAATAATAATAACATTTATAACATTCACTCTCTATTTCTTACTACATCATCTCATTCTCCCTCTACCTTACTTAATCTATACCTACATATTCCATTCTAAATTTGTACACCTATTATTCACACTATCTTATGTTATACCTACATATTCCTATTTATTAACTATACCTCTCATTCTCACTTTCCCATAAAATATCTATCCCATCATACTCCTTTCAAAAATATTAACAAATATAATTCATCCTCTCTTTATATATACTCCAAAATCATTTCTACCATTTTATATAAAACTCTCATTCAGCCTTTATCTATATTTATATAGCATTCAATACTTAATTCGTCACTTACATAATTCTCATTATCACTCACCCTTTCTTTATATATACTTCCATAACCCTACAATACTTATTACACCAATCATTCTCAATCTCCCTTCCTTCATACATACCTCCAATAAACATTCTTTCCTTCCTATAAACACATCTAATTGCCCCTCTACCTTTAATTAATTATATATATATATATATATTTGAGATTTCATCAGTGATGTCATGAATGATGTCACTGACCATGTCATGAGTGGTGTAATATGTGACGTCAGCAGCAGTGCATTGCGGGCGCGCAAGTTTTAGTTAGCTAAACTAACTATAACGGGGAAAATTCAATGGTTTTGTACAAGCGAAATGTCCAGCTAACTATAACGCCCCTGAAACCTATGGTTTTTTCAGTGAATTTCTAAGGTTTTTTAAATGCTAATTCCTAACAATAACTTGCCTGAAACCTATGGTTTTTTCAGTGAATTTCAATGTTTTTTTAAATGCTAATTTCTAACTTTAGCATGCCTGAAACCTATGGTTTTTTCAGTTAATTTCTAAGGTGTTTAAATGCTAGTTTCTAACTATGCCTACAGAGTTAGGACATGTGAAGAAAGAAGACAAAAAGCACATAAAGAAAAAAAGAAATGCAGAAAGAAGCAAAAGAAGTCCTCAAAGACGAAGAAAAGTGCAGGAAGAAGGAAGACGTGCAGAAAGAACAAACAGAGGAGCAGAAAGAAGCCTTGTGGCAAAATCATCCTGTACCATCAACTTTTTCAGACGGGTACTAGTGGTAACTGACTCTGACTAACCAGTCTTAGAGCCAGTGCTATGCTAAAAGACACTTAGAATACAGTGAAAACACCTACATACACTAGGGAACACTATGCATTGGGGTATCCTTGTGATTAGCATGACCTCCTCTGTAAGCCCCTAGTATATAATAGGGCAGGGGGATTAAAACTACCTCTTAAAATGCACCACAGGGTTCGTTTGCACACTGATGAAGGGAGGGGGGGCCTGAGATGATGTGTGCAAACACGCCCTGTGGGTGTTTTAAGTTGGTGGATAAAGTCCCCTTGAATCCTGAAGGTCCCTGGGGGCCAACTAACCCACCAGGTATGTCCACTAAGCGCCACAGAGCTGCGTTGCAGAGAGGTGTAAAAGGGGGCACTGCCTCGGACCACCTCTCTGCAACGCAGCACAGTGGCGCTTACTGGAAACACCCAGTGGGCTAGTTGGCCCTCAGGGTCCCTCAGGATTGAAGGGGGATTATTTTCCCAACTTAAAACGTGCCCCAGGGCGTGTTTGCACACGTCACCTCAGGCCCCCTCCCCTCCCTTCACCACTGTGTGAACACGCCCTGTGGCCGTTTTAATTTGGGAGATTAAGTCCCCTTGAATCCTGAGGGTTCCTAGGGTCGAACTAGCCCACTAGATACCTCCAGTAAGCGCCACAGAGCTGCGTTGCAGAGAGGTGTAAAAAGGGGTATGGTCTGGACCACTACTTTGCAACGCAGCGCAGTGGCGATTACTGGAAGCACCTGGTGGGCTAGTTAGCCCCCAGGAGCCCTCAGGATTGAAGGGGAATTATTTCCCCAACTTAAAACGTGCCACTGGGCGTGTTTGCACACGTCACCTCAGGCCCCGTCCCCTCCCTTCCCCACTGTGTAAACACGCCCTGTGTCCGTTTTAAGTTGGGAGATTAAGTCCCCTTGAATCCTAAGGGTCCCTAGGGTCAAACTAGCCCACTAGGTACCTCCAGTAAGCGCCGTTGCAGAGAGGTGTAAAAAGGGGTACAGCCTGGACCACCTCTCTGCAACGCAGCGCAGTGGTGCTTACTGGAAACACCTGGTGGGCTAGTTGGCCCCCAGGGTCCCTCAGGATTGAAGGGGAATTATTTCCCCAACTTAAAATGCACCATAGGGCGTGTTTGCACATGTCACCTCAGGCCCCGTCCACTCCCTTCCCCACTGTGTAAACACGCCCTGTGGCTGTTCTAAATTGAGAGATTAAGTCCCCTTTAATCCTAAGGGTCACTTGGGTCAAACTAGCCCACTAGGTACCTAAAGTAAGCGCCACAGAGCTGTGTTGCAGAGAGGTGTAAAAAGGGGCGTGGCCTCTGAACAACTGTCTGCAACACAGCTCCCTGGCGCATACTGGAGATACCTGTTGGTCTAATTGGCCCTCAGGGACCCTCAGTATTGAAAGAGAATTAATTCCCCAACTTACAACTCACCACGGGGCGCGTTTGCACAATGGTAAAGGAAGGGGGCGTAGCCTGAGGTGACATGTCTGCAAACACGCCCTGTGACATGTTTTAAGTTGGAGAATTAATTCCTCCTCAATCCTGAGGGTCCCTGTGGGCCAACTAGCCCACCAGGTACCTCCAGTATGTGCCAGAGAGCTACGTTGCAGAGAGGTGTTCAGAGGCCACGCCACTTTTTACAAAACTCTGCAACGCAGCTCCGTGGCGCTTACTGGAGGTACCTGGTGGGTTCGTTGGCCCCCAGGGACCCTCAGGATTGAAGAGGAATTAATTCCTCAACTTAAGACGCGCCACAGGGCGTGTTTGCACTCATGTCACCTCAGGCCCCGCCCCCTCACTTCACCACTGGGCAAACGCGCCCCGTGGCCTGTTTTAAGTTGGGGGATTAACTCCCCTTGATTCCTGAGGGTCCCTGAGGTAGAACGAGCCCACCAGCTACCTCAATTAAGCGCCACAGAGCTGCGTTGCAGAGAGGTGTAAAAAGGGGCGTGGCGTCAGAACACCTCTCTGCAACGCAGCCCCCTGGCGCATACTGGAGGTTCCTGGTAGGCTAGTTGGCCCCCAGTATTCAAGGGGAATTCGTTCCCCATCTGCAAACGCCGCAAGGAGGGGGCGGGGCCTCCGGCACGATGTCGGTCTTTATAAGAAGGGGGTTGTGTGGCCCCCCTTCTTTTCCTAATATTTTGGCCCTGGGGACCCCATCCCCCAGGGCCTGACCCCTTTTAAAAAAAATGTAAATATAACTTTGGAAGGGGGCTGCGTAGCCCACCCTCCCGAGGCCATAATTGGCCCTGGGGACCCCATCCCACGGAGCCTGGCCTTTTTTATTTATTTTTTTATAATTTTAGGAGGGGGGCTGCATAGCCCCCCGCCTTAGGCCATTTATGGCCCCAGGGACCCCATCCCCCAGGGACGGCCTTTTTTTTATTTCTTATATATATACACATCTTTTTTTCTGAGGAGGTGGGCCACGTGGCCCCCCTCCCGGGCCTCTAATAGCCCCGGGGACCCCATCCCCCGGGGCTGGCCCTCTCTGTTGGGGACCGTGGGGGGGGTCCCCAATCCCACCACGGTCCCGCCAGCTCCCCGCGTCCTGCGGGAGCCGGCATTGCTTTTCCACATGGGGAGCTGGGAAGATGCAGCTACTCATGTGGAAAAGCAATCGTCTTTGGTATTTGGAAGAGAGAGCAGGTTTCCTGCTCTCTCTTCCAAAAACTAAAGCAGTTTGCTATGGCACGGCTCCCGCCATGCCATAGTAAACTACAGTGTCCCGGGGGTGGGCACCCTGGGACACTGCAGGAGCCGGCCCTGGGGGGTGGCTGTCCCCAGGGCCATGACAGGGTGCCAGGAGGGGGACCGCGCGGCCCCCCTCCCAACATTATGAAAGCCCCGGGGAGGTGGTGGTCCCCAGGGCGAGTGGAGGGGTTTTTGCCCCCCCCCCACACAGGTTAAGGTAATTTTTTCTTAGTTTTTTTTTTTAAACACAAGCCCTGGGGGGGTGGCAGTCCCCGGGGCTTGGGGGGGGCCTTTGAGCCCCCCCACCCATTTATTTTCAAAGCCCCGGGGGGGGCGTGGCGTTCCCCGGGGTTGGGGGGCCCCTCTGAGCCCCCATTACAATATTGCCCCCCGGACTTAGCCCACCGGGGGCTAAATAGTAACGTTTTTTTTCTTTCCTCTGGAGGATCCGCGCACCCTGCGTGGATTTTGCCGATTTAAAAAACAAAATAATATTTTTGGGGCCCTGGGGGTCCTTGTGGGACCCCCTAAGCAGGCCTAGGGGGTCAGGGTGTTTCTACCCTGCCCCCTTTTTGCGTTTTGCGCACTTGTTTTCCTGAATTCTTGTGCCTCGGTTCTACCGAGGCACAAGATGGCTCCCAACACTTTTTTGTTTGGAGTGTTGACAGCCAATTACCATAAAGCTCGTGATCGGGAGGGTGCGTGGATCCTGCGCGGCCATAGATATATATGTGTTTTTACTTTTGATTTTCTCAGCAACTACTGAATGGATTTACACAATTTAACAAAAAGGGTTCTTTCTGAACCAAGAACTACCTCAAATTTGGTGTAATTCTGTTCAGCAGTTCGGGCTGTAGACGTGTCTAAAGTTTCCTATGGAAAATTGCATGGGGAAAACATGTTTTGGGACCCCCCTTTCTTCTCGGCCCCCGCTTGACAAATCACCCCGAAACTTTCAAGATACAAGCGGACCGGAGCGCCCCACGAGTTTTGAAAATATCGCAAAGATTCGTCAACCGGCGCCAAAGTTCTTGCAAATAGAATGTTGCAGATTTCCTATGGAAAATAGGTCCTAACTATAACTACCTACTGGCGACTGCCAGTAGGTAACTTGACTTTACTACTCGCCAATCTCCAGCTGCAAAGTGCAGCCTTGACCCCCACGGTGCGGGACACGACTTACCTTGCTCCGTGACTGGTGGGACTCTGAGTCCCAGGGTGCAACACACCAGAAACGAGGCAGATGCTGATGGCGGAGGCGTGACCAGCACGCTACATAGCGTAGCCTCGACCCCTGCAGTGGGACGCACCTTACCTTGCTGTGTGTCTCCCTTGATCACCCTGGTGGGATTCAGAGTCCCAGGGTGCAACACACCAGAAACAAGGCAGCTTCTGAGGGGGGAGGCATGACCAGCACACTACGAAGCGCAGCCTCGACCCCCGCGGCACATGCCGCACGCAGACGAAGCCTGGCAAAGAGTGGGCCCATCCTTGCCCATCATAGCCCGGAAGAGACTAGGCTGGGCCACCTCCCTGGAATCTTTACTCCGAGGACTAAGGACCCTTCCTGCCCCTGAGGTACTGTGCAATATTTTAAGTCTTTTCAACAAGACATAATCAGCTTTTTTACCACCAACTAAACAATTGCCGCATCTTCATTTTTCCTTCGGGCACTATGGGGAAAAGGAGAGTGACTGAGGGAGGGCTGGGAGGCGCACAGAGGAAAAAACCAAGAAGAGAACACTGAACTCAAGCCCTGTGGTAGGGGGGGCAGGGGAGAGTGTGATGGACTGTATTGACAATATAGTTTAGGGTTGTACAGGGCTTCTTGCACCACCCAATGATACCAACGCCCCCATTTCCAAGGTCTCCCACACACATACCACCATGGAATCCACCAACGTAGGTATTGGGAGCATACCTAGCTTATTTAAAAAGGTAGCTAGCAGGAAACAGCTAAAGAAAGTTATTGAAGTGCCTCGCACCACTCCATCTAGTGATACTAGTATTCAACCTGTGACAGTAGACTTTCCGTTGAGTAATAGAGTCTCAGTTCTTGATGATCAGCCAGTAACATCTAATATGGCCATTTCCACTGGGGTTCAGACAGCTACGGCCAAAGAGGTGTACAGGCAAGATATGGTCCACCAATCCAGCAGCGGAGGAATGGAGGGCTCAGAAACAACACTTTCTAATTTAGACCTACAGAGGGAAATCCTTGCCCTAAGAGAAACAATAGGGTCCCTGACTGATCTTGTTTCCAAATTGTATGTCAGAATTGAGGGATTAAGGGCCAGATGTAGGTAATCCACAAATACCGAATTCTTAATACCGAATTTTACTGATTCGGTATTAAGAAATCGGTATTTCTTATTTAGGTAATGAATCCGTAAAAAATACTGATTCCTTAATATTCCTTATTTCTGAATCGGTAATACTGATTCGGTAATAAGGAATACCTACCCATTCATTCCTATGGGCTTGGAGGCCCATAGGAATGAATCTAAAGCCATTCTGTATTAGCGATTCGGTATTACTGAATCTGTAATACCGGGAGGTATTTCAAGTGTGCCAGGGTGTCCAAAGGACACCCTGTTGCACCCCTGAAATGTGCCTGTGTGCACATGTGGCGCACATACATGCCCTAAGGGCATGGATGTGTGCCACATGGCACTTAAAACAAAATTCAAAAGTGAATTTTTAAAGGAATTCGTTAATTACCACCAACTTGAAGTTGGTGGTAATTAACGAATTCTTAAAGCACATAAGCACTCTTTTCTGTGCTTTCTACATTGAATTTACCGAGTCGGTAAATACAGATTCGGTAAATACAGATTCGGTATTTACCGAATCATCACCTACATTAGGAATGGCTAAATACCGGTCGGTAACCCTGAAATTTACCGAATTTCGGGGTTACCGACCGGTATTTAGCCACCTACATCTGGCCCTAAGTGCCCTGAGACAGCACCCCCTCCAGTCTTACTGAGTGTAGATACAAATCTGAACTCGAATCACCCGCCAAAACACTCCCCCAATTAACACGCCATGCCTGACCACCAACCGTGTATCCCAGTTTAGTTGCGCAGGCTATTGCGATATGGCCCCTCAGAGTACCCTACCTATAAAGGCCAAGCAACAAGATGGGCTAGGGAGAAAGGGGAGGGATTGGAAGCACATATGATGGCGCCAGTGCAACGAACCTCTTTCCTTAACGGAGGGCATAGCAAGGTATCCTTATACCTTAGGCCTCGCCCAATCTCTCATAGCGTTTATCGGCATACCATCTTTATAACAAATGTACCTAAGCTTGGACAGCAGACCAAACACGAGAACAACGAGGCCATTAAGAATTAAGCCATACATTGGATTAGGCACATAAGGGGCTTTAGATCTGTGATAAGGAACAAGATCTTGAGAGCAAGAAGATGCGTCTCTGTGAACAGCATTGTAGATGCAATAGAACTTACACTTGGTGACAAAGGCTTAGTGCATAACCTAATCGCCCTAGAAGCTAGAACTTGCCCCCCACCCACCACAAACATCCAATTTAAGCTGAATATCTCTAGTCCTGTGGCACAATCTAAGCCCACTTTGAAGCCACCAATGGGCTTCTCATCCTAGCCTCTATCCCAGAATGACTGACTACAACCAGAGTACTCACATGAACATGTGTTTGCTACAACTCCTGACCCTGACCTTGACCCTGATCCCACTATGGCTTGTTCCACTTACGGGGGCTCATCTTTAGAAATTGAGCCAATAACTCTTACCAAGGTTCCTCCCTCCATTCCACACAGGCCCCTGTGCATGGGAGATGATCATCAGGCCGGAGTCAAAACCATATGTAGTTACACCATGCCTCCGGCAGTTAAGATTGATGTAATGTTCGCCCCCCCCGGATCCCCGCAGTCCATAGACCTGAGGGAGCTTAAAATAGCGTCATGGAATATGGCCGGAATAAGGGGTAAATTATGCTTACCCCAATGGCTCGAGCTCATTAACTCACACAACATTTGCGTTTTGCAGGAAACCTGAAGCCTGATCCCTATCCACATTCCAGGATTTGTGACTCTCCATAAACTAACAGTTCCATCTAAACAAGGCCACCCATCAGGAGGGCTACTAACCCTGATTAGTATCACACTAAACTGCGACACCAAGGGGCTTTCCATTGATAATCCAGACATCCTTGGGGCCAGGTTAAGGGGCAAAACAGGCAAGAGTCTAGACATCTATAATGTTTATGCAAAGAGCCCTAAAGGGGGTAGATCTCCAACTATAGAAGCTTTAGACCAGACGCCGGATACAAGGCAAGCGGTCTATGCCCTAATTGTGGGTGGCAACTTTGATGTAACATTTGAGCCCCTCGATAGGGAAGATATCCTAGAGGCCAATGAGAAGGATAGGTTGTGGGCGGTCCCGTCTGGAGCTCTCACCAATAAAGAAGTGGTCCCAAGCAGCGCTATAGCTGAATGCACTAACCCTAGCATATAGGCTGCGGGTCACGAATGGAAGAACCTGTTCTGATAAGGGGAAGAAGGTCGACTTACAAAAGCCCAAATGGTGTCAGTCGTATAGATTACATACTTGTGGATCTTACCCCATGGCCATTTGTAGTTGATATGTCCATAGTCCACAACTGTGAAAGCGATCACAATCTATTAAGTCTGACTCTTGAACATCCTTGGGGAGAAAAGGGCAGGACATCATTTGCCAGACTTGCCACAAAAGAGGTGATAACATCTAATGATCAACATTGCCTCAAATGTCCCATGATCATGATGGATGAGTCCAAGGTTAACTCCTTAAAAAATGACCTTGAGATGCATCTGGTAGCGATACAACCCCCACCAGACGAGCTGGCACCATCGGCAAACACTAGTGCCCTGCACTCGAAGTTCTTTGCTCAATTGACTTGAAACTTTATTGTCCATTCACAAAATCACGGGCCAAAACAGCAAAGACTAGCTCAAGCACTCTCCTGATTTACAAAGGAGTGCAGGTACATGAGGAGACGCCTGGCTAGA
The DNA here is from genome assembly GCF_964204655.1 of Triturus cristatus. Taxonomy (NCBI): domain Eukaryota; kingdom Metazoa; phylum Chordata; class Amphibia; order Caudata; family Salamandridae; genus Triturus; species Triturus cristatus. The sequence goes on from NC_140585.1 coordinate 1,171,941,257, forward strand.
GCGATAAGACATAGGGATAGGCCTTTGATACGTGATCTAAGGAGGCAATATAAATTGTCCCAAATAAATGCAAAGAAAGAATTGGGACTAGAAGAGGTGGGAAGAACTAGGGGAGGCTTGCTTCCAATCGGACGCAAAGAAATCTTGGGTACTTGTGGGAAAGGGCAATCTTGAGAGCTTACCTCCTCTTGCTAATAATATTCCACCTAATATGTGGCAAGAGCATTTTGGTGCCCTGTACTCCATCTTTTACAGCCATGGGGCTAGCCGCCCCCCCCTTTGAAACATTCCAACATTCACAAGGTCTCTTGTTTACTAAGGAGGAAATCTTGACCTCTACAGAGGCAATTGTACCTGCCAAGGTGCCTGGACCGGACAGCATCCCGGGGGATCTCTTTCGCTTTGACAAGAACAATTGGGTAACTTATATATTGTCACTTTCCAGTGATATTATTGGGGGGGGGGTGCTATTTCAGAATCGTGGAAGGGGGCTGAAGTGATCTCCATTTTTAAAAAGGGAGATAGAAGCGAACCCTCAAACTATCGGGCCATCGGCCTGATCGATTGCGTTCAAAATGTTTTCTGCCCCTCTCTCTAAGAGAAGGTTCAGGGCTGGATGGACAAGAACTATATCCTCTCATCCCTTCAAGCAGGGTTTCGCCAGAAAATTGGAAAAATAGACCAGGTTTTCTGCCTCCTCCTTCTCTATTGAAAGGTGATTTTATTAGGCAAGGGGAGCTTATACATAGCATTCATTGATCTGAAGTCAGCATTCAACCTTGTGCCCAGGGATAAGCTTTGGGGGGTGCTCAAGGAGATGGGCATGCCCCCGGGTATTCTGGCGCTGCTAATAAGATTATACGAAGAGAACATTGCTGGGGTAAGATGGGGGCAGCCAGGGCCAAGTCACCGAAATCATTAAAATCCGGCCGAGGGTTCGCCAGGGTTGCATCCTGGCTCCAACTTTGTTTTCATTATACATAAACGAAGTGGTCGAATTCTTATCTGTTGTTTCAGCGGACGCTCTCTCTTTGGCGAATCAGAAAATCGACACTCTTTTGTTTGCAGACGATACCCTTCTTGTTTCCAAAACACTTATGGGCCGGCAAAAACTATTAAACCAATTTAAGCTTTTTTGCAACAAGAGGGGCCTCGAAATAAACACCACAAAGACAAAATTGATGTTGTTGAACCCCCACAAATCCTTCAAAGGGAGCTTGACTCTGGCATATATTCCCCTAGAGTGAGTTCCTTTGACTTCCTAGGAATCAAATTGTCGGAAGGTATGGCCTGGAAACAATTTCAACAAGGCCTACCTTAAGTTTTCACAGGTAACTGGGGCCCTAAGAAATGAACATTTTCTCTCCCACACAAAACCAATCGCACCAGCCCTGAAGATATATAATTGTAAAGCTGTGAGTAGTGCTCTCTACGGGGCTGATCTTTGGGGCACGGATAAAGCAAGCAATCTCACAGCATCGGAGAACAAGTTTTTAGGAACCTGGTGTCACTTCTGCGAAGCACTGCTCTCTGCCCACTTAAGCTTGATATGGCATTAAACCAATTAATGATCTAGCAAAGCTATGTCCCCTCTTATATTGGCAGAGGCTTGTTACCACCTCAGAACTGGCATCATATGCAGCTGCTTTTAATGAGGTCTGACCTTAGATTCCATGAATACAATAGGTTGGATTAAGCACATCAGAAACCTTGTATTCAGTATTGGGCTACCAGGGCTCTGTAGAAAGCTATTTTGATCTCATTAATGTGCCGGCTGACAGGAATCTCTACATACAATTTAGGCATGGGAGCCTGCTGATTAACGCATTTAGAAACACCTGGCTATGTAATGGTGTCCAACCCAAAGGTTACCCTTGCTGCTCTGCCGTGATCGAAATAATAGGCCATGTTCTCTTTGGTTACTTTACTCCACTACACTCTACAAATCACTCTCTTTTAATTCACTATGCTCTGCTTTACTCTACTCAAATCTACTACACACCACTTCAATCAACACCACTCTGTTTCAATCCACAACACTTAACTTTACTTCACTACACTCACTCACCTTTACTCTACATCTCTAACATTTACTCAACTCCACTACACTTGCCTCCACTACACTCAATTACACTCTGCTTCACTCCGCTTTACTATACTTTACTCCACTCTACTATGCACCTTTTCACTCCACACTACTCTACTTTACTACTCCACACTGTTCTTTATTCCACACCACTCTCTATGTCATGTCTTGGAGGATAGTCCTGTCATGTATGCCCTCTTTTACATACATTGTCCCATCCACATGACAATAACGGTTCTAAATAGGTGACCTTTTACCTAGTAGCTTGCTTGTATCTCTTCAACACCATGCTCTCAGTATTCTATCATAATCCCTGTACCTGACGTACATAAACATGTCCTCAGGCACTGCCTAATTATCCTGTATAAGGGTCACTACTTTTTTCATCCTTGGCCAACAGCCCGCTGTGCATGATCGCATTTGTTTTGAAAAACATTTATGATTGTTTTCAAAACATTTATGATTATTTTCAAAACATATTGATTCTAGAAGAAACCATGGAGTGACCACTCTAGTATATAAGACCCTTATTCCCCCCTACAAATCAGAGAAGAATTCCTTCCAAGCTGACACGGGGTCTTGCATGCTGAATCTTCGTCATGCAGCAGCCTGACATCCCTTGCGAGGTGTCATCCTCGAAGCAGAGAGGGGTTCCTTTGTTCTCTACCATCAGGTGAGGGGGTTGGTTCTTTCCTAGGTGATTCTTGACTATATACAGTAGCAGCTCATGGAGGGAGTGCCGTAGGGCGGTGGTGCAGGGCGGGAGAGGAGCAGGGTGGAGGGTAGTAAACTCCGGATCACGGCCGACCAGAGTAATGAAAATAAATAAATAAATAAAACGAATTTCATTACGCGCGCTGAAACGCAGCAAATATGTTTTACACAAGACTGACTCTGGACCAATAAATACTTATTGAAATGTCCTAACCCCCATCCTATGTATTTTCTGAGAATAAGTAAGCACGAGTGACTGAGTGAAAAGTACTGTACTGTTTTCCACAATCCCTGAGGAATCAGGGTTGTCATGTTCAGTGGTTGCCAGAGCCTATCTACGTCACTGTAAGATACAGGGGGGTGGTAGTGGCACTGTAGAGCTAGCTGGTCTGACATATCCTATAGGGGTGTCCAGAAGAGGTGTGGACACCAAGCCCTCAGTTTAGGTCATCCAAAACACACAGGTCCTGGGGATTCTTAGGAACACAACACAACACCAACTCCAACCTACATAACACAACTGTACTACAATATACTTTACCCAACTACACTTTACTCAACACCATTCTAATCTAGTCCATTCTAATCTAGTCCAATCTACTTTACTCTACTACACTCAACTCTAATACACTCTACTAAACTACACACTACCTACTTCACTCGAATTTACTCCACTACACTACTACGAGGCCCCCTCTTGTTTACTATGCCTGTGCGTCTCATTTCACTGCGCGCATCGTCCAGGATCTGGCTCTTTGTCTTTATCTCGGCCAGCCGATCCCATTGTGTAGCACTATTCTGGTAACCTCTGAGCCCTCCTGCCCTGTTATCCTGCTGATGTCGGGAGGGACTGCTTCCATACCCGTTGCCACTACTGCTTCCCCCCAAGTGCGGATAGTTTTTCACCGAGCGTGCTCTCCCGGCGCCTTATTCTCCCCGCTCTGTTCAGTCAAACAGGTCTCACAGGGGGAATTGCCCGCACTGGCCTGTCTGACTTCAGGCTCATTGTTAGTTGGGTACTTGCCCAAGCTCTGAGGTTACATCGAGGGCACCCATTTTGTTTGTCCAGCCCCAGGGATGCTTCCATTTTGTTTTTCTGGGCTCAAATCTGCAGCTGGATGCACCGCCCTTCCCCGATCCATGGGACCGATTCACAGAACTAACTTAAGACAAAATCCTAAACTTACTACCATTTTGGTATTCACAGAAGTTAGGAGTCCTAACTTTACTACTACTAAATTGATAAAAGTCCTAATCTTAAGACTTTCGGTATTCACAGAAGGCATTTAGGAGTCCTAAAGTTAGGAGCCCTAACTTTACTACTACTAAACTAAGAAAAATCCTAATTTTAAGACTTTCGGTATTCACAGAAGGCATTTAGGAGTCCTAAAGTTAGGACTCCTAACTTCTGTGAATACCGAAATGAGTAAGTGCCTTCTGTGAATACCAAAATGAGTAAGTGCCTTCTGTGAATACCAAAATGGTAGTAAGGTTAGTATTTTGTCTTAAGTTAGTTCTGTGAATCGGGCCCCTCTATGTTTTGGCTGGGCATAGAAATGGAAATTGGCCTGCTCCACCATCTCCTGTTAGTGGCCATCTTGGATTGGGCATGTGGACTTTATTTCTCACACCCGGGCAGGCGGCGATAGTAAGTAAAAAGGACTGGCTACACCCCCAGTTTTTGGGGGATTTTTCCCGGGACCATCTTGGAGCCGGCTGGCTTCACTTTCTCCTGGTGAAGGCCATCTTGAAATTGGCATGTGAACATTACTTCTCTCACCTGGACAGGCTATAGTAAGATAAAAGGACTGGCTCCACCCTGCTTTTTGGGGGCCATCTGGGAGTGTCCTTTTTGTCATTATTTCTTCATGCCTGGGAAGGGCACAGAAAGAGAAATGGACTGTCACTCCCCCTGTTTTTGTGGGCCATCTTGGAGGGGGCATATTGGCATTATCCCTCACACCTGGTTCAGGAAGACATTATTGCAGACACTGGTTCCAGGAATTCTCACTTTAAATCCATCCTCCCTCCACTGTTAAGACATTATCCTCAGTTAGTAGACACACTATCACAATGGAGCTAAGCCCCGATCCCTCAGGATCCAATGCTTTCATGATCAACTACCCACCCAACTTATTGAAAAATGCCGCCAAGAAACACAAGCATCACCTACTCCGGGCCAGGCCTGAAACGTTAATCTCTGACGTCTAGTTTTGTACTAACAAAGGCACCAGAGTTAATGACCTTATTTTCTACAACAGGAAAAGAGCATGCTGGCGAAAAGTCTTCTATTTCATGCTCCGAATAGCAGGTACCAGAAAAACACCCCATGGTCTCACGCTCACTACAGCACCCTCGTCCACACTCAACGCCAATACCACCATCACCCTCTATAACAATGGTATCATCTTAATCCAAGCGTCTAATGTCAATCTAGTTAAGATAACCACTATCTTCCCGTTACTCAAAAATGCAGTTTCAGCAAAACCCAATGACACCCACACTCACCCTACCATCTCTCAGGAACTGTCAAGTCCGCCCCCCTCTTCTTTGGGAAGGTCTTCACTCCATCCAAACCTCTCTTTGCCATTGGATCATCACAGAGTGGCTCTGTCCCCTGTTGAGGTGCCCCAACTAGAAAGGCACTCACCCCATCTAAACCACCCTTTGCCACTAGCTCTTCACAGAGTGGCTCTGTCCCCTATTGACGAGCCCCAACCAACTAGACCCTCGATTCAGATGGCAAGAGACTTTTCACTCGGCGCACAGCTTGCCAGTTTGATCCTACTCAATCCTCGACTGGAGAGATCCCTGTGTGACCTACAGGCACTTCCTCCAGTGACTGATCCCTAGTCCCTCAGCCTTTTCCCTACGACTCATACCAGTTTGGAATCTGGGCAAATGGCCACCACCGCTCTTGATCCGTCAATCCCACTCATTCCAGTTTTGAATTTACCTAACCCTCAGTTCATTGACCACACCCCCTTTGCAAATGCTCCAACCTCACCATTAAAAGGACATGGAACCCCTCTAGTCCCAAATGACCAACTTCCTCCCCAGGAACTAGTCACCTCCAACGCGGACCCCATAGGCATACACCGAGACCCCCCCTTTTCCACTCGCTTTCCCTACACTCCCTCCACCCCTCACCCATCACTCAGACTTGGCTACGCGCCTGGATGATATATCTCTCCAGTTGCACCTTCTCACTTCTGAACTACATGACCTAAAAGCCCTCTATAATGATCTTTTCCCGTAATCAGCTCTCTCCTCACCTCTGCGAATGTTCCCAGAGCTCCTACTTGTGATCGCAAGGGTCAGCCTTCAACCCCTTCCATCCCGAAATCCATTCCCCTACCTAACGCTCCCTCCCGCCCCAGAAGACGCGAGACCCACCTGGCGTCCACTGATCTCCATGACCTTCACAACTCTTATTCTACCTGGTCCAACCCAAACATGTTCCAGCCGAGACAGATACAATCCATCCATTCAAACCCTTACAGAGAACCTTCTAGCAATCTTAGAGGCAGCAATAATGACAACCTCACTCGTGTGACGGTCACCCGACTCCTTCCCCCTAATCCTTTACAACTTAAATGTGTATTACTTAATTGCCGATCAGCCAACACAATGACTTACACATTTTCATCCTCACTGAAAATTGGTTAAATCCCTCTTCCACTCCGATCTTAGACCTCCTAGTACCTCCCACTCACAACATAATTAATCTAGACAGAGCTCTGAAGTTGGGTGGTGGCCTAGCTTCTATTCATAGAAACACACTCTCGATCTCTCACTTGTAGTCCTCTAAGCCTTCCTCCTGTGAATACCTCTGTCTCAGCATCTCAAGTATGAACCTACCAGTTTGTAAACTTCACACCTTCTACCACCCCTGGGAGACAATGTCCCCTTCATCGAGCAACTAATGAAAATCACCTCTGTCAATGTTGATTCAACCGTGTCCCAAATCTTCCTTGGTGATTTCAACCTTCCCTGGTCTGACCCCAACGAACTTGCTGTATCTTGCCTTAAATCATTCTTAAATGATCAAGAACTGACTCAACACTGTGATCAACCAACTCATATTAAAGAAGAAACTCTAAACCTCATCATCTCGAAAGGGCAGACCATCTCCTTGGACTCCATTACCCTGTGTGACTGGTCCGACCACCACTGTATCCTCTTTTATATTAACAGGGAGGTGTCAATGAGGAAGGCTCAACCAATGAAATCAAAGATAAAGGAATCTCAGATCAATAAACTCTGATGAACTTGCTGCCCAATGTAAATCTGCCCTCACCTCCCAAGCTAACTTGGTTGAGGTGCAGTCACTCACCGACTCCTACAATTCGATCATCTCCAACGGGAAACAACCTTTACAACGCAGTCATTACATCGCACTACCTTTACATAGCAGTCATTACATCGCAAAATCCTTTACAACGCATGTCATTACAATGCATTTCACTACAACGCAGGCATTACATCGCAAGTCATTACAGTGCATACCATTACAATGCATAGTAGCCTTACACTATCCAACACTTACCCTACTGTTGCACTCACTGGAGTTAGAATAGTAATTTTTACCCCTACACTATCCAACACTTACCCTACTGTTGCACTCACTGGAGTTAGAATAGTAATTTTTGCCCCTACACTATCCAACACTTACCCTACTTTTGCACTCACTGGAGTTAGAATAGTAATTATTACCCATATACTATCCAACACTTACCTTAATTGCGATGTAATGGTATGCATTGTAATGGTATGCATTGTAAAGGTATAATGCGATGTAATGGAATGCATTGTAAAGGTAGTTTCTGCAAATGCGATGTAATGGCATGCAATGTAAAAGAATGCATTGTAACGGATGTTGCGATGTAAAAACTGCGTTGTAAAGGAATGCATTGTAAATGTATGCATTGTAATGTAATACATTCATCTCCAACATCATGGATGCCATTGCTCCAATCCAACAAAAAAATGCCTCAACAAAAATATCCAAACCCTGGTATAATGACAACTTAAACACGGAACGCTGCAACCTTAGGGCAGTTGAACGTTCCTGGCGATCCAATCCCTCCTTGGATCAACTAAAACTCCTTAGAGAGGCTAGGAGCCTCTACAACAAACAAATTAAGATAGCTAAGGCTGACTACTTCAGACACCAACTGGATCAAGTGGCAAACCGCCCCAAGAAACTTTTCGAATTGGTCAAACAGCAATCAGTTGTAGGTCCAAACCACTCTGACCCAGGTGGCAGCCCACCCTCTTGCGACGAGCTTGCTGCTTTCTTCACTGAGAAAGCAACTCATCTCCATTGACCTCGCCTCTAAGAAGGCCCTACTACCTTCCCCCAGGGCCGTATCACCCCTTGACCCCTTAGAAAAGCGCAGATCTACCAGCCTGATCACCAAGAACAATGCATCATGGGGCACCTTTCCCCCATTCAGTGAAAAAGACATCAACAAGATCCTTCAGAATATCAACCCATCCAACCACTTCAGTGACCCGTTGCCCCTGGTCATCTTAAAAAAAATCAAGATTGTACTCATCCCCTCCTGGACAAGTATTGTAAACGCTTCTCTTTCACAAGGCACGATCCCTGATTGCCTAAAAGCAGCCCAGGTATCTCCTATTCTAAAAAAAAAATTGAACACAGACAAAGCTGATCTCAATTACTTCCGCCCTATCTCCAACATCTCCACCCTAGCGAAACTCATGGAAAAATGCGTACAATCTCAACTTTGTGCTCACATAAAGAATTACCAATTCCTTGACCAGCATCAATCCGGCTTTCGAAAGGGGCACAGCACCAAATCGGCACTCACTTATGTTATGGACGACATTTAAAAAATGCTCGACCAAAGCGAATCCTGCCTCCTGATCCTCCACGACCTTTCGACACGGTTAATCATGACAATCTCCTTGCCATTTTGAAAAACAGGATGGGCTTCTCTGGTCAGGTGCTACAATGGTTCTCGTTCTTCCGTCACCACAGATCTCAAAGAGTCAAGGCAAATCACTCTCTCTCCCAGCCCTCTCCAGTTCTCATGGGGGTTCCCCAAGGGTCCGCCCTATCTCCTATCCTCTTCAACCTGTTCTTGGAACCTTTAGCTAACTCATTAAACTCCACTAACATTCTATTTCATATGTATGCAGACGATACGCAACTATTTGAAAATTTCTTCCCCAGAAAACATCATCTACTACCATAACGGATACTCAAAACTGGTTAACCGAGAACCATCTCCTGCTCAACATCTCCAAAACGGAATTCCTGCTCATCTCCCCTCCCAACCACATCCAAAGCTAGACATGTGGCTGAGTCACCTCACTGCCTTCAACTGCACTCCTCTCATCACAGACTCAGCCAAATCGCTCGGAGTCACCATGGACAAGCACCTAAATATGACAAATCATATCAGCATGGTATGTAAGGGATCAAACCACTTGATGAGGACACTCAGAAATATCAAACCTTTCCTTCCACAAAATGATTTCAAGCAGGTGGTCCAAGCGCTTGTCTTGCCGAGGCTTGACTACCGCAGCGCTACCCTCTGTGGCCTTCCCAAATACACCCTGGCTCCACTAAGGGCATCACTGAAAACAGCGGCTAGACTGGTTACAGGCACCAAACGAAATGAGCACATATCCCCATTCCTAAAATCTCTTAAATGGTTGCCCTACGAAGCACAAATTCAGTTAAAGATTGCTGTTCTGGCACACAAAGTTCTTCACTTCAATACTCACAGGTACCTTGTGCAAAAACTTGAGCTATCTTGTGGTGCAAGAACCTCAAGAAGCGCCAATACTTTCCTCTTGAAACCACTCATCCTTAGCAAAAAGAGAACTTGTCACAGAGCCTTCTCCGGTGCTGCCCCAAAGATATGGAACACTCTTCCACCGGAAGTACGCAGAATCTCCTCAATGACGGGGTTCAAATTGGAGTCCAAAAGATTCATTATGAATAAATTCTTACCCTAATTGGGCTAGGCTCATCTGCTTCAAGACACTGTTTCCTACGTCCATTGTATCATCATTTGTTACATCTCCTCTTTACCACATCCTGTGACCCCCTTCATTGCCCGTTTATACCGGTTTTATTGTATTACCCTCCATGGTGCAATTGTCCTGGAATCTGCGATTAATCCTGTTTTTTTGTCTTTTTTAGCCCTACTTGAAGACAATTTTGTATGTATGTCCTTCTTTCCATCCATCCTATTGTAAAGCGCTCTGATATCCCTTGGGATCTTGTTTGCGCTATATAAAATTATTTTATAAATAATTAAATAAATAACAATCACCTTTACTCCACATAACTCTATCTCACAAAAATCTATTCCACTTTTCTCCACTACACTCTACTTTACTCCACGCAACTCAGCTTTACTCCATACCATTATACTTTATTACACTTCAACTTTACTGCAATCAATACCACTCTACTGTACTCCACTCCACTCTCCTTTACTCCACACCACTCTACTTTACTATAATAAACCCCAAAAACCTACTCTACAAATCACTTTACTTTAATATACTTCACTCCACTTCGGTGGTGTGGCTGAAGGTGACGTGGTTGCTGGCGTAGAAGATGGGGTCGAGCGTGGGTCCGGAGGAGTGGGTGGGTGACGTGACGAGTTGTTTGAGTCCTAGGTTGTCGACGTTGTCGAGCAGTGTTGTGGAGTTGCTGTCGTAGGCGTTCTCGAGGTGGAAGTTTAGGTCTCCGAGGAGGATGTAGTCTGTGGATACGAGGGCGTGCGTGCCGATGAGGTCGGCGATGTAGTCGCTGAACTGTGGTCAGGGTCCCGGGGGTCTGTAGACAAGGGTTCCTCTGAGGGTGGTGTTGTGATCGACGTGGATCTGGAAGTGTAGGAGTTCGGCCATGCTGAGGGAGACTTCGGTGTTGGCAGAAATTCTGATGGTGTTCCTGTGGACGATGGCGATTCCCCCTCCTGGTTTGTTGTTTCGGTCCCTGCGGGTGATCTTGTAGCCGTTCGGGATGGCAATGGCTATGTCGGGAGCCGAGGAGGCATTCGTCCAGGTCTCCGCCAGGAAGGCGACGTCTGAATCGAGAAGGTCCCAGAGTTCGACAGCGTGCTTGTGGACTGAGCGGGTGTTGAGTAGTATGCATCTGACATGATTGTTGCCTGCCCTGGTGGGGCGGGCGGGGCATACCAGTGTTCGTTGGCTGGTGAAGCTGCAGTTTCGGCAGGTGAAGCGTCCGTGGGTGTGCTTCGGGGTGGCCTGGAAGCAGGTGGAAGATCGGCCAGCGTTGAGTGCGTGGAGGGTGTTGGCATCGTAGCGGTGTCGGGTGTCCTGGCACTTGCGGGGGCCAGGGGGTCTGGCGCGGTCCAGGCTCGGACGGGCGCAGACGGGGTTGTCTGAGGCGCGCCTTCGGCACGCCAGCAGCGCGCCCGCACAACGGTTGCCAAATGAAGGGGAGGGGGGGCAGGAGCAGAGGTTGGGAGGTGGGAGCGGGACTGAGTGGGGGGCGGGGCCGCAGGGGCAGCAGCAGCAGGAGAATCTGGGCAGAGATAACAACAATAGCGCACAGTAAAAGAGAAATGAAATTAAAGCAAATAAAGCTACTGAATTACAGGCACGCAGGAGGGCAACAATGAGGGACAGGGGGGATTACCCGTAAAACGGACGAGGATTGGCCAGGAGAACTGCAGTGCAGGACAGGCTGCTGGCTCGAATCCGTGGCACAGAGCAGGAACTGAAGACTGGTGAGTGGTAGTAAATATATATATTATGAATGAAATATGAATCAAATAATGCAAGCTAATTATCATCAAGAACATGAAAAATGTACTAGCAATTCAAGAGGTAGACATTGTCTACCAAATAGTACATTTGCAATTATACACAACGACTATAAACCTGCACATACATGGACTACACAAGATTTACATCACATTATGGATCTAGGAGGTGCTTTATATACAGAAATATATTCTCTTAATAAACAAATACTTATGCATCTAGAAGATTCACCTAACTACATACAACACAATAACCACGTCTTATTTTGGGAACGTAGTAAAGCCCTTTGATCCTTTATATCCAGATATTAAAACAGCATTAACTTTTGCATTAAGTTTACTTTCTGGCATATAGCTTTGCATGGATACATATGAAATTTCAATTTTCAAAGATATAAATACATACTTTGTTTTTGATTCACATAGCCAAGATAACAAAAGAATGCCTCACCCTAATGGTACATGCATTACTATTCAAATAATTACCTTTGATAAACTAATGGAATATATTTTTAAACTTGCAAGTAGTATAAAGCTACCAAATGCAGATTAAGTTGCATTTTAATTAACTCCGATAGATATCACTACAGTAAAAAAACAATCTCTGCAGAAAGCACAACAAAGAAACCAAAAAAACTGCAACAATAAAAAACATATATGTATATACTACTAAAACATGTACAATAAAATTGTGTGATGCAATTATACCCACTGCACAAAGGGAAACAATCTTTTCTGCAACTCCTAACAGCAGTAACAATAGCATTGTAAGTTTAGAGCAATCATCTACATCAGTATATAATTCAAAAACACATCACCAAATATACCAATTTACTAATTTAGAGCAAGAAAATTGATCAAATACTCAAAAAGGAACAGTTAATATTTCATTATCAAAACAAGTCAATAGCTGGAAGAGAATATGTGTACAAGAAAACATAGAAAATACAGTTAGCAGTCATTCAAACAGAAATATCCATTGAGCCAGAGTACACGTGTACTATTTGCAATCAATTGTGGCATAAACAATCATTAAGAAAAACAAAGGGGGGCCGATTACCATGGAGGTTTGGTCGGAGGCTCTCCGACCCCCATCGTTGGTTTCAATTCCATACGGCTGATTATGTATCCGCCGGTCGGCATCGAAACCGGACGGTCATTCCACCTGGCTTCTGACAGGCTCCTTGAGCCAGTTGCATGCCGTCCTGTAATCCCAAAGGGCGGTCTTTCCGCCCTTTGGGATTACGATGCACGGTTTCCATGCCGGACTTTCCGACATTTAAACGCTGCCAGAAAGCGTGTATGGGGGCTCCTAGCAGGGACCCCTTGTGTGCGCAGCCTTCAGTTGGGGACCTAGGCGTTAATCCCTGCACCCCATGGCAGGCACCACGGGGTGCAGGGATTAACAGCACCTCCCATTTCCCTATGGAAGCATGTCTTACGGCCGGTTTATGGCTGTAAGACATGCTCCCATAGGGAAATGTCGGAATGCGACCGAACAGTGTTCGGTCGCATCAAAATTAGGTGAAAATCATTATCAGGTACTGTTGTTAATGTACCTGCAGATATTATGACAACAGTTACAATATTACTGAGGCAAATTAATGAAAACGTTACAATTGCTATAAAATTGAGAACAAAATTCAGTTATAAATCATATACACATTTTGAAAATATCAGACCAAATAAAGTCAAACAAGCAGCACTATGGTTCGCACAAATTAGTACCATGTACAAAGATTATGGAGTCACTGTTACTCCAGATTGGGAAAATCTATCAGAAGAAATTAACTATTACAGTGAAAATTCTGAAATAAACCCTACAACTGATTCTTCAGACAACATTGCAGTAGGACATTTATATACTATGTTAACTAATGAAACTATTACCACTGATAATATTATTATCTTAAGTTCAGCACCTGCTGAGCATAACACACCAATAGGCTTATATGAAGATAAAGATTCTGAATATGTAGCATTTCCAACAATTTTTGTTGAAGAACGAAGACCTACTAATAAAGATAGATACTTACCTGTACATTACAGTACCATATGTCAATGGGAATTAATAAGCTGTGACAGCAGAGTAGCTAAATCTATAACTAATATTTCCTTTCAGCTTAAAAATGTACACATAAAACAAATATAAGGCAAAATGTACACATCACTTAGGAAACATTTAGCTAATGGGAAAGTAATTATTGCAAAAGACATAAAAACTATTTAGAAAGCATTCTACAGTACAATGAAGGCTGCAAAATACTTAAAACTATTTGTAGTTCACCACCATAGTGGAAACATTGCCCAAAAAATCTTTTTGCAATGATACAACAATTGGCAATACCAACTTTTTTAAAACTTTATCAGCAGAAATTATATGGTACCATTTAATTAATATACTATTAAGAATAGAGAAAATAAATAAATTCACAATAGAAGAATCTGGAAGTATGTTTTGGGAAACAATGCAAATTAATATAAGAGGATCCTATTACATGTGCAAGACATTTTGACTTTCAAGTTAGAAAATTGTTTAATTGTATTTTATTACATGAAAGTAACCCCATTGGCAAAATAATAGATTACTTTTATAGAATTGAATTTCAGCAACGAGGATCACCACATACATGCTTTAGTGTGGATTGAAAATGCTTTTTTCAATCAGTATATCACATGTGCAAAAACACACGATCCATACCTACAAACTTTATTACCACTATAAAGGCATGGGCACTTACTAAATTGCCACATAAAAAATAAAAGAACATGCAAACATCAGTACCCTAAATATCCAATGCCACAGACTATAATACTAGAACCATTAAGACTAGACAAAACAAATAAAGAATTACTACATCATATTGAAATAATACATGCAACGATGAATACACAATAATTTAATAGTTTTACTTTTATACATTTCTTAGAATATATGCAGTTAAATGAGGAACAGTATATAAAATGTATAAAATAAATTATACAAAAAACATTTTTTTTTTTACAAAGAACACTAGCTGAATGTTTTATTAATAAATATAATTCTATAATTTTACAAGCATGGCAAGCAAACAGATTTATAATATATTTTAGATGCTTATGCTGTATATATTGTTTCTTATATTGCACCTCATAACAAAGAATGAGTAAAATAATTTCACAAGCAGCAAAAGAAGTATACCATAATGCAAATATTAAAGATCAACTTAAACACATAAGCAACACATTTCTAAACTGTACTGAAATAAGTGCACAGGAAGCAGCTTACCCCAGTCATCAAATTCCTAACAGAAAAGTTCAAGATCATTTGTATTCATTAATACTAACCAACCAGAAAAATACACATATTTAATGAAAGGCCTAGATACTATAAACTCATTACCAGATACATCCAATAACATACACTTTGACAATATTATTTTAAAATACTGCAAATGCCAAAAAACAGTAGCACTGTGTACATTAGCTGACTATGCATCTAAGGACAATGACAACACTAAAAAAGAAAACTAGAAAATGACCTTCACATTTTACTTGTAGAAAATACCTTTTACAGCTCAGATGAGGAAGAATTCACACCATGAAGAAATAGCCACCAAGTATACCAAACACAACAATTATATGCTATTGCAGCTTCAACAAAAGAAATTACTCCGAAAATTATTACAGTGAATTACTAATATGTTATTACTCATTGAGAGAAGAATATAACATCATTTTGAATAAGGTCACATACTATGAAAGTTATATGCAAGTTAAGGCCACTATGTATATACATCATAACATGTATAATACGCATAATGAAATACTTACAAATAGTAATAGCAACATCAACAATGATACAATACACACACCTTTACTATCACCAATAGCTATAATATCATATGATACTATATCAAATGATGCCCAATATGTTGAACAACAAATTCTATATAACTTGTCATTAGATTTAGGCATTAAAAACAATTCTGAAGAAGACATTTTAACTAACCCCTTCTATGCCCATGACGAGATAGTCTCGTCATGGAGCGCGGTTGCGCTGTGCCCATGACGAGACTATCTCGTCATGGACCCCACCCACTAATGAAAGGCCCGGCACAGGAGGGGGAAAGGGCGGGGCACTCAAGGGGCTAATTATATCTTACCAAATAACAAATACAATGATATTATCCAAATGTAACCACTGCACAACTAAACTTTATGTACCATCATTTACATTGGATCAAAACTGAAGAAACACCATGTTATACATTCCGTACTGGTGGTGCAGGAGTTGGAAAGAGGTTTATTATTACTGCACTTTATCAAACATTATACATTACTTCAATACCAAAGCAGGAAAAAATCTAGACTACATCTATATAATGCTTACAGCTCCAACAGGTAAAGCAGCAGATAACATTAATGGAAAAACACTACATAGCAAATTCAAAATGCCTGTATCCCAAACTTTAACTTATAAAGCATTAGTTCTTGAACAAAAAAGTGTACTTCAAAATCAGCTAATGCATCTTAGGCTCTAATAATGGATGAAATATATATGGTTGGAACAAATATGTTCAAATTGTATACATTACAGATTACGAAAAATAAAAGCATCTAAACAACCCTTTGGAGAAATCTCCATTCAATTGTACATTTCTATTAATTAAAACCAGTTTTTGACACATACAAATTAGACAATTCAAAACGTTCATATGGACAACTAAGTACTAACTTAAGGAAAACACATTTCAAACTATTTGAACTCACCAAAACCATGAGACAACTAAATGATCTTCCATTTGCAGAATTACTAAACAGATAAAGGGAAGGAAAACAAATTACGACTGATATTTCACAAACAACATGTAATAAAACCAAATACCAGTATTAGCAAAACTATACCATGTATTATGTCGACTAACATAGAAGTAAATTCTATTAATAATGACATTTTATTGGAACATATACAACAATATCCAGCTTACACAACAATAACAAATGATACAGTTAGTTGATAACTTACAGAAAAAGTAAAGCAAGCAATACTCAAACAATCACCAATTGATCCACCAAAAACTATGAGCCTTTAATTTAAAATTCAAAACCTACCTTAAAAACTTTAATGAATATAAAATACTTGTACATCCAGAAGTGCATGAAGAAATTATATGATTTAAAACAAAATATGCCATCAGACTTATCAGTACCCCAAATAGCTAAATACAGCACACATTTGAATATTGTTGTACATAATATATGCTCCCTACAAAAAAACTCAAAGCAATAACAGCTGATAATAACATCATGAATTCTGATATTCTATGCCTAACAGAAAAAAATACAACTAAAAAAGCAGCTAACAATACCTTCGTAATTGACAAATATCATCAAATTATATTTGACAGATTTCATAATCAACAAACAAATCATTAAATTGCACTTTACTACAAAAAGACACATTTTCTTATACCAATTTATGAAACACACCACAAAATGTACATTTTAGATTGTAATCAACAAATTAATAATAATTACTTAAGTGTGAAAATATACAAACCACCACAGATATCAATTCAAACCCTTTTGCAAATATTAACAAATATATCACACTTCTACCCAAATTACAAATATATAACCATAGGCATTTTCAACATAGATTTAAAATCATAATCACCAAAAACTTCTCTACTGTTAGAATTTATGCACACATATTAAAATCGTACTATAGCTATCACAAAGCCTTATGGATACCAATTGTAACAATTGTTTGTACTAATTAACTTCTCCTTTTCTCATTTCAGATAATTTCTATGCAAGATCTTAAAGGAAAAAAACCTGAAGAGACAAAGCCATATAAAAAAGTAATCCACGCCAACATCATTAAATGTTCAAGCAAAAGGTATTCTAGAAATTCAAAAAAAGAAAACAAAATATATCATCTTGCAGTAGCAGACGCAACAGGATCTATCAAAGCTACATGGTACAATGATGATTATTACCATCAAACTAAAAAAGAAAATGGAGTTCTTCTCCGTAATTTCATTATCAAAAACAATAAAAATGTATTTGTAACAAAACAAAAACAAATATCAAGAATGCCTGCAATTCGGGGCGTGGCCAAGCAAGATGGCGGAGAAGTCGCATTCTCTACAAGCTCCCAGTATCTCCACATCTGACAATCATCCTGACGGTTATAAACAGCTCGTTAACACCCGAAAATCATCAGACTTCCCTTCCCATACTTGAGCGTGCATCGATGGAAGAATGAAAGTAATGAACCGGAAGTAACAGAGAGGCTCTGACTGTGGTGTCCGGAACCGAACGGCCATCTTGTAAACCCCGGCAACTCACTGAACGACACAGAGGGGTGAAAAGACAATGAATATAAACCATCGGCCTGACCTGCTGTAAATCACCCCGGGAGCGGATCGGCAGACGCTGCTGTTGGCCTGGGCGAGCTCCTGCTGGCAGGCGCAGGTAACAGGAGAAGTCGAAAAGAACCGCGTCACCCGGGCCTGTGCCGGCCGGCGGAGAAACCGGAGGGCGTTTTTCCCCTAGACACTGCACTGGAGGCCGACGGGCAATGCACGGGTGGACCCGGGATGCGATTGAGAGCCGAAATTAAAGACCTGAGTGCCTGATTGAGTTTTTGTTGAGGATACGGATGTGATTGGAGGAGCACGCTGTCTGGACCTTGCCTGGCCGCCGGAAAACTCAAGGGGCGGTCCCGGCTGAGGCACTGCACCCGAGGCCCACAGGAACTGAAGAAGTGCGAGGCGGGCTAATCGGCGGTAGCGCCTCTGAAGCGGTGCAGTGACTGGGGAGGCATATCCTAACAATTGCCTGCAGAACCACTGAACCTGCAGGCAGCCCTAGTGAAAGTGGGAAGGAGTAGGTCGGCAGCTCGCGCCTTGCTAATCTCACAGGACTCAAACAAGGCCTAATTGAACCCGCAAATCTATAACGGTCCGAGGAGAAAAGGAAGACCTGCGACGCACGTTGTGGACACCCCCCACTACACAGGTGTGAGTAGTGACAGGGGCAATTAGTGGTGGGAAGATTGCAGCCACAATAAATAAGCGCGCCTAAGAGGACAGTCTGAAGGAAGGCTGCTGTGCACTAACTGTAGCATAACTGGCTGCCTGAATAAGAGAGGAACTTTTGTAAATCGCAATCTCAGAAACAACAGATGTTACACTACCAGATAACAATTTTATATTTTATACAGAGCTTGTGACTTTGTTCCTTGGTGTCACACAGCTAACCATAAACTATGGGTAAACATAAAGGTACTAAGCAAACCCAGACCAACAAAAATTTCTAATTACACCCAACCACTACCACTGGAATGAGGTGCCCCATTTGCAACGCCACCAGCAAGCACGGAGGCACCGGCAGGCACGGAGGCACTGGCACAATGCACTGACCGGCCCCCATACATAACAGAAGTGCTAATAGCCGTCCACGCTACACGGGATGAATTAATAAACAAGATCGATTCTGTGGTTGTTGATTTGAACCTACTTCTTGAGTGACAACCACCGAGCAAACAGTGGATAGTCTGCAAACAGAGATGCACACACTAAGGGATACCGTGATCAGTCTACAACCCAAAGTGGTGCGACTAGATGCACAAGCCAAAGATGCGGAGAGAAGGTCTCGACGAAACAATCTCCGATTCGTCGTATTTCCTTGAAAAAGCGGAAGGTCCATCAACAGAGCTTTTCTTGGAGGAATGGCTGATTGGCATATTCGCACCATAGAAACCCTCACACCTCTTTACAGTGGAGAGGGCGCACCGGTGGCTGACCCCCCCCCCCCCCCCCCTTGGAAGCTGGGGATATCTCCCAGGCATCATAGCTCGCTTCCTTAATTTTCGGGATCGGGACTTAATACTACAACTGTCACGCAACAAAGTCCAGTTTACCTACGAAGGACATCAGATCTCAATCTACCCAGGCTATACGCAGAAAGTGCAGGGGCGATCCTCTCTAGCCATGAAGCGCTGTATGAGAGACCTGAACCTACGATACAGTTTTTTCTTCCTGGCAAAACTACGGGTTGAACGCAACACCAAAACATTATTTTTTCTTCTCTGCAGGTGAAACAGTGGACTGGCTATATGCAAGAGGTTTGCAGGGGGCCTGTTTGGTTCCCTCCATGACAACACCAAAGAAGCCTGGAACTCAGAGTCAGTCAAGAATTCGCTGGCACCAAGGACAATCGCAAGAAGCCATTAGGAACCACAACCCCACCAGAATACAGGTCTGCCCTGATGGTACAATGCAGGCATCATGACTGTGGTACAAGACTCTAGACCATCAGCACCGGGGCAGCCAGTTAGCAGTAATGTGAGTGAGGACACAGATGCATAAGAGGGGACTAGACTGGAAACACTTGAACTGATCGGACTCCTTTGACATATGTCCGCTGCACATTTGGTAAGACTGAACTATTGCGGGGGAAGGGGAGGAGACATTAGTATATCATAAAGTTCATCACAACTTGAAATAGATGGTGGGTGCTCGCCCCCCCCCAGGGGCTGGTGCATAAGCAGCACACATAGAAGTGACAAAACGGCACTGGTGCAAGGGTGCCTGCGTTGGCGCTAGGCAGCTAAGTGTAGCACCAGCTCAGGGGGAAATGCAAGGCAGCACCATGTTCTTGTAAATATGGTGCAGCCTTGTGTTCCTGAAGTGGCGGAGTGAGGCGTTAAGCCATGACGGCTAATGCCTCACTCTGCCACTTCTTTGTACATAAGCCCCCGAGTCCGCTCGCTCTATGCCTGAAGTATGTAATGTTAGTGGATGCCATTTTGTTGGCAGCACACCCATTAAACTCTCAGCTATCTTAACTCCAGTTCTTGTTTCGTTAAGTTTTATGTTTCACTCGCCATCTCTCTCCACTCCCTGCCATTGTTTCCTTAAGCGATAGTTTTTAACAGTGAGTCTACAGGTTCTTTGCCGCTGCACAAAACCCATAGATAATATATTCCTCCCTTGTGTTTTTGCGTGTGCCTCAGTTTCTGCTGTTTCTGAGCCTTTGTTGACTGACTTTAGAGATAGTCTCTGTGCACAGGCCATGGCGGAGAGATTTGCCTTGGGAACCCCCCTCCCCCCCTCCTTCTTTTCATAAAACTTAAAACACTAAAGCAGTGTTTTTGCCTAAAGGCGCAATCCGCAAATGTGGGCCACTTTCTTTTAGCGTGCCTGCCCAGGCTTATTTTTTACCCCAATCCAACACTGGACTTCTTGTGACACTGTACAGGGGCAGGAACGAGTGGCGGCCGGTGGAGCCGGACCGTGACAGCAATCTAAAGACCCCAAAGGGATCAGCTAGCCTCCGTCTATCCAGGGGCCCAGTGAAGAAAGGGCACTGAGTTTTCAAAACTCTCTTGCAATGCGTGTGCCAGGTGATGCCAACAGATAGGCAACCCCTGTGCAGTGGAATGCAGTTACGAGGTCCAGGCTTTACACCCTCATCATGGTGTAAGGGATATTCAAATGCAGTTACAATACAGTGCAAGTTACAAGTAGGACATTTGAAACCAGCGGCATTGGTCCAATGAGGAGTCGTCGGTGGGTGTCTTCAAAAAAATATTTTTGGGGTCGGACACGTGCCCTGTACCAGAAGGATTCAAGATTATTCTGGAATATAAATTATGTTTAAAAAAGCTGATTATTGCATCAACTCCTGGCTGCTTAACTTGTTTCACCCCTTTCCGCCATTTCAACATAATATTGCATTAACCTGATAACGTCACCCGACAACGCCAATATATTTGTCTGTGTATAGATAGTGCAAAATGTGTTAACTTAAGTAGCCCCTAAGAGTCCCATATATTCATAGTCTGATTCGACTCCTAAGGAATATCGCCCCCCTCGACCCGGAGGCCTGTGTAACATCCCTGCGTAGGGCTTTGCCAAGATCTGCCTTCCATCTAGTGACAGTCTTCCACTATCCTGGAGTCAGTTCACAGCAAGATGCTAAACATGCCCAATTACATGAAGTAACCAAATTGGCCTGCGCTGTCAATTTCTTTTTACCATTCTGCGTACTTACCTGGTGAACTGCCTGCCGACTCCTTCACATACGTCCAAGAGTCAACCACGCCAGGAACCTCATTTGTAGTGCGGTGCCCAAGCAACCATTCGGGGTCTTGCTCACTACCTGCCGGCACTGCAGTAAATCATTCATGTGTCTGACTGTGTGAACAGTTACTACAGACACACAAGCCACTGCTGCTAAAATGGTGTCCAGCTCCAAAATGAACAAACTCAAGTGAGGGAAAGTCTCAGACACGCCACAAGTCGAGTCTGCGCAGACTCGATTTCTTGGCTTCCCACCTGCCACACCCTTTCCCAACTCGTCACATGGTGGGGTCCCACCCACAACCTGTAGCGAGTTGGGAAAGGGTGGGGTGACAATGCTTTACACTCCCTGATTGACGTGGAGACTTAGAGCTACAGGCCTTGCATCTTAAACACCTGGGGCTAACTTTACCTCCACGTCATCAGGAGTTGGAGACTGGGCCTTGATGCTAGGTCTTTGCCGAGTTGATGACCTCACAGGCCTCAGGGCTGTGAGATTGTCAGCCCGGCAAATACTTTTGTCCTGCCCAGGGGAGCAAGTAGTTAAAGCGCCATCACATGTCCCAAAGCACACAGCAATAACACCAGTTTCAGTGACTGGGGCTTGCAGTGCCACAGTTTCAGAAACTAACAAGGGGGATTTTCTTAATTAAGAAACAGATTGGAAGCTTTCCTATGATTGCTTCATTTTTCAGTGAATGTAAAAGGGGCAGAGCCCTGACACCCATGCACAGAAACCGCTGCTGCTGCCTATTCAAGCAAATTGTTAGCCCCTCCCTTCCATCCTTCCCAGGCAAGGCCATCAGAATGCAAATGTATGTTGATGGTTACTCAGACACACCTATCCTTTCTGTGTTTGGGCTGTCTAGAGGGAATGCACAAAGTGTAGCTGTCTCCCTCCCCAGGCGTGTATTGGAGACAGGTAGCAAGGCACTCTGAGTTATAATACAAGCACAGAGAAATGTCCACTTTCTAAAAGTGGCATTTCTAAAATAGCAAGGCCAAATCCAACTTTACCAGTAAGGAGGATTTTTCATTACCATTTTAAGCTTATGAAACTTGAAAAAACTACTCTTCTCTTATCAGAAATTACAGCTTAAAAATGTTGTAAGGAATTGCCGATGCTAACCTACGAGAGGAGTAGGCCTCACAGTAGTGGAAAAACGAAATAGGCTGTTTGTAACTACCCGGATTTGCAAACCATCACAGTACATGTCCTACCTTTCATTTACACCGTGCCCTTAGGGCTACCTAGAGCCTCTCTATGGGTGATGTGTGTGTAATAAAAGGTTAGTTTCAAACTTGGCAAGTAGTTTTAAATGCCTAGTCAAAGTGGCAGTAAACTGCAAACACGGGCCCTGCAGTGGCAGGCCTGAGACTACTTTGAGAGGCTACAATCAGTGCTACAGGCCCACTAGTAGCACTTAATTTACAAACCCTGGGCATATGGTATAGAACTTTACAAGGGATTTCCAAGTAAATCAACTGTGCCAAACAGGTGTAAACCAATTATACCATGTTTAGAGGAGAAAGCACATGCATTTCAGCATTGGTCAGCAATGGTAAAGTGCCCAGAGTCCTAAAGCAAGCAAAAAGGTCAGAAAAGAATAGGAGATATGCAAAATGTTTGGGGTAACCCTTCAGAGTGGGCCATGTAACAAAATATGCAAAACCAAGAGCCATCCAAAATGTATCCCACTGGCCCATTCAGACTTTCATTACACATGGAGTCTTACTACTTCACATTTGCTTCACATCTACCACTTATATCGACACACCAAAATGTCAGCCAGAGTCTGGGAATCAGACAGACCACTGTAGCGGTCTTGACAATTGAGGGCTCATTTACTAAACTGCCACCCAATGCAGCGCAGCAGCCAAAAATGCTGTGCTGCGTTGCGTGGAAGGGAGGGAGTAGGACAGCACCATATCTACGGAGATTTGGCCCTCTCCTCGCCTCTACCAAGCACTGACGCAGCAATTTGCCGCCGTGTGCCATGCACACGCTATAGTGCAAGGGTGTGTGCAAGACTCTAGCATAGGTTTTGTATTGGAGGGGTTCCTTCCACTGTAAAATACTATGCCTAGACAACTTTTAAAACTTGTCCTACTTTGTAAGTGTGCTGTTCAGTGCAGCACACATTCAAAGTAGGAAAAGAAAGGAGAAATTAAAACATTTCTTCTTTTGACGCCTGGTTTCAAAAGGCGTTATTTTTGGGCACAAAACCCTGTCTCCATTCCATTCAATAACTTTATTTCGGTCTCAAGGACCATAAAAGCACATTGTCATAAAAACACAAACAATATGTACAGTTAAAATCAGGATGTTAGATAGCATTGCAATTAATTCATCTATCAATAATAGCACAAAACTGTTCATTTAAAAACCTTTTGACCAAAATAAAGTGCATTGCTTATTCTGCTCAGACCATTTCCTGATAAAAAAATAGGATACAGTACAATCATGTGTGGAGGAACATGATCCAGGATACATGCCGATATACAATAACATTTGGGACAGTAAAACCAGAATAAGATAAATAAAACTGAAGTTAAAACGATATAACCATAGATATTAGCCTAAGAAAGTCAACCATACGTGCCACATTGAATTTAAAAAACGAGATACAACAAAGACAATGGGAGCATGGGTGTCGTACTTTAAGACTCTCAATGCCTCGGCGCAATAGACAAAACCTAAATTCCTGCATAGTTGAATAAGCCAACGCTGCCGAGGTATTTTATAGGCGGGGCAGAAGAAGAGAGCATGTAACTCTGTATCTTCCTTCCAATCGCAAGCAGGGCATCCACGTGAGCAGGTGTTAGCCCTTTTATTTGTAAAGGCATGGAGCGGTAAAGTCCCTAGTCTAAACTGCACATACAGTTTCCTGGCCACATTTGGTTGGATGTCATCCAGGAAAGGTCTCAGGCTATACTCGTCTTTAATCTGCATAAAGTTGGCTGTCAAACGGCCGCAAGACGAGCTTTCCTTGGTGACAGCAAGTTTGTATGTTCTGTAACATCTTACCAATTCCACCTGTGAAATCAGGGGACATGATTCCTCAGGTGTGCTCCATAAATCGATTTTACCCAGTTTGATACAAAGGTCCCTTATGTGCTTGAGCCAGGGTATTTTTGTGGTGCCTGGTAGGCTCAAAAGCTCTCTGAGTTCCGATCGATATGTTGCCAGTTCCGGGGTAGCCCACAACCGCTGCCAAAAGTTACGGGTCTGAGGGCAATCTCTCCGCTAATTGGCCTCATGCCCAAGTCCAAATGTAATGGGATAAGGGGGTGCTGGGAGGGAGGCCTAACAGCTGCTTCATAAAACTGTTCTCTACCTTGCTCAGGCTGGAGGTCGAGCAGTGTCCCCACAATTCTGCCCCATACAATGTAGCACCCCCTTACTTGGATTTTGCAAATTTCAGCCATTGGCCCTGCTGGTTTAAATGTAGACATTCTGTATAATTTCGTAAGCCCACCCACTGTCTGAGCTAACTTGAGGCTTGCCTTGGTAATCTGTGGGCCCCATTCCAGATGCTCTGACAAAGTAACACCCAAATATTCAAAGATGGTCACTCTTTCAAGCAAGATGCCATTCAGAGATGGGTTGGGGCGATACTTGTTAGCAGGATTGAAGACCATATATTTGGTCTTCAATGTATTGATCTCCAGCCCCCTGTTCTTGCAGAAGGCTTCAAAACGGTCAAGGATACGTTGGATTCCCATTGGCATCTTAGAAAGTAAAAGGGTATCATCAGCGAACATCATCTCGGGAACCTTACCAGAGGCAAGCTTAGGGGCATCGTTATCCTTCACTTTTCTAAGATGGTCAATGAGTCCGTTTATAAATAGACAGAATAAAGTGGGTGTGAGGACGCAACCTTGTTGTACCCCTTTATTGACAGGGAAGAGAGAAGTTAATTCACCATATTTACCGTACCTCACTTGGGTGAAATTTTTTGCATGGAGCTTCTCCAGGATACTAAGGAGATAAGATGGGATTCCCAGCTCTCTAACTACCTCCTAGAGTTTGTCCCTTGGTACAAGATCAAAAGCCGACTTCAGATCTACAAATATTAAATAGAGACTGCCACCCTGTCTCACATTTTTAGTATATAGGGTTTTGCATCAAAAAAGGTGGGTGGTTGCATGGGAACACCCATGTAAGGTCCCCTTGAAGCTAAGCGATGGAAAGCAACGATTTGCGCTACTTTGCGTTACCGTTAGTCAATTTTCAGTGCAAAACAAGTTTTGCGCTGCAAAGTAAATATTTAAAAAAACATTTTGTGCTGGTTTGGGTTACTTTTATGATGCAAGCTCAGTGCAAAATGTTAGTTAATCACTCCCATGGAATCTCTTTTATGGACTTCCAAACACTGCTACTTCATACTTACCTCCATCAGGCTTTAACTTGCCCTTGGAGTTTTGCAGACAATATGTTTGGTGCTAAAGCTATAGTTGTTAGCCTTTTTTCCTGGTGGCAAGTGGCTGTTAAAATATGTGCTAGGCATAATAATACATAAGTTCAGCTGTTTAGACAGCAGCCAAGCCAATAGGGAAGTTCCTCTGCTATTTACATAGATACTGGCACAATTGTGCGTACTATCTACTATTTAGCCATCAGCCCAGTGAATAATGACGTTTTTTTATATTTAAATGGCTTCTGAACAAATAGAGCATAATATTTGCTATTTAGCTTATGGTGAAAAGGGAAATCTCTTTGCTATAACTGACTTCCAGCCAAATACTGCTTAATGGGGCAGATGTACGACCATAGCATTTTGAAAACTCGCAAATTGCGACAAATTCTGAGTCGCAATTTGCGAGTCACAAAATGCTATGTACAACAGTGTTTGAGACACCGTTTGGGATTCCCAATGGGGTCGCAAATTGCATGCCTCATGAATATTAATGAGGCAGGTGCAGTTTGCAACCCCATTGGTAATGGCTAGCACTCCCAGGGATGGTGGCCCGCTGGGGTCAGCAGACTATCATGTTTGGGACAGCTTTTAAATAAAGCAGTTTTTTTTTAAAGGCAGCCCGTTTCCTGAAAGGAAAACTGCATGCATTTAAAAAAAACAAAAAACTTTTCAGTTTCTTTTTTTAAGGGCAGGCAGTGGTTCCTGGGACCACTGCCTGCCCTTAACAAATAATTGTGCATGCATTCCCAAAGGGGAATGGGTCCCCTGGGTACCCCTTCCCGTTTGCCCCCTTACCACCCTCCTGAGAAGGGTGGTTAACTGCAAGTGTTTTGCAACTGCAATTGCGGTCGCAAAACATTCATACATAGGTTTTGGAGTCGCTATTAGGAAGTTGCGCCGTTCGAACGCCCCTGCCTAATAGCGAGTCATTAACCCTATTTTGCAAGTCGCTAATTGTTTAGCGACTCGCAAAATAGGGTTGGTACATGGGCCACTCTTTTTTTTTTAAAACCTTTGGACCGCAAAAATTTTTCGTACATCACGCCCAATGTCTACTATTTAGCACTAGGCCAGGTAAATCGCAAAGGCTTTTTACTATTTGTGTAGCTGACAGTCAGGGAAAGCCATAGAGATCGAAGAAATGCCCCTTATTATGTGCATTTACTTAGAGCATGGTGCACAGAACCAGAAAGTGCACCAGAACAGCAATTCCCAAGAACATCTCACTCCGAAGTGACACGGGACAAGCACAAGATACAAACCATAAACCTGAGCTAAATACTTAATTGACAGTACATATTTCCCTTTATTTTATAAATAAGATTTATTTTATTTCCTTAAAATCACTATTCTTGGAGGTTAGTCATTGGTTCATTTCATATCCTATACCATAACCCATTACTTACATACAGCCCTCGTTTTTTGTTAATCAATTAAACCATTTAATGAAAATAAATTATTGAGAGTTCTGCTAAACAAGCAGATAAAACAAGAAAACAGTACTTCAAGAATGTGCTGCAAATAGGACTTCTAAATTCAGTGGCATGTTGCCCCTCACATATAGAAAGAACCTCGCGATAGCTCAAGGTTCTGACTTGTGTTACATAATGGTGCCATTTTACCCTAGTCAGAGAGGAAGGGAAGTGTTATCTCATACCTTGCAAGATAGATCTCTCTGCCGAACAACAGGCAGAAAACCTTCTAATGGGATTGAGAAAATATGTGTTATCCCTGCCCAAAATCATTTAGACATCCAGTCAGTGAAAGGATCACACGCAAGAGCAGTCAAGGAGATTCATTTCAGTAAACAGATAACCTTTGATTTGCCATCATTTACAAATACCAACAGAAAGCAAGATTCCTGAAGAGATGAGTTTTACAAGCTATCGAGGCCTAGATATCAACATTTCTGTATTGCCCAGGAGTTAGTAAAAGCAAATCTACGCCTGATGGAACATATGTGTATTATATTTTGCCCACGATACTTCTGTAAAGCGACATTTTTGTTACTGATATTCTGATATACAAGTGTGCAAAGGGATTGGATTGCCAGGATGCAAGGGCCATTTTGTCCATCTTATGTGCATTCAGTCTGCACAGACAATGGACAGCAAGTTTTAGTGACACAGGGGAGCATGCTCCAAAAGGCTTGAAAATTGACTGTTTTCCTTCTATATTTACATATATAAAGCGTCAAAAAGAGAAATTGTGATCCTTAAATACAATACAATGGACCCTTGCCTAGTTTGGAACACGTGCTGCTCTGAAGTCACACTGGCAGGATCCGCAAAGGGCCAGGATTCCTACCACCATCACTGATGCTAGGGCTGAAGCATGCTCGCAGTGTGCGCGGGAAGGTGGCTTGAACGAAAGAGTAGAGCACAGACTGGTCCTTGACGTTGTAAAATGACAGTGTGCCAGCTTTGTAGTCCAGGTACACACCCACTACGCTGGGGCGGTCACGAAGCGCCAAAGTAGTGCATGGGGTGGTGTTAGCCTGGTAACGATTATCTATGAGGCGTATCACCCAGTATCCCCTCTGAGGCTCTAGAATTAAGCTCCCCTTTCTGCTCTGAGACTCATCACAAACCCCCAAAGTCCAGCTTGTCTTATTTCCTACTTCCACCTCCCAGTAGTGTTTTCCTGAGGTCAGACTCTCTCGCCCCAGGACAAAGGCAAAGGAATCGTATCTCTCTGGATTCTTGGGAAGGTCCTGTGCTCTTTCTCCATAGCCAACAGTCTTCCCGTTGTCTGACAAAATGAGCCAGGGGTTTGCGGTGTGAGGATCAAGAGTGATGTCACCTGCAAAACAAAGACGTAACACCTCAGGAAGGGACAAATCAGAGAAACACAGTGACAGCAAAACTTTACCCAATCATATTTTGTGACAAGACAGCAAAACACAGAATCAACACCTACCCAAACCCACCCCTTCTACTAGTCAGCCATGCACAGCAACTACTTTGTATCCAATCCTGCCTCTGGTGCAGTAAAAAAACACGAAAAACAACTTCTGTTCCCATGGTAGCTTTAAGAGTTTCAAGGGCAAAGAGAATAAGTGGAGGTCAGAAGGAAAAGACGGGTTTAAAAGGAAATGGGAGAATTATTATAATGAATTTTGTACACGATTTTGGTTTGGTAACTTACAGTGGTGCATAGTTGTAATCTTATGTGAAACAGAAACTATTGAATATTCTGAGCAAGTGTTAAAAGAATTAAAGAGAAGCATCTGTTTTATGATCACTGCAAGGTTAATCAGAAACAAGTTGGTTCTGAATGTAACATTGCAACCTGGTGGCATTTGTGTAGTGTAAATTTGTAATGCATATATATAATAGCTCCTTTAAATTTGTTTATATTTTTGCTTATCTAGCATGCTGACTGGCGCACTTTATTTACAGGGGCTAGTACCGCAGAAAAAAGGTGAATGATACAAAGGTGACAACATTTAAAATAGAGTGAGTTGATATAGGTTTCAGCCGAGGGAGAAAAAAAACCCAGTGAAGGCAACGGAGAGAAGAAGTCTTTTTTTCAATATAAGTTCGATTGGTTAGAGTTTGAATTGACAGAAATAGCGAAGAACTCTACAGTTCATGGTTTCACACAGCTGTTGCCTCACTCTCAGTGCAAGGGGGAATCTCACTGAAACGCAGTTCTCAACTCATCCTCCTTAAAAACGGGACTTAATGAGATAAAGGCCTTATACAGGAGTAGATTTACAAGCCCCTTACGACACTCTTGCACCACTGTTGCTTCACTTTTGTGACGCAGCCGCAGCGTAAACAATGTTACCAATTTACAACGTGACTCATCTACAAAGATGCATCACCTTGTAAAGCCCTGCGTCACATTATACCTGCGTCAGATATAATGTATGCAGGGTGGGCGTTCCCACGCAGGAAGGCCTCGTAGAAATGACGCAGTGAAATCTACAAGATTTCACTGCGCCACTTCTAGATTGCCACTGCGTCAAAACCTTATGCCTGCTTGAAGCAGGCGTAAGGAGTGACGCAGTACAATGAGTTAGGCCTCCCCATGCATTGCTGGAGTTGTCTCGTGCATGCGACATGACTCCAGCAATGCGTGACTTTTGGGCCAACAGATGCGTCAGAATTTCTGAAGCATTTGTCAATCCTTGCGCCATGGTGCGCCACATTGTAGATACGGCGCATCCATGGTGGCGCAAGGGTATCACAGGCTGGCGCATGGAAACTGACAATCTCTACAGATGCATCAGTTGCTAGTAAATCTGCCCCACAGTACTTAGCTCACATCAAGGGATCTTCACGCTCATTCTAGTCTCCCACATCCTTCGTCCCCCTTTGTCGGGATTGAGAAAGGTCACAGACACCAAGTCGCTTGCAGGGTTTGGAAAGCCTGAAAAATGTGCAAGATAGGGCAATGGAAATTGGGCTAAGGCAAACACTACACTGTACAACAGTTTCACCTTACATCCACTCTTTCTGGTCAGCTTAATAACTTCTGGGATGTTAGTGGGAGAGTGGGTTATTGCTTACGACCCCTTACAGACAGGGCACATGCCCGCATCATGCTATGCCGATGCTGTAGTCCTTTGATTTGCTTGAGTTAGCATCCGTCTACCGTACCTTAAACTTCAGTTAGGGTGCCTTTTTAGTCCCCTTCATCAATTGTCACTCCTTTTGTTCGTTCCTTGATTTGACTTGCTATTTTGATGCATAGCTTGCAACCTCATTGTCGTCTGGTATTCCTGCATGGTATTCTGACGAGCCCGTAGCAGCACATCCTGCCACTGAAACGGGTAAGCCTCATTCTATCCATCTGTCTAGCTGTCAGGCCTCTAACATCATATTCCAGACTCCCAACTGTGGTGTTCTATTTACCCCACAGCAGGTCCATAAACCCTCAAAGTACCTGAGGTTACATGGTAAAAATCATTAAAAGGCACTACCAAGTGACACAGATTCAACTAGAGAGTGAATCCAGGCTTTTGTTTTCATTAACTATTTCCCCCATTTCCCATTGATGGGCATATCAGCTATCTGATACTTCTGCACAGGGGGTTAGGGACTTCAGGAGCTCCCAACCGGTCCGACTGCTCAGAACATAAAAGTTTGCAAAGCCAATGAATTCTTCTAAAAACCCACTTCAGGCAATTGCTCAAGAATAAAATAAAATCAGGAAAGAATTAGATAATGTATTTTCCTGTAAACTTGTATAAATCAGGTGATCGCTTTGCAAACTATCAATACTAGCCTACTGGGTCTACTGACAATGCCCCTAAGGCGAGGAGTGATCTGTCAGACAACAGCAATATTTGCAGTAACAGGGAGTGCATCTCTGGCTAGTTTTTTTTATCTTTAGCTCCACCAGAGGACTTTGGGGCTGATCACCTTATGTTTTAACCCTTTTTGTGCAGTGCAGCCTCAACCACAAACCTTTGCTCTATGTTCGGCCAAAGTAACATTTGTAGTCTCTAAACTAGGCAAAGACGCCATGACATAGGTTATCAGCTTGATCCTGAGCCACAGCCCTTGGCGTACTAATTGGAACCAGTTAATTTGTCAGTTAAGAAATTAGCAGACGTAACAGGCTGCGTACATGGTGTTGTTAAACCTAGAACAAGGAAATAAAGTAGTTGTTACTTATATATCAGTTGTTTCCTAATTGCCATAGAGGCAGCTCTGGAAGACAAGGCAGCGTTAGCTGCCTTTTTACTAAGGGCTACGAGATGTGTTACAAGACACCTTGTCTTTAGTTGTCAATAGACCCACTATACTGACAGCCTTAATGCATCTAACTCTGCATATAGATGCTTAGTAGAAAGCCTACTGTGGCGAATGCAAAGGTTATTCTTGAAACACCATGTAATGGAAAAGCCTAAAAGTTTGCCTACACCAGAAAATGAGATGCACAATGAAGGGTTGTAAAAAAAAAACATCTCACTGGAGATGAAGAGAGACGGACACTGGTGGGTTATGCCTGACCTTCAGCAAGATACGGCATTACATACAATCCTATTCCCAGCTGTAAGAAAACAAAATGGCTAGTTCTCAGGAAAACGACAAGGAACGAGCCAGATAACTACTGAAGTGTCAGTTAATAAGAAAGTTCATTCCTATCACAAGTGTTGATCGCAAAGTTTGGGGGTCTACTCGCAGTCTACCTTAGTAGATTCTGGGACCTCAGGACATTCTATGGCTATGTTTTCCAGGATACGATACAGAAGACGGTTCCTCTTTTTGGGTCCACCCCAGTAAGACATGTGGCACAGACTAAGTTTTAGCTTATAGATGTTTTGCCTTCTTGTTTTGGCCCCTACCTGGCTAAGGATCCACAATCCTGAGCAGGGGTGTAGCTTAGTCAATAATGTTAGGGGGGTGCGTCTGAAAATTCCCAAAAATAAATAAAGTGTACCCAACTAAAAAGGATATAGTGGGCTGGGGACTGGCCCGTTGTAATGGAAAGTGTTAGGAGCATTCGTTTTCAGTTATTTGGTAAGGTAAGGCCAGTCAGACCAGAACCTCAGTGAGATAGTTTGGACTATGTTGTCCACTCTAGTCCATTTCCAGCAATGTAGGGCAGAGAGGCCCAGGAGAGCAGGCCAGCATATGCCCATACCCAATATCACCAAACCAGGCCTTGGATAGGCAGTGAGAGTAGACCTTGTAAAAGTCCAGGACCAGCAGCAGACCACGCTTGGAAAAAAAGAGGAATTAGTAAGGGCACGCTGGATGAAAACTGCAAATTAGTACAAAATGGTGCAGTATACCTAGCAGTGTGTAATTACATAAGGCTCCTACAACTTCAGCAAAGGAAAGTTTGAAACCAACTGGACCAAAATACCCTTGTACACTTCGGTGATCTACACAGCTAGGAACCAGTGATCCCTATTTCCTTCTCCCTTTGAATAGAAAATATAGAAATGGTATCAAAAATGTAAAGATATTAGGATTGCGTGCTTTGATTCGTGTCCAAAGGAAAGTGCACTTTCTTCATTCTGCTGGTGTGTACAATTGTCCTCTGCTTCAAGTGGATGTTAAGATTTCAACTAATATTCCTAATATGTAGCCTTGATGCCATTCGAATTGTCTGTGGATGTAGTAGATTTAGTCAAAAAGTTTAATGACAGATATGTTCATTAATGAACCGCACCACAGTGCAAAGGTGTCTGAACCACGTCTGGCATAGGTTTTGTACTGAAAGGGTATCTTTCCAGTACCAAATACTACGCTCAGACTAACTTAAAAACTTTTAGCACTTTGGATGTGTGCTGTCCAGTGCAAAGTGGGAAAGTTAACAGGACTAAAAAATGTTCTTTGTTTTTACCGCACACTTCAACAAAGCTTCATTTTTTGTCACAGAGCCCTGTCTAATATTGTTAGTAGGTAGAGCGTTGTATCAAAACCGTGAGTGGTTGCTTTGGAATGCCCATGTTATACCCATGTAATGACCCCTTGAGGCAAAGTAAAGCAAAACAGTGCAAATCATTACTTTATGTTTTGCGAAGGAAAGTAAATCCAAAATGAACATTTGACTCAGGGTTGTGTTGCTTTTGTGATGCAAACTCAGCATAAAATATTTGTAATTCTGTGCCAGAGAGTTTTAGACAAGTATCATTTCCTACGTCCTTCTATAACCCCTTCCAATACACAGATATGTGGAGTATTTTTCTCTTAGAAATGTTGCAACCATTCCTGTAGGTCTTCAAAGAAGAAGGGGAATCATGGTTAAAACCCACAGCCAGATGCACCCCAATTGCATCAACAGGCAGGTACACAACAGTGTGTGTTAGGAATGTGTTTGAAACATGATAGTACAAGCTTCCCTCACTCACAAAACAGATACATCACACCAGCTGTATTGTAGCTGCAACTCCCCGAACAGGCACACTTAGCCATTAGCAGTGCAAGTCTCCCTCTTTCACAGAAGAGATACACCATGTGCATCAGTTGGCAAGCTCACCATCTTCACAGAAAAAGTACACCACGCAATAACTCACACCAAAAGGTACAGCTTGGCTTCAACTGTGCATACTCCCATTCCTCATAGAACATGCACAGCATGGCCAGAAGTACAAGCATCCTCCTTCAGGGAAAGGGTACATCTTTGTACCTCCCCAACACTAAAGCAGGAGTACAAGTTTGCTACTGTCACACAAACGGTACAAGTCAGGAAGTATCAGTAAAGCCCTCTCTCTCAAATAACAGGCACAGTAAAGTCTACAACAAACACCCTACCTGTTTGATACATATGTGTCAAAGATAATTAATGGTTAGTTTGGGTGCATAGGTGAATTAAAGGTCACTTTGTAGATGTGGTATGTGTGTTTGCCTGTGGCATGTGCATGAATGTGTGCAGGTATGTGTGATGATTTGGGTGCATTATATGATATGGCTGCGGAGCATTATTGTGTAATACCCTGCTGTCGAATCGGCAATGGATCCAGCATAAAAGACCACCGGCTTGACGGTCTTCCGTGTATCGTGTACACAGCTAAATATGGTGGATGGTAACCCATCAGCCTGACAGAGTGCTAAGGCCGGCCACCATGGAGGGCCGGTGGCAAGACCGCCAAGATCAAAATCAGACCCAGTCTTTAAAGGTTTCCAGGTCAGAATTGTTGGAATTTGGGTTTGAGAGCTGGTACATGGCCTCCACCTACTTGATGACCCAAGTACACTGCAGACCGTGGCCCTATCTCATTTGCCACGATAGTTAGCCTTGCGTGTTGAAGGTCTTGAAGCACATCCTTGAGGTATACCAGATGATGCTCACAGGTGGAACTATAAACAGCAATATTATCCAGATATGTACTCTATTCACAAACCTATGGAAGTTGCAGGTACATTTTACAATCCAAAGGACATCACTTTGAACTGAAAGTAGCCTTCTGTGGTTGAAAAGACAGACCTCTCCTTGTCTCTTTGTGTGAGGGCTATCTGCCAATAACCTGAAGTGAGGCCAAAGGTGTTATGATATTTTGCAGTCCCCCAACTAATCAATGAGTTCAACAGCTCTGGGTATCGGGTGAGGCTCAGTCTTGGGGACTGTAATAGGCCTCTGTGTTCCACACAGAATCTTAATCTTGTTTTCATCCTCTTGGATTTGGTTTGGGCACCAGAACTACTGGGCTGGTCCAATGACTACTAGAGTGCTCAATCATCCCCAACACTAGCATCTTTGCATCTTCTGTTTTAATGCTAACCTTGACTTGGCCTGACAACCTGTATATCTTACTTTTGACAGGAACCGGTCATCTGTGTCCACATCATGGGTACACCATGCTGTCAAGGAAAATAAGTCAGCAAACTGCCCAGGCAACTTGTAACAGTCTTTTTGCTGCTGACTGGTCAAAGTGGTAGAAATAATTACTCTCTCAAATGAACCATATTTGACATTAGTTGACATCCGGTCTGGAGAGGTTCACTTTCTTTCTCTTCTCCACCATCTGTCACCATGAACATGGTAATGTCAGCTCTGTCATGATGCAACTTGAGCCTATTCACATGGATCACCATATGGGGTGTTCCTTGGGGTACCTAAGTCCACCAAATATGTGACTTCACCCTTCTTTTCCAGGCTAAGGTAAGGCCCAGTCCATTTGTATAGGAGTGCTCTGGGCGCTACAGGCTCTAACATCTAAACCAATTGCCTAGCCTGGTATTCCACCAGGGAAGCCTTTTGGTCATGCCAGTGCTTGACAAGCTCCTGGCTGGCCTTGATGTTTCTGTTTGCCTTTTTCATGTACGCTGACATTCTAAAGTAAAGGCCTAGTACATAATCTAGGCTGTCCTGCTTGAGCTCCATGAGAAGTCTCTCCCAACCGTCTGTAACCAAACTTAAGGAACCCCTCACAGGATGTCCAAAGAGCAGTTCAAAGGGACTGAATCTCACTACTTTTTGTAGAACTTCCCTAGAGGCAAACAATAGGCATGGGAGAATATCCATATCCTCATGAGTTTCTCTGATAAACCCATAATCATGTCTTTAATGGTCTTGTTAACTTTGCCTGTTGCTTTGTTGTGCTGGCCTGCTGTTTGCTGCTTCTGTCCTGGGAATGAAAGGACTGCACTTTGCTTTCTACATCCTGCTTCCAAGATTCTCCAAGGGCTTGTGCGTGCTTGCCTCCTATTAAGAAGTCTCAGGGCCATCAAAGTCTTCACCTACCAGTGCCTGGGCTCTTCTGCTGCGAGCCCTGACTTGCCAAGTAGTGCCAAATCGTGTTCCTGGGCCCTTGGAAGTAGAATCTTGTGATCTAGGAAAAAACTCCAAGCATCGACTCTCAGCGCCTGTTTTTTGATGCAGCACCGTCGTGCGGCTGAAAAATCGACGCCACATCTATAGTGCAGCCGAAGAATCAACACAGCACCTATAGTGCGGCAGGAGAAATGACGTATTGCCTACTTTGCAGCTGAAATATACCACTTTATGAGTCCCGAGCACTGTCACCGACGTCCATGGCATCCTGCTCTGACTCCGAGGCAGTCCCTGCACCATGGCTCAAGAATCGACGCCTGCTTTGCAGATATGAAATAGACGCAGCGCCCACTTTGCCGCCGCTGCATTGCCACAGCATGTTTAGGTTTTTCGAAGCATCGTACTTGGACGGTGTCTCTTCATCAGTGCAACCCAGCAATAAGAAACCGAAGCTCGACCGGAGATCGACACATAACCTTCCCTTCCAGTAAGGAACCGATGATTCTCCGCCCTTGACAGTAAGAAACCAATTCATCACCTCCCCTGCATGGAAGTAAGGGACAGACATACACATCGCCTGGTAGTAAGGAACCAACACATCACCTCCCTTAGGAGTAAGTAACTAATGAATCGCTTTGCTTTTCCGGCACCTCACCTCCCCAGCATCTGTTTTTGTCTTCGATTTTGTAGCACCTAAGGTACTTTGTGCTAAAACAACGGCATCCATATATTTCAATGGTCTTCTTTTATTCTGATAAATATTGACTATTTTTCTAAATTGGTGCGGACTCATTTTTGAGTGTTTTCACTGTGTTACTGTGTGTGTATGTACAAATGATTTACACATTGGCTCTGAGATAATCATAACTGCTCGTGCCAAGCTACCAAGTGGGTGAGCAGGGGGTTATCTTAGTTATGTGACTCCCTTATCCTGATTAGAGTGAGGTTCCCTACTTTGACAGGGTACAAACCACTGCCAAATACAGACCCCATTTCTAAAAATTATTTTTCTGATCACCCCTACCCTGCTATTGAGATGTGGCTCTGAGCTTGCCCCGTTTGGCTTCTTATAGGGTATCTTTAGGCTTATCTGACTTGCCCCCACCTTTCCCCTGAGAGGGCGATTGCCCTCCTTTCTAAGGTTCACCACTGTGGGACTTTTTTTGGCAACCTACTGCGTTCCCACTCATCTGCTATCTCCCCCAGCTCTATAGGGCTAGATATTCTGGAATCTACCAGATGCTGGTGTAATGTCTTTGAGGTAAAATGTGTAAGTATGTGCACCTTCACCACTTAGTTGTATAAGTTCTCATAGGTTCAACTCTGTTACCCTCAATCCAGCCCTTTAGTGACTTCACAGAGGAATCTACAAAGTCCACCCATGTCTGTGTTGCTCCCTTGTGAATACTCCTAAACCTTTATCCGTACTCCTCCGGGGAAAGATAATCTCAATGAGTGCCTCCTTCATAAGGGTGTAAGACTCTGCCACCACATCCTCAAGTGTAAACAGTCTATCCCTCCCTACTGTTGGTACCAGTTCCCAAAGTAAGGACTCACAATGTTGTGCACCCACCCTTCTCATCCTTAGAGCTCTCTCAGAGGATACCAACCATTTGTCTTTGTCATCCCGCTTTGTGTTTTTAGGGACAATAACCTTGGGTAACCTGGGGTCAAAGGCACCACCTGTGATTTCCTCTGCTTCTCTTTGATTGCTACCACCATTTCCTGGGGTCTCAACCCCAGCTTGGCCGTCCTCTTCGCTAAAGCCAGTTTCTTCTCCTCCAGTGACAACATTCTCTCCTGGATGTCTAGGAGGCACAGCGGTGCTGCTAGGTTTGGTGGTTTTCTATTCCTCACTGAGGAAGAGCTCTTCTCAATCCCAGACAGCAGTGGTGGATGACTGCTTTAGAAAGTGATAGGGTGATCACGCGGGCACTCCACGAATGCCCTTAGGCACAACCCCAAAGCGCTCAATTGTGGTCCGTTATAAACAGTGTTTATAACAGGCCACAATTAAGAGCTCTGGAGCGGAGGCTAAATTCAGTGTGAGTTTTAGTTTCAACATCCTTATTCATGAAGGCCATGCCTCTTGAAAAGGGTTCCCAGTTACACTTCTTTGCCAATGCCCCTTTTAAATATTCCCACTTTTATCATCCCACTTAAAGATTATCACGTGATCTGATTTCCGTAAAGTGTTGCAGCTTCACACCCCTCTGAAGCCTTTTGTGTGTGCTTGGACTCTAGGGATAAAGTTCTTCAGAAATTGAAGTTGGTTTATAAATTATGTGTTCCAGCCTGTAGCATTGGTTATCTCTCAATCAGAACCTGATGGTGTATGTGAGAAGTATAAGCCATAGGATTCACATTCTAGTGAAATTTATCTGGCACTCTCATGTCCTAAGAAAATCCAGGTTTGTTGACTTCCCCAAGCACTGCTTTCCTGCTTCCCCTAGGGTCTGTCTGGACTGTCACCTTTCTGTCTGTGCAGTATGACAGTGGATCACTGCTTCAGTGTTTATGGTGGTTCCATATCTACTCAGAATAGGTGAAACATTTTTATTGTTTAGTTAATTAAATCAGTAACAATTATTTACTGTTTATGACAATGGTGAGTAAAAGAAAATGTTTTAAAATCAATTCATTAATCCAATGTATCACTAATAAATATGTCACAGGTTAGTATCTTCTGTTGGCAGTAAATACTCTCTAAAATGTGACGATACAGCGCATGGTGTTACCACGCGGTAGGTAACAACATGGTCATTACAATGACCGCGTTGTTACCACGCATGGCTTTACATCGCAAGGTGTTTCTACGACTTGCACTAGATGGCACGCTGGACTTAGGAATAGTATAAATTACTATTCTTACTCCAGTTAGCGCAACAGCAGGGAATGTGTTGGATTTAAAATCCAACACATTCCCTGGTGTTGCACGCCACCTAGCGCAAGTCGTAGAAACGACTTGCTATGTAAAGCCAAGCATGGTAACAACACAGTCGTTGTAATGACCGCGTTGTTACCTACCTGCATGGTAACACCCACTTTGTAACCGCTGTTTCCCACCTAAACATATACTGTACTGCTTAATTAATGGCGGGCAGGAGTGAACCGGCAATTATCAGGTGGCACCGGTATTTGCTTAATTTCCAGCAAAAGTTCAGGATAATTAAGGATAGATGTCTCTAAGTCTGGGCTGATCAGGTCTACGTGCTACCAGCTTAGGATATCATCCTCAAGATAGCAGTTCGAACAGTTCAGTTTTTGCTAGCGTTAATCCTTCTGTGGGTATACTCTATCGTTGAAGCTTTGACTTAATTGCCTAATAGTGTGTACGGAGGAACTTAACTAATTTGCAGTTCATCTGAGGATCAGATGGATCAAGCCCTTTGATAATAGCTGCCCGGTACGTTCGTATTCCTCTGTCCAGGAAGGCTTTCCTTTGTAAAGTGACTCTTGCTGGGTAAAGTTTCTTGCAGATGCATATCAGGTGGATAAGATCTTCTTTTGGGCTTCCACAAAGGCAACACATTTTTCATTCAATGTTTTTCCAACTTGGAGCATCTGCCAATAAAGGATATTTTCCAAAGCGCAGAGCCATTAGCTGTTTTTTTAGGTGGGCCGAAAATGTTAAATCTAAGTAAGAACTTTGTAATTGTTGAGTACTGTCCAGGAATATGATCTCTGGCTGAAAATACTTTTGTCTAGCAAAAGAGAGCACAGTTTTGCGGCTTGGTTTAATGTTCACTTAAATGTTGCACATGTCAAATTTTTGTTCCAGAGATCTAAGGTGCAAGTGGATTAAAGCGCATTGTACAAATAGCGAGTATATGATGTTCGGCCCTTTCTCTGGTTCTTACCACAAAGCCCAGCTCAGTCTTGAGTCCACCGAATGTTGCTTTAGAAGTACCAAACTTGAATTGATGAATATAACCTGCCCACTCTTTCATTCATTACACCAAATCCCAGACGCAATTGTGCAGGGGACACCATCTGAAGGAGCTGAAAGACCTTTCTGAAGATGCTGGTCATTAGGTTATTAAGAAAAGTTGCATCATTTCCTTGCAAGCCTACGCTGGCATATGTTAAGATAGGAAGAGTTTTCGCCGTTATTACTGTGATCAGTGGTTCAAGTGACGAGCCTTCCAATTTTAATGCCAATGTCTTATAGGAAAAAGGTAATGCACTTGCCTGTTGAGCCATGTTGTTTTTCTGTTCTCGATGATTTATTTTATTATCAAGGTAAAATCCCAGGGGGCTTATTTACAAGCCCCTTGCGCCGCCGGTGCGTCACTTTTTGCCATATTAAAAGTAACGCACCGGTGGAGCAAGGGGCTTGTAAATAAGTCCCCAGGTATTTATAGCTAGACACGTTCTTCAAGGCTTTCCCTTCGAGCCAGATACTAAACGGACAAGTTGGTCGGTTGCTGATAAGCATTGTTTTTGTTTTTGCTATATGAATTTCTAGCTTGTTTACGGTTAAGAAT
Organism: Triturus cristatus; assembly: GCF_964204655.1. Lineage (NCBI taxonomy): Eukaryota > Metazoa > Chordata > Amphibia > Caudata > Salamandridae > Triturus > Triturus cristatus. The sequence goes on from NC_140585.1 coordinate 1,171,981,997, forward strand.
TCTATGAGACCCGTTATTAGCCTCCTGAGACCAGTCCTGGTCAAACTTAGTAGAACAATGTCGTTGGCGTAGGCAAGGTGTGAAAGGACTAAGGATCCCAAATGCGGGGAGTGAGAGTTGATTGTATTAGGTTTTATCGAAAGGTCGGATAAAAATAAATTAAATAGATGGGGAGCCAGCACGCAACCCTGCTTCAGGCCATTATCCGTGTTCCATTCTCTTGAGACTCTTGGTCCGTCTCCAAGTTTCTCTCTAACCCATGTTGTCGTGTAGTTACTATATTACCTATACAGGACCTGCGCGTTTGGATAACAAACTGTGGGATTGGTGACAGACTGATTCCGTGCACCCCCACCGGATACGTTAGCCTGTCTGTATCAGCTAGCTCACAGTGCCACTAGAATCTCCTCTTATCGGGGGAGAATAGTTCTTGGTACCCTCTGAACATGACAGCTCTGATCCCTCAGAATCTAGGAAACAATATACTACCTTTCGCTCAGTCACTCATGCTCACTTAGTTTGTCTCAGAGATACACAGAATAAACACACTGGGCGTTTCAATAAGAATGTATTGAATAGTTGTTATTCTAGCATAGAATAGATGAGCTGCAACAACCATTAGACAGTAGCAGAGATATATGATTAGCAGTACTACGAAAGTAAAGGGATGGTACAGTTCTACCATTTTGCAGTAATCATGAATATATACAAGTACATAGAATACATGATAGAAAGTGCGTACTCCTACAATGCCTCCCTAACTAGATGTACCTAAATGTACCAGGCATCTGTGTAGGTGTTATGCCAAGAATTCCTCTAGGATCTAGTCAACTTCATTACCTGAGAATGAGAGAATATGGGACCCCGTCCTGGTCTCGAGTTGGACACCCCGCGAGGGATGTTAGACCACTGCTAGCTGGAACGTCTGCATGTAGAACAGCGTCTCTGGTCAGTGTGTCAGCCGGGAAGTCACACTCTCCTCTGTCTTTCTAAAGCAAGACATGATGTATATATACCCACAGGTCTCCACAGGGATCCTACCTTGCTGTGTTACTGTGTCGGCCTAGAGGATGACTTCGGGCCTGAACTTTATACAGAGATATTATACAGCAGATGGTAGTCCTGTTGTGCTTCCAAGAAACCTCATGCATAATGTATGAGATTCAAACTAGGGAAAACCCGCGTTCTGAATGCAGTGTCGTATCTAGGTAAAAGGTCAGTGCCTAAGAACCTATATGTATGTAATGTAGGGAAGAATATAGGTGAAAGGTTGTGATGTTACCTGCGCCTATATAAGGTACCTCTATGAAATATAACAATGTATTAGTGTAAAATAGCAGTAAACGTTTTTAAATTCTTTCCGGAATATTCCATGATCCTAGTTTCGCCCACAATAATATCCGATCCACGCTGTCAAAAGCGGCTTTTAAATCAAAAAGCAGAGATGCAAGCTCTGTTTGTTTATTTGGATTTCTCTGCTATTAGGGACATAGATAATATGTTAGAGATTGTACCAATCCCTTTTCTAAAGCCCGTCTGATTTGTAGGGATCAGATTTAGATCTTTGGACTATTCTGCCAAGTTTTCCAAGATCAAGGATGCTAGGTATTTTGACTCTACGTCCAGCAAAGTAGTAAGTCTGTAGTTTGATGGATTTGATCTATCACCCCCTCTGTAAATTGGTGTCATGATTGAGCTTTGACTTAAAAGTTCAACTTCAGCAAAAAGATTCTCAAGCTGGGAGCTCCAGAAAGCTGGATCATGGTTTAAAAACGGTTCGAGGGACACCGTTGGGCCCAGGAGCACCATCTCTTTTACTTTTATTTATTAAACATTTTATAGCATCTGCTAGATAACAAGAGTTATTTGACCTGGAATCTTTTAGTAAATTGAGGTTATCAGTTGTGACTTTAACATAGGTGAATTGATTGCTTGGTCTGTGCCTGTTCAGAAGTGTGATGCCGTGTTTTAAATTTCAGGGCTATGTAGTTAGCCGAGTCCTGTTCCTGTATGTCGGATGATAAGATGTTCCTTGGCCGGTTTAGCTGGTTTATTATTAGCCAGAATTTATGAGAGTTACAACGTCTCGTGTTGCGTATTAATTTAACCCAGAAAGTATCTGCACTTGATCTTTTATTCTCCCATAGCTTCTTTTTGTAAATTTTTCTCTGTTGCCGGAATGTTTCCCATGAGTCATCAGTGCTGTTGTTTTTGGGTAATTTCCTAGCATATCTTTTTATACCCTTTCTTAATTTTTGTACATCACTTGAAAGTCCGGTGTATGGGTTAGAACATAGTGCCTTGTGATGTGGTTTTGTCCTTACAGTTGGAAGACGTGCAAGAAAATAAGACCATGCTTTTACGAAGTCGGTGTTCGCTAGTACAGACTCTGCAAGATGCTCTTTCATTGTAACAAATTGCTGCTGAGTCGTTCCGTTTAACCAGTTTAGGCGCTTTGAGTTTGTTGTGTTCAAATTGCCTTCCTGTACTGTCGATGTTTGTAATCTTGGCAGCATCAGATTAAAAACAATTTGTTGTATTGAATGATCGCTTAATGTGGTGTACCCTATATGAAAATGAGCAAGTTGCGGCATTAATGGGAGCGTTATGATAGTATAGTCAAGTGTTGATTGAGACCGTGGGCCGTGATACATGTATTTAGGTAGGTTGTCTACTTCAAATCTTCCGTTAATCACCCGCATTCCCTGAAATTCTAAGGCTGTTACTAGCTGTTGGCCGGTGAGATCTGTGCATGTCTGCTTGTTCAAAGACTGTTGTTTTATGCTCCAAAAAGTATTATCGGCTGTCAAGATTTGGTCTTCGTCAGGAGTATGAAGTAGGTTCGCATTAGTCTCCGGTCAGGACAATATTCCATGCTGGTTCTGCACAACGTAAATATGAAATTGTTTTAATTAGAAGAGCAGTGTTGTTACTTTTTTTTGGGACCGTTGGCTGTGTATAATAATTAATCAGTATTACTGTTGTGCTGATTCCCTGATGGTAATACGAGAGTTTGATATGTTGAATACTAGGATCTGGAGAAGTCAGCTGCTCTGATGTGAATTTTAGGGCTAACGCAACGTAAACTGCCAGGCCACCCTTTGCTTGGCCATAGTGATTACCTCTTTCTGCCGCCATTGAGTAGTGAGTAAACCCACTATGGGAAGGTCTTCCAATGCCCATGTCTCTTGCATTACAATTATGTCACAGGTGGCCCACTCTTGAAGGGGAAGACATCCTTCAAGAAGCTTTTTTGCACCGGCTATATTCCTGGATAGTGTATGGACCACATTTTCATGCGTATTACTACTTTTGGCTGTTGTTGTCAAAACATCTTCATGTTAGCGAGGGAACCTGGAAGCCAGTTCCATTGGTTAAAGCTTGACTTGGTTACTGCTTGCCAGTCTGTAATTGATCTGTCGAGAATCACGTCTGCCCTGCTGCTTCACTTAGCATTCTGTAGTATTGAATAGACTTGTTTGTTTGCCTGTGGATTATTAGTCTTGTTTTGCTTGATGAGGTTGGGGTTCCGTCAGTGGCAAAGGGTAACAAGGAATTGTTGGTGTAGATAATTTTATACCCCAAGCTGCAAATTGTTAGGAACTATTTAATATTAACTGTGCTGCCTCCACCGACTGCCATGTGATTAGTGTTTGTTCTTTGGCATCTTTTTGGCCTGGGGTGAGGAACTGGACTGCCAATAAGTCGGCTGTGCTTATCCGAGTTAGATCTCGGATTTCCGCCATGAGTCTTAGTATGTTACTTCTGTTTAAGATATCATGTCTTCCTTGTGATTCGTATTCCGGAGTCCAAATTATCTGCTGCTTAGTGCAGTTGGACTTTGGTGCATCTCTTAAGTGTTCCTTGGCAGTGCAGTCCCTTGAAAGAGAGTTTGTCTGGTTTATAATGTGGAATCTTAATTGGGGTTGCAGTTGTCGGTCCTCTTCACCCGCTTTCTGGAGGGCTGCATTAATTATGGAAGTCTCTGGAAGTCCTGAACAGTTGTTCTCTTTTATTTTGTGCTGCTGAGAGCCCGAAATGTGGTCTGGGCTAGTTAGATCTTCCGCTATTGCTAAAAGTGTTTTTACATTCCTAACCAATGTAGCTTTTTTGAACTAGAAGCAATGGTTGATAGGTTGGTGAGTAATGTGAGCCTGAAGGCGTCTGGATGGGCCATTTCTTTATTTCCTTCTTTGCCAGTATGCATTTTGATGTCTTGTGTAAGCAAGCTCACTCTGTTTGTCGACTTATATGTTTCCATTTCAGCTTGGGTGTTGTCACAGGCCGTAGCATTAGTGTCTTATTAGTTAGTATTTCTTGCTTTTCTTTCTCTCTTTTTTTGTCCTCTAGATTGCAACAATGATTTTGGTTGCCCCGGAGCGAACTTCGGCTTCACCGTTTGCTCTGCATCTGTTTGATCGACCCTTTCTGTGAAAGATGACTGGCGTGTGTTGTTAATTCCCGACCGTTGGTTGGTGCTGCTGTTAAAAGCTGCTCTTTTAAAGTTGGGCCGGCATGGTTTTTGTCCATGGGCTGACTGACAAAGCGTTTGTTAAGGCGGGGTATCTGTTCCAGCAAGTTTGGTAAAAAGCTTAGCTTGTCTAATATTGGGCTGCGTGCGCATGCGGGTACCTCTGCGGAGAATGTGGATTGCGCTCTAGTTATTAGATTGATTAGATTGTCCATTTTCGAGTTTATTCCGGCAATGTACCCTTGCTACCGAACAGCGGGACCGTAGAGGACTAGATTAGGTAAGTAAGTTTTTATTTTTTAATTTATTGTACTTTAAAAAAATTATTTCTACAAACTGGGAGGCAGTGTGAAAAATAGTTATCAGGCAGACACCCAATGTTTTCACTGCAGAGGTGCTCTGTTATGATGAACGCTACTGACAGTATGCTGAACACTGCTGACAGTGTACAACAATCTGAGATCAGACAGTTCGTACTCATGTTCGGTGACATTCACATTATTGAGCTATATGATATCAGCAGAAGAAAAAAATGTCCCATCTTCTCACTACATATGTGCTTTGATATGCTGCATAATGCTGACAATGTCTAATATAATAAGTTAGGTCGATACCATTTGCTTTCCTCACAGGAATACTATGATAGGTAGGCTGCACATTGCTGAATGTATGTCATATGAGATGAGGTAGGGCCCTCGGTACCTCACAGTATGGATGCTCCAATAGCTGCACTGTGCATAGAGTATATATTAACTCACCAGTAAATCTCTGTGCTTTTCTCCATTCTGAAAGCAAGAGACAAAAATACAGTCCGTAAATGAAACACAATTAACACACAGAAATTTGTACAATAATCACTAGTAGGTTAACTTACCCAGTTCTGCTACAAAGGTTTCTGGTATAAAAAAAGAAATATGTTAGCACATATATTATGTAATATGATGCAATCCTAATCTATGTTTTTCCTTTCGCTTTCATCATAAAAAAAAATTTCTAGTTACATCCCCACATTCATTGTTCTTTGACATCCTTTTTTCGATAGTTGTACCTTTGAAGGATCATAAAGTAGACACTGTAATTGTAGGCTCATAAGAGTAGATTAAATATATCCTTTTATACTGGTACATATAGAGGAGTTAGATGTGCTATCATATGGCGCCTGGATACCCTCTCAAGTGCCTGGACACCCTCGTGGGTGATTTTTGGGCTCTACAAATAACATATAGTAACATGACATAAACTAACACATTTTCTATATATACTAGATATTCCTTACAAGATGCATGCATTTCCACAAAAGGGAAATATTTGCATAGGGTTTTAATATTGTCTCGTACAATGGAGGGCTTTTTAAAGAGTCAGATATACCTTACCTGAAAAGAAGATTTTATACAGGCTGCATATATAGCTTCCTGGGAGCCTAAACCATGACTGCAGTGCCTCTTCAGTTGTTTATTAAGGTGCACAACTATGTCCCTGGCTAGATGGAAAAGCCCACTTCTGACTCTGAGTTAAGGAAGGTCAAGCAATCATACAAAGACATTGTTTGGTATGTGAAGCCAATCTGTCAGGGTCACCCTACATGAGGAGCGCCTAGTTAAATGCCTGTAATAGAGAACCGCTAGTGGATCTCTACAAGGGAAAATCAATGCAGCTTCATTGTGACCTTTTGTGTATAACCTAGACTAGTTCTAAGGAGAGGCCAAATGAGCTTGTAACTAATAATTGTGCCATGTCTTAGAACGAATCTATGGATTCCACTCTTGTATGTAAACTGCCTGGAAGCAAGACCCTAGTTCTTTTTTACGGTTTCACCTGCACTATTGTTCTAAAGCATGGACGCCCAACAGAGACACAAGAGCACAGGATGAGATAAATACTGACAATTTAAAAATGTCCTATTTACCATTTTAAATTAATTTCACATGGTTGTTATGAACATCAAACATTGATGCAGCCCTCTGAGACCAGTGTTGGGCATGATGTTCTCGGGAAGAGGTGTCCAGCATAGGTTCAGAAGGGCCAGATCCATGGCAGGTGATTTGTAAATATATTCCACTGAGATTCATCATATGTAAATGTTTTTATGTGGTTATTCTGAACATTTGCATTTTCTGGACATACATTGGACCCCAGTATTCTAGGATATATTAACATAAGGACTGATGACAAAATAGAGTTTAGTTGGTTGACTCAGTTTATACAAAGTCCAGCTCAAGAAGTACTTTTTAATCTACCCAACAGCTATAAGCTGTGACTTTAGAGAACCCACCTTCCCATAAAAGGTCAAGTGATGCCAACCTAACTAGAGTGTGGGCCAAGACACTGCTCCAAATATGGTACCTATCAAGGGATGCAAGCATGAGGTTTTCAGCTCTAGACATCCATCTGATGATTGCTTAGAAAGGGAACAGTCTTTGGATCAGCCGGTGATCATTTGGTACATGAGGGTTTGTCAGACTGTGGAGATATGGAGTTTATCGCTCTGTTGATAAGGTGACATTCGTATGTGAGTCATGTAGCCTAACCCAAATCAATGGTCTATCTGCACACAGATGCAAATCATGCCTCAGAGAAATATAGATTATTCTCTATCCTCACACACATTACTCCTATATTGAGGATGGAATTGACTTGGTACCAAAACCTCAATGTTCCTTTAGAATACTTCTGAACAATTGCTGATGTTTGCTGGAGGCTATGACTAGAAGTTGGTGACAAACTTGCATTAGTGTGCCCACTCATGAAGAGAAGTTATTGTGTCCTGATGGTCATGCACTTGTCTTCTATGATCCTATATCCAACTTTACATTTTTTGTCACAAAGTACTGAAGGAGATCTTCACCAAGTAAGAAGGTTATTACTTCACAACTGGCCTGTCTATCTTAGGAGATGGCCATGAAGCAGATTCGGCCTTAATCTGTGTGGTAGATTTGTTCCCCAGTCTATCAATATCTGCTGTATTTCATTGTTTTTATTTGAACCTTTCAACATCCTTTGATACCCTCAATAATAAGGTGCTGTTCTGATAGCTGTGAAATCTAAAAGGCATCAAGGGAACTATCTTTTCATGTGTCTCCAAACTTCATTAGGGTTAAAACACAATCACTGTCTAGAGATCCTATGTATTGGATAGGGGACCACTCTGTTTCAGTCCCACAGAATTTGGTGTTTTTTCCCATGAGATTCACAGTCATTGTTTGACTTCTGGGTTATCTTAATTAAGAGTGCCGTCTATCTTGGCATCCTCATGCTAATAATAGTCATGGTCTTTCAAAGTCAGACCTGCCTTTGTCTGTCAAACAAATGTGAAAACAAGTCAATTGTAACATGACAGAGCTGATGATCATAGGTTCAGTAATTGTTAAAGATTAAAATGAGGAATATCTGACACCAGTAAGGGTATCATTAAGATAGGCAGGTGGGCCATCAAGTCTCTGTTTTGTAAACAAGAGAGACATCATTACTGATTCGTATGTGCCTTTCCACACAAAAAGACTATAATTTTACCTCTGGCCCTTAACAATGTCCTCTTCAGGTTGGGATAGTGCTGGTAGAAGCTCTTCAGATTCTTTTCCTGTTCAGGAGAATCTTCTTCTGGCATCGGATTTCTGAACTTTTCACACCTGGAGAAGAATCAGTGAAATTTAGGCACTCGTTCTAAGTAATGTGAAAACAAAGTAATCAGTAATCCAGCACCTGAAATTACTAATACCACGGGTTACAGTAATTCCGAGATGCATGAGTAGTGCAGTATTTCAAATAGTTCTATTAGGAATGTGGAATGATTGGAGAAATTAGTCTTTGCAATCTGCATTCTGATCAATTTTTCCTTCGCATATCTCTGCACAAGGAAGTCATCTCTACTTATGGTATTTCCAGAAAACTATTCAAGTTGGAGTGGGATGTTTCTTTGGGTGGTGCATGCTTCAGCGTCAAGTTCTAAGAGAGGAACTGGCACAGTCATTAGAAAATTTGTTGGGGACAGGACTGACTGTAATATTAATGGATAGCTTTCGACTTCCAAATGGGACAATGGCCTCTAGTGTGAGAAGAAGGAGATACCATTGAGGTAAGAATTGAAAAAAAGACATCTACTGCTGGAAAAATGCACAAATCAAGGTGAGGAGTTTCCAGTCAGAGAAAATAGAGACATCTGGGGGAAAATGATTGCATAGAAGCCTCTCCTTGCTGATACACTATAGAACTCCAGGAGTTACAGGTGGACAGGGTGGGTATTTGGTTGCTAAAATGGGAGATCACTGGGGTCAAATATTTGACAGGAAGGGATTTCTGTTGTATGCCTGAAAATCTTTGCAATGGAGATGACTAAATTGTGAGTATTTAGAATGGGAGTTGCAGAGCAATGCATGAGAAATGAGAAATCTCATCTGAAATATGAGTGAGTGGTTTGGTAAATAAGGAAAGGGATGACTAAGGAAATGAATGGAAAGTAATTCATTGGGCAAACATGTTGGTAGAGGTTCAGCAAACCCTTTAGGAGTTGAAGTCATAAAATCAAATAGTTAAAAAAAAGTAGAAGACATCAGATTTTGCAAAGTCTAATTAAAACTTTATATGGTCTCTGTTAAAAATAACCATGTTTTGTGTAGCATTGCCCCAGATTTTTACCTTCTGTAGCTGAACTGTTGTTGTTGGCCACAGGACTCAGTGCACTTTACTCTTGCTAACCAGTAGTAAAGTTCTTGTGTTCTTCCTTACTCCGAGGGTCGGAGTAAGACCTCCGACCCTTGGTCTAGGTCCACTCTCTCCCCGCAGCTCTGCTGTGCCGTCTCTTGCCTCCAGACCCTGACCTCCTCCTTGTGAGGATCGAGGATGCTGTCCGCTCCTGCTGCCTGCTCCAACTGGGACCAGACTGCCTGCAACTAATGTAACCTTTCTCCGACTTTTTTTTCCTAATTTTTCCCTGTTGTGCCACTGTTATTGTGCCCATCTGTATCTTGCTCTAATTCCACCACTGTTTTTATTTTCTCGTGCCTGCCTGTTCCTTTCGCCTTTCGCCGCTGCTGCCCCTGCAGCCCCTACCCCCCCCCCCGGAATTCCCCCGCCTGTCCTCCCTCCCACCTCCCCTACTTAATGGCAGTCGTGCAGCGGAAGCACCGCTGGCACGCCGAAGGCTTCGTCTACGCCCATCCCCGACCCAACCGCGACCAGCGCCAGGAACCCTGAACCTCCCACTACCCATCGCTACGACACCACCACCCTCATCGCACTTAACCCTGGAAGACTTAGAGAATGCCAAAAGGTCTCGCTGAACACGACCCACGGCCAGTTCTCCTGCCTCCACTGCCGCCAGACCTTCACCGCCACCCCGGCCTCCAACACTGCCGACGCCAGCAGCGGCGACACCCTAAAATGCATCCTCCTCAACGTACGCTCCATACACAAACATGCCATGGAAATCTGGAACCTACTCGACTCTCTCTCGCCCGACATCGCCTTCTTCACAGCGACCTGGACCAACGCATCCTCCACCTCGACATCAGCACCACCTCCCAGATGGATATAAGATCCAGAGGAAAGACCGCCCCACCACCCAGGAGGGGGCCTCGCCACTGCCCACAAGAGCACCCTCCGCCTCACCACCTCCAGCGAAACCTTACCCTCTGCCAAACACCTGCACTTCCAGATCCAGACCACCCCCCAAGCCACACTCCGAGAAACCCTCGTCTACAGACACCCCGGCCCCCGAACACCCTTTTCCACCACCATCACCGACTTCATCGCACCCCACGCCATCGCCTCAACAAACTACATACTCATTGGCGACCTGAACTTCCACCTCGACAATCCCAGCGACCCCAACTCCACTATCCTTCGTGACAACCTCGCCAGCATCAGAATTGAACAACTCATCAACACAGCGACCCACAGATCAGGACACACCCTTGACCCCATCTTCGCGGCAGGAAACGGCATCCAATTCAGCTACACAACGCAGCCGCCATGGACCGACCACCACTGCGTACACTTCACCATTAGCAAACTCAAGGCACCCAAATCAGCCCCATGCCCACCACGAAGGAACTGGAGCAAGGTTACCGACGAGCAACTTAACTCCACCCTCACCCGAGACAACCACTCCTGGGTACCCGACGCAAATGAAGCAGCCAGAGAACTCCACACCTGGATCTCCGACTGCGCAGACGAGCTCGCCCCGCTATGCAGCCCCGACAGACAACGCCCCAGGAAAACCACCTGGTTCACCACCGCTCTCCAAGAAGCCAGACGCACCTGCAGACGCCTGGAGAAGAACTGGAGAAACACCAAGACAACCGAAAACCAACCACCTACATGAACGCCATGACGGACTACCACAACCAGATCAGAGCCACTAAGAGGAACTTCATCCACAACAAAATCCTGGCCAACTCCACCAACTCCATGGAACTTTTCAGTGTCATTCAATAATTCACCAACCCACGCAGCGAAGCCACAGACATCACCCCATCCCAAGACCTCTGCGACAAGCTTGGAACCTATTTCCACCTCAAGATCAAAAACCTCTACGACAACTTCATCGACCATCCACGAGGCGCCACAGACTGCCCCCCGCCCCCCAGAAACACCAGCCAGCCCACCATCTCCAACTGGACACCGATCACGGCCGAAGACACCGCCTCGACCATTAAAAGCATCCACTCTGGGGCCCCCACCGACTCCTGCCCCCTCATATCTACCACAGAGCTGTGGCCGCCATCACACCCGAACTACAACGCACCATCAACACAACCTTCAAAACAGGCATCTTCCCAGACGACTGGAAGCGCACAGAAGTCAGACCTCTGCTCAAGAAGCTCACAGCTGACCCCACCGACCTCATGAACTATCGGCCCATCTCGCGCCTCCCCTTCGCAGCCAAAGTTGCAGAGAAAACAGTCAACAGGAAACTGACATGATTCATTGAAGAGAACGCCGTCCTCGACCCGTCCCAATCCGGATTCCAAAGCAACCACAGCACAGAAACCGCCCACCTCGCCGCCACAGCCATCCACACCCTCCTGGACCAAGGCCACTCCGCAGCCCTCATCCTACTCGACCTATCAGCGGCCTTCTACACCGTCTCCCACCGCACACTAGTCGCCAGACTACAAGACGCAGGCATACAAGGAACAGCCCTGGACTGGATCCGATCATTCCTCAACGGAAGAAGCCATAGGATCAGACTCCCACCCTTCCTCTCCGACCCAACGAAAATCACCTGCCGAGCCCCACAGGGTTCATCCCTGAGCCCCACCCTCTTCAACATCTACATGGCCCCCCTCGCAGCCAACACGGCCTCAACAACGTATCCATCGTATCCTACGCCGATGACACTAAGCACATCCTCTCCCTCACCAAAGACCCCACCACTGCCAAACTCAACTTCCAGAAAGGAATGCAAGACGTCGCAGTCTGTACGACCAACAGCTGCCTGAAGCTCAACGCCGAGAAGACAGAAGTCCTTGTCCTCTGTACCATCCCTTCTGCATGGGACAGCACCTGGTGGCCGACCGCCCTTGGAAGCCCACCTACCCCCTCAGACCATGCCAAGAACCTCGGCATCGTACTCGACTCATCACTCACCATGAACTGACAGGTCAACGCCGTCACCTCCAGTTGCTTCCACATCCTCCGCAAGACCTTCAAGTGGATCCCCCCTGAGTCAAGGAAGACAGTCACCCACGCACTCATCACCAGCAGACTGGACTATGGAAGCGCACTCTACGCCGGCAACAAGTCCCTACCCCCGCAAACTCCAGACAATACAGAACACCGCTGCCAGACTCGTCCTCGGCATCCCCCGACACAAAGACATCAGTCAACACCTATGAAGTCTCTTCTGGCTCCCCGTGGAGAAAAGAGTCACTTTCAAAATCCTCACTCACGCCTACAAATGCCTACACAACAACGGACCCAAATACCTCAACGACAGAATCAACTTCCACGTACCCAAAAGAAACCTCCAATCTTCCAAACTTGCACTGGCCGAAACCCCGCGGAACCACAGAGCCAGAGCAGGTGGAAGACCCTTCTCTCACATTGCAGCCAAGACCTGGAACGAGCTACCGGCAGACATCAGCTGCGCCACTTCCCTGAACACCTTCAGGAAGACCCTCAAGGCCTGGCTCTTCGGCTAAACTGATCTGCGGACACACCCCCCCCCCTCCCCCAAGTGCCTTGAGACCCTCATGGGTGAGTAGATCGCTTACAATTCTCCTTTGATTGATTGATTCCTTTTAAACATTATTAAATTAGTATATACCGAATTGGCACATTTAATTGTGAGGCCCTAGTACACAGTAAAACATGTAGCCAGGGCAAGTAATTTAAATGCCAGTAGTTGGCTATAGCACTCACTGTGCCACCCTTTAAAGTAGTGCTGTCAACATGTCTACAGGTCTGCCATTGCAGCCTAGGTAGGCAAATTTTGACAGCAATTTCGACCTTGCAAATACATATTTTGCCAGGCCGAAACCTTTCTTTTTAATACTTATGAGACACCTCGAGGTAGGCTCGATATGATGGGGTGCTTGGTATTTAAGAAGTAAGACATGTAATTTTAAGGTTTTGCGTGTCTTGACAGTGAAAAACCTTCAAAGTTGTTTTCACTGTCATAAGTCTCTCTCTCCCATAGGGAAAAACTAGGTTTCATTATTACAACTCATAATTCTGGAATATGGTGTGGGAGCAGCTAGAAAAAGGTTCAAATACTTATTTTAATGGTCATTTAAAATCCAACTTTGGGGCCAATTCCGATCTTGCTAGGAAAGCCCTCCATACGAAGCAGATCTGGAGGGCTTGCCTAGCGAATCATGCTGTGAGAGTCCGACTGGACAAGTACGCTGCATCCATATGCTGACGGACTCGGTTTGCTCTGACTCCCATTGAACTCTATGGGAGCCTGTATACTGAACGCGTACACAGGCTCCCATAGCAAAAAGAGGGGGGGAGGTGTACACTCTGTGGCGGACACCTCATGGTGCCCGCCACACTGTGCATGCTTGGATCGGGGAAACCCATGGGCACTCCCCCGCATCCGATTTAGAGGGCCCAGAGTGAAGTGGGGCCTGCTATGGCCCCCCGAAGTCTGATTCCCACAGCCGTTTCATCTCACTGAGACCGAGTCGATATGGCTGTCCGAATTGTGCATCATAGTTGCTCGTTCGGAAGCCGGGTCCATTGCACGGTACTATTCGGCTGCGAACGAGTCGGACTGACAGGATCGGGTTCGGAAACGATTCGGTCAAGGCGAACAAGATCTTTGCATCGTACTTGATTGTTCGGAAAGGGGGATGACTCGGTCGGAAACATAGGCTCCGAATCAGATGTGCTCACTCCGGAAACCGTCTGGAGACCTTCCTAGTGAGATCGGAATCGGCCTCTAAGTGACAAAGTTGGATCTTATTTTACTATTTTAAAAAAATTACACCTTTAAAAAGTTGTCATTTTGCTGCCTAAGCCAAATGTGCCTTTCTGCCAGTTTCCAGGGTCATCTGACTGGTGAACGGCTCCCCTGTGGCGAGATGTAGATTGCTCCCACACAATGGACAAAAGGCTTGTGTGTGGAGAGGTGTTTGCTTTCTTTGAGGAGGATGGCCTGGGATTATGTCTAACCCCTTTCTGAGCTTCAAAGGGTGCCTACCCTGTCACTGGCAGATGTAGCTCACACCTAGGCCTGCCTCTCTTTGTCGACCTATTCAGCTTGCCTCCAAACCAAGTGGGAGGGGGGAGCTGCCCAGAATTGGTTTGGAGTGACCACAAAGGAGGGTTTGCCCATGATCATAGCCACACCTGGGGAAGAAGGGTTCCTCCATATCAGATTTAGGCACAGAAGGGCAATGTTGGATAGCTTACAGTAAAAAGCACAGGAAGTACTGCAAAAGGATCCCCCAGGAACGTTTACCCTATTAAACAAGAACTTTCCCAAAGAACAGATGAACACTATGCATAAAAGTGGCATCCCCACTACCTCTCTCAGAACACTCTTGGATCCGTGAAGAATTAGAAGAAGGGCACCCTGCTGGCTGAAGAACCTCAAGGAAGAATTGGACCTGCTTGCCTTGAATCCAGGCTCCCAAAAGGGACTTGAAGGGTTAATTTGCTCACCTACTGTTTGAGCTACTGGGACACAACAAGCTTCCAGAGACGTTTCCAGCAACTACCCAGCTGACCAATTCCACTTGGACCTGCTCTGGATCCTGCTGCTGACCTCTGCTAGAGTGAGTCTTGAACCCCAAGAGCTTTCCCCAAGGACCTGAACCCTTGGTTGGGGTGAAAGTGAACTCCTCCTATGTATTCCTGAAACATGGGACTTAAAACATTTTTTCCAGCTTTTTGCTTTGAGAACCGATGGGTAACTGGGAACAAACTACCAAGCCAAAACTGGTGAAGGTGCGATGCCGCTGGGCCAAAGATTCAGGTTACTCCCTCTACGCTCCTCTCTGCAGCAGCAAATCTGATCCAGTGGGACTTCGCAGAGAAGGTGTTCGGGATCCTATAGTCTTGCCCAGCTGGAAGAACCGAAGCTCCAATAAAGTGACTAAGTCCAAAGATAGAAATCATCACTGGGCAAAGGCGTGATAAGTATGTGGCTGGCGAGGAACATTCTCTGGTAACAAAATTCTAATTCCTCTCGTTCAGAGTTTTCCCACCAAAAGCTAAGTTTCACAGAGACATGGTTCAGCAGCTATCCGAAGACTTGGAGCCCTCTTCTGACACAGCCTGTTGCCATGCCCTGCTGAGGATTTTCGACTTCCATTTCAGAGACTTAGGGGACTATTTATGACCCAGTTTGTGTCGGGTTTGCATCACGCTATGTGGTAGATGTGCGACACAAGCCTTAAGTGAGATTGATGAACCCATGCAAGGCCACTTTGCATGGCCCTGAATGACTCCCTAAATCTGGAGTAAAGCAATGCAGGGCAAATCGATGCATTGTCTTACTCTGCCCTGGGAAGTTGTTCCATGGGTGTTGTGTGTTCCCACTCAACTCCCATGGAGTATTGTGCATTCCCCAGAGTGCTCCAAAAAGATACGCCTTCCTAGGGGAGGCGTAAAGAGGAGAAATATCTTTATTTCTCATCGTTACTTCCATTCTGCAGCACACACAGAAAGAGGAATATGCCTCTCCGAATTGTTTTTGTGCAGGAAGGTGTCCCTCGCTGCACAAAAAATAATTGTGCATGTAACGGAGGCACCTATGCACCATGGTGCAAGGGTGGGCGCTGTGTTGAGAAAAGGTCTCCAGCACAGGGAAAATGCTGAAATGTGCCGCATTGAATTAAATATGGTGCATTCCTGCCCGTTTCCTGAGACCAAGTGCAGCGCAGCAAGGTGATGTGCCACGCAGAGCTGCAATGTGTGACAAGTTCATAAATCTACCCCTAAGCCCGAAGGTAAAACTTTTCACCGGGATGAACCTGGTTGCTGTATCTGACCTGTGCTCTATTGAGGTTGTCCCAGTCAAGTGCAACCAGATAACCACAGTTGACTTAAGCACTTTTTAGTGCTACTATTGAACCTTAAACTTTAAAAATTCATAATCCCGGTTCTACTTATTGGATTTTTGTTGTTTTAGTGTCATTTTATTTGTTAAAATATACTCTTCTAAATTGGTTTAGGAATTTTCTTGCATTGTGTTTTTACTTTATTCGTTTTTAGGTACTGCATAAATACTTTATTCATTGCCTCTAAGTTTAGCTTTTGTGCCAAGCTACCAGAGGGTTAAGCACTGCTTTATTTAGTGACTTTTGTGGTTCACCTTGACAAGGATTGTGATTAATATCTGTGGTAGGGTTCTCACAACCTTCAACTAATACTCCAATTTGTTACAGTCTCATTTAGACATTAGTAGTCAAATTGGTTGTAATGACTCCAGTTTTACCAATTTGCAGGGAAAAGAAGCATAACGTGCTAATAATTTTAGCCTGTTTTGCATGTGCTACCTCCAAATTTTCCTATCATTGGTACTTGGTATTAAAATCAGTTCTATGCGGGGGACTTCTATTGGGTTCCAAAATGGGTGCGATGAACCATATTTAAATTGTCTCAGCTCTAAAAATAGCAAAAACATTATGACCGTGCAGACAGTATAGCATACACGCCAACCCTCCCAGATCAAATGGGAGACTACCGATTTCAAGGCTAGTCTCCCGCCTCCTGATTCCTGCTTTCAAAAACCCGATTGCCTGGCGGGCTTCAGATGGCAGGTACTGGTCTTGTGTGACTCGGATTATGCACTGCCAGCAACCTACTGCTGCAAGCAAGTGCACAGCATTTTTGTCACGCTTTCTCTGCCCGACATAGCGAATTCTGCTTGCTCCTGACAGGTATGGAAAAAACATATTTGAATTTCTGAGATCTGATCCTGCAGCAGCACACTTGCAAGTCCCACAAATTATATTAGACCCGATGTAGGCTGAAATAGAAGTCAGTGGGAGAAATATATTCTCCTGAAATTTTTCAAAAATCTCCAACTATTCGCTTCCAAAATGTTGGCATGTATGATATATCAGTCAGTCATTTTGTAGAGACATAAAAAATTAAGAGGAGGACCCAGGTAGATGTTTCAGGAAAAACAGGCCATCAACAAGAGCTCATGTCCCAATTCTGGAAGTGATATTTAAAGACCTTTGAAATTTAAGTGCCTGATTTAGATCTTGGTGGATGGGCTACTCTATCACAATGGTGACAGATATCCCATCCGCTGAAATACAAATCCCACAGGATATAATGGGATTTATATTTCTGCGGATGGGATATCCATCACCATGGTGACGGAGTAACCGGTCCGCAAAGATCTAAATCAGGCCTTAAGTATCTTTTTGTCTTCCTGGTTCTTATTTTTACTATTTCTTGTAAAACATTCTGAGCTGTTTTTACAGCATATGCTTAGGATGTATAGTAGTTGTCTTTGTCATTTACAGATATTGCAAATATTTGCTGAAGAATTTTTGGTGAGTTAGGCTACGCAATTAACCTGGTTTACTCTCTAATCTGGACGGAGGAGACATGTTTGCCAAGAAACACTAAGATGAACTGAGCACAGTAGAAGTTTTGCAGCGTTCATTAAGACAAACGTATTGGTATAGAAAGTGTGATATTGATTGATATTATGCAAATTAACTCTCCTATGTAAACTACCACTGACATTTGTTTCCAGCTCTCTCAAACGTAGTTTAGAAACAAAGGTTGGATGAACCGTCCTTATAAATAAAACAAAGCACCACAGAATACACAAACTTTTACAGCCATGTAAGTAAGTAAATCCAAGCAGAAGAAATGAAGGATACATTCAATGGTAGTATATTGACATGCATTATACCTGTAGCTCTGGATGGCGTACAAGCAATAGTAGTCTAGTGTTAAGGAAAACTCTAGTTAAAGATAGCTGCGATTTTGCTTGATAGCTCAGTTTAGCGTCATCAACAGAGGTGAAGAGTGATGCAAAAATAACAATCTATTGGCTCAGCACTCTGTGTTAATTGCCATGTTTCCTAAAGGTTTTTTGTGTCTGGAATTCAAATCAGAAGAGATTCGTACCTGCTCAAGTTGTTCTTCGCTTCCTAAAGGTGAAGAGAGAAGGGGAAGTAGTCAGTGAGCATGTCAAAGGTAACTCATGAAAGCTTTGTAATGAACAGTGTTTTAGCTTGAGAACTGTAACTGAAAAGAAGGTTCAAGCACATTGCAAAGATATTCGAAGATAACCAGTACATCAAGTGTAAGCAAAATCCTATTAAGTTTCATATTGTGTCTGAAAGAAGTCTAGTCTCAAGCATTATATTGCTATCCTCCAAACACTCGAGGATAGAACATGAGGAGACTGCCTTCAAAGCTGTGTAGACCTTTTGCCTAACATGCAAGTCTTTTGCAGGGCAGCATCAGACAAACACCATTACAAACTGGTTCACAACTGATGAAATTGCAAAAGCAAACACAGCGAAAGAAAAAGTACCTGGCCCGAATCTCATAGCAAACCACCTCTTCAAAACAGCTCAAAGACTGATAGATCCAGATTCTGCATTTCCTTTTCATCAACTAAGTGGGCTTCCTCAAGGGTTCGCACTCCTAACTAAACTTTGTAATCATCTTTATTTAAGGTATGAAGAAAGGGCAAACAAATGACCACCCAGCTCATAGAGACCCATACGACTGATGACAAAACCTTCACTAAAGGTGCACTCTCCAAGACGGAGAGCCCGATTCACAAAAGTAATCTGAGGCAAAATCCTAACTTTACGACTTTCGGTATTCACAAAGGGCATTTAGGAGTAGTAAAGTTAGGATTCCTAACTTTACTACTCCTAAAAAAGTTAGGATTCCTAACTGTACTACTCCTAAAAAAGTTAGGATTCCTAACTTTACTACTCCTAACAAAGTTAGGATTCCTAACATAACTACTCCTAAATGCCCTTTGTGAATACCGAAAGTCGTAAAGTTAGGATTTAGTCTCAGATTACTTTTGTGAATCAGGCCCTGAATTAGCAGCAAGAAGTTGATTCTACCAACCCAGTAGGCTTCCCACAGACTTAGACATCGTTAAATGAGCCTTCCTCTTAATCAACTCTCGACATATGATTCTTGTTAAACTCTGCATTGCTTTGAACACGTTTCCTCCACTTTCTTTTGCCCCATTCCCCAACTAACCAACAGAGTAAAACAAGTATGTCTATTTGCTCCATTATTTTCAGTATATAAATAGATGATCTGATATTTAATGATGTCTCTAAAATAAGAGAAAACAATTATATCCAGCCTTTTACATTAAGGTAATTGAGTGCTTTCTGAAAGAACACAGAGGATCTTGCTTTAATTGCAGACTGCTGTGGTACTCCACAATATCAATCACATAGCTATCAACTACAGTAAATCTAAGATACCGGTATGCAAAGCACCAAACAAATAAGATAAACTAACAAAATTCAACCAGGAAGGAACGCTGCTGCTAAAAGTGGCCCTACTGTGGAATATGGTTTGCTTCACATCAGTCTTCCAAGCTCACCAAATACAAAGAAACAGCAAAGATTACAGAAAAAAAGCATCAACAGAGCCATTGCTAGGATTATTCTCTGCAGAACCACAGGTAATAATATCCAAGCCAAGACTGGCTCAATATCACGTAACAGGGCAGAAAACTGGGCTGCCACAGAATCTCTGGCAAAAAAAGACCAAAGAAAACTATGGAAAACGTTACGTCTTCTTTAGGCTTTTTCCATTCTTCTTGTAAGAAAACAGAGCTCTTTGAAGATTCCCCCACTTTGTGACCCCATTTGAACAACTAGATGCTGGTTATGTGTGAACTGGCAATCCCAACTGACAAGGATTTTACCCCTTTATAAGTCCCAAGTATATGGTACCAGGGGAACCCAGGGTATAGATTGTAAAGGGGTCCCCCGGGCTTCAGCATTATTTGGTGCCACTCTGGGTGACCCAAGCATACTAATGACAGCAGGTTTGTCATTGCAAACTGCAGAAACAGTGCAAACTGCTCAAATTCAACTGTGCCCTCAACATGTGTGGCACAGTCAAATTCACTATCTTTAATGTATGTCAGGCACCCTTAAGGTAGGCCTTCCCAATCCAGGAGGCAGGGCGCAGTATATTAAAGATGAAGACATATAAGTACAAGCCTACTTGTCTATATAGTGGTGATCCCCATTGGAAACTACTATAAATGTAAGCAATCCATAGGCTACCATGGGCTACCACCCGGGTAGTCTCAAGGTTGGAAGCTCCATTATGGTACCGCTGAAATATGTCATGTTTGGTATCAGGAAATGTGCCTTCTCATCCCTAACATGAATTTCGTGCCCTGGGTGATGTGGCATGCACCCAGGTGGCTATCTTAGAGGTTGCCAACCGGATTGCCCTAGCTTCTCTGTGCTATGGCTGGCCTGCTCACACTTTATTACGCCTGCTGCAGCCAAGAATGGATTCTGACCTCCTGCCAGGTGGTGTGATCACTCCCAGAAGTCAGGAACACAGGTTTGGGCAGAAAGGAGATCACACCTCCCTCCTCCCTAGCAGGCTAGTGAAATGGCACATCAAAGCGGTGAGTGTCAAAGGCTGCACTGCTTCTAATATGCATCGGTGCTGACTCCCAGTTGAGTAAACAGTCCTGCTCCAGGCACATTCGCACCCAGGCAGGCAGGAAATTAGCTATACAGGGAGGTGTACACCACCAGAAGGCTAGGCATACCTCCAGGTGAGCAGCCCAGTCTGTACACCACAATTTGATTTCTACCATCTATAGGAATGAGAGAAGAGAGGGGTCTGGGCATAAAAGGTGACCTACACCCCCGGATGTTGTTACCTGAGGGGAAGACTAGTTGCAGGGACTAGCTGCCCATTGGCTACTAACTCCCACTCCCACATTGCCCCTAAATCTAGGATTTAAGGGACCCCCTGACACCAGAACCTCTGATCTGAACAACTTGGATCAAGCAAGGACCAAGTGGAGACCTGTGTCGCTGACAACAGGACTTTGGCCACAGCACCAAAGCAAAAGAGGGATATTTTGTCCCTGTGGCACCAGACTTGGAACTGAGTGAATGACCCTCATCCTTGGCTAAAACTCGCCACTCCTGAAGTGGGGAAACTCCTATGGAAGTCAAAAGCACCCTCAGACTCCCCTGGACTAGTGGCACTAGTCCCCTGCAAACTGCAGGTAAAAACATTCACTGGATTCGAGGAATCGCTGGCCATCGGGCCCTCCCTTGGATTGCTCAAACCCAGGTGGTGCAGCACATTATGGGAGTGTAGTCTTGCATCCCACAAAGTTTCAGGCCACTACCTCACTTTCAGGGCCCATTGAAGTTCTAGTACCTTTTCTTGTGTTCACCCCTGCCAAGGCTTCTTGGTCACCATTCCGGCAACTTACCACACTCGACGCTGCATCTACAGGGAACATCATGCAACTTTCATCCGACGTCAGGAGATGTGTATCTGTTGTGTTTTTGCTTTCTGTTTCTTACAGCCCTGTGTAAGGAATTGATGAAACTGGGGGTCTCTAGTTGGCAAAGGTAGGTACCTTTGACCAAACAGGGACCCTTGCTTCTAAGTCAGGGAAAGGGAATCACACTACTGGATAACCCCGCTCACCCCCTTGGTAGCTTGGCACGAGCAGACAGGCTTATCTCAGAGGCAGTGTGTTAAGCATTTGTGAACACAAAAAGTAATACAGTGAAAACACTACAGATGGACACCACACCGGTTGTATTATAAAAAAAGGGAATTCTTTATATAGATTTATCACAAGACCATAAACGTCAATAATCCACAATACTGTAATAATATTTAAAGATGGTAGAAATGGTTCAAAAATAGGTTATTCACTTAAAAGCAGTCTTTAGCAACAGATAACCCCAACTGGAGTTATCACGACGTCAAGGTCAAAGAAATCTCAATGTACGGTGCCGACTGCAAGGTGAGCGGCGTCGGTCCCGGAGTCAAAACAGACCTACAAAGAACAGTACCTTGGAAAAGCAAAAATAAAGATCGTTTACGGCATCGGGGAGGTGCAGTGTCGTTGGCGTCGGGACCTGGATGCTTGCGCAGGCAGGAAAGGCGTCGGTTCCTGACCGGAGAGGAGGTGACGTCACAATGGCGCCGAAACCACGGTTCCGTACGATGTCACGATGTTGATGAATTCTTAACCACCCACGTCGACGATCGGCTCTGCGATGATGTCGGCTTCGGAGTCGATGCGGCACAGCAGCAGGCCTCGTGCCTACGTCGCAAGTCAGAGCAACGCTCACGGCTATGGCAGGCTTACGATGTCGTTCGCTGGCGTCGATGTGGCACGGCAGCCGGCGTCGGGTCTACGTTGCAAGTCGGACTCACCCTGCCTCCTGGAAACCCCCAGCCCCTGTCACTCACAAAACCAGACACACAATACACAAGCTAGCAGAGGCAGGATGGATGGTTAGGTAGGAAAATACCTACTTTCTAAAAGTGGTATTTTCAAACACAGAATGTTATAACCAACTTTACTAAAAGATGTATTTTATCATTCTGAGTTCAGGCATACTAAACTCGAATTTCTACCATATTCCCTGGGTCATTTAGGATTATAAGATGTTATCATCAAACTGTCCATTCTGGCCTATGGTAGCCTTGCAATAGTGAAAAACGAAAATGGCTGTCATTCACTATCAGGGCATGTCACACACACCAGGGCATGTCCTACCTTATACTTACAATACACCCTGCCCTTGGGCCTACCTTAGGGGTTTCTGACATGACGAAAAGGGAATGTTTAGAGACTGGTAAGTGGGTGCACTTACCAAGTCGACATGGCAGTACTAGACTGCACTCAGGCTCTGCAATGACAGGCCTGAGACACACTTTACAGGCTGCTTCCGTGGGTGGCACAACCATTGCTGCAAGCCCACCAGCAGCATTTGATTTACAAGCCCTGGGCACACATGGTGCACTGTACTAGGGTCTGACAAGTAAATCAAATAACCCAATCATGGAGTCACTAATCATTACATCAATTTAACATAGGGAGCACTTCCACTGTGGCACTGAATAGCAGTGGCACAGTGCCCAAAGCATCTAAAACCAGCAAACAGATCAAAAACAGGGGAGGCAATCAGAAAAAATGGAAGGGAGACTCACGCCAATGGTACCAGGTCTAACAGGGATAAAATCAGCATCCCTGCAGCTCCCATTCAGCACCAGGGACACCGAGGACAACTATGCACCTGGACTCCATGGGCTAAGAAATATTGATCAGACTGTAGTGGACTGGTCCACGGGCCCCATTTACCTTTACCCTGGAAGGGTTCTGCGTAACTGGAACTGCAAGTGACAAATTGTCACTAGTGGATTTTGCCACTGACCGCAACGTTATATTTTCTATTAAC
Organism: Triturus cristatus; assembly: GCF_964204655.1. Taxonomy (NCBI): domain Eukaryota; kingdom Metazoa; phylum Chordata; class Amphibia; order Caudata; family Salamandridae; genus Triturus; species Triturus cristatus. Next base: position 1,172,005,340 of record NC_140585.1, read on the forward strand.
TGGCACTGATTTACTATTGCTTCAAAAATCTATAACTCCGGTTTCATGAATGCTATTCCATACATTCTGGTGTCTAAATTAAGAAACAAAAATACCCTAGTTTAATAAATTGGTGTTGGATTTTACTTGAGTCGTGTCAATTTCTTATTGTTCATTTTTATACTCTGAAAGGCTTAACACATGTTCTTCCAGTAAGGCCTGATTGCTCTTTCCCACTCATCGGTCGTCTCAGCCTTTCATCTTTCGGAAGGTGAAATAAGGAGTGCCATTTAGTTGGGTAACAATAAACATCTTTTATTCAGCGCTTATATACCCTTTGTGGTGAATGTGCATTTCACAAATATTTTCTTATAATGTTGCAAGGAAGGCCGTCAAAAACATTATACAGCATCCATCTTAGCCTCCCTGGTAGACCTGGCATCTTTTGGTGTGTTTCCCCTGTCTTTTTGATTCTGATCTCCTCGTTTTAGCGGTACTCTGGATATTGTTTTTGATGGTTTAGTGTTTCTGCGCACTTTAATACTGCTGATCAGTACTAAAGTGCAAGTGCTCCTACTGTAAATTGTGTTTATGGATTGGTGTTTCCATGATTGGCTTATTTGATTTACTACTAAGTCCCTAGTACAGTGTACTGTATGTGCCCAGAGGTAAACCAAATGCTGCTAGTCGGCCTGCAGCACTGATTGTGCCACCCACACAAGCAGCCTTTCAAAGGGTTCTCATACCTGCCACTGCAGTGTCTGCGTGCAGTTTCTACTGTCATGTCGACCTGGCAAGTCGACCTGGCAAGTGCACCCACTTGCCAGGCCTTAACCTTCCCTTTTCTCAACGTATAAGAGACCCTTGAGGTAGGCCCAAGGTACCCCTGTGGGCAGAGTGCAGTGTGAGGGAGAGGTAGGACATGTGCTGGTGTTTGTTGCATGTCCTGATGGTGAAATACTGTGCTTTTCGTTTTCACTGCTAAAAGGCGATCTCTCCCAAAGGATAGCCTAAGAGCTGCTTTGTAACATTTTTACAAATGTAGTTTGCAAGGGGAAGTTGATCGAAAAGTGGAGCTTGGTAAGACAGAACTCAGGATTTAAAAATGCATCTTTTAGTAAAGATGATTTTTATATTGTGTGTTTGGAAATACCCCTTTTTAGAAAGTGGATATTTCCTTGTCTAACCATCCATGTGCCTCTGCCTGTTTGTGTATTAGGTGTCTGGGTTTTAGACTGACAGGGGCTGGTTTGTACATTCACACTAGACAGGGACAAAAGGGGGCTGAGGTGTGTCCTGCATTTTCTGGATGACAAATAGCCCGGCTGATGGGCCGGTCCTGCATCTAGAGTGATGGGAGGAGTTGCCACATGCACCTGAATGGACTGTGTCTGCCTTCCACAATGCTGTCTCCATCTCCTGTAGTGAACCTGGCAGAGCAGGACAGAACTGGATTATGTTTGTGCTGGAGCAGAGTTTTCAGTTTGAAGATTCTGGGGCTTTTGAAGCTCTAGCATGTCTATTCGTTGTACTAAAGTAATAATAATTAATAATTAATTATTTGTCTTGTGCAAGTGCGTTTATATTAATCAATCCGTTTGTTTTAACAAGAAAGAATTACATGTGAATGTGCTTAAATGTGCTGACTAATAATAACGCGTGTGTTAAATGCGTTTTCATGTTTAAACGTTGCTATGTGCTGTTTATTTTTGAGCACAAAACGCTTTTTGAATTAATGCTTTTCTATGTTGCAAGTGCTAGATAAATGCATACACATAAGGGTATTAGTGGGGTTAACACTGTTTAATCACTATGCTGTAGTAACGTTGTTTTTGTCTCTTTTAATTGAGATGGTCTATTGTGGCCTATGGAGGCCTAGTCCATGATGGCTGATTTTGTGAGCCTGGCCACGAGTGAATATGTGAAAACTGAGACGAGGGAGACCCCTGCTGGAAATGGTTTTGAAGTTAACTGACCATGGTCCTTGTCGAGAAACTTTCCATGAGGACAGCAGCAGTTTTTGGGAGTTCTCCAAGAGAAGTGAAAGTGTCCTTGGCAGCTTTGAAAAACAAAGGAGCCTTAGAGGGAAACTCTGAACTGTGGCTCGATAGCCGAGGAGAAGCCGGATTAATGTGATACATGTTTTATTTTCTTGGTTCCTGTTCCGTAGTCTTCGCTATGTGTATTTTTCCTGAGCGGAGGTTCACAAATGTTGCAATGTTACATCCTTTCCTTCTCGTTCTGCTCAGCAAGTCCGGCGGACATTATGATTTTTCCTATGTTCCAATGTATCTTTCCTTTGTTCAATTTATTATAAAAACTGTTAGCTTAGAGAGGGTTCTCCCCACTCATTTGCCACTTGCCATTTTGCCTTTGCTGCGTGATGAATTTGCGTTGCTGAGGATTGATGCTGACGGGACTTCGTCTTGAGAGACATTTACCGAGAGACTTGTCCTGACCCGTTCTGACATTTAGCTAGAATAGGTAACTATGAGAAATGATTTACTCTGATTGAATTTCTTTGACTAATTTTAGATAAAGCAATATAATTTTAAACATGGTGTTGGATATTCATTTTTGTCAATTATTGGGTTTGCGTTATTGATTATTGTTGTATATATTGTATAGACTATGCTTAGGGACAGTCATAAAAACCAGGTCTTATCGGCCTCGATATAGATGCAGGGTGTTTAGGAGTGTTTTCTTTCCACAGGTTTATTGCTGGTAGAGTATTTGAGCGTATGTTAGTGAAATGGGCCCTAGCGTATGATGTATGCATGTGCGTGTAACTGTGAGATAACTCTATCCGTGGTAGTGGGAATATTATATACACCCTGATCTCTATCATTTGTTTGTGCCAACACCACAGAACTTCAAAGGGAAATGTGGTATAAATATTGGGGTACAGACCCCAGGATTTTAAAACTCTTTTTGATCAAGGAACCTGCCAAGAAGAAGTGCTGGAGAAGCTGTGAGGAGAGACTTTGCTGCGTTGGCCTCCAGTAGCTACTTCTGTCTTGGGCAGAGAAAAGACTGGACTGAACTTTCTGCAATTTCTATCGGAGTGTCTCCAAAGGCTTGCGGTAGAGCTTGCCCCCTGTATCAAAAGTATCAGGAACAACAAATACTTCAAGCTCACCTGGGTACCAGATTCTTGAACTAGGTGTTTCAGATGCCACAGAGGAAAAAGCAACACAACGCCGTCCCCGATGCCACTGCTGAAGCAACACAATGCCGTCCCCGACGCTGCTGCCAGCTCCGTGATCTGAAGGCACCGCAGAGGGCATCGTCGCACTATGCACCGCAGTCCTGGTCTTACTGACGATGGCGTTCAATGCCACGACCGAGCCGCTGCTTCCACCATGACTTGTGGGCACCGCACTCTGCAGCGCCTCGCTTCACACCACCGCCCTGGTATCCGTGACGACACAGCAACACCATCACCGACGCCGCTGCCTTCACCGTGACCTGTGGACACTGCTCGTGGCAAACATGGAGCACCATCCCGCTTCGCACCGCAGCCCTGGTCTCACCGACGTCGCCGCTCCAAGCTGACCTCGACGCCACTGCCCTCACCGTGGTTCAGGGCCATTGCTTGTATGTTACACAATGCATTGCGCAATCCCACACCACAGCCCTGGCCCACCGACGCCAGCGCCATCAACTCCAGGTCGTCCACCGACGCCACTGCTTGCACCGTGACCAGTGGGTCCCGAACCCTGCCTTAGCTTGTCTCTCGCGACGACAGCGCCCCAGCAACGCCACTGCCTGCACCGTGACCTGCCTGCACAACGACGAGCACCGCCCCACTTCGCAACGCAGCCCTGGTCTCACCGACGCCACTTGACAACCGCCATCTCCCCACTGCCTGCACCGCAACTTGAGGACACTGCACTCTACACTACGCACCGCAGCTCCAACGCTCGCCTGCGCACCCAACATCAGCCGCACGGAGTTTGATCTGCAACGCGAGTGACTTCAAGGGCCTAACGACTCCTGCACCGACCTCTGGAACAGACACCTGCTGACGCCGGCTCATCGGAGCTCATCGCAAGGTCCCCGACGCCCTGCATTTTTAAAGGTACTGTTTTACGGGTCTTCCTGACACCGTAGTTGGCCCGCGACACTGCGATCGGCCAGAACTGTGGGATTTGTTTGTTCACAATGGCAAGAGAACCCCGACAGAGCTATCTACTTCAAGGAGTCTATTCTTGCTTATTGATATTTTTAAATAACTGTATGTTGGATTCTTATCATTTCGGTCTAGTTTTACACAGATAAATATTGGCTATTATTCTAAAACTGGTGTGGTGTCCTTTTGTAGTGTTCTCGCTATATCACTATATGTTATGTGCAAATACTTTACACACTGCTTCTGAGATAAGCCTGACTGCTTGTGTAAAGCTACCAAGGGGGTGGGCACAGGTTATTTTAGAGGTGTAAGTCCCTTATCCTGACTAGGAAGAAGGGTCCCTACTTAGACAAGGTAACAACCTGCCAACTAGAGACCCTCATTTCTAACACTCCCTCTCTCAGGAGTCCACAGGAGTGAATCCTGACAAGGGACCATCAAGCTGCACATAAAGACCACCTTGAACATTGCATACAACCCAGGACACAAAACGTCTGACAGGAAACACTGATGAAGCTGTATCATCACCTGCTGATAAAATGAATCTTCAACAAAGAAGACAATGTCTAGTTCTATCTTTTTTTTTGTTTATTTTGGTAGCAGGAAGCAGGGCAGTTTGAATCATGAGCTTCTCCTGAACAGGGCGTGGAGGGGAAGTGCTTTTTCGCTGAAAGATTGTGTGGTCAGGATGCAGGCACTGTGTATCCCCACTCATGATTACACATACAGAAAAACAAACTCCCTGGATGTCCCACTCACAAGCACGCACACAATGTGTCAATAGTCATTCATTACATCACAAACAGCACATCTACACTCTTGCCATTGACTGAACACCGTCAATGGTAGCACACACAGCCTATCATCAATCACCCTTCATAACTCATTCACATAACACAATGTAACAAACAAACCATATCCAGCCTTATTATAACATATAGTGCACACCTTCCCTCGTAATGTACACCACAGGAAACAACCTTTATAATGCAGTTGTTAAATCGCATTCTGTAAGAACACGGTCATTACAACGACCTGTTGTTACAACACGATGCCATTACATCGCAAGTCATTAGATCGACTTGCACTAGATGGCATTCCAACACCTTTCCTACTGTTGAGCAGGGTGGAGTTGGAATAGTAAATTATACTATTCCCAATGTTGAAGCACCATCTAGTGCAAGTTAATCTAATGACTTGCGATGGGCATTGCGTTGTAACAACGGGTCATTGTAACGACCGCATTGTTACGGAATGTGATGTAAAAGCATGCGTTGTAGCATGCTATATTCGTACATCACACGCTTTTGCAACACACGCACCACAGATCCAAAATGTTATAAGACACTCCATACACATCCTAACTCATCTTCAAGAGAACCTACTGCACATCCTGAATCATTATAGAAGCCACAGAATGCATGCTTATCATAACACATAAAGGAGTATTTCTAGAGTAGACATCCTCCCACAAGGAGCTCCTTTTGGGTACTGGCAGAAGACAGGAGTTTATTGTTACCCCAACTCTAAAAATATTCATTTTATCCATCTTGGAAGGATGTGAAAGGCTGAGTGGACTCATCATGATTCTAACCTGCTACCATTGGGTGAAACACATATCCTGGCAGTGGATGTATTAGTCCAAAACGTCATCAGACGTACCTCCCCCCCACACTCACTGTAAATCTCACACACCATATCACACACTCTATTTTCTTTGTTTTGCTTAGAATACACACTGCAGAGAATCATAGCTTATTCAGCATTAGACACAGATCGCACTCTCGCTCGTTATCATACACTCACACTCCCAAACGTGCACACACACACACAAGAAACTATTACCCATAAATTCTAAATCCAGCTACCACCTTTCAACATCTATTGCTGGAGTGCGTTGCTACACACACACACATTTAGAACCTCAACATGAAACGTTTCACAGTGTCCCTTATTTTAATTGTAGGCCACACAAGCTTTTCTGATATGGAAAGTAATTTGTGCAATTTCACGTTACCTACATTATGTGAAAGCTCGAAAATTGGATGGCTTGTTGAAGCAGAAGGTCTCATAATTTCTCAGTGAACCAGACCTATTGCCAGTATATCGAGTGAATTTTTAATGTGCAGTATGTCCTTGCATTCATTTATCACTTGAGATATTCCAAACACATTTTGTGTAACTTAAGCATAATTTTGCATACTTTTCCTGACATTTAAAGTTAATTTGGGGAACGAAATTATGGGATCACACATCCTTAAATGCTGTTTTTTTAGAGTATATTTTTCTGGTAAACCACCACATCTTACCTTCAGGAACTCCAGGTCTGACTTGGTCTCTATGTCTGTGATCAGTTTCTGCAGGGAGGAATGCTGCTCTTGGAGTTTGGTGAGTTTCTCTTGAAAGTTGTTTAGAAGCTCTTCCTTTTCGTCCTCCAGGCTGGTGAGGAGCAAACGTTTCTGGTCATTCAAAAATCTCTGGAACTCTTCAAACTCACGCACAATGTTCTCTCTCTGGATGTTGAATTTTGCCTTCAATTAAACATTAAAGAAGATGTTACTAAGCTGGCTGACTTCTGAATGGAGAGGGGGGTGCAGTGCTCTGGTGAATAAGTGGGTTCAGAGGGGTGGTAGCTAAGTGGTCAGAGGTGGTAGTGGGTACCTGTGATTTGGTAGTGTAGTGATGGTATAAAAGTGCATTGGCGAGGTATGGCGACGTGGCAGTAGGTGGAAGTAGAGTTCTGTGAAGTGATAGTGCTGTGTTGGGGTGGGCATTTTAGAGGGAGGTTCTGCTGAAGTTTGGAGTTGCGAGTTCTGTAGTGTGTGGTGGCGAGTCTACTGTGCTTCAATGAGCTCACTGCAACATATAACATGAGGCAATGGGGCACTGGGTCACTCACGTCAGTCTCTGTCACTAGTTCTGGTGTGGAGGGGTTAAAGGTATGCCATTTGCTGGCAGTAGAGAAGGAATTCTGTGGAGGGGATTATCCTGTATAAGGGGTGGTTTTGGCAGGAAAGCAATGCTTACCACATAATTTTGCCCTAGGCACACAAAGGTAATACACAAAATATTTTTCTTATAAGAGGCCCACAAACATAAATATCTTCATTTATTCATCAATTTTTTTACTAAGTCATTTAATTGTTTAGTCATTCAGTCTATCACTCACTAGAGAGTGCTTCTTTAGAGTCTTCCGAACAGAATTAGAAATGCCCATTTAAAGTTCTCTCTCACTACATTTTTAAACAAGCATTTGCAATGCAATCGGTCTCGCATTTGTGGAAGTTTGAGTTTTTGAAGTTGTAAATGATTTAGTTTTTTATTTATGTTTAGTTATTTTGAGTGGAGTGCCTGAATGTTTTTTGTAGTGGAATTATGTAGATTGAATTGTAATTGTTAGTTGAGGAATTGTGTAGTGTGTAGTGTATTTTATTTTCATAAATATGTGGTTTGGTGAATAGGTAGGGGTGAGAGCTGTATAAAATAGATAGAAAGAATCAGAGGATTAGGTAGTTTGTGTATGTAGAAGTTTAAGGAAGGAAGAAAAGGCAAGGACTTTGTGAGACAAAAGAAGGAATTGGTGAACAAGAAAGAGAGGGAGTATGAGAAGAAGAGTGTGGGGTTGAGGTGATGTAAGTAATGAAGAGAAGGGTAGGAGGTAAGGAAAAGTGAAAGGAGTGAAGGAGACAGAAATGAAGCGTCTGTTAGGAAGGAATACCAGATGGAAGGAAGGGCAGTGGAGGGTGGCCAGGGTGGAAGAGAAGTATTTGACGGATGCTGTGTAACGGCCATACATTTCCAGATACAGATGTGTACCCCCCTCCCAATACCCCCACATGGAAGGTCCTGTCAGAGAAGTAGCAAGCAATGGTGTAGCAAGTGCAGTGGCACCAGGGCCCAGTCACCTTGTTTTACGAAACATTTTGCTCCCTGCGAACCTCACCCAGCGAACTACGTTTTATGCAATTCAAGAATGCTGTACTTGGATCCCCAGTTGGACCCCATAGGTGCATTGTGTTATAGATTAACGCCCCCCCCCCCCCCTTCTCCCGAGTAGTCCCAAGAAAACCACGCAGTAAAAGGAGAAGGAATGTAGGGCAAAAGGGCATTCCAACACTTTTACTTAAGTTAGATCACGATCTTAGCACCAGAGAAAAAGTAGATCCCTATTAGTTCTTGGATTTGTAATCAACAACCCCCCCCCCCCCCCCCCCCACTGGATCTTTGCGAGGCTGGAGCCTAATGACACGGAGGGAGGGAGGGAGAGGGAGAGGGGGAGAGAGAGAGAGAGAGAGAGAGAGAGAGAGAGAGAGACTGGTCTCTCACAACTTCAATGAAAGAAGACAACCCTCTCAATCTGAGATATGATTTGAGGAAGAGCCCCCACATACAACCACAATGGTGTGCGGCACCACACTACCAAATGTGGAATAACTTGTCCGTCACAAAGGGTGAAGAGCTGCACATCACAAATGAATTCTATAAGAACTCCGCCACCGAAGAGACTCCCATACTGAGCTGACAAGACTTGAGTTACTGTGAGCTCACTCTAAGCATTCTTCCTTTTTACACTGATATTTCACGTGCACCTCTCAAGTTCAGAAGATTAGTACAGTTCTAGGATTTTCATGAGGTCATTGTGGGTCTCTCAGGGCGGTCAGGAAATGAATCACTTGCAGTCTGCCTTCACTTGTGAATCTGGTTCACACTGAGCACCACCACAGCCCCAGTGAATTCATCATTTTGGAAAGAGTTATGAAGATATGTGCACCCTGTTAGAAGCACACTTAAGCGTTTAATGCCCAGACTTTGCACTGTGGATCTCATCCTTCCCCGTGAATAACTCAGGACCCTTTAACATAAACACTTCATTGTGGTTTCAGTGTAATGATTTATTAATTGCCTCCCTTGCAAGAAGGTGATTCATGCAGTAAGCATGAATGAAATAAAATAGGTATAACTCCATGAGCTGATGTATTCGGCGCTTGTCAGGATTACATGAAATGTGGAAGGCAAAGACTGCTGCCAACATACTGAATGACTTACAATGGAAGCTTCTATGCAATCAACAAGAAAAAAGCATTAGGCTTACCCCAAACACACACGTGCACACAGTCTCTCACACACTGAAACCAATAAGCAACAGACACAAACACGCAAAGACACAAAAAAACCACACGCACACATGGAAACCAATACGCATCAGATACAAACCAGGCCTGGGAGTAGTTCGCGGAGTTTTACTACGCGGAACTCCACGAAGTGACAAACTCTGCGAAGTTCCACAAGTGGTGCAGTGCAGTGCGAACTGTCGTTTGCGCTGCTCTTCCTGCCGCTTAGGTAGAAATTCTACTTGAGCGGCAGCTCGTGCTCGCAACTTATCGTGCACAAGTGGGGAAAAAACTCTGCTGCACTACATGAAGTGGAATTTTCTGCACTCCGCGAGCTCCACAGAGTGCGGAGTGCAGAAAACTCCGCAAACTCCGTGTATGGAGCGGAGTTCACCGCCCAGGCCTAATAGAAACATGCACACACACACTGACCAATAAGCATCTGACACAAACAAGCACCTACAAAGACACACTATACAGAAATGCAATTAAATCAATGTATTAAAGACAATACACACACTCCAAAGTAGGGAAGACGTCAAATAACACACCAATCGAGTGTGGTTAATTAACAACATGCGTACTTACAAAGTGCAGGCAGATTCGTGCCATGGCAGAGCGGGGAGACCCCGTGGGCAAAGGGAGGAGCTCGGGCAGAGCAGCAATTACTGCAGGGGAAGAGAGCGTATTGAAGAGATGTTGCCGCCTCATTAAAGGAAAGGTTGCATTCGTGCAGAGTGGGGGAGAGCTCTTAATGCGAAGTGGGAGGGAGAAAGCAAATGGAGCTTTACGGAGCACACTGCGGTGTGCAAAACTAAAGAAAGGCGGCGCCCGTTTCATGCCCGGGTGATACCGTCAAGCATAATCCACAACCAAGATCCATCTCTCACGGACTTGGAGTACGCAGTGGTGTGCAAAAGAAAAGAAAGGCAGAGCCCGCTTTATGCCCGGTGATACTGCCAAGCATAAGCCACAACCAAGAGCCATCTCTCTCATGAGCTTGAAGCATGCCGCGGCACCCAAAAGAAAAGAAAGGCGCTGCCCGCTTTATGCCCGGGCGATACCGCTAGGCATAATCCACAACCCTAGAGCCTTCTCTCTCATGAGCTTGAAGCACACCGTGGTGTGCAAAACTAAAGAAAGGCGGCACCTGCTTTATGCCAGAGTGATGCCACCAAGCATAAGCTACACCTAGGAGCCATCTCTCTCATCATGGGCTTGGAGCATGCTGCGGGGTGCAAAAGAAAAGAAAGGGCTGCCCGCTTTATGCCTGAATGATACCGCCAAGCACAAGCCACATCCAAGAGCTAGGTCTCTCACAGGCTTTATACCGATATGGAGAGAGGCACTGGAGGAAGGGCGAAGGAAGTAGTGCAAGCTGGACTGAAGAGAAGAATTCAAAGCAACCGCCATTGTTGTTAATTAGGAGACATGTGGCAGTGCTTCATAAAAGCAGGACCCTGCTAAAATATTAAGCATGGCGGCCATGTTAATGTTAATATGAAAGCAGACACTGTGTCGAAATCTAAAGCACAGCGCACAGGCAATGAGGAGAAGACAGTCAGCAGATAATTGAAAAGCAGGCCCTGTTGCAGGAAAGTATGTAGTGCTTACAATAGGGGAAAGCCATATAAGAAAACAGTGCTTACTGACTGTAAATAAAACATAAACAACAGATCTCAAGCGGTAGGGTTTCAAGCACTAGCGCACTAGGCGTTTACATATATATATAAAAAAAATAGTAATAAAGAAAAATACGTAGATTTTATACTCACTTCTCGTGGTTTTACCGCCACACTAACTAATACTCAATCAAGGAGAAGGAACAACACAATTAAATGACAATAATATCTATATTAGAATTAAATCCTCAAAACGAAAAGAAGTCATTAGGCAGATAGTTCATGATTCAGATCCATTCTTCTTTATTGTAATTCAAGTCTTGTTCATGAAAAGTCATTAGATTTTTTCAAATTAAAGACTTGCAGCTTTCTTGCATAAATCAGATCACTCTTTGTTGCAATATTTAATTCAGCCAACGCGTTTCGTCTTAAAAAGACGTCATCATGAAGAAAACTTGACTTGAATTACAATAAAGAAGATTGGATCTGAATCATGAACTATCTGCCTAATGACTTCTTTTCGTTTTGAGAATTTCATTCTAATATAGGTTTTATTGTCATTTAATTGTGTTGTTCCTTCTCCTTGATTGAGTGTAAATAAAACATACCGAGTAACAACACAGGTAAAAGGGCCAGTCATCATGGTAGGTTACAAAAGGAGAAAAGGAGATACTAAGGAGGGACTACTAAGCCTATTCACAAATCAAAAGCAACCAGTTAGAAAGGACAGTAACAGGAGCCAATTGAAAAGATGGGTGGAAAATGGGCAGAGTCCATACCTGAATACAGCATGTCTCAAAGAAACAGCGCAAGCGCTGCTTAAGCGAGACGTAAAAACTGCCTGGAATGTGTGGTTTGTAAGACTTCAAATGTAAAGAGCCTGGGTTACTTTCTGCTCCAGTGGATGATGTTTGCGGAACCCCGATCCTCTGTTATGCACTGACTGATGGAAACTAAAAATGGTTACCTTCATCCCACAGCTGCTGCTCCACTGCGAGAGTTTGCACTCCTGCAGAAAGTCTTCCCATCTGCACACCAAGTTGGACCTTAAAGTTTCAGAGCTGAAGGCTGAGCAAAGGTACTGGGCTGAGCTGAAGAATCAAAGTGCCCATTCTCTAAGTAGTCGTGGTAGGGTCAGGTTTAATCAACTTCGTTATAATGTGGGGAGGGGTCACTACTTGCCTGTCTCTTCTTACATAAAATGTTAACGAACCATTACATTTGACTAACCGCAACATGGCCACTACTGATTGCGCATGTCAGTGTCCACAGAAGAAGTGCCTTTTACCGAAAAGAGAATCAACACGTGTTACCAACTAAGAAGTGGAAAAGGTGGGTTCTGTGACTGAAAGCAGAAAAGTCAGTAAAGTTTTCTCTACTGACTTGTCTTAAGTCTATCGCCTGCATGTGTATATGGTTACAAATATTTCAAAATATGTAAATTTCGAATGCAGAGGGAAAGAAAAAACAATCCAAGGCCCTTATTGATGGCCATTTAGTGTTTTACTTCATCCAAATAGCTTAACCTAGTTCGTTCAGATTTCAATTTTAAATGAAGTGTTAGGTTCATCCATATTGTAACAAGCAACAACGACGTGAGGGGGCACTTAACAACGATGGGAGGGCGGCCAGGGCAAAAAATGATAGGAGGCAGGCAGGTGCAAACAACACGGGGCAAGCAATGACAAAAAGGAAGCAAGAAGAAAAAAAAGAGTACCTGAATTCCTAGCGCGAGCAACGTAAAACCACTAATAAAGCAATTAATCAATACTTATTCCATGCTCGATGGAAGGGACAAACACATGAAGAACAAGCATTTGCAATGCAATAGGTCTCGCATTACTGAAAGTTTGAGCAATTGGCATTGCATTATTATTAGCAACGTCAGTAGCTCAAACTTTCAATAATGCGAGACCTATTGCATTGCAAATGCTTTTATTTTTACTTACAGCCATGTTTCACAGGGAGTGCACTACTATGCAATATGGCACAAAGTTTTTACATAGCCAATAGATCTCGTAGAGGCGAGACAAATTGGCTTTGCCAATGCTTGTTTTTGCATACTGTTGCCTGGATCGCTATGAAGCTCTTTCTCTCAGTAATAAAGGAGACCATTTAAGTAGCACGAACCACAAACTGAGTTATTTCTTCGCGCTGTGCTTAACTCGATGAGAAAAACTTGCACGTGAGAAAAAACAAGAACAACTGTATGGACAAGCAAGAATTTAAGCCAATGATGCAAACAATACCCAGACATCTCTGCAGCAAGCATATAAACCCACAGAACTATCTTGTCATTTTAGACCGCTATTACACCAGTATTAAGTTATATCAGATAAATAGCAAACATTCTGAACTAAACCGTCTTTCATTAATGTTCTTACCCAATTCGATGTGTTGATTAACAACCTGTGAAAGAATGTGAAATGAAGCAGTACAACAAAAAACAGATCAATGAGCTACATGTCACACACGAATCACTGTAGCAAACATATTAAGCCGCTGGGCTATCCTACAGGCTTTTCTTTTACCTCTACTACACCAAAGCTGTCGGAGTCTTTAATGCTGAGTTAGTAACGGTCTGAAGTAATGCACATCTGGCTTCCTGTCCGGGGAAATCCTACATGTGTGTGACAAACCACAAAATCTTGTAAATTTTGGGACCACCAGTGAAATTTATAGCACGACGACGCTGTGGGCCTCGGGAAGAAGGCACTGTATATAAAGTAAATTAGTTATCAACATTACTTACGGAATGCAGGCTGTTATCTAGCACTGGATGAGAATGTAGGGGAGTAGGGTTGGGGAGGCGCATGCTGCTCCTGCAGGTGGGTGGGTTAGTTCTGAAGCCTCAGGAATTTCTGTGGGCCCAGAAGCAGAGTCTGCCCTCACAGCAGCCACGTCGCATAATTTAGGTAATAACTAAGCTCCTCATACGAGACGCTGTGGACGCTGTGTCGATCGCGTAGATCCTTTGCGAATGAGGTTGTATGCACCCAGCAATGAAATCGCCTTTTCTTTGAGGAACTGCATACTCTTTTCTTTACACTCTGGTAAAAAGGACAGCTTCGCCAAAAAATACGGGCGGGGAAGAGAACTTGCGAAGCTTTGGTAAGCATAAAAGCAGGCACTCTGCAGCACCCCTGTTTCAAACATTAAAGTGATAACTTCTCCTGTGTTAAAGAGGTTGTATGCGCATAGCAATGCAAATGCCACTGTGATAGAAGGGATAGCGTTGATAAAAAAATAAAAATACGGACATGGAAGTGAACATTAGAAGCTATGACAAACAAAAACAAGCAGAAGTGATCGCGTTTGCGATCAAACATCAAAGCGGCAAAAGTGAAAGTAATCGAGCAGAGCATCAAAGGGCTGGGTGAGAAGGGAGGGGGTATGCAATGAGCAGAGGAGCAGCTGTGCACGTGCATGTGATCGTGCACTCAAGGTTTAGGCCAGCCAAAAGACTGTGGGTAGCACTTTGAAAATCCCACATATAAAATGTCTCTTCGAGCCTTTGGCTCGCGAGACCTAAAAAATGAAACCAGCACCCAGTGACCAATGAGAAGCAATGAAATGAGAGTGATGAAGTAGCCAGCTAATGGTAAGTAACGGGAAAGAAGGAGATGAAAATAAAGATAGAAAATAGAAGGAAAGATGGAAGGATACATGATAGATGCAATCAGAATATTGTGCTATAGAAATATTGTTGCCAGAATAGCAACTACAAAAATACCATGAAAATAAGTATTTATAGTTAACTAAAGATTTATTATAATTAACTCCACTTAAATGCACCTTGATGATAAATACATCATCACAGAGTGTTGATGTGCACTTTAGGAGAGTAAATCTATACATACTGTCACAATATTCTGGTAGTCAATATTCTGGCTATGATATTTTTATAGCACAATGTTTATATGCCCTGTATTCAGACATCCAACCTACATGATAGCATGAATGGCATGATGGAAGGAAGGAAAGAATGATGGATCAATGGAAAGAAAGGAAGATGGAAGAAAACGGAAAGAATGATGGAAGAAAAGAAGTAAGGAAAGGTAGAATGATGAAAGGAGGAAAGGATGGAAGGTGGGCGGCGATGGATGGAAAGTTGGATCAGTGAAAGAAAAGGTGGAAGGAAAGATGCAAGAAAGGATGCAAGGCATACAAAGTGCTATAAAATGCATAATTTGGCATGTTTTTCTAGGAATCCTTGGGCAACATGCCAAACCCTCTTACATATAGTGAGGCTGGCTCACTTTGCTAGCATATTGCTATTCAAGATTTGGTTCAAAGTGGGGGTATTTTATATTTCTGGTTACTCTCTTGGTACACATGGAACTGCTGCTACATGAAATGCACATGCCCTGTCAATATTATTCCACTTCTATATAAAATAAATCAATCAAACAACAATGTCACCAAAGGAATCAACTCCAGTGAAATATTGGATTCACAACTTAACCTCCCAGTCAATTTACAAACACTTACCTCAAGATCTGCAGATCTAATTTTCTCCTTGGTGGTCCACCCCTTGAGCGTCTGAAGCTGCCTTTTCAGTGGTTCCAGGTGTCTCTTAAAGGAAGCCTAGAAAATGAACATTTCTCTTTTAGGTTCAAAAGAACGAAATTCATGTTATTGATAGGCTCAAGTCATAAAGAATCATGGCCGAGGTGGCCACAAAATATGCCACTCTGATCAACAAGTCACACAAGACCTCCTGTCAAATTATCACAGAGATAGAACAAGCATTTGCAATACAATAGGTCTCCCAATTGGGAGATTTTAAGCTATTGGCATTGTAATGCCTTTTATTTATGTATGTGTGTTTTTAAAGCAACGCATATATAAAAGGCACTGCCACTAGGTTGAAACGAATCCCTGGATAATATTCAGCTTTGCTTATTTGCTGTTTTGTAAAAGCTATGCAGTCAAGGGGACCACACGTTGAACAATTTCTACCCACGATTACTACATCTACCATGAGAGTGTCATGTCTAAAGGAGCAAGAGGCATATTAAAATCATGTCAGATATTTATTAAAATGTTGTTATTGTTTTTTCACAAAAGGAGTTCATAACGTACAATACTGAAGACACACATCAGTACCTATGAATATTAGATGTAACATGTAGAATTTGTGCTTAACGCAGGTTGTAGCAGTGAGACCCTCTTAGACATTGAGCGGGAGTGACGCACTGGTACTGTAGCAAGTCACGGCGGTGCTTGGGTGTGATGCTCAGCAGAGGTTCCAGCACTGAGACTCTCTTGGAAGTGTAATGGACCGTCGGTCCAGTGAGAGACTTTTTGAAACCCCTGCTCACGATACTGGAATGGTATTGCACTGGTGTTTCCAGACCAGCTGTGCCCCCTGTGTGCTCTGTGCTTCAAGGCGCACAGCACAGGCTAGTCTGAGGTGCCATCAAGCACATGCAGGGGGCCTCTCTGTGCAGATGACACCCTTTCTGCCCGGGTTAGCACCACTCAGCAGCACTGCGTGTGCCACCGCCGTGCACTGGTGGCTTCTCGTGCAAGGAGTCCCTGGCACCGTCGTAGGGTGGGCTTTATTGTGAGCCCTGGCATCTGTCTGTCTGCAGCACATGACCCGGGCACTCCCATGTGCCCTGCAGCTGCTGGCACCAGAGGTGTCTGTGAACTTACTGGGCGCAGGGCACGTACCTGGCACTGCGAGCTGTGCCCCGTGAACGTCTGTTTCTATGTCAGGCATCCCGTAATTTCACACTGGCTGCTGAGAGATGAAATGCTGCTTCCTAGTTCAGAGACAGGGATGTGTGCGGGCAAACGCACAAACGCACGCACCCCAGCACACATGCATGCACACACTGACGGACCCACGAGCACACATAGGCACACAAACACCCAGAAGACAAAGGACAGCTCACAAGCAGACACGTGCACACACGCAGTTAGGGCACACAAATTATATTTATACATTGGTGCACACAAAACACACCTGGAAACATGCACGCACACACCCAGACAGAAACATGCATAGAAATACACCCTCCCGAGGGCGTATACAGAGGGAGAGGCAGGCACGTGTGCACACCACTGCTGCACACACACGCACACACCTTCACAGCACAGCTCCAGTGCACGAAGGTGCTTTTGCAAGCACTCGAGAGATTTATTTTATGTTTTCTCCAGAGAGGCGCTGGGTGGGTTGACTCACTCTCTGTCTATCCAAGCTATAGAAATGTATTTATTAAATACTTTGTATGTTTTATGTGGAATATTATTGTACAGAAGCCCACTCTTTAGAAAATACCATTGATGTACTAATGAGATATGACATCAGCTTCTTCCTGTTTGGCTGTGCTGTTTGTTCGATTATTGATTATTGGGAGCTGTGCAGCGTCAATCAATAAGCATCTCACGGTGGGAGGGTTCGTTTTTCTACATAAATCAGAACACGCCATGCGATCCTTTTAGAGTTTAGAAAGAACTTTACTTGGACACTGGAGTTTCCAAGTATGTCTTCGGCCACTTCCCTTTGTTGAAAAATGTGTTATCTCTGGGTGAGGTGCCCGAGGCGACAGCATCTAACAAGCGCGGTCCCGAAAGTGAAAGAGGACCACGCTGCAGCCGGAGCATGGGGATTCATTGTCTTTATGGGGCCATGTGTTTCAAACACATGGCCCCATAAAGATAAAAAAGTGTTTAACGACAGCCGTGAAGCAAGCAACCCAGTCCGGATCGGAAGGCCAAAGGGCGGCAGCCAAAAACCCTCATTTCCAATGGCAGGCCACCAATTAGCATAAACGGTGATGCCGGCCAATGAAAATGAGGGGCGTGGCTTAAAGCCCTTTTCTAAAAGTACTCATTAGCACTAAAACTCGCCGAGCGAGCTGCGCATGTGCGCAGCAACGCTAGGCGAGACCTAAAAAACTGAGGGCCTGATTTAGAGCTTGGCAGGTTTGAGGCCCTGCTGTAAACTGGGATGGCTCTTCCCCAGACTCAGATGGCTCCACTATTGGAAACCTTTGACCAGCTGCTTGTCTACCCTGGGGACTTAGGTCAATGTATATTGGAAAGAACTCCTTATTTATGGTAGTCCTTCCAACAAACATTACTCCTGCCTAGCAGTCCCTAACAGGAAAAAGTACAAATGACACACGCGCTTTGGTTTCTTCTTCAGAAAAGCAAAAAAGTATGCAGAGACGGGTGAAAACAATGTGGCGGCGTCTCTGAATTCTTTGCTGTATTCTGCGTAACTAATGTGCCAACTGATGTGCAGAAGGCAATGAGATTCAGCCATGCAGGCCAGGATCTCCAAATGGTTGTCTGCTGAGGTCTGAATGACCTCCTGAGTCTGTGAATGATTCCATCTGCCTTGGGTCCGATACATTAATTGTGGCCCAAGTGCTACATATAAAGTATGTTGAGTAGCTAGGTTGCTCACTGGAGGCTATTACCTCTGCTCCCCTGGTGAAGAACTACCTGCCATAATCTTGCCTTGTAGGAGTCTATATTCAGCACTAACAGATGCACTGATTGCAGAGCAGTATGTTAAGTGGGTGATATGCTTTTCTGGCCACGTTCAGCAATCTTTGTTGTTTTACTGAAAAAACTTCAAAGGCAGGAGTTTGCTTCAGTAAAACAAGTGCTTCCCCTGATGTCTTCACAAAATGTAAACTTATTTTTTTTAAAGCAGCCCCTGTTAAAGAACAAGGGCTGCTCTAAAAGTTTTTTGACATGCTGGGCATGTGAATGCAGAAATGGAGGTCTATTGTCCCCCGAAGGCCTCCATTCCTGCATTCGAAAACACTCACAAAAGTAAATTTGTTTCATTAGAATGTTCTGAAGTGGGGGTTTTACTGCTCTCTACTAATATACATTTTGTGATGTGAATAATGAGTACGTCCATTGCATTGCAAAATGCTGAGCATGTCACAAAAGTCGGCGCATAATTTGGGCTCACCGCTTGCGACCTCCCCAATAATACATTAGGGGGCATATTTATCAAAGTTGCATCACTTTTGCAACATGCAATGGGGTGCAAAAGTGATGCAACCCTTTTGATGTGATTTATCAAGCCATGCAAGGCCACCTTGTGTGGCCCTGACTGGCTTGATAAATCCAGAATAACGCAACGCATCGCAAATCGCTGTGTTGCTTTTCTTTGCCCCAGGGAGGCTTCCAAGGGTGGAGCGTGGGTGTTCCTATGCAAAACCAATGGATTTTGACACATTCCCTCATTTACCCTACATGGGACACCTGGGAATGTGCCAAAACTGCTAGGCATCCTCAGCGGAGGCGTAACAAGGAGAAATATCTTTATTTCTCCTCGTATTTTCCTCTTTCTACATTTAGCATATCCTAGATCTCATGCTCCACTTTAAAATAATTCCCCATCTTGGTATTACACTATCCCCTTTGTGCAGCCTATATGCGACTATCCTAAACCGACAATATTGCTTCCTCTCACGCCCTGTATAACCCAACCTCATCACTTCCTCACTTTATCCCTCTGTGACAACTGCACAAGTTTCTGAACTTTCATTTCCTCTTCTTCACCTTGTCAGCCTCATCTTCGACTCGTACTCTTTGCCTCACATCCAGCAGAGTGACAGTCCTTGTAGCAGCACAGCAGTCCTTCTTCCTGGCAGAGTATCCACCAGCGCAGCAAGGTGACTTGCTGCGCTGCGTGAAAAAATAATAAATATGCCCCAAGGCCTATATTGCACAAAGTGGGCACTGTATCTTTTAAGCAGTTCAGGGTCTTAAGGATATTCCATAAACAAGATGAAGAAGAAGGTCTCCCTTGTCTCACAGTCTCTGTTAGACTTAAACCGACTCCCAGATGTGCACCAGCCAGCTCCTGAACATACTCCTGGGACCAGAGAGGAACTCCCGTTTACCAAGTAGCCTGCTCTGCCAAACCCAAATGCATGGAGGGCTGCATGACTCTGTATCTGTAGGACTCAATGAAAACAGAGACAGCAGAAGAACCCAAAACAAGTTGAGTTCTGTATGCCTTTGTTCCCTTGCTAGACTATGTACTGAATACATAAAAATCTTTTAGGGCAGGATGAGCATTTCATCGTCGGTTTTAAGCATACATCTTGGAGGCCTGTAGTGTTTCCCCACAGTGCCAACATCAGTGCTTAGTTTGTACAAAAAAAAGCAAATAGGTGCCACCCAGCGGGTCAGAAAGCAACTCCCTCTTACACCGCCCATTGCTGTGGTCAGTGCTACCAACTACAAGTAACAACACAACTACCAGGGGCGGCCCCTCCATTTGAGAGGAGTGTCGCCCCACAAGCCGTTGAACTGAAAAATAAACGGTAATAAAGTTTATTTATTCCTGTATAATTTTTCAGCAACCCGTCTTGAACTAAGTGTCAGGATGGGGTGGGGCATGCACTGCCGAGTGGCAGCAGCAGGGAGATGTGCACTTTAAAAAGCGCATGTCACTTTTGGCCGGACTGCTTGGGACGGCCAGCCAGACATGCGCATTTTAAAGTTCTCTAACCTAGCTGTCTTAGACAGGCTAGAGAAAGCGCCGGCCTCCATTGCTTTTAGGAGCGATGAGAGGACCTGGTCTATCCAATCCTGGTGCTGCTTTCACGCTGTGAAGGCAGCGCCAGGATTGGGTAGTGCAGTTTCCTGCATCAGGAGCTTCATGAAGACACCCGAGGTAGGAGGACAAACCCGAAGGAGGAGGACGTGGCACTTCAAAGAAAGGAAGGTACGTTTATTTAAATTTTTTTTTTTGGGTGCCCCTGCCCCGCGGCCCCCCCCCGGCACATGCTAGCCGCCACTGACAACTACTGACAATTCAGGCTACTCCAGACCCTCAAAGCCATCACCAGGATACAGAACTATTAAACCCAGTGGACAGAAGTCCTTTTTAAAATCTATTCCTAGTTCTTTGGCCAAAGCTATAGCATTCAGATTTGAAAGTGTGCACTATCACCACAGACTTTACCCCAGTTGTCCTGTGTGAACTCTTATGGTGTGCTGAAGCCCTATAAAAAATATATAGATACAAACATGGTCTCGACTGAACAATTTTGCTAAAAGATTGGTTGGGTTTAATTTATGTATCCTTTCAACATAATCTGTCCAGTAAACACCTCGAGTACTAGTTCTATCTCAAAAGATACTTTTTTGTTATTGTGATGCTTGGATGTTTGTGTTTTCTACAGTTCCAATATATTATATTTCCTCATTTTTTGTGGTTTGTAGTGTTTATATTCGTCTTTTTGTGAATTTGCTTTCTGGTCTCACAGTCAATATTACATTATATGTATTACAGTTTGAGGTGCTGTACCTTTTACACCCTTATTACACCCTCAGGAATTATTCTTGCACATTAATTTTTTTACTACTATCATTATTATTATCATCATTGCACCCAAAGAACCTTTAGGTGAGGTGCCCCTGGAGGGTCCCGGTAGCAATCTTAGTGTGTGAGTTTAGCCATAGCACCTTCTTATCCCCTTCTTGATTGTTCCCTCCAGGAGGATTTCTTAACGTGCACTGTTAATTGATCTGTTAAAAATATAGCTCTTTCAATCTCACAACACAAGCTTGTGCACGTAAAGATACCAATGGCCATCCCTTGCTAAAGTCACACGAATTCTGTGTCCAGGAGGGGAGTCTCCACCGGAGCCTCATGGTCCTTTTGCTAGAAGGCACCCGCCCTTCAGTGCAGGCTTGTCAGCTCAACTCTGGCTCACATCAGCCATGGTCTGCAAGTTAGAGCAGATTAGGCGAGTCTTCCACTTTAATATCTCTAAACGTGCTATATTTTTATTTGTACATTTATATACATTTTGACGTTTCTTGCACCCGGAGATTGAATTTTCTGACTGCGACCTGGACCTAGGTCGAGAACACGCAAACACCTCAGTGGTCACTCAGCTGGTTGGCCAATGGACCAACCTGAAACCACAGACAGTATGCAAAGACCCTGGTAACTTCTGGGCCAACAAATCAAACCTGAACCCGGCTGTCACATTTTGACCGGTGTCAGAATTTATATAGGCCGCCTCCACTCCACTGAACCACCCGATGTGCTTTGCTAAACAGCAGGGTTTTCCAAAGTCGGTCCTGGAGAGTCGGATCCATGCCAGATTTTTAAGATAACTACATTTACCCAAATGGGAATATACTAAAAATCTGGCATGGATCCAGCCCTCCAGGACCGACTTTGCAGAGCCTGCTAAACAGGTAGGAAAGTTACTATACAACACTCCCCTATTTTCACAAAATGCTGCTCTCGCCTAGCCCCAGGTACACTTTACTCTTTCTATATGCCATCCATGGGCCAAAGACGCTAAGGGGAATATTATCAAGACAGGCGATTAAATTATCACCGCTTTAGCGTCAGAAACCTAAACTGCCGCTAAAACAGTGGTAATGGGCTTGATAATATGCTCTGTGGAATTCCAATTGAAGCCCATGTTAGATGTGAAGGACATCTAACATGGGCTTCAATTGGAATTCCATAGAGCATATTATCACGCCCATTATCGCCGCTTTAGCGGCAGTTTTCTGACGCTAAAGCGGCGATAATTTTATCGCCTGGCTTGATAATATGCCCCCAAGTTCCCCTGAGTGGATGTACACCACTATAATACGCTCCCATGTAGCTCACATACACACAGTGATGTGTGTCATTCACAAACAAACGTTCCACATACGTGTATCTGTCACCCTGATTGTGAATAGCGTAAAAAGCACCTGTTACATGACTTAACCCTCACACAGAGTACACAATAAGACACTAACAGAGACCTCACATTCTCTCTACCCTCCTCTGATGTGTGTCATTCACAAACAAACGTTCCACCTACGTGTATCTGTCACCCTGATTGTGAATAGCGTAAAAAGCACCTGTTACATGACTTAACCCTCACACGGAGTACACAATAAGACCAGGGCCGTTTCTACCATTAGGCAAGACTAGGCGGCCGCCTAGGGCGGCAAAAGGGCTAGGGCGGCAAAAGAGGGAAATAATTTTTAATTTTTCATATAATCTATAATAATCAGGGCCGTCAATCAATCATAGCGTGAACGCGCTATGTGTGACGGCCCTGCTTCTTGATGCCGACCTGCTCTCAGAGAGAATGAACCAATGAAATTCGGAGGGGCAGGAGTGTCATCATTCGATTTGCCACTTGGCGCGCAGCAGACTCGAAGTGCTGTGGAGCTGAGAGGAGGAGTCAGGAGCGTCAAAGCAAGGACTGGTTGGCAGATACTGCAGCCTGCTTCTGTTGCACGTGGCGTGGGAGTCTTTAGGTGCCAGCAGGTGTATTACGGACACGGTAGGATTAATTTAGTGGTCGAAATAATTTCCACTTTTTCTTCTCTGACACCCTCAGTTGACCGTCTCTCTTCCTACCTGTGAGGGAGGTGCATGCGTTGTAATTATGAACAAGCGAGGCATTTCTTGGCCGCTGTCTAGACATGGAATCTGTAGTGAGACGTGTAAAGCCTACTACAGCCACTCTCGTCTTACTCCCATCTCTACAGCAATTTGGGTTTAATTTCTAAAAACAAACCGTGAAATGCCGCCCTTGTGGTCCGAGTTGCCGGCCCTGTCTTTACACCAACTGGATAAGGGTGAAAAGGAAAGCTGATTAGTTGTTTCATTTCACATTTCTTCCTCCCCTGCAAGGAGGTCTGTCTGTTTCCCCCCCACTCCTGGCCTAAAAGCTGTTTAAAGAACGGCAGGAGAATGTCTTGGGTAGGCGGGCAGGGGCCGCCAAAATCGCAGCTGCATTCTCATCTAAATGCGAGAAGATAGGTCCTGTGCGGGAGTTGCATTCTCATCTAAATGCGAGAAGATAGGTCCTGTGCGGGAGTTGAAAGGAAACCGGGAGGTGGTATCGTCTCCTCGCCCACTCTCGCTCCGACTGTCTAGAGTTTAAGGACTAACTTGCAATGCCAATGGCCCCAGTCATTTGGGTGTCCCTGAATGGTTCCCAGCAGCGGCACCTCCTTCAGACCACAATGGACCCGGCTATCGTCCATCCGCCCTCCTAACTGCCCCTTTCTGTGGGGCGGGAGCTGTCTGCCAGGTCCTCCCAGCGGAAACAAACACACAGGGGCTGTGATGGCCCAGGAGGTTAAAAACACACCCACAGCGGGACTCTGCTTGCAAGGGTACTTGAGACACGGCCTCGCCCCTTCTCCCGTGCTCTGGGGTCCGTTGGAGGAGCGAGGGTGACCAGACCTTACTCCATAGGGAGCAACCATTCTGCATCTGTGCAGGCCTCGCAGGAGCGCTTTTTTAAAACTCTGTTTGCAATATAAGCAATACTGTCCTGTTCAAAGCTCGTGTAAGACATGTCTGCTGTCAGGCAAACCGAGGGGTGCCATGGGAATCCATGTTCTTCTAAAATGGCTATAGGTGCAGTAGGCAGCCAGCTGCAGGCGTGTGACACACACTTGTGTTCGTTTGCGCGTAGTTGTTTAGGCCTTCAGTGGCTTCCGGGGTTGGTGTGTGAGGGTAGGGGTTATATTACTCTTGTGCATAATTAGTAGTAATATGGAGGGGGCGGCATTTTTCAGTTCTCGCCTAGGGTGGCCAAACACCTAGAAACGGCCCTGAATAAGACACTATCAGAGACCTCACATTCTCTCTACCCTCCTCTGGAGCCACCTATGGTGTTGGTGCCTGGTGTAACAGGTAATTCACGCGCGCCTACCTTGTAATCTTCAACCGCCTCGTTTATAGGAACTACGGTGTGAGTTCTGTGCTGTACGGACCGGTCACACACCACACATATCGGAGACTGATCATCTTGACAGAATAACTTTAACTTTTCTTCGTGTTCCGGGCAGATGCTGGCGTCCTCGGCATTTTTTGGGGAAATATGAAGCTGCTGAATGCTAGCCACAATGTTGGCCAGCAAGGTGTTCACCCTCAGGATTCTAAGCACCGATCTGTGTCGACATTGGGGACAGATGCCGTTTCTGGATTGCTCGTCCCAGTAACACCTTATGCAGCTGCGGCAGAAGTTGTGCCCACAGTTCTGTGGTCACCGGGTCTTTGAAATATCCCAGACAGATGGAGCAAATAATATCATCTTGGAGATTCTTCTCAGGTTGTACAGCCGCCATTACTTCGAGGAAGTGTGAGACGAAAAAGCCCTTTCGTTTACTTACAAAGGCCGTCACTTACAGGAAGTGGGCGTGCCCTGCTGTTTCAAAGATGTTTTTCTAGCCATGTTTCTTTTCATGTTTGCAAGGTATGCACACTCGGTTTGATTGAATGTCAGGACTTCACAAAACTCCCAGCTTACATAAATCACTGCTGTCTAGGAATATATTCCTGTTAATGTTTTCTGAATTCTATTTTTGCATGTGAGATTATGAACATGTAAATACTGCGAAAATCTATTATTACATGCGAAAAAAATCGGCGCACTTGCTAAGTATTCCGTTTGTTTTCCTCTTTGGGGAAACAATTCCCCCCTTAGGTTTGTTCCCTTGCTCCCACCCTGGAAAAGCAATTATCAATCAATCAGGATTTATAAAGCTCGGCTAATCACCCAATAGGGTATCTAGGCACTAGCAGGTCCCAGCTTATTCGAACACACAGGTCTTGAGGGCCCTTTGGAATTCCGGAAGTGAGGTGATAGTCTGCAGTTGCGTGGGTAGGCTGTTTCAGGTCGTTGCTAGGATGTGGGAGAAGGGGCGTCCTCCACTTCTGCTTCGGTAGATGCACGGAGTATGGGCAAGTGAAAGGGATGGTAGTGTAGTCTTCTCGACTGTTGGTGGAAGTTCAGGCAGTAGTTAATGTAGGCAGGTCCTTAGTTGGGACAAGCCTCCTGCTCTTAACAGAAAATGTCCAAAATTTCCTTGGTGTAAAGGGTTGGAAAAGAGGTTAGTAAATATCCCCAAACCTGCACATTTTGTGGAGTATTTACACACTTCAAGGACATCCCCACTGCAGACAGCCCTGCCAGGTTTCCAAAGTTCTCACATGACTACTTGTTCCAGTCCAGGGTTTGCATTCTCTGACTTGTAGTCTTGTTATTAGCAACACCATTATAATACCAGGACAACAAGTCCCAGAGTGCAAATAAAAAAACCTGGCCTGGAGCATCTAGTGCAAGCATAGTCTGTGAAACGTGACAGCTACACTTGGATACTCACTCTCACCTAATGAGATTTACTCACACAAGAATATCTGTGAGACGAAATTCTTTTATAAGTGCCAAAGAAACTTTCTCGAACTGGAAAACTGTTTTTTGATTCGTAAAAAGGCTTTTTGCCTGTGTAAATCACAGGCATATAGCATTGCGAATAGGTTATTTATTACATATCACCACAACAATATGTTACTTTGTCTGTTTGGCCGGAATGTCCCCCTTCATGGTATATGGGCATGTTCCCTTGTCCTGAATTCCCAACTGCATGCATATATTATATCCTGAATTTTATTTTGGCCCTGGCGTTTTCATGTTAATCTAACCCTGTGCACAGAGGCCTGGGCCTCACCTTGATTGTTGGAAATGTGCCCTTTCTGCATGGTTATCCTGTTTTGTTTGGTCTTTTTTGTTGGCTATAGAACTCAAAAATGAGTTATTTTGACAGGTCGAATTTGCAGTTAAAACCTGCACAGCCAGGATACTGTTAGGCCTGGAGATATGCTTTACAGTGCCACTGCAAGGGATTACACAATGAGTGCTGCCGCCCACTGTTAGCTTTTAATCTACCGGCCCTGGTTACATTTAGTACTATATGCTGGGGACATATAGGCAAATTAAATAAACCAATCAGGTGTATGCCAATTTCATTATGTTTAAAGATGGAGAGCTTTACCATTGCTTAGCAAAGGTAAAGTACACAGAGTTCTATAATGAGTAAAAATAGGGTTCAGCAAAAATACAAAAAAGTCCGGGGTGACCCAGGAGAAAGCGCACATTTCCATCAAACCCCCCAAAACAAGCTAGGTTAGGCTAATAAATTCCTTGATGGCATTCCCTGCTCAGGAGATAGGACATGGAAATGTTACTTTTCTGCAGTGGCACTTGTCTGTTCTGGGTCACTCTAAATCTATCTGTACCACTCTGTTACCATTCTACTAGGCCCCTTGACCGGGGAACACTCCTCCTCATCTGCAGACCCTATCTGTGAGCAGCACTAAGATAGTACCACCATGGTCAACAAGGTGAAGAAAACCTCTGATGTCAAGGACAGCCTCCAACAGAGGCCAGTGACAGCCATCAGTGTCAAGAGCCAGACCCCTGACCATCCAGTGCCAGTTGGAGGTTCCATTCTGTGGCCTTGGGCAGGCCTCACTTCCAGCCGAGGGGCTAGCAAGGGGTCCCTCCCTAGCTCCAGAGGTCTCTCTGGCCTCTTAGGTTTTTCAGAGTGGGGGCTACACCCTCAAGTAGTAGACATCTCCTTTCCACTCTCATTCCTGCCATCACAGGGTTAGTATCCTGAGACTGGCTTCTCGGTCCCAGGTCTGTACTCTGAGATTGAACAGATGGCTGGCAGTTCAGGAGTTCTAGGAGGGAACCACATCCCAAGTGAAGAAACACTGAGGCGAGTAACACTTGTTGAAAGAAGCATAAATGAGACAGCAGCTTCGGAAGTGCAATCTCAGGTTTTGTTAAGGTTATTAGGATGTCATCAGCAAACAGCATAACTTTATATTCCTCTTTGTCAAACCAGAGACATGTCACCTCTTAGTTCTCCCGTAAGTGAGCTGCGAAGGGTTCAATACTCAAGGCAAATAGTAATTGGGACAGAGGTCAACCCTATCTGATGCCTCTTTTCAATTGGAGTATTGAGGAGGTATCGTGATGGAGTGATTTCCTTGAGAAAGGGCTGTGGTATCCCACCAAGGCTAGGGCCGACAAATTCACCAGTTGTATATGATTTCATAGAAAAAAAATTCATGGCATTCCATTACTGAGAAACTATTTCACTTAAACTGTTTCATTGAAATTTGAAGGATGAATAGCCTTTACTATTTCGTGGAAACCAATTAATAGAATATTGAAAGTGTACATGCAATGGCTGCAGGTCCTACTTTATGAAATATTTTTGTTCGACCAATGTCTTTCAGTGCTTTTCTTTAGGGGACATTAGTTCAGGTTTATATCTTTTACATTATCAAACAATTGCTACTAATGCTTTTAATTCGCTGACACCTCAGTACCCCTACACACCACCCATCCTTGACCCCCTCACAACCTGTAAACAGCATCCATCCCTCCCCCTAACACCCCCTCACCACGCCTATACTCCAGCCATCCCTGGACCTTTAAACTCCACCCATACCTATCTCTAAAAGCCCTTTCTACCCCTAAACTCTGCCCATCCATGAATCCTAAAAACCCCTCACCATGCATAACTACATCCATAAACTTTACCCAAACCAGAACCCTAAAGGGCATGTCTGCCACCTAAACACCACCTATAATTGAACCCTAATGTTTACTACACGTTTTATCACAAGTTTATTTACAACCTATATACCTTTACCACTCATGCCTTTACCACACTTATATGTTAAGTATAAATGTTTGTGTGTGGTGAGGCTAATGCTCTAATGCTATGCGGTAAGCCCATACATTCTTGAACATTGTGGCTGCTCGGAGCTGGGCACTGCTGAAGGCTAAAAGGGGAGCAGTGAGAACAAGAGACCAAGGGCCACAGGCATCAAACTTAGGAATTGTGATTCCTAAATTGCGATTTTTAGGAAATTGCAATTTAGGAATCGCAATTCCTCATGCATGTCAGATCGCAAAACAAATTGCGATTCCTACACATCCTTATTTGCGATTTGCAAATTGCGAATTGCAAATAAGGAACGGCTTCCTATTCATTCCTATGGTCCTTGAAATCAATGGAAATTGAATGCTCAATTGGCCAGTACCAAATAGGTACTCGTAAATTGAGCATGCAATTTCAAGGGCGCAAGGGTGCCAAATGGACACCCTGATGCACCCTTGAAAGTGCAATTAAAAAACATGTTGCAGACACACATGCCCCAAAAGCATGTTTGTATGCAACATAGAACTTAGAACTTTTCGCAAATTACCATCAGCTTTAAGTTGATGGTAATTTGCATTTCTTAAAAGCTAAATCACAAATTGTTTTTTTGTTGCATTGCATTTAGGGAACCGCAATTTTCGATGATGCATCCCAAGTGCAAAAAAAATTTCGGTCGCAAAGGGGCAGATTCACAGAATCTGCCCCTTTGAACCGCAAAATACAATGATGCATGTGCCCCCAAGTATTGGACTGACAGTGCTTGTTTGTGATTGGCAACGCTCTAGCAGTTTGTTGTGGATAGTTTGAGATCAACATCATGAAAGAAGTACTTTTGAAAGTTAAAAAAAGTGTATATTTTTTGACTGCACAAAGAATAATTAGTGCACTTGAACTGGGACAAAACTTTTAATGGAGCCTGAGTTTACAAAATAAATTATAATGTTTTTAGCACCGGAAAACTAAAAGGAAGTTATCGAGTATATTTTTCACCACTGAGTTTAAAGCTGCAAGAACTGTTGTTGAGCACTTCAAATGATTTTATTTTCATTTTAACATGGGGATGTAAATGCTGGATTCTAAAGAAATAACTAGGCCTGGGCGGTAAATTCTGTTCCGCTCGTGGAATTTGGGTAATTTCACGTTCCGCGGAGAACGCGGAATTGCCAAATATTCCATGATGCGCGGCTTCACTGAATTTTTTGCTTGTTTGCCCTTTCAAAATGCATGTTCACAAGATATTTCCCCCTGAGCTGTCGCGAACAGGCGGAACAAGCAATCCCACGTGTTTGCGGAATTTGAGAATTTTTTACCGTTTCGCGGAGCTTTGCGAAACGCGACTACGCAAATTCCGCCCACCCCTAGAAATAACCACTTGATTTATGGCTTAAAACAGAAACTATTTCATTTATGTTTACTTTATTGCACACATGTGGAAAGCATTTAATCTGTGGAGAAAATGAGGCTCTTTTAGGTTGACAAGGACTTAGTCAACAGCCGAAACGCGTTCCTGTGGCTGGCGATGTCTCCAAATAGATAAAAAATAGTCACATTCTGAGTGCAGCCTTTTTCTTTACTGAGGAGAATATTTCGGTGAAAGTTTAAAAGAGTGTGCTGGTATCGCCTTCAGGTTCGCACCACTGGCGGTGTGGATGCACACCAGCAAGCCACACACCCAGGAGGGAATATATATATATATCCATATTACCTACTGGTGGTCACCAGTAGGTAGTTATAGTTAGGACCTAGTTTCCATAGGAAAAGCGTTTTTTCTTTTCCCAATAACTTTGCCGCCGGTTGTCGAATCTTCGCGAAATTTTCATAACGTGTGATCTGCTCCAGTCAGCTCCTGTCTTGAAAGTTTCGGGATGGTTCGACAAGCCGGGGCCGAGAAAAAAGGGGGTCCCAAAATGCGTTTTTCCCATGTTAATTTCCATAGGAAACTTTAGACAAAGCTACAGCCCGAACTGCTGAATGGAATTACACTAAATTTGGCAAAAAGGTAGGTCTTGGTTCAGAAAGAGACCTTTTTTTAAATGGTGTAAATCCGTTCGGTAGTTCCTGAGAAATTAGAAAAAGAAAAAGTTTTGATATCTGGGCAGAACCTAACCCCTGAGCACGAGCTTGGCTTTAATGGGCTACCAACACTTCAAACCAGGAAGTGCTGGCAGCCATCTTGTGCTTCCAGAAGGGAGAAAGAAAAAGGTGAACAAAAGATAAAGAAAACAAGAAAAGTGGGCAGGGTAAAAACACCCAGACCTCCAGGCCTGCTCAGGGGATCCAACAGGGACCCCAACTTAAAAAAAAGTATTATTTTTCCAATTTTCGGGTAGGGTCGTGCCGGTGTGCGAAGCCGTCTGAAATTATTTTTAAAACAAAGCGCGGTCTACCGTGCTTCGTTTTCATAGCCCCTGGGTCGGCCAGGTCCCGGGGCTATTTATTTATGTAGCGGGGGCCCAAGGGGGCCCCAGCAGCCCCGGGGACCGCCACCTCCCCGGGGCTTGATAATGGGAACTCAATCTCAGAGTCGAGTCCTCGGTGCCACGCTGCTGACAGTGTCTGCGCAATAAATAAAACCCTGGATAGAAGCTTACACTTTCTTTACAGGGGATATTTAAGTGTGTCTGCAGCAACTGAGGGGGGGAGTGGCCACAGTGATTATTGTATTTTTGTGTCTTTTCTTCCATACTGCTGCCGCCCCAGGACTGCCCTGCTCACCCGCTGCAGCTCTGAAGAGAGTAATGCGTTAGCCATTAAGAAGCCAGCACACATTGGCTCCAAAAGCCGCCTCCACTCGTCTGTCATGGCCAGCCCGCCTGGCATTGGCCCGCTAACAAATGGACAAGCCTAGGCGGCACAGTGTTTTTAATAAGCACACCACAGACCGAATGAGCAAAAGATTTACAGAGATACAAACGGGTGGCATGGTGATAGGGTGTTGTAAATAGGAGAAGGGAAGGAGAAGGCGACAGGGAGAGATAGTTTTGCTCAGGTGCCTTCCAGCTGCCAGTCACTGGTGATGCCGCATGGCACCAGGCCCGGTGGGTGTAACATGGCCATGCGTGTGTTGACGCCGGTTCCCCTCCCTGGTCGTGGTGCTGGGGGCAAGCCCTGCAGGCGGGAGCATTGGCCGCCGCCCTGGTGGGTGTGTCCGCGAGTGAGTGTAATCTGCGGTCAAGAATGTCAGAATTCAATTGTAGGCTGAGTCCAGCCGTGTCAAATTTATGGTCCTTTCCAGGCCGTAAATGGCACACAAATCCAGGGGCCCACATTTCTGCGCTGCAGCAGAGCACTACATACAGAATAGGCAAATCCTCAATTTTTAAGGTAATTTTCCCGTAAGAAATGCGACATAGAACAT
Organism: Triturus cristatus; assembly: GCF_964204655.1. NCBI lineage: Eukaryota > Metazoa > Chordata > Amphibia > Caudata > Salamandridae > Triturus > Triturus cristatus. Next base: position 1,172,037,032 of record NC_140585.1, read on the forward strand.
TTATAGTGAGCCCCTATTAGTTTTACAATTGAGTTTCTATTAACTTTTTTGTCAACTTTGGTAGACACGCACACAGCGCTCCCACAGCCACCCCTCTTCTTTTGCTCCCTCTAGCACTTGCACATGGGTGCAAGGCAGTTTGCTTTGCTGTTCTTGTTTACTCCTGTTTTGTTTTGTAAGCATGAATGCATTTGTAATCTTGTGTTTTTGTTGTAGGCGGTGTGTGATAGCTGTAATGATGGGCACTAGGCCCGCACGCTGTGCGCAAGGACTGACACAGGACACATAGTTAGGGGTAGTGAGAATGGCCACGAGCACGTGCGCTCGGCCTTTTTATTAACCGCGTCACCTGACACAGTGACGTCTGTGGTGGGTGGGTGTATAGTGTATTACTAGGAGTTAGAACACTAGAACGTGTCCATGCACGGACACTACATCCCTCCCAATTTTTAATGACAAAACCCAAAGTCAAAGTTCAACCTGTGGGAGAAAGAAAGACCCATACATATGTAATACAGTGACCAAAACTTCTGCAGGGTCTCTTACGCCTCCGCTGCTTGGGGTCACATACGATGTTCTTGCTGTCGCGGAGACCACCAGTTCACTGTGGCACCAGCCATGTGTGCTCGATGGATCCAGTCTGTTGACGACTCTGCCTTGAAGTTATCCTCACAGTCTTTTCTTCACCTTACTTCAGTGGCGACAAACGCAGTTGGAGTTCTTGTGGTTCACCGCTAGATGTTGCCGTTCATCTTTCAGTCCTGTCCTTTTCTTCATCGGTAGCGTGTGTTTTGCTTTGGCAAAAGACGGATTGTTTGCAAGACACCCCTCTCACCATGATGCCCCTCTCACGGGTGTTCCCCTGCCACGGGATTTTCCTGAGGCCCTCTTCATCAGATTTGTCCTGGGCTGAGTGTACTGTATCATGTTACTCCCACGCCGATCAGTGTGGGTGCGGAGGAGACGACAAGTCTCACCTCAGATTCTGCAGTCGCACCTGGAGGGTTGCTGTTGGCTCCTGTCTTCGTGCGCGATGTCTTCATCCTCCCAGGACCTTTGCTGAAGGGCGGCTGATGACCATCTCTCGTCGCGGGGACGCTCTCTCACTGGCATCCCTGAGGCCTCTGCCCCTGAGTCACCACGGCTGGCGTTGTCCAGTGTCCGTGTGACCCCAAAGGTGGATGTTCAGAATGGTCCAGCCTGCTCACCTCTGCAGATCCCAGGTGTGCTGAAAACATCATAAAGCAGATGGTCTTCTCTCCGTGTCACGGGTGTTCTCAGGACTTGCGCTCCGTGTTCGGACACTTGTCGCCTTCCTTATCTTTGGGGTGTGAGTAGTCTTGCCACACTCTTCTCTCTTTTCTCGGTTCTTTTCTCCGTGAGGATGTCGTGTCACTCTGACTTCTTCTCCTCTTCTTGTAGTGGCAATCGTGCCACTCCGATCTCTTCTTTCTTCTTTTTCTTGTAGTGGCAATCGTGCCACTCCGATCTCTGTCACTCTGACTTCTTCTCCTCTTCTTGCAGTGGCAACCATGCCACTCAGATCTCTTTCTTTCTCCTCTTCTTGTAGTGGCAATCGTGTCACTCCGATCTCTTCTTTCTTCTTTTCTTGTAGTGGCAAACGTGCCACTCCGATATCTTCATCCCTTCGCTTCACGACGTAATCTGGACCGTTTCTGTTCTCCTTTGTCTGGCCAGGCTTCTCTGTGCAGCGCGCGCCCTCTGCACGTGTTCTGCCTGGTCTTGTCCTCGTCTGAGGACACTCTCTCCATCTTCCTCAGCATCCCGAGTTAGGGTCGTGACCTTCTCTTCGTCTTCTCCTTTCACCAGCTACTTTGGTTGTCGAAGTTCGTGGGGCCATACTCTTGGTCCTCTTCGTTCTTGAACTTCTTGGACCACTTGACGGTCCACTCTGCCGATCTCTGGCAGGATACCTTCGGTCTTTCGTCAGACCTCTTGTTCCATAGTTTCACTGACCCTTGCGTTGGTCAACTCCTTTCGCAACCCCTGGTGGGTTGGCTTTTGTGGTGCGACCATTTGGCTGGTCGGCATCACGAGGTGCGTCACGTCGTGTGACTACCTGTGTTTTCTGCCTTGTCAGGCGCTGGTGCGTGCTCCTCTTCGTACCGTCGTGGTACATCTTCAGTGTAGCGTTGCTCCTTGCACCGTGTGATCTCTGGTTGTGGTGGCTTCTTGGCGCCCCTGGGTGTGCCCCTTGCATCCTTACCCTTCAGTGTCGTTGGACACTTGCTGCGCACATCTTCTTCAGTGAGTTCCTCTCTTGTAGGTGCTGCTGTGTACCTTCCGCGTCCGGGGTACATCTGCGCTGAGTCCTTTCGCTCTCTTGAGGGTTCACTCGCTGGGGTGGATGTGGCTTGACCCCCTTTTTACTTCCTCCTTGTCGCTGTGGGATGGCGCTGCATCCCTCTGGCACATTATCTCTTCTTCCTTTAACCTCCTCCTAGCACTCTGCAGTCTGCCTCCATGGCTTCCCCTTGTTTTCAGACTTTGAACATGCTGTACACATTTCTTCCAGTGCAGTTGCTGGAAACGGCCACTAGATGGCAGCGTTGCTTTTCACTTCATTCAGCAGCAACCTTCTTTGCTGCTAACTTTCTGCCGTGTTCATTCACTTTTCCAGGCTTCACCCGGGCCGTGTAGAAGAGCTGGAGCCACCGCAGAACATTGGGAGCAGGACACCGCCAACAGCAGGTAAGTCTCTTTACACTTATTTATTTAGAGGCAGGGGGGCACAGGCATTGTCAGTGAGCTGCCCGGAGGATGGGGCATCACTCAGCGTGTGCGCGAACTGGGGGAGAAATGCTCCTTTGTCACACTGGGTTTCCCAGCACGTTCGGGACTTCTTCGGGACATAGTGGCAGTCAGTGCCGTCGCGCACACAGTTTGAGTTTATTTCGGCGGCGCTGGCCGCTTACCTGCATTTCTCTCATGCCGCAGGGGTCCTGCGAGGTGGGGGCATGATCCGATGGCCGGCGGCGGCCATTCCTGCTTTTTCCGATCGCCCTCCCTGCCCGCGGCAGCTTCCTGCAGTCCTCGCACGGCAGGGAGGGGGGGCCGACATGTTTGTCCCTATGCGGGGTAGGCACCCGCTGGTTCCATTTGTGCGGCGCCCCTTCTGCGCGGGTGGGCTCCGCCTCCGATGCTCAGGCCTGATCAGGCCGCCTTCCGTTGCGGCCTGGCCATGCCCGGCAGGGCTTCGCCACCGTACGGGTGGGCTTCGCTTATGCCGCTCGTCTTGGCAATGGGTGTGGGGGGTGGTTAGCTACTCCATCCCCGCCCTCATTATCTTTAGCGACACTCGCGGAGGCGGGGTTGGCTCCCACGGACCTCCGGTCGCGATTATCCTCACGCGGGGTGGGCTCCCGCTTTGGATGAGGTGTTTTTTTTTTTTCTCACTGCCGGCGGCGGCCGGCGGAACGGCAGTCCGGCCCGCTTGCTTGGCCGTCGTTTGTTGCACCGCTCCTCACCTCCTGCTGGCTGCTGTGGGGCGGGCTCTCCCGACGGGCACAGGTCGCGGGTGACGGCAGGACATCGCTACCATTGCGGGTGGGCTCTGCTGCGGTGATCGCCTCTCTCTCTCCCACACTGCTGGCTCTGTAGGTGCGGGGTGGGCTCCCGGTCACCACAGGACATGCTGCGGGCTCTGCCTCGCCCTGAAGGCTTCTCGGCGCGTCGCGCCTTCATACAGAGGGGTGGGTGTCCTCACTGCGGGCAGCTCTCTCTCTCTCCCCTCTTTTGTTTTTTTCAGTCGTTTTGCCGAGCGGAAGCTGCACACGCGGGGTGGAGCGCCCGCCTCGTCGCCAGTGTAATGATGGGCACTAGGCCCGCATGCTGTGCGCAAGGACTGACACAGGACACATAGTTAGGGGTAGTGAGAATGGCCACGAGCACGTGCGCTCGGCCTTTTTATTAACCGCGTCACCTGACACAGTGACGTCTGTGGTGGGTGGGTGTATAGTGTATTACTAGGAGTTAGAACACTAGAACGTGTCCATGCACGGATACTACAATAGCCACGGCTTTAGGCAACTTGGCCTCGGGCCTCTCTGATAGCTCGCTCCTCAAAATCAAGATGAATGCATTTAAAACAGACTGAAACCACTGGCAGTAGGTAACGCCTCTCAATATTATGCTTTTCTGAACCAGTGCCTGTTTTGTCTTTGATGTTATTTATCATCTTATATTGTGAAACACACTGCTTTTCCCTTGAGATGTTTTGTCTGCTTTCGACACCTGAATAATCTATGAATACAAGTACAGTTATCAGTTAGATTACAGGATGATTTCTAATTTACCTGTTTTTAGTGTCAGGGTATGCTCTTGCTGTTGTTTTGACTCTGAGTGTAAAGTATGTTTTAATACAATCGTCGGTTTAAATGAAAGTGGTAAATGAAGTGTTATTTTGTATGCTTTTTTAAAAATTAAAATGATGTGCATAATGTTTATAGATGTGTTGGAGCTAGAATGCATTGTACACGCACACACATACACACAAAGTATTATAGATGTGATGCAAATTATTGTAGATGTGACGTATACAATACTGCGAATGTTTCCTTCCTACTCCATACCGCTCGGTGAAAGGATGAGACCCTGTGCAGATATAATCCTGTTGTATTTTAACATGAACCTTGCTTCTGGTGTTCTCACACTTGCAGCCCTCCCTGACTGTAACATAAAAAGGTTTCATTTTTGTGGCTTAGTTTCATGTGACCTCAAATGCAGATCAGATTCAAGTGCTGGTGCTTTTCGGGATGTGCCAAGGTTGAATGAATAGTTTCTGTAGGAGAGGTGTTGCTGTCATCTGGTTGATGTATTTTCACAAAACTGCTATAGGGCTTGTCCACTGCCAATGAATACCAGCAGAAATGCCATTATTTCTGTTCCACGTGCATCCCCTCCCCTGCATGCACTGGAACAGGTGTGTGAGGGCCCTTTTCCCCGTGTAACCCACCCCCCTCCATTGTCCTTTCTAAGCTCACTTTACAAACAGCTACATCTAATCTCATCTTTTCCCTGTTTGCATGCCTTCAGCCACCTGCCAGAGGCCCTCCAACTGGTTCTAGGAGCAGGTGGACTCCGGGGTGGGAGGGGCCAAGGCCTGCCGGAATTGACAGTGTGAGATAGCACTGCGATGGTTGTGATGTGCAAGTGTGATGACGGAGAAGCAACTGGCTGGTGAGAGTGAGATACATAGTGCATGATTGTTAGGCAAGAGACACACTGGGATTTGTAGGAGACTGAATGATGTTAGAGGCAGCATCATGGTAGGGGGAGAGAAAGATGCTTGCGTGAGATGCCCGCGGTGAAGCCATGAGGAGGAGGGCTGGACAAACTTGTGGGTGAGGGAACAACACAGCGAGTTTACTGCCAAACCTGTATTTACCACAACACCTTCCTTGTGTGATTGACTGACCGACGGGGTAACGACGTGGTAACGACGGCAACGACGTGGGAACGATACGACGTGGAACGCGAGAACGAGAGCGGACGAGAGCGGAAGCGGACGCGAGCGCGAGAGTGGACACTGTAAGAAGCGGAAAGCTCAGAGGGCTCAGAGGGCGTGTGGCCCGTGATTCACAGAGGAATCATCGTGAAAAGTACCGAAATTGGATGCGAAGTGAGGAGCCTACCCTGGAGACAGCGCGAGTGTCGGCTGGTATTGCAGGTGCCGGTACCGCTTGGGAAGCGCTGCAAGCCGCTGGGTTCCCTCGTGCCCTCCGATAGTCCTGTTTTTTTGCGGAGCAGGCGGGTGTGGCTGAGGCCCCGGAGAGTAGCAGCGGTAGCAGCGGTAAGGCATAGGGAAATCTCTCTAATCCCTCAAATCCCCGAGGAGACGCTTGCCTCAGGGGAAATAGTGAGGACTGGGCAGGCGTGTGTAAAGTTTTCATTGGCAAAGACTCCATTGGCAGAGAATTATTCAGCCAGCAGCTAAACCAGCGCCAAGTAGAAAACTACGGTCGGTCAGTCAGCACACAGGGAAGGTAAGTGCTTTTACCATTTTTTTTTTTAAATCTTTGTTTTTTTAAATCTTTGTTCTTCCTTTTTAATGAATTTTTTAAAAACTGTGGATGAATACAGAAAGGTTCAGGAAGAGCAAGTAAAAGCTTTTAATGAAGGGTTAAAATTGAACTGGCGCAATTGGAATTGTATGGTGAAAGGAGGTAGAGCCATCTACTTGAGAGTTTATTCTGCTTAGTCTGACAAATCCGAGGAATAGACGTAACTAATAAATATTACTGAATATATAAGGAGGACTTTGGAATGGTGCCAAGAAAGGCAAAACCAAGGAAAATTTGTAAAGACGCACCAAAACAAATCGAAGAGACTGAGGTGACACCAGCAGAAGAAGGGCCAGGAGGGGCGGCCATGAATACTCTGGTGAAAAATGATGAAAGAGAGTTGAGGAAAATCATAAAGAAACCCACTGCAGCTTATAAATTACAAGGTTGTGGGAAAAAAGGTGGTTTAGTGTCCAAATCAATAAAGGACTTTGTGGCGAAGCACTTTAAGAGGACACTTACTCCAGGGAAAGCCCAAGACCAAGAGAGTAATATGGAGATACCAAGTGTAGAGTAGATTGCGGAGATCGTTGATTCCTCCCTCACACAGAGTGACCTAAGCCATATTATCCCCCCATAGTACCAAGACTTTAATCTTCGCCCCGGATTTTTTCCTCGTCAGAAGATGAGAATGAGATATTGACAGGGAATGGGTCCAAGGACGGGGGGGCCCGCATTGATTTGTCAAATTCTTTTACAAGAACCATACTTGACAGAAGTACGGATCCCGAAGGAAATCAAAGCCCAAAGCCTATAGACTCCTTAAATGAAATATTACGGTATGGTACGTTGGGCCTAGATATTACGACATCGCCTTCTGCCTCTATGCTGGACATTATGCTGATGCTACAAAATTTTTTGCAAGGCTTGTTAGAAGTCTCTGTGTTAAATAATACCCTATTAAATAGTAATGAAATACAATTTAAAAGAATGATAGAAGAACTACAGGGGATAAGGGGACAGATGCCTACAATGATTAGACCAGTACAAGACCCCTTAAATGAAGGTCTTATTGAAGGGAACACAGAGGCTACTATGGAGGGTTGTGCCCAGCATGATATATATATTTCCAGATGGCCGATGCTGGTAAGGAGGAGGGGAGGTTTCTATCGGCCACATTACCAGAACCTCAGATACCCTCATAAAAGATCTACTTATAGATATGGAAGAAACAAGGGCCCAAAAAAAGAGAAGGACAAGGAACTGCTGAATAAAAGAACACATTTATAAAAATGGAATGCCGCAAAATAGGAAAAGGGAAAGAAGGCAAATAGCGAGGCTTTCTGACTCTGGAGGAGTTGAAGCTGAGGTTGAAGAGAAAAGGGAACCATGCAAATATACCCGTAACGCTTGTAGGGAGGTGGTGTGCCTCAAAATTAATAGAAATAAGTTAGGAGGGAAAGAATCCCTTAGTAGTCCAGTAGCTGGAGGAAGTAGAGTGAACATACTCCCAAAAAAGAATGAATATCAGGGAAGAGGTGATTGGGACTCAAAAACCTTAGTTAAGAGCAATAAGAATAAAATGTGGATATATTTTAAGCCAACTGATCAAGTGATGGGGAGGAAAAAACAAAGGAAGATAGTCCCTCTAAACCGCTCCCAGCTCTTATTTTCCTTTTCAAAATGTCCAAGTTTAAAAGAAATTGGTACAAAGGATTTGAGACAGGTAGGGTTTAGCAGTAACATCAAAGGTATTGAATACACAAAAGTCCTAATCTACTCAGGTCTTGTTAAGGCAGCTATTCTGAAAGCTGAGAAGGAGATATTAAAAGAGGGTATAAGGATAATTTCTGAAGTAGAAGTCGAAAAAGGGAAACAGCGAGAGGGAGGTTTTCTGAGATTCCATGCAGGGTTGGGGGAAAGGCAGGTGAGGTTAATAACAGGGGGGCGTGGGGAGAAGGCTATGATCAACATAGCGGTAGAGAATCTAGAGCCTAATAAAAACTGGGGCAATTGGGGATCGGACAATAGTATCCTAAGTTCAGACTCATGGGGTTTGAATGAGTCAGGATGTCTTAGGGAGATCGACTAGGATACCGAGTTGCCGCATAGCCTGAGATTACTTTCATGGAATATAAATGGGTTGGTAGGATAAACAAAGGTGGATAGTCTAAATCACGTCGCAAAATATGTTGATATCATTTGTTTACAGGAGACATGGCTATGCGGCAATACCCCAGTAGTTGAAGGGTTTGCCCAAATTTATAAACCAGCCAGCAAAATGAAAAAATTTGGACGTGCTTAGGGCGGGATTATGACCCTCATGTCAACCAGGTTAGTGAAAGAGGCCAAGTCAATTAGTTCATTATGCAAATGGTTGTTGGTCTGTAAGGTATCCTATCCGTGTACTGAAGGTACTGAAGGGAAGGTTGATTATTTAATCCTTATAAATGTATATATACAATGGGGTTCCCAAAAAGAATACGAAACAGAAATGGGGTTATTCAAAAGGGATATAACCGATTTAATAGAAATGTATGGGAAGGACATAATGGTGATAATGGGTGATTTTAACCACAAATTAAACTTTGGAAAGTTAGATCGTTGGTTTGAGGAAATTTTGAGCTCATATAATATAGGGGCAACAAAATACCCCACATGTCTAACCACCAATCAAGACGAAGCCTTAGGGAAGTTTCTGGGCTCTAAGGGTTTAATATGTTAAAATGGTAGGAAGGACCCAGATCGACCGGCTACACAGACTTTTAGAATGGGCAATCAACAGTGTCCTATAGATTATGGGGCAGATTTATGTTCCCTGGCGCATCCCTGCAAATCAGCATGGATGCGCCAGGGAAGATGCGTCACGCAAGTTTGCCCTTGCGCCACCGCAGATGCGCCGCATTTACAATGCGGTGCATCGTGGCGCAAGGACAAGCAGATACGTGATGCATCTGCCGGCGTAAGGTTGGCGCAGTGCTGAAGTTGCGTCGCGTGACGCAACTCCAGCACTGTTCCAACCTACCCTATCCATAACATGGTGCGTCAAGCCTTACGCCTTGGGAAAGTGACTCAGTGAAATCTTATAGATTTCACTGAGTCACTTTTCAGGGGCGTTCCTGCGACGGAACGCCCCCCCCTGTGTCGCAACGCCCACATGAAACCTGACGCAGGTTTCACGTGGCGCAGGGCTTTACACCGTGACGCATCTCCATAGATGCGTCACGATGTAAATCGGGCGCAACGTGGCGCAGGGTTTACGCCGCCGCTGCGTCACAAAAGTGACGCAACGGCGGTGTAAAAGGGGCGCAAGTCCCACATAAATCTGCCCCTACATCTTTGTTCAGGCCTGGAACGACGCAATGGTAAAAAAGTTCAGGGTAATTAAGCGTAGGGACAGTGACCACAATGCTTTGTATTGTGAATATTTAGGGGGGTCAATAAGTATATGTGAAAGGGTGATCCCCCAAAATGTGGAATATCCAAAGCGCCTGACTACAAAACTGACGGAAGAATATGTAGAGAAATTGGTAAGCTTTCAACAAAATTTAACGAAGGACAGTGCTGAAGGTCATCAGGTAGCATGGCATGTCGATAAAATCGCTCAGGCAGTGCAATGTCTTAGAGTGTATCTAAAAGAAAAAAAAATCGGTTAAGGTAATAACACAAGATAGTAAAGGAAGGCCGAGGTGGTTTAACCCTGAATGTCTGAATTAAAAAAGGGCTATTCGTAAAATAGAGCGAGGTCAAAGGAAATGTAATGATCATGGGAACTTAGAGATCCTGCTCAACCTGAAGAAAGAATATAAATCCCTAGTAAGGAAGCAGAAAAGGATTTTTAACCTCTTCTGTGCCCATGACGAGATAGTCTCGTCATGGAGCACGGTTGCGCTGTGCCCATGACGAGACTATCTCGTCATGAACCCCGCCCGCTAATGTAACGCCCGGCACAGGAGGGGGAAAGGGCGTGGCACTGAAGGGGTTAAAGAAAAATGTTGGGCAAATCTACTTGAGACAATAGAAAATAGAAATATAAAAGCATTCTGGAGGTTGATACAGGTTGCCTCAGGAAGGTCTCCGGGTAATATGAGCTGTGTCGTGGAAGAGGTGGCCTGGGTGAATTACTTAGGAAATCTATATAAAGCCAGTAGGATTTTGGAAAAATATAAGGAAAAACCAAGTTGAACAGTGTGTGTAGAAGGGTTAAAACCAGCATTTAATGAAGAGAAAGTAAAATAAACAATAAAAAAGTTGAATTTATCTCGCGCAGTAGGCCCCGATAATTTTCCTGCCATCTTAATTAAAACTCAATCAGATTGGTGGGCAGGCTTTTTATCCCATATGTTCATTGCCATTCTGGACTCAGGCTGTATTCCTAAATCCTGGAGAGGGGCCATAATTAGACCCCTACATAACAAGCATTTGCAATGCAATAGGTCTCGCATTTACGGGAGTTTGAGCTATTGGCATTGTAAATGACAATGCCTTTTATTTATGTTTTGGTTTTTAAAACATAAAATAAAAGGCATTGTCATTTACAATGCCAATAGCTTCCTCGCGTAAATGCGAGACCTGTTGCATTTTCAATGCTTGTTAGATGAGCTTCAAAGACATTTGAATGGAAGCATTAAAAGAAAACCTCTCATAACTGTACCAACAAATAGGTCCTTTTTCTCACCAGGCACATGGCATGCATGATTAGAAGCTGTGTAGAAATAGCGCTTCGCGGTACTGTGGTAAACACTAATGTACTGGAATCTTTATTTGAATCCCTTTCGGAGCAGTCAGTAAAAGTGGCAAATATAATTGAAAAATTGAGCAGTTAACATGCACCTTTTGGTTTAACTTTTCCAACATTATCCTACATAAAATCCTACTGAGCAATGTGCTGGGGTTTACTCACTTGGTGCACATGGGGTCTAAGTTTATACTTTTTGACAGGGCTGTTTTAAATTACCAGTCCGGCCCTGGACGTGTTCCAGAGTCGAGTCAATGACAAAGAAGTGGTCCAAATGCTACGTTCAGAAGGGGGAGGGTGTGGCTTAATGGCCAGTGCAGCCGACTTGGGCGCTGAGAGATTCAGGTTTAAGTCTCGTTGTGTGCTCAACATCCTCTGATTCTGGGCAAATCACTTCCCCCTAACTCCGGACAGCGTCTACAGACCCTCACGGGTTATTAGCGGTGCTATACAAATCCAAGTATTATATTATAGTATAATTATTAAGAAGAGAAAGAGGCAGCCAAAAGACGAGGATCAAATGTCCAAGCAAAATGGAAAAAGTGGCCTAGAAGGAGACTAGATAGGGGGGGGGGGGAGGAGTGGCCCGAACGCTACTCTTAAAAGCTGATGAAACACAACTAGTAGAAATGGACAAAGTATTGAGGAACTATATGCAGCCGTTCCAGGCATTCTGAATTTCCGGTACCGACGGAAATCTCTGTACACAATTACGAGTTTGCAGACCAAGAATTACTTGGCATAATTCTGCATGGAAAGCTGCATGTTTAAAGCTACAGATCACATTTTTAATGAAACTGCACTACAGCAACAGCACCGGCCCTGATATAATATTAATGGCCGCCGAGCAGCACGGTAGCAGCAGAAAGCCTTTTAGGCTCTTACGCAACACGTAGCTAAATTAATTATTTGCAGGGAAAGGATCCCATACCCCCGGCAGCCTCCGAGGGATCAGTGAGAGCCGGACTACGGAGGCGCTCATTAGCGACCCTCAAATGTCAGACACCGGGAGGAAAGAAGAGGCCTGACAGGGAAGGAGACACAGCGACACAGAGATCTGGAAGGGAGGGGGCGCGAGAAAGACAGGGACAGCGAGGTACAATGATGGAAGAGGTGGTGACGGAGCGGGCACAAAGAGGGGAGAGGGCGCGAGGTAGACGGGGACTGCAGGTTAGACAGGGACAGCGAGGTACAAAGATGGAAGAGGTGGCGACGCGAGAAAGGGAGCGGGCACAAAGAGGGGAGAGGGCGCGAGGTAGACGGGGACCACAGGTTAGAGATAGGAAATGATGGAAGGCTCGTGAGAGAGAGCAGGATAGAATGGGGAGAGCGGGAGAGACAAAGAGCAGTAAATTCAGACATAAGCGAAGTCACAGTTATGGTGATATGTCCTATGAGCCTCTTTTGACGGCTTATAAAGCCATGATCCCTCCACAATTCCAATATGGTTCAGAAGTAATTTGTATTGATGGTAAAAGCTCCTGGGATAAAGAAGAAGGGAAATGTCTGAAATCATTATTGTCACTTCCCAGCTCGGCAATGATCCAGGCAATCAGAATGGACTTAGGCCTAACTGCGTGGAACATTCAGGTGCAATTAAGTTTTCTCAGATTTTGGAATCGTTTGAGTCTTGGGGAGGTCACAAAGGTGTCCCAATGGTGCATGAAAGAAATTCAGTCCAGTGAGTTAAAGTTGGCTAAGGCCACAAGAAGTAAACTCCAGACCATTTGTGATCACTTGAATGTGAAAATTGACCCCCTGACTCTACAAATAAATGTAATAAAGAGTGTACTTAAAATGCAGGGTAAAGAATTTTCTAGAGCAACAGATCGAGAGTATTTGAGCAAGAAAGATTCTGTAAAATTCATGTGTTCTAGCTGGGAGAAAGATACCAGATTTCCCTACCTCGATTTACTACCGAACCGTTGGTTAAGAATGGAAGTACTTAGGATAAGAATCGGCATTAACCCAGCCATAATAAATTGCGCAATGAAATCTGTTTTAATGCAACCTGATGGCAAGTGTATGTGTAAGATAGGATTGAAATGCAACATTTTACACATTTTATTGGATTGTCGAAGATTTTTAAATTTGCGTAAATTATTCCTCCGACCGATATTTTTAAAATATGGTGTAAGGGCGCGCTTGCAAGCATGGGAGCTTCTTGCTGATATGGAAAATTTAGATATTGCAATAGCCGTTGGTAAATATATCCAGGGCATATATAAGTTCCCTGCCTCATTAGAGGCGTAAGAGTAGCTAGTGCCTTATAATTGTAAATGAAATTATCCGTTGTAAAATTGTTTTAAAATTGTTAAGAATGATCTTTTAAGGATTTTATGATTCTTAATGTTTAAGAACGTAATTTAGCAATGTGGAAATTTTTAAATGTTATTGTAAAAGCTGTGGTTTAAAGACCAAATGGTCTAAATAAACATTATTTCTGAACTGAAAAAAACAAACCACTGAATAAAGGAGTCTGAAGCACAGGGTCTTTGACACTAGAGTCAGCCTGACAGAAGGTGCCTGAGGTCAGAGAGTGGCTGGAGCAAGAGAGGCAGAGGGGGAAGAACTGGAGGATATCAGAATTGAACACGAGAAAGAGAGAAATGCTGAGGGGGATGAAAGAACTTGCAGACAGATTTAGACCAAGAGAAATGAAGGGCAACATAGATGGCACTTTGAGATGGGTACCGTCCGTGAAGGACATGTGATGAGGGATGTTCAGATGGAAATAGTTTGGCACAGAATGATGCAGTTAAAAGTGGGGACCCAGGCTAGGAAGATGCGGCGTGGAGTGGGAGGGGCAGGAGTGTTGTGATGTAAGGGAGAAAAAGCATGGACAGGGAAATAGAATACAGACTGACTCCCAGGGTTACCAGGAGGGAGAGCCAGATCCAGGGAAAGAGTAACGCCTGAAACTAAACAGAGATAGGGAGACATAAGGAGCACTCATGTGATGATGCATAAAGAGAAACAGTGGATGATAAATATGGAGAGAGGTGAGGACATTAATGACCAGCTACTACACCAATGTGGAGTAAGTGTTCTAGGCTTTTGTGTCTGTTATTTTTATTGTATGTAGCAAACGTCATTCAATTCTCACATAAGCTCAGAAGGAGAAGAAACATTCCTTAAATAAAATGTATACATCTCTGCTGGTGAACAAACTTCATGTTCTAGTTCCGTGGATGACAGAAGTGGGTGCAGTTTGCATCTAGTAAATTTGTACTTGCCTGCAGCTGTGGCGATCCTCTGCAGTGTCGAGCTTCAGCTCGGGTATTCCAAGATTGCAAATCTTTAATTCTGTGGGCAAAGATGAACTTTATTAATTAATTTAAGAGGAAACTCTACTGCTGCTGTGATTGTGCGATCACTTTTGTTATTCCCGCCTTATCAGCCGCGGTCGGTAGTAGGAGTACCTGCAGGGTGGTGACGTGGGGAGGGGGAGGGGCAGGGTGGGGGGTAGTAAACTATGGATTACGGAGGTTTACAGGTAAGTAAACATATAAATTAATAAAACGAATTTCGTTGCGTGCACTGCATCGCATTTGGGGATGCAGTGCACGCAACGAAATCTGACTTCCGGCGGCAATGTTGGTAAGATCACAGTCCCGAACACGCAGAAACTGCAATCTGGTGAAAAATATCTCTCGAGCATCATAAAACCTTCTTGAAAATTATCATTTTGCTCATAAAAACACCTCAGATTGTGATTTGGCTGTAGTTTTTTTCTGCAAGGAGTCCTTTTTCTTTTTTTTACTTTTTTTTCCAAGAGGAAGGAAGTGCCCCTGAGTCTCCAACTTCCTGTTCCTGTCCAGCAGGCTCCTCCCAGTGCTTTGTCCATGTGCTGTTCACTTTCATTTGGATTTGGAGCTGGATGGATCACTTTTTGTGTCTGTCTGCTGCATCATATCATTGGATTGGATTTGAGGACTTTTGGATTTGAGATTTTACAAGTAAGTTGGAGAATTGAGGTACTTGTTTGTTTGATTGGGTCTTGTTTGTAGTGTACCTACATTTTTTGGGGATTTTCATCGTTTTTAAAATGTATTGTTGTGGGTGGCCTGTAGTTTCAGTAGGGGCCTAGTTATTTTTATTTGAAATTTCAGCCAGCAGGCACAGATGTACCCATGGGTGCATGTTTCTGTGGTGTCTGTTGAATTTAAACATCATGGATGGTATTGGATTGAATTGCTAAATGTGGTTTTTGGGGTGTATTTCACTTTTTGGGTGAGTGTGTTAATAAATAAATACCTTTGTTGGATGTGTGTGCTTGCTGTGTAACTTTCCAACATTTTGTAGCCCTGTTGATTTTTGTTTTTACATTTTTGTATTAAAGCTGTGTTGTTTAGCAGGCCACCTTTGTCTGGTAATATATAGGCCTGCTTGATTTCATTGTTTTCCATGGCCCGTTGTGACTGTGGGTGACCATGTGGCTTGGGGCCATTTTGTGGTGGTAGTTTAGTAATGTGCTGCTTTTTCCATGTAGCAAAAGACACACAATTGATGGACGGAATGCAGAACAAATCAAAACATTTACCCCCAGTCAAGAGATCTGGGTTAAATCCATCATTATTTTGCTCACCATGCCACCCCAGTTTAGACCTGGCTATATGCAAATCAGTCTTGACCCTGTGCCTCATGGGAACAGTCCAGTCGGAACTGCCAAGCCAGGTCCTCCCTGGACCGGAAACAAGCATCCTAGGACTGGTTTCGGGGTTTCACCCCTCTTCAGCCAGGATAGCTTGATTCCAATGGCACAGTGAGCCCAGGACTCACGTCTGAGCATACCTGGCGCACTTAGGGCGAGAAAGCAAAAGACACACAATTGATGGACGGAATGCAGAACAAATCACAACATTCACCCCAGTGAAGAGATCTGGGTTAAATCCATCATTCTTTTGCTCACCATGCCACCCCAGTTTAGACCTGGCTATATGCACATCAGTCTTGACCCTGTGCCTCATGGGAACAGTCCAGCCCGAACTGCCAAGCCAGGTCCTCCCTGGACCGGAAACAAGCATCCTAGGACCGGTTTCAGGGTTTCACCCCTCTTCAGCCAGGATAGCTTGATTCCAGTGGCACAGTGAACCCAGGACTCACGTCTGAGCATACCTGGCGCACTTAGGGCGAGAAAGGAAAAGATACACAATTGATGCATGGAATGCAGAACAAATCACAACATTCACACCCAGTCAAGAGATCTGGGTTATTTTCACTTCTCTATCCTTGAAGAATGTGCTTTATATTTAACTATTGTATAGTGGTCACCCCACACAGTGTAAGAAAAATCTTTAGAACACTTAAAAATATAAAATGAAAAAAATCTTATGGGACACAAGGGGCATGTGGTGTCTATTCCGCACGGCAGGTCCACAGCAGAAAACACATTGGAGCTTCTAAATAGGTAGGAACCACCCATAACATGTACTGGGAAGGCATGTATGATGCACTGCAGGCTTCTTCCCTGAGCCTGGTCTTTCCCTGTTTGCCCTCTCACCAGTCTCTCTCACCCGGAGCACAGCCATGATCTGTTGAGATCCTAGTATCTCGTCCAAGACTTGATCTATAGGTATCTGTCTCACCCTCTCCTGGATCATTTGTGCCCCTTCGCAGGCTCAATCACTGATTCTGCCCATTCTCATTCCCTCTCTGACAACATATCACAGTCCCTGATTCTGCCCCTGCCTGCACCCCCTGTCCCAATGAAGGTTCAGCCAGCTGACTTTGATCGCAGATTGCTAGGAGACCCAGTTGTGGCAGGCCTACCCTCCATATCCTGAAGACATGGCAGCAACCCATAACAAAAAAAACTGGGAACAGATTGTATCCATGGTATCATAAAGACAGAGCAACAAAAAACATGGACCATAATCATTGGATTT
Organism: Triturus cristatus; assembly: GCF_964204655.1. NCBI lineage: Eukaryota > Metazoa > Chordata > Amphibia > Caudata > Salamandridae > Triturus > Triturus cristatus. Next base: position 1,172,053,681 of record NC_140585.1, read on the forward strand.
GTGGAATGTCAAGTTAATTGCAGCGAAAACAAATGGGCAGGCCAGAAAAATTCAAATTGTAGGAATGTAGCTGAACTGCCTACAAGATGACGACGGGCTTTCGAAGCTCTGCGCAGCACCAGAGCCTCCAAATGGCAAGTGACGACAGTCAGCGGTTTCCTGAAATGAGCTGAGCGTTTTCATCTGAGCGAACATGAGGGAGTCAGGTATTTTTGTTTTTTGGTGCCTTTGAGCCCTTTTTGGCATTTTTTCCCTATGTCACTCCCCACTCACGCTCTGCAGCTGCAGCCACCATATTGTGTTTAAAGATCGCGTCAGTGCTGTTCATTGAAGTAAGCATTGTCCTATACACTGTTTTAGAGATTGGGTCATTTTCTTTTGCAAAACATTTAAATAAAGAGCCTTACTACGTCTCCCACAGCTCTTTGAACCGGGGTTGCTCTGCTTTATTGTAGAGCATGGTTGAACCTGTTGGAGGCTTGCCACTGTTCCCTTTTAGCACACATATAATTTAATGCTGCCTCCACATGCTCTTTTGATGAATATTCAACGGTAATTGCTCATTATCAAGGAAATTTGCTGTCTTTAAACGAGAATCGCCTTTTTCTAAAGCACTGATTCGTGGCTGTTCCTCAGTAGTCCCATTCAGCAGCTTTTCTTCTCAATTTGGCACATTTTGTTTCTCCACCTACTTCCTTTATTAGAGTCTGCGGCTCTATGACGAGGGACCATTTCGTCTGAATATATAAGACTTCCTCACTATGCACGCAGTGTTGTGCACACTGATATATGATTACACTTCCACCCCAGATTGGTATTAATTGATTTCCTTAGTTGTCTGCTGTTTATATGACCTGCTTCACTTCGTTATAGAGCACTACAGAACTTGTGGGTGGCTTGTTACTGGCCTTTGTCCCCTGTATACTGTTTGGCATTTTCTCCCCTCATTTCCCTGAGAAATAACTAACCGGTAATTGTTTATTTCATAAGAACTTTGACATTTTCAAATGTGACCTGCTTTGATTGGACGCATTTATTCCAGGCTGTACCCTTGCTGTGCTCTGACTGAAATATGCATTTTGCCCGCAAATATGTCACCACAGCTACAAAATGGCAAAATAGATCCTGGCTCTTCAACGAAGTCTCCATTACCATTTAGCCTGGAAGACCTTATGGAAGAAATAAAGCCACTGAAACATTTTGTGATGGAAACTAACTTTACTCTTCCATGGATAGAGGACAAATAGTCCAATCTTGAATTCATGGTGTCAGATGTAGAGTAACACAACAGCAATATCCAGGATGCAGCAACTAAGACTGAAGGCATGTCTAAGGAAATTGTGCTTATAAAGCAGGAAACTGAAGATCTGGAAAACTATGACTGACCTAATAATCTTAGAATTTATGGCATTTCTGAAGGGTCTGAACGTTTGGACATGGTTGCCTTCCTTAAGCTACACATCCTGAAGATAGTTGGGTCTAAGAAGCACTCAAATCTTAATTTGCAACGTGCTCATAGAATTGGTCCTCGCCTTTGGGTGCCACATCATCTGGTTGGCAAGACGAATTATATCCTGTTTTTGGAATATTCTGAACTTCTTATGGGTCTATCTGCGGCCAAACGGAGAAAGCTAATGCTTTGGTACGGTCAAAGGCTCTTCTTCTTACAGGAAGTGGCTTGTGCAACCACTGCTCATCGAAAGCAATTCCTCTCCTTTTGACCCTGCTTTATACTCCATGAATGCTAAATACAGAGACATCCTTGTTTCTTCAAAGTGACCTCTAAGGAGAAAACTATTTTGGTAGTATTCTCTCCATTTAGTCTTCTTCTCTGTCTCTAATTTGCTGTGTTACGGTATATTTTAATATTGATTGTCTCCAGTTGCTTCTGTCTTCCATCTTTGGCTGTCACTGGTCTGCTGTTCATCTTTTTCCTCACATTTGTTTATTTGATTCTTGACATGCAACTATAAACTACCTGTTCATTTGAATCGCTTGGATATCCTCTTCATTTTACATTGAATTATTATTATTATTTTTAATTGAGATTCTATTTAACATATGCACTGTTTCTCTTCATATATGGTTATTCAGTATGTTACTGAGCAAACATAATCCACCTGCTCTTTTTCATGGCTTGGGTATCTTTTTTTTCATTTGGTATGGTATCTTTTTTGAATTTAGGATGTATCTACAATATAAGCTGTTCACTTACTTTTATGTTAACAATATGTGAAAGGTTTACACTAGCCTATTAAGAGCAGAGAGTGCTTGCACATTTATTTACATTACAATGCACGATTGTTATGTTACAAGAGACTCATCTCACTGACAAAGACATTAACTCAGTGAAAAAGCAGTGGGTTGGCCAGCTATTCTGTTCCCCCACAAAACAAAACAAAAACAAGGTGATTACCCTATTTCATCAATAGCTTGCTGTATCAATTGAAAAGGAGGAATACTCCCATTCCCCTCCTTAATATATATGGTACCACTGGCATAGATATACAATTCTGGGAAGACATTTCTCTTATTTTAAACTCTTGTCTAAACACTAATCTTCTTGTGGGAGGGGATTGCAACCAAATTTCGGACTGCTTCATTGACAGGAAATCTCTTGCAGATATGTTCCTAATGAAATGCAAAAAACATTCAAAAACACTATTCAATCCAGGGGTTTTGCTGATGCATAGATGATTTCTAAAACAGGAAATCTGGAATATACTTTTTATTCCCCCACACATAATTCCAAATCTAGAATTGATTATATTTTTATAACACCTCAATTGCTTCCCACATTAATTCAGGCCAAATTGGATCTATATTATTATCTGAATATGCTCCTGTCTTTATTGATATTGAAATTTCTTACCGTAGGACAACAAATTAGAGAAGAAGACTAAAAGGAGACAATAATATCAAAACAGTAATAATATATGGTTGACTAATAAAGAGCACTTGCCGACAACTGTAGATAAGGAATAAGCAGAGGTCTGGGATTTCTTTTGAACCTTCTAAACTAAAAAGCTGGTGTTTCAATAATTCTTTACTTAAGAACCAAACTTTTGTGGAAAAGTTTAACATTTTCCTAAAATAATATCTTGATTCAGATATTACTTCGGATTTACCTTTCCACATTAAATGGGACACCTTTAAGGCTATGGCTAGAGGTTATATTGTTGAATACGTAGCAGCGAAAAAGAAAACATCCTCTAGAGATTCTGCACACTTTTCTCAATCAAACAGCTTGAGCATCAATACTATCCTTTTAATAATGAAGCCACTTTTAAGCATCCTGTTCAAGCTAAATTGGCCTTTAACAAAATATTGACTGAGAACTCTTCCGGTGTACTACTAAAGATTAACTCTAAATTTTACGGAAGGCATTACAGAGCAGGAACATTGTTGTTATCTTAAAGTCAAATACCACAAGTCCAAATTGCCCACAGACAAAGCAATTGGACCGGATGGTTTTGCATACATTTTTCTAATTGTTGGACCTCGCCCTTTTGGCAGGTTTATCCCCAAATGTTTTGCCTTTTGCCTCCTATGTTTCTGACCTGGTTTTGTTGGATTTAGGACTCTGGGCACGTTACCACTGCTGATCAGTGCTAAAATGCATATGCTCTCTGTGTAAATTGTGATTCTGGTTGGTTATCCATGATGAATGGGACACGTTACAACGCAAACATTTACAATGCATGCCTTTACCACACGGTTTTTACATCGCAACATCCATTACAACGCATGATTTTACAACGCATGCCATCACAACGCATTTTTTAAACTGCACTTACAACGCATTCCATTACAGCGCATACCATTACAAGGCATACCATTACAACGCGTAATACTTTTAGGGCAACAGTAGTGTAAGTGTTGGATAGTGTAGGGGTAAAAATTACTATTCCCACTCCAGTGAGTGCAACAGTAGGGTAAGAGTTGGATAGTGTAGGGGTAAAAATTTCTATTTCCCATTACTTACCTTATAATGCATTGTAATGGCATGCGTTGTAGTGGCATGCATTGTAATGGCATGCATTGTAGTGACATGCATTGTAATGGCTGCGTTGTAATGGCATGCGATGTAAAGGATGTTGCATTGTAATGACTGCATTGTAAAGGTAGTGCTTTAAATGACTGCGTTGTAATGGTTGTTTCCCATCCATGATTAGCCTATTTTATTTACTGGTAAGTCCCTAGGAAAGTGCACTGTGTGCCCCACGGCCTGTAAATAAAATGCTACTAGTGAGACTCAGCATTGTGCCACCCACACAAGTAGCCTTCCAAATGTGTCTCAGACCTGCCACTACAGTGTCTGTGTGCACAGTTTTTAAATTGGCATGTCAACCTGACAAGTGCAACCACTTGCCAGGCCCTAACCTTCAATTTTCTTACATGTAAGGCACCCATAAAGTAGGCACAAGGTACCCCTCTGGGCAGGGTGCAATGTATGTGAAAGGCTGGACATGTAGTTTTTTGTTTTGCATGTCCTGATAGTGAAATACTGTGTATTTCTTTTTCACTATTGCAGGGACTAGCTTTCCCATAGGCTGCCTTGTAACATTTTATAAAAGTAACTTTCAATTTGGAACAACTAGAGATTTAAGGTTTGGGCTCTCTGAACTCAGAAATTAATTTTAGTAAAGGTGTTTTTTAAGTTGTGTTTTTGAAAATGGCACTTTTAGAAAGTGGGCATTTTCTTGTTTAATCATCCTGTGTGCCTCTGCCTGCTTGTGGATTCACCATCTGGGTTTAGACTGACCAGGGCTGTTTGTGCATTCACTCCAGACACACAAAGGGAGTTGAGGTGTGCCCTGCATATGCTGATGAGTCATCCTGGGCTATAGTGGTGGGAGGAGTCATGACTGATACCTGTATAGGCTGTGGCTGCTCTGCAGAATGCTGTCTCCACCTCCTGAATTGGACCAGGGAGGACAGAACTGGTTTTACTGAGCAAGAGAGCCTTTCTGAATAAAGACTTCAAAGGGTAAAAGGGGTAAAAGTATTAGACCTAAAACCCCAGAACTTTAGAATGCTTCTGGAATTAAGAGGAACCTCCGCCAAGGAGAAGAGCTAAAGAGCTGTGAAGAGGAGTACTACCCCTTTGCTGTGTGTTGCTTTGCTGGGTTGGCCTACAGTTGCTGCTTCTGCCTAGGAGAGGAAAAGGACTGGACTTTGCTGTTTTCCTGCTTGTGAAGTTTCTCCAAGGGCTTGTGTGTGCTTGCCTCCTGTTCTGAAGTCTCAGGGACACAAAGACTTCACCTGCAGCATCCTTGAACTCCACTGCTGGGAGTTCTGACCTGCCCTGTGGTGTCAAATCCAGTTCCGGGCCCTTGGAGGTTGTTCCTGCTTCAAAGAACTACAAGAACTTGAAGAAATCGGAAAAATGTATGCTTCGCCCTTCTTGTGGCTTAAGTTTCCAACACAGCACCGCATTGCGGAAGAAAAATCCGCTGCACAACTCTGTGCAGCAGCAGAAATTGACGCAGCGCCTGCCAGTGGCCCAAAGAATTGCTGCATGCCAAATTCAGCGCACCAGTCTCCGAAGTCTGAGACCCATGTACCTAATCCGACACAGGCCCTGCTGTATGGCTAAAAGAATCGGCGCATCACCTGTGTGCGGCTACAAAAATCAATGCATCGCACCTCTGCAGCAAGTTTTTCTGACGCAACACCCGCAGACCAGGATCACCGGTGAAATTGACGCATCACTTCCACCTACAGACTGTATTCGATGCATCATTTCTCATGTGTGCATCAGAACTGTGGCATTGCCTCCCCAAAGACTCAGGGACTGACGTATCACTGTGTTTTCTAGATGCTTTCCTCTTCTGTGGCTGTTTTGTCTAGTGGATTTTGGCACATTTGTGGTACGTTGTATAAAAAGCATGCACCCATAGATTTCTATGGACAGAATTGCTTGAACCCTTTCAAAAGTCATATTTTGAGTTGTGTATATCGGACTTTTGTATTGTTTTGGTCTTGTTTGGTGTACATAACAATACTTTTTTTTCGAAACTGGTGTGGTGTCCATTTGTAGTGTTTTCACTGTGTTACTGTGTGTGTTATGTACAAACACTTTACACATTGCCTTTGAGATAAGTATGCCTGCACGTGCCAAGCTATCAAGGGGGTGAGCTGAGGTTATCTAGTTGTGTAACTCCCTTATCCTTACTAGAAGGAAGGGTCCCTACATGGACAAGGTGCATACCTCTGTCAACTAGAGACCCCCATTTCTAACACTCATAATATACTTCCTCATCTTCCTTCTCTTTAACAATCTGTTTTTCTTAATAATGGAGCTTGTGGGACTCTTTTAAACGCAATGCTATGCCTGATTCCTAAGAAAGATAAATACCTTTCCTCCTGTGCCAACCATCGACCTGTTTCTCTAATTAATTTGGACTGTAAGATGTTTGCAAAAATATTAGCACTCGGACTTAATCAATTCATCCCGGACCTAATTGGTATGGAGCAAACTAGGGGGCATATTATCAAGGACGGCGTTAACATTATCACCGGTTTAGAAGCCGTTTTCTGCCTCTAAAGTGGCGATAATGGGCTTGATAATATGCCCTGGAGAATTCCAATAGAAGCCCATGTTCACACCAGAACATGGACTTCTATTGGAATTCTCAAGGGAATATTATCAAGCCCATTATCTTCGCTTTAGCAGCAAAACCGGCGATAATTTTTAACACCGTCCTCGATAATATGCCCCTAGGTTTGTTAAGAGTGGACATATGGCTAAAAATTCAAGAGCTTTATTAAATATACACCTTGCCTGTAAATGTTCTAACCCTATTGCTGCCATGACTTTAGATGCTGAAAAAGCTTATGATCGTGTACATTGGCAATTTATGATGCGAGCACTCAAAAGGCACGTTTTTGGTTCCAAAATTTTGAAGTATATTAATTTGCTTTATTCTTCCCCAACTACTTCTGTTTCTGTTAATTAACTCTGGGCAAAGAACCCTGCTCGGCCGACGGAGTTTGTGGAGTTTTACAACTCCACGCTCATGCTCAGAGCGCGAAGTTCAGCAAAACTCTGCTGGCCTCCACGGAGCGGAGTTTACTGCCACCGTCGCGCCCACTCCTGTTAAGGAATTCATATTTTAGACCTGTTATGCCCTTAGTGTTTGTCTTTGGATGTAAGAGTGCAGTTCTAAACAACAAAACAGAACCTTTAGCCTTTTAGTACCTCACAACAAAAGCTTCCGGCCTGCTAACACATGGGCACCTTGTCCGACACTACAGCTGCTTCTCGTTTAGGTATCTCACCCCTTACACCGCCTCATTCAGCGTTGGGAGCTCGAATTAATTTCATTACTGACCGCGCAGTATCTGTAAGCTGTCCCATTGAAGGGCTGCGTTTGGTCTGGGTCGGTTTCCTTAATAAAGTAAATGGACCGTAAGCGACTTTTGTCCACTAGTGTAGGGACCTGAAAAAAATGTTTAGGCAGATCATTTCTCAGATTTTATTGCTTTTTAATACCGCTGATCGCGTTGGCGTGCAGGTCTAAATCCCCTCTAAATGGGAGCAGGCAGTGTGACATTCCCAGGTGGCCTAGAGGGTCCCTCATCCCCCTCTTCGTCAAAGCTGGTCTCAGCTCACGTGACTTCTACACACCAAGGCGTATCCATGCAAGGCGGTGTGTGTGTGTCACTGACTCCAACACAGCTAAAGAGCCGCCTATCCTTGTCAAATTATGTGCAGTAAGTGGCCCCTGGTTAAGATTAAAGCAAGCAAATCTGTTAGGCTTGGGCAGTGCACATTTTCTCCCAGAAACCTTTTAGAGCACAATAATATCAATGATGTTGCCGAAACCTCGGGGCAGATTTATAAGAAACAAGCGCAGCGCGGTGCTCCGAATAATTTTGCTGCACCGTGCTGCTTTAGTTTTGAGGCACAGGGATACGACATATTTAAAACAATTAGTCGCATCTCTATGCTTCCCCCTGCGCTGGCGCACAAACTGCTGCATGCGCCGGCGCAGGCACCCTTCCACCATGGTGCAAGGATGCCTGCGTCGTGGGGAGATTGTTTTTGTGCAGGAAGGGTTACCTTCCTACACAAAAACAATCATTTTAGGTGATTTCCTCATCCAATGTGTGCTGTAAAATGTAGCACACATTCATTGAAAGAGGAAAAATAAGAGTTGAAATAAAAACTTTTCTCCTCATTGGGCCTTCCTACGCCACCCCTAGGGTGGCGTAGCATTATGCCGCATTTCCAGATTTACGAAAACGGACGCAAAAGCAGCGATAATTTTTTATCGCCTTGTTGATAATATGCCCCATGGTACTTACATCCGTGTAATTTATATGTTGGGTGCTAATCAACACAGCCTACTTAGGGGCATATTATCAACGAGGCGATAAAAAATGTATTGCCTAATCATCAAGGTCACGCTATCGCGTGAAACCTTGCATTAGCGCCTGTATTCTGAACGCCCAGCTTTGCATCTCTAATGAGATGCAAAGTGGGCGTTCCTCCCCAGAATAATGGGAGAAATGTCGCTAAGCGACATTTCTCCTATTATCAAGCCTCACGCTAAGCAGCAGAGCGGCAAAAAAAGTAGCGATAACCTCTGTTATCGCTACTTTCCTTACACCTGCTTTGAAACTGACTTAGCCATGATATCCTATGGAAGGTGGATATCATGGCTAAGTATGTGTAGCCCTATCAGCAAGCTATCATCAAAAGTTGTGCTATTATCGCTGGATTTCCAGCGATAATCACAGTTGGCAGCTTGCGCTCTGAATTTTATCGCTTTGGAGATAAGCGATGCTGATAGCACGCTATCTCCGCGATAAAATTCAGAGTTGGCCGGCGATAATTATCCTCACGCTAAGTGTGCTTAGCGATAATTATCGCCGGCCCTTGCTGATATGCCCCTTAGTAGTTTGAATAATTTGATCTGCTAGCGGCGCGGATTTAAATGCCTGTTACTAGTTCTAGGCACTATCTCTACACAAAATCAGGATACATATTTCTTAAATCCTACTCTGTGCCCTGCTTCTGTTTACAGTCTACTCCCCATGTTAGTAAAGTATAGCGCCTCATGAGTTAAGGATATCATAGAAGAACTATAAGTAAGTAAGACAACTTTTAGAGTCCCACATATTAATGCACACTGCGAGGTACCACCACTAGAGACGCAGGGGCAGATTTACAAGCCCCTTGCGCCATTTTTGCGTCACCTTTCCCATGTTAAAAGTGACACAAAAGTGGCGCAAGGGGCTTGTAAATCTGCCCCGCAGTGTAGTAAAAGTGACAGCTGTTTACTCCAGGAACCATGGGGACAAGGAGCGCTGCGTCAAAGGACCCCTTTGGCATGAACAGGCAGTCCGTCCAGTGCCTCCGTGCAAAGCCAGAGGCTTCTGCATAGAGGAGGAAGAGCAGCAGATGCAGTAGGCTTGGAGACAAGAGGAGATCAGAGTTAACTTTGAGCCCGGTACTGCCTCAGTCACCTTAAAGCAACTCTGCGCTGGTCCTGCCGGTGCAGTCCCAAGTCATTTCTCTGTGAGAGAAGTTATGACTATTTGAAGCACCTGATGTCTGTGATGTGTTGTGCAGATTCAGCACCAGCGTGCTTGGAAGAACAGTTCCAATTGGAAATATGTCTGCAATGCAAATCCATTGAAGCATTCAAATAGCTATGTCCAGTCCTGTAAAGAAATTGGTTTAAAGTAAGAATGTGGAGCAACACTGCCCTCAAGTGGCCATTTGTAGAATATTATGGGGCTGCCTAACTGCAATTACTAGTGTTAAAGTAAAAATCGAGCTGTGAACTCTACAAGTTTAGACTACTCCGCCCGCATGCGGAGCTCTGCGGAATCTCGCTGAGTTTCCTGCAACTTCGCGGAATTCTGCAGAGTGAAACTCCGCGAGCTCCACCCAGGCTTGCACTCAATCTCCCTATTTCTCGCTCCAACGTGGTACCAGACAAGGCTGCTCTTTATCACCATTGCTTTTTATTTTATCTCTTGAACCCTTTTTACTTACTATACACCACTCTACCTACTTTCATGATTTCATGTCCAAAAATACAGAAAGCAAATTCACAGCCTATGCCAATGATAGCATCTTATATGTCTCAGACCCACAAACTTCCTTACCTGCATTTACAGGTATATCATTATATCAGGTTACAAATGGAACTTCTCCAAATCTGCAGTCCTTGCTTTAAATAAATTCCGTCTGAAAGAGATGTTCGCAAAAATTGGTTTTAAATGGAATTCGAACTATATCAAATGTGCAGGGATCAAATACTCTTCCTCATTAAACAAAACTATCAATATTAATTCAGGTGAACTCCTTCAAAAAATTCTTAAAATGTCACAGAAATTGTCTCCTCTTTATTTATCCTGGTGAGCTAGGTTAGATACAATAAAGATGATGATGCCCCCCATCATTCATTTCTAGCTATCCATGCTACTAGTTAAAATCCCTTTCAAATTTTTTAAGTCACTTAGACCCACATGCATCAAAGCAAAAACCGGTCGCAAACAGGCAGCTTCTCAGAATCTGCCCCTTTGCGACCGGTATTTTTGCATTTGGGATGCATCATCCCAAATGCAAAAATCGCAATTTAAGTAATCTCTAAATTGCGATTACTTAAATTACGATTGCATTTAAGGAATCTCAAATTGAGATTCCTTAAATGCAATGCATTAAAGTAAAAATATTTGCGATTTCGCTAATAGGGGCAGCAAATTACCATGAAGTTGAACTTCATGGTAATTTGCAAAAACTTTGAAAAATGCGCTAAAGTGCATTTTTCAAAGTTCCATTTTACACACACACATGCCTTTGGGGCATGTGTGTGTGCAAGATGTACTCATATGCAGATTTCAGGGGTGCAACAGGGTGTCCCTTTGACACCCTGGCACCCTTGAAATTGCATGAGCAATTTGCGATTCTCTAATTGAGAACCGCAAATTGAGAATGTCTTCCCATTCATTCCTATGGGACTCTAGGCCCTTAGGAATGAATGGAGAGGTATTCCTTAATTGTGACTCGCAATTTGTGAGTCGCAATTAAGGAATGTTTAGAAATTGCTATTTTGTAAGCGATTTCTACATGCATAGCCTTTTGCTATTCCTTATTAGCGAATCCTTATTTTTCGCTAATAAGGAATCGCAAATGGCATTGTTGATGCATGTGCCAGTTAGTACTTTCCTTGGTGAATTTTTATGGAACGGAAAGAAAGCAGGTATTTCCTTATCCTGTTTGTGCAAACCCAAAGATAATGATGAAGTCAACTTTCCTAACTTTTAACAGTATAATTCCTCCTTTCTAAATAAAAAAGTTTTATCTCACATTCACTCAGTTACCGAGACACCTTTAACGGTCTGACATCTGTTGGAGGATTCTTAAATTATCCCTTTCCCTTTCAGTCTTTGGCTCATTTTCCTCACCCTCCATGCTCTTTGTTTCACCTACAGTGGCGGCCGGCTCAGGTAAGCATGGTGAGGCGGCGGCGGCGGCGGCGGCGGGGCGGGGAAGATGTCAGGGCTCCACAAGCCTTGCCTTCTGCTGGTGGAGTGGTCTCATAGAGATGACTTGAGCAACCTCCACCGTCTCTCACTACTCCCTAGTGATATAAACTATACCAACCAGGGTGAAGATGGGGGCTAGGAGAAGGGATCCTAAATTGTGTGGGGTGTGTTCCTTCTGTGTGTAGACCTGGTGATGAATGATCGTTACAGGTGAGGGAACTCTCCTAGGAAAAGCCACCTGTTGGGGCACTTGCCTCTTGGATTGCTTTTGTCAGAATAAGAGCTAGACTGCCAAACTTCGGTAGCTCGATGATGTGGAGCTCCATAATGCCCGCAAGAAAGCAGAAAAAGCATGCTTTACAGCCACTCAGCCTGTGGGGCCCCCAGGTGAGCTCCCAGAACCATGACAGCACCCCTCTAGACAGAACCCCCAAAGCATGGGTGGCTGGATGTGTTTTAAGGGAATGATGAATATGGAAGGCACAGACCAGATAGGGTGCATGACACACATGTGACAGGGGTTCCCAAGACCGCTCTTCTGGACCATACCCCTTCCAGTTCACCAGGTACAAACGCCTACCCCTGGTCCTACGGGAATCAATAATAGCCCAGACCTCATATTCCTCGTGTTCATCCACAACAACTGGAGGAGGAGCGGAGGGGAGGTGAGCTGGCATTTGGGGCGTACTCTCTTTAGAAGCGATACGTGGAACACAGGGTGTATCTTCATTTTGGGTGGTAGAGAAAGCCTCATAGACACTCGGTTCATTACGTTGTTTATGGTGCAGGGACCGATATAACGTGGCAGCAGTTTCTTAGAACCCTGTACATTAAGATTTTTTATGGATACCCACACCTTATCCCCTACCTCGTTATTCGGTTCTGCCTGTCGATGTGCATTAGTGGTTTGTTTTTATGTTTCTTTAGCTTTAGCTAGTTCCAAACGGGCTTATTGCCATAGCTCATGTATAAGGGCATGGTACTCTTGCACTGTGGGCATATGACTGATCTGTGGTTCTTCCCAGGGCACCGACCTTGGATGCCGACACTGGAGACAATAAAAAGGTGACGTGCCTATGGAAGCATGTTTGGGTTGTTGTAGGCATTTCCCACCACCCATAGTACCTCTGGCCATTCTTTCTCAACGGAAAGCAGCAAATAAATGAGGTACTGTTCCATTATTTGGTTAGTCTTTCTGCTTGGTCATCAGTTTGGGGGGGATATGCCAAGGATAAATGCACTTCCAGTTTCATAGCGTTACACAACTCACCCCAAAATCGGGATACGAACGGAGAACCTCTGTCAAAGATCAGCATAGACGGTACACCAGTCAAACGCATTACATTGTTTGAGAAGATCACAGCCAGTTAATTAGCTAAAGGTACTTTTTTTAATGGCACGAAATGAGCCATTTTAGTCAAGTGGTCCACCATAGTGAGGATGGCTGTGTAACCCGTCTTAGTTCTGGGCAGTTCTATGACGAAATCCATTGACACGGTGTGCCAAGGACAGGGGGTCACTGGAATAGGGTACAGTAAGCCTACAGTGGGTTTGGACAGGGTCTTTCCTATTGGCACAGACAGAACAACGGGCTATGTATGCGTGTGTGTCGGTAGATATAGACGGCCACCAAAACTGTCTTTGCAAAAGGTCTCAGGTTTTATGGTACCCAGGGTGGATAGATGAGAGGTGATCATGACACATGTACAAGGCTTGTTGTTGGTGTTCCACCAAAGGGACGTAGTACCCGTTTTCTATGAATAGATACCCATCCCGAAAAGCAACCCTCTTAAGGTTCCCAATGATTTCCTCAGGCCTTTTTTGTTCTATGTCATGGTGTAATTTGGTCAAAAAGGAGGCTGTAGGGACTATGCCCTGAAAGCAGTGTTTGGGAATGATCGATACAGGTTCTGTTTTGGCTTCCTCCACTTCTGTTTCATCCATCCTAGAAAGGGCGTCTGCTTTGGCATTCTCTTTTCCGGGTCGGTAAGTGATTAGGAAATTGTATTCATTGACGAGCAAGGTCCATCTTTGTTTCCAAGAGGTGAGAGCTCTAGCTGAGCCTAGGATCTGCAGGTTCCTATGGTCAGTGTATTTAGTTACAGGATGCCGAGCGTCTTTCAAATAATGACACAATTCCTCAAACGCTGCCTTGATAGCTAGAAGTTCTCGGTCAGAGATCGTGTAGTTGCGTTCTGCAAACTGTAACTTCCTGGAATAGTAGGCCACAGGATGCAACCTGCCATTCTTGGTGTCTCTTTGCAATAGCACTCCCCCCAGGGCATCCTGTGAGGCGTAAGCCTCCACAATGAATGGATGATCAGGATTGGGGTGTGTTAGGATGGGGGCGGTAGTGAAGCTGGTTTTTAATACTTGGAAAGCATTCTCGGCTTCGGGATCCCATAGAAACTTTATGCCTTTGCGTAACAGACAGGTAATGGGGGTGATGATGTCTGAGAACCTTTCTATGAAGCATCGGTAGAAGTTAGCGAACCCCAGGAATCTCTGGACTTGTTTCACTGAGCTAGGGGATGGCACCTACAATACAGATTTGACCTTTTTCATCTCCATTTCTATGCCCCCAGGGCTTAGGATGTAACCCAAGAATTCTACCTCCGTGTTATGGAACACGCTTTTCTCCAGTTTGACGTACAAGCCATGTTGCTGTAGCTGCTGAAGAACAGCACGGATATGCTTAACGTTTGCTGAGATGTGTTTGGAGTAAATTAGGATATCATCGATGTATCCAATGCAATACAGATCGATGTACTCCCTCAGAACTTCATCAATAAAGAACTGGAAGGCAGCAGGAGCATTACAGGGTCCAAAAGGCATGACCTGGTACTTCAATAGTCCAAATTTAGTCCGGAACGCTATCTTCCACTTGTCTCCCTCCCATACACTGACGAGATGGTATGCCCCACGCAAATCCAGTTTGGTGTAGATGGCTGCCTCCTTCACTTGATCAAGTAGGTTGGATATTAAGGGTAATGGGTATCCATTTTTTACAGTATTGTTGTTTATTGCCCTGTAATCGATATACGTTCTTAGGTCCCCCTCTTTTTTGCCACGAAGAAGAGAGAAGAAGAAACCGGTGACTTGGAATGGCGTATAAACCCATTTCACAGATATTCATCAAGATACACACGTAAATTTCTGTTCTCCTTCTCAATAAGGGTGTAGATACAGCTACATGGCAGAGTGGAACCAGGTACCAAATCTATCCTGCAATCGAAACTGCGATGAGGAGGCAAGGTGTTGGCTCCCTGTTTGTCAAACAACTTGGACAAATAGTTATATACCTCAGGTACAGCCCCCTGTGTAACCGCACCCGTACCGGTCAACAGGAAAGCATGGACTTGTAGCGTCCGGACTCTAAACATGTCTCTCTGCAGATAGCAGGAGGAGTTACAATAGGCTGAGTCCAGTGTCCTCACTCTAGACTCCCAATCTATGTGAGGATTATGAGTCACTAGACAGGGGAGCCCCAAAATGAGCCTGAACTGAGGTGCATCAATGACCTCAAAGGTAATGGTCTTCTCATGATCGTTCCTCCAGGTCATCCTTTTGGCTTCGATTTGGTAACGTATTAGACCAGAGGTTAAATCCGTGCTGTCCACTACTTTCACGGTTTCTGGTCTTTCTTTGATCACAGTGGTTATACCCAAGCCTTCCATGTACTGGGTATTGATAACGTTCCCAGTGGCTCCTGAGTCTATAAGAGCTGTAACCTGCCATGATCGGCCTGACAGCGACTGTAAGGTTACGGCTATACCCAAATGATGGTTGCTGTTGCAGAGGGCAGAGATGGGGGCCTTTTTAAATGACAAACCCAGTAGACTGACCCTGTCTTCGACTGAGTTACGTTGTTTCCCTCGTACTACTGGAAGAGCGTATGGTTTATTCTGTTCGGTTTAACTGGACACTCCTTGACGAAAAGACAGCACTTGCCACAGTATAGACATTGATTCTGCCTTTTTTCCTTCTCTTCCCTGGACAGGGGACCGCAGATTACACCTATTTGCATAAGTTTGGGGGTATCGGGTGTCTTATTTGTCTATGTTCTAGGTTTTTCTCAGAACACAAGGAATTTGGAGTCATTGCCCTTGGTTTTCTGGGACTTATGTTCTTGCATTCTATAGTTTAGCTTGACTACTAGATCAATGAATGGTCCTATCTCATCCGGAGGATCTGAAATCTGGGAGATAAGATCCTTCATAGACCCCTGATAAAACATGGAAAGTTTCTTTGACTCATGCCAGTTAGCTTCGATCACTAGTCTGTTAAAGAACATGATATAATGCAACAAGTCAGTGCTGCCCTGTTTGAGATTGAGGAGTTTGTTGTCGGCAGCTTGTATGAATGTGTGACGGGCAAACATTATTCATAGAGTTTCCTTGAATACCCGTACGTTGCATAGCATAGGGTAGTCATTTTCAACCAAAGATATGGACCACTGTGTGGCGTCCACACCCAAATATGAAAGTATGAAAGCAACCTTGGATGCATCATACGGGAAGGCTGAGGCACATGCCATAAAGTGCAGATGGCATTGGTTGAGGAAAACGCTGTAATTATTGCTGTAGCCATAAAAGCATTCCGGGGAGGCCAATTGAACAGAATAAGGAGTGATCACTTGTATAGGAGGGGTAGTACCCTGGGAGGACAGCAAGGACCCAGTGGATTAAACAAAGTAGGCCGTAATATCTCTTTCTGCCTGGGTCTAATGGTAGTGGCCTGACCCCAAGCCCCTGTATGACTGGCGGCTAGCTGGCACTGTAGGGCTGTTACATCTTGGCACAAACTCTGGTTCTCTGCCTGTATGCAGGTTAGCATAGCTGCTATGTCCTGCAGGGTTATGTCGGTGTTTGCTAATATCGCCCGGGCAAGACACTAGACTTGGGCTTCGGATTCTGTCAGGGCTCCACAAGGCTTAACTTCTGCTCCCAGAGTGGTCTCGCAGAGGTGACATGAAC
Organism: Triturus cristatus; assembly: GCF_964204655.1. Taxonomy (NCBI): domain Eukaryota; kingdom Metazoa; phylum Chordata; class Amphibia; order Caudata; family Salamandridae; genus Triturus; species Triturus cristatus. The sequence continues at coordinate 1,172,070,165 of NC_140585.1, forward strand.
AACCTCCACCGTCTCCCACTACTCCCTAGTGATAGAAACTATACCAACCAGGGTGAAGATGGTGGCCGGGAGAAGGGGTCCTAAATGGTGTGGGGTGTGTTCCTTCTGTGTGCAGACCTGGTGTGGATGATCGTTTCAGGTGAGGGAACCCTCCTAGGAACAGCCACTTGTTGGGGACAAACCATAACATTAGTTAATCTTTTTACCCCTGGGTTCCACTCATACAACCATTCACATAGGGAGAATATAAACACCGGATGAACATCCGTATTCACTTTGGACGTGGTTCAAGCCGAAACTCTGTTTTTACGTTCACAGGTAGTGGAAATAGGAAAGAAGTTGGAAATGCTCCTGGGTGCATGAAGGTGAGCCGTCACACCTTGCTTATCATGTAGCTTCCAAAGAAAAGGTAAGTGCTTCTACGCAAGTAGTGTTAGGGTGTTTGTTATTAGTAGTAAAAGAAATATACGCTCCTGCGTGTAGAAGAACCATAATAGTGTGTTGAGTGATCCTGCACCGACACCAAAGTTCTGTTGCACAACAACGCGCAGGGTGTTGGTTATTAGTAGTAAAAGAAATATACGCTTCTGCGCGTTTTGCTGCCCAGACCGGTGTAAGCGCTCCTGCGCCAAAACCGAAGTTGTGTTGCACATAAACGCGCTCCTGTGCGTGTTGCTGCCCATAACGGTGTAACCGCTCCTGCACCAACACCAAAGTCGTGTCCTTAGGGTAAGCACCACGCTCCTGTGTTAAGTGCTACTAGAAAGGTGTAAGCGCTCCTGCGCTAACACCAGAAATCTGTGGACCCACCACTTGGCTAGGGAGCAGACTGTCCAGGTAGCTACTGAGAAGCACCGGTCCACCAAAACCTGATGAATATGGGTGAACGCCCTGCTGCGGAACGGCAAACTCATCTATGGCGAGGATTCTCAATCCGAAGCAACGCCAGGTTGAACGCCACAGGTTTAAATGTTGTTTCACCTGTAAGTTCAACCCGCGCTTGTGTCCCGGATTGCTTTTGGCAGGAGAAGAGCTAGACTGCCAACCTTCCGTAGCTCGATGATGTGGAGCTCCGTAATTCCCGCAAGGAAGTGGAACAAGCACGCTTCGCAGCCACTCAGCCTTTCGGGCCCCCTGGTGAGCTCCCAGAACCATGACAGCAGGGGGGGAAGTGACAGCTGGCGGAATAGGTAAAATAAAATAAATAAAAACACTTACCTTGCCCTTGCTGCATCGCGCACACTTTTATTTTGTCTATTCCGTCATTTGTCACTCCCCCTCCTCACTGCGCTTACCTGCATCAGCTGTGACTGTTCACCTACCATTGCGCCCTCTATAGTCACTTTATTTCCACTCCTTACTAGATTACTCACATCTTCACAGGTTTTCCTAGATTCCTCTATATGGCACAATAAATCTATTAAGATTTCTAATTGCACTATTTTTTGGAAAGATTGGGTTGTTAAAGGAATCATTCAGGTCAAACATCTATTTCAAGGGACACATTTCCTTTCTTCATCAGAAGTTAAAACTAAATTAGGCCTCTCTGCTACCTCCATTCTCAAATACTAATCATTAAATACATTCTATCACATCACATTTCTCTTCACTCTCACAGGCACCGGCCTCTACTCACAAACCTTTCCCAGTGCAATCAACTCTTTCTTCACCCATTAAGGCCTCCTACATATATAAATATCTCCACTACTCTATACTTACTCGCCCCAAATACAAACTAGAACTTTCATGGGAAGCAGAACTACAAAACACTCTTTTTCCACACAAACCTGGAACTCAATTTGGACAAAAATTCACCATACCTCCTGCAATGCTAGCACTACACAAACATTGTATAATTTTTATCATAGTCTATTTTTAACTTTCACATCTATTTGTAAATTTAACTTAAGCTTGTCAAACTCATGCTGGACGTGTACAAATATACCTGGTACATACTTGCACAATTTTTTTCAATGCCCTTACATTGTCTCTTTTTGGGAAAAGATTTGTGGTACCATTTCGAATGTATGTTCTATTACCTTACCTTTTGAGATTAAGTCTATTTTTTGGGCAGTTCTTCATCTATATGGATTGGTACTCGTAAATTGGGCAAGTCTGTGGATGCACTTATTTCTATTGCTTTTCATTTGTTACATCCATTTGAAAAGACGCTACAAAGGTTTCTTTTTGTGGATGGTTGAACTTATTATGTCATCATCATAGACTTGACAGAGCTTTGACCACCTTCACATATCAACTTCTTAAGAAGGACATTTTTTGGTTATATTTGTATATATTTGTATATTTGTGGGGTATTTATAGAGCGCGACGTTCGCTCCGGAGGGAGCATCTTGGCGCTAGGGAACCTAAGTGAGCCAGTCCAAGAGGATTAGATGGAAGCTTTGGAGTGATCGTCCGGGAGATTAAAGATCCAGGTCTTTAGCAGTTTTCGAAAAGGTTTTTCCTGGGTTTGTTGTCTGAGGGTTTTGGGTAGTTTGTTCCAGGCTTTAGTTGCAAGGAAGCTGAGGGTCTTCTCACCCTTCGTTTTCAGATTGTATTTGGGGAGAAGAATGAGGTTGTCGTTGGTTGAGCGAAGGTGACGGCTGGGCAGGTAGTGGGGGAAGCGTTTGGTGAGGTATTTAGGGCCTGTTTTGTTGTAGGCACGAAAGGCTATAATCAGGATCTTGAAGAGAATCCTTTTGTGAAGGGGGAGCCAGTGAAGTGAACGAAGTGCTGCAGAAATAGAGGATCTGCGGGGAAGGCCCAGGACAAGACGGGCGGCTGTGTGTAGTACGCTCTGCAGTTTTTGGATGGTGTTCTTTTTGGCTCCTGCGAGCAAGCCGTTGCAGTAGTCCAGTCGCGAGATTATGAGTGCTACTGTCACCGTCTTTCTGGCATCGATGGGAAGAAAGTCAAAGAACTTTCTCATGGATCTGATCATTCCAAAGCATTTGCCTGCGACGGTTCTGGCATGCTGATCGAAGGAGAGGTCGGAGTCAAAGGTAACGCCGAGGTTCCTGGCCGACGAAACTGTCTGGGGGGGGGCAACAGAATTGTCCGGCCACCAAAGTGCTGGACAAAAGGAGATATTTGTACCGATCGGAAGGATCTCCGTTTTGCTCGAATTGCATTTCAGGTGGTTATTGTCCATCCATCGAAATACTTCAGTCAGGCAGTGTTTTAGGTTGAGTTCAGCTTTGGTAGATAGTTTGTCCAATGGCACAATGAGCTGAGTGTCATCGGCATAGGAGGTAACAGGTATGCCGAATGATTCTATTAGATTAAGGAGGGGAATGAGGTAAACGTTAAAAAGGAGAGGGCTCAGGATGGAGCCTTGCGGGACACCTGAGGAGACAAGTTTGTCTTTGGAGTGAAATGGACCCAAAGAAACGGTTTGGGAACGGTCGGAGAGAAAAGACGAGATCCAGGATAGGGCAGAGTCAGAGATGCCGATGTCCCTGAGTCTGCTGATAAGGATGGTGTGGGAGACAGTATCAAACGCCGCCGTTAGGTCGAGAAGGATGAGGATGGAGTTTTTTCTCTGATCTTGCAGGGTTTTTATAGTGTCAGACAGTTCAATGAGAGCGGTTTCTGTCGAGGGCTTGGGGCGGAATCCGGATTGTTGAGGATGGAGAAGGTTGTTTTCATCTAGATAGTGTTTCAGTTCATTGTGGACTAGATGCTCCGTGATTTTTCCCAAGGCCGGGAGTAACGAGATTGGGCGGAGGTTGGTGAGATCCGTCGGGGGTTTATTCGCCTTCTTCATAAGGGGTTTGACGATTCCTTTTTTCCAGCGGCTAGGAACTGTGCCTGAGCTAAGCGAGGAGTTGATTAGGTTGTTGATGGTCGGGTTAACCTCGTCGATTAGTTGGTGAAGTATCTTGGGAGGACAAGGATCAGACGGGGAGCCCGATTTACAGGCCAGGATGGCTTTTTTCGACTGCTCAAGAGTGATAGGGGAGAAGCGACTTAGCGTACAGCTTTGGGGGACCAGTGGGGGGGGCACTGGGAGAGTGGCGGGGGGGGGAAAGTTGATCTGGATCGAGGCAATTTTTTCCTCGAAGAAGTCAGAAATTTGATCGCAGAATTTCTGGGAGGGGGGGATTTCAGGCAAAAGAGCCTTGGGTTGCGTAAATGATTTGACTATCGCAAACAGCGCCTTTTGTTTTTGGCCTGCGTTTTTTATGGCGTTGATGTAGTAGTTTTTCTTTGCCAGTTTGATTTCCGAAAGGTAGTTTTTCCTAGTTGCGATATAAGAGGTACGATAAGTAACCTCGTAGGCCTTCCGCCATTTTCTTTCTGCCTTTTTACAAAGCAGATGTGCATTAGCGAGTTCTGGTGTAAACCAGGGGGCATTGGGTTTAGTTTTGCCCCGGGAGGTGCGGGGGCGTGAGGGCGGGATTCTGGATTTTATTTCTTGGGTGATCCAGTTGTGAAAAAGATCGGCGTCGGTATCAATATTACCGGAGAGGGTGGGTGCTTGAGTTTGTATTGACGGATTGAAAGTAATGTTATCCTGGACCTTTTTCCAATTGATGTGATTGGCGGGGAGGGAAGCAGATTTGTTGCGGTTGGATAGGTTTTCGTTCAGGATGTGAAATGGGATCAAGAAGTGATCAGACCAGATCTGGGGCAAGGGCGATAGTGTGGTCAAGAGAGAGAAGTTTGTGCAGACTCCATCGAGGGTATGACCTAGGGAGTGGGTGGGTGAGGTGACAAGTTGCTTAAAATTGAATATATCGAGGGTTTGAACGAAATTGATGGTATGAATGTCTGTTGTCGATTCTAGATGGAGGTTAAAATCACCAAGGAGGGTGAAGAAAGGGTATCTGAGTGAAAGTTGTCCTAAAGAGTCGTGCAGTGAGTCGAGGAACTCAGATGCGTTGCCGGGTGGGCGATAAATGAGTCCGCCTGAGAACGAAGTATGGTCGTTTAGTTTAATGGAGAAGCCTAGTCCTTCAGTCTTTTTTAGGGACTCTAGACTAAAGGTGTGGCAGGAGAAGGTGTCTTTGAGAATGATTGCAACACCTCCGCCACGGTCCTTGGCTCTGTCTTCCCTGAAGAGTGAGTAGCCCAGGGGAAGAGCGACAGCAATATCAGGGTTACTGTCTGCTGTTAGCCATGTCTCAGTTATCATGAGGCAGTCGAGGTCGGACTCCAAGATAAGATCGTGTATATCTTGGTTGTGTTTGCACATGGAGCGCGCGTTGATCAGGCCGCCTTTGAAGGGGGGCCGAGGGGCCTGAGGCATATTGGCCGGTGGAACTGCTAAATAGAGCCCGGTGGACCAGTGGCAGTGTTTGCAACTGACTGGGCCTGAAAGTGCGGCTGGGTCGAGTATACATGGACACTGCTTAGTGACCTGTAGTTGAAGGAGGTCGTTAGAATGGTAGGAAATGTGGGAGGTAAAATGGGCAGAGTTTCCTGCGCCTGTCGCGGTCTTGTCGCGGACGGGCGCAGACGGGCTTGCCTTAGGCGCGCCTTCGGCGCGCAAACGGCGCTCCCGCTGCGCTCGTCCGCTGCGCGTCTTGTATAGGCACATTTATGGGAGACCAAGGGGGGTGTGGCCTCAGAAAGGGGCGGAGTCAGCGTGCGCGCCGGTGGTGATGGCGGCGGCAGGCTAGAAGAGCCAGGAAGGGCGCGAAGCAGCTATTTCCATCAGCTGTGCGCGAGCGCTGAGTGAGGTATGAGGCTTAGGTCTTAAAATACAAGTGATCAAATTGTGACACCACACAGAGAAATTTTAAAAGAACAGAGTACCTCCAGTTCCCGGCTTCCGCCTCAGGAACTGGGTCAAAAGGTTTCCGGTTGCAGCTCGAAAATCGGCTGTTTATATACACTGAGCGGGGGGCGTGGCCTCAGAAAGGGGCGGAGTCAGCGTGCGCGCCGGTGGTGATGGCGGCGGCAGGCTAGAAGAGCCAGGAAGGGCGCGAAGCAGCTATTTCCATCAGCTGTGCGCGAGCGCTGAGTGAGGTATGAGGCTTAGGTCTTAAAATACAAGTGATCAAATTGTGACACCACACAGAGAAATTTTAAAAGAACAGAGTACCTCCAGTTCCCGGCTTCCGCCTCAGGAACTGGGTCAAAAGGTTACCGCTTACCACTTACCTATCCTTTCCTCCTGCTCAGATCTAGGACAGTAATATTATTTTTCAACCACCATTAATTTTTCATGTATTTTTAATTACTGTATTAATAAATTAAGTGCTATTATCCTTAAATAAAATGCTTTTGACTAGCTATAATAATTGCTCTGGGTAAAATTCACAATTTGTATTACTACCCTTAATGTTTTCTTTAGTATTTTCTCTATCTTCTCCCTTCCCTCCTTCCCTCTTTTTCCTTTTTCACATAAAATTATAAAAAGAAGTAAATGATATGGTACCTTTGTTAAACTTTTCTTCATCGGTCTGTTGACCTTAAAATGTATTTGTTTTCAATTCTTTCAATGTTTTCATCGCTTTGTATCTCTTTGTATAACTGTTTTATTATACTCTTTCTGAGATATTAGATATGTATGGTTAGGATGTACATTTTTGATGTAATTATTTCAAACTAGAAAAAAAGAAAGATTCAAATGGGACAGGACGGCATATACTTTTCTGAGAGTACAATAAATTTTGGCCCAACAGCAATGATAGGAACAATAAATATAACATGAATCCATGGCATGCATTAGACGTGAGCATGGGTAGCCATTCCATTCATTTTCACTGGGATTGCAGGACTGATGCCTTCATCCCTTACTTTGATCCATTCATGACGACCCAAGCAATTCATTGCAACCATCCCGCTGATCTATTACCGGGTTCACTAAGCCAGAATTAATCTCTGGCCAATTCAAGGCTTTTACCTTATTCCCCACTCCTTCCCTGTGTCCTGATGAAGACCCGTAGTGACTACCGAAGGGAGCACACCGTGGGTTGAAACTTCGACGATATCACTAGGCACAGATTTACCAAGACCACACAATCTAAAAAGAAACATTTGTTGTTAGTTGGTTTCTTGGTTGTTACTCTGGCTTGCATTTAATACTGTCCTCCTTCATTTCCCATGTATATATACCCTTGTAACCACCTTGTACATATTGCACCACATTGATCACCAAGCACTTCTGTCACATGAGCACCATATGTATATATCTGTGCACAGCCTTCTTGAATATTTTTTGAATATTGTTTGTAATGAATATATCTGAATGAATTAACACAAACATCTCTATTCTGATTAATACAGATATTGTACAATTTTGGTCAGGTGTGTGTTCCATGTATGTTCCACAAAAGAATTTATGGTCCTCTTGTGACTCCTTATGCCCAATGATAAAAAAAAACAGACAGAACCACTTTTGTTTATAAACTGAGTAGGGTGACAGCTAGCCTTTGTGTATTTTCCATAGACAGCCACAAACAACAGGAGCTTAGGTATGACTTGATGGGCCATCCTGGGAGGATGCAAGGGAGGAACTGGGCACATATTTACTCTTACACCTGAATAGGCTGAGTTCTGTCCCCACCTAAAGGCTGCACTACCCCCCGTAGTGAGTCTGGAGCCAGGGAAGGAAGGGAGGACCTCAGTGCACTTCAAACACCTTTCTTTGTAGTCTCCCCACTTCAAAGGCACCGATGCATTGCCCTCTGCGCATTCCGCATCCTCCCCATCGACAGGATCCTGTACGTCGTCCCAACTCAGACTAAGGTACTTTTGCTCAGCGGGCCCAATCTGGTCCCTGTAGACAGCCCGTGCTCCATCGCTGTGGGCCTGAACATTTGAATTTTCCCTGGTCCAGCATGACCAGATAACCCTTGTTAGCGCTTAGTGCTATTTTCACATAATTCTTTAAAAATCATTTTCTTCGGTTCTATTTATTGGATTTTTGTCATTTTGGTATTGTAATGTTTATTTAAAAATCTCTATTGTTTTAAACTAGTGGATCTTTTTGTATGATATTTTCATTAATACTGTTTGAAGTGTTGCACAAATACTTTATACATTGCCTTTAAGTTAAGCCTGGCTGCTCTGTGCCAAGCTACCAGGGGATGAGCACAGAATCATTTGGGATTGCTGTTGTCTTACACCAACTAGGTCATGTAGTTACTGCATGACCAGGGATCACACCCCAGTGAACTAGGAACCCAATGTATAACATCTATAGAATGAGGAACTGAGATCTTCGAGAGAAATCTGTGAATTTCCCAATTGCTGTAATCTATCAAATGGTGGGAACGCTTGCAGCCATTAAGTTGAGGTGACCAGTAAAATATTCTGCTGTCACCAAACCTAAGAAAGAAGTCAACACTCCCAGGATTGCTTTGTGAGATTTGCAAGAACGTTTGAAAGCATACCTCCTAGATCATTGATATATTTTACTGTTCATTCTCAGCAGCATGGAACAATGCGTGAAGATTTTCTTGAAAAACTGCACTGTAAAGGAACCTCCAAGAATCTCTAAACAGTTTATGAGGAAAGAAAACTCATTCTGTGATCTTGCATCTCTAGTTGAGAACTCGCCACAACAAGCCCCCCAACTGGACAAACTGGCATTGCATAGTAATAAAGATCTAGCACAGAATTGGAAATGGTTCTGTGGGAATGTATTCTAGGCACCAATTTACCATTTCATTGTGGTCTAAGATAATTAAATCAAAATAACTGAGGCCTTTTCTGAGGTGGTGGAGTTTTAGCCTTTGCAGGGCCTGGTAGTGAAGAGGAGTATGAAATGCAGCTTGACTAAGGGAAGCCAATAACCCCATTACTTTCGCAAGATGGCAAAGTTATATTTGAGAAAGGGATTGAAAGTGAGGCAGTTCTTTCTTGATAGAGTCAAAATTAGAATGTGTAAGTTGACGAGTAAACGATATAGATTGTATTGGAGTTAGAAGGTATTTTGCCTGATTCATAACAAATCCTAAACTTTCCACAAGAGAAAAAGTAAATTGAAGATACGAAAGGAAAAGAGACTTGTCTTATGCCATTTTTATTATGTTGTCTAAGTATATCTGTAGTTGGATTCCCTGAGCTCTTAAGTAAGCATTCACAGCCTTGACAAGATTGGTGAAAAACCAAGGAGCCTAAGAAAGTCCAAACGGAAGAGCAGTGAATTGGTAAATGTTCCCAAACTTCTGAAATTGGATGTATTTCATGTGTCGATAGCCTATTGGAACTGATAAGTATGCATCCTTTAAATCAAGATACACAAGACAGTCTTGAGATTGAAGACAATCTGTGAATCGTTTCCACCTTGAAGTGACAACAAATGTGTTGAATTGTCTTAAGATTGCTTAAAGGGTTAGGTTTTTTTATTTTCCTTTTGATTAGAAATAAGACGATGAGGAAACTCTGTGGATGCAGATGGAAGAATTCTAAAGTTCCATTTCAGATGAACCAACGTTTTATCTTTTTGAGAAAGAGGGAAAAAAAGTATGAATTGAGGAAATAAAAAAATCTATGTAATATCCTGTAACTGTATATAGTATCCAAGGATCTGAGAAATATGTTCCCAATTTCTTCGCAAAATAGCTTTGAGGCGTTCAAGTTTTATTTAGACAAGGAAAACAATGACCATTAGGGATTCTGGCTCTTTAATGATCTCTGGAGAATTGATTGTGGAAATCTGTGCTACTCTGATGGAAGAAGGTCAGTTTGTTGACTTGATAGTCAAAGTGTCCTTACTTGAATTGAAACTTGGCCCTATTATCAAACTCGAACTTGGCTGAACACCTTCTATAAGAATGTTTGTGCTCAAGCAATGGAAGTAGAGGCATTTACATACTTAGATATTTCCTTATTATATTCACAACAAAAGAGGAGGCACTGGGCCAAAAGTCCTGCTTCCAAAGAAGGCAATTCTGAGAACAAAAGAATGATTTTCAGAACTAACCTTTTGCCATGTTTTTGCAGAACTGTGCCATTTGCCTTAACAATTCAATAAATTACACGTTGAACCCAATTTGACAATTCAGCTGGATTAATTATTGTCTGAGCTCCCTGGGTGTTCCAGCCTTTTCAAAGATTCCATCCATTAATAAGGGTTTGATGATTCCATCATCAAACCTTTATTATCGGGAAGCTTGTCATAGCATTAGGTTTAAGCTCGAGCAATCCCTTTTTTCAGGTCCTTGTTGTATTTTGTGAAAAACGCCAAAAGCTTGGGATCAATGGATGGAGTAGCCAATAACTAGTCCACAAAAGAAGGATGAGGACCCCCTGCCTTCAACTAATTATAAAATAAGTTTTTCCAAAGGAGCTCTAATCCTTCCTGGAATGTATTTAGCTACATTGGACATTGCAGACCATTTGGTTGATAAAGGAGGAACGAGCAAACTTCTATCAAAAAGCAGATTGCCACTGCATCCAGAATATCAGTTTGAAGTAAAGAAGATATATTCTTATTAGTAAACTTGCAATCATGGTGCAGCCTGCATTTATGAGAAACAAACCAATTTACGTTGGAACCTTCCTGACCATTCAAATCTGAATCTGCTGAACCATGAGACTGGATCTGTACTGCTTACTGCACTTGATCACCTATGGATTCTTATGAATAGAGTTGAGTACGGAATAATCATACCCTGAATGAATCAATCAACACACTTATTGTTTTAATTACTTAAAATTGGTACTATATAATAATCAAAGATATGCTTCAATATGTCTCTATTAAAAAATAAGAAGTAAACAAAATTAAAACAGATGATGTAATTAGTACCAGACAGGCTACTGTTCAGTTCATAGTACACTCATCACAGTTATTTAATGGAAATTGTCCCAGTGTGCCCTGGGTTTCCTCTTGATTTATTAGAATGAAATATTACGTTTATGTACTTGCCAAAGTAGGATAATCAGATGGAGTTCTGATTCCCAGGCAGAAGTCCAAAGCTTCTTTGTATGATGCGATCCTATGCTTTAATAACATTGTTTTCAATAAAATGTGGCATGCCTATTACATTTCTGGAGAGCATTAGAGTAGGAGTGACATAGACTCTTGCCTGGAGAATTTGGGTTCTGCACTCCCTGCTTAGAGCTGCTTTAAAGTATGGTTGCATTTTTATTCATTCGTACAATTTTGCAATTGTGAGTGCATAGATAGGTAATTGTATTTTATCCAGGCCTGCTTTCCGCGAGAGTGCCAAAACCTGTTTTTTCAAAATGGTCTTTCGTCCTGAGAGGGAGACTGGAGTAGTTATTATTGTTTCCAAATTTACATTTAGGTCCTTAGCCCCAGCGCTTACTTACGATGACTAAGGATCGTCTGTTTTAAAATAAATCTTCCGTAAGGATGCCTTTAAGGAACCTGTTCTTGCTTGATAAATTGAATAATAATATTTCACAAATGATGCCTTTCAGTCTAGTTCCTGCCCAGTCAGGCCAAACCTGAACCGTAACAAGGATCTTCAAGTGTGTTTTGGCAGACCAAAAATTATTTTGAATGCCATACACTGAGTTTATTCAGTACTGGGGATAAGTTCCTAGGGTATGCTTGAAGCCTGTAGAAGATTGTCAGTAGAAGATTTATTTGCATGATTTTTATCATTGCTTCTGGTGATGGGTTGTGTAGATGTTTCTTTAGTTTGCACAGCGCAAATGGTGCATCTGAAGATTTTACTGTGATGTGTTGTAGGTGTCAGTTCGGTTTGCTGTTTATTGTGGACGAGACACCTAAATAATTATATTTTGGGGTATGTTTTAGATGTCCATCTTCTGGAATTGTGTTGATTTCCTCCTCTACTTCCCAGAGACAATCACATTTATCTTTTCAGCATTAGCCACCTTCTTGTTGTTTAGGTTGTAGTTGTTTAATTCCGTAAGCACAGTCTGCATGGCAATTTTAGTATGCTCTAAAATGACAACGTTGTCTGCATTTTGGATAACCGGCAACCTGTGAGATACGATCCTAGGTGGAATTGTACTCCTAGATGGATCTGCTGCATTCAACACCATCTCTCACCATATATTCTACATTATCTTAAGAGGGTCCGGGTGAGAGATGTAGAGCTGGACTGGTTTACCTTTTCCTTGGAGGGAATTTTCAAGAGTTAGGCCTTACACCTTATCAATCTTAGTTCCATCCAGTTCCTTTTGGTGTCCCTCCAGGCTCTGCTTTAATACCTCCCTGTTTCATCTTGTACCTAGCACCACTTGCACTTCTGATCAGGAGACATGGATTAGGCTCATATTGCTATGCTATGACAAGTTCATCTTCTCTTTTGAGTCAGGACCTAATTCAAAGATACTCTGTGAAAGCCCCAGACACTTTCAAGCAGATATGAATTCTAGGAAAGGGACCAAGCAATTAAAAATAAATGCTAATAAAAATGAGACCATCTATCTAGGTGTTGCAACTCCTAATATCAAGTTCTGGTCATCTACCTGCATGAATGAACATCCCACCTCTTTCACCCTTGCCCACAACCTAGGCATCATTTTTGATCATCATCTTTGGGCCTGATTCACAAAGGTAACTTACGAGCAGGAAAGACTAAGTATGGAGTCACCGAACTCAGAGCGGAATATCAGCACTCATGGCTAAATTCCACATTGCGCACTCTGTGAAGTGCACCATGCGGAGATGCTGCCCAAATGTGGAGATTCAGCCATGAGTGCGAAGACTCTGCCACGAGTGCAGAGACTCTGCACTCGTAACTTTGCTACTTATAAGTTACCTTTGTGAATCAGGCCCTTTGATTCCATAATCGAATATCAAAGCTTTCAGTTTCTTGCTTCCTACTCTTGTGCTTTGTTAGACCTGGCACCTTGGCGTGAGTCTCCCTTCCTCTTTTTGTCGCTGTGCCTCATGTGTTTTTATGGTGTTGGCCGCTCAGCGCGCTGTGCCACTGCCAACCAGTGTCACGGTGCGAGTGCTCCCTATGTAAATTATATATGTTGGTTGGATTCCATGATTGGATTGTTTGATTTACTATCAGACCCCAGTAAAGTGCGCCAGGAGCGCCAGGGCATGTAAAGGCAAACACCGCTGGTGGGCTTGCAGCACAAGTTGTGCCACCCACAGATGCGGCCGGTAAAATACGTCTAAGGTCTGCCATCGCAGAACCTGCGTGCAGTCTGGTACTGACATGCTGACCGGCAAGTGCCCACACTTGCCAGTCCCTAAAACCTTCCCTTAGCTGCATGTTAGTCACCCCTCTGGTAGGCCCACGGGCAGGGTGCGTTGTAAGCCTAAGGTAGGACAAGCCCAGATGCGTGGCATGTCCTAGTAGTGAATTACTGCCATCTTGTTGTTCACTACTGCAAGGCTACCCTGTTCTCATAGGCCAGTATGGGCGGCCCGGATTATTACACCCTATGATCCTAACCGACCCAGGGAACATGGTAGAAGATCGAGTTTAGTATGCCTGAACTCGGAATAATAAGGTACATCTTTTCGCAAGGTTTATTTTAATATTCCGGGTTTGCAAATGTCACTTTTAGAAAGTTGGCCTTTGCTTGCCTAACCATTTCAGCCGCCTCTGCGTGATGTGTATCTGATGTCTGGCTGGTGTGAGTGACCGGGCTGGGGGAACCCAGATGGGCAGGGCTAGGTAGCCTGGTATGAATAGGACGATCGACAGGTAGATGGGTGGGAGGAGTGCTCCTAGGCTCTGAATAGGACAGTGCTCCACTACCTCGATGCCGGCTCCACCCCCTGTGGAGCGTCTGATGACTCTGCCCTGCACTCTGAAAGGAGAAGCCTGCATCCCGTAAACAAAGTGCTCAGAAACCGGACTGAACTAGGCAAGGGCCCCCCTGGCCTGGGAGAACAAAAGATTTGTGGTATAAATGGAGGAGCCCTGCTCCTAAGAAACTAGATCCGCTTTTGACCAAGAAGAATCTCTGCCTGAGGAGGAGGCACCGGGAAAGCTGTAGGAGGAAGACTGTCCCTATCCTGGGGGATTGGCCTGCAGTGGTGACCTTGCTGCCAAAGGAGAGAAGAGAAACTGTTGCTGAAAACTTTTACTTTACTTTTACTTTCAAGACTTGTGCTTTTCCAAAACGATCTCCAAGGGCTTGGAACTGAGCTTGCCCCCTGAACTGAGCCCCAGGACCATTGGGCTCTACCTGATCTTCACTCGCCTGCTGCTGGACTGTGGTGTCCTTTCCCTCGCCGGAGCTGTGACCCTCGTGCCCAGTCCCTCCCTGAGCCGTGACCAGGACTGCTTAGCCGCCCCCGCCTTGGGAAGAGCCTCGCTCGATCGGAGCCGCTCCCCCTACGCTGTGCTGGGCTGCCCCGTCACCTCGCTCGTGGAGGCTCGCTGTGCACCTTCACCCTCCCGCCGGAATCGGCGTTTGTGAGCATCCCCAAGCCTCGGACGGCCCGGACGTAACTGCGTGCCCGGCTGCCCCGCTTTGTTCACCCGCCACCTGCAACACCCCGCTCTTGTCGTGAGCCTGAAGATCAGACACCCTCGTGAAGTGTGGGAGCCCCGGACGCCGCCTCGCTCTTCTGTCGAAGAGCCGCTGAAATCCCGCACCCGCCTTTGCGTCAAGAAACAAGGTACTGTACTTACGAACTCGACCGCGAGCTCGCATCGGATCCAGGGTCCGCAACGTTCTTATTTCCCTGTCATCTGCTGTGTGCTTCCTGGGCGCTGCCTCAGCACGAAGTGCGCCGAGGCCTACAGTTACCTTGTGCCCGCCTAAAGAACTTTCCGTAACACCAAGAGAACTTTACCGTATTTCCAAGAATTGTGGCCCCATCAGTTCAACGTTACTGGGCCTTGTATTTGAATCTGCTGAAACTACATAAAAGCTTATTTTTATATACTTCCTGATTGGTGTCCGTTTGTGGTGCATGCAAGGGGTTTACTGTATGTGTAATTGCATTTGCTTAACCGTGTACGCCTGAGACTTAGCCTAGACTGCTCGCGCCACGCACCTAGAGGGTGAGCAGGGGTTATTCTGGGGAGTCATCCTTCGCCCTGACAAGAAGTAAAGGGTCCCTGCTTGTTGTGGGTTCACACCTGCTCCAACCAGAGCCCCCTCATTTCTAACATTGGTGGCAGCGGTGAGGATTTACGGATTTGCATTTGTGGTTTGCGTATAGTGAATCACTGATCACCACGTAGTGAGAGCAGACCAGTAACACAGCCACAAGGCTAGCATTTGTTTTTGTTTTGCCAAGAGTCTCCGTTGTTAGAGCCATGCCTGGTTCACTTTCCGCCGGAAGGGCGGCTTCCATAATCTCTGGATTTGAAGACGTAGATTGGGAAGAAGACGCGCTTCTGAATCGTACCAATGAAGACTTGAAAGGTCTTTGCTCCAAGTTCAGGATTGCCCAAACTGGATTGAAAAAGAAGGAACAATTTGTGAAGGCGCTGAGGGCCTGGTATGAGTCAAAGGCACCAGAGAATCAGGTGGAAGTGGTTCCACCAGAAAGTGTCCATGAGTTTGGCAGGTGCCTGTCGCCAGAAGAGTTGGCAGACAGGGCCGCAACCCGGGCACACGAGGTGGAAATGGCAAAACTTCATGGGCAGATGGATATGGAAAAACAAAGATTAGCCATGGAAGAAAAGAAACTACAATTAGAGCATGACATGAAGCTGAGGGAGCTGGAGCTGAAAGCAAAAAGTTTGGAGCTTAATCCCTCTGGTGGCAGCGCACCGCCAGTACCGGCGGAACCAAGAGTTTATATTCCCAAGGATGTAGTGAAGGAGTTCTTCAGGAATGACGACATCGGGCAGTGGTTCAGAGCCTACGAGGTAGCCATGTCTTCCCACCGGGTCCCTGAGAAAGATTGGGGAGCGGGGTTGTGGGGAAGGTTCCTGAGTGAAGGGCGGGACACACTGTTAGATTTACCTGTTGATGTTCGTAATTCTTATGCCCATATGAAGGAAGCATTGATGGCTAGGTATGGGTTGACCCCTGAGTTATATAGACAGAGGTTCAGGGGTTGCACTAAGATTCCCAATAGTACGTATGTGGAGTATGTGACTTTCTTTTGCAGAGCGCTGGATGGTTGGGTAAAGGGTAGTAAGGTAAATGATTATCAAGGGCTTCTTGATTTAATGGCATGGGAGCACTTGTCCAGTAATTGTTTTCCTGAGCTACGCCAGCACCTGATCGATAGTAAGCTGACTAACCCGAGGAAGCTTGCTGAGGAGGCGGACCGCTGGGTCAGTACCAGGGTCCACAAGGGTACCGTGGGAGATTCCGCCAAAGGTGGGCAGGGTCCCCAGCAGAAGAGTGGGGGGGACAGGGGTAAACAGAAGCAGTTCCAAAAAGGGCCCCAAAATAGTCCCCAAGGGAACCAAGGGAAGGGTTCTCAGCCTCCCCCACCCCAGAAACCGACCGGGGCCCCGACAGGTCCTCCTGTTCAGAAGGGGCCCGTAAGATGTTACAGGTGTAACAATTTGGGGCATTTTGCCTCTGATGTAAAGTGTCCGTTGTTTGGTAAACCAGCACCCACTGGTGCTCCACCCCGGCAGGTGACTAGTGTAGCCTTGGGGGAGGAGAGGGATGTCCAAGGTGGGTGGGGTCCCGCAGAGATGTCCCTGGTCTCGCTAGGAGACCGTGAAGTGGTCCCTCCAACCCAGCTGCCTGAGAACACTAAGAAGTACAGGCAGTGGGTGACCATAAATGGCCATAGAGTGGAAGCTCTTAGAGATACAGGAGCCAGTGTGACAGCTGTCCGGTGTCACCTGGTGTCTCAGGAGCAGGTGGTCCCCAATGCATTCTATCCCGTTGTTGCCGCTGACAACACAGAGAGACACTGCAAGGTGGCTCAGGTTCCCTTTGAGTGGGGGGGGTCTCTGGTACTCTTCAGGTAGCTGTGAGGCCCGCCATGCCTGTAGACTGTTTGTTAGGGAACGATTTGGAGAGCTCACCTTGGGCTAAGGTGGAGCGGAGTGCTCACCTGGAGATGTTGGGTATGCCGGATTGGGCGTGTGTCACCACACGGTCCATGGCAGCCAGTAGAGGTACTCAAGAGGTCCTGGAGCCTGAGAGGGAGGCCCAGGAACCGGCCTCAGAGAGAAGGAGCAAGGGGCGCGGGAAGCCGGCCCCTGAAGTTCCCACGGTCCAGGAGGAAGCAGACCTTGAGGGGGATGCCCTGGAGCCTACAGGGGAGCAGATAGCTGAACTGGGAGACCTGCCGGAGCTGACCCATTGGCAGCAGGAAGGGGGTCCCACCAGGGAGGACTTTTGCAAGGCACAGAAGGAGTGCCCTTCTCTCGTGGGTATGCGGCAGCAGGCTGCAGACCAGGCCGCAGGTGATCAGTCAGGATCACATTTCGTTTACTGGGAGAACGACCTCCTATATACAGAGCCTAAGGTTGCTGAGCCTGGGTCAGCCCGTGCGCTGGTGGTACCCCAGGACTTCAGAGCCTTCCTACTGGGGCTGGCTCACGATGTGCCATTGGCAGGGCATTTGGGGAAGGACAAGACCTTTGAAAGGCTTGTCACCCACTTTTATTGGCCTCAAATGCGCAGGAGTTCAGATACTCACTGCAGGACATGCCAGACTTGCCAGGCAAGTGGAAAGAGTGGAAGGAAGCAGAAGGCTCCACTCCAGCCATTCCCTGTGGTCGGTACCCCATTCCAGCGAGTGGGGATTGACATTGTAGGGCCACTGGACCCCAGGACAGCGATGGGCAATAGGTTCATCCTGGTCCTGGTGGACCATGCCACCCGGTACCCGGAAGCCATTCCTCTAAGGACAGTGACGGCCCCCGTGGGGGGACGTGCACTGATGGGAATTTTCTCCCGAGTGGGATTCCCTCTAGAGGTGGTGTCTGACCGAGGTACCAATTTCATGTCCAAGTACATGAAATCTCTTTGGCAAGAGTGTGGTGTAACCTACAAGTTCACCACACCTTACCACCCCCAAGGAAACGGGTTGGTTGAGAGATTCAACCGAACCCTCAAAGGCATGATAATGGGCCTAGAAGGAGCCATGAGGCGTAAGTGGGACGTCCTCTTACCATGCCTTCTCTTCGCTTACCGTGAGGTGCCACAGAAGTCTCTGGGGTTCAGTCCCTTTGAGCTTCTGTATGGTCACCCAGTCAGAGGACCTCTAAGTCTGGTCAAAGAAGGCTGGGAGCAATCTCCCAGGAAGCCTCCCCAGAATGTATATAGCTACATGCTGGCCTTCAGGAATCAGACTAGGCGTTTCAGGCAACTTGCTGAGGCAAATCTGGAAGCCAGCCAGGAGGAGATGAAGCGGTGGTACGACCAGAATGCCACTCTGGTAGAGCTTCAGCCTGGACAGAAAGTATGGGTCTTGGCCCCCGTGGAGCCGTGTGCGCTCCAGGATAAGTGGACCGGTCCCTTTGAGGTGGTGGAGCGCAAGAGTCCTGTTACCTACGTGGTGGACCTGAAGTCTCCTAGGAACCCCTTAAGGGTCCTACACGTCAACCGCCTCAAGCCCCACTTGGAGAGGTCCCAAGTGGGCATGCTCTTGGCAACAGATGCTGGAATGGAAGAGGAGACAGAACCTCTTCCTGACCTCCTGTCAGCCAAGGAGCAAGATGGGTCAGTGGATGGTGTCATCCTCTCTTCCACCCTGACCCCTGAGCAACAGAATGATTGTCGCCAGTTGCTGGGACAGTTTTCTGACCTGTTTTCCCTGGTCCCTGGTGTCACTGATTGGTGCGCCCATGATGTGGACACTGGGGATAGTCCACCTGTGCGGCACAAGGCCTACAGGGTGACTGACAGGGTGAGGACATGCATCAAGGAGGAGGTCTCCAAGATGTTTGCACTCGGGGTAATTGAGTCTTCTAGCAGTCCTTGGGCCAGCCCCGTGGTCTTGGTCCCAAAGGCTGCAGCGCCGGGAGCCACACCCGAACTCCGGTTCTGTGTGGACTACAGAGGACTCAATTCGGTCACTAGGACCGACGCACACCCCATCCCCAGAGCTGATGAGCTCATCGATCGGCTAGGGGCTGCCAACTACCTCAGCACGTTTGATTTAACGTCTGGGTATTGGCAGATCGCCTTGACCGAGGGGGCCAAAGAGAGGTCAGCATTTTCCACCCCAGATGGGCACTACCAGTTCCGGGTTATGCCATTTGGGATGAAGAATGCCCCTGCCACCTTCCAGAGGTTGGTCAACCAGGTGTTGGCTGGGCTGGATTCGTTCAGTGCAGCCTACCTGGATGACATCGCAGTGTTCAGCTCCACTTGGGAGGAACACTTGCGTCACCTCTGGGAGGTGTTGATGGCGCTGCGCAAGGCAGGCCTCACGATCAAGGCGAGTAAGTGCCAGATCGGGCAGGGTTCCGTGGTGTACTTGGGACACCAAGTTGGGAGTGGCCAGGTGGCACCCCTTCAGCCCAAGATAGAAACCATCCTGAATTGGGAGGCGCCCAAAACCCAGACGGAGGTGAGAGCCTTCCTAGGTCTCACCGGGTACTACAGGAGGTTTGTCAAGGGGTATGGCAACATGGTTGCCCCCTTGACAGCGCTGACTTCGAAGAAGCAGCCCAGGAAAGTGATCTGGACTGACACCTGTCAGAAAGCTTTTGAGGCCTTGAAAACTGCTATGTGCACGGCGCCCGTGCTCTTGGCTCCCAACTTCTCCAAAGAGTTTATCGTTCAGACAGACGCTTCAGAGCATGGTGTGGGGGCTTTTCTTTCACAGATTAATGAGGAGGGCCTAGATCAACCCGTAGCCTTTCTTAGCAGGAGGTTACTTCCACGGGAACAAAGGTGGAGTGCTATTGAGCGTGAGGCATTTGCTGTGGTCTGGGCGCTGAAGAAGCTAAGACCCTACTTGTTTGGGTCTCACTTCCGGGTTCAGACGGACCACAGGCCCCTCAGATGGTTGATGCATATGAGGGGTGAGAATCCAAAGCTGTTGAGGTGGTCCATTTCCCTACAGGGTATGGATTTCACGGTGGAACATCGCCCTGGTACAGATCACGCCAATGCTGACGGTCTGTCCAGATTTTTCCGCCTTAGTGATGAGGAACTCCCCGGGGTGGGGTAGTTCTCCCCACTTTTCAGCTGGAGGGGACACGTGTTAGACCTGGCACCTTGGCGTGAGTCTCCCTTCCTCTTTTTGTCGCTGTGCCTCATGTGTTTTTATGGTGTTGGCCGCTCAGCGCGCTGTGCCACTGCCAACCAGTGTCACGGTGCGAGTGCTCCCTATGTAAATTATATATGTTGGTTGGATTCCATGATTGGATTGTTTGATTTACTATCAGACCCCAGTAAAGTGCGCCAGGAGCGCCAGGGCATGTAAAGGCAAACACCGCTGGTGGGCTTGCAGCACAAGTTGTGCCACCCACAGATGCGGCCGGTAAAATACGTCTAAGGTCTGCCATCGCAGAACCTGCGTGCAGTCTGGTACTGACATGCTGACCGGCAAGTGCCCACACTTGCCAGTCCCTAAAACCTTCCCTTAGCTGCATGTTAGTCACCCCTCTGGTAGGCCCACGGGCAGGGTGCGTTGTAAGCCTAAGGTAGGACAAGCCCAGATGCGTGGCATGTCCTAGTAGTGAATTACTGCCATCTTGTTGTTCACTACTGCAAGGCTACCCTGTTCTCATAGGCCAGTATGGGCGGCCCGGATTATTACACCCTATGATCCTAACCGACCCAGGGAACATGGTAGAAGATCGAGTTTAGTATGCCTGAACTCGGAATAATAAGGTACATCTTTTCGCAAGGTTTATTTTAATATTCCGGGTTTGCAAATGTCACTTTTAGAAAGTTGGCCTTTGCTTGCCTAACCATTTCAGCCGCCTCTGCGTGATGTGTATCTGATGTCTGGCTGGTGTGAGTGACCGGGCTGGGGGAACCCAGATGGGCAGGGCTAGGTAGCCTGGTATGAATAGGACGATCGACAGGTAGATGGGTGGGAGGAGTGCTCCTAGGCTCTGAATAGGACAGTGCTCCACTACCTCGATGCCGGCTCCACCCCCTGTGGAGCGTCTGATGACTCTGCCCTGCACTCTGAAAGGAGAAGCCTGCATCCCGTAAACAAAGTGCTCAGAAACCGGACTGAACTAGGCAAGGGCCCCCCTGGCCTGGGAGAACAAAAGATTTGTGGTATAAATGGAGGAGCCCTGCTCCTAAGAAACTAGATCCGCTTTTGACCAAGAAGAATCTCTGCCTGAGGAGGAGGCACCGGGAAAGCTGTAGGAGGAAGACTGTCCCTATCCTGGGGGATTGGCCTGCAGTGGTGACCTTGCTGCCAAAGGAGAGAAGAGAAACTGTTGCTGAAAACTTTTACTTTACTTTTACTTTCAAGACTTGTGCTTTTCCAAAACGATCTCCAAGGGCTTGGAACTGAGCTTGCCCCCTGAACTGAGCCCCAGGACCATTGGGCTCTACCTGATCTTCACTCGCCTGCTGCTGGACTGTGGTGTCCTTTCCCTCGCCGGAGCTGTGACCCTCGTGCCCAGTCCCTCCCTGAGCCGTGACCAGGACTGCTTAGCCGCCCCCGCCTTGGGAAGAGCCTCGCTCGATCGGAGCCGCTCCCCCTACGCTGTGCTGGGCTGCCCCGTCACCTCGCTCGTGGAGGCTCGCTGTGCACCTTCACCCTCCCGCCGGAATCGGCGTTTGTGAGCATCCCCAAGCCTCGGACGGCCCGGACGTAACTGCGTGCCCGGCTGCCCCGCTTTGTTCACGCGCCACCTGCAACACCCCGCTCTTGTCGTGAGCCTGAAGATCAGACACCCTCGTGAAGTGTGGGAGCCCCGGACGCCGCCTCGCTCTTCTGTCGAAGAGCCGCTGAAATCCCGCACCCGCCTTTGCGTCAAGAAACAAGGTACTGTACTTACGAACTCGACCGCGAGCTCGCATCGGATCCAGGGTCCGCAACGTTCTTATTTCCCTGTCATCTGCTGTGTGCTTCCTGGGCGCTGCCTCAGCACGAAGTGCGCCGAGGCCTACAGTTACCTTGTGCCCGCCTAAAGAACTTTCCGTAACACCAAGAGAACTTTACCGTATTTCCAAGAATTGTGGCCCCATCAGTTCAACGTTACTGGGCCTTGTATTTGAATCTGCTGAAACTACATAAAAGCTTATTTTTATATACTTCCTGATTGGTGTCCGTTTGTGGTGCATGCAAGGGGTTTACTGTATGTGTAATTGCATTTGCTTAACCGTGTACGCCTGAGACTTAGCCTAGACTGCTCGCGCCACGCACCTAGAGGGTGAGCAGGGGTTATTCTGGGGAGTCATCCTTCGCCCTGACAAGAAGTAAAGGGTCCCTGCTTGTTGTGGGTTCACACCTGCTCCAACCAGAGCCCCCTCATTTCTAACATGCTTTAAGGAAAATCAATCCCAATCTCCCAATGTGTTGTGGTAATCCTTTAGTTTCAGCTCTTGTTATGTTATGTTATTGGGTATTTATAGAGCGCACAATCACCGGGTAGGTCTCTTATCTCATCTAAAATTAACTATTCCAATGAAGTCTATCTGGGACTTCCTCACTAACTGAATAATCAGCTTCAGAAGATCCACAATGCAGCAGTTCACCTAATTCTGAATCTTCTTTGAACTGAACATATAATCCAACATCTTCATTGGTTCCCATATGCAACCGCATTCTTACAAAATGCTTTGCATCTGCCATAAGGCAATTCCCCTGTGTGGTCACAATTCATCCAAAAGGGTCTTTTCAGATATAAACTGTCTCACTCATTATGCTCAATAGATAAAAGTATTATGATCATTTCAGTGATCAAAAAAAATATCTACATGGTAATAGCTTGTTCAGTGTCCTTCTTTCCAAATTATGGAATTATTTGCCACTCTCGATCCGAATAATTGGCTTTTCACTGTTTTTAGAAAAGCTACTAAAACCTGGCTATTACCTTCCACCGTTTCATGTGTTGTTTGTAATTTCCTGGTGCTTGAATAATGTACTCCTCTCTAAGGATGGCCATGTGACTTCTAAAAAATGCTAGCAAACCCCTGAGGCAAAGAATGCAGTTGTCTTACCAGTTTCACAGTATTTCATTGCAGCAGAGCCTGCTGCCAAGGGGAAACATCACAGGAGCTCACCAAACATTTATGCAGATGGTCAGATCTAAGCACACGCTCTAGAAACAACAAACATCATATCTGCTCTTTTAGCTGATCTCATTTTGTCAGATTCATAAACATGATTGAACACCATAATACAACTTAGGTGAGCAGCAAACACACACTTGTGAGGGTAAAGTCACATGTCACTAATAGAATAAAACATGGCAGTCCTTTGATCTTGCTAACCCACATGTTTTTTTCCAGTCAAAGGATGTGAGCAGTAAGTAGGTTTACAAAAGCAATGGGAACACAACACCCTAAAAATTGATGCAAGGGGATAAGGAAATGGGTTGTTCAATGGAGAAAGAAATGTATGGTAAAAATACACATTATAGTTCCATGTATGTTCAATTTACTCGGTGGAATTCTACACCTGTTCCAATTGTCTATGCAGAAAAACGTACTCACTTGTGTACCCAAGTAGGGTGACCAGATTTCTAAAGCTGAAAATATAGACCTGTGAACGACATAGAAAAAGGACAGCAATCTGGCCACCAACAGAAGAGGAACAACAATGTAGCACTCTAATATGTTCTTACTCTCATGTTCTTGTATACATCTTATCTAATCACTGCCCACTGTGTTCCTCTTACTCTGAGAGCATATACACCAACACATGTTGTTCTCCATTCTTTGACAGCCTGTAGCCTTTGCATGCTTCACTCTATCTGTATGTCCATTATCTATGTGTGAGCTGTCAAGTTTCCCAGGTCCATGCCTGAGTAGCTTAACCAGTTCAGGTCTTTGTCTTTACATTCTGGGGTTTGTAGTCCTTATTTGGTTCTGGTATAAATAGGACTACCCCTGATTGTGAAGACAAACTAGGACTCCCTGAGCTACTCATGCATGGACCATGGACTATTGACAGGTATATGCCCTTCTTTCTGGCAAATATTCCCATAGATGTCAATGAAGACTAATGTGTTTTGTAGGGTGAGGAATATTTGATGGCTCATCGACTCCTTAGAAGTAGTATGGAAGCGTTTTGTCCTGAAAGGTGCAAATGATTATTATGTGGGCGATACCCTCCAAATGAATATAAATAGGGAGTGGAAGCTACAAGAAGTATTAGGACTGACATTTCTAGACATGTTCTTGATTATCTAAGAACCAACTCTAAAGCTTTTCTTTAAACAAAAAGAAAAAAGTTCCTGAATAGTTAATCCTGTTCTTTGGTTGTTCAAGGCTGAGTGAGAAGGAAGAGTTTCTCCTGTATTGTGAGCCAATAAGTTGGTGGAACAGACAGACACCTTTATATGGCTGCAATTGATTCCATTGCAGATTCTTAGGAACATTACTAGAACACTTTTATTAGAGATTACCTAGCTTTTTCTTCTTGCAATAAGTACTCCGGTATTGTTGCTCACCCCCAGATACGTGACACTCATTTGAGATGCCATATTTGGGTAAACCCAAATTGGCAACTTAAAGGATTTTTGTAGGATGTAAGAAGGAATGCTCAAAAGTAATACTGTGCTTTGCAATTTGAATACTCCTTGGTGCATTTAATGACTTATTAATGTTTTATGACTGAGACAATTTTATCTCTGTCCAATATTTATAAGTCTAATTGTTTTACTCAGACCCCAAGTCACAGAGCTTCTGGTAAAAAATAAAACTTCAAAACATTTCTATGTAAAGGACAAAATACTGTGCAATTTAAAAAAAAATTATCTTTGATTTTATAAGTTTTTGGAAAGTATATCAATTCTTTTTTTAGCGGCTTTGGTCAGTAGAAACAAAAAAAGTAGACTATTAAATTATTGTCAGAATACTTTCAGCACCTTTGATTTCGTCAGTGAAAATGATACTTTGAAAGTATCAACCAAGCCTATTTTCTGTATGAATTAAAATGTTGTAAGGCTACCTAATTTTTAAGCTCATTACCATTTAAGTGACAAAACATGAATGTGATTTACGGCAGGTGAACCTACTTTAAAATGCAATTTTCATATCTCTATCTGTGACAATATGTGCTTTATATTCAATTACTGTTTAGTGCTCACACCACGCAGTGTAAGAAAACTCTTTAGAACACTTAAAAATATAAAATGATCAAAATCCTAAGTGACATATGGGGTCTGTAGTGTCTGTTGCTCACTGCAGGTCCACAGCAGGAACCACTTTGGATCTTCTAAATAGGCAGGAACCACACATCACAGGTACTGAGAAAGGCAGTGAGGATGTACTGCAGGCTTCTTCCCTAAGCCCAGTGTTTCCCTGTTTGCCCTCTCGCCAGTCTCTCTCACCACAGGAGCATCCAAGATCTGTTAAGATCCTAGTATCTCTTCCAAGACTTGATCAATAGTTATCTGTTTCACTCTCTCCAGACTCCTTCGTGCCCCTTAGTCAGCAGGCTCAATCACTGGTTCTGTCTATTCTCTTTCCCACTCTGACACCATATCTCAGTCCCTGATTCTGCCCCTGCATGCATCCCCTCTCCCAATGACGGTACAGCCAGTTGACTTTGATCACAAATTTCTAGGAGACTTGGGTGTGGCAGGCCTACCCTCCATATCCTGAAGACAAGGCAGCAGCCCAGGACAAAAGAACCTGGGAGCAGATTGTATCCAAGGTATCAAAGAATGACCAACAAAAAGAATGGACCACAATTAATGACTTTGTGGAATGTCAAGTTAATTGCAGGGAAATCAAATGGGCAGGTCAGAAAAATGCAAATGGGAGGGAAGTGGCTGAACCACCCTCAAAATGGCCGCAGCTTGTGAATCTCCACCCAGCACCAGAGCCACTGGACTTTTTTCCTGAGATGATCTGGGTGGGTTCATCTTAGAGGATGCAGGGGAGTCAGGTATTATTGTTTTCTGGGCGCTTTTGAGCCCTTTTCTGGCATTTTTTACCCTGGGTAGCCAGCTTCATGCTCAGCAACTGAGGCCATCATTTTGTGTATAATTAGAGCGTCGGCACTGTGAATGCTCTGGCCTGCTCTGTCTCATTCAATGCTTTCAATGAAGTGAGCCTTGTCCTGCACACTGTGTTAGAATCAGTGGGTCCTTTTCCTTTTCAAAACATTTGAATAAAGAGTCATGCTAAGTCGCCAACAGCTCTTTGATCTGACTCTGCTCTGCTTTAATGCAGAGCATTGTTAAGCCTGTTGGAGGCTTGCCACTGGTCCATTTTACCCCAAATATAGTTTAATGCTGCCTCCACATGCTCTTTTTATGAATAGTCAACGGCAATTATTTATTATCAAGGAAATTTGTTGTGTTCAAATGAGAATCGCTTTGTTCAATAGCACTGATTCCTGGCTGTACCTCAGTAGTTCCGTTCAGCAGATTTTTTCTCAATTGGCCACATTTTGTTTCTCCACCTGCTTCTTTAATTAGAGTCTGCGGCTCTATGACGAGGGATCATTTTGATGCACTTTTTTGTGTATATAAGACTTCCCCACCATGTCGGCAAAATTATGTACACTGAAATATGACAAAACTGACACCTCAGATCACAGCTTCGGTATTAATTGATTTCTTTAGTTGTCTGCTGTTTATATGAACTGCTTCAGTTCATTATAGTTGCAAAAACAACAGTTGATGGACAGAATGCAGAACAATGTCATACATTCACCCCAGTACAGAGATCTGGGCCTAAATCCATCGTTCTTTTGCTCACCATGCCATTCCAGTTTGAACCCAGCCATATGCAAATCAGTCTTGACCCTGTGCCCCATGGGAACAGTCCAGTCCGAACTGCCAAGCCAGGTCCTCCCTGGACTGGAACCAAGCTTCCTAGGACCGGTTTCGGGGTTTCATCCCTCTTCAGCCAGGATAGCTTGATTCCAGTGGCATGGGGAGCACGGGACTCACGTCTGAGCATACCCGTCCCACTCGGGGTGACAAATGCAAAAACAACAGTTGATGTACAGAATGCAGAACAATGTCATACATTCACCCCAGTACAGACATCTGGGCCTAAATCGATCGTTTTTTTGCTCACATGCCATTCTAGTTTGAACCCAGACATATGCAAATCAGTCTTGACCCTGTGCCCCATGGGAACAGTCCAGTCCGAACTGCCAAGCCAGGTCCTCCCTGGACTGGAACCAAGCTTCCTAGGACCGGTTTCGGGGTTTCACCCCTCTTCAGCCAGGATAGCTTGATTCCAGTGGCATGGGGAGCACGGGACTCACGTCTGAGCATACCCGTCCCACTCGGGGTGACAAATGCAAAAACAACAATTGATGGACAGAATGCAGAACAATGTCATACATTCACCCCAGTACAGAGATTTGGGCCTAAATCCATCGTTTTTTTGCTCACCATGCCATTCGAGTTTGAACCCAGCCATATGCAATTCAGTCTTGACTCTGTGCCCCATGGGAACAGTCCAGCCCGAACTGCCAAGCCAGGTCCTCCCTGGACTGGAACCAAGCTTCCTAGGACCGGTTTCGGGGTTTCACCCCTCTTCAGCCAGGATAGCTTGATTCCAGTGGCATGGGGAGCACGGGACTCACGTCTGAGCATACCTGTCCCACTCGGGGTGACAAATACAAAAACAACAGTTGATGGACAGAATGCAGAACAATGTCATACATTCACCCCAGTACAGACATCTGGGCCTAAATCTATCGTTTTTTTGCTCACATGCCATTCTAGTTTGAACCCAGCCATATGCAAATCAGTCTTGACCCTGTGCCCCATGGGAACAGTCCAGCTCGAACTGCCAAGCCAGGTCCTCAATTGACTGGAACCAAGCATCCTAGGACCGGTTTCAGGGTTTCACCCCTCTTCAGCCAGGATAGCTTGATACCAGTAGCATGGAGAGCACGGGACTCACGTCTGAGCATACCCGTCCCACTCGGGGTGACAAATGCAAAAACAACAATTGATGGACAGAATACAGAACAATGTCATACATTCACCCCAGTACAGAGATCTGGGCCTAAATCCATCGTTTTATTGCTCACCATGCCATTCCAGTTTTAACCCAGCCATATGCAATTCAGTCTTGACGCTGTGCCCCATGGGAACAGTCCAGCCCGAACTGCCAAGGCAGGTCCTCCCTGGACTGGAACCAAGCATCCTAGGACCGGTTTCAGGTTTTCACCCCTCTTCAGCCAGGATAGCTTGATTCCAGTGGCATGGAGAGCATGAGACTCACGTCTGAGCATACCCGTCCCACTCAGGGTGACAAATGCAAAAACAACAGTTGATGGACAGAATGCAGAACAATGTCATACATTCACCCCAGTACAGAGATTTGGGCCTAAATCCATAGTTTTTTGCTCACCATGCCATTTGAGTTTGAACCCAGCCATATGCAATTCAGTCTTGACTCTGTTCCCCATGGGAACAGTCCAGCCCGAAATGCCAAGCCAGGTCCTCCCTGGACTGGAATCAAGCATCCTAGGACCGGTTTCGGGGTTTCACCCCTCTTCAGCCATGATAGCTTGATTCCAGTGGCATGGAGAGCACGGGACTCACGTCTGAGCATACCCGTCCCACTCGGGGTGACAAATGCAAAAACAAGAGTTGATGGACAGAATGCAGAACAATGTCATACATTCACCCCAGTACAGAGATCTGGGCCTAAATCCATCGGTTTTTTGCTCACCATGCCATTCCAGTTTGAACCCAGCCATATGCAAATAAGTTTGGACCTTGTGTAACAAAAAAAAACAACTGAGGAGACTTCCGGTGTACATTCATTCTAAATTTCACAAAGGGCGTTATAGAGCAGGAAAGTTGTTGGCAAATTATCTTAAATTGTAAATAATATTAATGAGAAAGGGGTCATGTTAAAATGTTTCACATATTTTTATTTGAATTTGTATACACCAGAATCTTCCCCTTCAGAAGCCGCTCTAGATTCCTTTTTTGATTCTCTTCCCCATTATTATTTTTAGCCTCATAATTACTCTTCACTTGACAGGGATATATGATTGATTGCAGATATAAAGTCTGCTTTAGCCAAATTCCCCAAAGACGAAGTACCTGGTTTTTCAAAGAGGTTTTCTAATATTCTACTTCCGCATCTTAATTCTCTTTATCAATTCCTTACTTTTAATAATGAAGCTCGTGGTACTTTTTGGGAAGCATTGCTATTTCTGATTCCTAAGAAATATAAATACCTCTCTTCCTGTGCCAACTATGGACCTATTTCCCTCATCAATTTGGACTGTATGATGTTTGCACTATTACGTAATCAATTCATCCCAGACCTAATTGGTATGGAGCAAACAGAGTTTTTTAAGGGTAGCCATATGGCTGACAATTCAAGAGCTTTCTTAAATATTATACACCTTGCCTCTAAAAGTTTTTTCCCTATCGCTGCCATCATTTTAGATGCTGAAAAAGCTTTTGATCATGATTGTTGGCAATTTATGATGCGAGCACTCAAATGACACAGTTTCAGTCTTAAAATGTTAAAGTAAATTAGTTTGCTTTATTTTTCTTCAACCACTTCTGCTTTTGATAATGGCACTCAATCTCACTATTTCCCTCTCCAACATGGTACCAGACAAGGCTTCCCTTTATCACTGTTACTTTTTATTTTATCTCTGGAACCCTTTTTACTTACTTTATATCACTCTCTCTCCTTTCATTGTTTCATCTACTAAAATGCAAAAATCAAATTCACAGGCTATGCGGATAATATTGTCTTATACGTCTCAAATCTACAAACTTCCTTATCTGCCTTTACTGGTCTCTTACATACCTACTCCAGTATATCAGGTTACAAACTCAACTTCTCCAAATCTGAAGTCCTTCCTTTAAATAAATTCTGTCTGAAAGGGATGTGTTACATGCTAACTTTTACTTTGTGCCACATGAGTTATCTTTTGTTATACATTCTAGTTCCATTTGGAACCATTGGCTAGAACCTGGGCTGAGACTGGCCAGTTGTACTGGAGCTGTCTGGGCATCAGCTGTTCCTGTTGCTGTGCTGCATATCTGTACAATAAATCAACTATTTAACTGGATTATTAGTTTCCTTCAATGGCGACGAGCGGAGGAACATCCATCTCAACATTAAGAGGCAGCACAGAAGATTGATGTTCCTGAACCCAATTTCAAGGAGTTTGTTTATTTAAACAAGAAACAAAACAAGGAAATTTGCATGGAAAAAGAGAAGATACAAGGAGATAATATTACTTTGTCAAGGGAACTTAGAAGAATTGTTTATGTGGAAGCGGTTTTCACCAATTTATTGCGAAAGAAGGACGAATTTACGAAATTGCCTGGGAAAAGGATTATAGCACTGTACAGATCGCAAATCAAAGCTGTCTAAGAGACTAACGTTAATCCTGCTGTGCTACGCTGGAAGGTCCGGTTTACAGCAGCAAAAGGTAATTACAACGCTTGTTCTCCAATGAAAGTGGTTAACTTACTATACACGTTCGGCATCTTTTAAAAATCTGCGCATGGTCTTCGCGAGCCTTCCTGGAACGGTGGCACATCGCGATTCTGCTTGGAGCGCTGGCGAGTCGTCTCACCTGAACATTCTACGTCATTACGTCGTCTGCTGGGAGTGCGCAGTGTATGCTGGGAACCGGATGAAATGCTGGAAGTCCTCATCTACGTGAAGAACGCGCCTTGCGTGGCGGCCATTTTGGATCAGGATAACTACAGAGTGAGGAAATATAACGTGTAAAGGAACTGAATTTCACCACGGACTGTAATTCACTGGTACCGGTGACGGTTTTGGGTAACGGTTTCAGATTTTGGAGGCACCTCAGGGCAGAGACAACGAATAGACTATTGTAAGTGGATTAAAAGAAATAAAAAAAAAAAAAAGAAAGACTTCGTTTGGAGAGAATTTTAAAGATTGTATTAAGGTTGTTTGGTTTAAGAATCGGAAGACGTGTTTTTTTTTCAAGCGCAAGATTGAAAAAACTGTAAAACTTTAAAGGAAGAAACTGCATATATGTAAACTCGATGCCTTTCTATTGAAGTGACTTTGGACTACAAGAACAGCTCAAGGATATATATATATATATATATACAAATCCTGGTGATGTGACTTTTGTAGATTAAGCTTAGTTTCATTGCACATAAATTACAAAGAAGGAAATGTATTAAAAAAAAAAATAATATATATATATTAAATGCTGATAAGGAAGGGTTCAAAAAGTTAAAGTACAGTCCATACAGGGTTTAAGGATATTTAAAGAGGAAAAATGCAGTTTGAACCACCAGCAAAGTTCTTACAAATGAAAGGTGATCCACCTCTTCCATGGGCCAGGTGGAAGGAAGAGTTTATAAATTATATGAAGGCCATCGATGGGGAGAGGATGGGAGCTGAACGGAAGGAAAGTATTTTGTTACACTGTTTAGGCTCTGAGGGTCAAATGGTTTTTAGAGCGCTACCACAAATTACCATTGCAGAAAATGCTGAAGCAACTAATGTGTACATTGAAGCGTTGCTTAGAATAGAAAAAAGATTTAAACCTAGAAGCAATATAGCACTGAATAGATTTAAGTTTTATACGAGGGTACAAGAAGAAGGTGAGTCGTTTGATGACTTCTTAACAGATTTACGCAATTTAAGTTTACATTGCAGTTTTGGTAACATTACAGATGAAATGATAAGAGATCAGATCATAGTACATGTGAGATGTAAAGAAACACAAAAACAGCTGTGGGTGATGGGGGATCCAAAATTATCAGAAGCTATTTCGACAGCAAAAGCTTTTGAACAAACTGAGAAATGGATGCATGTGGTAAAGAATAATAGCAAGGTAGATAAAGCGGAAGAGATTGCTGCTGTGAAACGGCAAGATGAGGTTAAGAATGATGTGCATAATCCTCTATCAGTAAATAATTCAAACTTCAAAAGATGGGGGAAGAGTGTGGCTTGTTACAGGTGTGGAAACAGGAACCATATGGCATAATTTCCTGGATGTCCAGCCATAAAGAGAGAGTGTAAGAATTGTGGTAGGGTTGGTCATTTTGCTAACATGTGCAAGGATCAGAGGAAATTTTCAAGTCAATATCGCCCCAGAATTTCATGTACGTTACAAGGAACTGCACAAGATTCAAATTAGGGAGCTAATCTAGACAGGCCACAAAATACAGGTTTTGTGGTGTCAGTTTTGGGGGGGCATGGTTAATATGGAAGAAAATGAGATTATTCCTGTCAAAAACCCTCCCATGTGTGTGGTTTGCGTTTCAGAGGTAGATTTAGATCTTATGGCTGATTCAGGATCAGCATGGACTATTATTGGTAAACAGTATTTTGAAGAAAAGCTTGCAAGGGTCTTTGATGTCGATGAGATGTTGCCACCAGACATAAACCCGTTGAGTTATGATGGTTCACGTATAGACATGGTGGGGTATTTTAAAACATCAGTGACTTTTAAAAACAGGTCGGCTAATATTCATTTATACATTGCAGTCAAGGGCATAAACGTATTGGGTTGGAAGGATCAGTGGAAACTTGGAATAATGTTGAATCCAAGACTTAAGGATCCAGTGGTGTTGGATGAGTCTTTAAATGATAATTACATCTCATTTACAGGATGTGAGAGTATGGAAAAATTCATAAAAGACTCGTACAAAGAGGTTTTTTCCGACTCGTTGGGAAAACTTAAGGATTATTCCCACCAGATCAAACTAAAGAATAATGCCACACCAGTTAGACAAAGGATTAGACCTGTACCCATAAATGTAAGGGACGAGTTAAAAACTATGTTAAAAGATTTGGTATCAGAAGGCATAATAGAGCCCATTAATTCATCTGAATGGGTTTCGCCCATTGTTTTAGTCCGGAAACCAGATAAGTCTTTGAGGTTGTGTGTGGATTTGAGAGCTTTGAATTCAGAAATAATTGTTGATTGTCACCCATTACCCAATATAAATGAAGTGGTGTCATTATTGGAGGGGGCAAAAGTATTTTCGACTTTTGACTTAAGGTCGGCATATCACCAAGTCTCTCTCACTGAGGAATCTAAAATGCATTTATAACTCCACAAGGGTTATTTCAATATAACAGAATGCCGTTTGGTTTGGCCTCAGCGGCATCGGTATTCCAAAGAATTATGTTCAACATCTTCAAGGACATTGATAACTTCGTGAAGTGCTTTCAGGATGACATCCTAATATTTTCACACAATAATGAAGAGCACTTAAAACACCTGGAGAAAGTTTGTCTTAGGTTAAAAAGAATGGTTTAACCCTTAAAGCTCATAAGTGTAAAATGTTTAAAAAAAGTGTGGAGTATTTGGGGCATACACTAACGGGTGACGGGGTAATTCCAAAAAAATCCAACGTAGATGGAATTTTAAATGCTCCTTCGCCCAAGACTAAGGAACAATTATTGTCTTTCGCAGGAATGTGCGAGTATTATTCGAAGTTTGTGTCAAATTTTGCAAATAAGATGGAGCCTTTAAGGAAGTTATTGCGGCAAAAGGCCATTTTTGAATGGTCAGATGAGCAACAACAGGCGTTTATGGTGATCAAGAAAGATATTGTCAATGCTCCCATTTTAAGACCCTTTTGCATTAACAAACATTGTGTAATTACAGTAGATGCTAGCTTGTATGGAATTGGGGGTGTTCTATCGCAGAAATCAGGCAATGAAGAATGGAATGTGTGTTTTGCATCTAGAACCTTAAATGAAACTGAAAGGCGATATGCTGTCATAGAAAAGGAGTTGTTGGCATGTGTATGGGCGATTGAGCATTATAGAAACTACATTTGGGGTGGAAGGTTTACCTTGAGGACAGATCATAAACCTTTGGTTAACATACTTTCTCCAGGAGGAGGATGGAATTCCACTGCCAGGATTGCAAGGTTAACCTCGAGATTGCAGGAATATTGTTTTAAAACAGAATTTGTACCAGGGAAGAAAAATGTAACTGCTGATTTTATGTCACGTCATCCCTGTGATTCATTTCCTAATAAAAAAGATGATGAAGCAGATATTGTCACAACCATTCAGGATGTTGTAGTAGGTGCATTTGCTGACATTTCAGAGGAATCATGGAAATCTAGTGAAGAGAATGATTCTTTATGGGAATTAGTGAAGAAATGTATTGTGGAAGGATGGCCAAAGAGGAAGGATGTGTCAGAAGAACTTATGCCTTTGTATAATGTGGCGGATGATTTGGAGTTAGAAGGGGATTTTGTCTATAAAGCTGGTAAATGTGTACCACCTTTTGGAGTTCGAGGGATGATCCTTAAGTTGGCTCACAAATCACATCCGGGAATGTCTGCCATGAAGCGTTTAATGAGAACTTATTTTTGGTGGCCAGGGATGGATCGCATGGCTGACAGGGTAGTTAGAGAGTGTGATGTTTGCATATCAAATGATAAAATGCTTAAGATCAATATTCCTCCTCTTAATACCACAGTTTGGCCAGAGGAACCATGGAAGAAACTGGCTTTTGATATTTCTGGCCCCTTTTTGAATTTGCCATTGGATTCACGGTATGCTCTTGTGTTGGTAGATTATCATTCAAAATGGCCAGAGGTTAAGTTTGTATCAATGGCCACCACTACTAGAGTTTTGGATTTCTTTAAGGAAATTTTTGCAAGGGAAGGTTGTCCTTCGGTCATTGTGACTGATAACGGGGTGCAGTTGACTTCGAAAGATATGGAGGAATATCTTAAGTGTCACCAGATCAAACATGTTACCACGGCGTTGTATGCGCCACATGAAAATGGTCAGGTTGAACGTTTCAATCGTGTGTTAAAGGGTTACGTGTCGGAGGTTCTTAAGCATGCTCAGGATTGGAAAGGAGAATTAAGGGAGAGGTTGTGGACGTATAGAATTACGCCACATTCAGTTACGGAAGTCAGTCCTTTTTATCTGTTGAGGGGCAGAGATCCTGCTTCTTATATTTGTCCATGGTGGCTTAAAGAGAAGTGTGACAATAAAATAAGGAATGTCCAGGATATAAATGATACCAGCAGTAGAGTTAAGGAAAAACAAATAAAGAACAAGGAATGGTATGACCGGAAATGGAATGTTAAGGAACACAATTTTAAGGTAGGGGAATGGGTGAGAATAAAAAAACCTGGTTTCTTAGGGAAATGCATGAGTACGTTTTATAAACCCATTAAGATCACCAAAGTGTTCAAGAATTCGCATATAACCCAGGACGGTAAGCTTTGGAATATCAGGCGGGTTTCTAGGTGTCCTACAAATGTTAGATTCCGGCCAGAATATGGTTATAATGATTTACATTCTTCATCTGCAAAGGTACATCTGGGTGATCGCTCCCAACAAGTAAATTCCTATGGTCTGGATACCACTAGATCACATAATGATTCAGTTGCTCATAGAGTTAAAGATTCCACTCGTTCAAGAGGTTTTCCTATGAAGTTGTCAGATTTTGTTAGATAGTTTCTGTTTACAAATAATTGCAGTGTATATCTGTCTTTGTTTTTTTTGTTTGTGTATAGAAGGGGGATATGTTACATGCTAACTTTTACTTTGTGCCACATGAGTTATCTTTTGTTATACATTCTAGTTCCATTTGGAACCATTGGCTAGAACCTGGGCTGAGACTGGCCAGTTGTACTGGAGCTGTCTGGGCGTCAGCTGTTCCTGTTGCTGTGCTGCATATCTGTACAATAAATCAACTATTTAACTGTATTATTAGTTTCCTTCAGGATGTTCACAGAAATTGGTTTTAAATGGAATTCTAACTATAGTAAATGTTTAGAGATTAAATACTCTTGCTCAATTACCAAAATTCACAGATTAATTCAAATGAACTCCTTCAAAAAAGTATTCAAATGTCACAGAAATTGTCTTCTCTTTATTTATCCTGGTGGGGTAGGTTAGATAGAATAAAGATGATGATGCTCCCCATCATTAATTTCAATCTATCCATGCTACCAGCTAAAAGCCCTTTGACATTTTTCAAGTCAATTAATACTTTCCTTTGTAAATTTTTATGTAATGGAAAGAAAGTATTTTCCTTTGTATATTTTTATGTAATGGAAAGAAAGCATGCATTACCTTATCCTCTTTGTGTAAACCCCAAGATAACGAAGAAGTCAACTTTCTTAACTTTCGACAGTACCATTCTTCCTTTTGAATTAAACAAGTTTTACCTCACCTTCAATGGTTTGGCCTCTGTTGGAGGATTCTTTATTTTCTCTTTACCTTTTCAGTCTTTGGCTCATTTTCCTCTCTCTTCACACTCTTTTTGTTTCACCTACCATCATGCACTCTATATTCACTTTATTTCCATTCCTTACTAGATCTCTCGCATCCTCGCAGGTTTTCCTAGAATCTTCTATATGGCACAATACATCTATTGAGATTTCTAATCACACTATTTTTTTTAGAAAAATTGGGTTGTTAAAGGAACAATTCAGGTCAAAGATCTATTTCAAGTGACACATTTCCTTTTTCATCAAAAGTTAAAACTACATTTGTCCTTTCTGCTAATTCCATTCTCAAATGTGAATTATTTAAAAATGTAACTTTACCTTGTCAAACTCATGCTGGACCTGTACAAATACATCTGCTTTATACTTACACTCATTTTTTCAATGCCCTTACAATATTTCTTTTTGGGAAAAGATTTGTGGTACCCTTTCGAAGATATGTTCTATTACCTTTCCTTTTGAGATTATGTCTAATTTTTGGGCAGTTTACGAGTTCAAATCTATATAGATGAAGAATCTATATGAATTGGTACTCGTAAATTGGGCAAGTTCATGAATGTGCTTACTTCTATTGCTTTTCAAATAATTACATCCATTTGGAAAGACATTACCAAAGTTACTTTTTTTCTGGATGGTGGAACTTATGTTATCATCATAGGCTTGACAGAGCTTTGGTCACCTCCACATATCAACGTCTTCAGAAGGACAATTTTTGGTTACTGCTTACCACTTACCTATCAACTTCTCCTGCTCTGATCAAGGACAGCAATTATATTTTTCAACCACCATTATTTGTTCATGTATTGGTAATTAGTTTATTAATACAGTATTTGCTCTTGTCCTTAAATATGCTTTTGACTATCCATAATAATTGTTCTTGGTAAATTTGTCAATATATATTATTACCTTTATTGTTTTCTTTAATTTTTTTCTCTCTTCTCCCTTTCATCTTTTTCCTTTTTCACATAAAATGATGAAAAGCAGTATATGATATGGTACCTTTGTTAAACTTTCCTATATCTATCTGTTGTCCTCAACATGCATTTTGTCAATTCTTTCAATGGTTCTACTGCTTTGTATCTCTCTGTATAACTATGTTTTATTATACTCCTTCTCAGATATTAGACATGTATGGTTAGGATGTACATTTTTTATGTAATTATTTCAATAAAGCTTTCTTAAACTCAAAAAAGGAAACATTAAAATGTGACAGGATGGCATATACTTTTCTGAGAGTGCAAGGAGTTTTGGGCCAACACCACATATAGGAACAGAGGAGTCAAAATAACATGACTCCACGGAATACATTGGATGTGAACATGTGTAGCCACACCGGCTCCTGGTCTCTGATGCTCCCATCTTGAAGCGCCAGAGGATATATTTAGAGGTAGACTAGTGACTGTGCACAGTGTCTTCCTCGCCCAGCCTCAGTCCTCATGTTGGCAGGTTTATCATTTCATGCCATGTGGCATACATGTATATACTTTGCTAAGCGCTACGCTTTTAGTCTGTGCTAGCACTATGTTCCTCGGGTGAACATTACGGATATTAATCCCATTTTGCATCAAGACATGAGTTACATGTTGAGCAAAGGTGCATTGCAAATGATACCTTCTTCATCAAGGGATGTCTACAAAAGTCAATCATAAGAATCTTCAAAAAGTGAAGAGGACTAGTGTAAATTATCATATATTTGAATTATTTCAATATTAATTACTAAAGAGCTATACATGTAATTCATTGATGGGTTGCAGTGCACATTAACTCAGTTGGTTGTAATCGCATAGAGCACCCTGAGGGACCTTCATTAACCTGAAGCTGCGTGACTTGTTATATTCAGTTTGAACCAGTATGCTAGACAGACGAGTTTCCAGTGAATGAACTTGTGATGTTCTAATGGTGTGTTGAGTAGGCCCAGGTTAAATTTAAATTATGCCAGAGTATTTTGCGTAATGTAATATTATAAATTCACAAAATAATGCCATTACACCATTTGCATTATTACGTTGATGTTTGTGGCAAAATTATGGCAAAGGAGCATGGGAACAATGCAAACAACCAGAACATGAGTCGCTGTTGTTCGCACAAATTATGTTTTTCACCCTATTATTTTTAGCTCAAAATGCATCCTTGCGTCATGCATTTCATTCTAATGTATAGCGCTGAATGATGTATTCGCATTTTGCCTAATTATGCATCATTGTGTGCAATATAATTCTGTGAAAGCAAGTTACGTGAATTTCATGAATGCCTAGTGTTGAGCTGTGTGTGACTTCTTTCACAGGTTGCAGGTTGTGGTCTTCAATTCAGAGAATGGTGGTGTCTTTCATCAGGCATAGATAGAGCCTGCAGATTCATTGTACTGATGTTTCTGACACAGGGAGTGGCAATTTATTATCCAGGCTAGTGCTTGGCACCATGGTTTTAACCCTTCTTTGTTTCCAAAGAACTTCACCTAATACATCCCAAATCCTGGACCAATCAATGATCCTTTAGTAATTATGTGTTTCAGTATTGTTTATCGTGAACAAGAAAAACAACTTTTCAGTGATCCTTTATTTATGGTTGTGCAGATCAGCTGCTAAAACGATGGGGAGAAAGTTGTGCTCACAGACAGTTCAGGGTGAGTGTTTAACAAATGGGAAAGGTGCATGAGCATTGCCCTTGAATATGTTCTCAACCTTCAATATTAAACGCATATCAACGAAGGGCCTACCTGTAGTACTTACTCCATATGGATATCGACTTCTGATTGGCCTGTGCTGAATTGTTGGACATTTTCCCCCTACCAGTTACCACGAAGCATTATAGCCTACAGACCACCTTTGGACTAGATGCTCTCTTTAACTTGCATGGATTGGAATGCACAATATTGTAGTAGACACTGTCTGCTGTCCTAGGCTGAGCGTAAGAATGACATGCTTCCATCCAGTGCTGGGATACTCCCACTCCTAGGACAGTTGCAGATGCAGATGTACTCCGGGACTGTCATGCTTTCCATCAGTGTGTCTCTGTACTCCAGGACTCATGCTTAGAAATCCCTGCAGTCCCAATAAACAGGGACATCTGGCCACCATATACTCAAGTAAATGTACAACTTTCTTTGATTTCCTTGTCTATGCTAGAAATGTTTTTAAGAATTCCAAAAATCTAGACATTTCTTTCAAACACAAGAGTAAACCTCTGGTAGCAAATTTCTGATGTTTTTCTGATTTTATGTAAATAGACCTTCTTTTGGGAGTGGATTACATCATATGTTTTTCTTCATTGCTATATCATGAAGTATTATAGCTGGTGTCTTTAATGCTCCTCCCAGTGAAGAAGTCTCTGGAAAGACTTAACAATGCTCTCGTCTTGAGATTATTTTGTCAGCTGTCTTTTAAATATATACGTGTACAGAGGGAATTTCCAAACTTGAACCACCAAGGTTTGATCCTAGCAAGATTTTAAGATTCGCTGCGGATTTTGTAAAGTTTCTTTCAAGATTGAATATATATAAATGTATTTCATGTTGATATCCTCAAGGATACAGCCCTGGTGATTATCATTTGATACTTTGGCTGTTAGGTTTTATGTAAAAAATGTCTTAAAAGCAGGCGTCGTGGTAAAAATGTAGAACTAAGAAAGTTGTGAGAAAAATACCAAGTTATGTTATGTTATGTTATGTTATGTTATAATATTTTTAAAGCGCAAACTGTTACCCGAAGGTGTCCTGGCGCTATCTACAAAGAACCTCCTGCAAACAAGGGCACCAGAAGAACCACATATTACCCATTAAACATCCAGGTTTTTAAGGCTTTCCTAAAAGCCATGAGATCCATGCTGTTACGAAGTTGAAACGGGAGGGCATTCCAAGCTTTGGCTGCCCCCACCTGAAAGCTCCTTCCTCCCCAGCCAGTTTTTTTAAAGGCTGGAACTGCTACCAATTTAGCTCCTAGAGATCGCAGTTGGTCGTTGATGTCTTTCTTGATGACTTTGGCTGGCAAGGGGAGCAGAGAGATGGGTCCATAGTTCTCAAGGTCTTCTGGGTCGGCAGAGGGTTTCTTCAGCAGGGAGATGATCTCTGTGTGCTTCCAGTCTTCCAAGAAGGTGGCAGACTCAATGGAGCAGTTGATAGTGCGACAGAGTTCAGGTGCGCTAGAGGTGCCAGCTCTGCTGAAGATGTGGTGAGGGCAGAGATGTAAGGGGGCTCCAGAGTGGATGCTCTTCATGATCCTGAGGATGTTGTCAGAGGTGACGGTGGTCCAGTTGGGCAAGGTCTGCTGGGTCTGGAGCCATTGGGTGCGGTGGTTATGGGTGGGGTGGGTGGGTCTTTTGTTCCAAAGCTGTTGTAGAGCTCCTTGATTATGTAATGAAAGAAGGTGGTGAGGTTGTCACAGAGGTCTGATCTAAGATAGAAGTGTCTCAAACACTCCTGGTACCTGCTTCACGTGAATCTCTCCAATTTCTCCCTCTGTGTTAATCATGTAAGACTTTTTCTTCTCATACCTCTTTGTGAATTCCCTCCATCTGCATACCTCACACTTCACCACTTTCCTTTCATTCTCTTCTCCATCTTTTCACTATCATTCTGCATGTACTCCTCTCGTCTCCTCCACTTCACCATCCTGCCTCCCTCTCTCTTGCACATACATACTCATGTACACCACCCCACATGCACACTCACACACCACACAAACACACACATACATACATACACACACCCATATCACCTCACATACACATGTACAGAGAGACCCTGCCTCTGTCTAAACACTGTATTTCTTTAACATTGGCACTGGCAATATTTCATCATCTGTGTACCTCCTTCACACACTTCCTCTTAGAATTGCAATTGGCATCTATGTTACAGAGACTTCTGTAATTTAACAACTGGCACCTACGTGACAATGACCTTTGTAATTTCATTTAATTTCCCCAAAGGAAATTACACGTCTTAAGCACACCCACAGTCATACATAACTAGAGCATGCTGAATTCCCACATGTACCCCAATCTAGTCTATGCTGAAAGAGTAAAATGCTCCCTGCTGCACCAACACATTTTCAAATCTTTTTCTAATATAAAAAAAACAAGGCTGTCCTTTATCTTACAAGATGATACGGTTAATACATTTCAAGAACCAGTTTAACATGATGACTCTTTTAAAGATGGGAAATTAAACGTACAATATATAGTATTCACACATTTCTTTTTCTATTTCTGCTGCATGAATAACTAATACTTGTTCCCATTATTGCTGTAGAAGGGAGTTTCTGACCAGACTTTAAGTGGAATGAAAAAAGTGTGTGTGTGCGGATGGGGGTTTTAAAATTGGAGCGGCCTATGCAGTTAACAGCTTGGCTTAAACACGTAATCTAAATGTATGTGATTTCCAAAGTGTGTCATCCGACTGGTATTTTGTTGCTTCGCTAAGATTTCTGTTACTGCCTCAAGATATTTAATTCAACAACTGACATACACCTGCACCGCCTTGAATAACTGGCTTTGTCAATGGCTGTTAACTGTTTAAGATAAATAATTAACAACAATGACTTTATTGTATACAATTAATATAGACAATGTGTTCATGAAATTATCAGAATGCAAGTCAAACATTGCTGATGCCTGTGGAACAGGCAGTGGTTCTTCAGAAGGTCTCATTCACTCCTGTTATGTTTGTTCAATGTTAAACATGTATACCCTATTCCTCTCCACATCTCCTCCACCAGCTTATCTTATACCTTATCTTTTTTCTCTTCAGCACCTTCTTTTCACTCTCACCTGAGTGCACTTCCTCGCATCTCCTTCACTTCACTACCCCAAAACAGAAAACACACCCACTCACCTGCAAACACAGGATGTTCTTTTACTTTTGCCTTTTCAATATTTTCACACTAGGTACCTCCCTCACATGCACATTTGCACAGAATTCAAGTGTCGATGGAATCCATTGCTCTGTGCGCTCTGCAGAGAGGCCAAGGATTGGATGAGCATATATAATGAACACTTTTCTGACCCACTGCCATGAGCTGTGAGAAATTCGCTTTGCCTTCAGGCTCAACTGCAGCACTCTCAATGCTGGTCTGTGATAAACACCCAGAGGTGAATCAGTTCAAAGTATGCAATATTAAAGACTGATATGCTACATGAAAAATTGGAATAATCAAACATGTTTAGGGATGCAAGATGAAGTAAAAGATTAATTATAAACAGGAATTTAATCACTGCCCTTGATTTTCTTAACGATTTTTGCATTTATTGATCAGAAATCAATCAGTGTTTTTGCCTGTAAAGTTAAGGACCTGAATAAAGGGTCCGACTGGGACCTGTTTCAATGTCAGTTTTTAATTATATTTGGTCTAAGACCCGCAGGTTCCTGGCCCACTTAAAGCCTTGCGTGGATCCTTTGTTTTCTGATTTCTTGAGCAGGAATAACAACACTCGCATGGAGAGGGTGAGCTGCTTTTACTAGAGAAAGCACACTTAATACTATACTGATCAAAAAATGAAAGCAAAACACACCTACAATAATCTCTTTACTACTACCTATCAGGAGCTAAATCTTTCCTCTCATATAAGGACAGCAGAACAATATTAAAGGTGTGTGCATAAGGATCTGGAATCGATGATATTACTGGTTTATAGACTAACTTACACCTGCGTAGTTACGCCATACTGAGCAGGTGTGAACCAGTCAGAGCAGTGCGAGTGACACTCCTCCCATGCCCGGGGCATCACCTCTGAGTGTCCTCCCTGCCACGCGGACATCGACAGGCTGCCAGGTTGAAGTGGCAGCTGCACTGCATATTTCCATAGATTGAAGCGCGCTATTCTATTGTGGACTAATGGTGCACCAGAAGGACTGGTGCACAGGGTAAATGCAGGCAGGGCCCTATCTAGGAGTTGTGGGGCCATGGGCAGAATAGGAACATGTGGGGCCCGTGTATGATGTAATAGCACAGGAAGTGACATCAATTGATCATTCATTTTCTGGTATGTTGAAGCAGCTTTGCAAGAATATGCTTACTGTGTCTGGGTATCACTAAAATGGCTTCAAATATAAATAATAATCCTAATAAAATAAATACATATATATCAAAGATGGAATAAGAAAGCAGATGAGATGCTTTTGCCACAGGACACACACTTAATTGTCTGCTGATCAATACATTTAAGCAAGACACACCCACAATAATTAGTTTATTCCTAACTATCAGGAACCAAGGGGCTCATTATGATGGCGGGCAGACATCAGTACACCCGCCATCATAGCGGTGCTGGAACCGGCCGCCTGATGTGCGGCGGTCCCACCAGCCCAATTAGGATGGGCCCACTAGTATGGTGGGCGCATCCTGGCCTTTTAACTTTGCGTACGGTGCTGCTGGCTGCAGCACTGTTCGCAATGTTAAAATGCCACGATGTGCTTTTCCATGCACAACGTGGCAGGCACCGCACGGTGCCTGCCACCTTGTTCATGGAATTGTAGGGGGGTACCATGGGTACCCCCCAGTGCCCAACTGGCTCCCCCGCCACAGAAGGGGCCCGTAACGGGCCCCCCGAAGCCAGCCTCCACCATCCTTTCCATGGTGGTTCCACCGCCATGGAAAGGCTGGCTGACGCCAGCATTGTGATCGGGCGGGCGGTACCTGCTAGGCACCGCCACCATATCCCGGGTCTGAACCGCTCTGCCAGGGAATCGCAACGATTGCCTGTGGCGGAAGCGAGGTGGGCGCTCTTTGCATCCCCCCATGCTTGTGGGACAATCCCCCCATCCTAATGTAGCATCGGGAAATGGGAGCCAGAAGTCGGAGGGACTGCCACCGCCGGTGCGGCAGTAGCGGTCCCTCCGCCAACGTAATAAGCCCCTAAATCTTCCTTCTTATATTTCCTCCATCACAAATGGACAGCAGAACAATATTGAAACTGTGTCTATAAGGACCTTGGATCGATGACTGTACTGGTGTATGCACAAACGTACACCTACATAGTTACACTGTACTGACCAGTTGTGTATTGTGGACTGATGGTGCACCAGAGGGATTGATGTCAAAGGTAGATGCAGACAGGGCTGGTTCTAGGATTTGAGGGGCTGGGGCAGAGTATGAACATGCGTGGACCTTGTAAGAAGTAACATCACAGGAAGTGACATCAATTGATCAATAATTTTCTGCCATTGTCAAAGGAACTTTGCAAGAAGCCTATTACCTAGCGTGGATATCACTAAGACAAAAAATATAAATAGTAACCCTAATAAAATAAGGACACAGATGTTAAAGCTGTATTAAGTGGAAATGCATTACATTAATCAAATTGGGTGAAAAAGCTAGGGCTAGGTCTCTCCAACACTGATATGATTGCTCTGATTCACTAATTCTTTCCAGATTAGTGCACGATTAAAATTCATCAAATT
The DNA here is from genome assembly GCF_964204655.1 of Triturus cristatus. Lineage (NCBI taxonomy): Eukaryota > Metazoa > Chordata > Amphibia > Caudata > Salamandridae > Triturus > Triturus cristatus. The sequence continues at coordinate 1,172,114,610 of NC_140585.1, forward strand.
TATTAAATGATTAAGAGTATGTGGCTTAATGGCTAGAGCAGTGGATCTTGAAGCTGGGGAAGCGCGTTTGAGGCTTGGCAGGGACGCTCAACATCCTATGATTCAGGGCAAATCACTTAGGGCCCTATTACGATGTTGGTCATTGAGCCTCCGACCATCATCGTAGGTTTAAAGTCCGACCACTAATTACAATGAAGGTTGGACCGACTGACTTCTGACTCAAGGAGCCTGTTGGCCTGTTGGAGGCGGTGCATAATCTACAATGAATGGCGTTCCTGTTGTGGGTATTAAGATGTTGGTTTCTGACATGAAAATCCTGTCGGAAAGTGACTTTCAGTGACTTCCGGTTGGGGCCTGGGGGCCACCTATGGTGCCCCCTGTTAATCCATGTCCGCGTGAGGTGCCTGCGACATGGTGTAGAGATTACCATAAACTCCAATTTCTCTATGGGAACATGTGACCACACCATTTGCGGCCGCATTGTAATTACTGTGTCGGGACCGCCAACAGGAGGTCGGTCGGTCCTGAGACCGCAGCGATGTCGGACAGAGGCAACTCCGACCGACATTGTAATGAGCTCCTTAATCTCCCCATGCCTAACCAATAAGAAAATGAACATGTCTGCCTGTAACGTAATTGGTGCTCATGTAAAGCGCAAATGACCTGGTTACATAGAACACTACAACCTTTCAGTGTTACATCAACAGCAGAAGGGGGGTTTTCTTTTGAATGTATATACTCCTACGTCAGGCTATGCTTTTTTATCAGTCATGACGAACTACAAGTGTTCTTTATTCTAAAAGTTTACAGTTTGTCAACCCACCACACACGTGCTCACATCAATTACAGAGAATTGGATGGAATACGATGTCGGTCAGTAAGCCTCCGACCGCTCCTCTGAGGATTACCGACTGACATAGTAGGTTTACATTTTAACCGCTGAATTATAATGTCAGCGGTCGGAATGTAAACTGGCTGGGGAAACCGACTGGGTTCCGATGGGCTCAAGGAGCCTGTTGGCCAGTTGGAAGCAACTCACAATCCCTTAAGGAAAGCGTTACTGCCGTCAGGATTACGATGTCAGTTTCTGACTGCCTTCATATGTACAACATGGAAAGACCGCTAGAGAGCGACTTGAAGGCATATGTGTTCGTTATGTGGAATTGTTTGGTTTATGTGTTGTAATCTTTTTATGTGATGATTGAGATTGTTTTGAACTTTCTTGGTGCGAGACGGTTGCATTTAAAAAACAAAATTATATCATTTTATTTTATCAGTCTTTATTAAGTTTGTAACTTGTATGTTTTTCGACTGATGTCATAAAAAATATATTTCTTAGTTTAAATAAAAAATAATTGGTGTGTTGGTTTTGAATTTGTTATAGTTTTTAAGGACTTTGGTAGGTTGCTATTTATGTTATATTATGCTTTAGGCTATGATTTCTAAGTAATCTACTCCGTTGCTATTTATAAAGAGTTTGTCTTTAAATTGTAACATCTCTTATATTTTTTGGCTTGTTTGTTAGGTTTATGGCCAATCTGGCTAACAGATTGTTCCATTCATAGTTCTTGGTAGCTCTGCTCTTTTTGTAATGCTTCTATAAATTTGTAAAGTGTAGGTTAGGTTCTGCCTAGTGTGGATTGGAAGACGTTGTTTCATTCTTCTACTACGTTGTTCGTTTTTGCTTCCTGTGTCAAGGTACTGTCATAGTCATTGCCACCATGGTGTTTAAAATTTGGGTTGGCATCTGTGTCCTGAGTGATGCACTCTGCCAACTCAAGTGTCTTCAAAATAGTCCATTAGAGGACTAAGTTTGTCTTGATTTTGTTGGTAGAAAGGGCTTTCTATTAGTATATTTTAGTGGTTGGCTACCTCTGTGACAAGGACATAAGCTAGTACTATAATCTTCTTTTATTTCAAAGGTAAATTGTCTGTTTGTAGAATATTCTGCAGTTAGGGCCTAATTGCGAGTCTGGTGGTCCAAGGACTTGCTGACTCGTGGTGGCATGGCAGTGGCGGATCCAGCTACCGCCGCACCGGCAGTCTGTCTGCCCCATTAGTAGTAGGACAGTCGGGCCACGCTGAGACCACCGGCAACATCAGGGACACCAGCATTCCCTGGCATTGGAGCAGCGGTCAGAGACCGCAATATGCTTAGTGGGACCGCTGCGTTCCCGCCAAGCATATTACGAGTTTCCTTTCCTGCAGGGTTTACATGGAGGTTCTTCCTCCATGTAAACCTTGGAGGAGAGGAATCAAAGGGGGCCATACATGACCACCCTGTGCCTCAACCTCATGTAGATGCGCACAGGGGGGTGACAAGTGCCCCCCTGTGTGCAGGCACATAGGTTACTGCACGGCATGGACTTTCAAGTCCATGCCATGCTGGAACCTTGTACTGCGGTCCCAGTGCAGTGCCTTTTTCAAAGGCACCGCCTCAGGACTGCCACACCACCCGCCCGCCAGACCACTGAAAGGTCATAATCGGGCAGGGTATGGCGACCTTCAGTGGAGCAGTGGCATGGCGGTTTGTACTGCTGAGCCACTGCTTTGCCAAAAGTCACAATTGGGCCCTTAGTGCAGATTTATGGAGGTGTCTCCAAATACTTTGATTAAAATTATAGTAACAGCTTTGTATGACTGCATGGGGGTTAATTTTTAGAATGGTTTGAATCATGGCTTTCTCAAAATCCATGCTTATTTTTGGAGAGTAGTAGTTATTTTTTAATGTAGTTTAAGAGGTTGTAGTAAGTGCTGCTTTATTTATTTGGTAGTACGTCATATATAAAATGGATCTTTGTATTTTGATATTTACCATGGAGAGTGTATATCTGGGTGAATGGTTTGGGACACATTTTGAAAGTTCTATCCATCATTCATGTTTGACAGTGGCTAAGTTTTGTCAAGTGATCTGCTGCACGGAATATTAGGATTAGTTTCTCATTATTTAGGATGTCATGTAAAAAGAAAGGCTTCTCATTATGAGTAATTGTTAAATGTTCAGGTATGTGTGTGTCTTGGTATCTTCTAAGGGCAGGTGGAATATAGCTGATGATTTTTTAGTTCATGCAGTTAAATGTTTTAAAAAGTGGGGATAGGTGATAGTTGCCTTGTTATGTGTTTGGGGACTTTAGGTAATATATCTTTAAGGATTTCCGTCGTGGGTTCCTGTGAGCTAGTGTTTGCCTCTCTTATATTCTACAATACCTCCCTTACTTCTTTTCTCATCACATTTGGGGGTGGCTGTGCTCTCTTGCATGAATTACAACATGATCATTTGTAGTTGCCCTCCCATAGCATGCATTAGAATAGTTTTTAGCACATTTCCAGTTTATATTTTCTGGTGTTGCACTTTCTTGGCTGTAGGTGTAGCCTATGTGATTTAGGAACGGATTTCCTTTCTATGAAATGATATATTTTTCAGATTATGTCATTGTATCTGAAAGTAATTTAATAGTATAAATATATATAATAACCTTAAGTTTGTACATTTGTTATGTACATGTAAAAATATGCAACGGCTTTTATTTTGTATATTTACATGTACATGCTGTTTAGATGTTTCACATGGTTTTGCAGCTATTCTGTAAGAGGTGTTCTAATGTGGAACAGGTGCTCTTTTCTGTTGATTAAAAACAAAATGTTAGTTTAATTTAAAATGTTTATTTGTTGGTAGTTTCTAGGCTTTGAGGTCATTAGCTATATTTTTGATTGCTATTTGGTTGATTTTATAGTTTTTTATTAATTTATGTATGCTTACGTGTTGGTCCTGCTCTCTTACATTCATCTCTCACCATTCCCTCGCTCTGCCACGGACGTTCTCCTTAAGACTCTGCCTATTACATCTACCTCTTCTATCCGTGCACTACTATTCGCCTTTTATCTTTCCTTCTAACCTCAACTTTCTTTGCTGGCTCTGCCCCCAGTAAACATCAAGCTCTCCCTTATCCCAAGCCTCTTCTTGCTGGCTCTGCCTCTCTTATGTCCACATCTCCCCTCTATAATCCACTCTTCATGTTTCGTCTCTCTCCCACCTCTACTCTCCTTTTGCTGGTTCTGCTCAGTGCTTTCTCAGAAGGCAATGTGCCCTAGTTGTTACAGCTTCCTACCATGCATCATGAGGAGGCAGGCTCTAATCCTGGCCTCGGCTCAGCATCTTGTGAATCCAGGCAAATCTGCCTGTGTGGGGAAAAATATTTAAAGTAGTCTGTGTCTATTGTGAAGCACTCCTGTTACTATAGGCAAGGTTTGCGTTATGTAAAACTGCCAATAATGCAATGTGGACCCTGTGCCTGTCAACTACACTCTAGTCCCATTGTGGAAGAATTAAAGATGAAGCATTAAACTTTGATGTCATTATGTGATACCCATCTAGAAGCTGAAATGCACATTGAGAAATGCACTGGAAAATTTAGGATGAATCTGACTTCCCTGCTTTACTGAATTGTGTGATCCTTTTGTCGTAAGGTTCCTACTAACTTAGTAAGACTGTTCATTTGAGCAATATAAACTTCAAAACTATGGGGACTGTGTCTGCCCATACTATCAGAATACGTTGACCTGGTTCATGGCTAGCTCTGGACGCTATCTGGAACTCTAAACCTTACAAGATAACTGATGGTGTCTACAACCTCAGAACATGAAGACCCCGATTTTTCCAAGGAAACTATGGAAACAGATCTGCCCTTTCATTGTTAACTCAGGCATGCCCAAAGAAAGACACAATAAATACACTAATTGGCATTTCAAACAATTATTGAAGCAATTAGATTATTGTCTAAAATGCATGTGCTCCAATAATTAGAAAAAGAAAACAAAGCATAGTAACCAGCGATTACAAGAATGGTGAAAAAGATGATTAATTCAAACTTTTTAGCAATTGCATGGTTATATGAATGCATATCATTGTACTGCTACATAGCATTGCCTATCCCAGAGATCATAGGGTGGATTTAATTCTGCTAGATACCTTAGAGTGTTCTAACTCCCCATTTACCTGCATGCATGTGTCATCTGGTAGCCAGTCTGGTGTAAAGCAGGCTGCTGACCCTCTTAGGATAGTGATGAGATTCAGCGGAGCTAGAACTCAGGCACGGAGCGACCACAAAAATCCATAGAAATGCTCCTCTGCTAAACAAAGGCTTGGAGCAGTTTATGTAATAAAACTGGATCCATTGGATCTGTGCCTGAGCTCTGGTCCGGCTGTCATTGTTGAATCTACCCACAGAGCTGTCGCCGAACAGACAACACAAACAAGGGCAGTTTTTACAGCGTACTCGGTCCTTGGACAAAATGTATGATAGCATGATAATGTAGCTAAGAAGAAATGTATTTGTAAGCAAAACACTTTCTGAGTACACTATTGCATGCAATCCCGCAAACAAAATGTGCTAAAAGTCATAGTCTAAAAAGATGTCAAATTTAAATATGAACATGTAAAAATGAGAGCGTTTGTGCATGGGCCCTATTAACCTCACAACACTTTATTTTACAAGCCTCCTTTTTGTTCATTATCACACATCAGAGCACTTTCAAATATGTGCATTCAGGGTGTGCCCTAAACAGACACCTCTTATGTTTGAAGTATATATAATTTTCCTCTATGGTTACTAAGAATCTATTTCACACATAGGGTACACCTAAACCATGATGCACATCTTAGTTAACTAATGCCATTATCATCAGAGCATTGGCTGGAATGTTTTTCAGTTCATACTTTAAAACTCTCACTTTTTTTGCAGATGCAGCAATTTGATTTCTGAAGCCCTTCTGCCCATGGGTGAGAGGCCCCGTGGAGGGGGGCCCCGTCCCTTGGGCCTTGAAGTGCTGCACTGTGCTGCTGCCTGGGCAGTAACCCTGGAAACTTTTAAAAAGGTGTTGCACTGGTGCAGGGCCACGTCATTGTGAGTGGGAAGCTGACCACACTGCCAGTGCCCTAGATGCAGGATAATTGCTGGTCCCAGAAGTTAGTGCTGCTGAGGCCCACTGGAACACACTGGTTCAAATAAACCACTGTCCCTTGCCTAATCTCCTATTCAAACTATGACCAAACCCTAAATCCAAATACTTAAACCTTAAACCTTACTCTGCTTCTTTCTCTAACCTTGACCCCAACCGTAGACCTCACCTAACTCTAAACCTCACCCTAACCTTTCCCTTATTGTAATCCCTAGGCTAATCTTTTTCCTAAATCTTGACATTAACTCTAAACTTTTCCCTAACCCTTGACCATAATCTTAATAATGAACCTTAACCCGTACTTTAACTTCATCCCTTACACTGACCTTACATTTTAACCATGACTCTGATTTACTACAAACAAATGACATTCAAGTTTAGTTTTATTATTAATTAAATGCAAAAGCAGATGTTTATTAAAGATACATCATTATTTTGCATAAAAAATACGACCATATCATTAAAGATCTTTATGATATGTTACATATTAAACAACTTTTTGTGCATTACTATTTCCAACAATTTTTTTATTTCAAACCATCTGTTACCTGCTAGCCTGTTAAAACGAACCTCTGTTGGACTGTTGTCGTTTTTTTTCTTTTATCTGGATTGTTGTTAATGACAAACCTTTGCAATGATCATGTATGTAGAGTGACAACTTAATTCTGGACTGTCCAAACTTAGGGTGAGCCAAGAAATCCATTTGAGGATAATCACTGACTGCATGAATGAGTCACTGTGCATAAATGTATCACATATAGCTATCCTGAAATCTGGCCTGGATCCAGTGGCGTAGCTAGGTTGCCATGGGCCCTAGTGCAAGTAAAGTAACTGGGCCCCCTCACTAGGTTGACATCTCAGTCTGTCAGCTGTCCCCAACACTCCTCAACCTCCTTCGACAGAGTCTGCATCTGCGACATCTAAACTAACTACCATTTTTATGCAAACACTTGTATTTTCACTGCCTTTCTGCAAGTCAAAGCTATAAACCTAAAACGTATTACTAAAGCCAATAGGTTTAGCCCTTGTACAGTGCATGCAGATTAACATATATATACAAAAACATAACATGCAGGGACGCCACACTCACACTGCTGCCCTCATATAGGCACAGTCCTCACGCTGCACTCATACAGACATATGCCTCACTCTGTACCCACAGAGGCACAATTTTCTACCTGTAGACCGCTCACCCTGCACTCACAAAAGACCAAGTTAGTCCTGGATTAACACAGGCACATCCCTCACAATACACTCACAAAACATGGTGACTATTCTGCCCTCACACAAGCACACTGCTCACACACAGGCACACATCAACAGCCACTCATGTACCAGCACTGCAGACTATGGGCCTTATTATGAGTTTGGCGGTGCATTGGACTGCAGAACCTGCGGTGGTGGTCCGCGGATGGTAAGACTGGAGGTCCGTCTTCCCTATTAGGACTTTGGTCGTTGGACCACTACAAGACCACTGCGTCCGCCGGTGGTCCTGGATTCCGCAGTGGTGGCGCAATGGTCAGGCAGAGTTTTTAAAAAAAAATTTTTTATTGTCCTCATTTAACAAAAATATGCTCCGAAATCAAGAAGAGATTTATCTGACCCTTTCAGGCTTTCAAAGGCAAATTATTACCGGCCTGGTCACACTCCCAAGGGAGAGGGGGATACCACGTATCTCCAGAGCCGCTCCTTCTACTACCTTAATCTTGATATCTTGATAGACCACTGTTTCTCTCTTTAAAGAGGGGAGAGACAATCCCATCCTGGGACTCTATCCAGGGCATATTTTTAATCATTGGACCCAGAAATCAAAAGTGTAAAATAAAAGAAGATAAACGAAAAAAATATAGATAATAACAAATAACAAATAACGCCATAATATTTTTGTCCTCCACTCATCAGGATCTAAAAGACATAGTGGAGAAGCAGAGCTTATTTAATAAAACACTATATATGACTCGAAACTAACTCCACCCACTTATCCCAAATGTCCCAATATTTTGATTTTCTAGTAGATTTACCAGATTGGTCTAAAGAGGATATCCTCTGAATGGAGTGAATCCATTCTTCTTCTGTGGGTGGACATGACAAAATCCATTTAATACAAAGCCCGAGTGAGAAGGGTATGCCCAGATGTGGGTCCCGTGCTCTCCATGCCACTGGAATTAAGCTATCCTGGCTGAAGAGGGGTGAAACCCTGAAACCGGTCCTAGGATGCTTGTTTCCAGTCCAGGGAGCACCTGGCTTGGCAGTTCGGGCTGGACTGTTCCCATGAGGCACACGGTCAAGACTGATTTGCATATGGCTGGGTTCAAACTGGAACGGCATGGTGAGCAAAAAAACGATGGATTTAGGCCCAGATCTCTGTACTGGGGTGAATGTATGACATTGTTCTGCATTCTGTCCATCAACTGTTGTTTTTGCATTTGTCACCCCGAGTGGGAAGGGTATGGCCAGACGTGGGTCCTGTGCTCTCCATGCCACTGGAATCAAGCTATCCTGGCTGAAGAGGGGTGAAACACTGAAACCGGTCCTAGGATGCTTGTTTCCAGTCCAGGGAGCACCTGGCTTGGTAGTTCAGACTGGACTGTTCCCATGAGGCACACGGTCAAGACTGATTTGCAAATGGCTGGGTTCAAACTGGAACGGCATGGTGAGCAAAAAAACGATGGATTTAGGCCCAGATCTCTGTACTGGGGTGAATGTATGACATTGTTCTGCATTCTGTCCATCAACTGTTGTTTTTGCATTTGTCACCCCGAGTGGGAAGGGTATGGCCAGACGTGGGTCCCGTGCTCTTCATGCCACTGGAATCAAGCTATCCTGGCTGAAGAGGGGTGAAACCCTGAAACCGGTCCTAGGATGCTTGTTTCCAGTCCAGTGAGCACCTGGCTTGGCAGTTCGGGCTGGACTGTTCCCATGAGGCACACGGTCAAGACTGATTTGCATATGGCTGGGTTCAAACTGGAACGGCATGGTGAGCAAAAAAACGATGGATTTATGCCCAGATCTCTGTACTGGGGTGAATGTATGACATTGTTCTGCATTCTGTCCATCAACTGTTGTTTTTGCATTTGTCACCCCGAGTGGGAAGGGTATGCCCAGACGTGGGTCCCGTGCTCTCCATGCCACTGGAATCAAGCTATCCTGGCTGAAGAGGGGTGAAACCCTGAAACCGGTCCTAGGATGCTTGTTTCCAGTCCAGTGAGCACCTGGCTTGGCAGTTCGGGCTGGACTGTTCCCATGAGGCACACGGTCAAGACTGATTTGCATATGGCTGGGTTCAAACTGGAACGGCATGTTGAGCAAAAAAACGATGGATTTTGGCCTAGATCTCTGTACTGGGGTGAATGTATGACATTGTTCTGCATTCTGTCCATCAACTGTTGTTTTTGCATTTGTCACCCCGAGTGGGAAGGGTATGCCCAGACGTGGGTCCCGTGCTCTCCATGCCACTGGAATCAAGCTATCCTGGCTGAAGAGGGGTGAAACCCTGAAACCGGTCCTAGGATGCTTGTTTCCAGTCCAGGGAGCACCTGGCTTTGCAGTTCGGGCTGGACTGTTCCCATGAGGCACACGGTCAAGACTGATTTGCATATGGCTGGTTTCAAACTGGAATGGCATGGTGAGCAAAAAAACGATGGATTTAGGCCCAGATCTGCGGTGAATGTATGACATTGTTCTGCATTCTGTCCATCAACTGTTGTTTTTGCAGTTTCTACATGTGAGCTGCTCCCCCGATCGTGAAACTAGTTATTTATGGTCTCTAGTGCTTCCAGCCAAAGCTCAACCAATGTTTGCATATCCTCCAGAGGCTCCGGTCGCGAGGGAAAGTGCGCGAAGCAAGCAATCCAGCACGCTCCCCTGGTGCCCACCCCGCTCTGCTGCTAAGTGGCACATCCGGCCAGGCGAACGCGCAGTGGGGCACCCAGTCTAGGAGGACGCCGGCAATCCATACGTGCAGCCGCACCTCCCGTCACTGTCCCGAGATGCCGGTGCATGCTGAACTGTGCCGCAGCCCCGGTGATTGCTAGCGGTCGATGGGTTTCAAAATACGGCACCTCAGTGACATCAGGACAGACAAGAGGGCACCAGTAAGTCGTGTATGTTCTGGGCTGATAATCTGTGAACGGTAGCGCCGCAACAGACCCACCTCGGATTACGGAGTCTCGTGGGTGCCAACTGCAGTTAGGGCCCTACTCACCACGTGAGCGCCCCTGTCTAGCGTGATGCCTCACCCTGCTCTAGGGTACCAGGTGGGCTTGCCGTTGCCTCGGGCAGACTTTATCACGGTCGCGAACCCGGCTCCTTTCACTCCCCAGGGCCCTGGTTTTCAGCGAGTGTAGCAGGCGTCTTGGTCTTCATAGGTCATAAGATTTAGCAGATTTAGGATATGTCCAGCAGGATAAATTATCAGAATTATGAGCTGAGCTGCATGAGCCTCACATCAATGGGGCCATTGTGCTCGTGTGCCACCTAGCGCCCCAAGAGCATCACAATCTTCCCTGAAAGACATGGAACAAGTGTGGTACTGCAGTACCAGTAGAAGTTTCTTTCAAGGACATGGAACAAATCTGACATTGCTGTGCCAGACAGTGCAAGCTTCTTACAAAGACATGGAACAACTGTGGTACTGCAAAGCCAGTGCAAACTCCATTCAAGACATCGAGTTAGTGTGGCAGTGGCAATGCCAGTGCAAGTTTCTATCAAAGAAATGGAACACATGTGACACCGGACAGCACCATTTAATGCCTCCCTTAGGTACACAAAGCAGCATTTCAGATTTGGTACACGTGGAAGGAACAGTACTGGATCGTATGAATTCAAGCTTGACTCACATGGATAGCAAGATATCTACACACAAAAGAGATCCAGCACTAATCAGGAGTACACACTTCCCTCGCAACCATAGAACACGCGCCGATCTGGTCAGAAATAATGTAAGCTTCCCTCACATGCACTGCACATGGACTGCATCTGTAGCAGCAGTCCAAGCCTGTGTGTAAACTCGCACCCAACATGTGCAGCTTTTGACAGCTGTGTAAGATCCCCTTACATGCAACACATGTACAAGATGGTCATTGGCAGTGCAAGCTAAGATATCTTCACATACAAAACAGGTATCACACTGGCAGCAGCATTTGGCAGAAAGTACCCAAGTAAATTATACAGGCCGATGAGCAATTAAAAGGCTAGGCTCTGGTTCAGCTTCTTGATCCCTCCGGGCCAAAGTTTGCTGAGCTTTCTCGTGGCTTCTGCTTGCTTCTCCCTCCCCTCAATGCACCAAGAATTAAAGAAAAAGCATTTAACTTTCATGTAAAACCAGAGGAAGGAAGGGACACCAATTTAGTAGCTTAATTAAGAAGTGTGAAACCTGAAAACCTGGGTTCAATCCTGGCTTGTCCACTTGACCAAATTGTGTGATCCAAGGAAATTATGCTATTTTATTGTGCCTCCTATTTAGCCAGAAAACCATTAAATACATGAGGATGTGTGCTCTACAAAAATGTCCCTTGTGTTTGACTTAATGGCTACAATGTTGCTCCGTGTAAAATAAGACTGTAACCCACATATAGAGTGTACATGACTGCTGACTTGCCTTTCAGTTCACTAATTGTATTGTCGTCAGAGTTGGGGGGAGGTATGAATGTTTCTATGTTCATGTTTAATCACTTTTAATAAATTTCTCTCAATTCAGTGATATCATCTGATGTCCTAAGGTGAAATGCTTGAAAAAAAGAAAAGTTTTTGAATTTACACTGTTTCATATTTTTACTTAATATATATGTATTTTTTTCACCGTGCTGGTCATTTTATTTATTTATTCCCTCCTTTTTCCATTAATATTTCTTCATTGGTGTTTTGAAAGTATAGCACATTAACACAGACTACAGTACTGTACTATATAGAGAAAGGTGTTCTCAAGGACCATCATGAGACATCATAAGGCATACCTTGACATGAGCAATCAACATTGCTGTGGTGTCAAGTGTTATATGAAGTATCATTAATGTCAAGAGAAATATAGCATTTTTAATCATCTAATAAACAAAGGTAACAGAGGCATTATAGTTATGCTCAGGTTTTACTTGCACAAAACCAGAGAAATTCAGCAGCTGGGCTAACTATAACTTGTGTCCCCACAATGCCCTGCTTATGACCTCACATATTACATCACTCATGACATAATCAGTGACATCACTGATGATATCTTAAATGACATCACAATGACATCACTGATTACATCATCCAGTGACTGGTACTGTTTTTAAAGAGTTTATGAGTGTTAAACATATTTACCAAGGTGTATTGGTGAATTAGTGGGTGTATGAGTGCTTGTATGGATGATTCAGTTGGTACATGACTGACTATGTAAGTGAGTGATTAGGTGTATCAGTGAATGTATGGGTGAGTGACTAGGTTGGGTGAATGTCTGTATCAGTCTGTCAGTTGGTGTATAAATGGCTGTAAGGGTTTGTGAGCGGGTAAGTAAGTGGCTGTATGGGTGATTGATTGGTTGCCTGAGTACCTGTATTGGTGTCTGAGTGTCAGTGTGGGCGGGTAAGGGTGTGGGTGACTGCCTACATGTATGAGTTATTGGATGAGTCAGTGGCTGTTTGGGTTAGTGAGCGCGCCTGTGAGGAGCTGTATAGGTGACTCAGTGTGTGTATAGCTGTGTCGGTGAGTGAATGATGGATGTGTCAGTGGTATATGGGTGAGTAACTGCATATGAGAAAGGCACTACAGGTGTGTGTTGGCATATATGAGTGACTATATATGTGAGTGAGTAATTGTGACTGTATGGGTGAGTATGTGCTTGGGTCAGTGACTGTATAAGTGAGAAAGTATGTGTTAGTATCTGTATAAGTAAGTGAGTGGGTGTGTGTATAACTGTATAGGTGAGTAAGTAGCTGTGTGATTGACTCTATGTGTGAGTGAGTAGGAGTGTGAGTAGCTCTATGGTGACTGACAGTGTGTGAGTGGTTATATGGGTGTATGTGTGGATATATCAGTGGCTGTATTAGAGAGTGAGTTGGTATATGAGTGACTGTATGGGTGACTGAAAGGATGTGTGTGTAGACCTATGAATCAGTGAGTGGGCGTACTGGTATGGGTGTGTCAATGGTTTTGAGAATGGTAGTGTGGAATTTGGATTGAGTGTATGAAAGGATATATTGGGGTATGAGTGGGTGTGTCAGAGATTCTGTTGATGATGTCATCAGTGATGTCATTTGAGATGCCATCAGTGATGTCACTGACCATGTCATTAGTGATGTAATATGTGAGGTCATAAGTAGTGCATTGCGGGGGCACGAGTTATAGTTAGCGCAGTTAACTATAACTGCTGAATTTCTCTGGTTTTGTAAAAGTGAAACCTGAGCCGAACAATAACATCTCTGTACCTTTGTGTTTTCCGGTGACTAACTAAGGTTTTTTTTAAATGCTAATTTCTAACTATAACGTCCCCGTAACCTTTGTTTTTTTCAGTGAATTTTAATAATTTTTTTACAAGTAGTCGCTTTTGCAGCAGGGCCTGGCCAGACCATTCACGTGAAACTATCTCATGTCCAGGCTCACTATAGCTAGTAATTAAGGAAATAATGCAAGCTAGAGTGAAAGACCGGAGAAGAACAAAGAATTTATGTTATTGTTTTGTTTGTTTTTGAAATTGAAATGTCGCTCACTTCACTTTTTTGTCACCACAGTCACCCATTGAATTGTATGCATATTTATCGTTGGGTTTTTGTTAGACAACCCATATTTATTTTCTGTGCAAAGTGTTTATAAAGTTTGCCTGAAAAACAGAAAAATCAAAACAAAATAAGTAATACATTTATATATATTTGCTATATTGTTGTAGATGTGGTATATTCATGATTGGTTAGCATAATCCAATTGGGATTCTGAAGAAATGTTTTGGTTTGTCAGGGCTCCTAGGGGCGCTTTGACAATAGCGGGCACAGTGTTGGGCAGAAGTTATGGGTCAGGAAGAAGAATGCGGGCCAGAGGCAATGGCTGGACCAGGCTGAATCAGAAATGGAACCGAAGAAGGGCAGCCGCTTTCTAATCATCGCAGCGGTCTAGTTTATTTATTCCCCACAGGTGTTCAGAGGCAGCTTGAGGCGCGCGCGCTGGAACCAACGCGCACGCACAATCAACATTGCTGTGGTGTCAAGTGTTATATGAAGTATCATTAATGTCAAGAGAAATATAGCATTTTTAATCATCTAATAAACAAAGGTAACAGAGGCATTATAGTTATGCTCAGGTTTTACTTGCACAAAACCAGAGAAATTCAGCAGCTGGGCTAACTATAACTTGTGTCCCCACAATGCCCTGCTTATGACCTCACATATTACATCACTCATGACATAATCAGTGACATCACTGATGATATCTTAAATGACATCACAATGACATCACTGATTACATCATCCAGTGACTGGTACTGTTTTTAAAGAGTTTATGAGTGTTAAACATATTTACCAAGGTGTATTGGTGAATTAGTGGGTGTATGAGTGCTTGTATGGATGATTCAGTTGGTACATGACTGACTATGTAAGTGAGTGATTAGGTGTATCAGTGAATGTATGGGTGAGTGACTAGGTTGGGTGAATGTCTGTATCAGTCTGTCAGTTGGTGTATAAATGGCTGTAAGGGTTTGTGAGCGGGTAAGTAAGTGGCTGTATGGGTGATTGATTGGTTGCCTGAGTACCTGTATTGGTGTCTGAGTGTCAGTGTGGGCGGGTGAGGGTGTGGGTGACTGCCTACATGTATGAGTTATTGGATGAGTCAGTGGCTGTTTGGGTTAGTGAGCGCGCCTGTGAGGAGCTGTATAGGTGACTCAGTGTGTGTATAGCTGTGTCGGTGAGTGAATGATGGATGTGTCAGTGGTATATGGGTGAGTAACTGCATATGAGAAAGGCACTACAGGTGTGTGTTGGCATATATGAGTGACTATATATGTGAGTGAGTAATTGTGACTGTATGGGTGAGTATGTGCTTGGGTCAGTGACTGTATAAGTGAGAAAGTATGTGTTAGTATCTGTATAAGTAAGTGAGTGGGTGTGTGTATAACTGTATAGGTGAGTAAGTAGCTGTGTGATTGACTCTATGTGTGAGTGAGTAGGAGTGTGAGTAGCTCTATGGTGACTGACAGTGTGTGAGTGGTTATATGGGTGTATGTGTGGATATATCAGTGGCTGTATTAGAGAGTGAGTTGGTATATGAGTGACTGTATGGGTGACTGAAAGGATGTGTGTGTAGACCTATGAATCAGTGAGTGGGCGTACTGGTATGGGTGTGTCAATGGTTTTGAGAATGGTAGTGTGGAATTTGGATTGAGTGTATGAAAGGATATATTGGGGTATGAGTGGGTGTGTCAGAGATTCTGTTGATGATGTCATCAGTGATGTCATTTGAGATGCCATCAGTGATGTCACTGACCATGTCATTAGTGATGTAATATGTGAGGTCATAAGTAGTGCATTGCGGGGGCACGAGTTATAGTTAGCGCAGTTAACTATAACTGCTGAATTTCTCTGGTTTTGTAAAAGTGAAACCTGAGCCGAACAATAACATCTCTGTACCTTTGTGTTTTCCGGTGACTAACTAAGGTTTTTTTTAAATGCTAATTTCTAACTATAACGTCCCCGTAACCTTTGTTTTTTTCAGTGAATTTTAATAATTTTTTTACAAGTAGTCGCTTTTGCAGCAGGGCCTGGCCAGACCATTCACGTGAAACTATCTCATGTCCAGGCTCACTATAGCTAGTAATTAAGGAAATAATGCAAGCTAGAGTGAAAGACCGGAGAAGAACAAAGAATTTATGTTATTGTTTTGTTTGTTTTTGAAATTGAAATGTCGCTCACTTCACTTTTTTGTCACCACAGTCACCCATTGAATTGTATGCATATTTATCGTTGGGTTTTTGTTAGACAACCCATATTTATTTTCTGTGCAAAGCGTTTATAAAGTTTGCCTGAAAAACAGAAAAATCAAAACAAAATAAGTAATACATTTATATATATTTGCTATATTGTTGTAGATGTGGTATATTCATGATTGGTTAGCATAATCCAATTGGGATTCTGAAGAAATGTTTTGGTTTGTCAGGGCTCCTAGGGGCGCTTTGACAATAGCGGGCACAGTGTTGGGCAGAAGTTATGGGTCAGGAAGAAGAATGCGGGCCAGAGGCAATGGCTGGACCAGGCTGAATCAGAAATGGAACCGAAGAAGGGCAGCCGCTTTCTAATCATCGCAGCGGTCTAGTTTATTTATTCCCCACAGGTGTTCAGAGGCAGCTTGAGGCGCGCGCGCTGGAACCAACGCGCACTTCACTGAGGAAGTTTCAGAGCACGCAGGTTAATTCTTAGGCTCCTCAGATTTTAGTCAGAGAGTTTCCTCGTCGGGTTTCGCCCGGTTTCTCGTCCGCTACCTCCGTCGGAAGTAGTCAGTAGCAGTCTAAGTTCGCAGCAAGTTTGAGAAGGAGAAGTTTGCTGAAGTAACAGTTGGTGGCGTCTCCTCCCTATTTTTCGGCTTCAGCTGGTGAAAGCAACTTGTCGATGGATACCTAACGCTGCCAGTACCTGAAGGAAGAAAGAAGACATAAGCTAAGTCACAAAAGAAAATGATAAAATACTCTGAATAAAATGTAAATAATATAGTTAGAGACTAGACAGTACTTACCAGAAAAATAGATTAACGGCAATATCCTGCTAAGGAGGAAAAGGTCGTCAAAAAAGGAATTCCTGAACAGTTAAGAAAAGACGTTAAGATACATGTTAGAAAATAGATACTATTAAGAAGAGTCCCTACAGAGATAAAGGCATACACACTCAAGTAAGTGAATTAGATTACCTAAAGAGCAAGAGAGTTCAAGGGGTAAATAGGAAATAAATACATTAAGTGATATCTTGTTGACAGGTAAATTCCAGAGGTGTCTTTTCAAGAAAAAGAAAGAAAAGAAAGAGAGATAGTAACAAGAATAATAGAAGAGAGGCACAGTGCTTGGAGCTAAGGGTAGGTAAAGAACAAGGGAGCGGAATAGAATGTAGAATTCAGTTAAGTGAAAGAGATTATAACTTAATGCTTGATTTTTAGATTCTCTCAGTTGACACGCAGTCTGCAGATTGAACAAAGAAGTAGACGAAAAGAGAGAAGACAAGCTTCAGGACCAGTCTCTTCTTGTTTATTATTTTATCCACTCCCCCTTCCCCCTTGGGGGTAGATTTGTGGGTCTAGAAATTAAACTGGACCGCAGAAATATCCTTGAAGGGGAGTTGGGAATCAGCGTCTCTGTTCCTGTGCAAGATTACTGAAAGAATACTCTTGAATCCTTGACAGAGTGAAGTGCCCACGTTTAAAAACTTGCACCTGAGCAGAGATGGCTGAAGGAATAAATTTGCAAACCTTAGGAACAGTTTTAGAGACAATGCAGAAGGAGTTGGTGGCAGTAAGGGAGGAAAATCAGAGTCTTAGACAGGAGGTGGTCAACTCTAGGAAGGAGACAGCAGAATTAGCTCAGAGGTTAAGACAGCCATTTAGTACAGGACGAGAAACCGGAGACCCTCCTATTGAAGGTCCAAGTAGAATAGCAACACAAGTAATTCATTCTCTGTCCCCAGTCATACCGTTAGCTTCCCCAGAGCGATTTAGCGGAGACCCACAAAAAGCGCAGATATTCATCACTCAGTGCTCACTACACTTCATGTGCCGCCCTTCGATTTTCCCAGATGCACAGTCAAGAGTAGCCTTCGTGTTGTCATACTTAAGCGGAGATGCGGCGTCCTGGTCAATGCCCTTGGTTTCCCGTGATGACCCCCTACTGCATAGTTACGAAGCATTCAAACAAGAATTTCTTCGGATCTTTGACAGACGGAGAATCTCTCAAGCGGTAGATAACGAATTACTTGACTTAAGACAAGGAAACCGAGATCTCGTGGCATACTTGGCACAATTTAACAAACTAGTGGTGGAGACTGACTGGCCTGAGAGTAAAAGAGCAGCAGTCTTCTATAGAGGGCTAAAAGACGAACTCAAAGATGTGTTGGCGCAAATTCCAAATCGACCCACCCAAATTTCAGAGCTGGTAGATCTGGTCTTAGAAATAGACTTCCGCCAAGGAGAGAGAAAAGGAGAAAAGAGAAGAGATTTTAAACCAATAGTTCCAAGGTTTGAGAGGGCTCGGTCAGAAGGAGTCAAGTTTGCGGACGGACAAGTGGTGTCAGAACCGATGCAAATAGGAACTATAAGGGGTCCTTTGACCAAGGAGGAAAAAGAAAAGAGAAGGACAGGCAATTTATGCATGTACTGCGGCTCCAGTGGACATTTCGTTAGGGTGTGTCCAAAGAAACCAAAGACTTCTTTCAAGCCGAAGGAAAACTTGCAGCACCACCAGTAGCGGGAGTTGGACCGGTGGATGCTAATCAAAAATCAACTCCAACTGAACATCAAGTAGCGAATACCCTGCAATCATTGGCCCCACACTTGATTTTGTCAATGGTAATTAAGTTTCGGCAAGTAACATTGACCGAGGTTTCAGTAATGATAGATTCCGGAGCAACTGGAAACTTTTGCGACTTAAAATTTGCAACCAAGGTAGGGTTACGAGCAATATTGAAATCTAGGAGCGAACCCGTCCGGGCGGTGGACGGAAAAAATCTTTCCTCCGGACCCATAGTGAGCCATACAGAGCAAGTACAGCTAATTTCCAGTGACGGACACCAAGAAGTGATCCAATTCAATTTAATTGACGCACCCCAGTTTCAACTCATCTTAGGCCTACCCTGGCTTACAGAACACAACCCAACAATCAATTGGAGCTCCAGGACAATAGTAATGGATTCGGAGTATTGTAAGAAGAATTGTTTTGAAGCAAAAGAAAAAACCAATGGGTGTAATCCAGCTCATTCTTTGTGTATGACTGCAGTATCTGTTTGCGTCATAAATTGTCAAGAAATTCCACAAGAGTATCGAGATTTTGAGGATGTGTTCAATGAAACGGAAGCAGAACAATTGCCACCACATCGGGTGTATGATTGTAAGATAGACCTGGAACCGAGCTCAAATCTGCCTTGCAGTCGAGTTTATGCCTTAACAGAAAAAGAACATCGTCATTTAAAAGAATACTTAGACAAATATCTGGCAAATGGTTTCATCAGGCCATCGCAATCTCCAGTGTCTTCGCCTCTATTCTTCGTGCCGAGGAAGGAAGGTGATTTGAGAACCTGTATCGATTATCGCGCAATTAACAGAATCACCAAGAAAAATCGGTACCCGCTTCCACTTATTTCCGTCCTTTTGGATCAGGTGAAAGGAGCACAGATATATACAAAACTCGACCTTAGAGGAGCTTACCATCTTGTCCGAATGCGAGAAGGAGATGAATGGAAGACAGCTTTCAGAACAAGATTTGGGCTATTTGAATACCAAGTTATGCCGTATGGTCTCTGCAACGCTCCGGCTGCTTTCCAACATTTTATTAATGACATCCTCCATGAATACATTGATCAGTGTGCAATAGTCTACATTGACGATATTCTGATTTATTCGTCCGACAAGAATAAGCATCGAGGAGAAGTGAGAGGAGTTTTACAGAAGCTCCGAGAAAATAAGCTGTTTGTGAAACTAGAAAAATGTGTGTTCAACGTTTCCCAGGTGGAGTTTTTGGGCTTTGTCCTTTCACCAACCGGAATAAACATGGACGAACAAAAAATCAAGGCAGTGGTCGACTGGAAGTCCCCCGAAAGTGTTAAGGAGGTTCAGAGCTTTATAGGGTTCGCAAATTTCTACAGCAGGTTCATAAGTGAATTCTCACGGAAAATACTTCCTCTTACAAAACTACTCAGGAAGGGAGTTCGCTTTGATTGGACAGAAGAAACCGAAGAAGCTTTCAAATCTCTGAAGAAAGACTTTACCACTGCTCCAATACTTTTACATGCAGATCCCTCAGAACCATTTTATGTTGAGACTGATGCCTCCGATTTAGCAGTTGGGGGAGTGCTATCTCAACGACACAAGAAAACAGGTCAGCTGCATCCAGTAGCTTACAGATCAAGAAAACTAACGCCTGCTGAAGTAAATTACACTATAACGGAAAAAGAGTTACTGGCTATTAAAGACGCCTTTAAAGAGTGGCGACACTACCTCATGGGAGCTCAGCATATCGTGACAGTTTTCACAGATCATCGAAATTTAAAATTTCTAAAATCAGCTAAGACACTAACACCAAGACAACTTAGATGGTCATTGTACTTTGCCGATTATGACTTTGTAATCACCTACAGACCAGGGGCACAGAATGGGAAGGCTGATGCCTTGTCCAGACTAGGAACCAATAACCAAAAAAGTAACACGGAAAATCAAGCCATAATTCCAAGTACCAGAATTATTGGCGCCACCACCTCAACTGACCTGAAGGAACAAATATTCGAAATCATGAGTCCAGAAGAAATGCAAGGTTGGGCCGAAGAGGGCGCTGGAAGAGAAATCCAACATCAGTTGCCATATTTTAAAGGAGCCTTGTATTTGCCTACCAAAGAGTTACAAAATCAAGCGCTGTACGAGTGCCATGATGCTCTTTTAGCTGGGCACAAAGGAGAAGCTAAAACCGAAGAATTAATTAAAAGACTTTATTGGTGGCCTCAAATGACCAGGGACGTGGAGCAGTACGTCAAGACCTGTGAAATCTGTGCTCAGGGAAAATCAGAACGGCAGGCTCCTAAGGGGTTGTTACAACCTTTGCCTACACCACCCTTTCCATGGCACACAGTTACGTTAGACCTCATTGTAGATTTACCCCTTAGTCAAGGTTTCAACACCATCCTAGTGGTGGTGGACACATTTTCTAAAATGGCACATTTTAAGGCTCTAAAAGGGGTTCCCACAGCTAAGCAACTTGCCAGACACTTCAGTACACAAATTGTGAAGATTCACGGAATTCCGAAGATTGTCATTTCAGATAGGGGTACACAGTTCGTATCCCATTTTTGGAAGGCTTTTTTGGAAGGTCTGGGAATCGAAGCCAGGTATTCAACCAGTTATCACCCAGAGACAGATGGGCAAACAGAGTGGGTGAACCAAGAATTAGAGCAGTACCTAAGGTTGTATCTTTCGAAACAAGATGGAGAGTGGGCAGATTATTTATGGGCAGCTGAGTTTGCACACAACAATGCCAGGAATGTCTCTACAGGCTATTCCCCATTTTACTTGAACTATGGCCGACACCCAAATTTCACCATAGGGCAGACTGATGTTCTAGTCCCAGCAGCAAAAGACCTAGTATCTCATTTGAAACAAGTCCACCAGACGGTCATACAAAACTTAGAACAGGCTAAGAAAAAATACAAGACCTATGCAGATAAAAAAAGACGAGAGGGTCCTCCCTTAGAAGCAGGAGATTATGTTTGGTTAAGTACAAAGAACCTTAGGTTAAAGGGTAACAGGAAATTTCAACCAAGATTTATAGGGCCCTATCGGATAGAAGAAAAGATGTCTCAGGTTACCTATTGGTTAAAACTACCCACCAAATTGAAGGTTCATCCAGTGTTTCACGTATCATTGTTGAAAAAGGCACCACTAGAATTGCGAAAAAACTTGCCTCCGAAACCCATTCCATTAGAATCTGGAACAGAATTTGAAGTCAAGGAGATTTTAGACTCGAAGGAGGTAAAAGGCAAATTGTACTACTTAGTGGACTGGAAGGGCTATGGGCCAGAGGAGCGATCTTGGGAATTGGAGTCAGATGTGCATGCTCCGAGATTAGTAAAATCTTTTCATCAAAGATTTCCTACAAAGCCACGATTGAGAGGACCTCCTTTGTTGGGGGGTACTGTCAGGGCTCCTAGGGGCGCTTTGACAATAGCGGGCACAGTGTTGGGCAGAAGTTATGGGTCAGGAAGAAGAATGTGGGCCAGAGGCAATGGCTGGACCAGGCTGAATCAGAAATCGAACCGAAGAAGGGCCGCCGCTTTCTAATCATCGCAGCGGTCTAGTTTATTTATTCCCCACAGGTGTTCAGAGGCAGCTTGAGGCGCGCGCGCTGGAACCAACGCGCACTTCACTGAGGAAGTTTCAGAGCACGCAGGTTAATTCTTAGGCTCCTCAGATTTTAGTCAGAGAGTTTCCTCGTCGGGTTTCGCCCGGTTTCTCGTCCGCTACCTCCGTCGGAAGTAGTCAGTAGCAGTCTAAGTTTGCAGCAAGTTTGAGAAGGAGAAGTTTGCTGAAGTAACAGTTGGTGGCGTCTCCTCCCTATTTTTCGGCTTCAGCTGGTGAAAGCAACTCGTCGTTGGATACCTAACGCTGCCAGTACCTGAAGGAAGAAAGAAGACATAAGCTAAGTCACAAAAGAAAATGATAAAATACTCTGAATAAAATGTAAATAATATAGTTAGAGACTAGACAGTACTTACCAGAAAAATAGATTAACGGCAATATCCTGCTAAGAAGGAAAAGGTCGTCAAAAAAGGAATTGCTGAACAGTTAAGAAAAGACGTTAAGATACATGTTAGAAAATAGATACTATTAAGAAGAGTCCCTACAGAGATAAAGGCATACACACTCAAGTAAGTGAATTAGATTACCTAAAGAGCAAGAGAGTTCAAGGGGTAAATAGGAAATAAATACATTAAGTGATATCTTGTTGACAGGTAAATTCCAGAGGTGCCTTTTCAAGAAAAAGAAAGAAAAGAAAGAGAGATAGTAACAAGAATAATAGAAGAGAGGCACAGTGCTTGGAGCTAAGGGTAGGTAAAGAACAAGGGAGCGGAATAGAATGTAGAATTCAGTTAAGTGAAAGAGATTATAACTTAATGCTTGATTTTTAGATTCTCTCAGTTGACACGCAGTCTGCAGATTGAACGAAGAAGTAGACGAAAGAGAGAAGACAAGCTTCAGGACCAGTCTCTTCTTGTTTATTATTTTATCCACTCCCCCTTCCCCCTTGGGGGTAGATTTGTGGGTCTAGAAATTAAACTGGACCGCAGAAATATCCTTGAAGGGGAGTTGGGAATCAGCGTCTCTGTTCCTGTGCAAGATTACTGAAAGAATACTCTTGAATCCTTGACATGGTTCTACACTAGCACCTCGTGGTGCTTACCCAACGGAACTACTTGTAGCTTTGTAACTATACACTCAGGTTCCGAGGGAGACAGGGTGATCCCATTGATCTTAATGATGTCCTGGGGGTGGGCACCCCGGGACATTGCTGGTGCTGGCCCTGGAGATTGGCAGTCCCCAGAGCCATGGAGTGCTCCATGAGGGGGGCCGAGTGGCCCCCTCCAATGTTCAATAAGCCCATGGGAGGTGGTGGTCCCCAGGGCAGGGGGTCTGTAACGGACCGCCTTCATGATTGTATTTGTGCCCCGGGGAGGTATCTGTCCCTGGAATGCATGGGGTACTGGAGCCCCCTATGCCTTTTTATTTATTTTAGTCCCAGGGAGGTGGCGGTCCCCCACATTGTTTTTTAAAATTAACTAATGTTTTTGCACCAGGGAGATGGTGGTCCGAGCAGACTCCCCCGCATTTGTATAATATAGAGCCCCAGGGAGGTGAAGTTCCACGGGGCTGCGGAGGAGGCTAGCGCCCCCAGCATTTGAAATATTCAATTCCCTGGGGTGGTGGCAATCCCCGGGGCTGCAGGGGAGGCATGGGGCCTCCCCTGCATTGTTTTTTCAATCAATTAATGAATGATTTCCGGGGAGGCGGTGGTCCCTGGGGCTGCAGGGGAGGCCCTGCATTGTTTTTTCAATCAATTAATGTATTAGCATTGGGGAGGTGGGTCATGTGGCCCCCCACATTTATAGTTTTCAATGCCCCAGGAGAGTAGCGATCCCCAGGGCTTAACAAAAGCCTAGGAGGGAGGCCCCCTGACCTCCCCTCCTTCATTAACTTTATGCCCCTGGGACCTGGCTCACCCGGGGGTTATTCTAAAGCAAGCACGGGAGCCTGTGCTTTCCTTTTTTAAAAACGTTTGCCACAGATTTGCAGATCCACCCGTGAACCCGCATCAAAATAAAAAAAAAGGCTTTTTCTCCCCAGTGTGGTCGTTGAGGGATTATCTGAGGGGTCAGGACCTTCCTACCCTGCCCCCTTTTCTTTATTTTCAACTTTTATTCTGGGACTCAGCTTCAAGCCTAGTCCCAAGAAGGCTGATGACACTTCCTGGTTGAAGTATTGGCAGCCAATCAAATTTTGGTAGGATCCAAGAGTCCACTGCAAGGACTTGTGTCCTTGGATAGCTATATTTTTTTAAGTTAGATATCTCAAAAACTACTGAGCAGATTTACAACAAATCACAAAAAGCACAATTCCGGACCGACATCTAGCATTCTGCTAAATCTTGTGTAATTCCATTCAGCAGTTTGGGCTGTAGTCATGTTTAAAAAATGAAAAATCCCCATTGACTTAACATGAGGAAAACTTTCAACACAGCTGCTAAACCAAAAAGGGGAAGTTTTGTGAAAAGTTCATGGAGATTCGTCAAATGGCGCCAAAGCTATTGGCAAAACGAAACACAAAATTTCCTATGGAAACTTTCGTCCTAGCCGCCAGTAGGTAAGATATACATCAAAAACACACCTCCCTTCCCTCCCCCGTACTCAGTGTGATGTTCCTCATTACTACCACATTGTCCCAGATTCCAGGGTCACATGGTCATATAGTGTAATCTCTCCATAACCTTTTCCACAAATCCTCCTCCTCCCTCCCAGGGGCAGTGTCTCCAATGAGTGTAACTATGTGTCTTCAATTTCATGTGAGTCAGTATCCGATGTACTTCCAAATCTAGAGGAGGCAGCAGGAGCATCAGTAGCCATGTCCTTAATCATGGCTCCCCAGGTGAGTAAATTGGTCGTCAAGGAGGACCCTTTTCATATGGGCTTCTTCTTCACCAGCCCATTCAGTTACATCCCTTAATCACTCAATCATTTGGGAGGGGGGGAGGCTGGGGCTCAGCCATCAGATGGCTAAGCGTCATTTACCTAATGTAAGACAGAATATGATTAGCCGTCTACTACGTTTTTTTTCTTTTTGATGGAAACCAGGCTCAGCAGTAACTGACTGAGGTCTCTAGGGATGTTCAAGCCTGTGTCTCTATGTAAATGAAGTGGTACCTCATCCCAAGAGGGAATTATTGAACATAATATTTGTTATGCCAAATGTTTCCATGTCTCAGCTCATTTCTGAACTCTTAGAGCTAAGACAGACTCATAACACTTTCCTTGTTAATTTGTTGGCGAGCCTATCTCTACTGCAGTACTGTGTTCTTAAAATTCCCCCTCTCTCCGTAGCTCACTTTGGGGAGTAACATATTTTTTTCGATATTCTGACTAGTTTCCACAAGTTTTAGAAGGATATATATACATACTTCTAATTTTAATAAGGAAGAGTTGTGCATTAGCAACCTTGGGAAGATGTTTAAAGTTAGTTGTGCATTTCTTTTAGGTTAAAATGAAACAAACACTCAAATCATTCATTTTCCAATTCCAGAATTCTGTCATAAGTAAGTCTATGTTCTTTTACTAACTGCTATTGTCTGCCCTCAACCAGTCAGGCAGAATGCAATGGTTAATGTGACTGCCTTGTTTTCAAAAGCCGCCCAGATGCATGGTCATACCTTCTTCTTTGACCTCTGCTGGTGTCAGGCAGCCAGGGCCAAATAGCTCACAATTGAGATACATCACATGTCTGTCTGATTCTCTTTGCTTTTTTCTGCACAGCACCAGGATGCTCTTTTCAGAGTGATAATTGTGCTTTTCAAAAATATAAATCAAATCAAATCAAAAGTGAGCATACGTACTACTCGGATATTCAGTATGTACACAATGAGGCCTTAACAGTACCCCCACAGGTGCTTCAGTAGATTCTGCTCCTCAGAGTCTGACTCCTGCAGCTGAGGGAATCGGATGGAGCTAACAGCAAACTCCCAGTGCTATAAGAGCTCCAGTGGCCCTAGTAGGCAGTGGTGCAGAAGCAATTTTCCGACTGGTGATGCTGCTACCAATGCTATATCACTGAACTATTAGACTTTCCAGAAAATTCAAGCCTCACACAAAGAACAAGTGCCACAAATAAGCCTTGCTCATTCAGTAGCAGAGTGGTAAGTGTGTAGTATGTAGCTGGTGTTGCATTTAGGAGCATACTGTCACAAAGGCATTACTTTCTGACACTCATTTGGTCCACCGATGGACCTTGTTTTATGCGGATGAGGGGTAGGACATAGAGGATCCAATATACGGTTACCCAATGAGGACCAGGAATTGGACAACTTATAGGCTAATAATCGGATAAATGTATATGACTCATAAAACCAGGCTATATAATTAAAGAATTATCACTGCTAGTCCAAATCATCTGAAGAAATTGAGTCTGACCAGAATTATGCAAACCAATAATTCTGTTAAGGCGATACAAAACAATAACATTAGTACCTGCTGTTCAGAGATTTTTCTGTGCTGATCTCTCCCTATCATTAATAAATCAATTAACGTGACAAGACAGAATCTTTAGTTTAGTTAAAGTCAGGTTTTATCAAAGTATTCAAAAGGGTAGGTGCATAATTATTTAGGATTTAAAATCTAAAGAGCGCATGACAGTCTAATTAGTTTGGGCTTGCCATGAGGTGACACAAAGCTCTAGTAAGTTCAATGAGGACATGAGCCACGACAGCTCAAAGTCAATTTTCCATGAGGGAAAGAGTCCACAAATGTCATACACAGCACTTGCATCAGCCCGAAAGGAAATCATGTAGTGTCCGCAAAAGTTCCCAATCAAAAGGCAGTCTCTAGGATCAGTTCTGAATCGGATCAGGAAAAGACTTCCTCCACCTCCTTCAGATCAATGTATACTATAATCCCCTAGATCCGGTGGTAATACCTCCTTGGTCACCTCATTGTATCATATCACTCAGTCCATTGGTTAGCTCGTATAGGTTGGTTGTCATGAGACATAAAGAAGACACATATTGCAGAAAGAGGTGGTGCTGATCAAACAAGTTGTCAGATCATCCGGTATACGTAAACATTCAAACAATGATCCTTCAGCAATCGGCACATGAGTGGGTTCAGATGAACAGCTTCCCATAGCAAATGTTCCCAAAGTGTAGCCTTTGTTGCAATCAGCCCTTGCAAGCGTGTGAGAACTCTTTTAGTAAGACACAGTTTTGCTTCACATTGTAAGCTTATGAATGTTTCTCATGAGTGTAAGACAAAGCAAAGTAAGAACAGATGTGGGTCTATTATATTTGCTTTAAAAATTTGCGGAATACAAAGTAACGGAAATATACGTTTTCATAGAGAAAAAGTAAATTTCGAATATTCTTTCAACTTATAAGCACTCAGATTACATTAATAGTTGCATAGGAAAATTCACATGTAACTATGACATATTACTGCATTTTCATAGTAACAACATATAAAATTATTTGTAATCATAAATATTATTATTGTTTCAAGTGGTCTACTTTAGTACATATATGAAGATCATAATCTGAAGCTTTTGTTTTAGGTGCATTCAATATGACTATGAAGCACCTTTTTCTCTTTTCTCATGTAGTACAGAATTTGACATATGCAATAATAAAAAATTCAGAATGAAATCTTTCAATCTCACACGTAGAAATAACTAGATCACATTAAATCTCTTTAATTCTTTACACATATTACTAAATCGATGAGGATAAGTAGGAATTTCATAAAATGAATACATCATTGTAACACTCTAATACACATTCAAATAATAATCTAAGGCTGGTTAATAAAATTTGAATCTATAATATTCAATGAATATAATTTTGTCTATTCTATTTTCATCTGCATGCTTCTATGATGCAGTAGCTACATTCTCTCACATTTATTTTTCATGTTTTCTTTAATGTGTAGTATGCACATTTATTCATACATTACTCAAAATGTCTCATGATCGGTTTATGTGTCAAATAAAGGATCTGGCAACTTATCAGCTGGAAAACATCCATTACAATGAATCCATAACAACGCATGCTATTACATAGCATGCCATTACAACGCAAGTGCCATTACAATGCACTGCCATCACAACGCATGTCATTACAATGCAAATGCCTTTAACATGCATGCCTTTACAACGAATTTCGTTGTAAAGGCATGAACGGTATATGTATATGTATTTTCCACGTAAGTATTGGTCAGAGGCCGTAATATGCTGGTGGTGCTGCTGTGGCACCATCAAGCATATTACAAGTTTCCTCACCGCCCTCCATTTCATGGCAGTGAGCCCGTCATGAAAAGGGTGGCGGCGAGGAAACTAAGGGGACCCGATATGGCCTACTATTACCTCTGGTTCCTGGTGGTGCATGCAGGGGGCGCATGTTGGACCCCCTGTATGTATGCACCCCCTTTTCCTGCAAAGCAAGGACTGCACAGCATGGTGCAGCACATGCCGTGCAGGAAAGTGCTTTGGTGCTCCCATGGTGGTGCCTTTTTAAGGCCAAACCACCGACCGCCCACACAGGATTGACTTGTAATCAGGTGGGTGGGCTGACTATGGCCAAACTCATAATCAGGTCCTAAGTCTGGAAAGAACACTTCTTTGTATTGTACTTGATTGAGATTAGGTGCATACACTCACCCTAGTTCCAGTGACTTACTATCTAGCATCCCTTTTCACTGTGAAGTACCTGCCTTCGACAGCTATCTGTTGATATCTCTAGCAATATTCCTGATGCAGCCCAATTTAGGGATCCTCTGGCATAAGCCGAATAGGTAGTGCCTATTATTAGTCCCCTCCATTTCCTAGATAACTTACTCAATTCTGTGTTGGTCATATGCGTTTCTTTTAGGTATGCAATATGGATGTTATGACGTCTCTGGTATGAATAAAGTGTGTGGGACAGATGTACTATTTAGGGATTCCAAAATAGTGATTGCAGTTAGTGACAAGTATTTTTGCAATTAGTAAATAATCTTCTGAAATGACCTGAATAAATAGGTTGCTTTGAGATCTGGAGTGGGTTGCAATCCGACCTTCCTCATTAATATTCATGAGGTAGGTCACAACTCACTCTGATTAAATCATAGCAAACAAAGGTCCCTAGTAATAATCTGTACAATGCAAAAGTACCAAATTTGAATAAATAAAAAAGTGAACAAATAATGATTTAAAAACATATAGTGGCGCAGTTAATGAGTGCAAGAAAAACATGATTGGTGCTCTCTTTTTGAAGTGATACACTCAAGCGATAATGTGTGATCAACACATGTATCAGTAAAGCAAGAATAGCACATCCAATCAAGAAATGTTCTAGATAAACAATGCTATAGTGTCTGTGTATTTTAAAGCCGCCTTAAAAATGTCCACTTAACATTCCTTCTATTGTTTGTGATGGATAGATCAGCCACTCTTTTTAAGAGGGATCACATACCTTATAATTCAAAGTGCAATTCAAGTAGCGAGTCAGGGTTTCATGACCACACTTGTATCTTGGAATTAGAACCATGTCAGTACATCAAGGCTTCAATAAATTGCTACTATAATGGAAGAAAGTTATGTTACGTATTTCCACTTTAAGTTCCTTCTATTGTCAGTGATGGATAGGTCAGTCATTCTTTTTTCAGAGGGATCACGTACCCCATTAATCAAGTAGTGCATCAGGGGATCATGGTCATTCTTTATCTTGGAATTATACCCATGTTAATTTTTTCTTCTCACAGCCATAGATCCAAAAATACATAGTCAATATTACTTCTATAGGTCCCCCTTTTGTATGTAGGAGTTGTGTTAATATGAGAAAGTGAACGACCATTACAGTCAGGTAAGCCTGAGGAGAAGTGTGGTTGATATAAATTATTTGAAGAGAAGGCCTAGAGAGTTGTTGTTTCTTATTAGAACCATTTAATTCTGGAATACCCAGAAGGCATCCTCATTTTCCTAGTCATATCTGCGGTTATGGAGGATGGTTCAAACGGTGTATTAAAGTCACAAGCTATGATAATAGAAAAATCCTTTTGAAGTATGTTTAAAATGTCGAAGGGTGCCCGGAGCATTTGGGATTCTGTAAACTTACTGCTACTTCTGTTTTATATACTGAGTAGAAGAAGTTTTTGATCTCGAGACAGTGAGATCTTTAACACCAAATGTCAGGTGAGGTGGTACAAATCTGTTTAATTGAGCAGTTCAAGTTAATTTTGGTCCAAACACACAATCAGCCCAAAGCCTGCACAAGAGTTTAGAGCTGGTATATGATCAATGTGAACAATTGGGTTGTTGTTTGACTGGGGTGTGAGCCCTGGTCAAGCAACAGCCACAATCCCTTGCAGGGTGAACCACAAAAATCCACTAAATTAACCTGTGCTTAACCCTGAGTAGATTGGTGCAAAACTAAGAGGAAAAGTGTAAAGTATTTATGCAGCATACAAACTGTCAAAACATTGAAAACACAACACAAGAAATATCCCAAACCAATTTAGAAAAATAGAGTACATTTTAATAAATAATGTTGTACCAACTTTACAAAAATGCAATCAGTAGAACTGGAGTTATGAATTTTTAACCCCTTCGCTGCTCATGACGAAGCGGTTCCGTCATGAGCATCGGTTGGGCTGTGCTTATGACAGAACCGCTCTGGCATGAGCACAGCCCCTGGGGGAAGCGCTGGTGCTCCCCCCCTGTGGCATGGATCTTGGCACCACAGAGGGGGATGGCAGCGGAAGAGTTTCCGCTTCCACTCCCGACCCCCCCACGCTTCCCCATGACGTCAGCGCGCACCGCGCGCGTCAACGTCATCAGGAAGCGCTGGACGCGCTGAACGTGCTGGAAATCATTTCTTTCCAGCACGTCCAGAGGAAGGGTGAGTGTTTGTTGCTCCGGTGGGGCGGGCAAAATTAGGATGCCTTGAGGCATCAGGGAAGAGGAAACCGTGTTTCCTCTCCCCTGATGTCTCAATACAGGGCATTCCTGGTGCACGATCGCGCACAGCGTCGCGATAGTGCACCAGAAATGCTCCCACTAGACACCAGGGATTTGTTTTCTTGTTTAATTTTGTGCACAGGAAGCGACACCTTGGGCAAGGGTCACTTCCTCAGGGGGACAATACATTTAGACTTTTCTGCCCCCCTGGGGACTGATTGGCCGATTTTTGGCCGTTTGTGGACCGGGGGGGGGGGGGGTCAGAAAAGCACACTAGACACCAGGGTTTTTTTTTTTTTTTTAATTGGAAGCGACAGCTTGGGCAAGGGTCGCTTCCTAAGGGGGAAACTTTATTTAAGACTTTTCACTTTTCGGCCTCCCTTGGGGACAAATCGGTTGATTTTCGGCCGTGTCTGGACCCGGGGGGGCAGAAAACCCCACTAGACACCAGGGAATTTGTTTATTTCAAAATGGAAGCGACCCCTTAGGCAAGGGTCGCTTCCAGGGGCTAAATTTATTGAAAATGTATATTCTGCCCCCCCCTGGAAACAGATAGCCTGATTTATTTTTGGCGTTTCTGGCCCAGGGAATTTTTTAAAATTTTTTTATTTGAAGCGACCCCTTGGGCAAGGGTTGCTTCCAGGGGCCATATTTAAAAACAAATTATATTCTGTCCCCCCTGGGGGTAGATCGGTTTGTTTATTTGGCCTTTCTGCCCCCAGTGGGGGACAGAAAACCCCACTAGACACCAGGGAGTGTTTTAAATTTTAAATGGAAGCGACCCCTTGGGCAAGGGTTGCTTCCTTATGGGCCTAAATAATTTGTAAGACTTTTCTGCCCCCTGAGGACAGATCACCTGCATTTCTGCTCGTTTATTTAGCCTTTCTGCCCCCATTTGGGTAGTGACATAGCGTGTTATAATGTTAATTGTTTTATTTCTTGTGAATTGCAAATGTAATGCTTTATTTCTCCCTTTTTGTTCTAGTTCAAGGCTTTTGCTCTTTAGACTGTTCCAGGTTGCGGTTTTTTTACTGGTGGTTCTGCTGTTTGTGTAGTTGCATGTGTTTGGTAAAAGACTTTTTTTGTACAATGTAAATGAGTTATATTTTTCTGCATGTTTTTTTGTAAATGGTGTAATAATAGCAGTATGTTTGGCTTCTGTTTTTTGAGTCTGAAAATTTTTTGCATTTGTGCTCAATGTGTATTTTGTTGTCTTGTGAGTAGTTGGTTTCATTTTTTTCTTTCTAGTGGGATATCGTTGGTTTTTGCTGTGTCTCTGCAGAGTAGGAGCTGGTGAATGTAGCTGTCTCTTGTAAGTGAATCGTATAGTTTTTGAGTATATATATCTTTGTGATAAAGGCACACAGTTTTTTACTTACTTGTTTTGCACAGTGTTGGTTGTTGTTGACTTGTTTGTGCAGTCTGCTTTCTTAGTAAGGCTAATGGCTAGCCGCAGGATTACTGCTCAGCAGGTTGTTGGTATGCTTTTTGAGTCTTCCTCTGACCTTGGCTCAGAGAGTGACTCTGCATCTGAGGCAGAGGAGGCAGGGGACGATTCAGGCAGTGAGTTGTCTCTCCACATGGAATCATCGGATGATGAAGTTAGTCTCAGTGCAGATGAAGTGCCTGTGTTAGAGGAGGACATTGATGTGCCGATAGTGTGGCAAGAGGCATCTGGGCTGCAGCCTGTGGCTGCAAGGCTTCCCGTTGGTGTAGTGCGGCAAGAGGCATCTGGGCTGCAGCCTGCGGCTGCAAGGCTTCACGTTGGTGTAGTGAGGCAAGAGGCATCTGGGGCTGCAAGTCTTCCTGTTGGTATAGTGCAGCAAGAGGCATCTGGGCTGCAGCCTGGGGCTGCAAGGCTTTGCGTTGAAAGTGCTGACCTCTGGGTTGCCCCAGGCATGGTGCAGCCGGCTTTGCCAGACTTTACTGGTGTTCCAGGGTGTAGAGTGAATACTGAAAACATTTTGCCGATAAATGTTTTCAGTTGTTTATGGACGATGTGTTTTTTGCAGAGGTTGTTGAGCAGACTAATTTGTATGCCGAACAGTTTTAGAGGGACAACAGTGCCAGCCTTAAGCCCCACTCTAGAGCTACGCAGTGGACTCCCACAAATCTGGAAGAGATGAAGAAGTTCTTGGGTTTAACTTCTTTGATGGACTTGCTAAGAAAGCCATCAATGTCTTCATATTGGTCTACTAGTCCCTTGATGGCAATGGCTATATTTCTGGCAGTCACGAGTCGTGATAGGTATTTGCTTCTGCTTCGAATGATGCATTCTGTCGATAATGGTTTAGCGTTGGCACGAGATCACCCTGATTGTGACCGTCTTTTTAAGATTTGTCCTGTCATTGATCACTTTGTTGATAGATTTTCTGAGATCTATGCTCCAGGGAAAGAAATTGTAGTGGATGAGTCTATGGGGTTGTTCAAGGGCTGCTTGGTTTTTAGGCAATACATTCCTAGTAAGAGGGCAGGCTATAGAATTAAGCTGTATATGCTGTGTGACAGTAGGACTGGATATGTCTCTAATTTCAGGGTGTACACCGGTAAGGAATCCAGGATTAACCCCCCTGGTTGTCCGTCCACTTTTGGAGTGACTGAGAAAATTGTGTGGGAACTTGGTAGAGGATTTTTTAACAAAGGCCACTATTTATATGTAGATAACTTCTACACTGGTGTGCGGTTCTTCAGGGAATTGGCCAAAGTGGACACTGTTGCTTGTGGCACAATCTGCTCTAACCGTAAAGGTTTCCCAAAAGAACTTGTTTGTCAAAAGCTTGTGCGGGGACAGTGCAGTGCGTTGCTTTGCGAGGAGCTTCTAGCTGTGAAGTTTTCAGACAGGAGAGATGTCTACATGCTGACTACCATCCATGATGAAAGCACTGCACCTGTGACTGTTTGGGGTCAGGTTGCTGAAGCGCGCAAGCCTGTGTGCATTTTAGACTACAATAGGCACATGGGTGGTGTTGATAGAGTTGATCAGAGGTTGGAACCTTACGCTGCTCTTCGTAAGGCTTACATTTGGTATAAGAAGTTTGCTATCCATCTTTTCCACTTCGCAACTTTTAATGCTTTTGTTGTGTTCCAGGATTCTTGTCCTGAGTCAAAGATGACTTTTGCTAATTTTCAGAAGTCTGTAATAGGCAGCCTTGTTTTAGTGGAACAGGCAAGCGTTCCTAGAGTTGGAGTGGTGGAGGATGCTGCTACAATGAAAGATCGCCACTTTCCTGATCACATTCCTCCCACACCCTCAAAAGACTTTCCCAGTAGGAGATGTAGAGTCTGTTGACGAAGAGGTATGCGGAAGGAGACTCTTATGTACTGCCCCGAGTGTCCTTCTAACTCTGGGCTGTGTGTGCCTGCTTGTTTTAGAATGTACCACACGCAAAATTATTTTTGGGAGCATCCGTGAGTTGTAAAGTGAACTGCCTGGCCTCTATTGTTTAATATTTTTTGTTCAGTTTCAAGGTTGGCATTTGTGTAGAGTATTTAGTTTCAGATTTTGTGTTAGTAGAATTGTATCTATTTGCAATTTGTTTGTGTTTTCTTATTTATATAAAAACAATCCTCAATGTGATGGCAGTGTGTTTGGATTGGCGCTTGACTGGCGGTGTGCGTGGACTGGCGCTTGGCTGGCAGTGTGTTTGTACTGGCGCTTGGCTGGTGGTGTGTTTGGACTGGTGCTTTGCTGGCGGTGTGCGTGGATTGGCGCTTGGCTGGCGGTGAGCGTGGACTGGCGCTTGGCTGGTGGTGTGTTTTGATTGGCGCTTGGCTGGCGGTGTGTTTGTACTGGCGCTTGGTTGGTGGTGTGTTTGGACTGGCACTTGGCTGGCGGTGTGCAAGGATTGGCGCTTGGCTGGCGGTGAGCGTGGACTGGCGCTTGGCTGGTGGTGTGTTTTGATTGGCGCTTGGCTGGCGGTGTGTTTGTACTGGCGCTTGGTTGGTAGTGTGTGTGGACTGGCGCTTGGCTGGTGTTGTGCATGGACTGTGCTCGGCTGGTGGTGTACGTGGACTGGTGCTTGGCTGGCGGTGTGTGAGTAGTGACTAGCTGCTGGTCACTACACACACTGCTAGCCAAACGCCACTCAACGCAATCTGTGAGCTGGTGTGGTTGCTGTGTCAGGAATCTGGGTGTGTGAAAGTGACGGGCCCATGAATGGCACTGTCTGCTGGTGTGAGTGTTGTAATGTGCTGGACCCGCGGCTGGCTTTGTGAATGGTTTTGTATGTGTCACACGTATGAAAGGTGTATGAATGGCCTGTAAAGCAGTTGGTGCCTTGTCGTGGCTTTACAGCTCACGAGCTGTGAGTCAATGGTTCAGTTTCTCGCCATTTCAATTAACACTACATTTAATTTTTGTGAAATCTCTGGTTAATACAACTGTATATACTGAACCATCACTCACACTTGTGCCAAATCCAACCAGTATGTATGTGTGGTTGAGGAATAGGTGGTTGTGTATAAAAATGTGTCTTTTCTGTTTTTGTCAAGCAGGATGTGCACCTTGTCCTTTTTTGTGAACGTGTTGGTTTTGTGCCTGGTGGTGTGACTGGTCTTGTGTGTATCATGTATGAAAGGTGTGTGAATGGCCTGTAAAGCGGTTGGTGTCCTTTCAATTATTGACAGTGCATTTCATTTTTGTGAAATCTGTTGTTAATAAAATGTTATATACCGAACCATCACTCACCCTCGTGCCAAATCCAACCTGTATCTGTGTGTGCTTGAGGAATAGATGGCTGTGCAGTAATCTGTTTTGTCTCTCTGCCAAGCTGTACATTTAATCTAAGAATAACCTAACATCTGTAGTTTTTGTCGTAAACTAAACACCCACAGGAGTGCATGGTGATGTCTCACTTGTGGATCCCAACAAGTTATCTTACCCACAATGTCCTGCAAACCTCAAAATGTGACTGTGACATTTTCCTTGCATTATTGTGCCCAAATTTTCACACTGCAGAAAGTAACAACAAATTTCCAACCCCCTAGCATAGTGGCTGCAACAGGAAATGGCCCAAATCGTACTGTGGAGACTTCAAAATTACCTATAGCAAAACTGCGGTTTTGGGGGGGCACCTGAGATTTTGGCCCCGGGCTCGGCAGCCATCTTGGGAAAGTACCAAACCCAAACATTTTTGAAAACTAGACACTCGGGGGAATCCAAAGAGGTATGGCATGCGTGGATTTCCCAACGTTTTCCTACCCAGAATGCCATGCAAACCTCAAATTTAGCTGAAAGAAACCATATTTTCCACATATGTTTGTGTGGGAAGCCATTTTCATTGGATTCCCCCAGGTGTCTAGTTTTCAAAAATGTTTGGGTTTGGTACTTTCTCAAGATGGCCGCCAAGCCCGGGGCCAAAATCTCAGGTGCCCCCCCCCCCCCCAAAACCAGGTAGTTTTGCTATAGGTAATTTTGAAGTCTCCACAGTACGATTTGGGCCATTTCCTGTTGTAGCCACTATACCTACCCAAACAAGTGAGGTACCATTTTCATCAGGAGACCTACGGGAACGTCGGGTGGGAGGAAATTTGTGCATCCACGCACATTCCAGAACTTTTCCACACAAAAATATGAGAAAAAAGTAAATTTTTGGGCAAAATTTGAGGTTTGCAGAGGATTCTGGGTAGGAGAATGATGGGGGACCCACGCAAGCCATACCTCACAGGACTCCCCCAGGTGTCTAGTTTCCAGAAATGTGTGGGATAGGTAGGTTTCCTTAGCTGGCCGCCGAGCCCCGGACCAAAAACTCATGGGACCCCGCTTGCAAAACCAGGTTGGTTTGTGATAGGTAATTTGGATGTCGCCTCAATAGGTTGACCCACCCATGCAAGCGAGGTACCATTTTTATCGGGAGACCTGGGGCAACGCTGGATGGCAGGACATTTGTGGATCCACGCAGATTCCAGAACTTTCCACCACAGAAATGTGGGGAAAATTTGGTTTTTTTGGACAATTTGTTAGGTTTGCAAGGGATTCTGGGTAACAGAACCTGGAGGGAGGCAGTCAAGTCACCCCATCCTGGATTCCCCCGGGTGTCTAGTTTTAAAAAATGTCTAGGTTTCCCTAGGTGCCGGCAGAACTATGGTTCAAAAACTACAGCTAGGCACTTTGCCAAAAAAGGGTCATTTTTCACTGCGAAATTGAGGTGTGACCACGTTGCTTTTTGAGCCATTTCATGTCGCCGGCACGAGGCCGACCCACACAAGTGAGGTACCATTTTTTAGGGAACGCGGGGTGGGTTGAAATTGGAGGATCCACGCAGATTCTAGAACTTTCCACCACAGAAATGTGAGGAAAATTTTTTTTTGGACAATTGGTTAGGTTTGCAAGGGATTCTGGGTAACAGAATCTGGTGGGAGACAGTCAAGTCACCCCATCCTGGATTTCCCTGCTTGTCTAGTTTAAAAAAATGTATAGGTTTGCTAGGTTTTCCTAGGTGCCGGCAGAGCTATGGTTCAAAAACTATAGCTAGGCACTTTGCCAAAATAGGGTCATTTTTCTCTGCGAAATTGAGGTGTGACCACGTTGCATTTTGCGCAGTTTCTTGTTACAGGCACTAGACCGACCCACACAAGTGAGGTACCATTTTTCTTGGAAGACTTTGGGGAACGCGGGGTGGGTGGAAATTTGTGGATCCACGCAGAATCCAGAACTTTCCACAACAGAAATGTGGGGAAAATGTGTTTTTTTGATAATTTTCAAGCTTTGCAAGGGATTCTGGGTAACAGAACATTGGTGGGAGGCAGTTAAGTCACCCCATCCTGAATTCCCCTGGGTGTCTAGTTTTCAAAAATGTATAGCTTTGCTAGGTTTCCTGAGGTGCCAGCAGAGCTATGGTTCGAAAACTAGAGCTAGGCACTTTGCCAAAAAATTGTCATTTTTCACTGCGTAATTGAGGTGTGTCCACGTTGCGTTTTGTGCAGTTTCCTGTCACTGGCACTAGGCCGACCCACACAAGTGAGGTACCATTTTTCTCGGAAGACTTTGGGGAATGCGAGGTGGGTGGAAATTTGTGGATCCACGCAGATTCCAAAACTTTCCACCACAGAAATGTGGGGAATATGTGTTTTTTAAAATAATTTTTTAGGGTTGCTAGGGATTCTGGGTAACGGAACCTGGTGGGAGGCAGTCAAGTCACCCCATCCTGGATTCCCCTGGGTGTCTAGGTTTCAAAAATGTATAGGTTTGCTAGGTTTCCTTAGGTGCCGGCAGAGCTAGGGTTCAGAAACTACAGCTAGGCACTTTGCCAAAAAAGGGTCATTTTTCACTGCGAAATTGAGGTGTGACCACGTTGCGTTTTGCACCGTTTCCTGTCACGGGCACTAGGCCGACCAACACAAATGAGGTACCATTTTTCTTGGAAGACTTTGGGGAACGCGGGGTGGGTGGAAATTTGTGGATCCACGCAGATCCCAAAACTTTCCACCACAGAAATGTGGGGAAAAGGTGTTTTTTTAAACAATTTTTTAGGTTTGCAAGGGATTCTGGGTAACAGAACCTAGTGGGATGCAGTCAAGTCACCCCATCCTGGATTCCCCTGGGTGTCTAGTTTTCCAAAATGTATAGGTTTGATAGGTTTCCCTAGGTGCCGGCAGAGCTGTGGTTAAAAAACTACAGCTAGCCTCTGTGCCAAAAAAGGGGCATTTTTCACTGCGAAATTGTGGTGTGTCCACGCTGCGTTTTGCGCATTTTCCTGTTGCGGGCACTAGGCCGACCCACACAAGTGAGGTACCATTTTTCTCAGAAGACTTTGGGGAACGCGTGGTGGGTGGAAATTTGTGGATCCACGCAGATTCCAGAACTTTCCACCACAGAAATGTGGGGAAAATTTGTTTTTTTGCACTTTTTTAGGTTTTCAAGAAATTCTGGGTAACAGAACCTGGTGGAAGGCAGTCAAGTCACACCATCCTGGATTCCCCTGGGTGTCTAGTTTTCAAAAATGTATAGGTTTGCTAGGTTTCCCTAGGTGCCGGCAGAGCTAGGGTTCAAAAACTACAGCTAGGCACTTTGCCAAAAAAGGGTCATTTTTCACTGCGAAATTGAGGTGTGACCACGTTGAATTTTGCGCCGTTTCTTGTCGCGGGCACTAGGCCAACCCACACAAGTGAGGTACCATTTTTCTTGGAAGACTTTGGGGAACGCATGGTGGGTGGAAATTTGTGGATCCACGCAGATTCCAGAACTTTCCACCACAAAAATATGGGGAGAAGGTGTTTTTTTTGACAATTTTTTAGGTTTGCAAGGGATTCTGGGTAACAGAACCTGGTGGGAGGCAGTCAAGTCACCTCATTCTGAATTCCCCTGCGTGTCTAGTTTTCAAAACTGTGTAGGTTTGCTAGGTTTTCCTAGGTGCCGGCAGAGCTAGGGTTCCAAAACTACAGCTAGGCACTTTGCCAAAAAAGGGTTATTTTTCACTGCGAAATTGAGGTGTGAACACGTTGCATTTTGTGCAGTTACCTGTCACGGGCACTAGGCCGACCTGCCCAATTCAGGCACCATTTTTCTCAGAAGACGTTGGGGAACACGTGATGGGTGGAAATTTGTGGATCCACATAGATTCCAGAACTTTCCACCACAGAAATGTGGGGAATATATATATATTTTTTAAATAATTTTTTAGGTTTGCTAGGGATTCTGGGTAACGGAACCTGGTGGGAGGCAGTCAAGTCACCCCATCCTGGATTTTCCTGGGTGTCCAGTTTTCAAAAATGTATAGGTTTGCTAGGTTTCCCTAGGTGCCAGCAGAGCTAGGGTTCAGAAACTACAGCTAGGCACTTTGCCAAAAAAGGGTCATTTTTCACTGCAAAATTGAGGTGTGACCACGTTGCGTTTTGCACCGTTTCCTGTCACGTGCACTAGGCAGACCAACACAAACGAGGTACCATTTTTCTAGGAAGACTTTGGGGAACATGGGGTGGGTGGAAATTTGTGGATCCACGCAGATTCCAGAACTTTCCACCACAGAAATGTGGGGAAAATTAGCTTTTTTAACAATTGTTTAGGTTTGCAAGGGATTCTGGGTAACAGAACCTAGTGGGATGCAGTCAAGTTACCCCATCCTGGATTCCCCTGGGTGTCTAGCTTTCAAAAATGTATAGGTTTGATAGGTTTCCCTAGGTGCCGGCAGAGCTATGGTTCAAAAACTACAGCTAGGCTCTATGCCAAAAAAGGGTCATTTGTCACTGCGAAATTGTGGTGTGTCCACGTTGCGTTTTGCGCAGTTTCCTGTCGCGGGCACTAGGCCGACCCACACAAGTGAGGTACCATTTTTCTCAGAAGACTTTGGGGAACGCGTGGTGGGTGGAAATATGTGGATCCACGCAGATTCCAGAACTTTCCACCACAGAAATGTGGGGAAAATGTGTTTTTTTTCACACTTTTTTAGGTTTGCAAGGAATTCTGGGTAACAGAACCTGGTGAGAGGCAGTCAAGTCACACCATCTTGGATTCCCCTGGGTGTCTAGTTTTCAAAAATGTATAGGTTTGCTAGGTTTCCCTAAGTGCCAGCAGAGCTAGGGTTAAAGAACTACAGCTAGGCACTTTGCCAAAAAAGGGTCATTTTTCACTGCGAACTTGAGGTGTGACCATGTTGCATTTTGCGTGGTTTCCTGTCGCGGGCACTAGGCCGACCCACACAAGTGAGGTACCATTTTTCTCGGAAGACTTTGGGGAACGCGGGGTGGGTGGAAATTTGTGGATCCACGTAGATTCCAGAACTTTCCACCACAGAAATGTGGGTTTTTTGACAATTTTTTAGGTTTGCAAGGGATTGTGGGTAACAGAACCTGGTGGGAGGCAGTCAAGTCACCCCATCCTGGATTCCGCTGGGTGTCTAGTTTTCAAAATGTATAGGTTTGCTAGGTTTCCCTAGGTGCCGGCAGAGCTAGGGTTCAAAACCTACAGCTAGGCACTTTGCCAAAAAAGGGTCATTTTTCACTGCGAAATTGAGGTGTGACCACGTTGAATTTTGCGCCGTTTCTTGTCGCAATCACTAGTCCAACCCACACAAGTGAGGTACCATTTTTCGTGGAAGACTTTGGGGAACGCAGGGTGGGTGGAAATTTGTGGATCCACGCAGATTCCAGAACTTTCCACCACAATAATATGGGGAGAATGTGTTTTTTTGACAATTTTTTAGGTTTGCAAGGGATTCTGGGTAACAGAACCTGGTGGGAGGCAGTCAAGTCACCCCATTCTGAATTCCCCTGCGTGTCTAGTTTAAAAAAATGTATAGGTTTGCTAGGCTTTCCTAGGTGCCGGCAGAGCTGGGGTTCAAAAACTACGGCTAGGCACTTTGCCAAAAAAGGGTCATTTTTCACTGCGAAATTGAGGTGTGACCACGTTGCGTTTTGCGCAGTTTCCTGTCAGGGGCTCTAGGCCGACCCACCCAATTGAGGTACCATTTTTCTCAGAAGACTTTGGGGAACACGTGATGGGTGGAAATATGTGGATCCACGCAGATTCCAGAACTTTCCACCACAGAAATGTGGGGAAAATGTGTTTTTTTGGATAATGTTTTAGGTTTGCAAGGGATTCTGGGTAACAGAACCTGGTGGAAGGCAGTCAAGTCACCCCATCCTGGCTTCCCCTTGTTGTCTAGTTTTCAAAAATGTATAGCTTTGCTAGGTTTCCCTAGGTGCCAGCAGAGCTATGGTTCGAAAACTAGAGCTAGGCACTTTGCCAAAAAATTGTAATTTTTCACTGCGAAATTGCGGTGTGACCACGTTGCGTTTTGTGCAGTTTCCTGTCACGGGCACTAGGCCGACCCACACAAGTGAGGTACCATTTTTCTCGGAAGACTTTGGGGAATGCGAGGTGGGTGGAAATTTGTGGATCCACATAGATTCCAAAACTTTCCACCACAGAAATGTGGGGAATATCTGTTTTTTTAAATAATTTTTTAGGTTTGCTAGGGATTCAGGGTAACGGAACCTGGTGGGAGGCAGTCAAGTCACCCCATCCTGGATTCCTCTGGGTGTCTAGCTTTCAAATATGTATAGGTTTGCTAGGTCTCCCTAGGTGCCAGCAGAGCTAGGGTTCAGAAACTACAGCTAGGCACTTTGCCAAAAAAGGGTCATTTTTCACTGCGAAATTGAGGTGTGACCATGTTGCATTTTGCGTGGTTTCCTGTCACGGGCACTAGGCCGACCCACACAAGTGAGGTACCATTTTTCTCGGAAGACTTTGGGGAACGCGGGGTGGGTGGAAATTTGTGGATCCACGTAGATTCCAGAACTTTCCACCACAGAAATGTGGGTTTTTTGACAATTTTTTAGGTTTGTAAGGGATTGTGGGTAACAGAACCTGGTGGGAGGCAGTCAAGTCACCCCATCCTGGATTCCGCTGGGTGTCTAGTTTTCAAAATGTATAGGTTTGCTAGGTTTCCCTAGGTGCCGGCAGAGCTAGGGTTCAAAACCTACAGCTAGGCACTTTGCCAAAAAAGGGTCATTTTTCACTGCGAAATTGAGGTGTGACCACGTTGAATTTTGCGCCGTTTCTTGTCGCAATCACTAGGCCAACCCACACAAGTGAGGTACCATTTTTCGTGGAAGACTTTGGGGAACGCAGGGTGGGTGGAAATTTGTGGATCCACGCAGATTCCAGAACTTTCCACCACAGAAATATGGGGAGAATGTGTTTTTTTGACAATGTTTTAGGTTTGCAAGGGATTCTGGGTAACAGAACCTGGTGGGAGGCAGTCAAGTCACCCCATTCTGAATTCCCCTGCGTGTCTAGTTTTAAAAAATGTATAGGTTTGCTAGGCTTTCCTAGGTGCCGGCAGAGCTAGGGTTCAAAAACTACGGCTAGGCACTTTGCCAAAAAAGGGTCATTTTTCACTGCGAAATTGAGGTGTGACCACGTTGCGTTTTGCGCAGTTTCCTGTCAGGGGCTCTAGGCCGACCCACCCAATTGAGGTACCATTTTTCTCAGAAGACTTTGGGGAACACGTGATGGGTGGAAATATGTGGATCCACGCAGATTCCAGAACTTTCCACCACAGAAATGTGGGGAAAATGTGTTTTTTTGGATAATGTTTTAGGTTTGCAAGGGATTCTGGGTAACAGAACCTGGTGGAAGGCAGTCAAGTCACCCCATCCTGGCTTCCCCTTGTTGTCTAGTTTTCAAAAATGTATAGCTTTGCTAGGTTTCCCTAGGTGCCAGCAGAGCTATGGTTCGAAAACTAGAGCTAGGCACTTTGCCAAAAAATTGTAATTTTTCACTGCGAAATTGCGGTGTGACCACGTTGCGTTTTGTGCAGTTTCCTGTCACGGGCACTAGGCCGACCCACACAAGTGAGGTACCATTTTTCTCGGAAGACTTTGGGGAATGCGAGGTGGGTGGAAATTTGTGGATCCACATAGATTCCAAAACTTTCCACCACAGAAATGTGGGGAATATCTGTTTTTTTAAATAATTTTTTAGGTTTGCTAGGGATTCAGGGTAACGGAACCTGGTGGGAGGCAGTCAAGTCACCCCATCCTGGATTCCTCTGGTTGTCTAGCTTTCAAATATGTATAGGTTTGCTAGGTCTCCCTAGGTGCCAGCAGAGCTAGGGTTCAGAAACTACAGCTAGGCACTTTGCCAAAAAAGGGTCATTTTTCACTGCGAAATTGAGGTGTGATCATGTTGCGTTTTGCACCGTTTCCTGTCACGGGCACTAGGCCGACCAACACAAATGAGGTACCATTTTTCTAGGAAGACTTTGGGGAACGCGGGGTGGGTGGAAATTTGTGGATCCACGCAGATTCCAGAACTTTCCACCACAGAAATGTGGGGAAAATTTGTTTTTTTTAACAATTGTTTAGGTTTGCAAGGGATTCTGGGTAACAGAACCTGGTGGGAGGCAGTCAAGTCACCCCATTCTGAATTCCCCTGCGTGTCTTGTTTTAAAAAATGTATAGTTTGCTAGGCTTTCCTAGGTGCCGGCAGAGCTAGGGTTAAAAAACTACGGCTAGGCACTTTGCCAAAAAAGGGTCATTTTTCACTGCGAAATTGTGGTGTGTCCACGTTGCGTTTTGTGCAGTTTCCTGTCGCGGGCACTAGGCTGACCAACACAAGTGAGGTACCATTTTTCTCAGAAGACTTTGGGGAACGCGTGGTGGGTGAAAATTTGTGGATCCACGCAGATTCCAGAACTTTCCACCACAGAAATGTGGGGAAAATGTGTTTTTTTTAACTCTTTTTTAGGCTTGTAAGGAATTCTGGGTAACAGAACCTGGTGGGAGGCAGTCAAGTCAAACCATCCTGGATTCCCCTGGGTGTCTAGTTTTTAAAAATTTATAGGTTTGCTAGGTTTCCCTAGGTGCCGGCAGAGCAAGGGTTCAAAAACCACAGCTAGGCACTTTGCCAAAAAATTGTAATTTTTCACTGCGAACTTGAGGTGTGACCACTTTGCGTTTTGCGTGGTTTCCTGTCACGGGCACTAGGCCGACCCACACAAGTGAGGTACCATTTTTCTCGGACGACTTTGGGGAACGCAGGGTGGCTGGAAATTTGTAGATCCACGTAGATTCCAGAACTTTCCACCACAGAAATGTGTGGAAAAGGTAGGTTTTTTGTAAATTTTTTAGGTTTGCAAGGGATTGTGGGTAACAGAACCTGGTGGGAGGCAGTCAAGTCACCCCATCCTGGATTTCGCTGGGTGTCTAGTTTTCAAAAATGTATAGGTTTGCTAGGTTTTCCTCGGTGCCGGCAGAGCTAGGGTTCAAAAACTACAGCTAGGCACTTTGCCAAAAAAGCGTCATTTTTCACTGCGAAATTGAGGTGTGACCACGTTGAATTTTGCGCCGTTTCTTGTCGCGGGCACTAGGCCAACCCACACAAGTGAGGTACCATTTTTCTTGGAAGACTTTGGGGAACGCACGGTGGGTGGAAATTTGTGGATCCACGCAGATTC
This sequence comes from Triturus cristatus, assembly GCF_964204655.1. Lineage (NCBI taxonomy): Eukaryota > Metazoa > Chordata > Amphibia > Caudata > Salamandridae > Triturus > Triturus cristatus. The sequence goes on from NC_140585.1 coordinate 1,172,159,348, forward strand.
CAGAACTTTCCACCACAGAAATGTGGGGAAAATGTGTTTTTTTTGACAATTTTTTAGGTTTGCAGGGGATTCTGGGTAACAGAACCTGGTGGGAGGCAGTCAAGTCACCCCATTCTGAATTCCCCTGCCTGTCTAGTTTTCAAAAATGTATAGGTTTGCTAGGTTTTCCTTGGTGCCGGCAGAGCTAGGGTTCAAAAACTACAGCTAGGCACTTTGCCAAAAAAGGGTCATTTTTCACTGCGAAATTGAGGTGTGAATACGTTGCGTTTTGCACAGTTACCTGTCACGGGCACTAGGCCGACCCGCCCAATTCAGGTACCATTTTTCTCAGAAGACGTTGGGGAACATGTGATGGGTGGAAATTTGTGGATCCACGCAGATTCCAGAACTTTCCACTACAGAAATGTGGGGAAAATGTGTTTTTTTGGATAATGTTTTAGGTTTGCAAGGGATTTTGGGTAACAGAACCTGGTGGAAGGCAGTCAAGTCACCGCATCCTGGATTCCCGTGGGTGTCTAGTTTTTACAAATGTATAGCTTTTCTAGGTTTCCCTAGGTGCCAGCAGAGCTATGGTTCGAAAACTAGAGCTAGTCACTTTGCCAAAAAATTATCATTTTTCACTGCGAAATTGAGGTGTGACCACGTTGCGTTTTGCGCAGTTTCCTTTTACGGGCACTAGGCCGACCCACATAAGTGAGGTACCATTTTACTCGGAATACTTAGGGGAATTCGAGGTGCGTGGAAATTTGTGGATCCACGCAGATTCCAAAACTTTCCACCACAGAAATATGGGAATATGTGTTTTTTTTGATAATTTTTTAGGTTTGCTAGGGATTCATGGTAACGGAACCTGGTGGGAGGCAGTCAAGTCACCCCATCCTGGATTCCCCTGGGTGTCTAGTTTTAAAAAATGTATAGGTTTGCTAGGTTTCCCTAGGTGCCGGCAGAGCTAGGGTTCAGAAACTACAGCTAGGCACTTTGCCAAAAAAGTGTCATTTTTCACTGCGAAATTGAGGTGTGACCACGTTGCGTTTTGCACCGTTTCCTGTCACGGGCACTAGGCCGACCCGCCCAATTGAGGTACCATTTTTCTCAGAAGACTTTGGGGAACACGTGATGGGTGGAAATTTGTGGATCCACGCAGATTCCAGAACTTTCCACCACAGAAATGTGGGGAAAATGTGTTTTTTTGGATAATGTTTTTAGGTTTGGAAGGGATTCTGGGTAACAGAACCTGGTGGGAGGCAGTCAAGTCACCCCATCCTGTATTCCCATGGGTGTCTAGGTTAAAAAAAAGTGTAGGTTTTCTAGGTTTCCCTAGGTGCCGGCAGAGCTAGGGTTAAAAAACTACAGCTAGACACTTCGCAAATAAAGGGTACATTTTCATTGTGAAAATGTAGTGTATTCACGTTGGGTTTGGAGACATTTCCTGTCGTGGGCACTATGCCTACCCACAGAACTGAGGTACCATTTTTATCGGGAGACTTAGGGTAATTCAGATTTGTAAAGCAACTGTTATTACCTATTGACTTTTGATGCATTTCTGCATTCCAAATGAAAGACATTGTGTAAAAAAGAAGTCATTTGGAAAAATGACCGATAATTCTCATGCTAGTATGAGTATTCCCAATTTCGAAAATGTGCAACTATCTACTGTTTCTAAACTCTATAATTTGTTCCCATTTCAGAAATGCATAGGTGTCTTTCATACCGATTTTTCCATGTATACATTTTCCCACAATAATTGCTATATACCCGGTACACAATAAAAAGCCATTGCAAATTGCTGCTCAGGTTTTTACTCTGGGTTCGTCGGGTTCTTGGTGAATCTACAAGCCCTATATATCCCCCAACCAGTAAGGTCCAGCGGATGTAACGGTATATTGCTTTCAAAGAGCTGTCATAACTGGAAGAAGTTACAGGTGAAAACGTTGACACAAAAGGCTGTTTTTTTCAACCAATTTTCAATTTTTCCTATATTTAACTGTTAGTTTCTATAAAGAAACCTTGATGGATCTACACAAATGGCCCATTGCTGAATTCAGAATTGTGTCTACTTTTCTAAAAATTTATAGCTTTCCAGGATCCATTATTGCTTTCACACCCATTTCTACCATTAACTGGAAGGAGGTTGAAAGCACAGAAAATAGCAAAAATAGGCTATGTCCCAGAAAAATGCCAAAACTGTGTAAAAAATGTTGGTTTTCAGACAAAAGTCTGTCATTCCCTAAAATCTGGGAAAATGGTGATTTCAGCCCCACAAACCCTTTTTTAATACTATTTGCAGGGAAAAACTCAGATGCTTTCATTTTGTTTTTCCCATTTTTCCCCCCAAAAACTACATTTTGCTGTATTTTGGCTATTTTCTGGGACCCCTCCAGGGGAATCCACAAACCCTGGGTACTTTTAGAATCCCCATGATGTTGGAAGAAAAGGACGCAAATTTGGCGTGGGTACCTTATGTGGTCAAAAGATTACAGGGGCCTAAGTGCGCACTACCCCAAATAGCCAACAAAAGGCTTAGCACGGGGGGAAAGGCTTAGCAGCGAAGGGGTTAAAGTGTTTAGTGAAAGCTAGCTCCAAAAATTTCAAAGTGCCAACCGCAGACATCTAGTCGTGAGAGCCTGGGTCAGAGTGCTTTTGGGTCAAAAATTGTCCAAGTCCACCGTTTTGTTGTTTGGCCATTTAGCAGTGGCGGGTCCTCCGCTATGGCATCGCCACACTGCTTTCAACTTTATCACGTTCTGTTTGTGCTGCTTTGTGGGTGGGTGGGTGGGCGGGGCTTCTCTGCTATCGGAGCAGGGCAGGAGTGGTTTGCCCACTCCTAAGTGCGCAATGACCGTTCGGTCGGCCCACCAGGCTGCCCAAAACCAGTCATGCATACTTTCCCTGTTCTCCATGCAGGCTGCATTACTGCCTGCATGGAGAACATGCCCACCCCTTGAGCTCCTCGTTGAGCGCTGTGTCATGGCGCTCAGACCAATCACATCGCTGCATTGCAACATTGTAATTGCTTAGGGGAGGTAGCCTGGCTGCCTGCTTCCTGTTAATGAAGTCAGAGGCTGGAGAGCAGGAGCAGAGACGCGGGACCCGGCGGCAAGATAGGTTATCTTTTAAATATCTTTAATTCTGCTCACTCCTTCTGCAATTGCAATCACCCCAACCCCCATGCGTGACCCCCCATTGCCCCCCACATCCGCCCCCCGCGAGCCATGCTGGCCACCACTGCCATCTGGAGACCTTTAACACCACAACCATAGGTCCAGGACTGGTGGGACATCTCTTGGGTGCTCGGGACTCACTCTGGATGGGTCCAGACGTGGGTTCAAGATGGTGGTAGCCTTTTATATCCCCGTAGCTCTTAGCAGGAGGCCAGCAAACTAGCCCTTAGAGTCATTCCTGTAGTCCTGTGTGCAAGTGAAGAAATAGAGTTCAATAGCAGGGCTGGCCTCTGAGGGTTCAGGGATGACTACAGGCAGCACAGCAGTCCTTCTAGGTACAACAGCAATCTGGCAGAGTGCACAGTAGGTCACAGCAACAGACAGTCCTCTGACAGTCCTTCTGCAGGTCCAGTAGTGAACTGAAGAGTGGGTCGGAAGGTCCTAATTTAATACCCTTCTTCTGTAAGTTGGGAAAAGCTTATGGAAAGGTTCTGTGAAATGCATGGAATTTTCTGACTCCCCTTCCCTGGCTCCAAGCTGGCTGCAGTGACAATGCAGGGTCACTTGGCCCTTTGTGTGAAGGCAGAGTACAGGCTTTTCAAGTGTAAGTGGGGCTGTGCTCAGCCCCTTCATGCTGCCAGCAGATGATCCACAGAGGCACTCCTAATCCCTCTATTGTGTGACTGGGAGAAATTCAAAAAGTATAACCGTCTTCTACATCCAGCCCAAGCCAGGCTGCAGGAACAAAGGGCTAAGTGTAGGATAATGCAAACTTTCTAAAAGTGGCATTTTCAAAATTCTACTGAAAAATCTGATTTTATCATTAGAATTTCATAGGTTCCAAACATGGAATATATACCTGCTCCCATTTAAGAATAACAGCTTATTAAATGTAATAAGGAATCTCCAATGTTATCCTATGGGATGGGCAGGACTCATAGTAGAGAACATGAATGTAGGTGTTTTCACTACCAGTGCATGTAAAACTTAAAAGTTAATGCCCAACCTTTCAATTTTATAATACTCTGCCCTAAGGCCAACCTAGGGCCCACCTTAGGGGTGACTTATGTGTAATAATAGGGATAGATTAAAGCTTAGCAAGGGTGATTAAATGCCAAGTCAACATGGCGGTTCAAAACTCCAATCAGGCTGTAATGGTAGACATGGGAAATGTTTCAGGGTGCTGCTTAAGTGGGTGGCACAATACGTGCTGCAGGCCCACTGGCAACATTGAATTTACAGGCCCTGGGTATATGGTATACCACTTTACCAGAGACTTATAAGTAAATTAAATGAGCCAATTAGGTATATTCCAATCAAACCATGTTTTAGGGAGTGAGCACCAGCACTTTAGCATTGGTTAGCAGTGGCAAAGTGCACAGAGTTCTAAGACCAACAACAGCAAATGTCAGCACAAATTGGAGGTAAGTTGGCAAAAGGTTTGGGGGAAGATCACCCTAAGACTGACAGGTCTAACACGTGTCCCCCTCAGCTGAAAGTGAGGAGAACTACCCAACCTCCTTGGGGAGTTCTCATCACTAAGGACACTGGATGGACCATCAGCATTATAGTGGTCTGACCCAGGTCTATGTTCCACCATAAAGTCCATTGACTGCAGGGAGATAGACCACCCCAACAATTTTGGATTTTTACACCTCACTTGCTTTAGCTACCTTAGGGGCCTGTGGTCTGGCTGAACCCGGATGTGAGTCCCAAACAAGTATAGTCTCAAGTTCTTTAGTGCCCAGACCACAGCAAGGGCTTCCCTCTCAATAGCACTTTACCTCTGTTCCCTGGGAAGAAACCTCCTAGAGATTAAAGATACAGGTTGGTCTAGGCCCTCTTCACTTAGCTTTGATAGAACTGCCCCATGCCATGCGCGAGACATCCGTTTGGACTATAAATTCCTTAGAAAGGTCAAGGGCCTTGAGCACATGGTCTGTACACATGGCCTGTTTAAGTAAACCTCCGTCCAGATCATGTTCTGGGGCTGCTTCTAAAACGTCAGCTCAGTCAAGGGGGCAATAATGGTGCTAAACCCCTTTACAAACCTCCTGTTGTATCCTGTTAGATCGGGGAAGTCCTTCACATCAGTCTAAGTTTTTGGGGGCTCCCAAGCCAGAATAGTTTTTATTTTGGCCTAGAGGAGCTGGGCCTTAACCCCACTTACAAGGTGTCCCAAGTACACCACAGACCCCTGCCCTGTCTGGCACTTACTGGCCTTGATAGCTAGGGCCTCCTGTTGCGGGGCCTAAAGCACTTCCTACAGGTGAAAAAGGTGGTACTTCCAGCTGCTACGGAAGAAAGCTATGTCATCCAAGTAAGCAGCCCTAAAGGTTTTTATTTCTACCAAGATCTAGTTCACCAACCTTTGGAAAGTGCCAGGAGCCTTTTTAGCCCAAAGCGCATTACTTTAAACTGAAAGTGGCCCTGTAGAGTGGAAAAGGCTAAGCACTCCTTAGCGCCTTCAGCTAGAGCAATCTGCTAGTACCCTGTAGTTAAATCAAAGGTACACAGGAACTTGGCAGCCCCTAATCCGTCGATGAGCTCATCAGCTCTGGGGATGGGGTGAGCATCAGTCTTAGTGACTGAGTTCAGCCCCCGGTAGTCTACCCAGAATCAGAGTTCTGGGGTTGCACCCAGTAGGGCAGCTTTTGATACCAGCACCACTGGGCTGGACGAGGGGCTATTGCAGTGCTCAATCACCCCATATTTCAACATGTGAGTGACATCCTCATTGATGCTAGCCCTCACTTTGTCAGACAGCCTGTATAATTTGTTTTTAACAGGGGGCTGTCTCCAATGTCAACATCATGGGCACACAGATGTGTAAAACCAGGAGTGAGAAAAAACAGAGAGGCAAACTGTCCCAATAAATGGTGATAATCACTCTGCTGTTCTAGTGTCAAGTTAGGGGAGAGGTTGACACTCTACACTGACTCATCTTTCTCTTTTGATGACCGGAGGTCAATTGAGAGAATCACTCTCCTCCTCCTCCCCATCATATGTTATCAGGAGCATGGGGACCTCAGGCCTCTCATAGTGCGGTTTGAGGTGGCTGATATGGAGTACCCTTATAGGGTATCTTGGGGTCTTGAAGTCCATCAGGTAGGTGGCCTTCCCCTTCCTCTCAACCACCTCATAAGAAGGCCCAGTCCAATGGTCTTGGAGTACCCTGGGGTCCACAGCCTTCATTAGCCAGACTTTCAGGTTAAAATAACACAAAGGTAAACATCTGCTCAGAGCACTGCTTCATAACTTCCTGACTAGCCTTCAAGTTCCCAGAAGCTTTTTTTTTTAAGAACTTGGTGCATTTTTTCAAGGTCCAGACCTCCTTGACTCCCTTCTTTGGCAGCCATGGACCTGGTGGTCACACAAACCCATTCAGGCAACACCAACAATTCCAGGTGTGACCTGAGCTCGACTGCCTTCCATGCAGTTCGATCTAGATCATTCCCTACTAGACAGTCGACGGGTATAGCAGGACTCACAGCAACTTTCAGAAGCCTTGAGGACCCCTATTCAATGGGAATCTGAGCCACAGGGTAGTGGCCTCCAGTTTTCTGTTACTACAACCTGGTGGAATATATTGGGAATCACTTGCTCTGAGGACACCAGATGACACCTTACAGGAGTCATACTGGCTTCTGTGTCCCTCATAGCCTCCGTCCTCTGCCTATTGATGGCGACCAACTGCCTATTCTTGGATGTACTGGAGGGCATATGGGATTTGGGCACCGACTCCTTGCCATCTAGGGAGATTAGAGTAACCTCACTGGTTTCCTCCACACGAACTGAGGCCATCTCCACCGTCTGCTAGCCAATCCCGGGGTTTGCCCACCACTGGGGGCTGTGCCTGCTAGGGGGACTTGGTGTGTCCATACTTATAACTCATAGCACTTGCGGGTAAACTTACCAGAGTTCTTATCATTGAAGCCTTTTTTCTGGTGGTCAGATTGGGATTGGATACCTTTCCCCTGACAACTGTTTTGGGGGCCTTGAGAGAACACTTTCTTTGTATCCCCCATTCTTCTGTTGGGATCCCTGACCACCCTTCTGGGAGTCCCACCAGGTGCATTCCTGGACACTCTGGTGCTGACCCAGATGTCCGCCTCCTCAGCAAGTTTACTGTGGTAAGTCAGCTTACTGTCTACCAGGTCTTGGTACAGGAATTGACCATGTGCTCCTTCAGAATTAGCTTGTACAGCCCAATACATTCTTCCACTTTGCTGCCCCTCAGGCCTTCAGTGTCTTGCTGGAATGATCTAAGAAGTCCACCCAGGACTGGTTTGGAAGTTTGTGGCTGTCCAGGAACCTCTGACGGTATTTCTCAGGGGTCAGCCCAAATTTCAAAAGAAGAATGACCTTCTCCCATCATCTCAAGTGTGAGGAGTGTTCCTCCCCACCATGGGCATGTACCTCTACAAGCTACCACCCAGTACTCTTTTGGCACCTTGTGTTCCCTCATTGCTACCTCATATGCTGAAAATAATTTATCTATATCATCTCCCACCACATAACTGGGCACCAGGTCCTTGGGTATGTGGACCCTCACCCCTCCAGTGGGCACTGCTGGTACGCTGCAGCCAATATTGCTTGGCTCCATCTGTTTTGCTTTTCGGTCCAACTCGCTCATGTTGAGCTCCTGGGCCATCTTCTTCTCCTCCATGGCCAGTCTATTTTTAAAAAAAACTAAAGAATTTAAAAAAAATTATCACTCTGATGTTAAATTATTTTTCTGGGATTTTTGTGTAACACAAATCACTGTAAGGTGCTGCAAAGACACAAGTCCTGATCCCACCACTGCTTTCAACATGAAATATTGGGTTGTTGGTTGACTGGAGTTTGAGCCCTGGTCAAGAAACAGCCACAGTCCCTTGCAGGGTGAACCACAAACATTCAATAAATTAACCTGTGCTTAACCCTGGGTAGCTTGGCACAAAAAAACATTTAGGTTTAATTTAGAGGCAATGTGTATCGCATTTATGCAGAACACAAACAGTAATAAAGTGAAAACACAACACAAGTAAAATCCCAAACCAATTTACAAATAAATGCGTAACTTAAAAAAAATTATTTGACACCAAAGCAAAAAAAAATCCAATCATTAGAACCATAGTTATGAACTTGTAACTTTTTTGTGTGAAAGCTAGTGCCTACAATTTCGAAGCACCAATAACAGACATCTAGTTGCACAAGGTTGGGCCATAGTGGAAAAATAAGGCCAACCATGATGGAGCACGGTTCGTTAACAAGAAGTGGATTGAGCCTGCTCAGCTCTTACCTTCGGCCTTAAAAGAAATTCTCAGAAAAAGTGTGACTAATTTTGATCCATGAGGTCAAGCCATTAGGTGAAGAGGCCATTGGACTTTGCTGGACATTAATACTTAGGGGCCTATTTATGAAAAATTCATGCAGTGCAGCAGAGCAAGTCACCTTGCTGTGCTGCACTGCGTGACAAGGAAAAAACAGAATTGCACTGTATTTAAGGCAATACGGCGCATTCCTGCCTTTTCCTCGTGCTGGTGGCCTTTAAGCAGTCTAGCGCCAACGCGGGCCCCCATGCACCATGTTGCAAGAGGGCCTGCATTGCATGCAGGATTGTATTTTTGCAGGAAGGGCCACCTTTCTGCACAAAAACAATCCTGAGAGGAATTTTCCTCTATCTATGTGTGCAGCAGCGCACACAGAAAGAGGAAGTAACGAGGAGAAATGAAGATATTTCCCCTTGGAAAGGTATATCTATTAGGCGCATTCCAGGTTTACCAGTTTTAGTAAATCTGGGAGTGTAACAAAAACCATGGGAGTTGCGTGGGAACACCCATGCAATGCCCATGGAACGCCTTCCTAGGGCGGAGTAAGGCAATGCAGCGATTTGCGCTGCATTGCTTTACTCCAGATTTATGGAGCCACTCTGGGCCGCGCAAAGTGGCCTTGTGTACCTTCATAAATCTGAATTAAGGTTTGCTTCGCTCTTGCACCACGGTGTGTGGTGCAAGAGCAACACAAATAGGCTTGTAAATAGGCCCATCATGTTTTTTGTAGCCCTGGTTAAACATCTGTGTTAAGGTCCAGCTCTCATGAAAAATATAAATATCAATGCAAGCACCAAATGAGTACCAATTAGGCTTCGGGGACAGCCCTGAAATATTCCATGAAATTATTTTCAATGTTGTCAACGTTGTCATACTAGTTAAGACTGTCAACATCCCAAACATTCCATCATTGTGACACCAGCAAACACCAGATCCATCCATAAGTAGGTCTGACTTATTTCTTGATAATTAGGAGTAAGTCAGCAGTCGTTATGTGTTTGTGGCTCTGATCTTAAATAATAGGGCCAGATCACAAATATTTTGCTGTGACGTAATCTTGCAGTACTCCTTGGGTAAGCTCCTGAAATTCAAAAGTACACCATGACCACTGGAAAAGTAAGTCACATTTACTTATACACCAGTCTTTATGAATTAGACGCAGGACCATATTTATGGCCAAGTCACGCAGTGCAGCGCCACACGGCAACTTGCTGCACTGCACTGCATGACAGGAAAAAGACAGGAATGTGCCATATTTAAGTCAATACTGCACATTCTTCCCTTTCCCCTGTGCTGACACTGTTTTAGCTGCATGGTGCAAGGGTGCCTGCATTGTAAGGAGGATTGTTTTTGTACAAAAGCAATCCCCTGGGGATTTTTCCTCTTTTTATGTGTCCTGTGGAATGCAGCACACAGAGAAAGAAGACAAATCGAAGTGAACTAAACTTATTTTTCCTTGCTACTCCTCACTTGAGGGGGCGTAGGTTTATGATCCATTCCCAGGTCTACCACTTCTGATAAATCTGGAAATGTGTCAAAATTGATGGATGTTGCATGGAAACACCCTTGCAATGCCCGTGGAAACGCCTCCCTGATGCAGAGTAATGCCACATAGTGATTTGCATTGCGTTGCATTACTCGAGATTTATGAAGCCACTCAGGCCCACTCAATGTAGCTTTGCTTGGCTTAATAAATCTCATTTTGAAGTTGCATTGCTCTTGGACCATGTTGCGTGGTGGAAAAGCATTGCAAAGAGGTCTATAAATATGCACCTAAGTGTTTACCAAACCTGAAGTAAGTGTTCAACAAGGTAAATTGACAAAAGAGCCCTAGTAACAATTCTTGATTCGTTCTTATATTTATATTATTAATTACTCAGTGCAGATTTAATGCCTGATTACAATCTTGGCGGTTGGGTTACTCCGTCACAAATGTGATTAAAATCAGATCCACCGTATTACAAGTTCCATAGGATATAAAAGAATTGTAATACGGCGGAGGGACATCTGTCACATTTGTTATGGAGTAACCCTGTCCGCCAAGATCGTAGTCAGGTCCTTAGTTTCCAAGAACACTAGAGCTCTTTACAAAGAACAATTTCATGCAACCGAACATCTCAAACATATAGAACAGTATCGTGTATGGTGTCTAATTAAGACTTGATTATAGAATCAGGATTCCAAGGCGATGGAGTTAGGATATGTATTTGGAATAGTACTTAACAGCACACTTTACAGTTCTATGTTTGCATCACACATATTTACATTTAAAATGCAGAGAGATGAAAATATTTTTTTTGGATTATTTAATGTTGTAAAACCATTGGATCAATTATCAATTCCTCATATGCGTAGAATGTTCACATCAAAGCTGTTCCCATGTACAGATCAACAATGATACACTACTGTGGTAATGTACATTGTTAGCTTTATTGTCGAATGTCTATTGTTTAGGATTCTAGTACAGCTTAGATGCCTTGCAGGGTCAGCCTAACGTTTGGCTTGTTATTATTCAATGTAATGGATGTCATTCTGTTTCTGTTTAACCTTTGTTCTTAATTCCATGGAAGCCCCAGGTCAGTTGTTCTGTCTGTCTCCTGGAGTATGGATGCTCCAATTAAACCTCTTCTGGATTTACTTGTGTGTGGTTTTATTCACTACTACAACTACCTTTCCCTAAAATGTTATACGTGTCTAATAATAGAGGATGGACACAGTCTTCAAGGGCTCAAGAAACTTTTTGTTATATTTTGCAGTTGGTTTAAAAAGTCCATCTCCTGCCAAAACACGTTTTAATGTGAGATATCTTAAATTTCCATGCAGTTTGGGCTGTGTGTTATGCACAGATGGAAAATATATTGAAAGAAAATTAGGTGCAAACGTTACAGGTTAAATTCAGTTCAATTCACCAGTAAAGATATTGAAAGGGATATCTCCATTGAGCAAATGGAGAATGGAGAAAGCAAAAGAAGTAGGGCAACCCTACGTGATGTATAAGACAGGAACTCAAATGAGGCTTTATGGGAACTGTCAAATTACTTCCTATAAATCATCCTCTGATTTTATCTTTTCATTTCACTTTTTCTTTTAAACTATTGACCATTGAAACTGCTGCAAGTCGAAGGTGAAGAAGAATTAGACTTGCATACTTTATAGTACTTCAAGAGGTTTCGTGGTATTTGGAAGAAGAAGAGCGCAGCAAAAACATAAGACACGTAGGGGCATATTATCAAGCCAGGCGATAAAATTATCGCCGCTTTAGCGGCAGAAAACTGCCGCTAAAACGGCGATAATGGGCTTGATAATATGCTCTATGGAATTCCAATTGAAGCCCATGTTAAATGTGAAGGACGTCTAACATGGGCTTCAATTGGAATTCCATAGAGCATATTATCAAGCCCATTATCGCCGTTTTCGCTGCAGTTTTCTGCCGCTAAAGCGGCGATAATTTTATCGCCTGGCTTGATAATATTCCCCCAAATTTATGAATAGAAATGCATTAGTAAAATATTTCTAAATACTTGGGGGCCTATTTAAGAGAAGGTTTGCATTGCGTATGCACCATGAAGCATGGTACGTGTGCGACTCAAACCTTGAGTATGATTTAGGAGGCCATGCAAAACCACTTTGCATGACTGTGAGTGGCTTCATGAATCTGGAGTAACGCAATGCATCGCATATCACTGCGTTGCGCTACTCTGCACTGGGTAGGCGTTCCCTGGGTGTTGCATGGGTGTTCCCATGCAACTCCAATGGCTTGTGTTGCATTTCCAGTTTTACCAGTACTGGTCTTCCCAGGGGAGGCATAACGAGGAGAAATATCTAAATTTTTCCTTTTTTTATCTTCCTATTTCTGCACCACACACGCTAGGCTGGCAAAATTGTGCCAGTACATGTGAAAGGACAGGAATGTGCCATATTGCCTAAATATAGCGCATTCCTGCCCTTATCCTGTCACGCAGCGCAGCAAGGTGACTTGCTGCGCTGCACAACTTTTTCATGATTAGGCCCCTTGGTGCCCTATCTACAAAAAAGTAAAAGTAAAAGTACAAGTTGGATTGAAATCCCTACCAGAATATCATTTTACTTTTTGGGGGGAATTAACGGACATTCCTAATAGTCCAGGCTGCTATTATAGATGTGCAGAATTCTAACAAGCATGTTGGGGATACACATTTTTTTCCCATGAGGAAAACATGTGCTGCTCCACACTCCCATCAAATCTAGAAGTGATCCATTCTCTTTTCTATGCTAGAAGCGGACTTACTTGATAAACCTCTGACTATTTCTAGGGTGGAAAGGGGGTCAGATAAACGTTTGTCAATGCCCGCAAAGCCAGTTGTTTTTGGGTGTTGCCAAATTTCCAATACAAACCACAACTTTGAACACCTGCTTCCTATCCCTTAAGGCAGATTTTCTACAGTGGATTTTTCAGCATCTATGCTGATGTAATCTGCAGTAGTAAATTTAATAATGCCCAACTGGAATCTCTTTGTGAATTCTTGGCAAGTGCTGTTTTTAGGGTGTGCAAATAGGTGTCACTGTGTCCGTTTTTCACTAAGCGTTGGTTTTCCAATTAGAGCCTCTTTTGTGTTGAGATCAGGTCTTAATAAAATGATGTAGCACTTGGGGATGAATATACAGCCCAGCAGTCCACCGCTGGAGGCCAAGATAGCAAAGACTTCAACTGCGACCATGTATTTTCCCTTGGTGCTAAGGTAGGCTGGGATGAAGGCAACCCACACACAGCAGAAAACCATCATACTGAAAGTGATGAGCTGAGCCTCATTGAAACCATCTGGCAACCTTCGGGCAAAGAAAGCCAGAACAAAACTTACCAGAGACAAACATCCAATGTAGCCAATAACAAGGTACAATGCCACTTCAGACCCATCATTGCACTTAAAAATGATCTTTCCCATTTCAGAGGTGTCAACATCTGGAAAGGGTGGAATGGAGATGAGCCACACAATGCATATAACGCCTTCACCTAAAGATGGAACAATAACTAAAGAGTTGGTAAGTTTTTGCCCAGCCCACTTTCTAAACTTGCTGCCAGGCTTTGTGGCATTAAAGGCTATTAGGACAGTCATTGTCTTTGCCAGAATAGTGGAAACTGCGATTGCAAAAGCAATTGAGAAGCTTGTTTGTCGGAGTAGGCAGGTCACTTTTACAGGAGGGCTAATGAATAGTAAACAACAAAGGAAAGAGCATATAAGGGAAATGAGGAGGATGTAGCTCAGGTTTCGGTTGTTGGCCTTCACTAGAGCTGTGTGGTGGTGTTTTGCAAAGATACCCAGAACTCCAGTTCCTACTATAAAGAACAGAATAACAATGGAGGCTAAAGCTCCACCCAGTGGATCTTCATAGGACAACACCTCTATGGTCCTTGATACACATGCATCTTTCCTCTGATTTGGCCATTGATCTTCGGGGCATCTCACACAGTTTTCCATGTCTAGGATAAGAGAGAGAATATTGTGGTCAATAAGCAAATAAACAAAAATGTATGATCTGTTCAGAATTGGGAACCTTTAATTAAGATATAACTCTCTGAGATAATGTTTTACAACTGCAGACTGTGTAATGCACACACAAAGGGAAACATTTGAATTGAAAAAGAGAACATGTTTTGTCTACAACATCCTTTATGTAACTAGAATTTTTGGGATTACACCAACATTAATTCTTGAAAGTATTTTAGGTCTGGACTTCAGCTATGTTTCTAGATGTAAACACTTAAACAAAATAGAAACAAATATTTTGGGTCAGCCCCTTTCAATTTTTTTGTTGGTTGAAGTGTCATTTACACCATGGATCAGTCCACAAGACAACATATTTGAGGTGGGCAATGAGTCAGCACCCTTCAGTCATTGACTTGGTTTACAATATCACTGTCACTTTGGCTGAACCTACAGAACATTCAGCTGCTATCAGTGGATTCAAAAGTATAGTGTATAGTAATAATTGCTAGTTTAGCTTGTTTTCCATGTCTATTTTTAAACTTTTTAGTGATGTAGTGCCCCAAGGAATATTGGGAGTTTTAGTCTTTTCTCCCAAACAGTAATCACACAAGTAGCTAATTATTATTATTACCTTTGTCTAGCTGCTGTACTGTGATCAGCAGCTACATCTTTTCTGTCTGTCAGCACCACAAGCTTTGACAACAGCCTGACAAATACAATGGGCTTTGAAAACAATGTCACTGAAGTTTTGAATTAGCATTGGATGCCCCTTGGCGGTCGCTAGTTCTGGACACATTGATCATTGTTCCTTTTGCCCTATTTTAATTTCAGTATTTCACCTTTTTAGAGATGCACTTCCCTGAGGAATGCTGGAGTTACAATATTTTCTCTGACACCTTCTCATCTTACAAGCAGAAATAATTGCAACCACCTGCATCAAATGTGGGTCTATTGCATATGTGATATGGCTTCTACTGTGCCCATGTTTAAAAGCATGTTGATGGTCTGACCGATGTGTTGATACTAAGAGCCACATTTCCAAAAAGGTGGCTCAACACAAAGCAGCAAACAAAGAAGCTTCAACGGTCAATATCTCAGGTCAATCACACAAAAGGAAGGTGATGGGCAGAATGCTTGCAAATATTCTAACCACTGGCAATCGATTGTTATATCATTTCAACCCATTTTATTTTCACCCAACTGTACCACTTCAGACAAAGATCTGCCTTATGAAAATCAGTACTGGCCATCCTCCTCATTGGAACTGTACATCCCCAACTGTCAAGCAGGGCCCCTCCAGAAGAAAAACACAAGAAACCCCAGACAGGTTAGGCCTTATCTGTGAGGTATAGCTTGGATCTTACAGCATAGTGAGCAAGGGACTCAAATCAGGTCATGCCCATGGCCACTTAGGACTTTACACCCATTGCACAAAAGATGATGAGAGGAATACTTGCAAATATTCTAACCATTGGCAATTGATTGGGTTGCATTCCAACCAATCATTTTTCGCCCACTGTGGCCCTCTAGACAATGGCCTGTCTTATGCAAACTAGTGCTGACCCTGCTCCTCATGGGAAGAGTCTGTCTCAAACTGCCAGGCAGAGCCTTCTGCAGGAGAACACACAAGCAACCCCAGACCAGTTTTGGCTAGTTCAGGATGGACCATCTTTGTTTTTTTGCCAATGTGTTCCGTGAGTGAGAGGTTTGTGTCCAGGGTGAATTTAAGCGATTTGGCATCCTGTGAGAGTTGGGGGCAACAGAGTATTGAGGTCCACAGAATGTTTGTCAGGTGAGTGGTGAAGGAGGCTCAAGATAGCTTAATAGCCATCATATAAAGTGATGTGGCATTGTCCTCTGATACCTCTCTATGCTGCCTGTTCCTTGAGCATGCCTTAACCCTGATTGGAGATTGTGTAGGAGTTGGAGTTGATCTATATGTTCTTGTAGTTGTTTCCTAACAACTGGCAAATCTTCTATGGGTTTCATCAGTAGTGGGATGACGTGCTTGTGTCGGTTGGCATGACACTGTCCCCGTTAGTTAGTGAGCCGTTAATCAGGGAGTTAACTTTATTCATGAGGAGAATTTCTTATTGATTACACTGGCAGAACGAACACTTTATTTCAAGAAGTTTATTTGACCATTTCTTCGCTTGCAACTGAGTTGAAGAACGTTGGGGGATACACGCAAGCCATACCTCCCTGGAAGCCCTCGGGTGTCTAGTTATCAGAAATGTGTAGGTTTGGTAGGTTTCCCTAGATGGCCGCTGAGCATGGGGCCAAAAATCAAGGTGACCCCCCTTGCAAAACCAGATGGTTTGAGATAGACAATTTTGATGTCGCCTCACTACGTTTTGGGCCCTTGCCTGTCCCGGGTACTTGGGCCTCCCACACAAGTGAGGCACCATTTTTATCAGGAGACCTGGGGGGACGCTGGGTAGTAGGATATTTGTGTGAGCCCGGTGATGCCACACTTTCCCACACACAAATGTGTGAAAAAAGTGATTTTTTAAGCAATAAATTGAGGTTTGCAGGGAATTCTGGGTAAGGAAACATTGGGGGATCCATGCAAGCTATGCCTGCCTGGAATCCCCTGGGTGTCTAGTTTTCAGAAATGTGTGGGTTTGGTAGGCCTCCCTAGATGGCCGCTGTGCACGGGGCCACAAACCCAGGTGACCCCCCTTGCAAAACCAGATGGTTTGAGATAGACAATTTTGATGTCGCCTCACTACATTTTGGGCCCTTCCCTGTCCCGGGTACTTGGGCCTCCCACACAAGTGAGTCACCATTTTTATCGGGAGTCCTGGGGGAACGCTGGGTAGTAGGAAATATGTGTGAGCCTGGTAATGCCACACTTTCCCACACAAAAATGTGTGAAAAAAGTGATTTTTTCAAGTAAAAATTGAGGTTTGCAGGGAATTCTGGGTAAGGAAACGTTGGGGGGATCCACGCAAGCCATACCTCCCTGGAAGTCCCCGGTGTCTACTTTTAAAAAATGTGTGGGTTTGGTAGGTTTCCCCAGATGGCCGCCGAGCACGGGGCCAAAAACACAGGTGACCCCCCTTGCAAAACCAGATTGTTTTGACATAATTAGTTGTTTATTTCTACAGCGTGAGAATCTCGGCACAATATTGCAAGGAAAATGTGAAAGACATTTTGAGGTTTGCAGGACATTGTGGATAAAATAACTTGTTTGAATTCACAAGAGAGACATCACTCCCATGGGTTTACGACAATATCTACAGTTGGTAGGTTATTCCTAGATGGAATGTACACCTTGGCAGAAAGACTAAAAAGACAAAGATTCCTGCACAGCCATCTATTCCTCAAACACACACACATACTGGTTGGATTTGGCACGAGGGCGAGTGATAGTTCAGTATATAAAATTTTATTAACAAAAGATTTCACAAAAATGAAATGCACTGTCAATAATTAAATGGACTAAAAACCGAACAAGTTACTCGCAACTTGTGAGCTGTAAAGCCACGGCAAGGCACCAACCGCTTTACAGGCCATTCACACACCTTTCATACGTGTGACACATACAAAACCATTCACACCGCCAGCCGCGGGCTCATCACATTACAACACTCACACCAGCAGACAGCTCCATTCTAGGGCCCATCACTCTCACATGCCCACATTCCTGACACAGCAACCACACAAGCTGATGTATTGCGTGGAGTGGCACTCAGCTAGCAGTGTGTGTAGTGACCAGCAGCAAGTCACTACTCACACACCGCCAGCCGAGCGCCAGTCCACACACACCGCTTGCCAAACACCAGTCCACGCACACCGCCAGCCAAGCACCAATCCATGCACACCGCCAGCCAAGCGCCAATCCACGCACACTGCCAGCCAAGCACCAAACCACGCACGCTGCCAGTCAAGCGCCAGTACACGCACATCACCAGCCAAGTGCCAGTCCACACACACCACCAGTCTAGCGCCAGTCCAGGCACACCGCCAGCCAATCGCCAATCCATGCACACCGCCAGCCAAGCGCCAGTCCACACACACCACCAGCCAAGTGCCAGTCCACACACACCACCAGTCAAGCGCCAGTCCAAGCACACCACCAGCCAAGCACCAATCCACACACTCCGCCAGCCAAGCGCCAGTCCACGCACTCCGCCAGCCAAGCGCCAGCCTACACACACCACCATCACACTTTGGATTTTTTTTTAGACAAAAATAAAAACACAAACAAATTGCAAATCGATACAAATCTACTAACACAAAATCTGAAACTAAATACATTTCACTAATGCCAACCTTGAAACAGAATCACATTTTTTAAAGAATACAGACCAGGCAGTTCACTTTACCACTCAGGGATGCTCCCAAAAATTATTTTGCGTGTGGTATGCTCTAAAACAAGCAGGGACACACAGCCCAGGGTTAGAAGGACACTTGGGGCAGTACATACGAGTCTCCTTCCGCGTACCTCTTCGCCAACAGACTCTACATCTCCTATTGGGAAAGTCTTTTGAGGATGTGAGAGGAATATAATCAGGAAAGTGGCGATCTTTCAATCGAGCCACATCCTCCACCACTCCAACTCTAGGAACACTTGCCTGTTCCACAACAACAAGACTGCCTATCACAGACTGCTGAAACTGAACAAAAGTCAACTTTGATGCAGGAGAACACTCCTTGAACACAAAAGCATTGAAAGTTGCTAAATTAAAGCGATGGATGGCCAACTTCTTATACCAAATGTAAGCCTTACGAATAGCAGTGTAAGGTTCCAACCTCTGATCTACTCTATCAACACCACCCATGTGCTTATTGTAGTCTAAAATGCACAAAGGTTTGTGCACTTCAGAAATCTGACCCCAAACAGCCACAGGTGAAGTACTCTCATCATGGATGGTAGTCAGCATGTACACATCCCTTCTGTCCAGAAATTGCACAGCTAGTAGTTCATCACTACGCATTGGAACTGCACTGTCCCCTCTAAACTTTTTTCTGCAAACAAGCTCTTTTGGATAACCTTTACGGTTAGAGCGGATTGTGTTACAAGCAAAAGTGTCCACTTTGAACAATTCCTTAAACAATTGCACAGCAGTGTAGAAGTTATCAAGGTACAAATGGTGGCCTCTGTTAAACAGTCCTCTAGCAAGATCCCACACAATTTTCTCTGAAACTCCAAAAGTGGACGAACAACCAGGGGTGTCAATAATAGAATCCCTACCAGTGTACACACGGAAATTATAGACATATCCTGTCCTACTCTCAGACAACATATACATCTTAATTCCATAACGTACCCTCTTGCTAGGGATGTACTGCCTAAAAACCAAACGTCCCTTGAACAAGACCAAAGACTCATCAATAGATATTTCTTTCCCTGGAGTATAGATCTCTGAAAGTCGATCTACAAAGTGATCAAGAACAGGCCGAATCTAAAAAAGAGGGTCACAGTCAGAGTGATCTTGTGGCAACGCCAAAGAATTATCAACAAAATGCAGCATCCGTAGCAAAAGTAAATACCGATCACGAGTCATAACTGCAGGAAATATGGCCGCTGCCATCAAGGGACTGGTAGACCAATATGAAGCCATGGACGGCTTCCTTATCAAACCCATCAATAAAGTCAAACCCTAAAACTTCTTAATCTCTTATAGATTTGTGTGAGTCCACCGGGTAGCTCTAGAGTGGGTCCTACGTTTGTCACTGTTGTCCCTCAAAACTGTTCAGCATACAAATTAGTCTGCTCAACAATCTCACCCAAAAATACATCATCCATAAACAACTGAAAAAACTGTATAGGCAAAAAAAATTCACAATCCACTCTATACCCTGCATCACCACTAAAGGCAGGCAACACCGGCTGCACCATGTTTGGATCAACCCAGAGTCCAGCACTTCCAGTAGGAAGCCTAGCAGCCTCAGGCTGCAATCCAGATGCCTCTTGCACCATCGGCACAGCAGTATCCTCCTCTAAAACAGGCACTTCATCCGCACTGAAAGTAGCTTCATCTGCACTGAGAGTACCTTCATCATCTGATGATTCCATGTGGAAAGATAACTCACTGCCTGAATCTTCCCCTCCTCTCCCTCAGACGCACTGTCAGTCTCATAATCCTGCTCAGAGGAAGATTCAAGAAGCACACCAACCACCTGCTGAGCAGTCATTCTACGGCTAGCCATACTGCTTACTAATAAAAGTAACTTGTCAAACAAGTCAACAACAACAAACACTTTGTAAAATAAGTAATAAACAAAATGCACCTTTATCAGAAATACCTATATACTCCAAAACGATACCACTCAGTTGCCAGAAGCAGCTAAATTCACCACCACCTACTCTGCACAGACACAGTATGGATCAACAATATCCCACTAAAAAAGAAAGAGAAAAGAAAATTACACATAAGTCAATGCAAAACACATCGCACATCACAGTCCATGCACAAAACACTAACTAAATAAGCTGCCATTATGACACCACTTTACAAAAAAAGTCATTCATACATGACAAAAATACTCATTTGGAGTAAATACAACAAAAATGTTTTTCTTACCAAAAAAATGCAACTATGCAAAACTGCAGAACACCACTGTCGAAATCGCAAACAGGAATCAAAAGCTTTACACTAGAATAAAAAGGAGAAAAAAACATTACAATCACATATGCAAATAATGCACCAGTCCACACACAATCCACCAGCCAAGCTAAGGGATAGGTGGGCCTAAGAGTATAAATAAAATATTCACCCCCCTAAAAGGGGAGCTACCCTTGCCCTTGAGGCCACTCCCAAACACAAAAATTAAAAAAAAAACTGGTGTCTAGTGGCTTCTGCCCCACTTGAGGGCAAATGGGCCTAAAACATACTACTATTCTACCACCCAAAGAGGGCAGAAATGACCACAATCATCCTCCCATAAAGGGGAGAGACCCTTGTCCAAGGGGCAGCTCCCCAACATAAAAAATAAAACCTGGGTTGCCTAGTGGCCATACAAAAAAACAAATCAGCCGATCTGCCCCTCAGGGTGGCAGAAACTGCCAAATTAATGCTCACCAAATGGGAGCAACCCTTGCCCAAGGGGCCACGCCCCACAAACAATTCCCTGGTGGTCTAGTGGGCCCAATTAAAAAAAAAAAATTGTGATCTGGCCCCCTGTGGGGCAGACACAGCCACAAATATTGACCCCAAAGAAGAGTGACCCTTGCCCAAGGGGTCACTCTCCACAAATAACTCCCTGGGGCCTAGTGGGTCCTACATTAAAAAATGGTGAAATCTGCCCCCCCATGGGGATAGACAGCCAAAATCATAGCCCCCAAAGGGGAGTGACCAAGGGGCCACTCCCCACTAAACACTCCCTGGTGGTCCAGTGGGCATTTTCTTTTTTATATATAGAAAATCTGTCCCCCCAGGGGGGCAGACAAAGCCTAAAATATACCCCCCATTAAGGGGAGCGACCCTTGCCTAAGGGGCCGCTCCCCAAACAAAACAAACATACATGGCCTCAAAAAAATGGCACCCAAAGGGGAGTGACCCTTGCCCTAAGGGCCACTCCCCACTACATTTCTTATAATTGCTCAGTGGGCAGATTTTTTTTTTTTAATTAAAATCTGCACCCCCCAGGGGGGCAGACAAAGCCACAAATTATTGCCCCCAAAAGGGGGAGCGACCCTTGCCTAAGGGGCAACTCCCCCAAACAACAGAACACACGAGAAGTTCACACAAAAAAAATCTCTGGCACTAGTGGGCATTCCTGCTGCACGATTGCACGATCGTGCAGCAGTAATGCACAAAAGAGGCATCGAGGGAAAGGAAAACCCTTTGCTCATTGTCCATAGTATTTTGACCAAATACTATGGACAATGAGCATAATGACGATGTATTTATGCTAAATTGCCATTTTGCTTTTTAATTTTGGCAGAGGTGCTCTACCGATTAAAGCACTTTTGAGTTTCTCTAGCCATTTTTATTCACATTTTTTTGATTTAGTGCTGCACTTTTTTTGAACCCCTTTCACTCGAAGGAGAAATTACTATTTTCTTGTCATTTCTGGTGGAGATCTGATTACAACCCTTGTATGCCACCTCCCCTGACACGCGACCAGGCTGTTCTATCTAGCTCTGGTGTGGTGTGTCAGGAGAGACAGACCCAGATGATGACAACACACTGATTCCTCGGTGATTGATGGGTTCTGTTCCCTAAAGGGATCTTCTCTAACTAGAGATGTCAGAATGAGTGGTTTTTGCCTTTTGTTTATCCTTGTTGACCCAGTACCAGACCCAGGTTGTCTAGTGTTATAGTATTTGGTTAAGGGGATTCACAACCTGCTGGTCTTTAAAATCTTTCCCTTGGACCTTCTCCCACGTGTTTTTGTTGTTACTGTAACTAAAGAACGTCATTAGGTATGATGTCACAAATGGGTGGTTCCATGAAAGAATTTCGCAATGTCAGCAAAAATACTTGGCAGAGATGCGCGCGCAGCAGCATGACGTGTCATTTGACGTACAACTAGGGGGAGAATGGGACTTGACATTTAGCTCTACATGTGGAGACAGAAGTCTGGGGTTATGTCAACCTAATCCCAAATCATATCTAATATCCTATGTTTAAAGAACTGTGTTATCCAAAAAGAGAGGTCTCTTAGGATAGAATCTTATTCTATACTGACTATACTGACTGTTAGTGCGTGTACAAGCGTCTAAGTGTCTACACTAGATGCGAGGGGGTAGGAATATTCCATGGTAACAGGGCTATGAATTACTTGCATGAGGGCAGCGAGGCCTGGCCCTTTGCACGGTAGCTGGAGGAATGTTTACCTAAACTACTAGACAGGAATGCATCGGATGAGGGGCGGAGGAGATAATCTTGAAGGTGAAATACAGTTTTCTGGCAGGTTACGGGCTGGATCAGGCACCGTTAGCCGCGCAGGGAGTAAGACAAAGTTCATGGTCACAGATGCAGGCTCAGACTGGAGCTTTCAGAGGCAGAAGGCAGGAAAAGGCTTGGTGGCAGAATCAGGGCCTACTCGCCTGGACTGTAAAATGGGATAAATGAACCATATAAAGCCGGTGGCCTTTCATACTTAGGAATAGAATATCCGGCCCATTCATGGCGGATCTGAAAGAGGACATGTTGACGGTGGACGCACATGTATTTGCGTCTTCATAACTGGAACTGGAGGGAACATACATGTACTTGTGACTTATACATGAAACCGTTGGGGTCCAAGATAGGGGACATAACCGACCATAAAAATCCATATTTCCACACACCGATGGTGCATTTGATGTGAAAAGTGGAATTTCCTGAAATATCAAGTCAGGACTCCTCAAAATCTCTGAGCTGTGGAGTTTCTAGATGAATGTCTGTAGCCAAGATTCGGGGGTGCCAGTGATAAACAATGAGGTATGCTACTGGGATGCCGGCTTTTGCCTGTTAAGTTGGTCAGTGAGGATGGCCTCTTGGGAGGCTTTTTCTGCAGGGTATGTTTGAAGTGCTTTTTGGTATTTCTTTAGTTGCAGGTGGCTGAGTAGATGATTGTATAGCTTATAGCCCCTAATTTGCAAAGAGCACCTTTAATTTGCATACTCCAAAGGTTTTGGATGCCCGTTGTATACAAGGTAGCAGTTGGAGTTTAGAGCACATAGCTGAGATATAAATTGATGTCTTGAGATATTGGTTGTGAAAGAATGAAGGGTGATGACCAGTGGGTTCGTCTGCAGTCACTACACATTGTGCCAGGTTACATATCTCTGCTATTTTAGGACTGCTTTATACTGCTCACACTTGCTGTCAGTTCCATTTGCCATGGGATGCAGGACTCCACAACTATATTGAGATGTTTATTTTTTAAGTGTGATTAGAGCCAGCAGATTAGGATAAATAGGATCCAAGCACACCAGGAGCACAGCCACTAGACTGGAAAGGGGGAATACTGGAAAATCTGGAAAACAGGCTACGGCCCTTATGGAAAAAACATTAGAAAAAAAACTCAGACCCACGCAGAGGGAAATTGGATGGTAAAGGAAAA
This sequence comes from Triturus cristatus, assembly GCF_964204655.1. NCBI lineage: Eukaryota > Metazoa > Chordata > Amphibia > Caudata > Salamandridae > Triturus > Triturus cristatus. The sequence goes on from NC_140585.1 coordinate 1,172,183,294, forward strand.
CATTAATAAAAATTAAGCAACATAGCCTTTTAGACCTCTCTATTGTGTTTCATACTGTCTCCCATCTCCCATGTCTTATTTTTTGTGTGGTGGAGGCTTGTCTTATTAAAACCTGCCTTTCTGATTGTGCCTAATCAGTTTATTTGCTCATTTGCACTATAGTTTGAGTTTAAGCATTTAACACAGGCGTGTCATTGGATCTGGTTTAAGTCCTACTCCTTTTAATTCAGAGCCAGTTTAAGGAATCATTGAGCCCAGAGCACATGTACATTTTGGCTGGGGCTCCCTATCTGTAACATATCATCACTGCCAACCTATTCTGCTGTGATTAAGCGTTAGGCTACTCATGTATGGGATAACGTATGGAAGCAGTGTTTAGGCAATCATTAGTGTACCCTTTCTCCAGCTGCAACAGACTGATGGAGAAAATTACCAGGTCAATCCTGGTGTAATCGCTAAACCTCCAGGTAAATATCTGTGATTGTAATTGTGATGTGAATAAAAAGTATCAAACCTCTTACAGAAAAACTTGTGCCCTGGTTACACAGATCATACAAGCTCAGACGTTGGACAAGATCACTGATTCTAACAGACAAAAGGGTATACTCACAAGAAAATGGTGCTGTGTGCCGCTGTGGCAAAGTTTGTAGCGCTGCATCATTTCAAAAACGCAGGGATGCACTGTTTTCACCCCTTGAGCTGTCCCTAAAAATAGCTGCCTAGCATCAACACAGACACCCTTGCGCCATAGTGCAAGGGTGCCTGTTTTGCAAGGAATTATTGTTTATTTGTAGGAAGAGACACCGTTCTGCACATAAAAAATCTCTAAAGGTGATTTGCTCTTTCTATGTGTGCTGAAGAATGCAGCACGGAAAGAAAGAGCAACAAGCATTTGCAATGCAATAGGTCTCGCATTTACGCAAGTTTATGCTATTGGCATTGTAAATGACATTGCCTTTTATTTATGTTGTAAAAACCAAAACATAAATAAAAGGCATTGTCATTTACAATGCCAATAGCTCAAACTTGCGTAAATGCGAGACCTATTGCATTGCAAATGCTTGTTCTTCATTATCACATCTGAGAGCACTGACAGATATGTACATCTAGGGTAGGGGGTAAGCTGCACAAAAACCCTTCTGTTTTATTTAATAGCCCAAAATTCTGCACCACCTACAATAGGAACATAGGCTACATTTAGGGTGTATATGACAACTGACTTGCCTATTGGTTAAGGGCATTGTCATCGATTCAGTGCTGGTGAAGACATTTTCTAAATTCATATTTAAAAACTATTACTTTCAATAAGTACTCTTCAATGCGCTTTTATGATCTGTTGAAAAAATTTGTTAAATACATTTTTGAGTGTTGAAGAGACTTTGGAATTTTTTTAGATTACTTTTTTGCACGTTGTACATGGCAAATATTTTCGCAGACTCGGCTCGTGCACAGCTCTTGGGCCGGAGCTGCCCGTGGCTCGGCTCAGGCTTGTCTCTCCCAGTTAATTTGCTGACTCGGGCACATCTAATTTTAGCCTTATCCCAGATACAGGTACCGAGGCTCCTACTCACAAACTGAGTGCAACAAAACTATGAATAAATTATAAAAACAATGAAAGCCACCCCACTGCCTCACCCCTTACCAGACACTTCACTGAAGAAAGATTGCCACAATGGTGCAAAGTTCGGCTGCTTTGAAGACTTTCGTCCTGTGTGAATGTCTTTTATAGGTTCACAGCCGTAAAGAAGTCTAGGGCTGGGTCTGCAGAATGCTGGCGGTACTGACCCAGCCTGAATCGCCGGGGTAGGTTTCCAAGGAATTTTTGTTCCATTTACTGCTGCGCTGTGAAAGGCGTTAAGGAAGGGGTTGTGTGGTGCCCGAGGCGGATCCTTAGATCTTAATCAGAAAAGCCTCACGCACGCACACCCAGACAGACTTGGATAGAGTGGCACAGACATCCATGCCCATGCACTTTCAAAGAAATACACAAACCCGCACACTCAGCTAGAAGGGAATTCACACACAAAGGCGGCCAAAAACATCACATTATGGACTTGGCTCATTTAGAGGTGCTGGCAATGGTAAAATCGACCGAAAATTATGTTTTCACTAAATGTAAACGCAGGTATGTAGCTTCAGATGGGCTGTATGGGGCTGGACACCCCCTTATGATTTCTCAGTCCGGTCATGCTGCTGAGAATAAAGATACACAATACCATCACAAAACACATGCCAGCAGGGGGTGGGGAGGCGGTCAGGCCGGGGGCACCCACCTTCCTGTGCAGCCGCAGCTGGCCGGTAAGGATCGCCAGCAGGGGAGGGTCAGGCTCGTTCACACTCACGCACATATGCCAGTACGGCATGTCTGGCCGATCACGCGCACATGCCAGCAGGGGGTGTCAGGCTCGTTCACACTCATGCACATGCCAGCTGGGGGCGTCAGGCTCATTCACACTCACGCACATGCCACAGGGGGGTCTCAGGCTCGTTCACACTCACTCACACATGCCAGCTGGGGGGGGTGTCAGGCTCGTTCACACTCACTCACACATGCCAGCAGGGGGGTGCCAGGCTCGTTCACACTCACACATGCCAGCAGGGGGGTGCCAGGCTCGTTCACACTCACTCACACAAGCCAGCAGGTGGGTGCCAGGCTCGTTCACACTCACTCACACATGCCAACAGGGGGGTGTCAGGCTTATTCACACTCACTCCCACATGCCAGCAGGGGGGGTGCCAGGCTCGTTCACACTCACTCACACATGCCAGCACGGGGGTGTCAGGTTGATCACACGCACATGCCAGCAGGGGGTGTCAGGCCGATCACTCTCACATGCCAGCAGGGGGTGGGGAGGGTGTCTGCCGGGGGCACCCACCTTCCTGCGCAGCCGCAGCTGGCCGGTAAGGATCGCCAGCAGGAGCATCTTGAGCAGCAGGGCCGTGTGTTCTCCATCCTTGTGGCCGTGCGAGGGCTGCTCTCTGCCGAGGGTCACCGAGCAGTGCGGGGCTACACGGGGAAGAAGCACAAGGTAGTCAAAGGGGGAGGAAGGTGACTCAAAGGGCAGGGAGGAAGACAAGAGGGGATCGAAGAGGAGGCAGGGAGAGGAGGGGAGAGAGCTGCGAGGGAGGAAGAGAGGGGGCCACAGCGGGCGGGAGAACCTGAGCGTGAGCTGAAACGTCGGAGGGAGGGAAAGCGAAAAGCACGCCATGCGCGTGTTGAGGGAGACGAGACGAGTACGCATGCACTGGCTGGGGCGGCTGGTGCGTGTGTGTTTGTTGGCACAGGACGCGTAGAACTCAGCGAAGCAGGCGCTGCTGGAGTTCAGCAGGTGAGAGCAGGCCGAGTCGGAGTCCAAGATGACCAGCGGGTCTTCCCGGGAGTACATGCCGGCCCAGCGACTGCGAAATGTTCGTCGTTGCTTTGAATTGCGCTTGCGTTAGAGGACCGGGGGCTCATGTCGATGTGTTTAGCTGCCCGGGGGCTGCCCCTAGAGTAGCCAGCGATGGGGGTGGCTGGCCCACTTTGGATTACACTCGGGCAAGACTGCCCGTGAGTTTTCTCTCCTCGCTTTCCCCTTCAGCAAGACAGGGTTTCCTGATGGCAGGGATCACAGATCCTTTATCCTGTCCGGGGGGGGGGGGCTGTAGAGCAACACAGCAGAATGGCTAGAGCATTCGACTTTAAAGCTGGGAACCCAGTTCGAGTCTCGGTACGACCCTCAAACATCCGGTTACTCTGGGCAAATCGCCTAGCTCCCTGCGCCTTAAAAGTTATTACGCTTGAATGAAGAAGGCAGTTAGGTCGCCCCAAGCACCAAACCTCCCGTTCACGAGGCTCTATTAGCGGATGTAGCGCGGCATGTAGTATGGCGGAGCGCGCATAAGGCTCGCACCTGTTTAAATGTACACATTGAAATGGCGCGAGGGGCGCTGCAGTTTGAGTGCTAGGTAATTACCGCAGCATGTGGGTACCAAGGTACGGGTGGCGCGGGTCCATCCTACCTCTCTGGTTTGGTTCTTGTATATTTACCACTGCGCCATAGCCATAGTTCAGCAATTGAGAGCGGGCCGAGTCGGAGTACAAGATGACCAGCGAGTCTTCCCGGGAGTACATGCCGGCCCAGCCGGGGGCCCACAGGAGCCACAGCACGCGCATCTTGGCCATCATTTTACCGGGACCAGCGATGCAGGGCCGGTCGGAGAGTTCACACAGAGAAGGCGGAGCGTGAGCTGAAACGCCGGAGGGAGGGAAAGCAAAAGCACGCCATGCGCGCGTTTGGGGGCATGAGGCTGGTGAGGACGGAAGGGGGACAGGAGATGTGCACATCGTGCGTGTTCACATGCGCGTACACAGGCTCCAATCCGCCAATAGCCCTGCGCGTGCCCATCTCCTGTCCCACTTCCGAGGCAAGTCAGCAACAATAGATCTCGCTGGCGACAGCGCTTTCGCGCTGCGTTCGCCAGGCGAGACCTAAAAATGATGAAAAATTAAAGTATTTCTGTTCGTTGTACCAATCTGATGCCTGCTTTTGCATGGCATTAGTTTTTGGCACTGCCTCAGATTGACACATAGTTGTAAATCTGGGTAAGCATCAAAAAGCAATGGGTGCTGTGGTGGAACACCCACAGCTACACCCATAGCATGCCCCTGTCACGCAGAAAACTGCTTGAAAGTGTACCATATTTATGGCATTAGTGCAAAGTGGCTTAATGCCGCTATGTAAATATGTTGCAGGGCATCGCTCCACCAGAACATCAAAAAACTTTACGTTCCAGTGGCACAATCCCCTTGTGAATATGCTCCAAAGTTTGACAACAGGCTACATTGTACAGGGTAAAGTCTCTAACTGAACAAATATCAATCACGTTATGAAGAGCCTGTCTTGATAATAGGTGAGATTTTTCAGAGACCTTTGAGAGAATTGGTGGGTTCTCTTATAATATATGTACCCTGGGCACTGATCCTGTCCAGGGGACTCATGAGGTCTTATCTTGGACACGTTGAAGGGTCATCTTTTTAGGGCAGTGATGAGTTATCTTCGGAGCCACGTACTCAGGACAAAAAATCTTCCTTGTAGGAGTTTTTAACAACTCTTCTGAAACTAGTACCCTGGACACAGAGACTCCCATTAGAACATTTTTGAGGTTATTTAAGAAGCATTTTCTTTGGAGACAATCCTTCATTTGGGGCATTGGAGAGGCGATCAGTGCAATCCATGAGCATTAAGGGCTGTGTGAGATATTGAACAAGCATTGCCAATAACAATAGGTCTGGTTTTACGTTTACAATAATGTTGTATGGCGATATAATGTTACAAAGAACAAGGGAAACCCACAGGTACTCATGGACCATGGGTCTAAGTATTTCTAAAGGAACAGAAGTCCCTTGAGTGCAGAGTCAGGAAGAGTGGTAATACATAGATATACAATGAGGTCTATGTCTGATATCCAAATGTATAATTTGTTATGTATTTATTAAATCAAAATAAACAGACAGATTGCAGTGGGGAAACAAACACGAGAAAAGTAAAATCTTCCACACTCTGGCATTTCAAATATGACTTTAATGAAACACAATGGTAAGATCACAAACTGTAAGTACCCAAGCTCATATATACAAATTAATAATTTCAAAAATGGACGTCAAGTTACTGTAGTTGACGACGATCCAATTACCAGATATAGGGATCATCATTAGGCCTTAAGAAGTTATACCTGGGATAAGAATGAGGGTTACTCCATGTGTAACCCTGAGCTTGCTGAAGTGAGGAAATAAAGGGAGCAAAAAGAGAGAGAACGGAATCAACTGCATTAGATTCCATATAATAAAACAAGAAGTCATCCAACCATGCAGGAGACTTCCAGTTTCAGCCATTTGTATCATGCCAGTATCCAGACATTGTAAAACATGATAGAGTGAGTTTCTTAGAGACATGCACACTGCTGCTAGTGGTGCAACAGCATTGAAGTGAAGATAACACGCAGTGAGCGAAACCACACACACATACTGAATTGGTGTGGTGAACAGTTGTGAGCTAACCAAGGGGCAACAATGTTTTACAATATGTGGATACTGGCATAACACAAATGGCTTTACCTGGTAGCCTCCTGCATGGTTGGACAACTTCACGTTTTATTGTATGGCATATAATGCAGTTTTCCCCTCTCTCTCTCATTTTACTCCCTTTATTTCCTCTCTTTGGCAGGCTATGGGCTACACATGGAGTAAAAATCATTCTTATCTCCAGGCATAACTTTTTAAGTCCTGATGATGATCCCTATATCTGGTTAAGGGATTGAAACATGATTGCCCCTTGACTCAAATGTTTGAAATTATTAATTTGTCTAAATGAGCATGGGTACTTACAGTTTGTGACATTACCATTATGTTTTCATTAATGTCACATGTAAAATGCCTGAGTGTGCAAGATTTGATCTTTTTTCGTGTTTTTTCCCCACTGCAATCTGGCTATTTATTTTGATTTAATAAATGCATTAATGGATTTATTCCATTTTGATTTCAGACATGGACCTCATTGCATCTCTATGCATTAACACTCCTCCTGACTCTGCATTAATATGGCAAAGTAAAACATTTTAAGTAAAACGCATGCGAACTAATATTAATTTGTGTGGAAGCAAAGAACTGTAGAACAATATTGCTGCAGATTAAAAGGTCAGCTAACAGTTGTACTGTCCAGCCAAACCTAAAAATCCATATTGGTTAATGCCTGCTCTCCGGGTCTTCTGTGCTCATCCCAGAGGAAAACATCATAAATGAGCTTGTTATATAAGACATTTTAATAGCAATAGTAATGTCATGTGTGTGCCCCTGAGATCCTAGCCTTAGGCTGCTGGATAAATAAACAAAATGACTACAGCTGTTTGAAGGGCAAGCACAACGTCTACCCAATCAAAACATGTACCCCAGGTTCCTAACATGTGGGCGGAGCCACAGCCCCTCTCTAGTAATGCTCACATAATTGTCTTGCACATCTGACACACCAGACCATAAAAAGGAGCTATGTATTTTAAGATGCATGCAAATGGTGCTGTAGCCCAGCGCCTCTGCCTTGAAGGTACCCTCTGCTTAGTTTGGCAGACACCTGGTACTTACTGTGCTGATCCTGTTCAGTGTGTGATCTTAGTTTATAGAGCTACGTATTGCATGCATTTGAGTGTGAGGAAAGGGTGCATCGCTGATGATGCCCCAACCAAGATATGTGTCAAGTAAAAATATAACTTACTCCAAGAACTTGTCTTCAGCACTCAGTTGTCCTGACACTGCTTATCCCAGGCTTGAGGCAGGCAGAGACACCACGAACTGTCTAGAGATGTTCTGTGTCCGAAGCACACATTTCAGAAGAGAGGCAATCATCTATAATTCCCTAAACAGAGGCTGTTTGTCCAGGGTATACATCTCAGACTCAGGCTACCTTTGCAGTCCCTCAACTAAGCTTGGTGCCTAAGGTACATGTCTCATGATAGAAACAATCCCCTACAGCGAGGATCTGTATCCCAGGTGCATAACTCAGCAGCTCCAGTGCAAGACCTTTCAGAGAGGAATTCACCAAACCTGTGGTTGGCTGGTGCAATTGGAGTGCCTGTGTGGGTGGGGGGGGGGCTTGAATTGGATTGCTTTTATTCTTACTCGTCCTAAGCACATGCATCACCCTACTGGTATAGAATGATGGCATAACCATTGCATACTCTGCTTGGACTCCTTGTCCTGCTACACTATCAATAGCTTTTCACAACCTGGTTCCACAAAAACATGTCAATGAAAAAACGCATGTTTATGCAAAGTATTACGCATGTGACCCAAACACAAGTCGATTTCCCAAAGCTTTGTGCCATGAGCACGAGTGAGAGACCTCCACTAACGCAAAGGTGGTTGGGAGGGCTGAAAATGCAGCATATCTTAGTTGTATTCTTAGCTGTGTTTGCAATGTCAATGATGGAGCCTTCTATATTAGTATTTGGCATTATGTAATGTTCAATTACATGTTCCAGTCCAATAGCAGGTAATGGGCAACAAATTGTCAGAGGTTGATGGAGCTTAGATTTCACCTATAAAATGTATGCATTATTATATGTCAAAAGGTTGCAGACATGAGTTCTAAAATGGCACGCAGATTGTGGCGCAAGCAAGATGAAAACATAGGCCTGATCAGAATGCTTCAGTTTGGAGGTGCTTTCATGTGAAAACATGCTCAATTAGTTGAACAGCCATGTTTATATGTGATTAATCCATATGTAATCTCACTATAGAATGCACATTAATTTAGAAAATGTATTTGTACTTTTAAAAATGGCATCATGTATTTTTGCAAGAATAGAAATGTGCTGAATTGTGTTTCACAGTGTAGAAAACCACGTGATTTTAGTTTACTTTAGTGGACTCAGCTAACTGCAGTTTTGCCCTTGAAACATTAGATTGGAATGTGCTCCTCTTTGCTAGCAACTTTCAATGAAAGGGCTCTGTTAAAAAATCCTGCCTCCAGTTTCCTTCGACCTTCACTATGTTGCATATTTTTGTAGCCTGTTTAAAGGTGGAGAGAAGAACACACTTTTTTTTCATAAATCACAAGACTGAAATTTGAACAGGAACAAGCCTGATTAATGACGTATCCAGTCAGCCCATGGGGAGATGATGTGTCTTGAAGTTCTGATTGGACCAGCTATGAGGACTGAGCACGTGAACTTTTACTTGAAATATGGCTTACAAGTGGGAGGAGTGCCTATGCCTCCTCTTTTTTCCATTGAGGGCCAGGCCCAGTTTCTGTGCTGGACACAGAGACAGGGAGGGGCTGCATTCTGTGGGGGCTATGGTGCAGCTTGAGACAGAGACACAGACTAGCACAGCGAAGCAGAGGCAGAGGCAGAGGGAAAGAGCTGAAAGGATAAGAGCAGATTTAGATTTTAGGTGCTAAACTGCATTTATTTCTCTTTATGGGATATTTTTGCCATTATTAAATATTGATTAACCTTCTAAGACTTACTCTTTTTCTTAGAAACTCTTTAAGAGTTTTGACTGACAATTTGCGCCACATTTCCCTTCCTATATGTGATGTTTATATGCAGACTGTAATATGTTCTGTATTAATGCTATTTTTCCTATTTTTCAATTCTTACCTCTTCAACCACCATGGTGATGTCCGTGAAGAAGAGTATCATCAGAGCATTATAAAAAAGTTACTTTTTTCTTCCTCTCCATCTGGAGGACTGGGTCCCTATTCCTAAAATTGAGAAGTCATGCAACAATGGGGTGTGCTGACACCCCACGAGGTATGCAAGGTGCAAGAAATGTATGCGCATGTTCCACCGCAGACAGGCAAGAGAGGTTTTCCGCAACCCAACATTGAGGTCAATAGTTTTCTTGCTGTTCAGTGTACAAAGATTCTAGCATTCAAAATATGTGGTAATTGTTACGCCTGGACCTAGCTTCTAAATCTTCATTTATTGCCCTGGTCAAGTTCAGAACTTTTTCCAATTCGAGCAGCTTTTTGCTCCTGTCCGGTATGCAATCCTCCACATGTGAAATGGTTGCATGATGAAATATCGGCTACAAATATATCGCCAAATAATACAGAGGACACAAATATTGACTTTGCGAACTGTCGAGACTATCCACAATGGTAAATTATACTTGTAAATAACTTACATGTGTAATTTACTCTTACACTTTTAAGTAGTTTTACTACATTTGGCTGTTCAAAAGATCAAAGTGTAAAGTTACTCAAAAGGATAGTCCTAGGCATCTCCACCTGAAAAAGTTGATGGAGCCAAATTTACAAGTTTTGGTTACTACTAAGCTACTACCGCCAAAAAAGAAACAGATGCAAGTTCAGTGTCACACATGTCCAACCACTGGAACTGCAACCTCATCACGTATAAAAAAATAGGAGGTAACGACTTAGAATAAAACCCCTTAGGAAATAACGTGAAATTAAACTAAATTATTTAAAATAGGTAAAAAATAAAATACATATACTTTAATGTTAACAAATAAAGCAAAAATATTTCAATATCAACGATTTTACCCTTGTTTCAATTTATAAATTAACATGACATTAATTTTTATCAAAATTAGATTGAATTACTTTTATTTAACTCTATGCATGTGTAAAGCATTGCGCAGCTGCTTGGAATGTAAGGAAGCCCACTGCCAGGCCTGGTCTGGACCTGGAGACGACACAGCAGTCCAATCCCCTCGCCACAATGCAGATCCTGTCCTCTCCCTCAATGGCAGTGTCATAGGTGGAACAAGCAAATCTGAGGGTGGGTTGCAAGTATCCAGGTCCCAAATCTTATCACCTGAACTTCACTTCAAGGGCTGTGAGCATCCTTAAGGAGTGGGAGGGTTCAGCAGCACCCACCCTTGCATCTCTGTGTCTGCTCTATCGTTGACTCTGACTATTAGCTAGGGTTGATGGTACTCCATGGTAGTCCATCACAAGTAATAATGTCACCTTTCCTGTTACGTCCAGTAAAGATTTCAGTAATTTAAACCTGAGCTCAACCCCTGGTAGCTATTGCACAGAGCAGACATGCTTAACTTAAGAAAATGTGTACCCAAACTGTATAAAACAAAAAAGCACAATATAAAGCGATTCCAAATCATAATAGAGAATAATTTAATGAACAAAATGACACAAAAATGACAAAAATTCAATAAAGGGAACCGGAGACATGAATTTTTAAACTTTTGAATACAAATATATCCCCGAAAAGCCTAACGTGCCAACAGCAGGCAACAGCTTGTGCTAGACTGAGACAATAGTAAGGTTTAAGGCAAACTGTGATAGAGCGTGTGTTGGATACCCAGTTTGGATTTGTCCTGGTTAGAAAGTTACCTTTCCACTTAGAAGATTTCAGAGAAGGGAGAGGCTTCAGCAGGGCAAGTCTGCAGGCTGGATCCGAAGACGGGCTTGTCAACCATGAGTTGAGGAAGGACGAGGTCTCAGTGAAACTGTCAATGAAGGTAGAACAAGCTGGGGGTGGGAAAAGTCTGGATTTTGCACCCAGGAAATTGACTTTTCCTAATAGGATGCTGGCAGGTGTATGGCCTGGTGAAGCATTCTACTTTCAGAATTGGGCTCTTTCCTGGAAGTGGGAGTTCCTCAGGAGTGCAAATTTGCTGGCTGTAGCCAAGGAGGGTCCGACATCATCAGACGCCAGCTGGCGTCAGTCGCACAAAAATGGATTAGCTGCTGGGGAGAAGAATGTATTGGGAGCTGTGGCAAAGTAAGGCCCACCGGCGATGTACCTCAGTGGATTGACTGGCAGGTTGGTCCCAGCTCCCTTATGGTTCTACAGACAAAGAGTTAGCAAAGAGTTTCAAAATCCCACGTTTTGGGTATAGACAGAAAGATTACACTATGACACCGGTAAAGAGTTCCAGGCCCTTAGGAACAGCACTTGGAAGTCATGACTCACTACAACAGAAGCCTCCAGCAGGGTCCAGGGCAGGTCCAGTTGAAACTGGTCAGTTGGGTTATTTTAGAAGAGTGTGCTTTTTGAAGCATATGTGGTCCTTTAGCTTAACAGGAGGTCAGCCAACTGACACCTGGAGACCATGTCTGGGTTCTGGGTACAAGTGGGAGCATATCTAGCCCTTAGTGGTCTCGTCCTAGTGCTCAACAGCAGGTGCAGTCATTCTTCTGTCTCCAACAAGTACAGTAGTTTTCTGAAGAGGGTGCACAGGGGTGCCACATTTATGCCTGGCACTAGCCTTTGGGTGGGGGTGACACCTATACTCTCCCCAACCAATAGTGAAAAGGTTGCCATGGGAAACCCTACCCACTTTTGCAGCAGTTCCTGTGTGACCCACTGCAAACAATCTGACAGTGCCCTTCTCCATCTAAAACCAGCATGGCAGAACCTTTCTTCCCCTGTGCAGATCTCTTCCGTCACTATATGGACAAAGGAGGGTGCACAGGTGTTAGCTACATCTGCCTGTGACAGGGGAGGCAACACAGGCACCTACAGGCCATGAGGGGTTGGGGGTTAGTCCTGAATAGGCAGGACTCGTCCCATTGCTTTTTAGTTGGTACCTGGGAACTTGGTGATCCTCCGGGAAACATCTGTCTGGCAATAAGGTGTTATTTTGAATGGGGTCAACAATTTCCTCTTCTGCTGCAGAGGCTGAGGCTTGCAGAAACACTTGCTTTTCTTCTGTGATTCTATACAGTGGTCTGCTCCTGGATGGAATGTCATTATAGGCATGCTGTTTATCCCGACATTGTGCAAAGGAATGGAAATGGTAGCTCTTACTTTGTCTTTAAAAGGTTTTAAGAAGCCTGCAAACAAATGTGACTCCCAACTTATGACAGAGGACTGGATGCCTCAACATTTCCTAAAGCCACACACTCAAAAACAGACAAGCGCCCATTCTCAAACCTCTTGGCTTGTGTAAGTTAGACTTTCAAGTCTTATTTACATGTGCAAAACCACTTTTCGAATTTCTAAAAGTTTGTTCTGCACTTGCAAATCAATGTACTCCCCTAAGCATTTCTGGGGCAAAAAATCTACAAGCATAGGTGGGGAATGGATGGGTGTCATGTGGGTGTTACATGGTTGGAATGTCCTGTCAGTTTGTCAGAAACCACAAATGCACACATTTCTGGGTATTCACATTCTTATGACCGAGCTCTTCCCATCTTGAAAAAGGTTGCAAATGTATTCCTGTGAAGGGCAGAATTAAATCCATTTCCAAGGTGGAAAGAGGAAAGGAACACCCCAAAAGTGGGGAAGATGGAGAGGAAAGAGTTCTTCTACAGGGAAACTATTTACTTTAGGTAAAACTTTTTTCTACTGCACTTGTGCTACTGATTTTCCTATGTAAATCTATGTGCTTATATATTATTATTATATAAGAAAAAATCATATATTTCTTTCTTTCTTTCTTTCTTTCTTTCTTTCTTTCTTTCTTTCTTTCCTTCCTTTCTTGATGTACTGCAACAATGACCAAGAAGTAGAATGGTGCTATACAGACAAGTGGGGAGGTAACTACACCCATGTGGAAGTTATGATTATTGTCAATAACAGGATAGAAGAGTGGAACTTACTGTTACCAGTATTGTTTGGACAGATGTGTCTTGAGTTATTTTCTGAAAGCTAAGAATAGTGTCTGGAAGCGCAGTTGGAAACATGGTGTCCATAACATTTTTAAAGGCATGCTTTGTTCATCGATTGTCAGTCGGACACTTTCAACTAAAGATTTTTTGGGTGAATCAGACCCTGAGTTGTTAAATCTGGTTTCCTTTCTTTTCCCCTTCTAGTCTTGGCAATCAGACTTCACAGCAGATGGCAGGTCTCCAACAGTATTGTCCAAGACAAAGTAATGAGTTTCCCAGCTTGAAGAAGAACTTTACTTTAATTATCATTATCTCAAGAACATTGTGAAGAGATCTTAAAATCAATTGCCCCGACTGAGAAAAGTGATGGATCTCTGTATGCATTGGACAGTATTATACCTCTGTTGAGTAACATCCTTTTACTAGCACAATAGCTTACATTACACAAAGTTGGATTGAGGTGGCCCCTACTTCCCACCAGTGGGATCAAATGCCAGGCTCTTTCTTCAGGCAGAGTTCACTTGCATTTTGGCCCCCTCCATGTAGAAGAAACCCAGGCTACAGTGAAATAGTGAAGGAAGAGCAAAGCCATAAAATCCTTGATGCATGTTCACTTCAAAGCTTAACAGTACACACTGCATTGAATGATGGGTGTTTCTTTTTGTGGTGGCCATCCTCCGTGTGGTCAGCCTCCAAACCTTCTGCCTTCTCCCCTCCTGTTGTCAGGATTTCGTTTTTGTTGGCATTAGGACTATAATTTACTATACTTTAATTCAATTTACTAATAAGTCCCTAGTAAAGTGGTACCACAGGTACCTAGGGCCTATAAATTAAATGCTACTAGTGGCCCTGCAACACTTAAAGTAGCCCTTTAAAACATGTCACAGGCCTGCCAGTGCCTCGTGTGTAGAGTTTTAACCTGCTCATTTGATCTGGCAAATAAAAACTTTGCCTGGACTAAACCTTCCTTTTTAATACATATAACTCACCCTTTTGGTAGGCCCAATAAACCTCAAAGGGCAGAGTACATTGAATTTAAAAGGCAGGGCATGTGTTTTTAAGTTTTAGATTCGTTTGGTAGTGAAGAGCTCCAAACTGCGAGGCCTACTGTTAGGCCTATCTCTCCCATAGGATAACATTTAGTTACCAAATTACATTTAAGAAGTGCAACCTTTTGATTAGAAAAAGGTAGAAAAGTAATGTTTGGTCTCAAATTAATTGTAATTTAAAATTTACTTTAATGGTAAAGCCGGATTTTTAGTCACAATTCTGAAATGCCCCTTTTAGAAAGTTGGCATTTTCTTCGCCTAACCATTTGGTGCCGGCAGCCTGTATCATGGGTCCCAGAACTGTGATTAGCTGGCAGTTGGCCTTTGTGTATTCCTCCCAGACGGTGAAACAAAGGAGGAATGCGTGTTGGCAGGATGGGCAATCCTGCCAGGGTGGGTGAGGCACAGGATAGGTTTGGCAGGTACCCCACGTACATTTCAAAGGACTGTCTCCAGCAGAGTCACAAAAGAACTTGTCAGCAGACTACTGTCAGCGTAAGCCACTTGTAACCTCAGCAGGTGTAGGAAATTTACAGTGCCATGGTTGGCAGCTAGTGTATATATTGGATCATCAGACCAACTCCTCAGTACACTCTGGGACCTGCGGAGGACCCCCAGAAGGACTGCCTTGGACTTCAGAGGATTGTCCTGCTGTTTGAGGCCTGTTTTGTACCTCACAGGACTGCCCTGCTGCTACTAGAGGACTGCCCTGCGACTTGAAGCTTGCCTTATACCCTCCGAGGACTGTCCTGCTGCTTAAGGACTGCCTTGCTGCTTGATCCTAGGGTTACCAGAGTGACTCCAAGTGGTAGCTGGCTCACCTCTTCTATGAGTTACAATGACATAACGAGCTCCAGAGACCTTGAATCCTGCACATGGCCCTTGCCTGGAGTGAGACCTGCCCCCCCCCAAGTGGTGCCCAACCAGTGGTGGACCTTTAGAAGTGGTGCTAAAGGTGCTCCTCCTGTTAAAACCTAAACTTGGCCTGAGAAGCGACAGGAGGCCAGGACCTACCTGCTCGCCAATACTCCTGAGGTGACTTCACGGTAGCTCCCGCTATGCATTTCTCTGCAGCAAAAAGTCTTGTTCGGCGTGACCTCTCGGAAAGGGTAGTCGGCCTTATGGAGCACTCATCGGCTACATCCTGCAGCTTCTTCCTGCTTGAGATGTGTAACTTCCCAAAAAAGTGTATATTGAAACATTGAACTGTTCACCACAACTTTGTCCACCAGCTCCCCAATGAGGACGCCTCCTCCTCAGACATAACCAGCTGCCTTGCCCCGTTAACCTTTACATACTCAGGAACTTTTCTTTGAAATTTCTTGTAATTCTGAAGGTAAGTCAAGACCAGGCACAGTCCCTCTCGTGTAGACGAAAGACGCTCCATTGCTGTCGGCCATACCTTTTGACTTTGCATCGGTCTTGCGGGACTAGATGACTATGGTTGGTGCTTTGATCTTTTAGGTTCTATTTTTCACATAAAAGTAAAGAAATTCATCACTGTGGTTCTACTGATTGGATTTAATTTATTTTGTGTCATTTTATTTATTAAATGCTACTTTATTTGTCTAAATTGTATTTTTCTTGTGTTGTGTTTTCACTTTATTACTGGTGTGTGCTTTGTAAATACTTAGCAAAGTGCATATCTCCAGTTCTACTGATTGGATCTTCACTGTTTGGATCTTAAGTTATTTATTACATTTTACTCTATTTTTGCAAATTGGTGTGGGATTTTTCTTGTGTTGTGTTCCACTATATTACTGTTTGAAGTGCTGCATAAATACTTTACACATTGCCTCTAAGTTAAACCTGACTCTTTTTGTGCCAAGCTACCAGAGGGGTAAGCACAGCTTAATTTAGTGATTTATGTGGTCCACGCTAACGAGCATTGTGGTTGTTGCTTGACACCTACCTCAACCAATAACTAAATTTCTTACAATAGCCATAATATCTAAAGCAGTGGTTCTTAACCTATGGTCCGGAGAGCCCAAGGGGTCTGTGAAGCCTACTCAAGGGGATCCGTGACTGCTTAGACAATTAAAAGCTTTATCAACAAAGTGACAAATTGCATATAAATAAAGAAGCAAAATGTACTATTGAGCATTTAAAAATATTCTTTAAATGTGAAGTAATTTAAAATGAGAAGTTAAAAATTAAGGTAATATCCTTAGATAGATTCATGGGAGCAGTTCAAATGCACCAGACAGAATGGAGTATGGATGATGAGTGGGGTCAATTGAATTTAGAAAAGCACCAACCTTCCCATTCAAATTTTTATTTTTTTATATTTTTGTGTGTATTAAATAAAATATTCCATCATTATAATATATGCGTTATGAATTCTTGGTTTAGAATTTTGATGTATCATTTTGAGGTTCATATTATCTAAAATGCTTTGACCGGAGTCACCCGGCTTTCAGTAATTATTCTGGGGGGTTTTGGGGTAGGCACCCCAGGTTCCAACAATGATTCAGTAGGGTCCCTGGATTCCAGTAATGATTCAGTTGGCCTCTACAAAAGCAGAGCCGGTGGGCCGCAAGGGTGAGGGCCGGTTTTGGGCCCCTGGGGGGCCGTTTTTGTTAACGAGGGTCGGCAATATCAGCCCCCTGTAACAAAATTGGCCGAAACCGGCCCTCGCAAACTGCTCGGCTGCACTCACCCCAGGGGAGAGCAGGCTGAGCAGTTTGCCATGGCCGGTTTCCGTTTCCAGTCCGGCCCTGTACAGAAGTCAAAAGTCAAAAGATTAAGAACGACTGATCTAAAAGGTGCAAATGATAAAAAAGATTGTGTAAGTAATTCTCATTAGTGTACTTAAATAATGCATTTGGCCCAATATGCATTTGTTTCAGTACTCCTCATGTAGGCGTATTGTTCATTGCACATTTTCAGTTGATTAATTCATTTTTGGGGAGCTTTCAAAAGACAGGGTTGGTTTGAGTAAAAATTCCCCTACCAGTTTGAATGGAAATCTCCCCTTCTGGGCACGCATAGCAGGAATAGCAACAGATTTGATCACCCTCTTTTGCAACTTTTCTTGATCCTGGAGGGCAGCTTGGGTTGCACACTGAGATGGGAGTCTGTGGAGTGAAACATAAGTATAATAAAAAAATAAGCATCAATCACAGCTACAGCATTTTCATAAATCCCACTACAAAATCCATTTGTGGTTTTAGGCCCAGTGTTTCAATGGCTTTTCACCCTCACAAAAGGAAGCTTTGTGCAAAATAGCAAGCTATAAGAGGGTGAAAATACAAATTGCAAAGTATAAAAATAACCATGGAGTTACAAATGTCTCTGCCACTCACGTCAACAACATCGAAATTTCTTGCGTTGCGTGGGGGAGGTGGGAAGAGTTGGCCTCTCCTTGTTATTTCCAAGGGAATATATTCATGCATTAGGAGTGCTCATGTAAGTTGCAAAACGTTGGCAAGTTACCTAGTGCCCTTGTCATTAGATATTAAATATTTGCAAAATGTATGCTGTTTGTGAGGGACAGCTTCCACTCTGCGAGCTTAAGCTGTGGGGTTTAAAGAGAACAGACACAGATCCCTGTGGTGTTGTGGGCCCGGGGCCCACATCGTAAGGGAATCACGACACTGACTCGCTGTACTAGTTAGTTAACTGGCCACGAGCACGTGCACTCGGGCCCCTTTATTAGCCGGGTCACGTCACTCGTGACGCCAGTGATGGATGGGTGTGGGATGTGTGTGTGTCCACTCCCAGAGGGGAGTGGCTACTAAAGCAGTGCCTGTCGAGACACTAGAACGTGTCTCGCAGGACACAACATTCCTCCCAAATTGTAATAAAAACAAAAGTTCCCTAGTCCAACCTGTAGGGAGAAATAACAAGAAACTATACACCACAGGGTCAATCAGCTTCTCGGGTCTGGCATCCCGAAGACAACAGACCAGGGTTGGTGACTCCAAAGGTAGCAGGACAATCTCGGCAGGCCTTCATCATTTAACCTGTGTGATTCAGGACACGAATGCTTGTTCGAAGATGTCCGCGGCACTCTGGTGACGTGTCTGTGGATTCAGGCCCTTTAGCCCCAGCTGGCTTCCTTTCGCTGACCTTGAGGATGGCCTGTGGTGATTAACAACTGTTCATTAACCAGTGCGTCAAGATCATGGTTGGAGTCCATGGTGAAAGTTCACTGGATTCTTCCTGCATAGCCGTGAGTATCTCTGAGGCTATCTTGCTGTGTCCGGTGACCTGTCGGGGGGAAAACAATGTCTTTTCCAGCTCTCCCGCCTGGGGAGGCCCTTCTTCGGGCTTGCCACGGGACTGCTGATAGGCTGCGATTGGGGCTGCGTATGTGCCGGCTGGGGGCAGCGGCAAACCACCGGGGAGCCAGTAGCCAGTCTCTCGCACAAACCTCAAGGGTGTATGGATCTTGGTCAGGACATGCTCTCGCTGCCACATTTCAGGTGTAGACCAGGTTAGCAGACAACCTCCGAGTCTCCTTGCTGTCTAAGTCGGCGCGGGTGTAGGACTCCATACCATCTGTATTCCAGATGGTTTCGTGTGACGCACTTGATTGAAGACTAGCGTGATGGCATGGCCAGTCGTGTGGTGAATCTGGACGATGGCTGGTGATGACTTACTTTGATGATTGCAGGCAGATCACCTGAGGCAGGGGCGGCCAGGTGCCTCCACGTTCTCTGGGAAGCACTTGCCTTTGTGTACTTGGGCTTCTTGGGCTGTTGGGACTTTGATGACTGAGGGTGATGAACACGTTGTGAAACATGAGACATGAGACTCGGTTCGCGCAGACTGTGCGGCTTACCCTCGGCCTCCCGCTGTGCGGTTGCCAGTTCCTTTTTGGGTTGTCTCCCTCTTCCCTTGTTGTCGCTGTATCAGGACTCACTCCTGTTGTAGCTTGGGTTTCTTCATTGTCCAGCCCTGCCAATCACGACTTCCCCTTCTGACCTCAATTGGTTGTCCGATTCTTGGTGTGTGGGCCCTCTGGTCACACTCCCACGTGTCTTCCTGAGTGCTGTGTCATGCACATGGCATTGATGACGTAGCTGCCATGGGGCCAGGACTACAGGTGGCGAAGATTAACTAGGAGAGGAGGTTTCTGGATGAACGTCGTAGCCACTTGACGGCCTCTTCTGAACCTTTTCTCGCACCTCGGGCATGTGCAGTCAGGAGCAGGAATGCCGTTCACCTCCGACTGCCGACACTCTGGGCTGGACGGTCTCACTGTGAAGCGATGGGAGCTGCGGCTTACGTGTGGTTCTCCCTTGGTGCTGTCGCCAGGGCCGTCGGTCCGCCTGGGTGGCTGTCTGGTGTCATTGGAGGTGCTCTTGGCTTGTGGTGCTACGAGTCCTCTTGCTTCTCCTCTCGTTGTCTTTGACACACCTCCGTTTGTCCAGCTCTTTGGGGTGCCACAATCTTCACTCTTCTTCTGCTTCGGGTGCAGTAACATGCACCATGTTCTAACCAGGCCAACGGGCCCATTAACTTCAATGGTCTCCGGACCATTCAGGCGAACCTTCAGACGCTCTTCTCGGCGGTATGGCGAGCAGCCATTCATCTTGGATGCTCCTTCTTCAGGCAGCTTCTTGAAGCTCCTGCTCCGGGTGTTCCCTCTCCAGGGAACACCCGGCAGTGCTCCTTATTTTGCCACCTTCTTCACACTCCTACTCCGGGTGTTCCCTCTCCAGGGAATGGCTTCCACGGACAGTAGAGAGCTGTGGTGGTGGATGGCCACTTGTGGTGTACGACTCTCCTGTCAGTCTTGGGTCACAGACGACTCCTGCTTGTGACAGTGTAGGGGAGGATACTGTGCTGCATTTTGGCCCCATCCGGGCTCCGTTGCTGTTGTGGAGATTCTTCTTGATGCCTTCAGCATTTCTCTTCAAGGAGGTCTTGCTCTCCTGGGCGACTCCCCATGCAATCAAACTTCTGGGTGCCTTTGTTGCGCCCCTTGGACTTGGCGCTCTTCTACCCTCTTCTGGGTATTCGTGCTTCTGTGCGTCTGCGCAACCACTTCTCTGTGCTCCCTCTGTTTGCATTGCTTCAGCGAGATTCTGACTGCGCCCTTCGTTTTCTTCAATGCGGCTGTGGAGACGTATAGGATCTCCCTGCTGACTCCAGCAGTGCTTCTTTTTGTCTTTGGAGAGATGTCTTTTCCTCCTGGGCATGCACCTGTATTGGCGCGCTTCTGGATGCATGCGGCGCGCACCTCGTGCACTTCGTCCCTTTCTTGGGCGTCCTCTCCTGGCACCGGGTGTGCCTGTTTGTCCTCTTTGTGGTGGTGATCACTCACCGCCAGGGCGTCTGGCGCCCTTTTCTCATTCGCTGTGGTTTTGAGCAGCCACTGGGGGTGCGCTCTCTTCACCATTCTTTTCTTGCACTTTTGGCGGGGAAACCTCCCTTGAGTCGTTGCTCAGTCATCTAACCTTGCTGATGATGGCTCTCGTTGACGCTTGTGTTTAGCTCCAAGCGTCTAGCGCCTCCCTACGGGTTTGTCAGTCTCTTCCCGTATGTTTGCCGAGAGGTAGCAGTCAGTACTGCCTTGTGCATGCGTGTCCTTATCAACTTTACGCTTTTCTGGGCAAATGTCACTTCGGGCTCTATTGGTGCTCTGGCATTGCCCCGCACACTTGGTGACGTCACACCCGGGTAAACTAGTGCCTCTCACTGATGTCTGGCATGCCTGCGCGGTCTTCCTTCCCCGGGTTAATGCTGGCCTACATGCTGCCTCTTATGTTGCTGTCCAGTATGCATGCAATGCTACCTGTTTGCTCGACTTGCCTTTTTGGCGAAGTGCTGATGGCGCCTGACATTGGGCATGGTCATTTTTCCCTCGTGTGACTGCCGGCCATTAGGCTTCCTGTGACATTGTCTCTGTTGCTGCGGTGTCTGACTACCACTGAGAGTCATATGATTCTCTTCCAGCCAATCCTTGCGTCCACCCCTTGCCTCTAGTTTTACTGGGGTATTGTACTGGTGACCAGGGATGCTGTTGGAGGATGGGTGAGTCACAGGGTGCACTCAGTGCTTGCTGTGGCTGTGCTTCACAGCCTCCCTCTCCCTTGAGGATGGTAAATGTAGATGTGCCCCAGTTTGCAGCTTGTAAATTTGAGGGGTTTGTATAATACATGTCATTGTCCCGGGACACTGCTGGCTTGCTGTAGGATGCTTGCGTGTGATGTGGACTATTGACCACCAGGCGGCGCTGCTGGTCTTTCACCAGATCGCTTCCGTGCGTCTCGTATCAGATGCGGTTCCTCCACTGGCCGCCAGGTGGCGCTACTGCTCTTTTCGCTGAAGCTGCACTTCCGCTAAAGCTGTCCATGCGGGTGAGGGCACGCAGCGCTGGGGAGCTCATTACCTTAGCCCCGGTCGGGGCGGCCGCATGTGGGAACTCCGGTAAGTGGTGGCTTCGTTTACCACACGTTCCTTCTCAGCACACATACAGCTTCTGCCCGGATGGCAAGGTGTGCTTGACAATGGCGGTGCTGTTGGAGGATTGTAGAGAGCACTGCCATTTCTCCTAGGTGCAGTGTCTCACGAGACGGCCGGTGCCACTTGCTTTTCCTCACTGCTGTCCGTCCTGTTGGTTGTGCCAGCACTCTGTAGGCGGGGGATGGAGGTGCCTGAGCCTTCCTTCCGTTCCTTGTTCACAGTTGAGGAGCATGGGACTGTTCTCTCCCTGGGGCAGCGGCGCGGCTATTGGGTGCTTTTCTGCACCTACGGGGCCATCGCAGTCGTCAAAACGCTGTAGGCTGTTCCTCCTCTCGTCGTCCGCTGCAGATGACCGGCATGGGGCATGCTATGTGAGAGGCAGTAAATCAGACCTGATGCGACCTCCTTGCACTTGCCGGCCAGCGCTGCCCTGCCTTAGCTTCACCGCACTTCTGACTTGCAGAGGCGAATGGTGGCAGGCAGGGGCAGCTTGCGGTGCGACAGGCGTGGAGCAAAACTAGTCTTATGCCCTCTCGTACTGCTGAGGTGTTCGTGGGCTCATCCACCCGCTGCCTTGCATCACACTTATGCATGCCGCGACTCACCAGGTGGGTGGCAACGGGACTCCCGAGCTGTGGGGCACAATTGGATTCATCTCTCCCCCTCAGGGCCGGTCAGCGTAGCAGGCTGCTGCAGGCGGTGAGCATGATCTCGCACACCTGCTCTCACTAGTTGCGCGGGTGCCTTCTCTCATGGCGCTCTTCCCCCCTCAGGAACAGAGAGAGTCAGCACCCCAGGTGTGCGCAGGGCCGGACCCCCTCGTCGCCAATGTGGTGTTGTGGGCCCGGGGCCCATATCGTAAGGGAATCACGACACTGACTCGCTGTACTAGTTAGTTAACTGGCCACGAGCACGTGCAGTCGGGCCCCTTTATTAGCCGGGTCACGTCACTCGTGACGCCGGTGATGGATGGGTGTGGGGTGTGTGTGTGTCCACTCCCAGAGGGTAGTGGCTACTAAAGCAGTGCCTGTCGAGACACTAGAACGTGTCTTGCAGGACACAACAGATCCCAAGGACAGCTGCATACCGCCCAGTACTCTTTTCACAATGTGCTATATTTTATGGTATAGTGCCCCCTGTCTCAATATCCACACACTATAAATGTGAAGCAGACATAGAGGTCTCCTGTCCCGTGCAGGACTCCATCTCTGCTTTTACTGCCACTGACAAGTAGCCAGAGAATGCTTCCAGCTTCATTGTTAATCATGAGAAAGAAGTTCTGTGACCGCTTGCAAATGGCTCCATTTTGCAGTGCCAATTGAGACAGCGAGCACAGTAGAAAGGTTTGACTGTGTGACATCGCAGATGTAAAAATCCTCCAGATCCCTCCTAACTGAGAAAATCTGAGAACGTTTACTTTCTGATAACCATGGATCTTTGACAGTATGGGAGATCGAACTTCAATCTCGAAATGTCAAGGTGTAACCCATTAGGTCACACAATAACTCAGTCCACAACTGAAAACAGATTTAGTGGGGTTTATTACACTTTTAAAGATAAGCTCACATAAACCACTCTTAGTATAAGCATGTACAAATACAAATTTAGTAAAACTTGTCTGAATCTCCAAAGGAGATGTGCTCAATACAGAAGATAAAGTATGATTATTATGAAACAATCAAGAAAAAGAAAGCTGCATCAAATTTAATTGAGACTCAACTGACAGCATTAACCCTGCCTTTACCTACACTAGCCTTGCAAATATCCCCTATTCTAATAGATTTTTGTCAGGTTCAGGACCAATATAGGAAAAGAAAAGAAAGGTGTCAGCAGTGAAGTCTTCAGCAAAAGTACTTCAAGCATGGGTCAAGTAGCATGAAGCCACGCAAACATAGGGCTGCACTCTACAAATTCTCAAAAGGTGTGCCTCTCCACTAAGTAACAACAGACAAAATTAACTGCATTTGATCAGGATGTACAGCTGGAGCAGGAGCCTGTGCTACAGCATGCGCGGCTGGAGCAGGATCCTGAGCTTTAAGATAGACGCAAGAGATGACAGTGATCATTATCCCCTTTGCCTAGAAGTAACAGGCTACAGAACAGGGAACCAGCTATCTAAAATAAGCTCGCCAAAGCCCAACCTATAATAGGAAACAACTGTAGAGTGGTTAAATGGCCCTGTATAACAGATAACATAGAGACTATGACCAATATCTATAAGGCATTCGCTGAGGTAGTAGTCTCCTACGCAGAAACAAGGGTTACCTCAGCAACTATAATTGCAATGCACCAACTGTTGGTCATAAAGTTAGAACCATTTCTCACGGGAGTTGCAAGAGAGAAGCACAAGCAAAACCATAAGACAAAATCAAAAGACAGTCCCTGGTATACCTCCAATTGCAGGAAAGCCCAAAAATCCTTAACTTGAGAATCTAAAACAGGGAAATTTCCAATCAATAAGGAGAGCTAGAGATTGCAAAGATCCCCCATTCTAATAGATTATTGTCAGGTTCAGGACCAATATAGGAAAAGAAAATAAAGGTGTCAGCAGTTAAGTCTTCATCAGAAGAACTTCAAGCATGGGTCAAGCGGCATGAAGCACCACAAGCAAAAGGCTGCACTCTACAAAGTCTCAAAAGGTGTGCCTCTCCACCAAGTAACAACAGACAATAACTGCGTTTGAGAGGAGCATATCCCACCTGAACTTCCCTCAAGTAGTTTTCCATCAGCCAGGCTTGATTCTTCCATATCCCTTCTTACACAGATAAGCGATCCTCTTTGTCCTTAATCATTCTTCTTCTCTTCCATGTGAACTCATCCCCATGCTCATTCTCACATTACTCTAATGCTATTTTGTCTTTTCGCACCTCACTATCAAACAAATCAATAACTCTTCTATGCTAACTAGTAAGGCTTTATCCTCACCTGCAGTGTAGCCAAACTTTAGCAAAAACATTCCACACTGAAGGTTAAGCACAAATCAAATGTTAACTGCATTGTATACTCACACTGAAATACAGCGTTAGGCTAAAATAAATCGCACATGAACGCATTTTAGGCCTAAAATAATAGCCAACTCAAGAAATGCACTGGGTTACATGAACGTGGATATTTTCTCTGTCACTAACAAATTTACATAATTCACCAATATCTCATTTCCACTCAATTATTAAAAACATAATCTATTTCACATTCAATTGATTAGATTTGAACCTACCCACTCAATCCCACTGAGACACTACAAACCACCATCAACAGTAAACTCTTGGTATGGAAAGAAGAGTGCTTACTGACAGATCATGAATATAGATATCTACATGTCTACAATGCACGTTTCCCGTGTATTTACATCCTGCCCAAGGTACACAAAGGGGGTTCTTTCCCACCCGGTAGATCCATCATTTCCGGGGTGGGCTCCCCGACAGAGAAGCTATCCCAGTTTGTTGATCCTACACTTCAAAAACATGTAACCAACCTGCCCTCATATCTTAAAGATAGCAATGATGTCCTGGGCAAACTGGATGGTTTCACTTGGTCTGAGGAACTTAGCTTTGTCACTCTGGATGTAGTTGGACTATACACATGCATTGAAAAACAGTACGGCATGCTTGCCACTCGTCATTATCTGACACTGAAGGGGCAGAACACTTTTCGTATAACAACATGATTATGGATATGATTGAGAAAATTCTCACCAACAATTTTTTTTAAACACAATGAGAGGTGGTACAATGAGAGGTGGTACCACCAATTATGAGGGACCGCGATGGGTTCTAGATTTGCGCCCTCGTATGCGGGGCTCTTCATGGGTTGGTATGAGAAAGAACACGCATGGGCAAGATGTGCATCCCCCTGGACCCAACACATTGTTTTTTGGGGGAGGTACATAGACGACATCATCTGTATCTGGTCAGGGTCTAAGACACTTTTGCATGACTACTTACATTACCTGAATGAGAACCCCTTCAACATCCAACTTACTATGCAGAATCATCCTACACAGATTGAGTTTCTAGATATCCATTTCTTCATAAAAGAAGGTGTAAATCACAGCTCCTTGTATCGCAAACCCACATCATGCAATAGCATCCTACACGCAGACAGTGCTCATGCCAAATCTGTAATTGCCAACATCCCCTATGGGGAAATGGTACGGGCACGTCGTATATGCAGTGAGGAAGGGAGTTTCATGAATAACATTGCTGACATTAAGGCACATTTTACATCCAGGGGTTATGACAAAAAAACTGTTGATAAAGCTGAACAGAGAGTACCCGCACTACCCAGGGCAGAGACCCTAACTATCAAGAACCCACATAGGGCACCTGCCCATGGCAACAAATCCATGAAAGAAAGGGTATCCTTTTTCACCAACTATTTATCACATAGTGACAAAATAGTCAAGGCATTTAAGAAACACTGGCATCTGTTGGTTGAAATTCCCACCCTACGCAGCCTCATTAGTGACCATCCATCTTTGATCTTTAGGAGAGGGCGCACGCTAAGAAACTCACTATGCCCAAGCTATGTCACTACCAAGAATGCCAATACTTCAACCTGGTTGCCACACCCACCAGAAGGGTTTTTCACATGCACCTATTGCAATGCCTGTTGCCTGGGACTTAACAAAAGCAAACATTTCAAGTACAACTCGACTCGCACACACAGAATCAGGCACCACATCACCTGTAACACGCAATTTGTTGTATATATTCTTGAATGCCAGTGTGGCATTATTTATGTAGGAAGTACAGCCCGCAACCTCAAAACCAGAATTCAAGAACACCGCAGAGCACTCATCAATAATGATGATCGGTACCCCATGACAGAACACTACCGCACCACACATACAGGACCCATCAAATTTGGTTTCCTAGGGATAGACCACATCCCACCAAACAACAGGGGTGGCAATAGAGAACTGTCACTCAGAAGAACTGAATGTAAATGGATATGTAGACTTGATGCGGTGAATAGGGGACATAATTCTGACCACGAGTTTCACTACTTTCTGTAACCCAGCCTATACTGCCTTTCAATTATGCTCACTGTGTGTTCCCTTACGATAGAGCCTTGTTTTTTGCATGACACAAGTACACTTTTCTATGAGTTATCTATTTCTGATGTTTATATTTTATGTTGAACGTTTTTTTCATCACCTGTACTTCCTCTGTGTTTTTGGCTAAACTTTGGCTCTTTTTATTTGATTTTGTTTTATCGTTTGCTTACCCACTTTTTGCATTTTTCTGCCTACATTGGCATTAATTATTTCATGCCCAGGCGTTCTTGGGATATTCACGTTTTCTTTATTTTATCTATTTATTTCTTGCCCATCTACCTCCTACATTTTCTGCCTTCTTCTGCATCATTCATGTTATATCTATGCACATACACCATTTGCACTTCACAGATACCTTTATCCAACTACCTCTTTTACATGCTCAGCCCGGTTCCCTAGACGGTTTCGGTCATTATTACTTTTGATTATTTCTATTCTTATTCACTATCGGACCATGGCTGGCTTTCTTTAAGCTTCCAAGCGTCTGTGTGAGTGTTTTTTCCGGCACAGCGTTTGAACTAGTGCTGACTCTGCCCCCCATGGCTGCGTAATTTATCTCTCCTGGATGCCGGCGATTTTCCCTACACAGCGCTTGCACTAGTACTGACTCTGCCTTTTTTGGCCGCGAAACCCAGAGTTCTGGATGCATCAGTATCTCCAGGTACAACTGCGCTACCTTCGACTTGGCTCACGCAGAGACGTGCTAACGTGCTCGTTTCCCTACCCTTTTTCATCTACTTATTCTCCCGCATTTACTTTCCAGAACACTAGATTACATTTCCGTGAAGGATCGAGTCCTTCGGATTCCGGCTTACAGGTATGCCGCGCTTTATTTCCCAGTCTTTTGCCGCACCTGTCCACTCCACACCCCGCTTCCAATTTAGGCTTAGATTCCCCTGCAACATAGCGAGACACTCATTCTGCTGCGTCCCCACGCTCGATCTAGACCCTGTTTTTTTTTTTTTTTTTCGTTTAGTCTTCTTTCTGTTTTATTTTTACCATCGTTCGTTTATTTGTATTTTTGATATCTACACTATACCTAGGCCTGCTATCTCCCCCCTCCATTTCCGCACAATCTTGTGTTCGCCATTTTAACTTTTACTTATCCTCTCACAATTATATAGGCCACATATGCTTGCTAGTCACATTCGAACACATCCCACCCCCCTTATTCAAGATCGAGTTTATTTACACGCCCAACGTTGCGCCATACCGGATTTACTTAGGCTCTACTTTAGTCACGTCCTTGTCCTTCCTTTCTTACTCCTGCTGCATATTTGCTCTTTTACGCGCTTTACTGCTTCACTATGCTTCCCGCCATTTTTGCGCAATTGCATTATTTCCTTGCCCTCTTCCTTTACAGAACACTGCGCACCTAGGCCCTTATCATGGTGGCCCACGCGCTGTACTGTGTCTACCTTTAGATGTACTTTCTGATTGGAACTTGACAAGAGCGCCTACTTTTGGTATGTACATGTACTACTTTCTTCTATCCTCTCGGGATCAGCCACAATGGGTCGATTCCTTTGACAAATATTGTTAAGGGGAAAGGGGGCCATTTGACCCTTCTGCATGTAGCCTCGGGCGCAGCATAAATGAGTCTTTTTCTATGCATAATCATGACAATAATGAGGGTGTTTATGATCTTTTTTGTTTCACTCACAATCGTCTCTCATTATCGCGGCTATGTATACATTACACACACATGATAAACGTTTCCCTTATCATGTATTATGTGGACAGGGAGCACTGATGCACATTAACCAAGTACCACTGGGTTCCTTTGTCTCTTTGTCTCATTGCCTATTGTATTACAGCTGTCTTACATACTTTTTATCATTATTATTACATTTTTTCATTGTTTTGTGCGTTTCCGATGTCCGTGTACCACCAACTGTTTAAAATGTAGTACACTTTGTACTTATAGTATTCGTGTTTTTAGGATTTTTGATTAAATGACCAACCCCTATTGTACTTTAAGATCCACTTGAATCAAAGATCTTTTGCAACAACGTACTCCCTCGTGTGCCTTTCCCCCCCTTTTTTCTTGGTTTTAGAGATCTGGTCAAATTTTCAATCCTTAAATGTGTTTTAAGATTATCTCGAATTTAAGATGCTTTGCGACAACACATTATAGTGTGTCACTTCTCTTTGGTCTTAACCCCCTCTAGGTTACTTCTTACATTCCTCTTCCTTCCCCCAACCCACTCCTCTTTTATTTACACTTGTCACTCGCTCACCAGCTCACCCCTTCCCCCATCCAACACACCTTCTTCCCTTCTCACATCACTTTTACCTTTTTCCGTACTCACTTCTGTGTCACCATTTTGTACGCAACATCAGACGTGTACATAATTGTTTGTTTGATGCACACCATTTATTTGTTTTCATTATAATTAACAGCCCTGAAGAAGTTCATTTTATGAACGAAACGCGTTGGCTGGCAAATCTTTTTCTTGGAAAATAAAAGAGACTTATCACTTACTAAGACTTATTAGATTCATTGACCATCATTGACGTTACAATAAGCAGTGCACCACTCCATCAACCTGTTCCTTCAGTTTTCTGCTCAGCAGTTGGCACTCCTCAACGGCAAGTGCTGGAGTTTGTTTTTGTGCACGCTCACCCTGCATCTAATTACTAAGTAACATCAAGGGAACTATATAGGGTAGTGCGGTCTCTGTGTCCGCCGTTGTCTGGAACTGTAATTCTCTCACTGCAACAGATGTAGATTACAAATTTGACTCTTAAGATGCAAGCATTTCTCCAATATGAACAAGAATATCCTCTCTCGAATGAAATAATACCTCTAGATCAGTATGAATATATCATTTACACTGACGGATCTGCTCAGCCGGCCATAGGAAGTAAACAACAATGCAGTGCCGCATGTGTGATTGTGAAGGGTCATATGCAGGACGACAAATTCAATCCTAGCAGTAGAAAGACAGTCTCTAGGAGACTACACGGCACAGCTGGCAGAATTAAAAGCCCTGTTATTGGCACTAATAAATAAGGATCGAGAATTCCCCACACTGATTGTGTGCGATTCATTTTACTGTGTCCAGTCAAACAATGAATATGTTCACTACTGGGTTCTGAATGGGATTAAAGACTCAAAAGGATGCACAATCAAGGATAAATCGC
The DNA here is from genome assembly GCF_964204655.1 of Triturus cristatus. Classification (NCBI taxonomy): domain Eukaryota; kingdom Metazoa; phylum Chordata; class Amphibia; order Caudata; family Salamandridae; genus Triturus; species Triturus cristatus. Next base: position 1,172,213,044 of record NC_140585.1, read on the forward strand.
TATGGGGACAGGTAGCTGAGTTGAAAAACTAACTACCAAGAGCTCATGTGATACACACGCTGAGTCATCAACGTGATGGCGTTCACGTTGAAGGTAATTCATTGGCTGATGAAGTAGCAAAAAAGGTAGTACAAACTGCTGCTGTAGCTGCAATCACTTGTTCTAGCACGAGAATAGATGGGCAGATAATGGTAGCTGTCTTTGCTTCATGCAAAAACAGCACAGCCTTACCGAAATGTTTTCCACTCAAGTACTCCTACAAGCTAGATGCAAAAAATATTTCTTATGCTCAAATTTCAGGAGTGGGAGATAAAGTAATCCCAAACATGAATCGCAGATTAGGTTTAATTCTAGCTGCACACGAGGGTCTGCAGCGTGGAACATCAAATTCCCCCTTCGTCACAGACCAAATACCTCAACATCAAATCCACTCATATACATTCATTGGTGGGGCCCATAACACCAATACTTACTCTCCAGTTGATCTGCTTTTTTAGGGAAATAAGCTTCCAAACGCTGACATGAAAGGAATACCTTTACCTTACCCTAAATACTTTGACTTCAACCCTAAGATATTCCTCTCATAAGGAGATGAATCATTTAGTTGTTAACTATGATTTTAGTGATTAAACTCATCTATCTACACACTACTTTTTTATCCTAATTTTCTTCTTCAAATAATCGACACAACACATTTGTCAATTAATCAAATATTCTTTATCTAAGAAATATTGCAAGAATCGTTAGAAATCATCATCAGCATTTCAGAACATCATATTTACCTATTCTGGCTAAAAGTCTTCCTCTAAGTCAGTCAGGTCAGGAAAGAATTTTATTCAGCAAAGTTAGGCCGCAATTCAGTCTCTCAAAGGTTCAGGATAACAGCTGTCCAGAAGTGTCACCGTCCTCTCCGTCAGCATAACGTCAGGAAATCGAGTTCGTCAAAGAAGAGCGAGTTTTTTAGTTCAATTCCCTACCTACTTTTATAATAAAAATAATGTCAAAAAGTATCAAGATCGGGGTATAGAAAGTCCTGATTGGTCGACTTGGGGTCGTGAGGGGAAGTTCTCAGGGTGTCCATGCGATGAACTCATCGTACTTGCTGGTTCCGGTTTTTAAATCGGTCATTGTCTGTGGTACTGGCGACGTTCCCGGAGCGACCATGAAGGGTACATGTTCTCCCGGGGTCAGGTCCAGGCCACTGCTGCTGGCGGTGACGCCTGCGCACTTCGCCCAGAACCTCGTGTTGTCAGGGCAGTCACGACCAACGTCTCATTCAGCCATCTTGTTTAGGCCGAAATGGTCAACTTAAGCAAAAGAAACACAAAAACGTAATTAAAACATAGAAATGGCTAATAAAATGTTATCCCTTCGCTAATACCCATATGTTTGTGTATTTATCTAGCAAAAACAAAACTCAGAGCGGTTTATACTCACTGAATATAGCACAAATCACAAATACATCACCAAGCAACATTTAACATGCAATATTCTAATTTTCTACTATTAGTATGCGTACTCAAGTTAGTTTGCAATTAGTATAGCCATGCAAAGAGCAATTCCCGCGTGTAATTCTTATGTTAGTATGATTGATAAGTATTTCACTGCAAACCAATTAATATGATTACTATTAGTTAATTATTCAGATTAATATAAACATGCAGAATGGGGGGGGGGGTATACAACATTTTGTACTACCCGCTCCAGCAATCCCCCCTTTGGTGATTATATCACCACACTAACCAAAAATTTTGTATCCCTTTTACGGAAATTTAAATTGATTTCTTGTTTCATTCATATTTCTGTTTCCCCTGTTTCTTCTCTTTTTGCTGTTTTGTACATGCTATCCTTTAACTCTTCCAGTTCTATTTCTTCAAATTCTCTTTCTTGTTTCTTATCCCTTCTCCTTAAGATTTCTCTTTTTATTCTTTTCTGATTTTTATTCTTTCTACAACAAATACAACCTAGTCTAATTATTAATACTAAGGTAATCACACATGTTAATGGAAATAATATCTTACCTATGAATGTACTACCTAATTTTACTGCAAGGTCTTTAATAGCTGATATTTTCTTACCAATATTCTCCCAGACACCTTCAACCTCCAGTGGTACAAATTCGTCATGCAATTCTGTAATATTCTTAATATAAATTTTCAAATCTCTACTTTCATCAGGAATGTAGGTACAACAATGTTGAACTTTCAGCATTCCACAGACTCCACCCTCTTTTGCCAATAAAATATCAAGGGCAAGTCGATTTTGCATTACCATAGCACGAATGGCAACCATTTCTGTATTCATCAATAAGAATCCTCCAGCGGTGCTTGTTGACAAGCGATCCACTACTGTTGAAAGTTTTCTAATTTTGTTTGCATTCAGAGATATTCCCACTGCGGGTATCAGTACTCCAAAAATGTCACTCATAATCTCAGTCCAAGATTCTCTCTTACTATGTGCTAAATAACTACCTAAGCTATGAATACCATCTTCTTCTCTGTCCATATGAAAAATCTTTGGAAAAACCAGGCCAACATAACATGTGCCATACCAATGGTCTGGCAAACGATAATATGCCCTGTTCCCACAAATGAAATACAGTCCTGGAAAGACTGGATCTCTTCCACCTTTAAATCCCCATGCTCCCATGATTCGGTATGTATCATGGCACTCACTATTCCCTAGAAAATAATTGTCATACGCCGTCTGATACACAATTTCCCTTTCTGAGGCCAATCTAAAGCCATAGTTGGACTCGTTTCTCCTTTCAAGTGTTTCTCCATTTCTACGTCCCAAACTGTTGTCTCCACTTTCCCTTCTGAAGCCTTTCTTTGCATTTTTCAATCTCCTTTCTTCAACCATATCCAAAAATGTCTTCTCTTCTTTCTTTAAACTGCAAGTCAAGTTATTTCTAAATATATATTCTAATGTTAGTTCTTTAGTCTCTAAGAAAAATTCACCTAATACTTTTGCAGATTTTACCTTGTTTAGTTTGTTAATTGCTGGTACTTGTTAAAATATGGTATCCACATCTGAAAAATAATACTCTAATTTACCTGTTTGATGAAATAAACTAGCTATTACACTACATGTTATTCCACATGTTACAGGAAGGTGATGATAAGTCACTCCTTCAGATACAGATGTAGGTAATTGCATACAAACGTAGCAATCCCTTACGTCCATTGTTTTTACATATTCATACAACAATTTTGAAAACACATTGTTAGAAAAATCTGTTATTGACCTGTCTTTATGTAAATAGTTTTTATCTATTCTAGTTGGAACTACCTTTTGAACTTTCCCTATATTAGTTATGTTATCACTATGTCCTTCGAATGTATCTACAGTAACTTTAAATGAAATTAATAGAGCAAGAATACTCCAAAGAAGCATTAATAATCCTGTACAACAACAACACATTTTGCACCATCTTCTTAGGAAGGTACATCTACTTTTGCTACTTTCTATGTTTACCATCTTTTCTAAAATGAGCCGAGTCTTTTGACTTAGCCTCTTCTGCTTCACAACTAGTTTCTAACCCAAGGCTTCTAACCACCTACGTGGTTCTATCAGTTTTTGGGTTTTTTTGCAGTATTTTATTGTCTTTCCATCAGTAATTTTCTTGTCTCATTCAGTTTGGCATCTCATCATCTTTCACTTTCCCTTCGTTTTCAACATACAGGTTGTCCTGAACATCCGCTTCTTCTCCAATATCGGACAAGATAACTCTCAGGATTTCCGATTCTTCGTCTTCCTCAACCACTTCTGGTACAACCCCCTCTGGATCTCCTTGGCTATCCGCCTCTTCTTTCACTTCAGACAGGGCCACATATGTTCATTCCGGTGATTTATACTTCTGGTTAGGTTTTCTTGTGCTTTTGCTTTCTTTGGCTCCTGGTTGTTCTTCTTTCGATTTCTCCTGACTCGTTACTTCATTCACCTGTTCAGCTCTTGGCGAATTTACACGTGTCAGTCGATATGTCAGTCTCTTTATTTTATTTGGCCACACCTCGTCCTTTGCCGCTCTTTTCAATTTACTCCCTTTATCATTCTTTTCAGTTCTCCAAGCTCTCTTTCTCAGAACTCGGCCTTCCGGTATTTCATCTTCGCTTTCCTCAGACTCTGTTTCAACTTGCTTTTTACCTTCAGCGATTTCTTTTTCCACCACTTCCTTTGTTTTCCCTACTTCTGTCCCTCCTCGAATCTCCGACACGCAATCTTCCTGCTGACTACTTGTCCCCTGCTTCTAACTGGATGTTGGAATTCCCTACACCTCCTCCGGGGTCTTCCGCAATAATCTTTCCCTCTCTCTCTGTATCTGGCACCTGTCCATCTAAAGGTGTTGTTTCAGGTGGAATTTCTCTCAATCTTTCATCTGGCACCTCCTTCTCACGGATTTCTTTTATTGTCTCTCCACTGTCCTTTTCTTTGTTCTTTCCTTGTTCTTTCTTGGAAGAATGTGCTCTTTGTTCTGACTCTGAGTCTGAACTGGCATCAGAAATCTGTAGCCTTCTCCTCAGGGAATTACTTCTGGGGACCGAAGTTAATCTTGGCTCTGTCTCCCCCCTTTCAGGGTTTTCTCTTTCTTTGTCTTTTGGCTCTCCGTCATCCGACTCAGTACTGGATTCTGATTCATCAAAGTACTCCTTTTCTTTACAGTCAACTGGATTTGGAATTCTCAAAGTATGACTTGCATGGATCCAGTTCTGCAATCAAGCACACTTCACAGCTGTTGTTGTAGTCAAGATAACTTGCCTTGGTTTTCCCCACCTGGGAACCAAACAGTTTCTTCTTCTGAGTACTTTTATCCTTACCCAGTCCCCTGGACTTAGATCATGGGCTGACTTCTTTTCAAGGGTGGTGGCTTCCGCTCCAACCTGATGAAACACAGAATGAACTGCGTCAGCCAGGCTTTTACAGTATTCCAACACCATGTCATCAGTTATTGTTATCAGCTTGTTGACTGGTATAAACGCATGGCGCATGGCACGTCCCATGAGGATCTCATGCGGACTCAAGCCAGTAGTTCTGTCTGGAATTGATATAATAGTCATGAGTACTAGAGGCAAGACATCGGGCCATTTCGTACCTGTGGCTAAACACATTTTCCCTATTTTGTTTTTGATAGTACCATTCATTTGCTCTTTTACACCAGAAGCCTCTGGTCGGTAGGCACAATGCAGTTTTTGTCGTACATTCAATGCTTCACAAATCAGTTTTATAATCTCATTATGGAAATGTCCTCCTCTGTCTGATTCAATTGTTACTGGGAACCCAAACCTAGGTATAAATTCCCTCAACAGTAATGTTGCCACTGTCATTCCATCATTTCTTCTTGTTGGGAACGTCTCTACCCACCTGGAGAATAGGCATACCAATACTAAAACATACCTCAACCTGTTACAAGGAGGCATCTCAATGAAATCCACTTGCATTTTGGTAAAAGGTCCTCCCTCTCGACCTATTGTTCCTAGACTCACCACTGTCTTTCTTCCTGGATTGTATTGCTGACAAATTAGACATCTTTGACAAATACTTTCTGCTACAAGTCTGAACTTGGCATTATACCAAGTTTGCTTAAGACCTAATCATTGCGTCTCTACCTATATGTCCCTGTCCATGATACATCCGTGTCATGGCAGACATCATGCTATCAGGCATAACTGGTCTTCCATCTCGATATACCCACACACGATCTTTTTCTCTCGGTGCACATCCTGCTTTTACCCACTGTTTTACTTCTTCCTCTCCTGCTTCTTCCTGCAATTGTCTTACCTCTTCCCATGTTCCCATGGTGTTAGTAAACATTAGGAAACAAGAAATCAACTCCCTTTCCTTTGCCCGATTGATTGAATTCTGATTTCGTGCACAATATTGTGCCATATCATTGGCAAAATTGTTTCCAGTGGCAATGTAATCACCACTGCGACTATGAGCAGCACATTTTACCGCAGCCAATTGCCTAGGCAGCTGTATTGCCTCAAGCAACTTTCCAACCACTTCAGCATTCTTAATGGGAGTTCCACTTGAGGTTAGGAAACCTCTTTGCAGCCAAATTTGGCCAAAATCATGGACCACCCCGTAGCCATTCTGGCTATCAGTTATCACAGTCATTCTCACACTTTTCCCAATCTTACATGCTCTGGTCAGGGCAATAAGTTCAGCTACTTGGGCCGACCTTACTCCTTTCAAATAAGATGCTTCCATCACTGCTGCGACTGTACACACCGCATATGCTGCACTCAGCACTCCATCATCTGTTCTCAAACAAGATCCATCAACAAACATTACATAATCACTTTCTGGCAAAGGTTCATCTTTTATGTCAGGTCTTGGTTTTGTACAGAAATCAAGTACATCTAAACAATCATGATCTGCTTCATCTCTTACCTCCACATGCTCTACATCAGGCAACAATGTTGAAGGATTCACATTCACACATCTCACAAGACTCACATTTGTTGCACCCAAAATGACCTTTTCATACTTAGTCAGTCGGCTGTGCGTCATATACTGAGTACGACTCCTTGTTAAAAGAATCGCCACATCATGAGGTACAAACACTTTTACTGGATATCCCATCACAATTCCTTCACTCTGTTCCAAACTTCTACATGTAGCAGCTACAGCTTTCAAACACCCAGGAAGGGTTACAGCTACTGGGTCCAACATGGATGAAAAATACGCAATTGGTTTCCTCAGTTTTCCATGCTTCTGTACTAGAACAGAGAGTGCACATCCATTTCTCTCACTGCAATACAACTCGAACTCCTTGTCATAATCAGGCATCCCTAATGCAGGCGCTTCACACAATCCTTCTCTCAATTTCTTGAATGCTGCCAACTCCTCTTTGTTCAAATCAATTGGATCTCTCACATCACTTCTTGTCAAACGTACCAAAGGTTTTGCAATCAATGAAAAATTGCCTATCTCCTGGCGACAATATCCAACCAATCCCAGAAACATTCTCACTTCTCTTTGGGTCATTGGTGGACTCATTCTTTTTATGATCCTGATTCTGTCTATGGTTATTTTCCTGTGTCCTTTCTCAATGCTATGTCCCAAATATTGGACTTCTTTCTTACAAAATTGTAATTTCGATGGTGACACTTTTAGTCCTCCATCTGCCAAATGATTCAGAAAAGCTACTGTGTCTACCTCACAAGCTTCACGAGTGTTCGATGCCACAAGCATGTAATCGTTATATTGGACTAATACTGAGTTTTCAGGCATTTCTAGACTCTCCAAAGACTTTTTCAATAGCTGATTAAATATTGAGGGGCTTTCTGTATACCCCTGTGGAATTCTGCACTACGCCAAAATACGCTCGCCGAAATGAAATGCAAAAATTTGCTGACTGTCATGGTGCAATGGGATGGAAAAGAAAGTATGGCACAGATCACTCACTGTGTACCATTCTGCGTCATGAGGGATATGATATAAAATCACAGATGGATTCGATACAATGGGACAACATGGTACAACAATTTTGTTTATCTTTCTCAGATCTTGCACTATCCTGAACTTCCCACTAGGTTTCTTCAGTCCCATTATTGGTGAATTACATGGGCTAATCATTATTTCTCTCAAAATTCCTTGTTTTATCATTTTCTCAATCACAGGAGTAACTCCTTCAATTATTTCAGGCCTCAATTTATATTGTGGGACATTTGGATAACATACTCCTTCTTTTACAGTTATTTTTACTGAATCTACATTCCTCATCAATCCTACGTCTTCTCCTGTGAAGTCCCAAACTTCTGCTTTTACGGATTGTTTTAATTCTTTTGGTAGCTCATCAGGGTTAAATACAGTATATGTTCCTGTAACCTCTTTCTCTCTGGTTGCCATTGTCATTTTATACAGCACATCATCATCTGGTGTTTCAAAGGCTATTCCATCTGGAGTACAAAATATGGTGCAATTCATCTTGCACAATAAATCTCTACCTAACAAGTTCACAGGACTTGTATCGCACACTACGAATCTGTGCATTTCAGAAAATTTCCCTATACTAATTTTCACTGGTTCTGTAAGGTAAGTTTTAATCTGTCTGTTGGATACACCAACTACTTGGATCGTTTCATCCGAGAGAGGAAGATTCTTGACATCAGCTTATCTAACAGTTGATCGAGTAGCACCAGTATCAACTTGGAAAGTAATATTTTCATTATTAACTTTTCCATCTACAAATGGGCCTGTCTGGTCTACTTCTAGAGTTGCGCCAAGTACGCACTCTTCTTCCTCCCTTGGGCACCGTCAATAACCCTCTTCTGAATCGCTTTCATCGCGTTGCAGCCAATACTGCGAAGCAGCGCTAGCACGTTGCGGCTTATTTACCTGTTCTTCGTTGTGGAATCCATTCTCCTTACTATACTTCTGGCAATTTTTGTTCTGTGGAAAAGGTGGGTTTGGCACCTGATTCTGTTGTGTTACACCCTGCTGTTGTCGTTGCTGCTGACCACTCACCTCATTCTGCACCTGTGGATTCAAGGATGGATTTTCATCGTTAGTACTTGGTGGAAATTTACACTCGGATTTCCAATGCCCTATCCTACCGCAATTATGACACTTGAAATTTCTTCTTAGCTTCCTCAACATTCTCTTTATTTTTCCCAGGATTACATTTTTTTCTTGACCCAGCTTGTTCTGCTAATTGTGCTTCCTGTCTTTCTGCTACTTTTACCTGTGCCCACATAGCCTTCTCTTTCAGTTTTCGCTGTTTTGCTTCAATTTCATCACTGAAATATTTAGCATGCCTCAATACTTCGTCTATTTTCCTTTTTTGCCAATCTACCGTATGCTGTTTTATCATTTCACTAATTTCTGGATGAAGACCATATACAAATCTGTATACGAAATGACTCGAATCCTTGTCACTTAAATTTTCATCTCCACTGAATTGTTTAAAGGCTACAATTAACCTCTCATAATAGGCATGTACTGATTCTTTGCTTTCCTGATGTGTTCTGTCAATTTTTACCCAATCTGTCTCTTTAGGGGGTACCTTGTTCTTCAAAAATGCCATAACCTGTTCATATTTCTTCATTACCTCGGGGTCTGGAGCTCCTGTCTTTGGATCCCTTGGGTAGTCCTGTGTCGGCCAATCTATTACTATTTTACATTCTGTCCATAGATCTGATGGTACGATTATGTCAAACAAGCTATACAAATCAATCCACAATACTTTGGATAGTTTCACAAATCTGTCCACCTGTCTATACCACTCGATGGGCTTTTCACTCAGTCGAGTGAAGTCATTCGTAAATGACAAAATATCTTTTCTAATCCATGGGACATATCCTCCTCCCGGAATCTCTCTCATAGGGCATTCTGTCACAACCTTCTCTTTTTCTCTCACAGGATAGGCTGAAAACTTTTTGTCTCAAATTTCATCTCGTTTATGATACCATCTGCTTTTCCATTTGTCCACATCTCCCCATTTTTTCAACAAAATAATTATCTCTTTAATCTGTCCTATTCATGTTTTCAATGTCTTTTTTGGTGAAATCTACTCGATAGGGTTTCTGTAGGGTTTTTACCTTTTCAATATCAATACCCATTTCATTTGCCACTTCTTCTAATCTTTCATGAAGACTTTTTGCTCTCCATGTTACGCTTTTTCACAGAAATAACAACTCCTCATCTTGATAGGTTTTTAACTTCTCTGTCGGGATAGTTCCTACTATTAATTCTTCCAGTACCATTCGTAATTTTGCTACATCTATTGACTGGGATTCTTTGTCTTTCTTCTGCAAGCTTCTCAACCATTCACTCAACTCCTCTGTTGATGGTCCTACTGGCTTTTCTACATTTCCTTGTCCAAAATCTTTTTGAGTTTCTGACATTGTTTCTATCATTGTCATACGCTTTTCTTCACAGTTTTGACCTACAAAATTGGGTTCAATCATACTCATAGTCTGTCTCCATGGATTCTCACTAGGCCTGGGCTAAAAATCCGTTCCGCTCGCGGAAATTGCGATAATTTAACATTTTCGCGTTCCGCGAAGAGCGCGAAAATGTCAAAATTTCCGCAATACGCATTTTACTGGAAATTTTTTGCTTGCTCGCGCTGTAAAATAATACATTCTCGCGTGCGCGCGATCGCCTTAACTGAATCCCCGCGTTCGCCGACAAGTTTTTCCGATCCGGTCGCGTTCTCCACGAGATGTTGGATTGTTGGTAGCCATTTGCGCTGTCTCGCGACTGTTCGCGCCCGCAGTAACGTCATTCGTCACGCGATCACGTCTTTCTTCTCGCGATCATGCACCGCGAGACAAGTGAAAACAAGATGGCCGCGCCTGCGAGCAACTGCATGGGTAAGTTGGCGAGCCGCGACCACGCAGAAAATACCGCGAACGGGCGGGAAAAAAACTTCCGCATCTTCGCGATATTTCCGTGGGTTTGCGGAGATTTTTAACATTTTTGCGATAATTTGCGAAAGTGAATTTCGCAAATTCCGCCCACCCCTAATTCTCACTCTGACTCATTCTTGGCTGTTCAACCGGTTTACTACTTTTATAAGGGACTGTCAAACAATGTTCGCTGTCTTTCTGCTTGTCAAAAATAGGCATTACTGGACCTATCGTTACTGGAACAGTTACTGCCTCCAGATTTTTAGTCAATTCTCTTATTTTCTCGGTTAATTCTAGGGTCGTTTTTGCTAGTTCTGCTGAATTTTCTCCATCCAATTTTCTCGCAAGAAATGCGCATGCACGGGCGTCCGCGCATGCGCATTTGTCACTAGAAGTTGAAACAAGGAAGAGGGAGCCCCGGAGATGCCGCGCTTCAGGTAAGTCTCTTTACTTTTAATTATTTACCATGCAGGGTATTAATTTAAAAGGGGGTTGGCGGGAGGCGGGCGGCGCGTAGTGGGGCCACGCGGAGCGCGCAAGTGTGCGTAGATTTGGGCACACTACGCGCTGCTTCACATAGCCCCACTACGCCCACTACGCCCACCCTTATTAATATGAATACTATTAGTTAATTATTCAGATTAATATAAACATGCAGAATGGGGGGGGGTATACAACATTTTGTACTACCTGCTCCAGCACTGCACACACAGGAGTTAATGCAACAGTTTCTTTGCTGAAACAATGCTATTGGTTGCCAGGACTAACTAAACAAAGATTGATTTTCTTAAAATGCAAAATCTGTCAGCAGATAAAGTGTTCCGCCATGGCAAGTCCAGCACAGACACTGTTACTTATATCAGACAGACCACTCACTTGTGTCAATTTGGACCACTGCGGCCCCCTACAATCAGATGGAGATTACAAACCTTATCTTGGTGGCAGTAGATTCATGCTGTAGATTCCTGTGGGTTTGGCCTCAGGACTCGGCTGATGCTCAAACTGTTATAAAAGATTTGCGAGTCTTTACAGGGACATACGCAGTTGGCACATTACATTCTGACCTTGGCCCCGCATTTAGCTTTAGGGCTTAAAAGGAAGCCATGGGAAGTTTGGGTGTTGCACTGCAGTACTCCTCTCTGTACCATCCCGAGGGAAATTGGAGAGGAAAAAATGAGACTTAAAGCAATCTTTCACTGCAAGAGTATTAGGTTCTGGTAGTAGTTGGGTCAATCACTTAAATGGGGTCCAGAGGGCCCTCAACAGTATGCCAAGAAGTTCCCTTGAAGGTGTCACTCGTTATGAAGTCCTATTTGGGACAAGAATGTGGATACCTGATCTCGACTATGAAAGCACATTGGCGGATGAAAAACCATTTGACATCAAAAACCATTTGGCTGTTTCACAGGACCTCACTGAATTCCGGGTACTACAATGCAATGTGCCAGTAAATGCACCGCCAAGTCAAATCAGTCACAGCAAGGTCTGCCTAGATCCCAAAAGTTGGGGATCTGGTCAGAGAGAAAGATTGTGGAGAAGAAAGAATTTGGGCCATCATTCAGAAATCCTGTACCTGTCCTGGCTGTCGAAGGAACAAGAACAGCACTTCTTCCGCCTCTTGCCGGAAAAAAAGAATGGCCTATACTGAATAGTAGGCCTTGTGGGCTCCTGGGTTGCCAACGCTCTCCTCTCGCTACCATACAGAAAGTTCAGACAGAAAGACTCATAACATTTGAAGAGTCACCAATACAAAATAATGGTCTTTCCAACAATGAAATGGAACTCGTTCCTGTTAAAATAGAAAATCACAACAGAAATGAAAGACAAATATCAATTTGGACTACCTCCGATATCTACATCAATATGCCTCTACAAGAGCAGTCTGCCAGTTCAACAAAACCTGCTGAGCTGCCAAAAATAGATCGATCTGCATCGATTTTGATACCTTCTCTCTCGATCCCAGTGTACCTGAAAGAATGCCAGCTCAAGTTTCCAGCAACTTCATGAATTCTACATTTTTCTGAAAAAGATTTACCTAGTATCACTACGGGGGGCGCTAGAGAGCCCGATACAAAATGGCCGCACACTAGCGCTGCTCTGACAGCCGGAGCGGCAATTTGGTAACAAATCAGCGGTTATACCAACCACAGCCGTACTGAGGCAGAAGATTCGGCAACTGGAATTAATGTGGAATACAATGATGTAAATTTGACCAGCTGCTGTTTCGCCATTCGGGAGAACGCCGTTCACTCAGAGGTGAGGCGGACTAAGAAAATGGCGCCAAGCACCGACACGGAGTGACAAGAAACCTTGCCTGAAATGTAGCTGCACCTGCGAAACCAAACACGAACGATCTCAGCCTTACATGCTGTGAGTGCGGGTCAAGATGCGGGACTTGCCGTGCAGGACTATGGGAAGAGTTGAAAATAACGGAGGACGGCGAGGTGAATAAGATTGCGGCTTGCACTGCGCTGACTGCTTATCCGCACCGCGGATTCACACTCATTCATGCCTAAGGTACGATCGCCGCCCTGCCCTGTCAGACCTGCATCCCCTAGCTCTGCTCTGCACATTGCTTCTGCCCACAGGCACTGCGCTGAGCACTGAGCGCTGAAGGGCTGTAACACCTAACGCTAAGCGGTGGGCGCTTGAGAGGTGCCAGTGCATGAGAGGTATGCCGGGTCAGTGTGCAATGTCGTAAAATAGATGAAGAACACTGCGCAACCCTGTTGAAAAGGCAGCGCAATACCGAAGTTTGTTGCACTAAATGGCTGGACCTGCAACTACGCCACAACGCTCGGTGCCCGGCTGCTGAAGCTCACACCCTGCGTCAGCTCGTGCTCGCGGCGAACCACATGTACACTAACCAGACGCTGAGATGGTACTAGCGCTAGGGGTGGGCGGACTTTGCGAAATTCACTTTCGCAAATGATCGCGAAAATGTTAAAAATCTCCGCAAACACGCGGAAATATCGCGAAGATGCAGAAGTTTTTTCCCGCCCGTTCGCAGTATTTTCTGCGTGGTTGCGGCTCGCCAACTTACCCATGCGGTTTCTCATGGGCGCGGCCTTCTTGTTTTCACTTTTCTCGCGGTGCATGATCGCGAGAAGAAAGACATGATCGCGCGACGAATGACGTGACTGCGGGCGCGAACTGTCGCGAGACAGTGCAAATGGCTACCAACAATCCAACATCTCGTGGAGAACGCGACCGGATCGGGAAAACTTGTCGGCGAACGCGGGGATTCAGGTAAGGCGATCGCGCGCACGCAAGAATGTATTATTTTACAGCACGAGCAAGCAAAAAATTTCCGGTAAAATGCGTATTGCGGAAATTTTGACATTTTCGCGCTCTCCGCGGAACGCGAAAATGTCAAATTATCGCAATTTCCGCGAGCGGAACGGAATTTTAGCCCAGGCTTAACTAGCGCACATAGAATATAGGATGGCAAGATGACATGGTGGTAAATCACATCCTGTTCCATATGTGATCAGCAGGTCCTCTACAGTCCTGTACTGAAGCGGTCATCCAGCACCTCCTGCTCTTACCAACATTACTCTCTGTCTTCAACCGCAGCGTGAGTCATCAGCATAGATTTTCAAGTCCAACTGCTCTGGGAGGCCGGCACTCATAACTACAAAGTAAGTGTTTAAGAATGGGAAAAACTGACAGACAGCAAACTAAACTGCCATTTGAACCACGGCGTACACCCAGACTCCGAGGCACATCGGCGGACGCAGAATTGGAGAATGACCCAGAACCAAACGCCAAAATGGAGGCAGACCTACAGGCCATACAGCAAAGTCTTCCAGCCATAGATGGTAAAATAGACGCTCTCACAATAAGGATGGACCACATCTCTGCTCAACTCGATAAACAAGGGGAATGGCTGGAAGAGGCTGAACAGAGGATATCAGCGGTCGAGGATGAATCACACGCAACCACATCTAAATGCGACGATATGGCAAAGCTATTGGAGATCATAAAAGCGAAGAATGAGGATTTAGAATCCAGATCCCACCGCAACAATCTGCGCGCCGCGGGTGTGCCAGGGAGTACCAACACTGGGAAGCTCGAAGAATACATGGAAACATTTTTGAAAAACATGTTCGGGGCAGAACAGTTCTCATCGATGCTGATTGTAGAAAGAGCGCATAGATCTCGCGCCCCAAAACCACCTCCAGGCACCCCGCCGCGACCGATAATAGCCCAAATTTTAAACTACAGGGACTGAGACACGGCACTCAGACTAGCAAGGGAGAAACAACCGTTGATGTACAATGGCTGCGGGCTGGCCTTCTACCCCAACTTACCCTAATGGTCCAATTGGCGCGTAAGAAGACGGTCCGGTGAAAAAAAAACTGCGAGACTTGAATATCCCCTACGCCTTGCTCTTCCTGGTCAGGCTCCGCGTGACTCATGCGGGCAAAACCCAGGTGTTGCCAACACCCCAAGCGGTACAGGAATTTGTCAAACACCTCCGACAGCAGACTGCGAGGGATAAAAGCAACGCCACACAACCGGATTCAGATTGAAACGACACACAGGTGAATATTGCTGCACGGTTCGCTTCACTGTTGGTCGTCTACGCCTGGAAGTTCACGCTAGCCACTATGATAAGGTAAGCTGCCAAATTCTGCATAACGTCTACAGTTGTATGAGCTAACCTGTCAGGACTATTGAACTAATATGGACATGGAACTACTGTGCCCACTAAAAATGTGTTGAACATTGACATTTGACTAGCGCCTCTAGCTCTGGATACCAGATGACAGTTATAAGGTATGTCACTGATGTATTCTATTTGAGTAACCTTTCTTTAAACATCATACCAATTCCACGTATTTGTCGCTCCAGCCCCATCTATACCTGGATGGAATACTGAGCGCCTAGTCGCCCCCTATCGGGTAATCCCCACTGATAACCAGTTGTCATTTTCGTTGAAGTTTGGGAAATGTCTTTGGCATAATTGGGATGCTAAAGTGGGTGAGGGGATAGTTGGGTTTTGTGTTGTTTTTTACCAGCCATCTACAATGTCTCTAGCATGTGGCGCACTTATGCAAAGGCACACTACGCACCATTTCATGACCATGTTGTTGATGCTTTATGCGAACACTCCGGATACTGTTCAACATTACATACATGCCCGAATGCACCCCACTGATGTACATGCCTGATAATCCCACACCACTGAAATTAATCACGTGGAATGTGCATGGCCTGAACAACCCACGTAAGATTAGACAGGTATTTGCCTATCTCGACAGGCATCAAATAAACATCGCTCTCCTCCAAGAAGCGCATCTCGTTAAACACAAGGTTGACACACTAGGGAAAAAATGGGCAGAGTTGATGGCAGCCTCCACATACTCATCATATGCCAGAGGAGTGATAACACTAATCCGCAAGGGAACACACTTTATAATGGAGCAAACGCTAATAGATGACCACGGGCGCTATGTCACAGTTGTGGGCGTTCTGCGTGGCTCCAGAGTGGGAACCATTAATACCTACGTTCCAAATGTTGATGATCCTGTTTTCTTTGCTAACTTATGGAACATCATAAGAACTCTCCTAGCTATGGAACTAATATGGGGTGGAGACATGAATGTTGCCCTGAATGACACCTATGACAGATCGCACCACACTGCCGAGCAGCATCAGCGTGCTGTCACTACTATATTAAATGGGATGTCGGAATTTCATATGCAGGACATCTGGCGCCTGCGCAATCCACTGTTGCTAGAGAGCACCCACTCCTCAACTGTGCACAATAGCTGGGCCCGGCTTGATGACTGGCTGCTCACCGAATCAGCCTGCATGTGGACGCAAAACGTACAACACTTACCGAAAATGTTATCAGACCACAAGCCATTAGTCCTCATGCTCAGAGTGCCAACATATACCCCACCTCCATTCATATGGCGATCCAATGCGGCGTCCCTTCTAGATCCTCTATATAAAGAAGCCATACATAATGCCATAGAAGACTTCTTCACTCTAAACACAAACTCAGTGGATAGTGCAGGCACTCTCTGGGAAGCCTTTGACCTTGAGAGGTATTTGTATCAGTACAACAGCCAGTATTCTGCGTGATATACGCACACAATTAAGCAAGATCGAAGCTCATATACAACAACTAGAAATGGAGTACGAGAATACCCACAGTGCTGTGTTACTGGGGGAAATCAGAGACGAAGTAACGAATTATAACAAACTTGCTAAGGACGAAATGAAATATATTTCCCATAGGCATACTGCTCGCAGAATGCGTGAGGGGGGCAGACCTGGTCGCCATGTGGCCCAAAAAATAAGTGTTGAACACAAACAACACATTGTACTAAAAATGCAGGATCTGGCAGGCACGCTGCACTATGACAACAAAGGTATTTCTTGAACACCTTCGTAGAAATATATAGTGGATTGTACGCTGCACGAGATACTGTCAATACACAAGAAATTAATGATTATCTGGAAGACATAGCGCTAGTATGGCTCACTGATGGACAGCGTGAAATACTTGCACAACCCATTGCGTTGGAGGAGGTACAGGCTGCCATCAAGTCCCTCCCTAATGACAAAACCCCGGGGCCGGACGGCTTCACTGGGGAATTTTATAAAACATATGCAGACTTGCTCATCCCCCGTATTGTGGCAATGTACGATGAAGCCTATAACAATCAGACTCTTCCTCCGACACTGCGAGAGGCGCTGATAGTGGCTTTATTAAAACCAGACAAACAGCCAGATCGTGGGGAATCCTACAGACCACTATCTCTAATAATCACTGATACTAAAGATATTAGTCAGGATTATTGCCACAAGATTGCAGCCCCTATTGCAGGTCCTGGTCCTACCGGACCAGTCTGGTTTTATTCCCAATCTCTCGACCTCACATAATTTACGTACCATATATGCGTTACTACACAAACTGAATCCAGGGATGGCGGCGGCGGTCCTACTGGATGCAGCCAAAGCTTTTGGATCCATCTTTTTACAATTTTACAAAGGATGGGGTTACCCCCTATGCTAATGAACTGGATCAAATTATTATATACCAAACCGACTGCACGTATAAAAGTGAATGGACACGTCTTGGAAATATTCAGAGAGGCACAAGACAGAGATGTGACTGGGGGTGAATGTTTTGCCAATGTGCAACATTCGGTCCATCATCTTGTGTGTTTTGCTGTTCGCCCTATGTGGGAAGGGTATGCCTAGACGTGGGTCCCGTGCTCACTACGCCATTGGTGTCAAGCTATCCTGGCTGAAGAGGAGTGAAACCCCGAAACCGGTCCTAGGATGCTTGATTCCGATCCAAGGAAGACATGGCTTGGCAGTTCAGGCTGGACTGTTCCCATGAGGCACAGGTTCAAGACTGATTTGCATATCGCCATGTCTGAACTGGGGTGGCGTGATGAGCAAAATAACGATAGATTAAACCCAGATCTGTGACTGGGGGTGAATGTTTTGCCAATGTGCAACATTCCGTCCATCATCTTATGTGTTTTACAAGACAGAGATGCCCATTATAGCCTTTATTGTTCTCCATTGCGATAGAGCCCTTGGCCTGTAAGATACGACAACGTTATGCGCACACTGCTTTGAGATTCCCTCTTCGCCCTATTAGCATCTCCATGTATGCGGATGACCTGGTGCTTTATGTCCGTGACCCAAAGACAAATTTGGACCCTGTTCTAAGAAAATATATTAAATTTGGTAGACATTCTGACCTGCAAATAAATTGGGATAAATCTGCTATACTGCCACTAACAGAGGCCACCCGTCCTCACCCACTGGAATTTCCATTAGTGTGGCAGACAGACCCCATTAAATATCTAGGCATTTGGATTCACCGCTACCCAGAAATAGTACTAAGAACAAATTATGGCACTGCTGTTGATAGAATTGATACTCAAATAAGCAGATGGATCACACTCCCTCTCTCACTGGCAGACCGCATATCCGTGATAAAAATGGTAATCCTCCACAAATTATTATATCTGTTTACAAACATTCCAATACCTCCTCCTACCCCAATATTTAACAGACTAAGGGCCCTTCTGACAAAACTAATATGGGCAGGCAAACAAGCACGGATCAGCTTGCACACACTGACTTTACCATATGCATCGGGCGGATTTGCGGTCCCTAACTTATTTATATATTTTTTATGTGCACAAGCCCAATGCGCCCACTATTGGTATCATCCAATCAAATATATGCCGCACATAGCGGTAGAAGATGCAGACGACAACCCTATTAACCTTGCTGTATTCTGACGCACAAAAGACCACACCCAGGCAGGAGATTAATACAATTCACACTACATCACACGCGTAGCTACAACTTGGCCAAGTGGCAAAGAAACTTCCTCTCTATGCCCCAAATATAATAATAATAATCCACATTTGTAAAGCACGAACAATCACCCGTAAGGGTCTCTAGGCGCTGGGGGCCGTCAAGGAAGATTAAGCAAGCTATTGCCCAGAGTCACATGGTGATGGGCTAATCTGCAGCCGGCGCCGGGGATCGAACCATGATCCCCAGATTCCGGAGTCATTCGTCCTGGCCGCAGCGCCACACCTCTTCCTAAACGCAAATATGCGTTTAGCACAGCACCCATCCCTGTCGGCCACTCAAGACAGATGAAGCATGGAGCTACTGGAACAAGTGGACATTACCCTGATGGGTGACCTTTATGTTAATGGATCGTTCATAACCCCTGCGGATCTGGCGTTTGTAAATAATCAATCCATGTTTTTTAAATTCACCTACCATAGATTACGAGAAGCAATGAAGACGTTGTACCCTTCACACCCCGCAGAACCCCCTGCACTAGACACGCTATAACTACTCATAACCAGTCCGACTATACACCATATGGTGACTAAACTGTACAGGGCTATGCAATCAGAAATTGGGGAGGGTACGGTAAAAGCTTGTGAAAAATAGAACTCACTGTTGGATACTCCGCTTGCAGAAGTGGAGGGGCAGGTGTTACTCACTCCCAACAGGAATTTACACCTTATCCATCACAAGTACCTACATCAAGCCTATCACACCCCGAAAAAATTGTACAAATATGGTTTACGAGATAACTCAAATTGTAGACGATGCAAACAGGACCTGGCTGACTTTGTTCACCTGACCTGGGGATGTGCACAGGTACAAACATATTGGGCACAGGTGGTAGATCTGCTGGGTATGATTTTGAACGGTAAACTAACGTGTACACCGCAGTTGTGCCTGTTGAGTTATGTCTTGCCATTGAAATCTGCAAAGAAAAAGTTTGCGGCCATAGCACTGCTCCTTGCGAAACGCAGAGTAGCGATGCATTGGGACAGTAAAAAATCGCCTGCTATGAAACAATGGATAATGGACTTTGTACACTGTAGAGACAATTTTTTACTATACGCAGAGGAACTGCCCACCTCAGCAAAACCGTCTAACTTCTGGGAACCTCTCACAATCTATCAAAATAGTCCCCCTGATTTGTTAACAACTGTTGTATAAGCTGCACTCATGGTTTACCCACACAACATGGTTATATGACCTTGGAGAATACAATGTCAAATGTAGCGTGCTGCACACTGTACCACTTAATGTGCAATGATTGACATGCTGGTAAGGTTTGTTAATGTAATATTACATGAAAATTCAGTTATTATTTTTTTTTAAATAGTATCACCACGACTACAGCTCTGGATACTAATTGGAATATTGTTTTTTCTATTCTGGATTGGCCTAGTGACTGTCTTTTGCTTACTCATGAATGTAAACTATATCTCAGAACACTCTGCAGTATCAAATGAGAACTTGGTCCTGAAACCTCATACATCTTCTCATCGTGAACAAAAAGACCTGTCCTTCGTGAACATTACCGATGTTCCAATTCCTGATGGTATAGTTTGGGACAGAGTTTTATATAATGTATCTGGTCCCACTGAACTTTTGAAAATCCCTCATGTATTTAAAATGTCTTTAAATGATATCATTACCTCCAGTACATTTTCCAACAATTGGGATTTTGAAACTGTAAATAATATGTTGTTTGATTTAGAACAATCCGATGCATTTTCAAGCACTGAAATGTTAGAGGACACATCTGCTTATGAAACAATGTACTGTTACCAACATTATGACCATCACTTTTTACATAAATCCAGTATCCCACGTAATGTTTTTACATACCACCAATGGGAACATTGCCTAACACTGCCAAAAGGTATATTTACACAGAATTTTCTTATTTTTCATGGTTTACCACTTCTGACCCAACCTCATTTTACTATAAGGTTGCTCCTACAACTGCACAGAAAAATATGCTACCTAACAGATTAACTCTGCATCCTTTATTTCCCAACTGTTTGAACAGGGTTTTGACTAATGGAAGGACGCTATAGACAAAAAATCAGTCTGGGGTTCAAAGGAATGGCAAGTTCAGGGAACAGGAGCACTATTTCAAGTGTGCCTTATTCAATTCAATTCAATTCAATAATCTTTATTCTCGGTCGTTTAGACCATCAAAGATAAAAATACATAACATTATTTGAAATTTAAAATTTTACAATGTTGTTAAAAAAGATTTTAAATTGCACACAAGCTTAGGAATTGCATGGTTCACACACTAAAATCCATAATAATAATAAGCCATTATCTAGGAACTTTATACAATATCCTCCTCTTTTAGAACACGAGATCGTATGTGCCACATAGCCATTAAATACTTTGCTACAGCAAAGACAATCGGGGGTGACAAGTCGGTTTTGAGAATTCTAAACGCGAGGAGATATTTCCTAAAGCCCAAATTTTTAAGAATAGGCAGGAGCCAATACCTCCTCGCTCTTTGGTAGGCTTTGCAGAAAAAGAGCACATGTAGGTCACTCTCATAAGGATGTGTGCATGCTGGACACTGCTCTACTGCTGGTGGATTGGACCAAGAGCTAGTGAAGGCCCTCAATGGCAAAGAGCCATATCTCCAATGGAGATATAGTTTTCTTGCCAGCACATGACTCATGCCATCTAATACACTTTCCATTTGGTAGGAATCTTTAAATTGTAAAAATGTGTGAGTCAATGATCCCACCCGTGTATTACCTATATCAATGATCAACTTCCGCTGGTAATAAAGTTGTGAGAGTGCCCTCCTGGAGATCCTCCTACTTGAGGTCGCAGGGTCAGTCCATAATTCCGGGAGACCCAAACTTTCACATGTGCTCCTTATATATTTTAGCCAGGGAATGTTACTGGTGTTTGGTAGAGCCAAGAACTCTCGAAGCTCATTTCTATAGTCACCAAGGTCCTGGCTGCTCCATATTCGTCGCCAAAAAGCTAAGGGCTTTAGACCTAACTCCTCAACAATTGGCCTTAGACCTAGATCCAGTCTGAGGGGAAGCAATGGTGTGCTCAGGGGAAGGGCCACTAACTGTCTAAGAAATTTATTTTCTGTAATTAATAGAGTTTTTACAGAGACATGGCCCCAAAGTTCCGCCCAATATACAACTGAGCCCCGTGCTTTGGATTTGTAAATCTGTATCATAGGGCCCAGTGGGCGGTAAGTGGATTTGCCCATCATTCTCAAAACGCCCCCCGCCTTCTGGGATATCTTCAAATTTGCCCTAGTCGTATGTGTCCCCCATGTCATTTTCTCATTCAGGGTTACCCCCAGATATTCGAATGTGGTGACCCTCTCCAGACGCGCCGTGCCTAACATAGGATTGGGGCGTGTGGAGGGGGTAGGGTTCAAAATCATACATTTTGTCTTGGAGGCGTTTATTTCAAGGCCCCTCTCAGTACAAAACTCTAGGAACCCGTCGAGTATCCGCTGGATTCCCATGGGGGATTTAGAAAGCAGCAGGGTGTCGTCTGCAAACATTATGGCAGGCACCCTGCTGCCATTCAATTTGGGGGCATCGATATCATCTAGCCTGGACAAGTGGTCGACGACCCCGTTGACAAAGAGGCAAAACAGGGTGGGTGCAAGCACGCATCCCTGCCTCACCCCCCTGTCAACGGGGAATCTTTCCGTTAGGCCTCCAATCCTGCCATACCTGACCTGCGCAAAATTGTCCTGATGTAATTTGATCAGAATAGCCAGGATATCTGGCGGGACTCCCATATCACCCAGGACACTCCAAAGTTTGGATCTAGGCACCAGGTCGAAGGCAGCCCGTAAATCCACGAATATCGTGTACAGGCAACCCCCCTCCACAAGTGCCGTCCTCCAGTAAATAAGACTAAGGCGAAAAATTTGGTCCGTAGTGGATACCCCCTTTCTGAACCCAGCCTGAAAAGAACTCATAGTGGCAGTTTCCTCTATCCAATTCTCCAAGCGGTCTAGAATAAGCCTTCCAAAGAGCTTTTGCGAAACATCTATCAGGCTGATGGGCCTGTAGTTGGATGGGAGCAGGGGCGAACCCTTCTTAAAAATCGGGACCACCTCTGCGCCCAGCCAAGTACGGGGTACTTGCATGCCCTTTAAAATCGCATTAAATAGGACCAAAAAGTGGGGGGCCCATATATCTGGCTCCTGTTTAAAAAGATCACCAGGGAGACCATCCAGTCCGGGTGCCTTTCCGGTTGACAAACCTGTTATGGCAACCCGAACTTCCTTTATTGTGAATGGATCCCCTGCCATGCAATTATGAACTAACGGAATGGCGCTACAGCCCCCACATCCTGGGGCCTCTGTATACAAAGATTGGAAGTGCTCCTGCCAGGTCTTAGAGGAAATGTTTGGCTCTATTGCCGGAGCTAAATCCCCAGAACCTGAACTAACAATTCGCCAGAACTTCCTTGAGTCCATAGAGGCTAAGGATCTAGCGAGTTCTTCCCATTTATTCTGGTCCCATTCTGTTTTAGCGTTAGCAATGAGCCTCTTATATTCTCGTCTCTTAGTTTGAATCTCCGACCTGTCTTTGCGGTTCTTAATACTCAGCAGGAGATCCCTCCTTGCATTACGGCACGTCGCATTATACCAAGTGCACTGATTCCTTCCACCCCCCTCCTCGGACCATTATTAAATAAATCTGCGGATAAAAACGTTACAAGCTCTTCGTGGTGCAGCCAAATTTGTTCGTTATTGGCCTCTGAACTTGGTTTATCGCTTAAGAACGCCATCTTCTCCAGAATAGGGATAAGATTATTATAAAACCGAGGAAGCTTATCTGTACTAGCTGCTAATTTTTCCCACTTAATTCTTTTTCTGTTACTCTCAAGGACTAGGTCGGAGTTTAGCTGGAACAATTCTGCTTCCCCACCGGGCCGTGCAGGGAGGAGAAAGTCCAATTCCAAAGCATTATGATCGCTGTCTTGTCTGTCAATGACCCTAAAGTCTGCGACATATGCCCAGGAAGAGAGCTGCACTAGAATATAATCTAGTCTTGATTCCCTGCCTTTTCGATTAAATGTAGCTTTGCTCGGGATGTCGGATTTGACTCGCCCATTACAAGCCCTGAGCCCGTATCTCATAGTTAGGGCAGTAATCTGCACTGCCAGTGAGCTCCAAGCTTTTGGTGGGGTAGATACTATTGATGGTACTCGCCATCTTACTTCTTCCTCTAGATAGGCCCCGTCTAAAAGGCCTGGTAAAGGTTCATAATGTGAATTCAAGTCCCCACCTACTACAAAAGGGAACCCCTGGGGGAGCTCCGCCAGGAGATCCGCTAATTTGTCAATGGTAGGAGACTCCTGTGAGATAGTGACCGGCCTCGAATAGACATTTACCAGCGCCAGTCTACAAGAATGGTGCCATTCCAGTAATACCACAAGTATATCTGCTGATTCCACTGGGAAACGCGTAGCCTTACATCCCAAGTGGACTCCGACCCAGGTTTCAAGTCCGCCTGATGGGCGCCCTCTTCCCCCCCATTTCGCAGGGATGGAGAATACTGCGAAGCCCCGCCTCGCATGTTCCTCTCTTTCCCATGTTTCCTGAAACATACATAAATCCTTAGAGTCAGTATATTCAGTCCAATCCTGGGAGTCAAACTTGTTTCCCAGACCCGCCACATTCCAGGATAGTATTTTTAGTGAGTGGGACCTAGTACTACAGATAGTGGTGTGGGTACGAGCATCCCCTTTATTACTGGTCCTTGTCTCTGTGTTTATTAGTGGGGTACTCATATCTTCCCCCACATTATGGCATACCTTGTCAGCCGGGTTGCTCAAAGCCACATGGTATTCGGGGGGGATTGGGCGGCTTTATTTCTTGACTAGTTTCAACCACAGTCTCCCCTGTTGCAGAATTAGACTTCCCACTTGTATATTTGGGCAGTCAATCTACCATGTCTAGTTGGCTGTATCTATTCTGAAGTGGGAGATGGAAATGCTGGGGGGGGTCTCCGGAACTGATGGTTTTGCATGTCTACACCCCAGTTGCCGCCTCTACCATGGCAAGTTTCCCATCCCTCGTCTACCATACTGGAAGTATAATGGGCAAGCTCCTGCCTACGAGAGTCAGGTGGTGCTCTCCATCCTCTTGGCAGCCCCTCACCCAATCTCTCTAGATATGTGTGGTGTATATTAGTTTCGGGATTCCCTAGATATTGGCTTCTGGGATAATAGGTAGCTCCCCTTTTCTTGAAATCTCCCCACCTGATCGGTCTTTGTATCTGTGCTCCCCAGGTCTCATCCTCTCTATCATATGCTAGAGGAGGATAAAAGAAGGAGAGGGGTAAAGATTGAATAGTGGTCCCCTCTTCCTCAATGGGCCACCCACATATATGTAGGACGGCCCTTTGGTCTTTGAAATTGACTATAACGCAGTCACCGTTTATGGATTTAGTTAAATTACCCAGCCACGGGACCCTTCGTACCATGAGAACGGGGCTCACTATACCTTCCGGGAGCGGCCTATATGTACATAGCCAATTTATCACCTTGTTCTTGAGAGAGATAGTGGATTCTTTAGAGGTGACTTTCAGTTCTGGTACCCCCGCCAACACAACAGTATATGGAGCTGCCTCTGGAGGGAGGTGTATTGGTCCAGGATTTGTTCTCTCATTCACACCCTTCATCGTTAATTTCACATTATTAAATGAATTGGTAGGAGCAGATTTACTCTCCCCAGTTTGAACTACCCTCATTGGGGGGGAAGATATGTGATTAAACTGATTTACATGTTTGTTTGCAACATCTACCATCGGGTCAGTAGTAGTACTGGTAGACGAGATGGGTGCTGCCTGTTGGACTGTATGTGAGGCACTTTTGACCTGGTTTGTAGGTTGAGGGGATCCCCTTTGTGCTACCCTATCGGGAGCCTTTGTTCTACCTTTATTGGCTATTTTCAGACTATCGGCTAGTTGGACTGTTGATTTTTCTATAACCACTAGCCTGGCTTCCATTTTTATTAGCCTTTCTTCCAGCGGGCTTAAAAGGTTTCTTATAAGGACACCTATGTCCGCAAGGGTAACGTCCTCCTCAGCATGTTCAGGTAAAAATTTGGATTGGTTTCTTGTCTTCTTTGCTGAGTTCGAGGACATAACCTCAACTCTGCCTGATTGCAGTTTTTCCCTAGTGTTTGAGCGGGAACTTTTTGATGGCATGTTAGTGGATGGAACTATGGTATTTTGATTTCTTTTGCCCTTGGGCCCTCCGCGTTTTTGTCGGAATAGCTCCTTCACTGATTCCCTTTCGCTTATTTGGTTTAGAGCCTAAAGGGTTGATAATATCAGGGTCTGACGTCGGATTTATAGTAGTTGTGGGGTGGGGTTGGGCTGGGGGAAGAGTTAGCATGCTAAAATCTACAGAATCACTAGGGTCCTTACTACTTGCTTGGGAAATGCAATTTAATATATTCAATGACTCAGAAATATCATTAATGTCATCCACCATTGTGTCCAACGTGATAAGTTCTGAGCTTACCACAGGAGACTTTGCCTGAGCCAGGGGGCCCATAGACGATCTCCGCACCCAGTCCAGCTCTTGGGATATTCGCCTTTCAAGGAGCGTGATGTCCTCAATTAACAGTGACCCGGCTTTCACGAAGTAGTTGTCCAATGTTCCCTTTGAAGTGGCCGCGGAAGCCGTGGCACTTTTGCTCCTTGTTTCTCTTGTCGACATCTCTGCAAAATGGGACCTGTAATATCCCTCTTGCTCCGAAGAAGTTCTAAGGGGTAAGGCCCTTGCCCGACCACTCCCGTCCTCGAACGGCCTCAAACGGCCCGCTCTTTGCCCGGTCTTCGCTCCGGGCGCGTTCCGCTAGCGCGTAGGGGCGGGGCTCTTATACTGGTCAGGTGTTGAGAAAGGGGGAGGGGCTGGGAAGAGGACACAGGTGTGCTGGATCAGCGCAGCAGCGAGCACCCTGGTCCTCGCAGTCCCGGGGTAACGATGGTACAGAACAGCCTCCCCAAATGCAGCGTCCTTTAAGATCGGCGGTCCCAGGCAGGGAGAATGACCAGCTTCCAAGTGTCCTGCGGTCAAATGCGGCGAGCGGCTCCCGCGAAGCGGGGGCCGTGAGAGGTGAAGTGCTTGATGGGGGAGGGGCCAGGAAGAGGACACAGGTGTGCTGGATCAGCGCAGCAGCGAGCACCCTGGTCCTCGCAGTCTCGGGGTAACGATGGTACAGAACAGCCTCCCCAAATGCAGCGTCCTTTAAGATCGGCGGTCCCAGGCAGGGAGAATGACCAGCTTCCAAGTGTCCTGCGGTCAAATGCGGCCATAGCACTGCTCCTTGCGAAACGCAGAGTAGCGATGCATTGGGACAGTAAAAAATCGCCTGCTATGAAACAATGGATAATGGACTTTGTACACTGTAGAGACAATTTTCTACTATACGCAGAGGAACTGCCCACCTCATCAAAACCGTCTAACTTCTGGGAACCTCTCACAATCTATCAAAATAGTCCCCCTGATTTGTTAACAACTGTTGTATAAGCTGCACTCATGGTTTACCCACACAACATGGTTATATGACCTTGGAGAATACAATGTCAAATGTAGCGCGCTGCACACTGTACCACTTAATGTGCAATGATTGACATGCTGGTAAGGTTTGTTAATGTAATATTACATGAAAATTCAGTTATTATTTTTTTTTAAATAGTATCACCACGACTACAGCTCTGGATACTAATTGGAATATTGTTTTTTCTATTCTGGATTGGCCTAGTGACTGTCTTTTGCTTACTCATGAATGTAAACTATATTTCAGAACACTCTGCAGTATCAAATGAGAACTTGGTCCTGAAACCTCATACATCTTCTCATCGTGAACAAAAAGACCTGTCCTTCGTGAACATTACCTATGTTCCAATTCCTGATGGTATAGTTTGGGATAGAGTTTTATATAATGTATCTGGTCCCACTGAACTTTTGAAAATCCCTCATGTATTTAAAATGTCTTTAAATGATATCATTACCTCCAGTACATTTTCCAACAATTGGGATTTTGAAACTGTAAATAATATGTTGTTTGATTTAGAACAATCCGATGCATTTTCAAGCACTGAAATGTTAGAGGACACATCTGCTTATGAAACAATGTACTGTTACCAACATTATGACCATCACTTTTTACATAAATCCAGTATCCCACGTAATGTTTTTACATACCACCAATGGGAACATTGCCTAACACTGCCAAAAGGTATATTTACACAGAATTTTCTTATTTTTCATGGTTTACCACTTCTGACCCAACCTCATTTTACTATAAGGTTGCTCCTACAACTGCACAGAAAAATATGCTACCTAACAGATTAACTCTGCATCCTTTATTTCCCAACTGTTTGAACAGGGTTTTGACTAATGGAAGGACGCTATAGACAAAAAATCAGTCTGGGGTTCAAAGGAATGGCAAGTTCAGGGAACAGGAGCACTATTTCAAGTGTGCCTTATTCCACAGCAGATCATATTTCTCAGCAACACTGAGCAACAGACTTCCTGTCTTGGACTAGCTAAGAACAAAGATTTGAACACACCACAGACTCCCTCATTATCACACTTTGAGGGGTGGCAAAGCTTCACAACACATGGTGGGGATACAGTAGATGACTACATACATTCAGTTTCATACAATTCATCAGACACCAATTGGAAGGGATGGTTAGTTTTGCCTACAGACACAAATAGATGTCAAACAAGATTCAGAGGTACCACCAAAGAGTTTAGTATCCATAGACTGCACCAAAGCTATGTGCAACAAGAACATCCGGGTGTGGTGACATCAGACAGTGTTGGGATGTTATGTCTCGATTATCTAAAAACCTCGACACTGACCCAGGTGAAACAACACTTATCCTTAGTATCAGATGAGGTGGATTCAAGAGATTTTTTATTGGGTTCCCAAAAGCGACGCCAGAAAGGTTTCTTATACTCTGTTTATAATGAAATTTGGAAAATCTCTCAACAAGAAGCTGCCGATAAACTTCGTGAAATTGAGAGAATTAACCTAGAAAAAGCCTTAACGTTAGTTGATAATGATATGACTACATTAACATCCAGGATTTATTCACTGGGCAACATTGTATCTTCTGCTATAGATATACTAGAACAGGATTTGTCCATACTACAGCATGGACAGTCTCAGCTAGGTTCTATTAGGTTGGTAAGCTGGACGCTACAATAATTGCGTTCCGGTTATGTGCCTTGGTGATTTATCAACACTATGTCCTTGTTCTCTGCATACAATCTAACTAAGAGCAGATAACGTTGGCACAAAGAGGAGCAAAATATACATTGATGCGTATTGAAAAACTGGATCAATTACCTTTCACGGTGGCAGAGTCACCATCCACAGAATGGTCAATTCATGGCCATGTAACATTACCGGTAACAACTTTACAGTTTTAGTTTTGCCTAGAACAACCACAGGTAGGCAGATATGTAGCGATGGGCAGGAAATTCATGAAGGAATCTTGGGAATCGCCATACAGATTTTGATGTAGGATTGGGGACATGGAAGTGTTTCGAAGCGGTACAAACTGCAAGAACTCTTTAAGTGGATCTGTCATAAGCCAGGATATCATGCTTCATGGGGCCTGTAATGGTTCAGTTGCACTCTTATCCTGCCATTTGAAAGGGTCCCCAGCTGCCGTTATTAATCCAGCATTCAAGTTGCTCTTGAATGAGAGTTACTTGATGCTGAATGATCAAGGTTGTTGTGGGAGGCTTCCGGGATTTGCAAATCTTGTCATTGTGAGCTCCAGGGTTACTTGTTGCATGCAAGTATGGTTTCCACCAGCCCACACAGTCAGGGAGGCAATGTAATGGTCTTCATTGAACGTTTCCTTTATACAGTTTGATACTCTGAACTGAATGAAAGCCATGCTTTTACAGAAAACTGTGCCCTTAACCTCCGCCCGAGAGACTTTTGATCTACAGGTAGCAAGGTCCTTAGCTGAAATACAGGCACTTGTACGAATGAACTGCCCTTTCCATTTCACAGAAATGGTACAATGTATCTTTAACATGTCTGATACGACGGGTATAGTACACCTATTTAAGACCATAGGTTCTGGACTGTTAAGCACCTTTGAAAGAGTCTTTTGAGTGATTCCAGCCTTCTTATACTCCATATTCGGAAGCATTTTTGGAGGGCTTCTACTAATCCTGTTTCTAATAGCAGGAATCCTGATTGTAATTTTTCTGCTATGCAATGGACATCCTAGTTACCAAGGAGATGGAAAAAACACTCTTGGAGCGCCGATACCGTGATTGCTTGGTACTCCGTCTGGGCACACCTCGCCTTCGAGAACAAAGCGAGTCTTTGTTTCTATTGTTTCAACCAGTCTGGATTGACTGTGTTCTGCCTGTCGTCTGATGCCTGTTCTGTGGACAAGAATGCGTGTTGGATCCCTGCCTAACACTTCCATTGGTTGTACCACTGGACGTGGATGCTTTACTGTACCCGATAATGGTCCATGTACTGCTGTGTCGTCAGCGTAATCCCATGTTGATGTCTGTATTCTTTCAGCCACCACAGGATGCTTCAGCTCCTATTGGAATGGAGACCATCTCCTCTACAAACGCTCAGGCCAAGGATGTGACACAGGCTTCCCCAGCATTGGCTGCGGGCAATACAGAAGATCATCTGTGCTTGATTGACCTGATCTGTGAGGTGTTGCAAGGACCTTCGTCTGCGCTGGCAAGCAACAGTGATGTTGCTTCTCCCAGCCAGGACACAAAAACATTTGGCTCATCGTGTGCTGGGAAAAATTCGGCCTATTTTATAAACAATCACATTTGGAATTTTTAAACAAAAGACACCTTTTTCTTTTGCTGAATAGCGTGGCTTTCAGACACTCATAGTTGTTCGGACCGCATATACGGACATATTTTAATAGACTTCTACCGCTCATGCTACTATTTTGGAATTTTTATGCGTTATTTTTTATGGACTTATTCGTTGTTTGCATATTCTAGAAGTACATTTAGACTTTTAGTATGTCGTCAAGTCAGATGAGGAGTGGGTGTTATGTTTAATAAAGGTACCCAGATATAGGCTCAGGTAGTAACAAGACCTTTCACCTATATTTCTCCTGCCATTACACTACATGACGGCTCTTGGTACTGACCTTTTACCTAGTAACGGTACTGCCTATATGACGTGGGTATTTTCCTGAAAACTAGCCTCATTATTATGCATAATGATTCTTGGAATCCCAGCAGGACTACCATCTCCTGCATAATAACTAATTATAAGGGTCATTCCTTCCGTCATCTTATTCCGACATGACACAGCAAGGTAGATCCCCTGAGGGTACCACTTTGGGTATATAAATACAAGTTTTTTGCTGAGGCAGTGAGAGGAGAAAAAGGACTTCCATGCTGACACACTGACGCGAGACGCTGAGGTTCCTGCACGCAGACACTCCAGCTCGCAGTGGTCTGACAACCCACACGGGGTATCCATCTCAAGACCAAGACGGGGTCCCTCAGTCTCTCACTTCAGGCGATGGGCTTGACTTTATCCTAGAGGGATTCTTGGCTCTACACCTACATACATGCTAGGAACCCTTAGGTACATCTAGTTTGGGTCGCATTGTAGGAGTACGCATTATTACTGTCATGTATTTTACATACCTGCCTGTATTCATTGTTTTAGCACTATGGTCGAAATCTACCATCCTTTTACTTTGTTGGTGTTTATAATCATTTGTTTCTGTTTCTGTTTTATGGTTGTTTCAGCACACCTATTTTACACTAGAGTGACGCTGGTTCAATAAATGCTTATTGAAAATGTCTCTACTGTTTATTCTGTGTATATCTCTGAGACAAGGTGAGCATGAGTGATTGAGCGAAGCATACTGTACAGTTTCCACGATCCCTGATGGGACAGAGTTGTCATGTTCCATTGTTGCCAAGAACTATTCTCTTCTGGGTAAGAGGAGTTTACAGTGGCACTGTGAGCTAACTGGTATACAGGCGAACAAACCCGGTGGGGGTGTCTGAAAGTAGTCTGGATACCAATCATACAGTCTATGTTGTCTAAATACACAGATCCTCTATAGGTTTATAGGAACTACACGGCAACTGTACTGTACAAAATGCCACTCCAATCTACGCCAGTCCACTGTACAACATGCCACTCTGATCTACAACAGTCCACACCACTATATGGCACTCAATGCTACTCCACTGTACAACACACTAGTCTATGACATACCACTTCAGTCCACCAGAAACACCACTCAAGACTACAACATTCCACTCCACTCTATGACATCCCACTTTACTATGCCCCTCCAATTTATTTTCCTCCACTCTAAGACACTGTACATCACGTCACTCTATAGTGCGCTACTCCTCTCTACTGTACACCATGCAACTACGCTCTATGCCACTCCTCAACTCTCTACTTCCCTTTTCGCCCCTCCATT
Source organism: Triturus cristatus (assembly GCF_964204655.1). NCBI lineage: Eukaryota > Metazoa > Chordata > Amphibia > Caudata > Salamandridae > Triturus > Triturus cristatus. The sequence goes on from NC_140585.1 coordinate 1,172,245,226, forward strand.
GTACGCCACCCCACTGCACTACATGACATCCCATACCATGCTACTACCATCCACTCCACTCTACGACACTCCATTTCACTCTACGACACTCCACAGCACTCTACAACACGCCACTCAACTCTACAACATGCCATGTGTGCCTACGTTGGCAATACACATCCAATTGTGTAGTGCCAACGCATACACAAAGAGGAAAGCACAGGGATGCATCGGATTGCTTTAAATACAATGTATCCCTGCTCTCTCCTAATGATGCAGCTCGACACAGTAAGATGGCTTGCAGCGCCAGGCTGCCTCATTTTCTAGTAAATATGCCCCAATGATTTGAAAAGAATATCATGTTTATTCTTTTGTACCTCTAGGTAACTGCTAGTCCCTAGGTATAGTAGAGTGTCCTTAACTTTTTCCTTTAACTCAAGACATTAATTGTACGTTGTCATGTTGATTCATCAATATAAAGCAGCTTCAGCACATGTATTTATCCTTTAGAAAAAGAGAATAAGCCATTAACATAGCAAATGTCCATATGCAAATGTATGCATTAAAGCCAAACTTCCTCAGCTTTGTGATTGATATTTCAGGCACTAGTATCTAGTATTCTTACATTCCCTCATACTACTTTCTGTTGCATGAGAATTGCAGTTTTTAAATAAAGTGCTGAGTGTTCAAATAAAGAAATAGTGCACAAACTTTGTGATCAGTTAAACTGTAAGATTAAAATCTGGAGAGGTCAGTAAATAAAGAAAGCCTCTGGTTTGTTACACTATGTTAAACACTTTGGGGCTTATTTACAAGCCCCTTGCGCCGCCGTTGCGTCACTTTTTCCCATTACAAAAGTGACACATAGGCGGCGCAAGGGGCATGTAAATAAGCCCCTTTGAATGCAAGTGCATACTTAGGGGCTTATTTACATGCGCCTTGCGCGACTTTTGAGTTATTTTTAACATGGGAAAAGTGACATACGGGTGACGCAAGGCGCTTGTAAATAAGCCCCTTAGTCTCGTATCGGCATATGCGTTGTTTCGTTCCTCGTGTTTCATGTGTCTCTGTTATATGGTATAAAACCTTCTGCCTTGCCTTTTTCAGTACGTTGGCGACACATGCCTCATACTTTGTATCTTTCCCTGTCCTCTATCACACTATAAGTGGCAATTATCTACTGAGCAAGTTGTCAAATATGTTTTTCGATTCTTGTAAGTTACACATTTTAATATGGCCATGGTGATTTCCTTAACATGCCTTTTGTCATGTTTCAGGCCTTTTTTTCCTTGGCATTATAGTTATTAATTCACTTGTACAAAGCATTATATGATTACAACTTATGTTATACTGGACACAGTGTAATGGTATTTGGCATTTGTCTGTCCTTCCAGAGACAGCATGAGACCCAGGAGTTTTTTATTGATTTTGAGCATCACACGTCACATAGCTGGGAATGAATAAGTAGTTTTCATGTCGAAAGGGGAGTTGTATATTTAAGCGTTTAAGTTACCCTCCTCACATGATCTCTAAAATTGTATCCAACATAAATGCAATCTCACCACCCACCTCCTTCTCCATCTCCAAAACTAAACTACCCAGACTCCAAACAAACCCTGTACTAGCATTCGTGACCAGCCCCTAATACATCTAAACCTCAGTCTATCTTCTTAGTATCTACACTTATTTCATTGTCATTATGTCCACTCGGTAGGCATTTTTATCACCTCATCCATCCACTATACTGTTTTGGTAAGTTGACCCTTTTCTTCTTTTTTTCCTTTGTGTCCCTTTTTCCACTCATGTTTTAACTTCCCTAATTATTTCGGAGGCATTTCATCGCTCACATATTCAATCTACCAATGAAGAGTAAATAAGTTCAGTATGGGGGACACCTTTTCATGGAACCCTGGCAACACTTATGGTCAAACCAAGTATATCCCTCTTGGCTCCAGGATTTGTTGTTTTACCTTTATGAGGCCTGTAGTGCATAAATGAAAGATAGGCATCGCAAAGGTCTACCAAGGCCTATCGCATTGGCACCGTCAGTATAGAGACATGTTTTCAGTCCTGCCATAGAACCAGCCTTCTGCAGTCCCAAGTTAATATGTACACACACACACACCCAACCATCCAAACACACACCCACACACACACATATATGATGGTGAAGTACTTTAATGCCTTAATTAGTTAAACATGAATTCCTATGAATTATTGTTTTAATTACTATTATGACAGTGTGTTACAATCCAAATGGTTGGCAGGTGTAGTGATTCACCAGCTTGGCTGGAGTAAAGTACATTTACGCCTGTTTTGACAATTTTAGAGCTGTAGTAACATTTGAAATGTATTTTGTAAATTGCTATAGTTTTACTCTTTTGTGGGTCTGTGTTGTGATTTAGCATGTCACTCCCAAATCCCTCCTTAAATTTCCCTTCATTTACTGTACCGATATTCCGACAACTCCCCCGGTCCCTTGTACATTTAAAACAAAGTAGTATATTTACATATGCCGAGATCTCCGTGACAATAGCAGGCATTTCTGCACAGAGGAAAGAGGCTGTGGCCCCTGGCCATATATTTGTAAATGTATTTTGCAGTATGGTAGTATTACTATAGTATTACTTAATGTGCTACCCAATGCAGTTTGTAAAGCCTACAGAGTACAGATGAGATTAGATGCCAGTGTCCTGGGGCAGAGTCATAAAGGTAGTTTTTTTGGGTCAGCCCTGAGCTTGGTTTTGGGGAAAACAAAAAAGTGATGGGTTTAATGCTTGATTTTATGGCACCTACTGGTAATTTCTTGGGGGCTCATTCCAATCATTTCTTTTGTCCACTATGACTAGTAACTCATAGAGGTACTAGCCACATGCAAATTAACTTGGTCCCGATCCAATAGGGACAGTCCAGACCAACCTGCTGGATCTAGACACCTCTGAATCGGAACACAAGCAAACCCAGACTGATTTCGGCCTAGTTTGGTCTCGTGAGTTAGGTATAGGATGACTCCTTTGGCACAGTGCACACAGATTTTGCTCTGATGCAGTACATACTGAAATCAGACTCTCTCCAGTTGTCGCTCTGTGGCAGGACTGATCATCTCCACAAACATGTATCATTTCCCACAAGAAGCTTCATACTCGAACTTAGTTTGCAATAACCACATTTAACTATTTCATAATTTCTACCGGATAGGTGCCCCCTCCCCTAGTTTTACCTGCCATGGAGCAAATGCGTTCTTGATACCAGATTTCTCTGAAAAGCTTCCTTGTTGAACCTCAGCAGAGTACAGACTATGCAAGGCGTGAGCCACTGCATACACTGCGGCATACACAGCAAATGTGAGTCGGAAATTCTCCACATCGAACAAGGAGGCATCCACATCTCTCAGGCTTATGCTTTTAGCACACTCTTTAATTCCCTGTATGCCTGTGCCATTGGGTAAGCATGAAAATGTCTCATACCAAAGGAGAACCAGAGGACGATTAGTTGGACTTCTTGCTGGATTCGCATCATAAAGGAATTGCTTTAAACCCGGAATTTGCCATTTAGGTATAGATATCATCAGGGAACCATTTAAATGGTGAAGGTGTTTTATACGACCCTTAATCAGGGCAAAGACTAAGGAAGCGGGTGTGATAAGAATTTTACCAGGAATGGAAGCCAGTTCAAAGAGTAATAATGTGTCATACAGACGCACAACACTGGTGTAGACAATGATAACATTTGCAGATGATTCTAGAATGGGCTTTGATGCTGCTTCTAAACTCATGGTGAGGGTCAATGTTACAGTGAAGGCCACACATATACCATTGCTCCTCAACTCGCTCTTTAGTTGCTCGCTGCCCGTCCCACTGAGCTCTTCATCTGAAACAATCATCCCGACCCAGGTCCATCCAAAGTGCTTCAATAACTTGATGATGACTTCATGTTGAGGGCTCACATTTGGTACAGTCCGGTAAAATGTAGGGAACCGCAGCCTGTCGTTGAATACAGGATCCATAGCGCCATAGCTGACCTGTGGAGAAATACTTGACAGGTCAACGACAACTTACGCTGAATAAGGTTACAGACGATTGGCAGAAAACAAGACCACACTAGAACTGGAAAAGAAAGAGCTGAACATCTGAGCAGACTATTGAGGTTAGGATCTTCAGGCACAAAACAGGAAATACTAGGACCACAGAAGTGACCAGATAGGTTCCCTCAAATAACAAAACTCCCATTTTCCCAGTAAGAGGAATCCGACCACACCCCAATGAGCTCCAAGTAGCCTCAAGTCCTAACACCTTTTTAAATTGTCTCACATGAGAGCCGAAACACCTTGACTTACTATAAAGGAGAGACAAATGCATAGAAAGATATCTGCACAATTCAGTATCTAATTTTCAGTGATAATGAAATTTGCAGATTGACCATTCTGTTTCTGCAAATTATTTGCCCATCAGTTACAATAGTTGACCTGATAGAGGCATAAGGAGTGCAGCATAAGGACATATTGTTTATGGATTGAAGATTAAAATCTGCCCAGGTGTAAATAAATGGCATTTAAAGGAATTGTCTTTTTGTCAAAATCTTTCTTACTGCACTAATAAATGTCTCTTGCTGTACTATTAAACGCTTCACATAAGTGTTATGCTTTTAGTGTTAAATTTTGCACAAATTGCACAGATGTGTATGTTGAGTAAGGACTACTTGAAAGTTATAAATGTACAAAATGTTCTGCTCTGTCTGGCTGTAATAGTTCTTAAAGTGACACATTTTTACCCTTTGCACAACTCACCAACATTTCTAGTAGTTAGGGGCATGTCACTGCATGACAGGCAAAGTGCAGAAATGTGTAGTATTTAAAAGGATATGGTGCATTCATGCCTTTTCCCCTGAGCTGGTGCAGTTTTGTCTGCTTAGCTCCAAAGTGGGGCCCCTTGCACTATGGAACAAGGGGGCCTGCATTGCAAGGTGGATTTGTTTTATGCAGGAAAGGGCACTCAGAGGCATTTTCCTCTTTCTCCAGCTCACATAGAAAGAGGGAAAAACAAGGAGAAATAAACATATTCCTCCTCTTTATGCCTCACCTAGGGATGTTTAGATATTTGGCGCATTCCCAAGTTTACCACTTCTGCTAAATCTGGGAATGCATCAAAATCCAAGGGCGCTGCATGGGAACACCCACACCACGCTGGGGCAGAGTACGGCAACTCAGAGTTTTGCACCGCATTGCTTTCCTCTAAGCCACTCAGGGACTTGCAAGGCTTCATAAATCTCCTTTTTGAGTTGTGTCACTCTGGGCAATATGCCCCCATTAGTGCATGGACCGCTGCGCAAGGCACAGCTTTCCAGGCCTCCTACAAGTGATGACATGTGAGAATCCCTGCAGCTTCCTATTCCTGCTGTCCGGAATTTGACATAGTGCAACATTTTGGACAAGGGGAATAGCCCTCACTGACAACCGTGCAAATGCACCTTTGTTTCTCCATGCAAAAAGTGTTTTCCCTGTGGCTAAATCTCTTGGGTTGATCCTTCTCCTTCCCACGCTGTAAGGGAAATTACTCAGGCTCTTGTCTTGAGTAAAACTCCAATCATTAAAACAGTTGAAAGAGGTCGGATAGGAGTTTGTGAATGTGAACGAGCTCACATTCTTGTGAACGTTTAAAAACTGTTGTGGGAGTTGCATTTTTCTTCTCACATTAAATGCTTTATAAATATAGCTTATGCTAATATAATGCGTGTTTACACTATTCTCCATCTTTTATTTATATCCCAGTACATCAAACAATGATTGTTGCGTTGTTTCTTGTTCTAAATAAAGATTTAAGTGATGTACATTGATAAACAGAGTGTTCCCAGAGACTTTCCCTCGCTGTACCTAACTCAGGGCATTTTAACTGTCCCAGGCTACTGCCCTACAATGTATCAACTAGCCTACTCAAATAAACGGTGAGAATGACTACATTCCAATGTAATACTACCATGCGAGAACCTCCAAATGTATTCTGTAGTAAATTGTTCTTCTTGGTTGTTTCTTATTGGTGCTTATCCTGAGAACCATGGACTTGTGTGGAAATGAATGAAAGTCTTCGTCTAAAGCTCTATAAAAGAACATGTATTTTCTTGTATTCCAGAGCTCCTTAGTCCATACTTGTTTTTTAAGGTGAATCTGTGCCGGTTTTCATTTAGAATTTTCCTGGATTCTTTTATGAATTTGTATTCTTCGCTGCTAAACTGACTGACAGCATGTTTTATGTATTTGCCTGTTAATACCTTATATTACATTTCTAAATTACAGCACTTGTCTGTCATTCTTACAGGAATGTTTACATTGATTATTGATTTGAATCAACTAAGATTTAGTGACAGTTCCAATAGGTGAGCACCAAAGCCTGCACAGGAACTACACTGCTCCTTGTCCTAGCCATCGGCATGCCTCTTGAGTAAGATCACTTAGGATAAATTTGCACACAAACAGATCTGATAGTAGAGGTGATGGTTCCAATAGGAGCAGACCCATAACTGACAAACTAATTGGCTATAGAATTGAGTACTGCACCTTCATGGCCCAGACAGTTTTCCACAAATTGACTCAGCCTCAACACGATCCCGGTTCCAGAGAGACGAGGGGGCTGAAGAAGAATGACGTGAGTTTCAATAGGGATTGCAGGCATGCAAAAATGTATTAGCTGTGGAGCACTGCATGTTGGGAGATGTAGTAGGTGCATTGAGGCGAAATGCAGTGGATGAATTTTGAGTACAATTATTATGTGGTTTTGATTCTTGGATTTGCAGGTGTGATAGTTATTGTATTCCCAATGATATTCTTTGTCTTTTGAAATTGACGAGTGTACAAGTTCTTATGCGCATGATATAGAAATGAAGGCAGGTACGTTAAGTTAGAATATTGGACTGTTGAACTTGCCTGCTAAGGTGAGGTGCACTCTGAGGCGCTATCAGGGACATAATCCTTTCATGTACAATTGTACTCATTTAACTCGGTAGTGGCTTGTTCCGTAGTACACGAGAGTGAACACGCCAAGTACGGTGGCTATCGCTGGCCAACGGCTCAAAATTTTATGTAGTAAGTAGCATTCCTACTGACATAGAGATATTTTGTTCAGTTGAAGCAGGCAAACTGTGAAAACTTTTGTAAAAAGTCAATCCAAAGCAGTCTGGTAGTATTGGGTCACTGCGTCATCAAGGAGCAGCACAGGGATTAGCTGGAGGATGCTGTAGCCGCTCTGCGATAGTGTGACCTTTAAAAGAGATGCGCTGGTATTGGTGGACAGCTGTGAACTTGTTGAGGTGGAGTGAGTGAGAGATTTGAACAGAGAGTGACTGAGATCTTGTCAAAATAAGAAACCTCTTGTCAAAGAAGGACAAGGACATGAATAAGGGGGAAAGGTTTCCCCTGAAGGTACCCCAGCTAGGCAGATGAAGACAAAGAAAGATTTACACACCTCTATGTGGCCTAGCCAATGGCACAAATACACATCCAAAGATTGGAATCTTTGATTCCCATTGAGCGAGAACTTCCATATGCGTTGAATAGAGAACCTGAAAATACGGATGTTGCTTAAAACCACAGCCTAGGTCCACACAATTTGAAGCTCTAAACCTTTGGGAGCAAATGTCAAGTGAAAATAAAAGAAAGAAATTTGATAAAGAGAACCTTCCAGGTGATCGACGGCACTCACTCCTTAAAATCTATTCCACTGTCGTGTGGCGTCCAGCAGGGCTCCTCATTAAGCCCCACCCTGTTCAATGTTTATCTTAAATATCTGGCTGACCTGGTCCTTCCGTTCGGAGTGAAGATCGTGACGTAGACAGACGAAACACAGCTCGTACTGTTCCTTAACCACCCTAAAAAGTACCTCGAAACCTGTTTGAGTGCAGTAGCCACTTGGATGGACCACTCCTTCCTCAAACTGAATTGGGAAAAAACTGAGCTAATGATCCTAGGGAACAACAACAACAGCTCTCCCCTAATGAAATGGCCCAGCCGCCTAGGTGGACCCCCTACTCCGAAAGAGATAATCAAAAGCCTAGGAATATGGCTGGACAATTCCCTAAATCTCGACCATCAAGCAGTACAGGTTGCAGCCACCTGCTATGGAATTCTAAGACAACTACGGAAAATTCTGCCTCTGCTCCCAGACTCCGCTCACAGAACACTAGTCCAAGCCCTGGTATTGCCATGACTGGATTGCTGCAACTCCTTATATCTGGGTACCTCTAAGGCTACCTCAAGGAGATTGCAGGTGGTACAGAACTGCGCAGCCAGACTTCTCCACAATGTCCCTAGGAAACAATCGGCCAAGCCAGCACTAAGGGCTCTGCACTGGTTACCGATCACAGAACGAAAAAAGTTCAAATCACTCTGCATAGCGCACAAAACTCTGTGGGGTACAGGTCCAAAAATGCTACAAAATTTGCTGTCCTTTTACTTACCATCTCGAAACTTGTGATCCTCCAATCTTTATCGAGCCAGGGTCCCCAAGATCAAGAGGGCAAGAGTTGGCAGCCGCCTGTTCTCAGTTAATGCCTCTGTTCTCTGGAATACGCTCCCTACCCAGCTCCGCTCTTTGAACAACCACCTCGAATTCAGGAAGAAGCTAAAAACTTGGCTCTTCCTGAAATTGCAGTGAGTTTTCTGTTTTCTGATGGAGGTTGGCGCAGAGCGCTGGGATGTCTACGGGTAGCCATGCGCTATATTAAGAACGCATTAATAAATAATAATAATTTAAGAATCCACAGTAGGACTCATGCATTGAGAAGTGTGCAAGATGAGGAGAGGCAGAGAATGTGAAGGGAGGAAGTCATCGAGGACGTTGGGGCCTATCCCTTAGTGGAGAATAAAAAAAGGAGCTGGACAAACCAAAAAGGGGAACAGAAATAGAGAGATGCCTTTATAGACAAACTCTTCTCCCATAAAATGCGGCAGCTGCTGCTCCAAGTACCACATTCTTGGCAGAAACCGAGGTCCAGACAGCTGCAGAACCTCCCATAGAAGCTTGAGTTATAAAGAAACTGTTGTTCTATCCCATGTTCAGGTCTCCATACCCACCATAGTAAGCCCCCTGTCTTCTGCAAGCACCATAATTGCTTCTCCAGTTGAAGCACTTGTCAATGCCGTAAGAGTTAACCTATCCAAAACATACCTCAGGAATCTGCACCAAGACCTGGGGTAATGTCACTAGGGTCCTCTCAAAGAGAGAGTTTGGCTGGCAGTGGGATGGATGTTCAGACAACAAGTACAGCTTCACCAGTTAATGTATTAAGAGCAATGCAGAACCTACAGCGACTTAATGTCACCCAACTAAAAACAGAGTTTGAAGAAATTGTTAAGGGAAACATGGGAATCATGGGCCAGATTCACAAAGGCAATTTAAGACAAAAGTCTAACTTTACGACTTTTGGTATTCACAAGATCATTTACGAGTCATATCTTTACGTCTGCAGTCGGGCCGGAATTTCCGTACCCGGGCTGTACTCTCCGGCTCAGGCTGTACTCTCCGGCTCAGGCCGTACTCTCCGGCTCAGGCCGGCTGAAGTGTAATCAATGGGTCAGAATGCAATTTTTACAAAAGGGAACATTAGGAACATGTGATAAATGGTGGAGGAGGTCATGAAATTCAGGTTGGGCAGGGAAAAAGGTGTTGTTGGACACTACATTATATCCCAGAAAGGTTTGCTCCTTTGCATCGTGGTACATGAAGTACAGAATTTGCACTAACCTCAGTGTTGACTGTAGTATCAACACTACAGTCAACACTAAGGGGAGCGCTCTTAGTGTTGACACAACAGTCAAATTGTAACATGATGAAAAGGAGCAAACTTTTCTGGGTTATGATGTAGTGGCTGGCCACACCCTTTTCCCTGCCCAAACTATTTTTCATGACCTCTATGAATACCAAAAGTCGTAAATGACTTCTGTGAATACCAAAAGTTGTAAAGTTAGACTTTTGTCTCAGATTACCTTTGGTAATCGGCCCCTGTGTGTTTAGAACATTACAGTGAAAACAAGTTGCTCTACATGAGCAAGGAAGCAGCAAGAGTGACAAGAGAGGCACATGCGAGGATGGAAAAAGTGGTGGATGAATGTGGAATTGATGTAATCTAGCAAAATAAATTTAGGAAGAATGCTTGGATGACAATGGGTGAGAAGGAATTAAAACTATTACAATTAAGGGCATTAAGGACACACATAACAAATTTCATTGAGAACATCAGAAAATGGAATGAGACGGAAAAGTGTAGGGTGTTGTGGTTCTGAAAGGAGAAGGTTGGCGTGATGACAAAGAAGGAGGGTCTAAAGGAAGATGAGGAAATAGCAGTAGGGGGGCAGTGAAGGAGAATTCCTTGCAAGGAGTACAGGGAGGAGCATGTGTATATGTCCCCTAGTTACAGTCAGACTTTTCCATTTTACAAACTCCCTTCCCAAACTCAGAGAGAATCCTGATAATTCATACAAACAGATGGAACAGATTGGGGCCATTTCCATGGTTCCATGGTAAGATATGGACATGTTATTTGAAGTGGCAGTCCCAAAAGACCTGTGGACAGAATGCAACTGGGTGGTTGATTGTCCAACACAAGAGCCCCCACGGATGGCAGGATCGAATGCCCCTTCACCCATAGTCAAAACCAAGTACAACCAGATCATAAAATATCAACGGATAAAGGTTGCCAAGAAGGAGATGAATTGGCCCAAGATTTTTCCGAATCTCTGTAGAGTCAAGTTACTTACTTTGAGGGATTGATGCAGGTATACACGGAGCACAGTGGGATGAACGGTCGGCTGGGAGATAGCATTAGGGGTGGTTTTCTTGCCTCCTTTGTGCAGGGACTGGGACCCGAGATTAGCAATCAAATCTTCCAAGGAGTCCTTTGCTGGAAGAGTAAACTGGTTGACAAGATCGTGTGCTCTGCAAAATACTGCAGTGACATGTTGGTGGCAAAAGGGGCTTAAGGAGAAGTATATGATAGCCCAGAGCTTGCCTACACCCATCTTGTCCCCAGATGGTGAGGCCTCTGCTCCCAGGTCACCATACACACCCCAACACCGGTCATCCCTGGTGAAGAGCTCTCTGTCCCAACATGCGCTACAGAAGAAAACAACTCTGTTGCATAAGGTTCAAAGAAGAAAAACTGATGATTATGTTGGCTGAGCTCAATACAAGGACATTCCAAAAGAATGAAGCTGTTTTCTGAAGCTAAAGTAAATGCAGGGGGGCTGATACCCTTCTTCACCTTGCAAACAAATGCGAACACCCGCTGGTTGCAAATAACCATGTGGGAAATGCTGAGGATGATCAATGACACTGAGCTTGGACTAAACTCTATCAAGGAAGAACTGAGAGCCATCCACCTTATGGTGATGCAACATGGGTATGTGTTGGACTTGATGACTGCAATTGAGGGTGGGCTATGTGCCAAGATTGGTGCTTCCTGTTATATTTGTATTCCTGGGGGAACCTTGAAATCGGGAATCTCGTACTTCCCATCCAAGCACTGCATCGTCTACAAGCTGACATGAAGAAGGAGATGGGTGCCCCTTAGCAGGACTGGTATACTTTGTCTTGGATCGCCTTATGGATGTCCAAGCTATTCACGTCATTACTTCCAGTTTTCATTTTTGTATTACTGTTGTCTGCTTTCCTTTTTTTTTTTATTATTTAAGCTTGTGATTACAACAAAGAAAAAAAAGACGAAGAAGAACCAGACTTTAGTTCAAGGCAAAAAAAAAAAAAAAAGCGAAGAGAAAGAAAAAAAACAAGTTAATTATAAACATATGCATTCCTATCACAAAACTTGCTAGACAATTCTCAGCACAATATGCATTGACAAAAACAAATATACAAGGATGCTACCATCATCGATAATTACAGTACAGTCTATCGATAGGAGACATCATATATCATTTTGCAGTAATAGTAAGAGGCCAACTGCTTAAACTAAATAGGACATCAGCTATTGGCCTATCCATGCTTCAAGCGGAGCCCAGATCTTTTTACCAAAGTCACACCTAGCTCTAACCCACCTAGCCCAGACTGCAGACTCCAGGTTATATAGTGCTAGAATCCTCCCTCTCCAGTCAAAAAAGGTAGGCGACACCAGACTTATCCACTCTGAGGTGATACAAAGGCGAACCATGGCCATAGCTATTAGCAAAAAAGCTGCGGAATAACGAGGCCGAAAATGCTCACTATTGCTTTGATAGCCACAGATAACTAACTCGGAGGAGAGAACAGCAGAAATCCCAAGATTGACATTGAGGAACTGCTCTACTTGCTTCAAAAAAGGCTTCAGCTTCTGACATCCGAAAAACATGTGGACATCATCAGCCGCCATTGACCCACACCTTGGGCAGCTATGCCCCCCACAACCCGCCCACTTAGATATCTTGGCTGGGGTATAATATAGATCGAATAGAGCCATGTAGGACTGGGATCGTAGACTACCTGAGATGAGGACCCTACCTGCTAGTTCCAGGATAGTAACTATATCTATTCCTGTTACACCAAATTTGGCTTCTAGTTTTATCGTAGAGGCAGTAATATCATCAGGAAGCTTTGTAAGTAAATGGCGATAGATTACCCCAATTTTAGAGCACTTAGCAATAAGCTCAAACAAAATTATCCTCCCAAATAGTGCATCGGACTTCAGTTTGCTTCTCTCTATAAAACTGTGTAACTGTAAATATTTAAAGAAATCAAATGTATTAAGCAGATGCTTCTCCTTAAGGCATGCAAAAGAGGCGAGCCTCCCTTCATGTCCTAGGTTACCAAGTACATTTATTCCTAGAGCTGACCAGTTAAAGGTGACTTGATCCTGGAAGATTGCTGGCAAAAGCCGAGCTGCAGAAAAGGGTGTATAGAAGTTAATGTTGGAAACTGAAAATTTACGACGGACTTTACGCCATACCGAAAACATGGACCAAATGACCTTGAACCTAGTTCTTTTATAGTAACTAGGTTCTAGAACCCGAACTAAAACTCGTTTGACATCTTCGCCCAGCCCAATTTCAAAAATTGAGCGGCTGCAGGCCAAGGAGGGGGCGGCAGCATCTCCCAAGAGTGGTAAGCCAAAATATTGAATCATTGAAAACCAAAAATAGAATAATAAGCTGGGGACCCCCCAGCCACCACGTGAGCGAGGCTGGAGCATCCATTTAGGCGCCCTTCTGGGTTGCCTATAGCCCCAAAGAAACCTGCTGCAAATTCTATCTGCCAAAGCTAAGCTGGATTGAGGCACCTCTAAGGGTATTGTTCTAAATATATATAGGAATTTAGGCAGGATCAACATCTTGAGAACATTGCATCTGCCGTAGAGCGAAAGATGGAGATTGTCTAACCTTGCCAATATTATTTTAACCGAATTAATTATAGGCAAAATGTTTAGATCTGGGATAGTGTTAACTTGTGATGTAATATATACACCCAAATATTTTGCAGACTGCACTATCGGAGCATCCGAGGGACCCATAGCTGCAGATTGAATAACTTGGGTCTTAGCAGCATTAAGTTTATAGCCAGAATAGGCTCCATACTGAGCTGCTATAACTTTAACAGCCGTATGGGCAGACGAGACATCTGAAGTCAGAACGACAATGTCATCGGCATAAGCTAAAACCTTATAATCCGTTGAATGAATCATAACTGGATTGATGTCCTGCGCTTTCTCAATTAAATATAAGAAAGGCTCTATATACAGCGCAAAGAGCAGAGGGGAACACGGGCAGCCCTGACGAGTGCCCCTTCCTACTGTGAATGGCTTAGAAACTAACCCAGAAACCGAGACAGTGGCTTTAGGGGTAATATGCAAAGATTGGACTGCATGAATAAATTCAGGGCCCAGGCCCTTCCAACCAAGAACCGCCCAAAGAAATGGCCAGGCGACCCTGTCGAACGCTTTTTCAGCATCCAGCAGGATCGCCCCTACAGGTGATGATGTAGCCTGGGCCCAGTCCAATAAAGCCACTACTCGAGATACATGATTTGCTGTATCTCTGCCTGGGATAAAACCATGCTGGCGTAACGAAACCAAAGGGGTGATTACAGCTGCTAATCTAGATGACAAGATCTTGGCGAAGATTTTATTGTCAGAGTTTATAAGTGAAATAGGCCTAAATGAGGCAGGATCCAATTCAGATTTGCCTTTTTTCTTAAAAAGTATAATATTAGTCAAGGTCCAGGACTCAGGAATACTTCCCAATTGTGCAGCCCTAAGAACTGAGAGAAGAGCCCTACGGGTCTCCTGAGTGATCACTTTATAAAACTCTAATGGGACTGCATCAGGGCCGGCTGCCTTGCCATTGGCCAGTGCTCCGATTGCTGTCTCAACCTCCTCCCACTCAATGGGGGCCGAAAGAACACTTTTCTGTTGATCAGTAGGTTGGGTAGTTGGAATATTTGCCAAAAAGGTTGCAGCATGCTGGTCTAAATTTATAACACCATTACTGACTTCATTGTATAGGTTTTTATAGAACTGCTGAAATACCTCAAGTATCCCTACTGGAGTTTCAATAAGCTGACCTTGTGGGTTCTGTATCTTGGTTACATAATTGGCCAGCCCCTTCTGCTGAAGTCTCTTTGCCAGAACCCTACCTGACCGCTCTCCCATTTCGAACATCTCAGAGCGATATTGCATAAATTTTGCGGCTAGATCCTGACCAAAATACTCCAACAGAGAGGCCTTTGTCTTAGCGATTTTAACCTGAATTTGCATAGTGTCTCTACCTTCTCTTACAGCTTCAATTAATTCTGTCTCTACTGTGCTTAACACTGCCAATTGCTCATAAATTTGTTACATTTGTTTGGACTACTTTTCGACGATAGAAGGAATAGCTCCTAGTCTCGCCCCTCATGGCCGCCTTGAATGAATCCCACACCACATTCTCAGAAGCTGTGCCAACATTGAAATCAAAAAATTCGCTGATCCAGCATTTCATATGCTCTATATAAGCCTGCTCTGTCAGCAGTTTCCTTTCGAACATCCAAGCCCTAAGTTCTAGTGCCCTCTGTGGCAGAGTATATTCTACAATAAGAAAATTGTGATCAGATAATACCCTTGGATGCAGTGCAATAGACGATGACATAACCAGCTGTTCAGACATAAAAAAATAATCCAGCCGAGACATTTTGTTGTGTGGGGCCGAATAGTATGTAAATCCATCTAATAATTGATTATGGTACTGCCAACAATCTAGCAGGAAATGCTCTTGTACCAAAGCTTGTAGCGCGCGAAACACCCTGGGCTTTTTCCCGGAATAAGATTGGTCCGTAAATAAATTAACACTAACCGCTAAATTGATATTAAAATCTCCACAGAGGGGAAGGAGCCTAGCGCGCAACCAAGATGGCCGCGTAGGTGCGAGGCTCCCGAGGACCACCACGACCTCCTGAATTAATCCTGGCTATATCCTGTCCTTGTTGAGGGGACTGCATCGGTGAACCCGAGCTGAGGCGCCATCCGTTTTTCCTTTTCGAATCGGACCCCGGACACTGGTGGGAGCACCGATTGAAGGTTGCGGCCTTCTCCGCGCTGGCCCCCCGGATTGGAGTAGTGGGGCGATCCGGGGACAAAGCGAACAACAGCGGCGGGCAGGGCTGGGCGACTCGCGTATCCCGTGCTTTCACTTTCGCTTTTGCGCTCTCCTTGCCCTCAAGCGAGGTAGGGTTGCGGAGCGGGGTGCGCTGGTGTGGCCTTGTCCAGGTGTCCGGCTGACCCGCCGGCCGTGAGTCGTCCTGCGGCCCAGTGGTCGCCCTCCCCCCCCCCGGAACCCGTGAACTGGTTTACCGGCCCTTTCGAGGAGATTGGCACGACGGTGGGAGAGCAGGCATGTCCACCAAACAAGATGGCGACCGGGCGAAGGTGAAGACGACCCGCCGCGGCCCGGCGCCTCAATCCAACAGTATGGACCGCTACACCCTCCAGAAGGGATCTCCGGAGACATCGCGCACATCCCCGGCGGGCCCGACGGAGGCATCTGCTCAACCGGTGGATCTGACCCTCCGGGACGTCATGGGCGCCATCGCAGAGATGAAGGCCTCGGTGGACCAGCGCTTCGACACCTTAGCGCAAAAGATAGACTCGGTCCTGGTGGATGTTAGCCTCGTGAGGGCTGACTTGTCCAAAACCAACGACCGGGTCGATTCCCTGGCCCACACCACGACGAGCCTCACGACGGACGTGGTGGCCCTCCAAAAGGAGGTGCGCCGGCTTGGCCAGGTGAGCGCCCTGATGGACCGGCGACTGGAGGATTCCGAGGGTCGGGCCCGGAGGAATAACGTTCGCATTGTGGGAGTGCCGGAGGGACGAGAGGCGGAGGCGGCAGATCTTTTTGTGGAAGAATTGATCCTTACCCATCTTCAGCCCCGGGGGCTGAGTAAGCTTTTTGCGGTGGAACATGCTCACCGGGTCCCTGGGGGCAGACCTAAGGCCGGTGCCCCGCCGCGGCCTCTCATTGCCCGGATTTTTAATTTTCGGGACAGAGACGCTATCCTGCAGACCTCCAGGCAACAGGGACCGGTCAAGCTCGATAACATGGATGTGCATTTCTACCCAGACTTTACTCCGGCGGTCCAAAAACTGAGATTGAGTTTTATCGGAGTTAAACGTCGCCTACGGGACCTGAATCTTAAGTACTCAATGCTTTTTCCAGCTAAGCTAAGGGTGGAGGTGGATGGGCGCACGCACTTTTTTGACCGACCCGAGGCGGCTGGGGACTGGTTGGACACTCTGCCTGGAGATCGGGGCCGAGGGGGTGGGGGGGGTGCGGTTGGCGGGGAGGGCCCGCCGGATCAGAACTGAGGGGTGAAGAATAGGCCTTGCTCTGGACAACATTCCTTTACCATTTACTGATCGTTTATGTTCCCCTCCGATGGAGGTCGTGTGGGGTCTGTTGGGGGCTTCCCTCCTCCTCTGGGGGACTAGTTAGTTTTTCATCTATGGGGCGACAGGCACACTGCACTTTGGGGGGGCTGTCTGGGCTCATGCAGGGGTGCAGGGAGGGGGGAGTTCTGTTGGGATGGGGGGGTGGGGGGGGTGTGTCGTTTGTTTGCACCGCAAGGCAAGCCCTTTACTGTATTGTTGCTCTCGAGATGCTCTGTGGGGGACGACTGATTGCTTCTACGTATGATGGGGGGTAGGGATTTGACTGTGTTGTCATGGAATGTTAACGGTCTGGGGGACAGGATTAAGCGTGGTGTGGTCCTGCAGTACCTGAAACGTATCTCACCAGATGTTATCTTCCTGCAGGAGACACACCTTATAGGTAACTCCTTTCATGCCATGAATCGGCGAGGCTATCGTTTGGTGGCCCACTCGGGCTTCACCTCGGGCTCGCGGGGGGTGGGTATCATGATTAAGAACTCGCTCCCGTTGGAGATTGATGAGGTGCGCCATGATGAGAGGGGACGCTACACTGTTCTGGTGGGTAGAATGGAGGGTAGAGTGTTTGTTTTTATATCAGTGTACGTCCCGCCTGGGTTACAATCTACTACATTTGCGGATTTGGGGCGCCTCCTCCTGGACCTCCCGGGTGGCCTGCTGGTGGTTGGGGGGGACTTTAATGCGGTAGTTTCTGGGTCTCTGGATCGCCATCCCCCTAGGGACCTCCCCCGGGCACAGGCCTGGCTGTCCGGCCTTTTAGATACTCTGGGCCTGGTGGATTGCTGGCGACTAAAGCATCCCGCGCAGCGGCAATACACCTTCCACTCGGGTGCCCATGGTAGCCTCTCGCGGCTCGATTACATCCTTGTCCCGGCGGCCTATGCTGGGAGGGTGGGAGAGGTGTGCCATCTGGCGCGGGGCATTTCAGATCACTCCCCAGTACTGTTACATTTCGATGTCTTCCCTAGGGGGGGGGGCAGGGTGGCTCCAATCAATGCTTGGTACTTGCGTGACCCCACTATTCGTGCCGACTTGATCAAATCCTTACAGCGATACTTTGATGAGAATGTGGGGTCTGTCCCTTCGGCCATCTCCCTGTGGGAGGCTTTTAAGGTAGTTCTCAGAGGGGAGGCCCTCTCCTTTATCTCCCAGGCCCGGAGGCGCGAGCGGGAGGAGGTAACCCGGGTGGAGGCCGAAATTGCGGAATTAGAGGGTGACCTGGGGAGCGGGGTAACCGACGCCAAGTTGCATGTTCTGCACCTCAAGCAGGCGGCCTATAGGGCCCTCGTCACGGAGGCGGCCAGGGGCCTCAGTAGAGAGCAACAGGGGCGACTGTATGATGTGGGTGATAAGGCTGGTAAATTGATTGCGTGGTTGGACAAGAGGGAGAGAGCGAGTCGTGTGGTTCCTTTGCTTGAGGGGATGGATGGTGTGCCTGTTACCGAGCCGGAAGCCATTGTCTCCTGCTTCGCGGATTACTTCCGCGAGGTGTACTCCCCGGTTTCTCCCTGCTCGGAGGAAGATTCCCATGCCCTGCTTCGGGACATCGCGCTGCCCTCCCTTACGGTGGAGGACAGGGATTTGCTGGACGCTCCTCCCACCTCGGACGAAATTGCCCTGGCTATTCGCTCGGTCGCATCCGGCAAGGCCATGGGCCCCAATGGTATCCCCATCGAGCTCTACAAGCTACGACCGGATGTACTGGCGCCCCACCTGCGCGCCATGTTCCTGGCGGCCCACTCGCAGGGTTCCCTCCCGCCGGACCAGCGTCTGGCCACAATCGTGGTGATCCACAAGGAGGGGAGACCCCGTGAGCGGGTTACATCCTATAGGCCTATCTCGCTCTTGAACGCGGAGCCCAAAATCCTCGCCAAAGTACTGGCCAACCGGCTGGTTGGCGTGGTGGGCGATTTGGTCCACCAAGACCAATCTCGCTTTATACCCCATCGCAACACGGCTCTTAATCTGCGACGCTTGCATGGGGTGCTCGCGCGTGTCCCGTTTGTGCGGGAGCCGGCCATCTTGGCGTCCTTAGACGCCACCATGGCGTTTGACACGCTTGAATGGCCATACATCTGGGCGATGCTGGCGAAATTTGGATTTGGACCGGGATTCATTAGCTGGGTCAAATTGTTGTATTCGGGCCCATTGGCGCAGGTGGTGGTGAATGGGCGAGTCTGGGCCCCCTTCGCGCTGGGGCGGGGCACGCGTCAGGGTTGCCCCTTGTCACCGCTCCTGTTTGCATTGGCCTTGGAGCCCTTGGCGGAGTGGCTGCGGTGGCACCCCTCCATCCGTGGTCTCCGCTGGACCCCCGAGCATGAGGACCGCGTGTCCCTCTACGCCGATGATATCCTTTTGTATCTCGCCTCCCCGCGTAACTCGCTGATTGTCCTGGTTGATGTTTTGCGCTCCTTCGGTCGTAACTCAGGCCTTGTCATCAACTGGGCGAAATCCTGCGTGTATGTGCTCTCCGGGGAGGCTCCGGCCCTACCACGGGACTGCCCGATCCAGATTGCCTCCCAGGGGTTCCGGTACCTGGGTATATATATTACTCTAGACCCGGAGGTCCGCTACGAGCGGAACTTGCTGCCCCCCCTCCAGCGCTTGCGGGAGGACGTTGCGCGCTGGCGGCGTCTTCCGCTTTCGCCGCTTGGCCGAGCGGCCTTGTTTAAGATGATGTCCTTGCCGCGCTTTCTGTATGCGCTTCAGAATACTATGGACTTGGTTCCGGCGCGCTACTTCCGTGAGGTGGAGAGCCTTCAGCGGCGCCTGTTCTGGGACGGGAGGCCGCGTATTGCTCTGGCTAAATTGACGCTCCCGTGGTACGATGGGGGGGTTGCCCTCCCGGATATTAAACGGTATTACTGGGCCTCCCAGCTAGCTGCAATTAATCATGGCCTTTACGGGCCCGCCTTGAACCCGGCATTTGAAATGGACAGGATGCTCCTGCCCGGTGGCGACTACAATCGAGCGCTCTACTCTGGCGCGCCCGACTCCCGTCTGACGGGACCGACGCGTGTCATGGTGCGTGTCTGGCACGCGGCTAATGCAGCGATGGGGTGGAAGGACCGGTGGTCACCACCCCGTTCGAGAGGGTGGGGATAGACATCGTGGGGCCTCTGGACCCCCGCACGGCACAAGGACACTGGTTCATCTTAGTACTGGTGGACCATGCCACCCGCTACCCCGAGGCGGTGCCCCTACGGACCGTGACAGCTCCGGTGGTTGGCCGGGCCCTAATGGGGATCTTCTCCCGGGTAGGCTTCCCCCGAGAAGTCGTCAGCGACCGAGGCACGAACTTTATATCCAAATACATGAAGTCCCTCTGGCAACAATGCGGGGTCACCTACAGATTCACGACCCCCTATCACCCCCAAGGGAACGGACTAGTGGAGCGTTTTAACCGCACCCTCAAGGGGATGATTGGGGGATTGGAAGAGCCCCTCCGTCGCCAGTGGGATGTACTACTCCCGTGCCTCCTCTTCGCCTACCGCGAAGTTCCCCAGAAGTCCCTCGGTTTTAGCCCTTTCGAACTCCTGTACGGGCACCCTGTGCGAGGGCCCCTCAGCCTAGTAAAAGAAGGTTGGGAGATGGCCCCCCTAAAGACCCCTCCAGACGTCTTCAAATACATCCTGGCCCTACGCAATCAGACCCGGCGCTTCAGAGAGATGGCCAAGGCGAACCTCGAGGCCAGCCAGGAGGACATGAAGAAGTGGTATGATCACAATGCCTCCTCCGTTGAGTTCGAGCCTGGACAACAAGTATGGGTGATGTCCCCCACCGAACCATGTGCCTTGCAAGATAAGTGGACGGGGCCCTTCAAAGTGGTCGAGCGCAAAAGCCCCGTCACTTACCTCATCGACCTGGGGACCTCCCGGAACCCCCTTCGGGTCCTCCACACCAACCGACTCAAACCACACTTTGTGCGCTCAGAACTCAGCCTCCTGATGGCTACGGACAGTGGGGCAGAGGAAGACTCCGAACCCCTCCCGGATCTTCTGAAGACTCAGGAGAATGACGGCTCCGTGGACGGGGTCCGGCTCTCTGACGCCCTCACTTCGGAGCAACGCCAGGGCTGCCGGAACCTCCTGCTGCAGTTCGCTACCCTGTTCTCCCTCACCCCCGGGGTCACCCCTTGGTGTTTGCACGACGTGGACACCGGGGACAGTCCCCCTGTCCGACACCGGGCCTACCGCGTACCAGATCGGGTACGGGCCTGCATACAGGAGGAGGTGGCCAAGATGCTCACAATCGGGGTCATCGAGCCCTCGGACAGTCCCTGGGCCAGTCCGGTTGTATTGGTCCCCAAAGCCGCTGCCCCCGGCACCGCACCTGAACTGAGATTCTGCGTCGACTACCGGGGCTTGAACGCTGTCACCCGGACCGACGCTCATCCGATCCCCCGAGCAGACGAGCTGATCGACCGGCTGGGGGCCGCCCGCTACCTCAGTATCTTCGACCTAACAGCGGGCTACTGGCAGATCGGCCTCACACCCAGGGCTCAGGAACGGTCAGCCTTCTCTACCCCCGATGGCCACTACCAATTCAAGGTCATGCCCTTCGGCATGAAGAATGCCCCCGCCACGTTTCAACGCCTCGTGAACCAGGTCTTGGCGGGGCTCGAAGAGTTCAGCGCTGCCTACCTGGACGACATCGCTGTATACAGCCGCCACTGGCCCGGCCACCTCCGTCACCTCCAAGAGGTCCTACAGGCCCTCCAGCGGGCCGGCCTCACAATTAAGGCCGGCAAGTGCCAAATTGGCCAAGGGTCTGTGACCTACCTTGGGCACCAAGTGGGAAGCGGGCTGGTGGCCCCGCTACAACTTAAGATTGCTGCCATCCAGTCCTGGCAGCCCCCCGTCACCCAGACCGAGGTCCGAGCCTTCTTGGGGCTCACCGGCTACTACCGGCGGTTCGTGAAGGACTACGGCAGCATCGTGGGGCCCCTCACGGGTCTCACGTCCAAGAACCAACCGAAGCGGATTAACTGGACCCCCGATTGTCAAGCGGCCTTCGAGAAGCTGAAGGCCGCCCTGTGCACCGCCCCTGTGCTCCAGGCCCCCGATTACGGTCGGGAATTCGTGGTACAGACCGACGCCTCCGACCACGGCATCGGAGCCGTCCTTTCTCAGTTAAACCCCGAAGGTCATGACCAGCCGGTGGCCTTCATCAGTCGACGTCTCCTGGCCCGAGAACAGCGCTGGAGCACCATCGAGAGGGAGGCCTTCGCAGTGGTGTGGGCCCTCAAAAAGCTCCGGCCCTATCTCGTCGGTACCCACTTCCGGGTACAAACCGACCATCGACCCCTGCAGTGGCTGATGCAGATGCGGGGGGAGAACCCAAAACTCTTGCGCTGGTCCATTTCCCTGCAGGGAATGGACTTCACTGTGGAGCACCGACCAGGCCAAGACCACGCCAACGCGGATGGCCTGTCCCGCTTTTTCCGCCTCGACGAAGAGAGTCCCCAAGGAGATGGGTGACTCTCCCCGCCTTCAGCTGGGGGGGACGCATGTTGGACAGGCCACACGAAGGGCTTGCTCCCTCCCCGCACGACAGGGCCCGAGCTCCGGCCCACCAGGCATAATCCACGAAAAGCACCTGTACCCCGTCTCCCGACGGATCTTCTGCCCTCGGACCTCTACTCATCACGGGGCCCAGCCCCACCGGCTCCCCCGGCCGGTTCAAGCCGCCATCTTGGGCCCTGCACCACGAGGCCGCGTGGCCTCGCCCCGACCCTAACCCCGGGCCTGGCCGGCCCCGACATCCCGGCACCACCATCCACCCGGGAGGTGAGCGGACCACTTGGCAGGTCAATGGGAGGACGAAGTGTCAAGAGCTCTTCCCCCGCCAGGTGCCGATCGCCTCCAGCTCCCCCAGGCGCTGGCTCCACCCCCTGCTGGGTGTCTGGACACCTTCATCCCGGGCCCTCCGACCTCCAAGTGCGAGGGTCCGGACATCAAAGGGCGCCTGCCCTATAACTGGGGCAACTCCGGAGCAGGAAGGCAGTTGTATCCTGGAGTCGAGAGACACCGAGAGAACTCAGCCTTGACGGACTACTGGCGCTGCCGTAGCCCGCTCCTGTGAACCATCGTCCTGCCTGCTGGCGCTGCCGCGGCCTTCTACAACATCCATCCTCGTCGGGACCTGCTGGCGCTGCCGCGGCCCGTTGTAACGACCATCCTCACCGGGACCTGCTGGCGCTGCCGCGGACCGTACATCGACCATCTTTCCGGGACCTGCTGGTGCTGCCGCGGCCCGTTGTAACGACCATCCTCACCGGGACCTGCTGGCGCTGCCGCGGACCGTACATCGACCATCTTTCCGGGACCTGCTGGCGCTGCCGCGGCCCGTACCAACTAAGCTCGAGGATTGTGAGCTAATCATCATCTCATCCAAACTACCTGACTGGTAGACAGACTGTCCCGCTACCCCTTACCCTGCTTTGAGAGACTTGAATCGAGGGGACCCCTGAGTCCAGACCTCCTTGTACCATTCAACCGTACCTTAAGAAGTGCTTATAAAGAACACTGAACCTTATCCGTGTGTGGTATCTGTCTGTGGGGGGGAAGTTACTTGTCTGTACGATCGCTGGAGACGGCTCTCCCCGGAGACCTCTCCTCCTGACCCCGGCCGACCCTCCCGGTCCGTCTATCCTTTCTAACAGCAACGCATAGTGTTCCCTAGTGTATGGAGGTGTTTTCACTGTATTCTAAGTGTCTTTTGACATAGCACTGGCTCTAGGACTGGTTAGTCAGACTCAGTTATCACCAGTATCCGAATGAAAAAGTTGAGGGTACAGGATGATTCTTTCTGCTCCTCTGTTTGTTCTTTCTGCACGTGATCCTTCTTCCTACACTTTTCTTCATCTTTGAGGACTTCTGTTGCTTCTTTCTGCATTTCTTTTTTTTTCTTTCTGTGCGTTTTTTCTTCTTTCTTCACATGTCCTAACTTTGTAGGCATAGTTAGAAATTAGCATTTAAAAAACCTTTGAAATTCACTGAAAAAAACATAGGTTTCAGGGGCGTTAACGTTAGCTGGACTTTTCACTCGTACAAAACCATTGAAATTCCCCCCATTATAGTTAGTTCAGCCAACTATAACTCACGCGCCCGCAATGCACTGCTGATGACGTCACATATTACATCACTCATGACATCACTGATGACATCTCAAATGACATCACTGATGACATCATCCTTGTGATAGAGAGGAAGACCTCCTCTCACCCTAATATAACCTTTGATACACACATTCAAAAATAGAAACTAAAATTTTCAAAACAATGGACATACCAATACAAGTTACAACAACCTATTCAGTAATTCTGAGATCCACATACACATCCACTCATTCACCAACAGTCCTATACAGTCACTCATAATTGTACTCACTCATCATATGTACTCATACACCTATACATCCTGTTACACAACGCCACTCATCCATAGAGTTACTCACACACATAGTCACTCATGCTAATAAAGAATCAAACATCCATTTACTTGCATATACAGTTATACACACACCACCACACTTACTTCTACAGAAACTTACACATACTTAGTCTTTTAAACAATCACTTGTAGAAACACATACTTATTCATACAGGAACTCTTCCAATCTCTCACTCTCACATATACTCACTTATATACACCAATAGTCACATATACTAGTTTAAAACACATTTAGTTACTCATAAAGACACTATTGAGACAGTCATTCACTCACTGACACATCCATACGCACACTCATCCACCGATACAGTCCTGCACACATGCTGTCTTCAACACATACAAACAGTGAGTCACTCATTCATGCATCTATGCGCTACGTAATACCCCCCACCAAACCATACAGACACTCAGACACTCATACTGATACAGAAAAAAACAACTAATAACTAACCCTGGGCGTAGTTCGCGAAGTAGCACTACGCAAAGCTACGCAAAGTGCAGTTCGCACTACGCGAGCTACGCGTAGCACTTCGCGAACTGCGTAGTACCCTGTTCGCACTGTGCAAGATGCCGTTTTCAATGATTGCACAGTGCAAACAAGCATCCGGCACTGTGCAATCATTGAAAACAGTATCTTGCACAGTGCGAGCTGTAGTTTTCTGCTGCTCAAGTAGATTTTTACTCGAGCGGCAGATTTTTCAACGCGGACTGGTAGTTTCTCATCGCGAGCGGTCGTGAGCATACATGACCACTCGCAATGAGAAACCTGACCTCCTCGCGTTGAGAATCTCGCCGGGATGTTTATTTTCCATGCTCGCGATCGGCAACTTGATGTAGCTGATTGCGAACAAGGAAAAAGTCTCGCCGGGATGTCTTTTTGCTTGCTCGCGGTCGCCATCTTGATGTGGAGGACCGTGAGCAAGCAAAAACTGACCGCTGCACTATGCAATGCTACGCTATGCATGTTTGCACTGTGCTACGTGCAATTTGCGTAGTGCGAAGTAGCGCAAACTTCGCAAACTACGCGAGCGTAGCGTAGTGCTTTGTCCAGGCTTACTAATAACCTACATAGACACTCATGTAGCTACTCACCAACCCATGCAGCCACTTATACACAAAGTGAGAGACTGACACAGATATTTACATATTTAAACATTACTCACTAAGCCATGTATTCACAAAGATACACTTAATCAGTCAGTTATACAATTAATTTTTTTTTTTTACATCATCCATTTAGACACTTATATACCCATTTATTCTTCAATCGACCTTGAGATATACATATATAAAACATATTTAATTTTCAGAAAAACACACATTCACTGGATGATGTCATCAGTGATGTCATTGGAGATGTCATCAGTGATGTGATGAGTGATGTCACTGACCATGTCATGAGTGATGTAATATGTGACGTCATCAGCAGTGCATTGCGGGCGCGTGAGTTATAGTTAGCTGAACTAACTATAATGGGGGAATTTCAATGGTTTTGTACGAGTGAAAAGTCCAGCTAACTATAACCCCCCTGAAACCTATGTTTTTTTCTGTGATTATATATCTATATTCTTCAACTTTAAGAAGGACGATCACTTCCCGGATTGGCATGATGTTCTGTGCGAATGAAAGCCTGCATTCCGAGCATTCCGTCCTACTACAGGAGTATAATTTCAGCTGCAAAAATATACAGGGGCTTGGCACCTACTTAAGGATTATAAACTTACCTGTTGGACTATATTAACCATAATGCTATGGGCATAACTGTAATAGCCACGCCCACTGAGGGCGGCTCACATTCAAAATAAAAAGGAATGGTGAAACAGGTGAGCTCGTCTTTGCCTTTGTAAGCCCATGATTAAGAGGCGTCTGTTGCCTTGAAACGCGTCGGGCATGGTGTAACGTGGGAATCAAAGATAGCAGGCTGCAAGAAGGCTAACAAAACCAGAAGGTAACAGAGCACCGTCGAGTGACCTCTCAAGCGCAGTGGTGTTTGTTGGTTAATTGAATGCAAGGTGGCCAGAGCCGTGGGAGAGGAGCACCATTCTTCAACTTTAAGAAGGCTGGGGGGAGTGACGATCACTTCCCGGATCGGCACGATGTTGTGTGCGAATGAAAGCCTGCAGTCCGTCCTACTATAGGAGTATAATTTTAACTGCAAAAATATACAGGGGCTTGGCACCTACTTAAGGATTATAAGCTTACCTGTTGGACTATATTAACCATAATGCTATGGGCAGAACTGTAATAGCCACGCCCACTGAGGGCGGCTCACATTCAAAATAAAAAGGAATGGTGAAACAGGTGAGCTCGTCTTTGCCTTTGTAAGCCCATGATTAAGAGGCGTCTGTTGCCTTGAAACGCGTCGGGCATGGTGTAACGTGGGAATCAAAGATAGCAGGCTGCAAGAAGGCTAACAAAACCAGAAGGTAACAGAGCACCGTCGAGTGACCTCTCAAGCGCAGTGGTGTTTGTTGGTTAATTGAATGCACGGTGGCTAGAGCCGTGGGAGAGGAGCACCATTATTCAACTTTAAGAAGGCTGGGGGGAGTGACGATCACTTCCCGGATCGGCACGATGTTCTGTGCAAATGAAAGCCTGCATTCCGTCCTACTAAAGGAGTATA
This sequence comes from Triturus cristatus, assembly GCF_964204655.1. Classification (NCBI taxonomy): domain Eukaryota; kingdom Metazoa; phylum Chordata; class Amphibia; order Caudata; family Salamandridae; genus Triturus; species Triturus cristatus. The sequence goes on from NC_140585.1 coordinate 1,172,272,172, forward strand.
ATTGTAGCTGCAAAAATATACAGGGGCTTGGCACCTACTTAAGGATTATAAACTTACCTGTTGGACTATATTAACCATAATGCTATGGGCAGAACTGTAATAGCCACACCTACTGAGGGTGGCTCACATTCAATATAAAAAGGAATGGTGAAACAGGTGAGCTCGTCTTTGCCTTTGTAAGCCCATGATTAAGAGGCGTGTGTTGCCTTGAAACGCGTCGGGCATGGTGTAACGTTGGAATCAAAGATAGCAGGCTGCAAGAAGGCTAACAAAACCGGAAGGTAACAGAGCACCGTTGCGTGACCTCTCAAGCGCAGTGGTGTTTGTTGGTTAATTGAATGCACGGTGGACAGAGCCGTGGGAGAGGAGCACCATTCTTCAACTTTTAGAAGGCTGGGGGGAGTGACTATCACTTCCCGGATCGGCACGATGTTGTGTGCAAATGAAAGCCTGCATTCCGAGCATTTCGTCCTACCATAGGAGTATAATTTTTGCTGCAAAAGTATACAGGGGCTTGGCACCTACTTAAAATTATAAACTTACCTGTTGGACTATATTAACCATAATGCTATGGGCAGAACTGTAATAGCCACGCCCACTGAGGGCGGCTCGCATTCAAAATAAAAAGGAATGGTGAAACAGGTGAGCTCGCCTCTTTGCCTTTGTAAGCCCATGATTAAGAGGCGTGTGTTGCTTTGAAACGTGTCGGGCATGGTGTAACGTGGGAATCAAAGATAACAGGCTGCAAGAAGGCTAACAAAACCGGAAGGTAACAGAGTACCGTCGAGTGACCTCTCAAGTGCAGTGGTGTTTGTTGGTTAATTGAATGCACGGTGGCCAGAGCCGTGGGAGAGGAGCACCATTCTTCAACTTTAAGAAGGCTGTGGGGAGTGACGATCACTTCCCGGATCGGCACGATGTTCTGTGCGAATGAAAGCCTGCATTCCGAGCATTCCGTCCTACTATAGGAGTATAATTTTAGCTGCAAAAATATACAGGGGCTTGGCACCTACTTAAGGATTATAAACTTACCTGTAGGACTATATTAACCATAATGCTATGGGCAGAACTGTAATAGCCACGCCCACTGAGGGCGGCTCACATTCAAAATAAAAAGGAATGGTGAAACAGGAGAGCTTGTCTTTGCCTTTGTAAGCCCATGTTTAAGAGGAGTGTGTTGCCTTGAAACGCGTCGGGCACGGTGTAACGTGGTAAGAGAGCACCGTCGAGTGACCTCTCAAGCGCAGTGGTGTTGGTTAATATATATATATATATATAAATATATATATCTATATTACCTACTGGCGATCGCCAGTAGGTAGATATAGTTAGGACCTATTTTCCATAGGAAATCCGCAACATTCTATTTGGAATAACGTTGGCGCCGATTGACGAATCTTCGTGAAATTTTCAAAACTTTTGGCCAGCTCCGGTCTGTTCCTATCCTGAAAATTTCACGGTGATTCGTCAAGCGGGGGCCCGAGAAAAAAGAGGGGTCCCAAAACACGTTTTCCCCATGCCTTTTCCCATTTACACAGCTACAGCCTGAACTGCTGACCGGAATTACACCAAATTTGGCAAAGAGGAAGTCCTCAGTTCAGACTTGTGCCTTTTGCTTAAATGGTGTAAATCCGTTCAGTAGTTCCTGAGAAAATTAGAGTTAAAAAGATAGATATATCTATGGCCTCGGAGGATCCGCGCACCCTCCCCGCACCCAGCGCGCACCCTGCCGTGCATGAGCTGGATTCTAATTGGCTGTAAACACTCCAGATCAGGAAGTGTTGGCAACCTAAGAAACAAACGCGAAAAACGCGACAAGGGGGCAGGGTAGAAACACCCTGACCCCCTAGGCCTGCTCAGGGGGTCCCACAAGGACCCCTAGGGCCAAAAAAAGAATTAAAAAAAATAAAAACCAAAAAATCGGCGAGATTTGCGCACCCAGCGCGAATTTCGGCTGAAAATTTTTTAAAAATTCAGCGCTGAATATTCTAATTTGCCCCGGGGGCCAAATCCTGGTGGAATAATTTTTTTAAAAAGTGTGGGGGGTCCTAATCCCCCCCACACTGCCCCAGGGACCGCCACCCCCCCAGGGCTCCAAGATTGTATATGCGGGGGGCTCACGGCCCCCGCAGCCCCGGGGACCGCCACCCCCCGGGGCTTTGTTATCATAGGTGGGGGGCTTGCAGCCCCCCCGCCCCTAGGGACTGCCACCCCCGGGGCTTAAAACTATTTGATGTGGGGGGCTCTCAGGCCTCCCCAGCCCCGGGGACCGCCACCCTCCGGGGCAACCTGTACATGTTGGAGGGGGGCCGTGTGGCCCCCCCTCCTGGAGCCTGGAGCCCCACTGCAGGAGCCGGCCCTGGGGGGTGGCGGTCCCCAGGGCCGGCTCCTGCAGTGTCCCGGGGTGCCCACCCCCGGGACACTGCTGTTTGCAATGGCGCCCCCCCGGTGCGTTTGCAGAGAGGGAACTAATTCCCCTTGAATACTGGGGGTCCCTGGGAGCCAACTAGCCCACCAGGAACCTCCAGTATGCGCCAGGGGGCTGCGTTGCAGAGGGGTGTAAGGAGACAACACCCCTTTTTACACCTCTCTGCAGTGCAGCTCCGTGGCGCTTACTGGAGGTACCTGGTGGCCTAGTTGGCCGATAGGGGACCTCAGGATTCAAGGGGACTTAATCCCCCAACTTAAAACGCACCAAGGGGCACGTTTGCACAGTGGTGAAGATAGGGGGCGGGGCCTGAGGTGATACTGTGCAATCACGCCCTGTGGCACGTTTTAAGTTGGGGAATTCATTCCTCTTCAATCGAGAGATCCCCTAGGGGCCAACTAGCCCACCAGATACCGCCAGTAAATGCCATGGAGCTACGTTGCAGAGTGTTGTAAAAAGGGGCGTGGCCTCTGAACACCTCTCTGCAACGCAGCTCCCTGGCACATACTGGAGGTACCTGGTGGGCAAGTTGGCCGCCAGGGGACCTCAGGATTCAAGGGGTCTTAATCCCCCAACTTAAAACACGCCACGGGGCACGTTTGCACAGTGGTGAAGGTAGGGGGCGTGGCCTGAGGTGATATGTGTGCAAACACGCCCTGTGGCGCGTTTTAAGTTGGGGAATTAATTCCTCTTCAATCCAGAGGTCCCCTAGGGGCCAACTAGCCTGCCAGGTACCTCCAGGAAGCGCCACGGAGCTGCGTTGCAGAGTGTTGTATAAAGGGGTGTGGCCTCTGAACACCTCTCTGCAACGCAGCTCCCTGACGCATACTGGAGGTACCTGGTGGGCTAGTTGACCCCCAGGGGACCGCAGGATTGAAGAGGAATTAATTCCCCAACTTAAAACGCGCCACAGGGCGTGTTTGCACACGTCACCTCAGGCCAGGCCCCCTTCCTTTACCATTGTAGAAATATTCCTCTAAAATCAGCCGAACTACGAATTCCGATTTACTCACCTGTTCTCAGGAGAGAACCCAGGGCTGCATCTTTTAGCCCAGCACAGACCCTGAAAAGTAATTCTAAGCGTACTTACCAGTATCTTGTATTTCTTTAAAATGGGAATCCATTGTGTGGTTATCAGCAGAAAAGTTTCTAAGTGTCCATTTTTGAAATGTACAAATATTCCTCTAAAATCAGCCGAACTGCGAATTCCAATTTACTCACCTGTTATCAGGAGAGAACCCAGTGCTGCATCTTTTAGACCAGCACTGACCCTGAAAAGTAATTCTAAGCGTACTTACCAGTAACTTGCATTTCCTTCCATAGGAATCCATTGTGTGCTTTTAAGTAGAAAAGTTTCTAAGTGTCTATTTTCACAAACTAAAAATATTCCTAAAAAATCCTCTGTATGACTTATACACATTCTTTCAACTGTTTACAGGAGATTCACCTGTGCTGGATCCAGGATCCACCACTGAGTAAGAAAAAGTAACGATAACAGTTCTTACCTGCTAAGTGAATTTTCTGCCATAGGATTAGGGGTGGGCGGAATTTGCGAAAGTGACTTTCGCAAATTATCGCGAAAATGTTAAAAATCTCCGCAAACACGCGAAAATATCGTGAAGATGCGGAAGTTTTTTTCCTGCCCGTTCGCGGTATTTTCTGCGTGGTCGCGGCTCGCCAACTTACCCATGCGGTTGCTCGCGGGCGAGGCCATCTTGTTTTCACTCTTCTCGCGGTGCATGATCGCGAGAAGAAAGACGTGATGGCGCGACCAATGACATTACTGCGGGCGCGAACTGTCGCGAGACAGCGCAAATGGCTACCAACAATCCAACATCTCGTGGAGAACGCGACCGGATCGGGAAAACTTGTCGGCAAACGCGGGGATTCAGGTAAGGCGATCGCGCGCGCGCAAGAATGTATTATTTTACAGCGCAAGCAAAAAACAAATTATCGCTAAGCTGCGGAATGCGGAAATTTTGACATTTTCGCGCTCTCCGCGGAACGCGAAAATGTCAAATTATCGCAATTTCCGCGAGCGGAACGGAAATTTAGCCCAGGCCTACATAGGATAACATTGGTGAATCTATGTGAAAAATGTTCTAAGTGTCAACTTTTAAAATACAATAATAATCCTTAAAAATCACTACTGTAACCAAAACGCTTTTACTCAACTGTTTACAGGAGATGTCCAAGGACTGAATCTAGCATCCAGTCCTGTGGTTAGAAAAGTAATCCATAAAGTAACTAATTGCATTTGACTAGAAATTCAAATTGAGCTCAATGTTGCTTTGTGTTTGAAATTGTGTTGCCCATTGCAACAACTGTAACTACTGTACTTAAAAGTCTATTGCCTATTTGCAAAGTATTTAAACTAAAGTAATTCATTCTGAGAAAGTATAGTTTGTATTGTAATATATAATGCAATTAAAAAAATTAAATATCTAAAAATAAACAGTTTAAACAATGTAGTAAATCAGTATAAAAAAATCAGTATAACAATTAATACATTCACTGAAAAAACCATAGGTTTCAGGCCTGAAATAGTTAGGAATTAGCACTTAAAAAACCTTTGAAATTCACTGAAAAAACCATAGGTTTCAGGCCTGATATAGTTAGGAATTAGCATTTAAAAAACCTTTGAAATTCACTGAAAAAAACATGGGCCCGATTCACAGAACTAACTTAAGACATAATCCTAAACTTACTACCATTTTGGTATTCACAGAAGGCACTTACTCATTTTGGTATTCACAGAAGGCACTTACTCATTTCGGTATTCACAGAAGTTAGGAGTCCTAACTTTAGGACTCCTAAATGCCTTCTGTGAATACCGAAAGTCTTAAAATTCGGATTTTTCTCAGTTTATTAGTAGTAAAGTTAGGACTCCTAACATTAGGACTCCTAAATGCCTTCTGTGAATACCGAAAGTCTTAAAATTAGGATTTTTCTCAGTTTAGTAGTACTAAAGTTAGGAGTCCTAACTTTAGGACTCCTAAATGCCTTCTGTGAATACCTAAAGTCGTAAAGTTAGGATTTTTCTCAGTTTAGGAGTAGTAAAGTTAGGAGTCCTAACTTTACTACTCCTAAACTGAGAAAAATCCTAATTTTAAGACTTTCGGTATTCACAGAAGGCATTTAGGAGTCCTAAAGTTAGGACTCCTAACTTCTGTGAATACCGAAATGAGTAAGTGCCTTCTGTGAATACCAAAATGAGTAAGTGCCTCCTGTGAATACTAAAATGGTAGTAAGTTTAGGATTTTGCCTTAAGTTAGTTCTGTGAATCGAGCCCCATAGGTTTCAGGCCTGATATAGTTAGGAATTAGCATTTAAAAAACCTTAGAAATTCACTAAAAAAACAATAGGTTTTAGGGGTGTTATAGTTAGCTGGACATTTCACTCGAACAAAACCATTGAAATTCCTCCGATATAGTTAGTTGTACTAACTACATCTCGCGCGCCCGCAATCCACTGCTGATGATGTCACATATTACATCATTCATGACATGGTCAGTGACATCACTGATGACATCTCAAATGACATCACTGATGACATCACTGATGACATCATCCAGTGAATGTGGTTTGGTTCGTTATTTAAATATGTATAAGGGTCTACAATGACTGCTCAAAGTTTTATTTACACATTGTTAAGTAAATAGTATGACAGTAAATTTTGAGAAGACAAATGTTGTGAGTTTTGGATAGAAAACAGAAGAAACTCGATACATGGCACTTCAACAATCACAGCCTTTCTATCACTACTAGATATAAGTACCTTTTGGCTGTTGGTTAAATGACAAGGGTGGGCATTTAACTCATGAGAATCCCCTCAAACCAAAGCGTGCGTCTCTACTATTTGCATTTTAGTCCATTTTCAAACATACCATACAACCGTCCTTAGAACCCTTGCTGAAAATAGTGAAAGCCAAGCTTATTCCTATGTTAGCATACAGTTTGAGACCTTTCCCTGGAAACTGGGCCCCTTTTTGAATAGATCTCAGAGCCAAGTTTTTAGATCCTTATTTAAACTCCCAAATCATTCTGCAGTTGCTCAAATTAGATCTGAAATTGCACTGTGTGATCAAGTCTTAGCTCAAAAGACCTGCACTCTTAAATATCTACATGCTACATGTGCTGCCAAAGTAGAAATTTAAACAAATTTAAGCTGGAAAGAAGTATCATCAACAAACTGCACAGTTGCTCAAAATTTTTGGTCTATCTCCTTTTATGAAGCACCGAATTTTAAAACTGCTGTATTTTTATGGAATCAAAATCTCCCACACCAGAATTTCAAAAAAGGTTTACATCGATTAATTCAAAAAGCATCATTTGTACAAGATCATCGGACCCTTATGGCTCGAAAGCATGCTTATCTTATACAAAGAAGCTACAATAAAAGAAAGATTCAAAAATATCTAACAGATACTTTTGCTGTGCACTATAAAATTAAGTACTGTATTATTAGGAAGGGAAATTTCACATCATTTGACCTTTTACCTCTGTATGACTTATACACATTCTTTCAACTGTTTACAGGAGATTCACCTGTGCTGGATCCAGGATCCACCACTGAGTAAGAAAAAGTAACGATAACAGTTCTTACCTGCTAAGTGAATTTTCTGCCATAGGATTAGGGGTGGGCGGAATTTGCGAAAGTGACTTTCGCAAATTATCGCGAAAATGTTAAAAATCTCCGCAAACACGCGAAAATATCGTGAAGATGCGGAAGTTTATTTCCCGCCCGTTCGCGGTATTTTCTGCGTGGTCGCGGCTCGCCAACTTACCCATGCGGTTGCTCGCGGGCGCGGCCATCTTGTTTTCACTCTTCTCGCGGTGCATGATCGCGAGAAGAAAGACGTGATCGCGCGACCAATGACATTACTGCGGGCGCGAACTGTCGCGAGACAGCGCAAATGGCTACCAACAATCCAACATCTCGTGGAGAACGCGACCGGATCGGGAAAACTTGTCGGCAAACGCGGGGATTCAGGTAAGGCGATCGCGCGCGCGCAAGAATGTATTATTTTACAGCGCGAGCAAAAAACAAATTATCGCTAAGCTGCGGAATGCGGAAATTTTGACATTTTCGCGCTCTCCGCGGAACGCGAAAATGTCAAATTATCGCAATTTCCGCGAGCGGAACGGAAATTTAGCCCAGGCCTACATAGGATAACATTGGTGAATCTATGTGAAAAATGTTCTAAGTGTCAACTTTTAAAATACAATAATAATCCTTAAAAATCACTACTGTAACCAAAACGCTTTTACTCAACTGTTTACAGGAGATGTCCAAGGACTGAATCTAGCATCCAGTCCTGTGGTTAGAAAAGTAATCCATAAAGTAACTAATTGCATTTGACTAGAAATTCAAATTGAGCTCAATATTGCTTTGTGTTTGAAATTGTGTTGCCCATTGCAACAACTGTAACTACTGTACTTAAAAGTCTATTGCCTATTTGCAAAGTATTTAAACTAAAGTAATTCATTCTGAGAAAGTATAGTTTGTATTGTAATGTATAATGCAATTAAAAAAATAAAATATCTAAAAATAAACAGTTTAAACAATGTAGTAAATCAGTATAAAAAAATCAGTATAACAATTAATACATTCACTGAAAAAACCATAGGTTTCAGGCCTGAAATAGTTAGGAATTAGCACTTAAAAAACCTTTGAAATTCACTGAAAAAACCATAGGTTTCAGGCCTGATATAGTTCGGAATTAGCATTTAAAAAACCTTTGAAATTCACTGAAAAAAACATGGGCCCGATTCACAGAACTAGCTTAAGACATAATCCTAAACTTACTACCATTTTGGTATTCACAGAAGGCACTTACTCATTTTGGTATTCACAGAAGGCACTTACTCATTTCGGTATTCACAGAAGATAGGAGTCCTAACTTTAGGACTCCTAAATGCCTTCTGTGAATACCGAAAGTCTTAAAATTCGGATTTTTCTCAGTTTATTAGTAGTAAAGTTAGGACTCCTAACATTACGACTCCTAAATGCCTTCTGTGAATATCGAAAGTCTTAAAATTAGGATTTTTCTCAGTTTAGTAGTACTAAAGTTAGGAGTCCTAACTTTAGGACTCCTAAATGCCTTCTGTGAATTCCTAAAGTCGTAAAGTTAGGATTTTTCTCAGTTAAGGAGTAGTAAAGTTAGGAGTCCTAACTTTACTACTCCTAAACTGAGAAAAATCCTAATTTTAAGACTTTCGGTATTCACAGAAGGCATTTAGGAGTCCTAAAGTTAGGACTCCTAACTTCTGTGAATACCGAAATGAGTAAGTGCCTTCTGTGAATACCAAAATGAGTAAGTGCCTCCTGTGAATACTAAAATGGTAGTAAGTTTAGGATTTTGCCTTAAGTTAGTTCTGTGAATCGAGCCCCATAGGTTTCAGGCCTGATATAGTTAGGAATTAGCACTTAAAAAACCTTAGAAATTCACTTAAAAAACAATAGGTTTTAGGGGTGTTATAGTTAGCTGGACATTTCACTCGAACAAAACCATTGAAATTCCTCCGATATAGTTAGTTGTACTAACTACATCTCGCGCGCCCGCAATCCACTGCTGATGATGTCACATATTACATCATTCATGACATGGTCAGTGACATCACTGATGACATCTCAAATGACATCACTGATGACATCATCCAGTGAATGTGGTTTGGTTCGTTATTTAAATATGTATAAGGGTCTACAATGACTGCTCAAAGTTTTATTTACACATTGTTAAGTAAATAGTATGACAGTAAATTTTGAGAAGACAAATGTTGTGAGTTTTGGATAGAAAACAGAAGAAACTCGATACATGGCACTTCAACAATCACAGCCTTTCTATCACTACTAGATATAAGTACCTTGGCTGTTGGTTAAATGACAAGGGTGGGCATTTAACTCATGAGAATCCCCTCAAACCAAAGCGTGCGTCTCTACTATTTGCATTTTAGTCCATTTTCAAACATACCATACAACCGTCCTTAGAACCCTTGCTGAAAATAGTGAAAGCCAAGCTTATTCCTATGTTAGCATACAGTTTGAGACCTTTCCCTGGAAACTGGGCCCCTTTTTGAATAGATCTCAGAGCCAAGTTTTTAGATCCTTATTTAAACTCCCAAATCATTCTGCAGTTGCTCAAATTAGATCTGAAATTGCACTGTGTGATCAAGTCTTAGCTCAAAAGACCTGCACTCTTAAATATCTACATGCTACATGTGCTGCCAAAGTAGAAACTTAAACAAATTTAAGCTGGAAATAAGTATCATCAACATACTGCACAGTTGCTCAAAATTTTTGGTCTATCTCCTTTTATGAAGCACCGAATTTTAAAACTGCTGTATTTTTATGGAATCAAAATCTCCCATACCAGAATTTCAAAAAAGGTTTACATCGATTAATTCAAAAAGCATCATTTGTACAAGATCATCGGACCCTTATGGCTCGAAAGCATGCTTATCTTATACAAAGAAGCTACAATAAAAGAAAGATTCAAAAATATCTAACAGATACTTTTGCTGTGCACTATAAAATTAAGTACTGTATTATTAGGAAGGGAAATTTCACATCATTTGACCTTTTACCTCTATGGTCGATGGGCCCAGCATCAACCAAGTGCCGGCTATGTGGTCATACCAGGAGAACCTATCTCATCTTCTCTGTACTTGGCCGGCCCTAATCATCGACCGCAAGAAATTTTTTCACCAATTATGAATCACAGAAGGCTCTTGTACAATTCTAGCAGCAGTAGATTTACTGCTCAACGATGCTCATCCACAAGCTTTGTGTAGTTTGATTAAATTCCTACATAAAACAGACAAGTTGCTAAGAGCTGTACCTTGCCAGACACTTGCGGAATATAATTGGTACCCACCATCCTTTTTTCCATATGTTTTTTGGTACTTAAAGTTTTATTGTATGGCTCTATTACTTGTGATTTATACTTTTATTCTTCCATAAATGCATGAATTACTGATTTATAGGTAATTAAAGAAGTATTCGATTATCAAACAGTCTTTTTACACATAATTGTACTTACCGAATATGTATTACTGTTAATTCAGTTATAAGATATTGACAGCTTTGTAATGGATTTTATAACTGGTTCCAAGCCATTTTCTTACATTCCTTCTTATCGTATGCTAACATGCTTTTATATATGTGTCCTGAATTTATATCAACAGTTTTTAAATTGCTCTGAATCATGTTACGTATTTACACTTAATTTGTATTGTTTTATATGGTTTTATCAACTTTGTAATGGATTTAATTAGCTGAGCAAAAACAAATAAATTTGAAACTATCTCGAAACCCATCCTAATAGTTAATAATCTTTGTTATTTAGTCGGCTGGTGCTTAAATAGCAGCGATTATTTATTATTTAACCGGCCACGGGGCTTCCATTTAGGAGAATGTAAGTGCGGTGTCCTTCAGAAAATCTGTTTTCTAACTAAATATTGCTCAATAAAAACTCAAATTTCCCAATTAGTCTCTAAAACAGGAAATAATTTCCTACGGGGAGAGTCGGCTAGGATCACATCATTGCATCCCTTATGAATAGCATAAAATGTAATAAGGCATTGGAGAGACTTTCCATCAAGTAGCAACAACCAATTTGTTAGATTTTTAGTCCTCGAAAACAAGCGCTCTGACACTCTGGATACAATTTTTTAGGCCGTTTAAACTCTACTGGTGTTTATTCAAAGGATCAGTGTTTTGGAATGAAAAACTAATTTTACAGAAAGAAATGTACTTGACTTCAATGGAAGCCTCCTTAATTCAGCGATATCGCACACAATGGTATCTGAAATTAGATGCATATTTATTAACATCATGCGTTTCAGCGCAGCAAGTGCAGTTGCTGTGCTACGCTGTGTGAACGGGAGAGGGCGGAACTGCGCCATATTTCCAAGGATATGGTGCAGTTCTGCTCTCTCCCAGTGCTTTTTTGTGCAAGGAAGAGATGCCTTCCTGCACAAAAACTGCTCTTTGAGGCTATTTCCTCTTTGTGTGTGTGTTGCAGACTACAGCAGACATACAAAGAGGAAATAATGAGGAGTAGCAAAGGTATCCTTGCTATGCCAGCCTCTGGTAGGTGCAAACCCATGTTTACTAGTCTTTGTAAACATGAGCTTGCATTAAAATACATGGATGGATACAATGGAACGTCTGTTCCCCACCCATGTAACGCCTACCTGATCCAAGGTAAGGCAAGACAGCGATTTCTGCTGCTTTGCCTTACTTTTTTCTCACAAAGTCATTCAAAGCCATGCATATTAAAATTTACATGACTTTTTTTGGGGGGGAAATATTTTTATTTTTTATTAAAAACAATGCAGTCATTTGCTCTTCTGGAGTAAACAGCATATACATGGTACAACCCAGTCCCCCCTCCCCCCCTTCACTGTAGCATCCTACAGATAAACATTATTGAACTGTTCCATTTCAACCTCACCCAGTCTAGGATGTAATATGTCCCCCACTTCTTCCAGAATTTGTCATAATTACGGGGCCATCCCCCGGCCGAATATATTGTTTCTTCCATCATGGCACACCAGTCCATACCATTCATCCAGGCCGCTATAGATGAGACAACAAGGGAGTTCCACTGCCTATATCTCTTTCAGCCACCAGTGTTTCCAGTCCCAACAGTGTCCTACCCTCCCCGGGTACTCCCAAGATCATCCAGTATATCCAGCAACACAAGCCTAGGGTGGGGGTGAATATGCTTCCCCACCACGCAGGTTAAAGTAGATATGATGGTGTTCTTGTACTTGTGGATAACAGGACACAACAATACCCTATAATAGAACTCCCCTCTGTTATCTTGGCATTTGAAGCAGGCAGGGGAAGCATATTTCTGGGCTTCCATAGCGGATGGTCCCTTAGCCGGGTCTGGTAGCTTAGCGGACTAATGCAGCTTCTATTGGGGCCTGTGTTTGACCTCATGGTCACAGGTCAAATCCTGGGGGTCCACTCAGTCTTTCATTCGTCTGAGAATGACAAAATGAGTACCATTGAGTTGGGGAACAATAAACATCTGTTATTTAGCGCAAAGATACCCTTGAATGAACGTGCGCTTTACAAATTCAAATTTTATGTTATGGCACAGATTCCTGGTGAAGATATTTAAACTGTACGAGCCGGAGCCTCGGTAAGATCACCAACACATATCTCGCCAGTTGGCCTTGTCCAGGGCTCTTACCCATCCTTCGCGTTTTGCTCTCAAGGAACACATCAGGTCAGGGGAGTTTCACACGAGGGTCTTGGAGATCTGCCAAATTCCAACTTGCCCCGGATGACCCATAAGCAAGCGGATCTCCAGTGGACTACACTCTGGGCCTTCATCCAAATCTCCCTGGTATGCCAGTATCGCATGTTGAAGCTGTAAATAATGTCAGAACTGGGAAGTGGGCATTTGTAAGTCCACACTGAAGTCCTGACAACTCCCAGACGTGATATCCCCATACAGTCCCACTTACAAAAAGCTTCTAGGTTCACTAAGTGGGCTAGCCATCGGCTTTCTGATAGGGGAGTCTTAAGTGTGAATTTGCGATCCCAGCTTATCCTCCTCCCGCACTACCTCCATACCCGGAAGACCATAATTCCGATCTGGGAGGGTTGTTGGAATGGGTGCCCCGTAAAGGATACCTATCAATTTATTCATGTGAAGGTGGGGCAATTCTCCCTGGTATGTTAGAACTCCCCATCCCCCCTGCACCCAGTCATTTATTTTCAGTAATTGGGCCACCAAGTAATAGAGGCGAACGTCCGCCATAGCGAGCCTTCCCTCATATACGGAGGAAATATGTTTGCCAAAAGCCACTCTTGGGGGTTTGTATGCCCATACTAAAAACTGTCCCCTCATGGCAGCCAAAGAGTTGAACCAAGCCTGCAGAATATGGAGAGGATAATTTTGAACACCTTAAAGTAGTCTTAGAAGGATCATTATTTTAAAAAGTTATTTTTTACCCATAAGATTTAAAGGGAGCTTATTTCAATGAGTCATGTCCTCTTGGGACCTTCCTCACCAGAGGACAAAGATCGATGCTCCAGGTGAGTCCCGGTTTCCAGGAGATATGTATTTTGAGATACAGAAAGCTAAGGCGGTGTAGGGTGATCCTGGGGTGCCATATTTCACCTTGGTGTCACACCGTCTGGGCATCAAGAGAGACTTGTCTCAGTAAATCCTCAGGCTGGAGCCCACAGCAAAGGTGTTTAGGATAAGAATTAAACAAGGCCATCTCGGGAGGTCGATAAAGGAACAGCAACACATAATCTGCAAATAGGGCTATCCGGTCCTCCATCACCAAGCCCCAGTCAAAACGCCAGACCTGCGAATCACATAGGACGCAGACCACCAAGTGTTCGATAGCCAGCTCACAAAAGAGGGGAGAGAGGGGACAACTGTGTCTGTAATTCATAGTATTGAGTGAAGACAGATGCAATGCCCTTAGAGTCCTCCACTACCCGTCATGCTCCCTCTATTATACTAGGCACCACCCTGAGCTCTGTCTTTCGTAGCTAGCCAGCGCAAAAGGTTGCTTGATTTGTTCCCCATTCGCACCCCCCCCATGTGGAGGACATCCAACATTTGCAGGCTTTCTCAATGCATAAATGACACAAGGATGTCCTATCAATGGCCAACTGGCTCTTCATCAGAGCCGTCTGTTTACTCAGCTCCACCCATTCCCATGACAATATGGAGGGCTCTAGATCCATAAGTTGGGCTCACCTTTCGCAGTCCATTCGCCTGGTTTAGGAGTGGTGATACTCCTCATTGAGTTCTTGCATGCCCTGCACAGTATCTCTGCTGAGTCAACAGTACCTTTTTTTAAGGCCAAGGAACACTTTCAGTTCATCAGATAAATACTCAGAAAAATGCTCATCGGTAAGAAGCCAAGCATTAAGTCACCATACAGGGTGATCCCCAGAAATTGGGGCCCGAAAGTGAGTTACTCCAAGAGCATGGTCTGATATCCCTCAGGGGAGGGTTTGCAACCCTGTGGTCTGTAGCAGATCCGATTCCGGGAGGAACAGGTAGTTAATGAAGGACAGCGACCCCTGTGCTGCAGATGAATGAGTATATTCATGTCTCTCAGTGTTCTAGATGTGCCAGGAGTCACTATCCCAACCCAACTGAGCATTCCAACAGGCCTCTTCCCTGCCTCGGTGGCCCACCAGTCCTGTATGTCCATGAAATTTTTAAAGTCTCCCCCCACTATTGTTACCCCATGAGGCACAGCGCTTATTATCTCCCTAAGGGTCATCAATGTAGAGAGGTGTGTGGCTGATGGAACGTATACACTGACTACGTTATGATGCATACCTTCCATAGAGCTCTCAAGGATCACATATCTGCCATGTACGTCCCTTGCTACTACCAGGGGCTGTGTCCTATGTAAAATTATAGCCTCTCCCCATTAGCCTTGGGAGTATTTCGCATGATAAACTCTGTTGTTGCCCCTGGGGGCCAGGAACGTGCAGTTGTGTCTCTGTAGATGAGTCTCTTGGAGCAACAAGATTGTCAGATTATGTCTATGTGCAAATTGCTGTACGGCTCTTCTCTTAATACAATCTTCTAGCTCATAAACATTCCATGTCATGACCCAGTGTGCCCCATAGTGGTGGTAGTGGATTGGCATGATATGTCCCATGTGTGGTGTCAGCCCCCTCAACAGGGAGGCCCCTGCAGGGCCCATGAAGGCATTGATGCAGAGCGGGACATGTGGGCATGTGATCGCTGCACCCAGTGTTATTAAGCAACAAAATACATGAAACAGTCAAAGTAATCTCAAAAGAAGAACAAAACCCCATCCACCTAATTTCACCCTCCCTATACTTCCCACCCTTAGGAAGCATCTGTCGCAAGAACCTAACATTAATTCAGAACTAACTTGAGATTGATGTACTTAGATGGTTTAGACGATTCAGGCAGAAGCTCACAAGAGCGCCTTCCATCATCTTGGCCACCCAGGACACACACCCCCAACCCTTCATGGCTTTTTAAATCCTGAATTGGATTTTGCATCTTTCGTGTGCCAAAACATTGTTGCAATCTGACGCAAATCTTAATAAATCCGGGCCTTAGTATAGCGCCTTCCTCAGTCTAGTTCAAATAAAAGCTGTGTACTGACCTTCACAATCTGAGGCCTAAACCCTTCCATATGTTGCTTTTTTCTAAACATTTCAGCAATTCTCATTCAAAGTTATTTAACAACATAGCCAGTTCTCATTATTGTAACATATCCTGGCTCTCTCATATATGAGTCAATCACATTCCGATGATTCTACCAGTGGACCCCATATAGGTCCAACATGTGAGTCTGCAATACCGTACCATGCCATCATCCCTCCTTCCTGGGCTCATGCCCCATCTCTACTTCTTGTTTAAATAATTTTTTATTCAGAGGCCAGAATATCAGAACCATCACATCATCACATACCTTTTTTCTGCTATGCATAAACAAGACATATAAACAGAAAAACAACAGTGTAACAAGAAGGAAACAAACCAAATGAGATTGGGTACATTCCCGCTGATCAGTAAGATCTATGCGTAAACATGGAGAATGTGAACTTCCTCAGGTAGGTCAAGAAATACGATGAATGATATAAGTGGTGGTAATTCAGAAAACCACCTCATCTGTTAAAGAAGAATTAAGATTGGTTGTTTAACCTGTAGATAAGGTGCTCATGTGCTGCCATGCTATCCATCCAATCTTCAGGAGTGCGGGCCGAGGGTTTGGACCAGTTCAGATGAGCCCAGTCTCTTCTTAACAAACCACAAATCTGTGGATCCTTTTTTATGTGTCTCAACTTTACCCTCAAATCAACACAGTGGTCAGTGAAACTAACATTCAATTCTCCTTCTTACACAACATTCTTCCACTCCTTAAAACCTACCACTTCCTTGAGCTTGCATGCACTTTGTTAATGGCCCTATTGTGTTGCTTCATCATTGCCTACATGAACCAATCAAACAATAGAATTGCCAGATTGTAAAGAATGAAAAATAAGGCGACCATAATGAGCTTGCATTTAAGAAAACAGGACCATATCAAGCCAGCAGTAAATCTCTTCACTGATTACTGTTTTAACACAGAATTTAGTTTAAACATTGTGCATTATACATAGAGCTTTCAGGAGCATAGCTCCTGGCTACCATCAGGATCTGCCACATCGCTACAGTCCAGCTAAGAACTTGTGATCCTCCTTGGATCCTACAACATTTTTGGAGACTGAAATACAGTGGAGGATCCTTGAGAGGCCAGATTCACATCCAGTCATCAGCCCTTGACTCAAAATGGAAACTTGTCCAGGAAACCTCGGGAAACCAGCATTTCAAACAGACCTTCAATTGAGTCTTACTTTGCTTGAGAAGGATGCAAGAATGTCAGATCTATGTTAAGCCTACCCATCTGGCTGGACTCCGACTCCATTCAGTGCTTTAGTTTTTCTTTTTTCTTTTTTTCATTGGTCAATACTTTTTGGTAGTCTAGGTGGTGTGTAGTCATTAATAAAAACCCTAAATAAATACAGAACTGTCAAATGTCTTCCTTCTGCATGGCCTTATGAATGTTTAATGTAACTATTAACAGTTTAGCTGCACTGTCAGTGTAATTCATGGGATTCAGTATAAAAGCCAGACTGAGAAACAGTGCTGCACAGGGAT
The DNA here is from genome assembly GCF_964204655.1 of Triturus cristatus. Lineage (NCBI taxonomy): Eukaryota > Metazoa > Chordata > Amphibia > Caudata > Salamandridae > Triturus > Triturus cristatus. Next base: position 1,172,289,278 of record NC_140585.1, read on the forward strand.
CCCAACAACATCTCTGTTAATTGGTCGTACTAAAGTTAGCATGTTGCAATTGGTAAAGTAGGAATTATTGAGGTCAGTGTGGCCTTCTTCTACGGCTTAGAGCCCAGTCCCTAAAGTAGGGTACATTGGGCTTGAATGAATGTCTTGTGGGATCCTTCAAAGGGACGGATAAGTGATTCTATTGTGATCTATTCAAAAGGAAGCAGTTTTTTAGAAAAGGATGTTATTTCTCCCTCTTTTTAAATGTTGTTAAACTCAGCCGTGCCGTGGTAGCCTGACATTACAAAGCCACTGAATGCAGAATAGGGAAGTGACAATTAATCAGCCTGGGTCAATAGGGAAAGTGGGGATTCAGATGGAGGAAATTGAAATGATCTTGGACGCAAGAAACAGAAAACATCTTAAGTTCAAGAAGAGTCACCAAAAGCATCAAATATTAGAAATGTTCAGTGAGAGGACAGCAAAATCAAGGACTGAATTAATGATTGTTGCCCATGGACGTTGCAGAAAGTAAGATAGATGGGTCACGAATATTTGGAAAGGGTGGGAGGGCTGAGAAAATGTCTGTTTGAAAGTAGTTGACTCAATTAACACATAGATTTTGTGTTGGCGTGAAGGTACTTCTTCGTCAGGTTTAAGGAACTATGGCATCTTTCATCCTGTAACCCTTCACCATACATTGTTGGGCTTCTTATCCTAACTTTGGCTGGTAAGCATAGGAGATCAGGCTAGATACTAATCCAATGCAAAAAGAATGTTTCCAAACAATTATAGCCATGGTAAAAAATATTCATGAGAAGACAGCGTGCCCCTAATCACATAGGAGCAGCACCCAGACATGAGAGGACAGAGTCTAATCATTAAAAGGCAAGACCTAACCAGGTTAGGGAGGCTCATTACTGTGTTAAGGTGTGTCTGACTTAAAGAAGGTTGAGCCTAATCATATGAGTGTGGTACTTAACTGTAAGAGGGTAGAGCCTATTCATATGATGGCAGAGCCTAAACACAAGTAGACAGAACCTAATCATGTTAGCACGGTGCCCCACTATCTCTGAGTGGAGCCTTATCTCATGAGGGTCGTGCCTAATCATATGAGGGAAATGCCTAATCATGTGAGCATTTTGCCTATTGGTGAAAGAGCAGAACAAAATCTTGTTTGGTCTTCGTCTAATCATGAGAGGGCAGAGTCAAATTATTTGAGAGTGGTGCCTAATTATGAAAAGTCAGAGCCTAATCTAGTGAAGGTGACGCCTAACAATCAGATGGTAGGATTTTCCCATGTGTGGCTCTGCCTGACCACAAGAGGGCACAAGCTAAGCATTTGACCATTTTAGGAGGTAACTGGTCTTTGGGTGAGCCAGTTCACGTTTAGCCAGTGCCTATATATACCAATCCTTTATTGGGAAATTTTTCTAAATCACTGATATGTATACAATTTAAGAAGCGTCATAATTGTATTCATTATAATTTACAGAGATTCTGTTATGTACATACTCCTGATGTAACACATCTGTCTTGGAAGTTCGGGCTGAACTGTACCCATGAGGCACAGGGTCAGGACTGATTTGCATAAGGCTGGGTCCGAACTGGGGTGGTGAAGTGAGCTAAAGAATGATGATGGATTCAACCCAGATCTGTGACTGCGGTGGGTGTCTGGCAAGTTTCAATGCTCCGTCCATCATCTCCTTGTGTTTGCTTTGTTTGCCCTAAGTTGGCGGGGTATGGCCAGACGTGGGTCCCTTGCTCACTTTGCCACTTGATTCAAGCTAGCCTGGCTGATGAGGGGCGTTACCCCATAACTGGTCCCAGGATGCTTGTTTCCAGTCCAGGGAATACCTGGATTGGAAGTTTGGGATGGACTGTATCCATGAGGCACAGGGTCAAGACTGATTTGCATATGGCTAGGTCTGAACTGGGATGGCGAAGTGAGCAAAAGAATGATGATGGATTCAACCCAGATCTGTGACTGGGGTTGGGTGTTTGGAAAGTTTCAGTGCTCCGTCCATCATCTCCTTGTGTTTGCTTTGTTCGTCCTAAGTTGGTAGGGTATGCTTAGACGTGGGTCCCTTGCTCCCTTTGCAACTTGATTCAAGCTAGCCTGGCTGATGAGGGGTGTTACCCCGAAACCAGTCCCAGGATGCTTGTTTCCGGTCCAGGGAATACCTGGATTGGCAATTCGGGATGGAGTGTACCCATGAGGCACAGGGTCAAGACTGATTTGCATATGGCTAGGTCTCAACTGAGGTGGCGAAGTGAGCTAAAGAATGATGATGGATTCAACTCAGATCTGTGACTAGGGGTGGGTGTCTAAAAAGTTTCAGCGCTCCGTCAATCATCTCCTTGTGTTTTCTTTCTTCACCCTAAGTTGGCAGGGTATGCCCAGACGAGGGTCCCTTGCTCAATTTGCCACTGGATTGAAGCTAGCCTGGCTGATGAGGTGTGGTATCCTGAAACCAGTTCCAAGATGCTTGTTTCTGGTCTAGGAAAGACCTGGTTTAGCAGTTTGGACTGGACTGTACCCATGAGGCAAGGGGTAAAGACTGATTTGCATATGGCTGGGTCAGAACTGGGGTGGCGAAGTAAGCTAAAGAATGATGATGGATTCAACCCAGAATAGTGACTGGGGCTGGGCATATGAAAAGTTTCAGTGCTCCATCCATCATCTTATGTTTGCTTTATTCGCCCTAATTTGGCAGGGTATGCCCAGACATGAGTTCCTTGCTCTCTTTGTTACTGCATTCAAGCTAGCCTATCTGTTGGGCGGTGCTCCCTGCAACTGGTCCCAGGATGCTTGTTTCCGATCCAGGGAAGACCTGGCTTGGCAGTTTGGGCTGAACTGTATCCATGAAGCACAGGGTCAATACTGATTTGCATATGGCTGGGTCTGAACTGGGGTGGTGAAGTGAGCTAAAGAAGGATGATGGACTGAACCCAGATCTGTGACTTGGGTTGGGTGTCTGAAAAGTTTCAGCTCTCTGTCCATCATGTCCTTGTGTTTGCTTTACTTCATAGGAAGGCAACTGATAAGAAAGAAATTAAACACTGCAAACCACCACAATTAATGACAGTTTTTAAACAATTGATCAATTTATTTTGTAAATAGAAATGAAGGAAGTAATAATATATTGCTACAAATACTACTAAATGTCTCTTATGTTACTCTGCAGAGAAGGTGCAAATACAACATCTTAAGAAGACTTCTTGGATCTGTGCTTGAGCGACTCAGCAACATTCACCATGATTAATTACAGAACCTAACTGTGTTATGGGCTGCACAGGTACATTGAAAGAAAGTGAATACTTTTTTTAGAACGTTTTTTTATTGCAACGCTGCAGTATTGTCACAGAACCTTTACATCTTACAAGTTGCATGATCTGCACGGAAGGCTATTTGTGCAGTTTTCATCTTGGCATATTGCTGAAGCACCCCCCCACTCCCATTACTGAGTCCCAAATATGAGAGAATAGTCTCAGCGTGGTGTACCTAGGTTGCACATCCAGGTGCAAGTATGTGCAGCAATATTAATTGCAGTGGGAATGCAATTTTACATGACAGTATAAAAGAGAAAGAACAAAAGAAAGGAGAATTAAGAACAACAACGTATGGTAGAGCTAGCTACCTCTGGCACATGTGCAAAAGCTTTTTTTCTACTCCCCTTCTGTAGTGAATCAGCCACTTTTGTGGTCTGACACCCTATGATGACCCTCAACCACCACCATTCTGTGCTGACTTAAGTGTGTTATGTTACCTTAGCCTTAATGTAGGATGGGTTTGCATATGCCTGCTTTTCTTCTGCCTTTTAGTGGAATAGTCTTTCCAAGAATAGAAGGTATGGGATGTTAAGGTGCAGTCTTGTGGGTGGTGGTGCACACATGTGCTCAATGTGGTATACTGAGGGATTAAGTGTATAATGTTATTTGGGTTAGGTGAATTATGACTTTGAACTATTGGCTTTGACGTGGTCTAATGTCAATCTGCCTTCTGACTTTACCTTGCTTCAAACTTTTCTGTGTGCACAGTGGTGCTTGTAAGTTGTGTGGATGAGTATTATAGGTGCTCCTTTGACACGGTCTCATGTCATCTTGCTTTTCTGATTCCATCTTGCTTTGGGCCTTTGTGTGCATGGCTTAACTAACTCTGAGGCCATTTTCTGTGAAGAAGAGGGCATGTTTTGCTTTCCTGCTGTTTTTCGCATTTTACTGACTAGAGAGAACTGGTTCTTATCAGAGGAATGTACATGGTTTGACTTTTAGTCATAACAGGGGCCTGATCAACCCTTGGTCTGACCTTGAAGCAAGCTGGTGCGGGCTCTCATGAGAACTAGGGGGCGTGGCTTGCTAGAAGCTTCGCTGTGTTTAGAATGTGTATTGAAAAGGAGAGTCTACACTGGCTCGGTGGAAGTTCATCCGTGGAGCAGACGTGCTGTCACGGAAGAGTAGAGGCTGGTGTCACCTCTGAGCTTTCGCCCGGTTCAAGCAATGGACTCCCCTTGAGCAAAGCGGGGTGAAATGATGGAGCATTAGGTGAGGTGTCTCTGCTACTAACTGTCTCTTGATTCTTTACTGCCTTTCCTTCTGATTTCTGATTCTTATATCCATATATATATATATATTTCTAAATTCACTTAAAAAACCATAGGTTTCACACATGTTATAGTTAGCTGGACATTTCACTCGTGAAAAACCATTGAAATTCCCCCGTTATAGTTAGTGCAGGCAACTATAACTCACGCGACCGCAATCCTCTGTTGATGACGTCAAATATTACATCACTGTATTTAGACACTTATTTACCCATGTCTTCTTCCATTAATTTTTAGCTATACATATATTACAAATATTTTTTTTCCAGAAAGACACATATGTCATCAGTGATGTAATATCTGACGTCATCAGCAGAGGATTGCGGTCGCGTGAGTTATAGTTGCCTGCACTAACTATAACGGGGGAATTTCAATGGTTTTTCACGAGTGAAATGTCCAGCTAACTATAACATGTGTGAAACCTATGGTTTTTTAAGTGAATTTGCAAGGTTTTTTAAATGCTAATTCCTAACTATAACGTGTGTGAAACCTATGTTTTTTTCAGTGAATTTGTACGGTTTTTTAAATGCTAAGTTATGTATTTTTTTTTTTTTTTTTTAGGTTTTTCACCGTGCGCGTACCGTACGCGCACGGTGCGCTTCGAGCACCGTGCACGCGCTGTGGGCGCACGGTGTGGTTTGCGCACCGCGCGCCCACGTTACGCAGTTCGCGGAATTTTTCCGTTTCTACCGTACGCGCACGCTACGCGTACTCCGCGATTTTTCGCAAAAAAATTAAAGGAAATTTTGGCCCTGTCCACCCTGCCCCCTTTTCACGTTCTCCACCTTTGTTTTTCACCCCCTCAGACTGCGAGAGACAAAATGGCGGCCAACACTTCCTGGTTTTGGCCGATTCGAATGTTTACTAAGATCTAACAACCAATCAGAATCGCGCTCGCGCACGGCAGCGTGCGCTTATAGATATATATATGATTTTAAATGCTATTTTCTCAGGAAATACTGAACAGATTTACACCAGACCTACAAAAGGCACATCCCTGACCTGAGGACTACCTCTCTGCCAAATTTCAAGTAATTCTGTTCAGCCATTCGGGCTGTAGCTTGGACTAAAGGTCCTATGGAAAAATGCATGGGGAAAACGCGTTTTGGGACCCCCCTTTTTCTCAGCCCCCGCTTGACGAATCCCCCCGAGACTTTCAGGGAAGGAGCGGAGCGGAGCGCCCCACCTATTTTGAAAATTTCGCGAGGATTCGTCAATCGGCGCCAAAGTTATTCCAAATAGAATGTTGCAGATTTCCTATGGAAACACGATCCTAACTATAACTATCTACTGGCGACCGCCAGTAGATAATATATATTTGCCTTGATTGATATTTGCAATCATACTATTGATATGTTAGAGTCTGCTATGTTAGGTGCATTTGGCTTACTGTGTGGTGCTATTTACAAATAAATACATCCCAGATATACCAATTCGTCTTTTTCTTGTAGCAGGAGGTGTGGACTCTTCTTGGCCAAGTATTCTGTTGTAGAAGGATGGGTGAATTCCCTTCTAGCAGGTAATTGTGTTATAGGAAGTTGGTCTAATCCTAACAAGTGATGCGCAAATTATTGTTTTCTTGCCTTGCCTTTGGGGGAGTGTTGAAAGTTTGCCCACCTTAGGAAGTGCTGTGTATATGTTATATTCCATAAGTTTGGAACTGATATTCTCTCAGTGGGAAAGTGACGGTACATTCCTTGGTCCAGGGGAGATCTAAGGTTTGTCATTACACCTTCTGTGAGCGGTACCGTAGATCCGCTAACCATCTGTCTTTGGTTGAGGATGTCTCAACTGTGCGGTCTTCCTTGAGGGCCTTATAGATGCAGGAAAGTAGGCCTCTTGTAGACCCTGGATTAAGTAGGTAGTAATGCTAGTGAGTGTGACTCTGTAGGCTCATCTGGAAATGTGGGCCATATTTCGCGAACTGTGTACGATATTTTGGTGTATTGTAGGAAGTGGCCTTTAGGGACTTGGAACCACTACATTGCTTTATTGTATGTAAAAAATGTCCCATATATGTATAGATCCCCAGCTGTTATGGATCCTCCTTCGTATCATTTTGAGATGTCCATCCCTGATTGTATTTGGAGAAACCCCTGTAGCCAATGTAATGGGAATAAATAAGTGTATGGTGCCCTACGAATAGCCCAGGTAACAGTTTGCTCCTAGACCATCTTCACTTGTCGGATTGCATATGGGCATTCCCTAGGGACCTGCGTGGCCATCATCAGATACCTTGGTAGGTCTGTTCCCATGCTGCGGTCCACTAATAGTGCCTTTTCTACATTGTGGCAATCTGCACACCATTGTGCAGCATATTGTAATAGCCCGGTAAAGTAATAGAGTGAATACTTTAAATAAAGAATATACAAAGAGAAGTGCATTAGAAATTAATTGAACATGCGGAATTATTTGCTGAGCCATGCATCATCAGTTTGGCAAACTGTTCACACTCAGAGCCTGGATAAGCCTCCTCCAGCAACCACAATATTCTCTCCACTGATGAATGAAGCATCCGTAGAACAGAGAAATGATACTATCCCAGCGCATTCTGCCGGCTCAGCTATCCTGAGAAAAATGAAAATATCAATGTTCTGGAAATGTTTGACACATCAGTGTATTTCATTTAATCAAGCAGTGTGACAGTACAGAAGAGGTAGCCTCTCAGCTTTTTTTGTAATATTGTATTGTATTTAATTAAAAGGAATACAGTTTCAAATCAATAGCAATACATAAAAATTATACATTGATGTAGACAAGCACTATCTGGATTGTGATGAAAAAGGTAAAAGGTCATAATATAAAAAAAGATCAGGTATATATTAAGCCCAATAACAGATCTACAAATTCATCGAGTATTAATTATAATCCCAAGGAGGATGGAACAGATGAAAAAATCATCATATGGCTCAGTTAAGTCGTGTATAACAGAATATGTATCGCATAGTAAATAAAATACCTCAGCGAGGGGTAGAATGAAGAAGGAAAGAAAAGGAGTAGGAGAGGAAAAGGAGAGAATACTAAAAGGGAAGAGGATGCAATGAGACATCTGCCACACAAACAAAGACCTAAATCATGAAAGGGACCCAAAAGGATGTTGAGCTACCAAACCCCAGGACCATCTCAGCTTTTGACCTCTGTCCCATTGTTACCCTAAAATTGAGCAGGTGTGGGACTAAGACACAAACGATAACTCGTGTCTAGTGTTTTTTCTGTGTAACTGAATTGTTGCTCCACTGCATTTTATCTTTGTTTAGAACAGAATAGGCACAAACTGGCAGCGAATGTTTCATCACAAGTCAGTCTTCATAATCTTCTGAATTGTTTCTTTAGCTCTCTGTTTTGTTCAGTTGTCTAGGTAAAGGGCAGATAGGTGACTGGTGTCTTTCAGTGGCGGCTTCCCTCTTTGGGCCTGTTAGTGCTGAGTAGAAAAGCACAAGGCCAGAGCCCTGCCTTGTCCTTATCCCTTAACTTTTCCTAGAACCTTGCACCCTGCCTCCATATTCCTCTTATCTGCTGTGATCTAACTAGATTCTTACCAGAGGATTACCGATATTCATATACATTGTTCAATCCCTTAATTTCACCCTAACTGGTAAATTGTACTTCTCCTGATACGGAGCCGACTTCACACACATGATTACTTTAGTGTCACTTGGGAAGGTCCCCCACTGCTTCAGGTTGGAGCCCACAGACTAGCTTAATGTGTGTCAGTCAGAGCTAGAATAGGAAAAAATTACTCCAGGAGCACAGAAATAAAAGGGGCAACGTTGGTTTCCTCGGGTTACGCCATTTCTGCTTCTGTGGCACACTTAGAACCCTTCAGTGTGTTATTGATTTACATATCCTGGGATCACATACTCATCTTGCGACTATATTTTTATCTAGACACAAAGAACAAATGCTGCACGAGACACACTGCCCCTTTAACATATCTGTATAATCGTTTCTATTCATACCAGCAGGAGCAGGACCATAGCACCTCCCCCACCTCTTCCCAAACAGGCCGTACTACAACCACACACCTCTTAAGCCAAATATCCAATGTGGCACTAGAGTCAGTTGTTCACACTACAGTTGCTAGGTGACATAATGTATTAATTATGTGTTTATGACCACTGGTTCCTCATCCTGAGAACAAGGTAAGCACTTTTCAAAAGCCGGGTATGTGGAAAGCATAGATAGCATAGTAATAAAGAAAGTTATTTATGGTCCACGTCCCATGCATGGTAAAAGAGGTGTAATTCCAGGCTTTCCATTACTTTTTGGAGACAGCCTCAAATCAAGGCAGAAAGTCAATAACAGTGATACTACCGAAGTTACATGTCAACTAACTGTTTGTATTTCACATAGCAGAGGTGTAGTCTGTTCTAGGCCTCTCACCTTAGGTTTTTGGTCATTATGAGAGCATTAACTATGATAGATTGCACACTTGGTTTTCTCTCTCTGTCTCTACAATTTCTCCCTTTCTCTCTTTGTCTGTAAATAGTTTTTCTTTCTATCTCCTTTCCTATTTTTCTTCGCTCAGTATCTTATTCTATTGGTTCTCTATTTAGATATACATATGCCGAGGAGCAGTAAGGCCTGTATAGCTAAGGTTAAAATCCAACTTTTGTGCCCTTAATAACTTTTACCCACATTGGGTGGGGCGTGGCTAGTGCCTAATAAATATGGCGGCTTTTCAGTGACTCGCTTGGGGACAGCACGGAAGCTGAGGGACTTTGCGGTGTGTTCCGTGTCAAGGAACTGCTAAGAATGGACCTGCGGTTGTCCGAACCTCAAAGGTAGACGGAGGAACGCTTTTTATTGTGCATGAGGCGCTCCCTTCCATCCATTTTCTTAATCCTCTCATGAATGGCATGACGTTCCCCATTTTGGAGGCGTACGCAGGTTGAGAGGAGCTGCTTTCCCCGCGAGGTTTTCTCTTCAGTGACTTTTATAACCGACAGGGTTTTTTCATGGGTAACCTGAGTAAAAAAATGTAGCTACTGAATAATTCCAAGGATATGCTTTCAAAAATTGATTTAGTGTTCCTCACTTCCTGGGCCTAGCGGCCATTTTGTTGCTGAGGTAATAATCCCCTCCATTTCATGCGGTATACATATGAATTTCATTTCAACCTTCTGCTATGCAGTACTGACCTGGAAGACGTTGGTGTATTGTACTTCGCTCTCTGGTCTGCATACTCCCATTTGAGGTGATGCACAACAACCAATTATAGTGAGATTGGTCGTTTTATGGTTACCATGAGGGAATCTACAGAACTTTTATATGCAGCCTTAATGTGAGCAACATATCAATTAAGTGGTTTTGATGGCCTTTTGCAGTCGTACCTGACCCAGTGATCCTCATTTGTTGATGCTGCTAATAACCTTGCAGTTGAGGAAACAATTGATTACAATTTGCATAAACATATGTGAATATTTTCTGGAATTCCTATTCTATATTCCTGAGCTGAAGTATATCAGTATATCACTTTACGCTTTCTAAATGGCACACTTCCAATTGAGGTTGCGGCGAAATACGACCACCAAATTTTAACAAGACTGCTCATTTATTCAACACTTTGAAGGAATACACAGACTTTTACCAAATCATTTTCCTGAGTATTGGGACTGACCACCCGCTTGCATGGGCAAACTGAAGAAAGTAAGACCACTGTTGGTTCCCACAACTCGCTCATTTACTGTTCGTTCGAACATCCGTGCCCATCTTGCTCAAATGGATGACTCTTTGAATCCACCACCTAAAAGTGTTTTTTCATCTAATATTAATACTTCTTCTACAGTTAACAAAGCATCAACTAAACAATTGAAAAAAGATCCTCCTTCTCCACCAAAGGCAAACCTCGTCAGTCTCCAGGATCTTCTTTTAGAGGAGATTTGTGCTTTGCACCCATTTGTAGAAGAGACAAATTCCAAACTACAAGTCCTAACAGATGGATGGGCAAAGATGGAAGAAAGAATTACCAAGGTTGAACATAGCGTGGAATCTCTAGGTTCATCCTGTGTTAAAGTTGAGGCTCTTCAATCCCAAGTCACATCCTCGCAGAAGCAGATTCAAAATCTTGAAAACAGGAATAGTAATAGGCGGAACAATCTCCGCATATATGGCTTATCGGAAGGCTCGGAAGGATCTGACCCTATCACTTACTTCAAATCGTTCCTTCCGACACTGCTAAATCTACCTGAGGGAACTATTCTTAACATTTAACGTGCTCATAGATTGGGCCCTCCACAGTCAGTGTCTTCTAGCACGAGGAAACCAAGAGGAGTTATACTGTACTTTCTTGAATATACTGATCTTCTCCAGGTATTATCAGCAGTCAGGTCCGGAAAACGAATTTCATCATCTGGTAACCAACTCTTCTTCTCACAAGACTATGCAAAGTCCACGGTGGACAGATGCAAATAATTCCTTGCCATGAGACTAGCTCTACGGTCTCTATTGGAGCACGGTTTGATTTATTTCATCTGTTTGTTCAAAGTTACTTTCAATAATAATACTATCACTTAGGAGGATCCAGTCAGGCTAAAAAGTTTCCTCCACTAGCATTGCCCAGAAAGGATGGACACTTCCAGTACACACTTCAAATAACCCTTTTTGTCCTATTTAAGAGTTCAAGCTCTCTATACTAAACATGATGACTACATTTCCCACCCTCCTCTGTGCTGGAGCCTGTATAAAAACACCTACGCGTGGGGCGCATCAAGGCAAATCTTGGGCCAAGGGCCGCCCCATCCACGCCTGTCGGAGCCCGGAAGAGGCTGGGCTAGGCCCACCCTCTAACATCTGGACTCAGGTGTGCTGAGGATCCTTTAGTAGGTACTATTTTTTCTCCCCACTTTCTTTATTTGCATCTATTTGTCTGGGGGAGAGCCTGAACAGTACTCTCAATTAAAATGAGGAAATGGAAGGGATACACCGAAAGGCAGGGGGGTGGATTTGTTGGGACCCTTGATGCCTTTCTAATGTGGCCAGAGACCGTTCTAATAAACGAAATTGAGCTAACGGGGAGAAGGCTTTCTTTGGACTCGCTTATTACACAAAAACGTTCCTCTCTTGGTACTCACACCACGGACGCAGTCCCCCTCATCTCCCCACAACCTATACCTTCCCCTCACCAGGCTAATAATTTGTGTTCATCCTCTCTTCCTAATATCTCATCTATTCGCAACATAGTGACACGGGGCCGGAGAGTGACATTCCAGCTAGAGAACAGCAGTAGCGAACCCCCAGTTAAAAGAAGAAGGGGAGGCGGAGCCCAGAAGCAAAAACCTTTGAAAGGGACTCGCCCCGGGAAACCTACTGGGAAAGGCGACTCTGAACCAGGGAAATCGTATCATCAAAGACTAATGACAGTGTCATGAAGCCCACATTGGTAACTGATGATGATTTTTTAAAGAGGATAGAGACTTTGGTTACTGTGTTCTTAAATCCCCTTCTGTTTTAATAATCTCAAATTGAAGAAAGGTTGACATCTATGGAGGCCTCTTGCAAATCGAATCATATTCCCCCCAAATAGAACTCAGCTAAATGAGGTAGTGGGGTTGTCCACTCAGTCGGTGGGGTCTGTCTTAACAACAACTGACAGTCTGGGAGACCCTGCTTCTCAGCAGTACCAGAATCTGGGTCTAACTAACTCCTGTGTTCCCCCTTACACCCAAAGCCCCACTGTGAAACAAGGTGAACAACAAGGAACCTCTGGGAGTCCTATAAACACATCCTATTTACCAGTTACTAATATCAGAATTAGACCCCCAATTAACCCTCAGTTAGCTCCCACGGGAGTGGTGGGAATGTGGATGTCCCGAGGCAACAGATTAATAGAGAGAGGCAGACACCTAATGAACATCATTGTCTTCATCTTCCTCCGGCAGCATCGCCTCTTGTGATGGTTCTGAGCAGTGTCCCAACTCTGAGGGAGGGTCAAGTTGAATCAACAATTCAACTAATGGTTGAACCATCACACAGCTGAAACAAGCAATGGGGGACCCGTCTAGCCAACCAAATAATCATGGCTAGAAGGGTAGGGTTGTTGGGTTTGTCCTCGAAAGTGACGAAGGGTGACTGTGTTGTAATAAATTTTAATAACTCCTGTGCTCCAAGACTTCTTCTAGATCACTTACGTAGAGTTCCACCTATTGGGAAACAGATCACTGCACTATCAATCAATCAATCAATGAAAACTTTATTCGGATCATTGGCAATCCATAAAAGTACAAAAAAAAAAAAAACAATTATAAAATCATGCAATAAGATAAAATACTGTTTACACATGGGGAATAGTCCATCTAAACTTTAAGACATTGTAGACCGGGCATGAACCGCAGTTTTTAAAAAAGAGCTCACACGAAAGACAAGTTCATCATCGTCCAGGGACAAATTCATTGAAAATGCAAGTTCCAGGCTAATTGGTTTTGATTTGTTAAAATACGGAGTTAAAAACCATTTAATATACTTCATATAGAATTTACAAAAGAATAAAAAATGTAGAGTTGTTTGCCTACTCTGGGAGTCACAGGGGCATGGCTCAACACATTGGTCATTAAAATTCCATAAAGGAAAGCTAAGTGCATGTTTAATGGTGCCTGCCCTAAGGCGAAATATAAGGCCTCGCTCCCAATGACTCAACGGAAGGGTTAAATATCTGGGTGTGGGATATATTATAAAATTACAGGCTAAGTAACCAGAAACGCTAGGTTTCAAGGACTCCCTTGCTACCTTTTCGACATCAAATAACGTATAAAGTGCTTTTTTAAGTTCACATTTAGTGGGGTGCTTAGTAGTGGAGGGTTTCAGAAAAATATCTTCGAAGTTCACGCTCCGAAGAATGCTATGCACCCCTGATAACCAGGGAATGGTCATGCCCCTGTCGCAGCGGAGACAATCCTCAATGATGTCCCTAGTCAGTTTGGCGGCGGGATTTTTCCAGATCGACAGCCAAAAAAGGGCTGGACGGGCACGAATAAAATCCCCTATAAAATGCAAACCCATTTCCCTATGGCATATAAAATGTGGGGAAGTAATGGGAACACAGAGAAGTTTCCTACAAAATCTATGTTCCTCGGTGGTTATCTCTGAGCAACTGGCAGTACCCCAAACCTCAGCGCCATAAGTAGCAACCGGGACGCATTGAGTTTTGTATATTTTTAGGATAGCAGGCAATGCCCCGGTCAGTTTTGGACGGGGGAGGCTCAAAATTGAATTAATGGACTTTGAGAACTTACTCCTGGCGTGGGCAATATGCCCACTCCAGGAGTTGTTCGCAGCAAAGACCACTCCCAAATGCGGGAAACTGCCAGTTGACCCCAGTCTTTCTGCCCCCACTACTATGCTGCCAATATGATGCCTCTTCGGGCCGCAAGACATTACAAAAGATTTTTTTAAGTTGGTCTTCAGATCTAGGGAGTCCATGTGTGCAACAAAGCCATTCACCAATATGCGTAGTGCATTTGGGGTGCGTCCCATAAGGACCGCGTCGTCTGCATATAGCAGTGCGGGGAGATGGTTATCTTTTATAAACGGGACATCACCGGTTAGAGAGACCAGATATTTGTGTAGGCCGTTAATGTATATTATAAATAAAAGGGGGGCTAGGACACATCCCTGTCTGACCCCTCTATTGACTGTAACAGGCTCAGAAACCTCACCCCCAGTGCCAATCCTGACACAGGCCTTCAAATCCCTATGCAAATAGGCCAAAAAATGTACCAGCGATTCGTCCAGGCCGTAATCCAATAAGGCCTTCCAGAGTAATGACCTATTGACAAGGTCAAAAGCGGTAGATAAATCCATGAAGGCCAAATAAATTGGGCAATTACGTGCTACGGTGTACTTGCCCAAAATAAGGTTCAGATTAAGGCATTGCTCCGCAGTTCCCACTTTATTGCGGAAACCCAACTGACAACTCTCTAAAATTTGGTTGTCCTCGGCCCATAACAGGATTTTATTATACAGTACTCTCCCTAGAATCTTTAGAGTATTGTCAATAAGGGAGATAGGCCTATAGCATGATGGTTGGGAACGGTCACCCTTCTTAAAAATAGGCACTATAATACTAGATGACCAGGTTGGAGGTGGTAAAGAGGTAAAATTAAAATTCTTAAAAACATTCAATAAGAGTGGGCCCATAAATCAGGGTGGGTCTTAATAATGTCAATTGGGGGGCCATCTGGGCCAGGGGCTTTATTCCCCGCGCTCTGTGCGATGGCCTCCGTTACCTCAGATAGTAATATATCAGCCCGTGGGGGGCTGTTAAATATTGGGATGGCCGCCGCAGAAGGTGGAACCGCGTAGATCTTAGAAAAGTGGTCCACCCATGCAGCTCCAGAGATGGTACAATCTATTGGGGTCGCGACCTGGCCCGCGCAACGCAGGTCTTTGACCGCGGCCCAAAAAATATTTCCCCTGCCACGGGCAGCAGTTTGTACTAGCACCTCCCAGCGCTCCTCGAGAATCTCCTCCTTCCTTCTCCTAGTGGCCAATTTATATCGTGACCTAGCGTTTTTTACATCAGTCAGATTCCTCGGACTAACAGATAAGACTAGTCGCAATTCGCGGTTGGCCAGGGAACACTCATGATCAAACCATCCCTGGTCATCCGTCATGGCGCGCAAAGGAATCATGAGCTGTGCACGAAGGGCTGAGCAGATCTTGACAAAATCGTCTACAGCCCCAGGGTTAGGCCTTAAATCGGACAAACATGAGAGGAATAGAGGAAAGTTATCTCTGACCAAGGTCTGTACAGTCGTCATCACATTAACACCCCTCCATTTTAATCTGAGGTTGTTTGAGCTTAAGGAAAGATTCCTAGCGCCGCATTCCTTATTGTAGACCGGTCGATGGATAATCTTTAAACTGATCTTGATAGGATTATGGTGCCCTTGGGACATTGGAATTACCTTGGCATCACTGATGCGGTCTGTCAGGCCAGGGGATATAAAAATGTAATCAATTATTGAAGAACAATCTCTACCTCTGAATGTTGGCACTAGGGGGACAGTGGGAAAGCGGTCCATAACATTCTCCAAATTATGTGTACTCAAAAAAATAGTTACTTCCACACCCCTTTGGCACCCCAGACCTGAATTACAATCCTTAAAAGTTGGGCAATCACCATTTAATTTAGCATTAAAATCACCACCCAATACAAGGCCAGAGGTGTCATTAAAATCGTCCCTAGCCTCCAGGGTGGTGATAAAATTAAAAAGGTTCCTAAAATGTGTATTTAAATAATATAGCCAGGAAGTTCTGATTATTTGTCGGTATGACCCTGGAAGAGCCTCCAGCAGAGATGTTAATCCAAATGGATAAGCCTCCGGAAGGACGGCCCATTCTAGATTTTGCGGCAAGAATATTATGGCACTGAAACCCATTAGCATGTAAATTAACCGTTGCCCACGTCTCCTGTAGCATAATTATATCTTGGCTCTGAATGAAATTGACCCACCCAGGGTCGAGGAGCCTTTGTTGGAGACCTGCTATATTCCAACTTATAACATTTAAGATCACTGCACTATACTTAGAGTACTTCTATAGGCCTCTTTCACTGATGACCCTCTTTAAGATTTAGAGCTGTGTGATTGACTATCCATCACCCTGCAGGAGCGGCGGCCCCCTACGTCCACTGACGTTTTTGTGGCTGACATTAAAGCCACTACCACACCCAGTGAGGACAAGAAGAGGAGATCAAATGTATTAAGAATAGCATTGTGGAACGTGGCCGGTATATTAAATAAACTGGGTTATGTCCATTGGCTCAAATTTTGGCAGGACCAAGAAATTTCCTGTTTACAGGAGACATGGGCAATGGAAGATATCTTTTTAAATGGCTACTTCTCGTATCAGACAAGGGCTATTCTGTCATCTACTGGAATAGCCAAGGGGGGATTAATAACTCTGATCCCCAACACATTGACACTGAAAGTTAAGATGCTAGAAAGATATAGCCCATATTTTAATTGTCTCAGCCTTGAGTTGGCTAACCAAAACATTTGGCTTTTAATCAATTATTATTATAAAAACTTTGGCCCAAATATGCATTCAGTTCTGGAGGATTTGAATCATGCTATTGATAAGGCTATCTACTCTATTAAGCAAAAGGTTGCTCTAAATATCATATGGATGGGAGATTTCAATGTCCATCCTTGTAGGCATAACCTAGATTGGGTTTGCGGCATTGGAGGACCTGATGGGTAATTCTGTCCAACACTTCTCTCATACAAATTGTGGAAATAGCCCCAATAAGACACTTTCATTAAGAAATATGCTAAAGGTTACCAGCTTGTCCACCTCCTCTGATGCTTTGTTAACAACATTCCGTTGAGATAACCAGGAATCAACCATAGATTATATACTGATCACAAACCCCTTAAATGTCAGCTGCAGTAAAATAAATGTCATCTATCTTCCTCTGTGAGATACTCCTGGCGTCCAGGGTTGTGATAACCTACCAGAAAATAGGCCAGCCATTATTAGCCAGAAGACATGTGTGGTAAATATTTCGTTACCGGTACTATTTTTTATGCGGTAAAGTCTATCGAGAATAACTCAGTAAATATAAGAGGCAGAATCCGTGGTATTAGAGGTTTTAAAGGGCTTTATTCTTATACAAAGGAATCCAATTCGAATTGTGGGCCTTCTGTTCCATCACCACGAAAGTTCAGGAAGGAAGGGCGCATACATTATTGACAGGTAATCACTTTTATAAGATTTACATTATAGTGTAACAGATGCAGGAGGCGTAACAGCTGATAAGAGAGATAAAATATGCATACGTAACCAAAAGAAGGCGTGAACATGGGTGTAACTAAAATACGTCATTAAACATGATGTCACAAGTGGGTGGATCCATAGAGGAATCCTGCAATGTCAGCAGAAATATTTGGCAGAGATGCGTGCGCAGCCGCATGACGTGTGTTTGACGTGCAACTAGAGAGTGAAGGGGACTTGACATTTAGCTCTACATGTGGAGACTGAAGTCTGGGGTTATGTCAACCTAATCCCTAATCATATCTAATATCCTATGTTTAAAGAACTGTGTTATCCAAAAGGAAAGGTCTCTTAGGATAGAATCTTATTCTATACTGACTATACTGACTGTTAGTGCGTGTACAAGCGTCTAAGTGTCTACATGAGATGCGAGGGGGTAGGAATATTCCATGGTAACGGGGCTATGAATTACTTGCATGAGGACAGCGAGACCTGGCCCCTTTGCACGGTAGCTGAAGGAATGTTTACCTAAACTTACTAGACAGGAATGCATCGGATGAGGAGCGAAGGAGATAATCTCGAAGGTGAAATACAGTTTTTGGCAGGCAACTGGCTGGATCAGGCACCGTTAGCCACGCAGGGAGTAGGACAAAGTTCATGGATACAGATGCTGGCTCGGACTGGAGCTTTCAGAGGCAGAAGGCAGAAAAAGGCTTGATGACAGAATTCAGGGCCTACTCGCCTGAATCTGTAAAATGTGGAAAGTGAACCACATAAAGTCGATGGCCTTTCATACTTAGGAATGGAATATCTGACCCATTCATGGCGGGTCTGAAAGAGGACATGTTGACGGTGGACGCACATATATTTGCGTCTTCAAAACTGGAGTAGGAGGGAACATACATGTACTTATAGCATGCACATGGAGCCGTTGGGGTCTACGATAGGGGACATAACTGATCACAAAATTCATATTTCCTCATTCCCTCCTTGTCCCCTACGGACCCTCAGGAGATATCGATCTTCATCAATCCATCGATCTGTTCATATAGCATCATTTGTTCTTCTTTCTTCTTCCGGGGTCTTGAATGAAAACTTGGAGGTGGGATACACGATGTGGCACACAGACCACAAATCGCTGGCCCACATTGTAGACATAAGCAGCAACTGAATAGTATGAGAAAGCCAATACCTAGGAAGGATAGAATTCTCCATCCCCAGGCTGACAACACGCCCCAGAACCAACCGGACCAAGTCCAGGTGCCTGGACTCTGGTGTATCTGGCTTACAATCTTATGAAGGCGGGTTATGGCTTTATATACTGACGGCGAATTTTCTGGTATGAAAATGCAACAACTTGATCCGATGACCCTACAAGCTCCGCCCCTATCGGCCAGGATGACGTCAAGGACAAGACGATTTTGAAGCACAACAATCCGCATAGCAGGCTGTTCTTCTGTTAAATTGCCTAAGGCGGAAATAGTTTCGTTCACTACTGCTTCAAGGGTTCTGGTTAATCTACGTATCAGCTTACTATTAGTGACTGTACCTATATATGGAAAGAAACCTTTATTGAAATCTGTGTATTTTTCCCACGCTGTTTCGGTGTAATCGACAATTGGGAGATCTATTGTGTACTAAATGGGTATTTCTGTGATAATCAGGCGGGGCTAGGAAAACAGGTGGCAGAAGGAATGCTATGTAACAAGTACCATCCCAATCTAGAGGTAGACATATATATGCGGTCTGGCCACATATGAAGTAGGAATGATGGGAGGCTCTAAATGTAGACTTGCCTTGATCACTGAATTTTATTACAGTGGTGCATTTACTGTGGCCCATGTGTATGGAACCATTCTTTCTTATACATAATTCCCCTTTCACTGGGAATACTGACATGGTGGGCAAGATTGGTGTAGCTTCAGATTCAACGTTCAGGATCATGAGGTTAAGTGTAAAATTACCTAATCCATATACTTCATTTTCTAGATCAGTTCCTGTTCTTTTGGGAAGTCCCTCCTTGTTAGGGTAGCAGACTTTAAGCAGAACTAGGTTCAGGTTTCCCCATACCCAGTTGTCTTGATAAACTGCGGAATTTGAATCTAGGGAATTAATCAAACTAAACCATGCTCCACAGGAGCCATTGTGTGTGAACGGATATGGAAAGAGGGGCAAAACTCCCTTATAGTTTTGATAGGGAGGGAGTCGGCCACATATCCAACAATTTGTGGCATTGTTGGTCTGATGGGAATGATGTAACATACTAATGAATGTGTTGTTGCGCAGCGCAAATCTATAGGACAACTCATGCGGAGGAAATTCGCTAAAAGAATGTTCTGCAGTTATATTGTAAGCATGTTTAAGAATAGGGTAATACATATGCAGTAGTATGCTGGAAAAAATAATCAGAAGACTTAGAAAAAACAAAATTAATAATGTTACTGTGCAGTGACTACGAAGTGATTTACAATACGCATGCTTTTTCAGCTGCATTCGCTGATTTCTTTCTCTATTCCGGTCTAGAGGATACATGTCAGAGACAAATTCAACCGATTCACCTTGGAGAGGACTTAAACAATCAAATTGTCTGACTTACTGGACCTCAATTTTAGTTTATAAATGTCTGAGTTCGATTGCTCAACCAAGGGGAGCTTTGAGTCTGTTTGTGAGGGAATACAGGGTTCAGTATTTATACTGGATGGTAGTCCATAAAATTTCTTGATATGACTCGAGTGCAACCACCCTTTTCTTCCCTCGATTTTCACGGCTGTCCTTGTGGTGAGTAGAACCAACTTCGGTGACCTAGGATCCAGTTGGGTCTTCCGGTCAAAGTTCCTGACCAGCACCAGGTCACCAGGAACCACGTCATGGGGCTTCACCTCAGTATTATCGGGAAAAGCTGCGGATACCTGTGAACGACAAGATTGTAGTGCAGACATCAAGGAAGCCAGATAATCTGTCAGCATATTACAGTCAACGTCAGTGATTTTGCGAGGTATAGGCGTCCCCCACATATTTGGTGGTCTACCGAAGATCACCTCATACGGGGATAGCCCTGTTCGAGAATGTGCTACCATTCTCATGTAAAAGAGCGCAACTGGTAAGGCTACTATCCAATCGACTCCTTTTTCTCTACATATTTTGGACAATCTAATTTTCAAAGTTTGATTATGGCGTTCTACGAGACCTGCTGCCTCGGGATGTCGGACACAGTGAAATTTCCATTGATAGCCTAATAGAAGGGAAACGTGTTTCATTAGTTCGGATGAGAACGGCTGACCGTTATCTGAGTAGACAACACGTGGTAAACCGTATCGTGGGAAGAATTCTCGAACTAACTGTTTGGCAGTAGTCGGGGCAGTGTAATCTGAAACCGGGTATGCTTCTGTCCAACGGGAAAGAGCACAAACAACTACGAGAACATATTTGAATCCTCGACATCGTTCCATCTGGATATAATCCATCTGGAGGACTTCAAAAGCATGATCGGGAGGTTGAAATCCACCCTGCTCTACGGGGATGCTTTTACCTGGATTAAACTGACAACATATCATACAGGTACGAACTTTTTGTTTAGCTGCTGCTCGCAAGTGTTTGTTGAACCAAATGTGTTGAATGCTGTCTAGCATAGCTTTTTCTCCTAGGTGCGCTGGACTATGTATTGTGTTAATGATGACTTGGACCATAGAGTCGGGAAGAAACCATATAGATTTTTCCTTTGTCATCCATCCCTAATCTGTTTGGATCCCTCCTAATTCAGTCCATTTCTTTATTTCTTCTGGTGTAGCATGTGTCTGTATGTCAATTACATCAAGGGCGGGATCCTTAACTGTCATGCAATGTGTTGGTGTCGGAACTATTGTCTTTGTCATGTCAGTTGTGTGAGTCCGATTCTGAGCAGTCTGTTTAGCTGTTCTGTCAGCTAGGTCATTACCCTGAGAAGTGATATCGGTAACTTTTGTATGGGCTTTGTATTTCATAATCGATATTGCAGTAGGTAGATGAATCGCGTCTAATAGGGTTTGAATGAGGGGTCCGTGCTGGATGTGGGCACCGTGAGAAGTTAAATAACCTCTCTCTCGCCACAGCACGCCGAAGTCATGGACGACTCCGAATGCATAACGTGAATCTGTGTATATGTTGACTTTCTTATTTTTGGCTTGAATACAGGCTTGTGTCAGAGCGATGAGCTCTGCTGCTTGAGCTGACAAAATGTTAATACGATTTGTTTCAATGACTTCAGTGTCTGTTGTGACTGCGTAAGCGGCCACTAACTCTCCTGTACTTGTTCTCATACATGACCCATCTACATACAATGTCAAGTCTGGATCTGACAAAGGGATATCTGTCAAGTCTTGTCTGGGTTTCGTCGTGATAGTAATGACTTCGACACAATCATGTGCCAATGGATCTGTTCCGCCCACTGGTAACAGTGTGGCAGGGTTTAATGTATTACAACGTCTGATTTCTATATGTGGCTGAAATAATGTCAGTTCGTAACCGGTGAGTCTCGCTGTAGTCAAGTGTTGTGTCTGTGTGCGGTTCAAAAGAACCTCTACTGCATGTGGTACTTGTACTGTCAATTGATGTCCTAACACTATGGCATCGCTTTGTCTGATTGCTAAAGCTGTTGCTGCCACTGATTTCAGGCACGCAGGAAGAGCCTGAGCTACTGGATCCAATGTACTAGAGAAATAAGCACATGGTTTGTGTGATCCTGCTTGTTCTTGAGTGAGTACTGACAAGGCAGTACCTTCGCGTTCTGTAACAAAGAGTGTAAAAGGCTTACTGTAACATGGTGTTGCTAAAACAGGTGCTTGACATAAAGCTTTCTTTGAGCTTTCAAAGGCATGTGTATGTTCTGGAATCCAAGGGAGGACAGTCGATGTGGCTGTCTCCTGTGTTGTCAACTGGATGAGTGGTTTTGCTAGAAATGCATATTGAGGGATCCACTGCCTACAGTATGAAGTGAGGCCTATAAAAGCCCGCACCTCCTTTTGTGTCTTGGGTGGTGGCATGTTAGCGATTAACTGGATGCGGTCGGGTGTAAGCTGCCTTCCCTCCTTGGACAGCGAGTTCCCAAGGTAAACAACTCGCTGGACACAGAATTGCAGCTTAGAAGGGGACACCTTGTGCCCCTTGTCGGCCAGAAATTTCAAAACCGTCAGTGACGCCGTTTCACATTCGAGTTCGCTTCGGGCGGTGATCAGCAGATCATCGACATATTGAAGCAAGGCAGTGTTAACTGGCATGTGGATACTGTCAAGTTCTCGTTTCAGTGCTTGGCTATAGATGCTGGGGCTTTCTGTAAATCCTTGAGGTGCGCGTGTGAATTTAAAACTTCGTCCATTTAAACTGAATCCGAACAAATATTGACTTTCCGGATCGATTGGGACACTAAAGAAAGCATTCTTGAGATCAATTACAGTGAAAAACGTTGCTTCTGAGTCAATAGCTGTTAGTAATAAAGAGATATCTGGGACCACGGGGTATTGTGGCACAATACATTTATTTAATTCGCGCAGATCAATAACTAATCGATATACTGGTGGAGCGTTTGGATCCGTTCTTTTAAGATTCGGAATTATCGGAGAATTACATACATTGGAGTCAGTTTCGACAACCACTCCTTGTGCAATGAGCTCGTCAATTATTTGCAGTAAAGCCACAACAGCATCGGGTGGTAACTTGTATTGTCGTATTCGTGGTAGTACTATTCCTGTTTTTAGTGTGACACGATATGGTGTAATATTCATGCAACCAACATCAGTGGGGCCTTGTGCCCATAAATGTGTAGGTAAATTCTGCAGTCGTTGATCCATGTCTCTGGACACGTAGTGACCTTTGAAGTCACGTAGATATAGTCGTACTCCTTCCGGAGAACAACATATTATAGCTCCTAGAGCTTTTAATGTTTTTATACCTAACAAGTTTTCTGGACATGATTTAGTAAGCAATAAATCTGTAGTACGTGTCAATGGACCAATCGTAAGTGGAAGAGGCTGTGTAACTTCATTAATTATAGGTTTTCCTGAGAATCCAAGGGAAATATTTTGTAAGCCTGAGAGGGGTGCCCCTGGAACTTCACTGCGTCGTATAGTCGTTCTGCTTGCCCCTGTATCAAGTAAAAACTTTCTGTCTTCCCCTAATAGTTCACTATGTACATAAGGTCCCTCTTGGTCTACAGGAACCTCAATAAGGGGTAAGCCAACTTCCCTCTCTAGGCTGTCTCATGAGTATCGCTGATAATCGGGATAATCTGCTTGTGCATACTGATACATCTGTTGTGTTGTTGCTTGTGTTGCAGCAATAGGCTGCGCTTGCGGTGGTGCTACGATCTGTTGTGGAGCTCCTTGTTGCGGAGCTAGTTGTTGCGGAGCTAACCTAGGTTGTGCATGCTGAGGTATTTGTTGTTGATTCTGATCCTGTCTAGGTGGACGTGGTCTCTCCTGAGTTCTACCTGTAGCAATATTATGTTTCAGGACTGGACAATCGTGTATATAATGACCTAGTTGTTTACAATAGTTGCATGCCCCTTTCGCAGGGCCTGCGGAATCACCCTTTTGATGACCGTCGGCTGGAACTGACTGTGCAACAAGCATTTTCATTTTTGTATCTTTCATACGTCTTTGTTCGTGTTCTTGTTCTTCTCTAATTCTATTGTGGTGATATTGTAACATCTGTAGCATCTGTGATGGGGTATTACCTTGCCAGGTACTTTCGAATTTCAATACTCTATTCTTAACTTGTAGCAGAGAATTTTCAACTAATTTTGTCACGAACAGATGTGGATATGACTCACTACTGGCTTTTATACCACTATTTATACCAAAACATTTTTCAAATCGGGAATAGAAATCACTAGTGTCTTCATCTGGCTTTTGTTTACAGGCTGAGATTGCACCCCAGTCTTCCTTTTTCGTAGTTAATAAACGTGGCAGTACCTGTATTAGTAATCCTGCTAGTGCTGTAGTCTTTTCCCCAAGCCCTGCTCCTGCAGCTCGGGCCTTTTCTTCGTTTTCTAATGCTGTCCAATCTATCTTTTGGTCTCCCACCTCCCATTCTTTTTCTTTGAGTTTTTCATAAACACCGGCGGGTAAGAGGACTTTTAATATTTTCATAATGTCGGGGTAGGTATACTCTCCCATGAGTAACATGTCTTTTATCTCACGGTGGAAACCTGCTGGGTCCTTGTCATGGCTGGGTACTACTTTCTTCATTTCTAATAATTCTAATTTAGTTATAGGTGTGTACACAAACACGCGTGTGAAATTATCACCGGCACCTCTAATTGGGTGTACTTCGCGTAACGGGTTCTGTCTATCTATGTGATACATTTTTCTTCCCATAATGGGAACTGGAACGTGTTCTGGGCATACGAAATTTAAATATTGGTTTCGGGATTCTAGAATTTCCTTAATCAAATCAGTACCTGACCCTCTCCATATATTCGTGAGTAGTTCTGTCAATATGTCAGGTAAGGGTCCTGGATCGGAGTGTTGGCTTTTATATAATATAAGGAGGTGTTGAATCATGTATATACTAGCTAAGCGCTGTTAATATGGGTCTAGATTCAGAAACGTGTGTGTAAGTACATCATCATTGTATTCGCCGGGACTGTCAGCCCATAGTACTGCTGACCTGGCTAATTCTTGTTCGTCCATGGAATCGAGCATGTGGTACCCCCTTCGATCTCGGAGTAATTTATCAGCGGCTTGGAATAGGTGTTCAGGGGATTTTGTCTTTAACATAGGATTTGGAAAATGTCTATTATATTCTGGACGTATTGGACGTACCGGATCATTAAAACCTCTGGTATTGTTATGGTGTTTTCCTCTACCTACATAAGCTATCGTTTCTACTTGCTCTGACTCTTGCTCCTCCTCTTCTCTGTTTAGGTCAGCGGCGTAAGAAATAATACGGCATCTAGACCATGCTTATGATACATAAAGTATCCTGGAGTGTCCCTAGGTGGAATGGGAACAGCGTCTTCGAGTACCCCTTTTCTAGTTTTGATCTGTCTTAGTTTCGAAAAGAGCGGCATTTTTAGACCTTATTACTAGAACACACTTTATACAAAGAAACACAATAATGAACAATCATTCACACCACAATATATAGAACTTATTTAAAACATTTAACGCTTAACAGTTTTACGAACAATGATAACTAATAGAAAACTAGTTACTGACATTATACTGATACTAGGTAATACTTATTTATATGCAAGACATACTATATATACTGCTAAACAGTACAGATACACTGCTGAAACAGTGCAGACCGGATTTGTGTACCCAAACCCGTCTTGACCGGCACAGACTATGTGCACGTAAAGTGCCTCCCCGGTAATTGTACTCACCGGGTAGCTCGGAACGGAAGGCCTCGGAACGGAACTGAAACTGGACCGGACTGGACTCGACTCGACTGGACTCGGAACTTCGGAACCTGGTGGGACTCTGTATACCTCGGATCTTGCTCTCTCAGCTAGGCTCTGGTCGGGATACTTCGCACTTCTCACCGCCTCGTCTGGGTGTTGATCGCAGCCTCAGTTGCCCCCGCTTGGCCGGAGGGAGATACAGGAAATCCTGCGGGTACGCGTTTTTGTCCGTTCAGCTGTGGCAGGAGACCGGGCCTGCAACGCACCGCCGGCGCGTGAGATGAGAAAGTGTCCCTGTTCGGGCGCCAATTTATGTGGTAAATATTTCGTTACCGGTACTATTTTTTATGCGGTAAAGTCTATCGAGAATAACTCAGTAAATATAAGAGGCAGAATCCGTGGTATTAGAGGTTTTAAAGGGCTTTATTCTTATACAAAGGAATCCAATTCGAATTGTGGGCCTTCTGTTCCATCACCACGAAAGTTCAGGAAGGAAGGGCGCATACATTATTGACAGGTAATCACTTTTATAAGATTTACATTATAGTGTAACAGATGCAGGAGGCGTAACAGCTGATAAGAGAGATAAAATATGCATACGTAACCAAAAGAAGGCGTGAACATGGGTGTAACTAAAATACGTCATTAAACATGATGTCACAAGTGGGTGGATCCATAGAGGAATCCTGCAATGTCAGCAGAAATATTTGGCAGAGATGCGTGCGCAGCCGCATGACGTGTGTTTGACGTGCAACTAGAGAGTGAAGGGGACTTGACATTTAGCTCTACATGTGGAGACAGAAGTCTGGGGTTATGTCAACCTAATCCCTAATCATATCTAATATCCTATGTTTAAAGAACTGTGTTATCCAAAAGGAAAGGTCTCTTAGGATAGAATCTTATTCTATACTGACTATACTGACTGTTAGTGCGTGTACAAGCGTCTAAGTGTCTACATGAGATGCGAGGGGGTAGGAATATTCCATGGTAACGGGGCTATGAATTACTTGCATGAGGACAGCGAGACCTGGCCCCTTTGCACGGTAGCTGAAGGAATGTTTACCTAAACTTACTAGACAGGAATGCATCGGATGAGGAGCGAAGGAGATAATCTCGAAGGTGAAATACAGTTTTTGGCAGGCAACTGGCTGGATCAGGCACCGTTAGCCGCGCAGGGAGTAGGACAAAGTTCATGGATACAGATGCTGGCTCGGACTGGAGCTTTCAGAGGCAGAAGGCAGAAAAAGGCTTGATGACAGAATTCAGGGCCTACTCGCCTGAATCTGTAAAATGTGGAAAGTGAACCACATAAAGTCGATGGCCTTTCATACTTAGGAATGGAATATCTGACCCATTCATGGCGGGTCTGAAAGAGGACATGTTGACGGTGGACGCACATATATTTGCGTCTTCAAAACTGGAGTAGGAGGGAACATACATGTACTTATAGCATGCACATGGAGCCGTTGGGGTCTACGATAGGGGACATAACTGATCACAAAATTCATATTTCCTCACATGGATACCAACTTAAGTGGGCTCAAATTGATAAATTGAAGTTGGTGTCCGAAATAATTAGGAATGCCCATGTTACTATTAATGGCTGCCTGGACTCTGCTAATCCTCCTCAATCTCTGGTATTATCCTTCGCAGCACTCCTTGAACATATAAGGAAGGCACTTACCAGGAATATACTGAGAAAATAAAAAAGGATAAGGGCTGGTTTGATTCCCCTTGCTCAAAAATGAGGAAAGCTCTTATTATAGCCTTGGGCAATAAACCTAGAAACACAGCCGAAATGTCCATACTACGCAGGGAATACAAACTGGTTAGGAAAAATAGGGAGAAGGCATTAGAAGGGTGAGACCTGGGCTAAACTAGAGCATGCTTCAGTGATAGGCAACTCCAAGGAATTTTGGCCAATAATAAATGGACCCCATTTTAAGATGCAGAAGGATCCTACACTAGATGTCAGTGTAGGAGAGGAGGGTTGGGTGGCTCATTTTTCAAGTAATTTTTCTCTTAATGTCTATCCGGCATCATATACAGTTATCCCAAGTACCTCTATACGGGACAAACTTTCTTTCTCACTTAGTGAAGTAAGGGTTAGAGGCTTGTGCACTAGGAAGGCCCCGGGCCCTGATGGGGTTCCCATAAATTTCTTTTATGAGAACGAGGATTTATGGGTCCCCTTACTGACTAATGTTTTTAATAAAATTGCTATAGCTGGCTTCTGGAAAACAAGCATAATTGTCCCAATCTACAAAAAGGGTGATAAAGGTAACCCTAATAATTACAGAGCGATCTCGCTGATCGATATGACAGCCAAACTTATGGGCCGTCTCCTTTTGATGAGACTGGAGGCATGGGTGAAGGGTAAGAATATCTTAATGGAGTCCCAATATGGTTTTCAAGAGAGTAAGGGGTCAATGGATCAGTGCCTGAACCTCTCATTGATTATGGACAAATATAACAGAGCCAAGGGTGGGAAAATCTATCTCGCATTTATGGATTTATCCGCAGCCTTTGACTGCATGTCCCACCCTAGAATCTGGCATATAATGGAGGAGATGGGGATTGATCAGGCTATAGTTGATTTTGTTTGACAACTGTACTCTGATGCCTCCTCTTCTGTCCGTTACAGGAAAAACGATGAGTGCACCCAACAATTTAAGATCTCAAGAGGGGTAAGGCAAGGCTGCATCCTCGCATTGTTTCTTTTTTCCATCTATACTAACGGAGTAGGAAAACTTCTTGTGGGCGCAGCCTTGGATGTCCCTGTGTCCAATAATCACCACTGGTTACCAATTTTGGCGTATGCTGATGACGCCGTCCTGATGGCCCGAACCAGGATGGGGCTTCAGCACCTCATATTGGCCTATGTGGCCTTTATGAATTCATTGGATTTAAAGGTCAACCAGTCGAAATCCTTTGTAATTGTTTCAGGGGCAGGGAAACGCGACAAAATACCATCTTTCTTAATGGATTCTGGGCAAATTGAAGTGGTGGAGTCGTTTTCCTTCTTAGTTATACTTTTTGATAAAAATCAATCATGGTCTAATCTGGTTGAAGGAAGAACAATAGGTATGGAGAGGAGTTTAATGGCGCTAACATTATTCTCTAAAAGGCTGGGAGCAAAACCCTTAATCCCCATGAAAAAGATTTATCACACAAAAACTAAGGCTGCAGCTTCTTATGGGGCAGGCGTATGGGACATGGCTTCCCCAGTCTCATTCCAACTATGTTCTTCATACCGAATTGGCCCTACCTTACATCGCGGATACTATCAAACTGGCCCAACACCTGCTGTGGCTTTGTATCTGGCGTAGGGACACAGTCCCCCTTACTCAAAATATTAAAAGCAATATTCTAAAATCAGAAAAACATAGCAGGATTAGGTGGCTAAAGTATGTATAGATGGAACTGACGGCTATCAGCCTGAATCATCTCTTTCAGGACCCATTTACCTGCAAGACCATATCGAGACGGAAGTTAGTTGACACCTTTATGTTGCGGGCGCAATATCAGAGAAGGGAAATAAATGATCAAAGTCAGTCGGCCTTCATGCATGAATTAAGTCCACCTCTGCATGAGGGGGGATATTTCTTCCTCAAAACACCACATCATAAATGTATCCTACTAAGATTCTGCCTAAATTTGATACCGCTGAAGATAGGATACCCAGCGAAGTAATTTAAGCACTCCGAACTCTCTTTGTGTCCGTGTGATATGATATCACCACACAATGATCTCCACGTCTTATTCTTCTGTGTTTTTTATCAACAGGACAGACAGAATTTCATTGTCCCAATCTGTAAACAATATAATTTTAAATTCTGTTGCGTAGCATTATATTTCTTAAAATCCCTTCCGAATCCTTTTGTCTGCTTCTCAGTTGCATCATTCCTAAGGGCATGTATGAAAAAAAGCTTTATGTGTTTTATTTGAAGTAAAATAAATTCTTAGAGTTCAGGTCAATAAAGGGATCAGTCACTTGATTACATTCACCTGCAAAAATAAAATTCTCTGAGGGATACCTTATAAGTAGTTGAGAAATTCGGGACCAAAAAGAAGCATCACCATTAGTAGGGGCATCTATGATAAACAAAGATACCAGAGTTTCCCCTATCATTAAATTGGTGAATAGCCATTTACCTTTACTGACTGATTCTTGAGAGATACGTTTAGCATTTAATGCTTTATGACATAATGTTATGACACCAAGTGGGCCCATAATCAGTAGAGGCATTGTCTTTTTGAATTTGTATTTATTAAAACTTACAATAAGTACAAAGGTAAGATCTTTTTAATATTTACTGTTTTAAATTGCTGTTAAGTAGACAATGTACATACAGATGAAATGGAATATATAACTAACTGAGTGGGAGAATCCTTTTAATTATTGGGAATTATGTTTTATATAATTATGTTTTAATGTAATGGAATTTTAAGTGCATTTATGATCTTACGTGTAAGATCGAATCATGAATGAAATCGAATGGTGTCATAACATTATGTCATAAAGCTTCAGACCTGCTTGATGCCAGCTGAATTAAATCACAAATCTTCTTTACTCGCCCATAAGGACCATGATGTATGTGCTAGACCTGGGAGCACCGTTGCATTGAAACTTGACATGTCACCAGATGTCCTCAGGAACTGCTGATATATGCGGGGCGGTGGCTTCTCTATGTGGCTGACCAGTTGCTAATTGAGGAACTCATTGAGGGTGTTCCCAATGAGTTGATCAAGTGACGGAAACCAGATACAATCTCTCAGGGCACTATAGTTTGCATCATCTTTCAAGGTCACCACTGCTTGGCATAGGTTGTTCAGGATGACAATTTACTTGTCTCGTATTTGAAGTCCACAGGTGGCTGGATGATTTGAGGAAGGTAGCACGCCAAAACGCACCACTGCAACAAG
This sequence comes from Triturus cristatus, assembly GCF_964204655.1. Classification (NCBI taxonomy): domain Eukaryota; kingdom Metazoa; phylum Chordata; class Amphibia; order Caudata; family Salamandridae; genus Triturus; species Triturus cristatus. Next base: position 1,172,319,881 of record NC_140585.1, read on the forward strand.
CCACGAAGAGGTGAAAATGACTTGGAATGCTGTTCTAGTAATGCTTGCTGACAGGAAATCCTTGACATACTCAGAAGTTGGGTCTTTGACATTCACACCCATCTTGAGTGCATGGGCATCAGTGTGTCAGCACTCCTGTTTGGCAAGGTATCTTTTGTCTTTGTTCAGTGGAGCATCTTTCTTAATGATGTTTTTGATGTTTTGGGGAGGTAGAGTAGGGGTCTGTGCGCGGTCTATGTTGAAATGCAGTTATTCCTCTGTTGGGGAAGGTCTCTTTTTTCTTAAGCTTACTAGGTGTCATGCAGGTAGCAGGATTCTGTGCTGTGTCCAGCATGTCCAACCACTGGTATTGCAAACCTCTCAAATAGAAAATAATAGAGTTTAGGACTTAAAATAAAACACTATAGGAGATATTGTTACATTAGATTCAATTATTTATATGGCAAAACATATTTAAAACGTTTGTAAATAATTTATAATAATCGATCATACTTAATGAAAGATCTCTAAATGGTAAAGTATGAGATCATTAAAAATGCTAATTGAACACAAAAAATGGTGACAAATATTTTGTTAAAGATTTTTGTAAAATTAATTGTGTATATTTATTTTAAATTTAGAACTGTTGGCTAACTTCACTGTAAACGATGCCATTTTTAATGTTCACAAGGAACATGCCCACACACAAAGTAGGACTCTCCAGTTAGAGGGACACTAATGTTAATGTGTGCTTCTTTAGATGGAAGCCAGATTTTTGCTTTCAGGGATTTGTTTTTTGCTGTCACTGGCCTGGCAGCCTCCCCATGAATAAAGGTTTGCAAAAGTCATAACAAAAAAAGCATTGAGAAAGCCATAAGATTTGCGGTGAATGTCAAATCTTTTGGTTTTGCAAATGGTTGTTTAGCTATCTGACTAAGCCTAACTCTGTTATGGCTTTGTTTTAGTTATCTCCCACCTAATATTATCTCCTCTGCATGTGAGTGGCAAAACAAATGAACAGTGACTAGAGTGGGCTCAACCTTTGTAGCTTGAAGTATGCTTTGGTATTGGGTATGTGGCAAGTAGAAGCAATACTTTGTTATTTTATGTCTCTCTTAGCGTCTTTGAGGAAATTATTTGGAGGAGTTCTGTGGATCGCAGAATCCAGAAGTTAACTGATTTTTTGCTTTTCCACATTGACATATCACACACACACATCAACCCACTGCATACTTCTGCCTTCTACATAAGACTTTGGGCCCGATTACGATGTGGGCTAGAACGGCTCCGACCATTTGTTGGAGCCCTCCAGCCCGTGTCCTAATAGATCCATTTGGATTCCTTTGTGACCGACCCATTTCGATGTGCTCGGTCGGAAGGGAATCTGAATAATTTTTCCGAATGGCTTCCGACAGGCTCGGATAGCCTATCCGCCATTCAGAAAACCTGCAGTAATCCCTTGGCTGAATCTCTTTCTAGCTGAGGGATTACGATGGAAGTTTCCCACTGCCTTTCTGTGCCGGCCTTTCTGATACAGAAAGGCATTGGGAAACTGTTTTTGGGGGCCCCCAGCAGAACCCCATGGGTGCAAGGCTGTCAAATGGGTGCATAGTGGGCACCTTTGGTGTCCCCCTGTGGATCCCTGAACCCGGTGGCAGGAACCTTGAGGTGCCTGCGGGGTGCAGGGATGAACTGCACCCCTGCTCTTTGCTATGAGAGCATGCATTCCATACGGAATGCATGCTCTCATAGCAAAGTATAGGATTGCGACCGAACAGGGTTCGGTCGCATCCTAATTCCTGGGCAGGTACCGATGACTGGAGGTCGTTCGGTTCCAGTTTCAGAACGAGGCCGGACGGACTCGGGTCCATACAGCTTCGTAATCGGTCCCATAGTGTTACAAAAGGAAGGTTTTAGACTCGTTTTAGACAGTTAGCCAAGATGGCATCTCGGTCGATGACTGTTGAATAGGCCCTAACTAAAGTAATGAAGGACATCTCTGATGCAGGTACAGATATTGAGACAGCATCTAAGGGAGAGGAGAATGGAGCAGAATCTGGAAGTGATCTTTCAGTTGGTGGAGTTCCATCTTATGACTCATCTTCCAGTGATCGTTAGGATTATAGTCACGGCCAGTGTGATGTATCTTCACAAGCACAATCTGTGTAGCGGAGAACAGTAGCAGACTAGATTAGCTCAGAGGAGTAATTTGCAGTACTGTCTTAGCAGCCAGCCAATTAAGAGCAACCCCAAGTCCCCCCATTCACTGTAGATTCAAGATTTAAAATCAATCCAGAATTTGTTATGGCTATTGACGATGTCCCTCTCTTTCTGGATGCTTATTTGCTTGAGGAAATTGTGCACCAAACACATTTGCATGCTGATCAGTTTCTGGGGGAGCCTAGAAGCACTCTTGGGCATTCCAGGGCACACTGGTGGATTCCTACTTCAACTTAGGAGTTGAAGAAATTGCTGGGCTTTATGCTTAAAATGGGGATAGTGTACAAAGTAAGGTTACAGTCTGAAGGTTTGGGTACCACCCAGCTTCGCACTGGTAATGAGCAGAGATTGTTTTTTGTTACTGCAGTGTATGATGCATTTCAGTAATAACTCTGCTGCATTCTCTAAGGATCATACACACCACGACAGGTTGTCTAAAATTCAGCCTGTTGTGGAACACTTATCTGCCAGGTTTTCATAGTTTTATACTCCTGGAAAGAATATAGCCTTTGATGAGTCATTGATCCTGTACAAAGGGCTGCTGCTGGTCAGGCATGTCGTGTTTGGTGTCAAACGCTTTGGAATCATAGCCCCACACCAGTAACTGGTGTGGGAGTATGATCCCACCCTTCTAGAGGGATAGACATGTACCTACTGTGGAAACACAGTAGAATCCTGAAGAGCCCTGGCATCACAAAATGGATGCCACCAGTCACAGACACTGGGCTGCTCTCCTGCTGCTGACCAAAACTCGCAGTGAAGGAGGCCCAACAATAGGCATTAATGTATTGGAGGTGGGTGGGTGCACTCCTAGAGTGCTTTGAAGTCCTGCACTGGGGGAGCAGTAGGCTCCTCAGTGCATATGCCAGCTCAAACCGGTTCAGGTACCTGCCCCTGCTCTGGCGCAAAACTGGACAAAGGGAAGTGGGTGTAGCCACCCACTCCCCTGACCCTCCCATAGGAGGGGTCATAGAGCTAGTCCCTCCCTTCCTTGTAGTATAAGTTTGGGAACCGTTGCCATTGCAAACTAGATATCCCTGGACGACGCTCTGAAGAAGAATCCTGGACCTTTGACGTTCCACTACCTCTGGAAGAAGGAAGAATCTCCCTTGGAATCAAAGAGTGACTCCCCTGCTTGGCAGGCATGAAAACTTTGAATCAACGTGCGCAAACTTTCCCGCTCCTGCCAGAGTCCGAAGTCCCTGCAGCCCCAGAAGTGGATTTCCTGACTTTTCCAAGGCCATCGTGAGTCCACAGCTACGCTGAGGCAAGTGGACCCCATGAGTGATGAGGAACCGCAATACCTGGGTACCAGGCATGATTTTCGAGTGCAACCCCTTCACAATGTTCTATGAACCTGTGCATTGGACCACGTGTGGTCCAAGCCTCCAGCAGGATTTCCTCTAAAGATCAGAGGCCTACCTCATCCCGAGTGACCGTGGGCTCCTGGTGAGTGAATCCTCCCGAGGCGTCTTTGCAATCCCTTGCTGGTTGGCTTGTGGGTTCCCTGAAGACTTTTCTACAATTCCAAAGGGCTCCCCTGGTTGCTCCAGGCCTGCCCTGACTTACCCTCGCTGGGTAAGTCCCTCAAACCTACTTTTTACACTTTCCACGAGACTTGCTGTTACCAAGAATTGTTTGCTCCAATCTGGTCACCGTCCCCGCAGTAAGCTGCAGACTTTATGGGACATGCCGAATCCAGCTCCTGGTTGTCGTCGACACCTCCTGGATCTCGTGGCTGAAGAGTCAAGACACCCGTGATCACCTGAAATCATCCGACGACTCTGGGCATCCAGCTTCCTTGCCCTGGGTCACTGTCAAGTGACTTTGAACACTGTCCCCTCTGCTTTCAGGTCTTCCTTTTTCTGAATCCAGCCTTGGATTCCACCGGACACTTCTTCTGTCTACACAAGCAGCAAGTCTTCTTTGGCTCACATTGAAAACGATGCCGCGACCCGACACCAAAAGACACCTATGCACCCGGCTTCCCTGGGTGAGGTAACTCCAGCACTACGGTGCTCCTGTGTGTGTTGGCTCTAGAACTACTTACCCTGTAAGTGACTTGCTTGTAGACTCTCCCGAATTATCCTAAAACTTTAAATTTCCAACCGCGACTTGCTCCATTGAAGTCTATTGGGATCCGCGGCTGTGTTCTCACACTGCATGCGTCTCCCGTGGGTCCTTTACTTACCTGCCTTGGGTGGATTAGTGAGGCCCCAGCGCTTCTGAAGGCCCTAGCCCTTGTTCCTTCTCAAGTCGTTGTTCTTAAGTCTCTTTTTTGTGTATGGTCTGGTACGCCCCAGGGCCTCAGCCATATTTGTGCTTAATTTATTGTGAAACGTTGATTTGTGCATATGTTCCTGACTTCTAATCTCATAAAGAGATTAGTAGAGTGTGTCTAGTAATAAATACATATATATTTGATATATATACCTGTGTGGTGTCTTTTCATTTAGTAGTTCAGGAGATTATAAGGTAAAACAAGCTGCTTTACATTCCTCTAAAGACTTAGCCTGAAGGCTGCTCTCCAAATCTACCACTAGGATAGATTTATTTAAAAGGTTGTCTTAAACCTATCTGCCATAAGAGTCGAATTGTACTGGTGCAAGGTGGCCACTTTAACTAGTGACCAGCATATACCAGGCCAACTTCTCACAGTCATACTGCTACATAAGCAGTAGCCTCTAGTTGATCTGCTGTGGAGAAGATTGAAAGGCTAAAGAGTTGGTACTTTGCAGACTGCGTTCCTGCAACAGAGTTCCTGCAACAGAGAGAAAGCCTAGACCATGTAATTGTTGCAGAGTTTGCTCTAAGCAAGGAAAGAGACAGGAGAGTCAGTATTACTGCTCCCAATCCCCAACTCAACCAGGCCTAAACTTAGTTTATGTTGTAGTATACAAAAGTGAAGCTTTGAGAAAATTGACTGTGGCGTACTGTCCTAGTATGTAGGTTTCAATGGCTGTGCATGGATACTTACCTTCTATGGGCCACTGCTTTACTCGCCAAGCAGACTTTACAATGGTTTACTCCAGCTGAGCAAATCATTGACTTGCTTGTGGCCTGCCTAACACCTTTATCAGCCGCCAGAACATGATAGATGTTCGTTTCACCTTATGACAAGTGCGTTGTTGTCCGGCACTGCACATAATGTTGGGTAAAAATTAATCTACGTTACGGAGTATCCTGTGTGGGAAAACCCAAAGCCTTTAGAAGTTTTTGAAGTGCTTTTTAGGGAACATAAGAATGTCTTCCTTAGCATGTTTACCTTCATTTGAGAAGTAGATATGCTCACTCAGTGCAAGGAATGTAAGCTTCAAGGCATCCTCTGACACCCCACAACTTGCATCTACAAACCATGAGATACCGACCCTGAATCTTGCCAATATAAATGGGGGCTGTGTTAAGGTCTGCTCTGAAGGTTATTTCAAGGCTCTATTACTTAACACACGTTCCTTATCGAAACATGAATCTCAGATCTTTGATCTACTGCAAGAACATCTTCCTGATTTGTTATTTCTTATGGAAACCTGGCTCTCACAATTATCAAACCCCACCCTCGCAGCAGTGATTCCCCCTGCTACAAGGACCTGAGGTTGGACCACCTGGTCGGAGAAGGAGGGGGTATAGCTATTATTTATCAAGACTTATATGTATGTAATCCTAGCTCCCTGGATGAGCTGTCAGGTGCAGAATGCCTAGGATTTCACTGCTCCCTAGCTGCACAGCAATCTCTTGCGGGAGCCTTGATTTAAAGGCCTCTGGGCCCTGCAGGCTCCTTTCTAAACTCCTTAAATGAATTTATCACCACCCAAGCCCTTCAGTACAGTCACTTTATGATTTTGGGTGATTTTAATATCCAGATGGGTATATTCACAGAAACGGAAGACATTCACTTGACAGAATCCCTCTCAGCCCTTAACCTTGCCCCTTTTGTCGCTCATCCTACTCAAAATAGGGGTCACACCCTTGACCAGATCTTTTCTAACATAGAGCTTGATGAAGCTATGCCTCTACCTTTGATATGGTCAGACCACTATCTTATTAGCTTTAGGGTTCCTAAGCTGGGTAAAGGTCATCAGGTACTGGTAATTACGAAAGAATGCAGTTTCAGAGCTTTCCACCGTGTCGCATCCTCTACTGTAGGGGAGATGCTTGAGGCTTCTACCCCTCTACTCTCGGGGGATCCTGAGAGAGACGCCCTTCTTTTAGACACCTGATGCCTTCCACCTCTCATGAATTAGCTCCACTTCAGACATGTACCCCTAAGAAAATTAGAACTTCTGCTCCCTGGTTCAACGCAGCACTCAGATCTAGTAAGAGTGTCTGCAAACGCTTGGAAAGGAAATGGAGGAAAAACTTTGACCCAGATGCCAAATGCGAGTACAAACGGGAACTGAAGTCTCACTATACTAAAGTTTACAAGGCAAAAAAGAATTATCTAACAAGCAAAATTGAATTATCCAGTAACCAAAGTAAGAAGCTATTTAAAATCGGTAAAGCTTTCACCGCCCCGTCTTCTGTTGCCAAGGCTCTCCCGCTTTCTCTCGAATGGGCGCATCAACTTGCAACATTCTTTCACGGGAACACTGTTACCATTCAAGATTCCTTTATCAGGGGGTCCCCCCATGATCATGTTCTTGAAGCTTTGCCAGATGCGACCCCAGTACTTACACCTGGAGCTTCCCCTGCTCTCCTGTAGTTTCCCTGGCTGCAACCTGAGGTTTTCCTGGTTTTCATCAAGGACCTTAAGTCCGGCTCCCCTATGGACCCGTGCCTCTCAAAACTGTTGGCAAATGTGGCCACGTTAAGAAACCCGGTGGTAAATAAAATTCTTAATTACACTCTAGTCACCGGCCATATGCCTCCTATATGGAAACAGGCCAAAATCTTACCACTGCTTAAGAAGCCTTCAGTTGACCCCAAAGTATCAGCTAATTACAGGCCCATCTCCCTGCTGCCAGCTTTGTCCAAGGTCCTGGAAAAATATGTGAACAAGGTTATTATGGACTATGTAGAAGCTACTCACCTCCTACACATCAGCCAGTCTGGCTTCAGAGCCAACTATAGCACAGAGTCCACGTTATTAGAGGTCTCCGAACACATAAAATAGAGCCTTAATGGGGGTGGGTAAGCCATTCTGATCTTACTAGATCTGTCAGCGGCTTTCGATACCGTCCTCCATAATAAGCTCTTGGACAGGATGGAGGCACTCGGCATTGGCAGCACGGTGTTAAACTGGCTCTCATCTTTTTTGAAGGATAGAGGTCAGGAGGTATGAACAATCCCTATGCAGCTGCTATCCCTACTCTTAATGTCGCGGTACCTCAGGGCTCCATTCTGAGCCCCACTCTATCTAATTTATATATGTCCCCACTTGCATCTTTGGCAGAAGCATACACTGCTAAAAGTATCTCTTACGCCGACGACACACGGCTCCTGTTCACATGTGCCAAAGGAAAAGACTTTTGATGGAGCAAGGTTTCACATCTAAAGAAACTTGTTTGTATGCAATCCTCTCAAATAACATGTAATACTGTAACCAACCTGTCAGAGAGTACTAAAACTGCACCACATTCTACATAATCATATCTAGGGGAAGCTTTTCTATGTGCTGTCTTAATAAGTAACCCGAGTGTCCTAAAAATGGCCGCCGAAATCGCAGGAACTTTTCTGCTCATGTCGCTTGGGGGGAAATCTTTGCAGCTGCTCAATAGCTTCTAATATGGCCGCTTCAAAGTAACATACTAATGCGCATGCCGAGCTGAAACTAACCCATGCAAGTTCTACTAAGTTATTAATGCAATATATTTATTAAGTAAATGGGGTTAGAGTAGAAGTAACTGGTATACACTGAATTCATTTAAGGTTGTATTCTAACGTGTGATTCTTTGACTTTATTAATAGTTCCCATTTGAGCCTTTGAGGGGGACTGCGCCTCTGGTTCCATGTGACTTCTACACATGCACAGAATACCTACTTTCTCTGAACAAGTGAACTGATAATTGAATTACTGCCAAGCTCAAGCCCAGCAAGGACATGAGAACCCAACTTTTGACCTGGCAAGAGGAAAAGAGATGCAACAATGTAAATTAGACTACCAATCCACATATGAAATATCTGTGGGAATAAAGCTTGCGGGTATTAAAATTAAGGGGTGGGGGATTAGACAATAGACTAAAGAAAAAGTATTGCACTTGGTATGGTGTGATGTCCTCACCCCACTACTTGACCCAATCAAATTGCGGGTGAACATGGAATTGAAACATTTGGTGGTGGATCATACACTTGAATTTGGTATAACAGAGGTAAGTTCTAGATAGTTAGACACACTTGATGCTGAGATGCTGATGCTATACTGAGATGCTGCCCAAATTGCTGCAATCTGACTGAAGAATCCAACACTAGGGAAACTTCGCGGAACAACTGAGGAGGCACATCAAGGAAGGGGTCCGGATGTGCCAGAGCCGGAGAGAGTAGCACCAGAGAGGGGTGTAACGCTGGCATTTCACTAGAATTGGCCACCTTTCCTTGTCCCGAACCTGTCCTGAAACCTTGACTCTCTGATGTTGGGGTCCTCACACCATTCTAGGTAAATATATCTGTAGGGTAAATGCTCCCTACTTGCTCTTAATCCTTTCTCTCCTCAGGTGCTGTCATTGCAAGAACTTATTAATGCAAACTGATCATAAGCTAATTGTATTATTTTCCTGATGGAGATTTCTGGTCTATTCATGTGTATTTGATTTGACTCACAAAATTATTGATTCAGATAAACTTTTAAAACTTCTTCTGAGTCTGTGGTTCTTTTAAATAAAAGTTAAATGCATTATTGTATTTTCCTCCCTATTCTCATCTACTACTAGATCCTTCGACAGTGCATTTTACTCAGGAGACAGGATTGGTAAGAATACTGGTGTAAAGGTTTCCTAGGGTAAACAAATGGATGTCCAGTGGATATTTGCCAGCTCATTTGTGTGTATGAATGTGTATGGGCCCAAATGAGTGTTGTGTGTATGAATATGTTGAGCTGGTATACTCTGCTGCATCACTTTAAGGGTGGAAAGATCAGAACCTGCCTCTCTAATGTGTTTGCGTGGTTTGGAAACAACTAATTGAAATGCAACCCGGAGAAGTCAGAAATTATTTTCTGTGGAACCCCCCCTCCGGATGAATGGAGACTTTGGTGGCCTGTTAATCTCTCACCTCCACTCTCTGCCCAACGTCCGTCCATCAATTGTGTGTCTTTTGCTTTCTCAGCCTAAGTGCACCAGGCATGCCCAGACGTGGGTCCTGGGCTCACTGTGCCACTGGAATCTAGCTATCCTGGCTGAAGAGGGGTGAAACCCCGAAACCAGTCCTAGGATGCTTGTTTCTGGTCCAGGGAGGACCTGGCTTGGCAGTTTCTGGCTGGACTGTTCCCATGAGGCACAGGGCCAAGACTGATTTGCATATGGCCAGGTCTAAATTGGGGTGGCATGGTGAGCAAAACAATGATGGATCTAACCCAGATCTCTTGACTGGGGGTGAATGTTTTGATTTGTTCTGCATTCCGTCCATCAATTGTGTGTCTTCTGCTTTCTCGCCCTAAGTGCTCCAGGTATGCCCAGACGTGGGTCCTGGGCTCACTGTGCCACTGGAATCAAGCTTTCCTGGCTGAAGAGGGGTGAAACCCTGAAACCGGTTCTTGGATGCTTGTTTCTGGTCCAGAGAGGACCTGGCTTGGCAGTTCGGGCTGGCCTGTTCCCATGAGGCACAGGGTCAAGACTGATTTGCATATGGCCAGGTCTAAACTGGGGTGGCATGGTGAGTAAAAGAATGATGGATTGAACCCAGATCTCTTGACTGGGATGAATGTTTTGATTTGTTCTCAATTCCGTCCATCAATTGTGTGTCTTTTGCTTTCAGAGCCAACTATAGCACAGAGTCCACATTATTAGAGATCTCCGAACACTTAAAATAGAGCCTTAATGGGGGTGGGTAAGCCATTCTGATCTTATTAGATCTGTCAACGGCTTTCGATACCGTCCCCCATAAAAAGCTCTTGGACAGGATGCAGACACTCGGCATTGGCAGCACGGTGTTAAACTGGCCCTCATCTTTTTTGAAGAATAGATGTCAGGAGGTATTGACACCCCCTATGTGGCTGCTATCCCCACTCTTAATGTCGGGGTACCTCAGGGCTCCATTTTGAGCCCCAAACTATTTAATTTTTATATGTCCCCACTTGCATCTTGGGCAGAAGCATACAGTGCTAGAATTATCTCTTACGGCGACGACACACAGCTCCTGTTCACATGTGCCAAAGGAAAAGACTTTGAGGGTGGAAAGATCAGAACCTGCCTCTCTAATGTGTTTGCGTGGTTTGGGAACAACCAATTGAAATGCAACCCGGAGAAGTGAGAAATAATTTTCTTTGGGACCCCCCTCCAGATGAATTGAGTCTTTGGTGTCCTGTTGATATGTCACCTCTACTCTCTGCCCAACGTGCAGTAAAAAACCTGGGCGTTATGATAGACGATTCTCTATTTATGAGAGCCCAAGTCCAATCTGTAGTAGGAACCTGCTTCGGCTTCTTGCGGATGTTGAGGAAATTTCTTCCATTTCTGTCATTGAACTGTAGAAAGACTGTGGTCCAGGCATTTACCACCTCTTGATTGGACCATGACAATGTTCTGTATCTGGGCCTGCCTGATTACCTGCTTAGGTGCCTGCAGGTGGTCCAAAATGCAGCCGCTAGAGCAGTTCTTTTGCTGAAACCGAGGGCCCATATTTTCCCCGATCTCAAAGCTCTGCACTGACTATCAGTGGTAAAAAGGATCAGGTTCAAGGCCCTGCTGGTATTCGTCAGGGCTTTTCATGGGAGCGGTGCAGGCTACCTCAGCAGGAGGGTGGCCCAATATGCACCACCCAGAACCCTGAGATCCTCATCCCGGAACCTAGCTTCTGTTCCTTTGCAGTCTTTTACAGCATTAGGGACAAGGTGGTTGTTGGGTGTCAGGAAGCTGGTCTGAGCACCGGGATACTCCAGTTGAGTCGCTGTGAAGCTATACAAGTGTCTTCATTCATTAATTCATTCATTCATAAGTGTGAGAAGTTGGCCTGGCATATGCTGGTCACTAGTTAAAGTGGCCACCTTGCACCAGTCCAATTCGACTCTTATGGTAGATAGGTTTAAGGCTACCTTTTAAAGAAAGCTATCCTAGTGGTAGCTGTGGAGAGCAGCCTTCAGGCTAAGTCTCTGAGGAATGTAAAGCAGCTTGTTTTACCTTATAATCTCTTGAATTACCAAATGAAAGGACACCACACAGGTATATATATAAAATATATATGTATTTATTTCTAGACATACTCTACTAATCTCTTTATGAGATTACAAGTCAGGAACATATGCACAAATCAATGTTTCACAACAAATTAAGCACTTATACGGCTGGGGCCCTAGGGGCGTACCAGACCATATACTAAAAAAGAGGTATAAGAAGAACGACTTGAGAAGGGAGAAGGCCTAAGTTCTTCAGAAGCACTGGGGCCTCACTAATCCACCCAAGGCAGGTAAGTAAAGGACCCACGGGAGACGCATGCAGTGTGAGAACAAAGCTGCGGATCCCAATAGACTTCAATAGAGCAAGTCGCGTTGGAATTTTAAAGTTTTAGGGTACTTCGGGAGAGTCTACACGCAAGTCACTTACAGGGTGAGTAGTTTGAGGGCCAACACACACAGGAGCACCGGAGTGCATGAGTTACCTCACCCAGGGAAGCCGGGTGCATAGGTGTCTTTTGGTGTCGGGTCGCGGCGTATTTTCAATGGGAGCCAAAGAAGACTTGCTGCTTGTGAAGACAGGAGAAGTGTCCGGTGGAATCCAAGGCTGGATTCTGAAGAAAGAAGACCTGAAAGCAGTGGAGACAGTGTTCAAAGTCACTTGCCAGTGACCCGGAGCCAGGAAGCTGGATGCCCACAGAAGTCGGGTGTTTTCAGGTGATCATGGGTGTCTTGACTCTTCAGCCACGAGGTCCAGGAGGCATTGACGACAACCAGAAGCTGGATTCGAAGTGCCCCACAAAGTCTGCAGCTTACTGAGGTCTCAGCAACCAGATTGGAGCCAACAAGCCTTGGCAACAGCAAGTCTTGTGGAATGTGAAGAAAGTCAGCAGTGCAGACCAGCAAGGTCTGAGGGACTCACCCAGCAAAGGTAAGTCAGGGCAGGCCTGGAGCAACCAGGGGAGCCCTTTGGTTTGATGAAAAAGTCTTCAGGGCACCCACAAGCCAACCGGCAAGGGATCATGAGGACGCCTCAGGAGGATTCACTTCACAGGAGCCCACGGTCACTCGAGACAAGGTAGGCCTCTGATCTTCAGTGGAAATCCTGCTGGTGGCTTGGAACACATGTGGTCCAATGCACAAGTTCGTAGAACGTCCTGAAGGGATTGCACTGGACAGTAGTGCACGGTACCCGGGTATTGCTGTTCCTCGTGACTCGTGGGGTCCACTCGCCTCAGTTTTGCTGGGGACTCACAATGGCTGTCAAAAAGTCAGGAAATCCACTTCCGGGGCTGCAGGGACTTCGGACTCTGGCAGGAGCAGGAAAGTTTGAGACCGTTGATGCAAAGTTTTGGTGCCTGCCAAGCAGGGGAGTCACTCCTTGACTCCAAGGGAGATTCTTCAGTCTTCCAAAGGTAGTGGAACATCAAAGGTCCAGGATTCTTCTTGTAGAGTGTCATCCAGGAATATCTAGTTTGCAACGGCAAGGTTTCCCTATCTTATACTAAAGGAAAGGGAGGGACTAGCTCTATGACCACTCCTATGGGAGGGTCAGGGGAGTGGGTGGTTACACCCACTTTCCTTTGTCCAGTTTTGCAGCTGGTAGCCCCTGAACCGGTTTGAGCTGGCTTATGCACAGAGGAGCCTACTGCTCCCCCAGTGCAGGACTTCTAAGCACTCTAGGAGTGCACCCACCCAGCCCCAATACACTAAATCCTGTCTGGAAGGTGGTTACACCTACCTGTGACAGGATGCCTATTGTTGGGCCTCCTCCACTGCGAGTTTTTGGTCAGCAGCAGTGTCTATGCTGGTGGCATCCATTTTGTGATGCCAGGGCTCTTTCAGGATTCTACCGTCTTTCCACAGTAGGTACATGTCTCTCCCTCTAGAAGGGTGGAATCATACTCCCACACCAGTTACTGGTGTGGGGGTATGATTTCAAAGCGTTTGACACCAAACACAACATGTTTTGATGCAGCCATCCCAAAGTTAGCATTTACCGCTAGGTTATAATGCACTTAAGAGTATATGGTTTAACCGCATCCACAAACAGCCACAGAGAATAGACTCTGCCAGCTGCAGAGGGGCCTTGCTCAGGCAGAGGCACCCGCTCACATGGAAACCAAGCACCCTGCCCTCAGGATTGATAGGGCCTGCATTAGGGGTGACTGATAGTTTTATATGTGTGTGTAAGGTGAGATATAGGGAACCTATATCTCAGTGAGGAGTGCTAACACTACCTCACACAGGCTGCAGTAGTAGGCCTGTGGTGTCAGATTTAGTCTGCTTCCCAGGGGTGGCATAATACATGCTTCAGCCCCTGGTAGGCCTGTGAAGTACCTATGCCCTTGGTACCTAAGGTACTATATACTAGGGGCTCATAAGGTACCACAGTATCCAATCACTAGTGCATCTAATATGCACTCCAAGTTGTTTAGAGAGAACAGAGAGACTGGGGCCCTGATTAGCATGGACCCAGTCAGACTATAGCCAGAAACCAGTGTTAACATGAGAAAAAAAGTGGGGGCAACATAAGTGCAGATCCTACTCTCCTACACAACCCCCCCAAATGCAGGGACACTAAACTAACCTTGACCAGTTGAGTCTCCGTGTTCTAAGTGGAAATACCTTGAGAGTCCATCAGCATTGGCATGTTGGGTCCCAAGTCTATGTTTCACTGTATAGTCCACCCCCTGTAGGGAAATGGACCACCTAAGCAATTTAGGGTTTTCACCTTTCATCTGTTTGAGCCATAGGAGGGGCTTGTGGTCAGTCTGAACTATGAAGTGAGTGCCAAACAAGTATGGCCTCAGCTTCTTCAGGGCCCACACCACAGCAAAGGCCGCCCTCTCTATATCTGACCAACGTTTCTCTCTAGGGGTCAGCCTTCGGCTTATAAAAGCTACTGGCTGGTCTTGACCTTCATCATTCAGTTGAGACAGTACAGCTCCCACACCCAGCTCAGAAGCATCTGTTTGGACAATGAACTTTTTTGTGTGGTCTGGACTGTGTAAGATGGGGGCAGTGCACATGGTCTGCTTTAGGTCATCAAATGCCTTTTGACAGCTAGCTGTCCACTGAACCTTTTTTTGGCATTTTCTTTGAGGTAAGATTATTTAAGGGGGTCACAATAGATCCATATCCCTTAAAAACCTCCTATAGTACCCAGTCAGGCCTAAAAAGGCTCTCACCTGTGTCTGGGTTGTTGGAGCTACCCATTCTATTATGGTCTGGATTTTGCTCTGCAATGGTTGAACCTGGCCTCCACCTACAAGGTGGCCCAGGTACACAACCTGACTCTGCCCTCTCCGGCACTTAGTGGCCTTGATAGTGAGGCCTGCTTTTTGCAGGGCCTCCAAAACATTTCTGAGGTGGACCAGGTGATCCTGCCAGGTGGAACTAAAGACAGCAATATCATCTAGATAAGCTGAGCAATAAGTTGCCATGCCTGTCAGAACTTTGTTCACCAACCTCTGAAAGTGGCAGGTGCATTTTTCAAACCAAAGAGCATCACCACAAAGTGGTAGTGCCCACCAGGGGTTGAGAATGCTTTTTTGGCCTTGGCATCATCAGCTAACTTGATTTGCCAGTAGCCAGCTGTTAGGTCGAATGTACTCAGATATTTGACTGAGGCCAAAGTATCAATGAGCTCATCTGCCCTTGGAATTGGATAGGCGTCAGTCCTGGTGACTGCATTGAGGCATCTGTAGTCTACACAAATCCTCATTTCTTTCTTACCACCCTGGGTATGAGGTTTAGGCACAAGGACTACTGGACTGGCCCAAGGACTATCTGAAGGTTCAATTACACCTAGTTCCAACATTTTCTGGACTTCAGTCCTGATACAGTCCCTGACATGGTCAGGTTGCCTGTAGATTTTACTCTTGACAGGCAGACTGTCTCCAGTGTCCACGTCATGGGTACACCAGGAAGTCTGACTAGGGGTCAGGCTAAACATATGTCTGAACTGCTGCAGAACTTGTCTGCATTCAGTTTGCTGATGGTCAGTGAGGCTGCTTGCCAAAGCAACACCATCTACTGACCCATCATCAGGGTTCTGTGAGAGCAGGTCAGAAAGAGGGTCATTCTCCTGTGGAAATGTGGATTTTCCTGATCAGTTATGTCCCCTATCTTGGACCCCAACGGTTCTATATGCATGTTACAAGTACATGTATGTTCCCTCCAGTTCCAGTTTCTAAGACGCAAACATATGTGTGTCTACCGTTAACATGTTCTCTGTCAGATCCGCCATCAATGGGCTGGATATCCGATTCCTAAGTATGAAAGGCCACCGACTTTATATGGCTAAGTTACTCCATTTTTACAGTTCAGGCGAGTAGGCCCGATTCTGTCCTCAAAGCCTTTCCCTGCTCTCTGTCTCTGACAGCTTCAGCTTGAGCTCGCATCTGTATCCATGAACTTTGTCCTACTCCCTGTGCAGCTAACGGTGCCTGCCTCGGCCAGTTTTCGCCTGTCTGCCAAGAAGTTGTATTTCACCTTCGAATTATCTATTTTGCTCTTCAGCCGATGCATTCCTGTCCAGTGATTTAGGTAAACATTTCCTTTAGCTCACAAGCAAAGGACTCAGCTTTTCCGTCCTCCTGCAAGTGATTCATAGCCCTGTTGCCATGGAAAGTTTTCTGCCCCTCGCATCTCATATAGACACTTAGACGCTTGTACACGCACACAGTCAGTATAGAATAGATTCTGTCCGAGAGTCTCTTCCTTGTGGATAACATAGTTCTTTAAACATAGGATGTTAGATATGATTTGGGATTAGGATGACTTGACCCCAGACTTCTCGTCTCCACATGTAGAGCTAAATGTCAAGTCCCCTTCACCCCCTAGTTGCACGTCAATTACACGTCATGCTGCCGCGCGCGCATCTATGCCAAGTATTATCTTATAGATCCACCTATGTCTGATAATTCTAACCAATCATGTTTCTTTTATTCCTTATTACGCCTAGTTTCGATTATGTCACTGTCACGTCACTTTTTCTTATCAAATGTTACGCCTTCTACATTCGTTTCATTGTAATGTACCTATTATAAAAATACATGTCTGTTAATGAATTATTGTACTTCACTTCCTGAACCTTCGTGGTGACGGAACCTGAGGGCCGCGACTCGAGTCGGCCATTTTGAATGGAATAAAGCCCATTAGAAAACCTCTTATACCACGGATTCTGCCTCTTGTTATTTTGAGCTATTTTACTTTAAGTTAAGATTCCGCATGAAATTCAGTCCGGTAATATTTATTTTATTTACCACATAATGGCGCCCGAATAGGGACACTTTCTCATCTCACGCGCCGGCGGTGCGTTGCAGGCCCGGTCTCCTGCCACAGCTGGACGGACCATAAACGCGTACCAGCAGGATTTCCTGTAAGCTCCCTCCGGTCAAGCGGGGGCGACTGAGGCTGCGATCAACCCAGACGAGGCGGTGAGAAGTGCGAAGTATCCCGACCAGAGCCTAGCTGAGAGAGCAAGATCCGAGGTATACAGAGGCCCACCAGGTTTTCCGAAATTCCGACGTCCAGAGGGTCCGATGTCCGCAGTTATCGAGTCCTGTCCATTCTCTGAGGCCTTCCGTTTCAAGGAGCTACTCGGTGAGTACCATCGCCGAGGAGGCGTGTTGACGCGCACATAGGTTGTGCCGGTCAAGACGGATTTGGGTACACAAATCCGGTCTGCACTGTTTAGCAGTGTATATGTACTGTTTAGCAGTATATCAAGTATTCCGAAGTATTCAGTTATTGTCAAGAATTCAGCGTGGTGATTAGTTAAGCAGACTGTCATCATTGTCGATCATTGTTATAATGTTTAATGTTTAATGTTTAAAGTATTCAGAAAATGTCTTGCATATTGTGGTATGAATGACTGTTCATTGTTCACTGTTCATTATTGTGTTTCTCGTATTAAGTAAGTTCAAGAGTAAGTATCAGGTCAGTTGTCAATATGCCGCTCTTCTCGAAGTTAAGACAGATTACTACCAGAAAAGGGGTGCTTGAAGAAGCAGTTCCTATTCCTCCTAGAGACACTCCAGGACATTTCATGTACCATAAACATGGCTTAGATGCCATATTGTTTCTTGATCTATGGGTAGATTATACCAAAGGATTACCGGAAAGTCAAAGGTGGCCCATAGCGGGAACCTGGGATGCAGAGTGCATCATGAAAGTGGAGGAAGAGTTATGGAAAAGAAAGGTCAGACAGTCACAGAAAGACGCTGTTGAGTTATGGCGTAAAGAATCTCATAGACGAACAGAAAAAGCACGTAGACAAGAAGAGAGGAGTAAAGAAAGTTCAAATAAAGTTCAAGAAAATCTATTAATTGAGGAAGGTATCCGAGTGAAATCAGAACAAGTAAATAGACAAAGAAATGCTCTTATGAATGGTATGTATCCCCTTCTAGCCGAAGGATTACCTAAGGCTGTTACGGAGGTGCCAAAAGACTTGCCACCCCCATTATTTCCAATTAAGGTACATCCAAAGGGGCATCCCAGAACCGCAGAAGATGTTTTTCTTTCCTCATATCTAGATGACGCAGCTCCCGAGTATGCTAACGCCACACCACATAGACCGTCTGGCGGAGGGGTTCAACGTCAGGATCAGGTATCTGCACCCGTGCAACAGCAAGTCCCGACGCAAGCTTCGGCAAGCACATCTGTTTCCGCATCTGTCTCCGCAGTTGACTCTACAGGGGTATCGACACCCATAGTTGCTGTATCACGTTCGACGAACCCATTCACACCCGACGCCCCAGATGGGGCCACGGGAGGTGCTAGCAGTATTTTTACACCACCTAGAATAAATAAACTTGTTTTTCAAGAGTCAGCACATTCACGTACACCTAAGTTCGTAAATGAACGTACGCTTAAGGAACTTCTTGTAAATTGTAGATATGACCCAGTGGTTGGTAAAGAGGACGAAATGGTCCTGGCATCATTACGTATCAGACGAGCCGCAGAGTATTTAGCAAGGTTACCAGGGATGACTACGCATCTGGATAACATATATCATTTTGTTCAAACAGGACGAGATCCAGGATGTATTAACAGAGCTATGGAATTCCAGAAAGTAGAGATACAGGGGGAACTGTTACGTTTCCTCATAAACTGTGTGATCAGAAATCAAGATCGTCCGGGGGTAGACCCGAATGCAATGCTTATTCTTACAAGATGGAGTCAGAATATATCAGAAGGGAGACACGATAAGCAAAATTGTATAATAGCCATGTGCCGGAAAATACGTAAAGAAATAGAGCGTATTCATGAAGAGAGATTGGGAACAGACGAGTTTGAGCAAGATGAAGTGTCCGAATCAGGGAATTCCGCAAGACAGTCAGAGACCATAGCCTATGTAGGCAGAGGAAGATCTTGTGAAAATACTAGATGTTTTTCTGATCCAATACACTCTGTATGTCCAAATAATAGCAGAACGTATCCGACGCCTGTAATAAATCTGAAATCTCCTGAACATTCGTTTCAAGCCGCAGATAAAATACTACGAGAACGAAGAGGTTACCACCTCCTCGATTCCATGGATGAGCAAGAATTAGCCAGATCAGCCGTTCATTGGATTGTTAGTCCTGAAAAATACGGTGATGAGACCGTAGCACACACGTTTCTCAACCTCAGTACAGATGAACAACGTTTAGCTGGAATCTATATGATTCAGCAACTCCTCATATTATATAAGAGCCAACATGCTGACCCTGGTCTTTTACCTGATATATTAACGGAACTACTCACGTACAGATGGAGAGGTTCTAGTAACAAGCTAATTAAAGAGATATTAGTGTCACGTAAGCAGTACGTCCTTTTTGTAAGTCCAGATTCTCTCTCCCTGGCCCCCAGAGAAAGAGCACCGTACTACATGGATAGACAAAATCCTTTACGGGAAGTGCACCCAATAAAAGGCGAAGACAATGAGTTTCACCGTGTATTTGTTTACACACCCATATCAAAAATGGAATTATTAGAAATGAAGAAAGTAGTACCTAGTCATGACAAAGACCCAGCGGGTTTCCACCGAGAAATTAAAGACATGTTACTGATGGGAGAGTACACCTTTCCTGATATTATGACGATATTAAAAGTGCTTTTGCCTGCTGGCATTTATGAAAAACTGAAAGAAAAAGAGTGGGAAGTGGGAGACCAAAAGATAGACTGGACAGCATTAGCAGAGGAAGAAAGGGGCCGAGCCGCAGGTTCGGGGCTCGGGGATAAAGTTAAACTATTACCAGGTTTACTAGTACAGGTACTGCCACGTTTATTAACTACAAAGAAGGAAGATTGGGGTGCAATCACAGCCTGTAAACAAAAGCAAGATGAAGACACAAGCGATTATTATGCTCGATTTGAAAAATGTTTTGGTATAAATAGTGGTATAAAAGCAAGTAGTGACTCATATCCACATTTATTTGTGACAAAATTAGTGGAAAATGCATTGCCTCCAGTGAAGAATAGAATACTAAAATTCGAGAGTACCTGGCAAAGTAACACTCCGTCGCAAATGCTACAAATGTTACAGTATCATCACAATAGAATTAGGGATGAACAAGAACACGAGCATAGACGCATGAAGGATACAAAAATGAAAATGCTAGTTTCTCAGACAGTACCAGCAGATGGTCACAAAAAGGGTGTGACACATTCTGGTGATTCTGCAGTTCCTGTAAAGGGAACCTGCAATTACTGTAAACAACTAGGCCATTATGTACATGATTGTCAAGTCTTGAAACGAAATATAGCTACAGGTATTGCAAAAGAGAGACCACGATTAGTTAGACAAGATCAGAATGAAAAAGGAGCTATGCAGCATGGACAGTCCGTGCCAGTTCAGCAACAGTCTATGCCAGCCTCACAGCAACCCATACAGTTTGTGCCAGCTGCACCACCGTTGCCTGCTACTGCCACACAAACCACAACACAACAAATGTATCAGACTGCACAGTATGAATACCCTGAGTATCAGCGTTACGCATGAACCAGCCTAGAGAGGGAAGTTGACTTACCGCTTATCGAGATTCCGGTAGATCAAGAAGGACCTTATGTACATAGTGAATTATTAGGTCAAGATAGAAAATTCTTACTCGATACAGGGGCAAGTCGAACAACCATAAAACGTAGTGAAGTTCCAGGGGCACCCCTCTCAGGCTCTCAAAATGTTTCCCTTGGTTTTTCAGGAAAACCTATTGTTAATGAAGTATCACAGCCTCTACCACTTACGATAGGACCTTTGACACGAACTACAGATTTATTGCTTACTAAATCATGCCCAGAAAATTTGTTAGGAATTAAAACTCTGAAAGCACTAGGAGCCATAATATGTTGTTCTCCGGAAGGAGTAAGGTTGTTTTTGCGTGATTTTAAAGGTCACTATGTGTCTAGAGACATGGATCCCCGACTACAGACTTTACCAGTACATCTATGGGCACAAGGCCCTACGGATGTTGGCTGCATGAACATTACACCCTATCGAGTTACATTGAAAGCAGGAGTGGTACTACCACGAATGCGACAATACAAGTTACCGCATGATGCTGTAGTGGCTTTGTTGAAAATCATTGATGAGCTAATTGCCCAGGGAGTAGTTGTAGAAACAGACTCTAATGTATGTAATTCACCGATAATTCCGATTCTTAAACGAACTGATCCTACTGCTCCACCAGTGTACCGATTGGTTATTGATTTGCGTGAACTAAACAAGTGTATTGTACCACAATTCCCTGTGGTCCCTGATATATCATCATTGTTGACAGCAATTGATTACGAAGCAACATTCTTTACTGTAATTGATCTCAAGAATGCCTTTTTCAGCGTCCCAATAGATCCGGAAAGCCAATACTTGTTCGGATTCAGTTTAAATGGGCGCAGCTTTAAATTCTCACGCGCTCCCCAAGGATTTACAGAAAGCCCCAGCATCTACAGCCAAGCACTGAAACGAGAACTTGACGGTATCCACATGCCAGTCAATACAGCACTGCTTCAATATGTCGATGATCTGCTGATCACCGCGAGAAGCGAGCCAGAATGTGAAAAAGCTTCTCTGACAGTTTTACATTTCCTAGCCGACAAGGGGCACAAGGTATCCCCTTCTAAGCTGCAATTCTGTGTTCAGCGAGTTATTTATCTTGGTCACTCGCTGTCCAAGGAGGGAAGGCAGCTTACACCAGATCGCATCCAGTTAATTGCTAATATGTCAATACCCCAGACACAGAAGGAGGTGCGGGCTTTCATAGGCCTCACTTCATATTGTAGGCAGTGGATCCCCCAGTACGCATTTCTAGCAAAACCACTCATTCAGTTAACCACACAGGAGGCAGCCACATCGACTGTTCTCCCTTGGACTCAGGAACATACACAAGCTTTTGAAAGCCTAAAGGAAGCTTTATGTCAAGCACCTGTTTTAGCAACACCATGTTATAGCAAACCTTTTACACTCTTTGTTACAGAACGCGAAGGTACTGCCTTGTCAGTACTCACTCAGGATCAAGCAGGATCACGCAAGCCATGTGCTTATTTTTCCAGTACATTAGATCCCGTAGCTCAGGCTTTGCCTGCATGCCTGAAATCAGTGGCAGCGACAGCTTTAGCAATCAGACAAAGCGATGCCATAGTATTAGGACACCCATTGACAGTACAAGTACCACATGCAGTAGAGGTTCTTGTGAACCGAACACAAACGCAACACTTGACCATAGCAAGACTTACCGGTTATGAACTGACATTGTTTCAACCACACATAGAGATCCGACGGTGTAATACATTGAATCCTGCTACACTATTACCTGTAATTGGAACAGACCCACTAGCTCATGATTGTGTTGAAATCATTGAAATAAAGACGAAACCTAGACAAGACTTGACAGACGTTCCATTGTTAGATCCAGACCTGACGTTGTATGTAGACGGATCATGCATGAGAACAAGTAAAGGAGATTTAGTGGCCGCGTATGCAGTCACAACAGACACTGAAGTTATTGAGACACATTGTATAGATACTCTGTCAGCCCAAGCAGCAGAACTTATTGCTCTAACGCAAGCCTGTATTCAAGCCACAAATAAGAAAGTTAATGTATACACTGACTCACGTTATGCATTCGGAGTTGTACACGACTTCGGCGTGCTGTGGCGAGAGAGAGGTTATTTAACTTCCCATGGTGCCCACATTCAGCACGGACCCCTCATTCATGCCTTGTTAGACGCAATACATCTACCCACTGCTATATCGATTATGAAATGTAAAGCACACACGAAGGTTACTGATACCATTTCTCAAGGCAATGATTTAGCTGACAGAACAGCTAAACAGACTGCTCAGAATCGCACATTAGACATGACAAAGCCAATAGTTCAGACACCAACACAGTGTATGACAATTAAGGATCCCACACTTGACGTAATTGACATACAGACACATGCCACAGCAGAAGAAATAAAGAAGTGGACTGAACTAGGAGGGATCCAGACAGATCAAGGATGGATGACGAAGGAGAAATCTGTATGGTTTCTCCCTGATTCCATGGTTCAAGCCATTATAGCTACAGTTCACAGTCCAGCACATTTAGGAGAGAAGGCTATGCTAGACAGCATTCAGCACATTTGGTTCAACAAACATTTACGAGCAGCAGCTAAACAAAAAGTTCGTACCTGTATGATATGTTGCCAGTTTAATCCAGGAAAGAGTGTTTCCGTAGAGCAGGGTGGATTTCAGCCTCCTGACCATCGTTTTGAAGTCCTCCAGATGGATTATATTCAGATGGAACGTTGTCGAGGATTCAAATATGTCCTCGTAGTTGTCTGCGCTCTCTCCCGTTGGACAGAGGCGTATCCCGTATCAGATTACACTGCCCCGACTACTGCCAAACAGCTAGTTCGAGAATTCTTCCCACGGTACGGTTTACCACGTGTTGTATATTCAGATAACGGTCAGCCTTTCTCATCCGAATTAATGAAACATGTCTCACTCTTGTTGGGATATCAGTGGAAATTCCACTGTGTCCGACACCCCGAGGCAGCAGGTCTCGTAGAAAGACATAACCAGACACTGAAAATCAGACTGTCCAAAATATATAGAGAGAAAGGTGTCGACTGGATAGTAGCATTACCAGTTGCACTCTTTTACATGAGAATGGTAGCACACTCTAGAACAGGGCTATCCCCGTATGAGGTGATCTTTGGTAGACCGCCGAATATGTGGGGGACGCCTATACCACGTAAAATAACTGATGTTGACTGTAATATGCTGACAGATTACCTGGCTTCCTTGATGTCTGCACTACAATCTTCTCGTTCACAGGTAGCTGCAGCCTTTCCCGACAACACTGAGGCGAAACCCCATGACGTTGTTCCGGGTAATCTTGTCTTTGTGAGAAATTTCGACAGGAAGAGTCAATTGGAACCCAGGTGGAAAGCACCCAAGTTGGTCCTGTTGACCACAAGAACAGCCGTGAAGATCGAGGGACGAAAAGGGTGGATTCATTCCAGTCACGTAAAAAAATTTCATGGACTTCCTCCTGACACAGACAGTACTGCCCGTGTGTCTTCCCCCATAGACTCAAAGCTACCTTTGGCTGAGGCCAGTAGCACCGAACTCTATAAACAGAAACTCAGGTCCAGATCTAAACTGTCGGACGATTTGATTGTTTAAGTCCTCTCCAAGGTGAAGCGGTTGAATCTGTCCCGACATGTACCCCTTAGGTCTGAATCATGTAGAGTCCAGAATCCTAATGAAACGACATGCTTATTGTAAATTACTGCGTAACCACTGTATTGTGACATTATTAATTTTGTTTTTATTGAGTATTTTAGTAATTATTACGAGTATGATTTTGCACATATATCATCCTGTTTCTAAACGTGTTTTCAATATAACTGATGAACATTCTTTTAGTGACCTACCGCCACATGAATTATCTTATAGACTTGCGCTGCGCAATAACACATTCATTAGTATGTTACATCATTCCCATCAGACTAGTAATGCCACCAATTGTTGGGTGTGTGGCCGACTCCCTCCCTATCAGAATAACAAAGGAGTTCTGCCTTTCTTTCCACATCCATTCACACACAATGGCTCCTGTGGAGCATGGTTTAGTTTATTAAATTCCATAGACCCAGACACAGCAGTTTATCAACAACATTGGATATGGGGAAATCTGAATCTAGTTTTATTCAAAGTCTGTCACCCTAATAAGGAGGGTCACCCCAGTAGAACAGGAACTGATTTAGAAAATGAAGTGTATAAATTAGGTAATTTTACGCCTAATCTTATGATTCTGAATGTCAAATCCGAAGTTGAACTAATTCTGCCCACTATGTCAGTATTTCCAGTTAAGGGTGAATTATGTGTAAGAAAAGTTGGTTCCATACACATGGGCCATAGCCAATGCGTTACTACAGTAGAATATAGTGATCAAGGTAAATCTTCATTTAGAGCTTCTCGCCATTCCTACTTCATATGTGGTCAGACGGCATATATGCGTCTGCCTCTAGATTGGGATGGTACCTGTTACATCGCATTCCTTTTGCCACCTGTTTTTCTAGCTCCCCCTGATTATTATCGAAATGTTCATTTAGTACACAATAGAGAGCAAAGAGATCTCCCAGTTGTCGATTATACTGAGACGGCATGGGACAAGTATGTAGATTTCAATAAAGGTATCTTTCCCTATATAGGTACTATATCAAATAGTAAGCTGATACGCAGACTCACCAAGACTCTTGAAGCTGTAGTAAACGAGACTATAGCCGCCCTAGGCAATCTGACAGAGGAACAATCAGTGATGAGAATTGTTGTTCTCCAGAATCGTCTTGTCCTTGACGTCATCCTGGCCGATAGGGGCGGAGCTTGTAGGGTCATCGGATCCAGCTGCTGTATATTCATACCAGAAAATTCGCCATCTGTATATAAAGCTATAACACGCCTTCATAAGATTGTAAGCCAGATACACGAGAATCCAGGCACTTGGACGTGGTCCGGGTGGTTTTGGAGTGTGATATCAGCCTGGGGATGGAGAGTTCTATCCCTCCTAGGTATTGGCCTTCTTATGCTCTCCAGTTGTTGTCTATGCCTGCAATGTGGACCAGCGATTTGTGGTCTGTGTGCCACATCGTGTATCCCACATCAAGGTTTTCGCTCAAGATCCCGGAAGAAGAAAGAAGAAGAAATGATGCTCCATGAGCAAATCAATGGAATGATGAAGATTGATGTCTCGTGAAGGGCAAGAAGGGGACAAGGAGGGAATGTGGAAATGTGGATTTTCCTGATCAGTTATGTCCCCTATCTTGGACCCCAACGGTTCTATATGCATGTTACAAGTACATGTATGTTCCCTCCAGTTCCAGTTTCTAAGACGCAAACATATGTGTGTCTACCGTTAACATGTTCTCTGTCAGATCCGCCATCAATGGGCTGGATATCCGATTCCTAAGTATGAAAGGCCACCGACTTTATATGGCTAAGTTACTCCATTTTTACAGTTCAGGCGAGTAGGCCCGATTCTGTCCTCAAAGCCTTTCCCTGCTCTCTGTCTCTGACAGCTTCAGCTTGAGCTCGCATCTGTATCCATGAACTTTGTCCTACTCCCTGTGCAGCTAACGGTGCCTGCCTCGGCCAGTTTTCGCCTGTCTGCCAAGAAGTTGTATTTCACCTTCGAATTATCTATTTTGCTCTTCAGCCGATGCATTCCTGTCCAGTGATTTAGGTAAACATTTCCTTTAGCTCACAAGCAAAGGACTCAGCTTTTCCGTCCTCCTGCAAGTGATTCATAGCCCTGTTGCCATGGAAAGTTTTCTGCCCCTCGCATCTCATATAGACACTTAGACGCTTGTACACGCACACAGTCAGTATAGAATAGATTCTGTCCGAGAGTCTCTTCCTTGTGGATAACATAGTTCTTTAAACATAGGATGTTAGATATGATTTGGGATTAGGATGACTTGACCCCAGACTTCTCGTCTCCACATGTAGAGCTAAATGTCAAGTCCCCTTCACCCCCTAGTTGCACGTCAATTACACGTCATGCTGCCGCGCGCGCATCTATGCCAAGTATTATCTTATAGATCCACCTATGTCTGATAATTCTAACC
Source organism: Triturus cristatus (assembly GCF_964204655.1). Lineage (NCBI taxonomy): Eukaryota > Metazoa > Chordata > Amphibia > Caudata > Salamandridae > Triturus > Triturus cristatus. The sequence goes on from NC_140585.1 coordinate 1,172,346,438, forward strand.
AATCATGTTTCTTTTATTCCTTATTACGCCTAGTTTCGATTATGTCACTGTCACGTCACTTTTTCTTATCAAATGTTACGCCTTCTACATTCGTTTCATTGTAATGTACCTATTATAAAAATACATGTCTGTTAATGAATTATTGTACTTCACTTCCTGAACCTTCGTGGTGACGGAACCTGAGGGCCGCGACTCGAGTCGGCCATTTTGAATGGAATAAAGCCCATTAGAAAACCTCTTATACCACGGATTCTGCCTCTTGTTATTTTGAGCTATTTTACTTTAAGTTAAGATTCCGCATGAAATTCAGTCCGGTAATATTTATTTTATTTACCACACTCCTCTTGTTCCTCATCAGTTGCCATGAGCAAGCCCATGTCAGCCCTGTCAACATATGTTTTCAATCTGTTGACATGGAGCCCCCTAAGGGAGCTCCTGGGAGTTCCAAGATTCCCCAAGTAGGTGACTTCTCCCTTTTGCTCAACAATTGTATAGGGGCCACTCCACTTGTCTTGGAGAACTGCTGGGGCCACAGGCTCCAACACCCACACTTTCTGTCCTGGCTGGTATACAGTCAGCACAGCCTTTTGGTCATGCCAAGTTTTTTGTAGTTCTTGGCTTGCCTCCAGGTTTTTGGTTGCCTTCTTCATGTATTCAGCCATCCTGGAGCGGAGACCAAGTACATAGTCCATCACATCCTGTTTGGGAGGTTTGAGAGGTAACTCCCAGCCCTCCTTCACCAAACATAATGGACCTCTTACAGGATGCCCAAACAGAAGTTCAAAGGGGCTGTAGCCAACCCCCTTCTGTGGGACCTCTCTGTATGCAAACAGAAGGCAGGGAAATAAAACGTCCCATTTTCGGCTAAGCTTTTCTGGGAGGCCTTTAATCATTCCCTTTAGGGTTTTGTTGAACCTTTCAACTAACCCATTGCATTGTGGGTGATAGGGAGTAGTGAATTTATAGTTTACACCACACTCCTTCCACATTGCTTTTAGATACCCTGACATGAAGTTTGTACCTCTGTCAGATATAACCTCCTTAGGGAAACCCACTCTGGAGAAAACTCCAATGAGGGCTCTTGCCACCACAGGGGCTGTGGTGGTCCTGAGGGGAATTGTTTCTGTGTACCTGGTGGCATGATCCACTACCACCAGGATAAACCTGTGGCCAGATGCTGTTGGAGGGTCAAGGGGACCAACAAAGTCAATCCCTACCCTTTCACAGGGTACCCCCACCACAGGTAGTGGTATCAGGGGGGCCTTTGTTGTGCCACCTGACTTGCCACTGGCTTGGCAAGTGACACAGGAGCGACAAAAATCCTTGGTGTCCTCTGAAATGTGTGACCAATGAAAATGTGGAACAAGCCTGTCCCAGGTCTTGTTTTGGCCCAAGTGTCCTGCTAAAGGGATGTCATATGCCAGGGTCAAGAGGAACCCCCTAAACTTCGGAGGTACTACCAACCTGCTGGTGGCTCCAGGGGTGGGATCTCTAGCCTCAGAAAATAGGAGTCCCTCATCCCAATAAACTTTATGGGACCCACTAGCACTCCCAGCAGCCTCAGCAGCAGCCTGCTGTCTGAGGGGTCCAAGACAGGGGCAGCACTGTTGCTCCTTACTCAGATCTTCCCTGGAAGGTTCCCCTGCCCCCAAGAACTCAACCTGATCAGGCTCAAGTCCCTCTGGGGCAGTTCCTTCTTCAGGATCTGCTTCACCTCCCTCAGGAGGGGAAGCTGAGATCTGAGACAGAGGGCAAGGCACTGCCTTAACCCTACTGCTCCTCCTCTTGGGTAGCATCTGGTCCATAGTTTCAGGATCCAGAGCTGGTTCAGCTTTATGCATTTTGGCCTGTGACCTGGTCACAGCAAATACCTCTACAGGTATGCCCAACATCTCAGCATGAGTCCATAACTCTACTTCAGACCAGGCTGAAGTCTCTAGATCATTGCCCAATAGACATTCCCCAGGGAGGTCTGCACTGACTACTACCTTCTTGAGGCCAGTTACCCCTCCCCAGGAGAAATTCTCAACTGCCAGACTATGGTTGGTCCTGACATTGCTTGCATTAGTAACCTGGTACATTTCACCCAGGATGATCTGCCCAGGGTCCACAAGATCCTCTGCCACCATTGTGACACTAGCACCTGTGTTCCTGAATGCCAAATCCTGTTTGCCATTTATTACAGGCTGATGTTTGTATTTGCTCAGATTACTGGGGCTCACTAGAAAGGACCTATCAATGTCTCCATCACAAATCAGCAATGCCTGAGTGGGTACTCTGACTAGGCCAGAGTCCACTTCAGAACCCAGGGTCAACCCTACTACACCATTATTCTGATTACCACCTACACCAGTAGCTGTACTAGGGGGAACAGTTGCTTTAGGGGCAGGAGTGGTGGTGGTTTGGTCTTTGGACTTGTTAGAGTCAGAAGTCCATTGCCACTTCTGTTTACAGAATTTGTACCAGGGCTTCTTTTGGCCTTTTCCCTTTGTAGACTGTGAATCCCTACCAGATGCAGATTTTTGGGGCCCTTGTGAAGACCTCTGGACTTTTGACGTATCCCCACCTTTCTCAGAGCCTTTAGGATCTTGCTTCTTGGTGTCAACCCCTTGGTTCTGGGTTTTCTGCCTCACCCTGGTTCTGACCCATTTGTCTGCCTTCTTTCCCAATTTTTGGGGAAAGGTCAGATCAGAGTCTACCAAGTATTGATGCAACAACTGGTTTTGGCAATTATTAAGGATCTGTTCTCTCATCATAAGATTATACAATCCCTTAAAATCAGTAACTCTACTACCAACCAGCAAACCCTCCAGAGCCTTGGTTGCACAATCAACAAATTTAGTCCAGTCCTGAGTCTGTGCTTTCTGGGTATCTCTGAACTTCAACCTGTACTGTTCAGTGGTTAAGCCAAACCCATCTATCAATGCACTCTTCAGGACTTCATAATCATCAGCATCCTCTTCTCTAACAGTGAGGAGCTTGTCTCTACCTTTATCAGAACATGAGAGCCACAAGATTGCTGCCCACTGTTTCTGGGGGACCTGTTGTACTCTAAAGGCCCTCTCCATAGCAGTTATCCATTAGTGGATATCATCCCCACTCTGGTAGGGAGGAACAACCTTGGACGGTTTCCTATGGTCTGGAATGTAATCTCTGCCTCTAGGGACACTGTTGCTGCCACCAGGGGGTTCTAACCCCTCTCTTCTAGAAGTTCTCTGGAGCTCAAAGGCTTCTTTGTCTAATGCCAACTGCTGGTAAAACAATGGCAAGCTGGAATCCCACACGCTGCCCACCAATGTGAGAAGTTGGCCTGGCATATGCCGGTCACTAGTTATAGTGGCCACCTTGCACCAGTCCAATTCGACTCTTATGGTAGATAGGTTTAAGACAACCTTTTAAAGAAAGCTATCCTAGTGGTAGCTGTGGAGAGCAGCTTCAGGATAAGTCTCAGAGGAATGTAAAGCAGCTTGTTTTACCTTATAATCTCTTGAATTACCAAATGAAAGGACACCACACAGGTATATATATCAAATATATATGTATTTATTTCTAGACACACTCTACTATTCTCTTTATGAGATTAGAAGTCAGGAACATATGCAAATATCAAGGTTTCACAATAAGTTAAGCACAAATATGGCTGGGGCCCTAGGGGCGTACCAGACCATTTACTAAAAAAGAGGTTTAGGAATGTCGACTTGCAAGGGGACAAGGCCTAGGGCCTGTAGAATCGCTGGGGCCTCACTAATCCACCCAAAGCAGGTAAGTAAAGGACCCACGAGAGACGCGTGCAGTGTGAGAACACAGCCGTGGGTTCCCTATTGATTTCAATGAAGCAAGTCGTGGTTGGATTTTTAAATTTTAAGGGTACTTCTAGAGAGTCTACAAGCAAGCCACTTACAAGGTAAGTAGTTCAAGGGCCAACACCCACAGGAGCACCGGAGTGCACGAGTTACCTCACCCAGGGAAGCCGGGTGCATAGGTGTCTTTTGGTGTCAGGTCGCGTTGTCGTTTTCTATGGAAGCAGAAGAAGATTTGCTGCTTGCGAAGACTAGAGAAGTGTCCGGTGGAATCCAAGGCTGGATTCAAGATGATGAAGACCTGACAGCAGAAGGGACAATGTTCACAGTCACTTGCCAGTGACCCGGGGCCAGGAAGATGGATGCCCCCGGAAGTCGGGTTATTTCAGGTGATCAATGGTGTTTTGACTCTTCAGCCACGAGGTCCAGGAGGTGTCGACGACAACCAGGAGTTGTATTTGGTGTGTTTCACTAAGTCTGCAGCTTACTGAGGTGTTGTCAACCGGATTGGATCCAACAAGCCTTGGTAACAGCAAGTCTCGTGGAATGTGAAGAAAGTCAGTGGTGCAGACCAGCAAGGTTTGAGGGACTCACCCAGCAAGGGTAAGTCAGGGCAGAACTGGAGCAACCAGTGGAGTCCTTTGGTTTGATGAGAAAGTCTTCAGGGGACCCACAAGCTAGCCGGCAAGGGATCGCATAGACACCTTGTGAGGATTCGCTTCACAGGAGTCCATGGTCACTCGGGATGAGGTAGGCCTCTGATTTTCAAATGGAATCCTGCTGGAGGCTTGGACCACATGTGGTCCAATGCAAAAGTTCATAGAACATTGTGAAGGGGTTGCACTTGACAATATTACATGGTACCAGGGTATTGCTGCTCCTCGTCACTCGTGGGGTCCTCTTGCCTCAGGTTTGCTGGGGTCTCACAATGGCCGTCAGGAAGTCAGGAAATCCACTTCTGGGGCTGCAGGGTCTTCGGACTCCAGCGGGGGCGGGAAAGTTTGCGACCGTTGATTCAAGTTTTTGGTGCCTGCCAAGCAGGGGAGTCACTCCTTGACTCCAAGGGAGATTCTTCAGTCTTCCAAAGGTAGTGGAATGTCGAAGGTCCAGGATTCGTCTTGTAGAGCGTCATCCAGGGATATCTGATTTCACAATGGCAAGGTTTCACTATCTTATACTCAAGGAAAGGGAGAGACTAGCTCTATGACCACACCTCTGGGAGGGTCAGGGGAGGGGGTGGTTACACCCACTTCCCTTTGTCCAGTTTCATGCCAGAGTAGGGGCAGGTAGCCCCTGAACCAGTTTGAGCTGGCATATGCACAGAGGAGCCTACTGCTCCCCCAGTGCAGGACTTCAAAGCACTCTAGGAGTGCACCCACCCAGCCCCAATACACTAAATCCTGTCTGGAAGGTGGTTACACCTCCCTGTGACAAGATGCCTATTGTTGGGCCTCCTCCACTGCGAGTTTCAGTCAGCAGCAGGAGGGCAGGCCAGTGTCTGTGCTGGTGGCATCCATTTTGTGATGCCAGGGCTCTTTCACATTTCTACTGTGTTTCCACAGTAGCTACATGTCTGCCCCTCTAGAAGAGTGGGATCATACTCCCACACCAGTTACTGGTGTGGGGGTATGATTCCAAGTTGTTTGACACCAAACACAACATGTTTTGATGCAGTCATTCCAAAGTTAGCATTTACCGGTAGGTTATAATGCACTTAAGAGTATATGGTTTAACCACATCCACAAACAGCCACAGAGAATAGACTCTGCCAGCTGCAGAGGGGCCTTGCTCATGTAGAGGTACCCCCTCCCATTGTAAACCAAGCACCCTGCCCTCAGGATTGTTAGGGCCTGCCTTAGGGGTGACTGATAAAGGAACCTATACCTCTGTGAGGAGTGCTAACACTACCTCACCCAGGCTGCAGTAGCAGGCCGGTGGTGTCAGATTTAGTGTGCTTCCCAGGGGTGGCATAATACATGCTTCAGCCCCTGGTAGGCCTGTGAAGTACCTATGCCCTTGGTACCTAAGGTACCATATACTAGGGGCTCATAAGGTACCACAGTATCCAATCACTAGTGCATCTAATATGCACTCCAAGTTGTTTAGAGAGAACAGAGAGACTGGGGCCCTGATTAGCAGGGACCCAGCCAGACTATAGCCAGAAACCAGTGTTAACATCAGAAAAAAAGTGGGGGCAACATAAGTGCAGATCCTACTCTCCTACATCTACGGTCATGAAAGAAGTTACAGATGAAACTTTTTAACAAATATGTTTTTTCCTACTTATTTTTTATTTCAATGGTTGGTATCTTTGATAAAACCTTTGCTTAATTCAAAATTGTTTCTATTTTTCAGACTTTTATAGCTTTCCAGCATCACATATTTTTCTTACACCTCTTTCCACCACAACCTGGTAGTAGGTAGAAATCACCCAAATTAGAAAAAAATGGGCTACCTCTTAGAAAAAATGCGAAACTGTGGTTGAAAAATGTTTTTATACAGATCTGCTTATTCCTTAAAGTTTTAGAGATTGTGATTTTAGCAGAGCAACCCTTTCACTGATGCCCCTTTTAGGAAAATAAACAGATACTTTCTTGCACAGCACTTTTTCAATTTTTTTCTCCCAAAAATAAAATGTGTCAATTTTGGCTATTTTCCTGGTCTTCTCCAGTGGCATCCATAAACCTTGTGCACTTTTATAATTCCCATGATCTTGGGAAAAAAGACACGAATATGGTGTGGATACCTTGTGTGGAAAACGTTATGGAGGTGTAAGCACAAAGTACCCCAAATAGCACTAAAAGTGCTCAGCACTGGGGTGGAAAAGCTTCAGTAGTTAGTGGCTTTAATAAAAAAACAAAAACCTTTTTATGGGTGGAAATGTATAGGTCTACACTTTTGAGTAACTTTACACTCAGATTTTGTGAAGAGCCCAAAGCAGTACAGGTACTCAAAATTGTAAGAGTAAATTACAGGTGTAGATTCAGGGCTCGAAAAATCCACTCGCGCACTTGCATTGTGGTGCAAGATTTATTCAGGACAAGCTATTTTTAGGGATTACTCGCCCTTTTTGGTGAGTTGAAAATCTTCTAACTTCAGGGAAGACAAACTGATTTTTGAGCTCTGTCTCTAAAAGCAGTGCAAATGGGACAAGATAACACAATTTAAAGGCATCTTTATTGCTCACAAAGTGAAAGAGCAATAAAACTGGCATTAAATCTTGTTATCTTGTCACATTTGCTGGTTTTCAAAGAGAGAGCTCAAAAGTCAGCTTATCTTATTACATTTGTTTTTCTTTCTGTGACTTAAGTTAGAGGATTTTGTAAAGTGAACTGTGTGACAATTAAACTGTGGAACATATGTTTAAATGAAAGGCTGTAAGATGTCAGGCTTTTTTCTAACACAACACTGAAATAGCTAAGTGAACTGTTCAAACATTTAACTCGTTATGAAGACCCATTTTTGTGATTCTGTGGTGAATAAAATATTTTTACAGGACCCAAACAAATTAAAACACTTTACTTGGTGATGTGCACATTTTAAATATTTTGCTGAAACCCAATTTCCCAAAATTGTTTATGCACTATTATCAATAAAACTACATGTAAGTGGGAACGTTTTGTGGCCATTTCAATGGGAAATATGCTAATGTATTTCCACATCATGCTTTGGTAATATCTATTTATGAAAAGTGAGTTTTTAAACAGGAACTGGAAATTATTACTGCTCCTGCCCAGATAAAAATGCTATTAGTTAACTAAGAGGCAAGCCAGGAATCATATGTACCCTATATATAGGCTTGATTCTTGTTATACATGGAGCAAACATTTAGTGTAGTAAATAAAAAGATTTTGTTGTACAGAAGAAATAGTTAACTTGCATATTTGAAGGTGCTCTCTTATGTGATACTAAAAGAAAAAGGTGGCTCAATAAGACAAAATCTTTGCCTAGGATCACACAATTCAATTTGAGACCAGTTCACGGGTCAAGTACATTACAGTTAGGTCGAGTAGATTATTAAAGTTACTAGACCTGCAAGTCTAGTAACTTTTTAATGATATTTCAAGCCCTGAGATTTACTCAGAAGTGTAATTTTCCTTTGTGAGTAGCCTCTGCTATGCATACAGATGACTCTATGCTGCTAAGAGCAATAATTACTTTGTATGCATTGCGTGTTATTAACGGAACAGCTTCTTGTTTCCTTCTGTCCCAGCATGCCTCTCTGTGCATGGGTTTGTAAGTGTGTGCATGTTGTTACCTTACTGTCCCCACCCATAGTGAATGTCCTGCTGGTTACGGTCATTCAGGGCCCTAGTACTCTGGCCTGACAATGCTTCTCTGCGCCTGCAGCAGTGAGAGCCCAGTCCTTGTCATGAGGATTACTCAGCTGACCTGGAGATGCACAGGCCTCAGAGGGGTGACTTTACACTGGCTGTCTTTTTGTTCTCCATCTCTTTTCATATTCATCCATGCATCCACCAATTTCGTTGAAAGAAAAACAGGCTCTCATGACACACTAGATATGCATATCTCAGCTGTGGTTGAATAGATAAAGATCCATACATGTTTGATCCATTAGTACCTCTTTGAAAAGCATCTGGGTCAAAGTGGAATTCATTGAAACACCAAATATACACAGTAGGCAAATAACAGGGAGTAACACTACACATCCCACTATTTCTTTTGCTACACATGCACCTCTTACACATATGGTACAACATTCAGATACAGGTAGCACTCAAAGTGTGTTGTGTTTGCTATGTTCATGCATGCATGACAAACAAATTCAATTTCCGGCTCAAGGATTTCCATACAGTGGACATCTTCACACAGGGAATGGACGGAGAAATACTTTCCTGCTAAAGTCTCCTGGAATCACAGTAAATATTTGGAATATTAGTCATGGCAATATTGGGAAGTGGGGGGAGGGTATTGGGGGATTGGAGAGCATTGATATCTGAGGCTGGTTTTGTGGGTAGGCAGACATGATGCAGCGAAGCCCATGTGGGCTGATCGAGATTTCACTTAGCCAGGTTAAGGACTGGTTGAGTAGACTTTGTGCAGGAGCATCTGGGACCATCAATTCTGCCTAGTGGCAGAGGACCTTCAGGGGACAGGGTGTGAATCAGCAAATTCTGCCCTGTTGCCCTGAAATGTCCCATCTTAGTAAAAGAACATGTAGCAACATAAAAGGTTATATACCTCCTGCATCCAAGGTGCGTCATTACTTGAGACTTTACGGTTTCTTCTTTCCATATCTGTTAAATAAAAGACACAGCATTTTATTTGACTGTGATCAGGCTGCAGTGGAGGATGCACAATACACAGAACCTGGCTCTTTTTATGTACATCAGTACCCACGCTCTGTACTTTTTCTCAAAGCCAGGAAGCAACACCACATATTAAAATGTCTGGCGTCTACACAACGGGTATTAATGTTCCACGAAGGCCTCAGGTACGCATGAAATGCATCCAACAGATCTGACTACACCCACCAAACCCATTATCTTAACATGTCTCATTAAAGAATCTCCACAGCATTCACTTCTTTTCTCGGCACCCAACGGGAAAATCATGGAGAGCACTTGAAACTATAGGTAGCAACTGACCAGAAAATTTATATTTTTAATATTTTCCTTTAACATTCTATACATTTCTGACCTACAAGACAGTCCAGAGACTGGAGAAGTACAGAAAGTAGCAACAGAGGTGCAGAAAGAGGCAACAAAACTGCAGAAAGAGGGAAGAGGGGTGCAAAACAAGGCTAGAGTGGTGCAGAAAGCGGCAAAAGGGGTGCAGAAACAGGCAAGAGAAGTGGAGAAAGAAGCAACAGAGGTGCAGAAAGAGGCAAGAGAAATGCAGAAGCAGGCAAGAGAAGTGTAGAAAGGGGAAAGAGGGATGCAGAAAGAGGTAAGAGGAATGCAGAAAGAAGTAAGTGATGTGAAGAAAGAAGCACAAGAGGTGCAGAAAGAGGCAAGAGAGTGGCAGAGACAGGCTCAAAAAGTGCAGAAAGAGGCACGAGAAGTGCAGCAAGAAGCAATAGAAATGTAGAAAGAGGCAATAGAAGTGCAGAAAGAAGCAACAGAAATGCAGAAAGAGGCAAGTGAGGGGCAGAGAGAGGGAAGAGGGGTGCAAAAAGAGGCAAGAGAGGTGCAGAAAGAGGCAAGAGAAGTGCAGAAAGAGGCAAGAGAAGTTATGTAAGAAGTAACTGAGGTGCAGAAAGAAGTAAGAGAAGTGATGAAGGAGACGAGAGTTGCAGATAAAACAAGAGAGGTGCAGAAAAAAGCAAGAGGGGTGCATAAAGAGGCAAGAGAGGTGCAGAAAGAGGGAAGAAGGGTGCAGAAAGAGACAAGAGGGGTACAGAAAGAGGCAAGTGAGGTGCAGAAAGAGGCAACTGAGGTGCAGAAAGAGTCAAGTAAGGTGCAGAAACAGGCAAGAGAGGTCAAGAAAGAGGCAAGAGTAGTGCAGAAAAAGTGACAGAGGTGCAGAAGGAGACAAGAGGGGTGCAGAAAGGCAAGAGAGGTGCAGAAAGAAGAAACAGAAATGTAGAAAGGGGCAAGAGAGGTACAGAAAGAAGTGAAAGAAATGCAGAAAAAGGCAAGAGAAGTGTGTAAAGAAGCAACAGAGGTGCAGAAAGAAGCAAGAGAAGTGCAGAAAGAAGCGACAGAGGTGCGGAAACAGGCAGGCGAAATGTAGAAAGAGGCAAGAGAATTCTAGAAAGGGGAAAGAGGGATTCAGAAAGAGGTAAGAGGGGTGCAGAAAGAAGCAAGTGAGTTGAAGAAAGAGGCAAGAGAAGGGCAGAAAGAGGCAAGAGAGTTGCAGAAACAGGCTTGAGAAGTGCAGAAAGAAGCAATAGAAATGTAGAACGAGGCAACAGAAGTGCAGAAAGAAGCAACAGAAATGCAGAAAGGAGCAAGTGATATGCAGAAAGAGGGAAGAGGGGTGCAAAAATAGGCAAGAGGTGTGCAGAAAGAAGCAAGTGAGGTATAGAAAGAGGCAACAGATGTGCATAAAGAGGCAAGAGAGGTGCAGAAAGAGGCAAGAGAAGTGCAGAAAGAGGTAAGAGAAGATCTGAAAGAAGTAACAGAGAACAGAAAGAAGAAAAAGAAGTGATGAAAGAGACAAGAGAGTTGCAAGAAAAAAACAAGAGAGGTGCAGAAAAAAGCAAGACAAATGCACAAAGAGGCAAGAGAGGTGAAGAAAGAGGGATGCAGAAAGAGACAAGAGGGATGCAGAAAGAGGCAAGAGAGGTGCAGAAAGAAGGAAGGGGTGCAGAAAGAGGGGGTGCAGAAAGATGCAAGTGAGGTACAGAAAGAGGCAAAAGAGATGCAGAAAGAGGCCAGTATGGTGGAGAAACAGGCAAGAGAGGTCTAGAAAGAGGCAAGAGAAGTGCAGAAAGAGCAACAGAGGTACAGAAGGAGACAAGAGGGGTGCACAAGAGGCAAATAAGGTACAGGAACAGGCAGGAGAGGTCTAGAAAGAGGCAAGAGAAGTGCAGAAAGAGGAAAGAGAAGTGCAGAAAAAAGCAAGAGAGGTGCAGAAAGAAGCAAGAGAGGTGCAGAAACAGGCAGGAGAGGTTCAGAAAGAGGCACAGGGGTGCAGAAAGAGGCAAGACGGGTACAGAATGAGGCAAGAGAGGTGCAGAAACAGGCATTAGAGGTGCAGAAAGAGGGAACGGGGTGCATATAGAGGCAAGAGGGGTGCAAAAAGAGGCAAGAGGGGTACAGAAAGAGTCAAGAGAAGTGCAGAAAAAGCAAGAGAAGTGCAGAAAGAAGCAACAGAGGTTCAGAAAGCGGCAACAGAGGTGCAGAAAGAGGCAAGAGGAGTGCAGAAAGAGGCATAAGGGGTGCAGAAAGAGGCAAGAGGGGTGCAGAAAGCCACAAGAGAGGTACAGAAAGAGTCAAGAGAAGTGCAGCAAGGGGCAAGAGAAGTGCAGAAAGAAGCAACAGAGGTGCAGAAAGCGGCAATAGAGGTGCAGAAACAGGCAAGAGATGTACAGAAAGATGCAACAAGGGTGCAGAAAGAGGCAAGAGAGTTGCAGAAACAGGCATTAGAGGTGCAGAAAGAGGGAACGGGGTGCATATAGAGGCAAGAGGGGTGCAAAAAGAGGCAAGAGGGGTACAGAAAGAGTCAAGAGAAGTGCAGAAAAAGCAAGAGAAGTGCAGAAAGAAGCAACAGAGGTTCAGAAAGCGGCAACAGAGGTGCAGAAAGAGGCAAGAGGAGTGCAGAAAGAGGCATAAGGGGTGCAGAAAGAGGCAAGAGGGGTGCAGAAAGCCACAAGAGAGGTACAGAAAGAGTCAAGAGAAGTGCAGCAAGGGGCAAGAGAAGTGCAGAAAGAAGCAACAGAGGTGCAGAAAGCGGCAATAGAGGTGCAGAAACAGGCAAGAGATGTACAGAAAGATGCAACAAGGGTGCAGAAAGAGGCAAGAGAGTTGCAGAAACAGGCAATAGAGGTGCAAAAAAGAAGGAACAGGGGTGCAGAAAGAGGCAGGAGGGGTGCAAAAAGAGGCAAGAGGGGTGCAGAAAGAGCCAAGAGAAGTGCAGAAAGAAGCAAGAGAAGTGAAGAAAGAAGCAACAGAGGTGCAGAAAGCGGCAATAGAGGTGCTGAAAGAAGCAAGAGAAGTGCAGAAAGCTGCAACAGAGGTGCGGAAAGAGGCAAGAGGAGTGCAGAAAGAGGCAAAAGGGGTGCAGAAAGAGGCAAAATATGTGGAGAAAGAAGCAACAGAAATGTAGAAAGAGGCAAGAGAAGTGCAGAAAGAAGTCACAGAAATGTAGAAAGAGGCAAGAAAGGTGCAGAAAGAAGCAACAGAGGTGCAGAAAGAAGCAAGAGAAGTACAGAAAGAAGCAACAGAGGTGTGGAAACAGGCAGGCGAAATGTAGAAAGAGGCAAGAGAATTCTAGAAAGGGGAAAGAGGGATTCAGAAAGAGGTAAGAGGGGTGCAGAAAGAAGCAAGTGAGTTGAAGAAAGAGGCAAGAGAAGGGCAGAAAGAGGCAAGAGAGTTGCAGAAACAGGCTAGAGAAGTGCAGAAAGAAGCAATAGAAATGTAGAATGAGGCAACAGAAGTGCAGAAAGAAGCAACAGAAATGCAGAAAGGAGCAAGTGATATGCAGAAAGAGGGAAGAGGGGTGCAAAAATAGGCAAGAGGTGTGCAGAAAGAAGCAAGTGAGGTGTAGAAAGAGGCAACAGATGTGCATAAAGAGGCAAGAGAGGTGCAGAAAGAGGCAAGAGAAGTGCAGAAAGAGGTAAGAGAAGATCTGAAAGAAGTAACAGAGAACAGAAAGAAGAAAAAGAAGTGATGAAAGAGACAAGAGAGTTGCAAGAAAAAAACAAGAGAGGTGCAGAACAAAGCAAGACAAATGCAGAAAGAGGCAAGAGAGGTGCAGAAAGAAGGAAGAGGGATGCAGAAAGAGACAAGAGGGATGCAGAAAGAGGCAAGAGAGGTGCAGAAAGAAGGAAGGGGGTGCAGAAAGAGGCACGAGGGGTGCAGAAAGATGCAAGTGAGGTACAGAAAGAGGCAAAAGAGATGCAGAAAGAGGCCAGTATGGTGGAGAAACAGGCAAGAGAGGTCTAGAAAGAGGCAAGAGAAGTGCAGAAAGAGCAACAGAGGTACAGAAGGAGACAAGAGGGGTGCACAAGAGGCAAATAAGGTACAGGAACAGGCAGGAGAAGTCTAGAAAGATGCAAGAGAAGTGCAGAAAGAGGAAAGAGAAGTGCAGAAAAAAGCAAGAGAGGTGCAGAAAGAAGCAAGCGATGTGCAGAAACAGGCATTAGAGGTGCAGAAAGAGGGAACGGGGTGCATATAGAGGCAAGAGGGGTACAAAAAGAGGCAAGAGGGGTACAGAAAGAGTCAAGAGAAGTGCAGAAAAAGCAAGAGAAGTGCAGAAAGAAGCAACAGAGGTGCAGAAAGCGGCAACAGAGGTGCAGAAAGAGGCAAGAGGAGTGCAGAAAGAGGCATAACGGGTGCAGAAAGAGGCAAGAGGGGTGCAGAAAGCCACAAGAGCGGTACAGAAACAGGAAATAGAGGTGCAGAAAGAGGGAACAGGTGTGCAGAAAGAGGCGAAAAGAGGCAAGAGGGGTGCAGAAAGAGTCAAGAGAAGTGCAGCAAGGGGCAAGAGAAGTGCAGAAAGAAGCAACAGAGGTGCAGAAAGCGGCAATAGAGGTGCAGAAACAGGCAAGAGATGTACAGAAAGATGCAACAGGGGTGCAGAAAGAGGCAAGAGAGTTGCAGAAACAGGCAATAGAGGTGCAAAAAAGAAGGAACAGGGGTGCAGAAAGAGGCAGGAGGGGTGCAAAAAGAGGCAAGAGGGGTGCAGAAAGAGTCAAGAGAAGTGCAGAAAGAAGCAAGAGAAGTGCAGAAAGAAGCAACAGAGGTGCAGAAAGCGGCAATAGAGGTGCTGAAAGAAGCAAGAGAAGTGCAGAAAGCTGCAACAGAGGTGCGGAAAGAGGCAAGAGGAGTGCAGAAAGAGGCAAAAGGGGTGCAGAAAGAGGCAAAATATGTGGAGAAAGAAGCAACAGAAATGTAGAAAGAGGCAAGAGAAGTGCAGAAAGAAGTCACAGAAATGTAGAAAGAGGCAAGAAAGGTGCAGAAAGAAGAAACAGAGGTGCAGAGAGAGGCAAGAGAAGTACAGAAACAGGCAAGAGAGGTACAGAAAGAGTGAACAGGGGTACAGAAAGAGGGAAGAGAGTTGCATAAAGAAGTCAAAGGGGTGCAGAAAGAGGCAAGAGGATTGCAGTAAGAATCAAGTGAGGTGCAGAGAGACGCAACAGAAGTGCAGAAATAGGCAAAAGAGTTGCAGAAACAAGCAAGCGAGGTGCAGAAAGAGGGCACAGAGGTGTAGAAAGAGGCAAGAGGGGTGCAGAAAGAAGCAAGTAAGGTGTAGAGAGAGGCAACTGAAGTGCAGAAAGAGGCAAGAGAGGTGCAGAAACAGGCAAGAGAAGTGCAGAAAGAAGAAAGAGTAGTGCTGAAAGAAGCAACAGAGGTGCAGGTAGAAGAAAGAGAAGTGAAGAAAGAGACTAGAGAGTTGCCAAAAGAAACGAGAGGTGCATAAAAAAGCACGAAAAGTGTAGAAAGAGGTAAGTACAGAAAAACCAACAAAGGGGCAGACGAAGGGAAGAGAAGTGCAGAAAGAGGCAAGAGAGTTGCAGAAACAGGCAAGAGAGGTACAGAAAGAGGGAACAGGGGTGCAGAAAGAGGCAAGTGAGGTGCAGAAAGAAGCAAGTAAGGTGCACAAATGGGCAAGAGTGGTGCAGAAAGAGGCAGGAGAAGTGCACAGAAAGCAACAGGTACAGAAGGAGGTAAGAGAGTTGCAGAAACAGGCAAGATAGGTGCAAAAACAAGGAACAGGGGTGCAGACAGAGGCGAGAGGGATGCAGAAAGAGGGAATAGGGGTGCACGAAGAGGCAAGAAGGTTGAATAAAGAAGCAAGAAGTGCAAAAAGAAGCAACAGAGGTGCAGAAAGCGGCAATAGAGGTGCAGAAACAGGCACGAGATGTACAGAAAGATGCAACAGGGGTGCAGAAAGAGGCAAGAGAGTTGCAGAAACAGGCAATAGAGGTACAAAAAAGAAGGAACAGGGGTGCAGAAAGAGGCAGGAGGGGTGCAAAAAGAGGCAAGAGGGGTGCAGAAAGAGTCAAGAGAACCCAAGGGAGATTTCTTCAGTCCTCTAATCTTGAGTAGAGCGTCGAAGTTCCAGGATTCAGCTTCAGAGTTTCATCCAGAGATATCTAAAGTTCTTGTTACAGAGTTTCCTTACTTATACTAAAGGAAGGGGTTGGACTAGCTCTGGAGACCCACCTATGGGAGGGTTTGGAAAGATGGGTGGCTACACCGATTTCCTTTGTCCAGTTTCGCACCAGAGCAGAGGCTGGAAGCCCCTGAACCGGTTTGAGCTGGACTATGCACAGAGACACCAAATGTGCCCACAGTGCAGGACTTCAAAGCACTCAGAGAGGGCTCCCACCCAGCCCCAATACACATCAGCCTGTCTGGAAGGTGGTTACACCTCCCTGTGACAGGAAACCTATTGTCCAGGCCTCCCCTGCCGGACTTTCGGTCAGCAGTAGGAGGCCAGACTTGAGTCTGTGGCTGCAGCCTCCATTTTGTGATGCAAGGGCTCTATTAAGTTTCTACCGGGTATACCAGTGCTGCCATGTCTCTCCCTCTAGAAGGGTGGGATCATACTCCCACACCAGTTACTAGTATGGGGGTATGATTCCAAGGTGTTTGACACCAAACACAACATGTTTCCGTGCAGCCAGTCCAAAGTTATCATTTACCTTTTGGTTATAATGCACTGCATCACTGACAACCCCAGAGAAGAGATTCTGAAGGCTGCAGAGGGGCTCAGCTCATGCTTGGGCACCCTCTCACATATAACCAAGCACTCTGCCTTCAGGATTGTTAAGGCCTGCCATAGGAGTGACTGATAGGTTTGTGTGTGCAGTGATAGCTGAGGTATAGTGAACCTATACCTCAGTAAGGGGTGCATGCACCACCTTACCTAGGCTGCAGTAGCAGGCCTGTGGTGTCATTTTGGGTGGCATAATACATGCTTCAGTCCCTGGTAGGCCTCTCGGGTACCTATGCCCTGGGTACATAGTATACCATAAACTAGGGACTCACAAGGCTACCTCAGGATCCAATCTGTGGTGTACCTAGAGTACATGCAATCAATTTAGAGAGGAAGCAACTAGGCTGGGGCCCTGAATATAGCCAGACTAAAGTCGAAAAACAGTGAAACACCAGAACAAATTGGGGGTAAACATGTGAAGCAGATCCTACTCTCCTACACAACCCCCCCCCCGAACGCGGGGACATTAAAGTAACCTTGACCAGTTGAGTCTTCATGTTCTAAGTGGAAATATCTGGAGAGTCCATCTGCATTGGCATGGTTACTCCCAGGTCTATGTTCCACTGTATAGTCCAGCCCCTGTAGGGAAATTGACCACCTGAGCAGTTTGGGATTCTCACCCTTCATCTGTTTTAGACATAATAGGGGCTTATGGTCTGTCTGAACAATGAAGTGAGTACCAAACAGTATGGCCTCAACTTCTTCAGAGCCCAAACCACAGCAAAGGCCTTCCTCTCAATGGCTGACCAACGTTTCTCTCTGGGGGTCAACCTTCTGCTTATGAAAGCGACTGGTTGATCCTGACCTTCATCATTCAACTGTGACAGTACAGCCCCTACCCCCAACTCAGATGCATATGTTTGGACAATGAACTTTTTGGAGTAGTCAGAATGGGAGCAGTGCACATGGCCTGCTTCAGGTCATCGATTGCCTTTTGACAGCTAACTGTCCACTGAACCTTTTTGGGCATTTTCTTAGAGGTTAAGTCATTCAGGGGTGTCACTATTGATCCTTACCCCTTGACAGATCTTCTATAGTACCCAGTCAGGCCTAAGAAGGCTCTCCCCTGAGTCTGGGTAGTGGGAGCAAACCAGTTCATTATGGTCTGGATGTTGCTCTGCAATGGTTGAACCTGCCCTCTACCTACAAGGTGGCCCAGGTACACAACCTAACTCTGCCCTATCTGGCACTTAGTAGCCTTGATAGTTAGGCCTGCCTTCTGCAAGACCTCCAAAACATTCCTTAGGTGGACCAGGTAATCCTCCCAGGTGGAGCTAAAGACAGCAATATCATCTAGATATGCTGCACTATAGTCTTCCAGGCCTGTAAGGACTTGATTCAACAACCTCTGGAAAGTGGCAGGTGCATTCTTCAAACCAAAGGGCATTACCACAAATTGATAGTGCCCACTAGGGGTACAACATGCTGTCTTTGGCTTTGCATCATCAGCTAGTCTGATCTGCCAGTAGCCAGCTGTCAGGTCAAATGTGCTTAGAAACTTGGCTGAGGCCAAAGTATCTATTAGCTCATCTGCCCTGGGGATGGGATGGGCATCAGTCCTAGTGACTGCATTGAGACCCCTGTAGTCTACACAAAACCTCATCTCTCTCTTGCCATCTTTGGTGTGAGGTTTAGGTACCAGGACTACAGGGCTATCTGAGGGTTCAATAACTCCCAAATCCAACATCTTTTGGACTTCTGTCCCTATACAGTCCCTGACATGGTGAGGTTGCCTGTAGATCTTATTCTTCACCAGCAGACTGTCCCCAGAGTCAACTTCATGAGTGCACCAGGTGGTCTGACTTGGAGTCAGAGAAACATATGTTTGTACTGACTGAGAAGCTTTCTGCAGTCAGTTTGCTGCTGGGCAGTGAGGCTGCCTGCCAACTGCCAAGGCTACACCATCAACTGACCCATCATCAGGGTTCCGAAAAAGCAGGTCAGGGAGTGGGTCACTCTCTTCCTCCTGTCCTTCATCAGTAGCCATGAGCAAGCCCAGGTCTGCCCTGTCAACATATGGTTTTAGTCTGTTGACATGAAGTACCCTGTGGGGACTCCTAGGGGTTCCAAGGTCTACCAAGTAGGTGATCTCCCCTTTCTGTTCAACAATTGTATGGGGGCCACTCCATTTGTCCTGTAGGGCTGCTGGGGCCACAGGCTCCAACACCCACACGTTCTGCCCTGGCTGATAAACAGTCAGTACAGCCTTTTGGTCATGCCAGGCTTTTTGTAATTCCTGGCTAGCCTCAAGGTTTTTGGTTGCCTTTTTCATATACTCAGCCATCCTGGAGCGGAGACCAAGTACATAGTCCACAATGTCCTGTTTGGGGGGCTTGAGAGGTAACTCTCATCCTTCCTTAACCAGACACAATGGACCCCTGACAGGGTGACCAAACAAAAGTCCAAACGGGCTGTAGCCAACGCCCTTTTGAGGCACCTCCCTGTAAGCAAATAAAAAGCAGGGCAAGAGTATGTCCCATCTTCGCCTAAGCTTTTCTGGGAGTCCTTTATTCATGCCCTTTAAAGTTTTTTTGAACCTTTCAACTAAATCATTGCATTGTGGGTGATAGGGTGTGGTGAACTTGTAGTTTACTCTACACTCATTCCACATAGCAGTCAAGTAACTAGACATGAAATTTGCATCCCTGTTAGGAAAGCCTACTCTTGAGAATACACCCAACAGGGCTCTTGCCACCACAGGTGCTGTAGTGGTCCTTAGGGGAATTGCTTCTGGGTACCTGGTGGCATGGTCTACCACCACCAGTATAAACCTGTGCCCACATGCTGTCTAAGGATCCATGGGACCAACAATGTTAATCCCAACCCTCTCAAAGGGAACCCCCACCACAGGTAGTATTATCAGGGGGCATTTGTGGTTCCACCTGCCTTGCCACTGGCTTGGCAGGTCACACAAGGAGCGACAAAACTCCTTAGTGTCTTCAGACATGTGGGGCCAGTGAAAGTTAGGGGAAATTCTGTCCCAAGTCTTGTTCTGGCCCAGGTGTCCTGCTAGGGGAATATCATGGGCTAGTGTCAATTGGAAACCCCTAAACTTCAGAGGTATAACCAACCTCCTGGATGCACCAGGCTTGGGGTCTCTACTCTCTGAGTAAAGGAGTCCATCATCCCAATAAACTTTATGGGTGCATTCCCAGCAGCCTCGTCAGCAGCTTGCTTTCTGAGGGGTTCAAGAGAAGGGCACATTTTCTGCTCCTGGCTCAGATCAGACCTGGAAGGGCACCCTGTCCCCAAGAATTCAACCTGGTCAGGTTTAAGCTCCTCTGGGACAGTACCTTCTTCAGGCTCAAGACCATCTCCCTGAGGAGACTGATCTGTATTCTGAGCCAGGTGGGAAGGCACTGCCTTAACCCTACTGCTCCTCCTCTTGGGAGGCACCTGGTCCATTATTCCAGAATCCAGGTCCTGTCCAGTTTTAGACATTTTGGCCTGTGACCTAGTCACAGCAAAGACATGAGCAGGGATCCCTAACATTTCTAACATTAGGTACATCTCTATTTGGATTCTAGAGTGCCTTATAAGTCCCTAGTATATAGATTACTATGTACCCAGGGCATAGGTACCTCAGAGGCCTACCAGGGGCTGAAGCATGTATTATGCCACCCCTGGGAAGCACTCCAAAATGACACCACGGGTCTGCTACTGCAGCCTGGGTAAGGTGGTGCATGCACCCCTTACTGTGGTATAGGCTACCTATATCACTACCATTGGACACACATATAAAACCTATAAGTCACTCCTATGGCAGGCCTTGATAATCCTGAAGGCAGAGTGCTTTTTATGTGAGAGGGTGCCCCTGCATGAGCAGAGCCCCTCTGCAGAGTTCAGAGTACCTCCTCTGATGCTGTTTGTGGTGCAGCCTGACCATATACTCTTAAGTGCATTATAACTTCGCGGTAAATGCTAACTTTGGACAGGCTGCACGGAAACATGTCGTGTTTGGTGTCAAACACTTTGGAATATTACCCCCCTCGCCAGTTCTGGCAGCGGGGGTAGCATTCCACCCTTCTAAAGGGAGAGACATGTTCAAAGTGGTCTACCCGGTAAAGACTTTCTAAAGCCCTGGCATCACAAAATGGATGCCACTGCAACAGACACGGGTCTGGCCTCCTGCTGCTGACCGAAATTCCGGAAGGGGAGGCCAGGACAATAGGTGTCCTGTCCCAGGGAGGTGTAGCCACCTCCCCAGACAGGCAGATGTGTATTGGGGCTGGGCGGGAGCACTCTCTGGTGCTTTGAAGTCCTGCGCTGGGGGCACACTTGGTGTCCCTGTGCATAGTTCAGTTCAAACCAGTTACAGGGGCTACCTGCCCCTGCTCTGGCGTGAAACTTGACAGAGGAAATGGGTGAAACCACCCCTCTTTCTAAACCCTCCCATAGGTGGGTCCCTAGAGTATGTCCAACCCCCAAACTTAGTATAAGTATGGGAACCCAGTCCTTGAGACTTTAGATTACCCTGGACAAAACTCTGCAACATATATCCTGGACCTTCAATGTTCTATTTCAACTAGAAGACTGAAGATATCTCCCTTGGGGTCAAGGAGTGACTCCCTTGCTTGGCAGGCACCGAAGAAGCAACTGTCTGGTCTGCTACTCTGAAGCTCCCGCCGGTCACCGAAGTCTTTTCATCACCAAAGGTGGATTTCCAGACTTCCCCCAAGCTACACTGAGTCGAAGTTGTGATTTAGGCTCCTAGTAGCCCCAGCCTTGTACACCTACAGCACCGAAGATCTCTGACCTCCAGTCCACGAGTGATCCGTGGGCCAGTTTTCAGTGCGACTGCTTGAGGCTCCTTCACGATCGCTAACACGTTGGCTAGTGGGTCCCCACGAAGGAAACTCCTTTTCTGCTTAGACTTTCCTAGTTGCTCCAGATGTGCCCTGACTTACCCTCACTGGGTGAGTCCCCCAGACTTTGCTGGTAAACACAGATGTCTTTCTTCTATTTCCACTTGACTTGCCGTTGCCAAGGCTTGTTGGGCCCATTCTTGTCGCCGACATGGCAGCACTTGACAGACTTCGTGGGACAGCTCGAATCCAGCTCCTGCTTGTCATTGACACCTCCTGGATCTCGTGGCTGAAGAGTCAAGACACCCGTCAACTCACCTGAAGCACCCGACATCTGTGGGCATTGGACTATCGTGCCCCGGGTCACTGGTAAGTGACCCAGACTCTGTCCCCTCTACTTTCAGGTTCCTCCATCCTTGATCCGGGCTTGGATCGCTTCGGACACTTCTCTTCACGGCAGCAGCACTTCTTCGCCAGCTTCCATAGAAAACAACAACGCCACCCAACACCATTTGACACCTATGCACCGGGCTTCCCAGGGTGAGGTAACTCGAGTACTCCGGTGCTCCCATGGGTGTTGACCCTAGAACTTCCTAAGTCCGAAAGGGTTTGGTCCTAGTTCATCTTTAGGTGTCCCTAATCTTTAAAAATCCAACCGCGACTTTCCCCCAAAGAAGCTAATGGGAGCTCGCGGCTGTGTTCTCACACTGCACACGGTAACCGTGGGTCCCCTGTGTCACTACCTTGGGTGGTTCCTTGGGGTCCCAGCAATTCTACAGGCTCTAGGCCTTGTGTCTAGTTAAGTTGTGGTTCTTATATCACTATTTTAGTATATGGTTTGGCTCGCCCCTAGGACCTAACGAGTATTTGTGCTATTTTACTGTAATATTTGAAGTGTAAATTATGTGTTTTGACCTCTAGCCTCATAAAGAGACTAGCAGGTTGTGTTTAGTAATAAATACATATATTTTATATATATATACCTGGTGTGGTTGCCTTTCATTTATCCATTCAAGAGATTATAGACTGGTAAAACAAGCGGCTTTATATTCCTTCGAGACTTAGCCTGAAGGCTGCTCACCATAGATATCACTAGGATAGCTTTCAATAAAGGTTGTCTTTAACCTATCATCAATAATGGGTTGTTTGGACTGGTGCAAGTTGCCCACTATGACTAGTGGACAGCATATGCCAGGCCAACTTCTCACAAGAAGTGCAGAAACAGGCAAAAGAAGTGCAGAAAGAGGCCAGAGAGGTGTACAAAAATAGGAAGAAGGGTGCAGAAAGAGGGATGATGGTTGCAGAAAGAAGCAAGAGAGGTGCAGAAAGAAGCAAGATAAGTGCAGTAATAAGCAAAAGAGGTGCAGAATGAGGCAAGAGAGGTGCAGAAAGAGGGAAGAGGGGTACAGAAAGAAGCAAGAATGGTACACAGAGAAGCAATAGAGGTGCAGAAAAGCAAGTGAAGTGTAGAAAGAAGCAACAGAGGTGCAGAAACAGGCAAGAGAAATGCAGAAAGAAGCAACAAAAATGCACAAAAGAGGAAAGAGAAGTGAAGAAACTGGCAAGAGAAGTGCAGAATGAGGACAGAGAGGTACAGAGGTGCAGAAAGAGGGCACAGGGGTGCAGAAAGAGGCAAGAGAGGTGCAGAAACAATCAAGAGAAGTGCAGAAAGAAGCAAGAGAAGTGATGCAAGGGATAAGAGAGTTGCAGAAAGAAACAAGAGAAGTCCTGCACTGGGGGCACATTTGGTGTACCTGTGCATAGTCCAGCTCAAACCGGTCCAGGGGCTTCCAGCGCCTGCTCTGGTGTGAAGCTGGACAAAGGAAATGGGTGTAGCCACCCCTCTTTCCAAAGCCTCCCATAGGTGGGTCCCCAGAGCTAGTCCAACCCCTTCCTTAGGTATAAGTAAGGAACCTCTGTAACCAGAACTTTAGATATCCCTTGAAGTACTGGGTATTTTAGACCCAGCGGTGCAGGGGCACACACCCTATGACTTCTGGGTTCACCCTGTTCCGGACCTACAGAAACACAGAGTCTTCCGGGTGAAGTCAAAGATTAGTTTATTGGCTGCAGACCAATGACAGGTATCCTAGAAGTACAACAGCGTGTATGTTCTCAGGAGACTGCTGAAAATCATAGGAACGGACTTCATCTTAAATACGCTTTTCCTTGCCTCAAGCATACATTCCTAGGTTTATGATACGGCAATATACAAGTGTACATTACAAAGAAAAGGCAGAGTCATGATGACCATCCCACATTCCAGTTCGGCCAGCCCACAATGATTTACACAGTAAGGTTCAGATCCCACGTTTGATGTAAACAGACCCCCCAATAAACATGAGCATCTCCTGTTTTGGGAAACAAGTCATAAAGCAGGAACAAGCAGGTGTGGAAGAGATTAGCCGGGGGATTGTGTAGAATGAAAAGGGTTTTATGACGGGTCAAGCCCTGATGCTAATCACAGGTGGACGGAGGAAGGGGAGCTCGTGAGACCGGTTTGACCTGGGGCAGCAGAGCCAGCTGCCCAGGTCACAGAGAAGTCAGAGGGAAAGCCCATGTACTGTGAGGCCCGTATTTACTCCATTATAGCCTATGTGAGGGCAATGACAAGATGGCCACTGCTTCCAAAATGGAACCCGCGTAGTGGAGCAGAATAACGTGTACACAGTGCATTCATAGCTAGAACGATATATAAAGCACTCGTACATGCCGCATTTACCATTTGCGGTTCGCTAATACCAAGATAGACAGGGGTAGGGCCCTGTCCCCTACGCGGTCCCGAATATTAAAGTACGACAGACCCTCCTTTTGCCCTTACATAGGCAATCACTATACTCATCTTAATCCGAGTCTAGGTCAATGTTCACGAAGTCATGGAGATGTTGCTGTAGCATCATCCTATTACTTAGCTCGTCCCTCGATACAGGTTTCCTTACACATAAGGTAGTACAGAGACCACATATCGCGGGAGCACACTGTATACACAGACAGAACAGGAAAAGAATGGCTAAGATCATTCCAATGACCATCAGAACTTTCCAACCCCAGGCAGATATCAATTCCCAGAACCATCCCACCAGTGACCAATCTCCCTTATCCACGTGTATGGCTTCAGATATTTTATGGAGTTTGGAGATGGCTTGATACACTGTTGGAGCATTATCTGGTATGAAAATGCAGCAACTGGATTGGATGACCTTGCATACCCCACCGCGGTCTGCAAGAATAACGTCTAGAACCATGCGGTTCTGCAGAGTCATAAGGCGATCCGCTTGGAGCTCAGCTGTCAGATTACTAAGGGCACCAGCCGTTACATTGACAGTGGATTCAACCACACGAGTCAGCTGTCTCAGGTTCCTACTATTGACCATAGGTCCCCAAAACGGCAGGAAACCCAAGAAGAAGTCTCCTGCTTCCTGACCGGCAGTGTCCTCCTTACTAATCACACCTCTCACGACTCTGGTCTTGTGATAGTCAGAGGCGGCAGTAAATGTCGGCGGTAGCAAGTTCGCAATATAACATGTGCCCGAGAAATCAGGGGGCAACCATGTATATGCTCGGTCATTACAGATGAAATATGTGCCCTTGGCAGCCAAAAACGCAGGGGAAAACTGTGACGGGAAGGTGTACGTTTCGGTACAGTCACTTCTTCCCAGTTGAGCTCTAGGATTCTGACCATTACCCTGTAAGCAGAACCGACCCATGTGGGGTACGACCCAGATTGGAGATGAGATTTTTCGCTGTCTTTCACCCAAACTAATACTATACCCCGTCGCGTTCCATCCTACATAAGGTCTCAACTCTTCTTTGGGGATGGATGAGTATGCATTAATATCCCTACTCATATCGGCAACTCCTTTCATCAAAGCCTTATTATTGGTGATAGGTCTGATGGAACGCGGTTGGCGAGGGGAGTATGTATCTAGAGCATAGAGAAACATGGTTTGGAATGCCCATGACGATCCATTGTAACTGTACGGCAGCACCAGGTAGGGAATACCCTTGTTAATGGTATGGGGCATTAACCCACACACCCAGCAATTGGTCGTATTCATTACCAGTTGGTGCTGGTGCAAGAGCTGGATAAACGAGTTATTTACGAACTCTGATCGTCTGGTCTGTTCGTGCTCAGGCAAAGGGTGAAAAGAGTGAGAGGAGGCAGTAGAAGGAGATATAGGCTGGTGAGTGGGTGCAATGGGCTTTTGAGCGGAGAAAAACAAATCCTACAATAAACATTATGATACTACACAGTGTAAAAAGGCACAAAAAGACAAAACATTTACTTTTTACAATTCTACACATCCTTGCGTAAAAGGTCATTTCCTCAATCGGTCTCTCCATCTTAAAAAACTCCATCCTCTACTCGGGCCGCTCGCGGTGGATGAGTTTCTTCTGCTAAGGAGTACGCCTGTCAGTCCAGGGAAACGCCCTAGACCAACCAGAACCGTCGACCTAGCGTCTTCGGCCTGTACCCCAAAGTCTTGGCACCGCGACCCTGCGGCAGAACCCGGATGGTGGTTCGAAAAACAAAAATCAAGAAAGTCTTTCAGATGGGAGAGCAAAAATGTCAAAAGGGAAATAATGAGGAAATCTTTATTTGTCCATGGGCCTAGGTCTCAAATTATAGCGGAGACGGCCAGGTGCTGCTTGGTCTTGAAACAAAAGTTCGGGCTCAGTGGTGTCCAGTCGACTTGATGGTGGCACAGCTTCCTGCAGAATATTGTCACTCTCTTGGTCTGAAACTGTGTCTTTTAGGCGTGCGTCACTGAATGGTACAAAGCGAGGTACAATGTCTGTCTCTGAGTCGGCGATACCCTCCTTGACCCACTGGTCATATGGCAGAGGCAAGGGGACTACTTTGCAGTGAGTACCATGAATCCAGTGCTTCTTCCCTTTCACTCGCACTGCTGATCTTGTCGAAAGAAGAACAAGATGAGGGCCGATCCAGCGAGGCTCGTCGTTGCTCTTGCGCTGGAAATTTCGGACCAGGACCCACGAGCCAGGGTTGATAGGGTGTCCAGGAGGTTCAGAGGCTTGGGGAAGAGTATCATGTACCTGTTGGTGCAAAACACGCAGTTTAACCGTCAAATCATACAGGTAATCGAGCAGTACTGGATGTTCTATCTCACTGAACTTCATGGGCCTCGGTACACCCCATACATTGGCCGGACGGCCAAAGACAACCTCGTAAGGGCTAAGCCCCACTCGTGAGTGTATGGTCATTCTGGTGGACAGGAGTGCTAGAGGCAGAGCGTCAGGCCATTTAAGACCAGTGCTCGCCTGGATTTTGGCCAGCTTGAGCTTTAAGGCTCCATTGTAGCGTTCTACTAATCCAGCTGATTGGGAGTGATTTGCAGCGTGGAACTTCTGCTTTATCCCTAGCCCTTCACATACATTCTTCATCACTTTACCCACAAACTCACTTCCGTTATCACACCACACCATTCTTGGCATCCCAAACCTAGGGAAAAACTCCTTCACAAGGGCTTTGGCTGTGGATAGGGCAGTGTTATCTTTCAGAGGATAAGCCTCTATCCATTTTGAGAAAGCACAAACAACCACCAGTACATATTTCAGGTTGTTGCATCTTTCCATGTGAATAAAGTCCAGCTGCAAAACTTCGAATGGACATGATGGGGGTGCAAAGTGACCAGCTGGAGTTGGGGTTCCCCTACCAGGGTTGTACTTCAAGCATACTATGCAATTCTTGACCACATTCTCTGCACACTTGGGAATCCCAGCATTCTGCCATACTGGAGCCAACAACTTGCATATACCTTTCGTACTGATATGTGCCATTCCATGTGCCATAGTAACCACTGGAAGCACATATGCATCAGGCAACAACCATCGCCTATGTTCTGTCAGATCAATCCAACAACCATTCTCATCCAACTTACCCATACTTTCTCTCCACTTGCTTAACTCTTCCTCTGCGGCTTCAGCTTGAAGCGACTTCACACTCTCTATTGTGTTCTCACACATCCCAACATCATTAACCCATCTTGCGGGGCCTGCAACATACATTCTAGTCTTTACATTCTGTGCTGTTTCTCTCGCGGTCTCATCAGCAAACGCATTCCCACGTCCAACATCATCTGTGACCTTCCTGTGCGCACTGCATTTCATGATCGCAACTTGCAACGGTAGGGTCAGTGACTCAAGGAGATCATTCACCAACTTGCCATTCTGAATTTTAGCTCCATGCGACGTCAGGAACCCACGCTCCTTCCACAGTCGCCCAAAATTATGAGCCACGCCAAAGGCGTACTGGCTATCTGTGTATATATTCACTCTCATTCCTTCAGACAACACACATGCTCTCGTGAGGGCGATTAATTCTGCTGCTTGGGCCGAATTATGTGGCACTCGTGCAGTTTCCACAACCGTGTGTAGAGTCGTGATAGCATATGCAGCAGTCGTGTCACCATTAGGGAGCTTAAAACATGACCCATCTACCCATAAAGTGCCATCACACTCAGTCAGGGGAGTATCTTTCAGATCTACTCTCCCTTTCGTCTCTTCTTCTGTTCTGAACAGACAGTCATGCTGCTCAATCTCATCTGAGTCTGCTGGAATTGGCAACAATGTAGCTGGATTCAGCGTATTGCATCTTTTTATGTGTATGTGATTAGCTAACAGTGTAAGTTCGTAGCCCGATAATCGTGCACTAGTCAAGTGTTGTGTCTTGGTTCTATTTAATAATGTGTCTACAGCATGTGGAACCATAACAATCAATGTGTTGTCCATTACCAAACCAGCCGATTGTCGGATAGACATCGCTGCAGCAGCTGTCGCTCTCAGACAGCTTGGCAATGCCCTCGCTACAGGGTCCAAGGTAGATGAAAAATATGCGCATGGGCGCGGTCTGTCGCCAAAAGGCTGTGTTAACACGGACAACGCACATCCATCTTTCTCGTGAACATACAATGTAAAAGGCTTGTTATAGTCAGGAGTGCCCAACACAGGTGCTGAACATAATGCATTACGCAATTCCACAAAACTTTTCTGGCACTCTTCAGACCATGGGATAGGATTCGGTGTGTCTTTGCATGTTAAGGCTAACAAAGGTTTTGCCAATAAAGAAAAACTAGGGATCCAATGCCTACCGTATGAAGTGATGCCCAAGAAAGCACGCACTTCTCTCTGTATTTTCGGCACACTCAACTGTGCAATAGCTTGAATTCTTTCTGGGGTCAGTTTCCTTCCCTCCTTCGATAAGAGATGACCTAAGTAGGTCACTTCTTGTCGACAATATTGCAGCTTAGAGAGAGACACCTTGTGATGGAATGCGGATAAATGGCGCAACAATGACAATGTGGCTTCTTTACAGACGTTTTCAGTATCCGCGGCGATTAGTAAATCATCCACGTACTGAATCAGGATAGCGCCACTGGGTAGAACAAGTGCATCAAGCTGCGCTTTCAGAGCCTGACTGTATATTGATGGACTCTCACAGTAGCCCTGGGGAGCGCGTTTGAAGCGGAAGCTTCGGCCTCCCAGACTAAAACCAAAAATATCTCTGCTCTCTTCTGCAATTGGGATACTAAAGAAAGCATTCTTTAAATCGATCACTGAAAACCATGCAGCAGAGGCTGGAATCATCGTTAACAAGGCAGTTATATCGGGGACAACCGGAAACTGTGGCACAACAATCTTATTAACTTCTCTAAGATCGATCACAAATCTGTAAACAGGTGGCTGTGAAGGGTCCTTCGTTTTAAGACAGGTAAAATCGGACTATTGCAAACGTTGCCTCTTGTCTCTTCTATCACACCCTTATTAATCAAGTCGCTGACAATGTCTAACAATGCTTTCTGCCCTTCATTAGAGATCTTGTACTGGGGAATACGTGGCAGTCTGACATTAGCCTTTAGAGTCACCACATATGGCGGTATCTCCAAGAGGCCCACATCATTGGGACCAGTAGCCCAAAGGGCATCCGGAAGGGATGACAATTCAGGTGGCATCGTATTTTTAGACAGGTACATTGGGGAAATCACTTTCCTACCTAATGTAAGTTGTACTCCTGAAGGAGAACAATACAGTGTAGCGTGCAATCTTTTCAACAAATCTAATCCCAGCAAATTCTCACCACAACCTGTTGTCAGGATCAGGGGTGCTTTCAGCTCGCAAGGTCCAACAGAAAGTGACATGGGACTGGAAATCGGGTTCCTAACCGGGGCGCCAGAAAAACCTACTGAAACATTTATATCGCCAGACAAAGGTGCGCCAGGGAGTTTTGAATGCATGATTGAACTCTTTGCAGCACCAGTGTCTAGCCGAAAAGGCTCCGTTACATTGGCTGTAGTCACCTCAACATACGGTCCACTCTGATCCACTGGCACTGAAACAACTCCCTCTCTCTGTCTATGGCTGTCCTAGTAATCATTATTCTCTGCATCACCGTCCTCTACATAATAATCATTATTATAATACTGGGCCGTATTGCTAATCGCGTTAGCTTGCTGATCAAAGCTATTGATGGTACTTTGAGGCGGCAGAGGACGCGCGTTCTGGGGAACACTTCCACGCCCTCTGCCTCTAGGAGCTTGCTGACCACCCCTACCTCTTGCGCCATACATATTACCGTTCCGCTGCATTAATTTAGGGCAACTATATTTATAATGACCTTCCTCTTTGCAGTATGAACATTGGTTGGGACCTACAGGGACACGTGGTTGATAATACCCGTTCATTTGCTGGTTGTTCTGAAACTGTTGAGGTTGGTGATAGACACCTTGGGGTTGCCTATAATTATTCTGACCTCCACGTGGTGGGTAAGCCTGCTGTAAAAGGACCTTTGTCTTTAATTCCTTCGTTTTCTTTTCTGTTCTATCTTTCTCATCTTTATCTCTATTTTCATAATACTGTGCAGTAGCCAGTATTTGCGCTGAAGAAGAAACAGCCCAAGAACTTTCTGAATCTTTCAACTTCTTACACAGGTCAGGAAGTAAATTCTGCACAAACTTATCCACAAACAGCCGTTGGCCACCCTCAGTACTCATATCTTGCCCACTGTGATCAATAAACGTTTCTTCAAACCTAGTAAAGAAGTCTGACACTGTCTCATCTTTCTTCTGCTTGCATGCAGATAACTTGTCCCAATTTACGCGCATTGCAGGCATTAGTGTCTTCATATACGTGATGATTCTACCAGGGAGTTCAGCTACTAAAGGTTCTGGTTTCGCGCCACCAGTTTGTCTAGCATCAGCAGCAACAATGTTAGCCCATGTATCCCCTAGTTCTGCATTGTGATCTACATTACGAATTGACCCCCATAGTGGCTGTGGAACAACATTACCAAACAACAGGTCTATGTCGGCCAGATTCATAACGCATGACCCTGCCGTCTGTGACAACTCCTTATAATAACCTGCTGGGTTTTTACGGGGATCAGGTAAGGACTGCTTAAGTGCTAACACCTCAGAGCGCTTCCATGGAACATGCACCCAAACACGCTGGAAATGTGCTGAAGCAGCAGCAATACCTCGAGCGGCATCAGCCGCAACTGCTTCCTTCCATACCGGGGGAACTTCTCTCATGGGGTATTGTCGCGCTTTTACCTTTTTCCCCACAAGGACATCCTGTTCAAACAATGACTGTTGACAATCATCATTCCTGAAGGACAATACAACTGCAACTGCTTTATCTATATCGCGGTCCACAATTATACCAGTTCCAAAATCGAACCTCACTCTACACAATTCCTGCGGACTCGGATTTTTACCACTATCCTCCAATTCTTCACAGAGAATTTCGCACATTTTCTCAAACACATATCTCTGTTTCGGGGCATCCCATTGATGGAAAGTATTGACAACTGATTCCACATCATACAGTGAAGGAAAAACGATCCATCTACGCGCCATGTGATCTATTACCTTTTTCTCATCGGGGTTAGGCAATTGGCTGCGCAGCTGCTTACGCTGTAAACCAGGAGTTGCACCAGATGACTCAAAGAGAGGAGACATTAATGTAGTAACCACATTAGCTAAGCGCTGTCGCGCCGAAGGAGAAGCTGAGGCGAGAACAGGGGGAAAAACAGAGGGAAGAAAAGAGGATGTAGAGACAGGTACTGGAGTGGTGGAAGGAAGAGTGTTAGGGGAGGCAGTTACTGGATTAGGCAAAGTCGCAGGAAGTGCGGGGGCAGTTGGAAGCACAACTGGCGGCGCTTGAGAGGGCTGCGCTACAGGGATAAGAGCCGGCTGCAAAGCAACTGGCGGTTGCGGCAAGGCTTGCAGTATATTCACTGGAGGTGGCATATTTACAAGCTGGGGAGGCGCCGTGGCAGTTTGAGCATACGGGGGTGGCGAACTCAACAAATGTGACATCAGGGGATCTTTCTCCTTTTCTTCTGACTCATCCTGCTTAGAATGTGGTAAAGCTGGGTAACATTTGTCAATCCCTAACTTACGCTGCCTGTGCAATTGCTCATTCATTTGCTCCTCTTCATTGTCTTTAAATTGTACAGCTGCTTGCATTACTGACATACCTCTCTCTCTCTTATTCTTTTTTGCTAGCTTAATTTCCTTCTGTTTGGCTTCCTTTCGCCATAAGCGGAAAGAGTCAAACATCGCCGGCCGGGCTTTCTTCTTAAACAATTTAATTTCCAGATTATCTAAAATATCGGTATCGAAACTACCATTTTGGGGCCATTTTAAAACACCATCTTTCCTAGTGTAGTGGATCCATACTTCGTTATATGCAATGGGGCCTACGCCATGTTTCACATAGAGCTCATAAGTTGGAGTTCCAACCGGAGGAACCGGACATGATTCCTCTAGCTGGAAATCTTTTCCACAACCCAAACAGAATAATCTACCAAATAGTCCAGAACCAGGCATCTTCGCTCACTAGTCTAGATCCAAACGTCAAAGGATTATCGAATACGATATTCTCGTGAATACACGAGTCCTCTGGTTTTGGCGTTTGCAAACTCCAAATGACTAATTCAAAATGATCCCGAAGGATACCAAAACAAATGGGAGACGCTCCACTTATACTTAACTGAATATTGCTGATCGATGGCGTCACCAGAAGACTCTCTCGATTGTTTCGCTCTCTCAAACTCGTCAAGGGTCCAAAACAGGTCGATTAATCAGGGCAGCAGTCCTTCGTAGCCGTCGGGACGCGGAGAACCTCGCAGAAAAGACTTTCGGACCACGTCGACATGCAGGGGTCGATGAAGTGGCGGCCTTCCTCCGGAATTTCCACACGAAGCTCCTCACGAACCTCTGGCTTGGACTGGTACCGCTGAAATCGCCCCACGCAGGGCGCCAAACTGAAGTACTGGGTATTTTAGACCCAGCGGTGCAGGGGCACACACCCTATGACTTCTGGGTTCACCCTGTTCCGGACCTACAGAAACACAGAGTCTTCCGGGTGAAGTCAAAGATTCGTTTATTGGCTGCAGACCAATGACAGGTATCCTAGAAGTACAACAGCGTGTATGTTCTCAGGAGACTGCTGAAAATCATAGGAACGGACTTCATCTTAAATACGCTTTTCCTTGCCTCAAGCATACATTCCTAGGTTTTATGATACGGCAATATACAAGTGTACATTACAAAGAAAAGGCAGAGTCATGATGACCATCCCACATTCCAGTTCGGCCAGCCCACAATGATTTACACAGTAAGGTTCAGATCCCACGTTTGATGTAAACAGACCCCCCAATAAACATGAGCATCTCCTGTTTTGGGAAACAAGTCATAAAGCAGGAACAAGCAGGTGTGGAAGAGATTAGCCGGGGGATTGTGTAGAATGAAAAGGGTTTTATGACGGGTCAAGCCCTGATGCTAATCACAGGTGGACGGAGGAAGGGGAGCTCGTGAGACCGGTTTGACCTGGGGCAGCAGAGCCAGCTGCCCAGGTCACAGAGAAGTCAGAGGGAAAGCCCATGTACTGTGAGGCCCGTATTTACTCCATTATAGCCTATGTGAGGGCAATGACAAGATGGCCACTGCTTCCAAAATGGAACCCGCGTAGTGGAGCAGAATAACGTGTACACAGTGCATTCATAGCTAGAACGATATATAAAGCACTCGTACATGCCGCATTTACCATTTGCGGTTCGCTAATACCAAGATAGACAGGGGTAGGGCCCTGTCCCCTACGCGGTCCCGAATATTAAAGTACGACACCCTGGACAAAACTCTGAAGCTGAATCCTGGAACTTTGACACTCTACTCAAGACTACAGGACTGAAGAAATCTCCCTTGGGGTCAAGGAGTGACTCCCCTGCTTGGCAGCCACCAATGAAGCAATTTGCCGGTCTGCATTTCCAAAGCTACCGCCGGACTCCGAAGTATTTGCAGTCCTGGAAGAGGATTTCCAGACATTTTCGAGGCCGACCCGAGTCCCCAGCAAAGCTGAGACCCGCAGCCCTTGTGAGTAGCGTGGAATCAGAACTCCTGGTCACCATGCACTTTTGCAAGTGCATTGACTTCGCAACGTCTCCTGGAGTTGTGCTTGGGCTGACTTGTAGCCCCCACCTCGAGCACTAAATGCACTGAAGATTGTTGGCCTAGTCATTCAGAGTGACCCGTGGGCTGCCATTTTGTGTTTCATCTCGAGGTCCCTTCATGATCCCTGGTCCTTTACTGGTGGGTCCATGAGGCGGTAACTTTGTATTTCCTTGGGCTTCCCTGGTTGCTCCAGACGTGCCCCGACTCCCTACCAAGTCGTGAGTCCCTCAGACCTTGCTTGTCTGCACCGAAGCATCTTTCTAGTTTCTAAGTGGGTTGCTGTTGCCAAGGCTTGTTGTGTCCAATCCAGGCACTGACGCTGCAGCACTCGACATCCTTTGTGGGAAAGTGCAAATCCAGCTCCTGCTTGTCGTTGACACCTCCTGGTCTTCATGGCTGAAGAGTCAAGCTTCACCTCTTTCACCTGAAATCACCCGACATCGGTGGGCATCTGTTCATCGCCTTCCTGGTCACTGACTAGTGACCCATACTCTGTCCCCTCTGCTTTCAGGTTCTACACATCTCTGATCCAGGCTTGAATCTCTTCGGACACTTCACATCTTCACAGCAGCAGCACTTCTTTGCCAGTTCCCTTTGAAATCGACAACGCAACCGGCACCAAAAGACACCTATACATCCGGCTTCCCTGGGTGAGGTAACACAAGTACTCCGGTGCTCCTGTGGGTGCTAGCCCTAGAACTTCCTGAGTCCAAAAGGGTTTGGTCGTGGCTCATTACTAAGTGTCCCTAATCTTTAAAAATCTAACCGCGACTTTCCCCATAGGAGCTAACGGGATCTCGCGGCTGTGTTCACACACTGCACACAACCCCCGTGGGTCCCCTGTGCCACTAACTTGGGTGGTTCCTTGGGGTTCCAGCAATTCTACAGGCTCTAGGCCTTGTGTTTAGTTAAGTTCTGGTTCTTATACCACTATATTAGTATATGGTTTGGCTCGCCCCTAGGGCCTGACGTGTATTTGTGCTATTTTACTGTGATTATTGAAGTGTAACTTATGTGTTTTGACCTCTAGTCTCATAAAGAGACTAGGAGGGTGTGTTTAGTAATAAATACATATATTTTATATATATACCTGGTGTGGATATCTTTCATTTAGGAACTCAAGAGATTATCGACTGATAAAACAAGCTGCTTTACATTCCTTCAAGACTTAGCCTGAAGGCTGCTCTCCATAGCTACCACTAGGATAGCTTTCAATAAAGGTTGTCTTTAACCTATAACCGATAAGGGGTTGTTTGGACTGGTACAGGGTGCCCACTATAACTAGTGAACAGCATATACCAGACCAACTTCTCACAGTGTGACCATGCATTATATGGGATAAAGTACCCCCTGCTGTACAGGAAAGGATATTGCAAGTCACCCATTACAGTTGAGCTCTGACATATTTTCTTTGTAATCGACAACTAGGTGGGTTACAAGTCACAGTTATAAAGACATTAGAGATAGGGGCATTTATACTGGGATTTTATAATCCAGTTTTCCTTCACAAACTTGATATATTTCCTTGCAGTTGCTAATTTACTATGAAAATTACTGTGCCATTTTCATATGCATCAACTTGGATCATTGAGAGTGAGGGTCTATTCTTGACACAACTTAAAAGGGGGCCAAAATGACCAAGTCTGGCAAAAAACACAAATGGTTTTTTTAAAGTTTTGAGACCTAACAGCAGTAATTGTGATATTCATGAAAAATACAGAAAGTTTGTGAGAGAAACACTGTGGATTTTTGCACACCCATTAGTAAGCTCAGAATTCTGATCCTAACAGAGATTCCATGTAGGTGAAACACCTTTATTGGACAATGACATTTGATGGATGTACACAAGTTAAAAAATGCATGGATATAAGTTTGATCTTGGAAGTTTTTATGAATATCCAATTCGACCTTTGTCAGACCCCTATTGGGGGAGCCACAAATCAGACAGCGGCTACTGGGCCCCAACTGAGGAGGCTTAGGTAGTTTGCTACTAGTGTCCTGGGACCCATCCTTCTATGACTCGGCAGATTTGGCCAGTTGTAGAGAATGTTTATGCACTTGACTGTTAGGGTAGCAAGGACAAGCAGTCACAGGCTTCTTGGGTATGCAGTGTGAGGTGCAACAGCTCAGAACTTAACCGCCAACTAACAGTGACAATAGGTAAAGTTCAGCCAGTTGTTTTGGTATAGTAGTTGGGGCCTCCGGGTCGAAACCCTTGTTGTGGTGTTTTCTGAAAGTGGCGGCCTCCGGGCTGATCAGGACTTCTCGTTCTGGTGGCAACATGGTCTTCACTCCTCTCACAGTATCAGCAGTGACAGCAATAGTCGCCTCTGCACACATACTAAATTAGCATGACATCAGGGCCAAAACAAAAGTCAGGATACCAGCTTCACATGGTGTAGTGCTGAATATCGACACCCCCTCCCCGAATATTGTGGTACAAAAATATCGAGGGCAGAATATTGAGGGCCAATATATCAAAAGGTAAGTGCATGTAGGCAAGTATAGATTTACCTTCCTAACTCCACCTCTATGTACCTTGAAGATATACTTATATCTATATTGCCAAGGTACATATATGTGGAGTTGAGTATAGAGAAACTAGACTTAGTTACCTGTAGATATTTTATTTTCAATATTTTGTCCTCAATATTGTGTCCCATCGATATTATGTTGTCGATATTCTGGGTGCATACCCTTCACATGCTTTTGGGCAGTCAGGGAAGAGACTCACGCCTGTTTACCATGAAGGAGATATTATTTTCCCCACAGCCTTCTGTAGACTATTTGCTTCCAGGCAAAACAAAAATTGCTGGATGAATTTGTACCTTTATAACAAATATGGTAAGCAATATACCTCTTTGCCCAGAGTAAAGTCCCTTTTTTGACATGAGAAAATACATCTTTGATAGGCATGGCCAGTAGATTATTTGCTGAGATGTGTTTTTGAGGGCTCCCTGCTAGATGCATTGCTCCTGTAAAAATACTGCAGACAACACAGTGAAGTTGGCTTTGACTGACCTCCTTCATCAAAAGGATCTGAGAGTGAGACAAGGACTTTGAAAACCGATTGTGTGCTAGTTGTGGTGGAGTAGCAGTGAACTTCTTTAGGTGGCATGACATCCACAATGGTAGCCGTGGTTGTGAAGACACAGAGCTAAGTCCATGAACAATTAATGCGAAAGCACTGCACTGCACTGCACTCCTCAGTGGAGTGGTGTGAAGACCTGGTTGGGACAGGAGACGGCGTCAGAAAAATATGGCAACCACCAGCATGGAAGACAACTGTGAGGGAAGCAGGCTAGAAGACAAAAAAGAAGGTGTCTCACAGCAACAGCCAGGTGGAGTAACAAGGCGGGTGGTGAGACCCAAGGATGACATATGGGATTTGGGCAATTAATCACCATTAAAGCCTGGTGG
Organism: Triturus cristatus; assembly: GCF_964204655.1. Classification (NCBI taxonomy): domain Eukaryota; kingdom Metazoa; phylum Chordata; class Amphibia; order Caudata; family Salamandridae; genus Triturus; species Triturus cristatus. The sequence continues at coordinate 1,172,383,287 of NC_140585.1, forward strand.
ACCCTGACAATGCTGCCCTATCTACACAAGGAGCTGTTTCCTCATCTGCCTCCTCAAATGAGAAAGAGTGAGCGAAGTCCTGATCTAGACAGTGGCAAGTCACTGCTAACATGGTAGTCCTGTCACTGCATTAGGTTCTCATAGGTATTAAGGAATGGCATTAATACAGGCCTCGATCTGATCATGCCATACTGGAAAATGGGGAGCCCCATTCTAGGGCTACACCAAAAAGTTTACTTGCAGTGGATTCCCTCCTACCATTGCACACTGCTTTGGCTTTGCCTTTTTGTTGGGAAGCTGAGTGAAAAGGTTGTATGGTTTATTTAGGGGTACTTGCTAAGTTACTAACCTGAAGACCAAGTTTGTGCAAGAGCCCTTCTCTGAACATCAGGTGCTTGCCCTGCTTGAAATTGGGGTGGAAGACGATCATCTTAGGGATGCAGGAGTCACGTGCCAGTTATTAATTAAAGTAACCTATAATCTGGGAACACATGATAAACTAGATCAATTCACTGAATGTCTTAGACTGTAGACTGTCGATAAAATTGATGTTTCTGCTTTGCACATGGCAGGATCCTGCATTTATGGTGGGAAACTATTAGGACAGGACACTTGTAAATGTTGGGGCTGACTGGCTTGTCTGAATCCCATTAGAACACACTTCAGGATTTTGGATTTTAGTCATTTAGATCTGGAATATTTTCTAAAAGATGTGCTGTAGATAGCACATTTCTGATGTACTGTGGGCAAACTCAAGACGATGAGAACCCAAGGGCACACCCTGGATGAACAGATTGCAAATATGTCAACCAGGCAAGTGAACACCCAGATGCCAATCCAAACCCCACTATTGATTTCCAAACTGATCAGCTAGACAATATACAGACAACCATAAGTGAGATCCAAGTCAATCAAAAATAAGATAAAAATAATGAAACTGGTCTTGGGTCTACTATTCGCAGACAAGAAGAAAACCAAAGGCAGGTAAAGGAAATTGAAGTTGCTATCAAACTATTACAGTGTGAAACTGGAAGCCTTAACCCTCTGATACCTGCTTCACACAGAGTGAAGAAAGAGGATGGTGAAGTACAATCAAGTAGAAACAATATTTACATACTGGGACAGAAGAATTGTGCCTAAAGGTCTTTCCAATTTTGTCTTCCCAGAGCGTTCAGACAGGGTCCTGGCACGTCTTCCCGAGCTTGGTCCACTTGGTAGCGGCATGTTGCCTGACCTACTAGCACAGAGACCTATTACACTAATTGGCCCAGCAGTACATTCCTCTCAAGGGGAACAATAAGAGAGCTGATATTATTGGACTACATAATTACTATTCAACAACAATGTAACGTCTTTTTTTCAAGTGAGACTGAAGCTCAGGACGATTGGTGCATAGTACATGCTGTTGTAACCAGCTATATTAAACGTTCCTGATTTTGAAAAGACATTCTTTTTTATTCTGCAGTGTAAACCACAACTCCTGAGGCTGAATGTACACACTCATGTATGGAAAATTAGGATCTGCCAAAGGTCAGCCAGTGGATGGTTGATGATATATGATCTGAAACTCGTCAAGTGGTGCACAGGTGCTAAATTGGTCTATATTGTTGATCCTGCTGTGATTCAAACTTGATTCTGCTCCTTGGGATGGAATAATACTGCACTGCCAATTATTACTCAAGAGTAAGCAAGAGCAGATGGAACAGGTGAGAGAACTCAGTGGTGGTACTCACCCATCCCCACAGGATGGGGCAAGGTTAGACTATGAACAAAGTTAAGTTTATTATTTGCCAGGGAGATGTTGCCATGGGGGGAAAAGGTCTGGATTGTGCTAGGTCTCTAGACACCTAGTGCGGCAGCTGGTCTGCCCTGCTGCCACACTGCCAAACAGGTGGTTGGGCCGCAACGGGCTGCAATGGGAATGCCAAAAACAGTTCCTGCACGGCATGGACTGAAAACATCCATGCTGTGCAGGAACTTCTGTGCATGCACACAGGGGGGACATGGTGTGTCGCCCTGTGTGCATACACAGGGCATAAGGCACAAGGGAGCCCTATGGCTAGACTGCCATGAAAACCGTGGTGGAGAGGAAACTCTTAATATGCTTGCCAGGACCACAGCGGTCCTCTCATTCATATTGCTACATTTGGACCACCTTGCGGTGGTCCTAGGGTGGCATGACCACCAAGGTCATAATGTGGCTATCGGAAGACTTCCAAATCCCACCATAACTCATAATTTGGCCCTTAGTGGCACTTAAGAGGGTGGCAGGTTTGTAACTTATTATCTGAGTATGATAGTGTTTTGAAAGTAGGGAAAAGTAAACACATAGGGATAGCAAGCATGTATTACAGACACTGGCACCTTGTGTGGAGGGTGAATCACTAAAGTTCTCTGCTCACCTTCTTCAGTCTTGGGTGCTCACCTCTTTGGTACATGGAATGCCAGGAGTATGGGTAGTCTGAAATAATGGAGCATGATTTGTGTCTCCTTAAAGTGGTGATGGTTACAGACCCTCACTAACACAGAAGTGGATGAACTAAAATCAAATAGGAGGGGCTAATTGGTCTGAAAGGGAAACTCTTCCTGTAATATATATGTGATAAAAAATAGTCAAATTTCTTAATGGCCTGGAAAACATTTGGTGGGTTGAACACATATGCATATGTTGATATGGGAAGGTGATTTAACTGTATTGTGGATGCATATATTGATGTGTCACACCCGCCACAGCTTTTATCCCCAACTGTTAAAATAGCAAAAGGTTTCAGGGAATGCTCTGATAAATGGGACCTTGCAGATGCATGTCAAGAAGTAAGGCCCAAATGATGGAATATTCATTCTTTGAGCCATGGATGGTCCTTACAGGAGTTTACAGGAGGTTGGATGAAATCTTATGTACTAGGTAACTCCACAAACTCCACAATTTCCAATGATTGTCCAATCTGATCAGAGTTGGTTTTAATCTGACAGAACTAATTGTTGAATACACAACGTTTGGTACATGTATTGAATTCTGATCATGATACAGATTATTTGCCATTTGTAACTTCTCCTGATATGGAAATGTAATTGATGCATTAAATTGGTGTTATTTATATGTTGGCATGAGGACTTTGATCAATTTAATGTATGTAGGGCCACGTCATTTGTCCCTTCTGGATGGGTCACATCAAACTCACAGTTGGTAGAAAAGAGCACATTGAAGAGCTCTCCCCTTTTCCTGTTTCTATTTGCCTTGGCAAAGGAACCATTGGCCTGTATCCTACAAAGAGAAGGCTGGTATAAGGGCATAGAGATAGCTCAAATCTGCCACTCAATGTAGCTTTAAGTGAATGATGTGCTTTTATGTTTGAAAGATGTTATCACAAACCTAGACCTGAGAACGCAAGAGTTGCAGGAATTTGGTTGGGGTTTAGGGCTGAAGGTCAACTGGCAGAAATCCTTTGTGTTCCACATTAAACTTCTGGTGGCTCCGGATTGGGAACATCCAGTTGCTACAGCCCTGAACTCATTTGAGTATCTATTGAGATGATGATGTTATTTCTAGAAATGTTTAATCATCTATTTTGGGTTTGAGAGGTCGTGCATTATTTTGGTCACTAGTGCCATGGGCTTTGTTGGGGAGAGGAGCCCTGTCAAAGATGGCTCTCCTTCCAAGGCTATAGTAACATTTTGCTAATTTAACAGTGATACTAAGTAGTTTATTGAGGGAACTAAACTCCATACTGCCCAAGATCAAAGGCGATCTGCTCACTAAATAGTAGCATTGCACAAACTGCGATTACCAGTGATAGAATGTGGTTGGTGATCCAAAAGCCTTATTACCTGGCAGCTCAGCTCCAATTGGTGACTAAGTGGATACTGGGAGAAAAAACTGCAGGAATCAGATCACTAGAGCTGCCACTGGGAGAAAAGACAATAGCCAATGTACTCCAAAATTACTGTACATGGTATAATGCTGCTGAGATTGATGCATGAAATGTAGGGCTCCAGGATTAGCATATTCTCTCAGCCGAAAAGGTGGTCAGATCCCTGGCCATGGTGTGAACATCCTGGGTAATTGAACTTACCAGATCTGAAGTCATGAACTTAACACTAACAATTAGGGAACCTAAAATGTTGATAATGCTGTTATGCAGTTGTGCAGAGCATTGTTAAACTTTTTAAAAAGACACTAGAGCAATGGTTCCCAAAACATTTATGAACCACAACCCTCTTTTCAAAATGAAAAATGTTTATGACCCACCTACATTTATTGGGCATGCAGAGGGGAGATTTTTTAATGTAACTAAAGCATTGTGCGGTAGTGCACTTTCGTTTACAGACAGCAAATTTCCCATTGAAATGGCCACTAATTTTGCAAATGCATGCAGTTTTACTGATAAAACTATACTGCACACAATTAGTAATGTGTGGAAATCAGTTTTCTATGCGCATTTAGTATTTGTGCATCAGTAAGTGAAGTTTCTTGATTGTTTAGATCCTATTAAATCTTTGTTTCTAGCACACTTCAGAATCACAAAATAATGTGCTGCATTTTTATTCAAGTTGAAAAACTCCCTTCACGTTGCAGTCAGAGAAAGAAAAATAAACACCAACTGTATGTTAAAAGAATATGCAGCACTTTGTCAGAACAAATAGCCTGACATTTAGGTTTTTAGGTATTGCATGTAAATATTTTGTATAAAAATAGATATATGTTTAGAAATAAAAAAAGAGTTTTATAATTATTTCATTATTTTCTCAAGATAATTTATTTATTGTCATTTAATTTGGAGAAAAAGTAATACATTTTTTTAAAATTAAGTTATAACTTTAAAGCTAATATACATATTTATGTGTATAATCAATAATGATTATATGCTATATATGTATTATAATTAAAATAATGTCTGTAATTTAGTAATTTGTTTACATTTTGCTAATGTTTGATTTTATGTAGTATTTTTTAAGTATTTAGTAATATTATTGAATGTATTGTAGAATTTATTTAATGTTATCAGTAAAAAACATAGGGACTTATTATGAGTCTGGCAGTTGTAAGGCTGACATACTTGCGGTTGCAGTGGTACGTCTGCAGCATCATAGCTTCAAAAACCATTGCAGTGGAGGACCACCGACTGCACCACAGGCGATGGCAGAGCTGCGCCACAATGTAACATTGTGAGTGGGACTGGCACAGTCCAGCTCAGCATATTATGAATTCCGCCACCTACAGCCATTTCATACAGGGCCCCCATGCCCCTCCCGCTATGGGGATACATTCAGGGGGACACAAAATGTGTCCCCCCCTGCATTCTTTGAAAGTTCCAGCACAGCATGGACATCACCGTCCGTGAAGTGCTGGAACTTTTTTGCCATTCCTGTTGTGGTGCCTTTATTCCAGGCACCGCCATGGGAAGGGCAAAGGACAGTCCACCTTAAATGAGTTCAACTCGTAATGAGACGTGCGGTCCTTGCGCTTTGGCAGAGAGCCAGCGCATTTCCACCAAAGTCACAATCAAGCCCATAATTATTTCTTTATAAATTTTGTACTGTTATTTATATTATATTATACAAGCATGGGCTATACATTATTTAATTTCTTCGCTGCTAAAAAACATATGCAAGATGTGTTACTGTGGAGTGGGAATAATAAATGTAACCACCTTCCCCAAAATGGTTTAGATTGGAATGGTAATAGTAAATGTAACCCACATATTGTCCAACGGCTTCGCCAGAATGGTTTAGAATGGAGTGAGAATCGTAAATGTAACCCCTTTAGTGTCCAACATATTCCTCAAAATGGTTTAGATTGGAGGTGGGTGTGCCAATGTAACACATTTATGGTCCAACGTCTCTCCCAAAATGGTTTAGGCGGAGTGGGAATAGTAAATGAAACCCCAAAATGGTTTACTTTGGAGTTAGAATAGGCAGTGTAATCCTTTTAGTGTGCAACCCCTTCCCCTTTTTAGATGGTTCTCTGACAGAATATCGAAACCACAAATATCACGCGACATAAACATTGAGTCAAAGATATCAATTGCAAAAACATTGTTTACCTATACTTATGATGCAGGTAACAAAATATCAAAAAAAATATTGCTATACACTAATATCAAAAATAAAAACATTGTTTTTATATAAACATACTTAAACAAGGTAAACATTGAAGACATCATCATTAAACAGTATATGTAAAATAAATACATTTTAATAATTTAAAAATATATATAATATTTTAAACTTATCAAAAACCTCATATATGTATGTATATATATACATAACCACCTGTAATTTAAAACAATTAATGAAATAATCATAATAAATTGTGGTGCAATTTACAAATTTTTTCATAAACATTAAAAAAAGAACAAACAAATGTATATATGAATATATATGTAATTTTTCATCGTTTCACTGCTAAAGCATTCCCCATGCCTACGACGCTGGTGCCGTCAGTGGTAGCAGTAACCACTCCAAATGTTTACGATCCTATCCTCAAAGTATAAATCCAGAGGAAAAAGGGACAGCACACCAGGAAACAGCACAAAATAACTTTATTTGTGCACTAGCTTAATTCAGGACGACGCGTTTCGGCGTTAGCCTTTGTCAAGTAACTTCCTGTTTCCCCACAGGCCGTAGAAATACACGGACATGGTTGATAGACATAAAAGAAATACTGCTATTGATTCAAGCATAGCGTAAGAATTGCATAAATTAATTCCGTAATTCAATTCACATCCATCCTGACAGTCGCAATCTATTTACAAATTCATAGACTGAAATTGTTTCAATGATACCAAAATATTGTCATAATTCAATGCGATCATGTACTGTAAAAATAGACAAAGTTTAGAGTCCCTCATGATCATGACATGGCCTAATATAAAATTACATTAGTGACTCATGCAAGCGTATTCGACGGGAAATGGCAATACAATTGTGAGCTATGCCCCATCTGATGACTGTTTCTGACAATTACTGTACAATAAAGTTATACAAATTCAATCAAACTCGATTTCAACATGAATACATATGCTGCTTTTGTCTTGCTTCTGTCATTTTTAAGGATTATTATGCATTCATTTGCTATTATGACATAAGGTATCATGGTTAGTGATATCTGCGTGGCAAAGTACATCACCAGGAAAAACTAAAAATAAAATAGAGCATAAATCTCGATAACGGGGTAAGGGCGCAATTGCGCCATTATCCTACCCCCGTTCGTGTGTGGTAGTTTATGTAGGTGAGTGCCCTGCAATAGTCTCCACCGCGGGGAAAGCAGGAAGAAGCCTTTATTAAGTGCTAGATAGGGGAAGTGATGAGGTAGTGTGGGAGTGAAGTGCATAATTACACGTGACACAAGAAAGGGTGATAGGACATACTATGGATAACATCTGCCACAATTGTGGTTGGTAATATATGTTACCCCTATTGGGGTTGATAACATAGTCCATGGTATCCTAATACCCTAACTAAATAAAATGTGTGAAATAAGAAATAGAATACCATTACCATTAAAATCCCAGCCCACACAGGTTGGGAGAAAATACATTACTGATTATGAGATTGCAGAATATGGCGAAAGTGGCAGGCTATAGCCCTATGTGGGTCGCAAGTTCTTCCCCACTATTGAGTCCCTTGGGTACCTTGCAGTCCGGATCGATAATGAATTTGGACTCAAGTACTCTTAGATTTTTTTCTCGGTCGCCTCCCCGTGTATGTTTCAAAATTCGCTCAACTCCATAGAATCTTAAACTGCTGTTGTCACTGTTGTGGAGTTCTGAATAGTGACGTGCCACCGGATAATTGTGATCACAATTCGTAATGGCACGTAAATGCTGTAGAATTCTTAGTTTTAAGGGCAGCTTTGTACTGCCCACATACTGGAGGCCACAGAGGCATTCCAGGACGTAGACAGTAAAATCGCTGGTGCAGTTAATGATGTGTTTGATTGGACGTATTTGTCCAGAGCCCGTAATGTATTCTTTGCAATTCTTGCCATTTCGATCAGCTTTACACATACCACACGTGGTGAAGCCATTAGGCATTTTCAACCACTGTGATCTCATGTCCTCATTCTGAAAGCTGTGGACTAGTCTGTCTCTCAGTGATCTTGCCTTTTTGTAGGTTATCTGTGGTCTTGATCCTATACGATCACCAATAATTGGATCTGCAGTTAATAGATTCCAATGCCTGGTCATGATCCTCTCTAATGTCCATGCACCCCTACTGTACTGTGTTATCATTCTGGGTGAATATATATGTGTATATATTAAAAAACATAAAAAATAATAAAATATTATTATTAACAACAATATTTTTGACAATAATATTACCAACTTACATATTTTCAACATCGATATTAAAAATATAGATATTTTTCACATCGATATTTCTTACCTTAAAATCAATATTCTTGTCATGGATATTTTTCCACATGATATTTTGTCGGAATACCGATTTAGATAGGACTTTGAATGTCATTTCTCCCACACATAAATAATACTTTTATTTTTTTAAATCATAAGGGTACAGAACACAGTTTGTAGGTTTTATTTAAATATTAAGGCCCAGGAGAGTCCGACTGCCATCGCTTTGGGCAGGTGTCCATACGACAATGAGTCGGCAGTCCCAGCTGCCCAATTAGGATGACTGTCAGCACTGCGGTTGGAATGTGCCTTATTGTACTACAGCTTGAGCTGTGGCCCAGGAAAAGTGCCACAGCACAAGCTGCAGTACGAACAGGCTCTTTTCGAACATCCATGCACCGTGTGCCAGGCACCATGTGGTGCCTGGCACACAGTGCATAAATGTGTGGGAGGGCACCACATGTTACCTCCGGGCCACTTAGTTCTGTGCCTGCCATAAAAAGGCATTGGGAAATGGAAATCCGAATCCCTATGGCAGTGCCTGTGCAGGTACCGCTTCCATTGTTGAGATAAGTGTCTGACTGCAGCTCCGACAGGCTCCTTGAGCCTACAGGTGGCAGCCTGTCCCCCAGACCACTGTGGTCCCACTGTCTACATCATAATATGGCGGTCAGACCAATGGCCCAGATAACGGTAGGACTGACCCGAATGGCCTGTCAGTGACAGTCTCACTGACATCAAAATTAGGCTCTCAATGTATGTGTTTACATTATTAACTACCTATATTAGTACACATAAAAACATTTTTATTTTATTTAAACAATATTATAGTACATTTCTAATATTGAAACACAGTTTTATGGGGCTGTGTTGTACATTTCGAATTATTTTAATTTTTACAAGTGTGTCACATTTTTTTTTAAATAAATTCTTTATTTTGATTTATTTTGAATACAGAATGAAGATATATACATAAAGAATGCCACGACCAGGAAATGTTTCCACCCTTCCACGCCCGGTCACTCCCCCCCTCCCCTCTCCTGCTGGTCCAGTTCTCTTAACAAGAGGTCAGCTCTCCCACTGACATGAAGAAAGTATTGCCCATGACATCAAAAAAAACAAATTTATTACAAACAATTATTTCATCATTGCATAGCCTTATACAACACAAGTCATTACATTTATAAGGATAAAAAATGCCCTACAGTACAAATCCCGACTAGTATCCTGAAAGGAGAGTACTCCCTTTAATTCTACTAATACCACATACAATTTATCTTAAATAGCGGCTTTAATGATTGCCTGTCTCATCGCCCTCGCAAGACCATCGTAACAGAGGAGCCCAGATTTCCATCCCTTTTTTCTTTGCCCTGCGCCACCTCCCAGTATAGACTACCGTTTCCAGCCTCTACACCACCAAGAATCTACCTAGCCACTGTTGACATGTTGGTGGGACTGGATCAAGCCAATGGGTGGCCAGACAGAGTCTAAATACCATTGTGGCCAGTGCTTAATTTGTAAAAGGATAAGTGCCGGGACTCTTGACCGGGAGGGCACTGTAGCTTGCACCACACATAACTGATGCCAGCGCTGCCTATGACAGTAAATACACAGCTACTAACCTTCACACTCCTACAAGTGTGACAAGTCAGACTATTCCAGGCCCCCAAAGCCAGAAGAATGGCTTGGGAGGCAGGTACCAGTCATTATTAATGTAAATTGCACAAATAAATCGCTGTTGTTGTGTTCATACTGAAATTAGCAGGACAGCGCCACCATGTGGTAGACTGTCATAGCCCCGGTGCTGACAATAAGGTGCCGGTGCCGAGCACCGGAAAGCACCGGCTCAAATTAAGCACTGGTTGTGGCTATGTATAGGAATGTTTGCGCCTGCCTTGAGAGTAAAGAGCTACCCACCCTGAATACAATCAGCTGTGGAGACATATCTACTTTCTGCCCCAGTTGGGTTTCCAGAATGGTACTGACATCTCTTTTAACTGTACCCAAATCGGGGCAAGAAGCAAACATATGCACACTGTCCGCAGCTTGGAAGCCGCAGTGCGGGCAGTATGAGCCAGCCACTCTTCCCCATTTTGCAATCTTAGCCGGAGTGATATACAACCTAAAACATGTTTTAAAGCACTGTAGTTGGAGGTTAGCCGCAAGAAATGTTGTCTGGGCCAAATGTAGCAAATCTTCAACTTCACCCAATCCCACCTGCAATCGTTCCTGCTATGATCTCAATGTTTGGTTAAGTCATCCGCTTTGTCTCATTCAATATTTTATATATCCCACCAAGTGTGGCTGGCCCTTTGAACAATACCTCAACGAGTGTCACCCTGGATAAGCCGCAGCTGCCCCCTGTCTTCCTTGCTAGGAAATCTCTTATCTGACAATATTTAAAAAACTGTCTATTCTCCACCCCATATTTATCCTTGATCCTATCAAGCTGTATTACTCTTGTCTCCTCCATAACATCACCAATCATCCTTACGCTTTTGTTGTGCCAGCTTTTCATATGCCTGTCATTGAAAATACTAGGGAGTGGCCCATTACTGTATATTGGGGTATCCAAAGTCCAAACTTTAAACGCACAGGTCAGGATCTTAAACTTCACCCTCTTGTAATAATTGAATTACATATGCCGCAATAGACACCGACTGACTTTTCTCCTAATAACAGCTCATACATTGATGTGGGGGCAGCCACCGGTAGCATATCCATTTCTCCATTGAGTAAGATACCCATTTTATACAATATTGAAGCCCAGTGACATAGCTGGAAATTGGGTACAGCCCACCCACCTCTATCTCTTGGCTCTTGGCAGCGTCAAACATTTAAGCGCTCTTCGAGGATGGCAATTAGCCCAAAGGAACCTAGAGAGCATCTGGGTCAGGGATTTAAACCAGGAACTATTGATGGTCAAAGGAATAGCCCTAAAAAGGTATTACATTTTCCGCAAAAAAAGCATCTTAATACCATTGTATCTACCAACCAGCGCTGATTTAAGATTATCGAATCAAGTAAGTTTAGTTTTAAATTTTGGGAGTAGTGGGCCCAAATTAATTTCAACAATTTTTGACACGTCTGCTGTTAATTCAGCCCCACAATACAAGGCCTTCTGTACTACCAGTGGGTCATTCACCTGTAGCACCTTACTAACCACAACTTGGGTCTTGTTTTGATTAAGTCGATAGCCTGAAATATGTCCACAGATATCAGCTAAATTTTCAATTTCTTCTAATGCCCCCAAAAGGCTGGGGGTAACAATTGCTAGGTCTTTGGCATAGGCCAGGATCTTAGTGCTCCCCCCGTTATTATGCATTGCTAAAACCTGGTTATTACCCTCAATCTTTTTAACTAGCAGGTCAATATACAAAGCAAACAATAAGAGGGAGCACGGACAGCCCTGGCTAATCCTCCTACTGATCAAAACTGGATCAGATATCTCCCCCATTATTGCTACTCTGGCCCCAGGGTTGCTGTACATTATTGTGATAGCCTTGATAAAGCCTTCACCTAGCCCTCTTCTCTTTAAGGTTGCCCATAGAAAAGGGCAGGAGACCCTATTGAAGGCTTTTTCCGTGCCCAGCAGAATTAGCCCCATAGGGTCTCCGGCAATCCCAGCGGCATCGAAAAGAGCAATTGCCTGTTGAACATGGTCAATGGTGCTATGTCCGGGGATGAACCCATGTTGGGTTGGGGAAACCAATTTCTTTATAACCAGCTCAAGTTGGTTAGCCAAGATCTTAGCATATATCTTAACGTCACCATTTATTAATGTGTAAGGACGATAAGACCCCAGCTCCTTGACCGGCTTGCCTTTTTTGGGAAAAACCACACTATTGGCTGGTCTCTGGGAATTGTGTGCCCCCTGGCCAGATTGAGCCTCTAAAAAGACATCCTTCATCAGTTCCTGTAGGCAGGGAGCAAGTATTTTATAGAATTCCCCTGGGATTAAATCTGTTCCTACCGCCTTCCCATTTACCAGGAATCCAATTGCACTGCCAACTTCCTCTACCGTGATGGGTGCCTCCAGCACCTCCCTTTCTTCTATCGATAGCTTTTTCCCTGGTAACCCAGCTATGTAATCCTCAATTTATTTTTCTCCACAACTGGTTTCTTGAGTATAGAGCTGCTGATAGAATCGTTGGAAGGCAGCCCGTACTTTGAGGGCTCAGAGATTAAGCCAGCCAGAGAATCTTCAATTTCCAGTATTCCTCCCGCGTCGCCCGCTGTCTAGTGTGCAGCACTAGCAGGTGTCCCACTCCCTCAATACATTAATACATTTTAGACAGCCTAGTGGCATTATTTTCTTCTGCTGCTTTCCTCGTGGAGAAATCCAATATTGTAGACTTTGCTAAAGCCACTTTTATTTGTGCTTGCCCTACGTCGTCTTTATTCATGATCATCTCCACCAGCTCAGTTTCTCCTTCAAGCAGCTTTCTATAAAGATCCTGTATGTGATGTTTATGCTTCTTCTGAGATGTCCACCCATACCTTGATGTTTCTCCTCTTATCCCAGCTTTTAAAGGCATCCCATACTACCTCTAACTGTGTACTGCCCCTACTCTCAGCTAAGAACATATGAATCCAATTTCTCATGTGTACGATATACTCTTTATCATAAAGAAGTGCTCTATCAAATGTCCAACGTGATATTGGGGGCTTCGATGCATGTATTAAAATTTATAGGACTAGCAGATTGTGATCAGATATTACACGCAGAAATCTAAAAATCAGGCAGATTGTCAATAACCCGTGAGACACAAAAAAATAGTCTAGCCTAGCGTGTGATTGATGCGGGGCAGAAAATAATGCATACCCTAAGTCTTAGGGCTCTTGCATGGCCCGACATCTGTTTGTCCATTTGTCATACACAAATCAACTAGGGACTTGAAGACTTTAGGTTTACGGCCATAATAAGAGCTTTCCCCTAGCTTGATATTGTTAACGCTCATATTGATATTAAAGTCCCCACAAACTATTAGAGGCAGGGGCCAGCCAACCAGTTCAGTGTTTAGCCAGCTGAACAAGGCAGGATCATCAAATACTGAACTTTACTCTGAGCATAGAGTAAAAGAGTCATTATCTGCATAGTACTGAGTAATGACCGACCTGCCCAATTGATCCAACTTAGAACATGGGAATCTAAATGCTTTCTTATGAATCATAATTGCGACCTCTCTTGTGTGTGCCCCCTGATTTGTGGTAAAAACTAACTTGTATCTTGCTAGTTCTGCCATCTTCTGTCTGCCAGCTTCTATGTGTGTCTCTTGCAGACATACTATGTCTGGCTTCAATTGTTGAATATCTTCGTAGACCCTAGGCTTTTTATGTGGGCTATTTAATCCACAAATGTTGACAGAGGCAATTCTTAATTTACCGATTCCCATTTGTGGTATTTAGAGATTACAGGTTATTCCTAGTCACTAATGATGCCATCTTATCAGATTCAACCTGCTGGACCAGCTCCCCACCAAATTCCCCCCCAACCCTCCCCCAAAAAAACCAACCTTCTCCCCCTCCCTCCCCACCACTGCATAATGCTGGTTTCCGTCACCACCAATCTAGCTCCACTAGACAAAAATGTGAAAAGCCCACTTATTCATCGTAATTTGAGATCATGCAATTTAGCCAAGTTCATCACCCCTCGGGTTCTTTCTACTTTCCTAGTTTCGTAAATTTCTCGTAGGAAGTCCTGTGCCTGTATTTTAGAGGAAAATACCTTTGCGATTCCCTTATGAATGACTTTGAGCCAAGCCAGACTGAGTATAATAAACCTCGTACCCTATCTTTTGAAAGGCAACATTAGTTGCCAAAGCCTCCACTGTCTTTCCACAATGGTAGGCGAAATCCAGCCTGACAAAGAAGGTTTGCCCCTTGTCCGAACACCTTGCTTCGGGCGGCGCCTTATCAAGCACTGCTTGTCTTAGTAGAAAATTCCCCAAAAATATTGAAATGGCTCTAGGCTTTTCATTCACATCATTCTGCCCCTTTCTCTTTTTGAGCATAAGAGGAAAGTGGTGCACACGCTGGACCTTTGTATCCCAGTCCCAGTCCCAGTCCCAGTGTGCTAGTTCGGGGAGACTACCTTTCAGCAGGCGCAGCACGAATCCTCTAATGTCCTCCCCTTCTGCATTTTCCGGTATACCCAAAAGTCTCAGATTATTGCGCTGTTGCCGGTTTTCAAAGTCTTCCAACTTCAACATGACATCCATCATTCGCGATTCGTTTGCTGTGCCCTGATGAACAGTATTCTCAGCTCCAGCCTCTAATGCTACCATTCGCCCTGCCAGTGCCGTAGTTCTTTCTGCAATTCTGGTACACTTCTTGTTTACTTTCCTAATGACACCTTGCAACTTCTCCATTGCAAGGTGGGCTCCTGTCTCCTGTGCTCCTGTTTAGCTTCCACCTGCATTTGTTTAAGAGTGGAGTATATCAAACCCATTGAAGGAGGTGAAGACATCGTAGTCTTTGGCTCAGAAAGCAGCTTATTTACCCCCTGTGCAGTGCCATCGCCTTCGGGTCCCCCATCCTCAGGAAAGAAATGAGTGGTTGAATAATCCCATTTTAATTGGCTAGGATCGCTATGGTCCGATTTTGATTGTCTGGCCTCAAGCTCCCTTCCACCTTTATTTCACTTTCTTCTTGTTTTGGAGGAAAGCCACTTTTGAGTACTAGGGTTAGAAAATGAGCTGTCCGAGTCCATCTCTGAGTTGTCTAGATATGAAGCTTCATCTCCACTGGCATTGGATAGCTCAGAGTCCTCTTTAAGGGAGAATACTTTTTCCCCACCTTCTGGGGTTCCCCTGGTCTTACATTGAATCCTAAAGAGCTTAGGGTCAATTGTTAGGCCACCATTAAGACCCCTCTCCAGATATCCTTGCTTGTCTGTCATGGTAATTGTACTGCTATCAGACCCATCTGCTCCCCCCTGCATTTGCTCCCCTTGACCCAGAATTGCCAGTCCCGTACTTACACTGACCACAGGGGGGTGGTTGGTGTTGCCGGCAGCTAGTACCAGCAAGGTCTCGCCATCTACAGCGTCTCTCTTCACAGCTGCGCTTCCATGGATAGTGAACATCCCAGGGATTACTTGCTGCTTGGTGGGACTGCTTCCTTGCTGAGATGCTGGTCTTTGACTTTCGGTTTCCCCACCTCCACCTCCTTGCTTTCTGCTGCGAGAGCAGCGTCTCCTGCCTTCCTCCCAATCGGCATCTTCCGAGCTGCAAGGGGTCGCGTAGGTTCTCTGCAGCACCAGCTCCTGCAACACCACTCTCCGCACGGTCTCGAGGGGGCTTCAGTTGTTTAGGAGGCATAATGTTGAGCCAGAGTAGGCATCCACCGCTGAACCAGCTGTTTAGCACCTTTAGCACAGCACGGATCACCAGGTGAGCAAAGTCAGCGGTTCTCACCTGGGTTCTCTTCCCTTGCTGCCGCCTCCAGCCGTCCGTTCTCTGAAGAGTGATCATCGAAGTGGGGTTAAGCAAAACTATAGATTAGCCATGGAGCGGCAGATGGGTGGCTTCCGCAGAGCTTATACAACCGCCAATACATATATACACTTGACTCACATACATTTTTGTTAAAAATGTTAAATCCTTTTTAAAGTATAGCTTAAATAATACTATATTGTTTATTTATTATAGTATTATTTATCTTATGATAAATATCCATATTTTCATATACATTTTGTTGACATATTGGTCATTATATAAACAATTGCACATTTCTTAAACATTTTAAAAACATTTTCTATTTGAATCCCCTTTGTTTTCTATAGGGAGATAGTCTTTTTGTTTTAGTTTCATTTAAAAGCCATTTTATTTACTGCTAACGTAACCTTTTGGATCTATGTATGTATTTTCTTTAATTTTCCTATAAGTGAGTCATAGGAAGGTGCTGCTGTTCATCAGATCAGGCTTTTTATAGGGCTTGGGGGTAAGAAGGATGTAGGGAGTATTAGTAACTGATAGTTCTAGTGTTGCTTTCTAGTTTTTGAAACTTAATTTGTAGTTTGGTATTTTGTTTACTATTATTCTGTGTTACGGCTAGTTAGACTTTGGTAGAACTGTATTATTACTTTAGATATTATTATATTAGATAATATTATGGTATATGTTTTGTATAGTTTTATTGTAATGTTTATGTTATATTTGAAGATAATGTTTTTTGTTGTGGGTACTGTATGTTTTTTTACTGGTTTACGGATACAAAATTATCGTATGGACGTTTGGATACTGCAAGTGAATAAATATGGTTTCTAAACCAATATTTTTATTTTTGATTTCCTTTGATTTTTCAAGTTTCCAGGACCATTTTGTTTTTTAGAGTTTTTCGATTTGTTATGGTCTCTTACAATAGTGGATTGCCTGGTTGGATTTAAATTAACTTGTTCGATTTTAGCACTTTTTGGGGGCTTATTTGGGAATATTTTCCCCATTTTTGAGTTTTTTTGTACTACATTGATACAGATGAAGCTATACAGCTATAGAACAGTAGATTAATTCAAGTCAGTTTTTTGGGGTGGGAAGTATATTTTATTATATATATGATGTGATTGGTAGTTGTTATATTACATTTTATGTTTAATTGATTCTATTTGATTTTCAAGTCAAGTCAAATGGTCTTTATTCGGATAAAAAATATCCATAAAAGTACAGTTCATCAACACCAAGAAATTAAAAGTATACAGTTTAAAAACAGTAATAAAAACAAGAGCAAATCCAAAGTTCTAAGTGCAGGTATAGGCAGAGAAATACAGGAAGAGCAAATAAAGTGCAGGTATATTCAATGAAACATCAACAGTTATATCATTTGGCAAGCAACAGTCAAAAACAGTCAAAAACATGTTCTAAGTATATTAGTGCGAGTTGTCCACCCAAAATCGAATAGATCAGACTTATCCAGACATATAATCGGGGTCATGAGGAGATGTACAGACTGACGATATCAATAGATATACCAGGCAAATGGTAATCTAATGATGGCCATAGATGAACAAAGACAGCTAATAGATGCAGTCTTATATAATAACCATCGTATTCCGCGAACGTATCGCCACCTGCAAAAATGAACTTGCTCTGAAAATCATCTCACCACTTCCTAGCTGTAATATTTCGATATATGCCAGTTTATAGTCAGTAATAGCTTGTGACCTGAAGTAGGGGATAAAATACTGTTTTGTGTATCGAGTGTAAAAATTACAAAAAAGCAAAAAATGTATGGTTGTTTGTTTTAAACCATTACCACAGGGGCAGGACAAATGTTCAAGATTTTTATTAAAACCAAGTGGAAAGCAAAGTGAGTATTTTATGCTCCCATCCCTAAGGCGAAAGAGAATGCTCCTGTTCCATCTACCGATATTCCTTTTCAAATATTCCTGTGGGGAGGTTATGTTATATCCCGGACAGGACAGAATGGAAATATATCTAATTATTGATGGTTTAGGAAACTCTGAGCGTTCTCGATCCCTTCGGAATGAGTCATATAGTAGCTCTCTCACTGTTTTAATATTCGTGTTCTCTGCATTGTGGTGATGGTAAAAGATGTGTTCCAAATCCACACTAGATAAGCTTTCTTTTACAGCATTCAACCATGGTATTGACCTACCCCTATCGCATTTAAGGCAGTCACTGATTATTTCCTGTGTTAGGGTTGCTGCCGGGTTTTGCCAAATCTTCAACCAAAAAAGAGCTGGCCGAGATTTAATGAAGTCCTCAACATACTGCAGGTTTAGCTCTTTGTGACAGATATAAGTGGGTGAAGATATTTGGGCCCCCAGAGCCTTCCTACAAAATCTGTTTTCTTCAGTTTGGATGCCACTGCTATTAGCGTACCCCCACACTTCGGCACCATAAGTAGCGGTTGGTAGGCATTGAGATTTGTAAATTTGTATTAGGGGCAACATAACCTCTGCCCTCTTCGGCTGTTGTAGGCTGATAATTGAATTAACTGCCTTGGCAAGTTTGTTTCTGCCGTGTGCTGCGTGAGCCAACCACGAGCCCGTTTCTGAAAAAATCAAGCCCAAATACGGAAAAGTGCTTGTGCTTTTTAAGATGTTATCACCAGAAACTATATGATTGATGCGGTATTTATTGGGCCCGCAAGACATAATATATGACTTCTTAAAGTTGGTACACAAATCCAAACCCGCCATAAAAGAGACAAATCCCGTAATTAAAGTGCGTAGTGCTTTGGGTGTGCGGCCCATCAGGACCGCATCGTCAGCGTATAAGAGTACTGGGAGTGAGTTGCCGTTGATATTCGGCACATCGCATGAAAGATTAGACAGGGATTTATTTAATTCATTTATATACAGAATAAAAAGTAGAGGGGCCAAGACACAACCTTGTCTGACCCCTCTGCCAATTAAAATATCCCCGGAGACCTCTCCCTCCTTATTTATCCTAACTCGTGCTTTTAGGTCTCTATGCAAATGTGCCAGAAAATGAACTAGTGACTCATCTAATCCATAATTTAAAAGAATCTCCCAGAGTTTCGAACGGTTTACGAAATCAAACGCTGACGATAGGTCCATAAAACCCAAATACAGGGGGACTTTTTTAGCGACGGTATACTTACTTAAAATGAGATTTAAATTCAAGCATTGTTCAACTGTTCCCACTTTGCTTCTGAAACCCAGCTGGCAGGGATGGAGAATGTGATTTTCCTCTGCCCAAAGTCTGATTCTGTTAAAAATCACCCTGCCCAGAATCTTCAATGTGTTATCTATTAGAGATATGGGGCGGTAGCAACTAGGGTTTAATCTATCGTCTTTTTTAAAGATGGGCACAATAACACTACTTGACCAAGTATCAGGGATTTTAGTATTGGACAAATTGTTGAAGACATTGCACAGCAAAGGAGACCAAAAATCTGGTTCAGATTTAATCAAGTCGATTGATAGTCCATCAGGACCAGGGGCTTTATTCCCTGCGCTTTGATTAATGGCATCTTCTACTTCGGAGATGGAAATGACAACCTTGATATCTGTACAGAAAAAATCTGTGGTTGTTACTGGGGCTGTGTATATTTTAGCAAAATGCTCCTCCCATGATTTAGTTGGTATATTGCAGTTAATGGGGGTTAAATTGGATCCCATGGACCTCAGAGCTTTTACTTCGCCCCAGAACCCAGTCACATCTTTCAGTGCTGCGGTACGTGCCAGTGAATCCCACCTCTCCTTTAAAATCTCATCAGAGCGTAGTTTTGTGGCTTGTTTATAACTTTTTCTCAAGGCCTTAACCAGTGTCATGTTCCGAGGTTTATCGGCAAGTGCCTTACGCAGATCCCGATTGGCCCGTGAACAGGCCCCATCAAACCATCTTTGGCTCTTATTGTGATGTCTAATGGGCTTAGAAATTTCCTGCTTGATGGCAGAACAAAGGCCAACAAAAGCCTCAACAATCTCTGTGTCCTGGCAATCGCAGGACAAACATGTTTCCACAATTGTGGGGTGAGATTTTATGATTCTTTCAAGTAAGATTTTATTGTTAATGCCTTTCCAAATTACTCTGCATTTGTCAGTGGATGCGACCAAATCCCTTGCCCCAATTTCTTTCCTTTTAGTAGATTTATTAACAAATTTGATCGTTGTCAGAATGGGGTTATGGTCACTGTAACAAGTTGATAGGACCTCAGCTTTGACAAGACAATTCTCAAGGGTCGATGATATAAAAACATAATCAATGGTGGAAGAACAGCCACGACCTATATAGGTGGGCAACTGATCAGTATCGGGAGATCCACCGGCTTTTGCCATTACATCGGTTAGATCCCTAGAGGATAAATAGTTGAACAGTTCTTCCCCTCTTTTACATGAAATAGTCACGTAGGATGGGGCTATGGTTTTCGCCATTCTATTATATAAATGTGCATTAAAGTCTCCCCCTAAGCAGATGCCGTCCAATTTCCCAAACTTGTTGCCTGCTAGCAAATCATCGATAAAATCAAATAAAACGATAAAATTCTTATTCGGGAGTGATTTAAAATCATTATTATACAAATTAATAAAACATAACGTAATCCCGTTTGAGTATATTGTGGCCTGAAGATGGCTAACGTTTGTCCATAAGGGTTTAGTGGTACATCCTGCGGTAATCTTTATCCATGTGGATAGGCCCCCGCTGGGTCGACCAGCTTCAGGAAT
Organism: Triturus cristatus; assembly: GCF_964204655.1. Lineage (NCBI taxonomy): Eukaryota > Metazoa > Chordata > Amphibia > Caudata > Salamandridae > Triturus > Triturus cristatus. Next base: position 1,172,403,798 of record NC_140585.1, read on the forward strand.
TGGGGCAGTACTATTAAAACAGACAAAACCCTCAAGTAGCAAGCTACTGGTGCACCAGGTCTCCTGGAACATTAGAACGTCGAAATTGCTGACCATATTGGTCCATTCTACTATGTTCATTTTTGATTTTAGGCCAGCGATGTTCCAACTTAATATTTTTAAATGTTGGGCAAAGGGCACGTGAGTACAATTGGAAGTACTTGAGGGGATACGCTCTGCCAAGCTAGCCACTTGAGGGTTCTCGGTAGGACTGGGATTGGACATAGCCCAATTAACTAATAATACCTCCCTAGGCAGTGATGCAGTGTTTGAAGATTTACACGAAAGTCAGTCCTGGCCCTCCAAATCGGTCAAAACATTGAACCGATTATGTACGGGATAAGTTGGTAAAATAGGGTGATGATTACTTTGAGGTTGTCTGTAGAAGAAGCCCAGTGGTAAGGCAGTTATAGCCGTAGCAATATTAGGATGAAAAGTGTTAAATTTTAGAATCTTTTTTACCAGGGGGGGGTACCTGAAATTTATGACTATGCAGTCACCCTCAATATTTTTCATCAGGGGACCAACCCATCCCACCCGTCTCACCATCAGAATTGCATTAGCAGTCTCCATGCCCACCCCCTTGAACCTACATAACCAATCAATACACTTATTCTTGAGTTGATCCCAAGACTCACTTTGGTTCTCTTTTAGGGGAGGTGCCCCGGCTAAAATTAAAACATAAGGACATGCCTCCGGCGGTAGGTTAAGTACCGGGGTGGCATGTTTTGTAGGCCGGGTAGGGATGGTTAACTCATGGTTAGTAGGTGTAGTTAGATTGGGTGGTACTATCTCGGGGGGAGCTGCTATTGGATGTAAGGGGAGACGGGGGGGATTGGCGATCACAGATGTTGCTGACAAAAATGGGGTGCTAACCAAATTACTTGAAGCGGAATCGCTGGGCAAGCACACCCTATTGCCATCACATTTATCACATATGTTATCTGCTGCAGTTAAGGTGCATTTGCCACTTCCTTCTTGAGTCCCCTTAATGGTGGCCTCTATGTCTTTCAGTAACCGTTCCCCCCTGCAATGATCAATGATAAAAGTTCCTTTCCTTTTTGCATCTTCCTTCTTAACTAGGTTTTCCAGTCTATCCAGACGTTTAAAAATAAGATTTAAATTGTTTATCCATTAGACTTTTCAGTTGATTAAAAGTTGAGTCCACAATAGTATCAATTAAGTTTTCAAATGGCCGACCCGGCATGCCATGTACAAGTGTAGGCTCAGTTTGTGTTTGTATACACGATGAGTTAGTTGCTGCGGTAATGGTCAATGAGGCATCAGTGCTATTGATTGGGCCCTGTAAGTGTGCGCTTACATTAACCGGTCCCGTATTTACTATAGATTTCCCACGTGTCCACAAACTCAAAGGAGTGGGTTGAGTTTTATTGCTGCGTGGGGGTTGTTTCCTTTTGGCAATAGGAGCTTTAGTAATGCCACTCTTTCTTTTTCCTCCAGTGGTCTTAGGAACTGGAGCTGATTTAGCGGTGGTGGGAACAGCATCCGTTTCCTGCTGTGAGTCTGCTATTTCAATAATTGGGGTGGCAAACTGATTGACCTCTATTAATCCAGAAGAACTTTTATGTTGGGTAGGGTTTGCAACTATTATGTTAGGTAAGAGCGGCACAGGGGTCCGAGAGTCAGTATTAACCACACCACGGGACAAAGGTAGATCGACTGTTTCGTTAATAAGAGTATTTTGACCCAATGAAAGTCTCCGTTCGGTGGCCTCGATTTCCGATGTGACCAACAGAAAAGCATCCTCTATCATGCTTTCCAGGGCCGACGTGATGATGGGAGGACTCCTAGGGCCCGAACCAGAGGGGTTTGCAGATGCCTTCCCCATGGTGAATAAATGCACCCACTAACCTTTAATCCAGATGAGGAGAGCACTTGTCCAAACCGCTAATCAAAGGGGGGGTGGCCCAGCCCAGCCTCTTCCGTCCCCTGACGGCCACAGACGGCCCGCCCTCTGCCCGGGCTCAGCCCGGCGCCGCCCGCGCGCGTCCAGTATGGAAAGTGGCGGCGAGGGAACAAACAACGTCAGGGTCCCGGTTCTGCCTGCTGCTGCGTCCGCTGTTCACTGGACCAGGTAAGAACCCCCCGCTCTGCCGAGGGAGCCTCAGATTAAATAGCGCCTCCGGGCGCGCTGGTGTCCGGCAGGAAGTCCGGTGGAAGGCAGGGAATGGCGGGAGTTGTAGTTCCCCTCTGCTGCGGCCAGTATGGAAAGTGGCGGCGAGGGAACAAACAACGTCAGGGTCCCGGTTCTGCCTGCTGCTGCGTCCGCTGTTCACTGGACGCAGCAGCATAGTGGTTGATAACTTTTTCATTTTTTAACTAATTAATTGTATTCATCAGTCTTTTTTGCTACTTTAGTTGTATGTTTTATGACTGATGTCTAAAAATGATTTGCTTTATAATCAGTTATTCATTTGTAGTTATGCTGGTTGAATTTTGCCTTAGGTTTATTGGTTACTGGGTCGATAGTTTGCTTTTTTATTATGATAGGTTTTTGGCTATTGATTCTAGGTAATGTACTCCCTTGTTGTTAACAAAGAGTTTTACTTTACATTGCAGCATGTCGTACATTCTATTGATTTGTTTCCTAATTTTAGATGTTCTTTGGGTTTCTGATTTCTGCGTTGCATAGGTTGGTAACTTAGGGCCTGATCACGAAGCCGGTCAGACCGTCCATCCGAGCACCGTCTTCGATGGCCCTTTCCGACCACTGAGGCCAGGAAGTTTCCCCCTGCTGTATAACGATCCAACCGCAGCTACCGTGGTGGCTGTCACATTTACGACGGAGCACATATCCCTGAATATTTTGCGGCAAATGCACACAAAATCTAAGAAACATGTGAGCTGTACACACATTTATGACATATGTGGGGATATGCCTTGTGCAGCATGTACCCCATTGTTGGTCCAACTGCCATGGGCCAGTTGTCGAAAACCCACATTGTAATCTAGACAGCGGTTAGAGATCCCTGGACTGCCATATGGATAGTTTTTCTCTGAACCACCAACTTGGCTTTCAGCGGAAAGCTATTGGAGTTGGCAGTCTTTCAGTGGCCGATCAGAGTACAGGACACATGTATCGTAATCATGTGGTCGGACCGACCGCTTCCTTTGAGATCACGGCAGTCAGACCACCTCCGAAAGGACAGCGGCAGTCGGTCTGACCAACATAGTAATCAGGCCCTAAGTTCTTTTTGTAGGGTGTCTCGGAATTTGTAGATTGCAGGTTGGGGTCTGCCTAGTGTAGATTGGAAGGCTTTGTGCCATTCTTCTTCCACGTTGTTGATTTTGGCTTCTGGAGCCATGGTGCTGTCATAGACATTCCACCATGGTATTTGGAATTTGGGCTGACGTCTATGTCCAGAACAGTGAAATCTGTCAACCCAAGTGTCTTCAAAGTTGTCCATTCGGGTATGTAGTTTTGTTTGTGTTCATTGAGTGTTGTGTTTATAAGTATGCTGTAGTGGTTAGATACCACTGCAACAGGGAAAAAGGCTAGTGCACTAATCTTTTTAATTTCAATGGCAAATTGGCTGTTTGTTGCATATACTCCACTTAATGCCTGATTATGGGTCTGGCTGTCCGAGGATGGCCAGACTCGTAGTGGGGCGGAGGTGGCAGTTTCCTGATTGCCCGATTACAACTGGGGCAGTGGGACCGCCATAGCACTACCACAACCTCAATTCCCTGGAAGTGTTGCGGCAGTCTTGAGGCCACAATATGCTTGGTGGGACTTCTGCGGTCCCACCAGCGATATTATTTGTTTCCTTACCGCCAGGGTTTACATGTCGGTTCCTTCTCTATGTAAACTCTGGTGGTGAGGAAAAAAAGAAGGTCTTACAGGGCCCCCTTGTGCCTCGCACACCTGGGGATGCACACAGGGGGAGACAACATGTGTCCATGCCATGCAGAAACTGTTTTAGGCATTCCCATTGGGGGACCTGTTTTTATAGGCACCGCTGTGGGAACTCCAAAAAAAAGCCTGCTGGATACAAGTTACACCCATAATCTGGTGGGCAGCCTCACCACAGGTTTGGTAATGCTGCAGCAGGGCAGACCTGGTGCAGCACTGCCAAACTCTTAATTGGGACCTTAGACCAAATTGTTAGAGGTGTCTCCAAATGCTTTGGTTAAAATGGTAGCAATAGCATTGTATGGCTGTGTGCGAGTATAATTTAAAGACAGGTTGGATCATGGCATGTTCAAAATCAATACATATTTTATGTGGGGAGTAGGTTTTTGTTTTAATTTTAATGTGGTTTAATGGTTCACAGTAAGTGCTACTTTGTTTATCAGGTAGTAGGGTGTATATGAATGGTATAGTAGTGTTTTGATGTTCACCCTTTATGGTGCATCTCTATGTGAATGGTTTGGGGAACATTTTGAATATACAATCCATCATCCATGTTTGACATTGACTTAGTTGTAATACGTTATCTGCTATAGAAAATATTATAATGCATTTTTCATTGTTATGATTATCGTATAAGAGGAAGGGTTCCTTATTATGTGTGGTGGTTAAGTGATCAGGATTTTGATATTTTGGTATCTTCTAGGGACAGTAGCGGTATCACTGGTGGCTTTTTTAGTTCATAATGTTGAGCATAGCTGGTAGCTGGCCTGTGATGTTTTAAGGGACTTCAGGTAGTATATCTTTCAGTATCGTAATTGTGTGCTCTTGGGGGCTACTGCTTGCCTCACTTGAATCTGGTAGTGCATGCCTTACTTTGATTTTGGTGACATATGGGGGGTGGTTGTGTTCTCTTACATTCATAATAACATCATCTTTTGTAGTCGCCCTCCCACAGCAGGCATTAGAGTAATATTCAGTACATTTCCAGTTGATAGGCTTTCCATTGGGGGTGTTGTAATGTGGCTCCTTTTATGTTGGTGGAAAAAGTTCCTTCAGTTTTATTTTGAACGTTTGTTTGTTGGTAGCTAGTGGTGCTGCAAGAGTTTAATTTTATTTTTAATGTTCAGGGTGATCTGTCTTTAAAAATATTTTTTATTTGCTTACTTTTTGTGTTGCTTTTTTCAGGAATGTGATTGCTGCAGTTTTTCAGTAGATTAGTAGTTTCTTTAAGTAATTTCTCTGTAGTATCCACAGTTTGAAAGATAAAAGATCGTGAGTGCTTTTTTAGTTATGTATAGGCCTGGGCTAAAATTTCGTTCCGTTCGCGGAAATTGCGATAATTTGACATTTTCGCGTTCCGCGGAGAGCGCGAATATGTCAAAATTTCCGCTTTCCGCAGCTTGGCGATAATTTGTTTCTTGCTCGCGCTGTAAAATAATACATTCTCGCGCGTGCGCGATCGCCTTACCTGAATCCCTGCGTTCGCCGACAAGTTTTCTTGATCCGGTCGCGTTCTCCATGAGATGTTGTATTGTTTTTAGCCATTTGCTCTGTCTCGCGACAGTTCGCGCCCGCAGTGACGTCATGCGTCGCGCGATCACGTCTTTCTTCTCGCGATCATGCACCGCGAGACAACTCAAAACAAGATGGCCGCGCCCGCGAGCAACCAGATGGGTAAGTTGGCGACCCACAACCATGCAGAAAATCTCGTAAACATGCGGAAAAAAAACTTCCGCATCTTCGCGATATTTCCGCTTGTTTGCGATAATTTTAAACATTTTCGCGATAATTTGCGAAAGTGGATTTTGCAAATTCCGCCCACCCCTAGTTGTGTATCATTTTACATTTTTTAATTATTAATTTATAAGTTAGCGTAAATAAATATTTTACTTACTTTAAAAGGTAGTTGCATGCATTTTTCACTTCTGTGTTCTGATTGCCTTTGGCAAATCCAGCAGAGTCTTGTCATGCAGCTTCCTTTGCAGTTTTTGGTGTAGTAATTAGACACATTTTTTCTGGCTTTTATGTTGTTAGTTTAATTGAAATTTTATTGGTTACTTTGCTTAAGGGTTTGTTTTGGTTAGTTAAATTCAAGTTATTGTCTTTTCTGAGGAACACAAATGTGTGATTATTTTATAAAGTTGAATATATTTCTATTTTTTAGATGTATTATTTATGTATATATTTAAAATCATTTATGTTTAATCTTTATATGTTAGTGATTGCTGTAAATATATTTTTCCAAATAATATTTTGATGTATTGAAGTGTATATTTTTTGGGTAGATGATATACGTTGATAAATCATAAATGACATGAAATTGTTATCTTGTTAGAACACACATTGTTTTACACGCATTTCTTTTTTGGATTAATGTAAAATGCTGTTAATGTAATTTTTTTATTTAATTTTAGGCAATGTAAACGTACTGGACACTATGTGCTGCAATATGTTTGTCATTTTATATATTTTTTAAAGATAACAATATTTTTGTTTAGGAAAGGAAGTTCATTTTTTCGTGAATAATATTTATTTTCCAATATTTTTTAATCAATAGAGTTTCTATTGAAAATATGTCATATATATATATATATATATATAACTATTCACTGAAAAAACATAGGTTTCAGGGGCATTATAGTTAGTTGGATATTTCACTCGTACAAAACCATAGAAATTCCCCTGTTATAGTTAGTTCAGCTAACTATAACTCCCGCCCCCGCAATGCACTGCTGATGATGTCATATATTACATCACTCATGACATGGTCAGTGACATCACTCATGACATCACTGATGACATCTCAAATGACATCACTGATGACATCATCCAGTGAATGTGTGTTCTTGTGCAATTTAAATATGTTTTATATATGTATATGTTGGGGTCAATGGAAGAATAAGTGGGTATATAAGTGTCTAAATGGATGATTTTGTTTGTGTGACACTGATTGTATAACTGACAGATTAAGTGTATCTTAGTGAATACATGGGTTAGTGAGTAATCTTTAAATGTGTAAATATCTGTGTCAGTCTCTCACTTTGTGTATAAAAGGCGGCATGGGCTGGAAAGTAGCTACATGAGTGTCTATATGGTTTATTAGTTGTTTTTTTGAGTATCAGTATGAGTGTCTGTGTGGTTTGTTGGGGGTATTACTTTGTGCATAGATGCATGAATGAGTGAGTCACTGTTTGTATGTGTTGAAGACAACATGTGTGCATGACTGTATGGGTGGATGAGTGTGTGTATGGGTGTGTTGGTGAGTGAATGACTGTCTCAGTAGTGTCTTTATGAGTAACTACATATGTTTTAAACTAGTATATGTGAGTATTGGTGTATGTAAGTGTGTATATGGGAGAGTGAGAGATTGGAAGTGTATCTGTATAAATGAGTATGTGTTTCTATAAGTGATTGTTTAAGTGAGTAAGTATGTGTTAGTTCAGGTAGAAGTGCGGTGGTGTGTGTATAACTGTATACGCAAGTAAATGGATGTTTGATACTTTGTTTGCATGTGTAAATCTATGGATGAGTGGCGATGTGTAAGTGTATGTGTACATATGATGAGTGAGTGCATGTCTGAGTGACTGTATAGGACTTTTGGTGAATGAGTGGATGTGTGTGTAGATCTTGGAATTAGTGAATGGGTATGTTGTAACTGGTATTGGTTTGTCCATTGTTTTGAAAATGGTATTTTGTATTTTAGAGTGTGTGTATCAAAGGTTATATTAGGGTGAGAGGTCTGCCACTCTATCACAAGGTTGATGTAATCAGTGATGTCATCAGTGATGTCATTTGAGATGTCATCAGTGATGTAATGAGTGATGTCACTGACCATGTCATGAGTGATGTAATATGTGACGTCATCAGCAGTGCATTGCGTGGGTGCAAGTTATAGTTAGCTGAACTAACTATAACAGGGGAATTTCTATGGTTTTGTAGGAGTGAAATGTTCAACTAAGTATAACGCCCCTGAAACCTATGGTTTTTTCAGTGAATTTCTAAGGTTTTTTAAATGCTAATTTCTAACTATAACGTGCCTGAAACCTATGGTTGTTTCAGTGAATTTCAAAGGTTTTTTAAATGCTAATTTCTAACTATAACGTGCCTGAAACCTATGGTTTTTACAGTGAATTTCAAAGGTTTTTTAAATGCTAGTTTCTAACTATGCCTACAGAGGTAGGACATGTGAAGAAAGAAGAAAAAACGCACAGAAAGAAGCAAAAGAAATGCAAAAAGAAGCAACAGAAGTCCACAAAGACAAAGAAAAGTGCAGGAAGAAGCAAGACATGTTCAGAAAGAACCAACAGAGGAGCAGTAAGAGACCTTGTTGCAAAATTGGCCTGTGCCCATAACCTTTTCTGACGGGTACTGGTGGTAACTGACTCTGAATAACCAGGCCTAGAGCCAGTGGTATGCGAAAAGACACTTAGAATACAGTGAAAACACCTACATACACCAGGGAACACTATGCGTTGGGGTACCCATGTGATTAGCATGACCTCCTCGGAAAGCCCCTAGTACATAATGGAGCAGGGGGATTAAAATTACCTCCAAATCAGAGGAGCAGAAATATACTACTTTAACTAGTAGTCGTGTTTGTAGAGTGGTGAAGAAAGGGTGCTGGGCGTCCAACCGACACTCAGGAATTCTGCTGCGTAGGACTTACAGGAGGTACCAGGAGGGATTCTTGGCCACCAAACTCCCTCAGGACTAAATTGGACTTCATCCCCCATCCCGTAGTCTGCCACGAGGCACGTTTGCAGAGTGGTAGAGAAAGGGAGTCATGGCCATCCGAAGACGCCTTAGCAAACTCACTATGTGGGACTTACTGTCGGTAACAAGAGGGGTAGTTGGCCCCAAGGACATCGTTGGGGGCCAACGTCCCGAACTATTTCCTCCAGTCAGTCCCACATAGCAGCATTGTTAAGTACTCGTACCAGGCCATGCCCACTTTGGATGGGGATTGAAGTCCCCTTCACTGCTGAGGGTCCTTTAGGGGCCAACTAGCCTACCTTTTACCTCCAGTAAGCCCCACGCAGTGGGATTGGTGAGAAGTAGACACAGGCCATGCCCCCTTTCTCCACCACTCTGCAAACACGCCCTGTGGCACGTTGTAAGTTGGGGGATTAAGTCCCCTTGAAACCTGAGGGTTCCTGGGGTCCAACTAGCCCTCCAGGTACCTGCACTAAGCGCCACAGAGCTGCGTTACAGAGAGGTGTAAAAAGGGGCATGGCCTGGGCCACCTCTCTGCAACGCAGACCTGTGGCAGTTACTGGAGGTAACTCGTGGGCTAGTTGGCCCCCAGGGCTCCTCAGGATTGAAGGGGAATTAATTCCCCAACTTAAAACGCACAACAGGGCATGTTTGCACACGTCACCTCAGGCCTCGCCCCCTCCCCTCACCACTGTGTAAACACGCCCCGTGGCACGTTTTCAGTTGGGGAATTAAGTCCCCTTGAATCCTGAAGGTCCCTGGGGTCCAACTAGCCCACCAGGTTCCTCCAGTAAGCACCACAGAGCTGCGTTGCAGAGAGGTGTAAAAAGGGGCTTTGCCTAGACCACCTCTCTGCAACACAGGTCTATGACGCTTACTGGAGGTACCTTGTGGGCTAGTTGGCCCCCAGAGACCCTCAGGATTGAAGGGGAATTAATTCTCCAACTTAAAATGCGCCACAGGGTGTGTTTGCACGCATGTCACCTCAGGCCCCGCCCCCTCCCTTTACCATTGTGCAAACGCACCCTGTGACACCTTTTAAGTTGGGGGATTAAGTCCCCTTGAATCTTCAGGGTCCCTGGGATCCAAATAGCCCACCAGCTACCTCCATTGCAGAGAGATGTAAAAAGGGGCGTGGCCTTGGCCACCTCTCTGCAACAAAGCGCAGTGGCGCTTACTGGAGGTACCTGGTGGACTTAAAACGTGCCACAGGGCGCGTTTGCAGAGTGTTGCTGGGAGGGGGCGGGGCCTCAGTCACAATCGCGTTTTCTTTTTTCTTCTTTAAGAAGGGGGGCTGTGTGGCCCCCCTTTCTTTTCTATTTTATGGGCCCTAGGGGACCCCATCCCCCAGGGCCTGACCCCTTTTAAAAAAAAAAAAAAATGGAAGGCAGCCGCATGGCTTCCCTCCCGAGGTCATATTTGGCCCGGGGACCCCATCCCCCGGGGCATGGTCAGTGTTTTAAAAAAATATATATATTTTGAGGGGGCTGCGTGGACCCCCTCCTCAGGCCATTTATGGCCCCGGGGACCACATCCCCAGGGGCCGGCCTTCGCGTGCTTTAACAAAAAAAATAAAAAAGTATTATGGGGTGGGGGGTCACGTGGCCCCCCTCCCTCGCCACTTCTGGTCCCGCGGACCCCATCCACCAGGGGCTGGGCTTCATGTTGGGGACGGTGGTGGGAGCCCCAATTCCCCCATGGTTCCTGCCAGCTCCCCGTGTCCTGCGGGAGCCAGCATTGCTTTTCCACAGAGGGAGCTGCTAACATGCAGCTCCCCGTGTGGAAAAGCAATGTGGTTTGGATTTTGGAAGAGAGAGCAGGTTTCCTGCTCTCTCTTCCAAAACCCAAACCACAGTTTGCTATGGCAGGGCGGGAGCCGTGAGGCTCCCACCCACCCATAGCAAACAGCAGTGTCCCGGGGGTGGGCACCCCGGGACACTGAAGGAGTCGGCCCTGGGGGATGGCGGTCCCCAGGCCATCACAGGCTCCAGGAGGGGGGCCGCGCGGCCCCTCACCACCATTGGCAAAGCCCAGGGGAGGTGGCGGTCCCTGGGGCATGTGGGGGGGCTCGAGCCCCCCCACAGAGGTCTTTTGTTTTTGCAAAAAAAAAGGGTGGTGGTCCCTGGGACAGTGGGGGGCATGTGCCCCCTGCAAGTTAATCAATGAATGCCCTGGGGGGTGGCGGTCCCCGGGGCTTGGGAGGGCCTTGGAGGCCCCCCACCCATTCAAAAAGAACCCCTGGGACAGCGGGGGGCTGCGTGCCCCGCAACTAATTAATCAAGCAGGAGGCAGTCCCCGGGGCAGAATGGGGGGATTGGGACCCCCCACACTCTTTTTTCTCTGCCTCCGGGACCTGGCCCACCCGGGGGCGAAATAATAACGAAGCACGGGAGTCCATGCTTTGTTTTTTTTTATTTTCGCGGCGGGATCCTCCGCGGATTTTGACGATTTCTTTTTATAAAAATGCTTTTTTTGGCCCTGGGGGTCCTTGTGGGACCCCCTGAGCAGGCCTAGGGGGTCAGGGTGTTTCTACCCTGCCCCCTTTTCTTGTTTTATGCCTTTGTTTCCCTGTTTTCTTGTGCCTCGGTCTCTTTCTAACATACGTTTGTGCCAAATTTGGTGTAATTCCGTCCAGCAGTTTCGGCTGTAACCGTGTCTAAAGTTTCCTATGGGAAATTGATTTTCCGACCTCTATTTTTTTACTTTCTCAGGAACTACTGAACGGATTTACACCATTTAAACAAAATGTCTCTTTCTGAACCAAGGGCTACCTTTTTGCCACAATTGGTATAATTCCGTTCAGTAATTCGGGCTGTGGCCGTATATAAAGTTTCCCATGGGAATTAACATGGAGAAAACACGTTTTGGGACCCCCTTTTTTCTCGCCCCCACTTGCTAAATCACCCTGAAACTTTCAAGCTAGGAGCTAACCAGAGCGCCCCACTAGTTTTGAAATTTTCGGGAAGATTCATCAACCGGGGCCAAAGTTATTGGGAAAAGAAAAAATGCTTTTTGAATAGAAACAAGGTCCTAATTATAACGACCTACTGGCGACTGCCAAGTAGGTAATTTATGCCAACATCAGCATATTTATTGTATTTATTGGTTTACTGTACTTGCACTTTATAAACAAGAAGGCACTCCGCATGCGCGTTTTGTGAACAAGACCTCTTGTAGGTCAAAACGCGTTGTGGCGGAGGTGCAGGGCATTTAAATAAATCCTGTGCACTGAACTTTGGGTACGTTTTCATCTTTTTCCAAGAATTGGTTGTTGTGTGGCGAAGTCCTAGGATATTAATTTCACCAAGTTGCTTCTTCTGTATTAACGTGACCCCTCCTCTACTTTTGGGCCGAGCAGCAGGAAGCAGTGTTTTTTCGGCTTTGACCGGAAAAGGAAACAGTTACTCCAGCAAGGAGTAAGCTGCGGAAGCCCTCGGCCAGTGTTGATTTCCCTACCCTGCAAGGACAGCGGAGATCATGTCGGAGGACTGGAGCGACGATTGACTATTCATGAAGGTAGGTACTTTTCTGACAGTACGGTTGAGGAGTCTGTGCGACATTGCCACTGGAATTTATTCAAGTGGTTAGTGTTGCAAGAACTATTTCAGCCCATAAACCACGCACCATGTCTGTGGACGCACTGCAGAGTCGTGAGTGTGGTGATTGGGCCCTCAGGCCCTCATGCAGATAAGGACTGACACAGGACACCGAAGTACTGGTACTGTAAACTGGCCACGAGCACGTGCGCTCGGCCCCTTTTATTGTCAGGGTCACCTGACTGGTGACGCCTGTTGTGGGTGGGTGTTCAGTGTGGGTTACAGGCACAATGGAACACTAGACTGTATCCAGCCGGATACTACATCCCTCCCAAACTTTAATGAAAGTTCAACCAAAATGAAGTCCGAACCTGTGGGAGAAAACACAAGTTCCAAACAAAACATAAATTGGCGATCATGACTTCCACGTAGTCTCTTGGCTGATGGTCAACTGTCGGCGAGGGTGTTCTGACAGCCGGGACCACTCTGTCTCCTTGGCACGATGTCCGAGTGCTCTGCGGATGTGTTCTTTTGGACTTCCAACGTGGAAGTGCGCCTCACAGTCTCTTTCTTGTACCGCCATCGGTGGAGGTGTGGGTGGAATGGTGGTGGACCACTGTTTGTTCGATTTTTCCCCTGGGCGCCCTGGTAGAGGTGTTTCCTCCAACTAGTAGTTGAGTAGTTGTCTTCTTCCAGGACTCACCGTTGCAGGATATCCCTCTCATGGATACCCCTCTCTCGTGAGTGTCCTCTCTCACTGGACGACCCGGAGGCCCTTTGTTGCCAGGTTTCCACTGGACCGGTGAACCGCCGCCTTGTGGCTCCACTCGCGTTGGGGAAGTCACTACGGGTCCTCTTTCCATGTCCGAAGTTCCGCCTGAAAGGGTGCTGTTGGCACTTGGTCCTTCGCACTCTGCCTTTGTTCTCCCAGGAGCTCCAGAGCCAGCTTCAACAGTCCATCTCTCGTCTTGGGGATCCGCTGCCACCGGTGTCCCTGAGGCCTCTGCCCCTTGGATGCCCACGGTCCTGTTTCCGTGACTTCCCAGAGGTGGTTGTTACCAACGGACCGGCCTGCTCGCTTCTGTCGTCCCCGGGTGACCTGCGGGTTTGCGCATCGACGCATACTCCCAGTGGTGCTGATGGTTTTCCCAGGTACTGAGTCCAGCTGTCCATGCACCTTCTCACTCCCCTCTTCGGGTACTCCTTCTGGTGTGTGTGTTGATCTGTCATGCACACCTCTGTGCTCTTCTCCTTTCCTCTTCGGGTGTTCTCCTTCTGGTGTGTGTGTTGATCTGTCACGCACACCTCTGTGCTCTTCTCCTTTCCTCTTCGGGTGTTCTCCTTCTCCTTCCATTGCGACGTGATCCAGTCTTCCTGCCTTATTGCTCGTCCTTACCAGGCTTCTTCGTGTAGCGTGCACTCTACGCGTTTCCCTCTGGTCTTGCCCCGCCACTAGGACACTGTCTTCCTATCACTCTGTGACTGGACCGATTATCGCGACCTTCTGTCTCGTAGTTGCTTCGGATGTTGTTTCTGATGTCGAGTGATGTTACTGGACCTCTTTTCCTACTCCTCCTGGTCCTCTTTGTGAACCTCTCATGGGGACCTCTTTACTGACGTCCGTTCGGACTTCCTCTTCTCTCCAGCTCTGACCTCTTGGCAGGTCAGTGCACTCTCCGACCTCTTGTAGGTCTACATCCTCCTTGCGACCAACTGGTGGTCAGCGTCGTCCTCCTTGCGACCATCTTGCTGGTCGGCTTCTTCCTCCTTGCGACCGTCTTGATGGTTGGCTTCGTCCTCCTTGCGACCATCGTGGTGGTCGGCTTCGTCGTCCTTGCGACCATCGTGGTGGTCTGCTTCGTCCTCCTTGCGACCATCTTGGGTGGCCGGCAACCTTCGCGCGACCATCTGGGTGGCCGGCAACCTTCGCGCGACCATCTGGGTGGCCGGCTTCACGAGGTGCGTCACGTTGTGCGACTACCTGTGTTTGCTGAATTGCCAGGCGCTGGTGCATGCTTCACTTCGTACCGTCGTGGTACCTCTTCAGTGTAGCGACTTGTCAGGCGCTGATGTATGCTTCGGAATGCGCTCTCCAGTTGCTTCCGTGGACGCATGTGCTGCGCACTTCCTTCCGATCCTCTTGAGACTTGCTGCTTTGACGAGTCTCCTCAACCTTGCCACCCAAAGCTGGTGCACTCCGGTGTCTTCACTCTTGCGGCGACTACCCCTGGCCAGTAGGCGTCACCGCACCGCGCTTAATCTTGGCAGCAGTTCCTTTTCGAGATGTTCTTACAGGCGCACTTGTGGGGTCTGCTACCTCAGCGTAGGCATTTGCACAGTTTGTCCACCTTGCTTTACTGTTGTGGTATCTTTCCCAGAGTTGCTGTGCATTTCTCACTGACACCTCGTGCTGCTCCACTTTCCTCTGGCACTTTTGGGCTGCAGGGGCTACCTCTGTGCTGCATTAATTTCTTCCTGGCACTTTTGGGCTGCCGGGGCTACCTCTGTGCTGCATTAATTTCTTCCTGGCACTTTTGCCTCCCAGCTCCCTGGCTCATGTCCTTTCGTGCATGTACCTTTTCTGTCACTGTCTTTTACTTAGTGGGCGTAATAATGCCCTTTGGCCACCAGATGGCAGTGCGTGCTTCTTTCAAACGTGATCGGCAGGTTTTGAAAACCTCTGAGGCCTCGCGCTGTCTTCACTGAGTGAGACGGCTTCATCCGGCTGCTGCACCTTCTTGGGACTCCCCCACCGGGCACGGTACTCGCACCCAGGTAGGTGCTTTACTCATTTGTCTTCCCCACGGCAGCCTCGCTGTACACATGCTGCGTGGGGACAGGGGGTAGCTGGTGCCGTTCTCCTCGCGCTCATTTCCTTAATTAGCGCTCCAATGCGCCTCTGACTTTCCTTTCCTCCTCAGGGGGGGGGGGGCACCTCGCGCCCATTTTGATTCGCGCTTCGATGCGCTTTTATTTGAGCACGCCCCGCCCCCTGCGGCAGCCTTCACTCTTCACGGGCCGCGCGGGGGGGGGAAAGGATGCTCGTGTCGCTCTTCTGTCACTCGGGGCCACGCGCTCCGGGTCCAGACCTGGTCTCACCCCACCTCCGCCGGCTCGCTCCTCACACGCTGCGCGGGGTGGGGGAGGGGCTGAAGTTACTCCCATTCACACTTCAGGCGGTGGGCACCGTTCGTTCTACGTCGCGGGTGGGCTCCGCTTGTGCCCGCACCCGAGGCAGTCGCTGGTGACAGGGGAGGCGCTGGGACGCTCGCCACCTTCTCGGCGGCGCTGTGCTGGGGGTTTCTCACGCCTCCTGATCGGTCGCGGGCCGCAAACACTCTTCTTTGCGTTCCCCCCCACCCGCAGCAGGTTCCTTCAGTTCTCGCGCGGGGTGGGGGACGAGCTGCGGCCGGGGCACTCACTTTGATATACCGCCCCACACACCAGGAGTAGCCGCTTCTTTATTCCGCCGCACTGGGGCATAGGCTGGCGCTGTGGATGGCCGGCGCTCTCCCGGACACCAGTCACTTTTGCTCGCTGGGGGGGGGGCGGAGGAGTGGGTAGCTACTCCACTCCCCGTCCGCCTCGCAGCAGGCTCACCTTCAGACGGAGGGTTATCTCCTCAACGCGGGTGGGCTCCGCTTGGGTCTCTCACTCTGCTCCTCTCACCCCCGGGCTCTCAGGCTCAGACGCGTCGGGCGCTTCCTGGGCTCAGCCCCATGCGGGCTCGGGGTGGGCTCCCGACCTTCATACTTCTGCCCGGGGCACTTCTCACGCCTCTCGGGTGCGGATCAAAGCAGGCCGGCTCATGAGGTGCGGGGTGGGCTCCCGGTCACCTCGCTTTCGCAGGCCCAGGGCTCTTCACATGCCCTGCGGCGATCAGGCGCTGTCCGTGCCTGCTGGGGTTGACACGCAGGCAGCTCTCACCCCTCCTTTCATTTTTGCTGGGCTGCTGCACGCCAGGGCACAGCCCCCTCGTCGCCAATGTGGTGATTGGGCCCTCAGGCCCTCATGCAGATAAGGACTGACACAGGACACCGAAGTACTGGTACTGTAAACTGGCCACGAGCACGTGCGCTCGGCCCCTTTAATTGTCAGGGTCACCTGACTGGTGACGCCAATGTGGTGATTGGGCCCTCAGGCCCTCATGCAGATAAGGACTGACACAGGACACCGAAGTACTGGTACTGTAAACTGGCCACGAGCACGTGCGCTCGGCCCCTTTAATTGTCAGGGTCACCTGACTGGTGACGCCTGTGGTGGGTGGGTGTTCAGTGTGGGTTACAGGCACAATGGAACACTAGACTGTATCCAGCCGGATACTACAGTGAGGAGGAAGAAATCGATATGTTTGATGATTCCCGACTGGGGAATCGGTAGCGATAGAGCATAGAAATGTGGTCCAAACAGGACATCCCAATGCAAAGGAGCTCATTAAGAAATTTGAAAAACTGATGCAAGCAGAGCAGTCCAAGGGGTGGAAGCATAAATCCCTAATGCGCTATTTGGAAGTCGGCAGAATTCCAAGGGGACTGCGGATTATGTAAGCACCAAGTTATGAGCACCCAGATCCAAACATGCTTGCGGAATGGGCCAACTGTAATTTAGAATCATCTCGCAAACTAGTGGAAATACTTGTCAGATATGCAGAAAGCGATCGTGCTACATTACAATTGCAAATTGATGAAGTAAACAACGAGATCAGCACATTGGAAAGTTCGGACAATTTCAAAATATTGCGCAATGATATGCTGACACGCCTGCACAAGGATGAGGAGGTGATTAAAAAGCGAAAGGCTTATAAATTTCAAAGAGACAAATTAGATTATCAAAATGGCAGAGTTTTCACTTTTGCACGAAAATATAACGCAGCCAAAGGGAAAAATAAAGAAGATAATCTACCCATGAAAGCAGCCAATGTGAATACACCGGCCTTCACTTCGGCATCCGAACTAAGCTCGGCACTAGAAAGTGAATCCGATAATGATCAAGCAAAAACCAGTTCGGATTTGGGGTTTATCAAATGCTCCCTTGCTCAAGAAGTGGACTGCCTGCACCAAGACCGGAGACAAACGCTGCGACCTCGTGTTCAAAGGAAGCAAAACGCCAGAGAAACAACCAAAAGCGCCGAGAAAGACGGCAGTGCAGCAACAGGCGGAAGACAGCCAAACAAAAAAACAGCGAATGTCAGATGGAAACGCAATTAAATTAACATGGTGAGACCACAGAGTCCAGCGCAGTGATTAACCTGTCTGATATGAACTTAAATATGGCTGAAAAACAAATCCTGGCACTTGGCCTGTCCTACAGTCCCGAAAGCAATTTTAATTACACAGAAACACGTATGGATGTTTTTATATTCATACGCAAATTAAAATTGTGCAAATATCACCTATTACAGTCAAAACAAAACAAGGAAACACCAGAACAATCAACCACAAATACTCAAAGTCCAACATTGCTGGTCGCAGGGGACGTTGATTTATTGCTAGATCTACACCAGCTGAAAAGCGAACAGAACACCAGTGGAATTGAAATAGGTTCAGAAAATATTGGTGAATCTATACGTACACCTAACCTAAGTCGACCTTTCACATTGTAATGATACATGACAATTTGGATACCTTTCATGAGCGAGTAAAAACTGAATTGAAAAAATTATATAAAATCACTGCCCGTGCCCAACACAACATCAGCCGGAAAAAATACCTCCTATGTACAACTAATGAAGAAATTGCAAGGCAATGTCATCATATGGCAATCTGACGAAGGCGGCACTGTGGTTTTATGGCCAAGAGAACTATACATGGAGGAAGCCCTGGCCCAATTTTATGACAAAGACTGTTACAAGAGGAATAACATGCAGTGTGTTAGACAAGCACAGAACAATTACCATGCCAAACTCCCAGCATGGAAAAGCTCAGGTCTTTTGAGCTCGGATGAGTTCAAATTCCTTAAAAATGATTACCCTGTAATTCCAGCTATATACATCATCCCGAAGATACATAAGAGTATACTAAAACCTCCTGGCAGACCCATCATTTCTGCATGCAACAGTCTTATGGAAAATGCTCCAAAATATGTTGATTATTTTTTACAAAATCTTGTGAGAAATTTACCATTGTATCTGCAAGACACAAGTGACTTTTTGAGAAAGATAAGTCATGTTATCTGGGACTCAAACTGCATTCTGATCACTTTAGACAGTGCATCACTTTATACAAGTATACAACATCAAGATGGAATCAAAGCCATTGAACACTATCTGAATGAGAGACCTATGTACTTATATATACATGATGTTGGTTAATATGATATTAACATGCTTGGAAAACAACTTTATCCTCTTCCAAAATCAGGTTTATCAGCAGACTAGGGGTGTGGCGATGGGGGCTTGCTTCTCCCCTAGTTATGCTTGTCTACATATGGGCCTATGGGAGGAGCAAGTCCTTAAAAGCAAGCATGCAGATATCATGAGCCGACATATATGCCATTGGTATAGGTTTATTGATGACCTGTTCCTGATATGGAGGGGCCCTTAAGACCTGGCACTCCAGTTCATAGAACAGATTAATTGTAATAACCTAAACCTGCACTTCACTGCACGCATGAGCAGAGAAAATGTTTGTTTCCTTGATGTGGAAGTCTTTATAAGTGATGGAAAAATTGAATCTAGAATGCATAGAAAACCGGCTGGGAATGCAGTATTACATACTACCAGCCATCATCCCAGACACCTTATCCAAAGTATACCATATGGGAAAATGCTGTGTATTAAGCACATCTGCAGCACCCCCCATGATTGTAACTTGGCTCAACCAGAAAGTAGGGGAAGGTTCCTTGCTATGGGCTATTCCTCCAAGGTTGTAGACGATGCTATTGCCAAGACAACCAACATTGAGAGGGCGGTTACTTTGTCCATCAGGTCAAACTCACATGACATGAGTGCTAGTACAACCAGACAAGTAACGCGAATGATTCTAACATACAATTGACAACACCAAAGCATAAGCAAAATATTGAATAAGAATTGGGGGTTGGTGTGAAATGATCCGGTCTTGGGGGATCAAATACAAAAAAAACCTGACCTAAGATTTAGGAAAGCACACTCCAAGAGCAATATGTTGGTTAAAAGTAGTCCAGAGATCACAAAGGTTAAAACCTGGATGTCCTCCCGCAAAGGATTTGTGAAATGATCCTCGTGCAAAGCATGTAGGTTTAAGAACATCATATGTTAGCCCATTTAAAACAGAAACAGTACCTATCTCTAAACTGTTAACATGCAAAATGGAGTACGCTGTATATGTGCTGGAGTGTCCCTGTGGCCTGCGATATGTAGGCAGTATCAAGCTGCAGGTCCACAAGAGGATACTCCAGCACATCAGGGCTATCAATAATTGCGACCCATCATACCCAGTTGCAAGGCATTTCAAGGACACACATATTAAAAATCCAGAGCATCTAAAATACTATGTGATAGACACAATTACGCCATTAAGAAGGGGAGGGAACTGTGAGGCTCATCTACGCCAACTGGAAGCTAGGTATAGGCTAGAATTAGACACAAAGACACCATTAGGTCTTAATTTCAGCGAGGATTTTTATACCTGCCTTTAATTAATCTTAAACTCATCCTTTGCTCTATTGCACATATGTAAGATTAATTGATCATTATTTCGAATTTGCTCATATGCTCCCTTACTTTTTAGTCTTCTAATATTAGCACTTAGCACTTTATGAACCGTGTTTGGTTCAATTGGGTGGCATATTTCAGCACTTACACTTAAACAAAATAATAGAAGAATTGAGTCTATGCCCACTTTGGGCTGTATTGACTTGCATCAGCACTCAATACAAATAAAAGAAAAACAATCATGTTGAGGAAAAATCTCATAACATTTTCTTAATCTTCATCATTAGATTAAGTTCAGGAATGTTTACAGTTGATAAAAAGTATCAACATGTTATTAGTTATTTGTCTTTTAACGTATGTTAACAGAGCTGATTTTATGCCTCTCTCAAAAAGCGCCCAATCAGTCGTTTTTAAGATAATGTTGTGGTATACCTTTTTAACATATTGAAATGTTTTCAAGGATTTGTAACTATTTATGCCAACATCACCATATTTATTGTATTTATTGGTTTACGGTGCTATGACATTTTGGTATAATCTTGAAACAATTCTTCTATGTTTACTTATCATGTGACAAGTCACGAGTTACTGCACTTGCACTGCATGCGCGTTATGTGAACAAGACCTCTTGTTGATCGAAACACGTCGTGGTGGAGGTGCAGGGCATTTAAATAAATTCTGTGCATGAACTTTGGGTCATTTTCATCTTTCTCCAAGAATTGGTTGTTGTGTGGCAAAATCCTAGGATATATATACAAACGTACACACACACACACATAAAGCGTGTCCTCCATTAATTGAAGCTAACTCAAAATCTGTAGTTGCTGTGTCCAAATATTTTTATTCCGGCGGTAACCCAATGTGTTTCAGCCACGTCTTGGCCTTGTTCATGAGTAACCGCCATTGTGTACAAGTATAAAAATCAAGGTCAATAGAACCAAACAAACAATGGTCACAATAGCAGAGGTGCTCCGTCAGTAAAGTAAGCACCATCTTGCAATGGCTATTTTCCCAGCGGTTTCCCAGAAAATTACATTACAAACTCTATAACATGAATATGTTAAAGTGTCCATATATGCATAGTTGTAATCTTTACAAGGGAAAAGGATGCATACAAAATAATAGCATAGAACTGCATCATATTGTCATTCCAACTGTCATTATTCTCAATAGTACATTGTAAAATAAACTTGTGAAGACAAACTGCTGACACTGAAAAAAAGGAATAATTGCAAAGCAAAACATATAACCAAAGTATACAGGTCTTTTGACTGTAGTGTAATCAGCCTAATAAGGGCTATTCAGTCATACCAGCTATCTTACTCCAGATCAATTAGCAACATATACTTACCACCCAAACACTGTGCCAACAGTTGAGTAGAACGTCTTTTCAAATTCCTATAAAAGAGGATACTCAATTGAGTATCCAGAATATTTCCACCACCATGGGTGCACCCTTCCTAATTGGGACAACAGTCTCAAAAAGAGGGGGGGAGTATAGCATATATTACAAATTCCTGTGATTTAACTCAGACATATAGGTATACTGAATGAAGGAGTGAAGCCACAATATGAGAAGCTGGCTGGGGCCACGGGAGCCCTCCCGGTGCCCCCAAAGTGTTTATTGTGGGTGCCCTGGGCACCTACTTATATTGAAGGAGGGCCCTGAGGATGGGGTCACCAGGGCCATAATAGGCTCGGGGAGGGGAGCCCCCCTCCCTTTAAGATAAAATACTGCCACTGGAGATAAGGTCCCGGGTCCTATGAAGGCTCATGGAGGGGGGCCATGCAGCCCCCTGCACTTTTAATTAAATGTAACCCTGAGGGGATGGAGTCCCTGGGGTCTAATAAGCCTCAGGGAGGAGAGGCATGTGGTCCTCCTCCTAATTATAATGTCAGGCGGCCCTGGGAGACAGGGTCCCTGGGGCCTAATAAGGCTTATGGTGGAAGGCTGCATGAATTTTTTTGATTGTTTGGGCCCCTGTGGATGGGGTACCTGAGGTCTGATAAGGCTCCAGGAGGTGGGCCGCTTGCCTCTTTAGTTAAATTTGACCCCCTGGGATGAGGTCACTGGGTCATAGTAGGCTTGGGGATGAGGACCCTCTTTACTTTAAAATAAGGTACAGCCCCGGGGGATGGGGCTCTATGGAGGCCTATGAGGGCTCAAAGACGGAGTCCACATGGTTCCTCTGCCCTTTTCATAAAACACAGCCCAGGGGAATGGGAACCCTGCGGCCTAATAAGTCTCAGGGGGGGTGGCACATGCCTCCCTCCCCTTTTTTATTGACTTTAGCCCCACGGGATGGGGTCCCTGGGGTCTGATAAGGCTTGGGGGGTACACATCTCCTCCTCTTAGAATTCGGCACCTGAGGGATGGGGTCCTAAGCTCCTTTTAAAGCTCGGGGAGGGGAGCCATGTGACCTTCTCAAATTTTTTGTTGAATTCGGCTTTAGGGATGGGGTCCCCAAGCCCTGAAGGACAACCCAATGAAGCATCACCGAAGACTGTGTGTGGCATCAGAGTTGGTAGCTTACAGGGGTTGGCTGCCTTCAGGTGGGTTGGCCACAGGGCCTGGCCGCAAGACAGCCCCTGTGGCCAACCACTCTTCATGCACAGTCGGCTACCTGCTGGGGGGTTGGCCAAGCCCCCACTGTGCACGGTCAGAGGGAGTTCACAGAGTGGGCTTGGCTGCCTGTGGGGGAGTTTGGTTATCAGACCTGGCAGCAGGTGTGGGGTTGGCTGCCTGCGAGGTGGGTAGGTCACCTCGCAGCATGGGGTTGGATGCCTTTGGGGAGTTAAAAGCAGCCTGCTGCTGCACACACCTGAATGCGGGGGTTTAGCTTTAGGTGTGGTAACAAAATTTTACCTTACATTAAAAAAAATCTAGAAATTCACTGAAAAAAATCAAAGGTCAAAGTAACGTTATAGTTAGGTGAAATGTTCAATAACAATGCAACATTTTAAAGTCAAAATACCACAGATATTCACTAGTTGCAGTTATCTCAAGTAACTATAACTCGTGCCCTAAGGTAAGTAGATCTTGTACCCTTGCCATGCACTGCTAATTACCGCACATATTACATCACTCATGACATGTTCAATGAAATCATTGATAATATCACTGCAACATTTGCAATGAAATTATTGAGGAGAAAACTGCATGGTGGTTGCCCAATTTATAGCTTACTTAGGGCATGAGTTATAGTTACTCCGTGGGGACATATTTTTATGTCCTACATGAAATCCATTTTGTCTTGCTCAGTTTTGTGATACTCAATGAAGAATGAGGCCTGTACAATGAAAATTCATGACCGTTGATAAAGTATTGTTTGAAACCCAATGATGCAAGGCTTGCTCAATAGACAGCACTCATGATTATCACGCTAGCTCCGCAAAAACATACTATTTTTATAGGGGGCACCTGTTATTTGCTATTCTATTTCTTAATCTCGGAAACATGCAACAGTCACAGGTTAAGGCAAGTGGGTCCCTAATGTGTATTTGCTTATCATGCACTATTGATCTTCCCTGATTGGATGATAAATATATATGTTGCAATTTTTATGGAAACTTACTGGACATGTGACGTATTTGTCCATAACTTCTGAGAAATGATCATGTTCTTCATATTTTATTGGACACTCAATGTGAAGCCTTTTTGTGGTTTGTGAGAATAAAACATTGCAACAAACTTTCTTTGGGCACTTGGTTGAACACTTGAGCAGCCAACTGACCCTGTGACATGTTAAATAAACTTTTATCTCTGTGCATGGTCTGATGGTTTTTGCCTTTGATTCAATTTAGGCTTCTATAACTTGAAATAACTGTAACCGGTAAATTTCTGTATGTTTTTTGTTAAAACAATATGTTGTTACTGAACATTTCTGAACATTTCATCTAACTATAACATTTTCAGCTGAGATATATATATAAATATATATTGACTGAAAAAACAATAGGTTTCAGGCACGTTATAGTTAGGAATTAGCATTTAAAACACCTTAGAAATTCACTGAAAAAACCATAGGTTTCAGGGGCGTTATAGTTAGCTGGACTTTTCACTCGTACAAAACTATTGAAATTCCCCCGTTATAGTTAGTTCAGCTAACTATAACTCGCGCGCCCGCAATGCACTGCTGATGACCTCACATATTACATCACTCATGACATGGTCAGTGACATCACTCATGACATCATTGATGACATCTCAAATGACATCACTGATGACATCACTGATGACATCATCCAGTGAATGTGTGTTTTTCTGAAAATTACATATGTTTTATATATGTATATCTCAAGGTCGATGGAAGAATAAATGGGTATATAAGTGTCTAAATGGATGATTTGTTTTTGAAAAATTGATTGTATAACTGACTGATTAAGTGTATCTTAGTGAATACATGGCTTAGTGAGTAATGTTTAAATATGTAAATATCTGGATCAGTCTCTCACTTTGTGTATAAGTGGCTGCCTGGGTTGGTGAGTAGCTACATGAGTGTCTATATAGGTTATTAGTTGTTTTTTTGAGTATCAGTATGAATGTCTGAGTGTCTCTATGGTTTGGTGGGGGGTATTACGTAGTGCATAGGTGCATGAATGAGTGACTCACTGTTTGTATGTGTTGAAGACAGCATGTGTGCAGGACTGTATGGGTGGATGAGTGTGTGCATGGGTGTGTTAGTGAGTGAATGACTGTCTCAATAGTGTCTTTATGAGTAACTACATATGTTTTAAACTAGTATATGTGACTATTGGTGTATATAAGTGAGTATATGTGAGAGTGAGAGATTGAAAGAGTTCCTGTATGAATAAGTATGTGTTTCTTTAAGTGATTCTTTAAAAGACTAAGTATGTGTAAGTTTCTGTAGAAGTAAGTGTGGTGGTGTGTGTATAACTGTATATGCAAGTAAATGAATGTTTGATTCTTTATTAGCATGAGTGACTATGTGTGTGAGTAACTCTATGGATGAGTGGCGTTGTGTAACAGGATGTATAGGTGTATGAGTACATATGATGAGTGAGTACATGTATGAGTGACTGTATAGGACTGTTGGTGAATGAGTGGATGTGTATGTGGATCTTAGAATTACTGAATAGGTTGTTGTAACTGATATTGGTATGTCCATTGTTTTGAAAATTTTAGTTTCTATTTTTGAATGTGTGTATCAAAGGTTATATGAGGGGGAGAGGAGGTCTGCCACTCTATCACAAGGATGATGTCATCAGTGATTTCATTTGAGATGTCATCAGTGATGTCATGAGTGATGTCACTGACCATGTCATGAGTGATGTAATATGTGACGTCATCAGCAGTGTATTGCGGGCGCGCGAGTTATAGTTAGCTGAACTAACTATAACGGGGGAATTTCAATGGTTTTGTACGAGTGAAAAGTCCAGATAACTATAAAGCCCCTGAAACCTATGTTTTTTTCAGTGAATTTCTAAGGTTTTTTAAATGCTAATTCCTAACTATAACGTGCCTGAAACCTATGGTTTTTTCAGTGAATTTCAAAGATTTTTTAAATGCTAATTTCTAACTATGCCTACAGAGATAGGACATGTGAAGAAAGAAGAAAAAACGCAAAGAAAGAAAAAAAAGAAATGCAGAAAGAAGCAACAGAAGTCTTCAAAGACGAAGAAAAGTACAGGAAGAAGGATAACGTGCAGAAAGAACAAACAGAAGAGCAGAAAGAAGCCTTGTTGCAAAATCATCCTGTACCCTCAACTTTTTCAGACGGATACTGGTGGTAACTGAGTCTGACTAACCAGTCCTAGAGCCAGTGCTATGTTAAAAGACACTCAGAATACAGTGAAAACACCTACATACACTAGGGAACACTATGCGTTGGGGTCCCCCTGTGATCGGCATTACCTCCTCTGTAAGCCCCTAGTATATAATAGGGCAGGGGATTAAAACTACCTCTTAAAACGCGCCACAGGGCGTGTTTGCACACGTCACCTCAGGCCCTGTCCCCTCCATTCCCCACTGTGTAAACACGCCCTGTGGCCGTTTTAAGTTGGGAGATTAAGACCCCTTGAATCCTGAGGGTCCCTAGGCTCCAACTAGACCACTAGGTACCTCCAGTAAGCGCCACAGAGCTGCGTTGCAGAGAGATGTAAAAAGGGGCACGGCCTAGACCACCTCTCTGCAACGCAGCGCAGTGGCGCTTACTGGAAGCACCTGGTGGGCTAGTTGGGCCCGAGGGTCCCTCAGGATTGAAGGGGAATTATTTCCCCAACTTAAAACGCGCCACAGGGCTTGTTTGCACACGTTAACTCAGGCCCCGTCCCCACCCTTCACCACTGTGTAAACAGTCCCTGTGGCCGTTTTTAGTTGGGAGATTAAGTTCATTTGAATCCTGAGGGTCCCTAGGGTCCAACTAGCCCACTAGGTACCTCCAGTAAGCGCCACAGAGCTGCGTTGCAGAGAGGTGTAAAAAGTGGCACGGCCTGGACCACCTCTCTCCAACGCAGCTCAGTGGCGCTTACTGGAAGCACCTGGTGGGCTAGTTAGCCCCCAGGGGTCCTCAGGATTGAAGGGGAATTATTTCCCCAACTTAAAACGCGCCATAGGGCGTGTTTGCACACGTCACCTCAGGACCCGTCCCCTCCCTTCCCCACTGTGTAAACACGCCCTGTGGCCGTTTAAGTTTTTAAGTTGGGAGATTAAGTCCCCTTGAATCCGGAGGATCCCTAGGGGCAAAATAGCCCACTAGGTACGTCCAGTAAGCGCCATTGCAGAGAGGTGTAAAAAGGGGCACGGCCTGCACCACCTCTCTGCAACGCAGAGCAGTGGCGCTTACTGGAAGCACCAGGTGGGCTAGTTGGCCCCCAGGGTCCCTCAGGATTGAAAGGGAATTATTTCCCCAACTTAAACGCGCCACAGGGTGTGTTTGCACACGTCACCTCAGGCCCCGTCCCCTCTCTTCACCACTGTGTAAACGCGCCCTGTGGCCGTTCTAAGTTGAGAGATTAAGTCCCCTTGAATCCTAAGGGTCCGTAGGGTCAAACTAGCCCACTAGGTACCTCCAGTAAGCGCCACAGAGCTGCGTTGCATAGAGGTGTAAAAAGGGGCATGGCCTCAGAACACCTGTCTGCAACGCAGCTCCCTGGCACATACTGGAGATACCTGTTGGGCTAGTTGGCCCTCAGGGACCCTCAGTATTGAAGGGGAATTGATTCCCCAACTTACAACTGGCCAGGGGGCGCGTTTGCAGAGTGCTGCAAGGAGGGGGTGTGTCCTCCGGCGCGATGCCGGTCTTTTATTTATTTAATTTTTTTAAGAAGGAAGGCTGTGTGGCCCCCCTTCTTTTTCTAATTTACTGGCCCTGGGGACCCCATCCCCCAGGGCCTGCACCCTAATTTTTTTGTTGAAAAAAATACATTTGGCCCTCCCAAGGCCTTAATCGGCCCCTGGGATCCCAACCCCCGGGT
This sequence comes from Triturus cristatus, assembly GCF_964204655.1. NCBI lineage: Eukaryota > Metazoa > Chordata > Amphibia > Caudata > Salamandridae > Triturus > Triturus cristatus. The sequence goes on from NC_140585.1 coordinate 1,172,431,030, forward strand.
CATGGCCTTTTTTTTTTTTTTTATTCTTTAGGAGGGGTGTGCGTTGCCCCCCTCCTCAGGCCACTTATGGCCCCGGGGACCCCATCATCTGGGGCCGGCCTTTGTTTTTTATTATTTAAAAAAAATATATATTTATAGAAACACCTAGGACATGCTGGACGAACCGTACGTACCTATCACCATGATGATTTGCGTGATATTCATTAAAAGGCTACTATGCATAGAATGAATCCACATGGAATGTATTTACACCGCTAGTGAAGCTCTGACGTGTCTGACGCCCTACCGTGCCTAATCCCGGTGCCCCCGCTGGTGGGTACTCTCCAAGTAGACACCCTTGTCGTTTATTTATACTAACATGGGTAGCTATTGACGGGCACATTTAATATACACGCACACCAAGCCATTCAAAAGGGAATTTGACAAAAATTCGACCAAACTATGCAAGAAACCCCCCTCACAGTTAATAAAATACACATCCACCGCCGGATGTGTAATACTTTTTATTTTACTCTCTGAAAAGGAGACAAACCTCACTTGAGAGTCACAGCGTGCTCCTGGCTGAGCCCAATGCTGTGTCACACCCACCAGTGCCCGCCGAGTGCCTCTCACCTCTGTGTTGTATTCCACCAGCTAGTGTGTATGCTATGACACTCTCAAGCCCATGTGCACTGTAACACCACCCCGTGAATATGTCATGCCACACTTGCTTTCGCACGAGTTATATTGCCCCATCTAACGTGCCTTCCTCGATGCCTATGTTATAACGCACAGCGCTATGCAATACATATTACAATATGGGATCCATATCTTTGTCACAGTGCATATGCAACGTTACACTCCCCAGCACATATTTTATATTACAACTTTAGAGACTAGTTAGGTTACACAACACTGCCCTGTGCATATTACACTCCAAGGCGCATATCGCATAGCACGCGCTAGTGCCTGTGCTATCTCACGCTCTCCAAGGAATCTGTCATTGCGCACAATGTATTGCATATTATATTTCACGCCCCGGTTCATCTTATATCACACTTTTTGGTGCATAGTTTATACCATATACTATATCTAGTTTTCATTTTCAATCGTGCTCTCAGGACCATGTTCTATATAACACTGCGTCCACCTACCCTTTTCACGGGCATTACATTTTGCGAGGGGGGGTGGAGGGTCAGGGGGTGTTTCTGCCAAGTGAGCCCGGAGTCACAGTCACAAACGTCCTCTTCTTCCTGAATAAAAGTGAGATTATGCTGCATACTTGTTCATAATTTAAGTAGTTCGCACAGACACACATTTTAAAAACAATAAAATTCCTAATACCCTCCTTCTCTGAACAGTTAGCTTGCTGCCCCATTCACCTCCTCCCTATCCTCTGTTGTCTAAATCCATGGACTAGCCTCCTCCCTCCTTCCATGCATGGTCTGATATGCTGCCACTGCCCTCCATTTAGCATGATGTACCAGTCCACTCCTCCTGCCCTCCATTGCCCATTTCTATGGCCCATCACTGACCTCCTGCTTAGCCTCAGTGCTTAGCTTGCTGCCCCTATTCTCCTTCCCGCTGCCCACCATGTTCCATGGACCTGCCACTCCTATCTACTCTGAGTGTTCTGTTGAGCTGCCACTCCCCTCCCACCTGCCTAGCATTGTCAGATGACTGTAACCTGTCCCTGCCACCTCTACCCTGCCTGTCCACATTCCATGCCCCTATCCCCTTCCTCCTGTCCTCCATGGTCCATTTTACTGCCACACCCCTTCTGTCCTCCCTGGTCTGTTGTGCTGCAACTGCTCCTCCTGCCTGCCCCACGTGGTCTGTTGTGAGGCCCCTTCCCCTGAACTCTCTTGTCTGTGCCCAGGTCCTGACCCTCCCTTCTATCCTCCATGGTCCTTTGTGCATGCCCCTGTACCCTCCTTCTTGCCCAACATAGCCATTGTGCTGCCACTAACCCTCCCGCTTGCCATGCATGGTCTTCTGTGCTGCCATGGCCCCTTCCACCTTCCCTGTGTGGTCAGCTAGCTGCCCCCTCCCCCCTCCCACCATCCCTCCATGGTCTGTGTGTATGCCATCATAGTCTCATTGTTGCTCTCCATGGTGTGTCTTGTTTCTAGTGCCCATCCTGCCTGACCTCCATGGTCATCTTGCTGCTCCTGCCCTGCCCCCTTGCCCCCAGCCCTCTGTTTCATGCAGACCCCTATTCCCTCCCTCCTGGCTTGTCTGTTCCATTGTAATGCCCCTGATCCGTCCCTCCTGCCCTTTATGGTCTGTTATGCTGCAGCTTTCTCTCCTGTCTGTCCATTATGGTCAGGATTGTTGTGCTGCACTCCCGTCCCGCATGCGCTGTGTGGTGTATTGTGCTGCTTCAAACCCTGATGCCTGCCCTGTAGGGTCAGTTTGGTGCACCTCTCCATGTCCCTCCTGTCCTCTGTTATCCAAGTCCATGTCCCTACCCCAATTCCTCCTGCCTACCATGATCCAATGTACCATACTTGCAAACATTTTGAACTTGGTAAGAGGGAGATTTTGAAAAAAACTGGGGTATTGATTTTCCCCTTTGAGTTACATTGAAAAAGAGGAGATTGAAGACAGGAGACAGATCAAAAAAAGCCCATTTGAGCTTAAAAACATTGGACGTTTCCTGGCTGAAACGGGTCTGTTGGCATGTATGGTTGTACCACCACTGCCTCTTCCTTCTGCCCACAATGGTCTATTATATTGCCACAGCCTATCTGGCCAGTCCTGTATTGTTGGTTTGTTGCCCCTGCCCCCCTTTCCACTGCCCTCCATAGCCTGTTGTGCTGCCACTGCCCTTCCTGCCTGCCCAGTGTGGTCAAATTGTTGCCTCTGCACTCTCCTACCTGCCTTCAATTTTCAGAGTCCGTGCCCCTGTCCTCTGCCTCTCAACAGTATCCCAATGAACAACTAGATTGCTAACATTCTATATTTATTACAAAATTGTGGAACACCTGACGTCATCTTGATGTAATCAAAACTGTAATACTTAGAGTATTTCCTTTAGAAATTACATATATGAGAGGGTCTTATTTGCATCAAAATTATGGTTAGTGCTCTAAAAAACTAAAATGAGGACATATTTTCTGAGTTTTCAAATAGCGAAAAATAACTTTTAAATTATTTGTAATCTTTATGTTTTTTTATCCAGTTGACCACTTGATTAAATGTTGCACCTAGGGGAGAGGATTTGGTGTTACTTCCAGAGCTGCAGACTTTGCAACTGGGGAACCAGGTTGGAGTTTCTGCTTCAGCTCAACATTCTGTGATTCTGGTCAAATCACTTAATCTCCCCATGTCTACAACTAAAATTAATTTGATCTTGTGTGATGTAACCAATGCTCACGTAAAGCACTCCAATACCTGACAAGTCTGCAGTATATAAAACTGCAAATACACAAAAAATAAGTGTTTTGCACACTTCTGTCATTGGGCTACATGTGGGCTACATCTGGGTGATATTTGTGCTGCATTTGGGCTCTTTTGTCTCTGGTGGCCATCTTGGGAGATTTATTTGTTATGAAGTTTCCTAATTTCCTCATTTACTGCAGTCTCCTCAGTAGGAAATGCTTTCAGGTTTTTACTTTGATTCCATCAAGAAGGCATTCAGATGTGTCACACGTTTGCCATAAATTCAGAATGTTATCACTCTAGTTGCTCATTAGATCACTGTAGTAAAGCTACTGCTCACCAGGGAAGTCTGCTGCTGGTATTGAAAGTGCATGTTTCAGTCTGCATGTCAGAATCTTTTAATGAAATAGAAGAGGATTTGAGAAGTCACTCAAAATGTGCACTAATTTTTCTTTCTGCAGCACTAATCATACTTTCTATGGCAAAATGAACCCCCTCATTTTGTTCCTTTTTAAATTAAATGTTTTAAGAGTTACCACTTTATTCCAACCAAGATGGCTTCAGGTGTGCCATACGTTTGTCATAAGTAGGACTGTTAGCGCTCTAGTTGTTCTTTAGAACACTCTCGGAAGCTGCAGTAGAACACAAAGGAATCAACTGACAGTCTCTGCCCTTGTTGGATGTACATGTTTTACTGAGAATGTCAGACTTCATTCTCACATGACTGAGAAAGATCATGTGATCATGTGAATATACAGAAAATATGCTCTCAGTTTAGCTTATAGATCACCTTCCAAACCTCTGGAAAAGCATGAGAAAATAGTTTTCTCTCAAACATGATTCATGATATCACAGCAGAAGGCTTTTTCACATGGTAAAATCACCTTAGAACACACCACAATTCCTAAAATGAGTATGGTACCATCAACAAATGATTTATAATGTAACTAAAGTCTTAAAACCTTCTATTAACTGCAATGCTTTTTAATGAGGTGCTATCATGTCAGTCAGTCAGTCAGAAAAACTTTATTTCGGCTACAAGCCATAAAAGTCATAAAATATCATGGTATAATATTTACAAATTTAAAACATGATTCATGGGAACAATACAATACAACGATTCACAAATTAAAACAAATTAATAGCAAAGATTGGTGCCAATGTAATTGACTTAGTGAGGTAGTAGTTGTCTTCTGGTTAGCCACATAGAAAAGAGAAATTTAGCTATCACAGTGACGTATAGGGGGGAAGGATCATATTTCAACAACCTGAAGAGATCTCTATGGTTCGTAACCCCTATATTCTTAGCAAGTTGAATTATCCATTTCCTACGGGATATTTTATATGCCGAACAGAAGATTACAACATGTACCTCAGTTTCATCAGTAGCACCACACCCAGGACAAGATTGCCTGGGTGAGCCAGCCCATTTATTTGTTCTCGAAAAAAGGGGGAGAGACCCATGCCTGAATTGTAGGTATAATGTTTTAGCCAATACAGGTTGGATCAAGTCGATTGCAGACTCGAAGCTATAGGTAATTTTGGCCTCGAGAAAAGCCGAGGTCAAATTTGGAATATTGACTGATCGGATGATCTGGGTTAGCTTAAATTCCTGCAGTGTTTTTGCCAATGATTTTTTTGGCAAAGAGGGACAAGTGTCCTCAGGTGAAAGCCAGAGGTCTTCTCTCCCTATATCTCTGAGTGATTTCCTAACATGGGCTAACCAAGGGATAGCACCTACCCTTGGTAACAATAGGATGGATTTCAATTCTTCCTGAAAGATGGCGAGTTCAGGAGTGCTCCATAGTCGTCGCCAGTACATTACTGGTCTTGAGGCGACCATGTCCGCAATTGGTTGTATACCCAGGTCCATCCTAAGCGGCTGTATAGGGGTGCTCACCGGGAGTGCAAATAGCTGTCTTAAAAATTTGTTTTCTGACTTAGTTAAAATCAAAGATGGGTTGTGGCCCCATAGTTCCGCACCATAAGCTGCCATCCCCCTTGCCTGGCTTTTGTAAATCTCTACCAATGGACTGATTAGTTTTAGGTGGCTATTTTGAGCATCTTTAGGATCCCCCCTGATATCTGGACGAGTTTTAGATTTACTTTTGAGATCTGGTCGACCCAGGTCATTTTATTATTGAGGGTCAGGCCAAGATAGTCAAAAGTGTTCACCCGATCTAAGGGCAGTCCATCCAGTTTCGGTATAGGACGGTTGATGGTATCTGCGTGAAACACCATGTATTTAGTCTTGTTCACGTTGATAATTAAGTTCCTTTTCCTACAAAAGGTGGCAAAGCCATCCAGAACTCTAACCATACCCATAGGTGATCTTGACAGGAGCAGAGTATCATCCGCGCACATAAGTACGGGAATTTTCCTGCCTGCCAACTTAGGGGAATCTATGTCACTCAAGGCCAAAATATCTTCAACCAGTCCATTCAGGAAGAGGGCGAAAAGTGTTGGAGCTAGAACGCAGCCCTGTCTGACTCCCTTTTCGACCCTGAAAGGATCTGTACGATCTCCATGGAGTCCAAACCTGACTCTAGCAAAGGTATCCTTGTGGAGGCGTTCTAATAGATCACAGAGGTAAAGAGGTACGCCCATCCCCTTTAATAGCTCCCAGAGTTGGCTGCGGTCCACCATGTCGAAAGCAGACTTTAAATCAACAAACGTGAGGTAAAGGCTGCCCCCTTCTAAGATTATACTTTTCCAGTGGATCATTTGCAGCCTAAACAATTGGTCCACAGTTGACATCCTAGCTCTAAATCCCACCTGGAGGGGGGTCAAGATGTTGGTTTCCTCCATCCAGGTTTGTAGTCTCCCTAAGAGAATGCGGGCAAAAATCTTCTGGGCGACATCTATTAGGCTAATTGGCCTATAATTTGCCGGATCAAGTGGCGAGCCCTTTTTGTGTATTGGTATGATCTCGGCGCCGACCCAAGTGGATGGCAACGGCATTCCTGCTAGGATTGCATTAAAGAGACCAAATAGGTAAGGAACCCAGATGTCGGGCTCACTTTTGAAAAGATCACCTGGGATCCTATCTAAGCCTGGAGCTTTATTCGGTTGGATTTTAGTGAGAGCAACTCTAACCTCGCTGAGGGTGCACATCGGGGTCAAAGCCTGAATTGGAGGTAGGTACAAGCTAGTGTGGGTGAGGGAGGTGGACAATGGTGAGGGCTGAGTTGCGTATAATTCTTCAAAGTAAGTACGCCAGATTTCTTGCCCAAGATTGGGTTGAAGCGCCTGTGTTGGGCGTGACATTCCAGTTTTAATTAAATTCCAGAATGATCTTTGGTCCCTGTTTTTTAGTGCATGGGAGATTTCCTCCCATCTGCTAATTTCCCACTCTTTTTTGGCTTCGTGAATGATTTTCTTAAAGTGGGCCCTGGCTTCCTTTATTTTTGGCTTGGTTCCATTTTTAAGCGTTGACAGAAGCGACAGCTTTGCTTCCCTACACGATTTGTTAAACCAAGTAGGGATCTCCCTTGTGGGTGGTAAATTTCTCTTAATTGCCCGACTAAAGTGGGTCTCAAGGCTGGCACATAGTTCTATATGTGTGGCTCCTATCAGCTCAAAATCTAAATGGCCCTCTGATAAAATTGGGACTCCCATTAATTTTTCCAAAAGAGGATAGATCTCAGAATACATTGCACCGAGATTTCTATCGGATAGGACAAACTTCTCCCACCTGACTCTTCGGGAGCCATCAGATGTAGTCAAGGGAACAGCACTAAGTGGAACTATAGGAGGAGAGTGATTGTTTATAAAACCCTCTAAGGTGACAATAGTGGGGTTATGGTCACTTTCGCTACGTTTATGAACTCGAAAGTCCAGAATACTTGGCCATAGTCCCATGCTAAGCATAATATAATCAATGATGGACGCTTGATCGTTTCTTTCAAATGTAGGATTGCCTGGATTATCTGCAGGGAACCTACCATTACATGCCCTTAGTGAGTAAGTAAATGTCAATTGGGTAAGTTGGAGAATCAATGGCGTCCAGGCCTTCGTAGGATAAGAGTTGGAGGGTGGTATAGCCCACTCTTGGTCCTCATCCTGAGATACAGGGGAGATCAGCCCATTTAAGGGTTCGTAGTGACAGTTAAAGTCCCCACCAATTACCAGAGTATCGGTGTTAATAGTGGAGGTCAAAAGAGCATCCAAACTACTAAGAGTGGGGGACTCCTGGCCGTACCTCACGGGGCGAGAGTATATGTTTACGATGGACAATACCTGGTTTTCCCTCTTGGACATAACTACACACATAATATCCGGCGAATCGGTGTTAATTCTCTTGAATGCGCATTCCAGATGAGTCCGTACCCAATGTTGCTATCATGTATATTGGTCCTAAGATGGCTGCCAACACTTCTTCGATGAAGTGCTGACAGCCAATCAGATCTCACGATGAGATGTGTGGTTAGCCTCTGCCCAGATATATATGTGATTTTACTTTTGATTTTCTCAGGAACTACTGAACGGATTTACACCATTTAAGCAAAAGGCACAAGTCTGAACTGAGGACTACCTCTTTGCCAAATTTGGTGTCATTCCGTTCAGCACTTCGGGCTGTAGCTGCGTCAACAGGTCCTATGGGAAAATGCATGGGGAAGACACGTTTTGAGACCCCCCTTTTTTTTCGGCCCCTGCATGACGAACCACCATGAAATACAGGATAGGAGCGGACCGGAGCTGGACAAAAGTTTGGAAACTTTCGCGAAAATTCATCAATCGACGCCAACGTTATTCCAAATAGAATGTTGCGGATTTCCTATGGAAAATAGGTCCTAACTATAACTACCTACTGGCGACTGCCAGTAGGTAATATATATATACATGTATGAACACAAACAACCAACTCCCACAGAATTAACCATTGAAGGAGACACGGACTCCAGGCAGTTAGGATACGGCATCTAGTTTCGCCTGCGCAGCAGGCTTTGTCAATCTAAATGGCACCATACATTAGTGAATATATATAGCCCTCCCCCTCCATAAAATCTGGGTAGATATAGAAGATAGAATGTAAATTATAAAGGCTTAGCTGGTTAGTCCTGCTTATCACAACATGTATTTACTGTGCAAATGCAATAAATAAATGAGTACAACTAACGGCATAGTGCGCAAATCTCCTGAAATATGAGTGCAAAGAAAATATATGTATCATCCACCCTTGGATGAAGCATGTCCTAGTAACTCGAAGAGCACTGATATGTTTTTCTAATCATGCTTGTAAATATCCCCTCCAAAGTCCCAAAGTCCCTTGGCAAAATATACGATAAAGCTAATATATAAAATGCCGGAAACCGCTCCGTCAGCAAATCACCTCTGACCTGTATTTTGAGAGCAAGAGTTCACATCAGCTCCGTCCCTGTGATCGCTGATCAAAACAGTTTTAAACACAAGGCATCGGGATAGGATATGTGGCAGCAGCTTTCCCGGGAATGCAATGAGGCACATAGTGTGAACATTACTTGGTAAATCAGCTTCCCAGCGCGTGCTTTGACCTCAACCAAACTGCATATCCCAAAATGCAACATGTCGGCAAAATGAAACAACAGAGAAACATGACGCAGAGCTTAGAAAACTTGTAAATTAAACCGGGTTTTAGGATTCAAATTCATGCCAAAAGTTTGTTTAATGGAAGGGACTATAAAGTCTTAACCCCTTGGCTGCGGCGCGAATTCCGCCGCAGCGCTGGGGGGGTTTGGGGGTTTGACGGCGCCACTGTGCTCATGAGGGAACCATGCCGTCATGAGTCACGGGCGAGCTGTGCTCATGACGGCGTGGTTCCGTCATGACTCCACCCACTTGCGCTGGTCGCCCGCACAGGTGGGGAAACAGCGCCGCGTGGGCGGAGCGGCCGCCAACGGCCGCAGCATGACGGAACCACTCCGTCATGAGCACACGGCGCCCGTGGCTCATGACGGAGTGGTTCCGTCAGAAGCATACAAGGGGTTAATGTCCAAATTGATGAAACAGCATGAAGAATTTCAGTTCAAACTGGGCACAAATTAGGGACTGAGGGAGACTGGTGAACAAAAGTTCATTTCGCCAAACTTATCCCCACCGCATCGGCATAGGCCATCCGCAGTGCCCAGTCACCAGGAGGCACCGGACTTCTGGGCAAGGCATTTCTTGCCTGAGAAACACAGATCCTGCGCTGGCAGTCGCGAAACCGCCCAGCTGCCGGCCCTGGGTTACCTCTGCAGTCATCCTCGTTCCTCTTTCCGGTTGTCACACATATATATATATATATATATATATATGTCGATATATATATATATATATATATCGACACCAGCACACCTCGCAGTGGTTGTTCAGTATGGTTTGCTGCCAGTTGGCAGCTCGTGACTTCACGTAGTTAATTGACTTATTACAGTCAACTTACAGCCGGACTGACTTCCATTTGCTGGGTTGAAACGTATGCGGGGACCCAGGTGAGGCTTCAGGACTTACTTCAACCGGGTTCACCACGCCTTGCCCTGCAGTACACCAGCCACATTGGTTCCAATTTTGTTTCCCCACGCAACACCTGCCCGAAAACAATGCATCGTGGGAGTTGCAGTTTCTACAGCGCTGCACTTGGTGGGCGATCACATGACTGGGGATGGAGGGTGCTCCCACCAATGGGAGTCTGCAGTACCATTCAAAAGAGAAGGCGTGGCTATGTACTTGGTGAGCAGCGGCGTCTGAGGAAGGCCACACGGCCGAAATGCATCACGCTCTTTCTGCTGTCCAATAAAGCCCTTACCTGGATTCCTTGTGCGGCCTCTTCCTTTCAGCATGCTGGAGGGGCTCTGGGATATATATATATATATATACACAAACACATACACACACACACCCACACACACACGTCATCAAGTTACATAACTGCCACTGTCAGCTGACAATGTGAAAGTTGATCATAGCCAATGATATATTGTTTGTCTGAATACCAAAACATAATTTACAAAAAAGATTTCATTGATGAAAGCTCTGGTAAAAAAGCCATACATTTGTGGCTCTGTGCATTATGCATTATCCATATGTATAACACATGAACCAGATACCGTAAGGTAGGATCTCTAAGGTTCCAATTATATCTGCCAAACCTGTATGAGATACTCACGACACCACTGAAGTCTGTCTTGAAGAGTCCGGGAACAACGCAATTCACTCGAATATTCATCGCTAGCAGGTCAGGTGTCAGTGCTTTGGTGAGGCCGAGGAGTGCGGTCTTGCTCACACAATAGGGACCAAACATCTAGGTTATGGAGAAGAAAGAGAGAAACAAAAAGACTGATTCAGACTGGAAGAGATCAACACATTAACAGAACACTTCCACTGATCCAGAAAAGTGACTCTAGTCCAAAGTAGCTCATGCGCAACATCTCAAACAATTAAATGCCTATAAATAAAGAAACCCGAACAGGATGGGTGGTGATTGCAAAATGTTGCAAGCGATATAGCTTATCCATTGGCACATTAGAAGAAAAATGTAATCTAATTGTAAATACAAATGAATGTTTGACTATAAAAGTGAGGGCTTTTCCCTGGACCCTGATCAACCCGTTTTTATTGGACACTACAAGTGGTGGGTTCTGATTTTGACCATTGGTAACCTGTAGCCTCATATAGTTCTGCACCCACAATGGGCAACTTAATTATGTTATGGCTAGGACTAACAGTTTTATTTCTTTAACATTTCAGTTGTAGTTATGCTTATTTATCTTTTGGGTCACCTGTTTCGTTTTGATCTATATTTATTCTGTGTTGTGTGAGAAAATATAAGTGTGAATGGTATGTTTGCACTTTTGTTAACTTAAATGTAAACTCACAATTGATATCTGTCGGGTCTTAGTACTGTAATCAGACACACATAATACAACAATTCACTAATCTTTGTAGGTCAAAAAGACAGAAAGGTGCAGAGTTAAAGCTGTTTAAGGCAATCTTATCCCTTCTTTTACCTTCAGCATGCTGTCAGTCTGCACAAACCTTGTTGTGGCAGTCCTATTTGTCAGAATGGAGACCGAAAAGAAAAATCAACTTTCTGTATTTTTCCATTTTTAAAAATGAATGCCGAAATAGATCACATTTGTTTATCTCTGTGTTTATGTGTAAAACATTAAATATGGAAATATGAAAGCCTTACATATGACTCAGTACACACAAACATTAAAGTAGAATGCGCAGTCTGCAATATGGGCCTGATTTAGAGTTTGGTGGAGAGGGTGATTCATCATAAAGGTGATGGAGCACCCTCACCACAAAACTGAAGTTCAGCCCACCTCATTTAGAGTCAGGCAGATCTTTAGTATGCTGACATACTCCTCCGTTAGTTCTATGGAATACGGGCTATTGGAGATTTGGCCATTTGTCACCCCTCCCTATTTAGAGAGGGTGAACAAATGGGCAATTTTAATTTTCACACACTCCCATCCATAACGCGGCGGTAAGTGAAAATAAACCATTTTATTGACCCCCACTACATCAGAGAAAATATTCCATGGCAAGGGGCCATTGCCTTTTTTTTTATTTTAAAAATTAAAGAAAAAAATAATGTTTTGAGATTTTGTTTTTGAAAATAAATAAAAGATATTTAAAGTGTGCCATATAGCACCATCATGCTGACTGAGCTGCACGCCACTCTTTCAATGCACTGATTGGAACCACAGTAACAGAGGTTCCTGCTAATGTAAAAGATGCCATCAGGGTCTGCAGACATCTCAAGTTTCTGAGTGCGTTTACTCCATCAGGGTGACTGAGTATTTTACTCCGTCGTCCTGCTGGGGTAAAATCCATACTGCAACCAGCCTCCATGATTTTTTAATGAGGACGTGGCATTTGTAGTGAATAACCAATGCTCTACATGTCAGTCAGGGAGGCCCATGGTGGATCTGTGCTTGCCCAAAGAACTGCCTGATACAGCTTGATATCCCTGCTGGATTGGTACTTTTCATTTCACCGAAAGTGCTACTGACACTATGGCAGCAAAACATTGCAAAAGAGAGCTACACTGTAAGGTCAATCAGCCTGGTTTTTCAAAATTCAACCCCAAAGGGGGGATTTGTTTTTTTAAATACAAAAAGGAAACCACATGACGTGCAATTACATTTTTTAATGTGCATTGGTGGCATTGGTGTCTTTTTTTGCCTGGGTCATCCACGGCTAGCACGGCCAATGTGCTACCAGTGATGTTCTCTCCCATGGTAGTCAGTGGATGCTACTCTGCCATGGGAAATCCACTGGTTTCCCACATTCAAATGGGGCATGGAAACTATGAGGTTGGTGGCGCTGGACATCCATCAGTTAATGACAATGTCCTGCATTGGCCAACCTCAAATTAACCTCTATTTTTATTATATAAAAACAATGAAATCTAGGGTTGTTAAAATGTTGAGCAGAAATACAAATAGCCAATTCTACCACAGATGCATCCAATGCAAGTCCAAGGGGTCTATATCTGTGCAAGATCTTCATGATGGCCACTAAATACGTGCATGAGTTCCCTTGAGAGTCATTGGTGCCTCGTCACAAAGGCATTTTGGAGTATGTAAATTACTGCACATGTACTACTCTTTTATTTCTCTCACAAGCATATGTAAATTGGCAAAAAACTTCTAAAATTGGCATATTCAGAGAACATCCTGTATAAGATGCCAGCTGCACTTACTGTCTCCTTCAGAGCAGTGAGCTTTGAAATTCTTACATATGTTCATTGCAAATGTTTTGTTACTCTTCTTTGTGCATTGGTTCAATCTTCTGGAATGTGGCACTCTTCCAACTGCAACAAGTGTGAACTATTGGCGCCAAAACCCTATTACAATCCCATGCAGAATGACTTAACAATATTCTTTTTTGCTTTGTACTTTCTAATCTTTTGGCTTGCCCTCGTGAATATCCGAACGTTACAGACTAATAGGTTCTTTAATAAAATTATGAGGTTTCTATTTCAAATGAATCCATAATAGTTCTTAGTTAGTTATTCCAAATACATACTTTTAATAAAGAAAAGGAGTATATTCCCCATGCATTTCAAATTGTTGTGCTTCTTGAAGAGAAATTCTTGAAACTAATGCAAACCATAAATGAAGTCATATACACATTAAACTACCTTGTCTCTTTGTGAACACACCCTTGGTTTGTGCTTCCAAAGTCCCAATTGAGATGTGCATGTTAGAGAACCATTGAAAGGGTCCTTGGAACATAAATGTGAGTACAATTTCTCAAGGTAATACATAAAAAACGGCTGTAACAATGATTCTGTTATAAGATATGTCTATTAAATGTCCACAATAAGTCTCTGTAACTCATTAACCCATATTGTAGCTCACTGCACAATGATAAGGGACGAAGGGGCATATTTACAAGGAGTGAATATGACTCGTTACTACTCGAGTCATTACATCGCGTGCCTTCACAACGCGTTTGTTACAACAAAAGCGTTGTTACCACGCAATGCCATTACTAAGCAAGTCATTACATCAACTTTCAGTAGATGGCGCCATAACATTAGGAATGTATAATTTACTATTCCAACTCCAGCCTACGGAACAGTAGGGAAGGTGTTGGAATACTATACTATACTATTCCTTATGTTAGAGCGCCATCTACTGCAAGTCGATGTAATAAGTTGAGTAGAAATGGCATTGTGTGGTAAAGTTTGTTTCCTCAGGGAGTTAGTTTTTGACATTCCAGTAGCGCTAAGTCCTTTGCCTTATTTACAAGGCAGCATCAAGCCACCTAATGTGGCTTAACACCACCTTGTAAATAATGCAACTATTCATGCAGCACTTACTGTGAAAGGGGTGAGCAATGGGTGATGCAGTGAGTGTTCCACCTCAACAACCATTGCTTTTTGATGCTGCCCCATACTTACAAGGTATGGGGGCAGCGCCACTATTAAGACCAGGAAATACCTGGTCTTTCACAGGCGATACAAGGAGAAATGTTTTCTTTCTCGTCATATATTTCAGTCTATGTGTGCTGAATTCTGCAGCACACAAACAGAGAACAAATCCCCTGTTAAGATTGTTTATGTGCAGGAAGGTGTCACTTCCTGCTCATAAACAATCACCCCTGCAGTGCAGACACTCTAGCAAAATGTTGCTAGGGTGCCAGCGGTGGTGCAAGGCAGCTTATTTACCACCAGTGCTAGGGGAAATGCAGGGGTGCGCCGTATTTTTGTAAATAAGGTGCATCCCTCCATTTTGAAACTGACAGAGCGCGGTGTTCTCAGTTTTGGAGTAACACAGCGCTCAGCCAGTTTATTGTAAATATGCCACAAAATATCTTCTCTGGCACGCTAGATGGCTTAGAGCAAAATAGAAGCCCTTCACACACATTGGGTAGATGACAGAAAAGAAGGCTGAGACCCTTGCTTGTACTGAAAAACGGTCTTATCATTGTTGAATGAGACATTGACAGAATCAGTTAAAGAGCCACTGATAAACATGGAACAGAAACAAAGACAATTCGAGACACGAATGAGGAGAGAACTTAATAGATGTCTATATGTTATATTTGCCAAAAATCACAAAGTAGCAAGGATACCATGTGAGTTACGAATAAAGAGACCCACACTATGTAGTGTTCAAAAATTGCTCAATGAAGAGTGAAACGGAACCTTAAATAAATGTTCCCTTGATCTAATAATTCTGACTACAGAGGAGTTGGTAAACATTTGGGAGACAAAACGCTTTGGCTATGATCATTTGTTCATGGAACATTACAGAGAAATCCTTTAAATAAAAATAAAGAGATACTACTTCAAGAAACACACAGCTCAGATCTAGCTGTCTCCTTGTGTGCTGTTTTTTGAACTTTAATATGACATATGTACATCATATTTTATAGTGCTGAACCTTTTTGCATTGAATATTGTTGTTGGACTGGTTCCTATCTTGAGGAGCATAGAGGGGAGTGCTCCTTGGTTTCGTGCACTATCTGACATCTTGACACATCATTCATTTGTTGAGTGCGGCCTCAAATAGCCTCTACCCTCAGCTTTTTGGTTCACATTTGGGAAGCGATTGAGAGGGGAATTGAAATCCAAAGAAACATAAAAAAAACAATGGCAGGACTTTCTAGTGGATGATAATACAAGAAATTGGGAAAAATCAAGAAATTCAAAAGAGCTACTAATGAATGCAAATTAGACATTGTATATATCCGGCAGGAAAATTAAAGAATAAGGGTACAGAGAGGTTCTAGTAACATTAAATCAGTATTGACGTTATTCTAAATCTAGACAAATTGTGAGGAAGGACCTAGAAGTGCAACACAACAAACACAAATAAATTACAAGCCTCATAAGGTCCTATTAGAACAAAAATTGGCAACTATTGAGAGAAGTGACTCCATACAAGGTATAATGGAAGACACTGTATCTGAAGAAGAAAATTATTCAGCAATGACAGATACACAAAATTTTAACAGAATGGCTCCAGCAGCTTCAACTGTTTTAGACTTGAGACTTAGATTATAAGACCACCAGATAAGGGATAAAGAAGGCAATTAAAAAACCAAGACTAAAAGCAGACCTTGTGTTTAATATCTCACAATGTAATTAACACCACTGGATGAGAGGGATTTGGAGAAAGGTACTTCTTTGGTGCCATCCAAAAATTCCTCAATATATGAAATAGATGAGAAAATTACGTTCAAAGCTCTATTTTGTGACTATTTCAGAACAGAATTTGGATGTAAAAACCTGTGAATACAAAAAATTAAAATTTAGATAAAAATCATCCTTTTAAGTACCAATGCCAAATAAGGTATTGGATCTCTTAGAAATATTTATCAAAAAAGTGAATATTAGGTATATATTAAAGAAGCAAGAACATTTATCTCCAAATAAGGGAAGATGTCTGAATAAGTTGATCAGTATTTAAAACAAAATCAATCATGATTGCAGACAAAGGAGAAGCTATGGTACTAATGGGTACTATCTATTTTGAGAAATGGATCCATGCCCACGTGGAAGATTTGAATGCATACAGCTCCCTGGATGGTAACCATAGCCAGGGCTTTAATAAGAAGCTTTATAAACTTCTTGAATTAACGATGTATTGTCGAGAATAAGGGAGTTACATGGGCGTGGGTATTCACCTCTAGAAATGGTCACAATACAATCTATATTAGAAAGCAAGGAAGGCTGTCTATGGTGGTTGGGGCTTGAGGATCATCATTGGTGAAGGTCAAGACGGGGGGGAACTTCCAGATCATGAGTGGTAGCAGAACTTCATAAGCAGTTCACTTTCCATAGGAAGGTGCCTGGCAACTTTTCATGTTGTATTGAGTCCTTCCCACTCGCCACAGTTTGTTCATTATTATTCCGTTCCTCACATTTGCTGTTGTTTTCTTTCTCAGTTCCCTTACCTTTTGGCCTGAACTCTGACCTGCCCTCTGGATTGCAATTGGGTGATTGGTTGCTGACCGGTTGCATAACCTCTGACTCACCCCCTAGATTACTATATGGTTGTATTTACTGAAAGGGTGCCTGACCTCTAAATTACCTATGAATTAAGTTTTTGGTGTTGATGTGCTTGTTCTCCTACTTTCTCCCTGAATTCCAAGTTCAATTTAGACCCAGGATTACACTTTTTATGTTACTGGCTTCCTTCAATTGTGGCTTAGGTTTTCTATGACTGCCGTTAAGAAGCCATTTACATTTGGCATTTCGTTTTTAAAACACTACTGTGAATCACCTGAAGTAGGAGGGATGTGGAGTATACCAGATCACTAAACTCCAGCTCTCTCTTCTATGTCTCAATTTCCTTCTTAATGGGGCTGATTTTCTGTAATATTATATAATGAATGAATTGCTGGAAAAAAAGAAAATATTTGACGTAGGATCATCCCAGATTTCCTGTTTTGTACATGCTACCTCACAAAGATTTGTTTCATCAATAAGATGTATGCAAGAACCAATGTGCAAATATGTCAATGCTTTTTATAAGAGATTACAAGGGGAGCAGAATCATGCATATAGAGTAGAACAGAATTTCCACAAAAACTGAATGAGGTGGACATTGAGGACACAGATGAGATGTGGTTGTGCACACTAGATATTACAGCACTATATACATCCTTCACACATTCTAAGTAACTTTAGGCATTGGAGCTTATTGTACTTGGAAAACATGATCTAGAAGCAAACATTAATTTGCTAAATAATAATCATGGACTAAATCCCATAACATAACTATTTCAGGGCAATGAGCAAATATTTTCTTAAATGACATCAACTTTGATGGGTTGTTTAACAGCACCAGCCTACACAACCAACTGTATGCATTGAATTAAGAAGCATCATATTCTTAAGGGCCCAAAGTGGTTTAATAACACCAAGCTTTATCTGTGATTCATAGATGTCTTGTTTTTGTATGATGTGGACCAAGGCAATAAACTTCAATAAACTCCATACACGATAGAAGAAAATTGATATCTGCCATCAAGCAAAAACTACCCATTAGCTTGATGAAAGTGAAACTAATGTATAAGATAGGGTCAGCAATATTGTCCCAAACGAAACTGATAACAACTTTACTGCATGCCCAAAGTGATCACCCAAAGGGATTGAGTGTTAATGTACCATATAACCAATCCGGAAGACTTTGTATAACAAGAAGGAAAAGTTTTGACAACATTCAAAATAATGGGTTACAAGAGCATAACGCTTAAGAGGGCACAACAACAGATGAAAATACTTTTTGGGGCGGTTGGAACCCTCAAAAAAAGGAAGACAAAAGAGAATGTGTTAATAAGGAATAAAATCAAAGTAAAAAGATTTGGAGAATCTTTTTGAAAAATTTAATACTTCTCAAGAGTGATTCAGAAATGTGCACATTATTCTATGGCAACCCAATTTTTACCCTTTTCAGAAATAAGAATGTGAAGAATTACATCATAAAATAGACCCTAATGCATGCACTAACCAAACAAAAACTACTACAGAGAAAGGAACATCCTTTTGCCTTAATTTTGTACATTGTAGCAACATTATAAAATGATACATTTATCATTCAATGGAGACAAATACCATTTAAACTGTTTTTCTACCTGTTATACTACAGACTGTATTCAGCTGATTAAGAGTCCATGCAGAAAAGCCTACATTGGTAAAATGAGTCAAAATCTATTTCCAAACTCTTGAACAAATCATTGTACCGAGCAGAGGTGGAAATGTGGACCCTTTGATAGAGCTAAAGGAATTTTATTGAATGCATCATCTGAACACATTGGCTTCAAAAGATCTGAAAGAGGAATTGAAATTAAGTGTTATTTGATAGATGTTCTTAACATCTATGGAACTTCAGAGAGAAGCATTTGATAAGGCAAATATATCTGACACTTTGGAGACACAGAAGAGGTAGAGTGTAACCCAGGACCCGTACTCTAAATGAAAATGATAATATAATCAAAGAGATGAGCCAGAGTGAACAGCATGTTATTTGCAATCTGAGAAAAATTAAAATAAGGATTTGAATGAAAGAAAGGTATGGGATATAAAATGATGTCAGCTGTACACAAATTACTCCAAATTAAAATGATACTACAATCAAGGAACTTACTGAGAATGGACAGAATTTTATTTGCAGTGTGAATTTTTTGTTTTTTTCAAAAAATAACACAAGATGAGCAGGAACTGAATGGAAGGTGCGGAAGAAAAAAAATATCCATCAAATGTTCACAAAATATTTGCTTATACAGTGCAGAGACAGAATATCAAATCAAAATGATCGAATTGCACTAATATCGAGTCATAAATATCGTGGGTCAAAATTATCGAGAGACAAAATATCGTGTTCAAGAATATCAATTTAAGGTAAGTAATATCTATGTTAAAAATATCAAAGTGTTTCGTATCTTTTGCAAAAATATAGTTGTTAAAAATATCGATTTTTTGATGTTATCTATTTTAGTATATATGTTACAAGTGTGTGATGCAGGTTTTTTTGTTTAAGAATTATTCGTATTTTTATTGTATGTGTTAAAATGTTAGCGGTAATTCATTTATTTTTGTTTGAATTTTGTGTTTTTTGCTCTGTAGCGAGTAGTGGGTGTAGGGGAATAGGTGGAAAGTAATTTAATTATAGTAGATTTAGTGATTATTTGTAGTAGTTATTATTTTTTTAAGTTTATTTGAGCATTTTTAGTTCTGTAGAGGGTTGTGTTTTTTTAATACAAATTTTAATAAGTTTTGCAATTTTGTGGAAAAGACATATTACATTACATTTGTGTATACATTAGTTTGTTGCTTCATACAAAGACATCAAATGAAGAAAAGATAAAATGACTAATAATAGGCTCATAATAGTTATGCCTTCAGGGTACCTATCAACATATATAAATCGTAGAAATAGGCAGTATGAAGTAGTGACAATGAATTCCAATTTGCAATTTTACATGTATAAGCGATATCCTGAGCACAATCCTGACTGCATTATCCAGTATGTCGTTATTAAATATCTAGTCTGTATTGAAGATAATAAAAAAAACAAGGAAAAAAAACCACGACAATAAAGAAATGTGCTACTATAAAAGTAAGTGTCCGTCTCAATTTCTATCGGGGGCAGGTCATGACAGGAGCCTCATATCCGGGGGCAGGGAAGAGGGGGAGGGAGGAAAGGGAGGCGGGAGGGAAAGGGAGGAGGAGAGGGGGAGGAGGGAGAGAGAAAGAGAGAGAGAGAGAGACAGAGAGAGAGAGAGAGAGAGAGAGAGCGAGAGAGAGGGAAAAGGAAAAGGAAAAGGGAGGAAGGGGTAGAAAGGGGTAGGAGGAGCAGGTCTCGATTACAGTATCACCTCAGTCACATTTTGTGCTTTGAAATGCTCTATCAGTTGAGCCCATTCTAATGATATAGGTATTTCCCTCAGCCCTCTGTGTTCTTTGCGGTGCAATGCCTCCCTGTCAGCAGTAGGCCATTTTATAACTTCTTCCCACCACTGCCCTGTGCGTGGTGCTCTGTTTGACTTCCATCACTGTGTGATAAGCCTCTTGGCCAGTATTAAGCTGAGATTCGTGAAGCGATGCAACCCTTTTGCCTACTTGGGAAGAGGAGAGAGTCCTAGGAGGCCTCAAAGTTGTTCCAGGAGGGACGTTCTTAGAGGTAGTGGAGGCCCTGTTAAACGTACGTCCAAAATTCCACAAGGGAGGGGCAGGCCCATAACATGTGCATAAAATCTGCCTCCAAGCTATGACACCGGAGGCACTCCGAAGAGGAATTGGGGTACATGTGCTGTATCACCAGAGGTGTGAGATAGGCCCTATGCAGTACAAACATCTGTATAGTTTTTAGTCAGGCATTCTGGGACATAATCAAGGATATGCACTCATTTCCTCTCAGTAAATTCCATAGAAAACTCCCCCTCCCATCTGTGACAAAGAGGCAACAGGGAAACCCCCAAATGGGACTGTAGGCCTTGATGCAACCTACAGCCATCTCACTAGGAGAGGATAGTTACTTGCTGCAACTATCTCATCAACCAAAAAAGGGGCATACAAAGACTCCTTGCCCGGTACGTCAAACTCACATTCCAACACAAGTCCCTTATTATTAGGTTGCTGGATGAATTAAGCAGATTAAAATGGTCAAACCAGTTCTCTGGTGGAATCAGAGTTTCCATTTTTGGGTTATTTAGCTAATTAAAAAAATATGATTGATGATTTCTCCAAAGGCGCCCATGTCCCTTAATTCCCCAACTGTCATAAGGTCTTCTAAGGCATTATTTCTAATTGTGCTCTTCATTCACTCTGTCATAGCCTTGTAATCCCTCCTACATTCCCTGACTTCCTCACAGATTGGAGGTTTCCTTTTGAAAGCATTTAATAGTTCCCTATGTGCTACATTGCAAGCATTATCAAATCTTCTATAGGGCTTGTTGGCTTGATATATCCACTGTCATCAACTTTTTTAAGGACTCACAGATGGCAGATAAGAATCAGTAATATTTGGGGTTTCTGCCTTAAGATCAAGAACTGTCTTACATACCTACATATTCTTCTTCAACAATCCTTGCAGTAACCAAATTAAGCCTCGGTTTTCCACTTTATCACACCAAGCCTTTATTTTTTTTAGAAAGTCAGAGCAGCTTGGTTAATCTCAGCCTAAGGTGATTCTAATTTCAAATTTAATTTAGTGGACAATGGATTGTGGTCACTACGGCAATAAGGTGATAAGGTAAAATGCCAAAGTTAGACTTCCACAAAGAGATTACATCAGAAAATAGTACACATCAATGGTTCTGCAGGCTCCACCAGTCATGAAGGAGGGTAATAATGTATCCCGCTTAGGATAGATTGCCAAAACAAATAGAAGATTATTCTTAACAGCAAGTAGCCTCTCCTCACCATAATTATGGTGAGCAAAGTGCTTAACACCCATATCATGTGTATCTGTTATCCCACAGACTTCTTCTTCTGGCGGTAAAATGCACACAAGGCATTTACCTATTGACCACCCTCTTACTGTTTGTGAAGAAATTGTCCAATACATCCTCTGATTCATTAATTATGATTGGGTTGCTTCTGGGATTCTGGGATCAAAGTTGTTGCCATATAGATTAATTAATAAGGTGTTTTTTTAAACCAGGGAGTTGAATACCCTGATGGTAGGGTGTAGAGGCTCTCATCTTAGTAATTGCGCTAATAATGGATATTAAAATACATAAACACCCCTTAGCTCTACCAGAATGTGACCATTCAGCTGGAACCCAAAACAAAAAGTCCATCAACAAAGACTGGATCAACTGCTCAAGTTTCCTGCCAGCAGTCAATATCAAAGTAAGAAATGAATTCAGACCAATCCGGGGTATCTAATTTACTTAAAATACTTGCAATGGTCTAGGATTCTAATTGGATACTGTTACCTTTAGAATTCTTTGGATACTTTAAGTTACTATCAGAGCTGGATGTTGAATCAGTGATTCCTAAACTATGAACAGAGTACGCAGGCTGTCATCACCTACCACTAAGGAGCATGACAACCAGCCCACATCAGGACGCCAGATACTCTCTTCCAGAGCTTCAAGTCACAAAAAAGAGTTACTTGTAAATACATTGAATATGGGCTGTGAATGTCCACTGATGCGAACCCCTTCAGTCCCCTTCCTATGTGTTGTACAATCCTCAGGTCTATAAAAAAAAGCCTAGCGGTAATGCCCTGATATTGCAGGATTAGCAGCATTTTCTTGCCCCGAGACTACACTCAGGGCAGCTTTCCAAACAACCCTTTCTAGTCTGTTCAGACCTTCCTTTGCTGCACAAATAATTTCAGTGCCTAAATTGGTAGAGTTTATTGTTAGACCTTGTGTCTCCTGTAGCTGGGTGGCTGAAAGGCTGATCAATACTATTAGATGGGGCCCTAACTGACTTCTCTTGATTTGTGAAGATACAAAACATTAATTGCTTCATCTTGGTCACTCTATCTAGCATCATATCATTGAAGCTTTTCATGTTCTGTTCTAACTTAGATAACTCCTTATCTAAGTGTTCACATACAACCTTTTCTTTTTCGCAAGGGAGGAACTATCTTGAAGGGAAGTAGCATCCGGAGCAATACCTAGCGAATTGTTAATGATGCACTAGTTAAAAATGGTACTGTTGACTGCATCACTAGTAGAGAGTACACCCTTCTGGCCAGGCAACAACTCAGGGGGTTAGTAGTACCCATAACTTCCGGATCTACACAGGGAAGGCAGGATTGACCCTGTGCCTACAGTCTTACTTCAAATAAACTGATCTCAAAATTGATAGCCCCATTGCGCTGGTGAGATCATTAGTAATGGAAGCTACTGTTGTATCCATCTACTCTACCCCCACAGGATTACACACTTTCCTCTTGCCCATTTTGGAGACAGCTCCTGATCTGGGATCACAATGCAATTATTTAAGCAAAAAGAAATAAATACCGGATGACAAATAACAAGATAACACAATGAAGAGATATGGCCCAATACCAGCCTCAGCTGGGCTCTGATGGGCTCTGATGGGCCTGTTTTTGACCAGGTATTTGCCTGTGCATGTCCCGCATTGCTGGGAGCCAGCAATCAATGTATGTGGCCTACACAAATCTTTCCACGCCTCCATAGTGCTGGTGTAGTCTGGACTATGTAGTCCTTGGTCTGGGCCCTTAGCATCTAAAAATGGGTTGTCTCCTCATTAAATCATGATGGGCCGTGCTATGAGAATTTCTGGTATTCCTTCAGCTGCAGTTGTAAATATTACTGATTATCTGGTTCTGGATTACTTCTAGAGTTTGGCTGATCTGTGATGCTCTACCTCTCACCAGCTAAATCTGGATGCACCTTCAATAAGCAAAGAACCCTGATATGACCTAGAGGCTAGAGATTGGTTTTGGTGAAGA
Source organism: Triturus cristatus (assembly GCF_964204655.1). Classification (NCBI taxonomy): domain Eukaryota; kingdom Metazoa; phylum Chordata; class Amphibia; order Caudata; family Salamandridae; genus Triturus; species Triturus cristatus. Next base: position 1,172,454,756 of record NC_140585.1, read on the forward strand.
AACATGTGTGAATACATTGATTGGAACTGTGTTAGAAAGGCCTATACCTTGTGGTCTTAGTAACAAATACTGTTCTGAAGTCAGGAAGTTTGCACGATTGGATCCATACATCTCACAGGAAGAGAGCAAAGACTGCAGTTGAAAAAGTGGTAATACAGACCACTAATTTAGACAGTCAAGCTTCAATTTGCTACGTGGATCCAGAGGGAAGAGAACAGTCTGTTCAGGGAGAAGAAAGAGCACAGAGAGTGCAACAGGAACAACAACAAGAAAATCAAATCCCAAAAGCCTGAACTCTGAAAACCCCAAGAGCAGTTCAAGGTGCTCCAGTTGCAAGTTGAGCCAGTCATGAGACGGATGAAGACACAAATGAGACAAGTGGCACAACTCTGGATGAAGATAGAGGCTTCTTATGAGCTGATTTGTTCAAAGGTTTGAGATAAGGAAGAACAGAGTTGCAAGTAACAGATCTGAATGAGGAAGATTCTGGAAAGCCTAAGATAAGAAGATCAACAAGAGTGAGAGTGCAAAACAAGAAGTGTGCAGCACCTGAATGGTCATGTTTAACAAAGAATGAAACAGAAGAAAGAACCATTACCTTGGAGACTAACGATTGTTGTACATGGAACCTCAATGAGAAGACATACATTGAGAATTGTAGTGATCTACACTGAGTCATTTCTTAGTGGAGTAATGAAACAGAGTTTTCAAATCTTTGATTTTAGATTTTTTAAATTTTCATACAGTGCATGCATATCTCTCTTAGATTAGAAACAAAGTCAGCGATTCTCTCCTTATATCCTGGTTTAAAGGTAATGCCTGCTTTTAAGAAGATTGATTTTTGTACCTTAAGTAATCGGCTAAAGGTAGTTTGGCACCTGTATTGAACTTCAAGGACTAGACTCGTGAATTATATGCCTGCATCTGCTTGTATGAATCAACATTGAGAACTGAAAATACGTAAATCAGAATTTCTAAAGTTTTAAAGCATTGATTTGTGACAGTTATCACCTTGTTTGGAGGTTTACCTTTTGTTTTTAGGAGTTTATTTTTTATAAAAGATGGTCCGGAGCTTAGCAGGGAACAGTAATGAGTACTCGATGCCCTCTCCGATGAGGGCCTTTTTGGCTTCCAGGAATGTAGCATTCTGAGCTTGCACTTTAGCGGTAAAATGTGGGAACAGTAACATATTGCTGTTTTTCATCAATAACGGACCATTTGTGCAGACATTTTGTAGTATAATGACTTGATCTCTATAATAAAGGAGCCACACCACCACCTGGCATGGAGGCTGCACTGGCGCCAGAGGACAGGCTGGTGCTCTGGCGTGGAGTCCACACCGGCCCCAGAGGACAGGCTGGCACTCGATGTGCCCTCTTGAGGGCAAAGACCTGTGTGAGATGGCCTGGGGCCACGGTATCGCGGACCCAGCCGTCAAGGAACACTCTGCCGCTTCAGGAATTCCCACCACTCTAATATTTTTGTGGCAGTTGCAGCCCTCTGCATCCTCAGCCCATCTCTTGAGAGTAGACACCCTAGCTACAAGTCACCTGCTTTACAGGACATTACCTGCTGTTCCAGTTTGAGTTCACTCACCAAATGTCCCACAACTTTCACTTGATCCACCAGTTTGCAATGTTCTGCTTGCAATAGCCCCAGGCTGACAGACACCACACCGACGTCTTGTTGCAATGTAGTCTTTGTGTCCAGCCAGCACTTAGTCTAAGTGAGTGTGAATCGAGATATCAGTGGAATCGCTCACTTCTTCCTTTGACCCGGTGATGGATCTTTCAGCTCTGTTGTTTGACCCTTTGCCTTTGCTTTAGTTTTCCCAAGGCAACACCAATCTCTGTGGGGGGGTCAAATATCAAGTGGTCTAGGGGATATACTAGTGGCGGGGAGCAAGCCATTACTGGCGTGGTATAGAGACTAATTTGAGAGTGACCCCTTTTATCACTGTTGGTCATGGGGCCTGGTCACCGAACTCCTTATCTCAGGCAGTACCAGCTTGTATCAGGATGTCCTAACCCCCAAACTCTTGTATCAACTCGGGCCCTACACTCAGTAGACTCCAGCCACTCCACTCTGTGATTCAGGGCCTATGTCTTTAGGCAACAGTTCCCAGCCAGCTCTCCTCTGTGTTGAGTCAGTGACCAGGGCAGGGTAGATCTCTACAGGGCCTCCCTTTAGCATCCGCACTCTCAGCTCTCCCTATTGCAGAGGGAAGGAGGGCATCTCCACTCCAGTGGGCCCAGTGCAGGTCTTGCTGTATCACCAGTGATTCCCCGCAGTCCTTGGGCCTCCTGACCACTTTCTAATTGTCGGTCCGTCCTCTTTCCGGTCCTCTGCATAGGCTCAGGCCCTCTTCTCCACATGGTGTTTTTAGACAGTTCCGCAGTAGGGTCCCTTAAACTCAGGCAGAGTGCGTGTCTCTCCGGACCTCAAATCAATTCCCCCACTGCGCCTTGATGCTGGCCCCAACCTCCCACGTCGTCACCAGGGGCTAACCTCGGTATTACCATCTTAAATCATCTTTCAGGCCACCTCAGCATCTTTAACTCCACCAAACCGCTGTGTGCACTATGCCTGCCTCCAGTCATTTGTCAGGTGGCCCTGGCGGTCCTCGGACCGCTGCCACAAACTTCTCCTATGCTTCCAGGCCCCTGCCACCTAGGTATGTGAGGATGCACACCCTGGTCAATGCAAAGGATAGAGGGGGAACCCTCGATTCCACGTCTTCTTCTGGGGGATTCATCCCTCACTGCGACTCCTGCTCACCAGCAAGTGTCACCTTTACTCTAGGCAAGCCCCAGCGGCAACATGAGGCAGCTCAGCAGCGTAAGGGGAGGTTTCACATTCTCCTCTGCCAGAATCATCCTTACATCACAATCCGCCATACTCTGGGGTGGCAACCAGGACCTCCGGGACAAGTTGCGGCCACACGATATGGCAGGATTAATACTGGGCCGGTGCGGAACTGATTGCTCACACGGCTGCCATCTTCGGTGCTTCAGCCTCGTCCCTAGTTATTTTGTTAGTTATATTTTAGCTGCAGACTTCTAGGTTTGTAGGGCTGCAGAGTGGGAAGTTGATTAATTAATAATTGAATAACAATCATTTTTTATAGTAATTGTGTAATTTGATTAATTGTTTCGTTTTTTAAATATACACACACAGACAAATATTATGTTCATTTAAATTTATTAATTAAGAGCTTATTATTTTTTCTACCTTCATGGGGTTACTCATATATGTAATGTGTTTGAAGGGGAAACATACTTTACCCCGCATTCATTACTCCGTATGCCATTACCCCGCATTTTTTACTCCACAAAGGGCCATATGTAGGTAGGTTCACATTTACCGACTCATAAATACCGAATTTTACCGATTCGGTATTTATAAATCGGTAAATGTGATGTAGGTAATCAATCGGTAATATTTACCGATTCGGAAAGGGTCGGTAATTTAGAATCGGTATTTACCGATTCGGTAATGATGCATACCTTCCCATTGATTCCTATGGGCCAGGAGGCCCATAGGAATCAATGGGAATCCAGTTACCATTACTGAATCGGTAAATACCGATTCGGTAATGGGGGGAGCACATTCAAGGGTGGCAGGGTGTCACATTGACACCCTGTTGCACCCCTGATTCCTGCATGTGTGCACATGTGGCGGACACACATGCCCTAAGGGCATGGATGTCTGCCACATGGCACTGTTATTACAGCAAAATATTGCTTTGGGCAATGTATTCGGTATTTAGCACCAACCTATATTTGGTGCTAAATACCGAATTCTTTTTCCTAGACATCACTCATTTGAGTGTTACCTACATATCATTTCAGGATTCGGTATTTACCGAATCGGTAAAATCACCGATTCGGTAATTTTACCGATTCGGTAAATTACCGATTCCTGAAATATGCCCCCTACATAGCAAAAGCCAAAATACCGGTCGGTAACAGGATATTTACCGAAAATCGGCCGTTACCGACCGGTATTTGGCTTCCTACATATGGCCCAAAATCTTTTAAAACGCAGGGCTTTACATCGCAAACTATTACAACAGATTCCCCAAAGTAATGCTCACGTGGAGTCAGAATAGTAAATTGTGATGTAATGGGGAATGCGTTGTAATGGATTGCGTTGTAGAGCCCTACGTTGTAAAAGATTTGCAGTGTAAAAGCTGCAGGGTAATGGCATGCAGAGTAAAAGTGTGTGGGGTAAAGTGTCCTATTCATTTGAAGTAAAATATTTCCTCTACTGTTGCAGAGACTGGAGTGGGAATAGTAAATTTGACCCCTCCAAAGTCCAACCCTTTCCCTACTGTTGCCCTGATTGAAGTGGAAATAGTACATTTCACACCTCCAAAATATATCGCTTTCTCTGCTGTTCCACAGACAGGAGTGACAATAGTAAATTTTACCCCTCCAAAGCCCAACCATTTCCCTACTGTTGTATAGACTGGTGTGGGAATAGCAGATTTTATCCCTCTGAAATCCAATGCTTTCCCTATTGTAGCAGAATGGGAATAGTAAATTTAAACCTTCCAAAGTCCAGCTGATTTCCTAATGTTGTGTAGACTGAAGTGAGAATAGTACATTTCATCCCTCCAAATTCCAACGGTTTTCCTACTGTTAGGAATGCCATTACTCAACTAAAAATGTGTAAGCAAATGTTCCTGCCTTAGGGTAGTTCATTGTTGCTCAGTGAAACATTGAAATAATTGTAGAATGTACTGCAGCAGATTTCCCTGGAAATCAAGAACAGACATTCCCAGGTATGCCAGCATTTATTAATATCTGATAATTTTGAAAGGTACATTGTGAAACTTTATGTGCTTGCAGTGGGAAAGGAAAGAGAAGAGGCTTACCATTGGAAGATGTCTTCTCATTGAACTGAAGTGATCAGATCGGCAACTTTGTTATTAGTATGTTCTCATGTCTTTTATATTATTGTGTGTTTCTAGTTAGATGCAGCAGATGCATCTCACTTTCCCTTGCTCTCAGAGCTTTTGTGATTGCTGTAGATTACTGCTGACAGTGATTCTGTCGCCTGCTACTTTGGAGGTGACAATTCATTTTTCCTTCTTTATCTTGACGGACGTGGCTAATGCTGCACCTGTTTTCATTTACCTTTCCCCGATGAGAAGTTTATCTGTATGGTCTGCTAACATAGCTGTATGCTAATATTTTGAGAGATGAGACCTGGCTGAGTTTTATGAACTACTCTTTATAGGGAGTTCAACTACTTATATTCTAACATGTTGTTGATGCTCCTTTGATCTTGCTCTTTTTCAGGAACTCTTTCTGGGTTTAATTAGGTTATGTCCCTTTTAGTTAGAATAGGGGTTTATTCCTTTATGGAACATGCACGTTGTTTTACATTATTGATGACTCTAACCATATGTTTCTTGATAATTTCTGTAAACAGATTTATCTAATCTCTTAAAGAGAAATAACCCTTTAAAACAAACTTAAAACCCTCATCATTGACTGAACTTATAACAATAAACTATGACGATGATTGACTTGGTTTGGTTTAGCGTCCATTCAAAAATGATGACAAAGATCTGTCACCTCGAAGAAGAAAGCTTGGTGCAGAGTTGGAGCCCATTTTTGTTCATCACAGTTTGAAGTGGTACTAGAGAATAACATTTTGACTCTGTCGGCACGGGAAACAACCTTTACTAAGTGTTGTTTACACCACAATACCATCACTAACGCGGTTGTTACAACATCCGCATTGTTACCACGCAGTGCTATTTCACCGAAAGTTGTTATAACGACTTGCTCTAGATGGCGCTCGAGAATAAGGAATAGTATGATTTACTATTCCAACACCTTCCCTAGTGTTGCACAAACTGGAGTTGGAATAGTAAATCATACTATTCCTAAGTCCAGCGCACCATCAAGCGTAAGTCGTTGTAACGACTTGCGTTGTAATGACACTGTGTGGTAACAACGCGGTCGATGTAATGACCGCGTTGTGATGGTATTGCGGTGTAAAAACCGCATAGTTAAAGTATATATTCGTCGCTGCTGTCATTGCCTATTTTGAGCACATGGCTGTAATGTCCCTGACAAGCAGGTCTTCTGTTCCCCCCCGCCGTCCCTCCCATGTTTTCTTTTCCTGCTCTTCCCGCCACTTCGTCCCTGCGGCCCCGCCCCCCTGCACACACATTCGCCACCCGGCTCCCACCTTCCAGCTGCTCCTCCCTCCCAACTCCCCATATATGAAGGGCGCGCAGCGGTGAAAGGAGCGACCTTTGACCCTGCTCACAGGCAGGTTGCTCCCCACACCGCTGTACTGCCTCGTTTGTACTGGTGTTTTTCTTATCATTCTGCTGCACTGCTTTGACTGTACTTGCCTGTTGTAGCTTGCCTAAATTCAATTTTTTCCCCTCCTGCTAATTCTGTGCCCTGCTTGCCTCCTGTTCCCCCCGCCGTCCCTCACCTGTTTTTTCCCGCTCTTCCCGCTGCTGCGTCCCTGCGGCCCCGCCCCCCTGCTCACCCATTTGCCACTCCGCTCTGACCTCCCAGCTGCTACTCCCTCCCAACTCCCCATATATAGAGACTGCGCAGCGGCCGCGCAGCAGACGCCTGCAGCTGGAGTGCCGTTGGCATGCCGAAGACATGCCTAAGGCAAGCCCATCTACACCCATCCGCACCTGGACCACGCTCAGCGCCAGAACCCCTGGCACTCACAACCGCCACAATGCCCGACACCGCACTCAACACCGGACGATCACACACCTGCTTTCTGGCCGCCCCGAAGCACACCCACGGACCCTTCACCTGCCGGAACTGCAGCCTCACCAGCATCCACCTCGCCAAGCCACTGACCAGGAAGGAACCCAACTACCTCAGATGCATCCTCCTCAACACCCGCTCCGCCCGCAAACACGCCATTGAACTCTGGGACCTACTCGACTCTACCTCCCCAGACATCGCCTTCCTGACGGAGACCTGGCTGAAACCCGCCTCGGCACCCAACATCGCCATCGCTGTCCCGGAAGGCTACAAAATCACCCGCAGGGACTGCACCAACAGAGTAGGAGGAGGAATCGCCATCATCCACAGGAACACTCTCAGAGTCTCGACCAACACCGACGACACCCTCAGCACCGCCAAACACCTGCACTTCCAGATCCACACCGACCCCAACACCATCCTCAGAGGAACCCTCATCTACAGACCCCCCGGACCATGAGCACAGTTCAGCGACTCCATCGCCGACTTCATCAGCACGCACGCCCTCGCCTCCACAGATTACATCCTCCTCGGGTACCTGAACTTCCACCTCGAGAACAACAACGACCGCAACGCCACCACCCTGATCGACAACCTCGCCAACATTGGACTCAGACAACTCGTCACAACACCCACCCCCCACCCACCCCACCGGCCACACGCTTGACCCCATCTTCTCCACAAGCCCCCACGTCTCCTTCAACCACACCACCGAACTCCACTGGACTGACCATCGCTGCATCCACTTCACCTTCAAGAAGCCCACCACTCACCACCGCACCCAACAGATGCCTTGCTGCTGCTGGAGAAAAGTCAGCGAAGACCAGCTAACCACCACTCTCGCCCAGAGCCCACCCGCCGACCCCACCGACCCCAACACCGCAACCCGCAACCTCAGACAGTGGATCGACGACTGCGCCAACACCCTCGCCCGCTCAAGAAACCCTCCAACAATCACACCAGCAAGAAAGCCAGCTGGTTCACTGAAGACCTCCAGGCCTCCAAGCAAACCTGCCGAAAACTGGAGAACTGGCTCCGTGAACGAATACTGAACAGCTACGCAGCCCACAAGAACGCCACCCGCAGACACCATCACCTCATCAGATCCGCCAAAAGGACCTCCTTCAAAGACCGCCTAGACAACAATGCACACAACAACAAAGAGCTCTTCAACATCGCGAAGGAACTCTCCAACCCCAGCTCCAACACCAACGATGTTCCACCTTCACAAGACCTGTGCGACTCGCTGGCCACCTTCTTCCACTGCAAAATCGCAGACATCCATGACAGCTTCAACGCCACGACCGCCCCGAAAACCACTGAGACCTCTGCCCCCACGGCCACCATCCACACCAACCGCCTGCTCTCCTGGACCAACATCACCAACGACGACACCATCAAGATCATGAACACCATCCACTCCGGATCCCCATCTGACCCATGCCCACACCACATCTTCAACTAAGCCAGCACAGCCATCGCACCCTATCTCTGGAAAGTCATCAACATCTCCTTTGAGACAGCAACCTTCCCAGAGAGCTGGAAGCACGCCAAGATCAACGCCCTACTCTAGAAACCCAAGGCGACCCCAAGGACCTCAATAACTTCCGGCCCATCTCCCTGCTCCCATTCCCGGAAAAGGTCATCGAGAAGACCGTCAACAAACAAATGACCCGCTACCTCGAGGAGAACGGCATCTTGGACCCTACCCAGTCCGGGTTCCGCAGCAACCACAGCACTGAAACTGCCCTCATCGCCGCCACCGATTACATCAGGACCCTGCTAGGCGAGTTTCTATGAATTAGAAGGAATTGTTCTTGCATTAAAGATTTTGACAGACACAGTGAAGACTTGAAACAAAGACTGTTATCACGTGGCTATCCAAAACGTTTAATCAGATCTGCTTACAAGAGGGCACGGTATTACAACCGTGATGCCCTACTAGCTGGCAATGCACGTCCTAACAATGACAAGATGGTCTGTGTAGTAAATCATTCGACCTTAAACTTTAAGATAAGGAAGGTTTTGAACAAAAATTGGCACATTCTAAACACAAATGAAGAACAAGAGGCCATTCAAAAACCAATCCTAGCATATCGCAGAAATATGAATCTTAAAGACAGCCTAGTTCATACGAGGCCTAAGCATAATCAGTTGAACTCACAAACCACATTAGTAGGACCTCCCATTTTGGGTAATCATAAATGTGGAACATGCATTGCATGTGAGAGTGCCGTAGTAACGGAAACCTGGCACTATCAGGGAAAAGAAGGCAAACTACGTGATTTTACAAACTGTAGGAGCCGCAATCTTGTCTACCTTATTTTATGTCCTTGTAATTTAGGATATGTGGGGGAGACAGGCCGTGAATTCAGGACACGCTATAGTGAACACAGGTCAGCGATAAAAACTAGAAAAACACTATGTTCCATGGTCCAACATTGCATGGAACTTGGACACAATGAAAATGAATTGAGGTGGCTAATCTTAGAAAAGGTAAGACAAGCTCTAGGCCGAGAAATGAAAGAAGTACGAAAAATGCGAGAAACATATTGGATCTACACCTTAGATACGGTAAAGACAGGCTTGAACGAGGAAATAGTGTGGCATGCAAGATGACCCAGTATCAGATAACTCTGATACTGCTTATTAAAATCGGATGGAGAATGCATACAAGTGGCATGTCGTGTCACACTCTGTGCTCGCCCCACCAAGTAGACTTGTGAGAATTATACCATAATATTTGATAGTTCTATTTGGATTATGTTGAGAGAGGGAATAGGCAACTATTTGGTGAGAAGTTTTATAGTTTATTAATGCTAGCCCTTATATATATATCCTACTATCATACCACTGACATTGTATAATACATAGGAAATGAATGCAGACACATGGACAACCCATGTCTCTGAGATACAACCTGTGACATCTTCCCATGAGTCTCACTAGCGAAAATGGCCCCGCAAGGCATCGCTGTTGAATGCCGGCTTAATATTCTTAACCACCACATACAGTGATAAGCTGAGTGGTAGGTCTGCCAGTATATGCATGGCCGATTTGGCCTGTCAAACGGCATCGGATGATACAAATATCGTTTGGAAGTCTTTGTATGTAATACCTCTGACCCGTGACCAGACATCGTAGTTACGTGCCTTCCTTTGAGCCGATAGCGGGCCCATGCAGGCGCGCACCAGGTTTCAGATGGCTAGAATACCATACCACTAATATATCATTTAAATAGAGTGATTTAAAACCAAGGAAATGGCAATCACCGTCACCCTGTTCCAAGATGGCGTAAAGACTTTATCAATGAGAATGAGGAGCCTGCCATAAAAAAAATTTTTAATTGGCGGACAAATAGATTTATTAAATTTGGTTTAAAAACTATTGTGGGACAATCTTAGTTTTTCTCTTCCCCCTGCATATTATACAGTCAGACTAACACAGAGATAAAGAGTTCCTGTATTATTTAATCAGGGAACACCTATTCCAAGATGGCGATGCCAACAGCACAGTTATTTAAACAATCCCACAGCGAGGCTTCGCGCAGTCCGATTGCGTCACAACACTCGGCAGGTGTTCTACATCAGAACCCTTTTCTTGGGTGTATGTTGAATATAAAAAGGCGCTAACTTCTTCGTGGTTTTTAGCAGAGCGACTGGACGTGTGGACGGCGTTACGTATGAAATTGACTAGCTATCTAAGGTAAGATGTGCGATGAGAAGAGGGGATAGTGGCTGGCTCTTGTATAAATCGGTAAAACTAATTTCAAACAGCTTAGCAGCAATTTTAAGTCGCACACATGGCCTTTGAGAAACTTTATGGGACCGTTAAAACAAGACCCCCATGAAATCGCATTAGCAGTTGTTAGGAATAACGACTTAATTTTCTCATGTGAGAACACCCTTTTATTCACGAAAACCGCGGAGGGAGAGACTTTTTAGCAGTTTCATATACTACCTATGTCCCTTATAAATCTCTCTGAACCAATAGTCTAACTGTTCCCACCTTCCTCTCCCGCCATATCGTCGCTAGGTCTACCTGGTAGAAGAGAATCAGGGATCAACAAAACGATATTTGCAACGCTGTGGTCCATTCCCAAAGAAATGACAAAATGAATACTAAGGAAACAAGATAAAAGGAAAACTTTCATCTATATTCGTCTGAGTAAGTATACGACTTGCTGAAGGTCAAGATTTCCCAATGTAGTAATACAGGTAGTCACCGCGTTAACATCAACAAAACATTTAAAGACAGGTGACTGATAATGTCAGTGACTCTCTCTGTATATAAATATTTTCTTTGTTTTCATATACAGATATGAAATGAACATAGGAAGACTGGCACTTACACTTACATCTTCTTAGATAATAATCCAAGTACGTCTATCGTGAAAAACGACTCGCTCAATTTTTGGATCGAAAAAGTTATCCGAAATAAGGCTAAAACAGTACAAAAGGTTTGTAAAGCAATGTATCTGTGCTTATTGGGTAGACAGTCAAGATGGGGTTCTCTACCCATTTCAGGTTGTTCTGGGATAAAGTGATCATGAGTAGACATCGCAGAAAACCTTTTTAACAAATAACTTGTATGGACAAATTAAACGTACTTGCCCATACAGGACTCTAATTCTAGTACTATGACCTGTGGTGCTTTTATCACTTTTAGTTTGATTTCTTCACTTAGTTCTTGACTTTTTCTTCACGGGGAGACTTTCTCCTATACAACTAGAGCACCCTCTTTCAGTGGCATATTTGCAACTCTGAAAGTATGTTTATTCTAGAGTTAATCTTTTGGAGAAAATTTAAGAATTCTCTCGTGGGCTGAAAACAACAACATAATCATTTATGAAAAATTTACAAAAATAATACTCTGTATTCTCTTTGCAGAAATCTCATTCCCCCAGCCATGCCCGTTACCTAATTGACTAGTAACATGTCTTGAAGAAGATGGCAAGTAAAGGAGAATAAGCCATCGAAATGCGCGTCGACCAGTGTGTATGACACACCCCAGCGCACAGCACAGCAACAGAGGGCTAAGCAGTTCACCCCTGTTCTTGGTCTTTTTGTGCATGTTGTCGGGTTCTGGGGTGGGTATGGTGTGTGCTATGTATGTTAGTGATATGAATGAGGAGTGTGGAGAGGTGTAAATGGTGTGGGGATCTTTTCTTTTTTGAAGCAAAGCCAACAATTGTAGGCTGGTATAAAATAATATTCAATTGCATCCTATACCAACTTTGCATTACCATATAAAAAGCCTGCTATATATTTTTTGGTATAATTTGGAAAATTCTGTATATATGAAAACAGTAATGAATGCTTACAAGTTGTCTTGAAAATAAGAGATGAATTTTATCTGTACGTAAAATAATGAACAAAAGAAATTTAATAAAAAAAAGAAAAAACAATACATGTAATAGGTTGTTGTGTTCTTCTATTGTGAATCCACGATAATTAAAGCAATATAGGTCTTGAGGGATACTGTATATTATAGTTCGTTGTTCTCTTTTCCCCCTGTTCCCTGACCTTAAATAATTTTCATAGGGGGTTGCCTTTCTTTCAACCTATCAGGACCCTGCTAGACAATGGAGAAACAGCGGCCCTCATCCTTCTGGACCTGTCAGCCACCTTCGACACGGTCTGCCACCACACACTACGAACATGCCTCCATGACGCTGGGATCCAAGAGAAGGCCCTGGACTGGACCAACTCCTTCCTCTCCGGTAGAACACAGAGCGTCCGCATTCCCCCCTGCCGCTCCGAAGCCACCAAGATCATCTGCAGCGTACCCCAGAGTTCATCCCTCAGCCCAACGCTATTCAACATCTACATGGCACCTCTCGCCCACGTCGCCTGACTGCACGACTTCAACATCATCTCCTATGCCGATAACACCCAGCTGATCCTCTCCCTCACCAATGACCTCCACACTGCCGAAACCAACCTCAACGAAGGATTGAAGGCCGTCGCCGAATGGATGAGGAACAGCCGGCTGAAGCTGAACTCGTACAAGACGGAGGTCCTCATACTCAGATCCACCCCCTCTGCCTGGGACGACTGCTGATGGCCGACTGCACTGGGAACAGCTCCAACACCCACCGACACGCACGCAACCCAGGGGTCATTCTCAACTCCACCCTCTCCATGACTAAGCAGGTCAACGCCGTCTCTTCCTCCTGCTTCAACACCCTCCGCATGCTCCACAGGATCTACAAGTGGATCCCCACCGAAACAAGAAGAACGGTCACCCAGGCCCTCGTCAGCAGCAGATTAGACTACGGAAACGCCCTCTGCGCAGGAGCCCCGGCCAAACTCCTGAGACAACTGCAACGCATCCAGAACGCCTCTGCACGCCTGATCCTCGACATCCCTCGCCGCAGCTGCATCACTCCCCACCTGAGAGACCTGCACTGGCTCCCCGTCAACAAGAGGATAACCTTCAAGCTTCTCACCCACGCACACAAGGCACTCCACAATACCAGACCAACATGCCTCACCAGATGACTCAGCTTCTACACTCCCACCCGCCAGCTCCGCTCTGCCGACCTCGCCCTCGCCACAGTACCCACATCCAAAGAGCGACCTCCGGCAGCAGACCGTACTCCCACATCGCCGCCAAGACCTGGAACACCCTCCCCAGCCACCTACGGCAGACCCAAGACCTACTGACCTTCAGAAGACTCCTCAAGACCTGGCTTTTCGAGCAGTAGCAGCATTCCCCCCCCTTGCTCCTCCCTTGAGACCCTCACGGGTAAGTAGCACGCTTTAGAAATGATATGATTGATTGATTGACTGACACTGTTCGAGGAACAAACAAACATGACTTTGTTAGACCTATTTATACATCAGCTAAAGGCTAACATTAAATGTTAGCTACAGAGTAGTGGGAACAAGTGAGCAGTGTCTGTTTTTGGCTGCAGCCTCAGCAAGTCTACAAAATTCCATCTTCTTTCTTCAAACATGTGCAGAGTTTGAGTATCAGAAGATTCATGTCAGGCTGTCAGCCTGATGCACTGTTTGTATGTCACTCAGAGTGACACTATAATGTCAAATCAATGATAAGTAAATTAGCAGCTCTAATAGAGTCTGGCTTGTCAGATGTTTTTGTGTGGCCTGGAGCAAAAAGTCTCTCTGATACATAATCTAAAAACCACATGGTAATTAGATAAAACTGGTTTCTGCAGAAATATAACACAGTAATTATTTCCACCAGTCAGATTGGCCTCAATGGCTGCATCATAAAGGAACAGTTCAGACTTGCCTTTTAATTATTTAAATATAATTTGAATTGTAGCTCAGGGCTCCAAAAAGGGTTGCGTCTGTGGTAAAGAGCCAGGAGCCCTCCCCTAAGTGGTGGCTTTGGAAAGAGCCAGCACCCCATGGATAAACTACAGCTGTTGTACCTGTAGACCTCTGGTGGACAAATTGAGCTGTGTTGTGTTTCCTAGCAACTAGGCTGCTTTGCTTCTGGAATCTGGATTGTGGATTCTGAGAAGGAGAGCTGGGGACATTTGCTGAGGATCAAGGGCATGCTAGGGGTCATTGTAATGAGCAGAATAAACCTTCTTCAAATCTCATGTCCTGTGTGCTGTCACCTTAAAAAGCAGATTTCTTTAAGTGTTGAAAAGAATGATACCAGAAAGGCAGTTCACAGCAGGTGGGGGTCAGCAAATCAGAACTAAGCTATATAGGATTTCCTTTGGCATAGATACGTTGTAGTCCATGTGAGAGCAACAGACAAGCACAGAATGAAACAGATCAAAGAGATTGTTGTGTTGATAGTAATGTCTCTGTTGGGAATCAGAATGACACAAAGTAAATTGAGTGTTATTCATGTGGAGATTCAGATACAGGTTCCCAAGGAACAGTAAACAAATGTTTGCATTAATTATACAAAAACAAGAAATGTTGGGAAAAAAACTTCCTGAGAAAAATGAGTTGGTGAAATCCTAGATAACAGAGAAGCATGAACTGAGATTCATTGGCCTCTATATCAAATCTTTAACGTGAACAAACTAAGCCCCCCAACCAACTACTTGAATGTTGACCCAGGGCAATCAGGGGTCAGTGTCTAGTTAAGAGCTGATAATAAAAACCTGGTAAGAGCAAAATGACTTGGTGGTTCAGTTTGTCAGGAAGCACTAATCTTATACTCGGAATCTAACTGGATCAATGCGTGATTCCTCTGCTCACAGCTTTGACTACCAACTCCACACAATACAATTATGTGGAGCAATAGTGATAATGGGGAGAAGGGACCAAGATATGAGAGGATAAAGATATATTGGATATTACTGTCTAACTCGTCACGCAGCTTTGCAGTGGGTATGACATGGTCAGTGACATCACTGATGACATCACTGATGACATCTCAAATGGCATCACTGATGACATCACTGATGACATCATCCAGTGAATGAGTGTTTCTAAAAAGTTTAAATATGTTATATATATATATAGATATGCCAAGTGTATTGAAGAGTGAGTGGGTGATTTAAAAGGTGCATGTCTGACTTAATAAGTGAATGATTAAATGTGTCTTACTAATGCATGGGTGACTGACTAATCTGTATGAATGTCTGTATCAGTCTGTCAGTTGGTGTGTATGTGGCTTCTTGGTTTGGTGAGTAGCTATATGAATGTCTATAAGTTTTCGATTGCTTGTCTAAGTATCTGAATGGGTGCCTGAGTAACTGTATGGGTTGATGGGGTGTGTGTGACTCCCTGCATGGATGTGTGAGTGAGTGATTCACTGGGTGTATGGGTTCAAGAGTACGTCTGCGAGGGGCTGTATGGGTGATTGAGTGTGCGTATGGCTGTGTTGGTGAGTTAATGGATGTCTCAGTAGTACATGTGTGAAAGGCAGTATATGTGAGTGTTGGAATATATAAATGATTATATGTATGAGTGAGTGATTGTGAGAGTGTTTATATGGAAGAGTGTGTACTTGTGTCAGTGATTGTATAATTGTATAAGAGAGTAAGTATAAGTATCTGTATAAATAAGTGAGGCAGTGTGTGTATAACTGTGTAGGTGAGTAAATTGGAGTGTGATTGATTCTTTGTATGACTGACTAGCTGTGGGTGATTGGCAGTGTTTGAGTGTCTGTATGGGTGTATGAGTGCATTTGATAGTGGCTGTATTGATGAGTGAGTGCATGTATGAGTGATTGTATGGGTGAGTGAGTTGATGTGTGTGTAGACCTAGGAAATAGTCAGTGGGTATTTTCTAACTGGTATTGGTGTGTGTATGTTTTCGAGAATGGTAATCTGTATTTCAGAGTGAGTGTATCAAAGGTTATATCAGGTTGTGAG
This sequence comes from Triturus cristatus, assembly GCF_964204655.1. Lineage (NCBI taxonomy): Eukaryota > Metazoa > Chordata > Amphibia > Caudata > Salamandridae > Triturus > Triturus cristatus. The sequence continues at coordinate 1,172,470,827 of NC_140585.1, forward strand.
GAGGTGCATCAGATTATCATGTGGATGATGTCATCAGTGATGTAATTTGACATGTCATCAGTGATGTCATCAGTGATGTCACTGACCATGTCACGAGTGATGTAATATGTGATTTCATCAGCAGTGCATGGGGGGCACGAATTATAGTTAGCTCAACTAACTATAACAGCCACATTTCTCTGCTTTTGTACAAGTGAAATGTCCATCTAACTATAATGTCCCTGAAACCTATGGTTTTTTTCAGTGGATTGCAAAGATTTTTAAATGCTAATTTCTAACTATAATAACCATAAAATTTATGTTTTTTTTAGTGAATTTCAAAGGTTTTTTAAATGCTAATTTTTATCTAGAACGTCACTGAAATCTTATTCTTTTCAGTGAATGTCTAAGGTTTTTTAAATGCTAATTTCTAATTGTAATGTCCCTAAAACGTATTTTTCTAAATTGTGTGACTTTTCTAAAAATAATGAGATGTTTTCTCCTTTCTCCTTTTACCTTTTTTTATTTAACGTGGGTTCGCGTACCGATCGTGTACCAGTCGCGGTAGTTGCCGAATCAAAGAATTTTTGCCGCCATATTGCTTACGCCGTATATGATGCGCATTGCGTATGTGGAGGGTGCGCGGTTCTCAACCCCGCAGAACGTCACCTATGTATTTCCAGGGGTCGCACCGGGTGCGCAAATCCACCACAAATCTTTAAGTTTTAAAAGTATATATGCATATGTATAAATATATATATATATATATATATATATATATATATATATATATATATATATATATATATATATATATATATATATATAACTCTTATATGCATATTATACCAAGAGAATATTTAACAAAATTATATATATGAAATATTTGTGAGTGGAGTAAAGATTTATTATAGTGAAATATATTTATCGGGAATCGCGTCAGGTGCACGCTGGTTGTGCGCCGGGTTTGCGAATCCCATGTGACTTCAAAAGAAACAATTTTATTGGTTTAGAAGCTTTCTATTTTAGAACTTGAAGGACCACACCCATTTTTTCATTCTTCCAGGAGCATCTTTTCAAGAAACACCTCTTGTGTTTTCTGAGCCTCTTTTTTTTTGTTTTGTTGTTTTTTTTCCAAGAGAGGAAATACCATCTCAAAATCCAGCATAAGATATTCCTGCACATGAAGAGGAGCTGGAAGAACCCATTAAGAAAGGAAGGAGATGATTGTGTGGGCTTTGTGCTCTAGCCCAGAGGGAGAGAAGAAGGTGAATGCTCACAAAGTCACCTGCACTGTTTGCAAGAACATCTTATCTCGTGGATCTGAAAAGAAGTATTCCTGTGGGACTTCATCAATGCTCTAGCACTTTCAGACCATGCATCCAAACCGTCTTGCGCGTGAACAACATCGGCACCACATGCAAGAGTCTCAGCAAGATGATGAGGCCACAGGACCTAGTACTTCTACTGGATCCACTACATCCACCCAAATTATTCCTGCATTTGCAAAACTGGAACAGCACCGAATAAAGTGAAAGAAACTTCTTTGTGCAGGTGAACAATCTGTTGCAGCTGTTGTTGTTGCTGCAGAGATTGATCATTGTTAATTTTGTTGTTGTTTTTGCAATGAGTTTCTAATTACAAAATGTTTTGAAAAGTTTTTTTAGTTCATTTCCTTTTTTTTCAATCCTTTGTTTAAAACAACACCCACAACATTAATAAAAGAGTTAAAAAAACAAAAAAATGCAAAAACAAAAAAAGAAGAAGAATCAAATGGTTATTTTTAGAACCGCATAATTGGTTAAAAAATAGACAAGATTGTATGTGTTCTATGAATGACGGCAAGGGTAATGTCTGAGTCAATGTCTGAGTGAATACCTACTGTCTGAGTGAATAAATGAGTGTAGCAGTATTGCCTGAGTCATTGGATGAGTGCCTGGATAGTGTTTGGGGAAATTAATGAGTGTAGCAGTATTACTCCTTGAGTGATTGCATGAGTGTATAGGTAGTGCCTGGCTTATTGCATGATTGCATGTATAGTTCCTGGATGACTGGAAGAGTGGAAGGGTAGTCCCTGGGTTATTCCATGAGTGCATAACTAGTGCCTGAGTGATTGCATGACTACAAGAGTAGTGCCTGAGTTATTGAACGGGTGCATAGGTAATACCTCTGTGATTGCATGAGTGCATGGGTAATGTGTGGGTGATTGAAGGAGTGCATTGGTTAAACATGGGTGCATGGAAGAGTGCATGGGTAGTGCCTGGGTGCATGGAGGAAAGCATGGGTAGTGCTTGCGTGATTGCATGAGTGCTGCAGAAATGCCTGAGTGCATGTATCGCTGCATGGGCGCTACCTGAGTGGTTGGATGAGTGCATGGGTAGTTCCTGAGTGATTGAAGGAGAGCATGAGTAGTACCTGGGTGATTGCATGAGTGCATAGGTAGTGCCTGGATGATTTTACAAATGCACAAGTACAGCCTAAGTGATTGGAGCAGTGCTTGGGTAATGCCTGGGTGATTGCATGAGTGCAGGGTTAAAGTTAGGGTTATTGTAAGAGTGCATGTGTAATTCCTAAGTGATTGCATGAGTGCATGGGTAATGTCTGTGGCATGGCAGGAATGCATTGCTTATACCTAAGTGATTGCTTGACTGCAGGCGTAATGTCTGGGGGATTTAAAGAATGCATATTCAATACATTGGTAATTGCATGAGTGTAGGGGTAATGTCTTGCTGATTGCAAGCGTGTCGGGGTAGGGCATGGTTGACTGGAGGAGTGCATAGGTAGTGCCTGAGTGATTTTAAAACTTGAAGGGATCTGGCTGGGTGATTGGAGGAGTGCAGGAGTAGTACCTGGGTGATTGGAGGACTGTATACATAGAGCTTGGGTGATGTTATAAGTGTATGTGTACTGCCTGAATGAATAGAGCATTGTATTGATACTGCCTGGATGATTGAAAGTGTGCAAAGGAAGAGTCTAGGTGATTGCATCAGTGCAGGGATGATGTTTAGGGTATTGGAGAAGTGTATAGGTACTACCTGGGTGATTGGTAGAGTGTATAGATAATGTCTACTTGATTGCATGAGTGTACAGATAGTACATGAGTGATTGGAAAAGTACATACGTGGTGTCTGGGTGATCTTATAACTGTATGGATACAAGCTAGGTCTGTGGTCCCTGAACTGTGCACCGTGGCTCTCTGGGGAGCCACAAAATCTAGCCAGGGGAGCTGCGCACCAAGCAATTTAATGCATTTAATGTTGAAGGGTCGGTTGGTTTCTGTTAGACGGACCTGGAGGGTCGGCCGAGGACAAGGGGAGAGGTCTCCGGGGAGAGCCGTCTCCAGCGATCGTACAGACAAATAACTTCCCCCCCACAGACAGATACCACACACGGATAAGATTTAGCGTTCTTTATATGCACTTCTTAAGGTACGATGAAATGGTACAAGGAGGTCTGGACTCAGGGGTCCCCTCGATTAAGTCTCTCAAGATAGGAAAAAAGGGGTAGCGGGACAGTCTGTTTACCAGTCTGGTAGTTCGGATGATCTGGTGGTTAGCTCACAATCCTCGAGCTTGGTGGTTTAGCTGGTACGGGCCGCGGCAGCGCCAGCAGGTCCCGGTGGAGATGGTCGATACACGGTCCGCGGCAGCGCCAGCAGGTCCCGGTGAAGATGGTCGAGGTACGGTCCGCGGCAGCGCCAGCAGGTCCCGGTGAGGATGGATGTTGCAGAAGGCCGCGGCAGCGCCAGCAGGCAGGACGATAGTTCGCAAGGTAGGGCTACGGCAGCGCCAGTAGTCCGTCAAGGCTGAGTTCTCTCGGTGTCTCTCGACTCCAGGATACAACTGCCCCCCTGCTCCGGAGCTGCCCCAGTTATAGGGCAGGCGCCCTTTGATGTCCGGACCCTCGCACTTGGAGGTCGGAGGGTCCGGGATGAAGGTGTCCAGACACCCAGCAGGGGGTGGAGCCAGCGCCTGGGGGAGCTGGAGGCGATCGGCACCTGGCGGGGGAGAGTCCTTGGCGCTTCGTTCTCCCATTGACCTGCCAAGTGGTCCGCTCACCTCCTGGGTGGATGGTGGTGCCGGGATGTCGGGGCCGGCCAGGCCCAGGGTTAGGGTCGGATGGAGGCCACGCGGCCTCGTGGCGCAGGGCCCAAGATGGCGGCTTGACCCGGCCGGGGGAGCCGGTGGTGGCTTGGGTCCGTGATACATGGAGGTCCGAGGGCAGGAATTCCGTCGGGAGACGGGGTGCGGGTGATTCTCGTGGGTCACGCCTGGTGGGCCTGGGCTGGGGCCCTGTCATGCGGGGAGGGAGCCAGCCCTTCGTGTGGCCTGTCCAACATGCGTCCCCCCCAGCTGAAGGCGGGGAGAGTCACCCATCTCCTTGGGGACTCTCCTCGTCGAGGCGGAAAAAGCGTGACAGGCCATCCGCGTTGGCGTGGTCTTGGCCCGGTCGGTGCTCCACGGTGAAGTCCATTCCCTGCAGGGAGATGGACCAGCGCAATAGTTTTGGGTTCTCCCCCCGCATCTGCATCAGCCACTGCAGGGGTCGATGGTCGGTTTGTACCCGGAAGTGGGTACCGAAGAGATAGGGCCGGAGCTTTTTGAGGGCCCACACCACTGCGAAGGCCTCCCTCTCGATTGTGCTCCAGCGCTGTTCTCGGGCCAGGAGACGTCGGCTGATGAAGGCCACCGGCTGGTCATGACCTTCGGGGTTCACTTGGGAAAGAACCGCCCCGATGCCGTGGTCGGAGGCGTCTGTCTGTACCACGAATTCCCGACTGTAATCGGGGGCCTGGAGTACAGGGGCGGTGCACAGGGCGGCCTTCAGCTTTTCGAAGGCCGCTTGACAATCGGGGGTCCAGTTAATCCGCTTCGGTTGGTTTTTGGACGTGAGACCCGTGAGGGGCCCCACAATGCTGCCGTAGTCCCTCACGAACCGCCGGTAGTAGCCGGTGAACCCCAAGAAGGCTCGGACCTCGGTCTGGGTGACGGGGGGCTGCCAGGACTGGATGGCAGCAATTTTAAGTTGCAGCGGGGCCACCAGCCCGCTTCCCACCTGGTGCCCAAGGTAGGTCACGGACCCTTGACCAATTTGGCATTTGCCGGCCTTAATCGTGAGGCCGGCCCGCTGGAGGGCCTGTAGGACCTCTTGGAGGTGGAGGAGGTGGTCGGACCAGTGGCGGCTGTATACAGCGATATCGTCCAGGTAGGCCGCGCTGAACTCTTCGAGCCCCGCCAAGACCTGGTTCACAAGACGTTGAAACGTGGCGGGGGCGTTCTTCATGCCGAAGGGCATGACCTTGAAGTGGTAGTGGCCATCGGGGGTAGAGAAGGCAGATCGTTCCTGAGCCCGGGGTGTGAGGCCGATCTGCCAGTAGCCCGCTGTTAGGTCGAAGATACTGAGGTAGCGGGCGTCGGTCCGGGTGACAGCGTTCAAGCCCCGGTAGTCGACGCAGAATCTCAGTTCAGGTGTGGTGCCGGGGGCAGTGGCTTTGGGTACCAATACAACCGGGCTGGCCCAGGGACTGTCCGAGGGCTCGATGACTCAGATCGTGAGCATTCTGGCTACTTCTTCTTGTATGCAAGCCCGTACCCGATCTGGTACGCGATAGGCCCGGTGTCGGATAGGGGGACTGTCCCCGGTGTCCACGTCGTGCAAGCACCAAGGGGTGACCCCGGGGGTGAGGGAGAACAGTGTAGCGAACCGCAGCAGGAGGTCCCGGCAACCCTGGCGTTGCTCTGGGGTGAGGGCATCGGAGAGCCGGACCCCGTCCACGGAACCGTCGTTCTCCTGGGCCTTCAGTAGATCCGGGAGGGGTTCGGAGTCTTCCTCTGCCCCACTGTCCGTAACCATCAGGAGGCTAAGTTCTGAGCGCACAAAGTGTGGTTTGAGTCTGTTGGTGTGGAGGACCCGAAGGGGGTCCCGGGGGGTCCCCATGTCGATGAGGTAAGTGACGGGGCTTTTGCGCTCGACCACTCTGAAGGGTCCCGTCCACTTATCTTGCAAGGCACATGGTTCGGTGGGGGACATCACCCACACTTGTTGACCAGGTTCGAACTCGACGGAGGAGGCATTGTGATCATACCACCTCTTCATGTCTTCCTGGCTGGCCTCGAGGTTCGCCTTGGCCATCTCCCTGAAGCGCCGAGTCTGGTTGCGTAGGGCCAGGAGGTACTTGAAGACGTCTGGAGGGGTCTTTAGGGGGGCCATCTCCCAACCTTCTTTGACTAGGCTGAGGGGCCCTCGCACAGGGTGCCCGTACAGGAGTTCGAAAGGGCTAAAACCGAGGGATTTCTGGGGAACTTCTCGGTAGGCGAAGAGGAGGCACGGGAGTAGTACATCCCACTGGCGACGGAGGGGCTCTTCCAATCCCCCAATCATCCCCTTGAGAGTGCGGTTGAATCGCTCCACTAGTCCATTCCCTTGGGGGTGATAGGGGGTCGTGAATCTGTAGGTGACCCCGCACTGTTGCCAGAGGGACTTCATGTATTTGGAGATGAAGTTCGTCCCTCGGTCGCTGACGACTTCTCGGGGGAAGCCCACCCGGGAGAAGATCCCCATTAGGGTCCGGCCAACCACCGGAGCGGTCACAGTTCGTAGGGGCACCGCCTCGGGGTAGCGGGTGGCGTGGTCCACCAGTACTAGGATGAACCTGTGTCCTTGCGCCGTGCGGGGGTCCAGGGGCCCCACAATGTCTATCCCTACCCTCTCGAACGGGGTAGTGACCACTGGGAAGGGTTGTAGAGGGGCTTTCAGCTTACGGCCACTCTTCCCGCTGGCTTGGCACGTGGGGCAGGACCGGCAGTGGTTCAGGACGTCCTTCCTCATCTTCGGCCAGAAAAAGTGGGTTACTAGGCGACTGTAAGTTTTGTCCTGGCCCAGGTGTCCAGCCAGGGGTACATCGTGGGCCAGGTTGAGCAGAAAGTCTCTGAAGCGGAGAGGTACCACTAGTACTCGACCGGCCCCTAGCTCCGCGATTCTTTGTTCGCTGTATAGCAGGTCGTTATCCCAGTAGACCCAGTGAGTTCTGGTGGAGTCCCCTGCGCTCTGGGCGCTGGCTTGTTGGCGGAGTCCCTCGAGGGAGGGCCAGGTCTTTTGCTCCTGGCGGAACTGTTCCTGGGTGGGCCCCCCTTCTTGACGCCATTGAGCCAGGCCGGGTAAGTCCTGGGGTTGCGTGTCCCCTTCGATCGTTGGTTCCGGGGGGTTGGCCTCGTCGTTGTCTTCTACTGGGGCGACCGGGGGCGGAGGTGCTGGCCATTCCGGTTCTTCGGATCGGGGGACGGCACGGGCGGCCATGGACCGGGTGGTTACGCAGGCCCAGTCCGGGAGGCCCAGCATCCCCAGGTGCTCTCTTCTCTCGACGGTGGCCCACGGGGAACTCTCAAGGTCATTCCCCAGGAGGCAGTCCACGGGGGCATCATCCCGGACCGTCACCTTCAACAGGCCGGAGACCCCTCCCCATTCGAAGGGGACGCAGGCCATTTGACACAGACTTTCGGAGTTGTCGGCTGAGCGGACGGGGCAGAGAATGTTCGGCAGGATCTGCTCGGGTTTCACCAGGTGACAGCGGACGGCCGTTACACTGGCGCCTGTGTCACGTAAGGCCTCGGCCCGATGCCCATTAATGGTCACCCACTGACCGTATTTCCTGGTGTTGGCGGGTAGGGGAGCCCGCGGGACCATGTCTTTTCCCCCTAGACACGCTAGAACCATGGCGGCCGGTTCCCACTCTTGCTGGGCCGGCTCATACTCGTCCTGTTCCTCTGATAGTCGTTCTTCCCCCAGGGCGGCGGCAGCTACCTGGCGGGGCCTTGGTGTTTGGTTCTGCGGGCAGCTCGGGTCATTGGCGTAGTGGCCGACTCGCTGGCATCAGTGGCACGTGACGTTGGCTCGGAACCCAGGATGCATCGGGGGGTTGCCCCGGCCGGTCGGGGGCGGGGTGCTGGTCACGGTTGTGGCCGGGGGGCTGTCTCTCCCTCGCCCCTGGCCTCCTCCTCCTCCCCGGGGACGGTGCTGGCCTTGGTTGCTTCGGTTTTGCTCGTGTGGTCCTCTCCGGCCCACTCGGGTGCTTTCCCATCGATCAGCCTCAGCGGCGAGCTGCCGGGGGTCAGTCAGTTTACTGTCGAGCAGGTGCTGCCTGAGCTCGACGAAACAGTTGTTCGACAGGTGTTCCCATACCATAAGGTTAAAGAGTTGTTCGTAGGTTGTTACCTGGCTCCCCTTGATCCAACCCTCGAAGACTCGGCTGAAATAGTTGACGTACTCCACCCAAGTTGTACCCGGGATCCGGGTGCAATCTCTGAACCTCTGGCGGTACATCTCAGGTGTGAGGCCGTAGCGGGTGAGGAGGGCAGCCTTCATGTGGTCGTAGGACGACATTTGGTGATCTGGGAGCTGCAGCAGGGCATCGCGGCCTTCGTTGACGAACCTCCCCCATAGTCCGGCTCCCCAATCACTCCGGTCGATCCGGTGGGAGGTCATGGCGATCTCGTAGGCTTTGAACCACTGTTGTATGTCGTCTTCTCGAACATACTCTCGGACAACATCCTTGGGGATGTGGACTTTTTTCTCGGTTGCCCCCGGGGTGTGCGGTCGCTCAGGCATCCCCGGTTCTTTATTCTGTTTCCGAAGTTCTATTTCCGCCAGTTTGCGCTCGTGTTCGAGTGTTATTCTTTTTTCCTCAAGCTCTCTCTGTCTTTGCTTTTCTTCTCGCTCTTCTCGGAGCCGCAGATGCTCTAGATTTATTTTCTGCTCGGCTAACTTGAGTTCACCGTCCATCTTGAGTCGTGCCATTTCCAATTCGTGTAGTCTGGTTCTTTCTCTTTCCTGGATCTCCTCCTGCGAGAGGCCCGTTCCCCGCTCCTCGGGAGCCGTGGCATTCCCCTCTGGTGCGACACTGTTTTGGTCGGAGGGTCCGGCGATCCCAGTTTCTGTCCACGACTCAAGGGCGTGCTTCAAATCATCTTTGGTACTCAGGCCGGTGGTAGCAATGCCTAGTTCCATGCAGAATTGTTTAAGTTTGCGGTGGCTATATTCTTCCAACTTATCCATTTGGAACTTTTCAGTGGAACCGCTATCTTTGGCTGACATCGTGGTTTTGTCGTGGGGTGAGCTACTCTCTGTACGATTACGCGTTGATTCGGATCGCGCCGCTGGCCACCAATGTTAGACGGACCGGGAGGGTCGGCCGAGGACAAGGGGAGAGGTCTCCGGGGAGAGCCGTCTCCAGCGATCGTACAGACAAATAACTTCCCCCCCACAGACAGATACCACACACGGATAAGATTTAGCGTTCTTTATATGCACTTCTTAAGGTACGATGAAATGGTACAAGGAGGTCTGGACTCAGGGGTCCCCTCGATTAAGTCTCTCAAGATAGGAAAAAAGGGGTAGCGGGACAGTCTGTTTACCAGTCTGGTAGTTCGGATGATCTGGTGGTTAGCTCACAATCCTCGAGCTTGGTGGTTTAGCTGGTACGGGCCGCGGCAGCGCCAGCAGGTCCCGGTGGAGATGGTCGATACACGGTCCGCGGCAGCGCCAGCAGGTCCCGGTGAAGATGGTCGAGGTACGGTCCGCGGCAGCGCCAGCAGGTCCCGGTGAGGATGGATGTTGCAGAAGGCCGCGGCAGCGCCAGCAGGCAGGACGATAGTTCGCAAGGTAGGGCTACGGCAGCGCCAGTAGTCCGTCAAGGCTGAGTTCTCTCGGTGTCTCTCGACTCCAGGATACAACTGCCCCCCTGCTCCGGAGCTGCCCCAGTTATAGGGCAGGCGCCCTTTGATGTCCGGACCCTCGCACTTGGAGGTCGGAGGGTCCGGGATGAAGGTGTCCAGACACCCAGCAGGGGGTGGAGCCAGCGCCTGGGGGAGCTGGAGGCGATCGGCACCTGGCGGGGGAGAGTCCTTGGCGCTTCGTTCTCCCATTGACCTGCCAAGTGGTCCGCTCACCTCCTGGGTGGATGGTGGTGCCGGGATGTCGGGGCCGGCCAGGCCCAGGGTTAGGGTCGGATGGAGGCCACGCGGCCTCGTGGCGCAGGGCCCAAGATGGCGGCTTGACCCGGCCGGGGGAGCCGGTGGTGGCTTGGGTCCGTGATACATGGAGGTCCGAGGGCAGGAATTCCGTCGGGAGACGGGGTGCGGGTGATTCTCGTGGGTCACGCCTGGTGGGCCTGGGCTGGGGCCCTGTCATGCGGGGAGGGAGCCAGCCCTTCGTGTGGCCTGTCCAACAGTTTCAGTTAAACTAATTAGACTTAAACGCATGATGTTGATGATTTGTAAGTGACATGCCTAAAGCTGTAAACGTAGTGCCTAATTGATGGCATGTCGAAGGAGATGACCTCCATATTTCACTGGATTCCCATGTTCCAACAGTCCCAAATTAAGCTGAAGATGCCTGAATTATTTTGTTAGACTCGCTAATAGTTTCGTTTTTTCCACATGTATTTTACACCAATGTAAGTTATCATGGAAGTACAGTTTATTAAACACACTAAGGTGCCGATCACGATCCTGTAAAAACCGGGTACGAACCGTCGGACGGAGCATATTCTCCGTCCGACGCGTACCCGGTCGTCAAAATATACAAACATGGAATTACGATTCGCACGGAAACTCCATTTCCGTACGAATCGTACAAAACCCCGACCGACGAAAATAAACATACAAATGTGATCCGGGAAAGTGCCGACGTGACGTCGGGACGCAAGCAGCCTGCCATTCACGAACCAGGAATCACGATTCGCACCGACGTCATCCCGCACGGTGAATATTTTCCGGCTGCCAAAAACTGCCGGGAAATCAGGACGACGCGAACAAGGAGTACCTGTACGAGACGGACAGATATGGACCCGAACCTACGTGTCATCCCGGCCCTCATAGCAGTCGACCTCCTCTACAGGTTCGGACGCAGACGCCGCAGAAGGTCAGAACAACAAAGGGAGAGGGGAAAGGGGGGGGGCAGGACCAGGGGCAGGCAACAAAACACCCACCAAAGTCACACAGCACACATGCCCTGGACATACCTGACCCCCAGGCCCTGGTCACTACGAGGGGGTGGGGGCGTGTCCAGCAAAGCCAGCGACCGCCACAACGGAAGTGCCTGACGATGCGAACCGGCAACACAACAATACAGGTACGTCCCGTACCCACGCCTTAAGAGCGTGGGTACGAGTCGTACCCCGCCCACACCTACGTCATCCCAACAATGGCGGGACGGCTGTACCCACGTGGCAAAGGCCTGCGTACGGCCCGCACAAGCATCACATAGCGTGGGGACGCATATGTACGGACCGTACCCCCACCCCCGTATGCATGGAGCATACCCCCAACCGCAACAGTGTAAGTACGACCCGTACCCTCACCCGCGTACGTATGGAGCGTACCCCCCACCCCAACAGTGTAAGTACGACCCGTACCCTCACCCGCGTACGTATACGTCCCACCCCAACAGTGTAAGTATGACCCGTACCCTCACCCGCGTACGTTTGGAGCGTACCCCCGCCCCAACAGTGTAAGTACGAACCGTACCCCCACCCGCGTACGTATGGAGCATACCCCTGCCCCAACAGTGTTAGTACGACCCGTACCCCCACCCGCGTACGTATGGAGCGTACCCCCACCCCAACAGTGTAAGTACGACCCGTACCCCCACCCACGTACATATGGAGCATACCCCCGCCCCAACAGTGTAAGTACGACCCGTACCCTCACCCATGGACGTATGGAGCGTACCCCCACCCCAACAGTGTAAGTACGACCCGTACCCTCACCCGCGTACGTATGGAGCGTACCCCCGCCCCAACAGTGTAAGTACGACCTGTACCCTCACCCGCGGACGTATGGAGCGTACCCCCACCCCAACAGTGTAAGTACGACCCGTACCCTCACCCGCGGACATATGGAGCGTACCCCCGCCACAACAGTGTAAGTACGACCCATACCCTCACCCACGGACGTATGGAGCGTACCCCCACCCCAACAGTGTAAGTACGACCCGTACCCTCACCCGCGTACGTATGGAGCGTACCCCCGCCCCAACAGTGTAAGTACGACCCGTACCCCCACCTGCGTACGTATGGAGCGTACCCCCGCCCCAACAGTGTAAGTACGACCCGTACCCCCACCCGCGTACGTATGGAGCGTACCCCCGCCCCAACAGTGTAAGTACGACCCATACCCTCACCCGCGGACGTATGGAGCGTACCCCCACCCCAACAGTGTAAGTACGACCCGTACCCTCACCCGCGTATGTATGGAGCGTACCCCCGCCCCAACAGTGTAAGTACGGCCCGTAGCCTCACCCGCGGACGTATGGAGCGTACCCCCGCCCCAACAGTGTAAGTACGACCTGTACCCTCACCCGCGTATGTATGGAGCGTACCCCCGCCCCAACAGTGTAAGTACGACCTGTACCCTCACCCGCGTATGTATGGAGCGTACCCCCACCCCAACCGTGTATGTACGACACGTACCCCCACCTCGTATGCATGGAGCGAGCGTGTATGTTCTAAGCGTACATATCGTGAAATAGGAGGGGTGGGTGCAGAGTCCTCCCAGCAGTGCCCAGAGACAGGAGGGGTGTGTGCAGAGTCCTCCCAGCAGTGCCCAGACAGAGGAGGGGTGGGTGCCTATCACTCCCAGCAGTGCCCAGACACAGGAGGCGTGGGTGCCTATCACTCCCAGCAGTGATCAGACACAGGAGGGGTGTGTGCAGAGTCCTCCCAGCAGTGCCCAGAGACAGGAGGGGTGTGTGCAGAGTCCTCCCAGCAGTGCCCAGAGACAGGAGGGGTGTGTGCCCATCACTCCCAGCAGTGCCCAGACACAGGAGGGGTGTGTGCAGAGTCCTCCCAGCAGTGCCCAGAGACAGGAGGGGTGTGTGCAGAGTCCTCCCAGCAGTGCCCAGAGACAGGAGGGGTGTGTGCAGAGTCCTCCCAGCAGTGCCCAGAGACAGGAGGGGTGTGTGCCCATCACTCCCAGCAGTGCCCAGACACAGGAGGGGTGTGTGCCTATCACTCCCAGCAGTGCCCAGACACAGGAGGGGTGGGTGCCTATCACTCCCAGCAGTGCCCAGACACAGGAGGGGTGTGTGCAGAGTCCTCCCAGCAGTGCCCAGAGACAGGAGGGGTGTGTGCAGAGTCCTCCCAGCAGTGCCCAGAGACAGGAGGGGTGTGTGCCCATCACTCCCAGCAGTGCCCAGACACAGGAGGGGTGTGTGCCCATCACTCCCAGCAGTGCCCAGACACAGGAGGGGTGGGTGCCTATCACTTCCAGCAGTGCCCATACACAGGAGGGGTGTGTGCAGAGTCCTCCCAGCAGTGCCCAGAGACAGGAGGGATGTGTGCAGAGTCCGCCCAGCAGTGCCCAGAGACAGGAGGGGTGTGTGCAGAGTTCTCCCAGCAGTGCCCAGAGACAGGAGGGGTGTGTGCCCATCACTCCCAGCAGTGCCCAGACACAGGAGGGGTGGGTGCCTATCACTCCCAGCAGTGCCCAGACACAGGAGGGGTGTGTGCCCATCACTCCCAGCAGTGCCCAGACACAGGAGGGGTGGGTGCCTATCCCTCCCAGCAGTGCCCAGACACAGGAGGGGTGTGTGCAGAGTCCTCCCAGCAGTGCCCAGAGACAGTAGGGGTGTGTGCAGAGTCCTCCCAGCAGTGCCCAGAGACAGGAGGGGTGTGTGCAGAGTCCTCCCAGCAGTGGCCAGAGACAGGAGGGGTGTGTGCCCATCACTTCCAGCAGTGCCCAGACACAGGAGGGGTGGGTGCCTATCACTCCCAGCAGTGCCCAGACACAGGAGGGGTGTGTGCGCATCACTCCCAGCAGTGCCCAGACACAGGAGGGGTGGGTGGCTATCACTCCCAGCAGTGCCCAGACACAGGAGGGGTGTGTGCAGAGTCCTCCCAGCAGTGCCCAGAGACAGGAGGGGTGTGTGCAGAGTCCTCCCAGCAGTGCCCAGAGACAGGAGGGGTGTGTGCCCATCACTCCCAGCAGTGCCCAGACACAGGAGGGGTGGGTGCCTATCACTCCCAGAAGTGCCCAGACACAGGAGGGGTGGGTGCCTATCACTTCCAGCAGTGCCCATACACAGGAGGGGTGTGTGCAGAGTCCTCCCAGCAGTGCCCAGAGACAGGAGGGATGTGTGCAGAGTCCTCCCAGCAGTGCCCAGAGACAGGAGGGGTGTGTGCAGAGTTCTCCCAGCAGTGCCCAGAGACAGGAGGGGTGTGTGCCCATCACTCCCAGCAGTGCCCAGACACAGGAGGGGTGGGTGCCTATCACTCCCAGCAGTGCCCAGACACAGGAGGGGTGTGTGCCCATCACTCCCAGCAGTGCCCAGACACAGGAGGGGTGGGTGCCTATCACTCCCAGCAGTGCCCAGACACAGGAGGGGTGTGTGCAGAGTCCTCCCAGCAGTGCCCAGAGACAGTAGGGGTGTGTGCAGAGTCCTCCCAGCAGTGCCCAGAGACAGGAGGGGTGTGTGCAGAGTCCTCCCAGCAGTGGCCAGAGACAAGAGGGGTGTGTGCCCATCACTCCCAGCAGTGCCCAGACACAGGAGGGGTGGGTGCCTATCACTCCCAGCAGTGCCCAGACACAGGAGGAGTGTGTGCCCATCACTCCCAGCAGTGCCCAGACACAGGAGGGGTGGGTGCCTATCACTCCCAGCAGTGCCCAGACACAGGAGGGGTGTGTGCAGAGTCCTCCCAGCAGTGCCCAGAGACAGGAGGGGTGTGTGCCCATCACTCCCAGCAGTGCCCATAGACAGGAGGGGTGTGTGCAGAGTCCTCCCAGCAGTGCCCAGAGACAGGAGGGGTGTGTGCCCATCACTCCCAGCAGTGCCCAGACACAGGTGGGGTGGGTGCCTATCACTCCCAGCAGTGCCCAGACACAGGAGGGGTGGGTGCCTATCACTCCCAGCAGTGCTCAGACACAGGAGGGGTGTGTGCAGAGTCCTCCCAGCAGTGCCCAGAGACAGGAGGGGTGTGTGCAGAGTCCTCCCAGCAGTGCCCAGAGACAAGAGGGGTGTGTGCCCATCACTCCCAGCAGTGCCCAGACACAGGAGGGGTGTGTGCCCATCACTCCCAGCAGTGCCCAGACACAGGAGGGGTGTGTGCCCATCACTCCCAGCAGTGCCCAGACACAGGAGGGGTGGGTGCCTATCACTCCCAGCAGTGCCCAGACACAGGAGGGGTGTGTGCAGAGTCCTCCCAGCAGTGCCCAGAGACAGTAGGGGTGTGTGCAGAGTCCTCCCAGCAGTGCCCAGAGACAGGAGGGGTGTGTGCAGAGTCCTCCCAGCAGTGGCCAGAGACAGGAGGGGTGTGTGCCCATCACTCCCAGCAGTGCCCAGACACAGGAGGGGTGGGTGCCTATCACTCCCAGCAGTGCCCAGACACAGGAGGGGTGTGTGCCCATCACTCCCAGCAGTGCCCAGACACAGGAGGGGTGGGTGGCTATCACTCCCAGCAGTGCCCAGACACAGGAGGGGTGTGTGCAGAGTCCTCCCAGCAGTGCTCAGAGACAGGAGGGGTGTGTGCAGAGTCCTCCCAGCAGTGCCCAGAGACAGGAGGGGTGTGTGCCCATCACTCCCAGCAGTGCCCAGACACAGGAGGGGTGGGTGCCTATCACTCCCAGAAGTGCCCAGACACAGGAGGGGTGGGTGCCTATCACTTCCAGCAGTGCCCATACACAGGAGGGGTGTGTGCAGAGTCCTCCCAGCAGTGCCCAGAGACAGGAGGGATGTGTGCAGAGTCCTCCCAGCAGTGCCCAGAGACAGGAGGGGTGCGTGCAGAGTTCTCCCAGCAGTGCCCAGAGACAGGAGGGGTGTGTGCCCATCACTCCCAGCAGTGCCCAGACACAGGAGGGGTGGGTGCCTATCACTCCCAGCAGTGCCCAGACACAGGAGGGGTGTGTGCCCATCACTCCCAGCAGTGCCCAGACACAGGAGGGGTGGGTGCCTATCACTCCCAGCAGTGCCCAGACACAGGAGGGGTGTGTGCAGAGTCCTCCCAGCAGTGCCCAGAGACAGTAGGGGTGTGTGCAGAGTCCTCCCAGCAGTGGCCAGAGACAAGAGGGGTGTGTGCCCATCACTCCCAGCAGTGCCCAGACACAGGAGGGGTGGGTGCCTATCACTCCCAGCAGTGCCCAGACACAGGAGGGGTGTGTGCCCATCACTCCCAGCAGTGCCCAGACACAGGAGGGGTGGGTGCCTATCACTCCCAGCAGTGCCCAGACACAGGAGGGGTGTGTGCAGAGTCCTCCCAGCAGTGCCCAGAGACAGGAGGGGTGTGTGCCCATCACTCCCAGCAGTGCCCATAGACAGGAGGGGTGTGTGCAGAGTCCTCCCAGCAGTGCCCAGAGACAGGAGGGGTGTGTGCCCATCACTCCCAGCAGTGCCCAGACACAGGTGGGGTGGGTGCCTATCACTCCCAGCAGTGCCCAGACACAGGAGGGGTGGGTGCCTATCACTCCCAGCAGTGCCCAGACACAGGAGGGGTGTGTGCAGAGTCCTCCCAGCAGTGCCCAGAGACAGGATGGATGTGTGCAGAGTCCTCCCAGCAGTGCCCAGAGACAGGAGGGGTGTGTGCAGAGTCCTCCCAGCAGTGCCCAGAGACAAGAGGGGTGTGTGCCCATCACTCCCAGCAGTGCCCAGACACAGGAGGGGTGGGTGCCTGTTGGACAGGCCTCACAGACGGCTCGCGCCCTCCCCGCTCGACAAGGCCCGGACCCCGGGCCTCCTGGCATAATCCCGCGACAAGCACCTGTACCCCGTCCCCCGACGGACCCTCTGCCCTCGGACCCCTACGCATCACGGGGTCCAGCCCCACCGGCTTTCCCGGCCGGGTCAAGCCGCCATCTTGGACCCTGTACCACGCGGCCGCCTGGCCTCCCCTCGACCCTGACCCCGGGCCTGGCCGGCCCCGACATCCCGGCACCACAATCCCCCCAGGAGGTGAGCGGACCCCTTGACAGGTCAATGGGAGGCCGAAGTGTCAAGGGCTCTCCCCCGCCAGGTGCCGATCGCGCCCAGCTCCCCCGGGCACTGGCTCCACCCCCTGCTGGGTGTCTGGACACCTTCATCCCGGACTCTCCGACCTCCAAGTGCGAGGGTCCGGACATCAAAGGGCACCAGCCCTATAACTGGGGCAGCTCCGGAGCAGGAAGGCAGTTGTATCCTGGAGTCGAGAGACACCGAGTGAACTCAACCCTGACGGTCTACTGGCGTCGCCGTAGCCCGCTCTTGTGAACCATCGTCCTGCCTGCTGGCGCTGCCGCGGCCTTCTGCAACAATCATCTTCCTGGGACCTGCTGGCGCTGCCGCGGCCCGTTGTACCGACCATCCTCCCCGGGACCTGCTGGCGCTGCCGCGGCCTTCTGCAACAATCATCTTCCTGGGACCTGCTGGCGCTGCCGCGGCCCGTTGTATCGACCATCCGCACCGGGACCTGCTGGCGCTGCCGCGGCCCATACCACCTACTCACCAAAGCTCGAGGATCGTGAGCTCATCACCACCGCATCCGAGTTACCTGATTGGTAAATAGACTGTCCCGCTACCCCCTTCCCTACCTTGCGAGACTCTGATCGAGGGGACCCCTGAGTCCAGACCTCCTTGTACCCTTTTCACCGTACCTTAAATAAGTGCTTATAAAGATCACTGAACCTTATCCGTGAGTGGTATTTGTCTGTGGGGGGGGAAGTTACTTGTCTGTACGATCGCTGGAGACGGCTCTCCCCGGAGACCTCTCCTCCTGACCCCGGCCGGCCCTCCCGGTCCGTCTACCCTTTCTAACAATGGTGGCCAGCGGCGCGATCCGAATCAACGCGTAATCGTACAGAGAGTAGCTCACCCCACGACAAAGCACGATGTCGACCAAAGATAGCAGCTCCACCGAGAAGTTCCAAATGGAGAAACTAGAAGAATACAACCACCGCGAACTGAGACAATTTTGCATAGAACTTGGCATTGCTACCACTGGCCTGAGTACCAAGGATGATCTAAAGCGCGCCCTTGAGTCGTGGACAGAAACGGGGGTCGCAAGACCCTCCGACCAAAGCAGCGTCACACCAGACCAAAACAGCGTTACACCAGAAAGAAACGCCACGACTCCCGAAGAGCGGGGAACGGGCCTCTCACCGGAGGAGATACGAGAAAGAGACAGAGTCAGACTGCACGAATTAGAGATGGCACGACTCAAGATGGATGGGGAGCTCAAGTTAGCCGAACAGAAACTCAACCTCGAGCATATGCGGATTCGAGAGGAACGGGAAGAAAAACAGAGACAGAGAGAGCTGGAAGAGAAGAAGATAACGCTCGAACACGAGCGCCAATTGGCAGAAATAGAACTGCGCAAACAGCATAAGGACTTGGGGGTGCCTGAAAGACCACACACCCCGGGACCAACTGAGAAAAAAGTTCACATTCCCAAGGATGTGGTCCGCGAGTATGTCCGAGAAGACGACATACAACAGTGGTTTAAGGCCTATGAGATCGCAATGACCTCCCACCGGATCGACCGGAGTGACTGGGGAGCCGGACTTTGGGGGAGATTTGTCAACGAGGGTCGCGATGCCCTGCTGCAGCTCCCCGATCACCAAATGTCGTCCTACGACCACATGAAGGCTGCCCTCCTCACCCGCTACGGCCTCACACCCGAGATGTACCGCCAGAGGTTCAGGGATTGCACCCGGATCCCAGGTACAACTTGGGTGGAATACGTGAACTATTTCAGCCGGGCCTTCGAGGGTTGGATCAAGGGAAGTCAGGTCACCACATACGAACAACTCTTCAACCTCATGGTGTGGGAACACCTGTCAAACAACTGTTTCGTCGAGCTCAGGCAGCACCTACTCGACAGTAAGCTGACTGACCCCCGGCAGCTCGCTGCCGAAGCTGACCGATGGGAAAGCACCCGAGTGGGCCGAAAAGGGCCACACGACCAGAACAGAAGCAACCAAGGCCAGCACCGTCCTCGGGGAGGAGGAGGAGGCCAGGGGCGTGGGAGAGACGCCTTACCGGCAACCACCGTGGCCAGCACCCCGCCGCCGGCCGGCCGGGGCAACCCCCCGTTGCGGCCTGGGTACCGGGCCAACGTCACGTGCCACCGGTGCCAGCGAATAGGCCACTACGCCAACGATCCGAACTGCCCGCTGAACCAAACGCCCAAGCCCCGCCAGGTAGCTGCCGCTGCCCTGGGGGAGGAGCAGTCGTCGGAAGGACCCGAGGAGTATGAGCCGGACCAGCAAGGGTGGGAACCGGCCGCCATGGTCCTGGCATGCTTAGGGGGAAGAGACATGGTTCCGCGGGCTCCCCTACCCGCCAACACCAGAAAATACGGTCAGTGGGTGACCATTAATGGACAGAGAGCTGAGGCCTTGCGCGACACCGGCGCCAGCGTGACGGCCGTCTGCTGTCATCTGGTGAAGCCCGAGCAGATCCTGCCGAACATTCTCTGCCCCGTCCGCTCGGCAGATAACTCTGAGAGCATGTGTAGGATGGCCTGCGTCCCGTTTGAATGGGGGGGGGTCTCCGGCCTACTGAAAGTGACGGTCCGGGACGATGCCCCCGTGGACTGCCTCCTGGGGAATGACCTTGAGAGTTCCCCGTGGGCCACCGTCGAGAGAAGAGAACACTTGGGGATGCTGGGCCTCCCGGACTGGGCCTGCATAACCACCCGATCCATGGCCGGCCGTGCCGCCCCCCGATCAGAAGAAACCGAATGGCCGGCACCTCCGCCCCCAGTTGCCCCCGTAGAGGACAACGGCGGCTCCGACCTCCCAGACCAGACCACCGAAGAAAACGCGCAACCCCAGGACCTTCCGGATCTGGCTCAGTGGCGGCAAGAAGGGGGGCCCACCCAGGAACAGTTCCGCCAGGAGCAAAAGACCTGTCCCTCCCTCGAGGGACTCCGCCAACAAGCCAGCACCCAAGCCGCCGGGGACACCACCGGGACCCACTGGGTCTACTGGGATAACGACCTGCTCTACAGCGAGCAAAGAATCGCCGAGCTGGGGGCCAGTCGAGTTCTGGTGGTCCCGCTCCGCTTCCGAGACTTTCTGCTCAACCTAGCCCACGATGTCCCCCTGGCTGGGCACCTGGGCCAAGATAAAACGTACAGTCGACTGGTGACCCACTTTTTTTGGCCAAAAATGAGGAATGACGTCCTGAACCACTGCCGATCGTGCCCCACATGCCAAGCCAGCGGGAAGAGTGGCCGGAAGCTTAAGGCCCCCCTACAACCCTTCCCGGTGGTCACCACCCCGTTCGAGAGGGTGGGGATAGACATTGTGGGACCGCTGGACCCCCGCACGGCACAAGGACACAGGTTCATCTTGGTACTAGTGGACCATGCCACCCGCTATCCCGAGGCGGTACCCCTACGGACCGTGACCGCTCCAGTGGTTGGCCGGGCCCTGATGGGGATCTTCTCCCGGGTAGGCTTCCCCCGAGAAGTCGTCAGCGACCGAGGTACGAACTTCATATCGAAATACATGAAGTCCCTCTGGCAACAATGCGGGGTCACCTACAGATTCACGACCCCCTATCACCCCCAGGGGAACGGACTAGTGGAGCGGTTCAACCGCACTCTCAAAGGGATGATTGGGGGATTGGAAGAGCCTCTCCGTCGCCAGTGGGATGTACTGCTCCCGTGCCTCCTCTTCGCCTACCGGGAAGTACCCCAGAAGTCCCTCGGCTTTAGCCCCTTTGAACTCCTGTACGGACACCCTGTGCGAGGGCCCCTCAGCCTAGTGAAGGAGGGCTGGGAATTGGCCCCCCTAACGACCCCTCCAGACGTCTTCAAATACATCCTGGCCTTACGAAACCAAACCCGGCGCTTCCAGGAGATGGCCAAGGCGAACCTCGAGGCCAGCCAGGAGGACATGAAGAGGTGGTATGACCACAATGCCTCCTCCGTGGAATTCGAGCCGGGGCAGCAGGTATGGGTGATGTCCCCCACCGAACCGTGTGCCCTGCAAGATAAGTGGACGGGGCCCTTCAAAGTGGTCGAGCGCAAAAGCCCCGTCACTTACCTCATCGACATGGGGCCCTCCCGGAACCCCCTTCGGGTCCTCCACACCAACCGGCTCAAACCGCACTTTGTGCGCTCCGAACTCAGCCTCTTGATGGCTACGGACAGTGGCACAGAAGAAGACTCCGAGCCCCTCCCGGATCTCCTGAAGACTCAGGAGAAGGACGGCTCCGTGGACGGGGTCCGGCTCTCCGACGCCCTCACTACGGAGCAACGACAGGACTGCCGGAACCTCCTGCTGCAGTTCGCGGCCCTGTTCTCCCTCACCCCCGGGGTCACCCCCTGGTGTTTGCACGACGTAGACACCGGGGACAGTCCCCCTGTCCGGCACCGGGCCTACCGCGTGCCAGATCGGGTACGGGCCTGCATACAGGAGGAGGTGGCCAAGATGCTCACGATCGGGGTCATCGAGCCCTCGGACAGTCCCTGGGCCAGTCCGGTCGTACTGGTTCCCAAAGCCGCTGCCCCTGGCACCGCACCTGAACTGAGATTCTGCGTCGACTACCGGGGCTTGAACGCTGTCACCCGGACCGACGCTCATCCCATCCCCCGAGCAGACGAGCTGATCGACCGGCTGGGGGCCGCCCGCTATCTTAGTATCTTCGACCTAACGGCGGGCTACTGGCAAATCGGCCTCACACCCAGGGCTCAGGAACGGTCAGCCTTCTCCACCCCCGATGGCCACTATCACTTTAAGGTCATGCCCTTTGGCATGAAGAATGCCCCCGCCACGTTCCAACGCCTTGTGAACCAGGTCTTGGCGGGACTTGAAGAATTTAGCGCTGCCTACCTGGACGATATCGCTGTGTACAGCCACCACTGGGCCGACCACCTCCGTCACCTACAAGAGGTCCTACAAGCCCTCCAGCGGGCCGGCCTCACCATTAAGTCCGGCAAGTGCCAGATTGGCCAAGGATCTGTGACCTACCTTGGGCACCAAGTGGGGAGCGGGCTGGTGGCCCCACTACAACTTAAGATTGCTGCCATCCAGTCCTGGCAGCCCCCCGTCACCCAGACCGAGGTCCGAGCCTTCTTGGGGCTCACCGGCTACTACCGGCGGTTTGTGAAGGACTACGGCAGCATCGTGGGGCCCCTCACGGGTCTCACATCTAAGAACCAGCCAAAGCGGATCAATTGGACTCCTGACTGTCAAACGGCCTTCGAGGAGCTGAAGGCCGCCCTGTGCACCGCCCCGGTGCTCCAGGCCCCCGATTACAGTCGAGAGTTTGTGGTGCAGACCGACGCCTCCGACCACGGCATCGGAGCCGTCCTCTCTCAGTTGAACTCCGAAGGTCATGACCAGCCGGTGGCCTTCATCAGTCGACGTCTCCTGGCCCGAGAGCAGCGTTGGAGCACCATCGAGAGGGAAGCATTTGCAGTAGTGTGGGCCCTAAAAAAACTCCGGCCCTATCTCTTCGGTACCCACTTCAGGGTACAGACCGACCATCGACCCCTGCAATGGCTGATGCAGATGCGGGGGGAGAACCCAAAACTCTTGCGCTGGTCCATTTCCCTGCAGGGAATGGACTTCACCGTGGAGCACCGACCGGGCCAAGACCACGCCAACGCGGATGGCCTGTCCCGCTTTTTCCGCCTCGACGAAGAGAGTCCCCAAGGAGATGGGTGA
The DNA here is from genome assembly GCF_964204655.1 of Triturus cristatus. Classification (NCBI taxonomy): domain Eukaryota; kingdom Metazoa; phylum Chordata; class Amphibia; order Caudata; family Salamandridae; genus Triturus; species Triturus cristatus. Next base: position 1,172,493,443 of record NC_140585.1, read on the forward strand.
CTCTCCCCGCCTTCAGCTGGGGGGGACGCATGTTGGACAGGCCTCACAGACGGCTCGCGCCCTCCCCGCTCGACAAGGCCCGGACCCCGGGCCACCTGGCATAATCCCGCGACAAGCACCTGTACCCCGTCCCCCGACGGACCCTCTGCCCTCGGACCCCTACGCATCACGGGGTCCAGCCCCACCGGCTTTCCCGGCCGGGTCAAGCCGCCATCTTGGACCCTGTACCACGCGGCCGCCTGGCCTCCCCTCGACCCTGACCCCGGGCCTGGCCGGCCCCGACATCCCGGCACCACAATCCCCCCAGGAGGTGAGCGGACCCCTTGACAGGTCAATGGGAGGCCGAAGTGTCAAGGGCTCTCCCCCGCCAGGTGCCGATCGCGCCCAGCTCCCCCGGGCACTGGCTCCACCCCCTGCTGGGTGTCTGGACACCTTCATCCCGGACTCTCCGACCTCCAAGTGCGAGGGTCCGGACATCAAAGGGCACCAGCCCTATAACTGGGGCAGCTCCGGAGCAGGAAGGCAGTTGTATCCTGGAGTCGAGAGACACCGAGTGAACTCAACCCTGACGGTCTACTGGCGTCGCCGTAGCCCGCTCTTGTGAACCATCGTCCTGCCTGCTGGCGCTGCCGCGGCCTTCTGCAACAATCATCTTCCTGGGACCTGCTGGCGCTGCCGCGGCCCGTTGTACCGACCATCCTCCCCGGGACCTGCTGGCGCTGCCGCGGCCTTCTGCAACAATCATCTTCCTGGGACCTGCTGGCGCTGCCGCGGCCCGTTGTATCGACCATCCGCACCGGGACCTGCTGGCGCTGCCGCGGCCCATACCACCTACTCACCAAAGCTCGAGGATCGTGAGCTCATCACCACCGCATCCGAGTTACCTGATTGGTAAATAGACTGTCCCGCTACCCCCTTCCCTACCTTGCGAGACTCTGATCGAGGGGACCCCTGAGTCCAGACCTCCTTGTACCCTTTTCACCGTACCTTAAATAAGTGCTTATAAAGATCACTGAACCTTATCCGTGAGTGGTATTTGTCTGTGGGGGGGGGAAGTTACTTGTCTGTACGATCGCTGGAGACGGCTCTCCCCGGAGACCTCTCCTCCTGACCCCGGCCGGCCCTCCCGGTCCGTCTACCCTTTCTAACAGTGCCTATCACTCCCAGCAGTGCCCAGACACAGGAGGGGTGTGTGCCCATCACTCCCAGCAGTGCCCAGACACAGGAGGGGTGGGTGCCTATCACTCCCAGCAGTGCCCAGACACAGGAGGGGTGTGTGCAGAGTCCTCCCAGCAGTGCCCAGAGACAGTAGGGGTGTGTGCAAAGTCCTCCCAGCAGTGCCCAGAGACAGGAGGGGTGTGTGCAGAGTCCTCCCAGCAGTGGCCAGAGACAGGAGGGGTGTGTGCCCATCACTCCCAGCAGTGCCCAGACACAGGAGGGGTGGGTGCCTATCACTCCCAGCAGTGCCCAGACACAGGAGGGGTGTGTGCCCATCACTCCCAGCAGTGCCCAGACACAGGAGGGGTGGGTGCCTATCACTCCCAGCAGTGCCCAGACACAGGAGGGGTGTGTGCAGAGTCCTCCCAGCAGTGCCCAGAGACAGGAGGGGTGTGTGCAGAGTCCTCCCAGCAGTGCCCAGAGACAGGAGGGGTGTGTGCCCATCACTCCCAGCAGTGCCCAGACACAGGAGGGGTGGGTGCAGAGTCCTCCCAGCATTGCCCATGGAAAAAAATAAGGGTGGAGTACCCACAGATCCAATTCCCACAATTGTCAGTCAGGTGCACAAAGACCCTGCAGTACATGTAACACATGTGTGCGAGGCTGGGAGTACACACCTGCATACAGCCTAAAAGGGAACATGTCCACATGAAGTCATGTCAACAGACTACATACACAAGTACAGTCATCACCAAGGATGCCACGAATGATGCAGGTGGAGACATCGCTCTGCATGCATGGCCAAAGATGAAGGGGTCCGTCACACACCCAGCTAATGTACATACAGCTCAGCGCTAAATATTAGGAACACCCTGCAGGGAAGATGTCAGGGTACACAGAGGAAGGGATACACCTTGGGACAATTTCACCATGCAGTAACTGCTTACATGAACAGAGAAACCTAGCTAACACCTTGTGATGGCACACAGATACCAGGGTCCCCCCTATGACCAGCACACTACTACATTTCCCACACACCCAACACATGATCACCACCCAAAACCACGTAGCAGCCCCAGCAACAGCAACACCACAAAAGCAGTAGTGGTCTAAGGGAAAAAAAAGGCTTTATTCAGCATTTCCAAATAATGTGTGTGTGGATCAAGTTCAATATTTACAAAGCCCATAGGGCAGTCCATGAGTCACAGCTGGATGGGGGACACAGTGGGACGCGTGTCCCCTAGCTTGCCTGCACAGTCAGACCCCTTCGTCTTCCACAGCGGGGAGGGCATCATGTGGGGGGAAGGACCAGGCACCGCAGGGACATGAGGGCGAAGGGTAGGCGTCGTGGGTGCAGGGATGGAGGACTCCACCACAGGGGGTGGGGCAGGGCCAAAGGCGGAGGCCAGGATGTCGCTGCACACCTCAGCAAGGTCCTCCAGCGTCTCCCCTGCACCCGAAGGAACCACAGGCCCCAAGGAGGGGGGGGGGCAGAGGGATGGGTCGCAGCGCCACTGGGGGAGGGTGTGGACAGGGGGGGGACTCAACCACCCTGACCGGGGACTCCCTTGACCGCTTGCGGGGTGGTGTCACAGTGGGGCTCAGGGACAGAGCGGCCATGAAGGAGTCCTTGCCGGATATGTGGCCAGGAGAGCTGAGGGGAGGGGATTTGGAGGGAGTGGATTGGGTGGAATGCGGACTCCCACTCTGGCTGCATGACTTACGTTTTCCCCCCGACCCAGTGGGTGTGCCTACTTCACCCTGTGTGTGCGTGCCAGGAGGTGTGCGTATGACCTTCCCTGCTGGTGTGGTGCCTGTGTCTGATGTGGTGGGAGCATGCTGACGTCTGGGTGTACGTGGGACAGGCATGGGAGTGGGAAGTGTGGATGGGGCAGGGGTAGGGGATGGGACGTAGCGCTGCAGGAGACCCACTGCTGCAGTCATTGTCGAGTCGATGGACCTCAGCAACTGGCGTTGGTCAGCCTGCGATGAAAAAATGCCCTCCAAGTATGCCTCCATGTTGTGCAGCACTTGGCTGTGGCCATGGAGGACATTAAGGATCGCAGCCTGACCAACCTGCAACTGCCGCTGGATGTCCACAGACTCGGCATTGGCGGCAGCAGTGGAGACAGGGGCAGGGGGTGCGATGCCTGGCAGGAAGGAGACATGTGGTGACCGGGCACGCTGGGAAGGGACACGAGCAAGTGGGAGGCGGCTGATGGCAATGGAGGGGGCGGGGTGCGATGTTGTGCTGCTGTCAGCGGCTAGTGCAGCCTCCGCCCACTCGGAGAGATCATCCTCGGACCCGTCAGCTTCATATTCTGTCGTGCCAGTGGACAGGTCCTCGGCCTCACTCTCCTCCGCCTCAGTACCACTCAATGTGCCAGCCACGATGTCAACGCTGGCACTGGTGCTCGGTCCCTCCGCTCCGTCTGTGCTCATGTCTCCCTCCGTGTCCCCTGACGATGCTGTGGGCAAGGTGAAGAGACAGCAATTAATCACACATCTGTATACATATGTCACATGAGTCCAATCTACATAGGTTACAGTGCATAGCCTGCAAAGAAAGATCAGTAACATCTACAAAACAAGGTACAGATGTAGGGCATGCAACACACAGTTGGTTGACCCACCATGCCAAAGAAAATCCATGGAGAGCATGACACACTAGCAAATGACATGAAATGGAGTTTGACATAGGAGCCAGGCCCTGGGGACAATCCAGCACTGCATCTGCACCACACAGCGTTGGCGAAAATAGGGATGAGGAGGGACCATATCCATGAACTTGAGGCAGATGCTGCATAGGTAATACTGAAAACATGCCCACCATGACTGGCTCACTGCACCTTGAGTGTATGTCCAGACAAACATCACACACTGGCTAGACCTAGCAAGGTGAGTTCTGGTTTTGACATGTAGGCTTGGCCCGCACCAACCACCCCCTACATGAGACAATTAGTTGAGACACAGGTGGCACTTACATCTCTTAGTCTGGGTGAAATACACAGGGGCTGCATAAATGCAAGATTGGACGCCAAATTCCCAAGGTGCGCCTGTCCAAATAATCATGTACAAATGGTCATCATCAGATGATTGTAACAAGACACACAGGCACTGGCCACTGTGACTATGAACAAGGAAAATCAGGTCAGGCTGTACAGTGGACACTTGTACTACATTTCACGTCAATATACATGGTGCCAGGGGACAATGGCACAGAACACAACCTATGCTGTAGATACTGAGAGTGTCCATGTTTTGTGATGACACACATGACACCTATGAACATATGCCCCAGGGGACAGCAGTGGCCACACAACTCCATGGTCCTGAATGGGAAAGACTGCAACACACGCCACCATCCCTGCACTATGCGTATCGCACACTCATGCACATCATGTCACAGGCCACAACATAGGACATGCGGGCTGTAAAGCATGACACTTGAGAGACTAACTCCCATGTCTGGACTCAGCATCAGTGCCAACTGACATGGAACCCACATGTACTGAACTGGACAGGGCACAGGCAAGGTCCCCAAACCTGTTACACACCACCCCCACACATGATGCTACAGGCATAGTTCACGTGGAGAAAGCGCCAGCCTACATTACCTTGTGAAGGAGTGACTACACACAGACCAGGGAACACATTGCAAGGAGGGGAAGGGAGGCAGGAGAGCACAGCTATACTGTGGGTAACTGGATCTGCACAGCACCTTTAAACCCTGGCAGTGTATCCATGCAACTGTGCACTTACAAATGCTGGTGACACACAACAAACACACATGTACCTACCCCCTTCCTGCTGCTGCTTCTCCTGTAAGTGCCTCTCCAAGTCTGGAAATACCACTGCCAGCACACGCTTGTGGATGTGGGTCAGACGGCGGCGCCCCCGGTTCTTATGGGTCTCAGGTGAGTCCCCCAGCAGGACCCGTGCGATCCTCCGCGTCCAGCACCGGATATCCTGCCAGCGTTTCCTCACCTGGGCCAGGCGCCGCTTGCGACCATCCGCACTCCTCTCGGCACTGACGGCAGTCAGCCATATCTGCTTCTTGGCCGAGGCGCCTACCTGTGAGGATGAACAAGTGACACTACATCAATACACCAGGCACATGTCACAGAGAGACATATTAGAACAAATGTGCTGTTTACAACAAGGCATAGTATGCATCCAACGCATTGCACCTTTGTCATAGGGACATGATCCTCTGGGGAAGGGCAAAAGCAGTACGTGCCATTGAAAGTACACAGGTGGAATGAGGGCAACAACACAATCAATGATCCAGGCTCACACTGTGCATCACAAGCTACACCAGGATAATGTGCAGCACCTCTAAGCAGTCACATGCCACAGGCCACTGACGCCACCGCAGCAGAGTACACAGACACACACAGGCACAGGACATACACCTGCCATAGCCAAATGCTGCGACAAAACTCACTCTGCACATGTGCCACTAGACGGGGGGGACTCACAGGTGTGGGGCTGGCTCTGCACGTCAGACACACAGCACTGCTCCATGCTCACATCACATGGGCAGGGTATATCCATCCCTCATGCAGCCCGGCTTCTACACTCCACATATGCACCCACCCACATGACAGGGGACTTACACACACACCGATGTCCAGGGTACGAACACATCATGTGGACACTCCCAGCACAGGTACACAGAACTAACACACATCTGTGGGTACAGTCACCTGTCACACTGGGCTGACCACATAATCACATGAGGACTGTAGAGGCTACATTCCCAGGAGGACAAGACAGGCAGAATGTGGCATGCACCATGCAGTGATTGTCACAGTAAACACAATGCAAGTGAGGACGGCAGACATGCACCACAGCATGCACTGGCTGGGAGACATCAGGCATTCCCCCCCGGGACCCCCCCTACAGTACATAGCATGTGTGCCACACCTGGACACAATGCCAGAAGTCACACTGTTGGACCCGGCCTCGTAGAATGGCCCTCCGTGCCCCCGCACCACCGAAACCTGGTACATACAGCCCAAGCCCCCGGCCCCGCCGAACCTCCCCACCAGGACACACGCACCGACCCGGACATCCCCGTCCCTGGCCTCTCCCCTTTCGGCCACCCCGGGCCCGCGTGCCCACTTCATGCACCAAGATGGCCGCCCGGCCCCAGCGCGACCCGGGCATAGAGGCGCCACTCCGGCTGGAGGACATCCCGCTTCCAGGGGATGAGAGAGGGAGGAGCAGTTTCTATCGCACCTCTGAACTCCCCCGGGACGATGGGTTTCGATCGGCCCTCCGGCCTCCCTGAGGGCTGGCTCCACGCCTGCTGGGTGTCTGGGACTCCTCCCGACCCGGCCCTGAAAGAATCAAAAGACTATAGCAGGAAATCCCGACAAGCGACCCCCAGGTGACAAGACCCCTGCCTGCACAGACTCCGGACATCAAAGAGGGGTCGAACTATAACAAGGGGTGCTCTGGGGCTGTCCGGGAGATTCGACGCTGGAACAACGAGAGCCTGCTGACGTGGTCGCGGCTCCTGGAACTGGAACTCACCTGAGCCCTGCTGAGTGACTCGCGGCTCCCTGAAGATCGTAAGACCTCCGAACTTGTACCTGAGCCCTGCTGAGTGACTCGCGGCTCCCTGAAGATCGTAAGACCTCCGAACTTGTACCTGAGCCCTGCTGAGTGACTCGCGGCTCCCTGAAGATCGTAAGACCTCCGAACTTGTACCTGAGCCCTGCTGAGTGACTCGCGGCTCCCTGAAGATCGTAAGACCTCCGAACTTGTACCTGAGCCCGCTGAGTGACTCGCGGCTTCCACAGACTCCACCGGTCCCGCCGGACCCCACAACAACCAGCCTACCCCCCAGCTCGAGGATTGTGAGCTGTGCGCCGGGTACGTCCCTCCTTTGAACCGTTACCAGAGACAGTCCCGCTACCCCCTACCTTTCCGAGACTCTTGAGCCCGTGCTCACCTTGTACATATTTGCAGTGATACCTGTTTGATAAAACTTGTTCTGAGAATACCCAGTGTGGTCCCTCTGTGTCGTGTGGTGCCAGAAGTACGATCCTAGTTGCGAGAGTCCTCCCCCTGGGGAATCTCCCGCCAGTGCCCGGCTACGATACTTTGAGGGTGGGTCTCAGGGTAGTCAGGACCCCTTTCCGGGCTCCTCTGAGGTCGCCGTCTAACATTGGTGGCAAGCGACGGGATTCGGGCCCATCACCTAGAGATCGTACAGTAAACGACGGACGCACGACCAACAAAGATGGCAGAAGGAAGCGCCACGAGCTCCGCAGAAACCAACGCCAACAGAGTGTTCCAGGTAGAGCATCTGGAAGAATACACACACAAAGAGCTAAAACAATTTTGCAAAGAACTTAAAATCGCTACCACTGGCCTCAACACTAAGGAAGACTTGCAGAAAGCACTGAAAACTTGGGTGGAGACCGGGGCCTCCCGCCCGGAAGGCACGGGGGAGCGCCCCGACGAAGCCGAACCCCCCCAAAGTGAAAGCAGTAGCAATCAGGTGCGAGGCATCGTACCAGACGGGGGCCTATCCCCGGAAGAGCTCGCGGACAGAGAGAGAAGCCGCAGTCATGAACTCGAGTTAGCCAAACTCAAAATCGAGGGCGAATTGAAGTTAGCGGAGAAGAAGCTAGCAGTAGAGCAAATGCGTGTACAAGGCGAACTGGAAGAAAAGAAGCTCCAACGGGAGCACGAAGGAAGAAAGCTCCAACTGGAGCACGAACGGAGCTTAAAGGAACTCGAGCTCAAGGCCCGAAATGAGGACGGGAGGCCCTCGGGGAACCGAGAGACGGCCCCCCCGGCGGAACAGAAGGTCCACATCCCCAAGGATGTGGTCAAAGAATATCATAAAAACGATGACATTCAGCAATGGTTTCGGGCCTACGAGGTCGCCATGACCTCCCATCGGATTCCACAGAAGGACTGGAGGGCGGGGTTGTGGGGACGGTTTCTGAGCGAAGGAAGGGACACCCTGCTCGACCTACCCCTCTCCCTGCAGACCTCCTACAGCCACATGAAAGAGGCTCTCCTCACAAGATATGGCCTCACCCCAGAAATGTACCGCCAACGGTTCCGGGACTGCAGGAAGATCCCGGGCACCACCTGGGTGAAGTATGTAAACTTTTTTAGTCGGGCCTTCGATGGGTGGGTCAAGGGCAGCAAAGTCACCACCCTTGCCGAACTCACTGACCTCATGTTATGGGAACATCTGGCTGCGAACTGCTTCGTAGAGCTACGTCAACATCTGCTGGATAGCAAGCTCACAGATCCCCGGAAGCTGGCCGTGGAGGCCGACCGCTGGACCAACACCCGGGTCTCCCGGGGCATGGTAGGAGAGTACCCCCGAACCAGTCAGGGACCACCCCGCCAGAGAGGGGGAGGGAACCAGGGAGGGCCGAGGGAGTCCCAGCCTAGCCCCCCGAAGACACCACCTCCACCTTTCCCGGCGCCCCCCCCACCAGTAACAGGGCCCCCTGGGAGACGGGGACACCGGGTGACCGTCACATGTTTCCGCTGCCAGAAACCCGGGCACTACGCCAATGACCCAGAGTGCCCCATGGCCACCCAAGTCACCCCTGCGAGACAGATAGCCAACGTGGCCCTAGGGGAGGAGGTTGAGGAAGCCGAGGAGTGGGAACCAGCCGCGATGGCCCTAGTATCCCTGGGAGATAAGGAAATGATCCCTGGTAGCCTCCTACCGTCCAACACACAGAAATATGGGCAGCTCGTCAAGATCAATGGCCACCAGGTAGAGGCCCTGCGGGACACCGGGGCCAGTATCACCGGTGTCCTCAGGCACCTAGTTCCCGAGGAGCAGATCCTCCCCAATGTCTTTTGCCCCGTGATATCTGCAGACAATAGGGAAAGTATGTGTCAGGTGGCCCTGGTGCCATTTGAGTGGGGAGGGGTGATAGGTAAACTCAAGGTGGCCGTAAGAACCTCCCAGCCGGTCGACTGCCTCTTAGGGAACGACCTGGAGAGTTCTCCCTGGAAGCACGTAGAGCGCAAGGCCCACCTAGGAATGATGGGACTCCCCGAGTGGGTGTGTGCCACCACCCGATCTATGACAGCCCGACTCACTCCCCGGAGAGAAATCGAGAGCACCCCGGTCGAAGTAGCCAGCACCGTCCCCGCCGAGGGTCCTCCCGTTCCCCCATCGGAAGGGTCCGTCGCCGGCGACGAACCCGCACCATCCGACCCCGCCCCGGTCCCCGAGTTGGGGGACCTACCCGAGTTGGCCCATTGGCGCCACGAGGGCGGGCCCACCCGAGAAGAATTTTGCCAGGAACAAGCCACCTGTCCTTCCCTGGTCGGGCTGCGGCGCCAGGCCGAGGGCCAAGCCGCAGGTGACCAGACCGGAACGCACCGAATCTATTGGGAGAATAACGTCCTGTATAGTGAGCAGAAATCAGTGGAGCTGGGATCCGGACGGGTACTGGTGGTACCTCTCCGCTTCCGGGATTTCCTCCTGGGCTTAGCCCACGATGTCCCCCTCGCCGGTCACCTGGGTCAGGACAAGACCTACAGCCGTCTCGTGACCCATTTTTATTGGCCTAAGATGAAAGCAGCGGTAGAGGCCCACTGCAAGTCCTGCCCCACGTGCCAAGCCAGTGGGAAGAGTGGGGGGAAGCGCAAGGCTCCCCTCCAACCCTTCCCGGTCGTCAGTACCCCCTTCGAACGAGTCGGGATCGACATCGTGGGGCCACTGGACCCCCCCACCTCCCAAGGTCACCGTTTCATCTTGGTCCTAGTGGACCACGCCACCCGCTACCCAGAGGCTATTCCCCTACGCACCATTACGGCCCCCGTGGTGGGCCGGGCCCTGATGGGGATCTTCTCCAGGGTGGGTTTCCCCCGCGAGGTCGTGAGCAATCGCGGCACTAATTTTATATCCAGGTATATGACGTCCCTGTGGCAACAATGTGGGGTGTCCTATAAGTTCACCACCCCGTACCATCCCCAAGGGAACGGCCTAGTAGAGAGGTTTAATAGGACTTTGAAAGGGATGATCGCTGGCCTAGAAGAGCCCCTCCGGCGTAAGTGGGACGTCCTGCTCCCCTGCCTCTTGTTCGCTTACCGGGAGGTCCCCCAGAAGTCCTTAGGGTTCAGCCCGTTTGAATTACTCTATGGGCACCCCGTCCGAGGTCCCCTCAGTTTAGTTAAGGAAGGGTGGGAGGCAGCACCCCAGACCACCCCCCGAGATGTGTTCCAATATGTCCTGGCCGGGCTAGAACAGTTCAGCGCGGCATACCTGGACGACATCGCTGTCTTCAGTTCAGAGTGGAGTGAGCACCTCCAGCACCTCCGAAGGGTGCTAATCGCCCTGCGCCAGGCAGGCCTCACAGTAAAAGCCAGCAAGTGCCAGATCGGGCAAGGATCCGTGGTCTACTTGGGGCACCAGGTCGGGAGTGGCCAGGTCGCCCCGCTACAGCCAAAGATCGACGCCATCCTGGCCTGGGAACCACCCATCACCCAGACGGAGGTCCGAGCCTTTCTGGGACTCACGGGCTACTACCGAAGATTCATTCGGGGGTATGGCAGCCTTGTCGGCCCTCTCACAGAACTCACGTCTAAAAAACAGCCAAAGAAAGTGCAGTGGACGGCTGCCTGCCAGGAAGCTTTCGATGCCCTAAAAAGGGCCATGTGTACTGCCCCCGTCCTCCAGGCTCCCGACTACGCCAAGGAGTTCATAGTCCAAACCGATGCCTCTGAGCATGGCATTGGGGCCGTCCTGTCCCAAGTAAATGACCAAGGCCTAGACCAGCCCGTCGCCTTCCTCAGTCGGCGGCTGTTGCCCCGAGAACAAAGATGGAGCACCATAGAGCGCGAAGCCTTTGCCGTGGTCTGGGCACTCAAAAAGCTACGACCCTACCTGTTTGGCACCCATTTCAGAGTCCAAACTGACCATCGGCCCTTACGTTGGCTCATGCAGATGCGAGGAGAAAACCCCAAGCTACTGCGGTGGTCAATCTCCCTCCAGGGGATGGATTTCACCGTGGGACACCGCCCTGGTACGGACCACGCCAATGCTGACGGCCTCTCCCGGTTCTTCCGCCTCAGCGAAGAGAACCCCCCAAGCTGATGGGCAGTTCTCTCCGGCTTTCAGCTGGGGGGGACGCGTGTTGGACCCGGCCTCGTAGAATGGCCCTCCGTGCCCCCGCACCACCGAAACCTGGTACATACAGCCCAAGCCCCCGGCCCCGCCGAACCTCCCCACCAGGACACACGCACCGACCCGGACATCCCCGTCCCTGGCCTCTCCCCTTTCGGCCACCCCGGGCCCGCGTGCCCACTTCATGCACCAAGATGGCCGCCCGGCCCCAGCGCGACCCGGGCATAGAGGCGCCACTCCGGCTGGAGGACATCCCGCTTCCAGGGGATGAGAGAGGGAGGAGCAGTTTCTATCGCACCTCTGAACTCCCCCGGGACGATGGGTTTCGATCGGCCCTCCGGCCTCCCTGAGGGCTGGCTCCACGCCTGCTGGGTGTCTGGGACTCCTCCCGACCCGGCCCTGAAAGAATCAAAAGACTATAGCAGGAAATCCCGACAAGCGACCCCCAGGTGACAAGACCCCTGCCTGCACAGACTCCGGACATCAAAGAGGGGTCGAACTATAACAAGGGGTGCTCTGGGGCTGTCCGGGAGATTCGACGCTGGAACAACGAGAGCCTGCTGACGTGGTCGCGGCTCCTGGAACTGGAACTCACCTGAGCCCTGCTGAGTGACTCGCGGCTCCCTGAAGATCGTAAGACCTCCGAACTTGTACCTGAGCCCTGCTGAGTGACTCGCGGCTCCCTGAAGATCGTAAGACCTCCGAACTTGTACCTGAGCCCTGCTGAGTGACTCGCGGCTCCCTGAAGATCGTAAGACCTCCGAACTTGTACCTGAGCCCTGCTGAGTGACTCGCGGCTCCCTGAAGATCGTAAGACCTCCGAACTTGTACCTGAGCCCGCTGAGTGACTCGCGGCTTCCACAGACTCCACCGGTCCCGCCGGACCCCACGACAACCAGCCTACCCCCCAGCTCGAGGATTGTGAGCTGTGCGCCGGGTACGTCCCTCCTTTGAACCGTTACCAGAGACAGTCCCGCTACCCCCTACCTTTCCGAGACTCTTGAGCCCGTGCTCACCTTGTACATATTTGCAGTGATACCTGTTTGATAAAACTTGTTCTGAGAATACCCAGTGTGGTCCCTCTGTGCCGTGTGGTGCCAGAAGTACGATCCTAGTTGCGAGAGTCCTCCCCCTGGGGAATCTCCCGCCAGTGCCCGGCTACGATACTTTGAGGGTGGGTCTCAGGGTAGTCAGGACCCCTTTCCGGGCTCCTCTGAGGTCGCCGTCTAACACACACTCACAAAAAAGGGACACAGTCTGTGCTGGTGGACTCTGCACTCACCTGATACCCTGGTCGCCCATACAGCATGGGGTACTGTGGGAGTATCACATCCAGCAAAGCCAGGTTCTCCTCCAGGGTGAAAGGCTGTGACCTCTCCACAGACCTTGACATGGTTCCAGGGAATCAGTAGCAGCAGCTGGGTCGTCGAATACAAAGATGTGCAGGCAAGTGCTCCCTCATGGGACCTGGCTGCCTTATATCTGCCTTGCTGGCCTGTTTCATGCACAGGAGTACAGAGTGATTGGTCACTCACATTTGCATCCTATGTTTCCTCCAATCCCTTCAAACCTAGCACAGTCAGTGGGTTTAAATTGTCTCAATTTTTCTTGAGAATGATGTCAACTCCAGAAGCACATTGCAACAAAGTAGATTCATTCAAACTGACTACTGCTGTGCACCTGCTTCAAAAAATTCAAACTTTAAACTTGGTCTCCATGACAACCAGCATGCATGTAGGCCTTTATACTTGTCCCTCATGTGTCCCCTATGTAATTTGGAGCTTCACACACAGGTACGGTGCGTTCCGGGGCCCTAGGGCACCCCAAATGCATAGCAATGGCCCGTACAGGCGTGTGTACGGTCCGTCTCACTATGGGTGTTCTCGCGTATGCGTACTCATAGTGGTACGGACCGTACACACGCCTGTACGCTCACTATCACTATGGGTGTACTCGCGTATGCGTACTCATAGTGGTACGGACCGTACACACGCCTGTACGCTCACTATCACTATGGGTGTACTCGCGTATGCGTACTCATAGTGGTACGGACTGTACACACACCTGTACGCTCACTATCACTATGGGTGTTCTCGCGTATGCGTACTCATAGTGGTACGGACCATACACACGCCTGTACGCTCACTATCACTATGGGTGTACTCGCGTATGCGTACACATAGTGGTACGGACCGTACACACGCCTGTACGCTCACTATCACTATGGGTGTTCTCGCGTATGCGTACTCATAGTGGTACGGACCGTACACACGCCTGTACGCTCACTATCACTATGAGTACGAGAACACCCATAGTGATAGTGAGCGTACAGGCGTGGGATGGTATTCTACGCGTCTGCAGGGCGGCCCTCCTCCAGTGACGTTGGCCTGGTTGTGTTCATCGGTCATTTTGGCTCGGACCCTCCTCCGCAGATCGTACCACCTGGCTTGGCATTCATGCTTGGTCCTTCTGGTGTCCGCAACAGCATTCACAGCATCGACGATCGTCTGCCACATGGCTGTTTTTGCTGAAATGCTGGTCTGTCTGACCAATGTTCCAAAGAGCTGTGGCTCGACTCTGAGGATTTCATCGACAAGGACCTCCAACTCTCGGCTAGTGAACTTTGGATTCTTGTTAGTGGGCATGGTAAGGGGTGTGGGTGTGGATGGTGGGGGGGGGTGTGGATGGTTGTGGGTGTGTGGGTGTGGTTGTGCAGGTGTGTGTGTGAAGGTGTGCAAGTGTAAGGTGTAGTAAAGGTTCTAGTATAGTGCTGTAGGTTGTCTGTGGGGTCTGGCAGCAGTGAGTCTGTTGCAAAGGCTCATGGTTTGTGTGTGTGGGCCCTTTTTATTGGTCCATTGGTGGGTGTGGCTGTGTTTGAACTTTGGGTGGGTGTGTTATAAGGAGTGGTTGTGTTTTGGGCCTCTGTTTTGGTTTTTGGCAGTTGCAGGTCAGTGAATGTGTTGTTTTAGTGGTTGTTGGACATGTTTTGTGGCTTTGTGCCATTCGAATGGTGTATTCTTGTGTTGTTTTGGTTTGTCCTGGTTGTGTACGTGCGTTTTTAGCGTGTGTACGGTGTGTACATGGGCCATTTTGTTGTACAGTGCTGTCCTTGTGTGTGGCTTGGTACGACTCGTACATGCGCGATGTTGTGTGAAGGTGGTGATGTTGGAGCCTGGGGTGCCCTCCGTACTTAGAATGTTGGGGTGGGGGTATGCTCCATGCATACGCGGGTGGGGGTGCGACTCTAACGTACATGGGTGTACATACACGGGTGGGGGTACGACTCGAACGTACACGGGTGTACATACACGGGTGGGGGTACGACTCGAACGTACACGGGTGTACATACACGGGGGTTACGACACGTACACGGGTGTACATACACGGGGGGTACGACACGTACACGGGTGTACATACAGGGGGGGTACGACCCGTACACGGGTATACATACATGGGTGGGGGTACGACTCGAACGTACACGGGTGTACATACACGGGGGGTACGAGACGTACACAGGTGTACATACAGGGGGGGTACGACACGTACACGGGTTTACATACACGGGTGGGGGTACGACTCGAACGTACACGGGTGTACATACACGGGGGGTACGACACGTGCACGGGTGTACATACACGGGGGGGGTACGACTCAAACGTACACGGGTGTACATACACGGGGGGTACGACACGAACGTACACGGGTGTACATACACGGGGGGTACGACACGTACACGGGTGTACATACACGGGTGGGGGTACGACACGTACACGGGTGTACATACACGGGGGGTACGACACATACACGGGTGTACATACACGGGTGGGGGTACGACTCGAACGTACACGGGTGTACATACACGGGGGGTACGACACGTACACGGGTGTACATACACGGGGGGTACGACACGTACACGGGTGTACATACACAGGGGGTACGACACGTACACGGGTGTACATACACGGGGGGTACGACATGTACATGGGTGTACATACACGGGTGGGGGTACGACTCGAACGTACACGGGTGTACATACACGGGGTACGACACGTACACGGGTGTACATACACGGGGGGTACGACACGTACACGGGTGTACATACACGGGTGGGGGTACGACTCAAACGTACATGGGTGTACATACACGGGGGGTACGACACGTACACGGGTGTACATACACGGGGGTATGACACGTACACGGGTGTACATACACGGGTGGGGGTGTACATACACAGGGGGTACGACTCGAACGTACGGGGGCTGGGGTGAAGTACCGGGAATTTTAAGCCCAGCGGTGCAGGGGAACACACCCTATGACTTCGGGTTCTTCCTGTTTCAGACCTACAGAAACACAGAGTCTTCTGGGCGAAGTCAAAGATCAGTTTATTGGCTGCAGACCAATTACAGGTATCCTAGAAGTACAACAGCGTGTATGTTCTCAGGAGACTGCTGAAAATCACAGAAACGGGCTTCTCCTTAAATACAAAATATCCTGCTTCAGGCACACATTCCTTGGTTTACGATATGGCCATTACATGTATACATTACAAACGAAAAGGCAGAGTCATGATGACCATCCCACATTCCAGTTAAGCCAGCCCGCACTTATTTACCCAGCAAGGCTCAGATCCCACATCAGATATCGATAGGCCCCAATAAACATGAGCATCTCCTGTTTGGAAAACAAGCCATAAAGCAGGAACAGTCAGGCGAGAAAGAGATTAGCTGGAGGCTCGTGTTTAATGTAAAGGCTTTATGGTGTGTCAAGCCCTGATGCTAATCACAGGTGGCCAGAGGACGGGGAACTCGTGAGACCGGACTGACCTGGGGCAGCGGAGCCAAGCTGCCCAGGTCACAGAGAAGTCAAAGGAAAGCACATGTGCTCTAAGAGGCCCGAATTTGCTTCATGATATGTAGCCTATGTGAGGGCAACCATAAGATGGCCACCGCTCTAAAATGGGACCCACGTAGTGATGTATAATAACATATACACAGTGCATTCATAGCTAAAACGTTACACAAAGCACTTGTACATACCGCATTAACCATTCGCGGTTCACTAATACCGGGATAGACAGGGGTAGGGCCCTGCCTCCTATGCGGTCCCAAATTCTAAAGTACGACAGACCCTCCTTTTGCCCTTACATAGGCAATCCCTATACTCATTTCAATCCGAGTCTAGGTCAATATTCACGAAGTCATGGAGATGTTGCTGTAGCATCATCCTATTACTTAGCTCGTCCCTCGATACAGGATTCCTTACACATAATGTAGCACAGAGGCCACATATCGCAGGAGCACACTGCATGCACAGACAGAACAAGAAAAGGATGGCTAAGATCATTCCAATGACCATCAGAACTTTCCAACCCCAGGCAGATATCAGTTCCCAGAACCACCCCACCAGTGACCAATCTCCTTTATCCACGTGTATGGACTCAGATATTTTATGTAGTTTGGAGATGGCTTGATAAACTGTTGGAGCGTTGTCTGGTATGAAAATGCAACAACTAGATTGGATAACCTTACATACCCCACCGCGGTCTGCAATTATGACGTCTAGAACCATGTGGTTCTGCAAAGTCATGAGGCGATCCGCTTGGAGCTCAGCTGTCAAATTACCAAGGGCACCAGCCGTAACATTAACAGTGGATTCAACCACACGAGTTAGCTTTCTCGGGTTCCTACTATTAACCATAGGTCCCCAAAACGGCAGGAAACCCAAAAAGAAATCTCCCGCTTCCTGACCGGCAGTATCCTCCTTACTAATCACGCCTCTCACAACTCTGGTCTTGTGATAGTTGGAGGCAGCAGTGAATGTTGGCGGCAGCAGATTTGCAATATAACATGTGCCCGAGAAGTCAGGGGGCAACCATGTATATGCTCGGTCATTGCAGATAAAATATGTACCCTTGGCAGCCAAAAACGCAGGGGAAAACTGTGACGGAAAAGTGTACGTTTCAGTACAGTCACTTCTTCCCAGTTGAGCTCTAGTATTCTGACCATTACCTTGCAAACAGAACCGACCAATGTGGGGTACGACCCAGATTGGGGATGAGATTTTTCGCTGTCTTTCACCCAGACTAATACTATACCCCGTCGCGTTCCACCCTACATAAGCTCTCAACTCTTCTTTGGGAATAGATGAGTATGCGTCGATATCTCTGCTCATATCGGGAACTCCTTTCATTAAAGCTTTGTTATTGGTGCTAGTTCTGATGGAACGCGGTTGTCGCCGGGAGTAGGCATCTAATGCAAAGAGAAACATGGTCTGGAATGCCCATGACGATCCATTGTAACTAAACGGCAGCACTAGATAGGGAATACCCTTATTAATGGTATGTGGCATTAAACCACACACCCAGCAATTGGTTGTATTCATGACTAGTTGGTGCTGGTGCAGGAGCTGAATAAACGAGTTATTCACAAACTCTGATCGTCTAGCTTGTTCGTGTTCAGGCAGAGGGTGAAAAGAGTGTGAGGAGACAGTAGGAGGGGGTATAGGCTGTACAGTGGGTGCAATGGGCTCTTGAGAGGAGAAGAATACAAATCCTACAGTAAACACTACCATACTACACAATACAAACAGGCATAAAAATACAAAATGTTTGCTCTTCATTATTTTACACATTCTTGCTTTAAAGTTCATTTCCTCAGCGGTTCTCTCCATCTTGAAAAACTCCATCCTCTAATCGTGCCGCTCGCGGCGGGTATCTTCTGCTAAGGAGTACGCCTGTCAGTCCAGGGAATGCCCTAGACCAACCAGAACCGTTGACCTAACGTCTTCGGCCTGTACCCCAAAGTCTTGGCACCGCGACCCTGCGGCTGAACCCGGATGGTGGTTCGAAAAACAAAAATCAAGAAAGTCCTTCAGATGGGAGAGCTCTGGTATCAAAAACAAAAGGGTAAGGAAAAAGAATATTTATTTG
The DNA here is from genome assembly GCF_964204655.1 of Triturus cristatus. Taxonomy (NCBI): domain Eukaryota; kingdom Metazoa; phylum Chordata; class Amphibia; order Caudata; family Salamandridae; genus Triturus; species Triturus cristatus. The sequence goes on from NC_140585.1 coordinate 1,172,511,655, forward strand.
TCCATAGGCCTTGGTCTTAGATTATAATGAAAACGGGCAGGTACTGTCTGATCTTGAAACAAGAGTTCAGGCTCTGTAGTGTCCAATCGAATTGACGGTGGCACAGCTTCTTGCAAAATATCGTCACTCTGTTGTGCTGAAGTTGTGCCTTTTATGCGTGCATTACTGAACGGCACAAAACGAGGTACAGTGTCTGTTTCAGAGTCTGCGATACCCTCCTGGACCCACTGGTCATACGGCAGAGGCAAAGGGATCCTTTTCACGTGGGCGTCGTGGATCCAGTTCTTCTTCCCCTTTACTCGAACAGCTGATCTTGTAGACAGAAGTACGAGATGAGGGCCGATCCAACGAGGCTCATCGTTGCTTTTGCGCTGGAAATTTTTTACCAAAACCCACGTGCCAGGGTCGATAGGGTGTCCTGGAGCCTCAGAGGCCTGGGGAAGAGTATCGTGCACCTGTTGGTGTAAAACACGTAATTTAGCCGTCAATTCGTACAAGTAATCAAGCAGTACTGGGTGTTCGATTTCGCTGAATTTTGTCGGTCTTGGCACACCCCATACATTGGCCGGGCGGCCAAAAACGACCTCGTAGGGACTAAGTCCCACTCGTGAATGCACAGTCATTCTGGTGGACAGGAGTGCTAAAGGCAGAGCGTCAGGCCATTTAAGACCGGTGCTCGCCTGGATTTTGGCCAGTTTGAGTTTTAGAGCGCCATTGTAGCGCTCTACTAATCCAGCTGATTGGGGGTGATTTGCAGCGTGGAACTTTTGCTTTATACCTAGTCCCTCACACACATTCTTCATCACTTTACCCACAAATTCACTCCCATTATCACTCCACACCATTCTTGGCATTCCAAACCTAGGGAAAAATTCCTTCACAAGGGCTTTGGCTGTGGATAGAGCAGTGTTGTCCCTTAGGGGATAGGCTTCTATCCATTTTGAAAAAGCGCAAACAACCACCAATACATATTTCAGGTTGTTGCACCTTTCCATGTGGATAAAATCTAGCTGCAAAACTTCAAATGGATATGATGGAGGCGCAAAATGACCAGCTGGAGTTGGGGTTCCCCTACCAGGGTTGTACTTCAAGCATACCATACAATTCTTGACCACATTCTCTGCACACTTAGGAATTCCAGCATTCTGCCATACTGGAGCCAACAACTTACAGATTCCTTTCGTACTGATATGTGCCATTCCATGTGCCATAGTAACCACTGGAAGCACATATGCATCAGGTAACAACCATCGCCTATGTTCTGACAAATCAATCCAACAACCATTCTCATCCAACTTACCCATACTTTCTCTCCACTTGCTCAACTCTTTCTCTGTGGCTTCAGCTTGAAGGGACTTTACACTCTCTATTGTGTTTTCACACATTCCAACATCACCAACCCATCTTGCAGGGCCTGCAACATACATTCGAGTCTTCACATCTTTTGCTGTTTCTTTTCGCGGTTTCATCAGCAAACGCATTACCACGACCAACATCATCAGTGATTTTCTTGTGCGCACTGCATTTCATAATCGCAACTTGTAACGGTAGGGTCAGTGACTCAAGGAGATCATTCACCAACTTGCCATTCTGAATCTTAGCTCCATGCGAAGTCAGGAACCCACGTTCTTTCCACAATCGCCCAAAACTATGAGCCACGCCAAAGGCGTATTGGCTATCCGTATATATGTTCACTTTCATTCCTTCAGACAACACGCATGCTCTCGTAAGGGCAATCAATTCTGCTGCTTGAGCCGAATTTTGTGGCACACGCGCAGTTTCCACAATCGTGTGCAAAGTCGTGATAGCATATGCAGCAGTCGTATCACCATTCGGAAGCTTAAAACACGAACCATCCACCCATAAAGTACCATCACACTCAGTCAGGGGAGTATCTTTAAGATCTACTCTCCCTTTTGTCTCTTCTTCGGTTCTGAACAGACAATCATGTTGCTCAATCTCATCTAGGTCTGCTGGAATTGGTAATAGTGTAGCTGGATTCAACGTGTTGCATCTCTTTATGTGTATATGGTTTGCTAACAGTGTCAGCTCATAACCAGATAATCGCGCACTAGTTAAGTGTTGTGTCTTGGTCCTGTTTAACAATGTGTCCACAGCATGTGGAACCATGACAATCAATGTATTATCCATTACTAGGCCAGCAGACTGTCGAATAGACATAGCTGCGGCGGCTGTGGCTCTCAGACAACTTGGCAATGCCCTCGCTACCGGGTCCAAGGTTGACGAAAAATATGCGCATGGACGCGGTCTATCGCCAAAAGGCTGTGTTAACACTGATAATGCGCAACCATCTTTCTCATGAACATACAATGTAAAAGGCTTGCTGTAGTCAGGGGTACCCAACACAGGAGCTGAACATAATGCATTACGCAATTCCCAAAAACTTTTCTGACACTCTTCAGACCATGGGATAGGATTCGGTGTGTCTTTGCATGTTAATGCTAACAAAGGTTTTGCCAACAAGGAAAAATTAGGAATCCAATGCCTACAGTATGAAGTAATGCCCAAGAAAGCACGCACTTCTCTCTGTGTTCTTGGCACATTCAACTGTGCAATGGCCTGAATTCTTTCTGGGGTCAGTTTCCTTCCCTCCTTCGATAAGAGATGACCTAAGTAGGTCACTTCTTGGCGACAATATTGCAGCTTTGAGAGAGACACTTTGTGATGAAAGGCAGACAGATGACGCAACAATGACAAGGTAGCGTTTTTGCAAATCTTTTCAGTATCCGCGGCGATTAGTAAATCGTCAACATACTGAATAAGGATAGCGCCACTAGGAAAAACAAGTGCATCAAGCTGCGCTTTTAAAGCCTGACTGTATATTGATGGACTCTCACAGTAGCCCTGGGGAGCGTGTTTAAAGCGGAAGCTGCGACCTCCTAAACTAAAGCCAAAAATGTCTCTGCTCTCCTCTGCAATTGGGATGCTAAAGAAAGCATTCTTTAGATCGATCACTGAGAACCATGCAGCGGAGGCTGGAATCATAGTTAACAAGGCAGTTATATCAGGGACAACTGGAACTGTGGCACAACAATCTTATTAACCTCTCTAAGATCAATCACAAATCTGAAAACAGGTGGCTGTGAAGGGTCCGTTCATTTTAAGACAGGTAAAACAGGACTATTGCAAACGTTGCCCCTTGTCTCTTCAATTACACCCTTTTTAATCAAATCACTGACAATTGCTAACAATGCTTTCTGACCTTCATTGGAGATCTTGTACTGGGGAATACGTGGCAATCTGACATTGGCTTTTAAAGTGACCACATATGGCGGTATTTCCAAAAGACCCACATCATTGGGACCAGTAGCCCAAAGGACATCCGGAAGGGATGACAATTCAGGTGGCATTGCATTTTTAAACAAATACATCGGGGAAATCACTTTCTTGCCTAATGTAAGTTGTACTCCTGAGGGAGAACAATATAGTGTTGCATGCAATCTTTTTAGCAAATCTAAGCCTAGTAAATTTTCACCACAACCTGTCGTTAGAATGAGGGGTGCTTTTAGCTCACAAGGTCCAACAGAAAGTGACATAGGACTAGAAATCGGGTTCCTAACTGGGGCGCCAGAAAAACCTACTGAAACATTCATTTCGCCAGACAAAGGTGCGCCAGGTAGTTTTGAATGCATAATTGAACTCTTTGCAGCACCAGTATCCAGCAGAAAGGGCTCCGTTACATTTGCTGTAGTTACTTTAACATAAGGTCCGCTCTGATCCACTGGCACTGAAACAACTCCCTCTCTCTGTCTACGGCTGTCCTAGTAATCATTATCTTCTACATTGTCATCTTCTGCATAATAATCATTATTGTAGTACTGAGCTGTATTACCAGTCGCGTTGGCTTGCTGATCAAAGCTATTTATGGTATTTTGAGGCGGAAGAGGACGCGCGTTCTGGGGAACATTTCCACGCCCTCTGCCTCTAGGAGCTTGCTGACCACCTCTACCTCTTGCGCCATACGCATTACTGTTACGCTGCATTTAATTTAGGGCAACTATATTTAAAATGACCTTCCACTTTGCAATATGAACATTGGTTGGGACCTACAGGGATTCGTGGGTGATAATACCCATTCGTTTGCTGACTATTCTGAAATTGTTGGGGTTGCTGATAGATACCTTGTGTTTGCCTATAATTACTCTGTCCTCCACGTGGTGGATAAGCCTGCTGCAAGAGGACCTTTGTTTTTAGTTCTTTCGTTTTCTTATCTGTTCTATCCTTCTCATCTTTGTCTCTATTCTCATAATACTGTGCAGTAGCCAGTATTTGCGCTGAAGAGGAAACAGCCCAAGAACTTTCTGAGTCTTTTAATTTTTTACACAACTCGGGAAGTAGATTCTGCACAAATGTATCAACAAATAACCGTTGGCCACCTTCAGTGCTCATGTCTTGACCACTGTGGTCAATAAACGTTTCTTCAAACCTGGGGAAGAAATCAGACACTGTCTCATCTTTCTTCTGCTTACATGCGGATAGTTTATCCCAATTTACGCGCATCGCAGGCATTATAGTTTTCATGTAGGTAATAATTCGACCAGGGAGTTCTGCTACTAAAGGGTCAGGTTTCGCGCCACCAACTTGGCCAGCATCTGCAGCAATGATATTAGCCCATGTGTTACCCAATTCTGCAGCGTGATCTACATTACGAATGGATCCCCATAAAGGCTGTGGAACAACATTCCCAAACAACATATCTATGTCAGCCAAATTCATTACACATGATTCTGCAGTTTGTGATAACTCCTTATAATAACCGGTAGGGTTTTTACGGGGGTCAGGCAATGTCTGCTTAAGCGCTAACACCTCAGATCTCTTCCATGGGACATGCACCCAAACACGCTGAAAATGAGCTGGAGCAGCAACAATATTTCTAGCGGCATCAGCCGCAACGGCTTCCTTCCATACCGGAGGGAATTCTCTCATAGGGTATTGTCGCTCTTTTCCCTTCTTCCCCACAGGGAATTCCTGTTCGTACAATGATTGTTGACAATCACCATTTCTGAGGGACAGTAAAGTTGCAACTGCTTTATCTACATTGGGGCCCACAATTGTACCTTTTTCAAAATCAAATCGCACTCAACACAATTCCTGTGGGTTTGGGTTTGCACCATTATCCTCCAATTCCTCACAGAGGAATTCACACATTTTATCAAAGACATACCTCTGTTTTGGGGCATCTCATTGGTGAAAAACGTTAACAACTGATTCCTCATCATAGAGTGAAGGGAAACCAATCCACCTACGCGCCAGATGATCTAACACCTCTTTCTCGTCGGGACCAGGCAGCTGACTGCGCAATTGCTTACGCTGTAAGGCAGGAGTCGCACTAGATGACCAAAAGAGAGGCGACATTAGACTAGTAACTACATTAGCTAGTCGTTGTCGTGCTGAAGGAGAGGTTGAGGCGAAAACGGGGGGATAGACAGAGGGAAGAAAAACAGATTCAGATACAGGTACCTGGGTAGTGTAAGAAGGAGCGCCAGGGGAAGCCGCTGGCGTGCTAGGCAAAGTCGCAGGAAGCGCGGGGGTAACAGGTAGAAAAACTGGCGGCCCTTGAGAGGGCTGCACTGCAGGGATAGGAGCCAGCTGAGGAGGAGCTGGCGGCTGTGGGAAGGCTTGCGGCATATTTACTGGAGGCTGCGCATTTACAAGCTGTGGAGGCGCGGTGGCATTTTGCGCATACGGGGGTGGCGAACTTAACAAATGGGACATTAGGGAATCTTTCTCTTTCTCTTTTGTCTCATCTTGCACAAGGGGTGACAAAACAGGGTAACATTTATCAATCCCTAGTTTGCGCTGTCTATGTAACTGTTCCTTCATTTGTCCCTCCTCATTATCTTTAAATTGCACAGCTGCTTGCATCACTGACATACCTCTTTCTCTCTTATTCCTCTTTGCTAGCTTAATTTCCTTCTGTTTGGCTTCCTTTCACCATAGGCGAAAAGAATCAAACATCGCTGGCGGGGCTTTCTTTTTAAACAATTTAACTTCCAAATTATCTAAGATATCTGTATCGAAACTACCATTTTGGGGCCATTTTAAAACACCGTCCTTTCTGGTGTATCGGATCCATACTTCATTATATGCAATGGGGCCCACGCCATGTTTTACATAAAGCTTATAAGTTGGAGTACCAATTGGAGGAACCGGACATGAATCCTCTAACTGGAAATCCCTTCTACAACTTAAACAAAACCAATTACCAAATACACTAGCACCAGGCATCTTCGCTCACTAGTCTAGTTCCCAACTTCAAAGGATTATCGATTACGATAGTCTCGTGAATACACGAGTCCTCTGGCTTTGGGGTTTGCAAACTCCAAATCAAAATAATCCCGAAGGATACCAAATTCAAACTGGGAGACGCTCCACTTCTACTTAACTGAATATCGATGATCAATGGCGTCAACAGAAGACTCTCTCGATTGTTTCACTCTACCAAAATCGTCAAGGGTCCAAAACAGGGTGATTAATCAGGGCAGCAGTCCTTCGTAGCCGTCGGGACGCGGAGAACCTCACAGAAAAGACTTTCGGACCACGTCGACATGCAGGGGTCGATGAAGTGGCGGCCTTCCTCCAGAATTTCCATACGAAGCTCCTCACGAACCTCTGGCTTGGACCGGTACCGCTGAAATCGCCCCGAGTTGGGCGCCAACTGAAGTACCGGGAATTTTAAGCCCAGCGGTGCAGGGGAACACACCCTATGACTTCGGGTTCTTCCTGTTTCAGACCTACAGAAACACAGAGTCTTCTGGGTGAAGTCAAAGATCAGTTTATTGGCTGCAGACCAATTACAGGTATCCTAGAAGTACAACAGCGTGTATGTTCTCAGGAGACTGCTGAAAATCACAGAAACGGGCTTCTCCTTAAATACAAAATATCCTGCTTCAGGCACACATTCCTTGGTTTACGATATGGCCATTACATGTATACATTACAAACGAAAAGGCAGATTCATGATGACCATCCCACATTCCAGTTAAGCCAGCCCGCACTTATTTACCCAGCAAGGCTCAGATCCCACATCAGATATCGATAGGCCCCAATAAACATGAGCATCTCCTGTTTGGAAAACAAGCCATAAAGCAGGAACAGTCAGGTGAGAAAGAGATTAGCTGGAGGCTCGTGTTTAATGTAACGGCTTTATGGTGTGTCAAGCCCTGATGCTAATCACAGGTGGCCAGAGGACGGGGAACTCGTGAGACCGGACTGACCTGGGGCAGCGGAGCCAAGCTGCCCAGGTCACAGAGAAGTCAAAGGAAAGCACATGTGCTCTAAGAGGCCCGAATTTGCTTCATGATATGTAGCCTATGTGAGGGCAACCATAAGATGGCCACCGCTCTAAAATGGGACCCACGTAGTGATGTATAATAACATATACACAGTGCATTCATAGCTAAAACGTTACACAAAGCACTTGTACATACCGCATTAACCATTCGCGGTTCACTAATACCGGGATAACAGGGGTAGGGCCCTGCCTCCTACGCGGTCCCAAATTCTAAAGTACGACAGGGGGGGTGTTCGGCGTGTATGCGGGCACATGTCTCCATGTTTGCTATGGGTGTTCGGTGCGGATGGTGTTTTTTCTATACGGTTGTAACATCGGACGCACGGGATGGATCGTGATTCCGCGGTCGGACTTCACTTTTCACATTTGTACGGTAAATCGTCCGAGGACGTGTCGGACACATTTTCCGACCCGAGGACGTGTGGGGAATGATTCCCAATGCGATTCGTATGGTCTTTTTCCCATGCGAATCGTAATTGGCAGTTTGTACGGCACTTGTACGATTCGTACGGTAAAAAGACCGGATACGAGTCGTACGGGGAAATTTTTTACCGGATCGTAATCGGCACCTTTGTATTATTAAGTATTGACATTTGTACTTGAATCATAGGTGCTTCCAGTACACATTTCTTTCAGTACACACACATTTCCAGACAGGTCTGCTCTTTTCTTGAGTACAGGGAAGTAAAACACCATATACAGCATAATGCAGACATTTGGAAGCAGGAAGAAAGAGGGGTGTTTAAAAAAATAATCAGAAGAATTTATTTTACTTGCATTGATTTGGAGCCAATTTGAGGGAGGAGACAGCAAAAATAAAGCTGTATGTGGTTTAAAAAATTGTGAGTCACCCTGTTCATACAGGTATGTTGGCACATATGACTTATGACATGGGTAGAAATGGAAGTGCATGCAAATCTTCGTCAAGTGCAGAAACACTGACAATGGGGTCTACATGCATAGGGGTGTTATCTAGCACAGTAAGTGTGATAAAAAAGTTTGAGATTTTACTCTAAAAAAGGCATGAGCAAAGAAGTGTAACTAGGAATTTTTTTATTAAATGCACCGCTTTAGTAATACGAAACACCCAGTATATATGATTATAATACCTTCATCAGCTTCATCCCAATTATTTTCAGGGAGAAAAATGCAAGTACTCCAGAGGCCAGGCTTACATCCATCCTACCCTCCAAAAAAAGTAACAGTGGGGAGTAACGGGCAACGGCCAATGGGTCAAGGGAGCCACGGGAGTCACGGTTTGAAAACATTTGGGAACCACTGGGCTAGGTGATTGGAGAAATGCATGGATGGTGCATGGGTGATGGCAGAAGTGTGGGAATAGTGCCTAATTGTATAGATCACTGCATGGGTACTGTTTGAAAAAATGGATGAGTACAATGAAAGTGGCTGTAATCATTACTTCATATTATTATTCTTATTACATTATTTCATCTTACCTTCTAAAGTAGATACCAAACTCAGAGAAACTATTTTACAGTAGTATTATTGTGAAGTGAATTTAAAATCTTTTCAAGCTTTAGTATTACTTTCTGTAAAACAGAAGAAAAACTGTTATTGAAGATAATATTATAGTTTTAAAAACACACAACATAATTTTAGGATTACATAACATATTCAGTTTCCCTTCTTTGCTGTTCTCAGATTCTACTGAATTTCACCATACACAGTGATTTCAATGTAGATCATCATATAACAGCGGGGGGGGGATACAATCAATCAAATTGTAAGAAAAATAAATCTGTTTTAAACATATTTACAACAAGATCTACTATCTTTTTACCTATCTACAGTTTCTAAATTGCATTCTCAACTACAATAAATCATTTTTTTCTCTGAAGTACATTTCTGAAATATACATTCTCATTTACATCGCGTATAATATAAACATCAAATATATCAACTATTTCTTTCAAACACATTTTTCCAAATGCATTAACAATTAGCACAATCAATAATCCAAAAGTAATCCTTAACATCATCCCAATAGGCTGAATAATATGTCCAAATCAATTTGTATTGAAAATATCCAAAATAAACTCATTAGGTTGTGTTTACATCTTCCCAATAGGCCGAATTATGTTTTCAAAACTTTGACATCAAAATTATCAGATATGAATCTGGTCATTCGAAAGGCAACCTACATTTGAATTCCAAATGGGCATCATTGCATTGTGTCCATCCTTTATTGCACTTTTAGCCACAGCTTTAAAAGTTATTTCTGAAACTGATAGTTGACTTGCCACAAAATGTTTAATTTTGGTTTCCAATTTTCTTCCAATTGCTCTGCAACATAGTAGCATTAAAATGACATATTTTCCAAATCTTTAGATATATAATGTTGACATCATTTCTGATTTACAATTAGAGCATTTCATATCTTGATTAGCTGATTTTACTGATTTGTTAAAAGGGACTGATTAGCAATCTGGTATTGTCAAATATATGAATCGTTCAGTGTCTATTTCAGTGGTAGAAGAAAATGAACATTCTTCACATTTATGATCCCATCTGTTAGTTAGTCCAAACACATTGTTAATTTGTATTCCTTCATGTTCCAATACTGCAAGCATAAACACAAGAAATTCTTGTGCATCTTGTTGTATATTTAGTGTAAATTGCGAAGAACCAGTACATATATCCAAAAGATGCCGAATGCCAGAAGCAGTATGGATTTTAGTTCTATTAGTTACCGACTTTTGAAAAATTTAATGTAATAAAGAACAGAATCTTTTTTTCTTGATTTCCCATAATTTCATGATGAAGATCTTCTAGATAAAAGACAACATTCACAATTACATTAGCATAGCAGTTGATACCGGAACTATTTTCTAACTGATATCCTACAATATCATCAACACTGTTGATTTTCATTTTCTTCGCAGCTTCTTCACTCTCTTTAATTGTTTTCTTTTTTTGAATATCAGTAGAATGTTTGTCATATATCCGTTTTGGACACACTACATGTTTCTCTGATACAGGATATTCACCTAAGTTAGGGGCATAAAGTCTTCTTAACTGATTGTACTCTCTTACACAATTTGCATCAGCACTAATTTTTTTCTCATCAAAATCAATCGAATATAAACCAGATAAAGTTCTTAATCGAAACAATGCAACGTATGCCATGCCTTCTTTAATCACTGTACTTCCATTATTTACCAAAGCACTGTCTACACTTAAACCTTGATATTTATGAATGGTTACTGCATATGCTAAAAAAAGAGGAAACTGTTTTCTACGAACATACAAGTCTTTTACAAGCAAAAACCGAACAGCACAATGTCCAATCTGTTTTACCTCTTCAATCTGATCAAATTAATCTTCAAAAATTCAAATCCATCTTTGTTCTGATAATTAACAAAATCAACAACTTTTCCCATTGCTCCATTTACTAAGCCTTTTTCTACATCCAAATTATGCTGTAAGATTACCCGACAGTTTACACATACATAAAATCTTTTCAAAACCAGCAGTCTTAAATATAGACTTTTCCAAAGAATCAAATTTTGTTTGTAATTTTTCTGAGAGAAGAATAGTAACTCCTTTATGTCCCACTTTATCAATTGCTTCCATTTTCACTATTAGTTGTTTTTCCAGTTTCGAAAGTTCTTTATTGAATGTAAAACACTCTTGCATTGTCGACATTAGGCAACCTATAGACTTATTTTCTTCGATTTTGTGTACGTTATTTCAGGTGCAATGTTTTCATTTCGAAATAAGTTCATTAGTAGCCGACTTTTTGAAGCTTCTTTACCATGTTTTGCCAAAACACCAATTCTTATATCTTAAAGAATATTTCTATAATGTTCATCACTTGCTTGTTACAAATTCTTAATACGTTCTTTATATTCAAAATGAGTCCAAATGTTTACATTACCAATACTTCCCAAAGATTTCCTAGTGTCTTCATGGACAAGAGTTTTAAAAACTGGTTGTCCTTTCACAGGAGTAGGTTGTAGTAGGACGCTGAATACAATTATATGTTTTCCTCCGAATAAAACTTCATAATCTGTTTTTAAAATTTGTTGAATTGCTAAATGTACAAAGGCAAGCATTAGGTTTGAGACCATGCTCACCTCATCAATGATCAGAAGTTTAATTTTCTTGAGTACTCTTGAAACTTCATAACAAGCTTCTCCAGATAGCTTATGATATTCTAACTGATTTTCATGTTAAACTGGTAGCATGAGTAAACGATGTAATGTAATCCCTTTAATGTTGTGTGCTGCTAACCTAGTTGGTATGGTTACAACACAAGATAAATGTGATTTAGTGGTTTTGTAGATAACTGGCTAAAACTTCAATTAACAAACTTTTTCCTGTTCCATCGTGAAGACTGATATACATTTGAATAGGTTTAAATGATGTGCATTGGCATTCTTTTTTTTCATGTAGTAAACCATGCTGTATCTGTTCTGTCACTTGCTGATATATTTCTTTTTGTTCAATTTTTAGTTGTTCTTCCAAGTCTCCCAAGTCAATAATATCTTGTTGTGCTTGTTGCATCACTGTTTGTACTTCATTCATGGCTATTGCTGCTTCATTTTCAAGAATTGGTTGTCCTAATGGATCTTGGCTTGGTGGAGCAGTACTTTGACTATCTTGAGAACTGTCTCTAGCTATTTCAACTGAAATAGTATTTTCTTGTTCAATTTCTTAATTTAACATACATAGATAATTTGGAAAAATTGTGCATTGAATGCTATCATTACATGCATTCATAGAATCTTCATAGCACTCAAAAGTAATTCCATTTCACGACGCCAAGGCTTGAAGAGTTGCAGAAGTGCTAAATAGAAAAAAATCTCTTCTATCTGGAGTTTCACAACCGAGTTTCCTTTCCTGTGGTTAATAAGATTTCCTTTGGCTTGTTTTACCAAACATCCTTCACATCCAATTACTGCATATTAGTCTTCATTTATATTTTCTGGAACATTTCTCTTAAAGCTGTAATGTTGCAGTACTTCATAGAGACATATTTTTTCCAGATGTCCACTTCTTTTAGGATAGTATGTATCAACATATTTGTTTTAACAATATCTGTACTTTCTGGTTCATTCAATTTCTTGTACAGATTTCAATACTCGATTTCGTGTTGCAGCAAGACCTAGACTTGACCAAATGATTCTTCTTGACTTTGAATATAAATTTGCAGAGGTCAAATCGATCCGAACATTCATAGGATCCAATCTCTCAATGGGAAAGCATCTTCAAACTAAAGCTATACAATTCGTTACTAAGAGTCTTCTCTTGTGAAATTTCTTCCCATATCTCTTTCAGCTCTGTCTTTTCAGATTTGGTTATATATGACGTAACATAGCGAGCAACAGCAATTGAATTATCTGCAACATACTGGGTATCCATATTTGCATTCCACATTTCCACATTGTCAAAATTACTGGATTGTAGTAATTAATATACTTTGATTTTTCAGATCTTTTTATGTTGTAAGTATTCTTCGGAGATTTTCGACTTATAGTATGTCTTACTGCTGACATGAAACTGTTGCCTCTTCCTTTTGAAATTACTGGACGTGGGAATGCAAAACTAAATTTTGTATAAAATCTTCCCTTTGACTTGTATTTCCATCAATAATATTTTCCACATCGATGACTTTGAAGCCATAACACTTTCTGTCTCAAGTTGTTTTCTCCTCCTTGTTTTGGAATGGCACAGGCAACATATTTTTCAATGAAAGAGAAAACACTTTCATCAGGTCCAAATTTTGGTGCATTCTTGATCCATAACAGCATGTGAATATGAGGTGCACCTCTGGCTTGGTACTCCTTTCTCCGAAATAAATCAATAACTTCTCCAAGAGGTGGATTATTTTTTATTGCAGATAAAAGATATCATAGCTTGAAACCTATGATTAAAATATCTGCACACATGTACAGGATCCAAGGAACACAGTTCTCCAGCTGTCTTTAATTCAAAGTTTTTTATATTTGAATTTGCTTGTCATAGAAATGCAAGTAAATCATCCCATGCGTACTCAGCACAGCTAAGCGTAACAAACCACGTAGCGGTTCGTAAGTTCCTTAACATACATTTAAGTTATCTGTGACAACGATACCACTACACATTAGTACCACGTTGACACGCTATCAAGTTCATTAACTGTGATTCTAAATGATCATCTCTTTGTTGAACTTTGTCCAAAAATTCCTTTGCAGAAACATGTTTAAGATGAACTCCTTTTTTTAATATGTGGTTCACTGCATATGAAAGTCCAGACAAGTCACTTTTGAACAGAAGATGAAATAAATATGGAATACACTGTTGAAATCTTGGATCTTCTGTGTACAATCTTGTTGTACGATATTCTGAAGCTGGAATCTGTACTGGTCGCTCATCATATTGTCCACTTTTTCCAGTGGGGAACAGCTGTGGAAAACAACAAGCTTCCAAACTTTTTTCCCATACACTCATGGGAGTTCCCTTCGCTTTCTTCATTTGAAATAATTAAATACTGTTTCCTATCACTTCTTTTGAATGTAGAGGATGTTCATTAATTTCTTCAGTCCTCGAGTTGTCTACTTTTTCTATTTGGCCAGCTGACATTTCTAGTTCATCTCCTCAAGGTATTTTATCTGCTTCAAAATATAAATTTTTATAATAAATATTGTTTTGTAGAAGATATAATGTAGCCTTTTGAAGTTTGGCAACATCTACACACTCTTACCATATTTTCCGACTCTTTGTTGGTACAACATTAACTAGAATAACTACGGGTTCACTTTCCTCTCTCTTTACACCAACAATTTCAATATTTTTCTTAAAATCTAAAGGTAAGTACACAACTCTTCCTTTGAGACCTCTTTGTAAATCTGTTGGAGGAAGTTTACTTGTTTTAGGCTCCATACGAACAATAGTCTGAAACAGGTGCACAGATTGAATAAGAACGGACTCATATTTAGTTAAATCTGCTAGTTCTGGAGGAATAGCTACCAACTCTAAGTTGTTGTGTAGAGCTCTAGGTGGCATTTTATTCTCTTCAAAATTATTGTAACAATATTTACAAATACGTTGCTCCTTATTGAACTCAAAACAACCTTCCACAAACAAATAATCCCCAAATTGCTCCCACTTATCATTATTTTCTTTTTCACTTTTTAAATACACATCAACATTCCTAGATTGACTTTTATAGTGAGTACGTCAACAACAAATACAAACATAGTTTGGTTTTTCACATGAAAGTATTTTAAACTTTGTAATTTCTCCTGCAAACCTCCCAGTACTAATATCTTCCACCTTTTCTTCAACACCTACACTTAACAAGCTCTCACTTTCTGTACACTCCTCTTGAGGACCAAAGAAACAAAACTGTATATTATCACAAACTTTTTTTACATCCGATACTCTACCATGGAAAAGCGCTGTGTTCATTTCACTTAAACATAATGTAAGACTTTTTACATAGTACAAACGCCTTACTAACTTCCAGATTTCTGAGTAATGTACTGCTAACATTCTTAAATGATAAAAGTACTTCAACACACTTTTCTAGAAAGGCAAGCTAGAGAAAGACCCTGAAACAGACTATATTTTATCACTTTACAAGGATCTAATCCTTGCAACATCTTAATCTTCTGTTTAACACTTTTGTTGGCATATTCTTGTAAGACAACTCGTAATATATCAATAGATTCCTGTTGAATACTACAAATAATACTACAATCCCACTTATGCACTGGAGCTTTTGTACATCTCCCTTGAACTTCTTCAGCTATTACTTCTTCAACATCTCTAGGGACCATCTCTTCTTTTTCAATTGGACAACTTTTTTTAACCTCATAACAACGACCACTGGTATCAACAGCATGAACTAATGTATTTTGTTTAAAATATCTTTCTTCATTAAATAAAGGCTCAGTACTGGAAGTGTGCTTCCATTCACCAGAAAAAGTTTTGTAAAAGTTACTTCTACCAGTCTTTTTCTTTTGCTTTTCGCCTCCATAAACTGCATTGTTTTATTCAATGTTTTCATTCTCTTCAATACTAATATAAATAATTCTCATTTTAATTGGAAAGCAGTATCTACTACACATTCAATCTGTTGCTTTTTTATATACTACAGATCTTTGTTTATACTTTTTACAATCTTTAATTACATTTTGAATAACTCTATTGTGGAACATACATACACGTATGTCCTTAAATTGTTTCTGTCTTTTTGTCACATGTGCTTCTTTTACATCGTGTTTCTTTATCTGTTTCTCCTTTGTTCTAAAAATGTCTTTCCTCCTTTGGTTTGTATTTTGATCGTTCAATCTCTCCACAACTTTTTCAGTTACCACAAGCCACTTTGTACTCTTCTCTTTTCATGTTTTCTTCCCATCTTTTATTTCTAATCCAAATAAAATTTATTCCTAAAAAACAACCAATAGTTTTATTATTTTTGTACATTTATTAAAATGTCAAAATTAATAACATTTCAAATTTGAAAATAACAACTAAACAAAAAATAACAATTACATTTCTATTGCATTTATAACTCATTAGAAACAACAGATTCAATGAAAAAAAGCAAGACAAGTGCAGAAAGAGGCAAGAGAACTGCAGAAAGAGACAATAGAGATGTAGAAAGTAGGAAGAGAGGTGCAGAAACAGGTACAAGGGTTGCAGAAACAAGCTAGATAGGTGCAAAAGACACAAGAGGGGTGCAGAAAGTGAGTTGCAGAAAGAAGTCAGAGAAGTGCAGAAAGAAGCAACAAACATGCACAATAAGACAACAGTGGTGCAGAAAGAGGCAACAGGGGTGCAGGAAGAAGCAAGAGAGGTGCAGAAAGAAGCAAGAGAAGTACAGAACAAAGCAACAAAGATGCAGAAAGAGGCAAGAAAAATATAGAGAACAGGGGTGGACAAAGAAGCAAGAAAGGTGAAAAAAAAGTAAAAAAAGGATACAAAAAGAGGCAAGAAAAGTACAGAAAGAGGAAAGAGAGTTCCAAAAACAAACAAGTAAAGAAAGAGAGAAACGGGGTGCAAAATGAGGGAAATTAAGTATTGAAAGAGGGTAGAGGGGTGCAGAAAGAGCCAAGAGGAGTGCAGGAAAAAACTAACTGGCGTGCATAAATAGGCAACAGAGGTACAGAAAGAGGGAAGAAGGGTAAAAAAGAGACAAGAGGGGTGCACAAAAAAGCAAGAGAGGTGGAAAAATAATCACTTTTGGGCTGCACCTTTACTATTCAATAACTACTCAAAGTGTTGGGCCCAAGCAAATACAATGCAGCAACCTTTTCAATATATCTGTTAAAACAACTCACAATATTATAGAGAGCATGCATGCATGGTCTGTACCTTTTAAAAGTGCTCTCATATATCAAGAAACATACAACACATTGGCAGTGGGTGGTGCTTGAGAAAATACATGACTACATGGGTAGTGTCTGACGGAATAGTTGACAGCAACAGTACTGCGTGGGTGATTACATGAGAGCAGAAGTACTGCATAAGTGATTAGATCTGTGCAGGGGAAATACCTTAGACAAACCATGAGTGTAGAAGTAACACATGGTTTAAAACATGAGTGTATGAGTAGTGCTTGAAAGAATAAAAAAATTGCATGGGTACTGCCTGAGTGATTCTATGACTACAGTGCTATTAACTGGATGATGGTATGACTGTATGGGAGGCACCTGTGAGAAAATGAGAGTGTTAGGGTAATGCTTGGGCTATTGTATGAGTGCATCAGTAGTATCAGAGTGAGTGGATAAGAGCATGGGTAGTGCGAGACTTAATCTTTGAGTGGTATAGTAGTGGCTGACTGCATAAATCTATTGTTAATGTTTGAGGGATTACATGGCATGCATGTATCTCTGCCTTTCCCTATTAGCATAATATGTAAAAGAAAGAAACAGATAGATGTATGCCAATGTTTTATACCTCTGCCATCTCTTTGACATAAAACATCACAGAATACATAGGCACGCAAACACATACCTCACTCACAAGACTAAACAGTCCCTCAAAAATTGACAGACTGCACTTCTCATTCAAAAGAGACTCCTAAAATGATGCGGTATACTTGAACTGTACATCTTCATGAACCAATACAATCTAATAAAATCAGTAATCCTTCTGCTAAAGTGTCTTAAACCTTACTTTTGGGCTGCAGTTTCACTATTTAGCTACTCTCAGACGTTGGGCCTAGCCAAATACAAAGCAGCAACGTTTTCAATACGTGTGTTAATATACTCACAATATTCCAGAGAGCATGCATGCATGTGTCTGTTCCTTTTAAATGTGGCATTATATATGAAAGAAACATACAAAGAGATGGGTAGTGCGTAGTGCTTGAGATAATGGATGACTAGAAGAGTACCACCTGAGTAAATAGTTCAGTGCAACACTACTGCCAGGGTGATTGTATGAGAACAGTAGTACTGAATGGGTGATTAGATCAGTGCAGGGGAAATACCTTAGACAAACCAGTAGTGCAAAGCTAACAGATGGTTAAAGACAAGAGTGTATCAGTAATGCTTGAAAGAATAAAAACATGCATAGGTACTGCCTGAGTGAGTCTATAACTGCAGTAGTAGTAACTGGATGATTCTATAAGTATATGGCAAGTACCTCAGAGAAAATATGAGTGTAAGGGTAAGGCTTGGCCTATTCTATGAGTGCATAAGTAGTTCCTGACTGAGTAGATGAGAGCATGGGTAGTGCATGGCTGAATCTTTGAGTGGTATAGTAGTGCCTTGGTGATTGCTCAAATCTATGCTTGATGTCTGAGGGATTACATGGAATGCATGTGTCTGTACCTTTTCCTAGTAGCATCATATCTAAAAGAAACATACAGATACATGTGTACCATACTTTTGTACCTCTACCATATGTTTAGGCATAACACATGATAGAATACATGTGCACACAAACACTTACCTCAGTCATAAGACCAAAATGTCCCTAAACTTAAAAAACAACACTTTCCATTTTAAAAAAGACAATTAAAATTATGCAACATACTTAAAGTGAACATCTCCACAGACCAATGTGAGCTAACTTGAATCACTAATCCCTCCATTAACATATTTTAAACCTCACTTTTGGCCTACAGCTTCACTAACCAGCAGCTAGTCAGAGTGTTGGGCCTAAGCAAATACAAAGCAGCAACCTTTTCAATCTATCTGTTAAAAAACTCACAATATTATGGAGCGCATGCTATCATATATCAAGGGAAACATACAAATACATTGGTAGTGGGCAATGTTTGAGAAAATAGATGACTACATGGGTAGTGTCTGATGGAATAGTTCACAGCAACAGAACTGCGTGGGTGTTTACATGAGAGCAGAAGTACTGAATGAGTGTTTAGATCAGTGCAGGGTAAATACCTTAGACAAACCATGAGTGCAAAAGTAATGCATGGTTTAAAACATGAGTGTATGAGCAGTGCTTGAAAGAATAAAAAAAAGGACATTGGCACTGCCTGATTGATTCTATGACTACAGTGCTATTAACTGGATGACGGTAGGACTGTATGGAAAGGACCTGATAAAAAATGAGAGTGTGAGGGTAATGCTTGGGCTATTGTATGAGTGCATCAGTAGTATCAGACTGAGTAGATAAGAGAATGGGTGGTGCCTGACTGAATCTTTGAGTGGGACAGTAGTGGCTGACTGATTGCACAAATCTATGGTTAATGTCTGAGGGATTACATGGCATGCATGTGTCTCTGCCTTTCTCTATTGGCATCATATATAAAAGAAAGATACAGATAGATGTATGCCAAAGTTTTATACTTCTACCATCTGTTTGAGATAACAAATCACAGAATACATATGCACGCAGACACATACCTCACTCACAAGACTAAAAAGACCCTCAAAACCTGACAGACTGCACTTCTTATTCTAAAGAGACTCCTAAAATGATGCGGTATACTTGAAGTGTACATCTTCATCAACCAATACAAGCTAATAAAATCACTAATCCCTCTGCTAACGTATCTTAAACCTTACTTCTGGGCTGCAGTTTCACTATTTAGCTAGTACTCAGAGTGCTGGGCCTAGCCAAGGACAAAGCTGCAACTTTTTCAATAAGTCTGTTAATAGACTAACAATATTCCAGAGAGCATGCATGCATGTGTCTGTACCTTTTAAAAGTGGCATCATATATGAAAGAAACATACAAAGAGATGGGTAGTGCGTAGTGCTTGAGATAATGGATGACTAGATGAGTACCACCTGAGAAAATAGTTCACTGCAACAGTACTGCCTGGGTAATTGCATGAGAACAGTAGTACTGAATGGGTGATTAGATCAGTGTAGGGGTAATACCTTAGACAAACCATGAGTGCAAAGCTAACAGATGGTGAAAGACAAGAGTGTATCAGTAATGCTTGAAAGAATAAAAACATGCATAGGTACTGCCTGATTGATTCTATAACTGCAGTAGTAGTAACTGGATGATGCTATAAGTATATGGCAAGTACCTCAGAAAATATGAGTGTAAGGGTAATGCTTGGCCTATTCTATGACTCCATAAGTAGTACCTGACTTCATAAATGAGAGCATGGGTAGTGCCTGACTGAATCTTTGAGTGGGATAGTAGTGCCTTGGTGATTGCTCGAATCTATGGTTAATGTCTGAGGGATTACATGGCATGCGTGAGTCTGTGCCTTTTCCTAGTGGCATCATATCTAAAAGAAACATACAGAGACATGTATAACAGACTTTTGTAGCTCTACCATCTGTTTAGGCATAACACGTGATAGAATACATGTGCACGCAAACACATACGTCAGTCATAAGACTAAAAAGTCCCTTAAACTTAAAAACTGCACTTTCCATTTTAAAAGAGACACACAAAATTATGCGGCATAATTGAAGTCTACATCTCCACAGACCAAAGCGATCTAACCAAATCACTAATCCCTCTACCAACATATTCTAAACTTCACTTTTGGCGTGTAGCTTCACTAATCAGCAACTAGTCAGAGTGTTGGGCCTAAGCAAATACAAAGTAGCAACCTTTTCACTCTATCTGTGAAAAGTCTCACAATATTCCCAAAAACATGCATACATGTGTCTGGACCTTTTAAAAGTGGTTTCATATATCAAAGAAACATACACAGAGAAGGATAGTGGGTAGTGCCTGAGAGAATGTACAACTTGATGAGTAGTGCCTCACTGAAAAAGTAAGTACAAGAGTACTGCCTGGATAATTTCAGAAAGCCAACACTAATAATTTCACCATGTTACTATCTACAAACTATTTTAAAATTCTTTCCTGCTCTCCCTTCCAAAAAGTAAAGCAGTGTTTGCTATGACAGGACAGGAGCCGTGCTCCTGCCTTACCATAGCAAATGGCGATGTCCCGGGGGTGGGCACACCGGGACATTGCAGGATCCGGTCCTGGGGGGTGGAGGTCCCCAGGGCCAAGGAGGGCTACAGGAGGGGGGCTGTGCGGCCCCCCTCCCAACCGTTTAAAGCCCCGGTAATGTGGTGATCCCCGGGGCAGTGTACGGGGGCCGTACCCCCATGTTTTAATTTTAATTTATGCCCCAGGGAGGCAGGAGCCCCATACATATTTTTTTACAAGTCCCAGGGAGGTGGCGGTCCCCGGGGCTGCGGGGTGGGGGCTGCATGCCCCACGCTCATAATGGATAAATCCCAGAATCCCCAGGGAGGTGGCGGTTCCTAGGCCCCCACTAATTTACTGCATATTGCCCCCAGGACTTGGCCCACCCGGGGGGCTTATGGAAAACAAAGTGCGGGAGCCCAGGATTCATTTATTTTTTATTTTCTCAGCCAGATTTGCGCACTCATTGCAAATCCATCTGATTTTTCAAAACAAATAATGCTTTTTTGGGCCCTCGGTTCCTTGTGGGACCCCCTGAGCAGGCCTAGGTGATCAGGGTGTTTGAACCCTGCCCCCTTTTCTTGTTTTTTATCATTTTTTAAACTGTTTTCTTGTGACTCTGTTACTGAGTTACAAGATGGCTGCCAATACTTCCTGGTTTGGAGTGTTAGCAGCCAATCAGAACGAAACTCACGCTCGAGAGGGTTCGCGAATCCTTCTCGTTGCTCAGCTATTTTCATTTGTATGTTTCGAATTTCTCGGCAACTACTGAATGAATTTACACCATTTAAAGCAGAGAGTGCACTCTGAAACAAGAGCCACCTCTCTGCCAAATTTGGTGTAATTCCATTCAGCAGGTCGGGCTGTAGCAGCGACAAAAGTTCCTATTGAAATTAACATGGGGAAAATGTGTTTTGACTCCCATTTTCCCTGGCCCCCGCTTGAGAAATCACCCTTAAACTTTCAAGACAGGAGCTGAAGATTCGTCAAACGGCGCCAAAGATATTGGCAAATTAAAAAACACTTTTCCTATGGAAACTTGGTCCTAACTATAACTATCTACCTTCGCCCGCCAGTAGGTGATATATACATACATACATACAAAATTGGAGTATACACTCCCTCGGCTACTGAGTCTTGACAAATGAGCCACATCTTGCCACAGTCAAGCATTTGGAGATTGTTACGGCCGACTTCTATTCAACTGGGTTGTCTCAGGATTGTCACAGTTGCAAGGTACGTGAGCGGTTTGGTGTAGTCACCACATTCAGTACAAAGTGCTCTTAGTGAAACAGGCAGTAACTATGAAAAGGAGCGTACGGTAGGGTCATATCTACTAGAGGGCCTAGCAGTATGGCACCATACCATCCACCAAACAACAATTTGGTAGACAAACTGATATGTAGCATTGAACTATAATTATGGGCAGTCCTGTTGGTTTATCATACAAGGTGGTAAAGTGCACTGCGATGAATAACCTGGTGAAGAATTACCATCTATAATAAAAGTATGAGTTCTGGGTAATGTTGATTTGGTGGGCTTAATCCACAGATGCTTGAACCATTGTGAAAATTTTTATTTTCATGTTAATAAGCATTACAAAATGCAGTAACAATATTTTAAGTTGAAACACAAGTGTCAAAAACACACATCTTGAGTCCTAGGGTGAGGCTAAAGTCCTCGCTGAAATCTTGCTATGAATTTCATCCTTGCCCACCTTTAGAAGCAAAAAGTGTATTCCTACAAAAAATGTAAAGAGTTTTGTAGCTTTCAAATGGCTCTTTGCCAAATCAGACACTGTCAGATAGTACCAGATTTTTATTTTACAACATTTTGCATATTTATAGAAAAGAAAACTTAAAAATCCCAGAATGCAAAGTGCTGTTATCTGAACATACAAAACAGAATTAACTTGTTTCATAACACATGGGGGTTATTTGAGGCTGCACAGGTTTATGTTTCATTTTTCATTGGTTTATTATTAGATGCAATTCTACACCTTTTTGACAGTCCAATCCCCTTCAGGTAATATCTGGAAGAATTTGTGTGTGTTAGAGAAATTCCATACAGCAACACTGATCTCAAACACCATTACCATACATTATTCCCCATTGACATCAAGGATACTCTGAATGGGGTGCAAAACTGACCAGACACTATATAGTGACTTTTCTTTTCTAGGGGGTAGGAGGAAACTGAGCCCAGGCTTCCAATGAGCTACATTATTTAGGTGTAATTCTTTGACTCAAAAGCTAGTGGCGGCTGCTCCACTAAGGAGGAGGAGCATCGACTCAGTGCTCTCAGAGCAGTGGAAAAGGGAAAAATAAAATGATAATAACAAGGTTATTATCATTCTATTTTTAGTTTCTCCTGGGATGGGTTAGGGCGGAGCTGGTGGCTTGAGGAGAAGGAGTGGACTATGCACACTAAGGGGCCGTATTAAGATGTCAGGTGGAGTTTCCTCCGCCCAACATCGCCTCGGTCATGGGACCGACCAACACCCGGCGGTCAGTGGTCCCGACCGACTAATTCGGATGCGACCGAACAATGTTCTGTTGCATTCTTAAATTTTACAATGGAAGCATGCATAATGGCCGGAATGCATTCTCCCATTGTATTGAGGTGCAGCTCATCCCTGCAACCTTGAGGTGCCTGTCACGGGGTGCAGGGATCAACACGGGTGCACTATAGGTGCGCCCTTGGCCTCCAACCGGAGGCCATGCACCCAAGAGGCTCTGCTTGGGGCCCCCAAAGTCAAGTTTCTGTGTCAGAAAGGGCGGCACAGAAAGGCTGTAGACACCCAACATTGTAATCCTCATGGCGGAAAGAGCCGCCTTAGGGATTACTGGATGCATTCCCACTGATGGACGGGCTCGCCAAGCCAGTTGGAATGACCGTTTGGATTCCTTTCTGAACGCCTCCATCGTAATGAGGCGATCAGAAAGGAATCCAACCGACGTATTACCATGCGGTTGGAAAGGCTCCGACCGATGGTTGGAGCCTTTTCTGACTGCATGGTAATCATCCCCTAGGTGCGCAGGGTTGCTTTGCCTGCTGTCTCGGGCCGGCAAAAGAGTCATGGGCACTTTGCATGTTCCCCACCCAGGCTACATTACAGCCAGGGAGGGGAACATATACAGGCTCCCATAGCGCCAAACTGCGGCACTCAGACCAATCACAACGTTGCATTGCTCATGGGAGCCTGTGTGCTTCTGGACTCTTCAGCAATGAGAGATAAGAGATGGAGGCTGCCATGGCGCAAGAAAGTTATCATTTTTGGTTTTAAATATTTTGTCACACCCACCTCCATTCCCTGCCATCCACTACTGTCAAAAGGAAAACCTTAAAGGCTTGATGTAGCATCTACAAAATGGCCCCATACTCTAGGGGAAGTCTTATCTACCTTGTGCAATGAGTAGTACTTAGAGGACCCTTTCCAGTGTACAGCATGATGCTGTTCTCTTTTGATGTTTCATATTGTTGTTTTGTCTCTATCTGCGGACCCTGATATCTTTCTGACCTTCATCTGATCTGCTTGATGTTTGGGAATATGTCCCTTTTTCCTACCTCATGTTATTATGATTTTTAACAATGTGTTAAATATTGAATAAATATGGTTAATTATTATTGAATTATGAATTGTGCCATTTTTTGCTTATTTAACTAACCACTAGTGAGGTGGGATATACTCCTTCTACTACTTAGTAACAGAGCATGACCAAAAAACATTTCCTACAACTGCCCCAACTTTAATCTTTATTTTATTCTGACTAAATGCAACATGGCTGCCACATTCATGACATCATACTAGGTGTCCATGACCGAGGCCACAATTCCAATAACCCTAAGTCGTACACAGCACAAGTGTATTAGTCAGCTAACGAATTAGATTGCTGACCAAGGTGATCGATAATGAGACTACATTTCTGGCTATGCAGAAGATGATCATTCAGTCTTTTTTCATCACACATCTAGATAATTTAACACTTTGCATCTAGGTACCACCAGGCAAGTAAACAAACTGCAGATTGCCCAAAACAAGGCTGTAATAAAAATATATTGCCTGCCTAAATTCTGCTCAGTCCCTCAGCAAATGTGCAATCAGAATTGGCTTCCAGTAGAGAAGCATATCCAGTTCCAAGCTTTTTGTGTGGTTAAAAGGATCAAGTGTAAGCAAGGCACACACAGTTTGCTGCCTATGTTTCAGCCCTACAATCCGCCAGGGCATCACGATCAGTGGATGCTAAATTGGCAGTGATATCCTGTTTAAGTCCAATTGGTCGCGCACTGCTCCACCTACCAGCGTGTTGCCCCAAAGAATTGTGGTCCCTGAAGTCAGCTTCGGCGGGTACGCCTATGCCCGAGTCTTGATTGCAAGTGTGTGTAGCGTTAGCCATCCCTGGACACGTGTTTCGAGGTAGTTGCCTCTCGTCAGCAGGGAGTAGGTGAGTGTGTAGGGTTGCTGTGTAGGCTGCTAAATGGCTACGCACCTGCGCGCATTGAGTGGTACTTTTACCTGAGAATATTTTTTGCCAGCCTACGCAGCAACCCTACACACATACCTACTCCCTGCTGACGAGAGGCAACTACCTCGAAACACGTGTCCAGGGATGGCTAACGCGACACTTTTCGTTTTAAACTTTTGGCATAGGCGTACCCGCCGACGCTACTTCATGGACCACAATTCTTTGGGGTAACACGCTGGTAGGACTAGCAGAGTGCGGCCAATCGGATTTTTGTTTACATTCAGGCTCCCTTGAGCCGGTGGGGCTGACGAGCCCATGGCTACGCACCTGCCCGCCTTGAGTGCTACTTTACCTGAGAATATTTTTTGGCAGCCTACGCAGCAACCCTACACACATACTTCTCCCTGCTGACGAGAGGCAACTACCTCGAAACACATGTCCAGGGATGGCTAACGCGACACTTTTCGTTTTAAACTTTTGGCATAGGCGTACCCGCCGACGCTACTTCATGGACCACAATTCTTTGGGGTAACACGCTGGTAGGACTAGCAGAGTGCGGCCAATCGGATTTTTGTTTACATTCAGGCTCCCTTGAGCCGGTGGGGCTGACGAGCCCATGGCTACGCACCTGCGCGCCTTGAGTGGTACTTTACCTGAGAATATTTTTTGGCAGCCTACGCAGCAACCCTACACACATACCTACTCCCTGCTGACGAGAGGCAACTACCTCGAAACACGTGTCCAGGGATGGCTAACGCGACACTTTTCGTTTTAAACTTTTGGGACAGGCGTACCCGCCGACGCTACTTCATGGACCACAATTCTTTGGGGTAACACGCTGTTAGGACTAGCAGAGTGCGGCCAATCGGATTTTTGTTTACATTCAGGCTCCCTTGAGCCGGTGGGGCTGACGAGCCCATGGCTACGCACCTGCGCGCCTTGAGTGGTACTTTACCTGAGAATATTTTTTGGCAGCATACGCAGCAACCCTACACACATACCTACTCCCTGCTGACGAGAGGCAACTACCTCGAAACACGTGTCCAGGGATGGCTAACGCGACACTTTTCGTTTTAAACTTTTGGCATAGGCGTACCCGCCGACGCTACTTCATGGACCACAATTCTTTGGGGTAACACACTGGTAGGACTAGCAGAGTGCGGCCAATCGGATTTTTGTTTACACTCAGGCTCCCTTGAGCCGGTGGGGCTGACGAGCCCATGGCTACGCACCTGCGCGCCTTGAGTGGTACTTTACCTGAGAATATTTTTTGGCAGCCTACGCAGCAACCCTACACACATACCTACTCCCTGCTGACGAGAGGCAACTACCTCGAAACACTTGTCCAGGGATGGCTAACGCAACACTTTTCGTTTTAAACTTATGGCATAGGCGTACCCGCCGACGCTACTTCATGGACCACAATTCTTTGGGGTAACACGCTGGTAGGACTAGCAGAGTGCAGCCAATCGGATTTTTGTTTACATTCAGGCTCCCTTGAGCCGGTGGGGCTGACGAGCCCATGGCTACGCACCTGCACGCCTTGAGTGGTACTTTACCTGAGAATATTTTTTGGCAGCCTACGTAACAACCCTACACACATACCTACTCCCTGCTGACGAGAGGCAACTACCTCGAAACACGTGTCCAGGGATGGCTAACGCGACACTTTTCGTTTTAAACTTTTGGCATAGGCGTACCCGCCGACGCTACTTCATGGACCACAATTCTTTGGGGTAACACGCTGGTAGGACTAGCAGAGTGCGGCCAATCGGATTTTTGTTTACATTCAGGCTCCCTTGAGCCGGTGGGGCTGATGAGCCCATGGCTATGCACCTGCGCGCCTTGAGTGATACTTTACCTGAGAATATTTTTTGGCAGCCTACGCAGCGACCCTACACACATACCTACTCCCTGCTGACGAGAGGCAACTACCTGGAAACACGTGTCCAGGGATGGCTAACGCGACACTTTTCGTTTTAAACATTTGGCATAGGCGTACCCGCCGACGCTACTTCATGGACCACAATTCTTTGGGGTAACACGCTGGTAGGACTAGCAGAGTGCGGCCAATCGGATTTTTGTTTACATTCAGGCTCCCTTGAGCCGGTGGGGCTGACGAGCCCATGGCTACGCACCTGCGCGCCTTGAGTGGTGCTTTACCTGAGAATATTTTTTGTCAGCCTACGCAGCAACCCTACACACATACCTACTCCCTGCTGACGAGAGGCAACTACCTCGAAACACGTGTCCAGGGATGGCTAACGCGACACTTTTCGTTTTAAACTTTTGGCATTGGCGTACCCGCCGACGCTACTTCATGGACCACAATTCTTTGGGGTAACACGCTGGTAGGACTAGCAGAGTGCGGCCAATCGGATTTTTGTTTACATTCAGGCTCCCTTGAGCCGGTGGGGCTGACGAGCCCATGGCTACGCACCTGCGCGCCTTGAGTGGTACTTTACCTGAGAATATTTTTTGTCAGCCTACGCAGCAACACTACACACATACCTACTCCCTGCTGACGAGAGGCAACTACCTCGAAACATATGTCCAGGGATGGCTAACGCGACACTTTTCGTTTTAAACTTTTGGCATAGGAGTACCCGCCGACGCTACTTCATGGACCACAATTCTTTGGGGTAACACGCTGGTAGGACTAGCAGAGTGTGGCCAATCAGATTTTTGTTTACATTCAGGCTCCCTTGAGCCGGTGGGGCTGACGAGCCCATGGCTACGCACCTGCGCGCCTTGAGTGGTACTTTACCTGAGAATATTTTTTGGCAGCCTACGCAGCGACCCTACACACATACCTACTCCCTGCTGACGAGAGGCAACTACCTCGAAACACGTGTCCAGGGATGGCTAACGCGACACTATTCGTTTTAAACTTTTGGCATAGGCGTACCCACCGACGCTACTTCATGGACCACAATTTTTTGGGGTAACACGCTGGTAGGACTAGCAGAGTGCGGCCAATCGGATTTTTGTTTACATTCAGGCTCCCTTGAGCTGGTGGGGCTGACGAGCCCATGGCTACGCACCTGCGCGCCTTGAGTGGTACTCTACCTGAGAATATTTTTTGGCAGCCTACGCACCAAGCCTACACACATACCTACTCCCTGCTGACGAGAGGCAACTACCTCGAAACACGTGTCCAGGGATGGCTAACGCGACACTTTTCGTTTTAAACTTTTGGCATAGGCGTACCCGCCGACGCTACTTCATGGACCACAATTCTTTGGGGTAACACGCTGGTAGGACTAGCAGAGTGCGGCCAATTGGATTTTTGTTTACATTCAGGCTCCCTTGAGCCGGTGGGGCTGACGAGCCCATGGCTACGCACCTGCGCGCCTTGAGTGGTACTTTACCTGAGAATATTTTTTGTCAGCCTACGCAGCAACCCTACACACATACCTACTCCCTGCTGACTAGAGGCAACTACCTCGAAACACGTGTCCAGGGATGGCTAACGCGACACTTTTCGTTTTAAACTTTTGGCATAGGCGTACCCGCCGACGCTACTTCATGGACCACAATTCTTTGGGGTAACACGCTGGTAGGACTAGCAGAGTGCGGCCAATCAGATTTTTGTTTACATTCAGGCTCCCTTGAGCCGGTGGGGCTGACGAGCCCATGGCTACGCACCTGCGCGCCTTGAGTGGTACTTTACCTGAGAATATTTTTTGGCAGCCTACGCAGCAACCCTACACACATACCTACTCCCTGCTGACGAGAGGCAACTACCTCGAAACACGTGTCCATGGATGGCTAACGCGACACTTTTTGTTTTAAATTTTTGGCATAGGCGTACCCGCCGACGCTACTTCATGGACCACAATTCTTTGGGGTAACACGCTGGTAGGACTAGCAGAGTGCGGCCAATCGGATTTTTATATCCTGTTTAAGACTGGTGAGGAGGGGCATACACTCCATCCAAGTGATAGTTCCGGTATTATGGAATTGCCTATATATTTGAGAATAATTCCTAATCACCTTTATTTTAGGAAACAGCGAAAGGCTTGGCTGTTTGCAGCCTAGGTTGGATTTTGGGTTGGAAGTGGTCATTGTAGAAGCAGGTAGCATTGGGATGCCCCTATGGGGCAGCCATGTGCTGTGTAAATCAGTATAACATAAAATAACTGTGGTTTCTTGGGATGGATTTTTGGGTCGGAATCTTGGTAGCAATCTTTATCATTCAGAAACAAATGGTAGGGTGGAGAGATTAAATAGAACAATTAAAGAGACTATACAAATAGAAGAGATGGCTGCCAAGGATTGGAAAATGAAAGTAAAAAGGTGGTTGGAACCCTACAGACTAACTCCTCATGGGACCATGGGTAATGCTCTTTTTGATTTATTCAGAAACAGGAAAGCAAACAACATGCATGAATGAATGTAAAGAAATGGAGGAATGTGTAGAGGGTGATGAGTGGAAGAGTAGAGAAGAAAGAAACTGGAGGAAAGGAAGAGATATATGGATGAAAGGAAGGCTGTTAAGGCTATGTTTATTGAGGTTGGAGATGTGGTTAAGGTCAGGGCTTCTATCACTCATGAACAGTGTTCCAAGTTTAGTAGTTCTCTGAAAGTCACCAAAGTGTTCAAAAACACAGTGAACACAAGAGACAATCACATTTGAGCTTAAACAGATTTGTGAAGGTTACTTGCATACATGGTCAATGGATAAGAGAGGAGGATTTGGACAAAACAAGGAGGAAGTCACAAAAAGGCAGAAATGGAAACAAGAGGAGGCCCGAGAGATTGAAAAATTATATTATTTATAAATGATTTATATTGTAATGGTTATGAGATATATGTGGGTTAGATTATTCTATTTCAAGGGAGATATTTGGTATCTTGGAATGGAATTTTGGGTTATAATCTTGGTAACATTCTCTTAGGTTGTGATGTAAAGTTAATGGAATGTGACAAGGTCAGTTGATGTTATGACTGTTGGAGGTGTAGCGCCCTTTCAAACTGCAACCCAATGTCTATGTTATTGTATCTACTACTGCAATAAATGAACATAACAAAATAAATAGTAATAGAAGCACTTTTATATTACATGACTTATTAGTAAAACTTCTGCCTCCTTTCTAGATACAATGGTAATATTACTTATAAATGTATGAAGACACTAACAAACAGAGATCATCCCAACAACTGCAACATCTGTTCCGAGCAGGTGGTAAATATATGCGCAGGCCTCTCTGAGGTGTAAGTGTGAAGGGATGGATTGTGGGGAGTAAGCAAGGGAATAGGGACAATTTAAAATGCTCCCCATTGCCAGAAAAGAAAATTGGGGGACGAGTCATCGCTTTTGCTGCAGCCAAAGCCACATTCTATTTTACTGTGTGGAATTACTGCCTAGTAATTGGGCCTCTTTATTTAACAGCCAGTAAAACTGAGTCCAGAAACACGGCCAGCTCATGATCTGCTGCATTGTAATTCCATATGAGAGTTATAGTCTACACTTGATCAGGGCCTTATGGGTATTCAAGAGGATTTGCTTTCAAACACATCTCCTACAATGAGCAAATTCAAATAAAGAATGTCTAGCTATTACTTTATCATGGCTGCAGCACTGCACTCTCAATGAGAATTTCACACCCTACAACAATGTGGGCCTCATTACAATGTAGGGCGGATTGACCGTTCCGGCCGACGTATCCACGGTGAAATTCTGACTGCCGAGTCCGTGGTGTCTCCCTGCCGTAATATGATGTATTCAAGTCTAATTTCCAACGCTGTCGATCCGAGGCAGCTTCTCATGGACTGCGCTATTCGGAAAGGCTGTCGATAAGGATTTTTACTGCGCTAATACATCTGTAGTGCCGCCGAGCAGATTATGATACTTCCGATGCCTTGGCGGTTCCATGGCGGTTTGTAGGCCTCATGGCAAGTGTGCCTCTGAGCAACGTATCCTAAGCATCATAACACCACCCATTTTATGTGTACACAAAATCACACAGCTTATATCAATTTAAAGAGTAGTCACACATACCAGTACAAGTATAAACACACCTCGTACCAGACCGTGATCCCTTGCTACCATCCTTCAGCAGAGCAGGACTGACCATGTTGCTTTTCTTTAGTGTCACAGCAGCCAGCCCTTACACACATTCATGCAGCATCATTGCACCATTCACTGCACATATTATTTGCTATGGTATCCTGTACACTCCTTTCATTTCTCATTCTTACTCACACTCACTACAGATAAAGTCATGTCAAAAAACCACGTATTTCTGACAAATAGTTGTCAGTGCTGGTGAATGAAATCATCAGAGTTGAGCCTCAGTTATTCAGAATCCAAGTCCAACAAACTTCTGTCACCCAGAAGAATCATACATGGGAAAAGATAGTCAGCAAAGTGCATTCTGTAGCTAGCACAATGTGCAAAAAGGAAGATATCAGAAAGAGGTGGCAAGTGTCAAGAAGAGGGTCAAGGCCTTGGCCAACAGGAACCACTTGAATGCACAGAAGTCTGGTGGTGGCACTCCCTGGCCACCATTACAACTCACTGCCTGAAAGGAGAAGCTGCATGCCATCCTGCCATCGGAGGGCTTGTTTGGAATACTTTGAAGTTGCACCTTAAAATCTGCCTTAAGTTATCTATTTCAACTTAGCACATATTACAGTAATAGCCAAAGTCTTGTTAATCCATTTGTAAAATGTTCAGTAGCCAAAGTATATAATATGTGTAAGTAATGCTGACAATCTGTACACCTGCACATAATATGGAAACAATAAAAAGCAATGACAATTTCACATATGTACATTTAGGTTGTAAGTGCATACCCATTAAGCCATCATCCAAGCAACAATAATATTTGTAAACATCTTAAACTATGGCCCATACATAGAGTAAGTAATTGTCAGGTATGTAATTCTAACCAGTTAATCAAGTAATTAGATATGCCAAATGGAAAATACTACATCTACCACCAGCCTCTCAAACTCCACCTTATAACAACAGGCACCTGTGTTGTGTTTAAATACCCACTTGTCAGCCATCCCTCAACTGAACTTCCCCTCACAGGCAGGGAGCTATTGGTCCAAGGGGGTAAGAGGAGAAGTCGTTGCACTGACCACAACTACCATTTGGCCTTGCACTCCAAACTACAGGCACCTGTGTCAAGCATCTCTCAACTTATCATCCCCTCACAGGCAGGGAGCTATTGATATGAGGGGGTGGTGGGCAGAGGAGTCTTTGCAGTGACCACAACTATCATCATGCCTTGCACTCCGAACTACAGGCACCTGTGTCAGCCATCTCTAAACTGAACTTCCTCTCACAGGCAGGGAGCTATTGGTCTGGGGGGATGGAGTCTTTGCACTGACCACAACCACCATCAGGCCTTCTAACCTGAGCTCTCAAGAACAGGCACCTTGTTATGTTCCTCAATAATCATTTGTCAGCCATTTCACTATAGAGTGTCTGGTCAAATTAACTGGGAAGTGTACTGCTCTGCTCTGACACATGTCTGCCTAATTAGGCTGAATTTACCATGGACTCCTGAGCAGGAAATAATGAGTCCATTACTGACGCCATGCCAAATGTGTACATCAAATCTCACAAATGCTTTGTGGTAAGGCTGTTACTTCAATGTGCCTGGTGAAAAATTGGCACTATACAGTACTCAGGAATAACAGCAACCATATAAGCCTGATTTATGTGTAAGGATGTCCTGGGTACAATTTGAATTTGAATGTACTAATCCTCAAGTGTCTTCTACAGTGGGTCAGGTTCAAGTCACGGGGATTAGCTATTTTCCATTCCATTTTGAGAAAATACCATATTAGCGCAGATAAGGAGCAGGCCCATACTACTGATTGTGAAAATGGGACAATATTGTCATCAAATGAATGCAAACATATTGAGGATAGGTGCCAATGTTCCCATCTAAATCTGTTTTCTCATCCAGGCATTAACTCATTGTGTTCCGATTGATGTGCATGGTAGACTTACATAATTAGCTATGTAATCTCTGTAAGGCATCAAGGCAGAATGAGGAAACCACCCAGCCTCAGACTCCAACCTGGAATGAGACGACCAGTGATGATGACTCTCCTGCAAACTTGGACCTGGAGGATGAATCTGGCCCATCAGGTTTGGCTAGGCAGATGGCACAAGTGAGTCCAACTGGGTCCACTGCAACATCTCCCACCACAGCTTCTAATTCACAGCTGACCCATACCCCAACAACTACACAATCCAGCACAGGCCACAACATCTTCAGCGCACCAGAGTTGACTCCGGAGTTGAGGAGCCAAAACGTACTCAGTCAGGATGGAGGAGCTGGTGCAAGTGTGCAGGCACAAAGAGTGCAAGTCTGTGGGAGTAGGAGTGGTGGGAGGGCAAATGTGGGCCCACAATGTCAAACAATCCCCAAACCCACGTGGGGTGGGATGTTCAGGAAAACAACCAGGAGGGTGGGATGAAACACAGCACCGCCAGTAAGAAACTGTGCCTATGTTTTCCTCCTTTGTGTACTAACCCTTCACTTTGTTGACTGTTCAGCCACAATGTTCTACCTCTGATGGGATGAGTGTGTTGGACTTGGCCCCAGTCAATGTGGCTTTGATCTTAATGTTTTCATCCACCAACACTGACAACTTCACTCCATTGTGTTTTATCATTTATGTATTATAATGTGTCATTTCTTCTACTCACCAAGACAAATACAATAAATTTGCTTAACACAACAATACTAGCTCATGTGGTATAATTTATATCTAGCAATATATGCTTTAATTAGCATGTGCCTCTCTGACGAAAGTGTAAACTACTTAGGTCAACTTGTACATGTTAATTATAACGTAAGTGAAATGAAGTCACATAACCATGCTATCACAAGATAGACATACAGATGTACTATATCTGACTAACTTTATACTAACTTTATTTTATAGTGCCTAACAACAGATTATCATATTTACAAATAATCATCAAAAGTAGATTTTCCACTCAGGTATCTCTGTCGGTGACCACATATATCATGTGCATATTTGCTGTTAACAATATAGGAGGAGACACATGCGACAATGCCAAATGAAATAGGCAACAGAAAATGTGTTCACTTAAACATCTGGAGCCACATCCAATAACCCCGAAAAGGTATCCAACAGCACTAGACAAAAGAAAACTGAACAGGGCAGTACCACTGATCTGTAAGCACAGGCTCCTTCCAAACCAGTCTTGCTGCATCTGGTGGGATGTCACAATCATATGTCAGTGGTGTAGCATTAGCACTGTGGTATAAAATGATGAGACACATCTACTGCTAGATCCAGTTCTCACACATATATAGGCAATGCGAAACAAAAATCAGCATGGTCTGTCACCACAACCACATTGAGTTGGAGCACATGAATCCACACATATTGCAAAAGTAGCACTACAAGATAGGAAACAAGTCCATTGAAATTGTATCAACTTCCATCCTTTACCTGTGCAAGCACGCTCTGTTACAGATTTGCAGGCTGAAAGTCTATGACCGACATTCCGAGGAACAATCCATGTCCACTTCGGACAGATTAGCTAGGAAAACAAATTTCTCACAAGTATCTGCCAACTTTGACTTCACACAGATCACTGGTAAATGTCACTCTCACAAAGATATAGCAATACCGTGCGCATGTGACATTACCTATTTACATAAACAGTCTTGCACAAACTTTAGCACACATGTCCAGCACTAAAATGTATCCATACACATTGTCCTCACGCTACACAACAATCACTGCAAACTTACAGCAATGAAAATAAGTTGTTTATGAGCTGTTGCCGCATGTCACATCCTTCCTCTTCACCACTGTCCTCATTAGTCATTCCAGGATCCTCAACCGGTGGCTCTTGCTGGTCTCCATCTTGTGGGATGAGAGGGATGTATTTCCGCACTGCCAGGTTGCGCTGCATGCAGCAGCCGATGGTGATCTACCACAACTTCCTGGGTGACTATTGTAGGGCTCCTCTGGTTATGTCCAGACAGCAACATCTGGCCTTCAGGAGCCCAAAGGCCTGCTCCAATGGCCACCTTGTTCTCCCATGGGCCTCATTGAAGTGGACTTCCCCTAGGGTTATAGGATTCCTCAATGGTGTCAATAACCACGACTGGTTGGGGTATCCTGAGTTTCCTACATGGAAGACTTACAGAAGTGGAATTATCAGGCAAACAGTTGCATAAATTACACATGAAAACACACACATGAAAAGTTCAGAAAGATCATACTTACCAACAAGCCAGGCCCTCTAAGAACATGTGTCATCAAATAGGGTATGATGCTATTCTGTGGTATGTAGGAGTCATGAGCTGAACCTGATAATCTGGCACAGACATGTGAGATGTACAAATCTACCAAACAAACCACCTGCACATTGATTGAGTGGAAGTGCTTCGTGTTCCTACACAACTGTTCATTGGCCTGTGGTGTATTAAGGCAATGTGTATGCTATCTATAGCTCCAATCACATGGGGGATTCGGCCAAAATCATGAAACTCATCTTTTACATCGGCTAATTCTTCACACTTGGGAAATTGAATGTAGCTTTCCATGTGTCTCATCAATGCTGATAGTACATCGCAAAGTACGTAGCTGAACATAGGTTGTGACATTTTGCCAGATGTTGCAACAGTGTACTGGAAGGAACCCGCGGCCAGGCAATGTAGTACTGCCATCACCTTAACTATTCGGGTCAGAGATGTTGGATAGTTTCAATGCTGATGTAATAAAGGTTTCACTTGCTGGAACACATCATTGATAGTCTGCCTATTGAGACAGTATTTGCAGATCACATCTCTCTCTTCCATGGTTTGAAGGTCTGGAAGGGGCCTGTAGATGGGAGGCTGTCTTCCTGCTCCATCACAGTACCTATGTGTGGAGTGTATACACATCAGGAGTTATGCCACATTGTCCACAATAACATGTACTTAGACACACACAAAAGTCCATGTGACCACACATACCAGTATATGTCAGTACAAACCAACATTTCAAAACATGTATACATACCATTTCCAGATATGAGGCAATTTGTGTAAAAGCCTGGTTTAAAAGGACAGTAGACTCATATTTCACCAGTGACAACAGACTTAGGAAATGCCAATCCAAGCAGTAGATAGTCCAAATGGTTCAAGTAAAGTGCACATTATATTTGAATGTTTACAGACTGACAAAGATCAATTGAAATTACAGTAGGATCATGCTATGAACACCATTCTGCAATCCACACATGTCTGTAAATGCACTGAGCATATAATATCTACAAATGTGGCATGTTGGACACTGTCATGTTGTGAGTCTGCATTGCACATACAATGACATTCACTTTCAGTATACAGTGTACACTTGCAATAGTCTGCACATACACACATATATCACTGCCATTGTTCAAGTTAATTACACTGTGTGAGGAGGGTGCAACCTTGAGGGTTCTGGGCCACTGGCAAATTAGCATTCTGTATCATGTTGAGTCACCCCCTCTCCCCCTGAACATCATCCAGGTTTAACAGTGGTTGACAAAGGCTTTACCAATGTCCTGTGGTGTATTACCAACTCTTGATGGACATGGGCTGCTACTGCCTATGAAAAAGAGGTGAAAAAAGTTTAACCTGTCAACGTGTCTTTTAGGCTCCTCTCAAAGTGACCTGGTGAAGGGAGTATGGGAGATTCACTTACATGTGCTTTATACACACAATAAAGGGAATCCAGACATGGTGGAGGCCAAACCACACCAATAGCAAATGCAGTTGTGCCAACCGCAGCTTATTTTAAAAGTCACTGTACGGAGTTTTGACCTCAGATGGACACAGCCATAGGCTGTTATTTGTTATAGTGGCAGTTGCGGCTTATTGGATGTGTCCACCTACAGTGAAGATGAATGCGGTAAACTTCACTTTCGAATGGAACAAGCTGGATCGCGGTCTACCAGCTAATTTGAACCATGAGGTGGGCACATGTCACACGGCATTCAGTGCCATTGTGTCACACGGCATTCACAGCCATTGGGTAAAGTCGGAAATGCGACTGACGCGGACCAATCTTTTTTACGTCCTTCACAGAAGACCGCCTTTTTTGGTCTACATATATGTAGCTATTTACAAAACAACTCACTTGCCTTCAGATCTTTACATCTTCCCATTTCTCAGCTACTGTTTTCATCCTCTGGGAGCTGCAATGACACGCTGTAGGGAGCAGAGCCCCTGCCTTCACACCTGAAGAGCTGGAGATCCTGGTAGACACAGCCCTTCCCTGTATAATCAGCTGTCTTTACACCAGAGGAGCAGGGGAGTACTATTAATGTAGAATGT
This sequence comes from Triturus cristatus, assembly GCF_964204655.1. Lineage (NCBI taxonomy): Eukaryota > Metazoa > Chordata > Amphibia > Caudata > Salamandridae > Triturus > Triturus cristatus. Next base: position 1,172,549,079 of record NC_140585.1, read on the forward strand.
ACTTACCTACATGTCAGGTATCGTACATATGGGCCAGATCGTGGCAATGAGACCCTAAAAGGCTTCTGACTATAATTGTATGAATGTGTGTTAGGAAATGTTAAAGACATATGTACTGGTTTATGTGTGAGAGTACTGATATGTACTTTACATCGTACTTGTCATGTTCATACCTCAGTATAGACCACACTTAAAACTCAAATGGTGATTGCAATCTGTAAGTTGCATATGTGGATCATGTGAGAAGGGTACAGTCACAACAATAACTCAACACACAAAAGGCCACATTAACATGACGTCAGCTATATCGCAATATCAATTCACAATGATCAACAATGGTCATGTCAGATATAGGATGGCCACCAGATTAATTGGTTGTTATGTGAAGTGTGGCCATAAGATGGTCATGTTTGAACAGTAGGCCTAGCATGCAGAGCCTAAATGCAGACAATGATGTATGCCCTGTATGGTCCATTACTAGGGCTGAAGCACCGTTATGTGGCCAATCGTACTGATGTACAGATTAGTCCCTCTGTTGATCTACACATCCTCTGTTGTGTCCTTATCATGTCTCACAGGACTATGGATTAGCAAATGTGCTCTTAGTGTAGCTATATATGTACATGTACATGCTGTGAGGCACAGACTCAGGAGTCCTAACCATGGACTCATTTTGTCTATCTGTATGATTGCCTAAGAAAAGAAACCATACCAGACCTGGTGGCAATCAGACTGTCATGAGTGATGCCTAAATTATATATGCACATTTATCAAGTCAAACATGTCACCAGCAGATATTTAGAGACATCTGCAGTGCAGTTCGTAAGTGCATCACATGCTGTGTTGTACTGTGACAATGATTGTTGTACAATTGTATGTTGATGTTGTTCCCTTCACACTAGCCCATATTGCAGATGGTGCATTGCATGACTATATTTTCAAAGACTAACACAGACAAATGTAGTTTGATGTTCAAATGTGTTAGACACATGCCCAATGATCCTCAGATTGGGATTATCAAGTTACACACATATAATACATTACATTTTCAACAAAAAAGTTTACAGAACTTAATAACAAGATAGCAGTGTTGTTTTCGACAGTGTGGATCATGTAAATTGTCCATACTAGTCAGGTGTCTGAACAGGGCAGAACTGCTACTGTTGTGCTGGGTTACCTGGTAACACCTGACAGACCACCTATGGTCTGGTCCAATCCAAAGTGAAGTAAGAAGGCTGGCTACTCAGTAAAGACAGAACAGGATGGAGGGTGGTACCAGAGAGACCTCGACATGTAGTGAAGTAATTGTTTTTGTCACCATGTGCATTGAAAACATATGATGGTTGCTAACTTGTTTAATGCTTAAACTAGCTACATATGATCTATTTGGCACCCAAGGAGATGACGTACAGCCTCCATGTCTACTAGGTGTCTCATTCCATTGCATTCTTACAGGTCAACGCTAGTCAGAAGGTGTTCCTGTGGAGGGTCATTGGCTGGAAGGGGCAGAACCTAGGGGTCACACATCGGTGCAGTGGCCACTGTCGCAAACGAGGCTGGAGCCGAAATATCAAAGAAGTCCAGCTGGGCCTGTCACTCAGGTAGAAGAGACGAGTGCCACACCCTGACCCCCCTAATGGCCCGCATACTAGTGGTGGCCTACCCAGACAGCAGCAAGGAGGGGCAGAATGGGCCTTAGAGAACACTGGGCCCGATTCACAGAACTAACTTACGACAAAATCCTAAACTTACTACCATTTTGGTATTCACAGAAGGCACTTACTCATTTCGGTATTCACAGAAGTTAGGAGTCCTAATTTAAGGACTCCTAAATGACTTCTGTGAATACCGAAAGTCTTAAAGTTAGGATCTTTCTCAGTTTAGGAGTAGTAAAGTTAGGAGTCCTAACTTTACTACTCCTAAACTTAGAAAAATCCTAACTTTAAGACTTTCGGTATTCACAGAAGGCATTTAGGAGTCCTAAAGTTAAGACTCCTAACTTCTGTGAATACCGAAATGAGTAAGTGCCTTCTGTGAATACCAAAATGGTAGTAAGTTTAGGATTTTGTCTTAAGTTAGTTCTGTGAATCGGGCCCATTGTGCCTAACTACGTATGCATTTGTTCCAGGCAGTTCTTCTCACATCTAGCCTTAGGCAGTTCTTCTCACTTCTAGCTTTAAGGAAACTCCTGAACCACCTAATGTGCAAATTTCGACATGTGAATTGTTAGTAGTAGGTGCATGATAATGTCCATTGACTATGGGACATTTAAGTCTAAACTTAGCAGGGTACTGTCAGTTGTGAAATTCTAAGGTAGAATGGCCAAATGGCAACACAATGTCTCAGATGACATACATTATGTCTCATAATAATGCACGACAGTGGTCCCAAAAAGACCTAGTCTCTGAAGCACCCTCACTTCTGTGTTAAGTGATGCAGGGCCACTTGACTGTGACATAACATACAATGCATTTAGGTAGCAGACAGGGTGCAATTTGGGGCCTTGTTAAGTGGGGAATGATCTTTGTTGTGAAAGTGCTAACACCACTGGTGCTATCTGTTGTCTAATAGAGAAGCTGGCAGGTGTGACCTTATGTGTACTAATGTCACATGTCAGGCTGTTCCATACATAAAGTGAGGGACTAAATGCATCATCAATCACAAAGGAGGGAGTCTGGACTTTTTAGACAGGTCCAGCACACGTGCCCAAACTTAGGAAAGATACAGAAAGTATGCTGTTCTTAATTACGAGACAAGGGAAAACTAGGGGAACCGGTTTTGCGTGTTCATGAAAAGTAGGATGATGGGGATTCCTCCTCTTGGAATTTGGGGCCCTCACACACCTGGCTGGGTAATATGATTCATCATAGGGCTGCTCCTCGTCGGGTCGGCACTGCAATACCTGACAGACCACCTATGGTCTGGTCCAATCCAAAGTGAAGTAAGAAGGCTGGCTACTCAGTAAAGACAGAACAGGATGGAGTGTGGTACCAGAGAGACCTCAACATGTAGTGAAGTAATTTTTTTTGTCACCATGTGCATTGAAAGCATATGATGGTTGCTAACTTGTTTAATGCTTAAACTAGCTACATATGATCTATTTGGCACCCAAGGAGATGACGTACAGCCTCCATGTCTACTAGGTGTCTCATTCCATTGCATTCTTACAGGTCAACGCTAGTCAGAAGGTGTTCCTATGGAGGGTCATTGGCTGGAAGGGGCAGAACCTAGGGGTCACACATCGGTGCAGTGGCCACTGTCGCAAACGAGGCTGGAGCCGAAATATCAAAGAAGTCCAGCTGGGCCTGTCACTCAGGTAGAAGAGACGAGTGCCGCACCCTGACCCCCCTAATGGCCTGCATACTAGTGGTGGCCTACCCAGACAGCAGCAAGGAGGGGCAGAATGGGCCTTAGAGAACACTGGGCCCGATTCACAGAACTAACTTACGACAAAATCCTAAACTTACTACCATTTTGGTATTCACAGAAGGCACTTACTCATTTCGGTATTCACAGAAGTTAGGAGTCCTAATTTTAGGACTCCTAAATGACTTCTGTGAATACCAAAAGTCTTAAAGTTAGGATTTTTCTCAGTTTAGGAGTAGTAAAGTTAGGAGTCCTAACTTTACTACTCCTAAACTTAGAAAAATCCTAACTTTAAGACTTTCGGTATTCACAGAAGGCATTTAGGAGTCCTAAAGTTAAGACTCCTAACTTCTGTGAATACCGAAATGAGTAAGTGCCTTCTGTGAATACCAAAATGGTAGTAAGTTTAGGATTTTGTCTTAAGTTAGTTCTGTGAATCGGGCCCATTGTGCCTAACTACGTATGCATTTGTTCCAGGCAGTTCTTCTCACATCTAGCCTTAGGCAGTTCTTCTCACTTCTAGCTTTAAGGAAACTCTTGAACCACCTAATGTGCAAATTTCGACATGTGAATTGTTAGTAGTAGGTGCATGATAATGTCCATTGACTATGGGACATCTAAGTCTAAACTTAGCAGGGTACTGCCAGTTGTGAAATTCTAAGGTAGAATGGCCAAATGGCAACACAATGTCTCAGATGACATACATTATGTCTCATAATAATGCACGACAGTGGTCCCAAAAAGACCTAGTCTCTGAAGCACCCTCACTTCTGTGTTAAGTGATGCAGGGCCACTTGACTGTGACATAACATACAATGCATTTAGGTAGCAGACAGGGTGCAATTTGGGGCCTTGGTAAGTGGGGAATGATCTTTTTTGTGAAAGTGCTAACACCACTGGTGCTATCTGTTGTCTAATAGAGAAGCTGGCAGGTGTGACCTTATGTGTACTAATGTCACATGTCAGGCTGTTCCATACATAAAGTGAGGGACTAAATGCATCATCAATCACAAAGGAGGGAGTCTGAGCTTTTTAGACAGGTCCAGCACACGTGCCCAAACTTAGGAAAGATACAGAAAGTATGCTGTTCTTAATTACGAGACAAGGGAAAACTAGGGGAACCGGTTTTGCGTGTTCATGAAAAGTAGGATGATGGGGATTCCTCCTCTTGGAATTTGGGGCCCTCACACACCTGGCTGGGTAATATGCTTCATCATAGGGCTGCTCTTTGTCGGGTCGGCACTGCAATACCTGAAGGGCTCCCTATGAGGGGCTATTTGGTGGAGATATTTTATTCCAAATTGCCGTTTGGTGCCGTGTGGGTGAGGGGCATAATCAGTGTAGATGAATGAGTGGAGGTGTGTAACTTGAAGGAAGTTTAAGACAGGTTTGGAAGTACCAACGAAAACTATTTTAATCAATAGGTCTCCCAACCTGATTAAAAGAAACAAGGGTGCATGTCTGAGGTTATGTCTCAGGTGGGGCGCTCTATTGAATGGTAAACATGTTTCTCACCTGGTGGTCAATCAATCTGGTGGCGATTCATCAGGACCTTTTAAAATCAAATCTATCTACACATGGGTGGTTATATGGTGTAATCTACCTCTTTAAATGTAAACCAGCCAAACACATACTATGTGTAGTACCTGATAGAACATGGCCAACCCCAGTCGGGTTTTTAATTTTACTTCATCAATACCCGGCAGGTATCACACAAGGAATTTCCATATGTAATTTAATGAATCAGCAACAGGCTCTCTGACTTACCAACTTCTGCTGGAATCGGGCCTGCCCCCTGTATACCCCTTGCTGGGGGGAGGAGTATCCCTGGCGGTGTATGTGAAGGCAAGTTTGGATGGGCAACAGATTGCTGGCCCACAAGAGTTTCTTTTGAACTGGTTATTAGCCTTTGTTTCTTAAAGTACCAATTTTTACATTAAATAAATCACGTGTTTTTATATTCCAGTGTCCACCCTTTGCTACTGTTGCTAACTGTTATTTTTAAGTAAATTGGGATGTGTGACTACAGTTTTGTTTGTTTAATCATGATAGCATATGGCTCTTATATGGTAATTCTATTGTGACCTTCTGTAAAAATATGTACTTACAGTGGCAGAGGGTCAATTTCCACAGTATATAAATGTAGGAGTGGAGACTACCTGGCCAGACATTGCATTCGATGTTTCTATGCATTCACGAGTTTTGCTGTTTTCTTTGGCCGGTGGCCAAGTGTGTCAACAGACAGAACTCCCTGAGATGTATGCTGCATATGTATTTAATGTGTAAAAAGTAGGAATTAATTCTGCACACATGGGGGGGGGGGGTCTTATGTTGTCATACATAATAGGTGCTTTGAATACACATGTACCCAATGCAAAGTGTAGTTTTCAACATTTGTCTTATTAGATATAGGTCAATTGCTGTTTCTTCTGTGTCTATTATTATGAACTTCCAATGATACATTTGCCACATGTGGATGCCAGTTTCTGAAAAAACCCATTAGTCCCAGATGAGAATAATTCCACGTGTGCTGTCCACATAGAGACTAGGAGGTAGGTGCAATACAGACTGTGTCTTGGCCCTGTAGGCTTCCAGGACTCCGCCTATTTTCAGGAACCATTATATGCAAGGAGTCTATACAATGTAGCATTCTGATGTTTTGGAACCTGGATAAGTGGGGCCCCTTTTTCTTTACTTGCCTTTTTCAGGTGGGTGATGTGTTTGGGGCCTTTAAAGTGGTTAATAAGTTAGGTTGTGTTTACTTAATAGCAAATTCCATGCAGATGTATGTGTTAGTTGCAGAAGGACCTAGCTTATGGTAAGAGATTATTTGTCACAGTTAAGAGCTGTCTCAAACATGAGGAGATTGTCTTGAATAACACTTTATTGCACACATATGTAAAGCAGCTTCTGAGCTTAACTCACAGTTAAAGTATGTCAGTTTGTGCCTGTACATTGTCAGTAACCTGGAAATAGAGAGCATCATGCAGATGTGATGGAGATTTATATTAAGGCATTACAGTAGTCAAGCCGGGAGGTAACCAGTGCAATGACCGTGGGCTGATGGCGTGCTGATGGAATATACAGGAGCACCTTTCTGAGTGTCTTCAGAATGTAATGTAGAGTGCTGACAGTGCAACTGACCTGAGCCTCAAAGGTCAGGCTCATGTCAAAAATAACCCCCAATTTTTTACTGTCTTGACAGGAACAGGAAGGGGACTGCAATCTCCCGGCCACCAGGCATTCGACCAGGTTGGAGTCTAAGGACCAAACACTAGGACCTCAGTTTTTTCTGCATTGATCTTAAGGGAGTTATTTTGCATCCATCTGATAATACTGGCCATGCACAGGTTAAATTTCCTGGCTACCGACTGCAGATCATGAGAGATGGAAACAATGATCTGCGTGTCGTCAGCGTAGGAAATCACCTGACACCCAAAAGATCTGATCAGCTTGCCAATGGGGACACATACACATTACAAAGCGTGGGGCTCATGGATGAGCCCTGGGGAAAACCACAGGGTAGGCTAAAAGCCTTAGATCTGAAACCCCCACAGCTAACAACATTAGTTATCTCTGTCAGGAAGGAGTGGAGCACCTGCAGGGCCTTACCCAAGATCCCCACCTCTTTCAGACATTTAACCATCCAAGTGGGAGAGACGGTACCAAAAGCCACCAACAAATCGAGCATAATCAGCACAACCGACCCACCCTGGTCGATCTGGATGTGGATATGATCAGTGGCAGCAATAAGGGCGGATTCCGTGCTGAAGTTGGCACAGAAACACTTTTTTATATATTTTGCCTAAAATACTAACCACACATTGAGTGAAGGTAGCAAAACAGTCTTTTATTATTTCTCCATGCTGCTTTGAGACACCTCTAGAATTATTCTGTTTTCCACCTTAAATAAAAAGGATCTTGTGTATAAAATTTGCTATGATATTCCTTGTATGGTACGATTATCCCTTAACATTGTTCACACAACACATCTGGGTGGTAGGGCTCTACTGAACGGAATCAACAGCTGCACTCAGACTCTTCATGACTATTGTACTCCTTACTAAGGGAAGTGTGAGCCTCCAAGTTCAACAAAAGTCCTTCTTCTTTTAGAGACCCCATGTATACAGCCTACATGCTCAAGTGAACCAGTATTTATCTAAAACTAGGATAACAAGAAGAAAGCTCCAACCAATAAGGCCAACATTCCACTATAAAATATTGTAACCCCAACCAACCAAAGTAGAGCAAATTGGTGTGACTTCATTCTAGCTCTTGTGAAATAGATGGATAGGATGGGCACCATGTATCTGGTCAAGGGAATTTTGATTCCAAGGGAGACAGATCAGATTGCCTAAGCGGGGTCTCTGACATTTTCAGATAATCTTGAAAGAGCAGAAGATAAGATATGGGTTTGGCCTCAAATGAGTCAAATACACTTAATAAGGGTGTTATACCAATCTGGGTAGTACTATTGCAATCCGGGGTTAATGAGCTCCACTGTGACAAATGGAGTGTCATTTACCTCTGGTGTCCTTGGCTCACCATACTATTGGACACCAAACCTCACTAACAAATACTCTCTTTTACCACGAGACTCTGAGGCAGTGAGGTAGAGCAGTGTGTGGCTTACTGAAGGAGGAGATAAGGACTAGATGCTCAAAACACAGTAAAACAATACAGTGCCCGTTATTACCTGAATGTTCAGTAAATGATTTACTTTGTGAAACAAAAAGTGGTTTAATACAAACAAACGTAAATACTGAATATAAGTGAGAATACACAAAGAAAATCAGCACTCGCTAGCTCCTTTATAGCCAGAGATCTGACTCCAAATATAATTACAATAGCTATGTAAAAACCTATTATTTTCTGTGGGAGTCTATGGCCAATAAAAGGCTATGGAGATGTTTGTCATCTGTTCCTGACTTCTCAATCACATCGCCAGGCGATTTCACAAATAGGGAATCCAGTCTCACAGATCATTGCTTATTTTCTTCAATGGATGTTTGAAAGGCTATCACTAGCAAAAATACCATCTGAAATAAATATCTTGGGCTAAATGTTGTTTACAAACATATCACTCAATTGGGTGGAGACATTCTATAACTAACTCTAATGGGGATGCTTTTGTAAATGATCTTACAAGACTATGGGCCTAATTTTGAGTTTGGTGAACATGGTATTCCAAACTCAGTCTGCCCGTCCTATTTTGAGGCAGTGGACCGCGAGGTTTAGGCTTTCGGATTAAAATCTACCCAGTCTGCCTAAACCTTTCTCTTACAGCCCGAGGAAGTGCAGGGCGTTGGTGGTAAGCAATCCGACCATCCACCCTAATCAGACTTGGCAATTGGGTGTTTGTTTTTCTGTCCGTCACCGCCAGTAATATCCTGGGATAGAACTCCCAAGGTATTGGTGCCATTTTTGTTTTTTGTTTTACAACAACGAACACCCACTGTGAAGTTTGTTTTTGAAAAAGAATACACTTTTTAAAATGTGTGGTATTGTCCACCACCAATGACAAATAAACAACGGACTTTTAAAAGACTTTAAATGAACTGCTGTGGCAGCAGTTCATACAAACCCAGAACGTTCACTGCAGAGTCTGCAGTGATTTCTACATTTGGTGAGAGGAGTAAAGAAGATGGTGGATGCAAAGTCCTCCGCCTTCCTGACACCTTTACTCTGTCTGCCAACTGCAAAACCTGGCTCTTTGTTGTTGTCAGAGCATATTTAGGCCACAATATCTTGGTACAATGCCTTTTCAATACTGCATGATACCAGAGAGCAAAAGATAACAGACAACTAAAGGTGTCTGTAGGTGGGATCTAAATAAATGTTGACCATAAGTTAATTACAATAAAAGAATAATAGTGAACATATTTTCCATCTTTTTTTCTCAGAACAATTAACTTGTATGCATGTATACAAAAATATGGTTTCAACTTGGGTAAAAAGTGGTGTTCTGAGAGTACTTCATATTGTTTATGGGATAAACGTGCACAGGTAGAAGATTGGGTATGGAGGAGATAGATTCAGGAGTAATTCATATACTGGAGAAAATGTATAGTTCAAACAGGGATAATAGTAATGACAGAAAAAAGAACTAACAACTAGTTTTGATATAAAACATAATATCCCAGCTTTACCATTTCTGAACACTACAAATGATGGATGTTGCTCTTACTCAATTAACGATCACTGAAAGATTGAAGACTATGGGGCAGATGTACCAAGCTTTTCTGACTTCGCAAACGGCCCAGTTCCGTTGCGACCGCAAAAAAAGCATTTTTTAATGTACAAGGCCTTATTTGCGATCTGATAACCTATTACCGAATCGCAAATTGGGTTTGTGATTCAGTATTAGGAAGAGGATTGTTTAGGGCGTCCCTCCAGATCACAGTGGTGTGTGTGAATGTTTTGCGACCGAAATGTGGTCGCAAAACATTTGCATTTTACAGCCTACTTCAAGTAGGTGGTAACATATTTTCAAATTTGAATGTTTGAAGAAACATTTTTTAAGGTAAGCCACGGGTCACATGGACCACTGCCTACTCTTAAAAAGTGAAAAAATTAAGAGAATACATAAAATTTTTCTTTTTGAAACGCATCCCGTTTTCCTTTAAAAATGCTTTATTGAGTAGCAATCACAGACCTGGTGATATGCTGACCCAAAAAGAGTTACAAAACAATGGGGTTGACCCAGACACGTCACTAGAACCTGGGTAAAATTCGGTACATAAAAGGGGTGGTCCCAGTAGAAACACAATATTACATGGATATTAACATCACCTAATAGGTCAATTACAAACAATACTTATACATGAAAAAATATTTAATCAAGTGAACATATATTTAATCATGTTAAAAAAACAGTACATTTGTCAAAAAAGTTATATATAGGTGCCCCGAGGGGGTAGGAGGGAGGAAATGGTGCAGCAAAGTGCAGAAGTGAGGGAATGTGATAAAGGAAGGGCAGTGTACAGTATATACACACCAAAAACATAAATAGGCCTGTCCAGCCTTAACCAAGACTTAATTATGTACAAAACAGAATGTCAGAAGCAACACAGTGAATCTATCACTGTTGTCAACATTCAGAAAACAAAACATAGAGCTGTTGATGTTTCGACCCAGGGTTAGTGTAGGAAATTCTGCTCCTTACAGAAGGGTCTTAATCAGGACCGTGGGGGGTACCCTAAGCCCACCAAGACATGTGGTGGAGAGAGATGAAAAGAGCGGGCCGCAGGCTCCAGGGTCAGAGAGGGGCGGACTCTTGAAGGAAAATGTCAATGGATTGATTTATTCCTTTAGTGTAGTAGAGAGGGGTATGGATAAATCAGGGTGCTCCTATCGTCTCAGCAGTGATTTCACATCTGTCTGCTAGCTAATCAGACCCACCATCCCTGTGATTTTTGCAATTCCCAATGGGTCGCAAACCGAGACCTACCTCATGAATGGGGTAGGTACATTTGCGACGCACTGGGAATCGCAAAATGTGTTGCACACAAAATTGTACATTGCTATTTGCAAGTAACAAATAGCAAATCACAAAAATTCACTATTTAGTAACCCCAACTCAGCGGTTATTGTGGCTGGTGATTTTAATTGCACCTATGAACCTCTCTGTACCGTGGATGTTTTGGGTATTGGTGATCAGGATACAAAATTTGCAATCCCTTCCCTTAGCTTGGCTCCAATTAAGAAGTGGTCTCAAAAGGCCACACAAATGTGTGCCCCCACCCTGGAGCATAACCTCAGAGCCGTAAACGGCAGGTCACGCTCCGATATGTGCGGGGCTAATACATACAACAGAGCTAGCTGCCCGTCCAGGATAGATTATATCTTGTTGGACATACGACTCTGGCATGACTTAGTGGACATGGAAATTATACCATCTCAGGATAGTGATCATAATCCGCTCTGTATGCTCCTAAACAATTCCTGTTCGGATTCTAAATCTGTTAATGCAACAAAACTGATAACAAAAGAGGTACAGGCACATGCATCAAGCACAAAACCGGTCGCAAACGGGCAGATTCTCAGAATCTGCCCCTTTGCGACCGGTATTTTTGCATTTGGGATGCATCATCCCAAATGCAAAAATCGCTATTTAAGGAATCTCAAAATAGTGATTCCTTAAATAGCGATTGCATTTAAGGAATCCCTAATTGAGATTCCTTAAATGCAATGCATTACAGTTTTTAAAATAGCGATTTCGCTATTAGCGTGAGCAAATTACCATGAAGCTGGACTTCATGGTAATTTGCAAAAACTTAGAAAAATGCACTTATTTGCATTTTTCTAAGTTTCATGTTGCACACACACATCCCCTTAGAGCATGTGTGTATACAACATATGTGCAGAGTTAACATACATGGGTGCAATAGGGTGTCATTTTGACACCCTTGCACCATCGAAATTGCGGGAGCAATTTGCGAGTACCTACTGGTACTCGCAAATTGCTCCCGCAATCTCCAATTCATTCCTATGGGCCTGGAGGCCCATAGGAATGAATGGGAAGACATTCCTTAATTGCGACTCGCAATTTGCTAGTCGCAATTAAGGAATTTGTGGGAATCGCTATTTCTTTAGCGATTCCTACATGCATAGGGTTTTGCTATTCCTTAATTGCGATTCCTTAATAATCGCAATTAAGGAATCGCAAAACCCTATGATGATGCATGTGCCTGGTAGTTCCTTCTCACTGTAACCGACGCCTTAAATGGCATAAGGTTGCACATGATGAGGACAAACTGTGCAAAATAAGAACCTTGGTAGAGCAGAAGTCTAGGGAGTTTGGCTTTCTTCAAGAGCCCTTTATGGGCGCACAGAATTCCCCCCTTACACATCACTACCAAGAATTTATCGACAAAATGGGTCTTCTTCTCACCATGCCAGAGTCCCGCACTAATAAACCAATCACTGGGTCCACTAACCCGTGGTATTCCAGGGATTGTAGGGAGATGAGACGTAAGCTAACTGTAGCCCTCCAAAGTAACAACATCTCTCTTGTTAGGCATGCCAGGAAAGAGTACGCTAAATCTATCGAGCTAGCCAAGCGTATATGGGAGGAAGCGCACTGGCAGGATCTTCGATCTGCAGCTCTTATGCGGGACGCTACGCTGTTTTGGGGACTTGTTGATAGGGGTAGCCGCATGGGCGAGGCTTTGATCCCCAACCATATCTCCTCGCAACAGTGGCACACACACTTCACTGGGCTGTATAGTGAGGCTAATTGCCACTCACAATTGCCCAGCGATGCGCCCTTCCCACCCTCCGAGGTATCCCCAACAGCTGCGACCCCTGTTTCGGTCAGTGCTCTGGACCTTTTTAAGCTTAGCGAGGTCTCTTCTGCCATCTCAGGGCTGGCATACGGGAAAGCGGCAGGACCAGATGGCATTCTGGGCGATCTCCTCCTTCATGACCCAAAAATTTGGGCAGACCTTATTCTTTCCATACTGAATCTAATTGCTAGAGGTCATCCTGTTCCTGACTCCTGGAAGGGCGCCAAAGTGGTAGCCATATTCAAGAAGGGGAATAGGGAGGAGCCTGCCAATTACAGGCCGATAAGCCTAATTGATGTAATTCAGAAGGTGGTTGGCAGGGTCCTCCTTATGAGGGTCAGGATTTGGCTGGATGAAGCCAATGTGCTTTCACATTTCCAGGCGGGCTTTAGACACAGGGTTGGCACGATGGACCAGGTCTTCCAGTTTTTCACAATCTACTGGAAAGCGGTCGTTATAGGGAAAGGCAGTTTATATCTGGCCTTTATTGACCTAAAGACCGCATTCGACCTGGTCCCTCGTTCCAAACTCTGGCCGGTCCGGTCCTGTCTGATCTGGGCTTTCCACCTTTGATCCTGGATATCATCATGCGCCTCCACAAGGGGAATTACGCAAAGATCAGGTGGGGCAACCAGGGCCAGCTGACAGATAGGGTGGCGGTAGACAGGGGAGTTCGCCCGGGATGTGTGCTTGCCCCAACCCTGTTTTCCCTCTACATAAACGGGGTGGTTGATTATTTGAGAGAGGTGCCTTCAGACGCCCCCAGCCCTTGCAGGGGAAAAAACCCCCACTCTCCTTTTTGCCGACGATACCCTTTTGATGTCAAAAAGTCCAAGTGGCCTCCAAAAATTGCTTGACAGGTTCTGTCAGTTCTGTGACGTACGGGGTTTAGTAATTAATACATCCAAAACTAAACTAATGACACTCTCCCCTTCCAAACGTTTCAAGAATGACATTTCACTTAATGGCACGCCTCTAGACATCGTAGACTCCTTTGACTATTTAGGAATCAGGATCAACAAGTCGATGAAATGGAATGACCATCTAACCAAAATGTTCCTTAATCACAAGATGGTGGCGGGAGCTATATTAAGAAAACAGCGGCTCTCCTTTAGCAGACCAATTGTCGCGGCCCTCGAGATTTATGATGGAAAGGCTCTACCCTCAGCACTATACGGAGCAGAGTTATGGGGGTTTGAGAACTCATGTGATCTGGTGAAACCAGAGAACCACTTTTTGAGAGGATTGGTCTCTCTCCCACCTTCCACCCCTTTGATACCACTCCGTGTGGATTTGGGTAAACATTCCATTAGGGATATTGTAAGATTATGCGCACTGCTTTTCTGGGTCCGCTTGAGACGCACCCCTGAATTGGCCAGCTATGCAGATGCCCTGGATGAGATCATCAAGTTAAACACAGGCAATAAGATCAAATGGATCTGCAATTTAAAGCAATTGGTGACCGATATTGGCTTTGGGGAGGCATGGCTCAATCAGACCCCACCGGCAAAGCATGTCATCAAAAAAGCATAATGGGTCTGGGTGAAGGGAGAGGAAGATAGGTACCCCAAAAGGGGTACTCTTACTATCCAGTTCCTTGAGCACAAGTTGGTGGCAAAAGCCGAGCAATACCTGGACTACAATCAATGCCCCCGAGATAGAACGCTCTACATGAAGCTTAGGTTCGGGACTCTCCCACTTAACTCCTTAGTAGCAGGTTGGAACTGTCAGACTCCAACATCTGCTGACTGCCCTGGGTGCCCTGCTCCTAGCGAATCTATTTCCCACTTCCTTTTTGCATGCCCAATTTACAGGGCGGCCAGGAGGAAGTGGCTTAGACCCGTTTGCAGGAATCTGTGCTTTGAGAACTACAGGGTGGCACTTCGCTTCCTCTTAACCGATGTCTCTTCCCTGGTGGTGGTTTGCGGGGTAGCCAAATTTCTGGGGTGTGCCTGGTCGATTCGAAATAAACTGTTAAGATCTCATAAGAATTTGGCCTTTGGAGATATTTGAGCATCTGCCCCTGCTATAATAGGAAGTGTTTTTACGGCTTACTAATTTTACATATTTATCTTTTATAATTTTAATGCTTATGCTGTACTATCATGTTTTTTTTTAGGATGCACTCACAATGTACATACTTTTATGATATTGTATATCGAATAAAGTAATTCAAACTAAACTATTTAGTAATTGCAAACACTTCCCTTTATAAATCTGGCCTTATGGTCAGATTAAAGCTAGGTGGGAAAATTCCACCTCCCTCTCAAAACTGTTTGCTCTGGGACCGAATACTGAATCGTGTAGACACACCCAGTAATTACTGCGCCCCCCCACATCCACACCCACTAAATTTCTGCAGAGTGAATTCTCTGGAAACTAAAGGTGAAAATAGGCCTTGAAATAATTGGGAGATGTGGATGTTGAGGTTACAAGCATTAAAATCTGCTTATTATTCCTTGTTTCTGAGGGAAAACACACAATAGGTGTCAATTGTCACACCCAATAAATTCAGATTTCACATGTTATTGGGATCAATAAACACTGGAACACCTATTGGGGCAGCATTTATAGTTTGGTGGGTAGGCTGCCAAGGGGCCTGTGTGGCATTGGTACCGCCTCTGCTGGCCCAGCTGCAGCCTACCTACCAACTTATGCCCCATTTTCCCTGAACTTCATTTTCTCGGTCTGCATTTTATGTTTTCCATAGAAAGTCCTGGTATTGGGGGCTTCTTTCTTAAAGAACAAGAAATTCAGACCCGCCCGCCATGTCGCCATGGGATGACCGGACTCTCTGTTTAATACTCTCACTGGAACTGCTCCCGCCACACATGGCTGGAATAGCTCTGGTGACAACAAACAACGTAAATTGGTCTTACATTCCACATCAACATTTTGGAAGGGTTTCCATGTTTTCATTTTCCAAAGACAATACCAAACGTAGGAGCTTGTTTTTGGAATATAATAAAGCAATGTGACTTATGGGCTATGGGTATTGTCCAACACGCTTCTTCCAGAACTCCTGATGATTGGTTGCTGGCCCACAGTGTGCATCATGCACCTCTTATACTTCTATTTGTTTTAATTTTATTCTGAAAATTAAATATCTTTTTAACAAAAAAGCTTTTCTAGTGTTATACATATATTATTCAATAAAGATGTTTGAACTTATATATCTCTTCTGCTTCCCTCTGTGGTCAATCCCTTTCTTTCCACATTAGATACAAAATTGATCACCCTAAATACTTTTTTTTTTGTTAATTTTGCATGTTGTCAGTTTATAAACCTCTAGGTCATGGTGTGATTTAATCATTTATTTAAATGATGATTTTAAAAATGTCTTTGAGAATTCAATTGACCATAAAAATCAGGAAATCAAATAAAATTGGTGACAGTGGTAGTACTAATTTCACACATTTTTTTGTAGGATGGAGGTAAAGTGTGCAGTAGTGAACAGAGTCTAGCTGACCACAGACATCGATCCCTATGGATTGGGTATCAGATTTGAGGATGGGAATCTATATGACTTAGGAGACTGTGAAACAGTAAACGTAACATAAACTAAATTCGAACAATGTGTGCACTGTAACAAATCAAAAGAGAAATTTGGATAAGATGAATGATAATGTATTTAAATAGAAATAGATATTCCCAGATGCACGAAAAGCAAGATTGTTCACATTGGTAAAGCTATCTGGGAAATAATTGCTGATCCGCTTGGGTGAAATAGCCATCTGATACAGATGTCCGGGGACATAAATACTGAACTGTATTAGCGGAACAGCTGACTGTTGTAAGATGGCTGGAATGTTTTTGCCGAAAGAATTTACAAAAAGCACAAGCATTGGCAAAACCAATGGGTCTCGGCAATGTTAATGTCTTTCAGCAATGTTGAATAACAGTATGTCGACTGTTCAGCTAGGCTGAAAGCAAAGTAAAGCACCATGAAGCCTGAGCCTGTAGACATGTTGAATGGCTGTAGGTGGGAGTGTGTGAATTAGCTAGGTACATATTAATGTTTTAATTGCAATATCGTTACAACAATAAAAAGTTCATGCCTATTTTAATATGCATTCCAGAGTATTCAGCAGGGAACCACCTTTTTTGTTTTTTGCAGCACAAACTCAACCTGAAGGTATCAGAGCACTGTACATGAGGACCAGTTTCATTCATTCATTTTTAGGAACGGAGACTGCGATTAGCCCAGAATCATAAGATGTTGAGCCAATGCCAAGACTTGCACTCGGTTTCCCAGGTTCAAAGTCGCCACTCAAGTAGTTATGCCCCATCCTCTCCTGGTGTTCATAAAAGGAAGCATAGAGGAACAGTAAAGAGGAAAGCTTTTAACAAATTAGAAGGCAAGCTTTCCACGGCTCGCGTCAGGTGAAAATAAATGTAGGCGGTGGCAAGCAGTAAATATTGCAAGTCATAAACGAGCCAAGATTTGCCCAGAATCCAGGATGTTGAGCCTGCCATCAAGACTTGAAACCGGTTCCCCACCTTCAAACTTGGCTGATCAAGCAGTAACGCCACATCCTCCCCCAGTGTTTATAAAAGGAGGCATATGGGAACAGTAAAGAGGAAAGCTTCTAACAAACTAGGAAGCAAGATTTTCCACTACATACGCGTATAAAAACAAATTGCATCAGCAAAACATTTTGGGGCAGATTTATGAGCACCTTACGCCAGATTTGCGCCGCCGTTGCGTCACTTTTGTGACACAGCAGCGGCGCAAAGCCAGCGCCATGGTGCGGGGTATTTACAACGTGACGCATCTGGGAGATGCGTCACGTTGTAAAGCCCTGCGCCACATGTAGGCGTTCCAGGGCAGGTGGGGGCGTTCTGGCGCAGGAACGCCTCCTAAAAGTGGCTGAGTGAAATCTACAAGATTTCACTCAGTCACTTTTGAGCCCATGCTGCGTCAAAACCCTGCGCCTGCTTGAAGCAGGCGTAAGGATTGACGCAGCATTGTGCAGATAGCGCCCCCCAGAGCATTGCTGGAGCTGCGTCGCGCTTGTGACGCAACTCCAGCAATGCGCCACTTTTACGGCACAGATGCGTGACGCATCTGTGCCGTTTTTGCCCCATGGTGCGCCGCATTATAAATGCGGCGCATCCATGATGGCGGAGCTGGGGCGCAAAATAACTGGCGCATCCCTGCTGATATGCAGGGATGCGTCAGTTATTATAAATATGCCCCATAGTTTGTAATCCTTGGGGGAAGTTTAAATTGTTGATGCGATTGTACCTTGGTCATAAATCAGACTTAAAGAGCGTGCATTGAAATCTAACTTGTGTTAGAGAGGCGCAACCCATTACAGTTCCTTCACATGTGCAGCTGTTATGAAGGATCGTGAGCATGTCAAACGAGCAGTAAAGCATGCCATACACTTAAAGTGAACAACTAGATATCACAGAAGCAACATTCCAGTTACGTGCTCAATCATAAATAGGGCTCCAGGCTTTATGATATTTAGATTTTTGTTATTTCCGTCTGTATTTGTCGATATTTATTTTTTGCTAATTTTAGCTCGTGCCTCAACGCCTAATAGGTTTCAATTACATATACACACTCTGATGGTAAAATGCACATTTAAAATATATTGATTTTAGTATCAAGGTTGTGCAAATCTACTGCTGTTTGATGCTCTTTACTAAAATACCTATATTTTTTTTCAATACCCCTGCTTTTCAATCCGCACAGCAATTGGCCTGGCAGTCATGACTGACAACATTTAGAATCACTCAAAAACAACCCATATTTCTGTTTTGATCCACATTGAAAAATAAATACAGACAGGAAAAAAATGGTTTTCTGTCCATATCTATCTGTAAAAATCAGTAAAAACGTAAAACAGGGAGCCTTAATCATAAATAAAACGAGCAAATCAAGGGAGCAGTAAAGCTTGCAGTAGGGAGAGGAGTTGGCCTAACGGCTAGGGTGGTCGACCTTGAATCTGGGGAACCAGGTTCGAGTCTCGGCAATGACGCTGAAAAACCTGTGATTCTGGGAAAATCACTTAATCTTCAGGTGCCTAACAAAAATGAATGTGTTCTCATGTAACACAACTGATGCTATGTAAAGCGCTCTGATACCCGATACCTTCGCCTCAAGTTCGCGCTATATAAAACTCAGTAAAATACAAAAATAAAATAAAAAGTAGAGTTGGAACAGTATTTGGAGGTTTAGGGCAGGTGAGAGGAGAAGGAGCTTTTAAAAGCACAAGCGCTTTGTAAAGTGCTGAAAAAAGAGAAATGTAGGTCCTGAAATGGTCCTATAAACGGAAGCAGTGGAGGTTTACACGTACTTGGTCCATGTTCTAGGGGAGGGCTAAACACAAGAATAGGAATTACCATACATGTCATGGGCAAATGGTGACAAAGAATATGAGACAGACGATGGAGCAGGCAAATGAAAAGCCTGTGGGTAGGCTAAAGCCCACAGATTAAACACAAGACATCTCTTTGAGACAGCGTATGTGCTGTCTAGCTGAGACCTAAAAATGGCTGATATAAAGGGGCATCTATAGTGGGCGTATGGTGAATAGGCAAAATTTCAATGTTAGATTCAGAGGGTTTTTCATTCAACTACTTGAATTTGACTGTTGCACCACCAATATGGAAATATGAAATAGGAATGCTTATCTGCTATTCCTGAATTTGTGCAAAAACCTGTTAGCAAGGCTTACTCCGTTTGGGACATAAGCGCCGACCGATGAAACGAGGACAATGGATCCAGATCTGCAAAAAAAGAAAAAAGTAATAAAGCAGAAATCAACACAGGGTTTCATGAAAAAGGGGTCTGATTATTGGTGAACGAGGGCACTTCCCCATGCATCTTTTATGCTGTTTCACTTGCATCCTTTGTGTCCCAATAGCAATGATAAAATTATTTAGCCAAGACTACAACGGGCATGTATAGGAGATTGGTATTGTTATATGCATTATACCCCTATGTGTGCCCCGGGACAGCTTTATGAATCTTTCGTTCAAGAAACTAGATGGCATGTAAAGTCTTCACTCTTAAAACTAATATCTATTAAAATACTTATAAGGAAACACACTAAATGCAAACATGTCAAAGGGTTAGAATACCAGAGAAAAGTAACATTTAAAAACACTGCATTTCTACTTTTAGAAAGTGTAATAAAACTACAAATAGAAGCTTTACTAAATTGGGTTTTTGATTGAGGGGGGGTGAAAACACTTCTCAAGCAGCAATCACAATCCTTGACAGGGTGAAACACAAAAGACACTAAATTAGCCTGTGCTTAGCCCTCCCATAGCTTGGCACAAAAATAGTCAGGCTTAACTTAGAGGTAATGTGAATACACAAGACAAATCCCCAAAACATTTAGAAAAATAGAGTACATTTTTATGAATAAAATTAGGCCAAAAATGTCCAACTGGAGATGTCCATTTTTAAAGGTTTAAGTAAAGATAGCTCCAAGAAGCAGAAAGCGCTAACTGTGGGTATCTGGTATGTTTGAACAGGACAAAGTCACAAGTTCAGGCTGACTGTGTTGGAATGTGTGCCAGAGACAGGGACCAGGTTAGTCCAGCTTAAAAAGTTACCTTCTGAATGTCTGGCGCACAGAGTTCAAAACTTCAGGATTTCAGAGGAGGAGCTCAACTCATGCCAACCACGGGTCAAGGACATGGGGAAGCACCTCTTAGGGATCAGAAACTCACTCCAGCAGAGGCCAGAGGAGCTTGGGCAAGTCCAGTTGCAGGTCCAGGCAGGGCCAGTTGCGACAGGTCAGATGGGCATTTGGAAGGAAGTCTCTGGAGCTTGTTGTGTCACTGTATCTCAGAACAACAGGTCAGCCAACTGACTTAGAGTCACTCAGTTTAGCCTAGAATGAAGGGTGCAGGTCCAGCCTTTCTTCTCAAATGCAGGGCAGACCTCAAGAAGCAGGGCAGTAGTCTAAAGAAAAAAGCAGTCCTGAACCAACAGTGCAGTCCTCTGGGGAACAAGGCAGGCCTCAAACAGAAGGCAGTCCCCTGGTAGCAGTAGGAAAGTCCTCTGAAGAACAAGGCAGGTCTCAAGCAACAGTGCAGTCCTCTGGGTAATAAGTCAGTCATTGAGCAGCTGGGTAGCCCTCTGAGGAACAATACATTACATCTTCTATAATGTTTACAGGTCCAGGAGTGTACGCAAAAGTAACTCGAGCGGTCCATATTTATATCTGGTGCCTGCAACCCTTTGAACTGGGGAAACTTCTAGTTCACTCCCACATCTGGTTCTGGAAAGTTGCTTCCTTCCCCTGACCAGACTCCAAGTGGTCTAGGTTTACAATAGATTGGTGTCAAGTTCCTGTGTAAGTGTGCTGGAGGCAGTCCTTTGAAGTTTAAGTGGGGCAGGAAACAGCAGTGCCCCTCCCACCTTGGAAGGATGGCTTACTCCCTGCTACACCAGGTCCTATAGTTCACTGTCTGGGCCCGAATATACATTCCTGATTGATGAGCAATTAACGGCCTAAGTAGCTGGAAACTCCAAGTAGGCCTCAGAAAATACTGGGCAGGAAAATGCCAGCTTTCTAAAAGTGACATTCTCAAAATTGTAATCTAAAATCTGACTTTGCCATTAAAGAGGAGTCTTTCTTCTGTAATGTCTACAGGTCCAAGAGTTTACCAAAGAGTAGTTCAGGGGGTCCTATATTTGTTCCCGGTGCTTGCCACTCTTTGAAGTGGGTTAAAAATCTAGCCCTCCCCACATCTGGTTCTGGAAAGTTCCATCCTTCCCCTTTCTTCCCCTGCCCAGGATCCAAGTTGTCTAGGGCTACAATGGACTGATGTCAAGGCCCTATGTAAGTTTGCTGGAGGCAGCCCATTGAAATTTAAGTGGGGGAGGGAACAGCTGCGCCCATCCCCTCCAGCTATCCCAGGTCCTATTATTCACTGTATGGGTTCAATGTGCATTCCTGATAGAGGAGCAATTAACATGGCTAAGCCGCTGGGAACTCCCATAGAAAGTTCAGGGCAAGAAAATGCCAACTTTCTAAATGGATTTATGGAAAGGGGCAACCCAATATACCCTTCTGAGCTTGGGTAAATGATTATCAGGTAATGGTGCCTACAAGGGATATATTTGGAAATATATTTATATAGATTTCTACCTAAATATATTTCCAAATACATCCCTTGTAGGCACCATTACCTGATAAACTTTCTAAATGTGGCATTTTCAAAATTGTGATCTAAAATCTGACTTTACCATTAAATAGGATTTAAAAGTACAATTAATTTGAGCCCAAACATGACATTTCTACGTGCTTCGAATCAAACATTAGCACTTATTAAATGTAATAAGGTAACCCAGTGTTATCCTAAGGGAGAGGTGGGCCTCAGAGTAGTGAAAACAAATTTGGGAGTATTTCACTGCCAAGACATGCAAAACTTAAAACCACATGTGCCAATGCACCCTGCCCTATTTGCTGTTTTGTTCCTAACATTGAGGTGTCCTATATTTAGTAAAAAGGAAGTTTAGGCCTTGCAAAAGGTTTATTTTACCAGGTTGAATTGGCAGTCAAACTGCACTACAGGCTAGAATGGTAGGACTCAAACTACTTTTAGGGGGTGACACAATGAGTGCTGCTGCCCACTCGTAGTATTTATTTTCAGGCCCTGGGTACTCGTGGCACCATATATGAGGAACATACAAGTAAATTATATGTACCTATTAGGTGTAAGTCAATTATACCATGTGTAATGGGGAGAGCATCGGCACTTTAGCACTGGTTAGCAGTGGTACAGTGCACACAGTCATAAAAGCCAACATAAATGGATTGAGGAAACAGGTGGGGTGTGGGCAAAAAGTGTAGGGGTGACCCTGTAGACATGTCCAAGTCAGACAGGAGCACATTTTAAATCATCCTAAAATATATACCACTTTGCAAGACTTTTTAAAGCGTCTTTATGGTACTTAACGGTGAATACTCTTGTGAGCAGAACTCCACTATCGCAGTCCAGCTTTGTTCAGTCCTTGTATATTTACTGTCTTTCAATTCAGATGCAAGGAATTGTTTATCCAATTTCACAACAACTATACTTTCATTGTCTACCTTAGTGGCAAAGTTCCTTACCCACGCTTCTTCAGGTGAGGAACCACCTCCTTCACCATCATAAATGTTGATATCACATTCACGTCGAAAATCTGAAATCAAATGAAAAGATTTGGTGAAAGAGAAAGTGACACTAGTTGAAGATTTGTGACCATTCCAAGAAAACACTCGGTCTTACTTTAGTGTTGGCTGTGTGACGCTTAGACAGCCAGGTGCCTAGAGGATTTGATAGCAGGTTTGTTGTGTAAGTACCAGGGGGGTGTCCTGTTAGGGCCTAAGAGGGTGGGAGGCCACACACAATATGTACAAAGAATAACCCTCACTGGTTATGAATTACATAGCTTTATTCGTAACCAAAATAAAAATAAATCTTACCTGACCGGTCCTGCGCCGCCTCTGCTCCTGGGCCGGGTCTGCGTTTTCCTGCTCCTGAACAGGAACAGCCATGCTCCCTTCCCTCCTGGAAGCCAATCACAACGCTGCATTGGCAGCGTTGTGATTGAAGCGGAGTCCCGGACAGCTCCCATCCGGGCACCTGTAGGGAGGAAGGCCTTTTTCTCTATGCAGGCTGCATGCAGCCTACATAGAGAAAATGTAGAGTGCGCATGAAGGCTTTGTTCAGCCCTCCTCCCCAAACCACCCACCCGCCCACAATCAACCAGGCATATCCTCCCGCTCGCCCCCAATCAGGCATACCCCTGCCTTATGCTTTCTTGCAGCGTCAGAAGCAAAAAATAAAATGTTATTTATTTAAAATACCATTTTATTTTCTGCTTCTCTCCCTGTTAGAAAGATAGTAAGGCAGTACTCCTCCGCCCTAATGGAGGAGCCGCCCCTGCTAAAGCCTCACTCATGTACATCTAAATTTTCTTGATTTATATAATATTGTAGAAACATTACATTTATGACTCTTCAGTGTTAATTAGCATGCAGAAATATTAAATGTGGTGTCTTTCGCTGATATGTATTCCCAAAACTTTGTAATTGCACAAATGCGTTTCTTGCCTATGCTGATGATCTGCTTTTGTTTTCCAAAACTCAATTAGGCCTTCAGCAGCAGTTATTTCATCTCCAGGGTTACAACCAAAAAAACAATCCAAAAATAAACTACCAGAAAACAAAAATTATGTGTTTTAGGAAATCAAAGTCAACTTTGAAATGGGTGATTGATTTTACACCTATCTTGGAGTAGAATCACAGAACTCTCTGAACTCGTCCCAGCACAGCAATAAATTAAATGATGTAGTAAATGTGCATCTGCAATCAAACATTAAGCTACTAAGAATGGAGCTTTGGGCCCAACCATTACTGCTATCAAGTCTAAAATAGTTTATTTATGGACAGATGGTTCAATCACAATAAACACTGCTTTTTTAATGTAACTGTGTTAAGAAATTGTTTGATTGCAGATAAACTATGCCGCATGCCAGGCTAAATTTAGAATTGGGGATTCCGCAAACAATGTAGAGGGATTCAGAAACAATGGGACCTAGGACCCCCCATCACTGACAAAGATTGGGCCTTTTGCTGCGTACAAATTAAACTTGTCTCCCCCAATCACAGATAAAAGCTAGTTCATTTCTGTTTCTTACATAGAGTTTATGTGGCCCCCATGTTAGCCTTCTCTCCTCTGTACTGATACTCTGAAAATCATTAAATAAAGCTTTTAAAAAATAGAATTGTTGATTCTGTCTTTTTATTCACAGAGTAGTATCAATGCATAAAATTATATCTGTTATTGGGTGTCATCCAAAGAACTTACAGTAAAAGGTATGATTAAGACTGAACTACTTACAACCAGCAGGACTAATGAATTGTTTTCAAACCATTCCCTGTTATGTTGCGAACCTATAATTTACCCTCATTAGCAAGTCTTGCTAACATGAACTGGTTGCTTCCTAGAAAGCTTAAAAAACAATCAATTTAGCACAACTTGAAGTAGATCTGGAGAAATGCTCAGAACTGAAAAATAGATGCAAGACTCACAGCTACAGTCGTCAAAATTATCTTCATCTACCGTTAAAACCATCAGTGAAAAACGATTTTTAAGGTTTCAGCTTCTCTGTATTCCACTTGCTCAAATTGAGGGTTCTCAGACCAAAGCTGTGAATGATATGTTGTTATGTTGTCTTTTCTCCATGTATGTAACGGTTGAGTATATTCATTGTTTTTGTCCCAAAAGGCTTGATATTCGGAGTCTACAGCTTAGATTGTATAAAAGGAGAACACTTGATGCAACCACTGTTTATTTTAAGCAGAGTTCAGGGAAAACATTTTTTTGCTTAATGAAATTTATGTCCATACCAGAAGAGCACCTTAAACATGGAATCTGATTGTTTTACAAACATTTGATAATATTGCACACTTCTTTCCCTTATGGTAATATATAGAGCTGGACTTTTCTTGCCAGTGTTGTTTTAAAAAGTATGTTTTTTAATCACTTTTAAATAGTATGGTATTTTATATGGTCTCTTTTGTTATATTGATTCTTGTTTCTGATTGTATCTTTTTCTCTGAGTGCCTTATTGTAAATGATTTTAAGAAACCAAAATAATAAACTGATACAATTACAAAGATATATGCTATATACACAAATACACTTTAAAGTGTCTGCCATTGTTTTGAAACATGGATTATTTATAGCATTACAGATGGGTGGGAGTGTATTATGGGAATGTTTTTCACCAATGGGTTTTGAGTGACATTACATAGACAAGAGCAACGCTCAAGTTGTCTATGATGTCACTCAGATTTATATTGATATATATATACTGAGGTATATAACCCATACCCACCCTAAACCCTAGAATTACCCTTGCTATCTAAAAACCCAACCCACCCTAAAACCTCAAATTTCCCTTGTCACCTTAAACCCCTACCCAAACTAAAACCTAAAATTATCCTTGCCACCCATACACCCATACCCACCCTAAACCCTAGAAACCCAGGCTGCAGGTACAAAATGGCTAAGGCAGGAAATACCAACTTTTTAAAAGTGGTCTTTCCAAAAATTAAATTTTATATATGACTTCACCACAAGTTAGCATTTTTTATTACAATTCCAAAGACATCAAACATGAACTGTGTACCTGTTCCCATTTAGAAATTACTCTTATTAAACGTATCAAGGCATCTACAATGCTATCCTATTGGAGAGGTGGGCTTTCCAGTAGTGAAAAAGGAATTTAACAGGACATATAAAACATAAAATATATGTCCTACTTTTTAAATACATGGCACCCTGCCCTCTGGGCTGTCCAGGACCTACCCTAGACGTGACTTGTAAGCATTAAAAAGGAAGGTCTGGGCCTGGCAAAGGGTCTATTTTGCCAGGTTGAAATGGCAGTCTAAAACTGACCACATGGGCTGTCATGGCTGGCCTGACATGTTTAAAGTACTGTTTAAGTGGGTGGCATATACAGTGCTGCAGGTCCACTAGTAGCATTTAATTTATAGGCCCTGACAACAGGCAGTGCCAACTTTGCTAAGGACTTTCAAGTAAATTAAATATGCCAATTGAGTGTAGGCCAATTCTATAATGTTTTACGGAGAGAGCACAAGCAGTTTAGCAATGATTAGCAGCGGTAAAGTGTGCAGAGCCCAAAACCAGCAAAAAAGAAGTCAGTAAACAGGAGGGTTGAAGGCAAAATTTAAGTGGAAATCCATGCCAAGGGTACCAGGTCTAACATGTGTCTTCCCCATCTGAAAGTGAGGAGAACTACCCACCCTGTTTGGGGTTTTCTTCACTAAGGTGATAAAACCTGGAGAGACCATCAGCATTGGCGTGGCCTGTTCAAGGATGGTGTTCCACTGTAAAGTCCATTCCCTTTAGGGAGATGTACCACCTTGGCAGTTTGGGATTCTCACCCCACTTTTGCATGAGCTGTCTGAAAGGTCTGCGGTCTGTCTGAACCCAGAGTTGAGCACCAAAGAGGTATGGTCTCAGCTTCTTCAGTGCCCAGACCACTGCAGAGGCTTCCCTTGCTATTGCACTCCACATCTGTTCCTGGGAAAGCAACCTTCTACAGTAGAAGTTTCCAGGTTAATCCAGGCCCTTTTGGTTCAGCTGTGAGAGCAAGGCCACTTTTTCATGCTCTGAGGCGTCGGTCTGTACATTGCATTCTTCAGAGAAGTCAGCGGCCTTGAGCAAGGGTTCTGTGAACATGACCACCTTCAGGGTGTCAAAAGATTACTGGCACGGCTCCTTTGAGATGAAGTCCACTCTGTCAAGGGTGCAACAATTGTGTTATACCCCTTGATGAATTTCCTGTAATAACCACTGAGGTCTAAGAAGGGTCTCACCTCTGTCTGTATCTTGCGGAGTTCACAAGACAGGATGATTTGTATTTTGGCCTGGAAGTGTTTCACCTTGCCTCATCCCACATGGTGTCCGAAATAGACCACTGAACCCTGCCCTAGCTGGCTCTTACTGGCCTTGCGCAGGCCGAAGCATTTCCCTGTGGTGGTACAGGTGGTCATCCCAGCTATAACTAAAGACAGCAATGTCATCTAGATAGGTGGCACTGAAGCTCTCCAATCCCGCCAGCAGCTGGTGGACCAGCTCTGGAAAGTGGCAGGGGTGTCTTCAATCTAAGGGGCATCACCCAGAACTGGAAGTTCCCTTCTAGGGGAGAGAAAGCAGACTTCTCTTTGGCCTCCTCAGATAAGGCAATCTGCAGGATGCAGACATTAAATCAAACATGCTGAGTATCTTGGCAGCTCCCAACCGATCTATGAGCTAACCAGCTATGGGGATGGAATGTGCATTAATCTATGGGACAGCATTGAGCCCCTGAAAATCCACACAGAACCTATGTTCTGGGGCGGCACCTGGATGAGCAGCCTTGGGGACCAGCACCACTGGGCTGGACAAAGGGCTGTTTGAGGGCCCAATAACCCCCAAATACATCATCTTGAAGACCTCCACCTTAATGATGGCTCTTACCATATCAGACAGCCTATAGATCTTACTCTTCACTGGCATGCTTTCCTCGTTGTCAATATGATGGGTGTACCATGTAGTGATTCCTGGGGTAAGAGGGAATCAAGGGGCAAACTGTCCCGACAACTGGTGGCAGTCTCCCTGTTTTTCTAGGGTCAGTGAAGGAGAGAGGCTGCCACACTCCACAGACCCATCCTGCTCCTTGTAAGAAAGGAGGTCGGGAGCAGTTTACTCTCTTCTACTGCCACATCATCCTTGATCAGGAGCATGGTTACCTCAGACCTCTCAAAGTGAGGTTTGAGGTGATCGACGTTATGAGAAGGTGGGTTCTGCTTATCTAATCTGCCCAGGTTTTTCACTTTTTAATCACCTGATTTTCACGCTTTTAGTGTTGAAGATACTCATAACCTGTGACCCACCCAGGGTAAAATCATCGTATATGGAGTGTTCGTGGTTATCACCAGTGTCCGCATTTTAAAATAAGGCAGCTGTGAAGCAGCAAGGGTGAGAGGCACTTGGCTGGTTACATGTGAACACATGTCCACATGCGTGTGCACTCATGTGAGGGCTCTACGTGGGAGACTCATGCCATTCAGGAGACTCCTGGCATGAAAGACTCCTGCCATGTAGGTAACTGTACACAAGTAGCTTGGCGCAAAGCGGACTCTGCAGGTTTGGGTATTGACCCCCGGTAGTTCTCCTAATGTTAATGTACACTTAAAGGAAAAGTCAGTGTGGTTTACTGTCTTGTCTGCTGTGACACTCCATAATACACCCATGGGTAGGGCTGCCTACAGACACCAGAGACATATCGATTCAGAGTGTAACCTGTTTGAGAAAATCAATTCTGCAAGTTCCACAAATATATTTGTGCAGTTAATGGGTCATCCAGGAATGTCACAGTTCTTTGGCTCAGCTCAGGATCAAAGCCCAGGCCTCTTGTAACCCTGCTGTGCTAAGTTAATTACATTTCTCTCCAGCAGCAGGAACAAAGGCCTCCTCACACAAAGGGGGCAATTAACAGTGCTTCCCTCAGCTCTTGAGGAGGAAAGGGGATGGGGCAGCAGACCCTGTATCAATCAACCAGCTGTCACACTCTGCCAGGGATGTGCCTGCTCAAGCCCACTAAACAAAGGAGGACCTTTACAGCCAACCCAGTAGGGCACTCCCTTTGAAGATTTGCTGGGACGGGCCGTGGAAGTGATGTCAGTGAGGGGTGGAGCTGAATCTCCCAGAGCAGACGTGGCAAGAGACGCCTGGGTGACACCATTTTGAAATGTCCCAGCAGACTGTGCAGAAAGGTTAGTACAGGGGCGGAGAGGTGATATGGCACCCCAGGATCGGCTTGAGGTGCAATCCTTGTACTAACTCCCTGCCCCCACTTAAAAGGTCTTTTTGAAGGGGGGAGAGCTCTCTCTGGTGTGATTTTCTGCTGAACACTGGAACTGGAGGCAGCCGCAATGGACAAATGGAAGGAAGCACTCCTTGATGCTCTTTTGGACGAAGGATTCTGACTTCATTTGACCTCAGGAACAGGGAAGCTGGTCCCCTTACACTTCCCGAGGACTAGTTGGGGGAAAAGCTGGGCTTCTGCCCAAAGTAACATGGGCCAAATGGGCTCAGGATATGAGCCTGCAAAGGGATTTGACCTCTAACTCCCCAGCTAGGCCCTGAGTGCCTGGAGCTCCACTGCCAGAGTCTTTCTATCCCCCCCTGGTGTGGGCTAGTGCCTGGGGTTCACCGTAAGGAGAATCCTGCCAAAGAAGTTGGGAGGGGGCATGTGTGGGTGTCCCTCCCCAGATGTTGCCAATCACCCGGGTATCTCATCCCTCGGGCGTATGCATACGTAGGGGACCGGGACACCATCATTGACCCCATGACTGCTGGCAAAGGCAGGGAAGCATTGTCGTGTTATCCTGAGTGAGCAGAGAGGAAGGGCAGGGTCCAGGACCCTATCCCTTGGCCTCAGCATGGTGAAATTGTAGGGTGGAGCGCTGACGTGCACCCCCCAGTAATGGCTGTCCCGCCTTGCACCTGTGTCTGTGAAGAACAGGAGGCCACCACACACCACCGCTCCCTGCCTACAGGAGTGGGCAGGGCAGAAGAAAGCTATCGGCTCCTGTGGTAGCATAGAGGAGTGCTGCCCACACGGGTAGCTGGTGGGGGCATCCAGGGCTGGGTTCCCTGGGCTGCCCCCAACATAAACAGAGTATGGGGTGCCTGGGTATGACTGGGCACTGCTGAAAAGAGCCATGCACTGCCACACTGCGGAAAACAGAAGAAAAGAAAGGTATAGGCTCTCCCCGAGGCAACGATAGAGCTGCTCTTGAAGTATGCATGAACTTGCAAGGAGTGCCCCTCTATGCCCTGTGGGGCTGGCCCATTATATAATGTTTCTCCCTCTGTGGTGACCCCAGGGCGGCAGGGCCCTGACTAACTTAAAAAGTACAGGGGTAGCTGTAGGAGTGGCACAGACTCTCCCCAAAAAGATTTCAGTGGCCCCACCATAGATTTCGTGGGACTGGAAAATGGTAACCACCCAGGGTTTTTTTTATGTTGAAACTATTTTATTGAATTCACCAATGCCAATAACAAAGCTGAATACGAGCAGCAAAAGTATAGAAGAGTGATACAATTGTCGAGTGTAATACATATGAATCCAGCAATAGAGAGGGGCACTCCCCCGGCTGGAGCATGTGCTCTTCAGCTGAGTAGTGCAGCGCCCTCTGGGGCCAAGGCTGTGGCTGAAATTACTGTGGCCCAAAGGAAAGAAAGTTCACATGTGGTGAAGCGCTGTCTAGAGGCAAAGTCTATGGTTACAGGTGTTGTTATCAAAATGTCATGCTCCCTAGGGGCTATGTTCAGAATTGTGTTCTCCATGTTGCAGGTTTAACATGAGTACATAAACCATTAAGACATGCATATATATTTTTCTTGTAAATGCTTTATTGAAATAATTATTTTGACAGCCACTCGTGATCAAATTATATATGCTTTATTGCCAGTAATAAGTGCATTCATTCATGGTATTATATTTGTTTATGCATTAAGCACAAAATAATGTTCTAACATGTAGTTTGTTGAACTAGACCCCCCTAAGATGGTCAGAAGTGATTACACAATGTCATCAAAAGGTACTTCCATCAACCTAATATACATTTGTAAATCGCTGCATAGTATTGAGTAGTGTGTGTGTGTTTGTGTAACAAATGTATTTTTTTCTATTTTTTTTGTAAATATTTTATTGAAATAATGATGTTGACAGACACTCATGATCAAAGTATATATTCTTTATTGCCAATAATAAGTGCATTCATTCATGGTTATATTTTATAATAGCATTTAAGTACAAGTTAATGTTTTCTGACATGTTGTTTGATAAACTAGACCCCCTTTAGTGGGTAAGAAATGATTATGCAATGTCATCAAAAGGTACTTCCATCAGCCTTACGTATATTTGTAAATAACATAGACTGGACAATCATATATTGAATGTTATCACTGCTTTTCCAGTGAGTGGTGATTACTATCCCACACCACCTTTCTTGAGTAGGCCTTGGACTGCTCTGCTTCGTTACCCTTAGAGTCAATTGCTAGATGGGGTGTTTGGTTCCCAGTGAATGACAGATGTGGACCCTATACTTGTGCAGGCCCATTTCTTACAGACGTGCAAAACCCATAAAGGGTTGATGGGAGTTTTGAGGTCCACTTGGTAGTTGACCCCTCTCTTTTGCTCTTTCCCCTCATAGGGACCAGACAAATGGTCTTACAGGGCCCTGTGTTCCACAGGCTCCAGCACAAACACTTTTTGGCTGTGCTAAAGCTTGGCCAGAGTAGCCTTTTGGTCTTATCAACATTTCATGACCTCCTAGATGGCTCCTAGATATTCTTTGGCTTTCTTCCAGAAGAGCTTCATCTGGGTCTGGGGTGCCAACATGTAGCTGACCACAACCAGGGGTGCCTTCCTGGGGACTTGCTCCCAGCCATCTTTCATCAGACTGAGAGGTTCTCATACAGGGTTACATATTGAAATGAAAAGGGGCTGAAGTCCACTCTCTTCTGCGGTGCCTCCCTGTAAGCAAACAAAAGGCATGACAAAAGATTATCGCACCTCTGCCTCAAGGGCTCTGATAGGCTTATGAGAGTATTGTTGAACCTTGGGGTGGTAAGGATGGGTGGTAAGGAGTAGAAAACTTCTAGCTTAAACCATACTCCTTCCAAATAGATTTCATGTATGCTGAGAGTTGGTACCAAGTTCAGATACCACCTCCTTTGGGAAACCCACATTGGCAAAGATCCCCATGAGTACCCTGGCCATCGTAGGTGCAGTCACTGTCCTCAGAAGGATAGCATCTGGGTACCGGGTGGCATGGCCCTCCAAGACCCAGAAAAGCTTGTTGCCAAGGGCTGTCTCGGGGCTCAGAGGCCCAACAATGTCAATGCCCACCAGTTCAAATGGAGAGACAATGATAGGGAATGGCTGTAGGGGATCATTGCACTTCTCCTCCTGTCTGGTCACTGGCCGGGCAGGTAGGGTATGACCTGCAGAATGCACTTAAGGCTATCCCACCTTGGGCCAATAACAGTAGGTGACAAGCCTTTTGAAGGTCTTTTCCTCCCCTAGAAGACCTGCTAGGGGTAAATGATGAGCCAGCTCCAGTAGAAAGGCCTTTTAGCACTGGAGGACCACAAACCCATGGGTTGCACCAGGCTCAGGAACCTTAGGCTCACTATACAGGAGACAATGTTCCCAGTAAATTAGGTGATCGCCAAACGTCTTGCCACTGCCTGGGCCTTGGTCTGAGCCATAGACCATCAAGAGTAGGGCACTCCATGCGTGCCTTGCAGAACTCCTCCCTCATGGTACCCCCTTCCTGCTGTCAGTTGGTCACCTCCAGTTGGTTTCCCAAGGTGACAATGTCCTCCTCTGTAGGGTCCGGGACGTCACCCTTAGCTTCGCCTCATCCTGGACCATGGGAGTTTCGGGAGCACATTTTGCATGTCCATTGCCCTTCCTCTTCTTGGCAGCACTTGAGCTATTCATCTAGGCTCCAGGTCCTCCTGACTACTGTTTCAGGCATCCATGGACCGTGTAGCCAGGCACACCCGTTCAGGTAACCCTAAAATTTCCAAGTGTGACCTGAGTTTCGCCTCCTGTAACTTACAGGGAACCAGAACCACTGGGTAGTGACTCTCATGGTTGCTTGCTGCAACGACTTGGTGGTATGTATTATGGACTACCTGCTCCGGGATCACTAGATACTATCTGACAGTTGACATGCTGGTTCCAGTGTCTCTCAGAGCCTCCACCCTCTGCTTATTGATGGTGACCCACTAATTGTATTTCCTAGTGTTGTCAGGCGTTAGAGTTCTCTGCACTATCTCAGTCACCCAGGGACACTACAGTAGCCTCTACGCAGTCCCCCACACTATCTGGGCCAATTTCCTCCCCAAGTGCTACACCAGTGGGAGGCTGTGCCCGCTTGGGACACTTGGCTCCCCCTTGTAGTGCCAAACCCACTGACACTCATAGCACATAAGGGGTGCCTTCCCGGAAGACTTACTATCAGGGAACCACTTCCATACAGGCACACCTAAGCCCGCTATTGGGTGTAGCTGTGTAGGAGTAACACAGTTTAAAACTGCATACATAGGCTGGAATGGCAGGCCTGATTTAGGAGAGTAGGATCTGCACTTATGCTGCCCCCACTTTTTTTTCTGATGTTTACACTGGTTTCTGGCTATAGTCTGGCTGGGTCCCTGCTAATCAGGGCCCCA
The DNA here is from genome assembly GCF_964204655.1 of Triturus cristatus. Lineage (NCBI taxonomy): Eukaryota > Metazoa > Chordata > Amphibia > Caudata > Salamandridae > Triturus > Triturus cristatus. The sequence goes on from NC_140585.1 coordinate 1,172,582,516, forward strand.
GCCTCTCTGTTCTCTCTAAACAACTTGGAGTACATATTAAATGCACTAGTGATTGGATACTGTGGTACCTTATGAGCCCCTAGTATATGGTACCTTAGGTACCAAGGGCATAGGTACTTCACTGGCCTACCAGGGGCTGAAGCATGTATTATACCACCCCTGGGAAGCAGACTAAATCTGACACCACAGGCCTGCTACTGCAGCCTGGGTGAGGTAGTGTTAGCACTCCTCACTGAGGTATAGGTTCCATGTATCTCACCTTACACACACATATAAACCTATCCGTCACCCCTAAGGCAGGCCCTATCAATCCTGAGGGCAGGGTGCTTGGTTTACATGTGAGGGGGTGCCTCTGCCTGAGCAGGGCCCCTCTGCAGCTCTCAGAGTGTATTCTTTGTAGCTGTTTGTGGATGTGGTTAAACCATATACTCTTAAGTGCATTATAACCTAGCGGTAAATGCTAACTTTGGGATGTTAGCATCAAAATATGTCGTGTTTGGTGTCAAACGCCTTGGAATCATACCCCCACACCAGTAACTGGTGTGGGAGTATGATCTCACCCTTCTAGAGGGATAGACACGTACCTACTGTGGAAACACGGTAGAATCCTGAAAGAGCCCTGGCATCACAAAATGGATGCCACCAGCACAGACACTGGGCTGCCCTCCTGCTGCTGACCGAAACTCGCAGTGGAGGAGGCCCAACAATAGGCATCCTGTCACAGGGAGGTGTATCCACCTTCCAGTTAGGATTTAGTGTATTGGGGCTGGGTGGGTGCACTCCTAGATTGCTTTGAAGTCCTGCACTGGGGGAACAGTAGGCTCCTCTGTGCATATGCCAGCTCAAACCAGTTCAGAGGCTACTAGCCCCTGCTCTGGCACGAAACTGGACAAAGGGAAGTGGGTGTAACCACCCACTCCCCTGACCCTCCCATAGGAGTGGTCATAGAGCTTGTCCCTCCCTTTCCTTCAGTATAAGTTAGGGAACCCTTGCCATTGCAAACTAGATATCCCTGGATGATGCTCTACAAGAAGAATCCTGGACCTTCGACATTCCACTACCTTTGGAAGACTGAAGAATCTCCCTTGGAGTCAAGGAGTGACTCCCCTGCTTGGCAGGCACCAAAACTTTGAATCAATGGTCGCAAACTTTCCTGCTCCCGCCGGAGTCCGAAGTCCCTGCAGCCCCAAAAGTAGATTTCCTGACTTCCCAATGGCCATTGTGAGTCCCCAGTAAAACTGAGGCGAGTGGACCCCATGAGTGACGAGGATCAGCAATACCCGGGTACCGTGCACTATTGTCAAGTGCAACCTCTTCACGATGTTCTACAAACTTGTGCATCAGACCACTTATGGTCCAAGCCACCAGCAGGATTTGCACTGAAAATCAGAGGCCTACCTCATCCCGAGTGACCGTGGGCTCCTGTGAAGTGAATCCTCCCAAGGCGTCTTTGCGATCCTTAGCCGGTTGGCTTCTGGGTCCCCTGAATACTTTTTCATCAAACCAAATGATTCCCCTGGTTGCTCTAGGCCTGCCCTTACTTACCTTTGCTGGGTGAGTCCCTCAGACCTTGCTGGTCTGCACCGCTGACTTTCTTCACATTCCACAAGACTTGCTGTTGCCAAGGCTTGTTGGCTCCAATCCGGTTGCCGACACCTCAGTAAGCTGCAGACTTTATGAGTCATTCAGAATCCAGCTCCTGGTTGTGGTCGATGCCTCCTGGACCTCGTGGATGAAGAATCAAGACACCCATAATCACCTTAAAACAACCGACTTCTGTGGGTATCCAGCTTCCTGGCCCCGGGTCACTGGCAAGTGACTTTGAACACTGTCTCCACTGCTTTCAGGTCTTCTTTCTTCAGAATCCAGCCTTGGATTCCACCGGACACTTCTCCTCTCTTCACAAGCAGCAAGTCTTCTTTGGCTCCCATTGAAAACGACGCCGCGACCCGACACCAATGCACCCGGCTTCCCTGGGTGAGGTAACTCGAGTACTCCGGTGCTCCTGTGGGTGTTGGCTCTAGAACTACTTACCCTGTAAGTGACTTGCTTGTAGACTCTCCCGAAGTATCCTAAAACTTTAAAATTCCAACTGCGACTTGCTCCATTGAAGTCTATTGGGATCCGCGGCTGTGTTCACGCACTGCATGCGTCTCCCGTGGGTCCTTTACTTACCTGCCTTGGGTGGATTAGTGAGGCCCCAGCGCTTCTGAAGACCTTAGGCCTTCTCCCTTCTCAAGTCGTTCTTCTTATACCTCTTTTTTAGTATATGGTCTGGTACGCCCCTACGGCCCCAGCTATATAAGTGCTTAGTTTGTTGTGAAACATTGATTTGTGCATATGTTCCTGACTTCTAATCTCATAAAGAGACTAGTAGAGTGTGTCTAGAAATAAATACATACATATTTTATATATATACCTGTGTGGTGTCTTTTCATTTGGTAATTCATGAGATTATAAGGTAAAACAAGCTGCTTTACATTCCTCAGAGACTCAGCCTGAAGGCTCCTCTCCACAGCTACCACTAGGATAGCTTTCTTTAAAAGATTGTCTTAAACCTATCTACCATAAGAGTCGAATTGGACTGGTGCAAGGTGGCCACTTTAAATAGTGACCAGCATATGCCAGGCCAACTTCTCACACCTGAGACATGGTTAAAGTGCTATTTAAGTGGGTGGCACCATCAGTACTGCAGACCCACTAGAAACATTTAATGTAATACCTTTTACTAGGGACTTACAAGTAAATTAAAAATGCCTATAGGGCGTAAGCCAGTTCTACCATGTTTTAATGAGAGAGCACAAGCATGCCAGCACTGGTTAGCAGTGGTAAAGTGGAAAAAGAACAATTGACGGATGGAATGCTGCACAATGTCAACCATTCACCACAGTACAGAGATCTGGGCCATCATTAATTTCTAGTTTGAACCCAGCCATATGCAAATCAGTATTGACCCTGCTCCCAATGGGAACAGTGCAGCCCGAACTGCCAGGTCAGGTACTCCCTGGACCGGAAACAAACATCCTGGGACCGGTTTTGGGGTATCACCCCTCATCAGCCAGGATAGCTTGAATCCAGTGGCATGGTGAGCTTAAGACCCCCGTCTGAGCATACCCGTCCCACTCAGGGTGACAAATGCAAAAGGAACAATTGATGGACTGGAATGCTAAACAATGTCAAACATTCACCCCCAGTATAGAGATCCGGCCCTAAATCCATCATTTTTTGCCCATCAAGCCATTCCAGTTTAAACCCAGCCATTTTCAAATCAGTCTTGACCCTGCTCCTCATGGAAACAGCTCAGCCTTAACTGCCAGGCCACGTCCTGCCTGGACTGGAAACAAGCATCCTGGGCCGAGTTACGGGATATCATTCCTAAATAGCCAGGCTAGCTTGAATCCAGTGTCATGGTGAGCATGGGACCCACGTTGGGGCATAGCAGTGGCAAAGTGCACAGAGTCCTAAAACCAGCAAAATCGAAGACAGCAAACAGGAGAGTTGAAGGAAAAAAGTTGGAGGGAACACCACACCAAGAATGCCAGGTCAAACACCCAGCATTACTATTTCATAGCAGTGAAGTGGTCGAGTTTAATCCAGTCATTCACTCTAATGGCTCTCTATGAGAGCCATGCATAACAATTTCATAAACAGTTCGTAGGCATTCTGTGCCTCCTGAGCCCATTTAGGTGCAAGAATAGATCATTAAAGGAGGCACAGTCTTAATACCAGATGGTGGAGTCCTATTTCTGCCCTCAGTATTTGATGAATTAAGTTCAAATAGACATCAATCTGGCGACAAAAAGCAGTTAAAAAAATCCTCCTCATAATTATTGTCTACGATCTCACTGGTGGGACCAAGTTCAAAGAGTTCTTCTTTATGATTGGATGCTCAATTGATAATCAGGGTACAATCCGTACAGATATTCTCTGATCATCACTGTGTTAAATGGTAATCACTTTTCCAGTTATGTCTTTGTATAATTCCTGGAGGTGCAGTGTACAGAGCTTCATTCATGCACCTGTGAATATTCCAGTTCACTGTGTGGAGCTCAGGCAGAAAAGGTAGCCAGTCCATGTTGGACTTCTTTTTGGCAGACAAAACTGTGCCAGTTTTGTCAGGTTGCTCAGAGGGAACTCGGATATGTCAGTATCCTTGTACAAGGTGGAATAAATTGTGTTGGCATCCTAGGGCTGTATTATAGAAAGTGCCCTAGGGGCTCAACGGGCATGTGCGCCTGCTTTGCGCACCCCGGGGCACTTTGGTATTACGGATAGGACTGCAAACACTTGTGCTTCCCTTTATGTAATACAGATAGCATTGGCACACATATAGCATCAGTGCTATCACCAGAGGCTATGTCTGTGCTGTATTATAGAAGCAGGTGAGAGGCAAAGAAGCTGGCAGGTGGTGGTGCACTGTCGGTGCGCTGCCTGATCGCAGCCCTCTGGAAGGGGAAAAGGGACAAATTTCCTTGCAAGTGGGTGCAATCACTCACTGCACCCACCTGCAAGGAGATCTCTAATCCTCTTTAAAAGTGCAGGTGGTACGCTGCCTGCACAGTGAAACACAGAGCGGCTGCTTCAAAACTGCTCCGTATTTCCCTTGAATGCGCTGCCCCCTGGGCAGCAAGACTTTGCGGATCCCCTCTGTGCAGCGGATTCAATGTAATACAGCACACTCTCCTTGTTAGCGCCAAGCACACCTTTTAAAAAGAGCGCCTGGTGCTAACAAGGAAAATGCGTTGCATTGCATAATACGGCCCCTGGTGTGCTGGTAGGTATTATTTATTTTATAGTGACACAGAATGGAAGAATGCAGTGCTCTAGGGCTGACACCCCATCTGCTTTCCACCAGTATTTTTTTACATTTTTTTATATATTTTTATTTGCATTTTTTTTCATATCACAAAACAAGAACAACCAAACAGACAGGTCAGCACTGGTCATCACACCCACTTTGCTTGTCACCCCCCCCCCCCCCCCCCACCAGTATTTTAATGTCCCGACCAGTGCAATAATAAGCAAAATCACACCAAGCAGATATTTTGAGCCCTTATCTGTACATATGTCAAACAGAAAATATAAATAGAAAGTGCTTTTATAAGTGTTCTGGATCTGCAGTAATGATCCCTTAGCGATGATTAAAGTAAATAAAGGCAGAAAAGTATAGCTAGAAAGTAATATATGCAATTTTGTTTTAAAACCCTATTCCGTATCATGCTGGGCCATTGGAGACTCTTAAAACAACAACAAATGAGCGGTATTTTTCTCTTGGAAAGGAGGCAACCTTAATTGCTAAGGTGGTCATGCCTTCCAGAATCACATATCCACATTCTTTGAGATGTTATTGTTATTTTTTTTATTTACATTTATTTAGATTTATTTGATCAATTCACTAATAGCACTACTCATGTTGCCATTGGTAAAATGGTTATATGATATCACATCCTCTGAAGTCATCAAATATACTAATTAGTTCTCACTTCTACAAATTTTCTATACTTGAGAGCTCTACTGGCCCTGCTTAATAAATGCTCACAACAGCAACAAAAATCAAAGCCTTCCATCTGGCAACATAATAAACATAGACACTTTGCCGCCCTCTGTAAGCCCCCAGTAATGACAATGTCTCCTACCTGTGAATGCTGTTCATGATGATCTGTTTAATAAGTACATGCAACAGCCTATTATGCACACTTAGGTTTCCCACTTTTCTCATAAAAAATGCCAGACTAAGCAATGCAAAGATAACTCCTGTGTACATTAGTAAATAACAAGTTGAGTGAGCCAGAAGATAAAATGTAGTTTTTCACTATTAACACTGTAAGGGGAAACAGCCGTAACATTGCATGCGTTACATCGCATGCTTTTACAACACAGTCATTAAAACAACCATGTTGTTACAACGCAAGCCATTACATTGCAAGTCGTTTCAATGACTTGCTTTAGAGGGGGAATTGGTGTTGGATTTACAAAACAACACCTTCCCTGCTGTTGCTCAAACTGGAATAGGAATAGTAAATTATACTATTCCTAAGTCCAGCACGCCCCCTACAGCAAGTCGTTGAAACGACTTGCGATGCAATGGCTCTGGTTGTAACAACACGGTCGTTGTAACAACTGCGTTGTTAAAGCATGCGATGTAACACATGCAAACTAACAGAATATATTCCACTGTAAGGAATGTAACCCTCAGGCAGCTACACCTCCAGGGTGGTCTACCAAGCTACTAACCAACGAATCTTGAGAGTGGCTAGAACAGTGTACTGTGGGACAGCAAAGTGCCAATTATTGCAAGAAACACATTACTAGGAAGAAGGGGACCCAATAGCCCATTGACTAATGACTGTGTGGGTCCTTCAGAACACTTATCTGCAATAAATATAGCACCCTTGGGGTGTGGCCAAGATTGAGGCAGAGGAGGACGTACTTGCTTGTCGCTCCGGTCTAACGCCTGGGTCTCAATAAAATAGCTACAGATAGCTGACCGGGAGGGGTTCAGCGACTCCACCCCCTCCATCTGACGGCGACCGGGTGCTGATTCTGCCAGAGACGAGGTGCGGAGGTGCTGCGGTGGCCACCGGTCGAGCACAACTGACTGACTGGGGTGGAGCTGGGCCCTGCGTTGCCACGCTGTGCTGTGGGCGTTCCTGCTGCGGGGCTGGCCGACCGAATAGTGAACGCTGCTGCAAAACAGAAGGTGACAGGAGGCCCTGAAGCATTAATGATCCCGGAGTTGCGGACCAGCTCGCAGTGAATCAAGCTGCACCGGAGCCCGAGGAGAGCGGCCCCTTCCTTTCCCACCGGTGAGCGTCCGACAGTGCAGAGAGATAACGTGGAGGTGGAGAGGCATACCGCACTGTCTCTGCACCGAAGGCTTGGCACCCCGCGGCACCGGGACTTATTTGCCAGCATGGGACGTTAATCATAATCAGCTTCTGAGTGCAGTGAGCGGTGCTTATCCCCCCTCCTCAGTAGGATCGTGGTACTGAGCACGGGTCTGGCATCGTGAGGCCTACACAAAAGAAAGGCCTGAAACCCAATTCGCTGCTACGGGTTGAGGCTGTGAGCCGAAGACTTCAGCCAGACCGTCATCCAGCTGAAGCAGAGGGCCCCAAATTTATCTGGCTGGGACACCGACCAGCAAGGCCTGGGTATTGCAGAACTCCGGAATGGCACCTATTGTTGTATAGCATGTGGAGGAACGGTTTGCAGCATCCCCTGAGGAAGAAGGTGGGTGCTGCTGGGGGGGGAGGGGCAGCACAGCGGGGCCTGTTGCAGCAGGCTCCTGGGACTCTGTGGTGACAAGACATGCCAGGCCTCCTAGATTAAGCCCACAACCTTAGGCCTTGGCTTCAATATAGGAGCAGGGGACAAAGTATTGCCTGCACAAATGAACCCAGGGAATGGTAGTGGGTCGGTCTCCTTCCCCTCCAAAGCTAGCGTTCGGACTACGATCTGGTTAAATCACAAGAAGTGGTCTGCGGCTCTGACTACACAGTGGCAGGAACAGAGAATCTTATTCCAAAAGCTTGACAGGCCCTGGAAGTAAATTTGTTCAGGGTGGGCCGACTGCATAAACAGGCAACACACTTACTGGGAATGGCCTCCAATAAGACAAAGAAAGAGCCCTGTGTCAAGGATCTCCTCCTTAAAACAGGTGCAACTGGCTCCGAGGCAATCCCCCCCATCTGGCAGTCCCGCAGGCACAGAGATGGGGGACACGGAAGGCCCAGTCACACAGGCCTTTCTGGAAACCTTATTCACCTCCTTGAAAGATGATATCCACATTATGAAGAAGGAGCTTACCCAGGAAGTCCGAGAGATACGGAGAGACCTAGACTCAGTGGCCAAGAGAATGGATACATTGGAGACACAGGATACAACAAGGGACGAGGAGATCGAACAGCTCCAACATGTGGTACTTCACTTACAAGATCAGCAACTGGATCTCCAGGCGCATGCGGAGGACCTTGAAAACTGCTCCCGATGGCACAATATAAGACTTTGTGGGTTTCTTCAGGGGGTGGAGGGGCAGGACATTGCAGCCTATGTGGAGGAACTCTTTGGTTTCATCCTGGGGGCCCCACCGGAACAACAAATCAAGCTGGACAGACCTAACAGAGTGGGCCCAAAGAGAGTGACGATTGCCCCCCCACCGGACATCCTCACGTGTGTCCATGATTTTCAACTTAAGGAGCGGATTCCGAGAGAGGCCCAAGATAAACCCCCTGTCGAATTCTGGACTTCCAAACCTCTCTTGTGTCAGGATTTAGCAGCATCCACACTGCAAAAGAGGAGGGAGTTCAAGCCAATCACTGCCCACTTGCGCTCTAAAGAGATCCTTTAATCTTGGGGCCATCCCTTCCGATTAATCTCTAAATGGGATGGTAAAACACACCTAATCTGCTCATTGCAGGAGGCCAAGCGGCTGCTGCACCTGTCTGATGATGAGTCATCAACGCAAGAAGAAACCAAGAGAAGATCTCCTGGGACAGAGAGATGGAGAAGGGCTGGTCAGTACCCGCTTCACCCCAGGCCACACCAGGGGACTATTGCCAAAGAGAGACAAGCCGTTATTGTCTCCCTTGAGGTGGACTCAGATAACGCAGACTGAACATTATCGGATCACATAGGCAGGGAGGGAGTGGAGGTCATAGATGTCCGCATTATGCACCTTCCCGGTTCTCAGATACTGGGGCTCAGCGGGCAGGCGGGGCAAAATGGGTCCTGCTCACATCTCACGCCTCACCATTGGGTAATTTACCCAGGACTATTGTATTGTTCACATGTTCATGTTTAATTTTCACTGTAACGTTCAGGGGTAACTAGGTCCCCCCCACACACCTGCCTTCCAGTCTGAAGAAGCTTTGTTAGCGCTAGGTCTCTAGCACATAACACTTACACGTTCACAAATGTGATGGTCCCCGCAGGTACTTTGGCCCTTTCGCTATCTTTAGCGATTACAATACTTATCTTTATGGTTGAGGCCTGTAGGATTATTTCGCTTAACGTAAAAGGTCTCTATAGCCCAATTAAGAGACAAGCTCTCTTATCTTTTCTGGAAAACCCAGATGCACATGTCTGTCTCCTTCAAGAGAAGCATCTACTGACAGGGGACACTCATAGATTACGAACTAGGGTGTTCCCTCAACAATTTTTCTCATCTCATACCTCCAAAACAGCAGGGTGGCCATTTCAGTTTCTTCTAAATTCCAAGGCAAGGTGGGTTTTAAGCAGGTCAAAATCAGGGGAAGGCTACTAGCGCACACATTCACATTAGGTCAGCATATTTTCACTATTGTTACAGTTTATGCCCCGAACAAGGACAAGAAGGGTTTCTCCAGGAGGTGGTGATGGAAATATCCAAATCCCCTGATAGATTGTTGATCATAGGGGAGATCTTAATCTAGCCTTTGATACAGACATGGATAGCTCTAGCCAGTGTTTTGGGCAGATCAGGGCCTTCACCGAGAAAGGGAGGCGGCTGCTGATGGAGACAGGACTGACTGACATATGGAGGTCCCACCATCCAACGTTCAGAGGGTATACTTTTCACTTGCACCCCCACAAGACTTAGGCTAGAATTGATTACATACTAACCACCACCACAATGACTCAGCAGACACAGCAGGTCGAGATACTTCCTTGTACCTTGTCGGACCACTCGGCAGTGTGTATATCATTTGGACTTTTGAGCCTGCACCCTGCCCGCCATTTGTGGCAGCTCTGAGAGCCGTTACGGCAGCCTTCGGCAGTAGTACAATGGATCACCAAAGCTATTACCGATAACTTGGTTATTAACGATACCCCAGATACTCCCATTGCTACATTATGGGACGCACTGAAGGCGGTAGTTCGGGGAGAGATCCTAGTTATTGCCGCGCATGACAACATAGTCCGGCGGGAAAAGAGGGAACAACTCTCTGGTGAGGTAAAAGAGTTGGACCATATCCACCAAAGAACAGGGGCTCCCAGGGTTTGGAAACAGCTCAAAGCGGCAAGAGCTCAAATGACAGGCCTTGATATAGATAGGGCTGAGCATGCAGCCATACGGCTCCGGCACACCTTTTACTCTAAGGGGGATAGGAGTGGTAGACTCCTGGCCAGTAGATTAAGGGCACAGCCGCAAGCCTCAAACATCTCTGTGATTACCAATTACATGGGGCAAGAGCGGACCACCGACCAGGGTATAGCAGACGCATTTAGGCAATACTATGTGTCTCTCTATGGAGCACAGAAGCTCCCGGACAAGGCCCCCGCTCAATATCTGCAAGGGGCGAAAACCGCCAAGCTAGTTCTAAGCCAAATTGAAGATCTTGAGTCTCCGATTAGGCTGGAAGAGGTCTTTTCAGTCATCTCTAAGAAAAACCTGCTTAAATCTCTGGGCCCGGATGGATTTGCCTCCATCTTTTATAAAACGTTTTGCGCAGTGCTGACCCCGCTCCTGATGAGGGTGTATAATTCGATCGGGCTGTCCTCCCCATACCACCTACGAGGCTAGAGGCGCTAATTACTGTTGTTCCTAAGCCAGGGAAGGACAAACAACATTGTGCATCTTACCGTCCTATTTCGCTCCTTAATGTTGATCTTTCTTTACTGGGATTTTGGTGCAAAAGCTCGCCCCTTTTCTTCCTGGGTCGATTGATCCAGATCAGTTGGGCTTCTTTTTGGGTCGCTAGTGTTCCGATAATACCAAGCGCCTTCTGCATATAATAGATAAATCTGAACGCTTTGAGACCGAACGCATGATACTCTCTATCGACTCCAAGAAGGCGTTTGATAGGGTACACTGGCCCTACCTCAAAGCAACTATGCACCACTTCAGCCTGCCTGAACGATTTATAAACTGGGTGCTCGGCAGTTACACCAATCCTGTTGCAGTGGTCTGGGTGAATGGCCTTATTCTGTGTCCGTTTCCTATTTAACAATGGACAAGGCAGGGCTGTTGACTCTCGCCAATACTGTTCGCCCTGTATATGGAGCCCATGTCCCAAAGAGTGCGCGATGACCAATTAATATCAGGGGTGCAGTTCGGAGGTGAAGAGCATAAAATTAGCTTGTACGCGGATGACGTAGTCGCCACCTTAGAACGGCCCAGAGAGTCCCTGCCATCCCTTCTGGTGGAGTTAGAATGCTTCGCACAAGCATCTGGATTCAAAGTCAATGTACACAAGTCACAGTCGCTTAGCCTATCCCTTAGTCCGACCCCACTAGAGATGCTCCAGTGGGCGCATCACCTCCAATGTGCTCAAGAAACCATCCCCCTTTTAAGCCTTTACCTTACAGCTAGTATACAACGCACCACCTCCCTTAATTGCACAGCGTTTTGAGACACATACGCGACTGTCTTCGTAGATGGACGCCACACTCTTTGTCTTGGCTGGGGCGTATAGCCAGCTGCGGCTGCTGCAGATAAGAGCGGTGGGGCCAGGTGAGCGGGGATTTTGAGAGACGACCACGAGGGAAAATTAAATAAATAAATAAATAATTTCCCCTCGTGGTCGTCTCTCGAAAACCCCCCTCACCTGGCCCTACCACCCCACTGCTCTTACCTGCAGCGGCCGCCGCTGCGTATAGCAGCGGTTAAAATGGCGATACTGCCTAAGATAATATTCTTATTTCAGACCCTGCTGCTGGCCCCCCCCACAGGAGTGTTGCACTCACTGCAGTGAAATCTGAAGTAATTTATTTGGCAAGATCAGCACCCCAGAATGCGCAGAGAACTAAATTACAGTGCTCCAACTGAAGGGGGATTGGCTATTGCGAACTTGCGCGACTACTACTGGGTGGTGCAGTTGAGACCCTTGGTGGATTGGTCACGGCTGGAGTCAGAGAAACACTGGCTGTGTATGGATAGAGCCATAGCCAGACAACCCCTATGGGGAATCCCCTTTCTCACAAACGCAGTCAGACCCACCAACTTGTATTTATCGAAAGTGACACACTCTATCTTATCAGCTTGGGACAGAGTGACCACTTCAAGAGGGCTCACTACATTCCCATCACCAATTGCACCCATAGTCCAAAATTCTGAATTCACACCAGGGTTCCATGTGAGAACATCTGCACAGTGGATCAGAGAGGGTCGCCGGTCAATAGGACACTTTTTTTACGCAGAAGGGCCTCTGTCTTTCGCTGATTTTTGCACAAAGCAGACCCTTCCAGAGACGAAGCGCTACCGATATCAGCAGATCACACATTGGGTTATGCAACCAGCAGTACGGGGAGGAGCGGAAATATCTCTAACATCATTCAAAAAGTAGTTAATAACGAACACACGGACTCGCGCTTGATGATAAAACTCTCTAAATTTGTTAGAAGCAATCCTGGAACAGATAAATACCCTGGACAGCTGAGGTGGGAAGGGGAATTGGGCAGGACGCTCTCACTCAAGGAATGGATGGATATTTACTACAGAGCCCGACATATGGCATGCAGCGTTGCGAGCATAGAGACCGCTACAAAAATAGCAACATACTGGTACCTAATTTCCCTGTGTCTTCACAGAGGTAATCTGCTGCACAGCCCCAGTGCTGGAGAGCATGTGGCTCGCTGGGAACCCTGACTCACTTGTTATGAGAATGCCCTCAAATTTCGAGTCACTGGGAGCAGATATTGAATGACATTGATACTCACTTTGACACTCAAATACCCCGCTTCCCTGTTTACATTCTACTGGGCTTCCCTAATCCGCTTACCGTCCCACTCTGAGCACGGACTGGCAGGCAGATAGCACTAGCAGCTGCCCTACAAAATATTCTATCCCATTGGGGGACAGCCACCCCACCCACCTACCTGAGATGGCTACTCAGACTATGGAGTACTCTGGGGATGAAGAAAATCTCTCTCTCACTTTCTAATCCTGGGGCATCCTTCCAAGACCTTTGGAAGCCCTTCTTGACACTGCTCACCTCGAAGTTCAAAGAACTCAAATGCCCGAAATATCTACGACTCCCCGCACCTTGCAGACCCACCACAGACTGCATCATCAGACAATACAATACCCCTAATGGCATAAACTGCATAGTGATGTGGATTCCGGGATGAGGGACAAACTAAAGGGCACCCAATGTACAAGTATTTGGATTAATAAAAAGGGGTTGGGTGGGGGATTTTTGTTTTATGTTCTTGGGCTATTGTTTTCTGTTGTTGATCCTTTATCTATGCCAGCCCCCTTGACGGGGCGTATAGCAGTCTCTACAGAATGATCTCCAATTGTGTATGTTCTATGCTTATTTGATAACCAATAAAAACATTTAGACATAAATATAGCACCATTAACACCCTCGGATCATGTTGGATTTGCAGAAAGGATTAAAGAAGGATTACCCTGCTGACCCTGAAACTGCACACAGAGAGGCTGCACCGTCAGAGGGACTGCACCTGCTGCACTTTACGCTAGTGAAGTTTGGACTGTGCCTATGGCTCCTGGCTCTGGGAAAATTAATTTCTGGCCTCAGATCACAGTACTGACTACAAGGATGAGTTGGCTGATCCATTGGAACCAGCTCCAGGGACACAAGAGCTGAACAAACCTAAACCGGAAAGCTGGTAGCCACCACAGAAGTTTAGCAGGCTACTTGCTGCCGGCCCACAAAGTGACCAATCTTTGACAGCCAAAAGTTACCCCTGAGTCCACTGGACCCAAGAAGCCATCAGAGTCTGGATTTGTCAACCATGGGGGACACCAGCCCCCATCAAAGGATCCTGCCCCATACGAGGTGCGAGGAGACCTGTCGGCCATCATCAGCTGACCAGCTACTGCAACCGGGATGACTTTGTGGGACCCCGACCTCTGTGGCCAAAGTCACCCCACACAACTCATTGACCAAGGAATTATCACAAAGGAGCCCCTGTCAACCGTAGCTCAACCGGAGGATTCTTGAGCATCTATAACCCCTGTATTCTCAGCATCAGGACCACTCAGTTACAGTCTATGGTGGTTGTCTTGTAAAGTTTGGAACTTGCCATCAAAATTCTCTGGTGACCAGGTAACTGACCAAAGAATCCTCTCTGGCCCCTTGGACCTTCATCCTGCAGGGACAGAGCTGCCGAACTAACTCTTTCAAACTTTTTAAAAGTTTACATTTCATTGGCCAATGGTTTTTTGTGCTTGCATTTAAAAGTATTTCATTCAATAAAAATCTGTATCTTCGGAACCCTCCAGTGGATTTTGACCATCAAGGTTTCTAAAAATGTATAAAAATACCCTTTTTTTTATAAATTGCTGTCCGATTTCATTCATGTTCTGTGACATTCTTATTTCGTTGTTTGTTACTGTTAAATACTTTACACTAAGTTCAATTGTCAAGCCTTGCTGCTCAAAGCCACAGCTACACAGGGTTGAGAAAAGGTAATACAAATGTGCCTGATTGGACCCAAAACAGATTTGGGAGTGTATTTCATGATCAATATCATATAATACACCCAATCCACACATTGGTGCCCAGTGGTGGGATGCAGAACTTGGTTTTAGCTGTGCCATTTAATTAATAAGTTGATATCACCTAAAAAAGAATCCCAAGTCGACATTGAGAAAACGTTTAAGAAAAGAGCAAAGTTCCCAAAATTCCAAAGGTACCTGTCCTTCATAAGAAAAAGTTGAAAAAAGTATTATTTGTAAAGTCTTCAGGATGGAGCCCAGGGGAATCAACTTGGCTGCCCTACCTGCACTCAAGATTAATACCCTGAGGTCACTGTGGAGGGAGAGAAACATTTTCCCAGGAAATTCTGCATTTAAAGAGGATCTCAAGAAAACCCTCAAAGATTGGGAGGAGTCCAGGAGGGCTCAGGTTCAACTGGAAGAGGAGATAACTCAAACTGACTGTGAAGAAGAAGAAGATGATGTAGAATTTATGGATACAGGTGGGGACAATAGCAGTGAAATCTAAACAATTCAACCCAGGATCAACTCGCTGTATGGGGTGAAAGGCGCTCCTCCTTAATGAGGAGACCCCAGATCCTGACAGCCCAGCTTACCATCCTAGAGATCCAGGAGAGGAAGCTGGCTTTGGAAGAAAAGAAGTTGGCCCCACAAGACAGAAGGGTCAAGGTGGGGATGACACCCCAAAGACATGGTGCCAGCAACAGAGAAGCAGAAGTAACTGCAGGAGGTGCCTATGGGTCCAGGTTAGCTAAGGGTATTGTTCTGATATATGCAGAGGGGGGTGATATAGACAAGTGGCTGTCATGCTATGAGAGAGCTCTCAGGCTGAGGAGGGTGGATACACAACATTGGGGGCCTTTGCTGTGGTAACTTAGTCCAACAGTATTGAGAGACAGGCAACTGACACTTGAGGATGGGAGATTCTTACACCTACATTAGGGAGGCCGTCATTGAGCTTTTTGGTCTTACCTCAGAAGAGTATAGACAAAAGTTTAGGAGCATACACAAGGGAGCCACACTGATACGGGTTGACTTTGTAGAGGCCTCTGTGAAGTCACCGGAAGGCTGGAATAAAGGTAACAGAGTACATACCTATGAGTGGCTCTACAACTTAGTGGTGAAATAACACATACTAACCCCCATTGCCAAGAGGAGAGGTAGGAAGTCTGGCAAGGCCACTTTCTCAAATTCCACAGACCCAGAAGAAGTCTAACACTCAGGAGGAAGGAATGGGCTCTGAACAGGATGGTGCTTCTTTGAAAGACTTGCCTGACTTGGCAGAACTTCAAGGAGCAGGTTGTTCCTCCAGAGAAGACTTGAGCTTGGAGCAAAAGATTTGTCCCTTTCTTGAGGGCCTGAGATAGTCTGCTGTCAAACAGGAGGAAGGTGATATCAGAGGTACCCATAAGGTATAAATGGAGAAGTCAATGCTGCACAGTGCAGCAAGAGACACCAAACGAGGGGCAACCAGAAGAACGGCGGTCCCCCATAAGTTCAGAGAATTCCTCCCTAACCTAGCCCATGACATCCCATTGAATGGACATCTGGGACAGACCACAACCTGGGACAGGTTGGACAACCACTTCTATTGGCCTCAGATGTCACAAAAGTAAAGGAGTTTTGCCGCTCCTGTATTACTTGAGAGGGCAGTGACAAGTGAGATAACAAGCCAAAGGCTGGCCTCATACCACTGCCGATGTTGGGGACTCCTTTTGAGAGGGTGGAGATTGTTGGTCCCCTAAACCCACCTACTCCCTAAGGGCATAGCTTTAAACTAATGGTGGTAGACCAGGCCACCAGGTATCCAGAAGCCATTTCCTTAGGACAGCCACTGCCCCTGTAGTAGCTAAAGCCTTACTTGGTATTTTTACCAGGGTTGGGTTCCATAAGAAGATTATTTCAGAATAGGCACAAACGTCATGTCTGCCTATTTGAAAACAATGTGAGATGAGTGTGGAGGAACTTATAAGTTCACTCCCCCTTACAATCCCCAAGGAAATGGCCTTGTTAAAAGATTTAACAAGACCAAGAAAGGTTGGATTATGGATCTACCTGAGATACTCCAAAGGAGATGGGATATTCTCCTGTCATGCCTATTGTTTGCATACAGGGAAGTTCCCCAGAAAGGAGTTGGGTTCAGTCGTTTTAAACTACTCTTTGGGTACTCTGTAAGAGGTCCTTTAAGTTAGGTGAAAAAAGGTACGGAGAGACCTCTAAAGGAGCCCAAGCATGATATACTGGACTATGAAATAGGCCTTTGCTCCAGAATGGCTGAGTACGTGAAAAAAGCAAATAGAAATTTGGAGGCAAGCCAGGAACTTGTCAAGCACGGGTATGACCAAAAGTCTTCCATGGTGGAGTACCAGGAAGGAAAAATTGTGTGGTTATTAGAGCTTATAGCACCAAAACCCTCCAAAACAAATGGACTGCTCATTAACCTATCTTGAAAAAGAAGAATGAAGTCACATAATGGTGGATTTGGGAACCCCAAGCAACCCTCATAGGGTGATACATGTGAATAGGCTCAAGTTACTCAAATATCAATGGGGAGGGAAAGAGAAGCTGTGATCCATTCGGCTTCCAATGGTTAGAACAAAAAATCAAAAAGGGGGAAAATGGACCACTTGTCCTGTGTAGCCAGGGTATTTAGTTGCGTGGAGACCGTCTTAAAAAACCCTCATATACGTACACAGGCAAAAAGGCGGTATATCTTGGTTCTCCACCTAGGTGTACTGTAACAGCATGATCATTGGGTCTTTTCTTAGCCAATATGCTGACCTCCGCCAGGAGGAAGACCAACTGGTTTGTCAGTAGTGGTCAGAAATGAAAGAAGGGTGTGCTTGGGCTCTAATAAGGTGAAATAAAATGCCTTGTGTCACTACTCACAGGGATTTTATTAAAAAGAGTGACGTGGGAAATTAAAAACGCAGTTGTGCGTGTGTAGACCAAGTTACTGGTCTGACACACTGGTGTTGGTCAACATGTTTCAGCCTCTTGGAACCTCTAGATGCTTTCGTCAGGACTGGGGTTTCATAGAGTGCTTTGTGACGCTCAATAATTAGGTGGGTACTCACCACCCTGATAATTTTGAGGCCAAATCCGAAGTATCTGTACCTCTGAAGTTCTAAATGTGAACTGCTTCGGAATACCGGTGAGCTCTTGTCAAACACAGTTGCGGTTTGTACAAGTGCACTGCTTGTTCTATCTCTGTGAATGGTAACTCAAAGGCTCAAGTTACATCATGAATGAACAGACATCACTATGGTCATGGTGACAGATGGTGGAGAAGAGGAGAGTGAACCTCTCCCAGACCAACTGTCATCTAATGTCAAAGATGGTTCAGTGGATGGGGTAGTGCTCTCTTCCTCTTTCTCCCAGCAACAGAAAAATAACTGCTACACTCTGCTCAATCAGTTTGCTGGTTTCTTTTCCTTGACTCCAGGTTTTACAACTTAGTGCTCCGATGTTGAGGACACTGGTGAGAGTTTACCTGTCAAGAACAAGATATACAGATTCTCGGACCAGGTCAAACCTAGCATCAAAGCTGAAGTTGCATAGATGTTAGAGTTGGGGGCGATTGAGCCTTCTATTAGTCCTTGGGCCAGCTCAGTGCTGTTGGTACCCAAATCAAATCCCAAGTGGGGAAAGCCAGAGTTAAGATTCTGTGTGGACTACAGAGGCCTACATGCAGTCACTAAGAATGACGCCCACCCCATACCAAGAGCTGATGAGCTCATAGACTCGTTGAGGGCTGCAAAATATCTGAGTACCTTTGACCTAACATCAGGTTATTGGCAGATAGCTCCTACTCAAGAAGCAATGGAGAGGAGTTCCTTTTCAACTCCTGGAGGCCACTTTTAGTTCAAATTGATGCCCTTTGGATTACAAAATGCACCTGACACCTTCCAGAGGTAGGTAAACAGGGTACTTTCTGGATTGGAAAGCTTTAGTGCAGCATATCTGAATGATATTTCAGTCTTAAGCTCCATTTGGGAGGATCACCTGGTCCAAATCAAGGAAGTGCTCAAGGCTGGTCAGGGCTGAACTATCAAGGTACATAGGTGAGAGATAGGTCAAGGGTCTGTAGTCTACTTGGTCCACCAAGTAGGTAGAGGCCATGTACTACCTCTCCAACCCAAGATCCAGACAATTCTGGCCTGGGAAGTTCCTAAGACACAGAGCCTTTCTTGTCCTGACAGGGATCTATAGGAGATTTGTCAAAGGGCATGATACCATTGTGTTACCCTTACAGAGTTAAGCTCCAAGAAGCAGCCTGGGAACGTCATATGAACTGACCAGTGTCAAAAGGCCTTTGACACCCTTAAGGAAGCTATGTGCTCAACACCTGTCCTAAAGGCACTTGCCTTTAGATAAACTTTGCTGTCCAGACTCATGCTTCACAACAGCTGAAGGGCCAGGGTCAAGATTAACCAGCTGCCTTTATCAGCAGGTGACACCTCCCCAGAGAGCAGCGTTGGCGTGCCATTGAGAGGGAAGCCTTTACTGTGGTTTGGTACCTGAAGAAGTTGAGACCCTAACTGTTTGGGACTAACTTTGCAGTTCAAAGTGACCACAGGCCTATTAGATGGTTGATGCAGATGAGGGGAGAGAACCCCAAATTGGTGTAGTGGTCCATTTCCTTACAGGGTATTGACTTTACAGTTGAACGCCGACCTGAGACTGACCATTCCAAAGCAGATGGTTTTTCCAGGTTCTTCCACTTAGATGATGAGAACTACCAGGATAAGGGTTAGTTGCTCATCACCTTTCATCTGGAGAGAGGGCATGTAAAGAAATGACATTTTCTGAATGTTCACTACCACATTTTTGGACTGATGCTGTTGGGTTTTCAACTCAGAGAGTCCATTGAGACCTGCTAACCAGACCTGAGTGCCAGTGTTCTGACCTTTTACAAATTATAAGTTGAATTGGCGATACCCAATTTGCAAGTGCTGACTTATTTATAAGTCCCTACTGTATGGTACCCAGGGCATGTGAGGCATAGTCTGTGCAACCCTGAGAGTAACAAAGGATAAATTGGTGAAAGCACAAAATTCCATCCACCCCGCATTGCTCAAAGTCTTATGAGAAAAATGATACCTCACTTGTGTGGGTAGGCCTAGTGCCCGTGACAGGAAACGGCTCAAAACGCAATGTGGACACACCAAATTTTCACAGTGAAAACTGACCCTTTTTTGCAAAGAGCCTAGCTGTAGATTGTGAGCCCTAGCTCTTCCCAAACATTGGGAAACCTAGCATACCTATACATTTGTGAAAACTAGACAGCCAAGGGATTCCAGGGTGGGTTAACTTGTCTGGCTCTCACCAGGTTCTGTTACCCAGAATCCCTTGCAAACCTCAAACTTTGTAAAAAAAACACATTTTCCTCACATTTCTGTGGTTAAAAGTTACGAAATCTGCGATGATCCACATCATTTCACCCACCCAGCATTCTCCAAAGTCTTCCGAGAAAAATGGTACCTCACTTGTGTGGGTAGCCCTAGTGCCCGTGACAGGAAACGGCTCAAAACGCAACGTGTACACACCACATTTTCACAGTGAAAACTGATCCTTTTTTTGCAAAGTGCCTAGCTGTAAATTCTGAATCCTAGCTCTGCCGGAACATAGGGAAACCAAGCAGACCTAAACATGTTTTAAAACTAGACACCCTAAGGGAATCCAGGGTGGGATAACTTGTCTGGCTCTCACCAGGTTCTGTTACCCAGAATCCCTAATAACCTCTAACTTTGTCAAAAAACACATTTTCCTCATATTTCTGTGGTGGAATGTTCTGGAATCTGCTTGGGTCCACAGAATTCTACCCATCCCGGATTCCTCAAAGTCTTCCAAGAAAAATGGTACCTCACTTTTCTGGGTAGGTCTAGTGCCCGCGACAGGACATGGCCTAAAACGCAACGTGGACATTTTCACAGTGAAAACTGACCCATTTTTTGCAAATTGCCTAGCTGTAGATATTGAACCCTAGCTCTGCCGGAACCTAGGAAAACCTAGCAAACCTATACATTTTTTAAATCTAGACACCCAGGGGAATCCAGGATGCAATGACTTGTCTGGCTCTCACAAGGTTCTGTTACCCAGAATCCCTTGCAAACCTCAAACTTTGTTATAAAAATCACATATTCCTCATGTTTCTGTGGTGGAAAGTTTTGGAATCTGGGTGGATGCACAAAATTCCATCCACCCCACATTCCTCAAAGTCTTCAGAGAAAAATGGTACCTCACATGTGTGGGTAGGCCTAGTGCCCGTGACAGGAAACAGCCCAAAACGCTTCGTGAACACACCACATTTTCACAGTGAAACTTGACCCTAGCTGTAGTTTTTTAACCCTAGCTCTGCCAGCACCTAGGGAAACCCAGCAAACCTATACATTTTTGAAAACTAGACACCGATCATAATCGAAGATTAGGTGACTTTTCTGGCTCTCACCAGGGTCTGTTACCCAGAAGCCCTTGCAAACCTCCAACTTTGTCCAAAACAAAACCATTTTCCTCACATGTCTGTGGTGGAAAGTTCTGGAATCTGTGTGGATGCACAAAAGTCCTCCCACCCTACATTCCCCAAAGTCTTCTGAGAAAAATTGTACCTCACTCGCGTGGGTGGGTCAAGTACCCATGACAGACAAGGGCCCAAAAAGTATTGAGGAGACATCAAAATGATCTATCACAAAACAACCTTGTTATGCCATGGGAGTCACCTGGGTTATTGACCTTGGGCTCGTCTGCCATCTTGGGAAACCTACCAAACCCACACATTTTGAAAACTAGTTAGGTATGGCTTGCATGGACCCCCAAAGTTTTCCTACTTTCGCAAACCTCAAATGTAGCTGAAAAAATCCCTTTTTCTCAAATTTCTGTGTGGCAAAGTTCTGGAATCTCCATGGATCCACACATTTCCTACCACCCAGAATTCTCCCAGGTCTCCCAATAAAAATGTTGACTCACTCGCATGTGTGGGTCAAGTACCGGTGACAGGCAAGGGCCCAAAAGGAAACATCAGAATTACCTATCACAAAACAACCTGGTTTTGCAA
This sequence comes from Triturus cristatus, assembly GCF_964204655.1. Classification (NCBI taxonomy): domain Eukaryota; kingdom Metazoa; phylum Chordata; class Amphibia; order Caudata; family Salamandridae; genus Triturus; species Triturus cristatus. The sequence continues at coordinate 1,172,603,956 of NC_140585.1, forward strand.
GGGGATCACCTGTTTTTTTGGACTTGGGCTTAGCGGCCACCTTTTACTCGGGAGACTACGGGGAACGCAGTGGGGTAGGACATTTGTGCCGGCACCGTGATTCCACACATAAATATGTGGAAAATGTGGTTTGTTTTTTCAGATAAATTTGAGGTTTGTAGGGGATTCTGGGTAGGAAAATGTTGGGGGACCTACGCAAGACATACCTCACTGGATTCCCCCGGGTGTCTAGTTTTTATAAATGTGTAGGTTTGGCAGTTTCCTAAGCTAGCCGCCGAGCCCGGAGCAAAAAACCCAGGTGAGCCCCCATGCAAAACCAGGTTGTTTTCTGATAGGTCATTTTGATGTATCCTCAATACGTTTTGGGACGTGGCCTGTCGCAGGTACTTGACCCACCCAAGTGAGTCAGGTACCATTTTTATCGGGAGATGGGGGGAATGCTGAGTGGTAGGAAATTTGTGGATCCATGCAGATTCCAAAATGTTCCCACACAGACATTTGAGAAAAATTAGATTTTTTCATCTAAATTTGAGGTTTGCATGGGATTCTGGGTAGAAAACGTTGGGGGGTCCATGCAAGCCATAGCTCCCTGGACTCCCCTAGGAGTCTAGTTTTCAGAAAATGTGTGGCTTTGATAGGTTTCCCTTGATGACGGCCGAGCCCAGGGCCAAAAAAAACATTTGAACCCCCATGCAAAACCATGCTGTTTTGTGATAGGTAATTTTGATGTCTCCTCAATACGTTTTGGGTCCTTGCCTGTCACGGGAACTCTACCCACCCATGCGAGTGAGGCACCATTTTAATTGGGAGACCTGGGGGAACGCTGGGTGGTAGGATATTAGTGGATCCACGCAGATTCCAGAACTTTCCACCACAGAAATGTGAGCGTGTTTTTTTTACACAGTTTGAGGTTTGCAAGGGATTATGGGTAACAAAACCTGGTGAGAGCCAGACATGTCACCCCATCCTGAATTCCCCTGGGTGTCTAGCTTTCAGAAATGTATAGGTTTGCTAGGTTTCCCTGCGCGCCGGCAGAGCTAGGGTTCAAAATACACAGCTAGACACTTTGCAAAAAAACTGTCCGTTTTCACTGTGAAAATGTGGTGTGTCTATGTTTTGTTTTGGGCCATTTCCTGTTGCGGGCACTAGGCCTACCCACACAAGTGTGGTACCATTTTTATCGGACAACTTTTGGGAATGCAGAATGGGGGGAATTTGGAGGATCTACGCATTTTCCAGCACTTTCCATCACAGAAATGTGAGGAAATTGTGTCTTTTATTTTACAAAGTTTGAGGTTTGCAAGGGATTCTAGGTAAGAGAACCTAGTAGTAGTTACACAAGGCACCCCATCCTGGATTCCCCTGGGTGTCTAGTTTTAAGAAATATATAGGTTTTCTAGGGTTCCCTAGGTGCTGGCAGAGCTAGTGTTCAAAATTTACAACTCGGCACATTGCCAAGAAAGGGTCAGTTTTCACTGTAAAAATGTGGTGTGTCCACATTGCGTTTTGGGCCGTTTCCTGTAGTGGGTACTAGGCGTACCCGCACAAGTGAGGTATAGTTTTTATCAAAAGACTTTTGGGAATGCGACATGGGTGGATTTTTATGGATCCACGCAGGTTCTAGAACTTTCTATCACAGAAATATGGGGAAAATGTGTTTGTTTTCTTACAAAGTTTGAGTTTTGCAAGGGATTCTGAGTAACAGAACCCGATGAGAACCAGACAAGTCACCAAATCCTGTATTCTCTTGGGTGTCTTGTTTTAAAACATTTATGGGTTTGCTAGGTTTCCCTAGGTGCCTGCTGAGCTAGGGTTCAAAATCTATAGCTATGCACTTTGCAAAAAAAGGGTCAGTTTTCACTGTGAAAATGTGGTGTGTCCATGTTTAGGTTTGGGCTGTTTTCTGTCGCGGGCACTAGGCCTACCCACACAAGGGAGGGATCATTATTATTGAAAGGCTTTGGGGAATTCGGGGTGGGTGGAAGTTTGTTGATTTGCGCAGTTTCCAAAACTTTCTATCACAGAAATGTGAGGAAAATTAGTTTTTTTTACAAAGTTTGAGTTTGGCAAGGGATTCTGGGTATCAGTACCAAGTGAGAGCCACACAAATCACTACGTCCTGGATTCCCCTGGGTGTCTAGTTTTAAAAAATGTACAGGTTTGCTACGTTTCCTTGGGTGCCAGCTGCACTAGGACCCAAAATCGTCAGGTAGGCACATTCTGAAAAAAAGCCTGTGCCTAGTGGGCTTTCTGCCACCCTGGAGAGGAGGGAAATCTGGGGCAGAAAGACTGGCTATTTCTTTAGATGGGTGCAAACATTGGGATGCCTTTTCTGGGCAGCCCCCATCCCTACATATAAAAAAGGCAGCATAATCGTTTGCGCCTAGTGTGCTCCTGTGGGGGCAGAAAGACTGTGGTATCTTTTTTTTCCGGTGGGGGCATTGGCATACCCATTCTGGGCAGTCCCCACACCTGAATTTTGAAAAAATATATCCCTGGTGCCTAGTGGGATTCTGCCCCTGAGGGGGCAAATAAGGGGCTTTTGCCCCGATCTGTCTCCCGGGGGCAGAAAGACTGTAGTATTTTTTTGAGGATGGGGGTATTGGCATACCCATTCTGGGCAGCCTCCACCCCTATGTATAAAGAAAAACAACAAATCCCCAGTGCCTAGTGGGCTTTCGGCCCCCCAGGGGGCAGATCAGGGACTACTGACCCCCTCTGCCTCCTGGAGGGCAGAAAGACTGTGGTATCTTTTATGGGGGGTGGGGACATTGGCATACCCATTCTGGGCATCCCCACCCCTGATTTTTGAAAAAAATATACCCCTGGTGCCTAGTGGGATTCTTCCACCCGAGGGGGCAGATAAGTGGCTATTGCCCCCATCGATCTCCCGGGGGGGCAGAAAGTTTGTAGTTATTTTTTGAGGGTGGGGGTATTGGCATACCCATTCTGGGCAGCCCCCTCCCCTATGTATAAAACAAATCCCTGGTACCTAGAGGGCTTTCTGCCCCCCTGGGGGCAGATCAGGGACTACTGCCCCCATCTGCCTCTTGGGGGGGCAGAAATACTGATGCATTTTTTGAGGGGGTGGGGGGATTGGCATGCCCATTCTGGGCAGCGCCTGCCCTGAACTTTGAGAGAATAAATCCCTGGTGCCTAGGGTGCTTTCTGCCCCCCTTGGTGGGGGCAGATAAGGGGCTAGTGCCCCATCTGCCTTCCGGAGGGGCAGAAAGACTGTAGTATTTTTTGGGGGGTGGGGGCATTGGCATGCCAATTCTGGGAAGCCCCAACCCCTAAGTATATAAAAAATGATCCTGGCGTCTTGTGGGCTTTCTGCCCCCATCTGCCTACCGGGAGGGCAGAAAGACTCTGGTATTTTTTGCTGGGAGTGGGGGCATTGGCATGCCTATTCTGGGCAGTCCCCGGCCCGAACTTTGGAGAAAAAAAATACCTGGGGCCATATGTAGGTAGCATACAATTTACCACTTCTTAAATACTGAATCAGGGGTGCAACAGGGTGTCAATGTGACACCCTGCCACCCTTGAATGTACTCCCCCCATTACCGAATCGGTATTTACCGATTCGGTAATGAGGCATACCTTCCCTCCAGGCCCATAGGAATCAATGGGAAGGTATGCCTCATTACCGAATCGGTAAATACCGATTCGGTAATGGGGGGAGTACATTCAAGGGTGGCAGGGTGTCACATTGACACCCTGTTGCACCCCTGATTCCTGCATGTGTGCACATGTGGCGCACATACATGCCCTAAGGGCATGTATGTCTGCCACATGGCACTCTTTTTTCAGCAAAATATTGCTTTTTGCAATGTATTCGGTATTGAACACCAACCTATATTTGGTGTTAAATACCGAATTTCAATTCCCTCACAACACTCATTAGAGTGTTACCTACATCTCCTTTCAGGATTCGGTATTTAACGAATCGGTAAAATTACCGATTTGGTAATTTTACCGATTCGGTAAATTACCGAATCCTGAAACATGCCCCCTACATAGCAAATGCCAAAATACCGGTCGGTAACGGGATAATTACCGAAAATCGGCCGTTACCGACCGGTATTTGGCTTCCTACATATGGCCCCTGGTGCCTTGTGGGCTTTCTGCCCCCATTGGGGCAGATACGGAGTTATTGCCATATCTGCCTCCCAGGGGGGCAGAAAGACTGTAAAAAACAATTGGGGTGGGGCCATTGGCATGCCCAAGTATATATATATATATATATATATATATATATATATATATATATATATATATATATATATAAAAGCAAAGACCCTTGCCCAAGGGGCCGCTCCCCCCTCCCTGGTGGCAATGGGGTGGACCCCTGCATGGGGATCACACTCCTGGGGCGGGATCCACTAGGGATCCTCGACCTCTCCCATGTTTTTCAGTGCTCGGGGGGCTGAGATAGCCCCACAAGCACCAAAACTGTGAAACTGAAACCAAGTTTCAGTTTTGTTTTAATTGTAATGACAGCACCGCGCCATGCGCGGAATCGTTATTGCAATGAAAACCGTAAACATACTTTGGAGGTTGGGGAAGCGCTTACCCACCTCCCAAAGCGAAAACAAAAGGGAAATTCCTCTGCTGTTTACAGCAGAGGGATTTTTAGAAAGTGTGCTCATGAGGGAATGGTTCGGTCATGAGCACACTTGAACTTGTGCACCAGACGGAATCATTCCGTCATGAGCATGGAAGGGGTTAAAAGTGATACTTCTATTGACTGGTAGCCAGTGAAGCTTTTTTAAGAAGGAGGATCTAGAAGTGTGCCTAGAAATATTGAAGAGTAGACGCTCTGCTGTGTTCTGTACTACCTGCAGGCATGGAATCAGAATGGCTAGGATGCCAAGGTATAAAGCAAATTCCAATCTCGAAAAAGAATGCTTGAACTGTTATTTTTTGGGCTTCCCAGGTTCGTAAAACTAAGAATTTCTTCAGGGCCTTCATTAATCCGAAGCATACTCTTACATTTGAGGAGATTTGGCCACTGATGGAGAGGTGATCTATAAATACAGTACCCAAGTTTCCTTTCAGTGCCTGTGGGTGGAGGAGGGGTATGGTCAACTGTAGGCCAACAATCCATCTAACCAGGAAACATATTGGGCCCAAAGAGGAGAATTCCTCGCCTTCTCAGGATTACATTGCAAGTGATTTGTTTTCAACCAGTTGAAGACAGTTCTCATACAGACAAAAAAAAGATTCCCTAGCTGAACCTGTGGCTCCCTCATAAGAAAAGAGAAACTGGGTATCATCCGCATAGGAGATGATCTCAAAGCCAAATGATTCTACTAGGGAAGCAAGCGGGTACATGTAAACAATTTGGGTCCTAATGTCGATTCCTGAGGAACTCCACTCTAAAGAGCTGCTTTAAGGCAAAACCGCTCACACCAATATCAGCCAAGCATTGTAGCAGAGTATCATATGCCACCAACAGGGCAATCAAAATTACAGCAGGGTTCTAGCCCAGATCCAAAGCAAGCTTGATGGAATTCATGATTTCAAGAAGAACCTTCTCCGTTCTGTGATGTACCAAAAACCCAGATTTATAAGGGTGAAAAAGATTGTTGTGTGTTTCAATGAACTCCACTAACTGTTGGTTGACTATGGATTCTAGGATTTTTAATCCACAGGGAGGAGAGAGATTGGTCTGAAATTGGAAAGGCTAGAGCTGACAGCAAAAGGCCTTTTTAGAAGGGGGATAATGTTGGCCTTTTTCCACAGATCAGGGACAATGCCCATCTGAAGAGAGGAGTTGAAGAGGCTGAAATAGGTTGGGAAAATGCTTTCTGTAATTTTTCTCAGAATGTGGAAGGGATAAAGCAGTGAGCCTGATTTGCAGCTCAAATGCAGGCCAGTAACAAACCTTTCTCCGGTGGCCTAAATTGTTAAAGATTGTGTTTAAGGTAGGGGTCACAACCAGAGGGCATCAATTCTCAGGGGCCGCCACAGTAAGAGATGATAGATTGGGCAGTATTTTGATATTTGTTTCATCAAAAAATTGGGGTTAGAGTCAAGGGTCAGAGCACCATCATTGAGTCCATAAAATCTAAGACAACTTTAAAGATCTTCTTTGGAATTTTGTTCTCAGTGCTTATCTTTTGAGTATAGAAGATACTATGAGCCGTTTTGATGTTGTTATGGTATTTGCTTAGGGCTTGTTTATCTAAATTATTTTATCAGTAATCCGGTACTGTTGCTTCCAGAGTCTTTCCAGCCTTTTGCAAAGCTTTCTTTCAATAGCGAGCTCAGCAGAAAACCAGGGGGCAGATGGAAAAAGCTTTTTTAGACCTTTAGCTTTTTGGGGGGCCACTCTATCCACTGCAGTAGAGAGACATTTATTCACCGCTAGAGCATCTATATTGGGTCCCGCTGATAAAATAGGGGATTAATAGTGGTAGATATATCTTCTGACAGGAAGCGAATAGCATCCCTCTGCACCCGAGTGATGTTCCCAAAGGATTTTTTTGGGATCCATTTTTGAACATCATTTAGGACTGCATAACCTTAATAGGTATTAAAGAGTCAGGTGGATCGTTTAAACATGTTTTCCTGCCACCATCTATATGAGGCTTGTCCCTGGAAAATGCTTGCAGCCTGATTTTCCAAAAGAAATTAGATTCTTCAAGGCGTGGGGATGAATCCAAGCCCCTTTCTTCCATAGTAGTCAGTAGTAGTAGTGTAGAGTACCAACAGAATTACACTCTGAGAAAAGTCTCAGTTTTACAGTGACATCCAGGGCCTATGGAAATGCCGCTCATTTTTCAGATGGGAAAAGCTCAACTGATGGCACCTTACTCAACAATCTGTTTTACTGAAATTAGACCATGTCGCCTACAGATTATGCAGCACAGACATTAAGATGTCTTACTAAAACATTAAATGCGATCTGCTGTCTACGTTGTATTTTGACAGGGGCTCAGTTCCTCTCTGGTCTAATGCCCACTCCCGTTTCTTCTTCCAACACTCTTTCATCTCTTCCCAAGAAAAACAGCTCCCTTAATGGTTAAGTGTTGAGAGGTTTTGTTATGACTCACAGATCGAATACAAACCTGATCCGTGAATCCCTCGAATCTCCCATGTAGTTCGCAATGATTTGAGGGTTACCTTTTGTAAAACTCTCATACGTCACTTTCTTCTAATGCAGTTAGTGGTCGTTCTTTAAAGTTATCCCATTTATAAAATTATAATGCTCCATGAATCATTTAGTATTTTTCAGAATTATTTGTAGTACTTCCTTTCAGATGCTCCAGAACTAGCCCAGTAATTGAGGATGAATTTATCAGATGAATTCAAAATAATTTGAAGAAGAAGTTCCTTCTTCCCTTTTTAAGTCAAGCGTAACAGTGCTTGCGCTGTTGCTTAGCGAGCTGTTGTTGATGGATTGTAGAGTTAAACTCTGGCCACTTCTTGCAGTTATTTTTCATTTGTCTGTGGCACTGTCCTTTACAAATCCTTGCTTGCTACTGGGCAATGGTTCCTTTTTCCCCTCCTTTGTCCTTCCCCTTTCCTGCCCTGGAGCACCGGTCAAGTACTCTCTCCTTACTCTTTCAGGGTTTAGGTATTCCTTGGAGGACTGCTTTGTTTTTTTAGACCAAGTTCCATATCTAGAAAAGTCACAGTGCATTCACTTTACACATAGCTGCCGCCCGCCTGCTTATGTTTGTTTATGCATATCAGCATGGCAGGGTGCCCTTTCACTTTGGTATGACTGCCGCCCGCTTGTGTATGTTTTTGCACATCAGTGTGCTTTCACTTTAGTAGGGCTGCAGCCCACTTTTGTTAGTTTTTGCATTCAGGGCAGTGCGCTTTCACTTTAGTTAGGCTGCTGCCCTCTTTTGTTAGTTTATTATGCATACAGAGCAGCACAGCACAACACGCATTATCTTTACAAATGGCTTCAGCCTACTTTTGTTTCCTTCTGCATGGCATGGCTGACTCTGCACACGAACTGGAGGCTGGTCCGACTTGCTGTAATGCCCTTCATTCACAGCCTCTGCTCCTCCACTGATACAAAGCACTCGAGCAGTTTCCTGCTCGCAACATGATAAACAGCGATGCTGGCCCCCGGGGAAAGTGAAGGTCGCAGACCAGTCTTCCCCCGGGGCACTTTGAGCAGGCTGGAAGGACAAGGAGGGAAGGGGGCTCGAAGAAGGAGGTTACGGGGCGGAAGTAGGGTGAGCAATAATGGTGTCAGGAGAGGAGGATTTGGCCTCTTCCTGACGCCTGGCACCATTGGATAGGATAGGGAAATAGTTGTGAGCAGTAGGGTTTAGGGTGTAGTTAGTGGGTAGCTCCGGTTTGGGCCTTTCCTGGGTGGGGTTAACAAAATCAATAAAGTTTAGCCTTTGGTGGGGTTAAAAAAATTAATAAAGTTTAGCAGTGGTGATGTCGGCACCTGACAGCGACATGGTGCGGGCTGCGCTGCAAGTGCTGGGGCAGGCGGGCCAGGCTGGCCGGGCGGACCTCCTGCAGCCTGGTGTTCTAGACCAGGTGTGGGTCAGCATGGTCCGATCCCTGCAGTCCTCATCAGCGGGTGTAGCAGCGGCAGTGGTGCGTGCTGCGAGGAGTCACCACACACCAAGAAATTGCCTGCGGCCAGGGGGCAGGGCCAACATAAGTCGACAGGAGCCAAGTGCAGAGGCAGGAGACAGAGCCTGCCCATGTGGCTTTGCGACACATCTGACAATGCAGAAACGGTGAGATGGCCGGGGCCTTCGGGTGATGAGCCGTCACCATAGAGCACAGGAGCCGGAGAGGCCTGACAAAGCGAGGTGCCCCAGGGAGAGAGTGAGCCTTTATATCTCACATGTAGGGCTCTAATTGGGAGCAGTGGGACCAGCACAGTTTCGGGCCTGGGCTGGGTCAAAAAGAAGTCCTGATGGGAGGGGGCACAGGCTTATCCATGCGAGGCAGGCCTCCAGGGAAGGGAGGTGGGGGCTGTGGGTTTTTCCAGTGATGAGGTGATGGGGAGTTCCCCCTCCCCTCTACCCAGGTGGGAGGGGTTAGACTTGGAGGTGGACAATAAAGGAGCAGTGATGCATAATCAAGGAAACTGAGGAGAGATGGACAATGATGTGCGAAGATAGGGAGCGAGCAGAGCGGGCAGCACCTTGGCGGGGGCACCCCTGGGGGCAGGGATGAGGCAAGGGTGCAGGAGGCTGAGGAGGGCGTTGTTGGGCATAAGTGGGTCTGGGTCACTGACAGGAAGCAGCCGGGGAAGGGAAAAGGGACAGCCAGCATGGCAGTGAGGCACGGTGGTACTGGGGACCCTCCAGGTTGGAGCAGCCTGGGGGGAAGAGGGGGTTAAGCAGGCAGGTGAGGCCGGTAGGAGCAAGCTGACACCAGTAGGGCGCACAATGGCCCAAGGATGCTGGACTGAAGCAGCAGGGGGGTCCGTGGCGGCCTGCCCTCCATCGAGCGATTGCACAGGGAATACGTCTACAATGGATTGCACCGGACAGAGTGGCATGGGTGTGAAAGGGCAGAAGAGAGGGGTGTATGATGACGTTTGGGAGCCAACGGAGGATGAGGCGGAAATAGTACTTGACTACAGGGCTGAGTGTGATGAATGGGAAGAAGGAGAAGTGCGTGATGATGAAAAGATGACTGCGGAGAGCATTCAGGAAAGTTGGTGTTTTACAAGAGGCAAGTGCGGCCAAGGACAAGTCAAAGCCAATGGGGCCGAAGAAGAGCAGACGGGGCAAGGACGAGGAGGTCCAGGGAGGACTTTAAGGTAATGGAGAATGATGGACAGCATGAAATGGAGGGGCCAAGGGTGCAACAGGAAAATCCTGCCGGTCGGTGGGTGTTTGCGAAGGAAAAGTGAGGAACTTGTGTGAAAAAACAGGCGCAGTGGAGGCGCCTGCGTTGGACAAGGATAACAACAGCACAAAGCGGGTAGTGGGCATCAGTGTCCAGATGGACACGGTGGAGGGGAAGGAAGGGAAGAATGACAAAACTGATGATAAACACCACAAAACATTGCCATACACGGGGCTGGCAATGCCATTGAGTTTGCATTTCTCTGACAAAACAAGAAACAGGATATGGAAGCATGAATATGTCAATGTCTTTAAATAACTACACAGGAAAATACAGGCAAAAGAAGAATCAAAAGAAGAGGAATGGGAATTGAATAGAAGGTTAAGAGTACCCATTAACATGGAAAACTGGACCTCAGCTGATCTTATATATGCTAGCATTTATCGTCAGATACACTTAGACAGGGCAATTGCCATATTGAAATACATGGATGTTATTCATAAGGAACAGATGCACTTTGGGGTTTCAACTGGCTTTGCTATGATGAGGAATTTAGGGCCAGAGTTAGTGTTAAAACAGACAAACCTTGGGGGGTGTATCAGTCATTTCAGGCACGTCCCACTCATCAGGGAGAGGGAGGGTCTAGTTTTGGGGCAGGAGGATGGTGTCCCACCAGAACAGACAGGAGCCACCACGGGGGCATGCTGGAACTTCGATAAGGGTTTTTGTTCCAGACACCCATGTAAGTATAAACATGAGTGCTCCAAATGTGGAGGGAGGCACCCGCTCATGCTGTGCTTTACCCTGGCCACCCCAGCTGAACAGTGGAGGGCCACTAGAGGACGGGGACAGTCTGTGCCAAAGGGCCCCAACTCTGGTATAGATTGAGGCCATGGGCCCGTGGGTCTCGATGCACCACGACAGGGAGGCAGCTCCGAGAATACATTGGGGTTTCACTGAGTGATTCAGGGTAGGATACCAAGGGCCAAGAGGGTGTATATGGGCGGACAATTTGAAATCAGTCAACGATCTGCCGAAGGTGGTAGCAGCAAAATCGAAAAGGGAAGAGAAAGAGGGGAGGATGGCAGGTCCATTCACAGATTGGCCCCTGGAGGACTTGATTATGTCACCTCAGGGAGTGGTGAATAAAATATAACTAGGGGAGTTCAGGATGATTCACCATCTGTCATGGCCAGAAGAACGTTCAGTCAATTATTTCATTTTAGAGGAGGATTTAAAGGTGGTCTATGGCTCAGTGGATGATGCCATACGCCTGGTAAGGGTATGCTGGCAGAAATGGTGAAATGTGATGTCAAGTCTGTGTTTTGTTTACTGCCCATACACCCTGTGGACTTTCCACTACTGAAGATGCAGTTTGAGGGTGCCATCTATGTGGGCAAAGTCCTCCCAATAGGCTGCGTGATCTCTTGTGCACTTTTTGAAATGTTTAGTATTTTCCTGCAGTGGGTCTTCATGAAGAGCAGTGGTCACAAAGGGGTATCTATTTACCTTGTTGACTTTTTATCATAGGAAAAGGAGATGCAGAGGTTTGTGCGAAGGCTTTGCAACAATTTGAGGGAATGATGCAGGAGTGTGGGGTGCCTTTGGTGCCGGAAAAAATGGCTGGGCCAAGCAGTAGACTGACTTTATTGGACATTGAACTGGACTCTGTGTACTGGGTGCAACTGCTGCCTAAAGACAAAGTGGAAGACGTCCAGAGCTTTCTGTTGTGGGTTGTGGGAGAGAGGAAGATCGAGCTGAGAGCGGTACAGAAGCTGCTTCCTGAATTTTGCTTGCAGAGTAGTGAGAGTGGGGAGAACTTTTTGCCGGCGTTTTGGCAGGGCCATGTCAGGCGCTGTGCTACTATATTTTGTGAAAGAAAAAACAGTCTGGCAAGTTCAGATTTGTTCATATGTGGCAGGTGCTTTAGGTTTTGGACAGTTCTGGGATGGACATTGGTGCGCCGAACAGTGGCTAGCACACTGGTTGAGGCAAGGATGGAGCATCGCATTTTTTGAGTTTTTCCGCTTTTGGTGGCATTGGAGGTGTAGGGAGCCAAACTACAGAATTGGACCGTGCTTTTCCATGTGGACAACGTGACAGTGGTGGAGCAGGTGAACAGGCAGAAGGCTTGGTACTTGAGTGTCTTGCAGCTGTTGCAAAGGTTTATGCTGAGATGCTTGTGGTTGAATGTGGTTTTACGTGCCAAACATATCCCTGGCGCCAGCAATGACATTGCGGATGCTTTGTCTTGTTCGCAGTGGCAGCGATTCTGAAGACTGTTACCCGGAGCGGAGGAATGCGACAGCTGCCGGATGACATCTGGGCCTGGGGGGAGTAAGAGTGATGAGCCTGGTCGAGAGATCGTTGGCGGACTTCACGAGACAGAGCTACAGGCTGGCGTGGTCTGAATTTGGGGATTTTATGGGCCGTGCTGTAGCCACATTGAGCCTTACGCGTCAGGACACTGAGCAGGGAGTGTTGAGTTGAGTTTTGTTTTTACGTTGCATTGATAGAGGTTTATCGCAGACGACAATAGCAGAAAAGTTGGCAGGGATATACTTCTACAGCAAGCTATATCTTGGTTTTGATCCCACCAAAGATGAATTTTGAGCAGAATGTTAAAAGGTTGAGGGCATGAATGAGGGGGGTGGGGGAGGAGCACCGAGGAAAGCTATCATGTTTGAATTGTTGCAAGAATTATTAGCGGTTTTGCCAGAGTGTTGTTAAGACCCATTTGAGGTGTTGTTATTTTCGCTATATATGATTTGGATGTTTTTTGGGGCTTTCTGGGTTTCGGAGTTGTTGGGGATGGCAAGTCAGGTGGGGGTGTCCTATGGGGAGGTGTGACTGGACCAGGGTCAATGGGGGAATCTAGTGCGTTTGTCAGGACTGACGTTGCTGCAGGTCATGCATGGATTTGGAGGCGATAAAGAGGAAAATGGCTGGTACATGTTTAATATGGACTGAGTTTGTTCCTCGCAAAGTATGGAGGGGGTGGTCAAGCATGCAGCCATTGATAAGGTTCGCAGGAAATTGAATAGGGCGATGAGGGTGTTCTGCCAGAAAAAAAGACATTAAGGTGATTACACATGTAGGTCTTAAGTTGGAAGATCCATTGTTGTTCATGGATGACGGGGTGCAACTTTCGTGGATGGGGAATGCATACTACATGATGGAAATGCAGGATGTGATCAGTAAGTTATGTAATGGTGCAGGAGGGAATACTGAGGGTTTGTGAAAGGTGGACAGGATCTGGAGGGGGCAGTTAACCACCCTACGGGGGTTAACTGGTTGGTGGTACTTTGGAGGGGTGGTGAGTCTCATACAGGTGGAGCCACCCCTCGCAGAGTGAAAGTGGAGGAGTGGAGCAGGTGAGTTGGATTGAGGACGGATGGGGAGAATGAGCTGCATGGTGATGATAAAAGTTATATATTATCTACATTTATGGTGTTTTGTTAAAGTGTAAACTATTACAACCTTGTCATAATAATGGCCTTCTACGCTTCAAGTAACAGCATGGAGTGTAGCTATTGTGCGAGGGAATGTGCTTCAAGTTTCTTGCTGGTTCTGCTCTTGGGCCTGTGAGGCATAAGTGGGGCTACCCTGGGGCTGCTGATCTACAAAATGCCCGGTAAAAAATGTGTCATTCATACTGCGCTTTCACTTGAGTAGGGCTGCTGCCCTCTGTTGTTTGTTTACTATACATACAGTGTGGCACAGCACAGTAAGCTTTATCTAAACTAATGACTTCAGAACAGTTGTGTTTCCTTATGCGAGTTGGTGTAGTGCCGTTCACTGCCTCTGCTCCACCGCTGATACAAAGGACTCAAGCAGTTTCCTGCTCGCAATATTAAACACAGTGAGGGAACGTGTTTTAAGTTTCTGCTGTTTCTAAAACAATTTGTTATGCATGCTTACCCGTCAGCTCCTACAGGGTTCAGACAAAGCTTCTAAGCTATTCAATTTCCTTATCGTTTCAGTAATTATCTCGTCATATTTCCTCACAATAGCCCAATCAGTCCAAGCAGGGCCGGCTTTAGGGCGGTGCGACCGGTGCCACCGCACCGGGTGCTTGCTTCACAAGGGACGCCTGTTTGCTTAACAGCAGCTGTTGCCTCGTTCCAGGCCGCCAGCACTTTTCAGCCGACAATTAAAATGTCAAAGAAACTCCAGTGATTAATGTTCTTCCTGGCAAGATCGGAGTTTTGTCTAGTAGACGTTTTAACTCGTGGAAGTTTGGAAGGTAGCGCAGAGGGTTAATTTGCCTGCTGCAAGAACATGTACCATGCAGATCAAAAAATGACTGTAATGTAAACAGGTCAGGGGGTTACTGCTTTTGTCAGAGGCTTCCTTTTGTTAGTTGCAGTTTACAGTGAGCTCTTAACTGTCATCAAAGAACTGCGTGCAGACTTTAAGGTATAGATTAGAGCGTATGGTTCTTTTTGCCTAGACTTTTATCATTGTAATTTTGCAAAAAGGGTTCATTTGGGTACAAATCAGTTCTTGTTATTAAAGAGAGCCCCAATCCATTGTGTTACATTCAGAGTTTGTGCTTCTCCAGACCAAGTAGTCAACTGTACTGCCTACATGTGAATCCACCCCTTGCTGTTATCTGTCTTATGTAACATTTACTATACACTGATTTGCACACCTATGGTTGAATGTCTCTGTGTAATGCGTGTGTTATCTAAAGTGCTCTGACACCATTCACTTTTATGAGTGACGCTATAAAATTAATGAAAGAGATTATGGAGAGTGTTAAAGGGTGGTAGTGAGGGTATCCGTGACTGAGGTGGTCTTTGGGGGCGCCAAAAATCTTTGTCGCACTGGGCGCCACAAGTGCTAAAGCCGGCCCTGAGTCCAAGCCTGATAATCTAAGGAACTGCGGCTGTGGAATCCATGTTCAAGTTTAGCATAGCAGCAGGCAGCTGCGTATGTCAGGGTTTATTCCAAAAGCTAACATTTAAGTGCAAGTGACTCCTGCGTCACATGTGCGCTCAAGAAAGTGTACAAGAAAGTGATTAAATGATGTTTGAAATATTTTTTATGTATTGATATCCGTTTGCAAAGTAGGCCCTTCAAAATTTCTGCAAACATTTTAATATTTCTTCCTTTTCTGGGATTACCTGCAGGCACTGTGGCATCACCAGGATAGTCTGTTCCTGGTGACACGCAGCATAATATGTAGCTGCAAGCAGGGAAGGTTCATCTACGACATCAACAGAACATAATTAAAAATGTTAAAGTATAGCAATTATTTTCCTGTTTCTGTAAAAGCGCAGTTTTCTGATCAGGCACAGTTTTAGCTCACTGGGTCTTGTGGTCCTGAAAACTGATTTACACTTCACAAATAAGCACTGCTTTAAAAAAAAAAAGAGAACGCCAAACTGAAACATAAAGAGCTTCTGAAGTTCTCAGCCCCCCATACACTGCACCTGGGGTTTCCAAGAACAAACCAAAGCCTTTACCGCAGAATCCTTTCAACGTTTACAAGCAGCCCTGCTGTGCGCGGGAACAGAGGGTCGAGATCACTATCTCATGATAACTGCACTGCATAGCACAGCAGAAAGAGGATGTGTATTACTGTGTCTATGCTACCAGACTATATTTGGATCTTGTATACAGGTGGCCAGATGTTCTACAAAAGAGCTATTTTTATAATGACCTGCTTGTTTTTCTCATGAAGGGAATTTAGCCACAAACAGCTCTTAATTTGGAAAGCGCTATGGCAACAGTACTCCACATTCGCTATGAAATATTTCAGCAGGCTACTGGCTACGTCACATGGGGAGATGGACTATTTGGGTTTTTGAAAATGTTGTGTTTATCGCCATAAAAAATGGCTGAAAACCAATGCCCAGTGAGGAAGGGATCACCGAGAGAATTCTGTGCTCTTTAATCCTGACCTGAAGGTAGAGCAGAATAACACACTGTTTGCAGACAAAGTAATTGTTTACTCTGCCAGCTCCCTTTCACCGCTTTGTTGTGCTTTCTCATGAAGGGCTCTGTCCAAAAAGACCATGGGGGATATTCACAAGGATTTATCAATGATTTATCTCCACCTTAACACATAAAAAGTGGAGATAGATCTAACACCCCATTCACAAGCTGGTGCAAACTGCATACATCGCCAGTATTCCCGCTATAACTGCCCCCAAATTTATCACCACAGCAGACACAACCAACTAGCCCTAATGAAATGCAGAGTAGGCGTTCCCGTGCAAAAACACACGAAAAAACCACAACGTACCTTTCACAACAATCTGCCATATCTGCGATGTGAACCAAAAACAGGCGATAAGCCATGTTAGCCGCAGGTATTTAACACCTGCCTCAAGCAGGTATAAAGACGGAAACTAGCTGCAGTAGGCAACGGAGCCCGCACACAGCCACGCCCGAAGAACAAACAACGCCATTGAGATACTCTTCATGCAGCTCGGATCCCCAACAGGGCCACACCACCCACCGCCACCACCCCTAGGACACGGACCCGCCCCCCCGGACCACCACAGAGGCAGGGCAGAGTGAGACAGTGGTGGACCTACCGAAAACGCACCACTCTCACAGACCTAACGCCCAAGGAAGTCATTGCCCACTACAGGCTCAAAAGGGCAACCATCCTCTGCATCATGACCCATATCTCCCACCGGCTGACGGTCCCAACACTGCAGAGAATCAACATTCCTCCGCAGACAAAGCTGCTGGCTGTGCTGCACCTGTTGGCCTCTGGTACCTTCTAAGCAACATCTGCCAGAGTTGGAGGGGTCTCACAGCCAGCCCTATCAAAGTTCATCACAACTGTCCTGGATGCTATCCTCAGCTTCATACCTCTTTACCTCCACTTCCCCAACACTGTGCAGGAACAGCTGGAGACAAAGCAAGGCGTCTACGCCATAGCCGGATTTCGTGCCGTGTTGGGGTCAATCGACTGCACACATGTGCCAATTGTGCCCCCTGCGGATACTGCACACCACTACAGCAACAGAAAGCCTTAGCATTCCATCAATGTGCAGGCAATAGTTGACCACCGTGGACTCCTCACCAATGTCGTCGTCAACTACCCAGGCAGTGTGCATGATTCCTTCATCTTCCGACAGTCCGTCATCAACCAGCGCTTCCAGGATGGCATATATGAAACTGGACTGCTCGTTGGTAAGTGCCTAATCAAAACATCACACACACCAAAGCCACCAACACACAAGGCACAACTGTGGGAATGCACATGTGACCAAACCACATACAACATGTCAAACTACGCGACCACCTACCAGACACAACAACACCACTCCATGGCCATCCTGGGCTACCCTTGCACCCAACACAGACATTTCATGACACCACAGCCACACAACAGCTGAACATGTGGAGAAGCGGAATGCAGCCATGTGCTAGGATGCAAGTGACCCGTGACTTGGAGTATACACAACGGGAAGTGAGGCGTGGATGTGCAGGACAGACATGGGAATGTAAACAACTGATATGTCTATGCAGACCACAACTGCTGTTGACTGGAGAGTAGTGAGCAGTAGACGCAACAATATCACCCCAGGCTGTGGGTCAGATAGCGGAAGTGTCGCACACTGTATCCCCCCGTATGCGTGAGCGTAGTGGGTTGGCCCTGAGTACGCCAGGGCTGCGCAGGGGTGTGGTGACAAACCCCGTTGTGCAGGCCATGGTCCACTCCCAGGAAGGCCAACTACACTGACAGTGCGGCGCCGCACGGTCTGCCACGAGGCTGATGCTGTGAGCAGCGGGGCCTGCGACCCTGTGCACCTGCTTCACTCCAGGACGCTGATGCACAGACCAGGCCTGCATGCCCCAGCGCACCTGTGCCACACTGCTCGCCTGCCGACACTGTCGTATGTCAATGAGGGCCCAACACGTGCTGGTGCAAGCACCAAGCCCCAGTTCTGCAACCTCTGCAGCCTTCACAGACCATCGCTGGCCCCCTGACGCTGGTCCACATGACTCCTTACTAATTTACATGCCCCACCGGCGTCCTCTTTGGCCCAGTAGGTCCCACATGTAGAACAGTGTCCTGAGTCCTGAATGGCAGTGACCCCAAATCCGTGGCAGCGGCCACAGCACAAGACTCCCTCTGATCAGTGAGGCATAATTCTATATCGCTGGCCTGCGACACGTGGTGCCACTAACCCTGTGCGCCATGAGTGACCGTCATCCTCCGGCGGAACATCATTGGTGTCGGAGCCTGTGGCCTGGGGGTTGTCATCAGCAACGGACAGGTACGGACTTGGTGTCTGGCCTGGGTCTGTGGCATTCATATCCGCCATGTTGCCGGACACAGCTGGCATGTGCCCCCTGCATCATGCCTTGGGGGTAGGCCTCCCATTCTCCCCTGTGACACTCCATGGAAGGCACCCATGACACATGTGAGGCCCTGCTCTGCCCTCATGCCCCTACCGCAGTCTCCCGCAGGTCAGCGTCCCATGGCGGTGGGCCCATGTCGGCCGCTGTGCATCTGGGGCCACTAGCCCTGGCGACTTGCGTCATTCCCCCTTGTTGTACTGACATTGCATTTCTGAGTGCCTGATGACTGTTGAAGTTGTTGGCAGCACTAGCTACTCCCTGAGAGCTGGCTTACACTCACCCCACACACAGCCAGTACAAGCGTCACTGTATTAGTGGGCCTGAACCAAGTATTGACTCTTTTCTCCCTGCACTGTCACAGGTGATCAAGGATATGCACTCTGCCCTTGGATGATGACACCCCTCCGAGACCCAACACACCCGCCCAGAGGCAGTACAATGCGGCCCACATACTCACCAGGGGCATCATTGAACGCACATGTGGTGTGCTGAAGTCACGTTTCAGGTGCCTGGACGGCACAGGTGGTAAGCTCCTGTACAGCCAAGACATTGTGTGCAAGATAATCGTTGCATGTTGTGTGTTGCACAACATCTGTGTTCGCACCAATGCCCCATGGATCCCAGTTCCAGAGGTACCGGACGATGATGGTGACGATGGGGCAGGTGGTCCACATCCCACTGCAGCTGCGGCAGGAATGGCCCGTAGGAACTCCATCATTGACACTTACTTCTCATGAGCACGGCACATTGTGGCTGTCCATGGCACTCGTGGGACAATAGAAGATGTCCAATTGCACTGCATGTGTGATTAAAACATACTTGCAGGTTACAGGTTGTACTTCTACATGGTCATGTTACATATTCCTGCGGTTTCAGATGTGATTTGCCATGGTGTGCACATTTGCGGAACCTGTAGTGTCCTGTGTTCTGTTGGGGAGGGGTTGCTGTTGGTACCGGGATGTTGTTAATGTCGAGGTGCACTTCTGCTTATGTGCGTATGCTGCACGGTAGGTGAATCGCTCCTGTGTCTCTGATTTGTCTGACACTGTCTCTTTCATGTGTTGTGCCTGTCAGTTCTGTTCTTCCACGGTGCTTGGATGTTGTGGTGTACATGTTGTCCTCTGCAGTCGGTCAGGGTGCATCCGTGGTACTCCGCTGTTGATGTTTTTTTATCTGTGGCATTTTCCGTATGCTGTTCTTGTGCTGTTTCCCGCATTACGAGTGTGTATTGCTGCCCTCGTGTTGGTTGTCACTGTTCTTTTATCGCACTTTGGTCCATCGCAGGTTTTTTGGCGTTGGGGGTTTGTGTTTTTATCTCCATCGAGGTGGTTGTATCGCAGGCATTGGCTGTGGTTTAGGCATACTATCGCATGGGGCCGCCTTGTTGTGAATTCCACGTTGACACGGGGTTATTTTCCCGCGATGGGCTTAGATGTTGAGAGTTGCGTTAAGCTTTTCTTGCGGTAGTTATCACACGTTCTTGTGAATATACCCACATATTGTTAAGAAATGGGAACTACTTCCCCTTTCTAATTGACTTGACACTGTGTAGTTTATTTACTGTTTTTATTATTAACTGTGATGCAATTTTGGCTGCACAGAAGCAGTTGGACCAATCATTGAGACATGTAATCCCAGGGTCCTCCAACTTCTCTAATTGTAGCCGCCTCTGGTCTGTAGCCCCGGGAAGTCAAGGCATGATGAAGTCTTTCCTCAGGTGGCATCTATGTTACTGAAGCTCAAGCATCAAATCTATAATGTGGTTGCATGCACTTCAGATAAAATATTTCTGCTGCTACATGGTACTTACTTTGACTTCTTAATTTTCCTGCAAAGCTGTGAAGGTTATTGTGAGTTCCTTCTCTGCATTTAGTTGTAATCTAAAGCACCTGAATCCTGAGATGCTGCTAAAATCTTTTGACCCTTGCAATCCTGATCAGAGTTCAGCGACCTGTGCTGGTTGTGGCATCACAATTGTGTTGTGAAACCTATATACTGCTTACTTCCCCTATTGGAGGCGCTGAATCTCTTGCATGGGTAGCATCATGTGCTATGTAGGGTGCACGATTAGAAAGGTTTTGGCCTTATCCTAAGTGGGATGATTTTCCATGTCACTGATCATAGATGCAGTTACTGAGTTAGAGGTCTGAGAAAGTAGAATTTATCATTCATATTCAGCAATAAGCTACTGAAAGGTGACCAATCAACCTTTAGGAAGGCCACTGTGCAACAACCCATACTTTTTTATATTACATTTTGATCTGTTTGTAAAAGAAGCATTTTTTGATAAAATCTGCAGATTATGCAGTAGTTGATAGATTATGTAGCAAGCGCACAGTATAAAAATTGAAAATCTGGGATTAATCCCAGCTTCCCTTCTTCAGGAAATTGCACTATCCTTTATTTTACAGAGCCTTCTTTTTTTGTTTGCAGTCACAGAGGGGAGCACCTTCAAGTATATGACTGCAAGATGTCAGCTGTACAAATACTAAGCTTGTGTTTGACCTAATAGCATAAAATGTACCGCTATTTACGGTAGGAATCTAAGCCACATATAAGGTACACATGAACCCTGCTGTGTCTCTTATTTCCCTAATAGCATTATCATCAGGACGGGGCAGTGCATATTTAAAACTCTCACTTTAAATAAATACTTCTCAATGCAGTGGTATCATTTGATGTGCTTAGTTGTAACACTTCAAATGTTAAAAGAAAAAATATATTTCTGAATTATAAAGATATCATATTCTAACATGATCTTTGTGTCATGATGTACTTGCCAAAGTTTTTCATGGCTTGCCTGAACTTCTAGCTTTTAGAGCCAACCTTTGGTTTGGCTCTGGCTCGTTACTCTCTGTTCATTTGTTGGCTTTCCCACCTCTGTTACATTGAATGTACATGGCTCAGTGGAAGGATACTTTTGTAACAGACAACATTTTGTTATTTGCAGTTAATCTAGTATTGCACCTTTTCTATTGTGGCATATAGTGCCAGCCTCCAACTTCCAATTGCCATTTGCACAATTGTACCCCTTAATGTTTTTTTCCTATCAACGTGTTATCTATAGAGTGCAGTCCCATTACCTCATCAACTGCCGCTAAAAAGCATAGTAACCTTTAAATTAAGGGTTGTCTTATGCAGTGTCAGACTGTTGATTATATGTGTGTTGGTTCTATTGTGATGTCCTAAATAGTCTATTTGTATATGTTCTACGTAGTCACCGACTGTTACCTATGTATGTGCTTGTTTACATATTTGTATATATATGTGCAAATTATGTATCCCTCCATTTTTAGGCAGGACTTCCCATGCCACTAATGCTGCCACAGTCCTTCCAGTATATTCAAAGCTGTAACATGGAATATTTTACTTTTACTGAAAAGTACCACAGTGTTTGCCTTTTACAGTGGCAGTGAGTTGCACATCTAGCAGGGTTAGCCATTCCACTAACACTGTCATAGCTCTTCCAGTCTTTACAACACACAATCACACTCCACATAATTAAAAAAAATAATTAATATCCACATAATTCGACTGCACTTCATGCCACATAATTCCACTATACCCATCCAATCCACACCACACATTCCATGCCACACAATTCCACATCTAACAATTCCAATCTAACCCACATAATTCCACACCACATTAATCCACTCCACTCTATTACACAAGGATAAATTGCATTATCAATTACAACGCCAACAGCTCTAACTTTCGCAAATGCCAAACCTTTTGGCATTGCACAAAATAAATTCAGCTTCCCAACATGCCACATAATTCCACACCATATAATACTTCTCCACACTATACCACATAATACCACATCAAACAACCCCACATCATTTCACACACCACACAATTTAATGCCACAGAATTCTACACCACACAACATAATTACACTCCACATATTACCACTCAGCACCACATAAATACACACTACTCAATATAATCTAAATACATCCCAAATAAAACAACTCCATGCCACATACCAGCAATATACATAAATGACCTCCACACCATAAAACAATTCCAATAAGCATATTTACACAACGTCACACAGGTCCAAGGCCACCAAATTCAACTTCAAACTTTTCCAATACATACCGCACAATTCCACATCAAACAACACATTTCAAAATCGCATCACAACATACCTCTACATACCTCCAATCCAAACCCCAGATTTCCACATCATTCTACCAAATTTAACCCCACACCACATAATTCAACTCTACAACATGCCACTACACATAACTCTATAACACACAATCTCACTCAACATAATTCAAATGCACTTAATACCATTTGATTACTATCCACATATTTCCCCAGTACAACATGCCACATTTGCACCACAAAACTACACACCACACAATTCCCCAACAAACAATTCCAATGCAACCCATCTCTCTCTCACACTTCCACCAACCCTGTCTTCTCTCCACACAACCACTGCCCCTCTCATCTCTCCCTCACACACCCACTGCCCCTCTCACCTCTCCCTCACACTACCACTACCCCCTCTCATCTTGCAATACCACTGCCCCCTCTCATCCCTCCCTTGCACTTCCTAGCTCCTCTCTATACTGCCAGCTCAACCATGCTACCTTCCTGTACCTCCTCGCGCTGTGCAGTGGTCTACCTCTAGGTTCCTCTCTCACTCATCCCTCTTGTACTCTGTCTGACACACTCTTCCCACCTCTTTCATGTGGTTCACTTCAGGTCTTAAAACACAATTTATTCCTGTGCCTTTTCAAGGTTTCTGCCCTTCACAGCTATGCTTTCATCCGCTTCTTAGGGTGTCTTCTGCATACACAGGTGCTCCTTATTGATGCGCCTACAGTCTTCTCTCCCCGTCATTGTCTTTCTCACACACTCTTTCTGCTTCTTTGTATGGAGAACATTCACCACTTATTGCACAAATGATCTATCCTTCTCTATCTTCCTTTCTATTCTGTGCAGCTCTCACCCCTATCTATTCACTATACCACATAATTCAAATGCACAAATACACTACACACCACACAATTCCACCCCACACAATTCCACAACTCGCAATCCCAATCCAACACACATAATTCCACTCCACACAACATACAGCCACTCCAAACTAAAACACATGGGTAAAAGACATTGTCATTTAGAGCGCCAATAGCTCTAACTCTCGCAAATGTGAGACCTATAGCATTGCAAATGCTTGCTTGTTTATGTTAGCAAACCTTCCTGTTCTTATATAAAATAAAGGCAAATTGAAGAAAGCCTAACACCATCTTCGAGAGTGCAGAGGTAGATCAAGGGCCTGATTTACAAAGGCAAACTTACACTTTTGTGTAAGTTTACTTTTTTTGGTATTCACAAACTACGAGTTAATAGTAAATTTGTAACTATGGAGACTCTTCAGTGAGGGTGGAGAACTCTGCATATAAAAAGTCAGGCCTATCTTTTTATGTCCAGAGTTCTTCGCCCCAACTGTGGAGCCTCCGCTGTCCTAAACTTTCTATTAAGAACTAGTTTGTGAATACCTATGGAATCAGACCCTGAATCTAGCGGGAACATCCTCACACAATCATATCAACAGACATTGAGTAATGGGAAGGAGCTCTTACAACGGCTCTGAAAGGGAGGGCATGTGGTCCGTTGGCCAGACTGCCGACTTTGGTGCTGGAAACCAGGGTTCGAGCCTCGGGGTGGCGTCCTCCTGTGATTCTGGGCAAATTACTTAATCTCCCCATTCCTGAATATGTAAAGTAAATACCTTCGGGTCGAGTTCACGCTATATTAAGATGCACAAAAAAAAGGCCCAGATGTGTATCCATGAGGCAGTACCTTACCTTTTTCCAGTGATCCTCTGTCGAGTCCAAAATCTGCCCGGCATGGGGGTTAACTGCAGCATTACAAACCACAAAATCAATTCCTCCGTATTTCTGCAGAGCCTAATTGAAAGGAAATTAAACACATCAGTTGCTTGCTCTTGGTCGGCGTTTAAACAATTTAAAGCGCACTTTGTACTGGAGAATGTGCTTGGATGTCGGCCTGCAGATATATAGTGATCACAATACTGACTCCCAAACTATTGTGATGTACTATTAATAACTCTACAGTGACAATATTTAATTAGTAAAGCACTGTACTCACAATTTCTATATGACATCTCTCACAATGTTTACCACCGTCTAAAAGAGTTTCAATCAAAGAATTGCAGGCAATGCCACCGTTTGGATTTGAAGGTATAGATGAGCTGACTTTCAGGGCTAGGACATTCTTTCTGACGACTCAGGTAAAAAATATCCATCCGTTTTAGCTGGCAAAAAGCCATGCTCTTACAATAGAACCACCAATTATATTTTGTTGTAACTGAGACTCATTCATCTGATGAAGATAGGATATTTTGTGGGAAACTGAGACAAGTTACTAGTCGTCAGTTCATGGGATGGAGAGATTAAACATTGCTTGGCCTAATCCACCGCCGTGCAGAATATATTAGAAAAGACCAATTCACTCCCCAGTTTTGAAACTTTTACGGTTTAACTCTGTTTTTATTATCACACTTCAAAACGGATTGCACTGCACGACTTCACAATTAGAAGAGGTTCTGTGAACATCAGCACAAGCGTGACTTATGTCAATGACTATACTGAAAAAAACAGTGAACCCCCCTCCCACAACATTCCTCCCTCCCTCCCCAGTACTACCATTAACTATGCAGTGATCAATGCCTCGGGTTCTGCGTGTGGATCATACATTAGGTATCCCCCTTCTCTTTCGTCTTTAGTTGAGTCTGTGAGTCTTAGTAATCGTAAGTAGCGGGGACAGGTCAACTTTCGGAATTCATGGGAAAGCAATGCTAGGAAGGGGCCCCAAACGGTTCTAAATGTGCCCCTCCGGCCGGTGAGCGTAAGGGTGAGTCTCTCCATCCCCAAGATACCCCACAAACGATGCAAGCAACCCAGGAGTGTCGGTGTGGTGACTGACTCCCAGAGCGAGAGAACAGTCTGGTGTGCAGCCCCTAATGCAATTCCTATTTGACACCCTCTACGGCAGAGGTCTTCAAACTTTTTTAGGTTGAGCCCCCCCAAGCTGAATTTTTTTAAATGTCGGGCCCCCCACCTCCTGACAGAAATTTCTGGAATCTGGTACACCTCATAATCGACCGCCATTCGGATATCCCAGACAAATCATGTTAAATGTAGTAAGAGTGTTTAGTAAACTGCGGTTTGTGAGTGGATGTGGTTAAATGACAGAGGCTTATTAGACAGTTCAAATAAAAGATTTCCAGGATAAAATGCAGGCATATTGTTTTTACTAGGGTTTTACTTATATAGTTGAGTCATAATGGGACAGTGTTCTCTGGAGCAGCCCCGTCACCTACTAAGTAAGTACCCTCAAGTCAGGCAAATACCTACCAACCTCTTCATAAACATTTTGAATGGAAGTTAGCCACTTAGTCCCAGACTTGTTTTTGCACCTTCTGTAATTGTTGAGCGTTACCAAAGCAATTGAGGTGGTGACATCCCTTCCTGTGATGTCATGTGACACCAATGCACATTGCTTATTCTTATTAGTCCTCCCACTCATTTTTTTGGGACCTGTGCCCTGAGTGGGGGTTTAGGACACCATGTCCGGCTTATGTTTAAAAAAATAGAACTAATTAAAACTGAATGACGTTGCCTATTTTACTTCAGAGCAATGTTGTCAGACAGACTTTGTGGTGATCAAATGGATCTGGGTCCAGCTGCACAGTGAACTGGCAGCATTACAGTGCCTGTAAATGCAGCGGCGGCCGTCGCAGGTAAACACGGTGAGGCGGCTGCAGGGCGGGGAAGTCGACAGATGACAGAATAGTTCAAAATAAATAAATAAATTAAACCTATTCTGTTCCCCCGCACCACTCCACCGCCCCATGGCGCTTACCTGCACCAGCCACAACTGATGTGTGAGCCTCCAGGGAGTAGGTCTAGGAAGAGAGTAGAAAAGTTTGTTAGAGGCGGAAAGGGTTTACGGTGGATGCCAAAGGCAGTGCTTAATTAATTTTTTTATTACGTCACTTGTGCCAGCGCTGGCTCTTGCCAGGGCAGCTGTATACCAGGACCACCAGGTCTTCAACAAACCAACACACACCTCCTTCTTCCTCAATCCGGTTTTTCCTGCCTCTGTCTCATTCTTGCACGTGGTTTTTCATCCATGCTTTATCCCTTTGTCTCTATTTTCACAGCTTTCTTGTCCTTTTTCTTTTACCCTATTCTGCTTTTCTCTATCTTGCTATTGGCCAAAGTTGGATGCTGAAAAATAATTATTGATCCCTAAAAATGAGTACCGAGGGCCACCACTGCCACCTCCGATAAGAAGGAAGCACTGCCCACATGTGGAGTCATGTCAGGAATGGACTGGTTGGAAGCACTATTCCTAAGATCGCTTTTTGCCCCAGAACCCTCGGCCCAGTCGCCACAGCTGCCTATGCACTGCAATGTTAATCATGTTATCATTTGTGTCCATTGCCTTTATGCTTCTGAATGTATTGTTATATAATTGCATGCGGCATAAAGTGCAGACATTATACAGTCAGGCAACAAGTGGCACTTTACAGAGGTCCTAAAATGAAAAATATATATAAGGCGGGAGTTGCATACATTGCTAGAAAGCCTTCCGTTCAAAACAGGCACAAGAAGGCTGCCAAAATTTCTCATCGTAAAACGCCCTGTTCTGCCTTTTCGCAAGACTGGAGACACCCAACCTTCCAAGCACTTTGTTGCGGGATCACGATGAAGCGTCTATTTGGGAGCAAAATGCGACAGTTGCAAATTGTGCGAACTAGCCACGCTTGCAATTCACATAACTGGCTATTTGCTGCTGGCCCAAAATGAGCATGGCACAATCTGTACATGTAAATTCTAAAAAAAAAGACATTGAATATTTAGGTCCAGGGTCACATGCTCAAAGGATGTCAACCTTGTCACTGACGAGAACTGACTTCTTCATAACTCTCGCTTTCTTTTATTTGCCTTCTGAGACTCCCAGTAGCATTTCTACTTGTATTCCATTCACTTAGTAAAAATAAAACGGTAATCGCTTAATTTATTACACTCTGTCATGTGAGGGAACCTCAGTTGTGAAACCGCACAGTAGGATGACCCAGGAAGAGGTTGTAGCTTTACGCCTAGAGCGATCGACCTCAAAGCTGGGGACTCAGGTTTGAGTCTCGGCAACGATGCTCAACATCCTGTGATTCTGGGCAAATCAATTAATCTCCCTTTGCCTAACAACAATGAATGTGTCCTTGTGTAATGAAACTGTTGCTCATGTAAAGCGCTCTGATACCTGATATCTTTTAATCTAGTTTGCGCTATATAAAAACTCTAAAAAATAAACAAAATTGTCCCCTAAACCATTTGTTTTCAGCCTATTATACAGAAATATCTATCTTAAAATGGTTCTCTACCATGTGCTGTGAACTGTGGAGGAGTGAGTGGACCCAGTCCCCAGATCACAATTACAAACAGGGCACTTGGAGAGCTGTCTGGTGCCCGGGTCCAGTGGGCCCACAGGATTTTACGAACCAAAGAGAAGTGGAACTACCAGCTGCCACTGCGACCAGGTGTAAATTGCAAACAGTGAGAGGCCTGCTCCCCCTCACTCGCAATATGCTGAAGACCACAGAGGAGAGGTCCATTATAATTGTTTTTCCAGTGATGGTGACCCATATCTGATATAAACATAGTTCGGGCAATTGCCAGGGAGAATTACATTTTTGCTTACATCTCCAAAAGAGAGGAGTGAAAATTCCCCAAACCAAGAAATGAATGAACACTGAATGGTTGAAAAAAATGCTTCGCCATTAAAATTTGATGGATTTTTAATTTAGTGGTTTCGGAATCCTGCATGGCAAATCTTTTCTATGTAAAACCCATGTTAATTTGAGGAAGTGAAAAGTTTTGCACCCCCACCCTATTATAATTGCTGAGCCATTTGAGCATCTGCCCACTGAATGCTATTTGCCCACAGCTTAGAGAAAACTGCTCAAAGGAAAAAGTTATTATTAACTGTATAAAATAAGAATTCCTATCAAGTGAGTTGCCAAACCAACCTGCAGAGAACATGATGTGTTAAGCATGAAAAATGACAACTGTGAATAGGCACTTTTATAATTTTGCAATAAAACCGTGAGTGTATCTCATGCTCATACTTAAACAATTTAAACAGCAACTTTGCCTCCTTTGTGTGAAGAACTAACTATCCGAGTTGGTTAATTCCGAGAGCTGAAATGTTTTGTCTGCAGTGCGAGGCATGGAGTCTCCTGTTCTGTGAAACCGAAAGCGAACTGCTCGTGGTTTTCTTTCAAATTACCGAAGTAGGGGCACGTCATGCCCCTATCGATTGGGACAGTGTGAAACAAACTAAGGTGAGATTTTAGGGTGGAGTGCGCGCCCCCCCTGAGATGGTGCCGCGCCCCCCTAGGTGCGCGCCCCACAGTTTGAAGAACTCTGCTCTACGGGATACTCTGAGAGGAGGCGTTTATCTGAGCGTTTGCTCAGGAGCCATTTCTCGTAGGGAGTCAATGCATGCTCCACTCCACGTCTCATTGATAGGTGCAGTAGCCAGTGTCTAATCTGAAGATATCTGAAACGTTCATCCTTGGGGATAGAGTATTCCCCCCGAAGGACGTTAAAGGGTACAGGGCATTCCAGATCAAAGAACTGACCCGCCGCCTTGTAAACGGCCCCCTTCACACCTGAAAGGATGGTTACACCCCGCTTAAAGGCCTGGTTGTCAACTACTGGTGTCAAAGGTGTTGGAAGGGTAATTAGCTGTCACCTACGAGTACACCTGTCCCACAGTTTTAGAAGGGAGCTCGTGACTATTGAGATGTAAAGACTAGGTGCTCTGTGCTGATGCTGTAGGAATGGGACTTTCTCTAAGGAGGTCCCCGCTATATCCCCGTCCATGAAGAGCCAGTGTTTCTCTGACTGTGATCCAGGCCATTTGACTAAGTATTGAAGTTGGGCTGCCTGAAAGTATCGGAGAAGGCAGGGTACTCCCAGTCCACCCTCCACAGTTGGGAGCCAGCTATGTTCCCTTCCCATCCTAGGCCTTTTAACTGCCCACACAAAGTGGTGAAGGGCAGCCTGCATGGCCGATATTATACCTGCTGGAGGAGTTAAGGGCAGGGCTCGAAAGAGAAAAAGTACTTGGGGTACCATAGTCATCTTCAAGGCCGTGATGTGGCCCAGCAGAGAAAGTGGGTAATGTCTCCATTGTTCCAAGTCGGTACACACCCGCTTCACCAGATCTCCGTAGTTCAGAGTATCCGTGTGCTCCAGGGTTGGGCAGAGCTAGACTCCCAAATATGGAATGTACTCTGACGTCCAGCAGACTGTGTAGTATCGTTTTAAAATCCCCACTGTTGCCTGGGGGCCAGAGATGTTGAGGGCTTGCGACTTATGGATGGTCATGCGGAACCCGGAATCCACCTCAAACTCCTCCATCTCTCTTAGGAAGTGAGTCAGGCTCTCCTGAGGGTCGTCGACCATGACCATTATGTCATCTGCATATAGGCTAATCTGGTGCTCCTCCCCACCTAGGGGGATTCTTTTGATGCCCAAATGGTCTGTCACTCACTGCACAAAGGGTTCTATATATAAAGCGAAGAGGAGGGGAGACAGAGGCCATCCATGTCTAGTACCCCGACGTATGGGGAAACTTTCATAGCTATGTCCATTCACCCACACTGCAGCCAATGGAGTCCTATAACCACTCAGGACCCATGCTCAGAAGCGTTCCCCCAAACCGAAGTGAGCCAGTGTCACCTTTAGAAAGGGCCAGTGAAGCCGGTTGAACGCTTTCTCAGCATCAACTAAGAGTAGCATACTGGACCTCTTCCTGAGATGCGCTTTATCAATAATGTGTAACAGCCGATAAGTGTTATCCCCGCATTGCCTCCGTGACAAAAACACTGCTTGATCTGGACCTATCAGACCCTGCATAAAGGGATTCAGATGAGCAGCCAAGATTCCAGTAAATAGTTTTACATCCACGTTCAGAAGTGAGATGGGGCAGAAGTTGGTGTAGAAGTGTCTCTCTTTTCTGGGTGTGGGGAGGACCACTATTGCCGCTTCTTGCATCAAGGGCGGAAGGGTAGTTGAGTGTGCAATATCAATAACAAGCAGAGTGAGAATTGGGGCTAGGTGTGGTCAAAAGGCTTTATGGAACCTGAGGAGAAACTGTCTGGACCCGGAGATTTCAGAGTTTTCTGTCTAGAAATAGTGGAAATTACTTCTTCAATGCATATGGGGTCATCGGGGAAGGCCACTTGAGCTGAATTCAGGCAAGGTAACGCCCGCTGAGCTGAGATACTGAGATGGGGCTGCAGGCAGGGAGGACTGCTCCGAGTAGAGTGAAGCATAGAAATCGCCAAAGTGCTCCTCTATCTGGGCATCACCTTGTATCATTTCTCCCTCTCCAGAGAGGAGGGACTCTACTCTAGCTGCCTGTGTCTGGGTTCAATATTTGGTCACAAGGAGCCTTACACATTTATTCCCGTTGACATAGAAGGAGTGTTTTAGGTAGAGAAGCAAGTATTCTGCCTTATCTAGGTCTAGGCACACCAGTTGTTTTTGTGTGACCTCCAACTGGCACCATATCCTGGGAGCTCCTGTGCGATGGTATATGTGTTCTAGTTCTTAGACCTGCTCCTGGAGTTCAGCTCTCTTTATCTTACGTTGTCCGTTTTCTGCAGTGGAAATTGCTATGATCTCTCCCCTAATGACCGCCTTTAAGGCTTCCAATAGAGTAGAGATATAGATGTCAGTGGTGTCATCAAGTTGATTATAATCGCGTATCGCCTTTTGAATCTGCAGGACCGACTTTGGTCATTGCAACAGAGTCTCCCGGAGTCTCCAATGTCGCTACATTTCCCTCTGTTTGGGGTCATGCAGCTCCAGTATTAGCTCTTAGTGTTCATAAAGAGATCTGGGTTCAATATCCTATGATTGGTTAAGTTGCAGTATGTCTTGAGACCCCAGAAAGTAGTCCAGGTGGGCATAGGGCCTATGAGCATGTGAAAAAAAGTATAGTCCAGAGTTTGGGAATGTAAGCCCCTCCATAGGTCAGTCAGTCCTACCTCCCTCAGCCTGTCCAGTCCCTCGTCTATTAGGGCCTTCTCCCCCCCTCTCTGGAACCCGAACGGTCTAGGTTAATATTAAGGACTATGTTAAAGTTGCTGCCTATTAGAGCTAAGCGATCTTGGGAGGTGAGGATCTCTTATAGGGCAGCTCAGATGAAACGTTCCTGCCCTTCATTGGGTGCATATAGTGATCCTATGGTAATTGTTTGGGCCCCTAGTTGTGTTTGGTATACCAAAACGTGTCCTTTAAAATCATATGCTTAGGTCCAATTGATCCCTGAAACCTGACGGCAAATAGGATGGTCACTCCCGCTTCCTTGCGCCCCTGTGGACGAGAAGAATTTGTGTGTAAAAGCTCTAAATTTGAACCTGTGGTGATCCCTTGCTAGAAGATGGGTCTCCTGTAGGAGATAAATGTCAGCCTCAGTGTGTTCCAGATATGAGAGGACGGCCCTCCTCTTGACTGGGTTGTTGAGTTCCTTCACGTTGAGGGAGAGCACTTTCAAATGGTCACCGGGCGACATTGTGTGAGTGTACTGTCATGCTAAATGCCTCCCTAAAATTCTTCTGGGCGTGAGAGTGTATTACTGTCTGTGTTGGACCCTTGAGACTTACGATCATGTGTATGATAGCTACGTCTTTGCCTAAATCTGTAACCCTCCGTGTTATTGCTGTTTAGTACATATCAAGCATTAACTTTGAAACAGAAAAACCAAAGAAAGTGTCTGGAAGGGGTGGGTCCTTAGAGTCA